>NC_133398.1:70023137-72523137 GCF_047511655.1 Castor canadensis
AGGTCAGAACCAGTCATTTTAGGAAGGAGACATCTCAGCGATGAGCAGTCCACGGGAAAGTGTGGGTCGTGTATGAGTAGGGGTCCTGGGGTCACAGAGGAGAATGCTCTGAAGGGGCTATGGTAGACCCTTGGTATCCGAAGAGCCCACCATCAGGAAACCCATGCATGCTCAGGCTACTTAGAGTTCTGCACTGCATTGAGAACGCTGGATTCCCTTTTCCCATAATGCCACCCAACTGCCACTAAACACTTTCAACAAATCTTAAATTAAATCTAAAATTGAAATCTTAACTCTTTAATTAAACTAGTTAGATTAATCTTAAATGAATCTTTACATTATGTGCTCTTTTTAGTTTGGGAGGAGTAACATAACTTTTACCTGACTTTTGGGGCACCATCTGCTTTTTTGGGAAGCAGATTTTCACAAAATTAAGAGCAGGGAAATGCAAAGCAGATCCTACAAAGATTTAAACACAACTGGTGACAATGGGGGACTGACAGAGCTTCTCCATATCAGCTGAGATGCGTTTAAAAGTTAGGGGTTTGAAATTTCTTTTGATTTTTTTTTTATTTATTATTTTTTTCACTGTGCTTAGCCAAAAACCATGTGTAACAAATCTGCAAATGCTGCAGGCTTAATGTATTTAAAATGTGGAACTAATGGTGCTGAGACACCTAGATACGTATATGCAAATGAATGGAGCTAAACACCTGTATTTAAACCATGCACAAAAATTAACACTAAAGGTGTAAAAGCTAAAACAGTAAAGTCCTTAAAAGAAAACACAGGAGTAAACCTTTACAGCCTAGAATGAGACATAACCTTAAATACAACACCAAAAGCACAATCAAGAAAAGAAAAAATAAACCAACAAATTGGACTTTGTCAAAACTAGAAACTTTGTGCTACAAACAAAACAATAAATAAAGTGAAAAGAAAACACATAGAAGCTGGGCGTGGTGATGAATGTACGTAATTCCAGCACTTGGGTAGCTGAGGCAGGAGAATCACAAGTTCAAGGCCAGCCTGGGCTCCAGCGCAAAAACCTGGCTCAAAAAATTAAAAAGAAGAAAAAACAAGGCCCATAGAATGGGAGAGAATGTTTGCAAATTATATACCTGATAAAGTATTGGTATCCAGAATATATAAAGAACTCTCACAAGTCGATGATTTAAGTAAATAAATAAATAAACAACACAACTTCAGAACAGACAAAAGATTGAAATAGATATTTCTCCAAAGAATATATACAAATGGCCAATAAGCAAAAAAAAGACACTCACCATCACTAGCCATTAAATAAATGAAAATCAAAGTCACAATATCACTTCACACTCATTAAGATGGCCATAAATGAAGAAAAACTAAAAAGAAAGTCAAAAAAGAAAAAAGAAGGGCAGCAGTTATTTCTGGAGTCGAGATCCCAGAAAAACCTGCATGGAGAGGTGGTTGTGACATTTACCACGGTCTCCAATGTGACATTTCACATATTTTCCAATATATAACTGGTGACTGAGACTGAGGCACTGAGCAGAGCTTTTCGGAGCTGGGAGACAAAATTGGGGTTTAGGAGGAGAGGCCCTGTGAAACACCCAAGCTTTTTGCTGGGTCTCCTGAAACTACTACTCTACAGGAAGGACAGTGAACAGTACAGACACACAGAAATCCAGGGCCCAATTAGCCCATGGGGGTCTGGACTGGATAAAGTCATGCACCCCCACCCAGCCCAGCAGCTGGCAGAATCAGATGGCATGGCTGTGGAAGTTAAATACCCAGAAAAACAACAGGTAAACCATCAGGATTAATAAGTGAATTTAGATGGCTAGGCATGGTGGCTTCTGTAATCCCAGCTACTCAGAAGGTGGAGATCAGGAGAATAGAGGTACGAGGCCAACTTAGACAAAAAAAAATAGTGAGACCCCCCATCTCAATAAAACAAGCAGGGCATGGTGTCTTGTATCTGTGATCCCAGCTATGCTGATGGCATAGGTAGGAGGATCATAGTCAAATATCCTGGGGAAAAAATGTGAGAACCTATCTGAAGAGTAATCTAAGACATGGCTCAAGTGGTAGAGTGCTTGCCTAGCAAGTACAAGGCCCTGAGTTCAAACCCCAATACTCTTCACCCCCCAAAAAAGTGAATTTAGCAAGGTCGCTGGATAAAAGGGCAACCTCCAAGAATCAGTTGTATTTCTGCATATATCAGTCAGGAAACATTTTTAAATGAAAAAATATTAAACTGGACCATTCACAGTAGCATCAAAAAAGTCAAACATATAAGAATAAATCTGGCAAAATATAAGACTTCTCTAGAAAACAACAAAACATATTAAGATAAAGAAGATTTAAATAACAAGAGATACATCCTGAGTTGGGAGATTCAACATCATAAAGATATCAGTCCCCCCCTCTTTTGATACATAAATACTACTTATTTCCAATCAAAACCCCAGCATAGGACTGGGGGTGTAGCTCAGTTGGAAGGGCAGTGCTTGCCTAAGGCCCTGGGTTGGATTCCCAGGACCCCATTTTAAAAACCGGAGAGAGAAAAGAAAAACAGCAGATTCTGTTTTTCTGATGGAATTGGTAACTTAAATCTGAAACTTATAGAGATACACAAATTACCAAGAAAAGTCAATAAAAACTTGTGATTGTTTACTTGTTTGTCAGAACTGGAGTTTGAACTCAGCTCAAAGACTTGAGCTTATACCTCTGGTCCATTTTGGTCTGGATATTTTGGAGATGGGGGTCTCATGAACTATTTTCCCAGGGCTGCCCTGGAACCACGATCCTCCTGATCTCAACCTCCCAAATAGCCAGGATGACAGGAAGAAGAAATAAAAGGAATTCAAATAGGAAAGGAAGAAGTTAAATTATCCCAGTTGAAAAGTGAATAAGCTGGTGAAGTGGCTCAAGCAGTAAAAGCGTCTGCCTAGCAAGCATGAGGCCCTGAGTTTAAACTCCAGTGCCACAAAAAAAAAAAAAGAGAGAGAGAAGTCAATAAAATCTTAAAGAACAAAACTGAAGGACTTACATGGCAAGATATCAAGACAACTGTCTGAAGGGAAATTGTAGTAACTAAAGACCATATAGTATTGCAGAAGGATAGAACAATTAAGCCATGGACCTAAAATTGTCCAGAAACAAACCTTCAAGTAGTGACTGGATTTCTGACAGTAGTGCAATTCACTGGATGAAAAATGGTCACTTCAATAAGCAATATTGGTTAAATTTGAAATCTATACAGAGAAAAAATGAATTTTGAACCTGCCTCACCCCTCACACTCAAAAATCATTCCCAGATGGACAGCAAATCAAAATGTGAAATAGAAAACTTCTAGATGAAAACATAAGGGGTATCTTCATAGCCCTGGACTCCATTAAAATTAAGAACTTCCATTATTAATACACCCAGCAACAGACTTGAACTCACAACCCATAGAAACTAATACTGATCATTAAGAAAAGAAGGATAGCCAATTTTAATGGGAAAGAGAGAATATGTAACGGGTTAATCGTCATGTGAGAGAAAGAGTGATGAACGGCATTAGTCTTCAGGGAAATACACATAAAATCGCACTGAGCTAATCACTAAACACCCACTGGAATGGACAAAATTACAAAGACTGACAGTAGCAACTGTTGGCAAGAAAAGGGAATGTCTGCAGCTTTCGTGCACTGCTGGTGGAAGCATAAACTGCTAGGGACTTTTGGAGAACCCTTTAGCAGTATCTATTTAATAAGCTGAACAAACATATATCTGCCTGAGCCATTCTACTTCTATGAATATACATAACAGATATTGTTCACCAAAAGCCACCTGTAAGAATGTTCACAAGAGCAGTGTTTTTGCAGCCAAAACCCAGAAACAGCTCAAAAGTCCATTTTCAGTAGCCTGAGGAAACTATGCTAAATTAGTATGCAGAGTACTACCCAAAAATAAACACAAAGGGAACTGGATGCAACCATATGAACAAGCATGTTGCAGGGATGATGATGAGTGAAAGAAGCCAGTCACAAAGGGAGGCCAGCTGCATAATTCCATTTTTATAAAGTTCAAAAAAAAAGGCAAAACTAGCCTTGTGTAGGTGGCTCACACCTATAATCCTAGCTACTCAAGAGGCAGAGATCAGGAGGATCACAGTTTGAAGCCAGCCCCCAGCAAATAGTTCCTGAGATGCTATCTCAGAAAAAAAAAACTCACCTCACCAAAAAGGGCTGACAGAGTGGCTCAAGTGGTTAAGAGCTCCTTCCTAGCAAGCGTGAGACCCTGAGTTCAAACCCCAGTGCAACCAAAAATAATAATAATAATAATAGGCAAAAACAACCTATGGTGTTAGAAATCAGACAGTGAGAGTTTGGTGATGCAGCTCAGTGATACAGCGCTTGCTTGGCATGAGTGAGGCTTTGGGTTCCATCCTCAACACTCAAAAAAGAAAAAAAAAAGAAATCAGCGAGCCATGGTTGCTCATATCTGTAATCCCAGATAATTGTGAGGCAGAGATAAGATTGTGGTCAGAGGCTGGCCCTGTTTTTGTTTAGTTTTCATAAAACTAAAAAGCTTCTGTTCATCAAAAGAAATGGTCTCTAAACTGAAGAGAACATCACAGAGTAGAAGAAAATATTTGCCAGCTACACATCAAAGGACTGATAACCAGAATATATAGGGAACTTAAAAAACTAAATTCTCCGAAAACTAATGAACCAATAAAGAAATGGGCAAGTGAACTAAACAGAACTTTCTCAAAAGAAGAAATTCAAATGGCCAAAAAACACATGAAAAAATGCTCACCATCTGTAACAACAAAGGAAATGCAAATTAAAAGCACACTAAGATTCCACCTCACCCCTGTTAGAATAGCCATCATTAGCAACACCACCACCAACAGGTGTTGGCGAGGATGCGGGGGGAAAAAGGAACCCTCTTACACTGTTGGTGGGAATGTAGACTAGTACAACCACTCTGGAAAAAAATTTGGAGACTACTTAAAAAGCTAAACATTGATCTACCATTTGATCCAGCAATACCACTCTTGGGGATATACCCAAAAGACTGTGACACAGGTTACTCTAGAGGCACCTGCACACCCATGTTTATTGCGGCACTATTCACAATAGCCAAGTTATGGAAACAGCCAAGACGCCCCACCACTGACGAGTGGATTAAGAAAATGTGGTATCTATACTCAATGGAATTTTATGCACCCATGAAGAAGAATTAAATGTTATCATTTGCTGGTAAATGGACGGAATTGGAGAACATCATTCTGAGTGAGGTTAGCCTGGCCCGAAAGACCAAAAATCGTATGTTCTCCCTCGTATGTGGACATTAGATCAAGGGCAAACACAACAAGGGGATTGGACTTTGAGCACATGATAAAAGCGAGAGCACACAAGGGAGGGGTGAGGATAGGTAAGACACCTAAAAAACTAGCTAGCATTTGTTGTCCTCAACGCAAAGAAACTAAAGTAGATACCTTAAAAGCAACTTAGGCCAATAGGAAAAGGGGACCAGGAACTAGAGAAAAGGTGAGATCAAAAAGAATTAACCTAGAAGGTAACACCCACGCACAGGAAATTAATGTGAGTCAACTCCCTGTACAGCTATCCTTATCTCAACCAGCAAAAACCCTTGTTCCTTCCTATTATTGCTGACACTCTCTCTACAACAAAATTAGAAATAAGGGCAAAATAGTTTCTGCCGGGTATTGAGGGGATGGGGGGGAGAGGGAGGGGGCGGAGTGGGTGGTAAGGGAGGGGGTGGGGGCAAGGGGGGAGAAATGACCCAAGCATTGTATGCACATATGAATAATAAAACAATAAAAATTTTTTAAAAACTACTTAAGTCTACAGAAAACTGAAACTGTGGAAAGGGAAAGCATAAATAAGGGGACAGAATTTTGGTATGCACTTTTGCTATAATGGTATGGACTTTTGTCTTTTGTCAGTTAGGGACTTAAAGGAATATGCTAATGTATCTCACTGCTATTGTTTAGATCTTTTTCTGTACACATTACAAATAGTTTTTGCATTATAGTTGTTATTTGATGCATATAATTTTACTACAGTTATTTATTGAAGCTTACGAGTCAACAATGAAACAGTAAATCTCTTTGACCTATTTGTTGATTTTTATAAGAGTATAAACCATTCCTATGTTAAAATTGGAACTGTAATTTTTTTGTATGTATTTGCACAGCATATTTCTGCTAATTCTTTTATTATTAACCCAGCATCTAGAACAGTGCCTACACATGGTAGGTACTCAATAATTCAGTTGATTTTCTGAATCAATAAATACTGATCAAACTTTCTTCATTAAAAAAAATAAAAAATTAAGTGTTGCTAATCTGAATTTTACTGGTTTGTTTATACTTGCAAAAGAACTATGATGATATAAAAATCATATCTACTTATGTTAGCAACACTTAAATCACATTATAAGAAAATAATTAAAGAAGATAAGGAGTGGAAAACATTAGTATGGAACCAACTTTTAACTCCTTGATTAAATTTTTAAAATGTTGAATGAGGTTAAGTATAAAAATCAGGAAATTAAACTTCCTAAACTTCCTTACCCCAAACTTCTGTTTTTGTTGTGCTGTTCGTTACTAGTTTTGTCTTACTTTGCCATCTTGTAACATGTATGTCCTAATGAGTAATCATAAATCTCACGGTTGTTTATTCTAACTTCTAATTTACCTTACTTCTCATCTGATGAAACTGTTGCTGATTGTTTGGGGGAGGCTTTACTGGAGGTAACCCCTCCTTGACTGGTTGAATTTTGGAAGGGAGGTGCTAGCACTGATTGGTTGGCTCATTAAAGCAGGTTAACTCAGTTGCAATGTTCTTGATATTTTAAAGGATTTAAAATCAGGATGCATCTCAAATGTGTTTAAGATATCACCACTGTATTTTCTTGACATTATAACATCTCATTTTTGGACTGTTTTTTTTCCTTTGGGTGTTTTTTCCTCTAACACCAAATTATTAATCTATCTTTAAGTGATTGGTCCTTCTCGCTTCTTTTCTGTGGTATTTTATACACTTATGTCTTTTCATCATTTTCATGCTGCATATGGGTCATGTCATCTAGACATTCTGTGTGAAAGATCACAAAACTGATGTTCACAAAATATTTATTCTGTGTGGTCTAGAGGTTTATTTTCCTTTCTTCTTTTACAAAATTCACATTTGCTGCCAACATTTAAAAATTGAAAAGTTTCACATAAAATTTCAGAAGTGCAGCTTCCATTAAAAAATATCAGAAAGCATGACAATATAGGACCTCCATTCTCAGATAGCAACAATTAGCTAAAGACCTTTTTACATTGGCAGTTCCTAAACTTCAGCAAGCATTATTACCATCTGAAGGCCATGTTAAAAACAGCTTTTCCTGGGCTCCATCCCAGTGGGGTGTGTGTGTGTGTGTGTGTGTGTGTGTGTGTTAAGAAATCTGTTGTTGTTTTTTTTTTAGTGTGTTAAGGTGAACACTTTATTTCACTCTCTTCCATCTACCCAAGAAAAAGAAAAGACACTCAGATATTTGGCTCTAAATCTCTTCATTTGTCATGCTTGGGTTTAGCTGTTGATTTTTATAGCTATTGGGAGGGCAAGAAAGCGGAACCACATGAGTCAGGGTGGAAAGAGGCACACTAGGAAAGGATCAATAAGGGCTCAGAGTCCCATTTGCAGACCTCAGGGGACAGAAGGGTATGGTGCTGAGGGGTGGGCTGAGGCAAGGCGTCCACTCTGCTGATGGGGCAGTCCTGGGGGCAGAAGTCCTTGGCCAGCCGCCCCTCCTTCTTCAATGAGCAGGCCTCCTGGCAGGGGGGCAAGATGGGAGAACTGTAGCGGAGGAGTGTTCATGTACCTAGATAACTGAGGTCTGAGTCAGAGTCATAGGTACTCAGGTCCCCACAGTTCATAAAAGGCACAATGATGCCGGTGGGACCATCCAATTGGTTGAGATTGTAGGAGTGGTAAAGGAGGGGTTTGTTCAGGTCTGCCACAATGCCCTGAAGGGGGCCATAACCCCAACAGACAGCAAAGGCCTCGATGCTGGCTTCCTGCTGCTTGTGAGCTCTGCACAAAGCACGTTGGAGAAGAAGACATGCAGCTGGCTGTAGAGCAGTGTCACATCCCGGCCTCAGAATATCTTGGCCAGAAAGCAGCCTCCTGACCTCAAGGCATGGGTAGCAATGTTCAAAGCAGCTAGGAGGAGCTGGACCTGCATATACTTGTCCACATCACGAGGTCGGCAGGGCAGCACTCAAGGTGCTGGATGATCTTCTTGGTGATGGAAAGCTGTGTGATATCCCTCTAGATCTGTATCACACCTGGTAATGGAGCTATCGCCTGCAAGTCCACAGCCACCAAGTGGCCAGACCCCTGACCCCTGATCTTCTGGCTCAGAACCTGGCTCCAGCTGCCCAGGGGGCACACAGGTCAACTGCCCGGGTCATACCGTGGAAGAACTGAAATTCCTCATTGAGTTGTAGCAGCTAGAAGGCACTCTGGGCTCGCCAGCCATTCTCCTTGGCCAGGCAGTAGTAGACATCATGCTTGTCCTTCGATGACTGTCCCATCTCACGCACTGTTGGCCTAGCAACCTGCCAGCAGCCAGTGGACACCGTCCTGGATCAACAGCCAGAGAAGGAGGCCACCACCTACCTTAGCTCCTGGGGACAGAGAGGTACAGGAGGAAAAGGCCAGCAGCCCGAGCCTCGGCCAGAGGTCAAACCAGTGAGAAATGACAGGTGTCTGTAGTTGACTGTAGTTGACTCGAGAGGCCTATCATGCATGCCTAACGGTCATCGCTTGGTGTGGCAAACACTCAGGCTGGAGGAGGTTTCAATCCCACCTGAATGAGCACATGACTCCCGTCATCTTGTGTAGACAAATCTGTTTCACTCAAAGCTCTCTGCAGTTCTTATAAATTCCTTCTGCTGTTGATCCAGGGACCACATCAGAAGAGCCATTGCTTGAGACAGAGCTGTTAGCCTCAGTTTACCAGGGACCCTACACTCCCTATGGTTGCACAGCTAGCCAGCATCACTAATGTATATAGCACCTGGCTGGCTCCTGCAGGTAACTGTTTATAACACCTGTGACCATAATTTTCCTTGTTGGCCTGAAACTTGGTTGTTTGCAGTGTCCACTGCTGTTTGAAGACTGCTGTAGTGTGTGTCTCCCATGTTCCCCAGCCTAAGGGTGCAGAGAGCTCTGCTGGGCTGCACAGGTCCTTGTTGAAAGTCCCAAACTCCCTGTCAATGCCACTGTTTATGCAGATCCCATGGAGAAGAATCTATGTCTAGGAGAGGATTTTTCAGAGACCTTTACCCAGTTCCAGTACATTTGTAGAAAAGCACCCAGGTCTCCAGAACTCACAATATACTTAACTGTTCCCTTACGCTGCCTGTTGCTCTCCGAACTTCTTCCCCTTGCATCAGTGGAGATTAATGAGAATTCTTGGATTCTGTCACCAAAAGCAGAAATTCTTACATTCTGCTTTCTGGGGGAACACCCTCTGGTGGGCAGAATGGGGTAAGGCAGTGCCTCAATCTGGATTCTGAATCAGGAGGACCAAGGTGCCAAGAGTCTGCATTTCTGAGCAGCTCCCAGTGCTGGTGCTGCTGGTTCTGAGACCACACTGGCAGGAAGGGCGTGGAGCTAACATGACTGATGCTCTTGCTCCCATACTCTTGATCCCTCATGGCCTCAGACTGACAAAGTGGCCTCATGCCATCCCCTCTGAGGGGATGCCTGACACAAATACAGTAATGGATTTAGATTGCACTTTTTGAAAATTGCTCGGGATTTGTCTGGAGCATAAGAGAAGAGAAAAATCTCACATTGGGTCCTGTTGTTGACTAGTTTGAATTAGAGAGACCAGAAATTCACAAAATTTTTTGGTAATACTGGGGTTTGAACTCAGGTCCTCACTCTTGCTGGGCAGGCACTCTACCACTTCAGCCACTCTGCCAGCCCTTTTTTGTGTTGAATATTCTCCAGGTAGGGGCTCACAAACTATTTTCCTAAGCTGGCTTTGAACCATGATCCTCCTGATCTCTGCCTCACAAGTAGCTAGGATTACAGGCATCACAAATTCTTTGGGTTCCAGGAAGGATATATAAAAGAAGTATCACCTTAAATCCTACTTTAGAACAGATTTGTGTGGTTTTTAGCTGGGTACCTGGCATTTGTCATTACTTGCTGTATTGATACATAGTCACACAAAGAAAAACAGCATTTTCCGTGTGGCACCAACTGCCACAGTGGCAGACACAGGAGTGAGGGGGTGCCAGGAAAAAAGGAACAGGAAAAATATTCCATCATTTGAGAAGCTGATAGGAGCCCAGGCACCCGACTGCACTTTCTCCAGTAAGCATGAAGGACTAGAACAGGTCACTGAAACAGAAGTCCTGGGAACACTGTGCAGTCTGTAGATACAAATCTGAGACCAGGGCCAAAATGTGTTAGCGCTATAAAGCCACAAGATGGCGCCATTGACTTAAGGACCACGCAGTGTCTGCCCTGCTGCTGGTTGTGGATGTTGCACCCTTACTTTTTGGAACCAATCAAATCTTTGACAAGGGGAAAGATTCAAGGACTGAAAAAAGCAGGACTGCTTGAAGCTACTTTTCATCTGGCAAGAAACCGTTCACATTTAGAACAACTTTACCAATGTCTAGAGGGCACTCAGTGCTGGGGGCCAACCAGCTCACTCGTGTTTGCAAAACACAAGAACCCTGGATTAGTAAGGATGGAATCTTTTCTGCCGACAGTAGGAGAATCCTTTTGTGAAGTGAAAAAAATTCTTCCTTTTTTTTGTTTTTACTCTTACTTGAAGTTTTTATATATTGAGGGCTTTTGTGAGTAGAAATGAGTTAAGTATTTAAGTCCATTATGTCACTTAATCATCACAACAATCTGTGGCCTTATTAATTACCCCCACGTCATAGGTGGAGAAACTGAGGACTGACGAGCTTAAAGCAGCTCACCCAAATGATCAAGCCTGTTTGGTCTGTCTCCAAAGCCTGTGAATTTAACCACCACACTCTATTCCCTCCCAATCAAGCTTATTTATAAATATGCATGTCCATTCTGTGACTTGCAGCAATACAGTGTGATATGGGAAGAATGGGTACTTTATGTGTCTGTGATAGAACCACCTAACTCATCTCGAGCAGTAAAAACTTCCCACAACATCTTTGTCTCTCTCCCTCCTCCTCCTATTGCCTCCTTAAAGCACAAAATGCTGTCAGCTGCCTCTACTAAGCAAAAACAGTCTTCTCACCACCACACAGGCAGTGCCTTGCACTTGCTCTGCTTGCTGCTTCTTTCCCAGGCTGGTCTCTTTCCTCAACCAACTCCTAAACAAATACATTTATACTCAACAGCCTAATCTATGAAATGGAAAGCAAGCTGTGTACATTAATTGTCATTGAAGTATACATGACTTATAGTCACTGTAATATGTTATGCAGTAATATTCAAATGGGAAGTGTTTGACTTCATAGCTAAAGGAATATTTAGTGATAGTTTGGTCAATATGCTTGCTTGTATCTCAGTACTTTGCTTATTTGAGGAGAAAGATGCTGAAGGACAAAAGGGTAGTAGTTTAAAAGAATCAATCAGTAGTTACGAAATTCCACAAACATCTGGTGCCAAACATTCAGTGATAATTAAAAAACTAACACAAACATTATCTCTTTCCTAGACTAGTTCCATGGTCTGAACATGAATGGTTCCCTTCAAATTTTAATTTTTAGATCTTTCTAGGCTAGTTAAGAAACATGAAGAAATCAAAGGCCATTTTAAGAATGGGGCTGGAGGCATGGCTCAAGTGATAGAGTACTTGCTTTAAGCACTGATTTCAAACCCAGTGTCACCAAAAAAAATAATATAAATTATTCCAGTGTAATCAAAGCCCTAGTTTTCTTTATCTAAAGAAAAATCATCTAATAAATGTGGAAGGAATGACAGAATTAGAAAACCCTCATTTTTCACCCCTAAAGAAATAACAGATGTAGGCAACATAGTCAGTAGCTAAAGTCATGTGAGAGGCTGACAGGAAAGACTGAAGTAGGGTATGACAGTGGAGGAGCCTAGAGGACATTACTGACCCCACCAAGCTTGCTCGGTAGAATAAAACACTCTCTCTGCCCCTCCTAAAGTGATATGGTAGGAAGGGGCTAGCATGTCCTGTGATGAGCTCTCACTCAAACCTTTGAACCCATGTCAAATAGGCCTCTAGATGTAGTCCCCCAACCAAGAACCCAGGACAGGGGGCACAGAAGCAAACTGACCCCACAGGTGCAGAATGGATTGCGTCCTATGCAGCAGCTTCCTCAGAGAGGTGGAGTCTGCTCTGAAACAGACTGAAGAACTACAGCCGAGTCAGGGTGTGGACCCTGAATCCCACAAACCAGTGGGAAAGGAAGAAGGAGACTTGAGACACCTAGTGACATTACTTGCTTCAACATAAAGGAAGAAAAAAAAATAGAACTGATGAATCAAGTGTAGCATAAATTCCATAATTACTTAATGTTAGTGGTGACACATATACTGAGGTGTGTGCACTGTTCTCCATATTTGTGTTATAATTTTTTTCAGAAAAAGTGTGTAATAGTCAAAAGAAGACATATGCTAACTTCAGTGACATCCAGTAGAACAAAAGAGAATTCTATGGACCAATGAGGTCCTTTGCCTTTGACAGGACACATTCACAGCCCGCAGAATAGCTCCTCAGATCAGATCCCAGTGTCCCCTTACCAAGTCACATTGAATATATCATCTCAGAAAGATAGATGGCGCCATCAGCCTGGCTAGGCATAGAAGCAACCCACGACAACATTTCAAACAAGAATACATTACAGAGACAGGTAAGGTCCTCCTAAGACATTCAGACACCAATTCTCGTGGTCAATGGCTGTGGGCTCTACCAGTCTGAGCCTGGTCAGGGACTGTCCAAAGCCAAGAAAGCCAGGCAGGAATGCTGTTGAGGTGGGGACACTAAAATCTGAAGACACTTAGCCTCATTCATAGTGAGAGGACATATAGAGTAACATACTGCTAGCTGAGTGGTAGAGCACTTGTCCAGCATATGTGAAGCCCTGGGTTCAACTCCCACCACTGCCATAAAGAAAAGAAAACATCCTGAGGGGTTCCGGTTGTGGTCATCAGGGATGTGGATATTCACAGACAGTTTTGTAGGAGTACAAAGAAGAACATAACTGTAGGGGGACAGCTTGACCAATGTATATGTCCTTTTGCCTGGAAATTTCTCTTTTATGAATTTATGCAGCTCACATCTGCTCCTACCTCAAAGCATATTCAACTAAGGTTATTCATCGCTATATTGTTTGTAACAGATGACTTGAAAACATAACATCCTAATCAGAAGGGGACTGCTAAAGAAATTATGAGACAGCACACACCATACAATGCTGTGTACATGTTTTTAAGTGAGGAAACTATTTCAATAATTATATCAAACTATCTTTAAGACATAGTTAAGTGGGTGAGGGGAAAACACACTAAAGCAACTGTGTACTATCCAGGCACTAGTGAATCAAAGAGACAAAAAACACTGACGTTTGCATATGCATAAACTTTTTCTGGAAGTGTCCCCAAGGCATTAACAACATTGGGTGCTTTCAGTTGCTGGGAAGAATTTTCAGGAAGCTGGAGAATTTTCACCCTGAACCTTTGTTTTTTTTTTCCATTTCCCTTAGAAACTCTGTAAGTGCATGACCTGTTCAAAAAGTAAAGGTGAAAAATTTCCTAACCAAAATAAGGAAGTCAGTTATTTTTTAATTCAGGTAGAGTCTGAGCTGGGGCAAGTGCCTGGAGGAATGTAGGCGTGGTGCTGAAAAGCTCCCTGTAGGGGCGCTCTAATCTACTTTACATCACATTAAAACTGGGTCACCATAGCTGGTCTAGCCAATGCCAGCGCCACGTTGCACTCCGGCTTAGCTCTCCAGATGCGCTGGTCTCTGTGATCATGAGGAGCCCCTGGAAGCTGTGCCCGTAAGCCTGGAGATCCAGACTCAGTCTCCACAAAGCCTTGCAGAGCCAGGTTCTGTCATACATTTCGGGGGAGGAAGTCCATTCCAACACCAACTACCCATGACCCTGAAGTGACTTAATGAGTGAGCCTTCTTCCAGGTGATACACAAACAAGGAATGAGTCACCGAGACAGTGTGCACTGTATGAAGCTCATTTTTCAAATGGGTCATTTCAAATAAAAACACCCTGGTTTTTATGTCTCTAAAAATACTTCCTCCAAAAACTACAGCATAGAAAAAAAAAAAAAAAGCCTACCTTGTAGGGCTGTTGTGAGGATAAATGAGTCAGTACCTGCTCATGGTGAGACTTAACGGTTAGCTATTGGTACTGGGAAGGAGATGTTCAAAGACCAGAATAAGCTGTGCTATCCTTTCTACTACATGGCTATCAGTCATCCCAAATCAGGAGCCAGTGCTTCCACAAATCACACCTACAACTGCTCTGAAGAGTGACAGAATGTAGGATTTGGGAGCTGAAATGGCCCTTAGGCCATCACATGTCCTCTGGTGGGGACTCTTCTGTACACTCTGCTTTTCTCTTCTCCTTCCCAGGCACAGCCAAAACTACTTGCTTTTAAGTGAAGCCACGTGACTGGATCCAGCCAATGGAATGTGAGCAGAGGTAAGACCTGGAAAAGGCCTTGACCACTCTTCCCCTGCCTGAAAGCCACAGGTAGAGATGTCAGCCACAGGAGAGAGGAAAACTGAATCCTGTGTCACTGCCTACAGCACTGCCAAACCCATGACCGATTCTGCATTGGGCTTAAAATAAACTGTCATATGTAAAGTCACTGAAATTTGGGAGTCTGTCATGCAGCATCCCCTAGACTAGCCTGACATGTCCCCACCTCAACCCTTAGTGGCTCTAAAGGTGCAGTGGGAGCCCTGAAAGTATTTTCCATAAGCTGTATGGGCTTACAAAATGTTTTTCCTTTTGGAGGAAATCTGACTCATGTTTCATATATATATGAACGTCATACTATGACTATCAGATAACGTCATACTAAATAGGGAAAAACAAACAATTTACTCTAGTGTCAGGAACAAGACGAGGGTGTCTACTCTTCCCACTCTGATTCAATATAGTCTTTTTTTGGAATTCCTAGCCACAACAAGAAGATAGGAGGAAGAAATAAAAGGAATTCAAATAGGGAAGGAAGAAGTCAAATTATCCCTATTCGCAAATGATATAATCTTATACCAAAGCCCCTAAAAAATCCACCAAAAAACTCTTAGACATCATGAACACTTTCAGCAAAGTAGTGGGATACAAAATCAATATACAAAAGTCAGCAGCTTTTCTATACACCAGCAATGAACAGACTGAGAAAAAAGTTAGGAAAACAATTCCATTTACAATAGCTCCAAAAAACACCTAAGAATAAATTTAAAGAAGGAAGTGAAAGACCTCCATCCACAATGAAAACTGTGAATCACTGAAGAAAGAAGATATCAGAAGATGAAGATCGCCCATGCTGCAGAATCAATATTGTGAAAATGGTTATACTACTAAAAGCAATACATGTTCGATGCAACACCCATCAAAACCCTCACAGAGGTAGAAAGATCAATACTAAAGTTCATATGGGAACACAAAAGACTTCAACTAGTCAAGGCAAGACAATACCTAACTTCAAATTATACTCCAGAGCTATAGCAATAACAATAGAATGGTATTGGCCCAAAAACAGACACAAAGGCTAATGGGACAGAGTAGAAGACCCAGACATAACTCCATGCAGCTGCAATCATCTGGTTTTTGACAAAGGAGCCCCAAACATACGATGGAGATAAGGTAGCCTCTTCAATAAATGGTGCTTGGAAAAAATGGATATATGCACGTAGAAAACTGAAATTGGATCCCTGTCTCTCACCCTGTACTAACATCAATTCAAAGTGGATCAAAGACCTTAATATAAGGCCTCAAACTTTGAAACCAATGCAGGAAAGATGAGGGAAAACACTGGAACATACAGGCATAAGTAATAACTTCCTTAATAGAACTCCAACAGCGCAGCAACTAAGAGAAAAGATTAACAAGTGGGAATACACGATACAGAAAAGCTACTGCACAGCAAAGGAAATGGTCACCAGACTAAAGAGGCAGCCCACAGAATGGGAGAAAAATCTTCTCCAGCTACACATCTGACAAGGGATTAATAACCCAAATTTATAGGGAACCCAAAAAACTCCCCAAAGAATCAATGACCCAATGAAGAAATGGACAAATGGACTGAACAGAAATTTTTCAAAGAAGAAGTACAAATAGTAAATGCTATTTAACATCCCTGTCCATAAAGGAAATGCAAATCAAAACCACATTAAGATTTCACCTCACTCCAATCAGAACAGCTATTATCAAAAACACAATAACAAATGTTGGTAAGGATGGGGGGGAGGAACCTTTATACACTGCTGGTGGGGATGAAATTAGTATAACCACCCTGGAAAACAGTGCAGAGTTTCCTCAAAAAACTAAAACAAGAATTGCCAGGTGATCCAGGCTCACCACTCCTGAGCATATAGATGAAAGGATGTAAGTCAGGATACAATAAAGACACCTGCACGTCCATGTTTATTGCAGCACTATTCACAATAGCCAAGCTACGGAAACAGCCCAGTGTCCTACAAATATAAATATAGATAGATGATAGATAGATAGATTGATATTTATATAGATTACATATACATATATATATATATATATACATAATGGAATATTATTCAGCCATAAAGAAGAATAAAATTATGTTGTTTGCAGGTAAGTGAATGGAACTAGAGACCATCATGTTAAGCTAAGTTAGCAAGGTTCAGAAAAACAAAGGTCATGTTTTTTCTCATCTGTGAAGATAGACCCAAAATATAAAAGTATACACCAATACAAGCATGATCATTCATATATCTATATGAATACATATATATTTCCAATATATTATATATATGCTCCCAATATATTTTGCGTGTGTGTGTGTGTATAAGATTTCCAATAGTGGAACTGTTTGACTAGAAGGAGGAAGGAGAGGAAGTGATAGAGTGAATAATAGTGAAATGCATTGCATGTGTAGGAAGGAGGCATAAGGAAATGCTCTGAAAGCTGATGAACAATATGAGTTAGGGGAAAGGGTAGAGAAGAGCAATAGAGGGGTAGACTAATTAAAGTGCAATGTATTCACAGGTGAAACCCCAAGGCAAAACCCCTTCGAACAATGAACATACATTTCCACATAAAGGACAAGAATGAAAACTAGGTTAGGGCAGGGTACTAGTAGCGGAAGGGGAATGGAGAGGGTAAAGGATGGTGAAGATGGCTGAAGTACTTTATATCCTCGTATGAAAGTATAATATTGAAACCTGTCAAAATCACTTTAAGTAAGGAGAGGGGGATGAGGGAGAAGGATAGGGGGGTAAATCTAACTAAGATACATTGAAAGCATATACGGAAATGTCATAATGAAACCCCCTGTACAACTAATATATGCTAATAAAAGTGTTTTTAAAAGAAAGAAAAGCATGAATCAAAACTGATTAAAATGGTCAAATTTTCGGGCAATTTGATTACTTGCAGTCAGAGAAGTGATTTTAATTACTAGTGAAGTTTTAAAAAATTGAAAATATTTTCAGAAACTTTTTTTAATGTCACATGCTAATTCTTTTTACTTGGGATTTTGTAATTTTAGCTCAAGATAGAAATATCTTCACAAACAGTCATGAGACTCCTGAAATTATTTGTATTATTTTATTGCTAAAGTCATTGTGGCATGATTTTTGTATTTGTGCAATCCTATTACAACTCAAAAAAAAAATTCACAAAATTAGATTTTAAAAAATAACCAGAGCGAAAAGGGCTGGTGGTGTGACTCAAGCGGTAGAGGACTTGCTCAGCAAGCGGGAAGACTTGAGTTCAAACCCCAATATCCAAAAAAAAAAAAAAGCAAACAAAAAAATCTTTGGCTCCACAGAGGCACGAGACTTGTCCCAGGCTGCATACAAACCCGTATAAAGAACACTGTACTAAGTAGAAAGTCACCCTGGGATTTTCAGCACCGATAAAAATTCCTCCCTCACCTGGGATGAAATTCAGGAAGTCAGATGCTTTAGACTCTTCCTTCCCAAATTCTGCACAGGCAGGGACGTGCAGGGACGTGACTGTTGTCCCAGCTACGGTCAGGCCACAGAGACCGTGCCTCTCCCGGGAGCAATACAAGAATTAGCAGTAAAAAACACAGTTTTACTGATGTCAGATAAACAATGAATAACTTTTTAATATAAGTACCTATAGGCGATAACTTACATTGTAGAATGTAAATGAAACTGACCCATAAAATGGCAACTTCTTCATTCCTAAAAAGTATTCAAGCATTTTTTCAGGACATAGGCAGGCACAGAACCCTAGGACTGAACCTAAAATGTCCTTGAGAGCCAGTTGGAACCAAAAGTGTGGAACCTGAAGAACAAGAACAAGGCTTAAGGACATAGATTAGAAGCAAGCAGTGCCATCAAATGCTACAGGATTAAGAGTCGGGTGTGGTGGTATATGTCCGTAATCCGATGCTAAGACAAGGAGGATCATGAGTTAGAGGCCAGCCTGGGATACACAAAAGACCCTATCTCAAAAGAGAGAAAGAGAAGGATCAGAATAATGGAGAAGCTGGAAACTTCCCAATTATAAGCATCTCCTCCCCACCCCACCCCCACCCCCCAACCCCACACTCTTGTACCTGGTGCTGTTTCCCTTTACTATGAGCTGCTTAAACACCTGCCTACCATACAGCTGGGGAGACAGATGTAAGCATGCTTCCTGGTCAATCGACCCGCAATAAAGCTCTTTGTTTCTGCAAAACACGGTGCTGAGTGTTGCCTTCTGTGTGCATTGGGGAGCAGTTGTATGTCCAGGCAGTATATAACGTTCTTCTGCCCTACAAAGACCTATACATACATGTATATACATATCACACACCCATATATGCTTATACCAATATTGCCTGGGACATATTACACTAAAAAAAGATTCATTGCTTATCTAAAATTCAAGTTCAGCTGGCATTATATATGTGAACCAAGACAGCTCATTAACGAGCTCTCCTTTCTTTGGCCCTAATTAGCCAAGAAATCTGGAAAAGGATGGTGTTTGGGAGCAGGTCGGCTCAGAGAAGTAGCCAAAGCTCTTAAGTGTGACTGACTGTCTGGGACGGTACAGGAAGTACCCAATCCCACCCTCAGAACAGCAAGTGACTGCTGGGACTGACTATCTGGTAGGGCTCGCTGAGCAAGCTGGTTTCCCCACAGATGGATGGACTATGCTTTCCTCTCTCCATCCCTTCCATCCACTGCCCGTGTGAGGTTCCTCCCAATGCTGCATGGCTCCGCCAGTGTGGGGATGGTTGCAGTGTGATTCTCAGATCCCAGGGCACAGGTGCTCATCTCAGCTGCCTCCTAGCCCTCATCACAGCCACGAGACCTGATGCGAGCTGGTGCTATGACTCTCCAGGACCCCTACTCCCTGGGAGAGTGGCATCTTTCCTGATTGCTGCAGCCTGAGATATCTCACATTGCCTCTGCTGTCCACTGGTGGAACAAAGATCCCAGACCTACCGCCCCAACCTAGCTACCATGGCACAGCCACTCCCACAGTTGGGCACGACTGGAAGTGCACTGCCACAAAATAGAAGCCAGATCTGTACTAGAGCCTCAGTCTTCACTGCCTCTCCCCTCTCCCTCCTGCTCCCAGCTTCACAGGTAACCTCCTGTAAGGCAACTGGGTCCCCCACCTATCTTTCAAAACACTCTGGGTTTAAAAAAAAAAAAACTAGCAATTTTCTCTTAAATTTTTCTCGTAGTTAATCAACCTAATCCCTAACTGTGAAGGTCAAATCACTGTCTTTTCAGCCCAGGCACATGGAAGTGATTTACTTAGTCCGGAAGGTTGCTTCTGAGCCTTGATGGTTCCTTGAACTCACACCTTACAAATGTAGTTTGGACAAATTCACAAGTGCCCTTACCCTGAGAGAGTCTCTCATTCACCTAGGTAGGTACTTTAAAGATGCGCTCGCTATGCAGTGTGATTAAATATTATGATGAATAGACTTGCTGTTTCCTACCTTACCAGAGGGCTGCATTGGGGTTTTCAAAAACCTTGAGGGCTATTGTCTGGACAGGAGTGGGCTTCAGAGGCTCTCTTGGCAGATGTGGGTTCCTGGAGGGTGGGGGATGTCCATTCCCAGAGGTTCTGATTTTGAAATCTTGCATCTAGGTGCATTAACAGACTCTTTAGGGAGATTCCAAGTCCAGGGAGGCATACACTACACTTTGAGAAATTTGGGTAAAATGGTCTTCCTGATTTTCTACCTATGATCCAGCAGGTTTAATAAACTCTCGGCTTAAAATTATATTTCTTTCCTGGTGGCCTTAGAGAATTCATACTTTAATTTAATCCAGGAACCATTTTACTGGATATCTCTACAGTCAGCATGCATATCCATCCATCCAAGAGGCAGAAACTCGTAGGTGGAACTGTTTGCTGTCAATGGGGTGGGGCCTCTCAGACTTTCATTGAGTTCTCCTATGGGACTGACATGTGTGAATGCCATGTCTGTAGTCACAGTCATCCTGGAAGACAGATCCTTGAGTTCAAATGAAAGAGAATATAGCAAAGATATTTTCTAAATAGCCTCACACCTTCCTTGTTTGGCCATGGGATTATGACCAGCAGAGAAAATACTGGTTTCACACATTCACCTCCACTGACCTCGAGGGGGCAGCAGAGCCAGGAAAAACAATAAACCCAGGCGGTTGTGACCAATCCTGCAGTACTTGACTGGCTGTGATACACAAGGAGGATTGTGGTTGCTCTAATGCCCAGAATTCTGCAGTCACATCCTGTCAGGCTCCCTGCGTCTGTCCCCAATAGTCACACTGCAATTGCCACCTCAAATGGAGAAAATGAGGTGGTTGGACAAAGGCCCAGGAGTGCTCATGAAGTCCAACCCTGTAACAGAGCCACACTGCTGAGACTAAAGCCCATATCCACCACTTTCAGGTAGTGGACCTTTGGCAAGTGATTTCTTTCCTTCTTCATCTGTGAGATGGGAATAGAAAATTACCAATGTCATGGTCATTGAGAGGACTAAATGAGTTAATAGATGTTAGTAACTTAGAACAATGGCTAGTGCAGAAAAGGTACTTTCTAAATGCTTGTTCCTGGGTCACACAATGCCAAACCACTTGGGAGAAATACAGTGTTCTGTGTAGAACTGGTTTTCAATAAATTAATTTGCATTTGGATTGGATTTGCATTATTAGATGTTTCAAAATAATAATATTGGGAGGTACTTTGAGTTGCTAACTTGAATAAATCAGTGTTAGATGGGTCAGATTTTCTCTAAGGGTATAAGCAGCCCTATATAAAGCATGTCTCTAACTTTCAAAACTCTAGATGTAATATTTTCAGACCTAAGTCATAGACATTAGACATAGTGTTCCTTGAAAATGCAGGATCTGCAGTGACTCACAGATGGATTGGCTCACAGAGCTCTCTTTGAGACTGGAAACTAAAACTACATACACTGCAGGCATTTTCATACAGCCACCCCAAATGACATCTGGCCAACTGAGCTGGTTTTAGGGCCCAGGCCATACCAAGTTCAGAATGAAGAACTAATCTGGGCTGGGACTGTAGCTCAGTGGCAGAGTGCTTGCCTAGCATGCATGAGGCCCTGGGTTCGATTCACACCTTTGCGAAAGGAAAAACAAATGGAAGGATAACAGCAGATGCAAACACTCGGTGCTCAATAAAGATTAGTACTCAATTCCCTTTCCAACATTTCCCTGCATTTCTAACCTCAACTCCATGTAGTGAGGTTTTTTGAAACTCTAAATTGACTGATACTATTTCCCATTTCCTCAAAGGGGACAGGCCAAGGGACATGGGGTGACAAAGATTTATTTACCCATGGCTTCCATAACTATTCCTCTCAATGTTCAACTATTCTCTTTTAGGTCATTCATTATTCTTTGTCATGCTTCCTATGTTTCCTTAGAGCTTCCACTAGGCTTTAGTGTACCTTGATGAAAAGTAGAAAAAGACTCCACAGCTGAGCATGGTTGCCTGTGTCTATAATCTCAGCACTTGGGAAGCAGAAGCAGGAAGATGGAGAGTTCTGGGCCAGTCTAGGATAACAGAACAAGATAGGGACATAACAAGTCCCTATCTCAAAAGAAGAAAAAAGAAAGGAAGGAAGGAAAGAAAGGCAAGCCTTTTCCCCAACTAGCACCTTCTCTGGTCTGACAAATTTGAAAGACACCCACTTGGGACTGGAGCCCCACTTGCCCCTGCCATGGGCTCCTTGATGCAACACACAGAATCCATAACCACCACAGCAGCCTATGGCCCCCAGCAATCCCCATGGCAGAAGCCAATCAGATGAGAAAGGCAGCTTCATGGAGAGCCAGCAGCCTGCTAGGGAAGACAGAGCCCACGGCTATCTCCCTAGCAGTTCTGGGGCTGAGGAGGGTGCCCAGACTAACTCTCCTGCCCTTCTCCATAGCAACCATCAGACATCTGGTTCTGCCATATTTGGCCAGGAAGCAATGGTTCCTTCTTTACTCCCCCCACAATAGCCCCCAAAAAACTTTCCACAGACCTTTGGAACCTTTCACGTAAATCTCAGTGTAAGTGTGAGGTCGTGGGTCTAAAACCACCAGGCAGTGACTCAAGTCTTCTAAAGGGACAATTTGCCTCAACAACTGCTGAGTTTACTTTTGGTGAGGTCCAGTGGCTTTGCCTGTGGGATATATGAAACTCCTGACATAACCCAGCAACCCCAGCAAACTCTCAGAAGCCAATTATCAATGAACTCCATTGTAATGTAAGGAAAAACCACTACCCTTGCTGTTTACCCTTGACACTGAAATAGTAAATGATACTGTGGGAACACTGGAGCACATCCTGACCAGACCACCAGCAAAAGGCATGATGGCCTCTTCTGAAACTCCTCTGCCCTCTAAGATTGGAGTCTGGGGAGGATGCATTCGGAAATGATTTTTTTTTCCCAGTAATGACAACGCTCACTACCACGTAAGAAATGAAATTGAAGCATTGATCTTATTCTTCAAATATAAGATAGCTTCAATATTAAAATTAACATATAAATTTAGCATCCATCTTATTTTCGACTTGCTTCTGCTGAGTAAATGCTCATATAAAGAATGAATCACTGAAACAGTATGCAGTGAAATCAAGTTCATTTTTCAAATATGTCAGCTTGAATGCAGTCAGAGCCTGTTTTCTGGGCACCCAACAAATGTTCCCAACATTCCCCCCTCCCGTTGCCTTTGGCCTGATCTATCCATGGGGCAAGCTGGGAACCTTGGGAGTGAGTCCCCAAAGAGCAAATCCTGTAATATCTGACTGCTACTCTTCACCTTCCTTAGACCTATTTCTTTTCATATATTTTATGTTCTTTGGCTCTTAAAAGCCTGCCGATTAACTTAACAGCCTGGACCAGCGTTCCAAAATCACTGCCCCGTTCCTTGGTACCTGTTACTTGCCTAGTCACTCTCCTATTTTCTACCTCAGTCATTTACCCGACTAACACATGCCTTGCTTCTGGATTCATCTATGAAACTACTTCCCCCCCCTGCCCCCGCCACCATCACCACCATAAAGAGTATTGATATTCCTTAAATCTCAGAGCTCCTGGGCAAAACTCATTCTCAGATGTCAGTAACAAACTGGGAATCATAGAACAGGTAGAAGGTCCGGCAGCACCAAAAATCCCAGCCCTTCCCTTGAGGTAGAGGTTGCATATCTGTGCTATCTCTGGTCCTTTACCAACCAGAAATTTCCAGAAACAGGCATTTCTGTTCCCAAATGTGTACTCAACCTAATAACTGACCCCGATGCCAAAGTCAGAGGCACTAGATGTAGGGTATGTGCTAAGATTGCTTACATGGTGAAATTTACCTTGCCATATAAAAGTAGGTAGGAGTATAGGGATGATTTAGAAATTCCAGCATTAGTTTCTATCCCTCAGTTCTTTTGCTTGGCATAGATCTGAGAAGCAAACCAGACACATGATAAAGAGGGAGTCATTCTCTAATGACCTTGTTTACAAATTATCTGACGAGAATTATAAAAAGCTACCAGGAATTCTGACTGCAGAAGTGGGGCCCAGGAATCTGCACTAGAACGTTAGCATCTGGACTCCTGACCCACTCATAGCCAGAATGATCTAGAACATAACTAGCTCACCCCATGCTCATAGCATTTTAGATAATCAAAATAGGTAACTGCTGGGTGCCTGTAGCTCATGCCTGTAATCCTGGCTACCCAGGAGGCAGCGATCAGGAGGATCTCCGTTCAAAGCCAATCCCAGGCAAATCATTCTCGAGACCCTATCTTGAAAAACCCTTCACAAAAAAAAGGTTGGTGGAGAGGCTCATCGTGTAGGCCCTGAGTTCAAGCCCCAGCACTGAAAACAAAAATTAACTAAGACTAGTAGTTAGCACTTCCTTATAAAAGGGAAGTACTGTAGTTTAATGTGAATTCACTTCTGTGAGACTGGACTGACTCCCAGGTCAAACACGAATCCATGAAAATTGGAAGCATACAGCCAAGCACCTGGAAGTTTTGTCTGTGTGGCAGCTGTCATTTAACTTGGAGTTGGGAGATTTTGTTCCCTGTGCATCCAGGTGTTCGGTTCCATGTGAGGAAGTAACAGAGTGCCTGCAGGCAGATGAGTATTCACTTCCCTTGACTTCTACAGGCTGTGGCAGGATGTCTTTGAGAGCTGTTAGAATCTAAGAGTTTGGGCCACAGAAAAACCAGAGAGAGATCAGCCATCAGGCCTACAGAGGTACCAAACCTGGGGTGCTGGTGGCAGGACGTAGAATCTGAGCACCTGATTTCTTACTTCAGACCCCTGATCCCTCTGATCCCACCAAAGTGAATCTTTCTTCAGAAGATGATATTTAAGAGCAAGCACACCTGCACTACCTCTAGCTCACAAGTAGACTAATCACCAATAATTCCATTCCATCATGAAAAGTCAAGGACATCAGTGATCTCCAGGTGAAGCCAAGCTTCCAGGACACACATCAGTCAAGTCTTGCTCAGTCTGGGTCATTCAACCAAGAGAAGTGACCTCTAGATGTAGACTTTGTATCAGCTTGGTTCACACCCTAGGTTATCACTGCTGATTGTCAAATAAGTGTGAGCAAATATGGAGATGAAAATGCCCTAGGTAGGCCCAAACGTGGCCACATCTTTGTCACATAATGTCCTTAAAATGAGGGGAGGAGGGGAGAAAATTATTCTCTACTTCCATTTCTCCTTTACATAAACATTAAAGTTTACATATAACTTCACCTACAACCATATACTTACTTTTAAACTCTGGTATGTAATTATGTCAATTAAGTAGATATTAATCCAACTAATGCAAGGTATTTTTCCCCTCAAAGATTTCTCATTCTGGAAGTGCCCTTTGGAAACAAAACTGAGAAGGTTTTTTAAGACCCTCTTTCCCCTGGGGCTAAACTAGACTGGGCAGTATGTCGGGGTCAGAGCTTGCCCCTTTCCCTTGAGGTACTCCCAATTCCTTCAAGACTTATTCTTGTACTGGGAGCTCTCTCTGTATCTTTATCATGTAGAGGCTTTTACTTATTTGCTTATTTACTTCCCTTTCCACATGTATGTTACTGCCTGACCTACGCAGTCATCACACCTTTCAAGCATGTTGAAGAATGCAAACAGTAAGTCAGAGAAGTGGTTGGAGTAAGCACCACTGAGTACTACTGTTTGAAAATTCTCTCTAAAAAGCTGTCAAGTTTGCCATATACAGAACCCCCAAGAATGCCTTGCCAGTAAAGGAAAAAGTCCTCAATGGTTTGCCTCAAACTAGAAGGCATGGTATCCAGGTGAGAACGAGGAAATTCACATCTATATTCTGAATGCAAAGTTGCTGAAATTACAGGAGTGATAGCTTTCATGAATCTAGCACTTTCTAGGTCAGTTACCCTGCTAAGAACCTTACTTCCTTCTCCCACTCAACTATACTCTAGTTTCTGGGGGTTTTTTTGGGGGGGTGGGGGGTTGATGTTGTTTTTCAATTTTTTTGGTTGGCTGGCTGGTTGTTTTTTGGTGCTAGGGATTGGATTGAACCCATGGCTCACACATGCTAAGCACTCACTCTACCACTAAGCTACACCCCCAGCCCTTCACTCTTTTTTTAATGGGATTCTCCATTATAATCACTGCTTATCTTGGACAATACATGTTCTCTTATACCTAGCAGATGCACTCTGTACATATCTGTTAAGGAAATGAATGGCTGGATAGAGAAAATGAATAAACTCTATTCTTGACCAAATTTTCAGTCTTTCTGATGGCAGCCCTAAAACTTGGCCATTCGTATTTCTCAAGGAATGTGTCATTTAATCGGTATCTTGGTTCCTGACGGGCATTAGTAAGTAGCTTTTATATCAAGGTCCTATTTTTAGACATCCTCTTTCCACAAGTAGAAAAGACATAAACCAAGATCATCTCCTTAGTTTATTTTTTTTCTAGAGTCCTTAGCATGCTACATTAACCTGACAGCTTAATCTTGTGTTCATTTCACAATACATTTCATGCAGTTCACAGCTGTGATTGGTTTTACATTGACATTACACATGTTTCGATTCAGCCATGTGAAAAGAATAACTCTGAATGGAGTTTGTCTCTGAAAACTGTCCAAGCTTACGCAGCATCTGAGCAGTTCGCTATTCTGAAGTGCAGTCTCTCTTTAAAATGCAAGACGGAACTTTTTAGAGTAAGAATACAATGTCCCTGTTTAGAGTTCATCAGCAACCAAACCACTTCCTTTCGGTTTCACATATCCTGAGGAATCCTCTCTTTACAAAACTGCATTCAAGTATATTATTTGATTTAACATTCCAGGTTGAGTTTAGGGGCAAGGCTGACCTTCAGCTTTCCCTTCCCAGCTAACTCTCCAGGGACCCCGCCTTCCCAAGACTATTCATAGCATGAGACTCTCTATACAATAAGCAATCAGCACGAAAGCCACAGAGTAGAGCTATTTGGCATTTTCCAGTGAAGTGCAAGAAATTAAATAAGTTATGTTTTTATTGCTAATGTATAGAACATCAAGCACAGTCACTTTGTCAAATAGAAGGAAAGAGTATACAGTAGAAGTGGCCTGTCCTGGGGTGTTCCCAGGGTTCAAATGCCCAGAAAGTGTCACCTAGTCACGGCCCATCCAGTATCACTTTAAGATGATGTGTTGAGTATTCGAGAGTCCGAGGAGTCAGACCTCTCATCATAGTCATCCTCAGTGTAAATGGACTGCTTTGTCACAATGGGACACCCATCCTCAGGGATGGAGATCCGAGGGTCTTCCGTGGTGCGGGTGGGGAGGACAGGCGAGCTCCTGAAGACACTGGTGGAGTTACTGGGGAAGGGACTGACATACTGTGACCTCAGCTGGTACTGCTGCTGCAGGGTCATGGTGTTCCACAAGGTGACATCGTTGGGCAAAAAGGGGCTTGACTGGTTTCTCGCCAAAGTATTCCTCAGCATCAGCGGGTACCGGGGTGGCTGGGGGAAAGGGTGCTGCAGAGGGACGGCCAGGGGACTGGGGACAACATTACTAGAGTCGGCAGAGAACCGCAAGGTGTCTGGGACTCGGAAGGCTGAGCCCACGGACCACTTGGATGAGGAAATGGGGTAGGAGCTCAAGGTGTGTTCAAAGATGTGCCCGTTGGAGGGGAGCACGAGGCTCTCTGCTTCTGCAGAAGTTCGCTCAGCTGTGCTCACCGATGACCGGCTGGACAGAAGGACTTCCACGGCACTCACCAGGTCGCCCCCACAGCCCTTCAGGATGAGCTCAAGCACCGTGGGCTTCTGGTTGGGGAAGATTTTCTTCAGCACTTCCAGGGGCGGTCTGTTAGCTTTCAAACTGAAGGGAAGAGAAACTGTCCCCGACGGGCCCTCGATCAGGAGGTGGTTCTGCTCTGTGTGGAACTTGGGGCTGTCAGGACGGCTCTCCGGGTTGCCTCCATTTTTCTGGATCGCATACCCCCCTTCATCCACAGACACTACCTCAGGGCTCTCAGGAGTGAAGCAGCTCTTACTTTTGCCCACATCCGGGGAGCTCCTCTGGTCAGCATCTTTGTCACTGAAAGCCTCTGCATTGTCTGCTGAACTGACATCCCCAAGTCGTTCTTCAGTCAAATCTGAAAGGCAGAGAACAGCTGGGTTAATCCTTTCCTGGTGTGCATAACAAGAAACAGATGTGCTCACAAGACTTCTTGGAAGAGGAAATGCAGCCAGTGGGTTATAACATACTGTCAGCCTTAACAAAAAGAACTCCAAACTATGTCATTGGCAAATGGGAAGAAACAGAAACCAAAAAAAGGATAAATGAAGATCTAGAATGTTGTGTGCATGAATGCAGAATGGCTACACAATCCTATAACCACAAAAGACCTGGCTTTCATAGCAGTAACAGTCACACAGGGCCTATATGAGGCTGGGGTCTCATAGGGGAGTACAGCCAGGGAAAACCAGGGAAATGAGCTCTGGCTTGTTTTCCAGCAATTCTGCAACGAGGTACACCACCATCAGGGGTGCACAGCCCTCATACCCACAGGACATGTTAATATTTTAAATCGGCTCACCGATTTTGTGTGAAGTACATCTTGTAAACCAGACAATGTGTTTCATCAGGTGACCATGTATAGCAGCTAGCTGAGATAATTTTCAGAGAGAAAGAAAGACACCTCCATAGGTTGAAATCTTATGTAAAAAGTCACCCAAGGGCCTAGCAAACTCAGTGCCTGTGACTTGCACTAGAGGGCAAACAAAACCAGCTGTGAATTCTGGACAGCAGGACAGGTTGCTGGAGAAGAGAAAGAAAATGGCCAGAAAAGGTTTGTGAAACTGCACAGGGAGTCTTGTCCATCAATGAAACATGTCAGCAGCTCAGGACCATGGGTAGCAAGAGGTGGATATGTTTGTGTGAACTGTAGAATTTTTCAGAAAGACCTCAAGAGAGCTTTTCAAATTATAGTAAAAAGAGGAAGACAAAAGCTTCCCAAATAAAGCTGAGACTTGCTATGAAACAAACCAGTTGCAAATTTGACATTGACCTAAGACATTATCCCCAAAAAATTAGTATCACTAACCCTCAGTCATTAGTACTAAGCAGGCAGAAAGAAGTAGGTAAGAGTGGTTTGCAGTTGTAAATTCCAACAGACCTTTATAATAAAGGAACTTTTTTTTACAAGAAAGCTATAAGTAAATAGATTTTTATCTTTAAAAAAAATGTACTAGTTGTGTCTGCTCAGTCCAGAGTAAATGATCTGAAAACGAAAACTCTTAATGATGTAGTTGTCAGATTGTCAGCAATCGCAGGCCTGTGTTTTCTACTGCCCTACCTGAATAGCCTCATTGTGGCCCTCTCTGTGAGCACACCTGATTAGGTACAGATAGCCAGCGGTGAAATTTCATCAAAGTAGCTTCTAGAAACCATCTCCTCCTGCTTGTTGTTGTTTACTTTAAAAGCCTTCAACAAAGGCCCATTTATGAACGTTCTTCCAATACAGTGTGTATCTTAAGTATAACTGAAAAACCAAACCTCAGCTCTTCACAAAGCAAAGCAGTGTTGCCAAACATAAGTAAATATGTTTTTAAATACTCTTAAATTAGATCAGAGCAACTATCAATCATAAATCTGATATAAATTATACTTATTCCAAGTTTGCACTTTAATTAAACTGCTTCATTTTTCAATACAAAATATAAGTTTCCAATGTGTGGTCATAGCATCCAGAAGATGAAGCCATCTTTGCTTTCTTTAAAGTACACAAAAGACCTATTTTTATAAGAAAATTTGACATACTCTCTCCTACAACTTCGTAGGACAGGGAACCCAGCTTTTGCATTCTAGGTATTGTGGTATTTGAACTCCATGTCAAATACTCCTTGAACCAATAACAGCAACAAAAAAACTTGTACAGATTCACATCCTAATCAGACCTATTTAGGGTTCCCTGACTCCCGGCCCCATATGTACCTCTCGGCTGCTACTCTGTTCTTAACTGCTTGAAAATGTTAGCCAGACAGTATGTTAACTCAGCGCTGGAATAGTCACACCATAACCCTCGTTCAGTGAAGCTTGGGAACACAAATCAAATACTCTCCCCATGTAAATATGGACATAAAATGTTTTAACCACTACCACCTCTAAATGCTTTTCTCATTTAAATTTAGCTACTATTACCTATTACCAGCATCAAGTATTTATATGCTGTAGTATTCAACACACCAAGAGAAACAGAATAAAGGGCAGAAAATGTCAGGAAGAGTAAGACCCAGCCCTAAGGTGTGGGACTTGTTATCTTCTTGGTGAAATAAGATGTACATGGGCAGGTGTGGGTGTGGGTGGGGAGCAGGCCGAGGCATCCAGGCAGGATTTGCTAAGCTTCATATATGATGAGTCTTGTACATCAGTGTTCTAGCAGTGCTATTCAGAATAGCCTGAAGGTGGAAAACCCAAATGTCCTTTAATTAATAAATGGATAAATAACATGTTTCATATACATACAATGAGTATTACTCAGCCTCAAAAGCAATGACATTCTGATAAATGCTGCAACATGAATGAACCTTGAAAACATAACGCTAACTGAAATAAGCTAGATGCAAAAACAAACCATCAAAACCAGTTATATGAGAAACCTAGAACTGACAAATTCATAAGACAGAAAGCTTATGAATCTGTGGAGGGCAGAAAAGGAATGGGGAATTATTGTTTAATGGATATGAAGTTTCAGTTGGCAGATGGAAACCTTCTGGAAATGGAGTGGTGATGTTTGTACATTGTCATTGTCCTTAATATCACCTAATTATACACTAAAATGGTAAATTTATGTATATTTTACTATAATATAGAAGAAAAATATGATACACAGTGCCAAAACAATGTAGGAGACATGAAGAATTTTTTAGCAAGAGGAATGACTAACCCTTGGGAATAAAGGGTACGTCAGAATAGATAGACGGCTCAAAACTTAGTTTTTTTTAAAAGAAATGTGTGAACCTAAAAATAACTTCATGTTTTAAAAGGTAAATTTTGGAACTGGACGCATGTCTCAAGTGCTAGAGTGCCTACTTTGCAAGTGCAAAGCCCTGAGTTCAAATCCCAGTCGCACCAAAAAGGAAAAAAAAAAAAGAAAGAAAGAAAAGAAATTTTAAAAGGTAAATTTTATTCAAACACTGAAATTATTTCAGGAAAACTTTTTGAGCTCTATTAACCAAATTTACTCTTCTACAGCACACTTGGGGCTCCAGAAGAAAATTATTCAAAGGGCAGAAGGTTAGTGAAGGAGAATTAGGGAACAATGTTCTGATTAACGTATCTACATTATAAAAATGCAGTATTTTTTCAGCGTGACAAAAGATATATTTGTCCCAATCCACTGCACACTGAATGGCAGAATTCTAAGTCTGACAGCATGAAATTCCACTTTGGTACCTAATTTCCTATGTTCTGCAGAACACCTATCAGTGGAAATTTAAATGGCTGCCATCTTGTTTAGCAACTGTGAGGCCCCAGACAGCAAAGCCACATTCCCATCTGGTGTGCTACCCTTTGTCCCTGTACTCAGACAGGCCAGTGTACCCTGCACTGTGGTTACTCCTTAAGGCTGGTGATGGAGTGTGCTGACTCATCCACACTCTCTCTGCAGGCTTCTGGGCTGCTCAGCCTCTCCACCTGGATGTCCAGGCTAGGGCCAAATAGAAATGCTCACAGGATGTCACAGAAATCAAATATACAAATTCAGGGCATTCCAACCAACCGAGCTCAGTACTGTGTTCAAAGAAGAAACAGAAGCCTGTGAAAGAAGCAAGGTTTATGCACCTGGGCAGCACAGAAAGTCCTTCTAAGATGTGTGTGGTGAACAGAATCCCCACAACATCCAAGACTGCTGGGGGTTCAAATGTGAGCAAAGCAAGGAAGACTGGCCTCTGAATTTACACCAAGACCAACTCTTGACCCAAAAGTAATTTCTGAAGAGCAGACGTACACTTCCTGCAATTGTGTGGTACTATGATATCTAGCGCGGGTTGTGTTGTTATCCCTAAACTAGATGCATTGTAAATTATTCTGTTATAAATGCAGACTGTCATAAGTAATTACAGAGGGTGAGTTTTAAGATCCGTGCTAAAGTGTAATTTAATGACAGGTGTTTCTTTACATCTCTAGATTTTTCTTAAATGAACTTTACAGATCATTCATGTTGGTTTAAAACACAAAGGCCTTTCTAGATATAGAAATATGAAACTGCCAACTAACAAAACGAAACAGGAAATATTCCCGAAATACTTTATCCCCTTTCTTCTTGAAACTGAGACTCTAATTCCTAGAACATAAGGAACAAGAGTGTATTTCAACTGATAATATTTTTAACTCTATATGGGTATAGAAAGTCAAAACTACTAATCAAAAAGCAGAAAGAAATCATTTTTATTTGATATTACCAACCAGCAATTGAATGTGCTGTTTCTAATGTAAAATGTCTAACTAGTTTAAAATATTACTAAATATTCATGCTTCAGTTTCATATTCATGAAGCAGAAATACCTATAACTATTTCTGAAATAAACCTCCCACAAGGGTAAAGGTTTTTTTTTTTTAAAGAAATAGATGTTTGATTATCGAGGAAATTTTTTCCATGAATAACAATGCTACCAATTCCAAAAAATACTTGCCATAAGTCTTTTTATCCTGAAGAACTTTTAACTAAAGGGAAAAAATGAACAGAACATACAGAAAAATGAAGTAAGAGTTTTTGAAATCTTTCTCTGGATTTTTTTTCATATGAAAATGCAGCTTAGTTTAAAAAAAAATCTACATTCATTTCAAATATTTTGAGAAAGTCTACCACATATGTGAAACTCCAAACACATAAAAATGGAAAAATCTTTCTGACTAAGATGTCATGGGTTTTATAAATTCTGCCCAATTATATCTACAAAACCAAAATATAGCTAACATCCACCATGAAAACATAAGAACTCTGGCAGAGAAGAAATTCTTGGCTCAGAAATCACGGGACATGCCCCCCCCACCACCACCCAGTCCTTTCAAAATCATGGCATGCATTTTGAAACGCAGATTGTCATGTCCTCCTCTGTTCACTTGAGCTTTGGGGAACACACCTCTCAGCAAGACCCTAGGGGTTAGTTTTCAAAGCACACCAATCTTAGGGCAGTGACAGGAAGAGCCCAGGCAAGAGGAGGGGTCTTCCTGCAGACACCACTGCCAGTCACAATTCTAAAAGAAGCTTTCTGTTGTTAACCTTTATTTTACTCTAGAAGTGATGAATCATAAAAGACAGAATGGTTAGAAATCTTAAGTATACCAGGGAATGTACTTTGCTCTAAAACTTTTCTTCCTGGGGTTGGGGGCTATGAAAGTAACTAGTTATGCTTTGCTTTTTAAAATCATTAACAACTGGTATTGATAATGTATGAAGTAACCAAAATGGTTCCTTGTGCCTGGCATTGTGGCACTTGCTTGTAATCCCAGCACTCAGGAGAATAAGGCAGGAGGATCAGCAGTCTGAGGGTCTCTGGGACCAATATTTCTGAGAGACACTGGTATAGAAAGGGCTGAGCTTACGGAAGTATACTTTGCAACAGTGAACTTCATATGTCTTGCAAAATTTTAATTTTGATCTCTTGAGTCAGAAGGAAGCATTTTCAAAAGGTTGAGGAGGAATGATCTACAAATCTACCTGTTTATTTGGTATTTACAAAAATACAGCTGGCTACTCATTTATCCATCGACTTAACAAATACTCTCAAATTCCTTCCTTTGCAACCAGGTACTATGCTAAGTAAGATTAATCCACAGATGACTGAAGCACTGCCTCCCAGTCACTAAGGCTTAGTTTATGAATTACTGCAAAGTCTTAGTTATCTGCTCAGTTGTTCATATTTCACAGTGCAGCCCAGCAAAAATTCAGAGGCCAGCAGATTGGCAAACTCTGGGGTCTTCACAGGAGGGAATATGGTTATAAACATTCACACACATAGAACTATGGGTGCTACAGATAGGCACTGAACTGAACAAAGTAGTCATCAGTGGAAGAAAAGATGTTGATTTCACCTTGAAATTTACATCTGCCTAGTAACCATAATCAAGAGATGATACATTCTATAAACAACTGCTGTTCTGAGTTGTTTTTCCTGATACACTATGCTATTTGGCAGTTAATTTTGTTTTATAGCTGTTTAATTCTATAATAAAATGGAAAAGCCCACCTACTTACATTTTCGATTTCCTTCTGAGAACAGTAGTGTGTGTTGCACAGGCAGGGGGTAGCTCACAAGGTAATTGGTCTGTGATAACCAGAGGTCCCCTGTACCATCTGGTCCAAGGACACCAAGTGGCTAATAGGTAAGTTGGCTGCAACAGGTTAAAGGATGAAAGAAAGGAAGAGAAGGAAAGAGAAAGCAGGCAGGCAGGCAAATGGATTTTCACTGGGCTCAGTCTTCCTCCCTGGCAGGGAGAGTGCAACATTTCCAGAAGGGGCTCCAAGTCCTCTGGGGACTTTGATTTATGAAGATTTACTCCCTCTCCCTTTGTGAAGCTGTTAGCAGAAAATGCTGACTGGCTGCAGCAAAGAATTTCTCATCAATGCTCTTTGATTGTATTTTGCAAACAAAATGCCTGTTGCTTGGTAACATTTCACTTGAGCCTGACCTTCTCTGAAAGTTATTGCTATAAGATTCGATTTACACTGTCCTCCTGTGATTACTGTAATCTTTTAAACCTGGGAGTTCATCCATCAGGGAAAGGAAAAGTTGGTTGTATAAGTGGAGAGCAGGGCCATCCTCCAGATTTACAGCACCCACAGTATGCTGGGGATTCTCTCCCAGAGGGCCATGGACTCTGGGTCCTAGTCCCCAGTCCTCAGCTGCACAAGAGGACCCCAGCGACATCCCACACTCCTCCCTGCAGCTGGCTCCTCACAGAGAACCGAGCCATCAGGCAAACAGGAGCCCAGGTCTAGCGTGGCCAGATCAAATGACGGACATCCAGTTAAACTTGAGCTTCAGAAAAATAACGAAGGGGTTTCAGTATAAGGATGGCCCCTGCTATATTTGGCACCCCTGTTTTGTGGTTTTGCTAAAGCTAATAACTCACATCGCAGAGCTCCTGCCTTTGGAAGCTCCGGGAGAGCAAGGAGGGAGCTGTGGCCCAAAAGCCCAGGAGGAAGGGCTCCTGCCACCTGCTCCGTGCCCAGTGGCAGGTAATGCTGGCCCCAGTGGTAAGCCCCCGGACGGAGGAGCAAAGGGACCACCGACCACCCACGCTGTGGCCCCAGCCTCTCCTGAGGTCCCCATCAGTCCATCTAGGGAGAGGAAAGGTCTGTGCCTAGTGGCCAGGGTCCCCCGACCTGGGTCACCAGCTCCTGGTACCCGTCCCAGCGTAAATTGCCCCCTCAAGGCCCAGGTTGACTACCCCCACATCCCACTCCCAGAGCCAGCTCTGGACCAAGGTTTGGCGGTGACAGCATTGCCATTTCTTTTTATCTGTTCTTGTTTAAACCGCCCCCCCCTAAATCAAGCCATCTTAAAATCAGACTAGTTTTTCACTTCCTAGGTACACTTTACAGATGACTTTTAATTCTACCCCATTCCCTCCTACCCAGTCATAGATGGTTTCCCTTCCTGGCTTGGATGAGTACAACCCTAATACCGAGGAGCACGTTTTTCTCTTTAGGAAAAAAAGAATGAAGCAAAATTAAAAATAAGGAAGAAGACCGTGAAGATGCATTCACGATGGAGCTGAAAACTCCAGAGCAAACAGGAAGATGCCAGAGGTAAACAATAACATAAAATAAAGGCAGATTTCCAAAATCTCCCACCTCCTCCCCTTGTTCCTACCTTGTTTGCCCCTTTCATTAAATATGAGGTCCTATTTTCTTATTCAATCCAGCAGTCTGTTATGTTTTCCATTTACTTTTCCTTCAAGGACATTGAAAAGAAATTGCACAGATATTTATTTTGATGGCAGATGCTGACCCAGGAAGAATGTACAGCCACCATAGCCTGTGGCCACTCAGGATACTCTTCTGCAGGAAAAGTCTGGGGGAAGGAAGGGGGCCACAACACAGGAATTCAACTGCAGCTTCTCACCTTGGCCGTGACCCTTAACTTCCCTCAACTCTAGAGCCCAGGGTCCTGAAAGGCTGGCTGGGCTGGTGGAGAATGCTGATTCAGACACACCAACAGCTGAAAGATGTCTGTGCTTCCTACGCTGTTTCCGTCAGGGAAGGGGTATGAGAAGATTGAGGGAATTTAGAAGAAGAAAATTCCATAGTATATATAGAGAAGATCAAGTTAGAATTTGGGGCTCAATCAACAAAATCCAACAATTCCAACTCAATCACAGATAGTTATCAAGGAGCAGGAGAAAGCTACAAAAAATAATTCAATCCATAGCTAGAAGTAATAACCAATAAGCTATGGAAATTCTTAAAATCACAATGGAATGGATGCTCAATGATGCTACATCTTTACATAAAATAACTGCTGTCCCTTTAAAGAATCTGAAGTGGAATTTGGGAAAGATTTCTTCCAAGCACAAAACTGAGTTTGGCATGAATGTGTTTTCCTTCAATCTGTGTTTTTGTTTTGTTTCTCCACAACCCTCCCCCACCCCACCCTGCCTGGGATGCGCAGTGAACATCCTTCCTAAGCCATGTGCTTTTCTCAAAGATTTCTTGAGGAAAAGACGCCATGTGCTGATGCACCTGCATTTGTATCCAAGGGGGAAAAAAACTTTCCATTGCTATGTACTAAAGGGACCTTTTGCCCTACAAAAAGTCCAATCAGGTTTTAAAAATCAAATTCGCAAAGAAGTAGACCTACACAATTTGCCAGCAGACATTTAGAGATTCCTGATGGTCTGAGCATTTACTGTTCACATGGACCTACCCGTCAAACAGAGCTTCCTTTACTCTCCACACACAGTGAGCTTCTTCTGCAGAAGTATATTATAAGAACAACAACAGAAAAGGTATCAGGCATTCTGCAACAGGCAGCCTCAACCAAGAGTCTTCTTTAATTTAAACTTCAAACAGACTTTCTCCTTACATAGAACCGATACACTTATATGCACAGATTCCTAGTGGGAAACAATGATCTGTTCTTTTCTGATCCCCCTCCCCCATCACTGGATTGGTGACTGCTAATTTTTTTAAGAATGGAATTATGAGGAGGGGTAATCAAATCAATTGAAAAAAAAACCCTTGTGTAAATGAATTTACAAGTGGTATGACTACTGCTAAAACTGAGCCCTGTTCCTTCACAGAACTGCCACTCGAAGCCTAGTCCTGCTCTAGTCCTGGAGGAAGTAGAGGCAGAGAAACTGGAAATGGGAAACGAAGAAAAGACTCCTAGTATGGTGGCTGGTGGTGCACGTCTGCAATCCCAGCACTTAGGAGACTGAGACAGGAGGAACTCAAGTTTGAGGCTGGCCTGAGCTATGCACCATGTCTCAGGGCAGCCCAGGATACATAGCAAGACCCTGTCTTAAAAAAAAAAAAAGAAAGAAAGAAAGAAAGAAAAGGTATTAGCACAGAATCCATTTTAGAGCTGAGACCAAAACTCTCCTAGTTACTTTTCTGTTCCAAGTTGGGGGGGCGGTAGTGGTACAAAACACAAAACTAGAAAATCCTCTTTTCCCCTGTAGCAAATCCATAAATATAAGGATATGAGAGACAAAAGGGGTAACTGGGGGTATGCCTCAGAGAAATGTTTGTATGTTCCCCTGTACTAAATATCCACAAAACCTATGTTCAGCAAATTCTTCTGTTCTTAAAACACCAGTGCTGCCTCTCACATCTGCTGTTCTCAGTGCTTCAGGCCTAGAGAGCAGAACTGAGTTCCCAATTAACTCACCCCAAATCCAGTGAGTGAGTTTCTCCAGTGCTCATGAAAGCCACTGCTCTCCAGAAGTCAGGGGTACTGTCTTTTGGTGGGGAGGAAGAGCGGGTGTGGGCAGCAGCTCTACCTCAGGAAGGCCCACTTCCCACCTGTACCTCATGAAAGGAAAACACCAAGTTCAATAAATTCCAAGAGCCATCAGGGGACTGTTTGGGCTGGGCAGGATCAGGACAGAAGCTAGAGGTTTCCCAAGAAGAAAGAGTCTTAAGACTCAACTGAGGTGAGCCCACCTCAGGAGGCCCTAAGGAAGAGATCGATGGAAGGGAGGCGAATACCCACCTCCAGGGCTCAGAACAGACCCTTCTTCCTAAAGCACTGCGGAGGAGGAGAGAAGAGAGAAGAGGGGAGAGGAGAGCAGAGGGCAAGAAAACCCGTGTTCCAGACCTTGGCTTTGCAGCTGAGGCCCAAGCCCTAACCTAGTATAAAGGGCTTGCCAGGATTCCTCAACCAACTTTTGTTTTTATTTCTTCCAACCACAACGACAGCAGAGATGGCCTAGGGAACTGTATCCTGGGCAGGCTAGGTTCTCGGTCCTGCTATCAGCTTAGAAGACTTTCGAGACCTTTTAACCAAATTGTAAGTCTTGGTAGCCAATGAATACAACTAAAAACTTTACAGCTGCTCCCAAGTTGGAGAAAACGCATCCTGGCTCCAAAGTCTCTGACACGAGGCAAGAAGCAAGTCCCAACCCCAAGTCAGTCAAGCATTGGGCCTTGTCTCTTAACTGGCACCCACCTACTCCAACCCCAAATGTGGGGCCTCTAAAACGCGCAGCCAGGAAAACCCGATCGACAGAGTTTGTGAGAGTGAGAATTAAAATTTGGTGGTGTCCGGGCCTCTTTTACGGCTCAATTTGACACGTTCCACTTAACCAGGAGAAGGCACCCAGCAATCTCGCCACTCAGTCTCGCCTTTTAGCTCGCCTTTCCCATGGGCACCTACGTCCCAGCTGCGCCAAGTCGGGATTCAAGGTTGACTTTTCCCGGGAAAGAAAGAACCAGATTTATAAGGGTTGGGGAGGTAGGCCTGGCCAGGCCAACTTCCCAAACACCTGCCTCTGGCAAGCACTCAAAGTTCTCCAGTCGCCTGGCCGAGTTCAGGCACTGCAGACGCTCTTACCTGGCTTGGCAAGCTGCGCCTGCAGCGCCCCGGGCTGGGGCTCAGTGGCCCAGCGCAGCGCGGCGGCTGCAGCCAACTCGACGGCTGGGCGAGGCGGTGGTGGCTGAGGCTGAGACGGCTGCGAGGCTGGCGGCGGCTGAGGGGTGACAGAGGCATCTCCAGGCGGCGGGGGCCCGGGCAGAGCGCGCAGCGAGTCGGGGATGAGACTCTCCAGGCTCTCGTTGGCTTGCTGCCGGCGCAGCGCCACCTGTGCCGCCATGACCCGCTGCCGCTCGATGATCAGGATGCACTTCTCGCAGGTGCAGTCCTTGAAGCGGCAGTAGCGCTTGTGGCCCTTGAGCCAGGACAGCACGCCGTGGTTACGGCAACGCGCACACTTTGGCGTGCGCTGCAGGGGCGCTCGCGGCGGCTGCGACACGGGGCCGCCCATGTACAGGTAGGGAGAGCCGTAGCCGTTCATGCCCAGGGCTCCCGGAAGAGTTGGCGGGTCGCAGGCGGGAGCAGGCCAGAGGGCGCTGGACCGCGGGGCTGGGAGGCCCGCTCGGGGGCGGCCTGCGAGTGGCGCGGCCCCTGGTCCCGCAGCCCCAGCGGCAGCGTGCGTTCCGGGACGGCCGGAGGTACAGCTGCAGTCTCTCCAGCTCCGGAGGCGATCACTGCCTCGGCTCCCGGCTGGTGCCCAGCCAATCCCCACGAGGGCCGCGTCTCTGCGGGCTGCTGCTTTGGGCACACAGCCCTACCGGCACGTCCTCCTACGCCGAGGCGCTGCGACCGCTGCCAGGAGCCGGCGGGAGCTCTGATTGCGGTCTGAGCTAGCTAGTCTGCAGCTCGCGTCGCGTCTTCGCTGGCCGGGCCCAGCACCTCCTCCGCCGCCCTCCCCCAGCCCCTCCTCCCTCCCACCGCCACCCCCACCCCCGGGGTCTCGGTCTCCTTGCACTCGCTGCCCCACTCCTTCCTTCTTCCTTGCACCCTTCGGCTCCGTGCACTTCACTTTCCTTGCCACCTGCAGCCAAGCCACTCTCGCGGGGGCGCTCACGGCCCCCTCCGCCGAGCCCTCTCCGCTACCCCTTCCCGCGGCAGGGGACTGCGGCGCTTGGAACACCGAGAGACTCAAGGGGCGGGGAAGGGGAGGACCGGTGGAGTGAGGGTGGGGGTGCCATCCGGAGGCTGGTCTCCGTTCTCATCTCCCTCCAGGCCCGATCTGGAGGCACTGCGCTCCAGGCCACTTTTATCCCAACATTTGGCCACAGAAACTCGGCTTCTCAAGGACCGGAGCTTGCGAGAGCGTTGCGGGTGCACCCAGGACCCGGCGCGGGCTAACCAGGTTTCAAGTTAGAGGCGAGTCAGCCACCGCGGCCACTGGCGGGTGGAGTTGGGGGAAAGGGGTTGGTATGGATTCGGGAAATTTTGGGCTGTTTTCTTGATTTCATTTGCAACGTATTTTTTTTTTCCTCTATTGTGGCTGCAGAAGAAAATGAGTATTTTTGAAAACCTGCCCGCCTAAGAAAACCCATTTTGAAGGCAAATTTTGTTTTTCTACCCTATTCCCTCCGTTTTTAAATTAAAAAGTCTCTGCCTTGTAAGGCCGGGGAAGCGCTTGAGTTTTGCTTGGGCACGGGAGTCTAAACTTTCAGAGAGCGGATGCAGAGGCCACTTTAGTATCCCTCCAAATTACCGATATGGTCTCCTCGTCCTCCCCATCCCCAATGGAGGTCTCGCATTACCCAATTCAAATCCCCACGGACGCGGCGATGGAGCCAGCCCCAGGCCATAGACCCCATCCAGAAGTGAGATGCGAAGGGACTATTGCACGAGTGACAACATAAAACTTTTTTTTTCCTATACAGACTAAAACTTTGTTTACACTGTTATTTTGCCTGTTTCCAGTCGCTGTGAGTACGGGTTTGGTCTAATGCAGGCCACATGCCTATAGGAATGGCCAAAGTCCCCCCCCCCCACCTTCAACAAACTGGTGTATACTTTAGGCGCTGGGCAGTAAATGGCTCTGGACGAAGGGGAAGGCGGCAGTTCTGGACTCGTTTGTTCGAAGCCCTTGGGGGCCTGTGCTAAACTCGTCTTCTGGCGGTGTGGGCGAACCCAATGATAGATGAAAGCATACAGAGAGTGTTACAACGCCAGATCCCTGGGCTTCGCAGAGGCCCTTGTCCTCTCGGGAGGCCGCTTTTCCCTGCGTTGGGAGCCAGCAAGCAACACATGTTCCTCCCAGTTCGCTGTGAATTCAAGTACTGCACGGTCTAGAAGGGCGATTTAGGAAGGGAAGAAGTTAAAAGGGAAACCCGGGTGTGTGCGTTTTCCTTGAAGCCCTTAGCCTTTAGGGTTTCAGACGTGTAGGGAATTGGGGTTTGCCGAAGGCTGACCTGGTGGGGCGTGGGCAAGAAACGCTTGCAGAAGTGCTAACCCTGGGACAACTTTCCCGAAGCCTCCTCCGGCAGGGACCCCTGGGCCTTGCCCCTTCCCCCACCCTGTTAATCCCTCCTCTCCTCCCACCTTTCGCTAGGAAAACAAGCCCTAAAACCCTACAACTGGAAGGAATTTCGTAAGCTCTCCAGACTGGAGGCAGAGGTCACCGCGGCCCGGTGGGCCTAAGGCAGGGAAGTGGGAGTGACAGCGAGTCAGTTCACGTGACGAGAGGTATAGAGGTCTGCGAATGCCCGAGAATCTGGGAACTTTGGCCCTGAATTCCCCGGTCTCTTGGAAATTCGGTAACCTGTCTTTTTACAAAGCCAAATTTCTCCAAATGGTTAGAGAAACGGATAAGAAAGTGGGAATAAGTAGTTATTGTTGTTTTGTTTTGTTTTAAAAGGAACACAGCAGAGTTCTGCACCATTTGTGGGGACATTTTCACTCTCAAGGCAGCCCCCTGGCCTTCCTTGGTCACCTAGCCACCCTATCCGATGCCACTCACACAGTATGGCATTATTTGGTCCCGGGGCCCCGTTTCACTCCAGTGCACATCGGGGGCTGAGATCTAAATACTCATTTGATATAGCGCAGTAATCCTTGTCTCATATTTGATGGGAATGTTTTCCATATCCCAGTATTTGACAACATCTCCCTATAGGGACAGGTTTGTATTTATGTTGGTAAAATGTCCCCTGCCTCAAAGTCTATTGTAACCCAACACCTGACAACCCCGAGTCCCATTTCTGTTTGCAGAAAGGGTTTATTCAAGCACATAATGGGATCCCAGCAGAAAGCCTTTCAGAACAGGGGACTATGGTAAACTTCACCACATGAACTCCGTTTCCAGGGCTATTAAGCTTTTAATTGGAAAATAGCAGAGGAAATTTCAAGGTGACTATAACGTGTTAGCAGTTAGTGCAGAGAAGAAAAGCCGATGCGGGAATGAATGTAGAAAGCATATGGTCCAAATCACACTTAGGACAAGCGGCTCGCTTCTGCTAAGTCTCGGCAGCTTATGCACTTATGGGAAAAAATCATCAAAGACATGGGGAAGGGAGGAGGGCGGGTTACAAGTAAATGTAACCTCGCTTGAGCAGACCACTTGAGCTCTCATCTGGGTGGTGTGATTGTGTTTTCACACCACAGTTAACTGGGTAGGATTGTGGCAGGTATTTCATAGTGACAGGGTGAACGCTAATGTGCACATCCACATGGTGCGTGTGTTTCTGAAGCAGGTGCCCTTGATGAGAAAGTGAGAACGTCTGACTCCAAATCTGCAAGTCCTGGTCCCCCAAGCAACGAAGTAATCAAAAGGACAGTTTCAGGTTGTCCAGGATGTATGACATATCAAGAAAATTTCTGCTTTGCTGGATTCTCCTGGAGGGGAAGTCGGGGGTTCTTATTTTGTTGTGTATATCGCGACCTTTGTGACGTTGGTGTGCAGAAAGCCACGTAAAGACTGAAAAACGTGTCCCCTCTCGCTGAGTGGGAACATAGGAAGCGCGACTAGGCACTCGCCCAGTCCCGGCCTCATGGCATCGCCCTTTGGCTAGCTCCAAATTGAAAGGTGGTGTGGGGGTGGGGGGGCGGGGAATGTCTAGCCCGGCGGTAGAGCGACCAGCAATCGATTTCTGGAGGTGGCAGTAATGTCCTTGGTCTCCCTCTGCTAGTGTGTATGTGGGGGGGAGAGGCTCGAGTGCACCCATCATGGGATCCCTGAAGCCTCCCTCTGGCACGCGAGGTAGAGGGCGACTGAACCCGTGTCGGGCAGGTCTGCGTGTCATCACTGGACAGTCATGTCCCCACAGCATTTTGGAAGAGAAGGAGACAGGTTAAAGTGGGAAGCCAGCTCCGGATGTTCAGGAGCAGAGGCCGTGTAGATCAAATCGCCTGTGACCCCTCTGGTCCCTGCAGGTGCTGCTAGGTCCTTCAAGTACTAAACTTACTAGAACTGTCTTGTCAAGACCCACAGAGGCTCAGCCTGGAAGCACGCTCGACCCAGCCTGGACTCAGACCGTGCCACTAACACCTGGGGCTGGGGTCGCTCCTGTGTAGCTTTCTCAACCCTGTGCTTTCCAAGAGACAGAAAAGCGACCACTTGCTCCCAAAGCCGGCGGCCTCCCCTGCCTATTTGGAGAGGGGGAACCTGCTTGATTTATGAGAGAGAAGTAAGGAGAGGAGAGGAGAGGAGGGAGAAAGGGAGAGAGACTTTTCTTTTGCAAGGTGAAAGCAGTACCGACTTTAAAACTGTTCGCTTATATAACCTTTCTCCTGCGACTTAAAAACAAAAGGCTGGCGGGTCATGATTCCTTTAATGAAGCGAAGAGGACGAGACAGGAGGATCACGAGTTCCAGACCAGCCTGGCTACTCTTGGGCTGGAAGTGTCTCAAGCTGTAGAGCATCTGCCTAGCAAGTACCGAAACAAAACCCAGTACCGAAAAAAAAAAAAAAAAACCTAGGAAATCGTGTTAGGTAGTTTGAGCAACATTGAAGGGGCTAAGAAGAAGGTTTCTTTTCCCCAAAGCCTTCGATGGGGCGCTGAGTACACTACCCCAAGAACACCCACTTTTTCTAGAAAACTCTCCAGCCTGCTCCCTCCCTTGCTGTTTCTGCGGGAACGGCGCACGCACGTGAGCAACAGAGGAAAAGAGTCCCTGGACTCGCGATCGAGGTGAAAGGACGAGCGGCGGGAATCCGCCGCGCTGCCAGCATCCTAGGGAGAATGGGTGCAAGCTCGAGGCGGGAAAGCTACGCAGCTTGGCTATGTCTGGATGTGGGGACAAACGGTAAGGGGGGGACAAACGGTAAGGGAGGCCCACGCCGGACGAAAGCAGGCCGGCAGCCCGCCCAGGATTGCGCTCCCAGCTCTGGAGCCGCCTGGGCGGGGCGACCTTCCGGAGCGCTCTCGCCCCGCCTACGCAGGACGACACGCCCACTGCCCTGCTCGCCCCGCCCACCCCGGCCTCGGGGCCAGCAATTTGGAAGAGTAAAAAAGTTTACTGGTTGTTTTGGGCGGGGTGGGCTCGGGTGGCTGAGTGGGGACCCGAGCCTCTTCCATCAGGTGGGGGGAGGGGTGTATTTTCCAAGGCGTGAATCGCGTGTTCTTGGTGGCGGCTGAACTTCAAAGGACAGGGCGCAGTGGGCAGCGGGTCCCAGGCCTTGTCCGCGTGTGCGTGGAGGGCGAAAGGACAGCGCGGGCATCGTGCCAGTTTCCTGTACAAATTTCCCAGACCGAGTCCAGCCGGCCTGGCGGACAAGCCAAGGGAGCTAAGGACTGTCCCCCAAGCCCTGCCCTTGACTGGTGGCCCTTCAGATTTCTTTGTAACGTAAAAAATGGCATATTCCAAAAAGCAATGTTAGCGTGACTCCATGCACCGCGTGGAGATGCGGTACAACTTGCGTGTGCATGGGAAGCCGACCTAGCACTGGTGTTTCAGGTGTGGGAGGGAGCCTTGTTTTCCCGGGGGAGAAGACAGTGTCTGCCTGGCGGGTTTGGCCCACGCCCCCTGCTACAGACTGCTAAGTGCGTGGAGGCTGTCGGTATGACGGTGGTTGTGGCAAACTCCGGTGCCAGGTCTGCAGGACACTAGTGGCGTGAGAGCCAGGCCTGATCCCTGGGGCAGGCGCGCGAATCCAGCGGCCCCGGCCTGGTGGGTCGCTGGCCCTCATGCCGAGCGCAACCGCTGGAACCTGGGATGGTCACCTGCGCCCTGGCCACTGCCTTTTCCCTGGCAGCCTTGGGAAAAGGCCTGCACTTCTTTTGCTCTGTGCACCTAGTGGCATGGTGGGACTGGAAGACCAGGCGAGCCTGCCTCGATTTCCCAGCGCCAGAGCAGCAGGTTCATAAGGGCCTTGCGGGCCGCCGGGGTACAGACCGCCCGACGCGCCCACGATGGCGCCCACGTGCCACGCGCACTCACACCCTACACACGCAGCAAAGCCCTTTGGCCCGCAGGAGGAAGTGGCCTTGCCTGCTCGAGGGCAGAGCTTGGAAAAACTGCTTCTCGAATGTTTATTAAAAAGACAGCTAAAATCCAGCAGTCAAGATTTACTATGTTCCACCCTGTGTCCAAAACTAGGTAAGTTCATAACGCGGTCCCCTGGCCAGGCCTCTGGCAGCCTTCTCCTTAGCCACTTGGGCGTCACTCCACCCCCCACGGGGATATTTCGCAGAGAGAACTGCCAGGCTGCAGCTCAGCATGGCCCGTCACGTCATGGCCTCTCCCCCGCTGGGAGTGGAGAGGTCTTTCTGGGACCGAACCCCGATAGGTGCCTCTGTGCCGTTGCCGGGTGCGCATCAGACGGGCAGGTGGACGTCGAGGCGCCTTTCTGAAAGATGGGCGCTGCCCCTCTACAGACCCGGCTTCGGGGCTTACCTGGAGTCTAAGGGTGCAAAGTCAAGGCTAAGCGTGCTGGCATGCTTGCCCCGGCTCTGCCTGCCTAGCTCTCCGTAAGTGCTGGATCCCCGAGCCGTCAGGGCTAGGAGGGTCACTGCCCCATTGCAGGCTGCTCGAGCTTCTGCAACTACAGAACCGCAGAGCTGCAAGATTCCTGGACCCTCAGAACCCAGGATTACTCAAAGGGAGGGGCCTGGGCAGTGGGCAGGTGCCGCGAGCACGGGTGAGCCAGAGACCCTCATCTCTGAGAAGGCCACCAGTAACCCCTTAGAGGTGGTGGCTCCGCGGCCCGGTTCCCTTCCGTGTGCCGCTGTCACAACAGCTACAGCCGCGGGAAGGGCACACCGCTGCAGTAGCAGCAGCCTGACAAGTGTGATAAAATGATCTTCCTTAACTAAACTCGTAAAGCACTGGGCAATAAAACTCAATCTTCTGTAAAATCCAATTAAGTCATTATCTGACTGATTGTATCTTTAATTGAAAACAGAAGTGACAGTAAATTTCTGTGATATATCAGGATCAATCGATACCGCTATACGATTCAGCCCCAAGAAGTGATTTATAATGTCAAACCTATATAGGTAACTCCACATTATTCTCTCTAAAACCACTGGTGGATGAAATTAAGAGTAAGTGCATTTAATAAAAAACAAGATGGTCAGGTTATTGATTACAACAGATGGGGGTGAAATCAAATAGATGTTTTCAAAGCACAGAGCGAAGAAAATACAAGTAATTTCTTTTTTTTCCTGTTTAATACTGCTCACCAAATATACACACAAGAAAATTCAGTCATCAATAACATTTTTATTTCAGGTACAGCTGCAGCGACACAGAACAATGAATTTTTTAAGACTAGTTTCATTTCAGGATGGCTTCTGTTACATAAGGAAGTACTCCATACCCCATTTTTTTTTAAACAAAATAATGAACTCAGAAATCTGTAGTAACTTTTAAAGATGTACTTATTTCCAAATCAGATTACATCCTAAGGTTACAAAATAGTGTAAATTGCATCCATTTTTTTCCTGTAGTAGAAAGAATGTGTATGTTAAACTCATATTATTCTAGACACACACATAGGAGTGTTGCCTGACTGGGTTACTTTCAGTTGTATTGTTTCAAATTACCCTTTCAGGAAAAGTAGCGATTCAGAAGGGCTTTAGTTTTTTTCTCACTATATTTCAGTTGTTTTGTATTGGGGGGGTGGTAATGGCTATTTCCATCAGCAACATAAACACACAGTATTTCCACTTACTTTGACCTCCTAAATAATCGATAATTTTGCCTGCTCTTTTTCTTCTCACTGGTCAAGTATTTGGCTAAATTTATATTTTTTGCAGTTTTATTAAAACACTAAAAAATTTAAGACTCTTAAGGCACCTAAGATTTCATTTTAAAACTAAAAGTAACATCTAATTATAACTCTAATTGAGAAGCAAATATATGGCTTTACTTCAGTGAATTATTGTATTTCTTGAAAACTGATGTTGTAAAACAAAGGGGGGGGTACTAGTAAACTTCATGAGCAAGGCACTTACTTCCTACAGATGATAGTCACAAACCCTAAACTATGATAAGTGTGTTTCAGCCTCTGGACTAAACTCTTAAGGAATATCAACCAAACACGTTCTCAACAGTGAAGTCAGCAAAATAACAACAAACCCTGTGGATAATGGAATCAGCCTGCTATTCCAAGTGACCTGCCAGCAGCAGCCAGCGTGCTCACTCATCCTCCTCCTCTTCCTCGATGACAGGAGTGACCGTGAAGCTGCTGGGCTCCGAGGCAGGCTCACATTCCAGAACCCCCTTTGTGCTCTCATTACTCATAGGAGAGCTGCTGGAGAGGGAAACCAAGCCAGAATCTTGACTGCTGGGCGGCGAGAATACTGGGAAGTGGGGAGAAAGAAAGGGAGAAAAGGATCCGTTAAAGGTGGCTGCTCTTTCTGCATTCCACAGATACATGATGAGGTTCCAACAAAGAGAGAAGCACTTGCCATTTCTATTCTGAGTTGCAAGCGTTTTGTTTGTTTTTGTTTTTCAACAGATACTCATTAAAATCTCCAGTGCTTCTTTAGAATTAAAAAGAAAAACATTCTACACAGTGCATCTCCTTAACTGGAAGAGAAAGGAAGGAGAGTTCTAGCTTTATGTTCATTTACAAACAACACAAAACCAAAAAAAGTCTGCCCCACCCTCTTTGGGAGACTTTTTCCCTCTCCCCTTTGTGTAAAGGATGCTAAAATGAAACTTGTCTGGTCAAGTGCTCCAGCCCAGAGAAATTATCCCCAAGCAAGACTCCACCCCTGTATGTCCAGCACTGGACAGGTAAGATCTAGCAGGTGAGGTTGATATTAGTATTATCAACTTTATTATTTCTCTTGGCTACACAACGAATGTGGGGGGTGTCACCTTACATAACTTTTAAAAAGTAAAAAGGCAGTAAACAGGAAAGTTTTTTAAAACTGAAGATGAATTAGATCACACTAAAACAGAAGTCAAAGAGTTTGAAAACAAACCTATGAACATAAAAACTCCACTGGGAAACAGACATTAAATATGAAGAAAGCTAAAGCAGTATGTGCTGAACAATTTTTTTTTGCAAGCTTAGAACCCACAGTAGATACAAAATTTAAGCAAAAGGGTCTCTGACCTTCTTAACCTTAGCTGAGTTTAGATCCACCCCCAGAACTCCCTTCATGCCTAGTGTGAATGTAATTAAGGCGAAGCTGCAGTGGTAATTTCTCTCCTCATTAACTTCCTGATTGGTTTCAGCCTCAGGATTCTGCAGGGCAGTAGTTTGTCACCAATTCCAAATGGCCAATCGTTAATACTAATGTTTGTGTAACTACTGCCAGCCTCTGCCACGGCTTCTTGTACAACAATAATGGTGAAAGGGTACATTAGTGCTCCTGTGTTAATTCAGCCTGTGTTCATCAATAGGGAAATCTATGATGTAATTAGCAAAATGCATTGGGAGCTGAGTGCTGAAGTCATTTGTAGAGAACTAAATCATAGTAGAGGCTGTACTGGGTCCTGATGTGTTTGCCATCAATACTTATTATGTTTGGAATTTAATAAGGTATATTATGCTGAAAAGAGACCTTTTTACAACAGAACACTATTTACACTTGTTATGGGTTTGGAAAAGGTTTGTTGCAGCTAGTGGAACCACACAGAAATAAAAGAGCAGAGCTGCTATTTAAGAAGTGGACCTTTAGCCACTCCATTGGACCAAATTATTTCCACATCTATATTCTGACATAGAGACAGACAGATGGGTAGTTTTGTATAGCTACCTCAATAGCCAATAAGGAAAGGATTGATCAGAAAACTTAGTAAGTAAATGAATTTGAAAAGCAATTTAGGCAAGTTGTACTGGTGATGGTATTTGTTAGTTAACTTAAATAAAAAGGAATGAGTCTGTAAGTTTTTAAAAAGAAGGGGGGTCATTAAATAGTGTTTTAAAGATACAAAAAAAGAATATGCAGATGCATACATAAACATAACCAAAAAAAAAATCAAAACCTGGGAGCCTGAAGTCTTTATCTTATTGCAGGACACAATGACTTCTTACTAAATTTGAGTTGTTACATGGATTTCAAATTCCCTACAAATCCAAAGTGACGTATGAATTGTGTGTACATGCTACCTGGAAATACAAGAAGAGACAAATGTTCAAAAGGCAGTTGGCTTTGCTCTGACATCTTGCTACTATACAGATCTGGAGCAGACTGGAGAGTCTGAATTAATCTGCATACCCTCAACTCCATCCCAAACCAGTGACAGAAGCTTCCTCTGTATACAAGCTGTGAGGAAGGGAGGGAACATTTTCTGTCTGTTCTCTGTGTGCCAAACTGTATGCCACTGGTTGAGAGAATTACTCTCCTGATTCTATACACGGGATCCTGACTCTCTGACATCCTGTTGCCTGTGTGCCATCCCCACCCCTAGTCACCACACTTAGAAACTGGCCCCTGCACCTTCCCAGTCCCTGTGTAAGATTAAGCGGGCAGTGTAACCAACCCTGTCGGACAGATGCAAAGGCTATGTAGGAAGAAGCAAGTGTTCTCCTGACATGTTCTAGGCCTGGGTCTGCCTTCTGCCTACAATTACAGGCTGAAGGAGGAGATCCCCCTCACCACTCACCAATATAGCCAATTCTGGACTAAAAGGGGGTGAGTGGGAATTTTGCAAAAGAAAGGAATTTGGGAATAGCCCCGTTTGCTCTCATTTGCCTTGTATTTTCTTGGAAAGGGCCTGTGTCACTTGGGGCGACATGTGCAGAACGTGTTACCTGCATAGCTCCAGGCACACTTAATGCATGACTGAGCTCCAGAGAAGAGCCAAATAAATGAACTCAACCTATTTTGAAAAGCACCTGAATTTTTTTTTAAAGTGTTTCTCCACTCAAAATTTAAATCCATGTTGTTTTTACCTTTGTTCAAGGCTTAGTATTGTCTTTGCATAATAGGCTGTTGAAATTAGGGAAGGTATCTGTTTAGCACATTTTGTATAGCACCTCATAAAAGTTCTAAGTGCCTACAATGATTTAGTAGGTTTTTTTTTTAAGTGACTAATGCTCAAAGTCTATTTTCCTACCATCCTTAAATGTTGTCCTTCAACATACCTCATCTATTTTAATGCAATTTCATTAAACTTTTTCTGGGGACAAGAATAGCAATTATCAATTATTTAATGTCAATTAGAAATTCAAAACCTCAAAATAATTTTTTTTCCTTTTTAAGGTGACGCTAATGGGTCCTGCATGGTGCTAATTTCAACTCATAAGGTTTGTCTAAATCATTTTGTAAAAAAGGCTAACTCTTGGTGTCAATGGCACTATGGGGAAACAGATAGTACTGGTCTCACTAGAAATTGGTTCAATCTTTCTGGACAGCAATCTAGTGACATGTAATAAGAACCGCAGAAACTGTTCAGCCCCTCTGACCTGGTAATTCCACTCTGGGGAATAACCCCAAAGAAAGAAAGAATAATTGGCCCAGAGATGCTCAACACCCGGCTTATTGGCCTCAGTGAAGATGTTAGCGTGGTGCTCTGGGGCTTGGAGGAGGAGAGGGGGGCAGCTGCACTGGAAAGGGGCAGGAAGCATTCACAGGCAATAACCAATTAAGGATTATGCTACCCTATAATCACTGCTAGCCTCCCGGCATTTACAGAAATAGAAGAAATGCTTCTGGAGACTAGAATAGAGACTGAACAGCAAATGAAAAGGAAAACTTGCTCATCTGACTTTTTCTTGTTTTACAAGGAAAGGTGGTAAGCCAGGGTCTGACCCTTTTTTGAACCAGCAAGTCTGGTACCCATTTTCTCTCAAGTAGCCTATAGCAACTAAAGGATGTTCCTTTTATTATTACTGAAAAACAAACAAAAAAGCCTTACACATTACATTCTTACCAATGTGGCAGGGAAACACATTAGGTGATTTTGGTAAAGATCTAACCATCTTATTCTTTCTTAAAAAATACTATATACTGCCAAAAGGAAAAAGAAAAACTTTTAAAAATTAAAAAAGAAAAAAAAAACTACTCTAACTGCTCAATCTTTTGACACTGCAGAGACCCCTGACTTTTAACTTGAATGATCTGTTGGAAGTCAATGGACTAGAAGAAATAATTCTCTTCCAGTGATGTGAGAAAACACAATATTCATGCTTGAGGAAAAAAAATGTTCTTCCTCTATCTGTTAAACACTATTAAACTCCTACTAAGGAACCATTTAAAATGAAACTCGAGTAGCATTCTCCAGGGGTTAGCAGCACTTCGCCTGGGTGCCCTGCCTAGGAAGACGTTTCTAGTGGCAAAAAGCTGTGAACATTTCTTAAAACAAATTCTTCCGCTTCACAATAACCATAGTGTTTGGAAATAAAATCACATCCAATCAATACCACTTAGCAGATATTTAATGTTTCACAATAGAACGCTTTTCCAGAGTGGAACTGCCGCCCTTCTCACTAACATGGAAAATAATTAGGATTATCTCAGCTGCCGAGGCTTGGCAGGTTCAACTTGTACTTTCAAACAGTGTTAATTCTTGGCACTCAGCACAAGGGATAAAAGGCAAAGATATGAATGGAGAACTTTATTCCACCTGATCTATCATGGATTAGCTCATTCTCTTCCAGTTCATGCCTGCACTCTAGTTAAGAGAAAGGCTGAGCTGTAACTGATGTAATTAGAAACCTCAAACTGAGAAAAAAATAGGCCCCTTTAAATCTCCCCCATTTACTATAAATTTACTAAAAAAGTAATAACCTTTGAAACAATTAAATGTGTTTTTTCCCTCTAAGTGGAACTAAAGCGTAGTGACAAGAGACAGAGGGACTGTATTGGATAGTGCTTTCCTTAAATCCATATCTTAATTGTCAGTTCTAAAATCTAACACGTTTTGTAAGGAGTCAGCTCTGCACTTGGCATACTGAAAAACGAAGCAGCAGTGCCATGGTAAATGACAGCTAGAATCAGGGAGTTTATCAGTGCTCTCCTCTCCATGCAACTATACCACCACCTTTGCAAGCACAGGGAAATACAGTATTTTAAAAACCGGGTGGATATAGAACAGGAAGTATATATTTATGCAGTATTGACGCATGTCTTTCCCTCCAAATTTCACGTTACACGAACATGCATACACAATTCACAACATGATAGAACAACTTTTTAATTTGAAAACAAGCAGTCCTCCCAAAGGGCACCATCCTGGGAGTCTGCAACCTGGGCTCACAGCCTGGGCAGCTGTGCTGCAGACTGGTTTTCCTGCAGCTTGAGAAGCTAAGAGAAACTCCACTTGCTCCTTACCCACCTGCGGAGTTCAACTGAAGCAAAGGAAAGATGCTTTCTTAGTTTGTTTTAGCACAGTACACAAAAAAGGGAAAGAGAGAGAAGGGATGTCAGTAAGCCTTCCACCCCACCTAGACCCAGGCATTCCTTCTCCACCTCCACCTTCCCAATCCATCCAGGACAGACCCTCCAGGATCACAGCATGGTAGCTTCTGGGTCCCCCATTCCTTCCTTGTCACCACAATCAATGTGAGTCTCTAAGCCTGCAGGTAATCTATGTGCCTCTTGGCACAGCTTTACCTTGATGGGCTCTCAGCACCCAGTTTAACCATGCACCTCCAAAACACCCTCTTGTCATCAGCAGTGGAGGTGCTCAAGTGTTCTCTAGCTCTCCTGCCGCCACCACGACCACCAAAGTTATTATCAGTACTGGGGACTTTCCTCTCAATGACATTTTTTCCTAGACCCTATTAGAAGTAAGCAGATGTACAGGAGAGGGGTTAACTCATTATTATTGATTCAATTGCCTTATCTCATCAGGAAGACAGCATTTGGTGACACGCAACTCAAACATTCAAGGCTGCTCTAAAACTACATTGTAGTCAAGATATTCTCAGTCTTAGAACCCAAACATGCAGTGGTTTTTACATCTCTTTGGTAACATCACACTGTGGTACCCCACCTTGGCTAACTCTTCTCCACTCTTCTCTACCATGATGTAACCACACTCCAGACTTGGAAGAGGTCCCCTGTACTATCTGGGAAACCAAGCCTGTTTCATCCTCTGTGAAATGGAGCTAATGACAGATGGTTGTCAAGATTACTGGATTTACTCAGTAAATAGTATTGTTCTTACATCCTTTGTCAGTCATTTACATCTCAGAGTCTTACGTTAGAAAATTTCTGCTTTTGAAGGTGCCAGAATCAAATTAAGATTTGGTATAAGGTCTGTTTACACTGGGGATGTATCTCAGTGGTAGAGTGCTCGCCTATCATGTGGAAGACCCTGGGTTCGATCCCCAGTACTGCCAAAAAAAAAACAAGTCTATTTGTTCCAGGATACATAGGCATGGCCTTTTTGAGGGAACTAGGGACTGGGTGTTCACGTGGAGACTACATAACAGCCAGGTGTCACATCCAGGTGGCATAACAACCTATGCCTCGTTTGGACAACAGGTCCATTGTTAACATAAGCTCTCATGAGCTTTTTTCATTTTGAGGGAGGAGGTAGAAAATGGCTCGCATCAAGTCCAATCAAACAGCAGAATGTGGACATTCTTTGTCATTTTTTTTAAATGGTACTGGAGGTTGAACTCAGGGCCTCCTAATTGCTAGGCAGGGGTTCTACCACTTGAGCCACTTTGCCAGCTCCATGCTTTGTAAATTATATAGAAAATAGTATTACCATTGATCAAGGAGACCATCCCTTCCTTACTAGTATTTGGAGGAAGAATCTCTTGTTTTTGAACCTAAGTTTAGTCTAAGACTTGGAAACTCTAGCCACAGGTGTTCCAAAAGAAGTAAGAGTTTTATCAGTTCCTATTCCACAATTACTGGCTACCTGGGAGCCCTGGCAGATGAGACTCAGAAGCTGTCCCTTGGGTTAGGTGAGTGAACTTTGGAGGTGGATCATCTCTCTCTTAAAATGTGAAGATCTTGGACAAGTCCTTCAGCCTATCCATGCTCAGTCTCATCTATAACATGGGGACAGAATAAAGCACAGGGGATGGTTTCTATGTAACTGCTGCAGCTGAAGAGCCTACCTACAGTACAGTACAGCTTCCCCACTGGGTCCCACTGGGTCCCACTGGGTCCTGCACTGGTGACTGCTCTAACTCCCAGCCAGGAACCACAGCCATGTGCAAAGACCAGCTCTGCTGCCAGACCCTGGCACCTCAGCAAATGCCTTAGGCCTCATTTCCTTCAATTGTAAAAGGACAACTCAAGAGGATCACAGTTCAAAGCCAGCCTGGGCAAACAGTTTACAAGACCCTAGCTCGAAGAAACCCTCACAAAAAATGACTGATGGAGTGGCTCAAGGTATAGGTCCTGAGTTCAAACGCCAGTACCACAAAAATAAATAAACAAACAAATAAATATGTTTGTATTGAACCTGTATATGCTGTTATTATTCCTTAAACAGTAACAGCTGTTTAAATAAAATTTTCACTATATTAGGTATTGTAAATAACATAGAGATGAATGAAAGAAGCATGTGTGTAAGATATAGACAAATAGGACACCATTTTATGGAAGGGACTTGGGTATCCAAGAATTTTTGTGTCCTGTGAGGAGGGATGTGTGTCCTGGAACCGATCCCCTGAGGATTCTGAGAGATGACTGTAATTATTTGCTCTGAGGTTCAACGAGACAAAACGGTTTGCAAACTCTAAGGCCCCACACATTTGCTAGTCATTGTTTTCTGTCCTCTCTCCTCTAGCACAACCTGCACTCTTCTCTAAGGAAGAACTGTGAGTTAGTATCTGTACCTCACTGTTTAACACAGGACCAAGAAATTAAGATTTTAATTAAGCACTGGATGGGAAAGATGGCAACACAGCTCAAACCTCCCTGAATGTTCTCAGACAAGTTTCAAATCTGATGTTCAGAGAATGTGACTTTTAATTCCTTTATCCTTCTTCACACACTAGAAGACTGATAGTTAACATGAATTTCAAACTGAACCCCCAGCCTACGATTTATGCTTTTTATAGCATCATGTAGAAAATTTCAGTTACATTTAAGAATTCCTAAGGCTGAGCCAACAGGGTAAGAAGATTTGAAGTGGGCTAGGGCAAAGAGCCATGAGAACACCTTATGGCAGAAGAGAATGAAAAGTCTGTCTGCAATCACAATACAGGGCTAAGTCACTCAATGGCAGGCATACTTGACTGGTTTTAGTCAAGTCTAAAACCAGTTCTGAGGCTCTGAAAGCGTCACCTTTATTTACCGCACAGTGACCCTATGCAAAGCCTGAAGAGTGAGGCTCTTAATGAGCATGGGAGGCGGTCACGCTCCCTGGGGACTCTGTGCAATGCAAACAAGTCTCAAGTCACGTATACATACCATGACTGGTTGGTCACATACATACAACTACACTTGAAAACAGTGAAACATACACTTGATCATCACAGTCACTACAGCAGGCTGGGCAAAGACGTCACAAGTCTACAAGTCACCTGGAAGAGGTTTGCCATTTGATTCTGGGAAAGCTGTTTTCTTAAGTCCAAAAGGAATTGAATCCATAAAGCAAGCTGTGACATTTGCCTTTCTAGAAAGTAGGTTGGCTCTGTCCAGGTAGTCTGCCACAAAAGGAAATTTTAGAGTAAGCTTGCAAAAGAAAGAATTATAGATGGTTCAACCTTAAAGGTAAGACAGGATGGAAACCCCAATCTGATGGGCAGCTGCTATGGCTAAAACAAAGGATTAAAATTTTGGGGCAACACCACTGCCACAGGAGCTGGTCACAATGACGTGAGTACTGCCCTCTAACATAGGGCCCCAAATGGGCTGGGCTTCTGTTTAATCCACATGAAAGGCTCCTTGTCCTCTCATCTCCTTTGAATTTACATCATCTTTGAGAAAACACACTAACAAAACATTTAAGATGTGAAGCTTAGGATTTTAGGAAGTTTTTCATTGAAAAATATTCTGACACTTTCCAATTAAGTGGGTATGAGAACATTCACAAGCCATTTTTCAAGTGGAACGTGTATAGAATTTGCAGTTTATAAATTGAAAATAAATATTGTGGCCCAGGAGATATAAGAGTAAGCAGGGTAGAGGACTGCATGAGACTTTTTTTTTTTTAATACTAGGAGACTCTCCTTTGGAAAAAGCAATTAGTATTTCTGGTGGATGCTACTGTATGATGTATTTGGCTATCATTCTATGCCAAGTGGTTCTAACTAGTATTACTGGAAATGTCAGATTAGTAATTATTGATATTTTTCTCTAGTACAGACAAAGGAAGCAAACACTAGAGCACATCTAAATAAAACATACACCAATTGAAATCTGGACAGAAAATCTCAGGCATTCCCAGACAGGAGAATACATGCCTAATCAAAGTCACACATGTTATTTTGCCAACTAAATACAACACAGACATCATGGATGGGTAAGGCGGTTCAGATTACAGGGGCAAGCACACACTTCTTTGGAATGGCTTGAGTTAAGGGTGAACAGAAATATGAAAATAATAGTAGAGATTCTACATTTTTTCCCAAAAGAGTATTTCTACATTTTGTATAAGACCCTAGTCACAAAAGTATTTTAATATACATAGTCTTACTTGGTTTTTTTGTTTCAAATGCTTTCTGTCCAATTAGCTGCCAAGAAAGGCCTCCAACCCTAAAGAGGTTTAATCCTGGGCAATAGAAAGCATTCAGAGAATGTTGTCCGTTCCCCTCCCCAGGTGTTTGTGATTTTTTTTTTTTTTAACTGTTTCTGGAGAGGACAGTTCTTGTATTTTAGTTTGCCTTCAAAAAAAAAAAATAGGAGAAAATAACTTAGTAGTAAATGACTAGCCTAGCATGCATACAGCCCAGGGTTTGATCCTCAGAACTGCAAAGAAAAAAAAAAAAAAAAGCTCACTTTTCTTTCCCAACTGCAGCCCATCTGAAGCCAAACTTAACTATGGCCTTCCCTTGAGGGACTTCTCAGAATGACCGTCTCTGGGTTAGAAGCTCCCAGACAAGGCCTATGGGTGCCTGGTCAGTGGAGCTTGGCTCTTCACTCAAGGAAGAAAACCAAGGTGTGAAGGAATTTAACTACAGCATGAGACAAAAGTTTTATTTCTTCCTTCCCTTGGTCAACAATTTGGTTTCCCTTTTAGGATTCAGTTTTCTGAAGGTGGGGGTTGGGGTTTCGGTATCTTTTATTGTGGTAAAATGCACTTAACAAAATTTATCATCTTAACTATTTTTTTTGTTTGGAGGTGCTGAAGTTTGAATTCAGGGCCTCACACTTGCTAAGTGGGTGCTGTACCACGTGAGCCACTTCACCAGCCCTGTTTTGTGTTGGATATTTTTGAGATAGTATCTCTCAAACTATTTGCCCAGGCTGGCTTCCAAGCTTGATCTTCTTGATCTCTGTCTCCTGAGTAGCTAGGATTACAGTGTGAGCCACTGCCACCCAGCATCTTAACCATTTTTAAGCTGTGTAGCAGAAATACATTCATCCTATGGTATAACCATAACCAGCACCCAACTCCACAACTTTTTCATCTTTAGAAATGAAAGTCTGTATTCACTGATCACTAGCTTCCTGTCCTCTCTAGCCCCTGGCAAACACCATTCTTTCCTCTGTCTCTGTAATTCTGCTCCTCTAGGCACCCACATAAATGGAATCATATGAGTTTTCTTTTGTGCCTGGCTTATTTCACGTAGCATTATTGTCCACAAGGCTCATCCATGTTGTAGCATGTGTCAGAATTTTATTTCTTTTGAAGGCTAAATAACATTCTACTGTTTTGTAGGTAGCACGGTTTCTTTATCAAGTCACTTGATGGCCACTCGAATTGTGTCCACCACTTGGCTACTGTGAATAACACTGCAAACAGGAGTGTGTATTTGTATCTCCTCAAGAACCTCCTTTCAACTCTTAGGGGTAGATGTCCAGAAAGGGACCTGCTGGCTCATGGGGTCATTCTATGCCAGACAGTGTGACACAGAAGCCATGCCATCTCACACTTCCACCAGCAACATAGGGTTGCAACATCTTCACATTCTTGGTCACACTTGTCATTTTCTGCCTCTTGTTTAATAATAGCCATCATCGTGTAATACACAGAATTTAGGCTTTTGATCTTTTGATTTCAACCCTTTCCTTCACTTCTTCTCACTCTCCTCCAACCCTGACCTACTACGTCCTACCTCTATTTCTTACCCCCAAATTCAACTGAAAAATCGGCCTTGACACCAGTCACGCCACAAAGCCTGGCACACTGGTCTAATTCCCAGAAGAGTATCCTTAAGCCCACCCATGACCTGCTGGTTACCATAGCCAATAGCCTGCTCTGGTCTCTTCCTCCCCTCCCACACCCTCTCCCCCATCCTCCAGCCACGGGACCCTAGAGTCTCCCTTCCCCAACCTAACCTTAAACACAGATCTTCTTCAGGCTTTGGGACTCAGTCCTCTTTTGTCATGAGGCTTTGGTATCACTTCAATAGAGATGGCTTTATATGTGCTATTGCTTGCTCTGACTGCTGTGTGTTAAAACATTTGCTGGCCAGGCCCAGCTGGATGGGCTTCCCACAGTGCCAACTCAGCTTAAAAGGGAGCCTGCCATCCTCCTCCTTCTCCTCCAAAAACAATCCTGATCCTTGCTGGTCTCCTTGATCTTGAACTCACCTACCAGCTTGCTTAGGTCCAGCCTGTGCATTCTTAGGCCACCTACTCCCTCCTGATGCTAAGTCCTGTTCTCTGTCTTTCCTGCTCACTCTTTGGCACCGAAACCCATCTGATTTTGGGCCCCAGTTATCTTATACCTCATCTGCTAGTACTAGTCACTCTATCTAGCTTCTTGTCTTTCTGCTTCAGTTTCCCCAGGATGGCCATTACTCTTCCAAAAGTGTCTCTAACATCTTTCCACCTTTGGTGGCTTCAGAAAAAGGTGCAAACTCCTTGGCCTGGCATTTGAGAAACAGCCTGACTTCCATTCCTCCCTACACCTAAGCCCAATTCTAGCCTCGCTCCTGCTCTGGATCCCAGCACAACCTATAGATCCCCTGCCTCACCAGCTGCCACAGGACCACACCTGCCAGCCTCTCCTAACCTCTTCAAGCAGGAACAACCTGCTCCTTCCCCAATGCCCAGAGTCCTGCACCTTCCTTGTGCCACTATTACTTTCACCCTTCTATCATAGACCAGTGACTCTCCTATAAGCCAGGAGGGACCCTGTCATATTTGCCTCTAAAGCCCTGTGGTGACCACCAGTGAAAAGCCTTACATGTGGCCAACACTCAGTAAGTAGCAGTCAATGACTAAACAAGAAGTAACTGTCAATGGACAAAGCCAGCTGGTCTGCTTCCCAGATCAGTTATGATCACACATTAGCGGAATGCTGGACAGGCAGCTCCAGTGAGAAGAGAGATACCAACCCCACATCAAGGAAAAGGTGAGGTACACTAAGAGCCAGGAATACAATAATCCAAATGACAATTAACCTGAAGCCTCCAGAGAGCATCAGCATCCTGAGGGCAAGTAAGAAGAGAATGGCAGGTTGCTACACACACCTGTAATCCCAGCTACTCAGGAGGCAGAGACCAGGAGGATCGTGGTTGGAAGTCAACTCTGGCAAATAGTTTAAGAGACCCTATTTTGAAAAAAATAAGGACTGGTGGAGTGGCTCAAGCAGTACGAGCTCCTATGTAGCAAGGATGAAGTCCTGAGTTCAAATCCCAGTGTTGCCAGAAAAGAAAAAAAAGAAGAGAATCCACTTAATACAAGGGGTGTAGGTGTGGGAGTCTTTGGCAATGGTACAAGAAATTTTCAGTTATTTAGAAATTGATTTATTCAAAATAGATTATTTTTCAATGATGTGAATTAATGAATCGATTTCTGAACTCATCTTTGCATGGGTATTGTTATAAAATGACTGAGGCTAGAGACTGAAAAGATACAGATATTTTTTCCCCGTAATAAAGGAGCTTATTAACATTACTACCTTGAAAAAACAGGTCATGTGGCCATCAGTTTAGGTTTTAGACAGAATGCTTTTATAGCTGATTGATCAAAGATGTGAACAACATAATAGCTGAGCTTGGTTTTATAGATGTCTAGAACTCTGTACCCAACAATGAGCAAATCTACATTCTATGCAAGCTCACATAAGATGCTTATGCAAACTGATCAGGTGTCAGTCCACAAAGTAATTTTCCACAAATGACAAAGACTGTACCTTTCAAAACCTTACAGGTCCTAGAGATGTAAGTCTATTTAAGTCTTACTATCAGAAGAGGAGGGAAAAAAATTCAGCTTTGAAAAATTATCAACAACAAGGATATAAATCCCACTGCCTCTGACTAACCAACAGGACAGCATTTGGTCACAATATAATTAATTTCACCCTTAATGCTACTGTTGAAAGTATTAAATGCCCAGGCACTGAATCCGACCCCCACACTCCTCCCCAGCCCCACATTCCCAGCAGATCAGGTATTTTCACACTTGGTTCATCTTCACTGAAGACTGTAATTAAATCTTTAATTTGAAAACAAGAGTGAAAGTCCAGCACTCGCTGCATTATTGGCTGCCCTCAAGCTCAGGGCAAAGAACAGTCAAATAACAAATGGCGACCTGAGCTCCTTCAAGCTTAAGTAATCTGCTAATTTCGGAAAGTACAGCTCATCTCAGAAGTGACCAACAGACATGGGAAAGTGCTGTCTGCAGTTGTCTGCAAGCTTCCTGGGAACCACAAATGTTATATGAGTTGCACAAACTACCAAGTTTATGCTCTGGTTGGCCTTTTGGTTGCACCATAGTTCTTAAAGTATAAATTTGAGAATGTTTTATTTCACGTTGAAGGTATTGGAAACTGAGTACTCTGTTAGGAAACCAAGTATTCTCAGGAACCCGATATCTACTATGGTCCTCTTTGTTTCTTTATCAACTCTTCCTAGGAAAGCAGCACTGACTACTTAACTCCCAGAACTGTTCCTGAGCATCTCTTCTGTGGCCAGCATTGTTCTGTACGTATGAACAGAACAAGTCTGTTCTCATCGGGAAACACCTGTAATCAGATACACCTGAGATCAAAATCTGACTGGGTGACTTACTAGTGACGTGCCCCAGCCAATCATGTACCTGAGATCAAAATCTGACTGGGTGACTTACTAGTGACGTGCCCCAGCCAATCATGTAACAGCTCTGAACCTCAGTTCCTCATCCATGAAAGGAAACAGCAATGTTAAAGGCTGTTGTAATTAAAAATAGAGCATATTAGCCTGTTGGCTCAATTGACACCAGTCCCTTCCCCCTGCTTGTCTTTTCTGAGCAGGGTCAGAAAATGTTTCCAGCATACATCAGGAACCCCAAAGCAATGGCAAATAGAAGGTGTTACATATGCATTGTTCTGTGTTGAGGGGGATCCTTTGCAACTCCCTCACCTCTGTACTTCTGTCCTGTTCTTAGATATGCTGTGTCCCCTTGTTCCCTCCCAAGTTCCCCGCTCTCCCTCCTGCCAGAGTACATCTTACTCTTCCCTTCACTCTGCTCCAGAAACTGTCTGAGTGTCTGGTGTGGAGCTCTTTGAAGGAAAGCATCCAATTAAATGAATTCACCTAAGAGACACATGTAGGTAGGCTTCCCGCTGCTGCCCCTTTGGCTGAAATTTTCATGTTGAAGAGAAAGCTGCCAGACACGCAGAGATATCAACTTTGGAGCCAAGGCAAACTCCTGAAGTGTCATCTTCGTCTCTCAGTACAGAAAGCACTGCCACAAGTGGACAAATCACTGAGCTTCACTTCTACTATGTCAGGAAAGCACTGCCACAAGTGGACAAATCACTGAGCTTCACTTCTACCATGTCAGGCTTTCAGACTTTAGAGAAAAGGCACGTCCTTGCAGACTGAGGTTGGAGTCCATGTCTGGTCCATCTCCACTCTAGGACAGTGGCCACTTTTTCAAGTGACTTACCAGTGAGATCATCGCACTGATGAGATGATAATGAATTTCCCTTTCCCTCTGCCTTCCAGGGGCTTAGTTAGAATACAGTCCTCCCAGCCAGACAAAAATGGACTGGGATTTCAAGAAGAACAAACACTAAAATAAATTTATTTTTCTGCCAACAGCAACTCTCAAGCTGTGTAGTGCTTTCATGAGGCTTCAGCTCTAAGCATTTGTGACAGAACTGAACAAAATGAACCTTCAATTATTTCCATTAGGAAACACGACTAGTTGCAATACAGCACCAGATCAAACTGAGAGGAAAGGAAGATACACAAATATTACCATTAGCTAACTAATGTGGTTGGTATTGCAGGGGAAATTTTCTTCATGTTAAAACCAAGGTCATCTAGTTAAAAAACACTTAAACCTCTATGTCAAACAACGAAAGAACAAAGAACAAAACATTATTATTTTGTAGTCATCAAAAGTGGCATAAGGAGGGCTGGTAGAGTGGCTAAAATGGTAGAGTATCTGCCTAGCAAGCATGAGGTTCTGAGTTCAAACCCAGTGACACCAAAAAAAAAAAAAAAGTGGCATAAGAAGATGGAAAGCAAGGAGAAAGAGAAATCAAAGGCAACAGAACCCACTGCCGAGCTCTTCACTGGAACTGTAGGAGTGCGTGGCTTCTGTGATGAGTGGATGCTGGTGGACACTGGGGAAGAGAAACAGGTTCATGGAAGGCTGGGTCAGCAGCCCTGGGCAGGAGCTGTAAGTGCTGACTTAGGGAAGCAGGCTTGCAAAGGAGGCTCAGCCCACATTATTTATTAGCCCCATTATCGGTCATGGTTGCCATCATTCACTGAGCCCCTATGGTGTTCTAGGTATTGTGCTTTACCTACCATCTTCCCCACAACCCTTTGGGGAAGCAGATATTAACATCCCCCTTTGACAGGCTTCAAAAATCGAGGTTCAGACAAGACATTGAAGGAGAAGGACACACAACTGCTGAGTGGCAGAGCCAGGACTGTGTACTCAGGACTCAAATGTGAAACGGTCCACCACGGGGCCACAGGACCCTGCAACAGGTTTGCTAGCTTTATCCACAAGCTGCCTGTTGATGTCAGAGAGTCCTCTGCAATCAGCTCTCCTCTCCACCTTTGCAAAGTTGCCGGCCAAGGACTTAGCCAGACAGCTGTGGTTCTACTGCAAAAGACAGCATTAAAATCCAAGGCATTGCCTGAGTTGCAGGTCTGTCTTCTAGAAATGAAACTAGGGGGCAGCTACCCAAGGGACCCCAATTCCCACATCATTCAAATCCACTCTCCAAGCAGAAAGAGACACTAAGACTAGAACTACCGTATGATCCAGCAATGCCACTGCCAGGCATACATCCAAAGGAATTGAAATCAGGACCTTGAAGTAGTATGTGCACACCCAAATTCACTGCAGCATTCTTTACAACAGCCAAGGCACTGAAGCAACTTAACATCCTTCAACACACAAACGGATGAAGAACGCCTGATGTTAAACACTGGCAAATCATTCCATCTTACAAGAGAAAGGACTTTTGCCATTGTCAACAACGTACATGAACCTGGAGCACGTAAGCCAGACATAGGACAAATACTGAATGATCTCACTTATCCAAGGACTCTAAAATCGCCAGACTCACAGAAGCAGAGATAGAGCAACGGCTGCCAGGGGTGGGAGGGAAGGGTGTGGAAACGTTCAAAGGGCACAAAGTTTCTTCTACCCAAGATGAGTGGTAGCATAGCGTCTATAAGAACTTTATGTCAAATGTTCTTATTTTTAACAGTAGGAGGGGCTAGAGTTGGTGCCTCACACCAATAATTCCATACTTAGAAGGCAGAGATCAGAAGGATTGTGGTTTGAGGCCAGCTCTGGCAAAAAGTTAGCAAGGTCCCATCTCAGCCAGTAAGTTGGGGATGGTGTCACTCATCTGTCATACCAGATACACAGGAAACATAGGTAGGAGGATCATGGTCCAAAGCTGGCCCCAGGCAAAAACTGTGAGACCCTATCTGAAAACTTACAAAAGCAAACAGGCATTGCTCAGGTTGCAGAGCACCTGCCTAGCAAGTGCGAAGCTGAGTTTAAACCCCCAATACTGCAAAAGGAAAAAAAAAAAGTGTAAGTAATAAAATACAAATAAATAAGTACAGAGGAGAGGATGGTAGTGGACAGGTTTGTGCCAATGACATTACAGGCAGTTTCATGAGTATATACTTATCTCCAAACTCATCAAGGTGTGTACATTAAATAGGTACAGCTTTTTGTATGCCAATTGTACCTCACTGAAGTGGTTTCGTTTGTTTGTTTGTTTGTTTAAAGGGAGACACTTCAGTGATCATCGTATGACTGGATGGAGTGAGGTTGGGGGGACACTAACTGTGTGCTGCCTATCAGATTCCAGGGATTTCAGAAAATAAACTAGAAGTTGCTTGTCAGAACCTTAGATTCTTTGAGAACCACTCTATCCTAGAGCTGCAGAGCACAGACGAGGACAACCTGTTCTGGGCCAGCAGGGAGACTGTCCAATGGCCATGGAGAAGAGGCTGATCTCTGTGGAGACACCTAAGCACCTGGTAGGAGGGTCAGAAATGGAACTATAGAACGTGAAGATCTGAGAGCCATCATGGTGTCAAGAAAGAGTAGTACAGTTGCTGTAGTTTTCATGGTAGTTGCATGTCCATGAGAGATGAGAGGAAAAGGGGACAAAAACCAAACAACTCCTCTCCAACCCCTCCTCCTTAAAATGTAAAAAGCTTTGTTTCCCTTCATTGGACTCAGGATAATGACAAGGCAATCATTCGGCACAGCACACCTCTGATAGAAGGGAAGAAAGGAACCACCGAGCAAGCGGGGACTGGGTGGGCACAGGGCAGGACCTGGCCCCCAGGCCTCACGCTCCCCATCATGTTCCCAAAGCACAAAGAGCACAAAGGACCAATTCTGCACAAATCCATCCAGGTGTTGTTTTCTGAGTAGATAAGTAATTACCCAACTCCACCTCATGTGACCTTCCATGAGCCAGGGTGGAGGCAATGAAAAATGAACCAATTCACCCCAGCGAGCTCCAGCACGTCCCGGTCAGCAGTATCAGGGCTCCTGATACATCTAACAGAAATGCAGCAGTGGCTGGCAGGGTCTACAGTGTGGACAAATCTATTAATCAAAGAGGCTAACACCAGAATCCAGCTCATGCCAAAATCTAAAACCCAAGTGACAGGAAGTAGGTAACAGCACCATAAGGAAATCTTGGATAGAGAGGGCCTCAGTTTCCAGATCAGTAAAGTGAAGGAGCTGGGCTTAGTGTAATTTCTCTCTTCTAGAACTTAAATTCTAGCATTGTGTTATGATTTCTCAAATTCTCCATTTCTTTAAGCACTAGTGGTTTAAGTGCCTGCTCAAAGTCAGAATTAATGGAGTACAAAAGAGAGTTGGGTAATTTAACATCAAGTGATTACTCCCAAAGCGAGAAATTAAGACCTTCCCATCCCTAATAGAGACATTAACAACTTCTGTCAATAACAGACTAAGCTCTTTCCAATCACTGGGACTTGCCTGCTAAGTGGGACGAGGTTCAATTCCTCCATCCTTAGGCTGCCCTGGAAGAGTTGTTCCCAGTGACATATGACAGCCTCGGCCTCATAGCAACAGGCCAATCATGTACCAGCTCAGCTGAAATCAGATCGTTAGCTGACTGCACCATGAATTGCCTAACGTCATTGGTTCTTCGAGGTCTTGTTGGGCTCGGTTAGTCTATGAATCCTGTCCTGACAAAGGTGTCAAACACAGCTCTTTTGAAAGTCTCAGCTGTGTCCCATGTAACTTCACAGACCTAATCTCACACCCCCATCAGCACACAAAGGACATATCCCGCCCCATCTTCCCTACAAAGGAGAGGCCTAGAAACATAGCTGCCCCACACCAGGTCAACAGAGAGCAGGGTTGGACTGTCTTCTCCATTCTGCTTCTTTGTTTTTTCTTTTTGATCTAGATCATCCAATAATGACAGCAGCTGCAGGATGAAAAGTGCTATGCTCTATAACAACACCTCTGCTGTACACAGCTGGCATTTTTACTCGGAGATGGATTAGGATTTAGTGCAAGGAGGCTGTTAGGCAGAGATGGACTGTGCTGGAGGAGCTTGTCTTGTAACCCGTGACCCACTCTTCTACTTTTCTTGCCAGGAAAGGAGGGTGCAGTGGTGGAGGACATGGTCCAGTTATCAGACATCACTGGTGCTGCCCAGCTGCTGGGGGCAGGCACCCTGCTCATACCCTAATGGTTCTGATGGGAACTGAAGTGAAAAACAGCACTGGACTCCACTTTCCAACCACCAAACAGACATAAAGGTAGATGCTGGGAACACCACATTGCCAAGGATGCAAACTGGTCCCAGGATTCATTTGGCAGGATTCCATACAATCTAAAATGCTGTCTTACTGTCTCCCCAGAAAAGCACCTTTGTCCTTTGTGCAAGGAGAAGGCAGCATTGGTTTGCAGTATCACAAAGGAAATGATAGGGCTATCAATAAATGATGAGCCATCCAAATTCTGGAACAGTATTAGGCCAGTTAAAAAAAAAATAAGACCTACATATCTACCATGAGTTGAGAGACAATATATTTTCTATCACACAACTGAAGTTAACAAGCCAAGTGAATATGAGTTTCTAGAGAAACACCTGTCTGTATGTGATCTCATGATAGAAAGTCTGTGATGACATACACCAAGAATTTAGTTCTTTAGACAACTGTTAAATTAGGGGAAAATAAGAGCTGGGTGTAGTGGCTAGCGCCTATAATTCCAGCTATTCGAGAAGTGAAGATAGAGAGGATCATAGTTTGAGGCCAGCCCCAGCAAAAAGTTAGTGAGACCCTATCTCAAAGAACCAGGACTGGTGGTATGAGTCTGTCATCCAGTTCTGGGGGAGGCTGTAGGGAGAAGGATGGTGGTTCAGGCCTGTCCGACAAAATAATGAAAGCAAAAAGGGCTAGAGGCATGGCTCAAGTGGTAGAGCACCTGCCTAGCAAGTGTAAGGCCCTGAGTTCAAACCTCAGTTACCACCAACCTACCTTCTCCCAAAGAAAGAAGGGTAAATGGGCCATAGCACCAAAACTACAACTCAAAAAAATGTTTCTTAAAAAGTTGTAGGAAGTAGAAAAAACCCAGCAGTGTTCTGTAAATTTGAGCAAAATAAAACTGTCATAACTATGCACTCAGAAACATGTTCTGAAAAAGGTTTTCCAGTTATTTTTGACTGATCTTTTAAATCTTTTATTTAAAATGCACTTCTTAGATGAGCAAATTGTGTAAGATAGCAGTATTGCAAGTTTCATCATGATAGAAATAAGGAATGTCTGATTACAAAATATGAAGAAAGATAAAAACATTAACTAGAGACTAGTTTTGTTCTTTAAACTTTTGGTGTTACCTTTCCAAAGATCTAATGATCAAGTGTGCAGTGGATTTCATTATTATGACTGAATTGTTTGAATACAGTCAGCCTGCATCCAACCCAGGTCTGGACAATTCCTTAGGTTAAATTAGCTGTTTGGGTGTGACTTTAGTCAACAATCATCTTAACAAATGGTCATGCACCTTCTAAAGCCAACAACTGACAAGCAGAATAAAAATATACTGTAATAATATCTGATTGAAACACCATAGAAGAGGAGTAGTTTATGACACACAGCTGAGTATTGTAAGCCTGTGATATTACAGCAGGGGCATAAATTGAGGATTTGGAAAAAAGCGAAATTTAATGGACTCCAAAAACCAAGAAACAGGTTTGGCTTCAGGTATGAAAAGAGGTGGTTGCTTATAACTTGATGACTTAAGGACACAAGAGATTATGTCCTCAAATTGCGCCTGCCACCCCAGGACTCAAACACCTGAAATTCCATCACTCAACATTCATTTCTTCAGAACCCATGCTATTTACCAAATTGTTTTCTCTCAAAGGAAGGGGGAAAGAAGAGTGTAAGCTACTGAAGATCAGGAAAGGCTGTGTGTATGCCTGTGCACCACTAGTGTGAGGACGATGGAGAAGAAACTAGAGTGAGCCCACCTTACTAACCACTCATTGTCTTTCCTGGAATTGGTCTCCACTGGAGCCCTTTCAACTCTGATCTTTTAAAGAATTTTGGCAGGCTCCAGCTCAATACACTGTAAAGTAGATCATGGAATTCCTGCAGCCAATAAAAGGAACGAAAACATTGTAAGCACTGCCAGGTGCAGTCAAACCCTTTGACACACACTGCTTCACTTATTTCACTCAAAAAGAAGTGAAATGTATACTGTCACCTCCAACTTACAGTCAGGAAAACCAGGGTGCAGAGAGAAAGCAACTTGCCCAAGGTCAAGTCTACTACGTGCCAGGTCTGGTAAGACTCCAAACTCAATACTCTAAACCATTATGCAAGACTGCCTGACTCAGACAAAGGAAAACTATTTGGTCACCAATCAGCTTTTATGCCCAAGAAGAGGCAAAATTCTCTCAAGGTCCCCAATACTGTCCAATTCGTCTCTTCCTTAAGTAGATATATTTTTTGCATAAGTAAAAATAACTTCTTTTCCATGATGTCTCTTTCCCCAAAACAAATCCTCTCTAGAAAATGGTCCTACACAATCAAATTGAAATCTGCCAGCTGATCTTCAATACACTTTTCATCCAATCCTCCCTGTTTCCAGGTAGAAAAGGAAGTCCATCAGGCAAAGAACACGTATCTCACAATCTCGATGACCTTCAGACTTAAAGGAAATTAAAAAAAAAAAAAAAAAGGCACCCAAATCCAGGATATAAGTCATGTGTGAGACTGCTGTTTGCTATTGTCATAGAAAACAGAGTCGGGTAAAACATACAGGTGTGAACTGCAAGGTTATTCCTAAAAAGAGACTGACTAGATGTGCTCGTGCCCAGATCTCATTCTCTTGGCAACACCTCTGTGCCAGGCAGGAACTCACTTGCTTGTGACAGCACCATCAAGGGTAGACCACAAGCCACTTATTTCCTGCCCTAGAGCTCTTCCAACTTCCTTCCTCAAGCACACCTCATTAAGGGTGGGGGCTGGGCAGGAGCCCCTGGGTAAACATGACTTTTGCTTTATCCTCAGGTGGATGAGTCTGAGCGGCTTTCTGAGAGCTCTACAGAAGACCTACATCCAACACCTGCTGTCCTCACATCTTCACATTGGCTTTACTCCCTTCCATCCTTCCTTCTTGCTTCCTGGAGCAATCCACTATCTGCACGCAAGTCTTTGTTTTGCCTCTGCCTTTGTGTGGTCAGCTGCTATACCTGACAGAGCAGTGCACACAGAGTTGGGTAGAGTCATGGAGGGTAGCTTTAAAGTCAGATGTGGACTTAAATCTCAGGTTTGTCACTTATCTGCCACATTTATGGGGAGTAATTTTTATAAGTCAACTGGCTTAAATAATACCCACTGTTTTGTGGGACTGGAAGAACAAATGAGGGCTAAGGCTGTAGCCCAAATGGTAGAGTTCTTGCTTAGCAAGTGAGAGGCCCTGGCTTCAATTCCAGTACCTAAAAAATAAAAAACTGTAAGTTATGTCGCCAAAATCTACATATGAACAAAGAAACTCATATGATGGTGCTATGAACTCACCAATAAAATCAACAAACCCTTAGAAAATAGGACTATAAACACAAGAAAATAGACATACAGAGAGAATAGCAACAGACTTGTGGAAGTAAGTACTCCAGAAGCACAGGCATCGTGTTTTTAAAAATTTCAGAGATGATTACAATTTTATATCATTAAGTTGAAAAATTAAGATGAAATGGGTATTTCTTCAAAGAAGGACAAACTGACAAAACTAAGAGATGAAAAAGCTCTTAAAAAAAGATTACCATAAAAGAAATACAAAAGTTAATCAAAATTCTTTCTCTCCATTTCTAAAATGACCGAGGTTTGGATGGTTTTGTGGCAATTTTATTCAAACACCAAGACGTGGTAGTTCTTATGTCACTTAATAAAGGAAGGTGAATGGCTTCAACTTTATACTATGAGCTTACTTGGCATTTTTTTTTTTTGGTGGTATGGGGGTTTGAAGTCAGGGTCTCACACATGCTAGGCAGGCACTCTACCACTTGAGCCACTCTGCCAGCCTCATTCCTATAAGTTTCTTATTTATAAGCTGTGATGATATAAAAACGTAACAAATATGACAAGGTAGGATTTGCTCCAGGAAGATAAGAATGGTTCCACATTAGGAAACCCATTAATGTGACTTGCTGCATTAGTAAGAAAAAAATATGGTCATTTTGAGAGATGTAAAAAAGACATTTCAGGCTGATACCAGTGTCTCACGCCTATAATCCTAGCTACTTTGGAGGCTGAGATGGGGAAGATGGCGGTTCAAGGCCAGGCCAGGCAAATAGTTCAAAAGACTCCATTTCCAAAACAACCAGAGCAAAACGGATTGGAGGTATGGCTCAAGTGGTACAGCACCTACTTTGCAAGTATGAAGCCCTGAGTTCAAACCCCAGTCCCATCAAAAAAAAAAGACATTTGATGAGAATAGAATGTCCATGCATTTTTCAAAACTTTATTATGGTAAAAATATATACAATATAAATTTTACCATTTTAGCCATTGTATATGCACAATTCAGTGGCAATAAGTACATTTTTATTGTTGTGCCATCACCACCTTCCATTTCCTGAATTTTTTCATCTTCCTACCTGAAACTCTACCCATCAACAACTCTCCCCCTCTCTCCTCTCATCAGTCCCCAGCAACCACCACCATTCTACTTTCTATCTCTATGATTTTGACTAAGTACCTCCGGTAAATGAAACAAACAGTTTTTGTCTTTTTGCAATTGGCTTATTGCACTGAGCAGAGTGTCCCTGAGGCTTATCCATGTTGTCTTGTATGTTAGAATTTCCTTCGCTTTGAAGGTTGAATGGAATTCCATTGTACCTACTGTACACATGGAAGATACCTACCGTTATCATGCTTAGCCATTGTCTGTAGATGGACATGGGTTATTTCCCATTTCCACTATTTTACAGAACACCAGAACATGGATTTACAAATATCTTTTCAAGACCCTGCTATCATATTGGTTTTCTACAAAATTTAGGAAGTTATTTTTAATAAGTGATAGAGGTATCTAATGAAGTGATACCTAAAGAAATAGAGAAAAGAATTATTTGTACAATCTAGATATAGAGTTCTAATTTGAAGAAACTCGAAGATCATCTACTGTAGTGTTTCGTAAGATGTTGCATCTCTTCAGTGGTGTCCTTGTTGAAAGCATTCTGTGATAAGAGTAGAGAAACATATAGCCTTGGGAGCCCAGTGGACCAGGCCTTAAATATCTGTCCCATCACTCCCTGGCTATTTGTTCTAGGTCAAGTTATTTATCTTCTTTAAGACTCAATTTTCTTATCTATCAATAACTGGTGCGTAAGGCCTACCCTATAAATTGTTACTAAGGGTTAAATGAAGTTATACATATATGAAACAAACAGTATTTGTCTTTTTGCAATTGGCAAATGTATTTATTTTTACACATATAATTGGCCTATATATAAATAAACCACTTAGCACTGTTAGTCTGTGCTATGAAAAAATGCCATAAAAGTACTTAGTCATAGTAAGTGCTGAATAAAGGCAAAACCATACAAAAAGAAGACCCTCCTATCAATTCTTTAGAGGTATATACCTAAAAGTGGAATTGCTGAATCATATGGCAACTGCACTGTTTCCCAGAGGTGACACCACTTTATATTTCCACCCACAGTGCACAAAGGTTCCACTTACTGCACATCCTTGTCAACACTTGTTATTTTCTATTTGTTTTTCTTACAGCAACTATCCTAATGGATATTAAGGCTTTATTTCATTGTAGTTCTGAGTTGCATTTCCCTAATTAGTGGTATAGCCATTTGGGAGGATGTATGGGTGAAATGAAGTTCTGATATGTGCTACAACATGGATGAACCCTGAAAACATACTAAGTGAAATAAGTCAAATGCAGGACAGATTGTTTTCTATGATCCACTCCTAGGAGATTATCGAGAATTTGGCAAATTTATAGACAAAAATTTAAGTAGCGATTACCAGGGGCTAGAGGAAGGAGAAAATGGGCAGAGCTTCCTGTTGAGGACGATGAAAATGTTCTCCAGATAGATAGTGGTGATGGCCCCAAAACACAGTGTTTAACACCACTGAATTGTGTGCACTTACAACTATTAGAATGACAAGTTTTATGTGTATGTTAGCACAGAAGGAAAAAGTATGGTAAAGATTATTAGTGCTTCATCGAGGCAGACATTATTAAAATGGTTCAGCAAGCCGTAGGGAAAAAGATCAGTAAAAGACGACAATAACCCACCTAAAAAAAAAGAGAGAAGGGAAAGGAAGAAAAATCATGTGATGGTTCTTTAAGGTAATACTAAGTGTGAAGCGAATGTTTACAGTCAAACTGGAATACCTGCCTCCTCCCACGAAGGACCACGCCACTGCTCAGTAATTAGCAAAAGGAATGCAGCTATTTCAACAGTTTTCTGTTTTAACTCCCGAAGAAAACAAATACCAGACAGCACATATTCTTCATAAAGTAGAGCCAGGCAATCCAGAGGGAGAAACAGAGTTTCCAAAATTTAGTTTCTTTGGCTAGAAACTATTGGCACAAGAATGGTGTTCTGTTTTTAGAGCTCATGTTAAGCAGAGATCTGAGGCAGGCTGACATCAGGGTTGGTAGAAACACAACAGTGCCTCCAGCCTTGAAAATGACTTTGGGATAACTTTACTTACCAGGGGCGGGGGAATGACTTTCCCACCTAACAATATTTAGAATTTCCTCTCTGGTTTAACATCAGCAGAGTGCTATTCACAGAATTAAAAAAAAAAATAGACAAATAATTTGCCTTCATTTCCTGGAGACAAACATTTGATTTGATAAATCAACAAAAAAGTCATTTATACTCAAAAGATCCCTTGGATGGATGTAAGCAGTTCTGATTTACTTCAAAGGGTCTGGAGGGTGTCATCTATTACAGTCCACTTAGTGCTGTAACACTAAGTGTAACTACTTTTCAAAACCCGGCATTGATTCATGAGAATGAACATACAGACTCTCTCTGCAGCATAAACCCTCACTGCCTCAGGCAAGTGCTAATAGAAATGTGGTACAAGGCGAGAGCGTATGCCGAAGGAGCAATTATGCCTGCATTTAACCCAATCTATCGCTCATCAGAAAAGTGCTTAGCACTGGAGTCAGACCCAGACAGGCTGACAAGGAGTACAGCCACTTAACTGTCCCCTCCAGCGATTACACTCTCTCAACCTGAAAGAGTGTGTCAAATTAAAACAACTACACATTGACTTTTCACTTCTGTAAACATTAAGGGGTAATTGACAACTTCAGGCTGTGACCAGGCTGCATTCATTGTTACCAGCCCCTCTTTGCTGATCTCTGAACTCAGGTCATGGGTTTCCTTAGCAATTTTCTACTGGACAGAGGACTTCAGGTGTCGGCCGCTGGGGCTCATAGAAGGAGGTTGTGCCCTATTTGCACATCAGCAGATATGGATGACTCTAAATACTGGGATTTTATAAAGCTACCTTTTGTTGCTTTCAAATAGAAAAACTCTAGTCACTTCCCACTAGAAAACTAGAAAATCAGCCAGTCTTTTATACACATTACTATTCTCACTGCTCTACTATAAATCCTGATTTTTTAAAGGATTGCTCTATTCTCTTTTATCTCAGAAGAAAAGATATGGCTCAGATGGCTAGCAGAGACAAGTAGACTAAAAAAGATAACCGAGAAAATGTCCAGCAGAGATGGGCTAGATCTTAACTGGCAACTTCACAGGCATGTGCTTCAAATTCAACACTCAATGCCTCGTGTTCTCTGATGCTCTCAGAAAAAGGCCACAGGCAAGTGCCAAGATTTAACCCTTCTGCCATGTTTCCCTTTTAGTGTCAAGGCCATTCAGTGAGGGAAAGGACTGTTTTGTCTACAAATGGTGCTAGGCAAACTGGACATCCACACGATAAAGAATGAGGGGGGACTGCTACCCAACACTATATACAACTATCAACTCAAAATCGATCAAAGACCTGCTTGAAACGAAAGAGCTAAAACTCTTAAAGCTAAGACGACACAGAGGAAAAAGTTTCATGACAGTGGATTTTGCATTTCTTGGCTGTGACACCAAAAGCACAGGCAACAGATGAAAAGTTAGCAAACCAGACTTTATTAAACCTTTAAAATTTTTGTGTATCAAAGAACTCAGTCAACAGAATGAAAAGACAACACACAGAATGGAAGCAACATATATGTCAATCATACATTTGAGAGGGATGAATGCCATTTTCTCTATCTTGGTGTTAAATACCAGCAATCCTTGCCAAGTCCCCAACCTATCGCTCTTGGACTGAGATCAACCACATTTTACTTTAGTTACTCACCTCCATCTATTTAAAAAAAAAAAAAGTGTGCATCAAGAGTTAGTTCCAAGGATCAGCTAGTTTGTCATCATTCACTCACAAGTCCATCAGTAACACCACTCAGCCTGACAGGTTATTTGAATAAGGTCTGAAGTGCCCACAAAAGTTAGACATGGAAAATGGTATTTGTTGAGGGTAGGGTCTTTGTGCTCACTCCTCTGTTCTCAGCAATAAACACTGATCTGTCCCTTCCTTCAATATAAAAGTCCCAAAGTGCTGTCAAATGGAACATTCACTGATGATGGAAATGACCTACTTCTGCACTCTCTAATACGGTTGTCTCTAGTCACAAGTAGCTACTGAGCACCTGAAATGTGACAGGCACAACAGAGGAACTGGGTCTTTAATTTTAAGTAACATTTAAGTAGCCCTGTGTGTCTGGCAGCTACTGTCCTGGATGGAACAGGGCAAAGACAACAGGCTGAAGACAGAAGCTTCAATATGGGAGCCTGAGGTTGCAAAGTGTCTATGAGAGCTAAGATCACCGGGCTCATCTTAGTCTGTTTTCTGCAGCTATCACAGAACACTTGAGTCTGGGTAGTTTATTTTGCTCACAGATGTGGAGGCTGGGAAGTTGAAGAGCACGGTACAGACATCGGAGGAGGACCTCTGTGCTATGTTGTCCTATAGCAGAAAGTAGAAGGGCAAGAGGCTGACAGGGAATGGGAGCAAAACTCATCCTTTGGCCAGGAGCCCACTTCCAAGATAATAACCCAGTCCTGCAGTAACAGACTTAATCCATTCTTCACTGGATTAAGAAGTGACCTAATCGGTTCTTAAAGGTTCCACCTCTTAATGCTGTTATTTAATGCATTTAAATTTCAACCTAAGTTCTGAAGGGGATTTCCACGCCATAGCCCTGCTCCTCTCCCCACTGCTCATCCCAGCAGTGTGCTCATCTGTAAAGCAGGGTCAATGATTTTTGCTATTTCCGCATTGTACCTCATTTCACAGAGTTGCTAAACTTCTGGAAAATTCCTGAGTGACAGGATGACAGGAGCCTCTTTTGTTCTAAGAAGGTGACTCGTGGAGGGTCCCTGCAGAGCTTCAGGATGGCTACCATTCTGAAGAAACCCAAAGCTTCATTAGAAGCTTGGAACTTTCAGGAGGCATGGAGGCTCTGGGCTCCCAGCCTCCAGCTCACTCCCCGTGCCTGTCCTATGCAGCTCTCCACTCTACTGTGCCCAAGTTGAAAAACCCTAACAGAAGGGAAGGCATTTTCCAAGTTCTATAAGTTGTTCTCGTGAATTATGCAGCCCAAGTATTCAGTCAGGTAGAAATGTGCCAGAGTCATTCTAGTTGTGGCTTGAGTCTGAAATGGGGGCAGTTTTGTGGTTACCAGAAGGAAAAATACCTCATCCTACCTTATAAGACTGTTGTTAGGATTAAACAAAATGATCCACATATTGTCTGGTTTTATTTATACAAAATGTTTAAGCTAGGGATGTAGCTTAATGGTAAACACTTGCCTAGCATGCACAAAGCCCTGGGGTTCAATTCCCAACACTGAGAAAGACAATGTCCAGAACAGGAAAATTCATAGAAAGTAGGCAGTGATTGCTAGGGGCAGGGAGGGAGAGAAATGGGGTGTGACTGCTAATGGGTGTGAGGATCTTTCTGGGATGACAGAAATGTTTTGGAACTAGATAGTGGTGATGAGGGCACAACTTTGTCAATATACTAAAACCCACTGAATTGTACATTTTTAGAAGGTAAATTTTATGGTATGTGAATTATATCTCAATAAAGCTACTACAAACACACAAATCAATCAAGCCTCATCCCACCTCCATAGCCATGTAACAAAAGTGAAGTACTCCTGGAAAAGGCTTCATATTTGGAGCATTTACCCAGAGTTTGGCTGTAGTCCTGGTTTCTCTAGGAAGAGATGGAGACAACCACAACCAAGTCTTGAGTCAGATCAAGCCAGCCGGGCACAGCACTTCTCAATTCCACACCCTACAGAGGCCTGGAGGCAAGGCTGCTCTTCTGTGGACAAGACAGGAAGAGACGTGTCCCTAAGTTCTGTTGACATTTAGTGACCATTACAGCCATGCCTTGCTATGGTTCACTCCCTGGAACATAATGCTAGGCACACAGACACACAATAAGCACTCAAGGAATTTCTTTCTTTTACTGACTGAGCCATCAGTCAGATCCTGTTGGGATAACGAGAGAGACACTGAGAACCTCCACCATGATGCCAGGCAAAACTACAAAATGAGAACCAACAAAATGCAGGGAAAGTACAAATTTCCATTTTAATGCTGAGAAGCAGTGGATTAATTTTTATTTTCTGTTTTACTAATGTGTCAACCTATAAAATATGAAGGAAGACCTATGATTCTCTGGACCTTTCTGGGCCTATGAATTACCTAAACAGAAGAAAGAATACAGTTAATATGGTCAGGGAAAACGAACTACTTTTTACTGAGAACCCCATGAAAGGACTTCAACCCAGTAAGGAAACCATTCCAGGCGTGACTGCCGCCGCCCCTTGAGCAACTCTTGTAGAAATAAAAATGCTGCAATTCTTGAAACTGCTGGAAATCTTAGAGAAGGCTCTGCTCCTCTTCACCCTCTTTCCACTTCTGCCCTCCACCTGAGGGTGGTTCACAGAGAACTCTAAGGCACAAGGTGACCAGATTTAGCAAATAAATATAATAGATGCTGAATGAAGTTTAACCTTCAGAAACAACAAATGATTTTTAGCCTAGTAAAAGACTTACAACATACTTATACTAAATTTTTTTTTACCATTTATCTGAAATTTCAACTTAACTGGGCATTCTGTTTTCTCTCAAAAATCTATAGAAAGTGATTGCACCTGTTGACCCAACCAACTAGGCAAAAGTGGATGGAACTGATTTGTGGTCATTCTCCCTCCTCGGGAGTGAAAGTGATAGCTGGCCGTGGGCTCCTCTACCGCCCCTGGTGGCCAGCACAGGGTGGGGGGGGGATGGTTCCCGAGGCTGCTTCCGGAAGCTCAGGTATCTTGAGTAAGACTTTGCAACTGGGAGGAAACAACCAGAAAAGGCAGAGGGCATAGGGGTGAAGTCTGTGTTTACTTCTGCATTTAAAGTGTGGGTGGCTGTATGTGGGGGGATTACCTAAACTTTATATAGGTGTCAGTGGGAAAGACTGAAATTCAATTAGAGCCAGGTTTACAACTGGTTTTCCTAATAACCCTGCTACACGTAACAGAGAATTTAAAAATATGTGCGTTAAGCAGATGATCCAGGGAACTGCAGAGCCTGCTGTTATCTCTGAATATTATCTTTTTATGGAGCTCATTTTTAATGTCGGTGTTTTTAGAGTGAAATGTAAATAAACCTGATCATGCTATAAATTCAGCATGTTCTTTTATTTTGCAGATTTAAGCTTAAACACCATAAATCTCTTCTTGGAAGCAGCATCTTTCAAGATAACAGAGGAAGCACTAGGGTTTTGATACCCATTTAAAGAATTATCAAATAGCTGCTGACTTCAAAGACCTCCCCAATTGCATGTGCTCAATAGGACAGGTGAGGTGAGCAAAGGCTGGGGGGGGGGGTAGAACCGGTCCCAGGGCGTTTCTTGTCTTCACCCTCATATCAAAAGGATCACTCTACTGCTCAACAATAATTTCAGGAGAGAGGGTTCCTTGTTTTTGTAAGAAAGGATGGCAAACATGATCACTTTACACACAGCAAGTTCAAGTCCACTTCTGTGATGGAATAGCCATTGACTCTAGTTCCCACCAAAGATTCTATTTACGCCAGTTTCAATGAACAACAGTTTGGAAGGGACATAAAATCTAGCCACCATTCTTCACACCAGAAGCCCATTTAGAACCTGACCTCAGCCTATATTGTATACCCTGTGTATATGTGCACAATGGGAAGTATATGCCTATATATAAATATAAATACATATAAAGCTAACTTTCAGTGTTCAGAAAACAAAAGCTATCCCCATATAACAGCCAAATTCTGACATAACTCAATTTGGACACCTCATCTGGTGTGCACTGCAGTCATTCCTAGTGTAAACCCCACTGCGCCGGGCAATGATATACTGTAATGTCACATCGCAATCTGGATTTACTATAAAGGGCCGCTGACGAGCTTCAGAGCAGTAAACATTGCAGCGAGGTGTATTTCACACTGAGCTGGTTTTTATGAAGAACACTTCACCGCCCAGGCACGGCACCTGGATGATGAATGGCGAAAGATGCATGACAAGCTTCATCATTGTTTGTAAATCTTAACTGTTCCCGCTCACTAACTCTGGAGGCAATTTTCAAAGACAGCGGCAGACAGAAGGACAGCACAGCTTTCCTGAAGGTTATTCAAGTTGTACTTGGCCTGGGCCGTGCCTCTGAAGAGCTAGGCAGGGAAAATAAACTCCTGAGTTACTCTACACTGTGCCTGAGAAAAAGCAGAGAGGCCCAGTGGATTCAAGTGATTCAAAGCAGGAAATCTGCAGAGTTGTGGTGCTGGATGCTCTAACCTGGGTGGCTACTGTCCCATCCAAGTGAGTCCCACACTGATGCTGGCTCTCTAGGATTTTTAAAAAGTGAGTCCCTGGCTCAGTAACAATGCAGGCAAACTCGATGATGCGTGAGGTGCTGCGTAGCTGCTCTGTGCACTGAATTGATAGCTTTTAAAAACAAGTTGCAGATGCAAAAAGCAATCTCATGACATGCCACTGGCAGAGGAAGTACAGAGTATAAACCAAGTATCTTTTCCACAAATCATCTAGGGAAAACTAGCAGACCTTTCATTCACACTAATTTAAAAATAAAGTATCAAACAAGATATGTGACCACTTACAAGATAATGATCAGGGAAAAACAAGGTGGAAAAGAGACTATTTAAAAGAACCTGATGGCCAGGTGTGGTGGGAGACACCTGTAATCACAAGTTCAAAGCCAGTCTGGGCTAAACAGGAAGTTAGTTCTAGGCCAGCCTGGGCTACATGGTAAGACCTTATCTCAAAAAAACGAAAACAGAAAAGGAAAACAACAACAAAAGTACCTATCTGGGGCAGTCGCTCACAATCATAATCCCAGCTACTCAGGAGGATCACTGTTCAAGGACAGCCCCAGCAAAAAAAGTTACCAAGACAGTCCTTTGTTTAGTCTGAGAATGCCATAGGCCAATGAGGCCTTGCACAAATGTCACCACTGTGCCTCAGCGACTCCCCCTGCCACATGAAAACCAGAGCCCCTTCTCTCCCCTACCTCACAACCATGTCTCTATGCCTCAGTGTCACCATCTGTGAAATGGGGTTATAATATGAGAATTAAGTAAGTTGCGCCTATAAAGTGCACACAAGACAATGTCTTACAGACACTGCAAGAGCTGCGTAAGTGTTTGTAAAGGAAGGAAAAGTTAAGGAAGGGAAAAACACACAGAGCAGAAAGAACACCCAGAGGAAGTGACTTAGGAGCGTGAGTTCTTACACCAGATCTTCCTCTTAAACACGAAGAATGCAGCCCGGAGGAATCCAAAGCACTCTGCCTGTCCCTCTCGTTGAGGGGGCTGTGATCTTAAATCTAAAACCAACCTTACGTTAAAAAAAAAATTAAGTCCTTAAAATTCTAGTTTCCAAAAGGAAAGACTCTACGTGATTCTACGTGATGTTTGTGACCTGAAGGCTGCACCCATGTTTGCACAGGTTGATTACTTTCCCCGAGTGCTTTACCACGATGCAGAAAGCATCCAATAGTTGGTTTCTTATTCATTCGAGAGACCATAAACTATGGCAGAAGTCCTCGAGGACACAGCCCGGAGCTGGGTACCTATAAAACACAAAGCTGGCCTTCCATGGGAGCACACACCCTGATCATTCTTGCTCAAGTGCTGTGCTGACTAAACCAGCGCCTTACGTGAGCAACCCTGACCCCCTGCAGTAGGGCCCTGGGAAGCACATACTATTTCCAGATGACAGCCTGGTGGTGGCCTTGTCCAAATGGCACCACCAGAGGTGGTAGAGAGCCTACCAACTCTCAATCTTGCCCAGTTCACCTAGTAGAGTGCTCTTTTCATGGAAAAAGAAACAAGATTTGAAAAGAAAGAAAAGCACTCTGCTTGCCCTCATCAAACAGTGTGTCAGCTTGCTTCTTTACTATTCGTTAGGACCTGCTGCTGCCCTTGCATAGCCCCCTCCCCGGCTGGTTTTCTTTGCATTCTCTGTAAATCGCCATTGTGCTTTATTGAACAAACTTGTGTGTGATACATTAAAAATAAATCTTCAAAGCTACCATTTCTAAATGCTTATGTACTCAAAGTTAGTATCCTCTGTCTCCCTCATTCAACAGATCATGCTGTCTAATTAATTTTGAGAATCATAGTTCACAAACGCTTAGTTCCATCAGGGTCGCACTGAACTGAAACTAAGTCCTCTTCATGGCAGGAATACTGTCATTTGCATGGCTCACTGCCAGGCACCTCCTGAAATAGAAAGATATGTAAGACCTGGCCCTGGGTCCCTCATGCCAGCAGGAGAGTGTCACATGAGAACTGCAGTGTTGCCTGCCCTCAACTTTCCAGATGAGGGAATGGAATGCGTGCTCTAAGACGTTAAACGAGCATCTTGCTATAGGGCCAAACCTCCTTCCCCAGAGAGGATCTGTTCCCTGGCACACACTACCTCCAGCACCTGCCACTGAATGCTCCACTCACCTCTCTCAGCTGAAGCTGAGAATCAAAAGGTCACATAAGGAAAATTGGTTTACCAGTCCAGTGCTCTTTTCTTTGAAATTTAGCAAATGATAAGTCATTTCCTAAAGTGTCAAGTTTAAATTAAAATCAACATCTATGCAATGTTGCATAAAATGCAGTCAACTGTTCTTAAAGCTGGAAAGGACGAGGGTCAGTGTGCTTCACCCCTGCAGGCTCACCACACAACCCACAGCAGCCACACAACTCAAGGCAGAACACGCATGACAAAAGCAGCCCTCGTTCCCTAGCCTAGTCTCCCCCTCCTGTGTAAGCAACACTCAGACACATTTCCAGAATCTTCTTCTCCCTTACAAGAAGAACCACCGCAATGCCACCACCACCCTTGCGGGAAGGAATGGAGTCACGACAAGACCTGCCATCTCTTTCTGCATTTGTGCTTTACTCTGGACACCATTCAACCTCATGACATCATGTGGCCGCTACAGAGCCCACGTCCTCATCCTGTGTAGCAGGTAAGGAAACAGGTCCTAAGGCAAGTGTCTGTCTAAGATCCCTAAGTACACAGCTGCTAACTAAGATCCATTCTGACCCTAAACACAGAATGTTCTACCACCCCCAGCCACTCCTCACAGAATGTCACCCCACCTCACACTGCAGGTGGCTTTGGCAAGATCTGCCAGTGCTTGCAGATGGCAGCGGTGCCTCAGTGTTCTTCACCTACCAAGTTGGGAGGTTCTGCCAGGTGAATTTTTCCTCCAAAGTTCATCTCTAGTTTGTAGTATCAAGCAAGTCCCGTCACTGAGGTGAGAGCTTAACCATTCTGAGTAGAGCCCTGGCCATCGTGGAGGGAGGGGCACATGCTGTCTGCGAAATCAGACACTTCTAGATTCATTGACTGACAAAATTGCTGTCATTGAGTGGATGCACAAAAACCTGTTTGGGAGCACAGAGGTCTCTGCACGTCACTCAGATGAAAGAGAGGAGGCACACAGCCTCCAACTCAGAAGCCCTGTCCATACCCTGGCCTTCTGACTCCTGAGTAAAGGGTGAAGACACATGGCTGTGGATTTCCTGTGTATGTTAAGTGACTAGCACATGAGCACTTCAAAACTCTTAAGGAGCTCCTCACATCACTTTCTCCTGGGAAGAGTGCAGGCTGGATGTGCAGAAGAGAGAGGCTTCATGGTAGATGCCTCTGCCTCTGAGGCAGGTGAAGCCAAAAAGCAAAAGAAACCAGATGCACGGATTCTCACATCTACTCTGAGACTGCAAAGAAGTCTCACTTAAAGGAAGGTTTAAGTGTGTTCATCTGCACTTGCTGGCTAGAAATCGTGTTGCAGGTGTTACACAGACCTTCACCCCCTGACTTGTTTATGCTCAAGAGCTGACCTGTAGGAAAAGGTGCCTAGTTACAGATATCAAATGCTACCCACTGTGGCCACTGCACATCCACTGTGTCTTCATCCACAGTTGAGGCGCCATTTCCTAGGTTTTCCAGCTGCTACTTCCCAAACAGCCCAATCTGACCCTAGAAGTGGCCACACTTACATGAGTCCATCCTCCCTTGGGAAGATCAATGATTTTCCAACTATCTGTGGAGAGGGACCTAAGTTTGGCTTGATGTTATTTTTTTTCAGTTTGTAATCCACCCTGATTGGTTACTTTTGTTATATACAATAAAATGAATTACTGGAGCCATAATTTAAAAAAAAAAAAAGGGTAACAGTGTTGGCAAGGAGATGGGAAATGAGACGTTGTGGTAGGATATAAAGTGGTTCAGCCACTGGGGAGAACACTTTGGTGCTCCTCAAAAAGTCAAATATAGAACTAGCAAATGGCCTAGCAATTCCACACTGCTATAGTTTGGATATGTCCAGGTGCTAAAGGCCTGATCCCCAAGGTGGCACTACTGCGAGACGGTGCAACTGTTAAGAGGTGGTGCCTAGTGGGAGGTCCTTAGGTATCTGGGGGCATGTCCTTGAATGAGATAATACAATTTCAGTCTCTTCCTCTTTCTTTTTGCTTCCTGCCTCATGAGGTAAGTGGTTTTGCTTTACCATGTGTTCCGTGCCTTTGCCATCTGGCACTCCCCCGAGAGGCCCAAAGTAATGGGGCTACTCGATCATGGACTGGAATCTCCAAAACCGTAAGCCAAAATCAACCTTTCCTCTTTATAAGTTTATTATCTCAGGTATTTTGTTATAGTGACAAAAAGCTAGCATGCACTGCTAGGTAGAATTGAAAACAGATAGTCAAACAAAGGCTTACAAATCACTGTTATGCCAGTGCTATTCATAATAGCCAAGCAGGAAACAGCCCAAATGCCCATCAACTGACAAACAGATGAACTAAATCTATACCATGGAACATTATTCAGCTATAAAAAGGAGCAAAGTGCTGATCTGTGGTACAATGTGGCCGAACCATGAAAACATTAGACTTAGAGAAAGAAGCCAGACACAAAAGGCCACATATCATATGATTCCATTTACATGAAACATCCAGAACAGGCAAATCCACAGAGACAGAGAGTGGATTAGTGGTTACGAGGGGCTCAGGAAGGGGAGGACAGGGAGTGATGGCTTAATTGGGTATGGAGTTTCCTCTTGGGGTAATGAAAATAACTAGAACTAGACAGAAGTGATGGTTACCCCACACTGTGAATGTGCACTTTAAAACGGTTAATATTATTTAATGTTAGAGGCATCCTTTCTCAATAAAACAATGAATAACTAGAAAAATGAAAGATAAAACAATATGAGCCCCAATTTTTCACTAGGCTCAAGGGACATAAAATTCCCCTGTCAAATAACTGTGAAGTTTCCGTTTCTTCTCCACTTCTTTCTTTATCTCTGCTCTTAGACCAGTAACAAAGCATCCACAGACTCCCCCTAGCCTGTACCCTTCACTGCCCTGGGTCCCTGGGTCTTGCTCACTCAGGGACACTACCGTAACAATTGTACCCCATACATACCCTGTACCAGCAAATTTTACCCTATTGAATCACTCCCATCAACACACAGACATAGCATAACTCCTCCCTTCTATACCAAAGAGAAAAGACTTCTCCTTGATCTCCACTCCCCTCTAAGGAAGGCCTCATCTCACTACCTCCCTTGTGACAAAACTCCCTGAAGAGCTGGCTGTACTCACTGTCTGATTCTTCTCTCCCAAGCACTACTGGATACACAGTCAGGCTTTGGTTCCCACTTTCCCGCCAGGAGGGCCACTCAGCAAGGTCATCCATCATTTCTATCTGGCAACAGCCAATGGTCAATTCCAGGGCCCATCTCATTTGCCTTGTCAGCACTGTTTCGCTCTGTTCATTGAGATACTCTCTTTACTTAGCTTTCAAGACAGTATTCACCCGCAGTAATTCTCCCACTCAACTGGCTGTTCCTCATTGCTCTCTCATTGCTGGGCCTCCCCATCTATCAGAACTCTGACCACTGAGTGCCCCAGGGCTCAGGCCTTAGTCCCTTATTCTTCAAAAACATTCATCTACATTCATTTCTCTAAGAGAGCTCATCATTCTGAGAACAGTAATATCTGTTCTTTGAACTCTCAAATTTTCATTTCTAGCAAGGATATTTCTCCTCAACTTCAGATTTCCTTCATCCAACTCCTACTCGACATTCTACTTGAATGACTCATGAACATCACAGATCTAACATGTTCAAAATTAATGTAGCTCAGAGAGCACTTGTCTAACACGTGTAAGGCTCAGAGTTTGATTCCCAGCACCATACACAGACAAAATTAATCTCCTATTTCCCAGCAACCCATTTTCTCCTACTTTTCTTTACATCAATACATCCCCCCCCCCAATCTTTTACTTAGTCAGGTCAAAAATTATGGCATCATCCTTCTCTCCTTTCTTTCTGCTGCATATCAAACCAAATCTTGTTGGTTCTATCTTCAAAATATATCCAGAATTTTACACTTGCCATCACTACCATGTCCCCATGCTAAACTGCTCTCATTAAAGCTCAGCTATCGTAAGACTGCTTTCCCTGTTTCTATGTCTGCATCTCTACAAAAATAGAGATTCCATTCTTTAACAGTCCTACATAAGAAAACCTAAAAGAAGAGCACGTTATCTTTTGCTAAAAACCCTACAATAGCTTCCCATCTCTCTTGAAATAAAAGCCAAAGTGTTTGCAATGGCTTACGATGACATGAAGCAGTGACCCAGTCCCGCCATCTCTCTCATCTACTCCCTGACCCTTTTCAGGGTATGGACAGCAAATGGCTTTTTTTTTTTTTCAAAGAAAACATTAAATAGAAGCAACATGATGAAAGGAAAATGTCTGTGGTTCTTTTCTCCAACATTCTTTTTTCATCTTGCCATCTTCAGCAAAACCAGAGGAAAACACTGATTTCTTCAGATGCTAAAGAGAGGCTGAGTTTAAATTTTAAGAAACGAAAAAAAACAAACACGGATTTAATGAATGAATTTCAAGTAAGACTTAAAAGAAAACAGTAAGTTCAACTATAACACTATTCCTCAAATCATTTACAAGTCCCCCCTTAGAATAACTGATGTATTATTTAGAAATCCTAACTGATCTATCAAAGCGACCAACCAAAGGAACTCACCCTCGATAGGACAGCACTTGGTAAACAGAACTGGAGATCAGCCAGCCTTTGTCGGTTTCTCACAAATAATAAAATGATGTCTTCACTACATTCTGCGCCCCCCCACCTCAACCCCAATTACAAGGGCCTAACTTGCCCCAAAGTGCTCCCCACTGTGCCAGTGCTGAAGTGATAACTAAGGATCACATGTCCCAAAAGATGACCTTGGGTGTCCTTGCTCTCACACACAATCTTCCTTCTTCCCACTTGCTTTATAATGATTTCATGCACTGCCCCTCAAGACAGCACACACTGGGAAGTCTTAAAGCCACCTCTCTCACGAATTAGGTGGGATCAGGATTTTCTACTGATTCATATTCCTCTTCTCCATGATAATTCCAAAGTAAGTATTACTCCAGTTTACCATCATTCTTCCTGGCTAACTCTCTCATTCCCGCAGCTTGAGCTACTAATTAATTGTGAGTGACTTAAGAGAGTCCAGGAAGTTAAGCCTCAGGCCTCCTCACACCCGTGTATCTTCAATAAGGACATCTGTAAAAAACACTGTAAGAAATTCTAGTCTCTCTCTCAACTTATGAATACACTCATGACCCTGGCCTTGCTGTCTTGGACTGTAACCTCTTTCCTTTTGAGTTAATTCCTTCTCTGCCATAAATTCAAGTCCACATTGCTCCTCTCCAAATTCATTCCTCTCTGCTCTAATAAACTGCCTCTTATATTTCTGTCTTATTGTTCTGCTCTGAATGTACACCTTTGTCTCAAGAATGCCAGTGTTTCTAAAAGTATTCCAATTATTCCTTGAGTAAGAAGCTCCGGCAATCTCTTCCTGCAAGTGAGTTTCATTCCTAATTTTCTGTATGAACAAATGTCTCTTTAACCATTTCATCCCCAAATTGTGCACCGATTCTGAGGCAAGCAAGAATCAGGGAAAGTCCAGAACTCTTAGAAAATATATGACTTAATATGGTATTCCAGACTGAACATTCTTCTCTTTCTCTGAGCCTTCTCTTCAATTGCAAATGTGTGTAGGTTATCCCCACCCTAGCAGAAGGACAACTAAAACCACCTTCACTGGGCCCAGGAACCACTCATGCCCCTCCCCACTTATCAATTACTAGCTGGGAATCACCAGGCTCTTCCCTTCCCATAGGTTAGCACAAGTTTTAAAAGCACCTGGAGAAGAGGAGCATGCTCTTTCTGCTTCCAGTTTCCACCTGGGCCCACCAAACTCCTTTCTGCAATTCCCTTCCCTAACTTTTAATAAACTTCATTACATCCATCTATCCTGCAATGGATTCTTCCACATAGGACACAAAGAACTTGGAAATCTGATTAGAGACTACACCACTGCCATTAACAGCTCCATTAGATAACAGTGAGTTAGGACACTGACCTTTCATGCTTGTGAAAGTTTCCTTACAGGGCAAACTCACTTAAAAATGTACCATACCATATTCATTCATTCATTCATTCATTCACTCACTCACTCAACCAGCAAAGAGCAAACAGAAGTCATCTGTTGTGTCCTCTGTCCTTAAAGGAGCTTAAAATTCAGATTATACATCCACTCAAAGGCCCCACATATAGTATGGATATTTACGAACTAGAAGAGCCTGTCCGCTCCGGACAGAACAATGTGTACTTCAGTCTCTTCAGCTCAAACTGGTTAGTTCCCTCCCATGACCAATGAATCCCATATTAATGGAAGCGTAACCTTCCCGGCTTTTAAAAATTTGATTGTTCTCAATGTGGAAATCAAGGCATGGTTCTGATTCTCTAAACATTCACTTTGCAAAGAAATTCTCTACAGTCAACTTCTTTAGAAAACCAACTTGTTTAGAACAGGGTAAGCTTTAGGTCAGAGTCTTTTCCAAATCACTCACGATGGCCCTGCTTCCTCCTGCTGCCTTGACTGTGTTGCTTCTCATTTTCCTGAATCAAAAGATGCTTGCATATAAAGAATGTAAATACGGGATCTGGAAACACAGTGGCCATAAAAGACCTGCCAATCACCACAGTGTAAATGTTGGGGAGAAGGTTAAAACTGAAGTTGAGGAATTGTGTATTTCAAAGTGCTTTGGTTCATTAAACAGTCATTTTTCACCTCAAAGCCATTATATCACGGTTATTTGCATTGCTACTGCATAAGCTCTGAGATCTACTGTATTAAAAATGTTTTATTATGTTATTTTATTTCTCCTCCCCAAAGATGAATACACCTTCAATTTTAAAATGAAAATCTTTTGGAAACAAATATTTAGTATATAGAAATTCTCTTCACAAAAAAATAACCCAGACAAGCCATTGGGTTAAAGTGCCTCTGGTAGATGGGAGGTAATGCCAGAGAATTTGCCCAGCATATGCAAAGCTTAGGGTTTGACCCCCAGGAGGGCAAAAAAAAAGTGTTCCTGTCTTTTTCACTGATTCTCCAGAAAATAAATTTAATACATTTTTAGCTTCTGAATGAGAGCATTGTTGTCACTGTAGGTATCCAGAAAGGAAATGATATCTATTAAGAATCAAGCAAAGAGCCATGTGTGGTGGATTACATCTGTAATCCCAGCACTTGGAAGGCTCGAGCAGGAGAGCTGTGGATCAGGAGTTCGAGGCAAGCCTGGGACTACACTTTGAGACCCTATCTCCAAAAAAAAAAAAAAATCAAGTAAAGCAAAACCACCCTATAGTTAAATATTTTAAAGAATATAGATCTAAGTGTCACACACAGTAAGTTTTCCAACAGCTCCTAAGGGATAAGCTGTCAGTGCAGGCTAGTGACCCAGTGCTGGTTACCATCATCCCCGTTCCAAAGCCTGTCCCGACCAGCCACCTACCACTCGCTTTGGCTTCCGAGTAGGAAGGACCATCCTCAAAAGTGAAGATCTGGGACACGCTCTGGCCCAGGTAGGAGGGAGGCCCGTAGTAGGAATGCATCCTGTACTGGGAGCTCACTGCATGACGGTTCTCCGAGTTTTTCATCTGCTTGAGAAAAAAAGAAAGGACACTGTTAGCGTTTGAATGTGAAATGTCCCCCACAGGCTCATGAGTTGCAGGCTTTGTCCTTGGCTGGTGGCACTGCTGGGGGGAGGTGATAGAAACTTCAGGAGGTGGGGTGTAGCTGAAGGAAGTAGGTCACTGGGTGGGTCTTTGGGCATATCTTGTCCCTGGCCCTTTCTGGTCTGTGTCTCTCCTTCCTGTCCCTCATAAGGTGAGCTGCTTTGCTCCACCACACATGCTCTGAGGTGCTACCTCACCAGCTTCCATGATATTCAGCTTCTTCACGGCCCAGAAACAAGAGACCCAGCCAACTTGGTACTGAAACCTCCAAAACCATAAGCAGAAATAAATCTTTTCTCCTTCTACATTTTTTCCTCTCAGGTATCTGTCCCAGCGACAAAAGCTCTGACTAACACAGAATGAGACAAAGGTTGTATTTTACAATTACTACAAGAAAAGCTAGAACTGTGGATGCCCAAGGTGCCTATTCTAGCTTGAAGTGCCGGCAACAGCATCCCTGACAACCCCTCTGGTTGGGAACGATGCTCAGCAAGCAAGTGCTAAGGAGAGCTGGGCAGAGAGGGAGAGGGGTGCTTAGGGGACAACAGGCTGCTAGAAGGCTGCCTTGCCTGTTTGGGTTGCCCCCCAAAATACACTGTAAATGTCAATATGCAAACCATGTGTATGAATAAGCTACTGTCATTAATGGGATGCTTAACTGGCTCCTGTCACTTGGTGTCCCATCCCCACCTCTTATGCTTTTCCTGCAGCAAGGCAGGGAAGTCTGGGGTCTAGCTTCTGAAGGTGACCTGGATTCTGCTGGAGGGCATGTGAACTGGGATAGGACAGCAGTGGGGAGGGATGTGCATGTCATCCTTCCAGCAGCAGTGGCAGCTGACACATGGGCCTGGCAGTTATGAGACACAGGTAGCTTTTATGCAAAGAGCAGTGTTACGTTGCTTTCTGACCTCTCACTCAAAGCTCAGAACATGTGCTCCCCCTCCCCCGGCTCAGAAGGGGTCCCACCCTCATGTTTCCCAGCCCTTCTGATGATGGTGGAAGGGCTGCTTCTAGAGATGTCTATGATTGTTGATTTCTGCCTGGACCCTGGCACAGACATTAAGCGTTTCGCTTGTGATCACATCTCATGGCAAGAGCAGAGCTGAACTTTAGATATTGACAAAGCCTTTAAAAAATTAAACTGGTATGCTAGGGTTCCCCACCCCCGCCCCAAACCCAAGGCCTCACGCATGGTAGGCAAGCTTTCTATGGCTAAGCCACACCCCCAGATTTTTGGAGAGTATTGTTTGTTAAAAATAGTTTTATTGTATTTTTAATTAGTAGACATTAATAACATGAGGATATGCAGTTTTAAGTATAAGCTATTCTAAGGGAATGTAAGCCATTTATGAGTCTGGGGCTGAAACTCAGAGGTACAATACTTGCCTAGCATGTACAAGACTGTGTTCAATCCCCAGCACTGCAAAAAAAAAAAAAAAATTAATGAAAACATGGCTGCATTTCCTCCTGTAATAGTTGATTTGGAAATCCCATGTTTAAAAAGGAAAAAAAAGTAAAGCCAATTATAATCAGAGTTAAGGCATAATTTCAAAATCATGTTTTTCAACCAAATGTTTAGAATGCTGTGTGACAAAGAAAATGGTGCTAACTTGACAGCACTTGGCAGGGAAAGTGAAGTACCTCCTCAATGTTTTCTATGAACGTAGAAAACCCACACAATTTGAATATTATGGCATCACTTGGTGGAAAGGCCTAAATCGCTGATTTCCATGATACTGTGAGCCTCTCAAAGAACTGTACCCTGGTGACTCACTCCTATAATCCTAGCTACTCAAGAGATCAGGAAGCAACCAGAGAATAAAATCAAGCCAGACGGGGCAAAGAGTTCTCCAAACCCTATCTCAAAAATACATGGCAGAGTGGCTCAAGATGAAGGCCTTGAGTTCAAGCCCCAGTACCGCCAAAGGAAAAAGGAAAAAAAAATTGGTTTTAGATCCTCCCCACTTCAGATGTCTGCTCTGAGAGGTGGATTGTTGTCTGTTGGAAAAGCAAAGCTGACTCCATTACAGGCGATTATTTCAAGTGAGGTTTACCTGGACAAGTTCTCTTTTTCCTTTCAAGCTTGTTTTTCAAAATATATACAATGGTATGTGTTCCAGGTCAATCATCCTGATTTTGTTTTCAACCATGACATAAATCTGTACTAAGTAAGAGGTCAAGCTAGCTGTTCTTAGAAAATTGCCCAAGGGAAAGAACTGGTTGCTACCCTCCAGAGAGAGCCTGAGGTCAGGAGGGCCCATTAGGGAGCCGTGAAATCATTTAAGTAGTAGTAACTACAACAGCAGTACGGTTACCAATTAGACCAGTGCTTCCCCTGCTCCCTTTACAGACACACAAATAGCCCCAGGATCTGTTCAATGGAGAGTCCTTTATGGTAAGGCTGGGGGAGGGGGTGCTGAGAATCTGGCAGGATCCCCAGAGATGCTGAATCTGCTGGTTCCCAAACCTTGCTCTGGGGATGAGCTGAAATAAGCAATCTTTTCTCTCACACTTAGGAGCTCATGACCAATCTTCTAGAAGATTCTTCAGCAACTGTTCACAACCATCAAGTTTCCAAAAGGGTGGAAGTTATGCAAATAGCAAATGTTTTATTTTCATTATTTTCTTTCTTTATCCGTACAATTCCCCACAGCTCACAGATTCTTTTTCCCAGGCCTGCTGACTTCTGGAAGTGCTGCCATGGTAACAGCAAACTCCTAGCACCCTTCTAAGTGAGGAATGGGTTGGGCCTCCATCCTGGAGTCTAACACAGTCTTGAGTAAGGAGCACTGGATTAGCAGCAAGGGGCCAACTTTCAGAGTCAGAATGCCTAACATGACTAATGGGGCCTCCCCGCTCTGGGTGCTGACCCAGTCACATCTCCCTCAGGTGGGACAGTATCTGCAAGTCAGTTCTTCACAGAAAATTCTTTTATTTTTCCCTGTGTGCAAGGAAACTGACAGGACTAGAGTGTGCAGGCTCTGCAAAATCCAGATTTTTCTTTCATTATGAAAATTTATACAAACATCTTTTTTGAAATATTTGACAATAAACGTTCACTATGACTCCTCAGCAGGACTAAGCAAGCTTTTTGCTATAAGTGACTATTTCAGGGATCTCTAGGCTACTGGAAAAGGAATGTGCATGGCTGTGTCCTAAAAAACTTTATTTATAAATATGTGCACTGGTTCTCAATCTTGACTCTCACTGGAGTAAGGGAAGTAGGAGACTCAGCTTTGAGGCCTGGCTCCACCCCTAGAAAATCTGATTTAACTAGTCTGGGATGTGGCCTAGACCATGGGTAATTCTTACATGTCACTGTGCTTATCTAAAATTACCAACCCATCTCTACGCACCTGAGAAATGAGATCCCAACATTCCCCAGATCAATGAAAAAATGCAAAAGTCAAGTCTGACAAGTAGACTGGTCAATTGTTACCAACCCCAATATGTATTAGAGCACCTGAAAATTTTTCAGATAAATGGCAAGTTTTCTTAAGTAAAGCCTACTGGAAAATAAACACAATCTCACAAGCATTCCTATGCTTATTGCTCCCCTTCAATTCATTATTTGGAACTAGGAATTGAGTTACTTGTACTCATTTGGTTTCTCCTATGAGTTCCCAGGATCACTGCGCTACAAAAGACTTCCAGCAAAAGAAGAAAAAATACGAAAGGTCAGACTCCATTTGCGATAATGAAAATGTGAACTTGTCCATTAATCAGCTACATCCAACTCAAAGAAGACTCCACAAATAGCCACGCTATTTGAGCAGACGAAGAGGAGGTCCTCCGTGTTTCTAAAAGCACGAAGCTAAAATGGAATTGCGGTTCACCCAGGAAGCCCCCAAGAAGGTTGGTAGGATGAGATTTACTACTCTAAATCAACTCCTGATCCCTTCTAACTTAAAAAAAATCGTAATGCTGGTACTTTAAGCTTAGACAAAATGGACAAATAGTGAATGCTTTTAAACTCCTTATTGTAAACTAGCAGCTCTCAATTGTGGGCAGTTTGATCCCTTGAGATGCTTTCTACTGTCACAAGTAGGAGAAGGACTGCTATTGGCACCTAGTCGTAAAGGCCAGGGAAGTTTGCCATCCTCCTGTGATGCACGGGACAGTCCCCTCATACAGCCAGGTTCGAGGCCAACATGTCAGCAGTGCCAAGGTCGAAAAACCCTGCCTTAAACTAGCCTACTGCCCTTGGCTCAACCCCTCACCTCCAGCTAAAAGGAAACAGCCATATTTACTGAGGGACAGAAGTTATACAAACAAATTAGAGGAACCAGTCAGTTCTGCTAAAGGAACATATTTTTTCCCTTTATACAACGCTATTGTTTCTTCTCAAGATTTTTTTAGTCCTTTATATCAAACAAATAAGCAAACCAAGGAAGAACTTAAACCCTAGGATTCTACTGAATTATGACTGTCATTATTAATAGCATGTGGTATCTGACTACCAAGAGGCACACTCTATAATCTTATTACCTGTCCTAGTCTCTGAAGGAGAGTACGACCCACAGATGAGCTGGATGGGCCGAGAACGTGCTGCTGTCGGTGTTAACCCCAGAGGAAACCTAAGAGCTCAGGGGGTTGTTTTATTTGTTGAGAAACTGCATCACAATAAATCTGAATCATGTATTTCCTTTCATATATCTTAACCACTCTATTTTATAATTACAATAATATACCAGCAAAACGTAACAATGTTCGACCTCATTTCCTTATAAAAAAAATTCCTGAATCCTATTCTCTGGTTGTCTGTTAATGTTTCAGATAGGAAGAGTGTCTGATCTTACACTGAACTGAACTGAACTTTCCTTCCAGGTGAGGGGCTAAAAGGCAGTGAATATTCTAGTTGTTCATTCAGTGCACCTCAGCTATGTAAGATCAGAGTTGAGGGAGAAAGGGAACAGCTGTCGTGAGAAGAGTCCTACTGGAGAACAACTGATCCTAACTGCAAAGGTCCCACTGGCGCAGATATGTGGCTTACAGTTTTTCAAATTTTAAAAAAGCACCTTTTGGGTGACCCTTTGGGTTTTCTGATTGGGAACCTTTCCATAAAAGAAGGCAGGACTCTTCACAGACTGTGGAATTCCAGGTCTTCTTGTTGGGGCTGACTTTCATCTTCATTAAATGATTTCTTTGTTGTTCACAGAAGCTTCTTTTCAATCCATCTGAATAGGATGCCTGTTCCCATGTTCACCTAATTACACATGTGCTGTCCCAGCCTGCCAACCTTACCTGTGCAAGGTGCTTTACCCCCAAGGCCACATTCACCTACTAAAATACACACCTCATTCACCGTCTGTCTTCAAACACTTCCCAGCTGGAAAGATTTATTTTAAATATACAGGCTAAAAGGGAGAGCTATTATGCACACATTTCAGAGATTACTGAACCACCAAAGGCCAAACACGGAGTCCTGTGACGTGGAAGATTCCCCACACTCCAACACACAGCTCCCTACTTGATTTCTCTTTCTACTCAGCCCTCAAAGGATGAGTTTAGGCTCTCCTGAGGTGTTGCCTTCCTGTGCTGCACTGACCTCATCTTCTCTAGGGTGGTCATGCTACAGAATGGCAGTGTACTTCAGTGGATCCACAAGAGAGGAAGGGCTGATCCTTCTGGAACAATCTCCGGCTGGGACAAAGTCAGTGTCCTCCTCATCTTTAGAAATCTATGCAGAATCTTCTAGCCCCTAGGTCAGAATCTAAACTTCAGATCCTGAGTTCTCAACAGAACTCATGCACAGCCAGACATAAACACAAGTTACCATTAACGAGTAAATCAACAGGAGACGAGAGAATGAGCAAAACAGCTGGAGAAAAGAGACAGGAAAAAGTTTGTATCTTGAAAACCTGGTTAGTAATTATCCAGACATAGGACTCCCCACTCTGGCTCACCCATCAAGTCACCAAAGGCATTATACAGCGTCTCTTCAGATCGGTGAAGGGGGCTGGGCTGGGGACATTCCTCATATGATTTTCCTGAGAACACGTTATTTATTGACCAGAAGAAAAAGGCAATTTCAGAGGAAGAAAATGGACATTTACCGTGAAGTACCCGAGACTCGTCTGTTATCTCATGAGTCCTCAATTGAGTAACTGTCAACACAGGAAGCAACTGCTCAGAGGGGGCCAGTAACACAGGGCTGCTCCAAAGGCACTAGGTACAGGAGGACTCAGAGCAAAGTCCTGGACACTCCTGATGGGTCTCTCTACCCACACCAAGCCATCTTTCTCATTTAAATGACAAAATCTGCATATTATAAAGAGTTACCACCCACTGCCCCCGCCTCTTAACAGCCCAACTCTTCACATTTTTTTCTGCTTCTGCAGCAAATAAGAAACTTAGAGGAGGGAATGCAAAAAGGAAAAGATGCCTATAACCACACATTCAGGAACTTTGACTTTAGGACCAGAAGCATCAAGAGGCATCCATATCTGTTCCCACCTTGATGGACAAACTTAATTAACCTTTGCTACTCTGTTCCAACCTGCTGTTTTAGACAAAGCTAGTGACCCAGAAACAATATGTTACCATCAGAACCTCCACGGCAGCGACACCAAGAGATATAGCCCTATCAGCAGTATGGAGAAATAAGCCACTAGAATTAGCTGCTCTAAGAAATATGGATTATATTCATGTCACACATGAGCTGTCAGAAACATTAAGATACTTTTAGCATAAATCAGCAGTGTGAAGGGTATCTTATATGAGTCCTGAACATGATAGACTGTCTGGAGGGCAAGGTGAGGCCATCTGGAGCTGCCTTCCAAGTGGGAGCACAGCACATTCTCACATATTCCCCCAAACTATCAAAAGATTCATATGCAGGCTGGTGACCACTGGTAGACACGGCTAACTCACGGGTGGCACAAAAATGCCCATCCCACTCCAAGACCATGATGGAAAGAGGCTAGCCACCTCCATGTAATTCAATGACACAACAGTGATGGAAAACAGGTTTCCCTAAGGCACACAGAAGTAAGTGTGTGTGTGTGTGTGTGAGTGTATGTGTATGCATGCCCTTGTACAGAAACAGGCCTGAGAGGCAGGATGGGTAAGAGATTCTCCAGAATTTTCAGGTCTCATACAAAGACCAAGAAATGTGATCTGGCCTACACGGAAGGCATCCTGGGAAAAAGGGGCCTCTGCAATAGGCAAACCTTGGCTCACACTGCAGCTCTCCTTACCAGTTGTGTGATAATGCCAAGTGATTACGTCTCCCTGAGCCTTGCCCACACAGGAGGCTGACAACTGGTGACAGGGCTGGCTCAAATGCTGAGATAGACTAGGTGAACTGAAGAGCCTGGTACTGCAGGGCTGCCCAACTCCTGTCCTGCTCGCTCCTTCCCTTCCCCTCCGGGATAGTCAGTCACACTCAAGGGCCCTCTTCTGAGTACGCTATCAAATGATTCGGACCAAAAAATCTTCCAGTTCCATACAAATTATTTTATCAAGTACATACGCAGTTTGGTATTTGAAAGAAAAATCAGTTCTCTAAAATTTTTCTATGTTTCAAATTTTTAAGAGTTGAAAAAACAACTCAAGATCCTACTTTTGTCACTATTAAACACACATGCATATAGGGGAAAAAGTTCCAGGTCTTCATTGTTTTCTGGCTTTGTTCAAATATTCAAGATTCAACTTGAGGCTGTCTGCCTTTCTTCTCCCATTATCAGTTGAGAAAACTTGGAAATGGCCAAAAAGAATGTTTGTGAGAAGGAATGTGATGAAAAAAATAAGCCGGGTGCCTGTGGCTCACACCTGTAATCCTAGCTACTCAGGAGGCAGCGATCAGGAGGATCACAGTTCGAAGCCAGCCTGGGCAAATAGTTTAAAAGACCTTATCTCAAAAAAACCCTTCACACAAAAGGACTGGTAGAGTAAATCAAGGACTGGTGGAGTAACTCCCCAGGACTGCAAAAAAAAAAAAGGGTATTAAAAATAAAATGGGTTGGGCACAGTGGCTCACACTTATAATCCTAGTCCCTCAGCGGGAAGAGATCTGGGAGATTCCAGTTGCAGACCAGCCAGGGCAAAAAGTTCTTGAGACCCCATCTCAACCAATGGCTGGGTGCTGTGGTGCACTTCCATCAGCCCAGCTACAAACATAAATAGGAGGATTGAGGTCCAGACAGACCACGTGAGACCCTATTTCAAAAATAACCAACACAAACACACACATACAAAAGGACTAGGGGGGCTTGGTTTAAGTGGTAGAGTGAAGCACTGAGTTCAAGCCCCAATACCACCCAAAATAAAATAAAATAAAAAAGAAAAAATAACACCATTTTTCCTTGATCCTCAATCTCCTTTGAACCCCCTCCCAGGAGGTTGTTTATCTCAAGGGTGACATCTCCAGGGCCAATACTAAGCTAAGGGCAGGGTGCTGATCTCATCCTATTCCCAGCGCAGGCACTAAGGGTACATGGTCTGTAGAGAATATTTTAATTACAAAACTCACTGAAAGTCAACCTACTTTCCATTGTCAACACACACTGGCAATGCTGAACAGCAGTGGGGGTACAATATTCCTCGTCACCCTGCCTTTGCTACATGCTGTACACAGCCCGTCTTTCTACAAGCTGTCATAATTCTCTGAGGAACCCTGCAGACTGACAGCAACATGACTACAGGATCGTGTGTGTCCTCTGTTCCTTCTCAATTGTTCCACTGTACGCTAGCCCTTGAAGGTCCACCACAGCACCAGGCCTGGAGTGGGAGCTGATTAATGAAGGAAGGAAGGAAGGAAGGAACTGGAGATTCTTTTTATAACTATTCTTTCTTTCTCTTGTATTTCTAATATGGTATTTAAAACCAGGGCAAACTTGTCTCTGTTATGCATTCCTTTGATTTGGGTCTTTATTCAATAATGAAGAGCACTTAACAGACCATACAAATGTGGCCCCCCGAGGAATTTGAGAATCACTCATCCATGTGCTTAAACATTCTGAAAAGCAACTAATTTTATATCATGTTCATATCTGCTTAGCAGGGAAGAAAAGGTAAGCTAAAAGGGCAAACGTAAATACATAAGATTTTAGCCACAGCCCAACCAAATCAAATCTGAAAGCGTTCACAAACTGCGATAGAATTAGCTCACGTTCAAACAGATTACAGAATTCCCAAAATACTGTATTATTTACTAACTGATGCTGCTGTGGCCCAGCATAGGTAATGCAAGAACCTGACAACAGACTGGTAATAGACTTCTCTCCGCCTCTAGTTCTAGGTCACTGCAGTATACCAGCCCTTCTTCACAAGGGGTTCAGAGTTGATCCAAATCAAACGGAACTCACATTAAGAACAGAATTGAATCTGTAGAACAGCCTAGAACTGATGCACATCTCCCAAAGGTTCCAGAAGATCTCAGGTTACACTTTGTCTGGATCTCCCAGGATGCTCCTGGACCACTTTAAGCCAGTCTGAGACGACTATCCCTTAGGCTGCCCCAGGCCTGGTTCCTGCCCCTGTTCTCTTGAGACAGGGCTGTGTGTTCCCCAGGGAACAGAGGCCAGTTCAACCTTCTGGAATCCACTTATGTTTAACTAAAATACTCTATAAAAATGTCTGTCTCGTGTAAAGCTGTAGCTAAGAGATATCCCTCAGCCCCACCTTTCATCATTGGGCCCAGCATCTGAAACACCCAACACCTCTCCTCCTTGGCTTTGGCTCCAGACAAAGAGCACAAGACAGTGATACCTTCGCCTGCCCTTGTTACACAAGCGGAGTAAAGTACTAAGAACATATGTCAGAAGGAAGGCGTTGACAGAGGAAGAAAATGTCAGGATTAATACATTACCATGAAACAATTGCCTACTTAGAAACTCCAAAATAAGCAACTACAGAATTATTAGTATTACTGAGTTTTAAAAAGTGGCCAGATATAAAAAATGCACATGGTAATAACAGAACAGGTATTAAAAGAAACCCTTCAGGCATCCACAGAAGTATATGCCTCTGTGCTTCACCTTTAAGAAACCAAATTATGGTTGTTAGCCCAAACAGCCCAAATAGCCTTACCTATTTTCCACCCTTTTCCTGAGAAGTTGCTTTAAAAAGGTTTAAAACTGGATGTCTTTAGAAATTCCTCTGATGGCTGTGTGCAAATGCTGTCACTTTCTCCTTCTGGAGGAAAAAGCCAGTGATGTCTAGGTACCAGCAGAGTAGCCAATCGCCAGTCTGCTGTAGGAAGGGAAGCCCGTGCAAGAGCAACTTGCACACGATGACTATGTGTGCTGTGGATGGACACGCAGCCTCGTGGACCACAAGATCATAAAGCGAGCACCTAGTGGCCAAGGGAGGAAGACCAGGTCGATTTGTCAGTCAGGTCACTTCTACCTTCTCAGGCCAGAACTTCTTGGGAGCTGAGTGACCAGAGTTGTGTCATCCTGAGGATTTGTTGGTGGAACTGAGTGGCCTGAGGTGGCACAAACACTGATCTGATGTCTCCTTTTTTTTCTTAAAAACTGAAGTGGGTTTTCCATCCTACTGCTTCTCCCTTCCATCTCATTTCTTAAAATTAAAGAGTATGTGCCAGTTAACCATGGCGGCACACACCTATAATCCCAACACTTGGGAAGTAAAGGCAGGAGGATGCAGAGTTCAATGCTAGCCTGGGCTAATAAGACTCTCCAAAAAAACAAGCAAGAGAATATTTGCAAATAATGATGGCGAATTTCAAATGTTTCCATGGAAATGGAGTCAGATTTAAGCCTTAGCTGCAGTCCCTATGGGACAAACACAGCACAGCTGTGGACAGGGCCCCTGTCACCTCCATACATGCCATGCTGGGGAAGTCACTTGTTCTGGCCATTCTTCTTCCTAACAGGTTGTCTCAGTGCTAAGCCACATTAAAGAAGGAGGAGACAGCATGACAATAAAGGCCCACTCTGGCTGTTGGATCGAGGTTTGAGAATACAGCAGTCAGGCAAGCAGTCAAAGGCAGTGGCTTTGTCAAGTGCCAAGCCTGGCCTTTGGCCCTCAGAAGATTTAGGGTTCTGGCATGCCATTCCAGAAATGGCCATAAGGGGCGCCTGTTCTGTGCCAGGCTAGGATTTGCTTCTTTCCTGTCTGTATCTCAGTTCAAACACAGGACTGCACGGGTGACCCCTAGCTTCCCTCCACCTCTTCTAAGTGATAACAGCAGCTTTCCCCCAAGCTACTTCCCACAGTTCCTTTTTACCATTTTTATTTTAATTGATACATAATTGTACATATTTATAAGTACCATGTGATGTTTGCACACATGTCCACATTGTGCAATGGTCAAATCAGGATAACTGGTGTATCCATCATGCCAAGCCCATGTCAGCTTTTGAAGTGAGAACATCCAGCATCCTCTCCTGCAGCTATTATAAAATACACAACAACATACTGTGAATAACGGCCACCTGTGCCTTTCTCAGATTCTGTTTTGTTCAGGGGCTGATCCTAGCACATACCTTGCTGTTGGTTCATGCTTATTTAACAAATGAATGCATTTCAGTGAGGTGCATAATCAATGGGGAACCATATCCAGGGACATCTCGGACTGTAACCAAAGTAACCAACCACCAGGAAGAAGGAATGAAATCACCTAAGCTGCCATCTGGCCATGCCCTGACCAGACAGGAATGGAAGTGTAGATATCTGGTGGCACAAGCTTCAGGAAAACCAGCAAGAGGACGCCTGCTGCAGACGGAAGGCGATCCCAGGCACAGCTCGGAGTCCTCCCGTATTTATTTCTGCTCACTTGATATGCACCTCTCCCTTGTCAACCTGGTACAACATGTTTATTTAAGAGATAATATTGCTGTGGAGGAGCGCACAAGGCAATAAACAGCTTTTGCAGGCAATTATTGAGCTTCTGGTCAGCGGAACCAGCCATTCATCGTGAGTTTGTTCTAGTGTCACAAATGTTATTCCTGTTTCACAACAGGACAGGAATCTATGATTGAGTCACAAATCTCAACAGGCTGGAGGCAGACCAGAAGCGATTAAAGCAGCTCTCAACGTGCAGGGATTCACACGAAAGCACGCTGGGATTCTGGAATGCTGTCCTAAAAGATCTCGCTCCCTTTCTTTTTTCCTCTGACTCTCTTCCCATCCCCTTTTCCTTCTCCCTCTCCTCCTTTCTCCCTTTCCCTTTTTCTTAAAATGTTTTGCTCTTAGTAGGTGCTAGGTGGCTTGTTTGATTTTTTTTAGGGAGACTTGCAGGAAGTTTCAACTCTATTTAAAAAAAAACCAAAATCCATGGATTCTTTATGCCAATAATTTAATGTCCCAGCTACTTACCGTTGAGAGTGTAGCTTATAAAATTAATCGCCTCTACTAGTCAGTATTTTCTAGGAATCAGAAAGGAGCTCTTTGTTAAGAAACATTTACACTTCTCCTCCCCTGCCCTCGCCTCACACAAAATGGCCAGGGAAGGGGGATAAAGCATAAAAGGAAGACTCCGTCCAGCCAAGTTAGGAGGCAAGTTGGGTTATAACAACAGAGGTGTCTTGCAAAAGAAGTGGTTTCCAATTCCAATCCCTGGGCTGAACATGGGGAGACCAAGGACACCAGGGCCACAGAGAGGAGTATGCCCAGGTCAGCTGAGGGGAACCTCCCACAAAGGAAACAGAAAACCAGGGCACAACCTTGAGAGCATCCCACCCACCCTCCCAATGGCCAAAGAGAAGGGTCAGAGCACTTTCCAGAAACAAAGAGCAAGGTGAGGGACCCTCTCCCTCCCATCCTGTTCTTAGCACCTCTACTTAGCTACATGCTGGTTATAAAGTGACCTGCCACTCCTGTCCCTTCAACATTAGCTAAACACGTCATCTAGTAAGTCTTTACTATTTACTTAATGCATCTTTATGACGTATGTCTTAATGAACACATTTTATACTATTATTATAATCCGTCTGAGGGGGTAGCAGGTAGTCAGGCCTGGCACTTACTGGGTCGGCGCTCTACCTCTTGAGCCACTCCACCAGTCCTCTTTATTACAATTGCTATCTATGCTTTACAAGTTCTGTCTCCTAAGTGAATCAAATTCTTCCCCAAAGATGTAAAAATCATTCCATATACATTCCTACTTGGTCCATATTTGTGTCACAGTTTCTAAGTAGTAACTAAAATGCACATTATTTATACCCTATCTTGTGATGAGGGACCTGAAGTAGCTAACTAAAATATGCATGAACAGATGGCAAAGGATTAAATAGATTTTAAAACAGCATGACCAAGTGGAAATAATGAGAACTGAAATAAATTCATTGCAGTTAATATCAGCATAGCACTGCATGGTTTACGAAGACACTCTCATATACTATAAACCATCTCACTTTTGTTATCACACTGTCTCATGTATCCATGTAATAACTCAATGAAGGTGATACTATACCCACTTTACAGGTGAGAAAACTGAGGTTTGGAGGACCAAGCATTTTTTCTCAGTGTTCCATAATTAAAGGGCAAGTTAGAGCTGAATACGACCTCCTAGTGCTAGAACGTAGGCTCCTTAGTACATGCCATGTTGTTCCCCCGAAACAATAGACCTTGCCAGCAAATAACTGGGTGTTGGGCAAATCCCTTCAGCTCTGGGCCCCATTTTTCTCTGCAGCACAATAGGAGTGAATTAGAACTCTTAGAATCCATTCTGTTGATTAGAATCAACACTGCACTGATTCCCATCTGTTACTTTGAACACTGATGGCTAATCTCTATGTTTTCTCTTGTTTTAACGTAAAAATTTATTCCCAATAGAACTAATTTTGTGGGCATGACTGAAAGTTTTTTAAGCAAAGCTTGTGTTTACACTGAGTTACAAGATTAACCCACAGACTCATAAAATGCTAGATTTAGAAAGGATGGGGAGGCTACATGATGGCGTCCCTTCATCCAAACTATTAGAACCATTTTTTTGTTACACACACATTGCAGGTGAGCCTACATGTGCTTTACTGATAATCACACTCGCAGAAAATTCCAAGAGGAATTTCAAACAATGAAGAAATTCGTCATATTCTAAATACTGATGGCCAAAGCTACACATTTCAGGAAAGCATGGGGGTTCTGTGTGAAACCACCTGAAGTAATCATGCATAGCACTATTCTAGAACTTTCTGCTTATTTCTGATTTCCCCAAGTGAAGAAAAACAGAAAAAAATTCCAAGATCTCCAAAGGAAAACAGAAGGGCTTGGATAGCAATTCCGCCCCCTGAAGAACTAAAGAAGGCCTGAGGATTTGGATGGAGTGCATCCTACAGTCTCTGGAGGTCCCTCGAACAGAGGTCTTCTGGGAGGCAAGCTCCCCAGCCCAGAGTTTGTTGTAGACCCAGAGGTAACAAGATAGGGCTGACACACACTTCAGGGCCAGACGTGTGTGGATTCGAACCCTGGCTATTCTCCTTGGTGGTTACATAATCTTGGATAGGTCAGCCCTCTGAGTGTCAATATCCTTACCTATAAAAAGGCCAAAACCATTTGCCTCTTAGGTTAGTGAGAAGGACTGACTGCTTAATAAATGACAGCTCTCATTGCTGATGTTATAAACTGAGAGCTATAGTAAAACAGAGGGCCAACAAAGCAACTTGTTCTTGTGCCTACCTAGGGAATGAAAGCTTAAGCCTGGGCATCTGGGAAAACAAACTGTCATATGAAATGATGCCCCGTGTCTCTCCTGGGGCTCTAACTGAGATGCCTCTCTTCAGTCTGGTAACCTATAGGAAGGCACTAAGCACCAAAACTGTGTGTCTCCCACAGGACTAAGAAAGTTCAGCCAAGGTTTTACCTCCTACTCTGGCCAGCACTTACTCTAGTCTGAGCAGACTCACCCAGGAATCTCTCCCAGGATGCAGCAGGAGGCAGCTCTCCTGGACCAGGCAAGGGGCTACTAGATAGCATCTGTCTCCCCAGGCTGTCCCTTACCAAGGGACACCCAAGAGAATCCAAAACCTCAGGCATACCTTCACCAGGCCTTCCAGAAGAGTGAGAATAAATGCCACTGTGTCAGGCATCAGCTGCTGTCTCAAAGGTTCTGCCAGGAGGAAGGGGAACAGATGGCTTAGGAGATTTCAGGCTCTGCTGTAGAGTTGATTTGAGATGGCTGTCTTTCCTTCAGAAAAACATCTAGATTGTTCTTTCTCATCCTTCATCAACTAAGCCAACAGGTTCATGGACTCTGCCATCTACTTTATCCTCAAGATCTGGAAGCAGCTAGAAGATTGGGACTCTCCAATAGCAGATGCTTGTCCCCAAGACTCAGAAACTCATCAGCTGGGGTATTGTTTGTTTAATCTTTAAGATGCTTCTTTCTCCTTCCTGGAGGACAGTGTCCAATAGAATTCAAACTAAATCCTGCCCCAAACCATAAAATCCACTGCATTTTGAAAGACCAACTTAAAAGTCCAAAAATCACTGCATTTCCCTAATGCCTATAACAGCTGTATAATGTCTGTCAATTCTACTACCCATGCACTTTAAGTCCCCTTCAAAGTATGATTCCAAAAGAAGAACATTCAGGAAAGTTAAGGAAGTTTGTAGCTCCAGGGATGAAAGCTGACATTTTAATATGCTCAAGAAGTCAGATTCCTGAACATAGCAAGAGAACCCAAAACAGGGGTCACTTGAATTATTAACAACCTCCCCATACATAAAAACAAAAAAGCAAAATTAAATAGAATTGCCTAGAGGAAAATTTTCATTCATACTTTTTTTTTCAAATACTAAAAAAAAAAAAAAAAACCCTGAACTCTCAGGAGGAGAAAGTAGAATAGCGGTTGCCAGAGGCTGGAGGGTGGAGGAAGTAGGGAGATGCTGGTCAAAGGTTACAAACGTCCAGCTACAAAATGAGTAAGTCCTGGAAATCTAATGTACAGCTCAGTGATCATAATTAATAGATATATACTTGAAGAATGCCAAGAGACCAAATCTTCATTTTCTCACCACACGCACAAAATGGAGGTGATGAGCACGTCAACTGGCTTGATTGTGGTAAGTGTTGCACAATGTTTACACACATCAAATCATCACACTATATAACTTAAATATATATATATAGATAGATAATTTATTTGTCAATTATATCTCAATAAATCTGGGGAAACAGAAAAAGGGAAAAAAAGGAAGTCAAAAGACTTGCACTGACTCCCAAATATACATTGCATTGTTTTGGAATCAAATCCCAGCTGATAAAGCCTGCTGGGATCCACACTGGGGACAGTCCTCATGGTCAGAGCATCTTTTGGAGCCTGGCAGTGGGAGTCTAACCTCTCCTGAATACACATTCCAGGACACACGCATCTGTGGCCATCAAGCCTCTGAGTGCTTTTGGTGCCTTGAATCTGCTAACACACCAGCCTGGTGGAAATAGTTATAGCCGAGGAAGCAGAACAGGTCTAGACAAGCTCTTTCCCTGATAAAGCAAAATGCTCTTGTTTTACTCCAAACATTAAAAGCTCCTGACAGCATACTCTTAATAACAGTATGAAAGACTAACCTCCATTCGTAGCACAAAATGCACCCAAGTTAGCCTGGCTCAGCAGTGACCTAGTTCCTTTTCTTACCTTTCTTCCATGCAAATACGCAGATCATAACACTTTACCTTCCTGAGGTGCAAATTTGTCAGGAAGATTACTGCCACCAGAAGGCTGCACCTAGCTTTTTTTTTTTTTTTTTTGACAGTACTAGGATTTGAACTCAGGGCCTCATGCTTGCTAGGCATGAGGTAGGTAGATGCTCTACCATTGGAGTCATTCTTCCAGCCCTTTTATGTGTTGGGTAATTTCGAGATAGGGTCTTTCAGAACTATTTGCCTGAGCTGGCTTCAAACCATGATCTTTCTGATCTATGCCTCCTGAGTATCTAGGATTACAAGCGTGAGCCACCAGCGCCTGGCCTGCACCTACCAGTTTCTAAAACTGTTCAATGACAGGCAAGGCCAGAGGAGGTGGGCCCCGTTCAGTAAGCTGTTTGTGCATCTAATTCTACCCACCTAGATATTTATGCAACAGAAGAAAAGTAAACCTTGAAAATGAACCCAAAGATATGTCTATTTCCTTACAATTCCCTGCAGCCAACCTCTGGGGTTAAATGTTATGATGAGCAGAGCAAAAACTTCTTTACATGTTTTGCATACTGTGTATGTGCATGTGTGCTGAATCAGGCACGCACCTGGTTCATGTGTGTGCACGTGTGAGTATGTGTATTTACCTGTGTGTGAGTGTGTGTATGGTTCACATATTCTGTTAACGTCTGGGTATTGTCATACCTGCCACTGGTTTCCTGCCTGACCAGGCACATAGGGTGCTGGAAGGCTCCGAAGGCTGTTCTTCACAGGGGATCCCCCAAGGGGACTTCCCACATCCCCAGAAGAGGAATCAGCAGACAAGGCCATGGAGTACTGCGGGTAGTTGTACAGATTGTTGTAATATGGGAACAGAGACGGCTGGTAAAAGCTGCTGTAGTAAGTGGAGTCGGACACCAGGTCAGGTGCGTTCTCCACGTGCCCTCTGCTGGTGACAGCAGGAATATCCTGGATGACCATGCGTCCCTCTAAAAGGGAAAAAAAAAAAAAAGACAACACAGTTTTAACATACAGGTCCACAAAACTTGCCCTCTAAACCTTGGCAAGAGAATCATTTTGCTCCTCAATATGTGCACATCAATACATCTGGACATGCCAGGGGCAAAGCCATCTCCTGCTTCTGCAGCCAAAATGGGAGAGGGTGCTAAGGTCACTCCGGAGGCACAGCTGAAAGACCTTGCTGAGTATTTTTACTCAGAAGACCAAATCATTTTAGCAGTAGTTTTAATTTCAGTCCGACAGTGTAATTTCGACCCAGAAATGTCCATCCTAATGTTAAGAAACTAGAGATCAAATCTAGTTGAACTGTCTATGCATTCTTACCACAAAATTGTAATTCACTTTAAATAAAGTAGATAAATATCCAGGTACCCTAACTCTGTCATCTGCATAGATCCATTGGACAGTCAAAGCCAGAGGCTGAGAACTTAAGCACACATTGTTTCCTTCATTTCCTTCCATAGCTGACACTGTATCCTTCACAAGTCTGGACCATGGTATGGACCAGGGGTAGACAAACTTGTTCAACAAAAAGTCAGTTAGTAACTATTTGAGGTTTTGTGGACTAGTCTATGTTGCAGAGTAGTTATGTTGCAATAAAACTTTTTTCATATAAATGGGAAGAGAACTGATTTGACCCAAAGATTGTAGCTTGCCAACCCCTGGCATAAGCCTTAAGATTGAAAGAATGCCTCAGTCGTCCATCCAATGGACGTTTAGTGAACAATGCTCTAAGGGGTGAGCCAGGTACAGGAAATGGCTGCCATGTGTCCCCTGTCCTGCCCGCAGGGAAGTCTACCATCTAGGATGAAAGATGGCTTGTGATTACAAAACAGACCACTTCCCATTATCACAGGAATGCCTATAAACTGTTATGGACGTTCAGAGGAAGAAATGATGACTTGCAGACTAGGAAGCAATTAGAGACCTTCACAGAAAACTGTAACTGAGCTGTACCTTAAAAGAGAAGCAAAAGGACTGGTGGTGTAGCTCAGTGGTAGAGTACTGACTGGGATGCATGAGGCCCTGAATTTGATTTTCAGCACTGAACAGGTGGAAGAGGAGGAGGAGGAGTGGGAAAAAGAGAAAAAGAGAGGGCAGAGGAGAAAAAGACAGTGAGGACAGAGTGGGATTGTGGGGTGATGGGTGGGGCATCTTCCCATTGGGAAGAACTGAGTGAAAACAGGGACACAGGTCTGTCCTGAAAGGTGGTCTGGAGCCAGGTGAGGGAAGTCTTTGTGGAGCTGTTTTCAGGCTCTCTGGGCTGTGGCAGGAACCACAAAAGCTGAAGATCCCTGAGCAAGGGGGTTACATGGAGAGCTATGTGAGAGGTTTGTCTAAGTGACACTCTTAACATAAGGGCAGGAGGAGGGACTGGAAGCAGGGAGACATGCTGGGGAGCCCCAGGGTGGTTCATGCAGAGACCATAGAAGACTGCAAATATAAGGGGGCCAGTACCAGGGATGGGAGGCTTGTAGCCCAACAAACCAGAAGAATGAAGATGCAGTGGGGAAGCAAAGAGCCTAGATGTGGCGAAAAGAAGGAGGAGGATCTTCTGCTTAACCTAGACACAAGAGAGCCCAGGTGGGGGACCAAGGGAGACGGAGTGAGCCGGAGGAGGGAGCTTCTGAGACTGGAAGCTGAGATCCAGGTGTCACCAAGGGGCAACGGCTGCATTCAGGGGACAGAAGGAGGGAGCAGAGGCAGACGCAGACATCAACATCAGAGGCCAAAGGTAACACAGATCTATCTCAGACCACAAAGGGGACAGGCTATAGTATCAACTGCTGCTCGGGTAACAAGCAAACTCAGTTCTGGAAAAGAATGAGAGACGACCAGGTCCTTAGGACCTCGTGTTTCGGCATGGTGGAAGGAGCAGAATGCAGGGAGAGAGTTTGGGGCAACCAAGCAAGGAATAGACGAGTGCTGTGGACCCCCTGATCCTGACCTCCAGACCCTCGTGTCCCCTATACTAAGCACACCAGACCCAGAAGAGCTCCTGACCTTGACCTCCAGGCTCTTGTGACCCCTGTGCTAAACACACCATATCCAGAGCATTGAGTATTTGCTGAAGGGATCAATGGATAATGGTTTTTCAAATAGTGTGGCATCTGAAATAAATGAGGTGAAAGAGAAACCCCAGGGAGTCATAAGATCTTGTTTCATTTTCAAAACAGAAGGTTTAAGCATCCCTAAAGCAGGGAGAGAAGGCCCATGGAGAGAAATTCCCAGAACAATGTGTGGCCTAAAGAAGGAGCTCAGAAAGCATCCCCTGGCTGAATGAGTGGAAGGAGAAAGACATATGCAAGGACAGGCGTAGTCAACTCTCCAGCTCTGGAAGGTGAGTGAAATGTACAAGAAAACATTTGGAAGGCCTTATTTCAAAGTCAGCACTGGATTCTCTTTTGTGTGAAACAATGGGGGGTCCACTTACCTTAGGATCCTGTAATCATATTGCCTGTTTTATTCTATTTCTTTCCTTTCTTCTCCTGAACTTCCCCACTGGACCTTTTTCTTACTTAGAACACCAATTTGTTGGCATAATTGGTGGTTTTCCATATCTGATTCCTTCGTTTGTAATGTGGGATCTTTATTGCTTATCTGATTACAGAAACAATACAAACTTCTCAAAAATGACAGATTTTACAGATATCTAAATCAGAGAAGGAATGAATAACATAGTTCTACCACTCAGTCATAAGTATTGGTGGTTTGTTCCTGTACCCTAGACACGTAAAAGGCAAGTTAGATGCGTATTCCTGTTGGTGCAGTGGAGGGCTGGAGGTGTGGCTCCAGCCACAGAGCACCTGCCTGTCAAGCATGAAGCCTTGAGTTCAAACTCCAGTACCACCAAAAGAAAAAAAAAAGAACTTTCCATACAGTGGAAAAACTGGAGACTTCACAGGGCCTGCCCTGCTCTTCAGAAGCAATGTTCACATTAAAGAAAACAAAACACAGCAGCAGGCAAAGAGTTAAGGAGAAACCTACGGACTCCAGCCTTGTAAGACTAGGGCACAACACAGCTCTGTAGCACAACCTTGGTCAGAATCTCCCTTCGGGCCTCAGTTTATCAAGAAACAAAATGATGGCAGTAATAACTCTCAAGATAACAAGAAAACAGCTTCCATAACCTGCACAGTAAACCTCAAATAAAATGCCAGGACAGGTCAAAGCAATAATCTGCTTTGTCAGAGCTGCCAGTAATTAGTCAACACCATCACTTTCACACTTACCTCTATTTTACTTCCTCTTTCCACTTCCATTGAGCTTTAATCACAAACTGAGCAATATTGGAAAAGTTCAGTTTTTACACCAGTGTTTAAATAATAAAAGCATTTGAGCTTTGCGAAAGTACTGCCTACAAACTTATACTCATAAAATGATTAAGCACTCTTAAAAGTGAGATTTTTTTTAAAAGCGCTGTTTATAAGCCACCAACTTTTTATTTTAAATTTTTTTGGCATTGTTATAGATAGAACACAGGACCTTAGCCAATGCTAAACAGACACTCTACCACTGGGCCACACCCCCAGTCCGGCTCTGTATTTCGAAGTTCCAAATTAAAACTCTTGGTCTATGCTAAACACAACTGTGTGACTGCCAGCTTTTATGAGTACACTATAAGCACATGAAAACTTCCCAAGGCAGAACTCAGTATCCAAGGAACACGTGTCTGATGCTATGGTTTAGCAGTGTGGTCCCTGAATCAGTGGCACCCACATCGCCTGGGAACTTGTAGAAATGCAAATTCTTGAATCCCACATAGACCTACCAAGCCAGACCCTTTAAGGGCAGGCCCAGAGATCTGAGCCCTGATAAACTCTAAGGAAATGCTGACCTGCTCCAAAAGTTCAGATCCACTGATCGCTAAAGACTCACAGCAACCAACCCACAACTTATCCCTACAAAGATGACACACCAGGATGCCCTGACTGCATTACTGTGACCATCCTGACTGCTGATCAAATAAGAGCCTACAAATGAATCCCACTGTATAAGTAGGGTTTCTATCTAAGTCAGTACAGAGCTCAGCTCATAAACTCTACACGCTGTGTGTTTTGCCAAATGGTTCCAAACTTCCTGGCATACATCCAGACTTTCTTCTTTTATTCTAACCACAAAAACTTAATTCATTATTCAAGCACTTATTCCATTTGACAAATAATAAGCACTTACTATTTGCCAGGCACTTAATTAGGGGCAACCCTACAAAGTCAAGCTATATTAACCCTCGAGGGCTTTGGGATAATCCAGAGGAGTGGGTCATAAAGAAATCACTTATTCTTGACCTTAAATTTTATCTTAGCAGTGATACTTAATCCATGCCTGGGTCTTTGTACTTTCTAGGCAGATGCTCTCCCACCTACCCACTCCACTAGCCCCTTAATTTTCAATCTGTTTTAGAAAATTAGGCAGAGGCTGAAAAATCTCCAAAGAAATAATCTAAGTGCCATGATGACAGGATAGAAAGACATTGCCAAGTGACTTCATAGTGGGGTGTCAGCAAGACCTCTGTGAGTGGTGAGCTGGGATGGAAGTGATTTAGAGACACCAGGGAAATAGTCAAAAGAAGAGGAAAATATCAACACGGCCCCGAAGGAAGAAAAGGGGCTCCAGGGAGAATGGCTAGCTGAGCCTGGCTGGAGCATAATGTTCGTATCAAGAGAAAATAGATAACAAGAAAGGAATGTTACACTGGCTCCATGTAGAAGGCCTGAGGCTGATGTTCTATGAAGTCCCTTCAAATAAGCAAGCTACACTGTTAATACCAGCCATCCAGGGACCAGGAAAGCCATCGATTTCCCTTAAGACCTTTATTCAATGCTGAGTGGTCATACAATACTCGCTCCAGCCTAAGAAGGACACACAGCTAGCTCCTAGCCCAGATTGACTGGATAAGAACATAAGCAATCTATGTTCCCTATCAGCCTCTGCTACAGAACAGATCAGGGCACAAGTCCCCAACACTGGGATGTCATCCAAGTTAGTGAGGCAGATAAATATCCCAATTTATTCATGATAAACCTGAAAGTAAGATTTCCAACTCCTAAGAACTGCAAAACATATTAACCAACCCAACAACAGTCGTGTGTGTGTGTGCACACGCACACATGTAAGAGAACGTGGTGACTTTCTTAACCAGTGAGATTTCATAGCATTAACAACCTATGTATCCTCTGCCAAGATGCAAAGGAAAACATGAAGTTAGGGTTTTTTGGTTTCTTTTAATTTCTTGAGATTAGAGTTCACTGTGTAGCCTTTGGCCTCAAACTTGTAATGCCTCCTGCCTCTGCCTCCCACATGCTGGGATTACAAGCATCCACTGCCACAGCCAGCAAGTTTTAAGTGTATAGTCCTAATTTGTCAGATAAGGAAGAAAGATCAGCAGGACTAGATTCAATAGCTAAGAGCAGCAGGACCTAGAAAAAAACATGTCTGGAGAAATTACCAACAACATTTGCTCCACAGGCCCTCACAGAGCCCACTGTCTGCCTTAGGCCCCGCTGCAGCCTGCCGTTTCTAATGCTAGCAGCTGTGACTTTGCACACACATCTCTGAACACCCAGTTCTTCAACAGGGCTTCACAACCTTTCTGCTACTTTTTTTTTCTTCACTCTAACATATGCAGCATGAAATATGATTCATTCCTTCCTGAGAAATCAATACCCACACATGATAAACACCCTTATTGATCTTGGAGTGTTATATGCTGGTCTCCAGGCCATGGCATATTAATAGTAGTTAACCAGTAATTCATCTGAAGGCCAGTGAAGGCTTTCCCCTCTCTTCTTCAGTGTCATGATTCCCACAGTTGTTGCACTTTGAGTTCGTTATAGTCAGTTAGAATTAAATACCCTTCAGTGACAAAAGCAAACCCTAGTTTCCTCAATGAAGAAAAAAAAAGATCACAAATGAACCCAAAATTTAGCATTACAATCTGTAAGATGTGATTTACAACACTCCCTATAAACTATTATTGTGTATCTTATATTTTGTCTTTGTAACCTTCTACCTTGCATGGCACCTGTCTGCCCTACTCAGCTTCTGAGTTTTAGGAGCTGCCAGTCAAGCCAAATTGTTCACCAGTAAATCTGAGACCTCAAAATTATCTGTCAACTAATAGGTACGCAGCCCTGCAGAGGTACAGAAAATGTCCAAGTTGCTTTCCCCATTTTTCTTTTTAGAAAAATTAATGTCTTTTAAGAAGACTATGTCACCTGAGGAAGTTGTGTCATAGAATCTGGAGAATGACACTGGCATGAATGCTTCTCACCTCTCAGTTGTCTACTGTAATATTCTCTGCAGGCCAACCCTGCATCCAGACTAATCAGTGTGGAATGTCTTACACTTAGGAACTGAGCTGTAATGCCTCAGGACTCTCTTCCCCTACAAGGCAGAGGACCTGCAGGGATACATGACAGTCGTGACAGGAGCTGACTCAGGGCTCTCGAAGCACGCAATTTGGAGAAGAAAAGGTGAGCATTGTGGCGAAGGGAATGGATTGGTTTTCTGAGATAACCCAGAGCTGGCTGGAGAGACCTGAGTGAGGTGTGGTACTTCCTTTTCTCTACCATTCCCTCATTACAGTGATAATAAATAAAGATGACCATGATCTTCCACCTGCGCTTGTTGGAAAAACAATTCATGTCTAAGGCCACAACCTTTACTGAGCATTGACTGCATAAAAGATGGCTTCTTGGGAACCCTAAGAAACAAAGGATGTAGCTCCTGATCTCAAAGAACTTACCAGTAATGGGAAGATTCCAAAATACAGACACATGGACACACACACTCACACAAGACTGTCCAAAGCTATGAGAAAATACAAAAACATGTGTGGAGGGAAGAGAGAAGTTCACACCGATGTTCAAAGTATCAGTTCTGCTGATGTTGGCTTTGGAACTTGCACCTGCTAGGTAGGCTGTCTACCACTCGAGCCCTACTAATGTCACTTGTGTAGCACAAGGTATGGGTATAGTAGAGTCTACTTCTCCTTTTTTCCCAAGGAGAGGTGTTTTGGTCTTGGTTTTTTAGTGTAATTTGGTCCTGGAGGAATCTGTCAGTTCTCTTTTCTTCTTGGGGGTGAAGGTTTTCATGACAGTGAACTTGATGTTGTCTTTTACAGACAGGGGCAGGCCTGGTTCACACGGGCACCACCGTGGGATGGATGGGAGGCTATGTGGATGGGATCTACATGAGACAGAAAGGAGGAGGTTGGGAGACTGCTGAGCAACATCACATCAAACATATCAGACACATAAGGGAAGGTGGAAAAAATTCCAAGAAGAAAAACAGGCATAGGCTTCAAGATGAGCCCTGGGAGTAACAGCTGTGTTCTCTGTGAGCAGCAAGTTGGGAAAAACTGGTGAAAAGGAACGCAAAGAACAAGCAAAGGCAGAGCCCTACTTCAAAGCTCTCTTGTGCTGAGGAACCAAGCAAAGAAGAACTTAGGGGGTGAAACAAGGTTTCACAGAATTTAAGAAAGAGAAGGTTCTGGATGTGCAAAGAATGACAAAGGAGTTCCAAGTTAAGGAAAAAGAAAAGAGCTTAAGAAAAACTGGGGCCATAAGAAGTGTAATAGAAGTGTGCCTCGCAGTGATTCACTCCTGTAATCTAAGCACTAGGGAGGCTGAGGAAGGGAGATTTTGAGTTCAAGGCCAGCCTGGGCTACATAGAGAGACCCTGTCTCAAAAACAAAGTGTGGGATAACAGCCTGCAGATCAGAGCAGGTGGGGCACAGGACCCATGACACGGTAAGATTGGGTGTGCTGTGAGCACAGTCATACAGCATTCAGGATCTCCCTCCCTCAAGGCAAACTTAACTTAGCCTAACAAGATTGGTACCTCAGACACACACTTGGTGGCATGCTAATTCTGAGGCCACTCCAGGTACCTGGATCTTTGCCTCTCCCTTCCCTGACTCCTGCTCTCTGAATCGACTCCTGTCTTCCACTCCTCTGCCTCTGCCTTAGAACTACCTGGGGTCACCAGGTAAACTGTTAATCCAACAGTGAGAGGCAAGTTGGAGAAAATTCCATTTCTCTGACCCTCCTAGAAAATGACTCACTGCCACAGAGGAGATTTTCTTTCTTTCAGACAAGTCAGAATGTCTTATCAATTAAAAGTTGACAGTTTGGGACCCTGTCAACACCCAGGAGATTGGCAGGCAGACAAGGCCACAAACAGGCCAGTGGCAAGGCTTGAGTTTAGAAGTAGATGACAAGAAGACAGTGAAGACCCCGCCAGTTCCTCTCTATCGAGATCCTGTGTACAACCCCTTCTCCCGTTTCTTATACTGAGGAAATTTTAAATCAAGATCACTGCTGACTGTGCACGCACATTTAGGTCTCCACAGAAAACGTCTCCTTTGAACTTAAAATGTGTCAGGGTCTTTTATCTAGGTTATGAAGGGCACTGGACAGAGGCCTCAGGGGAACACATTGCTCAGGGCCAGTCCCACATAGATTTAGGGTTTAGATCTCCTTTCCACAATTCTCTTTTTAAAAATAAGGTTTTAGGTGTCTGCCTTTGTTCCTGCAGGTCCCAGAGGGGGATCTGGAGTGAGAAGTCGGGCCCTCCTTAAAAGTGAAGAGAGAAAACACTGAGTTATAGGTCTAGAGGTGTGGCTCAAGTAGTAGCACACCTGTCTAGCAAGCGTGAAGCTCTCAATTCAAACCCAGTACTGCCAAAACACAAACAAAACCCTGAGTCATACTTCATATGGCTTCACATGGCTTTTACTCAACTCAAGATTTTACCCAGTTCAATTTAATACTGCCAGTTTTCAATCAGGTCTTTGTCCTGCCAAACGTTTCAAGTTGTCATATCAAGAATGTATCCAGTTCCTGAAAAGAACTGGAAGGTTCCCCAAAGAATGCTCCAGAACCTACCTCTAACTTAGCTGCTCTCAATCTAGGCCATACAGGAGAATTGGGATGGGGTGAAGCTCGCTGTGACCAGACCATGCCCCAGACCCTGACATGAGATGCTCAGGATGGCACCCAGGCAACAAAGCCAATCCACACCCTAGGTGAGTACAGGAGCCACAGGTGGAGACCTGTGTTAATCCCAGTACAGGCCAGGGTCTAATGTCAAGGTCACACTCTTACATCCACCCCAGCAGTTGTCTAAATGTGGCTGGAGGCTCCTGCCCACAACTGCCTTCCAAGGACCCACGTTATTTGCCGTTGTCAAATAGGACACATGGGAGTTGGGCAGTAAATGTTAGCTATTTATACTGATGGTACAGAGGGAAGGTCAGGAAAACTACTGATGCCTTAGTACCACCCAAGGTATCCCATCCTACAGTACAAATGGTTACTGTATTCCTTATGGCTATGAAGTAAAACAATAAATTTTTTTAATTTTATGTCAAGTTTGCTGGAGATGCCCTCAAAGCAGGAAATCTCGTAACTTCATTAGCTCTCCACCTTCAAGTACACACATGGTTGTTTGGGTTTTTTTTTTTTTTTTTTGGTTATTTAGTTTTCTTTTTTTCTTGGGGTGCAAGGGATTGAACCCAAGTTTTAAGTATGCTAGGCAAGACTCCACTGCTGAGCTACATCCCCAACAAGATGGGAGATGTCTTTTATTTTTATTTTTTGGAGAGCAGTACTGGGGTTTGAACTCGGGGCCTCATGCTTGCTAAGCAGGCACTTTATCATTTGAGCCATTCCACCAACCCTCTTTTGTGTTAGGTATTTTTGAGATAGGGTCGCAAACTATTTGCCAGAGCTGGCCTCGAACCACAATCTTCCTGATCTCTGCCTCCCTAGAGCTAGGATTATAGGTGTGAGTCACTGGTGTCTAGCAAACACATCTTCTTAACTCTGTGTGACTCATCTGGAAGGACTCACAGCATTTCTACTTCCCTCAACCACAGGGTAAGGCTGTCTCAAAAAAGGCCTACATGCAACTGAAAAGCTAAATTCACAACTCACTGCCTTGTTTTTCAAAAGGAACACCACAACCTTGAAAGACTGGTTGTCAGTCTCAGGTGACTGCAGAGATTTCCTTGAAAATGAGCAAAGTGAGCCTGTCACTTTTAAGAAAACAGCTCACAGTATTTATTATCAAAATTTGAGTTTTCAAGTAAAAGTTAAAATTATGAGAAATATTGTCCACAACTGTGTGGACAGTCTCCCAACTTAAAGACTTCTCTGACTAGATCAATAGTGACATTAATGGATGGGATTTCCTGATGTTTGGTAATGAAATGTGTCATTGTTGGACAATCTGCCTAATTCAATGAAATAATATATTCCAATGCAATGATGTTACAAAGTCACATACAGATTAAAGATCCATTCAAAGTGCAAGACACACCAATAGATTTTGATTAAACAGTTACAAAAAGTTCATTAACGTGGTCTCAGCCTCTATGATACAAGTAATCATTAGGAAATTATCAAAGTCAGACATAGTGGTACATGCCTATAATCACAGCACTTGGGAGACTGAGACAGAAAGATTGAGAGTTCAAGGCCAGTCTGGACTATACATAATGAGAACCTGTCTCAGAAAATGAAAAACAAAACAAGAACAACAACAAAAAAAATGACCATTTGTCAAGTTTTGGTCTAAAATCAAAGGATAGTCACATCATTTGAAAAGGCTATTAAAATACTTTTCTCCCATTTCCAAAGATTTATCTTTGTGAAGCTGATGTTTTGTCATGTCTTTACAAATCCCAACAGCAGCCTGAAGTAGCAGCTGTGCAAACCCGGCTGCATCCTACTAACCCAACATAGAGAAGATATGCAAAAATGTCACACAGCACTGCTCTTAACACCATTTTTTTTGTTTTGGAAAGACGGAGTTATTTTTCATTAAGCTATTTTACTTATGCTAACCTAACGTGTTATTATTATTAATTTTAAGAAAATATTTTTTAATTTCCCAATTTGAGTTTCTAGTATGGTATCAACAGACAGGACCCATATAAACGAAAGCTCTTGAGGTGCTCAGTAATTCCCAAGACTGTAACTGGTCCTGCAACTGAAGTTTGCGAACTTCTGTCTTACAGGCTCTTCTCTTTCCAGGACGACTGATTTCAGGGCAGGTGGAGCCCCGTGTCTCATTCTGAGCTGGCTCTCTGAGCAATAAAGTCCTCACCAAGCATGTCTGACTTCATCTCTTAAGCTGAATCATTACAGTGACTACAGTCACGGCAGGTAGCAAAGCCTCAGGGTAGAGTATCAGCTCCTAGGTCAAACTGCTTAATCAGACCTGGAATCTACTATCCTGGGACCACAGGGCAGATCACTTGACTTCTGCCTGTCCCAGCACCTATTCGTAACATGGGGATAACTTTATCTGAAGAATATGAGAGAGAACACATGTCAAGCAAGTATTTAGGCTCTGACCCTTGGGAAGTGCTCTGTAAATGGGAGCCATTACTGTCATCCAGACCTCGGCACAGTGATAACACTGTCTGCCATCAGGCAAGAGAGTCACCAAACAACCCTGAGGCAAGTCACCCTGCTCCAAGTGCTCATTGGTAGGGGACTGCAGAAGGGCTGAGCTGCACCTGGCAGGGCTTCCCAGATGCAAGTGGACTTGGAAAGGAGCAGAATCCTCCACTGCCGGTTTTCTCGGAGGTCAGACAGTAGCCTTGAATGCAGTCGGTGTGGTGTCACTCCCTAAGCCACAATCAGGAGACGCGGGAACGGTATGTTTCTCCCACAAGGCAATCACGACAGGGCTATTTTAAACGTCAAACCCAAACCTGGTGCCAGGAAAGCAACAACCGCTTACTGTGCGCTCCTAGAAGCCAGGAACCGCCTGCACTCAGTGAGGCAAATCCATCCAGGTGGAGAGCGCCCACCATTCTCCCTCTTTCCAAAACCCTGTCCCTCCCTGTTCCATCCCCTCCCTTCTCCAGTTCTGCTTTTGAGAAGTGTGGCCACCTCAGGGCTTCCCCTAAGTCAGAGATTTTATTTATTTGGTCTGGGGATGGGGGACAGTATGCTGCAGTCCCAGGGCTGAACTTTTAGCTTGCTATAAAGTTAATGTGCTATTCAATGTTCACTCCAGCCAAGCCTGTGGGGAGGTGCATTTTCTGCCACCCCCAGAAGGCCATTATCTGTAATTGCCCATTACCATGCATAATTATTTCTCCTAGCTTGGTCTGTGACCTCCAGGCTTACAGTTATAGCTAACTGCTCCATCTTGCCAAATTTGTGAAAGAAGCATTTCTGACCTTTAGGACTGTAACAGCGTACTCCAAAGTCTACATTAGATTACAGGTGCATGTTCCAGGCACACTAACTGCAACCTGGAATACCTCAGACCTCGCTCAGATGTATTTTTCCACCTCCATGGTTTTACCTCCTCTCAAATAGAGGGAAAATAAAGTATGATCAACTCTCCATTATGTGGGAGCTGGTAACCCCAACAGGGAGTTATCTGGAGCCCTTGATACGCCCTTTTCTTTGAATTTGCTGTTTAGTTGTAAGGCAATTTTTAAAGATAGCCACTGAGGAAAGGTAGAGATAGGGAAGGGAAGGGAAGATAGAAACTTTAAATATTAAACTCAATACAGACGCTCCCTGTTTTTGGTTTTGTTTTATTGAGAGGGAAGAGGAATTATGAAGTTACTGATTAAAATGAGATTTGGGGATTTTGTGTGAATTTAAAATATTTGAGAACTGGTATCTAGCGCCACATCCCAGAGTATATCTTCATATTTAGCCCACTGCTTAACAGTAGCAGGGAAAGGACACAGGAGTGGGGGTTGCCAGCTGTACCCATGGGGGCCAAATGCTTAGCTATCATTGGCATTTCTTTTTCTCCTCTTCTGTCGCCTCCTTCAGAAGGCCGGCTGCACCCTGCAGGTGAAGGATGTGCCTCTAAGCTATGAAGGAATTCAGAAAAAATCCAAATGAGTGTTCGCTGTGGGAATGAGGCAACCCAATCTTTGTTTGGCTCCCCAATGTGTTTTCTTCTGCTTTTCCTTCCTTGGTAATAATTCTCTCAAATGAAAAACAGTTGCCTCTTTCAATAAAAACTTATCCATTCTTTCATTTTCATCAAATCGTCTTAGGCAAACCACAAAGAAATCTAATAGCTTTTCATAGAACAGGGCAAAAAGGAAGCCTTGGAAGTGATTTTATTCCATTTTAACACACTTCAAGTTCAAGTGTCAAGTCTAGTGACACACATGCCACAGTGGAGGATCTCTGGCACTCATCCACCATGCTGTGGTGTGGCCAGTGCACACTGGCCGGTAAGCTGGTTGCTAAGCTTCCTGAAGGGTGTTGAGTGACTCCTAATTGCTGAGCATGGACACTGAGGTGTGACATGGTAGCCAAGAGGATTCTCAAGCTCCCAATTCAGACTGGATGGTTAGGGCCTTCTCAAGATTCAATCCTAGGGCCAACTGGGCCCAAAGCCCTGACAGTGGCTCTCTGTCCCTTTCTCCAAGCAGAGGCATCCATTTTCCAGCAGTTAAAGGTCCTGAAAGCTCTGGCAGTTTGTAATGTGTACACACACACACACACACACACACACACACACACTTACACTTCAATACCTCTTTGCTGCTTCGGTGTGTTTCAGTACTGGGGATTGAACCCTGGACTTTGCACATGATGGCAAGCACTCCACCACTGAGCTACATCCTCACCCCTTGCTTTTGTTTTGGATCTGACTGTGTTGCCCGGGCTGGTGTTGAACTCCTGGACTCAAGCAATCCTCCTGCCTCAACCTCCAAGTATGCCACAACATCAAGCAAAAATCGTTCTCCTCTTTCTTTCTTTCTTCTCTCTCTCTCTCTTCTTTTTTTTTTTTTTTTTTTTTGTGGCGTTGGGGATCGAACACAGAGCTTCATGATTTCTTGGCAAGTGTCCTTCTACCCTGACCAAAATCTTAGTGGAAAAGATGATCAAATCTTAACTGAAAGAAATGATTTCTAAGAGCCAACCTGGGTCTGTCCAATAAACTATCACGGAAACAAGGAAATAAGGAACATGACAAACAGCCTTGTAACTGGCCACCAACTAGTCACCTGCATCACACCTGTCTTCATGCACAGCACAGGTTTCATACACCTGGGCACTGGAAACCTGACATTCGCTTTCAGCAATCCAATCTCACAAGCTTACAATTACCGAGCACTACTTGGTGGTAGACCCAGGCCCCAAGTGGACTCTGGCAGGGGCTACAGCCTGTGTCGGAGGAGGACACAAACTCTAAGCCATCAGGCCCAGGCACAAAGGGAGCCCTATCTGTGGCACAGTTTGCCAAGTCTGTGGGCAGCACCTGGTATCAACCCAACTGCGTCAACGGCTAAGCGTCCGGGAGACTCAAGGTTTAGTCCACCTTGGATAAGAAACAATACCGGCTTCTTCTCAACAGAAGCAATCCCAGCTGGAAGAGGAGAATCAAGTGCTGTGTTACGTTTTGTTTTTCATTAGCTGCGAGGCAAGGGTCATGACCTGGAAAAGAACACATACTCCTACCCGCACAGGTTTTAAGATTATGATGTTGGTTTTCACAAAGGACTACAAAAATAAAATATTATGGGACATCCCAAGAACGGGAGAAAGGGAAGTCAAGACACACAGACAGCCCAGAAAGAAGTTCCTTGTGTGATGGACGGGAATGTGTGCTGAAGTATCACAGCATTTTCACAGCTGTGATACTTCGAGGGACCCCTCTGAACACTGACTTTGGAGTAGCAAATGAAAGACGGGACTATGAAATAGGTAGAGCGTGTGGGGGACGGGGAGGGTGAATGGAGGGATGAAGGTGAGGGAATATGGATAATGGGCTTCACATTCATATATGAAACAGAATAATGAAACCTCTTGCAATTCCTTCAGGTGGGGAGAGGGGAGATGGAGGAGGCGAGATAATCAACGTACAATGTAAGGCTATTCAGCATTGGCACAATGAATCCCCCTGTATAATGAATACATGCTAATAAAAATGAAAAAAGGGAAAAAAAAGATTCAAAGCAAAGGATGCTACCTGGCTCAAATTCTTTAAAGGCACCATAGCCCTTTCGGTTGTGGGGAACAGCTTATGGGAAGTCACCGCTACTAGTAAGAACACATGATTTAGAACTACAGACATGTATTTAAAGCTTTAATGAGTCTCATGTACACTGTGTGTATTCAGATTGTATGTAATTAAAAAAAAACTCACAGGGCTGCAGATATAGCTCAGTAGTGCAGCTGCTGTGTAGCATGAGGTCCTGAGTTCCATCCTCAGCACAAAATAAATTTTAAAAAATAGATGAAAAGACTTACCAAAAATGTTAAAAATAAAAAAAGAAAGACTGAAAATGGCCTCAAAGCACGAGCAAATCAAGAACTAGACCTAGAAATGGAAACAGACCCACCTAAAGCCAGGCAGGTGGCTCATGCCTGTAACCACAGGTACTCAGGAGGTGGACATCAGGAAGATTGTGGTTGGAGGCCGGTCAAGGATCCATTTCAACCCAGGTGTGACAGTGCACACCTGTTATCCCAGCTAGGAGGTAAGCATAGGTAGGAGGATCTCAGGTAAGAAGAGCTCAGTCTCAAGCCAGCCAGAGCAAAAAAAAAAAAAAAAAAAGTGAGACACTATGAAAAATAACTAAAGCAAGAAAGTATGGAGGCATGGCTCAAGTGGCAGAGCACTTGCCTAGAAAGTTTGAAACCCTGAGTTCAAATTCCAGTACTCCCAGGGATCCATATATAATGCCTTAACTATAAAAAAATTGATGTAGATTAGGAGGATCTCAGGTAAGAAGAGCTCAGTCTCAAGCCAGCCAGAGCAAAAAAAAAAAAAAAAAAAGTGAGACACTATGAAAAATAACTAAAGCAAGAAAGTATGGAGGCATGGCTCAAGTGGCAGAGCACTTGCCTAGAAAGTTTGAAACCCTGAGTTCAAATTCCAGTACTCCCAGGGATCCATATATAATGCCTTAACTATAAAAAAATTGATGTAGATTCTATGATCTTTCTGAGAACTATTCAAATCACACTGTGTTCCCATAAACTCATCAAAACTTACAGAACTTTCAAACAGAAAACAGAATCACTTAACAGAACCTGAGATGGGGAAAGACTTCTAGACTCACTCAGTTTGTCTTACCCATTGTCATTGCCAGTTTGTCATTGCCTTCGGATCTGATCAAAACTCAAGGAGAAGTGAGCTGCTATTCTCTAGTCAAAGAGAGAGGGTACCAAACCAAGGTCAAACTCGAGCCAGGAGGAATGCATTTTAAATTTGTTTCTTCATTAATGTTTACAAATATAAAATACGTGGTACCACACCATGTAAGAATAATTCATTTCCTTGAAAGCTTTTAGGCATTTTCCACCTTGAGGCTGAAAATGCCCTCTGTATTTCATTCCCCCCAATAATCGAATTACTTTTGGGGGAGTACCAAAAGCAACTTATCTCCCATTCTTTTCCTTTCCTTGCTTCCAAATCTGTGCAATGTCTAGTCTCTGTAGGCCATCGTTGACCTTAACCTCTAAAAGGACAATATTTAACAGGCATTAGAGTCAGGTAAGGTGGCTAAAGCCTGCAACCCTAGCTACTTGGGAAGCTGAGACCAGAAAAATAGAGATTTAGGCCAGGAGAGGGAGGGTGAGGTGGCACAATGACAAATGACAGGACAGGATGGGGGACTTCATGAGACCCCAGCTCAACAGACCAGAGCTGGGGATGGTAGAGGCAGGTCTGTCATCCCAGCTATTGCAGGAAGCCTGTAACAGGGGGGTCATGGTCCAGACCAGCCTGGGCAGAAAGAAACAAGAACCTATCTCCAAAGTACCTAGAGAAAAAAGGGCTGGGGGTGTGGCTCAGGTGGAAGAGGACCAGCAAGTGTTAATCCCTGAGTTCAAGCCCCAGTACCACCAGAAAATAAATAAATAAAAGGCATTAGAAAGTCATCCTTCATTTACTAACCCCCCCAAGTCTTTCACCTTTTCCACCGTTTCCACAGCTAAGATAACGGGCTTCCTTCATTTCATGCACTCCATTTGCCTAAATGAGTTACCTTATGTTAACGTTCCTAGCACAGAACCTAAAGCCATTCCTCCCTCCCCACACCTAACCATACCTAAGAACCGAAAGGGCATATAAAATTGTATTTAAAAACTCAACAACAACAAGACAAAAATAAGCCAAGTTAAAAACGGGCAAAGGATTTGAATAGATGTTTCTTCAAAGGAGGTATCCAAGTGGCCAATGAGCACTTAAGATGGTCACATCATCAGCTATGAGCAAAACACAGACCAAAGCAATGTAATATCACTCACTGCCATTGGCATGGCTATTATTTCCTAACAATAGCAAAATATGTCACATCTGTGTATGAGCAAGACAGAATGAACCACACTGAAAACTGATGGATGACACAGGATGTGGGGAAAAGGTGTGGAAGAGCAGTGTCGAGGGGTGACATTGACTTAAGCAATACAGTGACAGTACATTTACAGGAAAAATACCAAGGCAATTATCCCAGTGAACAACAAACAGACAACTAAACAGTGAAGAACAAGAATGTAAAACAGGCCACGCAAAGGGGAGGGCACTAATGAGAGGGGGAGGGTAAAAGAAGGTGAACATGGTTGATGTGCTTTCTATACAATATGGATACGGAACATTCAAACTTGTTGAAATCACCATAAGAAAGGGACTAAGATAGAAAGAATAATAGAGGGGATAGACCAATTTGGGGTTTAATACATACCTATATATATGTAAACGTCACAATGAAATTCCCTGTATGACCATCATAAGCAAACAAAAATGTCTTTTTTTTTTTTCAATGAAGGACAGGAAGGTAAAATAATTCCTGCCTGGGAGATTGGCACCAGAGGGATGTGGGAGGGCATAAGAAAGGGCGCAGGAGGGTGAATATGATGAAAATAGTATGTAATCATGTATGAAGATGGAAAAATGAGACCTGCTGAAACTGCTCTAAGAAGGGAGGGAGATGAAGAAAGATAGAGGGAGTGAATCTAAGATATATTGTCAGCCCTTTTGGAAATGTCACAATGTGCCTCTGGTACCACTATAATACGCTACTAAATAAATTTTTAAAAAGACAAATGAAATCTATATAAATAGAAGAAATGTTATTGAAGTGAAGAACTTGGAGTCCTCCTTTCCACTGCTGCTGGGAATGTAAAATGGGGCTGCCTGACATCATGTGACCTGGCAAATCCACTCCTACATTTTCTACTCAAGAGAAGAAAATGAACATTCACACAACAATCTGCGTATGAATGTTCTCCATTAACTAATGAGTAAGTAACTGTAGGTCCATTCATATAATGGAATACTAATAGATAATAAAATAAAATCATTGAAGTATGGATGTATGATTTGACAGGAGTGAGCCTTGAAAGCATCAGGGTAAGGGTAAAAAGCCAAACACAAAAGATGGCATATTGTATGATTCCATTCATGTGAAATGTCCTGAGTGGCAAGCCTACCATGACAGCAAGGATGGCGGTGGTTGCCAGAGGCTGGGGGACTAAAGAAATGGGGAAAAGGAGCTGCTAAGGAGTATGGATGTGGGGGGAGGTGTGTAAAAACACTTTAGAATTAAATGATGTTTGCACAAGTCCGTGAATACATTGAACAAAACTTTAAGAGGGTCAATTTTATGGTATGTAAATTACACTTCAATAAAGCTGTTCTTTTAAAAAGTACCCTAAGTAATAGAATTTGCACCTTTTACTTACACAGAAATAGACAATAAAAGGCAAACAGGTAGGCAGAGAAGCAGGAAATACAAGACGAGAAATGGAGTTTTTGGGGAAAGACTTAAGAACAGCAGTTCTGATTACTTCTTAGGTCACAGACCCCTTGAAGAACCAGATAAAAATGCGGACAGAACTTCTAAGAGAAATGCAGACTTAAGAGTTCAGAGACCCCCTGAAGCCCACCATGGACTCCAGTTAAAAAAGCCTTAAAGAGCGTAGGGATATGGCCGAAGGTGTGGCTCAATGGCAGACCACCTACCTAACAAGCACGAGGTCCTGAGTTCTAGCCTCAGTACCACCAAAAAGAGAGAGAAAGAGAGAGAGAGGCTGGGATGTAGCATAGTGGTAGAGGGCTTACCTAGCGAAGATCCTGGGTTAGATCCCAGGCACCCCCCCCCCCAAAAAAAGGCTCAAAAAGTCAAGAAAAGATGAGAAATTTGGGGTCTTGAGACTAAACAACAAAATAGGCAGAGCCTTGATACTCCCCTGGGTCCATTCCTGAGCCAGGCGGGAGTCAGAAAAGCAGACCACCAGAGAAGAGACTTCAGTGCTGTGGGTAGAAGGATCTCAGATCTGTGGGGCTGAGCATAGGAGAAATATTATCATGGATGTGGTCACAGGAAGGAGTCACCCAAGTCACCAAAAAGTCAACCACAGAAGACTTAACAGCTGCTCTTTCTTAATGATGACCAGTCTCAGTAATTTGCCCCAGAAAGGACAACTTGCAAGAAAAGCTCTTGTAACAAATTCAGTCATCATTCAAATTTTCCTGGTATGAACATGGTGCTCAGCTGTTTGTTCAGCTCGTTCCCTCACATTACTATCTAACAAGCAAATCCAGCCGTAACTAGGAAGTCACCACGTCCACAGACCGTGAGATTTTGTTTATTACAAATGAAACACAGACAACAATGCAAGCCTGCAGTATGAACTAAAATGGGTAGACAAGGAAAAAAGACTCACCAGTGCCACAGAATATATGACACCATAAAAATACTAGAAAATAAGAAATGTTATTAAATTCTCAGCGGCTGAAAAAGCAAAAATAGGGAGGAGAAACAAAGTCACTGCAGATTAACTATGGAGAGTTTTAAGCCAATTATAAAAGATCAAAGAGAACATGAGAGGGAGGAGTAGCCCTCCAAGCTACCCAGATAGGAGACCTTGGGAGAAATACGGCCAGAGGCAAATCATTACAGTTTACAGCAAAAGTAATCTAGGGGTGACTTTAGTGAGGAATTCACTGGAGACCACTACTGTGAGCAACTGCACAGGCACAAAAAACAAAAAGCTCTTTATTTTTAAAAAGGCACACTATTCCAAAGGGAGGAACAGGCCTGGCACACGCAAAATTATAAATGAAAAATGCCAGTGTCTTCACCACATTTTGGAAATCCTTGCCATCGACTTCTGGCTAGGAATTCAGCGTGGTCTTTATTGCACAACATCATCATTTAAAAGGGAGGAAGAGGCAAAGACTGTGGTATTAATAAGATAATACACTGTTCTGCCCGTAATGAAAACCTGACACTAGAGCCGGGCACGGTGGCACATATGTGTAGTATCAGCCACTTGGGGAACTGAGGCAGAAAGCTTGAGCCCAGGAGTTTGAGACCAGACTGGGTAATACAGCAAGACCCCATCTTTAAAAAAACAAAAACAACCAAAAGTGGACACTGTCCTCTGAATAATGACTTCTTGAAAAGTCTCAACCATCACTAACAGTATCATAGAGTCTCTTAGCTGTGCTCAAAGAACAGCTGTTGATACAAATGATGCTAACTTCTAGTATTTTTCCTTTACATCATACTCCACAATTTACAAATAGCAATTTGCATATATTCTTTTGGTGGCCATCCACAATAACCCACAATAGCAGGAGGGTGAGAACATGAGCCACTATGCTGCCCAAAGGGGCCAGCTGCAGTTTAGAAAGGTGCCAGGCACAAGAGGATAGTAGCTGGAGTCTGCATTAACTCCCAGGCATTTGATTCCAACACTGGAAATGTCTTACAATGACATGAAGAATCAGACATTGCTTTTCTTCTTTTCTTGTCTGGGGACTGAACAAGGGCCTTGCACGTGCTAAGTATGCTAGAGATCCTCCCCCAGCCCCCCAGCGGTTCGCCTTCACTGTGAGTAGTTAATTCTACCTACTTTGTTTTGGTTTTTAGACATTGTAGTCTAGACAATGAAAGCAGAGTCAGAAAGGCAAAGTAAGTACAGAATACTGCTAAGGGAAGTTCTTTACACGTGTATGTGACATCCAGGATGATGCCTGCCTTATAAAATAAATTCTTTCCTAAATGTGATGGTACAGATTACTTTAGAACTATAAGGATGACAAAAAACCCATGGCATAGCTGAATTTACAGAATGAGAAAATGTTAATATATTAATACATAAATGTATTAATAAATCTAATATATTAGATTTTCATTAAGGAAAATTTAATTTATTAATAACATAGCACTTACTAACAAAGTCTCTCTCAAGAAAGGAAAAGAAACAGAGAAAAGAAAAGCAAAGAGAGCCCTGAACACCAACTATTTTACTTACCCCTGCACCTGAATACAAATTATTTACCTGATCACCTACTGGGTCCCAACTGCTGTCACGGCCTCCGTATCTGGGGTCAAGGGGGCTGTGAGTCACAAACCTTGATTTGAAGCCCAACCCTGCCATTCAATAGTTGGGTCTCAATTTCCTTTTAAGTGGAAAAAATAGTCTCGGTTTTACAAATGACTAAATGCAAAAACTGAATGAAAACATGAACCACAAAGCAGCTGAGACCATACCCGCCACAAGGCAGATACTCAGTAAAAGAGGGCTGGTTGTAGGAGAATTCTTACTGAAGAGACAGAAATTAAGCAAACTTCACACTTAGGAGGCAAGGAGTAAAGCACCGGGAGGAATTAGGACATGAGTCACAATCACGTGTGGGTCCTGGGTTTGAAGATCCTCGCTTACCCTGCCATTCTTGCTCGTGGCAGAATAAACTAATGTGAGAATTACACTTCTTTGGCTTCATCTCCCTTATTATGCTTTTTTTTTTTTCAGCCCTTCCCAGTTTTCCCCTGCTGCTGGATGCAAGCTGTCAAATGCCCCTCCACTGCTACAAATAATCTCTCTCCCTCTTTTATATTACCTTTCAAATATTTATAGACTGTATTCTCCTTCTCTCCAGGTCATACATCATTTTTGTTGCCCTTCCCCTGGATTCTCTCTAGTTTATCTACATCTTTAAACCAAAACAAACCCCAGGTGCTTCACGATGAAGGAGGACACCCAAAGCTAACAACCCCAAGCCAATACAGGCCCCTCATTCAAAGCCACAAAAACCCTTTGATGTGCCTCTCACTCCTTTCCCCTATAACTCATAATTCCATCTCACAGATAAAAATGGGGGGAAGAGAATGATAAGGAAATTAACTCCTCCCTCATCAAGTGGAAGATGGGGCTGTGCGAGGTAGCATCTCCCGGCATGGGGTGCTGGGCGATAATCTCAGACCCCCTCAAACTGGCTAATGGGGAATTACGTAACTGTACATTGCTGCTCCTCGCTAACTCCTTACCTACTGCATTCGGTGTCTGCATTAGCTGGGGAGTGTCCTTGACACACTATCGCTCTGTTTTGCCCCTCATGAAAAAACTCTAACATTGTATTTTCAAATAAACACAGGTTTGGGAGCTTTTTTTTTTCTTTTAAAGGAAAACTCCTAAAATGAAGCACTTAAAACTAGAGTGCTCGTTTCCACGTAAATGACTCCCTTTCACAGTGAACAGGGAGACACACCCAGTTCCGTTTCTGCACGTTTCTTGACGGTGGTGATGTCCAAGTGTGGGAAAATCATGACACTCCCTTGTCCCCAGCAGGTCTGCGCTGACACCCCTGCTTCTTAACCTCAGGCACACGTTCTGGTAGTTTCCAAATGTGTGCCTTCTGACACTCCTGTGAGGAGCAGCATGGTATCGATGGTGCTCAACTCTGCTTTGCTGAAGGTATCACCTCCAAACCCCAGAGTCCTGAGTATGGCGTGTCACATAACACTGTTCACTGCATATGCCACTCCTCCAGGGAAGCCCGGCACTGTCACACGGTACTAATTGATAATGCTCGCTCTACATGGATGCAACCAGTAACACGTCTTTCAAACGGTTGAAGAGCAACATGCATTTTGATATCAAGCAACTTGACATGACCGGTAAGAAAAGATAAGTCTCTTAACCAGAATATCTAACTAGACAGTCAGCTCCTCCCTATTCTCAGGTTCTGCATCTGAGAATTCAATCAACTATCACCAAATATATTCCAAAGAAAATCTCAGAAAAGATCCAAAAGGTAAGACATGAACCATACTGAGTTCGTATGAATGAGGTGATGTGTAGGCCTACCCTGTTGTCACCTCCTCTGCCTCACAGACCCTCTCTCTCCAGCACTCGTGGTTTGAGCACTGTTCACTTCCTCCATGTGCTATACAGATAGGCCTCCCAGGGTTGTGTCTGCACTGAACTACTGAGCATGTGAAGGCCAGTTTTTTTCTTGTCATTGTTCCCTAAACAATAGAATATATGTTGGTGGTGGTGCTGGGGATCAACCCCAGGGCCTTTTGCATGCTAGGCAAGTCCTCTACCACTGAGCTATATTCCCAGTCCATTATAACACTATTTACACAGTATTTACATGGAATCAGTTATTATAAGTGATCTACAGATGATTTAAAACACACAGGAGGAAGTGCATAGGCTGTAATGAAAACTATGGCACTTGGTGTAAAAGATTTGAGCTTCCTAGGGTTTTCAAACCAGTCCCTGGATAATGGCCTAACGGGAACTGGAAGAGCTGCAGCTTTTGGTCCTCTGCTTGCCCTCTGGAGTGCAGTGATCAGGACTCAGTCCTGTGGCTCCTCTTGTCTCTGTAGGCTGTCTGCAGTCAGATTCATATAGTTAACCATTTAAAACACCAAGCACCTGGGTGCGGTGGTGCATGCCTATACCCCAGCTACTCAGGAGGCAGAGGTAGGAGAATCACTGGTCCAAGGCCAGTCCAGGCAAAAAGTTAGTGCAAGACCCTATCTGAAAATCAAAGTAAAAACAAAAAGAATGGAGGTGTTGCTCAAGTGGTAGAGTGCTTGCCTAGCGAGTGTGAGGCCGAGTTCAAAACTCAGTACCACACACACAAGTAAAACAAAGTAGTAGGGCCATACATTCATGTTTATTGCAGCACTATTCACAATAGCCAAGTTGTGGAAACCAAGCCAAGATGCCCCGCCATGAAGAAGAGCGAAATGTTATCATTCGCAAGTAAATGGATGGAATTGGAGAACATCACTCTGAGTGAGGTTAGCCTGGCCCAAAAGACCAAAAATCGTATGTTCTCCCTCATATGCAGACATTAGGTCAAGGGCAAACACAACAAGGGGATTGGACTTTGATCACATGATAAAAGCGAGAGCACACAAGGGAGGTTTGAGGATAGGTAAGACACCTAAAAAATTAGCTAGCATTTGTTGCCCTCAACACAGAGAAACTAAAGCAGGTACTTTAAAACGACAGAGGCCAATAGGAGAAGGGGATCAGGAACTAGAGAAAAGATTAGATCAAGAAGAATTAAATTAGAAGGTAACACACACACACAGGAAATCAATGTGAGTCAACCCCCTGTATAGCTATCCTTATCTCAACTAGCAAAAACCCTTGGTCTTTCCTATTGTTGCTTATACTCTCTCTTCAACAAAATTAGAGATAAGGGCAAAAGAGTTTCTGCTGGGTAGGGAGGGGGCGGGGGGGGAGAGGGAGGGGGCGGGGGGGGGAGAGGGAGGGGGCGGGGGGGTAAGAGGGAGCAAAGGGGGAGAAATGACCCACTGTATGCACATATGAATAAAATAAAAAATAAAAACACAAAGTAGTAGGGCCAATCTCAGTGATAAATACAGAACTCCTGGAGGTTGGAAGGGACACACTCAACTGGTGTTCACTGAAAAAGTTACCTGACACATAGAAAACTATATTCGACCTCACCAACAAGGGAACTGTGGATTCTAAACTATGCCCACTGCATTAATTCTCTCACTGCCACAAATCTGGTGGCTTAAATCACACAATTTTATGATTTTCAGCTCTATGGGCCCACAGTATGAAACAGGTCTGCAGAGCAGGGAGATCTCTTTCTCTGTTCATGAAGATTGCTGGTTAGAACTCAGGTCCTTGTGTTTGTAGGACTGAGGCCCTATTTGCCTGCTCTCAGATGAAGGTTGTTCTAAGCCACTGGAGACTCCTGCCTTCCTTGGAGTGAGCAAGGGGACTTCCTCCACCTTTAAAGCCAGTAGCAAGTTGCTAGTAGCTCACATCTGTAATCCTAGCTACCCAGGAAGCAAAGATCAGGAGGATCATGGTTCAAAGCCAGCCCCATGCAAATAGTTCCCAAGACCCTATCTTGAAAAAACCCATCACACAAAAATGGCTGGCAGAGTAGGGGCTGGCAAAGTAGCTCAAGTGGTAAGAGCACCTGCCTAGCAAGTGTGAGGCCCTGAGTCCAAACCCCAATGCTGCCAAAAAAAAAAAAAAGGCAACAGCAGTGGGTCAATTCTCTTAGGCTATGTCACCTTGTGCCATGGCATCTCTGGGACAGCTAGGAAGGTTCTCCACTTTTAAGGATTCATGCCGTTAGATCCCAGAAAATCCAGGATCAACTCAAGATCTTTGACTCAATGACATGTGCAAAGTTGCATCTAAAGTAACATCTTCATAGGCTTCAGGATTTGGAGCATGTACCTTTTATGGGGGGGGGGAGAACGGATTTGGACTCAGGACTTCACACCTGCTAGGCAAGCATTCTGCCACTTGAGCCACGTTCCCAGTTTTTTGGGGGTTTTAAAAATTTTTTTAATGGGGTTTCATGATGTAGCACAGGATATCCTTAAACACTCATTTCTTCTGCCTCAGCCTCCCAAACAGCTGGGATTACAGATGTGCACCACCATGCTGGGCTTCAGAGCTTACACTTCTTTCAGAGGCCATCATTCTGCTGACAATACCAATAAAAAACTCCTCACCCAGCAAACCCCCAACAAGGTCCTCGTCCCGATAATGCTGTGGCAATTGCTCTGTGGAGGGAAAGCCACTAACAGTATCTACCAAGATGATACCAAACCTTACCTCCGAAATAGACCATATGTCCCACCCTTTCTTCCCATCTGTACTGCCACCACCCCATCCAAGGAACGTGACCTTTATATTAATCTCCACTCCCACTTGGGTCCTTTAAACCACACAGCACACAGCCACAGAGAGATCTTTGACAAAAGTAAACCAGGTCACACCGTTCACACCAATAACTTTCCAAGGCACGCTAATAAAATCCCAACTCCTTCCCTGATCTACACTGCCCGCGTGATGCAGCCCCGACAGATGTCACCTGCTCACAGCCTCCAGATAACTGGCTGCCTGCCTGTTGTAAGCAGTCTTACCTTGCTCCTCCACAGACCCTGACCAAAAAAGTTCATTATCATTCAGGTCTAGTTCCAGTTTATAATAGTCTTCTGAGGGGCCTTCCTTCCAGGACCATCCTATTTAAACCATCCACTGTGCCACCAGTCACATCTATCCTCTCACTTGGTTTTTCTTCATAATACCACTTCCTTCCTTGTTTGTTTATTTATCAGCTGTCTCCATCCCCTAGAAATAGGACATTCATGAGACATGTTTTATGCACTGCTGTATATCACACACCTAGCTAGAGTCTGGCCCAAGGCAATTGTACAATGAATATGTTAAATAAATAAATAAAATGGGAAACTAGAAAGAAGAAAGATAAGAAAGAAGGGAGGGACTCCTGCTCCAAGATCGGACTCGCTGGCAGAGATGAACTCAATTCAGTTCAGCAAACATTTATGGGTGTTTGATGAATGCAATCTGCTCCACTGAATTAATGCATGCTCCATATATTTTAGATAAGCTACCGAAACCTTGAGACTAGAATGAAGGGGAAGTTCAAAAAGAGGGGACAGCTTTGTAAGTGCAGAAATCAATACTGTAAGTCATCTGTTAGTGTACAGTGAAGTGAACTGACTTTGGATGGCTAAAGCCGATACCTACTAGTTCTTACTGCCAATAAACCTTAGAAAATCTGCAATTACTGTAACACCAAATCAATATTTACTTCTGACAACCCACAGCTAGCTATAGTCTACTTTAAAAGTCTCTTACTCGTTTGTTTTTTTTCTGGAAAGCATGCCTCATAGTCTGGTCAGTAAAACCAGATTAGCCATTATGAAGTCTGCCTACCTACAGATTCAAGGAACTAGAGTAAACTTGGTTTGAAATGTAATTTGTCCAGCAACAGTAATCAATATTTGTGTGAATCTTCACAGAGGAGTCAAAAACAGTTCTGTGAATTGAATTTTTTTTGTCAATTGAAAAGTAAAGGGCTAGAGGTATGGCTCAAGTGGTAGAGTGCCTGCCTAGCAAAGAGGGAAGCTCTGAGTTCAAATTCCAGTACCACAAAAGAAAGTAAGACGTCAGACGGAGAGAAAAGCAGAAATGCTCTTGCATGGTTGGGGGTAAAAGCTGCCAAAGGATCTGACAAATGAAGAACCAGCAGCTAGAGCCTGGGAAGGACACTTCTGTCCCCGCTGCTCTTCCCTTCCTCCCTGGGACAACCGAGGACTCCTAAGCTCACAGTCCAGATCATCTGGCAAAGGTGTGACATGTTTCCTGAATAAGGTGCTCATGTGTATTTCCTTGTGCCCTTGCCCTACAAACCTGTGCCTTGACAGATGCTAGTCTCCATTACCCAGAGGAATAGAGTAGACCGGTGCTGAAAACAAAAACAGAAGTCAACAATACAGTACAATGTTGGGGGCTGGGAGGAAGGACAAAAGGAAGGATGCTGGCAGAGATAAAAGGAATCATCTTAGCAAAAGTGCGTCTCCAGGTGATTTCAAAGGCCTGGAAGCTTTGAAGACAGCAGAGCAGACAGGAGGCTGCCCTCAGTCAAAAGTTAGTTACTGTAGGGGAGCGGGGGAGTTGCTGCTGAATGGGAACAGAGTTTCAGTTTGGAAAGTTCTGGAAATGGATGGTGGTGGTGATGGCTGCCTAACTTGAAAGCACTTAATTCCATACTTAAAAACAGTTAAAGCAGTATATTTCAAATGCTGTGTACATTTTATCACAATAAAGGAAAGTTTAAAAATAATTTAGTTAATAAAGCAAATAAGACAAAAACAGTGAAAGAGAAATAGGAGGCTGAGGGTGGGGGGCAGTGAGCAGGGTCCTTAAGCCAGCAGACAAGCAGGAATACATGGCTTGAGGACTCCTGGGGCAGTCAAGGGAAATTGTTGACACAGAAAGCCTTTTGACATTCCTAGAGCTTCCTACAGCAGCAAATGGAAGGCTGCAACTCACAAGAACAGCACCTAGTGTCCCCATCCATGGACGTCCCCCACTGCTGTGACCAACTATTGGCGATAGATAAACTTTAAGAGTCCTTGTGAACTAACCTCGCCCAGTGGTAACATGAAGGACAGCTGCCCGTTTGCATCAACTCTCAGGTCATCAAGGAGACCCCAACCGGTTTTAACTTTCTGAGAGTTTGACTGGATCTTATCTCTTACACTTAAATCTTTATTTTAAAAAGTTAAGTATGAATTTTCTGGATCTTTCATATGCCATTGGTGGGAATGCAAAATAGTGCAGCCTCTTTGGAGAACAGTCAGGCAATTCCTCAAAATGTTAGCCATAGGGTTACCATCACTCAGCAATGCCCATCCCTGGGATAGAAAATGAAACATACATTTACACAAAACTTGTGCAAATGTTCACAGCAGTATTACCCGTAAAGGCTGAAAAGTTTAAGCAACCCTGATGTCCACCAAGTGATGAATGGAAAACGAAACGTGGTCTATCTATACGGTAGGACATTAACTGGTAATAAAAAGAGTTAATAATAAATAATAAATCCATGTGACAACATGGTTAAACCTGGGCCAGCAGGCTAAGCGAAGTAAGCCAGACACAAAAAGCTACGCATCTTATTTCACTTATGTGAAATGCCTAATACATAAAATGTCCAGAACAGGCAAATCTGTAGAGACAGAAGTACACTGGTGGATGCCTAGAGCTGGCGTGGGGAGTGGATGGGGAGTGACCACTAATAGATACAGTTTCTTTTAGAGAAAGAGACAAAAATGTTCCAAAACTAGATTCTGGTGATTATGACACAACCCTATGAATTCACTAAAAACACTGAATTGTGAATTGTACATTTTAACAGATGAGTTGAATAATATATGGATTATACCATAAGCAGTTAAGAACTGACATTTGAATTTTCAGCCATTTTAAAAATTCAAATACTTTTTAAAAATATATGAGATGTGCACTAACATCAATGATTTTTCTCTATGACATCTGCAGATGTGCTCATGATCACTTACCTAGTGTTTTTAAACACAACTGCAAATTTAACCGCCACTTCTTCACTCATTCCACAAAGGTTTATTACCCATCAACTATAAAGCACTATGCACAGATGAATAAAATGAAGAATGAAAATTAATCTTTTCCCTTAAGATTTCTCAGAAAGGAGACAGATATAAACAAATCAATTTTTTACGTTTTCATGTGTACTGGCATAAAACTTAGTTGTGACTTTAAACTCTGTATTTGTTTTTTCATGGCTCTACCTGATGTCCTTTTTAGTCAAAGGTAGGCTAACTGGTAAGCTACTATCTCTGGACTTTGCTGTTAAAAAAGTACAGTTTACTAAGATACAACCACAGAGAATTTCTATCAGGCCAATTAAACTGTTGTATTTGATATGTAAGCAGACTGACCTTGAATAAGCAAAACAGACTGAGCCATTATTTAAAACAGTAGGCTATGAAAACCATCACTATCATCTAGTTTTCTTTCCTTTGAGCCTCCAAGTATAGCCTCAATTTAAGGAATTTTGCTTTGTTGGAAAACAGAAATTTCTTTGACCCTGAAAGTAAAATTTGGACATGCTTTTACCTGAAGATTTAAAAAAAAAAAAACCCTAGGCTTTACCTGCTTGAGAGCTGTCTCAAATCAAATAGAACCCATCTCTCTTACGTGGCAAGAATCCTTTGAAAATAAATTTCTAATCCAATTTGTCTAAAATGCTTTTTATTATTCACTTGAATAAAATGCTTCCTTCCTCCCAGTGTTGGAAAACTGCACAGATAAAAACTGAACTTTCATTTTAAATTTAATAACCCCACAAGGAGGTTAGGACAGTGGAAGTAGTCTATACAATACTGTGATGATGGGCACATCTCATTATACATTTGTACAACACCAGCAATGAACCTGAGTTACACCAAGAACTCTGTGTGATAATTCAAGTTCACCAACAATAGCAAATGTACTACTGTAGTGGACAATTTAGCTGACAGTGGGGGAAGCTCTATCTGTGTGGGGCCAGGGTTATAAGGGAAATCTCTACCTTCCTCTCAATTTTGTTGTAAACCTGAAGTCTTTTTTTTTTTTCTTTTTCTAAAAATGTAATTCGGTATTGTCAGTTGTTAATTCATCAACCTTCTCTCACTGGTAAAACTGCACAGGTACACTGCTGCATTTTCAAACTGCCACAGTTCATGTCTGTAATATATTTAAACATGTAAGACACACAACGAATGTGCTCCCCACTGGTGTGTCCTCTCAAAGTGAATTACTAGAGACGAGTGAAGGAGGGGGTCTCTCCACTATTAGGCAAAGACCTGAGTGACCCTTCTAGCAGAAGGGAAAGGCTGCCATTGGGCCCCAGGGGAGGCAGGAGTGCCAGGGAAAGCCATAGACGGTGGGAGGTGGCTTGATCCAGGGGAGGGTGGATGTGCGTGTGGATGGAAGTCCAGGGTGCTCCAGAAGGGAGGGACCACGAGTGATAACATTCAGGTCCTCACAAAGGACATGCATGCAGAAACGAATGGTCTACAATGCAGCCCTTCATCTGGCAGTTTCTGTGCAGAAAAGGAGAGGCAAAGAACTATGAAGACCTCAGTGAACAGCAATCTAGCACACAGAAGAGGCTAAAAGAGAGCTAGAATATAAAAGAGGAGCCCAAATTCACAGAGGAAGAATGCCTGAAATTAAAAAAAAAGTTAGCTGGTAACCTTTGAACTAAAAAAAATTACATTTTATGCTAAAATTCAAAAGATGAAGCCAGAGAAGAAATGCTGAAATTGTTAAGTCATTGTCCTGTATAACCCAAAAATACCCACCTTTCTTATGTGCCCCAAAAATGGCTGGGAAGAAACTATTTGCTAATCAATAGTGTACCTGCTAACATGGGGTTCTTGCTGGTATGGGAGCCAGCAATGAGCAGACAATTGCTTTTTTTTTTTCACACTAACACCCACACTCAGAAGAAAATAACAACCCATTACCCATATTTAGTCAATCCTTAGTCAATCTGAGCCAGTATCTGACTAAGGATTGCAGACTGTCTTCTAATGTGAGTTATCCTACTCAGAGGCCTTGGTTCTCCAACAAATGAAACACAGCTTGGTAAATCCAATTTCCTTCGAAGTGTCCCTAGAATTTAGCCAATAACCTCAGCAATAATTTTTACACATTTCTGTCACTTCTGGACTTCAAGGACATAAAAATCTACTAAATTTCACCAAGCCACTGGCCTGGAACACACTAGAGACACTAGGCAACAGGTACCAGGAAGCAGAAGGCTAGCGGTGTCTCCAGGTAAGACACATTAGCGGATTTACTGCCCCATGACAGTGCCTGTGATTCCTGACTTTCACTGAGTTGTTTTAAATCCTGTCCTTCTACACCTGTACAATGGAATTCTAGGCTAGTAAAAAATTTCAAGCTGTGTTAAATTAAAAAACACTATTTGCAACAAGTGGGACCGTTATACCCCATTATATTAAATATGTGAATAGTGCAGGTATGTCTGTATATGTATGAAAAGGATAAACAGACACACAGTCCTCACACGCAGTACATCAGAGAACTACACGCTAGCATTAGAACAATAATCTTTCATTGAATGCATTTATGCTTGTTAAAAATGTTTACCATTTACCTGTACAAGTTAAATGTTACTTTAGATAAATCTCTGAAATATGAATAGAAGCTATGTATTTGTTACTAGCGAGCTATCTAAAGTGTTGGCCTCTCTTTGCTCCCTAAAAGCTTCAGGACTCTCTTCTAGCTCTGATTTTCACTCTCTCTCTTTCCCCCTCCCTCTTTCTTTTTCTGTCTCTGTATTTTGTAGTTTAATTCTATTGGCATCTCCCAGTTCCCTCTTGTTCACAACCTCATTCAGTCTAGAAGTCTGGGATGGACAACCACCTGTGCTCCTGGCCCCCAGGGCTAAGTCAGCCAGTGGACAGCCCATCTTCCTGTGGAAGGCACAGTGAGCCTCCCAGGGCAATGCCTCCCCACCTGTGCCTCAGCAAATAACCACAACACACACTGTGACATTCCCCTTCCTTTTCAGTGCTGGTTCCAGAAGTCAGGATAACTCTAAAGTATGGCTCCAGAGGCAGACGGGGATCTGGTTACACCCTCCTGGAGCCTGAATCCAGTCTTGTGGCTCCTTTGTGGCTCCTTTCTGTCCCCCTCCCCAGGGCCACTCTGGCATACCCTGCCAGAACCTCTTCTGTCCTATGAAGAGCAAAGTTTGCAAACTGTTCTAAGTATACACTACAAGCAACCAATCAAAAAAGAAAAAAAAAAAGAGAGAGAGAAAGAGAGAGAGAGAAGAGGACCAGAGTTCAGCACATGATTTTTCAACTTTATGATGGTACAAAGCTGGTGGAAAATGATGTACTTCTACTAGAAATGACATGTTGAACTCTGATCATTTCCCAAGCTAGCAATAGGAGGTATGATCACCTGCACAGCAACAGAGACAGTCACAGCTCCCTTTTTAGCCACAGGATCACGAAGATAAATCACCAATGTGTTACAAGATCCTGTGTTGCTAAGTTATTATGTTCAGTAGCCTAGGTGTAGAGACTGCATTTCCACTAAGGACATTTCAATTTACCCTCGGTTTCTCAGCAAAGTCCAGGAGCCTCTGTATCTTGTCCTTATAGGATCCATAGCTCCAGTAATACAGAGACAGACACACAGACACAGCTACCTGCTTTCTTGTTGAGTACTTAACCTACTCCTTCTTTACAACGGCCAGGACTCATAGGATCTTTTAAGATGCCTCCCCAGGAACGCCCCCCTCTCATTTTTGAAAAGTGGAAATAAAAGACCCAGAGAGCTTAAGTGATTTATCCAAAGTTGCACAGCTAGTTACTGAAGTGCAGTTGAGCCAAATTTAGTCAGTGGTTCAGCCCAGCAAACTGAATAGTTCATGAGAACTTAGCTAAGGTGGTACCAAATGGCAAGGCTGTAGTTCGGGGAGCTGTGGCAGACCCTAAGACATTCTGAGACTCTCAGTATGTGTACAGTTCCCTAACGCAGAGTTCCTCTTTCTGCAATTTTCCTTACCTGGGGTCAAGTACAGTCCAGGAATATTAAATGGAAAATTGCAGGGATAAGCAGTCTGTAAGTTTTAGGTAACTGTTGCTACATATAATGCTATAATTATTCTATTTTACTATTAGTTATTATTAATCTCTTGTACCTCATTTACAAATTAAACTATCACAGATAAAGATACAGGAATAGGAAAAAACATACTTCAAACTGGGTATACATGTATATATGTAGGGTATACATTAAATGCTATTTCAAATACATATAGAATGTATGTATATATGTATATACACTTTTGTGGTACTGGGGTTTGAAGTCAGGGTCTACACCTTGAGCTACTCCACCAACCCTTTTTTGTGATACATTTTTCGAGATAGGGTCTTGCTGAACTATTTCCCCAGGCTGGCTTTGAACCTTGATCCTCCTGGTCTCTGCCTCCTGAGTAGCTAGGATTACAGGTGTGAGCCACTGGAGCCCAGCTGTACACACTTTTATAGGGTTCAGGAGTAATCTAAGTTTCAGGCGTTTGTTGGAGCCTTAAAGTTTATTCCCCTCATGTAAGGAGGACTACAGTATTCAGTTGTGGTATTTTTGGGCAGATTCAACAGATATTTGGTGGATTCCCTACAGCCCCTGCATTTTAGGCCACCACCATCAAATGAGTTTCTGAGAGATGGAAATGCATTTTTCAATATGGCAGCCCTCAGCTATATGTGGCTACTGAGCACTCAAAATGTGGCTAGCACATTGGAGGAAGGGAATGTTTTCATTATACTTCACTGAAATGTCTTTAAACTTAAATAACCACCTGGGACTGGGGCTTGCAGAGTGGGCAGCAAGCTTCACAGCGCTGTGGTCCTGGGCAGTTTGGAGGCCCAGTACAGAAAGCACTGGGGTTGGGTTCTGGAGGCAGATGGACAAGTTCATAGACTTTCTCGTTCAGGCAACTTGACCAGTCACCTGGCTTCCTACACGTCCGTTTTCATGTGTGCTAAAAGGGATCACTATCTCCTGCCTGACAGAGAGTGACTCTTAGAATGAAGTGAGATGAGTACACATGTGTCACCCCCGGAACAGCACTCAGCACCCAGGACAGGAACCTTCCCAGACTCATACAGACTTGACATCTAGGATTTGGCCTTTTCAGACACTATCCCAAAGCAATTCAGTCCTTGCTGGAGAAAGGGACTTCCAATTCTGAGACAAGGATCTTTAGTCCCCCCACCGCATCCCTACCCAAGAGAACCACAAAACAGAGTCATGGACTGAGGTGAGGTGTGAACAATGTCACTCTGCCTTCACACTGTGATTCTGACTCCTGCCTAATAACCAGCAGGCAAGGAAGGCTGCTGAACCTTCACTTTTAGAGGTCATGGCCTTGTGAGGCCGCCAAAGCAGACCTTCAGAGGCAGAATCCTTCAAGAAAGTCCTAGAAGCTCTAGATATTCTGGGTGGCTCAGAAGGGTCTTCAGACTTTTTTAGTGACTGCAGTCCTTCTACCTCCCTCGTGCTAGCCGGCATAGGAACTCCAGTACGCCGCCCCCCCAAGGTTACCTGAGGCCACAGTGGTGGGAGTGCTGGCCGGTGGAGGCTGCGAGGAGCCACTGCCCTCGGTCATGAGGCACTGGTTGCCACCATTGCTCTCTCTCTTGACCAGCAGCTCGGCCGCACTGGGCAGTGGGATGGGGTGGCTGATGCCCAATTCCTCCTCTTGTGCCTGCTGCCTTCTCAGAGCCACCTGAAAGCAAGGAACACCGAGTCACCCTCCAACACTACAGTCTCCTGTGTGGCTTTGCCAAAACACCCCCACCCCCATTCACTCGTGTGTCTGTCCCCCTCCACCCCCATGAGATCTGAACAGCTCTCATTTCTCATTTCTTTGATCTGTCTTGCCCAGGAACGTACAATATGCAACCAAAGCTAGAAAATGGTTTGGAGTCAGGGTATCGGACCAAAACTGCTTGCTACAGATTTCAGTGTGTAGACATATCAGGACGTAAGGGAAAGCTGTAGAATCACAAAGGAAGGCAGTTCAATCTCAAGAACAGAATAAGCTGATTAGCTGGGCGTGGTGGTGCACAACTGTAGTCACAGCACTCAGGAGCTAAGGCAGGAGGATCTCAAGTTTGAAGTCAGCCTAAGCTATAAGGTGAGAGCCTGTCTCAAAACAAAAAAGGAACAGGGAGAAAAGAAAAAGCCAGGTGCCAGTGGTGTACACCTATAATTCTAGCCATTTGGGAGACTGAGATCAGGAAGACCATTGTTCCAGACCAGCTAGGGCAAGAAAAGACCATGAGGCGCCATCTCAACCAGGGGGGAAAAAGCTGGGTGCACACCTGTCATTCCAGTTACTGCAGGAAGCCTAAATAGGAGGATCACAGTCCAGGTTGGCCTGGGCGAAAAAGCAAGACCCTAAAATAACCATAGCAAAAAGGGCTAGAGGCATGGCTCAAGCTCTAGAGGGCCTGCCTAGCAAGCAGGAAGCCCTGAGTTCAAACCCCAGCACCACTAAAAAAAGAAAAGGCTCTGAAAGACCAGGAAGGAGAATGGTCACCCACCCCTTCATTCCTGTACTGGGAACATGAACCAGTGAGATTAGATCAGACCCCAAGTTCCTCACTGACCTCGCTATTTAAAAGGAAGCAAAGCAAGTCTGTGATTGTAAGACAAAGTGTGAGAAACACCACGAGAGAGGTATACACCATCCTACACAAGAAATTCAGATCTAAGTTTCTTTAAAATGTAAAAACTCAGTCAAGGTAGGATACCAGCAGATCCTTGAAGAATGGGATGAGTAAGACCTGATCCGGCCAGGAGGAAGGAGGAGAACTATCTGGAACAAGGTGGACAGGAAAGGCAACAGCTGCTTAGGAAACTCTGCAGAATTTCCCAGGGCTTGGGGGGCTCCTGAGAAGCAGTGGGCTGTTGAACCCCCTGAAAGAGGCAGAGGTTGGCCGTAAGGAGACAGGGAGAGGCCAGGTGTGTGATATTTGGGGTAGGAGTTAAAGGTGAACCATAACCAGACAGGAAAGAACCTGACTAGCTTAGAAACTCTTCAACTTATCCTCTTTTAAATAACATTGTTAAAAGTTGGGGGGAAAAGGCTCAAGGAAAATAAAATTGTTTTTGTTTACTACGTGTAACTTTTGCTGAAACTGACTATTAGTGATTAGGAGAAAGTTAAGTGCCTATACCTCAGAGGCCCCAAAAGAAGCTAAAAGGTAAAATCAAATGGTAAGTCAGAAATACAACTACAATCTAAATATTGCTTTAGTAAAACTAAAGTTCAAGCTTAGCTGACTCATTTGGAGTTAACATTTACTCATAACCAAAAAAGTCTTTAACTCAGAAAAGATAACCTTTAAATAATCTACTCAAGACTAAAATTAAGCTTCAATCTTGAATTTTCTATTACTAACCCAGAGCCTTAAAAACAGAATCTCAATGACTTTAACCAGAAATGAGTTTTTAAAAAAAAAAAAAACCTGCAAAACTCTAAAGCATATAACAATACAGTTATACCCCAATTTACACAAATTCCACCCACGCATACCCAAAACACTTAGGTTATCTATTCCATAAACTCAGAACACTTTTACAAAGACCTTCCCTCCGGGTTTGTTCCGGAAATGTTATTTAAACCGGGAAGGGGGGTGGCAATTGATTAAAAATGCAATGATTTTATATATATGAGATCAATTTCAAAACTACTTTAGAACGACTAAAAAGTAGTTCTGTGCATTTTCAAGGATGGCACGCTTCTGGTGTGAAAAAATCCTCAATTTCACATCCTAAAAGTAACTATGATTTGCTTTTGTTTTTAACTCAGCAAACAACCTCCTCCAAATTCATCCTCCTGGTAAAGATTATTCAAAATTAATATCCCCACCAGAATAAATGTTCTATTACATTTTGAGGAAAATTCCCTCCAACTAGGCTACTTGTAAGTCAACTTCTGCGTCCATCTTCTTCCCTACAAGTCTAATTTAGAAGTTCCTAAGCTTTTTTCGGTACCCTCACTGCAATCATTTTGAGATTACACCTAGTTCTATTCTTCTCACCACTATAGATTAAGCTAAAATCTACAAAGAAAATAAGGGAAACTGCCTATACGTCCATCGGCTGCCCTTGCAGTAGGTAAAGCTAGAACAGATGTAATTTAAGACACATCCTTAAAAACCCATGCACATAGTATATCATCTTTAAGCATTGGTGCAGTCCCGTTCAGCTTTCTCATCTAAATCACTTTCAAAAGGTTTCAAACGCGTTCCTAATCAAAAGTAGCATATCGTTACCAAACATTTCTTTGATATCTTTTCGTTTTAAATAACCTGTCTTAAAAAGATGAAACACCTCAGCTGGAAAGAATGTATATTATTGCCGTCTAAAAAAAAATCCTTTTAGGATACCAAAGACATTTTTTCCGTTAAAATGTTCAATTACTAGCCTGCTGTTGGAGCTTTAAAAAGAAAAAAAAAAACCGACAAAAATTTCAACACGCACATTTTCCCCTGCATTTTTTTAAACACATCCTTAAGCATAATTAAAACATATAGTAATTTGCATTTGAGTACCCAGGGTCGGGACCACAAATTTTTAAACGGTAATATTTCCCCAGCTCAAAATGGCCTCGACCCGCGGAGGGCGAACACGCCAAGAGCCGGGAAGACCACGCCGCGTGGCGTCCTGTGCGGGGACTTTTCCATCCCGCCACCAGGGGAAGGGCGCCCCGGGGTCTCCCTTTCCCCCGACCACGGAACCCGGGGAAAGCGGACCACGGAACCCGGGGAAAGCGGACCCCGCAACTTTCAGCCGATAGAACGAGGCCCGCGCGGTGGGAAACCCCCCCCCCCCGCAACGGAGAGCACCGCGCAACTTCGCTGGGCGCAGCATCTGAGATCCCCGAGACTCCCGCAAAGGCGAACCCCGCAACTCTCTTTTCACTGGCCTGAGTCAGAGATCCTGGGGAACTCCCGCAAGGGGCGAACCCCGAAACACTTCTTAGCAGCCAGGATCAAAAATCCTGGGGACTATCTTAGGGGCAACTCTGCTCGGCGTGCAAGGTCGGTAGTCGGGGGACTCGTTAGTCAAAAGAACCTGGGATTAAAGGTCGTGGGATACCCCCAACGCTGAGCGAACCCCGCAACTACACTGCAGGACGAGGTTAAAGATCGTGGGAAACCCTAAGCCAAGCGCACTCCGCAACTCTGCTCCAAGAGTGACCGGGGTCCCAGAGACTCCAAAAGGAGAGAACCCCACGTCTTTACTCGACGAGCGGGATCCGAGACGTGTCCCCGACCCTTCCTGAGCGCGTCGCCACGTGGCGGGGAATTCCCGCCCGACGCCGCCGCGACAGTCTGCGGACACCGCCGCGTCCTTCCCGATCCCCGGACCCCGTGTGGCACCGGCCACGCTTGAGAGGTTTTGTTTGTAAAACTCAGTCGAACCCCGGGTCCCAGCCGCCCCCACTCACCTGCGCGGCCATCACGCGCTGCCTCTCGGCGATCAGGTTGCACTTCTTGCACTGGCAGTCCCGCCACATGCAGAAGCGCTTGTGCCCCTTGAGCGGCGATGCGTAGCCGTGGTTCCTGCAGCGAGCGCACTTGGGCAGCCGCGGCGACTTCTTGCTCACGGCGCCCAGGCCCGACGCCCCGGAGCCGGAGCCGGAGCCGCCTCCGCTGCCCCCAGCTCCCCCTAACAGTGCCCCGGCCGCTTTGCTGAAGCCTCCGGCTTTGCCCTGCGGCGGTGCCCCGGGGGCGTGGGGGGCCTCCGACGGGGCGGAGGGCTTGCCAAATGCGTCGTCGTTGGGCATGGTGCCCCTAAAGAGCAGCGCAAGGCTGCCTCCCGTTCCTGGTGACGGCTGCAAAAGAAGCCACCCAACCAGCCGACCGCTGAGGTGGGCAAGGAGGAGGCGCACAAGACGTGTGCGCCGCAACCGGAGGTGCAGCCCGAGTGGCGAGGTCGGGACACGCAAAGCCAGAAGTGGTGGGGGGTTGTGCCCTTTTTTTTTTTTTTTTTTTTTTTTTTGGCGCGCGCGGCGCAGAACTTTTGGATACTTTTCAGAACGTTCCCGGGATTGCAGAGGCGGGAGACGGCGGGAGGGAGCGCGGCCACGCCCACTGTCCCCCAACTCCAGCCATGGCGCTCCCGCTGCGTGCAAGCTTGCACCAGCTGCAAGCTCTCAGGGCTCTGGTTGCAGCAGGATCGCTGCAAAAGCTCGCTGCAAAGGCTCGGACGTGCAGAGCTCCGAGCTCTCCAAGGTGCAGAGGCCTGGCTGCTAGAGCTCGCTGCACCATGGAAGTGCAAGCCAGGCCAAGCCGGAGCCTTGCAGCTGCTTGGAAGAGGTGCAAGACACCCCCCCCCCGTGGGGTCCTCTAGCTCCCTTCCCCCACCCGTCTTGGTGAGGTGATTCTCCAATTCGATTGGGCAGGCTTTGGCAGCAGACAACTCAGAAAGTGGTTTCTTTGTCGCTTAGGAGTTGAAAGTCTGGGAAAAGACGTGTCTAGATTTATGTTGGCGAATAAGAACCTCAGTGTTGGGGGCGCGAGTGCTCCCCAAGATGCCAAAGGTTAGGGCTTTCTCACCCCTTATTTATTTCCTTCTGCACCTAGTCACAGGATTTTCTACCTCCTGGCTTGCATAACTTTCTAGTACATATATTCCAGTCCGTGTTTCTTCTCTCTTCAGGTGCACATAAGCTTCTTGTCTTTGAATCCGCTTCCCTTAGACCCTGCAGGCACGTGAAACTCAGTTTAAAAACTGAATTTGGTGCACGCCTGTGGTCCCAGCACTGGGAAATAGACATGAGTTTGAAGCCAGCCTGGGCTACATAGGAGACCCTGTCTCAATAAACAAAACAAAACAAAACTCCCTGAATTTGGGGGAGGGATTTCATACAGATATTTCTCAAAACTCATTCTACATTTTACTGTATATAAATTTTACTGCATATAAATATACCTCTAGAGGTCGAGGAGTGGCTCAAGTGCCTGCCTAGGAAGCGTGAGCCCTGAGTTCAAGTGTCGTGCGGCCAGAAAAAAAAAATCCTCCAGCCCCACCCCCCCACCCCGACATCTCACACCCTTTCCCAAGGTTTGCTCTTTGAACCCCCTCATACACACACCCGTGCCAAGTCTGTCTCCTCTCTGCAGTTGCCCAGCAAATCAGTCCCTAAGGACTTCTGATCGTTCTTCCCACACCCCTACTTGTCTCCCTCAAGCCAGTCCTCACCTCAGGTCCAAATGTCTGCACCAGCTTCCAGCTGGTCTCTTCCTCTCTCAGTTTTCCAGTAGGTTCTGTGCACACATCCTCAGGGCTCTTACAGGGGCCTGGTATTGTTTCCATGTGCAAAACAAAAGTGACCTGGAGCAAAGTCTTAAAGCACAAGTGAACCATGTAACCTCTGCATTTCCTAGCCTCTTACTCCTAGCCGCTGGGATGGGCTGGTTGTTGACCCTCTCCATCCTTCTCCACCTTTAGTGGCAATTGTCCAAGGAGGGTTAGTTCTGCAAAGGGGCACAGCCACCCCCCAACCTGGCTTCTAATTGGAAGGACTCTCCAGCTGCCATCTTTCTGGTATACTCTGGGCTGAGCTCTGAAACCCTCTAAATTGCTTTTCCCAAGCTAATTCTGAGGCCCCTGGCACAAGCCCTTCTCAGTGTGGATTTTCTCCTCCCTTAGTGTTCGTTGTCTGAAAATTATTTCCTGAAGAAGCTTCTAACTTTACATAACACCTAACATGTTACCCAGGAAGCCAGGGAAGCTCTACTCCTGACAGGCGCCAAGATGCAATTGTCACCCATTTTGAAACCTCTTAAGGACAGACACTTCTGTTCAGGAATATCCCAGTATCTTAAAGCCTTCCAAAAACCATACATGTCAATTGCTATAGCCACTATTTACTTTTTGAATATATATATTTACACTTTTATACATAAACTGAGCCATTCCAAAACTCAGTCCACTTTTTTTTTTTTTTCTATTTTGGGTAGTACTGGGCTTTGAGCTCAGGGCTTCATGCTTACCAGGCAGGCACTGTACCACTTGAGCCATACACCCAGGCCTTTTTGCTTTAGTTATTTTTTCAAACAGGGTCACACATTTATGTCCTGGCTGTTGATCTTCCTATCTACATTTCCCACGTGGCTAGGATGGCAGATGGGCACCACCACATCCAGCTTGCAGGTCTTGATAACTTTTTGCCCAGCTGGCCTCAAACTATGATCTTACCAGTCTCTGCCTCCCCAGGAACGAGGATTGCAGGTTTGGGCCACCACACCTCACCAGTCCAGCTTTTGAAAATGAAATAGATGGAGGAAGAAGCAGCGGCAAATCTTAAATTATGGGGAAATACATGTTTCTTATAAGCATCACACACTAGAATCTGTGCTGACAGGATTTAACTCTACAGAAAATCTGGGGGTAGAAACCTATGTAACCAAGGTACTGAAACATAAAATGCTGTGATGAGTTAGTAGCCAAGGGAAGTTTTAATTCACAAGCCACAGAAGAGGGATCACACAGGAGATGACCCAAGAGTGAGGTAGGAGGACCCCCAAAAGGAAGAGGGACCTACTGGACATTTTGAATAGCTTGGTCCTGTAGTCTTTCTTCCTTTTCCTCTTTCCAGAAACCAAAGCCCCAAAATAATGATGTAGATGTGTATATATTGACAGAGAAACATGTCCACGACATACTCATAAGTGGGAGAGAGGTAGCTTTTCTAAAACATGTTTTAAAAGGGGCTAAACATGTCTTAGATAAAACTTGTTAGATATGAGACCAAAAGCACAGATGATAAAAGAAAACAGGAAAAGTTGGCAAATTGGACTTCATCAAAATTCAATGTTTGTAGCTGAGTGTGGTGGCTCACACCTGGAATTCTAGCTCCTTTGGATGCTGAGATCTGGAGGATTGTGGTTCTTGGCCAGCCTTGGCAAAAAAAAGTTTGCAAGAACCCATCTCCATGGAAAAAAAGCTGGGCATGGTGGCATTCCCCTATCATCCCAGCTCCTGGAGATAAAATAGGAGGATTGCAGTCTAAGCCAGCCTGGGCAAAAAGCCAGACCCTATCTCCAAAATAACCAGAGCAAAAGGGCTGGAGGCATTGTTCAAGCTATAGAGCACCTGCCTGGCAATGGAGAAGCCTGAGTTCAAATCCTAGTACCACCAAAAAAAGAAAAAAGGTTGTGCTGTAAAAGACAACTTAAGAAAGTGAAAAGAGGGCTCAAGTGGTAGAGCACTTGCCTAGCAAGTGTGAGGGTCCGAGTTCAAAGCCCAGTACTGCCACAACAATGAAAAAGAGTGAAAAGATAAGTCACACACTTTGAGAAAATATTTAGCTATTATATATCTGATAAGGGTCTCATATCTAAAATGTACAAAGAATGATTCTGATTCGATAATTTAAAGTAGGGACTGGAGATGGAGCTCAGTGGTGGAACACCTGGTTAGCACAACAAACAAAAAACCAAAACAAAACCAAAAAAATAGTCCAACTGGAAAATGGACACAAGAGTTGAACAGACATTTGATCATGGAAAATACGTGAACATCCAGTCAGCACATGAAAAGGTATTTGATACCATTAATTACTAGAAATGCAAATCAAAATCACAATGAGGCATCACTTCACATTCACTAGCATAGCTATAACCAAAATGATAGACAATGGCCAGTGTTGGCTAGGGTGTGGAAAAATCAGAACTCTATATTTCTGATGGGAATGTAAAATTATATAGCCATTTTGAATATCTAGCATATGACTCAACAATTCTACTCCCGTGTGTTTATGCCCCAGAAAAATGAAAATTCATAGCAGTATTGTATTTATTTGAAATAATACCCATCAGTGGGTAAATAAACAAAAATGTGGTATACCTATGTATGAAATATTATTCGGCCGTCAAAAGGAATGAAGTAGTGATACATGCTACAGCACAGATGAAAATTGAAAACATGCTAAAAGAAGCCAGATTCAAAAGACCACCTACTTATATGAAATGTCCAGAAGAGGCAAGTCGATATAGATAGAAAATAGATTAATAATTACTAAGGTTAGGGGTAGGAACTGGGAGTGAGTGCAAATGGGTATATAGGAGTTTTGTGAGGTGATGGAATGGCCTAAAATTCTAAAAGTGTCTAGCCAGGAACAGATGGCTCACATCTGTAATCCCAGCTACTTGAGAGGCTGAGATCTGGAGGATCGAGGTTTAAGGTCAACCCAGGCAAATAGTTTGAGAGACCTCCCCATCTCCAAAATAACCAGAACAAAATGGAATGGAGGTGTGGATCAAGTAGAGTGCCTGCTTTGCAAGCACAAAACCGTGAGTTCAAACCCCAGTCCCAGCAAAAAAAAAAAAATAAAAAATATGTATATATGAGCTTCAAGATTTTATATACTAAAAATTAGTTGAATGACTAAAACAGGTAAATTTTCTGTTATATATTGTAATACATATCTTATATATTATACTTCAATGAAGCTATTTAAAGTCTTTTTTTTTTTTTTTGCAGTATTACCGTGGAACTCAGGTCCTCTTGCATACTAGGTAAAGGTTCACCACCAAACAGTGCTCCCACATGCTCTTATTTTTTTGTAAACACTTGACAGACACTATTTTCACTGTCAGAAAAAACATACATCATTTTATTGGCAAGGAAGTAGGTAGCATAGAAGCGGATTGCTTAGCTTTGACTCCCGGCTGTGAGACCTGGAGCGATTACTTCATTGCTCCGTGACTCAGTTTCCTCCTCCGTAGAAGGGAAGGGGTAAAAACAATGCCTACCCCCGAGGGTCTGTAGGAAGACTTAGTTAACACCTGCAAAGTGCTCAGAAAAGTAACTGGCTCGTAGTAATGTGTCTGTTGTTGCTTCCAGACTGAAAAAAAAAGAGTGGGGTGAATGCAGTGTACACATACGTGTACACCTTCTGCTGTGGGTGAAACGGGTGGGGCAGGGGGAAGGGCATGGGAAGGGGGAGGGTTACATTTGAAGGCAACAATGATTCATTCATCTACCCTCCATTTTGTCTGTGGAAAGCTGTTTTTGCCTCAGGTCTTGGAACAACAGATCAAGGGGAAATTCTCTGGGCTGGGCTGGCTCTGACCATAGCATACGACGTGAGATACTGTAGGCATCAAAATATTCCCTTCCCCGTGTCCAGGGTGCAGCCGGGAGCCAGGTGGCCTGGGTGCTGTGCAGCTTTGTGCACCATGCCCCATGACTGGCACGACCAGCAGGAACCAGGGGAGAAGTGAGGAGGACCTGGTGTGAGACGGAAGACACTAGACCTAAGCCCAGGGGTCCTGCAGAGGCACAAGGGAGAAAACAAGACCCGCTGAGTGGTGGGAATGATGGATGGACCGCAGGTTGTAGGAAAGGGCCCACAACCTTATCTCCCAGCAGGAGATAAGGTCAGAAAGAGCACCCAGCACCTGGCCTCCCAGGGGGCCATTGGCCTTCCATCCTAGAGGCCAGTAGAGAAGGATGGGCTGTTCTTGAGCTGATGGAGGAATGAAAGTGTGGGTTCCACTGATCCCTGGGATTTGAACAAACCACTAAGTGCATTTGAGCCTTCTGTCCTTATTCAGGGATCCTAGTATAGAGGTGCTTGCAAAATACCCAGAATGTGCCTGCCACACAGAAAATGCTCAAGTATGCTGTCACCAGGACCTCAGATGCTTAAACTGGAGGAGCGGGAGGAACTCAAGCAGATCACACTGGTAGGGACCCAGGTGTCCAGAACAATGGCTGTGCCTGAGGTGGCAGTCACCAGCCCCCTTCCTGCATGCATCGGGTTCCTCCACACATTCACAGAGCTGGAGGACGGCATGTGTATCATGGCAGTGAGAATGCCAGTCTTGCAATCAGACTGCCGGGGAGGGAGGCCCATCTTTGCCACTTTCTAGATACATCCCTGTGGGCAAGTTGCTTGCCGGCTTTGCGTTTCCCTTTCCTCACCTGAGATTGGAAACAACCTAAGAATTGCTGTGAAATGCAATCTTACAAAAGCGCCCTCGAGAGAACGAGCACCATTGAAGGTTGCTGTTCTCAGATTCTGTTAGAGGAAATTTTTTTTTTGGTAGTATCAGAATTTGAACTCGGGGCCTCACATTGCTAGGTAGGCACTCTATCACTTAAGCCAATGCTCCAGTGCTTTTTTGCTTTAGTTATTTTTCAGGTAGGGTCTTGTTTTTTTTGTCCAGGGCCACCAGCCTCAGACTGCAATTCTCCTACCTATGGTGGCCCACATGGCTGAGACCACTGGCATATAACACCATGTCGGTCTTATTGATTGAGATGGGGTCTTGCCAACTTTTTACCTAGGCTGGCCTTGGCCCTTGATTCTCCCACTGTCAGTCTCCTCAGTAGCTGGGATTACAGGCATGTGTGAGAGGAATTTTGAAGTACAGAACAAAGACGAGAGGAGCTAGGAGGTGGGCTTTAGAATCTGAGCAATTTGCTAGTTCTTCTGAAGTAAGATGTTCCCAAGAAGGACAGGAAAAGGAACCAAACTTGGAGCTGGACGTCATGACAAAGGCTCTGGGTAGCAAACACCTCTCACACGATCAGAACATATGCAGCCAGTCTCGGGCTCACAGCAAGGCAGGAGATATACCAGATGGCACAGCATCTACAACTCCCTGGTGGCTAGCAAAGAGGAAGGAGACGGCACAGTCACAAAGCAGGGAAGCCTGTTGGGGTCACTCAAGGTGGCCATCACTGTTTTATAAGACTGCAATGATCTTTGGGCACGGTGGCTTATTCCTATACTCCTAGCTACTTGGGAGGCAAAGATTGGGATGATCTTGGTTCAAGGCCAGCCCCAGCCAAAAGTTCACAAGACCCCATCTCAACCAATAAAAAGCTGGGCATGTTGACACAGGACTGTCATCTCAGCTAGGCCGGAAGTGTACATAGGAGGGTTGTGACTCAGGTCTCCCCAGGCGTAAATGTGAGACACTATTTGAAAAATAATTAAACCAAAAGGGGTGTGAGTCAAGTGTAAGAGCACCTGCCTAGCAAGAGAGAGGTCCTGAGTTCAACCTCCAGCACCACCAAAATAATAACTGTACAATGACTGATTTTCACAAAGAGTGCCCCGTGAGCTGTCATTCAAAGATTAAATCATGTTCTCTTCATTTCTCTGTCTGAATACAACCATGCTTTAGATGTCCCCAAGAAAAGTTGTTAAAATATAAAAGTTTTCCTATGTAAAAGAAAAAGGTTGTCATGTAGAAAAATCACTGGCCACATTACAAATTAAATAAAATGATTTGTTCATATTCCAAACAAATTTAGAAATGTACTTGAAGATAATTGTAAATGACTTTTCAGTATTAACTGCTGCTTCAAAAATTTCAGTACACTGATTTCCATTAGCCTAAAGAAAAAGAAGTAGGTTGCCATCATAAGTGTTTTTCATAGACTCAATTGCCTAAAACTTCAAGAAGAAATCTAGTTTTAAAATCCTGATTTTAGAGCACTTGCCTAGCATGCTTGAGGCCCTGAGTTCGATTCTCAGCACCAAGCAAAAAAAACCTTATTTTACAAAGTTGAATTTGATGGGGGGAATAATAACAATATACATTTATTGTTTGATGTTTGTGAAGTGTAAACAAATGTCAAATTGTTATCTTAGATTTTGGCTTATAACTATTCACAATAGCCAAGTTATGAAAACAACCAAGATGCCCCACCACTGACGAATGGATTAAGAAAATGTGGTATCTATACACAATGGAATTTTATGCAGCCATGAAGAAGAACAAAATGTTATCATTCGCTGGTAAATGGATGGAATTGGAGAACATCATTCTGAGTGAGGTTAGCCTAGCCCAAAAGACCAAAAATCATATGTTCTCCCTCATATGCGGACATTAGATCAAGGGCAAACACAACAAGGGGATTGGACTTTGAGCACATGATAAAAGCGAGAGCACACAAGGGAGGGGTGAGGATAGGTAAGACACCTAAAAAACTAGCTAGCGTTTGTTGCCCTCAACAAAGAGAAACTAAAGCAGATACCTTAAAAGCAACTGAGGCCAATAGGAGAAGGGGACCAGGAACTAGAGAAAAGGTTAGATCAAAAAGAATTAACCTAGAAGGTAACACACACGCACAGGAAATCAATGTGAGTCAACTCCCTGTATAGCTATCCTTATCTCAACTAGCAAAAACCCTTGTTCCTTCCTATTATTGCTTATACTCTCTCTACAACAAAATTAGAGATAAGGGCAAAATAGTTTCTGCCGGGTATTGAGGGGGTGGGGGGAGAGGGAGGGGGAGGGGTGGGTGGTAAGGGAGGGGGTGGGGACGGGGGGGGGGGGGAGAAATGACCCAAGCATTGTATGCACATATGAATAATAAAGCAATAAAAATTTTAAAGTAAATAAATAAATAAAAATTAAAAAAATAAAAGATTTTGGCTTATAAATGCCATAACCAACTACTTAAAAAATGAAGATAATTGCTTTTTAAATTTAAAAATCCACCTCCAGTTGCCATCTGTTTACCTAAGTCCTTTCTCACACAGTTGACAGACAGTCTGATAAATCAAGAGTGCCTCAAGGATCCTCCTGTGCCATTTGCTGTAAAAGACTGGAAAGAATGGTGAAAACATAGACTGAAATAAAATGGTGTTTCAAGATGCATTGGGAATTCAACCATGACAGCCAAGGTGGTCACATTTACCCCCCCCCTCCCCCCGGCCCTGCCACTGTGTTCAAGGGCCACCTCATCCTGGCTTCTCCTCTTATAAACAAAGTAAGAACCAGGCAGATTAGCAGAGCAGACACTTGGAGGGTCAATAACAGAGTTAACTGAACCCACAATTATTATTTTTTTAATCACAGACTACTGACATGGGGCAGAGGGCTGGGAATAGTAAAATATTTGGTGACTAATTCAAAGTTTTAAAATTGAAATCTTAAATAGACAAATGCATATCAGCTATTATGTATTTTATCGAGCTTTTTTTTTTAAACAAAGGCCTTGCTAAATTTCCACTTTTCCACCTACACTGCATTTTTGAGATGTGTTATAAAACAAAAATTTGCCCAATTTCAGAAGAAAGAATAATGAACCAAAGGAAGCAAAATAGTGAGAATAGTAAGGACGGGTACAGTGTCTGATGCAGGATTAAGGGTAATGGTTAGCACTGTGATTACTGACACAAATTATTAAAAAGCCTCCTACAACTATCAAATGACAAAATTAGTTCTATGCTACTATTGACAAATATTGCTTGAGTTGATCATGTGACTGCTGAGACTTGAGGGGTCAAAGGTTCCTAAGCAAACACACCCACCTTACAGCAAATGTCCTGGCTCAGTGACAGTGCAGTTCAAGGGGCGTGGTGACTTACTGCAGGCTTCACTGCCAGTGCAGCCGGTGCCACGAGTTCAAAACCCCTGAGGACTGAGTGGGGTGGAGGCTGCCTGCGAGACTCAAGCTTCAGGAGAGGAGGGCCGGGAACTGATACAAATTAGAATTAGACCCTGGAAGAAGGGACTGTCTGAGGTGGGTACATTCATGCAGCCCCAGCTCTGGCCTTGCCATTGGCATGGTCCCCATCCTCCAGCAGTCTTTGTTGCCTTACACCGTCCTTACCTTCACAAGCCCAGTAGGAAGACAAAGCCTTTCCTTTGCTTCTGAGAGCCTTTGGAGACAGAACTGGAGCACTTTTATTATTACTATTTATGAATACTGGCCTTTATTTGTTTATTGATGGGTTGATTTATAGCCCATGCTGGTCTCCAACTTAACACCCTCCTGCCTCAGCATCCCTTGTGCTGGGATTACAGATGTGCATTGCCACACTCTGCTGCTGGCCATTATCGGTAAAAGCTGGAAACAGTGCGGAAGTAATCACAAAAGAGTGTCATGAATCCACACACTGCGGTTTGCAAGGAATAACCTTCTATTCCTCTTCCTGGGAAACCCAAGAAGAAGGCATCTCAATTGGGGCTCTCCCAGCTCCCAGCCAGGTTTGACAGATGGCAGCGCCATTTTGGTCGCCGTCCACTGCCCAGTCGGTGCCCACGTGGCTGGCGCCATCTTCTACCGACTGGGGGAGGCGGGGCAATGAGGAGTCACCCCGCCCCTTTTCTGTCCCTATTTCCTGTTCCGAAGCCCCACCCCTCCCCGTGATTGACGTGTGTGTGTGTGTGTGTGTGTGTGTGTGTGTGTGTGTGTGTGTGTATTGGGGCTAGTTTTGGGGAAGGGGGGTAGAGGATGAGATTGGTACCCCTTACATCTAGAGAAGACCATAATTCTTGCTCTGGTTATTTTGGAGATGGGAGAGCCTCAAGAACTGTTTGCACAGGCTGGTCTCAAACCACTATCTTCCTGATCTCAGCCTCCCTAGTAGCTAGGATTACAGGCATGAACCACTGATGGGGACCATAATTTTTGAAGTAGGCATATCAGATAATTTTTGAAGTAGGCATGAATTTAACCATTCTGCAATTTTACTTTCTACATCTGGGAGCTCTGCCTTTTTGTGTGAGTGAGTGGGTGCTGGGGATTGAACTCAGGGCTTTGCCAATGTTAAGCAAGCACTTTACCACTAGCTTCATCCCCAACCCTGGCAACCCTACTTTTAGAGATCTTAAGAACACCATATCCCTTTTTTCTAACAATAGAAAAAAGGCCCTTTAGACCAGAGGTCTGTAGCGGACTGATCTTGGACTGAAACCATAAGCTAAAATAAATATTTCCTCCTTTTAAATAATTTCTCTCAGGTTGGCTGTGAAAAGCTAACCTACTGTGAAAAGCTGGATCTACTGCAGGATGTGCCACTTTTCATCCAGTTCCCTGCACTGATCCCGGAGTTTCTCCCTTCCCAGTTAGAAACTGGGTTATGCTGGGCAATGAGGACGTGTTGAATGAGGAGCCTCTGGACGAGAGAAGCAAAGTGCCTTCATGCACAGTGACTACTGCTATTTAAATTGGCTGGAAGCTCCTGCCACCCATGCACAGGACGCAGTCGTGGCCTGAGTCCAACAGCTCCATGGGCAGGCCCAGTGTATAGAGACGCTGGGCTTTGGGACCAGACAAAGGGTCATTCCCATCCTTGTTTTGCTGTTTATGTCCACCATTCCTGTGGAAAAGCTACTAGATTCCCCTCTGGCATTTCACATCTGAATCGAGGATGAAGATCAAGTTAAATGACGTAACAGATAGAAATAGGATGCTTAGGCTTGTGGTACCTAGGAGGGAATTAGTTCTTGCCTGATCTCATGGTGGTGTTATGTTGTAACGCTCAGAATTCTCTTTCTCGTTCTTCTGTCTGTCCTTTTCTTCCTCTCCTTGACAAGAACAACTTGATCTGCAGGGCGACGGCACTGTGTTGAATGGAGAAAGCCAGTCACAGAGGACCAAGTATTGGAGTGAGAAGCACTGCTAATGGATGCAGGGTTCTGTCTTTGGTGATGAAGATGTTTTAAAAATGGAAAGATTACATAATACTCAACATACTGACACTTACAGAGCTGCATGCTGTGAACGGATAAATTTTGTGACATGTGAATTATACCTGAGGAAAGTCATTATGACAAGTGCTCTGGCAAAGGAGGAGGGAGAGATAGAAGGACCCAGGAGAGCAGAGGCAAGACTGGACACAAATGCAGTCTGGGCCGGCATTGGGGGTAGTTAGGCCAAATCTTTACTCCCAGCCCGGCTTCCATCTGGCTGTGTGACCTTGGAAAGCCTCTTCACCTCTCTATGCTTCCCTTGCCTCCTTAAGAAATGAAATGAATTAAAAACAGGAGATAGGTCTTGATGACCTGAGGTCTCTTTTGGACTAGTTGCCTCCTGCCTAGGCTGGGGGAGGGAAGGCAGGGGGAAGCCAGAGATAGATAGGCAAAGAGGCCTTTCCCCTCCTCTCTTTGCTCTGTCCTACACCCTGCCCTCCCCTTGAACCCTAGGTCTTTGTTCAGCTTCCCTCAACCCTGGAAGTCCATGCATGCAGGGGAGAGTGTGAGGGTTGGATCAGGTCAAGGTCATGAGGAGGCCCGGACAGGAGCCCCACTGAAAAGGATTATTCCATTTTCTAGTAGAGATTATAGACTTTGGGAAGGAAGAACTTGGGAAAATGAGTGAAGACCTCAAGGAGACTCTCCAGTTGAGAGGTGGTTTTTCTGTCTAATTATAAGAATAACTTTCCCATTATGAAGGTTAATTACCATCTTTTAATATATAGTAGTGAATCTGTACTCCGTGAACTTACACGCTTAAATTTTTGATGATGGTAAAATATCTATAAATATTTCCATTTTAAGCTTTTTAAGTGTACCATTCCGTGGTATTAAATATATTCACACCGTTGCAACCATCACCAGCATCCAGCCCTGTTTTTAAATTTCTATAATGAGATATGATACAAAAAACTGTTCAACTCCATGAGGTTTTACATTTGTTTGTACCCATATAACTGCCAGCCAGATCTCCTAGTCCTCCTCAGCAACTGTATTCTAGAAATTGGCTTTTGCTAAATGTAAGCCTTTGCTTGGGGTGTGGAGACAAAGCATAAAAATCAGAGCACCGTTCTTTAGCGAGTGACTTAGGTGCTTTTGCAAATTGCACAGTCAATAACTCAATGTTTCATTCCTAAAGGTTCAAGTCCACGTTCTTGGGCAGGAAGGCACTGTACTAGGGACAGCGAACACAGTGCTCCACAGATCTGCTCTTGTCTAGCTGGCTGGAAGCCCTGTGTCCCACATCCCAGGGCCAGTTCATGATTTGAAAAGTTCTCATTGGAATGAGATTCTGAGAGGAATGAAATTCTCACTGCAGACAGGACAATGGTGACAGCCTTCTGCTGAACAGAACACAGAAGATATTTCCTACTTCTTGCCAGGTCATTTGTTAGGGAAGAAAGTCACACCTGCAAGGCACAGTGACTCACACCTGTAATCCTAGCTACTTGGTAGACTGAGATAGGGAGGATCAAGGTTCGAGGTCAACCAGGGCAAATAGTTCAACAAGACCCTATCTCTAAAACGACCAGAGCAAAATGCTCTGGAGGTGTGGCTCAAGCAATAGAGCGTCTGCTTTGCAGGTGCGAGGCCCTGAGTTCAAACCCCAGTTCTGCCAAAAAAAAAAAAAAAGAAAGAAAGAAATCCACAACTGGGCTCCATCAGTGACTTCAAAATGTTTTCTGGTTTTATAGCTGGATTCGAAATGCATGAGCTCTTTTTATCATTGTGTAGTAGAAACTGAAAGTGGTTAACAGGAGCCTGTGAATTTTTTTTCTTTTCAGTATTGAAATCTGGGCCGGCTGGAGGTGAAGGGACAGAATAGGAGTGAGAGTATAATTGATCAGGTGAAAAAGAAGCTGAGGAGAAACCAGGGAACGTATGTAATGAAGCTCACTTGGAGGAGGAAAAATGTTGAAGATGAATCATAGTAATCGAGAGGGGGAGGTGGTCCAGTTTCATTCAAGAAATACAGAAGAAGGCAAACATAAACAGAACCCCAGGGACCTTCCTTCCATTCCAGTTTATCGCCCCCACTCCACTACTTCCTTCCTTCGGTGGGTGCTGAGAATTGGAGCTCCAACTTTTCTACCTGCAAATGGGCTCTCTGAGGTGTTTTCTTTTTTCTTTTCTTTTCTTTTTTAATTGGACTGGAGTTTGAACCCAGGGCCAGTCCATTTTCCTCTGGTTATTTTGGAGAGGAGTCTAGTGAACTATTTGCCTGGGTTGGCCTCAAACCACGATCCTCCCAAATTCAACCTCCCAAGTAGTATAGATTATAAGCATGAGCTACTAGTGCCCAGCGGCCCCTTGCATTTTAACCTCACCCAGAAACCCTGGAGAGCTCCATGTGTACCTACATTTTATTCACCATCATCTCCCTAAAGCTCCCTGGAGCTACCTGGCAGATAGCAAACGTCAAAAAACCAGGAAGATCTAGATAGAAAGACCTAGCTTCTAACTGGAGAAAATGGCCAGGGCAGGGGAGAAGGAGACAAGGAGGAAAGTGACAACGGGGAGCCAGTCACCTAATTCAGAGTGAAATTCAGTTAGTGCTGATGCTTTCAAGTACAAGTATCTAGGGAAGGAAGAAAAGAAACCTTAGGGGAAATTAATAATAACTAATTTCAGTTCTGGAGCAGAACTGCCCAGAAAATATGAAAGAAAAGCATTTTCTTCAACTCAATAGGAATGAGGCAAAAAACAAAACAAAACAAAACCCTAAGAAAAGTAAAGAAAGAGAATTTGAGATTTTAAATTCTTAGCTTTCTTAGCAGAAACGGAGGAGTAATTGTAACCGTACACATAAATGCTGAATTTATTTGGCAAATCAAAACCATGGAGGCTTAAGACAGAGGATCAGAGGATTTTTCCAAGTGAATGCTGCGGACTTTCCAACAGCAGCAAAACACATAGAATTTTGTTTATTTGTTTATCTATATTTATTTATTGGTGGTGGCACATGCTAGGCAAGTGCTCCTCTTCAGAGATCTGTCCCCAGGCTGGGATATTTAAAATGGCCTGGGCTTTTCTGTGTGACTAAATACACCATCAATTTGGGAGCGTGCTCTACGGTTATTTTTAAAAAGCCTGTGTATCTCTGAAAGGCTAAACTTTCATTTATACACACATATGAATTTTGTTTTCAAATACTCCCTGTCTACTTGATCTGTTGGTTTCTGAGATAAGTGTGTCAGTGTCCCAGGGACTCCAATCTGCTTGGTTTTTCTCTTGTATTAATGGGATTTGCCCTGGATAATTTGAATGCCTACTATCAGGGACATAAAAACTGACGATTAGTTTGTTTTCTCAGTCGATTTTGCCTTTTATGTAGAGTGTAATGTTCCTTCTTTTCACTTTTAATGATTTTTTTCTTAAATTTTATTTTTTCTGGATCAATACTTTTTATGCTTCATTTTGTCTTTATCTTCCACACGCAATTCTTTCATTACTGTTTTGCAAGGCAAGTTGAACTAACTTTATAAAAATATAAAACCTTTCACTTTGCATTAATTATTTAAAAACCTAGGCAAAAATTTCACAGGCCAGCAGGACAGATCCTGATTTTTAAAAAGAACTGCGTTAAGGAACACCTTACGAGTCATAAAATTCACCTGTTTCAAGTATGCGACTGAATGATTGGTAGCAAATAGACACGTTGTGCAAGCATCACTGTAATCCAGTCTTAAGAGCACTGCCATTATCCTAAAGAGATCCCTGGTGCGCACTTAAAATCACTCACCCCTTCCACCCCCAGCCCAGGGCAGCCACTAATCTACCTCCTATCTCTATGGATTTGCCTTTCATGGACATGTCACAAAAATGGAATCCTAACTGGAGAAGTATTTTAGATCTGCCTTCTTCTCCTTAATATAGTGGTGCTGTGGCTCAGCCTTGCAAACCTCTTCTACTGCATCGGTTTCACATGCTTCTTTGTTAGCTAGTGTTGAACACCTGGGTTACTTTCATTTTTTAAATATTATGAGTGGTGCTGCATGAACATCCCTCTACAAGTCCTTGTAAAGACATATGGCTTCATTTCTTTTGGGTAGGTACATAGGACTGAAATTGCTGGATTATATGGGAATTTTATTATGTTTAACTTTGTAAGAACTGACAAATGCTTCCCAAAATGGCTATACTATTTTACATCCCTACCAGCAATATATAAAGGATATAGCTTCCTTCCTCCTTCCGTCCCCTCCTCCCCCCTCCCTCCCTCCTTCCTTCCTTCTTTCCTTCCCCTCTCTTTCTCTCTCTCTCACCTTTCCTCTCTCTCTTTCTTTTTTCATTGAAGGGACTATTGGGCCCAGGGCCTTACACATGCTAGGCAAGCAATCTACTACTGAGCTACACCCAGCCCCGATTTGCTCCCAGGGGTACAAGAGTTTGAACTCAGGGCCTCACGCTTGCAGTGCTTTACCACTCGAGCCACACCCCTCCCCCCCAACTATTTTTGCATTACTTATTTTTCAGGTAGAGTTTCATGTTTCTGCCTGGGGCTGGTCTGGGCTGCAATTCTCCTACCTATGGCCTCACAGAGGTGTAGCTACGCCCACAGGTGCACACCACACAACTGGCTTATTGATCAATATGGGGTCTAGCTAGCTTTTTTTCTGGGCTAGATCCTCCTAATCTCCACCTCCTGAGTAGCTTGGATTACAGTTGTGAGTCACTACACCCAGCCTCATTTGCTCATTTTCAAATAGGATTGCCTGCCTTATTATTGATCTTTAAAAGTTCCTATTCTGAAGAAAGTTCTTTATCAAACCCATTATTTACAAATATTTTTTCCCAGTCTGTGGCATGTCTTTTCATTTTCTTAATTGTGTCTTGTAGAAGGGTAAAAATTTTTAATTTTGATCAAGTTCAATTTATCTTTTTTTTTTTTTTCTGTTATGGATTGTGCTTGGGGCATTATGGCCAAGAAATTTTTGCCCAAGGGAAGGCCTGGAGAAGAAAGAATATGTTGCTTGCTTTAAGACGTGACACTTCTGTGGTAGATGTTGTTTCACACTGGATTTCTGATTGCTTTTTGAGAGTATTTGAAGGCATCTGCTATAGATGAGAAATAATTCAGAATCAGAAATCTGTAGAGAACCAGTATTTACTGAAAACTATTTACCAGCTTCCCATTATTGTGACAAAACACCTGAGAAAATCAGTTTAAAGATGGAAAGACATTTTTGCTCATGGTTCCAGAGCTTTCAGGTCATGGTCACTTGGCTCTGTTATTTCTGGGCCTGTGGTGAGGCAGAACATCATGATGGGGGTGCATAGTGGAGCAGAGTGGCTGTTCTGATAGTGGACAGGAAGTAGAGAGAAGGGAGGGGGCCAGGGATAAAATATACCCTTCAAGGGCATGTCCCCTGTCACCTATTTCCTCCAAATAGGCCCCAGTTTCTAAAGTTTTTACCACCTCCTAATATGCCATTAAAGTTATAAATCCATCAGTGGATTAATCCATTGATGAGGTCAGAACCCTTGTAACTCAATCACCTCCCAAAGGCCTCTCCTCTAAAGACATTGGGGACCACACCTTCAGCACATGAGCATTGGAGGACATCTGAGATCCAAACCTTAACAAAGTCTAAATAAATGAGGTTCAACTATCATACCAAACCTATAAAGTAAGCTCTGTTATGATCATCATAATTATTATTATCAAGGTAGGGAAACTGAGGCACCAGGAGAATGCGTGAGCAGCAGGGTAAGACAGTATTCGTCCAGAGAGGCACTCTCAATCACTGTGATACCCTCACTCCAGAGTGGATAGGGCTTAAGCATCTGGTTCTGGAATTCAACTGGGCCTTGACCGTGAACCTCGTCTCATTGTACAAGCCCTGGCCTCCTGATTTTATGCTACCTGCTGGGAGCTACCTGTGGAGCCAGCAAGTTGTAAATACTTTTTAAGAACATATAAGAGGTCTTGCCTATACAAAAGTGTTCTTCACCCGCTCTCTGAGGTACTTGGAATTTCTGCCTTTGAGAGTCCTATGTTTGGGGATGAAGCATCAGCTGCGGAAATCTTTGGTGAAATTAACCTCAGCCTAACATTTCATTGAGTGTGAATATGTGCCTGGTCTTTGGAAATGGTTGCAAACTCCAAGATGGCTATAATCATGTCCTTGTTTTGCATGCATTTTTAAATCTGGGCTCTGGGCTCCCAGTTTAGGGTAACCTGTGGGAAAGGCAACCCAGGCTGAGATGTGTTCCTCCAGGAATGTTTTGTATTCACTTCTGCTGGATGCCACCAGGGGTCATAACAGCCCAGAACTTTCCAATTATTACTATCTCTGTGTGGGACCCCAGCCCTCCCTGAGTTAAATTGCACCCCCACACACTCTGCCAGGACAGGGTTGTGGTGATCCATGCTCACAGAAGGTGTCATCTGCACACCATGCCCACACTCCCAAGCTGAGGCCCAGGCAACAGGCAGCTTTGTCATATTTCCTGGTCAATGGGTGGGATTTTCTAGTCTACGCTTTCATTCACCGAATGAATGAATTCACCCTCGGTTTTTAGGGGAAGCCAAAGGCCTTATGTCCTAGCCCTGTGAGACACTTAAAACCTCAGCCCCTTGATCACCAAAACGGTACACCCCATTACAGTACCCACTATGTTCATTCATTTTTAACTGCTTCTTTGTTTTTTTGTTTTACTTCTGGTGATTTTCCAGTTTTCCTGTGATATCTGCTATGAATTTAGAGGATATTTATAATATTTTATCAAGAATGTATAGGTCTTTTGTTGTGGGAAGTTGTTCAAAGTATCTATTCTGCCATTTTGTTGGAAATCAAAGTTAGTTCCAAGCCATATTTTTATGTCTACATTTTCCTCAGTACCTAACACCATATTGTACATAGATCGATTGCTTTATTATTTATTGAATAATAATTGAATGCCTGTGCTATTCCTAGGGGTAACGTATTATTGTAGGAAAATGGATTTGACCAGCATACTTTAATTTTGAACTCAGGTGAACTTCAGCAGGGACTAGGGAAGAAATGGAGGACCAGCAAGATTCAAGAACAGTGAGAGGTGCTCAAGACAGTCATTCCCAGGCAGCTCCCCCATGGACCCCAGGAAAGGGGTCATCTGGAGGCACTCTCTATAGTGTCATTCAAAGGAGGGGTTTCTGGGAATTTTGTAAATTGTAAGGAGGGCAGTAGTGTCTTGGATATCACTTTTCCACTGATAAGCTACTTAACGTTTGACAAGAAGGATGTAGCATTGTATGAACATAAGTGAAACTTACATTTCTCAATTTTTTTTCCCCGCAGTGCTGACATTTGAACTCAAGCATTCTATACTTGAGAATTCTACTACACTCCTGGCCCTCTCAACATCTTTTTTAAGAAAAAAAGAATCCAGGGTGGGGTGTGGTGGTTCACGTCTGTAATCCCAGCTACTTGGAAAGTGAAAATAGGAGTATTTTGGTCTGAGGCAAGCCCAGGGAAAAACATAAGACCCTATCTGGAAAAAAAAAACAACAATAAATGAAAGCAAAAAGGGCCAAGGGCATGGCTCAATTGGTAGAGCACTAGCTAAACTGAGCACTAGCTAAGCAAGAGGCCCCGAGTTCAAGCTCCAATACTGCCAAAAAAAAGAAAAAGGAAGAAAAAAAGAGGAAGGGAGGAAGGGAGGGAGGGAGGAAGGAAGGAAGGGAAGGAAAGAAAGGAAGAAGGGAGGAAAGGAAGGTAGGTCGTTCAGAGGATGTTAAGATCCCCCAACATGTTTACCCAAATCCATGGATGCGCCAATCTCGTATATAAAATGTCAAGAATGTGCCCATGACCTCTACATCCTAGCACACACTCTAATTCATCTCTAGATTACCAACAATACTTAATTCCGTGTAATGCTGTGTAAGTAGTTGTGAGACCATATTGTTTAGGGACTAATGCCATGGTAAGATCTACTTATCCAGTACAGATGCAAGGTTTTTTTTTTTTTTTCAGTGCTGGAGTCAGATCCAGAGCTGTGCACATGCTAGGCAAGCACTCTACTACTGGGTGACACCTGCAGCCTTGAGGTGCAATTTTTTTTTTTAAATATTGCCTTTGGTGGTATGGGGTTTGGACTCAGAGTCTCGTGCTTGCTAGGCAAGTGCTCTACCACTTGAGTCATGCCTTCAACCCTTTTTGCTTTAGTTATTTTTCAGGCAGGGTCTCAAACTTTTCCCCTTGTGCCAGCCTCATACTATATCTGGGATTATGACAAAAGCCACCATGTTCAGCATGTTTGTTGAAATGGGGGGGGGGGGCGGTTCCTTGCTAACTTCTCTTTTTCTTTTCTTTCCTTTTTTTTTTTTTTCTTTGACCTGGACTAGCCTGGAATCCTCCCATGTCAGCATGAGCCACCATACTTGGCTCAAATATTTTGACTTTTGGATGTGGAGTACGAGCATGTACATGGTGAGGAGTGCTAGGAATGAGTTCTTTAAAGGCTGTGGTGAAAGGTCAGAGCAGTGGCTGAAGGGACCAAGGAGCATCATAGGGTCTCTCTGAGGAAGTAGCTCCATGAACAGCCTTGAAGGACAGGCTCTTGTTAGTCTGGCCAAGAGTGTGCAGAAGAAACGACCAGAGGGAACAGTGTGCGTGCTGTCTCTCATTAGTCACAACTTATCTGCAGATGCTAGACCTGTTGCTTCATTGTCACGATGCCTGCATTTGGTGGCACTTCGATTGTTTTCCTGTTTCTGTTCTCAGATTCACAATGAAGATACCAAGGCTCACAGTTGTCAATTTACCTGCACAGGTAAGTAATGGAGCCAGGCATTGTGGCTCACACCTGTAATCCTGGCTATTAGACAAGCTAGGAGGATCATGGTCTCTAGCCGGCCTGGGCAAAAAAGCACAAGACCATATCTGAAAAATAACTAAAGCCATAAAGGACTGGTGGAGTGGTTCAAGTGGTAGAGTATCCACCTAGCAAGTGTGAGGCCCTGGGTTCAAACCCTAGTACTACCAAAAAAGAAAAATAAAAACCTAATGGAGCCTGGGCTTGTGTTGATCGTTTAAGTAGCTCATGTGCACAGGAAGCACGGAAAGTCCCAGGCAGCATAGAGTGGTTGTATTTCAGGTAGCAGTGTGACAGCTCATTGGACAGTCAGCAGCAAGAACTAGCCATCTTTGGAAATCAATGGCATTTTGAGTAGGACAGAGGATCGGGAGGAAGAGGTCCTGGCTGTAGATTTAACTGTGAGCCGTCATCATCAATAAAACTTGCCTCATCGGAGCTGTAATGAGGTTCCTGTGGGCACCGTGGAGTGTGCTGGTTTGCTGTCAGAAATTGAGTAATGCAGTGTTAGTGCTCCGGCTATCGACAACAGAACAAATTTCCATGGAAATTACTTTTAATATTGAGTTACTACAACTTAATGGCCACATTTTTAAAAAGACTGGCTAAATCAAAGAACACTAATGCCTCTCATCATTCATAAAATTAAAGATAGAACAGTGAAGAGGCTTGGAAACCCATCCCAGTCGGTGAAAACCACTGCAGTACTTCCCTTCTGCTGCTACATGGTTCAGGCTGGCTCTGCCCAAGGGCCTGAAGCAGGGTTTCTTCCCCTGTGTGTGTGTGTGTGTGCGCGCGTTTACCCATCTGCTGTGCTCAAGTTGCTGTCATACACTATTGTAGACAAACAACAAATAACAAACTTAAACAACAAACTTTTCTTCCTCCCAGTTCTGGAAGCTGGAAGTTTAGGTCAGGGTGCCAGCATGGTGGGGTTCTGGCAAGGGCTGTCTTCTCAGTTATGGACTAGCAATTTCCTCTTTATCCTCACATAGAGGAAAGGGCAAGAGAGCTCAGGAGTCTCTTATAAGGCAATGACTTCATTCATGAGGCTCTGTCCTTATGATCTGATCACCTCCAAAGGCCTCGCCTCTATTACTATCACACTGGGCGGCGGGTGGGGCGAGGGCTCTCTCTCTCTCTCTCTCTCTCTCTCTCTCTCTCTCTCTCTCGTCTTTCCTTTCTTTCTTCTTTTTTCTTTCTTTCTTCCTTCTTTCCTTTCTTTCTCTCTCTTCTCTCCTCCCCTCTTCTCCCTCTTTCGTTTTCTGTTCTGGAGATCAAACCCAGGGCCTTGTGCACATTGGGTGAGCATTCTACCACTGAGCTGCAAATCCCCTAGCCAGAGATTTCAACATGTGAGTTTTAGGGGCACAAACAATCGGTCTATAACACAGGAGAAAACATGTTAATTTTGTCCATCTAAACTAATTAATTAGTGTTAAATAAGGTTCTATAATATGAAATGTATAGCATACACATATAACTTAGTTTAATTTCTTACAGAGAGAAATTAACTGCTGAAGAATAAGACTTTATCAGATTGGTTTGACTTTGAAGGCACACACACACACAATTGCAAAATATCTAAGGTTTTTGACCTCAAGAGCCAATTTTTTTTTTCAGTACTAGGGTTTGAACTCAGGGTCTACACCTTGAGCCATTCCATCAGTCCCTTTTTGTTATGGTTTTTTTCGAGATAGGGGCTTGCAAACTGTTTGCCTGGGCTGGCTTCGAACTACAGTCCTCCTGATCTCTGTCTCCTGAGTAGATAGGATTACAGGTGTGAGCCAGCGGTGCCTGGCCCAATTTGTTTTTGATGGTACTGGGTTTTGAACTCAGGACCTCATGCTTACTAGGCAGACACTTTATTCCTTGAGCCCTAATTTTTTGCTGTGGGGAAACTGGTTTCCCTGTTTTTTCTCTCTTCCCATCATTGTCCACTAGCCCTACGAGCTGATTTTTAATCTCTTATCTTTCTGAGAATTCATAGCCTAAAAGAAAATACTCATAAACACTCAGATTATAGAGTTGCATTATCTTTCAGTCTTTAAAGGATTATCTTAAATGGAACCCAAATGGTCATTGTGATGGCTGATTTTGTGTCACTTTGGCTAAGCCATAGTACCCACTTGTTTTTGTTGCTGTTGTTTGTTTGTTTTGTTTATAGATAGGATCTCACTGTGTTTCGGAGGCTGGTCTTGAACTTCTGAGTTCAAGTGGTCCTCCCACTTCAGCCTCCCAAAAAGCTGAGATTACAAGTGTGTATCACCATGCCCAGCTGCTCAGTTGTTTCATCCAACACTTGTCTAGTTGTTATGGTGAAGATATTTTGAAGATATAATTAATACAGCTTAAGTAGGTTACTACTAATAACATATCAATTAGTTGAAGACCTCTTAAGAGCAAAAACAAGTTTTTCAGAGAAGAATGGATTCTGTCTAAAGGCTGTAACATAGAAATTCTGCTTTGACCTGGGTGTAGCAGGACACATCTGTAATCCCAACATTTGGGAGGCTAGGGTGGAAGGATGGTGAGTTCAAGGCTAGCCCGAGCTATGTGCAAGATCCTATCTCAAAGAAAGAAAGAGAGAAAAAAAGAAAGAAAGAAAGAAGAAAGAAAGGAAGGAAGGAAGGGAGAAAGGAAAGAAGGGAGGAAGGAAAGGAGGGAGGGAAATAGGGAGGGGAGGAGTCATTCCTTAATTTCCAGCCTGTCACTTGCCCTACAAATTTCATGCTTTCTTATACCCACAAGTTACTTTAGCTAATTCTAATTCCTTAAACTCTCCCCCCCCACATGGTATGTGCAAATAGATGGATATATATGTATGTATGTTTACATATATAAAATCACTGTCTAAAATCATCTTGGATTACAAGGAAGAAAACAGAACTGAGTCTCTCTTGTGGCAGCCATTCTGCTGCCTGCTTTGACCCTAGCACAGTAGTGAGGTGATGTCATCACCTCTGCTTCCTGGATGAGGAAACTGTTAAAGTAAAATTTGCCCAAAGTGACAGAGCTGGAGCTGTGAATTGACAGAATTGACTCAACATCCCCGGCATTGAACTCCTTTGGTGGCCTACCCAGGCTCCCTGATGACAGAAGAAGAGGTTTCAGCCAGGCCTCATGAAACACTGGGATAGGACTCACTCCCTGATAGAGAGTCCATGACTGCTAGTGTTTACTGAATGCTTGCCTGACATTGCGAAGAGCGTTTTGTAACAGCCCTGAGAAGCATCTACTATTACTGTTCACCTTTTATAAATTAGTAGGCTCTGATTATTAAGTGTTCCCTGCTTAAGTCACAGAGCGATTACTCCTGCTCCTCTCTGTCCCCACCATGTGCCCAGGCTGGAAGCAGTGCAGAGACATCTTCCTCTGCAGTTGTTCCAGTGTCTAGGCAAAGTTGAACCTTGGGGAATGCTCCCTCTGCCAGTCCCCTTCTCCCTGCCACCTCCTGTCCCATCTTTACACACCCTTGGCCCTAATCCTCCCTATAATGCTGGTTGTCAACACAGAATACCTGGACACACAACCTAAGCCCCGTAAAACGGAATGGTGGGACTTTAGCAGGTGGGGAGAATTTCAGCAGGCCAGTGAGGTGTTGGGAGGCACTCACAGGCAGTGGCTGGCTCCCTTGGCTGGGGATGGAGGAGAATTTAACAAAGGTACAATTCACAGAGGTAGGAGGAGGGTGCGGTGTGGGGAAACACACTGGGGCTAGTGCCCCAAGGAGCAACTCCCCCCACCCCTTACCATGCCTGAAGAAGGAAGAGAGGAAGAGCTTTGAAGAAGTCCACCTGGCAGAGGCTGTGGTTCAGCAGACACCTGCAACAAAACTCTGGCCACCCAACAGGGAAATAAATCTCCTCCCATGCCCTTAGCTCCTCACCCTCCCATTTGTTAGGCACCACCCAGTGTCCACACCCAAGATATAGGTGCAGTCCATGGAAGGCAGATTAGCTAGGGCTTGGGGAGGAGTGCTGCAGCCCAGCGTAGCGGCCCTCTGTCATAGGTGAGCACAGGGCCAGTGATAAATGAGGTGCACAGTTCTCACTGAGTAGCTGGTAGAATAACGACAAAGGCCATGAAGGTAGGCTGCCTGGTTTGAAGACTAGCCTGCTACCTTGGTGACTTGGACAAGTGGCTTTCCTGTTCTGTGCCATGCCCTAAGGACAAGAGTAAATTCTCACAGCAGGGCATGAGGAGGATGTCAGCTCTAGCACCTGAACAAAGGCTGGCTGAATTCGCATCAGCCTATGACCTCCAAGTAAAAAGCAAGGTGTGTGTGTGGTGGGGTCACAACGGGCCCCAGGTACTTACACTGTCAGGGAGAGACAGACAGCCCAGGCTTTACAATGCAAGGTAACATGAGCTGTCAACTGGGAAGGACTTTCCAAAGGGAGAGTGATCTTGCACCTGGGCAGGTCAGGTAAGGGGTTTGCAGAGGAGGAGCCTTGAGCAAGGTCTTATGGAATGAGTTGATTCACAGAAGGTCCTCTCTACTAATTAAACCAGAACTTGTGTCCAGCCCACAGCAGGTAAACTGTTCCAGGCCTTTAAGGGAGGAAGGAAGTCCAGCTGGGGATTAAAATGACTGGTGTGTCATCACCTGGAAATTAGGGCTGAAGCAGTGCAACAAGAATCCAGTAGGTGGCATGAATGGGCCAGTAATTGGGAGGGAGTTCCATCTGTCAACGTTTTTGATTTATAGAGGTTCTTTGTTTTTTTTTTTTTTTCCTTTTCAACCCTTCCCCTCCCTTATTTAACTACAAAACCAGGGGAATCTTTACCAAATGGCTCATTCAGCATTCAAACACATCGTCATTTTTTTTTCTTATCCCCATAGAATTTTCTGGTCCAAATTCATGGATTCCACACATTTATTTCTATGTATACCAACTGTCCATTTTATGAACTATATGCTGTTCATTTCACCAATATAGTGACTAGCATCTTTGTGATTGTGATTTACCGAGGTTAGATTCTTTTAAATCAAGGCAAACCATTTACATTGATACAGCTAAGCATTTCCCAAGAAGCTTGAATACCTTGCAAGTATAAGCTCATGTGTCTTAGTCCATTTTGCTGCTATAACAAAATTCCATGGAGTAATTTATAAATAATAGCAATACTCACAGTTCTGGATCTTGTGAAGACCAAGGCCAAGGCAGTGGCAGGTTGTGCGTCCCATAAGGGCCTTCTAACTGTGTCCTACACAGCAGAAGACAGAAGAGAACAGAGCCATGCTCCCCAGCCTTTTTATAAGGGCCCCGATCCCATCCATGAGGCTCTGCCCTCATAACTTACTCACCTCCCAAAGGCCTCGCCTCTTAATACTTCCCACTAGTGATGAAGTTCCAACACATGAACTTGGGGGGCTATCCAGACATAGCGCCATGGCATTTACAGAAAGTCTGGTTCATGTTGAGATGAAGCATCCAAACCCAATTTTCACTATATTGCTTTCCAAAAGAAAGGTAAAAATGGAGTACACCTGAGTGACTTAATATGATCAATGTATCTCTGAATTAGATGCAAAATTTCAAGAGGCAGATTCAGGAGTGCTGTCTTTGGGACTCTATAGAGTTAATTTACTAAGGGAACAAACTGTAAATTTACTGTAGTTTGGAAGAGGACTATCCTTGGCAGTACTGGGGTTTGAACTCAGGGCCTCACACTTGCGAGGTAGACCTCTACCATTTGAACCACTCTACCAGTTGGAATAGGATTGTCCTTTTCATGTTTGGGTGGGCATTGAGAAGGTTAACAATTTCTTCTTTTTTTCTCATTATAGAAAGGAATAATATTATAGAAAGCATAAAATATTTTAAACTAAAGAAAAAATCATCCTTAAACCCAGCATCTCTGTGATAAGAGCTGGCAATGTGATATATTGCCTTTCTTTTCCTTATGCATTTTCATTCATTTGTAGAGTAGATATTAACTGTCTAATTTTCATTCTGGGAGCTGAAGATCCAAAAGCAAATGATAAATAAGAGTTCTTGATATCATAAACAAGAGAACAATTCAATGAACAAATGAAATAAGGCAAATTCCAGCCATTCCCTGCAGGATGGAGGAAATTGAACAAGGTATAAAGAGGCATGGGAGTTCTCATTCTTATATCAGGTGCTCAGGGATAGCCTCCTGGGGACATTGGTGTTGGCCATGACTTAAAGTGCTGGGAAGGATATAGTGTGTGACAAGAGGAGGAAGGGCATTCCAGGCAGAAGGAAGAGTCATGCAGAAGGCCAGATGGGCAAATAAGCTGGGTGCATTCCTGGGTGGCAGGGGAGAAGGTGGCTGTGGCCCTGAGAGTCAGGCAGAGGGCTGGATGCTTCGAGCCTGGGCAAGGGCGTAGGACTTTCTTCTGTTAATCATTGTATACAAATTTGTAAGAACACATTTATCATTCTGCTTTTTTCCCCCTTGACATTGTTAACACACTCGTGTCATTGCATATAGTTCAAAGCCATCATTTAAAATCAACACATACCATTCCATCAAGTAGATCCTCAGTAATTTACTTAGCCATTTTCCCCATGAAAGGCATCTCCTCTTAAAAATATCTCCAAGTGGTAATGTGCCTCACCTTATCTGCAATTTTTTCAGTCCCTTGGTCAACGATGAGTGGTCCAAAATGAATGAGTAGACAATTCCAGAAATAAACAATTCATAAGTTTTAAATTATTTGTCATTCTCAGGGTAGAGATAAAATCTCACACCTTTCCATTCTGTCCCAGCTGGGTCATGAATCATTCCTTTGGCCAGTGTATCCACACTGTATATGCTACCTATCCATCAGTCATGTAGTAGCTATCTGGGTCATCAGATTGTCTGTTGCAGGAAAGAGTAAGGGGGTTTCTGCAGCCACCCATATTCCATTAGGTGATTAAAAGGATGCTGATACCTGGTATGGTGGTGCCTGCCTAGAGTCTCATCTACTTAGGAGGCTGAGGCAGGAGGCTTGCAAGCTTGAGGCCAAAATGGGCCATTTGGTGAGACCATGTCTCAAAATAAAATTAAAAAGAAAAAGGGATGGGGTGTAGTTCAGTGCCTAGCATGGGCAGTACTCTGGCTTCAATCTCCCATACTGCAAAAATAAATAGATAGATAGATAGATAAATGAATAGATGGATGGATGAATGAATGAATGAAGAAAGAAAGAAAGACCCCAAACCAACAATGCTGCTATGGTACTAGGTTTCTGGGGGAAGATTGTTTCTTTTTGTGATCCCATGAACATGACTAGAACAATTTTATTGGGAAGCTTACTTTGTGACCTTTTGGAAGAACTTGGTTTTAATATAACTATCCCATCCTGTGAAAGAGCCAACCCCCGTCTTCAGAATTTACCTATGCATTTATGGTGTGCTTTGATTTAGTTGTTATTTCTGTCCGTGGTCACCTCGGGTCTGCTTAACCCCGTGACTGCTGTGTCAAAGAGCCTGCAGGATCAAATGTGCCCTTCAGAGAAGTGGGGTGCTTGGATATTTAGGGTCACTCACTGTGCCACTATGGGCGCAGGACGCCTGCAGAAACAGCTGTCTGTCTCAGCAGCTGGCAGCAACTAATTTACATTTTTGGATCTGCCTCTATTTTCTGACCAGTTTGCATTTTATTATAATATGAATTCTCCTCTGTGCTCTTTGCTCTTAGATTTCTAGTACTAGAAAAGACTTTAGAGATTATCCTAAATCCTTCATTTTTACACATAAGAAAACTGAATGTAGAGAAGTGACTCACCCAAGGTCATTCACCTGGTTGGTATTTAGATTTTTTTTTAAGCAAAAACAGACGTTTTGTCTTTATTGAAGGCCATGTTCCTCCAGGCAGATTTCAATGAGCCACCCAACCAGTTCTCCCCTGAAATAAAGAAAACATCTGTATGGGTTGGATTGTATCCTGTAAGAATTTACGTTTTGAAGCCTTAACCTCCAGTGCCTCTGAATGTGGTCTTATTCGGGAGTGGGGTCCTTGCAGGTGAAGTTAGTTAAGTCAATGTCATACAGGAGTAGGTGGACTCCTAGCTTAATATGCCTGACATTCTCAGAAAGAAGGGCAGACCAGCCAGGCCTGTGATGCACACCTATAACACCAGTTACTCCAGAGGCAGAGGCAGGAGAATCAAGAGTTCAAGGCCAGCCCAAGCAAAGTTACGGAGATCCTATCAAAAAAAACAAAATGCAGACGAAAAGGTTGGATTGTGGTTCAAGTGGTAGAGCACTTACCTACCCACATTCCTGGGTTCGATCCCCAGTACTACAAATAAATAAGTAAATAAATACATAAATAAATAAATGGGTAAATTTGGACACAGGCACACACAGAGGAAGAACGCCATGCGAGGATGAAAGCAGAGATCAGGTGATGGTCTATAAGCCAAGGTACAGCAAAAATTGCTAGTAAACACCAGCAGCTGGGAGAGAGCTGGAGCAACCCTTCTACCACTGTCCTCAAAAGGAACCAACCCTGCCTAAGCCTTAGTTTCCAGAGCTGTGAGGCAAGCATTTCTGGGGTTTGGGCCACCCAGTTTGTACACAACGATAGCAAGCTAATACAACATCCCATGCTTGTTGGGTATACACTGGATTAGAGAGTCCCAAAACAGAACCCCCACTAAGCCCAGAAATACACATATAATGCTGGGTGCTCCAGGCTCACGTCTGTTATCCTAGCCACTAAGGAGGCAGAGATCAAGAGGACTGTGGTTTGAAGCCAGCCCCAAGGACATAGTTCTTGAGACCCTATCTCAACAACAACAATAACAAAATCACAAAAAAGGGCACCACTTATCAAAGCCAATGGGGCTTCTGGAGAGTTGAATGTGTGGCTTTGTCTAACCATGGAGTGTCATAGACAGCCATGCTAGCCCATGTAATGCTCCCAGAAGGAGCTGGGGATGGAATTAAAGGATCCTGGTCTTTGTAGTTTTAGAGGGTTTTCTTTCTTCTTGACATCTTTGTAGTATAATGCATGGCAGTTATTTTTAATTTTGTTCCTTTTTTGTCTTGAGAGCTGTACCCTTATATTATGGGAAAAGCGATATTCCTGTTCAATTCTTTTGGAAGTTGTAGCTTCTTTTCTCTGTCCCTAGCCCATCTGTCTGAAGCCCTGCACGCCAGTGAGCAGTGATGGTATGGAGGGAGGTGAAAGGCAGTGAGCAAGGGGGACCTTCTTCAGTCCCCTGTGGCCCGATCACATGAGGAAGGATGACAGCAACATCCTGAAGAGCAGTAGACTGGCTGAGCTTGTTGGGTAGACACGACCAGCTTTCCCTCCCCAAAAGTTTGACAAGGAGGTGACCCTTTGGGGTGACTGATTCTTGGTTTCACTCAACAGTGAGAGTACAAAGTCTCAGCACAAAAATCAAGTCAGAATAACCTTTCGAAGCTTTTGCCCTATTAAAGACTACTTACCTGAGCTGGCAGGTAAAATTATGGCCTAAAGACGAAAACATGTAGACTGCAGGTGAAAGAATTAGAAATTAGATTTGTCGTTCAAGCAGAGAGCCCTTTGCCTGTCGGTGCTGTTGAGGGCACCTTCAAAGATCTTGGGCCAAGGGCACGGACGAGCTGGAAAGAGGCAAACTTTCCCCATGTTTCAGCATGGGTTCCCCCCTGGCCAGAAGAGCACAGGAGGGGGCAGCTTCGCTGAAAGTGCCCTGTTCCTTTGTGTATTAGTATTTTTTTCTTTAGGTGGCTCTAATCAGGATTCTTGTTGTCAGCCAGTCTCAGGTTCTGGTTTCTGGGATGCCTTTGCATTTTGAAAAGGAAGGAAAAGGGCAAGAATTACAAAAAGGCAGGTCAGAACCAAGTCATCTGGAAAACTCTGCCATATCACTCTGTTCCAACGGCCTCTGGAAGTGAAAATAATGGAACCAGTGACGTTGAATACCGAGCCACTCTGCATGACTCATTAAACTGCCATTTCCAACACTTTTGCCTCATGCTGTAAGAACGATAGAACCCTTTAACAATCTATACACTTAGATTCCTTTCTATCTGAAAAGCGTGCACTCAGACATGAGCACAGACATCAGTTGAAACATGGGACAGTTGTAATGGAGCTAAATTTGAGAAGCCACCAAAGCGTGACTTAGGTAGCCCGGCCTGTTAAATCAAGATATGCAATTAATTGCTACTCTTTTATTTATTATCTTTAATCCCTCATTGGATACAGTTCACTTGCTACTTCCTGGGAAGAGGCCACGGGCATAGGCAGGAATGAATAATTATGAAGCAATTGCTTTGTTGTTACAAACCTGGGCTCAGATGTAAATTCTAATCACTTCTTTTTTCCCAGGACAGCACTCTCTGAACTCAGAAGGGCGTTCATTTTCCCCTCCTTCTACCGCTGGTGGGCAGAAAGTCAGGCTTGTCCAGATCTTGGAGGTCACCAGTGTTTTTCTTGCCCTCACTAAGGAATTGGCATGTTCCCCCAGGGACTCATTGACGCCCTCCAGGCTCCTTAGTCACTTTTCTTATATTACAAGTAAAACTTGCCTTGGTGAGCCAGGCCTTACAGCTCTCTCACCCCACCTTTGACCTGCCACTTTCATTCCTGCTTCTCTCTCCAGGTCGCAAGCTCTCTGTAGATAAGGACTCTCTCTTTGAACTGCCCATGGGTTTGAGCAGAGCCAGGCTGGATTTCACGGCCACCAGGAAACCATTTTCCTTCCTGCTTAATCAGTAGCTTCCTCCATTGTTGGGATGTTGCCTAAAAGTCATTCTTTGTCTTTGTTCCCTGATAAAACATGTATTGTATTTTTTTTTGGCAGCACTGGGATTTGAACTCAGGGCTTCATGCTTGCCGGGTAAATGCTCTACCACTTGAGCCACTCCAGCAGCATTTTTTGTGTTGGTAATTTTTTAGGTAAGGTCTTTACGCCCAGGCCAGCCTGGACCTCAATCCTCCTATTTATGCTTCCCTTGAAGCTGGGATGACAGACACATGCCACAGCACCCAGCATTTTCTTAGTTGAGATAGCGTCTCTAAACTGTCTGACCGGATTGGCCTCAAACTGCAGTCCTCCAGATTTCCACCTCCTGAGCAAGGATCATGGGTTTCAGCTACTGAGCCTGGTCCACGCATATAGTATTTTTGTGGCAAGTTCGATGAAGTCAGCCTCAACTGTCTTTTGCAGGTATCTTGAATAAGTTTATACAATCTTAGTCTGAGAAGAGGCTGTGTAGGGGAGTAAGGAGAAGTGAGACAGGGCTGGGGGTAGACATCAGTGTTGGGGGAAGAGCACACATACTAGAAAGACCCAGACCATGGAAGAACAACTGTGGACCTCTCCAATATGGTATATTGGGAGAAAAGAATTAGAATAGATTGTAACACTTATGTCTCAAGATGCCTTTTAATTGAAAAACACACGATTCCTAATTATGAAAGTAATTGCTACTTCTTATAGAAGGCCTCATAAGGCACCTGCACACCCATGTTTATTGCGGCACTATTCACAATAGCCAAGTGATGGAAACAGCCAAGATGCCCCACCACTGACGAATGGATTAAGAAAATGTGGGGAGATTCCAAGATGGCGGCTAGAGGTAGGAAGCAGAAAGCGACCCTCCTATAGTGAAATCTTGGAGAGATGCTGGAGACACACTCTGCAGGCATAATCACCAGGAAAAGGCATAACTTTGACCCCTCCACATCTCCAGCCGGTGCAGAGAATCTCCACTTCACGTTAAACGGAGAAACGAGGAGGGCCCCCGGGGCGCCAGTGGCTGGTGCCCAGACAGCTTGGGAAGACGCGGACCAGGTGAGCTTTGCGGTACCGCGGTAGCCCCACAGACAAGCCTGGGCCAGAGCAGCATAGCCCCCTGGACACACTGACCTCCACCCGGGAAAAAAAAAAAGAGAAACTGAGTAATAAGCAATAAGAACAGTTAAGACACGCTGGAAAGAGGGTGGGGCGCCCTGAGCGCTGAAGATTGGGGGAAGGGAATCCTTCCCGGGACTGTAAATAAACAAGCCGGGCAGGCCGGAGAGGCTCTGGTGGGAGCAGGGCGCGCCCAGCAACCAGGAGCGGGGAAGCTTGTGAGAAGAGGGAAGACCCACTTCCCACGTGAACTGGAAACAAACATGGCGGCCGGCAGGAGCAGCAGCACCGCCCAGTAAGCAGGATCAGGAAAGCTGCTGAAAGTGGCAGTGGGAGGAAAACTTCAGAGGAGAGGGGCTCCCACATGAACTGTAAATAAACACGCAGGCCTGACAACGCGGGGCAGTGTCACCTTTCCCAGTGCTTGGAAAGGGGAAAGCATGTAGCAGAGGCTCCCGCACAGGAGAACTCTGAGCAAACAAAGCCTGTGGGACCAGGTGAGTGCTAGCCCACCCCAGAGATCTGCATAAATAACACCGCCAGCTACAGGCTGAGAGCAGCAGGCAGGCAAGCCACAGTTGCAGATACCACTCTCAGAACTGCCTCCAGATGCTTTTTTTTCTTTTTCTCCCTACCTTTGATGAGAGAACAACCGAATTGCATCTGCAAGCTGAAAAACTTACTGAAACTGTATTGCATTTGAACTGGGGACACTTGGTGGGGCTTGTGTGTGTGTGTGTGTGTGTGTGTGTGTGTGTGTGAGTGTGTAGTTTTGTTCTACTTTATGCATACCCTTTGATGAGACAACTACAGAACAACATCTGAGGCACCAACTCCAGGACTGGAGATTGAGACAGACACTCAAATTATTAAGACTGAAACTGCATTGCATATAAACTTGGAAGTTTTTTGGGTTTTTTTTTTAATTTTCTATTTTCCATTTTATTTTAATTCATTTTTATATATAGATATTACTTTCATTTACTTATTTTTTATTTTTTTATCTTTGATTTTCAATCCTCTCTCTGTCTCTCTAATGTCTGTTCAGCTTACTGTCGATTAGTACACTAACACTCCCTGTTTATACCTTTGAAACTCTCTTGTCTGATACCTTGTTCTGCATTCTCCCTCTTGTCTGTATATTTGTTTTCCCCTTTTCTTTAACTTCTTGCTTTCCATCTCAGCTCACTCTTCCATTCTAAATACTACCATTGTTATTATTACAAGCTAGAAAATACTTAATTACACACAGTACAGGGACAGTAACAACACCAAGGACAATGACGGGAAGACAGAAAAAACAGGGAAACCAGTTTCCCCACAGCAAAAAATTAGTACAGGAACCAGAGGGGAATGAAGAGAACAGAAACTCAGAGCCAGACTCCAACAAAATGAAGATAAACTATGCCAAAGGACCCAATGAAGCCCACAAGAATAATTTAAAAGAAGACATACTACAAGTACTCAATGAGAATTTTATAGAGATGATACTGGATAGGGTCAACCAAAATGTACAGGAGACACTCAAGAAATTCCAAGGCAATAAAAATAGAGAATTTGAAAAAGCAAAAGAAGAAATAAAGGAAACCATAGAAGCACTGTATAAACACCAAAGTGAAAGAGAGAACACAATGAATAAATGGATAAATGAACTCAGGACAAAAATAGACAACAATAAAGAAGAAAACAGCCAGGATATGGAAAACCTCAGAAAAAAGAACGAAACAGAACTGCAAAACTAAATGGAAGGCCAATCCAGCAGAATAGAACAAACAGAAGACAGAATCTCAGAACTTGAAGATGAAATGGTAATTAAAGGAAAAACCGAAGAACTATTAATTAAACAACTCAAGACATGTGAAAAGAAAATGCAAGAACTCATTGACTCCATCAAAAGACCAAACTTGAGAATCATGGGCATCGAAGAAGGAGAAGAGGTGCAAGCGAAAGGAATGCGTAATATATTCAACAAAATAATAACAGAAAATTTCCCAAATCTAGAGAAAGATATTCCCATACAGATGCAAGAGGCCTCCAGGACACCAAACAGACCAGATCAAAATAGAACTACTCCACAACATATCATCATTAAAACAACAAGTTCAGAAACTAAGGAAAGAATATTGAAGGCTGTAAGAGAGAAAAAACAAGTAACATACAAAGGTAAACCCATCAAAATCACAGCAGACTTCTCAACAGAAACATTAAAAGCAAGAAGAGTGTGGGGTGAGATCTTCCGGGCACTGAATGAAAATAACTTCAACCCCAGGATACTCTACCCAGCAAAGCTATCATTCAAAATAGATGGAGCAATAAAAGTCTTCCATGATAACTAAAACAATATGTGACCACAAAGCCACCATTACAAAAGATTCTGCAAGGGATCCTGCACACAGAAAGTGACACTCAACTTAACCATGAAAAGGCAGGCAGCACCAAACCACAGGATAAGAAAAAGCAAGATAGTAGAGAGTAACATCAAGTTAGGTACACACAATCAAACCTTCAAATAACTAAGACAACTAAATGGCAGGAATCACCACATACCTATCAGTACTAACACTTAATGTTAATGGACTTAATTCACCCATCAAAAGACACCATTTGACAAAATGGATTAAAAAAGAAGATCCAACAATTTGTTGCTTACAGGAGATTCATCTCACCGACAGAAATAAGCATATGCTTAGGATGAAAGGCTGGAAGAAGATTTACCAAGCCAATGGCCCCCGAAAACAAGCAGGAGTAGCAATACTTATCTCTGACAAAGTAGACTTCAAACCTACATTGATCAAACGAGATAAAGAAGGACATTCCATACTAATAAAAGGGGAAATAGACCAAAAGGAAATAATAATCATCAATCTGTACGCACCCAATGTCAACGCACCCAATTTCATCAAACATACCCTGAAAGACCTAAAAGCATATATAAATGCCAACACAGTGGTTGTGGGAGACTTTAGCACCCCATTATCATCAATAGATAGGTCATCCAAACAAAAACTCAATAAAGAAATCCAAGATCTAAAATATGCAATAGATCAAGTGGACCTAGTAAATGTCTACAGAACATTTCATCCAACCTCTACACAATATACATTCTTCTCAGCAGCCCATGGAACCTTCTCCAAAATAGATCATATCCTAGGGCACAAAGCAAGCCTCAACAAATATAAGAAAATAGAAATAATACCGTGCATACTATCTGACCACAATGCAGTAAAAGTAGAACTCAACAACAAAAGTAAAGACAAAAAACATGCAAACAGCTGGAAACTAAATAACTCATTACTTAATGAAGAGTGGATCATAGATGCAATAAAAGAGGAAATTAAAAAGTTCCTGGAAGTCAATGAAAATGAAAACACAACCTACCAGAACCTATGGGACACAGCTAAGGCAGTCTTGAGAGGAAAGTTTATAGCCATGAGTGCATATATTAAAAAGATTGAAAGATCCCAAATCAATGACCTAATGATACATCTCAAACTCCTAGAAAAACAAGAACAAGCAAATCCCAAAACAAATAGAAGGAGAGAAATAATAAAAATAAGAGCTGAAATCAACGAAATAGAAACCAAAAAAACCATACAAAGAATTAATGAAACAAAAAGTTGGTTCTTTGAAAAAATAGACAAGATCGATAGACCCCTGGCAAACCTGACTAAAATGAGGAGAGAAAAAACCCAAATTAGTAGAATTAGGAATGCAAAAGGGGAGATAACAACAAACACCATGGAAGTCCAGGAAATCATCAGAGACTACTTTGAGAACCTAGATTCAAATAAATTTGAAAATCTAAAAGAAATGGACAGATTTCTAGATACATATGATCATCCAAAACTGAACCAAGAGGAAATTAATCACCTGAATAGACCTATGACACAAAATGAAATTGAAGCAGCAATCAAGAGTCTCCCCAAAAAGAAAAGTCCAGGACCTGATGGATTCTCTGCTGAATTCTATCAGACCTTTAAAGAAGAACTGATACCAACCCTCCTTAAACTGTTCCATGAAATAGAAAGGGAAGGAAAACTGCCAAACACATTTTATGAAGCCAGTATTACACTTATCCCAAAACCAGGCAAAGACACCTCCAAAAAGGAGAACTATAGGCCAATCTCCTTAATGAACATTGATGCAAAAATCCTCAACAAAATAATGGCAAACCGAATTCAGCAACACATCAAAAAGATTATTCACCACGACCAAGTAGGCTTCATCCCAGGGATGCAGGGGTGGTTCAACATACGAAAATCAATAAACGTAATAAACCACATTAACAGAAGCAAAGACAAAAACCACTTGATCATCTCAATAGATGCAGAAAAAGCCTTTGATAAGATCCAACATCATTTCATGATAAAAGCTCTAAGAAAACCAGGAATAGAAGGAAAGTACCTCAACATTATAAAAGCTATATATGACAAACCTACAGCCAGCATTATACTTAACGGAGAAAAACTAAAACCGTTCCCTCTAAAATCAGGAACCAGACAAGGATGCCCACTATCTCCACTCCTATTCAACATAGTACTGGAATTCCTAGCCAGAGCAATTAGGCAAGAAGAAGGAATAAAAGGAAAACAAATAGGTAAAGAAACTGTCAAAATATCCCTATTTGCAGACGACATGATCCTATACCTTAAAGACCCAAAAAACTCTACTCAAAAGCTCTTAGACACCATCAATAGCTATAGCAAGGTAGCAGGATATAAAATCAACATAGAAAAATCATTAGCATTTCTATACACTAACAATGAGCAAACGGAAAAAGAATGTATGAAAACAATTCCATTTACAATAGCCTCAAACAAAATCAAATACCTAGGTGTAAACCTAACAAAAGATGTGAAAGACCTCTACAAGGAAAACTATACACTTCTGAAGAAAGAGATTGAGGAAGACTATAGAAAGTGGAGAGATCTCCTGTCGGAGACAAGGCTCCCTTTGTGAGCCATTCTGTCTTGACCTTGCCCACGGTTGTTTGTCCCAACTTCTCCATCTCCAGCACAAGATGGCGCCGTCCCTGCTTCTCTTCCGGGAGTTTACCTTGCCGCCGGCACGAACGTGCACCCTATCAGAATTCCTATAGCAGAACCAGCCAACCAGCCTGCACCTCGTCGTACCCCTCACTCCCTCAGCACATAAATACCCCTGTGTGAACAATAAAATTTTGCAGCTTGATCAGAACTCCTGTCTTGCTGTCTCCTTCGTGTCTCTTGTCCCTTCATTCTTCCCCTTCTAGGTTCGCTACCCACGCTGATGTGTCCTGCAGGACAGGACAATCTCCCATGCTCATGGATTGGTAGAATCAACATAGTAAAAATGTCGATACTCCCCAAAGTAATCTACATGTTTAATGCAATTCCCATCAAAATTCCAATGACATTCATTAAAGAGATTGAAAAATCTACTGTGAAATTTATATGGAAACACAAGAGGCCACGAATAGCCAAGGCAATACTCAGTCAAAAGAACTATGCAGGAGGTATCACAATACCTGACTTCAAACTATATTACAAAGCAGTAGCAATAAAAACAGCATGGTACTGGCACAAAAACAGACATGAAGACCAGTGGAACAGAATAGAGGATCCAGATATGAAGCCACACAACTATGAGCAACTTATCTTTGACAAAGGAACTAAAAATATACGATGGAGAAATAGCAGCCTCTTCAACAAAAACTGCTGGGAAAACTGGTTAGCAGTCTGCAAAAAACTGAAACTAGATCCATGTATATCACCCTATACCAAGATTAACTCAAAATGGATCAAGGATCTTAATATCAGACCCCAAACTCTTAAGTTGATACAAGAAAGAGTAGGAAATACTCTGAAGTTAGTAGGTATAGGTAAGAACTTTCTCAATGAAACCCCAGCAGCACAGCAACTAAGAGATAGCATAGACAAATGGGACCTCATAAAACTAAAAAGCTTCTGTTCATCAAAAGAAATGGTCTCTAAACTGAAGAGAACACCCACAGAGTGGGAAAAAATATTTGCCAATTATACATCAGACAAAGGACTGATAACCAGAATATACAGGGAACTTAAAAAACTAAATTCTCCCAAAACTAATGAACCAATAAAGAAATGGGCATGTGAACTAAACAGAACTTTCTCAAAAGAAGAAATTCAAATGGCCAGAAAACACATGAAAAAATGCTCACCATCTCTAGCAATAAAGGAAATGCAAATTAAAACCACACTAAGATTCCACCTCACCCCTGTTAGAATAGCCATCATCAGCAACACCACCAACAACAGGTGTTGGCGAGGATGCGGGGAAAAAGGAACCCTCTTACACTGTTGGTGGGAATGTAGACTAGTCCAACCACTCTGGAAAAAAATTTGGAGGCTACTTAAAAAGCTAGACATCGATCTACCATTTGATCCAGCAATACCACTCTTGGGGATATACCCAAAAGACTGTTACTCCAGAGGCACCTGCACATCCATGTTTATTGTGGCACTATTCACAATAGCCAAGTTATGGAAACAGCCAAGATGCCCCACCACTGACGAATGGATTAAGAAAATGTGGTATCTATACACAATGGAATTTTATGCAGCCATGAAGAAGAACAAAATGTTATCATTCGCTGGTAAATGGATACAATTGGAGAACATCATTCTGAATGAGGTTAGCCTGGCCCAAAAGACCAAAAATCGTATGTTCTCCCTCATATGTGGACATTAGATCAAGGGCAAACACAACAAGGGGATTGGACTTTGAGCACATGATAAAAGCTTTAGCACACAAGGGAGGGGTGAGGATAGGTAAGACACCTAAAAAACTAGCTAGCATTTGTTGCCCTTAACGCAGAGAAACTAAAGCAGATACCTTAAAGCAACTGAGGCCAATAGGAAAAGGGGAACAGGTACTAGAGAAAAGGTTAGTTCAAGAAGAATTAACCTAGAAGGTAACACCCACACACAGGAAATCAATGTGAGTCAACGCCCTATATAGCTATCCTTATCTCAACCAGCAAAAACCCTTGTTCCTTCCTATTATTGCTTATACTCTCTCTACAACAAAATTAGAAATAAGGGCAAAATAGTTTCTGCTTGGTATTGAGGGGGGTGAGAGGGAGGGGGCGGAGTGGGTGGTAAGGGAGGGGGTGGGGGCAGGGGGGAGAAATGAACCAAGCCTTGTATGCACATATGAATAATAAAAGAAAAATGAAAAAAAAAATAAAAAATAAATAAAACATCCAGGTCATTCTCTCTGGAGAGCCTGAGTAGACTCACAGCTGGGGAGGAGGCATCTCACCTGCAGGAGTTTGTGAGGGCCAGAAGGATGATTGCTGCCTCCAGGCCACTTCAGAAAGCAGAGACTGGCTCCTGCCACAAGGAGGAGATAGGTCTGGTGTCTTCTCTATAAAGTGCTCATCACTTCAAAAACCCAAAACATATCAATCAACCAACTACACCATAGCCTGAAGGAATCTAAGCCTTTAAAAAGAGTCTTTTTATTGTTTTTCATAGGTAGGTTTGAATTATCCTAATTAACTTTTTTTTTCCTATAGTACTGGGGTTTGAACTAGGGCCTTGCACTTACTAGGCAGACGTTCTACCACTCAAGCCACACTGCTAACCTTTTTGCCTTAGATTAGACTTCAGATAAGGTCTTGCAACTTTTGCCTGGGGCTCCCTTGGACTGCGATCCTCCTACCTCTGTGCCTCCCACATAGCTGGGAAAACATGCCTGGCTTGTTGGTTAATCCTGGCCTTTTGTGCTTTTTAGAATGTGAATATTGATACAGTGTTTCCTCACATATTATAAATGTACATTCCTTAAAATACAAAGAGCAAAATACAGAGAGAATCAGACCTTGTCCACACCCAGATGCTCGGGAGCCAGTGTGTACTCCAAGGAGCAGAGCGCCCAGGTCTGGGACACAGGCACAGAGGTGGCCTAGCTCACAAGGTGGGGGGAGGGGGGTCTCTACAACCTAATTCTCAGAGACTTTCTGGCCCTGTATTGGGTAAGGATCAATAGAGAGCAGCCTGTTGGGATTTCTGTGGGAGTGTCAAGAGGTCCTGTGTGGAGAACTACCTAAGTCTTGTCCCAAAGTAACTGCTCAACTCTCACCAGCACCCAAGGCTGGCCAGAGACTGAGGGAAAGGGACACTCAGGAGAGAAAACTAACTGCCACTGATGACATGCCCCCACCTCCCAGACACAAAGACCATCACTATCCTGAATTGACTAGTGTTCTGCTCAATGTTCACAAGGAACTTCCAAATGTGACCTTGTTTGGAAATGGAGTCTTTGGGTACATAACTAGTCTAATTAAGGTGACATCAAATTAGAGCTCCAACCCAATGCTTGGTGTCTTTGTAAGAAAAGGGAAGTGTGGATGTGGACACAGAGATGAGAAAGCCAGGTGACAACCCAGACACAGACAGAAGATGGCTGTATGAAGACAGAAGCCGAGGCCGGAGCAATGCAGCCACTAGCCAAGAAATTCAGGACTGCTGGCAACCACCAGAAGCTAGAAGAGGCAAGGAAGGACCCTGCCCTAGAGCTTCAAAGTCAGCATGGCCCTATCATCACCTTGGTTTCAGACTTCCAATCTCTAGAACTGTGAGATGATCATCTTTTTAAAATGACCAGTTTATGGTGGTTTGTTACAGCAGCCCTAGAAAACTCATACAGTCACTTGGTAGACCTCACTGCATGGAGTCTGCCTTATCCTGTCTTCAGCAAAATTCTCCCACTTTCTTAGAAATTTTAGCATGACTGAGATTAGGAAAAAAAAAGACTTTAAGGTTTTAAAAAATAGGCTATAGCTCATATCAGGTTAGTGGGCATGGGAGCTGACAGGACTACAATAGAAAATGCATCAGTTACCCGTGGACTTGGGAGTTCTGCAGCAGGAGCAGTGTCTACAGCTGCTTTCCCTGTGCAGGCGGGGGTGGGGGTGGGGCAATGGACAAGAGTAGCACCAGGCACTTCTTGGGCCATTTCTGTATGCCACATGCTCATCATCAGAAAGTGAGACGCCAGCACCCACAACGGTAGTACCCAGGTGCCAGATACACCTGCTTTCCCAATGTAGGCCCTGTGCCCAACCAGCAGGGCACGAGTGATGGGCCAGGGAGTGACTCACTCCTCATAGCATCCTAGCTGGGCATCGATCCCTTGTGCCGTCTGTTCCTCCATTTGCTCACCACATGTCTACTGAGTACCTGCTCATGGTGACATCGCATCTGGAATGAGATCTTCTGAAAGCAAGGTGGGCTGGCTGAATGAGAGGCAGGGCTGGAGGAATCCAATGATGGAGAATGGGACGACAGACTTGCCAATTGCGTGATGGTAACTGGGGGGTGGAAAGCCAAGCGCTTCTCCTGTTTGAAAAATCAGTCACGTGTAAGGCCTCAGCTGCTCAGTTTCCCTGGCGGGGAAGAAGTACATCCGTCCATCCAGGAAGCTGGCTGCTTCCTTTGGGGCTCTGAGAAGGTCTTAGCTGCCTCCTGATGACTGTTTCTCTTTGAATTCTGTGGCTGATTCCCATGCTGTGGCCGAGGGAGGAGCTAGGGTGACCTTGGAGACGGTGTTGCTGTCTGTCTGGGTCGAGACGGAGGTGGGACTGATGTGTCTACCTTGCTTCATTCCTTTGGGGGTAGTGATGGAGCCATTACCATTCCCAATGTCTGATATTGTCATAATATCCTCCTCTCCCCACCTTTCCCACCCCAGCAGAAGGCTTTAAAATCACAAGGTAAAATGCTATAAAATGTTTCTGCCTCAGGCTTAGACCAATAAGCTATTATACCCGAGTGCTGCAGGTGGGCTTCTAATGGTCCTTTTCCCTAGGCAAGGCTGCCAGGTCTGGATTCCATGCTAGATGAGAGTCGTCAGCACCAAACACAGTTGTGGAAACAGTGTCGGCCTTCCCTCTGTGTCTGAGCTCCGTGCAAATCATCATAGACGACAGTGCTTGATGGAGAGGCGAAGCCCTCCAGCCATCAGCACCCAGCCTAGCTCCAGCTGTGCAGGCCTAAGAGGCCCTCTCCCTACTCTGTGCCACCACAGGCTCTGTTCTCTTAATGTCCTCTTCTGTCTGCTCCAGGCTCTTATCGCACCAGTCACAGCATTTCATTTGCCTTCTTTCTTTCTTTTTCGTTTTGGCCTATAAATGTAATCATATCTCTCCTAAACTAAACAAAATAAATCAAAACAACAATAAACTACTCTTCTTTGATCCTTCATCCCTCTCCTCCACTCGTGTCCCCTCCTGTGTTCACTGGAGATGGATGGAGCTGATTTAGGGTCTCAGCGCTGTAGCTGGGCTACCAGCAGGGAATGACACCTACGGAAATGGCACTCGCTTTGTGTTGGGCACAGTGCAGAGGGATTTGCATGTTTCATCCCTTCTGCTCTCAAGGCAATAGGTTTTATAAAAATAAAAACCTTAAGCAGAGTTACTTGCTTAAGGTCACTGAGCTCAACCAATTTGAGACCTGTGCTCTTTGCCCCAAAGCCATTTAAGCCATGTGGCCTCTCTTTGAGTAAGATATAGTCTCCCTGTAAGTAGCCATTCTGGAAACTTCCCAGCACCTCTACATATAAGCGCTGATCTTGGCCAGAAGCCCTCAGCTTCCATTTCATCTATAAAGTGTGATTAGAAAAAAGAACAGTAATTACCAAGGGGGTGGGGCAGGAGAAGGAGAGGAATTGGACAGTGGACACCACAATACAGATAGGTAGGAGGAGTAAGTTCCTGAGTTCCACAGCTCAGTTTGGTGGCTCCAGTTTTAGCAGCCTCTGTCACATGAAGAGCTAGAAGGAAGGTTTGAAGGCTCCATACAGAAAGAAATGACAAATATAAAATGATTAATGATACAAGGACCTGATTTGGTCCTTACACATCCTGTTGAGCTATCACAGTGTACCCAGCAATATGTACGACTGCTAATGTGTCAGTTGGAAAGAAAACTGCAGACGCTAATACTCCTGGCTTCTTAGAGCTGTTGTTGAATGAGTAAAATGATGCCGGAGTGATGAGCAGGTGCTGAAAATGTTTAAGTGCAAATTGATATTGGTCTGCAAATGAGCGTTAATTCATTGTCACTGAGTCGGGTGTGTTCAGCTCAGTTTTGTGGCTTCAAGGTCCTGAGGCTTGCTCCGTGCTAAGTGCTGAGCAAAAGTGACCTCAAAAGAGCAGGTTTTCTGAGACTAGGAGTTCTAGGCCAGAGGTCCAACTCTAGGGATCCCACATGGGAGGTCTGGTCACACCTCAGGGTACTAAGTAATGGGAGGGGCGGAGACCTGTTATGTGGCACAGGCCCTCTGTGGCGAGAGGCAAAGCTAGCCCTTTGCCCCTCCTCAGGGTGCAGACACAAGCTTTGTGCTTAGAGGAAGAGCTGGGGCTGGGTCAGAGGTATGCATCTTTTTAAACCGTCTCTGCCACAGGTGTGGTCCGGTGGTTTTCAGGATGGTCAGGAAAGGATTGGTTAAAGGAATGGTGGTGCTGTCTGAGGGGCAGTTTTGTCTCTTGTCACAGATATTATTGATCAGTCCTGTCCTTCCTGGATTCCAAGATGGCTGCAAGGTGACTGCTCAGAGAGGGAGGCAAGGAGGCCAAGCTTTTTATGCTGCTTCCAAGTAACTTGTGGGCCCAAGTAAGGATCCAGTGCTTTTTAGCAAAAGCAGTTTCTAAGTACTTCCTATATTCCCTCTCCCTACAGAGATGCCTGGAGGATAACTGAGGCCACAGAGATGAGAACAGAGCTGAGATTTACTTGATGTTTTTCATGTTTCTGCTACTAAATGCATCCTGCAAACCAATTACAAACACATATAGACTCCAAATGGTACCCTCGAGAGTGGCTATGGTGGACTGACCATGCTCTTGGGTTCAGTCTTGGAAATAGTCCATTTCTGCAGGTGCTATGACTCTTTGGCCTTAAGCCTGCAAATAACACTGTAATCCAATGGGGTGTAGAAAGAATCGACATACTAGTGCCACAGAGGAGAGGCTCATCTGCCCACCAATACCAGTCTTAGTAGTGACTTGAAAGTTGCCCAGTGACCTGGCTCTAGCTCCCCTCAGCTGAGGTTCCAGCTTAGTACTACTCACACAAGATCCTGGAGGGGCACTTGCCCATGTCTTACAACCAAAGAATTATCCATCTATGAGAACCTCCTTGATCAACTTTCTAACCTCTCCCACAACAGATCCTGAGGACCCCAGTCTCACCTCTAGCATCTCTTGCTGCAGTTGGGGAATGATCCTGCCCGTTTAGAGAACAATGGGGAGACATGTATATCCGGGCACTGGGATGGGCCCACAGCCTCTGCCTCATGCTGAATCCTGAAGGAGCCCAGTCTCAGCCCCAGCCTCTCATGCTATAGTCAGGGAACTTTCCCACTTGTGCAGGAAGTGACTGGGAAATGTGCACCTATCTGGGTCCCTGGGGCAGGCTCACCAGCCTCTGCCACCAAGATCCTGGAGGGAACCCAATCAGTTCTAGCTTCCCTTCTTGCATTTGGGGAACTGTGAGACAAACCTGTTTGGGACACAGGGACAGGCTTTTATGCTCAGATCTCCAGTGAGCTTTTCTACACAGCCCAGGTAGTCTCCTCACATCTTCCCTAGGTACATCAGGCCAGGGTACTGCACAACCTTGGGGGACTTGCAAGGCTCATGGCAAACCTGGGCTTAAATCATTCTCTACTGCTGAAACGGCTGCAATGGGTATGGGCTGAAAGAGCCTAAGTTCCTTAGAAATTCTGGACACAAGTTTCTTAGACTTCTCTACTAAAGAAGGATGGGTACAAGTGTTGCCATAGTGTGAAGACTGGAAAACCTAATTCTTCTATGAGCAGACATCAATGCACATCCACAAGCATGAAGAACAAACAAGGAAATAGGACCTCACTAAAATTAAGGTGCCAGTGACCGACTGCCCCTAAAGGGATGGAGGTATGCCATCTGTCAGACAGAGAATTTAAAGTACCTGTTTTAAGAAATCTCAGCAAATCCCAAGAAAGGACAGAGAAACAATTCAGAATTTATCACAGAAATTAAACCGAGATTGAAGTGAAAAAACAAACAAACACGTAGGTCCTAGAAGAAAAGCATAACAAACAAAATAAAATACATTTGTTTGGGGATAAAGGGAACTAGAAAAGATAGCGTATGCTTGATATATTGAAATATTCTTGCTTTAAAATAGTTTTCACCTGCTTCTTCTTGATACTCTTCAACCTCCCCATTCATTCTGAACTTTGGTACTTCTATTGCCTGTTCTTAGATGGTCCAGCAGGGTGAAGGTTTAGCAGGAGCGGGAAGAGCTGTAATTTGTAATGAGATAGGAGCCATTGGTGGGTTCTTACCAGGGGAGTGACATGATCTGACTCCGGGTTTTACAGTCTCTCTGGGTAAGGCCCAGAATCACAGGGTACCATAGACAAGAGGGATGGCTTGGTCTATGGAAAGAGTGGGGAGGTGGTGACAAGTACCTACACAGATTTGGGCTATAGTGAAAGATGAGACAATGGAATTGACTGGTGACTCAGTCCTGAGGGATAGGGAAAGAGAAGGGGGTAACTCCTAGCTGGCCTAGAATGATAGTCTTTCTATTTAAAATATATACATGTGTACTTGTATTTTAAAAATATGAAGTATTCTACATAAGTGCATTTTTATACATCTTTATAAGTAGAGACATACACATTTTTATGAAGAAAGAGAGAAAGAGTCAGACCGAGACAGATGGACATAGTCAAAATTGTTAACAGTTGTTTTTCTTGGATAGTTGAGAGGCAGTCAAGGTAAAGAAAGGGAGTGCCTTTCTTTTTTTGGTTTTTGACCTATTTTGCTATCTGTTTAATTATTATTATTGTTTAAATAGATTATTATTAAATTATCTATTCAATTATTTTTCAATGACCATGTATTAATTTACCCAGGATGATATACACAAAGCTGTTAGCAATGGTAATGTCTAGATGGTGAGGATAAAACTTTTTCATATTTGTGTTAAGTAATTGTATTAGCTATCTATTGTTAATAACGACCACCACAGACTTAGTGGTATAAACAACACACACTTACTATTCTGCATTTTCTGCAGGTCTGGGCACCGCTGAGCTGTAGCGGTTACAAAGCTGCCATTCAGACAATGACTGGAGCTGTGGTCTCATGTGGGCTCGAGTGGGGAAGGATCCACTTCCTTGCTCACATGGCTATTAGCAGCAATGAGTGTTGTGTGGGTTGTCAGACTGAAGTCTTCAGTTTCTTGTTGGCCAGAGGTCACTGTCAATTGGTTATCATGTACATCTTCCCAGCATGACCTCTTGCTTCCTCAGAACCCAGGGAGGGGAGTCTCCTCACAAGAGTCATTTGGATGTAACATGATCACAAAAGTGGCAGTCTTTCATCTTTGTCATATTGTACAGAAGCAAGTCCCAGGGCCCATCCACACTTGGGTAGGGCCATCAAAATGGTAGGAATACCCAGAAGCTCTAATGATAGGAGATATAGAGTTTGTCTTCCACATTTATGTTCTGATAACACTTTATAGTGTACATGTAGCCTGTATAATAATGTACTATTTTGAAAATATTGTATTGAGTTTAAAAAATGTTTAAAACAGGAAATATCTGTTTATAAATGGCCATACAAGGGTTAATTTCTTTGCCAAAAGAATTTCCTAACAGGCACAGTGGCTCAAACCTATAATCCTAGCTACTTGGGAGGTGGAAATCTGGAAGGATGGTGGTTTGAGGCCAATCCAAGCAAGACGTTCTCAAGATCATGTCTTAGTCAGTGGCTGGATGAGGTGGTACATGCCTGTCATCTCAGCTAGTCAGGGAAGCACAAACAGAAGGATCACAGACCAGGCTGGCCTGGGCATACAGTGAGACCTTATGTCAAAAATAACCAATCCAAAAAGAGCTAGTGGAGTGGCTCAAATGGTAGAGCCCTTTCCTAGCAAGTTGAGACCCTGAGTTCAATCCCCAGTACTGCCAAAAAAAAAAAAAAAAATCTTAAGCAGGGCTGATGTTATATACCTGTAGTCCTAGTACCTGGGGTACTTGGGAGACTAAGGGAGGAGGAGGATGAGAGCCCATGAATTGCCAACATGAACAAAATAGCAAGTACCATCTAATTATGCTTCCTAAGGTGAAGTGTGTTCAATAATACTAACAGAAAAGACAGGACACACAGGACTGGGAGTGTAGCTCAGTGGTAGAGCCCTTACCTAACATGTAAGGTCCTGGGTTCAATCCCTGGCACCACATGCGTGCACACACACACTTCTTACAAAAAGCCCCCTGGGCATACTTCAAATAGGTGGTGAGGGGTCATCAAGGATTAAAGAAGAGAGGAAAACTTACTCCTTGCTGATGGGGCTGTGTCTGAAAGACTCTCTTGTCCTGATAATCTTCACAGGCTATCTTCAAGAGCACTTCCTCTGGAGCCTGTCCATAGCTCTGTAGCTATGGTGCTAGAGAGGAGAACAGCAACCAGGATGTGGAAAACGGGGTTCTAGCTTATAGCTAATTATTCCTATAACTGTCAGCAAGGAATGTAACCTTTCTAGGCTTCAGTTTTCTTATATTTAAGTAGGGATGAAAGTGGTACTTGTATCATTTTCTTTGGAGCCAGATGGGTGGTATGAATCAATTCATAACTACTTAGCTTTCTAGAAGTTCCAAGTCTAGAGTCTCTAGGACCTCATTCTGGGCCTCAGAGGGATTCTTCCATCCACAGCCTGTTGTCATTGCTACTTGGTTCAGGACTTCCTGTGGTGTAGCAAACTTCCCCCACAGAATGTCGATACTGTTCACAAGGACCAAGTCCTGCTTGGTCCCCCGAATGCACAGTTGTCTGGACTAGGGCTGGCCTCAAACCCAGCTGGGCCAATTAGTTTCTAGCCTTTGTGAATTTGGGCCTGGGACTGTAAGAGCAACTCAAAGACAGCCTCACCCTTAGCAACACCATCGTGTTTCTCACCTCCCTGGGCTCCTCAGAGAAGGGGACATAGGCATTGTGAAGCAAGTTGGACCAATGGCCCTAAGCTTCCTACCAAAACTTTTAGGTTGGCCATGTCACTCCATCTTTCCTTTGTCCATGAAGTGCTCCTTAATTTACCATGTGTGACACTTTATGGTGTTCCATTTACTTTTTACGACATGACACTCACTTGGCTTTCTAGGAGTTCGATGGTCAGGAGTCTAGAGGCGGGGGTTGGCATCACCCACATTCTACAGACCTAGAAGCTAAGGCTTGACACACTCAAGTCACTTGCCCAAAGTCTGAGCTGGTGATTCAAGGGAAATTAGGAGGCTGAGTCACTGTCTGTCTGGAACCTGGTGGTGCTTGTTCTCAATCACAGCCTTGAGGTTGGTTGAATGGTGAGGGTGGTGGCCACCTGGTGACAGGGAAGGAAGACTCCATGTTGCTCAGACAGTGGAATACTGAGGAGAATGCAGTATCCAGGTGTGGACACTAGGTGGCAGGGTACCATAGGGTAGATAGCTTCCCCCTGGCCAAGATCTGCCTCCTGTGTTCCTTGAGTCTTGCTTTCTGCATTCTTTAACATTAAGAAATGTTATGTCCTAGGGCTGGCAGAGTGGCTCAAGTGGTAGAGCACCTGAGGCCCTGAGTTCAAACCCCAGTACCACCAAAAAAAAAAGGGAAAAGATTTAGCTACAAGAAATGTTATGTCCTACTGGAAATCTTGAATTCTTTGATGTTAACACGAAGATAGGTGCAACTATTAAGTAGTTACCCAAATTCTAAAGGTTTCATATTTTATGGCAAGACCTAAAGGGGAAATAAAGACTGAAAAGTCAGTGTGTGTGGGGGGGGGAAGGCAGTGATATAGAACTACTGAAAAAGACAAGGATTCCATAAGATTGCTTTTCTTTTTTTAAAGAAAAGAATTTAAGAGGTTTTTTTTTAAAGAGATTCATTTAAACAATGATTCTTGCATATTAAATTTAGAAACATTTAATGATAAATTTCATTTAATTTTCATCCAGTATTTGAAAGAAATAAGACCTTTTAAAATTCACTTTTCCTTACTTTTTCTTCCAATTATGGAAAGGGAAGTTTATATGATCTCATTTTATAGGCGAGGAGTCCACTTCAATGAGGTTTTATCTTGGCACTATAGTATTTTAGAATACTATAGTATTTACTTTAATATTGAGACTTAAAGTCGTGTTGTGTTTCTGTAACTTTAGGCAAAACCAGGCTCGTCTCTTGACGTTGCCCACGGAGGGGATGAAGTGAGGGCTGGAGCTTGATTTGGTGTAGTTGCTCCAGGAAAACCCTCTTTCAACCCTCACCTCACTTTAACATGAAGCAGGGACTGTGTACTAGCCTAGAAGGGGTTTTTGCCTTTTCCAAAGAGTTCTGGAACTTGCTTTCAGAATGAAGCACCCCTCACTTTAACTTCATGAAGTCTGAAGCCTTCTGTTTTGCACGCCATGGTGGCTGGTTATTTAGACTTCCTTACTGAGAGGAAACACTTAGCAGAACTAGCTAAGGTCGAGCTTTTGGTCTGAGGAATGAGGCCAAAGCCATCCCACAGCTGTGCCAAGGCTTTCCTGTCCTGCAAGTCTGAGCCAGGCATGGGAGGCTGGTGTCTGGCTGTTTAGTCTCTTCTTAAACTGGAGGTAGGCTCCATGTTGCTTGCCTTCTCCCACATGTTGGGAGGAATGTATTGTCCTGGTCATCCTGCTGCTTCACCCCCACCCCCACCTGCGCTGACAAGGGTAGGACATCGGTTCTAACCGGGACCAAGCCTCCCTGGATCATGAAGATGCAGCGCTTGGCAAGGAAAGCAGCACTTGATGTTCACAAGTGAGAGAACCTTTGGACTGGACCACCTCCACTGGCTTTCCTGGGCCTCCAGCCCAGATGGCAGATTGTGGGACTTCCCGGCCTCAGCAGTCACAGAAGCCAATCCCCCACTATGCTTTGCCATATGTCCTGTTGGTTCTGCTTCTCTGGGGAACCCTGACTAATGGGGGTAGGGAATCGCAGAGTACATACAGAGCTAAGAGTGGAAGTTGTTCAATAGGGCACCAGAGAACAGTCTGGAACGGTGCAATTGGCGAGAAAGACAGTTCCCTGTCCTTGACTCACCCCTCCCTTGTGCGTGTATCACACTGGTTTCTGTGGCCCCATACTTCTGATATACAAGACTTTGATTAATAACTGGTGGGTAAGGTTAGCAACAGCTAGACACGTGAGGTGGCATTATATTTGGGCCTGGTCTTGCAGCCCGAGGCGTCCCCAAAGGGAAGGGCAGACACAAGCGAGTGTGGCACTTCGGAAGGGCACCTTGAGGGAGGCTTATCAAAGCCGCAGCCCAGGGTATGGCCGCAGGTAGATAAGTTCTGTTGACCGATCAGCTGATGTCCTTAGACTTGGTGGCTAAAACCCATGACCTAGGGAACCCAACAGCCACACTGCAAGGACACAGAGTCCCTGGGAGCCCAGCCTTTCTAATAATATCTTTTCTCCACAGAGTGTGGACATTAAGCATCCTTGTTTGTTTGACTGGGGCCACCAAGCCTCCCTCCTATGCCCACTCCTTAGGATGAGAGTGACATCCCGCCAGCTCGCTTTCCCACATGTAACAGGCTTGGGGGAAACAGCTGTGGCTTCTCAGTGGCTTTGGTTGTAGAAGTTTCTGTCTCTTGTCATCGAGTCCCATGAAGTAAATATGGCTAGGGCAGGGTTCTCGAAGCTTGTGTGAAACTTCTGGACTTCACACATTGCTGGCTGAGCCCTAACTTATAGTGACCATGGTGGGCTGGAGTGTGGGACTCAGTGACATTGTGCTTTGAGAGCAAGCTCCCCCAGCTTCAGACCATGTCCTTAATTAAGCAGTGTCTAGAATGTGTCAGGGAACCCAGGTGGTTGGAGATTCTCACTGCCCCGCAGCCCCTCCATCTTCATGGACAGAGCAGGCCGGCTCACAAGCCGGGTGGAACATGGTGCTGTGGATGTTTGTGTAACAGTCAGGTAGAACTCAACTTGCAATCTCTTCCCTGGGAAAAAAAACTTGTCTTCCTGAATTAATTTCTGACAAAGGACACTTTGGTTGACACTTCCTGTCTGGAATTTAAGTCATGTGTCTGGAATTTGAAGAAATTAAGGTTGCTTTGGTGAAGAATGCTGTTCTTTCTAGAAGAGGGGCAGAGATGGAAGGTGATGAGGTGTCAGGACTGTGGAACCTGATAGCCTGGCTTGGTTACTTTCTAGTTGTATGACCTTGGGCAAGTTGCTTGATGTCTCTATGCGCCTGTTTCCTCATCTTTGAAAAGGAATGATAATAGCGTCTGTGTCCCATATGGTGAGGGGAGAGTGGGCTAACGTGTTAAGAGCTATAACCGTGCTTGGCATGTGGCTAGTGTTATATAAGGGGATTTGATTATCTTTCACCATTAAAGCCAGAGCAGAATGTGAAATAAAAGGATGTCTAGGCAAGACAGGTACTCAGCAGCTTGCAGAAGTGACAAAATGTCTTGGCGCAGGAAGTGTGGCCCCTCTAAATCAGGCTTCCCACTAAGGAGCCGGGTAACTCTGAGCCTGTCAGAGCTTCGGCCCCCTCATTTTAAAGTAGAGTGGTGATAACAATTCGTGTATCCACCAGTAAGTGATTAGATAAGCAAAATGTGGCATAACTATACAAAGGAGTGTTATTTGGCCATAAAAAGTTATGAAGCTCTGCTGGATATGATGGTACACACCTGTAATCCCAGCCATTTTGCAGATGGAGAATCTCGAGTTCAAGGATGGTCCTGGCAAAGTTGGCCAGACCCTATTTCAAAAGGAAAATACAAACAAAAGAGTTGGGGGCATGGCTTTAATGGTAGAGTGCACAAAGGTCTGGAATCGAACTCCAAAAGTATGCAAAGAAAAAAATGAAGTTCTGACATGTTATGACATGGTTGAACTTTAAAAGCATTATGGTAAGTGAAATAAACCAGCTCCAAGGATGACTGTCACATGATTCCACTCCTGGTAGGAATCCAGAGTAGGCAAAAGCATAGAGACAAAAAGTAGAATCGAGGGCTGGCAGAGTGGCTCAAGTGGTCGATCGCCTGCCTAGCCTGTGTGAGGCCCTGAGTTCAAATCCCAGTACCACCACATCACCACCAAAAAAAAGAAAAACTAGAATGGAGGCTACCAAGCCTGGGGGAGGGGAAATGGATGGCTACTGCTTTGCTTCGTAGTCACGAGTTTAGGCAAGGAAAATGTCCTGGACGTGGATAGTGGTGAAGGTTATAGGACTCTGAGAGAACTTAGTTCCATCATTAGGTAGTGATAACATAAAACACTTTAAACTTCTACCCTGCTCACTATAAGGAAGGCCTTTGACTTGCGACTCACAGCACACACACACACACACACACACAGAGTTTTGTGAGGCGGTGCTGACCGTTGCTGTGTGCTGTGTTTCAGATTTGTTCAGTTTTGATAAACTCTGCGGCTGCATTGTGCAATGTCATGGGATGTCCGTCGTGGCCGCTAGGGGGAGCTGGTGGTCAGGCTGCACCCAGGAATCAATGGGCTGGATGGGGTTTGTTAGAGGTACAGTGTCTGCTCACAACCACTCACTCTCTCACACCCACTGACAGGCCCCTGCGGAGGGACTATGGTGCTCGTTCTCTTTAGTTAGCTGAACACACCTGTACGTAGTTAATTTGGTTTGAAGTATTCAAGTTGTTTCAAAATGTTTAATAAAGTATTTCTAAGAAACATGTACAAGCAGGGTGCATTGACTCACATCTCTAATCCTAGCTAGTCAGGAGGATGAGAGCAGAAGGACTACGGTTCCAGGCCAGTTTGGGCAAAAAGATAGTTTGCTGCGTTTGAGAGGATGGTGCCCCACACAGGGAAGGGCGCAGAACCTGTCCGGTGAGGTGCAACCTGTGTGTAGCTCGCTCAAGTCTCAGGGTGGCTGTCTCAGCAAATAAGTTGGGTGTGGTGGTGTGTGCCTACCATCTCAGCTGCAAAGGGAGCTGTAAACAGGAGGATCTCGGTCCACACTGGCCAACATAAAAACATGAGATCCTAAAGCAAGAAGGGCTGTGGGTGTGGCTGAAGTGGTAGAGCACCTGCCTAGCAAGCGTGAGGCCCTGAGTTCAAATCCCAGTACTGCCCCTCCGAAAATTACAGAACTTTTGAGTGAAAAATCCCCACATATTTTTTTAAAACACAGTAATAAAACATGATTGAGGAGGAATTGAGTGATCACATCCTGCTGTGAGGAATGGGAAACAGCAGTTGATGTGGTTAGATAACCTTTTCCTGGCTCAGTGTCCCCTGGGGGTGCAGCTCTAAATGCGTTCTTGTGTATTAGCCCTTGGGTTTTTGGCTCAGTGCTTGGAGACTCTTCTTCCAGGAGGGTGGAATTTGTCTTTTTCTTTTTTGCACAATGGCCCTTCTGAAGTGTGACTGGCCACCCTGTGACTTGAGTGAGCTACGCCCAGGTTGCCCCTCACCAGACAGGTTCTGTGCCCTCGCCTGTGTGGGGCACCATCCTCTCAAACTCAGCAAAGGTGGCTGGTTTTGCTGGCCATTTTGGGTGTTGGGAAAATGAGGCACCTAGACGAGTCCAAGAAGTCAGAGAGCCTGACCATTGTGATGTGGAAACCACGCACGAGAAGAAGACCTCTTCGCATGCAAAGCCAGCCATGCTGAGGACACCCTGCCTGCCCGGGGCTTGCTTCCTGAAGCAGATGTGAGACGTCACCTGCATTGGCCCAAGAGCACCTCAATGTTTGTCTAGTGAGAAGCCATGGGCCATCAGGTGTTTCAACCTTTCTTTGTGAGGGCAGGGGTCAGATCAGAGGCTGTTCAACCACACCATCTTCAGAGAGTGTTTGGGAATCGATGTAAGCCTGTCCTTGTTCTGTGGCCTCTGTGTGTTCCCTTAAGGCTGTTTCTCATGCTTGACCAAATCCTGCCTGCAGTGTGCTGAGCAGGCCAGAAGGGTTAAACGGCCCTTGGCAATGAGAATTCCTTTAACTTCCTCAGCAAGTGGTAAAGCTCTCTTCTCTCTAGCTTTGCCACCCACTTCAACATTCACTCACCCCAGCCTGGCCCAACCAGTGCCCAGCCCCCAGGTGACAGGTTAGGCTGGAGTCAGCTGTCCACACACAGGAAAGGTGATGCCCTTTAGTGTCAGCAGGAGCCTGGGCCAGAATTACTTGGTAAGCCTGCCTCGGGCAGTTTCCTGGGTGAGAATTCAGAACAGCTTGGGGAGCCAGCCCTTCCTGTTGGCATCAAGAAGTAGCCTTGGCTTGTGAACACAGTGCTCAGCTACGAGCCGAAGGGGACTGTGACGTTATTCATGCCGGGTCTCTCTTTGATTCTGTCGGCAGGAAACCAAAGGATGTGGCGATCAGATTTCCTTAATGCTTTCTGTGTGAGAAGGAGCTAGAGAAATCTAGTTCTCCCCTCAGTGTGCCTCCCCCAGTCCTTCTCAAAAATACCATTGGAAGTTAGCTCTGAAGATCCCACGACAACACTTTACTTTCAGAGTGTTTGGGTCACCCCCACCCCTGTCATTTCCAGGTGGCTCCATTTTCTCTCTCCCACTCCATTCACAGTCCCTGTGTGCTCAGGGGTCTACACCTCCAATCAGAGGATTCCCCAGAGCTGTGATCACCACAGCGATGGTGGCGTGGCTGAGAGCTTACATGAGGCCTGCACCGTGAAAAAAACTCCACGGACACCAGTTGATCTCAAGGGTGGACCAGAACTGCTGTCTCCAACCTTTCCCACAGGCTCGTGAGTGGGTGAAGAGATGTGTGTCCTTTGAACAACCCCAGAGTCCTAGCCAGAGCTATTACCGGGGGAGGATCCCACGTGAAGGATTTATTGCATTCCCAGCCCCAACCCTTCTTTCTGTAGCCAAGCACACTGAGATACAGCTTTGAGGTTTCTCTCAGTGAAGGGTTTCCCAATCTCCTTGAATTTGGGTTGGTCTTGTGGTTTGCTTAGGCCAGTAGAATGCCATGGAGACTCTGGGGTGCCAGTTTTGAGTCTAAGCCTCAAGAATCCTTGGCCTCTTGTTTCTTCCATCTTCATAGGGCCGTGAGAACAAGTGTAGGCTGTCTAGCTGGAGGTTAGAGTCACGCAGAACCTGACTGAAGTCACCTCCATCAGTGGGCAGCTGTGAGCAAGAGTGCTCTGAGCACCAGACACGAGAGTGAGAAGTACTTGGTGTAGGTCTTTGGAGGCCTCAAGGGCTGTCTGGGACAGAGCGTTATGTGGTCCCAGGTAACTGCCAGGCCCACTTAGAAATCAGAGTGGGGCACTCTTTGAAGAGTTATTAGAAGCAAGTTTCATCCTGAAATAAAACCACTTGCATTGCCCCAAGCTAACTTATCTTTTACAAGTCTTTAACTCTATAGATGTAGAAATGAGCACACGTGAGGGAAAAGGTCATTCTTTATTAGGTGTCAGGGAATGGGCAAGAGCGGGAGCACCTGTATTTCCAGACTTGCACAGCAATGGCTCTGCCTCGATGGGGTAGAGCTAGTTACCTTCGCCAAGTGGGCATCTGGATGAACTCCTCTGCACACAGGGGTTCGTGTGGGGACAGAGGGCCACATTAGTGGGTCATTGGTGAGTAAAGGCAGTGTTGTCTTTTCTCATTTTAATATGGATTAGAAGCACAGATAGGAATCTGGCAATTGTAGGATTATTGTCCTTTTCAGCTGAGTCCCTAAACTCTGACACATGAAGGTGAATCAGGTACTCTGCTCTGCTTTTAAAATATTATACAGACCAGCACCTGGAGCAGGGCTTGTAAGACACAAGTTCCAGGCCACGAGGTTATGCGTTTGGCCTTACATTCTGACAGTGATCGAAGGAGGCACCTTTGGTCATCAAGGCCTTCCATCACTCAGCCTCAGCAACTGCACTTTCTAAAAGTGAGTCTTGTGTCTGAGATTAATTTATAGGTGCGGAGGACACAAACAAGTTGGCTCCGGTTTCCCAGGAAAACACTGATTTCTATGTCTTCTTTCTCCCCTCAACTCTGTCTCTGAGCCCAGAGCCGGGGCATGCACTGGGCACCCCTCCACTTGGCTCCAGGTCCCTCGGGCCCTGTGACTTGCTGACAGATGCTCTGTCTCCGCGCTTCACGTGAGCATCCAGATTGGCCCCTGTCCTCGTTCCACAGAGGACCATTGTGCCCTTCTGCCCAGGGGGGGAGAGAGAACAGAGGGTGGAATTCAGAGGCGGCAGCTGAGAGGACAGCCATGGCACCCTCTCTGCTCTGCGCCTCCCTGGGGTTTCCAGAGGAGTCTGGCTTCTAAATGAGCATTCACTGGCGAGTGAGCCAGCAGAGAGGCTCTGCCCATGAGCGCAGAGGGAGGCGTCTTCTCGCCAAGTGAAATGTGTGGGGCAGTTTTCTTACAAGACTGCTATGATTCAACTCACGTTCTCCGGCCAAATTCTAAAACCCAATTCTGGATGAATACAGGATTTATAAACACTTGTACATTGTCCAAGCAGTAGAAAGAAACACTTGCCATTAGGCAATGACATCTTTGTGGAATCAGTTATCATTTTTACTTTTTTATTATTTTTTGGCAGTACCAGGGTTTGAACTCTGTGCCAGGTGCTTCTTAGGCAGGTGTTCTATTGCTTGAGTCACTTGAGTCACTCCCTTGGTCTTTTTTTCTTTTTTTTTTTTGTGCTTACTGTTTGGAAAGGGTCTTGTATTTTTGCCTACATGCGATAGAGGACCTCTTTGTGCAACCAGGTTGACACGCAGTAGACCCTTGGAGTCCACAGGTTTATGGTTCCAAGGAGACTGCCTTTGGAGGAAACCCTGGCATGCTCAGGACGCAGTTTGCATACGACGAGGCTAACGTGGGGCTTACAGTTCTTCTCTGCACCACCTGAGCTGAGTGATGCCCACACTGCAGTCTTTTACATCATGTTCCATCAAACCGTGTACAATATATCCCTGCATAAGGGGATTTATTTAACGTGTACCATTCTTGGGACTATTAAGAAAATAGTCATTCAGATAGTTTTGGGGTTCTGTGGCTGAGTTCCCAAAGACAGCTCTATTGCTGTTTGCAAATCAACTAAGTGATTTGGTTACAACAGTAACCCGCTTCCAGAACCCAGTTATGTATCAGGAAAGAAAACTAATTATGGTGTAGTATCAAGTCATCCCCAAACCTCACCATAAGGGTTATCCTTGCACCTGTAACACAAGTTGCCAAGGGACCTCTCCTCCACATAGTCACTCAGGGTCAAGGCTGATGGGATATGCATTTCAACACTGGATTCCTTGATCACCATGAAGGGGGTGTGGGATGGGGACTGGGATGGACACAGGATACAGTGAACTGTACACTGGCTCTTAAAGCCAGTTGATTGATGTGTCACTTCCACTAATGTTTCATTGGCAAAACTAGTCACATGGCCAAGTCTCATTTCAGAAGTGGAGGGGAAGTACATTCTATGCGTTGTGTCCAGTAAAAAGGATTGGAGGATATGAGAACAGCCTGCGGGCTAGAACCTGAGATTCTGTAGCATCCATCCTGGGCAAAGCTGTGCACTAACGTTACAGAGATGGCTGGGCCAAGAGCTTCTAGGTTTTCCATTTGTCTACCATCTCTCTGTTCCCAGTGAGCTTCAGCTCTACGCCCTCCATCCCAAGATTTTTTTGGTCAAACCTTTTTATTATTTTTTATTAAAAAGATGAAGTCAATATACATATATACAGAAAACACACAAATTACAAGTACACAATGTAATGAATGATCACAAAGTGAACGTAGCAGTGTAACTGGCTGCCAAAGGAATGGGGCTAGTTACCAGGGACTCTGCAACCCATCTTGGCTCCTTCTCAGGCCCTTTCTAGTCATCGGTTACCCCCCACCCCCGCCATGGCAATCCTCTCCCGACTTCCATCATCACACTTCAGTTATTCCTTTACACCCATTCATTCAACTTGTATTTACCAGCCAGGAACAAGAACTTCCGAATCCTGGCAGATGGTGTTATAAATCCAAGCACAAAAAGAAGATTCCATCAAGCTTCCTGTCAAGAGACTGGGTTTTCTGGAGGTGACAGTATTTTGGGCAGGGTTGAGGGTGGGTGAGTTCTCTGAACTCTCAAGGATTCAACCGAATTAGTGACTATTGTCCTTATTACCTATTTGTTTATACCCATCTCTATTTCTTAACAGAGCAGGTGGGACCACAGGCAGAATTTCTTTGCTGCCTGACACATGAGGGATAAATCTGCCCCACCCCCTCTCTGCTGACACTTGGTCTACATAGCATGGAGCTACCTGATACCACCGACGGAGATGGACTGTGAAGCAGCAGCACCTGACTCTCCAAGGCTTAGGTGAGGTTGCTGGCTCTAGGGCTGGGTAAACTGGTTCCTTCTGGGCTGGGGAATGGGGAACCAGTGTCACAGTTATTTTGTCTTAAATAAAGGATTGGCATTGGAGGAACAGGCATATTGCCTGTGAAGTTTCCCTCATCTGAAAATTGGGGATATGCCTCCATTCCTCTTGGCCATTAAATCATGAAAGGAGAGGCACTGGACAAATGGACTCCTAAAAGGCCAGTTCCTCCCACAATGTCCTCTAAGTCACACATTTCTGTACAGGAACGCACCCTCCAAATGGCAATTTGCTTTCCAGTCTCTCAGCAGAATCTTTGCCCAAATTCAGGATAGGTATCTCAAGAACACCATGACAAGCTGTGACTCCAGAAAGCTGACTGGTACTGTCCAATTCCACCCCAAAGGAAACAGCCAGAGCTTCAGTGAGAGGGCGTGGAGCACATGCAGATCTGGAACACAGCGGCCAAGGGTTCAGCCACATCCTTTTGCGGTAATAATCTTCAACAAAACATGCTTGAAATATATTTCTATAATCAGCTGGCTCTAAATTATAGCCATGCTGAATAAGAGCAGAGGGACATGATTAGGAATTTCCTTCTGTAGAAAGTAGAATGCAATAGTTTCTGGCTAAGGTTCAGTGCTTTTTAAAAAATGCTTTTGGTAAAAAAGAAAATGGAAAATTTATTATTATTATTCCAGTCAAAGCAATGGTTCATGGCCTTCTTCCTGAGCAGGAACAGCTCAGCTCTGTGAGGAAGTGAGAAAGGAGATTAAGTTGGGAAAACAGACCAAGAGCTGCCTGTCTGCTCAGCTGCTGTCATATAGGCACTGAGCTGTCTCCTCCCCCCGCCGCCCCACATCCCCGTAGCCATGGCTCCTGGCTCTCTAGAAACGACTATCCCAGGAGATGAAGAAATGTGGACAAAGAGCTCACAAAGGCTACATAGTGGCTCCATCTATGGAAGAGATGGGCTCCTGACACATCAAAGGTAACCAGTGCTTCTTGTTTTGATTCAGCTTTCACTTGTTTGGAAAAGAACCTGTGTAGGTTACCTCATAATTTGGCTTTTTTTTTTTTTTTCTTTTCAGTACTGGGGTTTGAACTCAGGACCTCACACTTGCTAGGCAGGAGCTATTACTTGAGCCACTCTGCCAGCCCCTCTAGTCTCATAATTTGGGAGTAACAAATTCTCAGTGTGGACCTAAGGCCACATCAAGAACTACCTGGGATGCTTGCTAAGGAAGCAGTTTCTCAGACCCAAAGAATCAGAATCTCAGGGAGCTGGAACATGCATTTCCCACCAGCCCCTTCAGGAAACTCTTACCAGTGCTGGGAAGGGAATGCTTCACAAAAGTACCAGAAAAACAAAGCGATTCATTTGCAGCAGGCTCCCCCGCCCCCAAAAGGACCCATCAGGATGTAAGGAAAGGTTATTGGTTAGTTGCTAATTATTTCCTCTGAGGGAACGATGGTAGTTTTCTTTCCATCTATACAGGTTATCTGTAGTATTCAGTATTACAAAGTCAGGAACAAAATTATTCTGAGTATTAACAACTTACAGGAAAAGGATCAATATTTCATGTATTTGTGGACTCTGCTAGTTGGCATGTCCCTGGTAAACTTCTCCAGAAGCAAAATACTTCCCCATGGTGAGGTTTGATTACCACTTTGGTCATAGGCAATAGGACAAATTGTCACTTTTACTTTCTTAACATCAAAGTCTCAAAGTTCCTGCCACAACATTCCCGTTGTCTTGGGGTGAATTCTAGACTTAAGCTGCTCCACTTCCAATTTTCTGGAAAATTGGCTGTCACCAAAAGGTTTGGCTTCCTCTTGGGCCAGCAAATAAAAGCAAGAGCCCCCAACCCTAGGCTGTCCTCACTTGGGGGCCTTGTGAAAGCCTCCTTTCACAAATCCTTTTGTGGAGCTGTTCCTCCATAAGTCACAGCTGCACCAATGGGGATAATCAGGCTTGTGTGTACAGTGTGTCAAGAGCCCAAGATAAAAAAGCATTCAAAGCGTGCAGTGTTATGAGAGCAAACAAGGTCCAGGCCAGTGTAGCCTTACCCAGAGGTTAGATACACATTGTATAAGACTTCACGCAAGATGAAACAAGTACTCATTCTCTTTTTCAAAACTGAGCACCAAAAATCTGAAAAGCAGGGTGCAGAAAGCAAGGATTCGTGGTTTTCATGCATTTTCAATTTTTTTCAGTTTTTTTTTTGTTTTTTGTTTTTCAGTGCTGGGAATTAAACCCAGGGCCTTGCATATCCTAGGCAAGTGCTCTATCACTGAACTACACTCCTGCACTTGTAATAAACATGCCTTTCCTTTCTCAGATGGAACAACGAGAATCCCCAGGACAACAAGCCACTCGAGAGATAGCCCTCTTTGCTCCAAAGGCATTTTGAGCCATTAAGCAGCAGGCAAAACAGAGACACTTCCCCTCACACACTGTTTTGCTCTTCTTTAATTTATTTTGGATGTATAGGAACTTGGGGCTTGAATAACTACCTGAACCAAAATATAGCCCTAATTCCAGAGCTAGCAAATCTGTCCTGGGAGGGCAAGAGCAGTTTAGGGGTCCCAGTTGCCGTGATCTCACTCTCACAGTTCACAGAAGAGATGGCATTTCTGTCCCAGAGGCCCCAAGCCTGCCTGATTCACCAGCACTGTTTAACAGCCCCCTCCCCTCTACCACTCAGTCTCTTCACTAAAAGATGCAGAGTTTCTAAAAAGTCTGCCCAGCTTCATCTCTCCTTTCTTGTCACTGGTAATTGTACCCAAAATTAGGGTCAGGGATTAGGTGCTTATGCACCTAAGAAGAATCAACTCAGAGGCTCCCTGGAAGTTACCTGACTGTTGAGCTGTGTCTAATAAGGTCTTAAATTTTAGCTTTGTGACAGGCGACCTAAGGACATGGAACTTGTGTCACCAGTCATGTGCTCTTAGAAGACCTGCCTCCTCAGAGCCTGAGACCAGCAGACCCTGCATTTGTCATCTGTCAGCGCTTGCTCCCAATGCTGTAACTCAGTAAAACCAGGCAGACACCTGTCAGCAATGAAGCAGGGACAAGCAAAAGAGCTTAATGAAATTTTATTTTGAAAATATGGCAAGAGTCTAAGGCACTTCAGACATTTAAATACATACAGGACCAGAGTAAATGTGACATGGTATAAAGGAATCCATAAAGAACTACGCTGCTTCTCTAGTGGCAAGTGGACAGCCAGTTCCTCTAACACAACTCAACCTTTATTAGATGCAGACAGGGTTGTGCAATTGTTAAAAATGTGGTCATGTTATATATAATTGAAAATTCTCTGTCAATTTCATAGATATCATTTATATAAAAAGCCATATCATACATCCACCTGATGTATGAAAACATTTCCTTTTTAAGTTTATATGGTATGAGGGTTCCATCTTCTATTTTTAAACCAGAAACTATCAGCCTAGGGCCCAGGTTGCAGATGACCAAAGTCATCTCAACCTTCTTACTTTTAAAATAAAAAAGACAAAAATTAACAATCATCACGGAATGGAATTTTGGAAGAGCTTTCCAATGGTTCCATAGTTAGTAAGTATAAATATTTGTGTGAATTTAAAAAATATCCCGCCAAGGAGAACCTGACACCACTTTGTGTTGTAGGATGAAGGGGAGAAGAAAGAAGTTGCCCTTTCAGGTTGGGTTACCATTTCCTACCACTGTACATAACGGAGCAGACTCAGCAGCCACAGAGACAGGTTCAAATGAGCCCTACTCAGAGGAGTCCTGCAGACCCAGGTTGGCAGTCTCCCCCCTTCCCTTACAAAGGCGTCAGCCTTAAGTCCAGGCCCTTATGCTGCTGTGGGCTAGTGAGCTCAGACATGGTCCATATACATTCAGTATCTGTCACCCCAACAGGAACAATTAGCAGCTTATGGGCATGTAACTGGAGGGCTGTTTGCATATATCAATCAAATGAACCTCGGTGGGTGGGACTAGGAGATGTCTTCCTTCCAAGCCGAGGGGTACCCTAGAGACCAGGAAAGGGAAAAAAAGAATGGAGTTAGTAAGTGACCTGAAGCAGATATGTCCCCCGTGTCATTGGAATTTGGTAAGCCACAGCCAGGAGAGCTGTGGCTGAGAAGTGGGGATAGATGACCTCTAGCAGCAGGCACTGCTCCAAGGCCAGCTGGGCTCAGTAGGCCCTGTCCAGCTGTCTGGGAAGTCAGCTTCCCTGTTGGCCTTAGGAGCACTGCCAGGAATAGTGACATGTATCTATGGGCTCAGCCTGTGCCATTTAGATAATTATACACAGAATAAAAAGCTCTATGTGAGAGAACTGTCCCAGCTCTCCTGGCCCTTAGGGTGGGGTAGAAATGATGAATTCTTATGCTCAATACTAAACTTCCATTTTCAGAATCTATATAAAACCGACGTCTCCTGTCAATTTCCTGAGGAACAAGCCTGCCCATCTAGTGAATTTCAGCCTATTTTTGACACTGACCGGAGACTGGGCTTTTGCGAAGTTAACATGGGCATACAGAAGAACAGCGATGTCCTTGTGTCCTGCTTCCAGGGCTATCGAGAGGGCGGTGCTTCCATCCTAAAGATAAAACAAAAAGAACAATGTTAGAGTTCTCAAACTATCAGGCAGCCAAAAGGTAACAAACCCTCTCCAGAAATTGATACGGACTCCCAAATCTAGCCTTTAGAAAATGTTTCTGGACCTCAAGTGCTGGGTCTGAGGATGCAGAGATGAGTGAGGCTGGCCTCCACCTGCAAGACACCTCTGCACCACAGTCCTCAAAAATAAAATGAGGGCTGCCCATGAACTCCAATTCAACCATCTTCCCCAACAAAAGGGGGCAGCAGGAAAAGAGGAGACAGAAGCATAATTTTCTTATAATTAAAAATGACCAGTACCATGGTGTGCGCTTGACCATTTGCCAAAGATCTCAAGTTTTTCTGGGAAGGTGCTGTGATCCTGAAGCCCTGAACACCTCTACTGAATGCTATAAAACACATCCACGTGTAAGCACTCAACCTGGTGGCTTGCATGCATTTATGTTACAGAAATACCAGGGAAACAATTACATAGGGGGAAGTATTCTCAGTGAATTGCTTGATATCCGTTAAATGGCAGAGATTTAGAAGGATAGAAAGGATCATCAAGGCAAAATGCAACATGGCTTATTTTGTGTCTACTCTTGCCATAAGGGTTCCTCTGGTTATTAGCAACAGGAAACGATTCTTATGTAGTTTGAATCTTCCAGTCCTTACCTCCCACACTGTGAATTCTGGGAGCTGCTGGCAGCTGGATATTTTCCTGCTCATTTATGGATAAGGAAGTGGACGATTAGCTGGGGTGGCCAGGATTTCTGGAAGTCCCTGTGGCTCTATGGAGTCTTATTACTAATCTACATGCTATCCTTTGCAGAAAGAGAGAAGCAAAGCAAGCAAACAACACCAAAATGCATGGAACAGACTGTTCTTGAGAAAAGGTAAGCTGGAACCTCGCTCCCCTGGGGGAGGTTAAGGGACGCTTATGTCCCTGCAGCTCCTGTGTTTTCCTGTGGGGGGAGCTGAGGGGCAGGTGCCAGGCAGCCCTCCAGGCCAGTAAAAACTGCCACTGGTTTGCTGTTCCTACTGGCCGGGGCCCTGCTAGATCTGAAATTGATAGCCAAGAGAGATGTTTCCCTTTAACTTTTTGGAATTTTGAACTGAAGGAAGCTCTGCTTCAAACCTGTGTTCCATAGAGATAAACTTTTAAAAACAGCACCATACCAGCCTGACTTCTATGACCCTTGGTCTGGGTGCCAGTTCTGTGCTTTCTGCTTATCAGTGCTCATCCCCTGTGTCCTGGAGTCACCCAGAAACATCCCCTGCCTTGGGTTATCTGGGAACAGGGTCAGCTTGGGAACTGGGTGAAGAGATTAGAGTGATGATGACAGGAATGGACTAAGCAGAAGGGTGAAAAAGGAGCTTAAAGCAGTCAAGATATTCTGTATCTTGGTGCTTGGGAAATGTCACAAGTCATTTGTGGTGGGAAAGTGTTTTGCCCAAGGAAAAATAACTGGTTTTGGTCACAAATGACACCAGCTTCTAATAAGTAATAATAACCCGGTTTTCCAGACTTCTCAGAATTTGCCTACACTGAATTTGACTCTGTAGTAAGAGTCTGTTTATTCCCCTTTAGGATACCAGTTCTCATAGGTGCCCAGAAATCACCTTCTTCCTTTTATGAATTTTGGGGTGGGGCCTATTTAGCTTTCTGCCTTTGGTTAATGACAATATCAGTTTACATAAAATAAACGCCGCTAAGCTGGGCCGTGAAGGGAAGTGACCTGATCTACTCGCAGACCCAGCGGAGATGCTTACATTGTCCTCCAGGTGGCCATTGCAGCCTGGCTGGGCCAGCAGCAACTTGACGATTTCCACGTGCCCATGCTCGCTGGCACACATCAGGGCGGTGGAGCCCTCGTCGTCCTGGATGTTCACGTCAGCTCCACAGGCCAGCAGGCCCTTCACCATGTCTATCCGCCCATGACTGACAGCCAGCATGAGGGCTGTCTGCCCCGCCTATGGGAAAAAATGATGGTAGACCTCAGAAAAACACAGTGAGTGTTCAGGGGGTGGCCTGTGGTGGGGGCAAGGAGACAAGGAATTGGGCATGTAGTTACTTGGGGAGGGGTGGTGGCAGGCAGGGAAAAACCAGGCTAGGAGTTAAGGAAGATCATAAAGTAAGGAGTCAGTTCTTCACTGCAGCTGAGGATCTATCACTGCATAGCAAGGAGCTAGACCACTCAGAAGAGGTACAACATTAAGCTGTGAACACATCCAGATTTGGGACTCTGGATGGCATGAAGACAGGACAGCACAGAGGTGATCAACACCAGGAATATGGTGAAGACTCACAGTCCCTTAAGTGCAGGCAGGACTGCACAGTTTCTCTGCAAACTGCCAACAGAGGGAAAGCCAGACAAAGGAGGGAGAGGGCTCCAGTATGAAAGCGAAGCCTGTGTGTTGCTGTTGTGTTTGGTCAGCAAGGACTAGGGGTGAGCAGTGTGCTGCCTGTGCTGCTCCATCAGCCTGGTCACATCAGGCTTGTTTGTGACCATCAGAGCAGAGATGGCAAGTATGGGAAGCCAGGCACTCACCTGACTGGCCTTGGCGTTTACATCCCCACAGCCAAAGAGTTCCTCAACAACCCGCATGTCCTTCTCTGCCTCCACAGCCGCCAGGGCAGCCAGCATGATGGGTGTGTATCCTGCCTTGTTCTGGTGATCCACATTACACATGTCTGCAAAGGAAGGGGTCTCTTTAGGGGGAGCCATCTCCTACCAACAGCAGGTAGACATGGGAGCTGGAGGTATGGTGTTTAGAAGAACCTTCTGAAATGGCACTGAGTGCTGAGGATTGAGAGTGCCTTGGAAAATGTTTTTATGCCAAACAATTTTTCCTTGTCTCACAGCAACAAAAATGCTTGTAGCTGGTGGTAAACAGCCTGTAGGTCTGCAAGGTGGTTCTGAGTAGTGGGTGCTCTGGAGAATACCCACTCATGTGGGATCTAGATGTTCCACTGTTCAGGAACTCACTGCTCTGGGCCAAAGGATGCAGAGAGTGCTACAGATGAAAGGAATGAGCATGGATAAGCACAGAGCAATGGTGTTGCCCACTTACCAACACTTCTCAGTCCTCAGTTCTGCAGCCCTGAAGTCCCTAAAAGCAGAACCTCAGTCCCATAACCTCTAACTCTAGCCCTTGTGGTCTAAGAGCAATACTAAAGCAGTAAGGCTTCCAAGAAACTGCCAGAGCCGATGAGCCAGACCTTCTCTAGTTTGTAATGCTTAGGCAAGTCTTCAGGGAATATAATGGTGAGTGTTGGAAAGCAAGAAAAAAGGTACCATAAACTTTCCTTGGGGTCCCAAGCCACTGCATACAAGGACATGATGGCATTTACAAAAGCACATAGTGTGTGCATCTGAGGTCCTCAGGATCTGGGCCTTTCAGTCCTGCAGATGCATCCAAGAGTCATACTTTGTGGAGTCAGAAATTCAGCCCATAATGGTGAGTAATAAAAAATGAAGCAAATAAAGTGATTAACCAAAACCATCCAACAATGGAATTAATTTAACTTGCCAAGATACCTATTCTGTTGTTCCAAGGGTATATAAAATTGTTCATTTTAGGAGCACCCTTGAAATCCTGTTTTTAACTGCCCTGGATATTATCCACTTCCCTATTTTAACAGTAACTTGGGCTGACATGATCGCCAGCTCTGTTTATAGTCTGGAAAGTCTGAAGGGAAGGAGGCCTAAAATTCCTTCCTGTCAGATAGAAGCAGTTATACCCTAACATGGGCACTAAGACAGCGAATAATAACAGACTGGGGATGAAGCTCAGTAGTAGAGTGTTTGCCTAGTATGCACAAGGCCTTGAGTTTGATCCCTGGGGGTGGGAAGAGAAAACAAACTGAGAAGAGAAAATAGAATCTGTTTGGATTTTTTTTTCCTCTGCATTAACAGAGTAGATAAAAATCAGGCCATCAGATTAACAGACAGTAAAGGAAAACTAGACAGTTTCATTGCATGTACTAAATCAGATGTTGACATTGTATCCTCATGAATTAGAGTGAGTTACTGTGAATTCTGTTATTAGTCACATACCTGAAGTAAAAATAGTTACAAACATAAAAATTTGGGGACTATATGTGTGTGGTGGGCTGCTCTGCTTAAGCACAAAGTTGAAAGTTCAACTCAAGGGGACCCTTCTTTTATGTACTGCTCCCACTTCATGTACAATGTAACCCTTGACTATATTCTGGAATGGCAAATTTCCACTATTTTCATTAATATAGTTCATAGTAATATAGTAATACACTTGGATTATGCTGATTCCTCAATACCTGTAGATTTTGGCAGGAACACTGATGATTCTACCATGGTTTCACTTGGTCCCCATCTTGACTAACACTTCTGCAAGTCACTGACTGGATAGTGGTCAGTGTAGAAGGACAAACTTAGCAGTCCACACGCAGAAAAGCTGTGACTCTGGGCTGTGAGCGGCATGCTGCCACCTAGGAGCAAGCCAGCCACGCCTGCATGATTCAGCACAGGACTGACTGTGAGTCATGTTTATTAGCAGGATACACCTCACTGAATGCAGCAAGCACACCTTCAAAACCTCCTTTCAAAATAGAGCTGGAATCTGTGTTGCCCAGTTTTGTTTAAACTTTAAGCCTCCTATGCATGACTCAAGAATGGTATTCTTGCCATGTCATGTGAAAAAGCAATGAAAGGGTTTTAGGATGGTCAGAGAATTAAAGAGTGGCTTCTCTGAGATGAGTCACGACCTGAGAGCTGCTAGAGGAAAGATGGGACAGCCACCACACCTGCATCCAGAAGCAGCTTGACGATCTCAAAATTGGAGTGGGACACACTGTAGTGGAGAGCGGTGTTCCCATTGCCATCAGCCATGTTGATGATGTAGCGGAGGACATCTGGGGAGACAGCCTCGAAAGCAGTGATATAGTCGCCCACCATGGCTGGCACAGCTGACTTCTGACTGGACACACGGAACCACTCGTGCTGGAGGGTGTTCAGACAGAACCTCTGCCAAAACACCAAACTGCATTAGTTCTTCTGTTTATGGACTTTTCTGAGACCCAGCTGAAATCCCAAGTCACCTGACCTTTTATAGTCAAAGCATGTGCAGTTAGGACCTGCTCTTAAAAGCAGCCTGAAATAACAAACTGCATACATTATATATTCTGATTTCTACAGAAGAGGCCATATGGCAGTACAAGAGCAATGGTTCCACAGCCAAGATTCAAATTTGGGCTTGGCTCCTTAGGAATTAGTGATCTTGGGAAAGTTACTTATTCTGCACCACAGTTTCCATGTCTGAAAAACGGGGATAACACCTCTCTCACAGTGTTTATGATGAGGATAAAACACTTATGCCTGGGACTGGACGTGTGGCTCAAGTGGTAGAGCAGCTGCTTTGTAAGTGCAAAGACCTGAGTTCAACTCCCAGTCTCACCAAACAAAACAAAACAAAAAAACCCACTTATGCCTGACTTGACTTTTGAGCTATTAATAAGAAATGTTGCTGGCCTTGCAAAAAATTTTCATAGAAATCAAAATGAAGTTGACTAGCCCACCCTTAATGATGCTGCTTTCTTCTGACCCGGACCAACTCCAATTCTTTAACCCCTGCACAGCACTAGGTTGGAAGACCACAGTGTGTAGTCAGGTGAGTCCAACTCCAGTGTCAAATGCGATAGACAGGGAAGTCTTTCTCATTGGGATCACCCACTCTGACTTCCTGGGACTGTGGACCTTGCTTCATGGATGATGCAGTACTGATGACGGCTATAATGCTTTTTACATGGGCCTTCTTTTATATGAATTTACCATTCATGTGTGCTTTGTCTATTCTTTAAAAGCTTAAAAATACATCAAAGAAACATGGAAAGCCTATGTGGAAAGTACCAGCACCCACAGGAAGTCCTCTTTCTACTGAAAAGGTAGGGTTGGAATTATGGAAGATTCATCTCTATAATTATCTTCCTGTTAATGATGATTCCATGTTGATCTACTCAATCATATTCTGGGTCACTCAAAAGGGATCCTGACCAGGAAAAGACTAGTCTAATTTTTCTTCTCTTCTATATCTAGATTTCTGTTTCTATGGAGTCATCACCTAGGAAGAAGGGAAATTATATCCTCTAGGCGTCCTATCTCTGTTTCTGCTCAGTAGTTGGTGTTCTGATATAATTATCTGACCCTGGCCTTAGGATTACTCACACATCCACACTTTTCAGAGCACAACACTTTTACAATGAATGAACATTTAACCAACAAAACAATGTATAGTTTACAGAGTATATGAATTGCCTGGCAATTCAGGGGACACAGAAATGTAATGACCACATAATCTACCCAGAGTGGTAAAACAAAAAAACTATATTACAGCAATAAAATCTGGGATCCTAAGGCACCCACTTTAAATGCATGCTACACCTAGTGGGATATGTTGACATTGCAGTGACATTTCATGGTTTTACTATCTGTGTCCACGGTTGAGCCAGGTATTTAGTTTGTACTGACAAATTCCAACCTGCAGTGCTATGTGTTCCCATCTGTAAACAGCACTGTCATGCTCCTTTTTTCAGCACACTAACTGGACGCCAAGATCCAACTGGCTCCAATGAATTTAAGTTTCCATAGCAATGTAAACAAATATTAGAAGACAGCATAAGTTTAAGAAAATGCCATATGATAAAGCAATATGACTTAATTGGAATAAACAAAACACGGATCTGTATCCAAGACAGGGATAATCTAGTTCTACAACTAATAGTTTAATCTAGTCGCTGCCGCTTTAGATGAGTTGCAATCTTCAGGGCCTCAGACATGGGAGATGGGTATGTGCCCTCATGCACTTCCGCCTCTGCTTGTGACACCCATCACCAATTTTAACAGAGTGCCAATTATATTTGTCATACATGAGGAAAACTGCTTTTCTAGGATTAGACAATTCCTTCTAGTTCTGCCATTTTGATTTCACATCTGCATCATCTTGAGGGCCTTCTAAGCTTGCTGACTTAAGTTATTTAGCATAAAATATCACAGAAATTGGCCAACAGGCAAAGATTCAAACATACATTATCGAATTAATGTGAGAGCCACATTTTCTCAGTGCACTGAAGGTAGAGCTGCCAAGAAGAGGGCTGGTCTGGCCTAGGAAAGCAGCTGCACATCCAAACCTCAGGGCATAAGAGAGTGACATATTTGGCAATGGCAAAATATTAACCATTGCCATGGAAATATTTATGTGTGCTAGGTTGTACCATGTGTGGTCACTAAGGCAACCACAGCCTTTGTGCTATTTGCTTCTGAATCTCTCAAATTGAGAAATGACAAGTGCAGTTATTTTTCTGTTTAAAAATAGTGGCTGCCTGCATTCCATATCAGAACATAATATGCACTTTCAGAAAGGAAAGGAATGCTGACTTCAGCCTAGATAGGTTTCTTTAAAAAAACTATGCTTACTTAAAGAAAATTCTGAAAATCCTTGTTTCCAAAAGGTTCTGTGGACATAAGCAGGGCATGTGGAAAAATGATGATTGCCTGCAATTAGTCCTTCCTTCTATCTGCAAGTATTTGCCTCATTGATACCTCCCACCCTAAGCAAAGTACAGAATAGGGAAAGGATATCCCGAGTGGCCTCAAGGAAGCATTCAGTGTGATCCAGAGGGCTGGCAAGCATGATGCTTACTCCGTTGCTTATGCTAGAAACAGCTTGATGGCAGGATACCCATGGTTTGAAAGTGAGGCCAGCTGGGTACTCTGTACAGACTGGCAAGAGGGCCTGTTGGTCAGACTCACCATATCTTTGCTGGTCAAAGCTTTGGGATCATTTATATTACTTTTCAGTAAGTTGCATGCGGACAGCATCTTTTCACTTAATTCATACCTGAAAAGGGGAAAAAATAAGGAGAGCTCAGGATTGCCTACAAAAATTATTATTTCCAACCCTACAGTCCTTTAAAAGGCAAGTGTTCCTAAGCCAGCCTAGGCTGATAGTGATAGCTGGTGGTGTCTCTAGGCATTTGTGATTGATGTCACATACAAAGCCAATACCACCAGCTGGAGCTCGAGGTCTTTTCATATGGGTAAGTTTGGCATTTATGACGTTTTGGATGATGGAATGATACTTGGGAGAATTTTTGCTCCTTTTGTTGTAAGTTTTTTGCTATTGCTTTGCTTTGCTGTGCTGGGGATCAAACCCAGGGCCTCACACATGCTAGGCAAGTTCTTAAAAAGACTTTCACTCTTACAAGATTGAAGAGGTCTCAATTAGCACATAACATCCAGTATGCTGACCAGGACCACACATCTGGACCCACATCTGGGGACTGAAGAAGTGTTTGTTCAATCCATATGAAAAAAATTAAGTCACATGACATGATAAATTGTAGCTCAATAAAGCTGTTTTAAAAAAACCAGATGACATGACATTTCAAATCATTTGAAAACACTTAGAAATATAAAATAGAAACACTTACCTTGCATTAATGCAGTAAATGTTCATTTGTCGAACAGAGGAAAGCTTTCTGAACGGTTCTGTTTATAGTTTACACAGTAAAAAACCATACTCAAGTTTACATCTTTTCTATCCTCTCCTGTTCTATGAGCATCAAGTCCATATTTGCTAATAGTCTCTAAAACATACTGCATTTTTAGGCACCAGAGTATTTGATATTTTATTTCAGCTGCTATTTGTTATTCTCAAATTCTCTGTGGTGTTCCTGACCACCCAATGAGCAACAAAACAGAGACATGTAGCTGCTACACATCATCCTTTCAACGATATGATCTTTGGTTGAGGCTAAACACCTGCTCCTCAAGCACACAGCGATCCTATCATAACTACTGACTCCTGCAGCAAGATAAATGACTAAAGACCAAACCTGAAATCTTAAAAGTGTGGTGGTCACCAAAATTTTCAAGTATGCCCTGAAATATAAAGTGAGGTATTCAAACAATGAAAGCTACAGAGGATGGTGGTTCCACATGTGAAATCAGATAGCAAAGACTTAAAGTTTCAGAAAACAAAGGAGAATAGATATAAGCTATTCTCTTTGCTATCCTAAGAGATCTAGGAGAGCCTGTACTCATATTTATTAGCATCTTGACTAGATGTGCACACCACTGAAGGAGTAGACAAGACCAAGCAAAGAGATAAAATTGCAAAATCTCTGAACCTCCAATTCTACTGCCAAAATACACTAAATGTGGGAGGGGTCAGGGGAGGGAAGGGGACGGTACCACACCTCTCTCTGATTTCCACCTTCTCAGGTTCACATTCTTGAACCTGCATTTCATCTTCCACCCTGGCAGACTTGAAACCTTCAATATTAACTGCATGGTGCCCTTCTGCCATTCCCCGAATGTCTTCGTCCTCCTCTTCATCCTCCTCTTCTTCAGGAGGATACTCAAGGACATCACATGCATCATCTGAGTCGGAAGAAGAGCTTTCATCTGAGCTGGAATCATCACTTGAGGTTGTTTCATACCTAGGTGGCAATTGGGATTTCAGGAGATGCAAGGTGTGCCCCCAAAGACTCAGTGACAGAAATTTCTATGAAGGGAAAGCTGCCGACTCATTCCAGAAATCTCCAGTGATTTAGATCCTGCACTTAGAAGTTCAAAGTAAAGTATCTGAATGCCTGGTTGTTTTTGAATGGGTTCTGACTTAGAAGGGACAAACTGAGTTGCCAACTGGTAGCATATACCACTTGTTAAAAAAAAAAAATCAGGGCACCACTGGCTTAGTACAAATCAAGAGGAAGCTCACTTTATGGAAACCAAATCTGCAGGTGCTCATTTTTTTTCTTTCTTTCCTTTTTTCTCTCTCCATTCTTCCTATTTTTCCTCATTCATTCTCCCACTGTCAAGGTGAACAGATTGCATAAGTAACCAACAGTTCCTCTGATGCACGTCCTTTAGAATCCCCTGGGCCACACCACTCCATAAAACTTTTATTATTTGGAAAACAGGCACCATCATGTTAAGTCTGGTGGCCCACTTTGCTATAAATACCCAATTCCACACTGCTGCTTTCTTGTATAGTAATCTGCTAATTGCTTTGATTCAGCTGTAGGAGGATCAACAGGCTTAACTATTTATGTGGGCCAATGGCAAGAGGAGGAACAAATAACTAATGAACACTCTATTGAGAAAGCAAAGAATTGAAGGCCTGGCTAGGTTAGTCTTCAAGTGAAAGGCCTACAATGCAGGAGTGTGTGACTGGGCCACAGAGCACTGCTCTCAGCTGCCTCCTTTTCCCTTCTAAGTTCTAACAGGTTAAGTGTGAGTTGCCCAACACAGTGAAGTAACCCTTCTGCCCACTGCTTTGTGCTGAAGACTATTTTTTTTCAGATCAGAGGTGAGATGTCAATTGCTCAGCTTCATCAGGCATCCTTGAAAAAGGATAGGAAGACGATGGAAGAAGAGAAGCCCAAGTGCACCTTTCTGAGGAGGGAATCGCCCATCACCAAGATATACAAGCATCTCAGAATAGACACCTTGAAATGTGACTTAAATAGGTAGGAGACAAAGGAGACAGACAGACGGTGTTGAGCTCTACCACCACCACTGTTCCTTACCCGCCATTAATGCCAACAAACTGAAGATTCTTTTTTGTGCCATTTGAATCTTTGTTCCCATCTTTCTTCTTCATGATGGACTTCAGAGTATTTTCATTATTTGTACATACTGTGAAAAAGTAAACCAAGGTGATCAAAATTAACATAACTTAACCAAGTTAAATGAATTTGTGATCTTTCTGTGCAATTCTTTTCCCTCCATGTTTGTGAATGTAGATCTTGGCAGGCATATATGAGAAACTTGCACAAAATCCGTTGGAAAAGTGTGCACATGCAAAAAAAAATAATTCCAAGTTCTAATAATAATGTTCTCTAAATGGAAAAATAATCCATTAGGACTTCCAGACATCACAAAACCAATGACAACTGGCATTTGTGTCAAACTTTACTGTTTATAAAGTGATGTCGTGTCTCATTTCATTCTCAAAACAACACTAAGGCAAAAAGACATGGATCGTTACCATATTTTTTCTTCAGCTAAGATAACCTAGAAAAAAATTTATGCCTGCCACAATGTGCAAGACTGAAATGTTGCTTATTTTTTTTTCATAATTTGCCATACCAGATAAATTCCCTTAAAGAGACTGCACAGCTTGCTTTCTCTGGTAACTTTAAAGATATTCTAGGCCTACCTGCCAAACAACTATATAATCTTTCTTCAAGGTCATCTTCTAAGGTACACATCACTCAACCGGGACATGGCAATGCTGACCTAAGTGCTGACATACCATAGAGACCTGCGGCTATCTGGTCATCTGTCAAGTTCGCTGGGCTCAGCATGCTTTCCTGAGAGGGGAAGTTGTCCTGGCTGCTGAAGGGCTTCCCGTCTGTGGTCCCCACCTCGTGTTCAGGCTGGGATGCCTGCATGCTTACCAGCCCTTCTGACTGAAGGCCTCCACACTTACAGGTATGTTCCAAATGATTTCCTGCCCAGAAAGAGAAGGGTATAGAGTATGTGATTCTAGGACCGGACAAAAAGAACTCAAAAAAAGATTCTTTTCTCAGGTGCTTGCTGCTTGTTTTCTTTTTGAATAAATGGCACTTACTTACCTACGCCACCTATTTGTGAACTTCCAAAGCCTCCTTGACTTTTCAACCCTCCTCTTAAAATCACACATCTGGATCTGCCAGATGTTGTCATTCTAGCAACTCCTTTTCTCTCTGCTGGCTTCTCCCATCTTCCCAGGCTCTGGGGGACAGGAGTTGTACCCTGCTGCCCCTCTGGCTCACTGCTGCAGAGTAATCACCCAGCTCTGATATTGTCATGACTTCACTGAGACACAACCTAGAGAACAGCCTTCCTATCGTCATGGCCTAGCCTGATACTCTGACCATCCATGGACTGGCACCAACTCACCTCTCCGCCTTCACTCCCAGTGCTCCTGTGGAATTTTTGGGAACAGGGACTTCATCCCAGTGATGGAACTGCTCTCTGTCTAGAGGGTGGGGGTTCTCATTTCTTGACAGCTGCCTTAGCTTGCTCTCTTGTCCTTCTTCCCATCTCCACATGGCCACACCCCCCCTATCACTCCCTCCTCAGGGCTTTCCTTAATCTCCTCAACTAAAAAACAACTTTCTTTCCTCTGAACACTCAAGCCTATCTTCTGTGCACTCTTCTGGGATCTATAATACAAGGTAGAAGATGGGTTTTGTGACTTTTAGAGTCCCTTCTAGACTGTAAATATTTTGAGGTCATGAAAACAGTTCTGGCCAACTCATCACATCTACTAGACTGCTTCTGCATGTTAGTACTTCATATTTTTGTTCACTGAAGGAGAAAAATTGGGTCAAATAATATTTTATTATTTATACTTACAGGTATACCATAGAATGTTTCAGTGTGGCTGATATGAAAAGATACAATATATGGCTAAATTTTAAAAAGCAAATAAGACCCCATATATTGTATAGTCCTTTTAAAATATAATAATATACATAGGAACATATATTGAAATTTTATCTGGAAGACTCTACCAAAATGAAACAGCTGTGGTGAGTTTTTTTTTTTCCTGAATTTGTCACTATTTCTGTAGTGCATATGGATTAACTATGTTCAAAATCACTCTTAAAGATAATTCTTTGGGGCTGTCGGCACGGCTAAAGTGGTAGAGCACTTGCCTAGCAAGTGTGAGGTCCTGAGTTCAAACCCCAGTTCCACCAAAATAATAATAATAATAATAATAATAATTCTTTGGCTTAGTAATTTGATATAGAACATACAGAAAAAGATAAAGAAGAACAGTCATTGTTGCCATATTTAAAGCAGTAAAGAGAGGCAGCCACTGTCTGCTCATAAAGAAACTAGTGACTGGGTGGATACACTGATACAGAATTCTGTGCCACCATGAAGTGCGTTGATACAGCAGGATACTTTTTAACAGAGTATAATACATTTAAAAACAGGTTATAAAATAGAATGGAGCAATTTTTAGTAACCATTATCTATCGGTACATATAGTAGAAAAGGTCTTGAAGGATGTTGTACAACATATTATTTATTTAACCTGTTTACACTGCCTCCCCACCCCCACCCCAATACTGGGGATTGAACTTGAGATGGAACCACTAGGCAAGTGCTCTACCACTGAACCTCACCCATTTCACACTGAGTTTTTAAGGCCAAAGAATTATAGCTTGTTACAATCTTTTTGTGTCTGCTATTTTCTTTCCTTTAAATTTTTTTGTTTGTTTGTTTTTGAGGCAGGGTCTCCCTATCTAGTTCAGCCTGGTATGGAACTCACAATCCTTCTACCATAACCTCCTCAGTGCTGGGATTATAGGTGTGAACTGCCACGCCTGACTTTATTTTATAAGGTATTATATTTATGATACCTTATAAATATAAGGTATTAACACAAATAAAACATTTAAATCTACTTATAATAGTATCAGGTGATAAGAATTTTATCATGGTTTTATCTTTTTTTTTCCTGGGGTTTGAACTTAGGGCTTTGTGCTTGTAGAGCAGGCGCTCTACCACTTGAGTCACACCTCCAGTCAATTTGCTCTGTTTATTTTGGAGATGGGATCTTGTGGACTATTTGCCCAGACTGGCCTCAAACAACAATCCTTCCAATATCAGCCTCTCATGTAGCTAGGATTACTGGCATGAGCCATCAGCATCCAGCCAGTTTTCTCTTTTAAAGTTTTGAAAGATCTCTTGGGTCTTTAGAAAAAAAGCAATTTAATCACCGTATTTTGAAGCAATCTGAAGAAAAAGAAATCATGATTAAACCTAAAGCTGTTTGAAGTTCTACAGTTCCTAATAATCACCTGGAATGTTTGCTAAAATGCAATTCCCAGACACCTGCTACCAGAAAAATCATTCTGTAAGTCTGAATGGGGGTCTGGCGATGACCATGTTTGACACCCTCAACCACAAGAAGTACTAATGCAGGTAGCCCCCCTCTGACTTGAAACAATGACACTGTAATAGGAAAGAGTAGAGGCAGATATAATATCCAAAATGAAACATCAGAGATCACCTACACTTAATGCTTATATTTCCAGCTATGAACTCTGAAGGTTACTGAGGTCTGAACACTTGCTCAGGCTCAGGGCTGGACTAGACTCACCTTTCCTTGTTTTGTGCATAGCCCTTTGTCCACTAATCAGCAGTGCAATGCTCCCTCCTCCATATCTGCAGGCTGGGGGTCCCCAGCTGTTTCTATCACAAAGCCACCTGCCTCAATACCCTACTGCATGTGCCCTCCACACAATACTTAATGCCCCGTGACCTGATGTATCCCTGATTGCAAATAAGAAATGTCCAGCCCGCCTGTGACTTACTGTAAGCAAAATAAACAGAGCAGCACATTTATCTTCATTTCCTCCTCCCCCACTTCCATTCATCATTACTTTGAAATTGCTGCATAACCTCTAAAAGGTCTTACTAGCTAATTCCTGAGTGCCAGAACACTGTTCCTACAGAAACACACTCACGGACCATTTTCCTGTTCAAGAACCAACAATTGTCTTTTTGATGCAAATGCATTGTTTAAACCATTACTGAAACCTTAAACAGACACAAAAGTAGATGATAGCAGAGTCATCCAGTACTTCAAGACGGGGATGTGTTCCGAGAAATGCATCCTTAGATGATTTGTAGTTGTGTGAACATCCCATTGTGCTGCACTTCCACAAACTAAAATGGCTGTGACGTCACTAGGAGATGCACTCTGTGGGACTGCCGTGGGGTGGCAGTCCATTGCTGATGGAAGCACAATTACACAGTGTGCAACTGTATAATCAACCTCTTTGTTCCCAATGCTAGCTTCAACCATAGTCAGACATACCTAGTTTTATATTTGTCCCTCCATCTGAATTATTGTTATCTTCATCCATACATTTCATTATATATCCCTAAAAGAAAGAGCCCATTGAACACAAACACATGAGCCAATAAACACTAAAAGCTGTCAAATTTGAAAAGATAATTCCATATGATCACCAGATATCCAGTCAGCATTTTAATTTCGCCATGGTCTCTAAAAAACAAAACAAAAAAACCCCACAACTTTCTACAGGGTATGAGAATCCTAGTCATATATTTCCATTGGTTGCTACAGTTTTTAGGTCTTTTTATCCATTAACTTTCTATCTTTCTAATTAAAGAAAAATATTTTAAAATTAGGGGCTGGTGGTAGAGTGGTAGAGTATGTGTAAGGCCTTGAGTTTGATCCCCAGCACCCCCAAAAAATGTGTGTATTTTTAAAGGTATGTTTTATATATAGCAAAATTCACACATTTTAAGTGTATACTTGGATGAGTTTCAGTAAATACCTGTGATACTATCTAAGATGCAGAACATTCCAGTAAAAAAGCCAGTAAACGCCCTCTCCAACCAAAGGCACCAATGCCCTGACTCCTCTCACCAGAGCTTAGTTTTGTAAACTAAGACTTTTTAAAGCTTCCACACTCATGGTCCATCCCTTCACGAGGCCTGAGAGGGTCCAACTTCTTGCCACTGGTAGGAGTTGTCCTGCTAAACTACACCACCCACCACTGTGTTCAGGGGCCCTTCGACTTCATTCTTCCCGGTCCCATGTCTTTCAGTAGTAGCCCATGCATCAGACATGGAATTTCAGCAAACTTCACATTGAGTTCTACCTATGCTCTTTGCAAGGCTTGGCCCCAATCTCCGCTATAGTCTTTTTCTAGCATACATTTTAGAAATCTCTTTGTCCGTCATTGCCCGGCAACACTTGCACTTACTGTCCAGACTTAAATATGCCCTGCCCCCCTTACCCCCACTGTTTTCTCAGCTTCAAGTGTCCCCTCTGTGGGAATGTGAGCTCCTGAGCCCCTGCTAGCTGTGTTATTTGGTGTCCTCTCCAGTGCTTAGAACAGTGCTGGACAATAGAAGGCCTTTAGAATCATCAGAATAAGGAGTAGGACTTTAAAAAAAAATACAGAAAAACTGAACTATCTGCTGGTGGGTCCAGGCATTTGTATTTTTCTTCTCCCTTCTTGGGAGGTACTGGAGTTTGAACTCAGGGTCTCACACTTGCTAGGCAGGCACTCTACTACTTAAGCCACACTTCCAGCCCTGATTGGTATTTTGCAGGTGATTTGCAGCTAGGATTGAGAGCCACTGAATTAAATTAAGCAAAATAAAACATGACTGCAGAAAATTAAGCACAGACTACCCTGTGGTCTCAACTCATCAACTTGGAAACTTGGACCCATGTTTTTAGAAATCACTGGTGGCTTAATTGACAGCCCTGGACCACCGATGGCTGATGTTCATAGTGAACACCAAATGCTACCCAAACAACAGTGATAAAACACCAGCAGTGATTCAAAAACACCCTGAGAGTTCTGGCCCTCTGGCTTAGGTGCTCAAGATTCCCACCAGGTGGCATCCCCAGCAAGTTAACAAGAGAGTAGGCAACCGTGAAAATTCTGTCTTGGTTGGGCTGTGAGGAAAAGACAGCAAGTGACAGAAATCTTAGTGTTCTGGAAAATGTGGAGCATTAATTCAATGAAGTCTGAAGAGAACACAGAACTTAATCTGGAGATACTCATAATAGCTAAGGCAGAAACTATGATGACAAGTAAGTAACTTAAAATGAAAACTTTACAATGGTCTGAACCTTAGGAATGTTAGAAGCAAACTATTTAACCAAAAAAATCATTCTATGGAAACTGGAACTGGGAGATTGCTATAATCTTCTCCAGTCTCCTCTATGACATTTATCCATCTACAATGAGATGGGCTGATGGACTAGACCAATGGGTTTCTAAATTTGTTACAAAATTGTACATTGTAAAAACATAGTAAAATGGCCAGATAAAGTGGTTTATACATGTAATCTCAGCTACTTAGGAGGTGTATATATACATACAGGAGGACTGAGGTTCAACACAAGCCTGAGAAAAAAGTTAGTGAGACCCCCACCCCCCCAGCTCAATAAACAACCTAGGAGTGGTGGTATACATCTACAGTCCCAGCTACTTGGGAGGCATAGGTAGTAGCACTGCAGTCTGAGGCTGATCCTGGACAAAAACATGAAACTCTATTTGAAAAATAACTAAAGCTAAAAGGGGGTAGGGGTCTGGCTCAAGTGATAGAGCACCTTCCCAGCAAGCCCTGAGTTCAAGCCCCAGTGTTGCCAGTTTTTTTTTTTAATGTATTAAAATAAGACTTTAAATGTTTTGTTCACAGATAGCAACTATTCTGGCATGCTATTTTTTTTTTTTTGAGGCAGCAGAGATTGAACTTAGAGCCTTGTGTTCACTAGGTACTCTACCACTTGAGCCATGCCCCCTGTCCCTTTTGCTTTTAGTTTGTATTCCTGGCCAGGGCTGGCTACAGATTGCTATCCTCTTACTTCTGCCTCTGGAGTAGCTGGGTTTATGGGTATACACAACCCACGCCTGGTCCTATATTTTTATTTACAATGCCAAGTGCTTTCTGAAAAAACTGTGCACAGTGTGGCCAGCTGAAAAAGTATGTTGTGGTGCGGAATTTTCAGTGAGGCATTTTGATCGGATTTTTAAAAAAAACATCTAGCATACTTGTCAACAATAAGTAGGACTGAGATTTCTGACTCATTATTGAAGCCTTCCAGTCATTTAGGAATTTTCCCGGAGTGTAACTAAGAATGCAAAGGGATCTGAAATAATACTTATAGTTTTTCATAAAGATAAAGGGCTGAGTTCCTGTTGCTCACACCTGTAATCCTAGCTACTTGGGAGGCTGAGATTGGGAGGATGGTGGTTCCAGACCAGCCTGGGCAAGAAAGTTTGCGAGACTCCATCTCAAAAAAAAAGTTGTCATTCCAGCAATGGTTGGAAGCATGAAATAGGAGGATCGTGTTTTAGGCCAGTCTGGGCAAAGAGTTAGACCCTATGTCCAAAATAATCAGCCAAAAGGGTTGGAGGCAAAATTAGAAATAAGGGCAAAATAGTTTCTGCTGGGTATTGAGGTTGGGGGAGCGGGAGCGGGCAGAGTGGGTGGTAAGGGAGGGGGTGGGGGAAGGGGGGAGAAATGACCCAAGCCTTGTATGCACATATGAATAATAAAAGAAAAAGGAAAAAAAAAAGGGTTGGAGGCTATGGCTCAAGTAGTAGAGTGTCTGCTTAGCAAGCTTGAAGCCCTGAGTTCAAATCCTAGTGCTACCAAAATAAATAAATTAAAGGCTTGAGCATGAATTCACCCTTTCGAGCCCAAATACTGGTTTGAACAGACAGTAGAGATTCCACCTTTTGGGGGTACATTGCTTTCCAGGGGAAGGTGTAACCGATGGAGAAGGGCTAATCCCTCTGTTTCCAGGCTGTCCTCTCAGAAGTCTGCCTGGAGGCTGAGGCCTGCAGTGGTCAAGATAAACAGCCAGCTCACAGTGGAGACAGAACCCAGAAAGGTCAGAGCTGCAGTTTAATCATTTCTAAGGCCATGTTGATATTTTCCTGGGAACATATCAGACAGCTGCCATGACTGTATCTAAAAGGGGGCGCTTGCTTAGAAATTAAAATGCTGGCGTGGATTAGGAATGAAATTCTTCCTCACCACAACCCCACCCATATTTAATTATATATCATCTCAAGACTTGACCCAGAAAACCCCAGCTGACAGGCTGCATTAACTAAGCGGGGTTACAATGTGCTCTGTGTTCTTCCCGATGTAGCCAAGGTCTCCTCTCCTCCCAAGACCTCAGGGACCTGGACTGCAGCGGAGCACTGAGCACTTTTTATTTGCATGAGTTGGTACCTAGCGTCCATGGCCATAGATGATTATTTACGTTCTGGATGGAAGGTTCTTCCAGATGTCTCCCTCTGTATTTCTATTTGTTGCTGCACAACATTTTGCATACAGTTGACATTTAATGCATAGCTTTCAAATGACATGAATAGTGCAGAATGTAAAGATCTTTACTGCAGTATGAAGGACTTGCTGCTTAGAAAAATAAGAAGTTGAAGTAGTCTTGCAAGATCAGTTACCACAGTTTTCATGTATGTCTGGATATCCATGAACTCAAAACCTTTCAGTTCTTAAAAACTACTGATCTTCATTCTCTAGCCTGAAATGATGTTAGGATTCATTCAGAGTAAAAGTGTCAAAGTAAATCCGCATCTTTTTCCAGAGTATGTTGGAATTCCATTAATACCTACTTTAAACAATCAGTTTAAAAGAGGAGAGGTCCTGAGTTCAAAACCTCAGTACTGCAAAACAAAACAAAACAAAAAACAAGAACAACAAACAAACAAGAAGCAAGATTTTCAAACAAGTATCATCTGAAAGGCTCACAAAGGTACAAAGGTGAGGGGCAGTGTTAAATCTTTGAAAACATTTCCCTCAAAGCTTTTTCCCCAAGGTCTTTAACTAATGACCTGGGTCTGCAATTTTAATCTTTCTTGGAGGGTCAGCTATCACTTTTGAGAATCTGATGAAAATTATGGACCTATCTTCAAAAAAGACCTAACACAAAACCATTCACAAAGCTGTGAACCTGACATTAAGAAGCTCTGCTCCCAGGGCTGGGGATATAGCTCCGTGGTGGAGTACATGGCTGGCATGTGTAAGGCTCTGGCCTCATGCCTAGCACCAGAGGAAAGGAGAGGGGAAGGAAGGGGAGAGAAGGAGAGGAGGAGAAAAGAAGAAAAGACGAAGCTGTGCTCTAAGGCCGTTTATTCTGACATTTCTCTGAAACTGGATCTGTAATGCCTATTGGGTGATGGTGGTGGCTGGAAACCTATGCATATTGAGAGACACGAGAGCTACTTTTACAGAAAAATCCTATGGGGAGGGGCCCTGGGAGAAAAAGCTAACCTGAACCTATCATTTGACACAGGACGACACCGGGGCCCACAATGACTCTCCAGCAACACTGTAAATATATTCCTAGGTCAGCCACTTCCAGAGAAGTCAGCTCTTCTGACTTTAGGCCAGTAGATCCTCTACCATACAACACTACTGTAGATGGTAGGGGTCCAGAAACACTAAGTTTAGGTTATTTTGATGCTCTTGTAGCATTTTTGAAAAGTGATACAAAAAAAAAAAAAAAAAAAAAGAACAACACTAACACAAGTAAGTGGTGTTATTTGGTAAATGAAGCAGGAGCCAACTAACTAAAAATGGTATTCTGTAACAACTTTTATTTCCTTGGTCTTGCTTTGGCTCAAATCTCCCTCTACAAACACTTTCACAGTTATGGGAATGACTTCAAGTTCATAAACTTTTTAACAAACTCAAGATAAGCAAGACTGCAAATATGGAAGCTGATTTATGAAGCAGTTCTGTTTGAGTATGAAAGATGAATTTTCTATAAATCATGCAGTGGGCAGTTAAGTTCTGTATCTGTATTTGTTCAGAGACAGTTACTTATTTTTAAAGTATTTGTAACTGCAAGTCATTTATCTACAATTTTCTCTCTAAAAGAAAAATATTTTTCTGTCTCCACCTCCCTCTTTCCAGAAGGAAAACAAAACACAAAAAACACACAACACAACATGGACCTACTCCTCAAATCAAAACAATCCAAAATCGATTTAACAGGGAAAATAAGCAGTACTTTCTGAAGTTTTTGGTGATGACAGAAACTTATTTCTCTTAGCTGGGCAAAACCCCAGCACTCAGTAGATTGAGGCATGATAGTTGTAGGTCAAAGCTTATTTCCTTTGAACATTTTAATTTGGCAAAAGAAATATTAAATACATCAAATTCACACTACCAGGAATTTTAAATTACTTTGCATAAAACCTTTGGTTACCACCAAATTCCAGCTGCATCAAAGCCATGACATTGTCTCTCAAATTGTGGGAAAATGTGACCCATTAGGTTAAAAAAAAATATACATAGGTAAACTATGCCTGATTCAAATTTAGTTAGAAATAGAAAGTATGTTTCTAAAATACATATTGAGTACATTGTGGGTCACGACACAAACACATGAGGAGGCTTCTGCTGTACTCTATGCTCTTCTGAACTGTTATAATTTATGAGCACGTACTCTTGTAATTTTAAGAAACTGAACAGGAGAGTTAGGCATTATGACACTGTTAACAATAATGCTTTGCATACTGAAGAAGTACCACCATCAAATCCTCAACTCCAGGAAAATCAGACAGAATTCTATGGTCTGGGCACTAATACTTCATTTTGAGTTTTAATACCGATTCTGAATGACTTTGGACTGAAAATTCATCATACTTATTTTGTTTTCCCACTTTTATTTGTAACATTTAATTATCTTGAAAAATTTGTTAGTTAGGGTGATATGATAACCTGTTGGGGGGAGGGGGGACACAGCTGGGAGACTACAAACCAGAATTGTGAAAATCAAAATTTGGATTAAAAACACTTGCAAATTTTTTGTTTGGCAATTGTTCTATACCTGCATTTCCATGTCTGGAAGTGGTAAAACAATAATGCCAGGCAGCTCTCATTGAGTACTAATTCTCTGTGCTGCAGACCACTCCATGCTGTGCTCCTGTGACTCACTTATGACTCTGTCCTAGTGGCAGAGAAAGAATCTGAGCCCAGACTGTCTGGCTTCAGAGCCCAAATTTAACTTCTTTAAAATATTAGATTGCATGAGTGATTATTTATGGTGTCTTTGGTAGATGTCTAACTCAAATTCCCTACTGCTATTTGGCAGGGAAAAAGTGTGAATGAATATCTTTCTATACTGCACTACACCTTTCAGTACAAGTATGGATCCTACACTGTGTGTAAGCAACATTTTATATTTATGGTGTGCACAGTAATCCAGAGAGTGCACTTTGACACACTTCATTTTATACAACTTGCAGGTGTTAGGGATCTTACCTTACCCTGTGAATAGTAGACATACTTTAAAAGTTGCTCTTGTGTGCTATGAGAGGGTCTGCCATAACACTAAATATGTGCCACTGAAAGTATTTGTTCTTTTGTTCATGAATGTTGACGGTCTTGTGTATTTCAGCTGATTAATTAGGTGTTTGTTTGCAGGGTCAGATCTATTCAATGATGTGTAGAAAGTCAGCCTGACTGGAAACAGACCAAAACACACTGTAGCATAGCCAGACAAAACTTTCTTCCTGGTCTCTATGGTTAGGGGTCACACACATGACCCCAGTGGTATAGCTATTATTGGCAAGAATGTGAAACACAAACTCCACTTTGGGGAGGAGGAAGGAAGACTGGGAAGAAAATGCTCTTATGATCCTCTGTGCCATCTATTATGTCTGGAGGTATTTAAGAATTTTATTTTGACTTCAACATCTGACATCATGATTTTTAAAAGGATGTGGAGGCAGACATACTAGAGTTACCTAAGACTTTGCTTCAGTCTACATATAATTTTAATCCTGTTTATTCTAAAATGATTGCCCTGTACATTTATTAGACTCTTTGGACTCTAAAAGGCAAAAACCCATCAGCTGTCAGGTTCAATTTTTTTCTGCAATCAACTCTTTGTTGCACAGCACAGATATTAAAAATTAATAGTTGCTCAAGTTTGAAAGTAGAAACCTGGGGAGATATAAAAAGGGTCTATTTCAATCAATTTTAATCACTGTCTTTTTGGGCTAGAAAAGGAAACAGACTTGATTTTTCATGGATGGCTTACTAAAGTCTATATTGCATATTTTCACAAAAATTTATTTTGCTACATTCCCTTCCCCAGGTCACCAGGGAACCAAGAGTAGAGCCGGTGATAGGACACTGTGTACAGGGCACCTGATACAGTGGGAAGTCATTTTAGTGGGGCACACAGGGAGATACTATATCAAAAAATCTCCTAGGGTGACTTCCCAATGACTCACTTTAGTTATAAAAAAAATAGAGATGAGCAGAAATCCCAAGGAATAAGAGAAAGAATGAGAAAGACAAAAATGTGTGCCTCCATCAAAATAAGTAGAGGGAAAAGACCCCCCATTCTCAGAGTTCTTGCTCAAGTGTTCCTATCTCAAACAGCCCCACTCAGGACCACAGGCACTCCCTATCCCCATACCTGGAGTCATGGACTTCATAGTAGTCACCACCTATGACCTATCCCATCACAGGTTTCCTGTCTATCGCCTGTACTCCTAACGAGTGCAAGCACTGTGGGGAAGGGACCCTGGCTCTGTTCACTGAGCTATCCTCAGAGTCTGCCTAAGCCTGCAATCCAGTAGGAATTCAATGATCATTCCCTGTATTATTGAATCAATGGACTACCTATCCCCGTCATAAAAATTTTAACTAAAAGCATTTTATGCCAGTATTTTTCATCAGTAATACACTGGTAACTGTGGGTACAAACAGAACAGAATTTAGGGGTAGGGTAGGACAGTTCTATATAAAATGAACAAGTGAAGAGTAGGCAAACAATGAGGCACCACAGAAAACTAGACACCCTCTGGGACAGGCAGTCCTAGCTTGTCTTCCTATGCTTGTCCCCAGCCAGAGGCCAAGGAAGCTACCAGATAATGAGAATAAACAGAGCTACTCATGGATTTTGATTCTTGGTTTTCATTCTAATCAATATCATTCTAGAGTTTTCTCCATATTCTACTAAAAAGTCTCCAGCAATTTAAAAAAAAAAATTCTTATTTCCTGGAAGGACATTCTCCCCCATTCTTCCTCCTGTGGTGACCTGAATGTGTCTCCAAGTGTTCATGCGTTGGACACTGAATGCTCCTGCCCTCATGCAAGGATTAATGCCACCACCATGGGACGGCATTCATTCTTTTTTCCAGGGCTCTCTGTCTCACCATGTGAAGCCCTAGATCTTATTACATTGGAGCAAGAAGACCCTTATCAGGTGCTGGTGGTGCCAGGTTCACCAGGTGCTGTGAACTTCCTAGCCAACAGAACCAAAAGCTAAATAAACCCCTATTCTTTGTAAGTTTCCCAGTCTACAGAATTCAGTTACAGCAACAGAAAATAGACTTGATCAACTTCTCATTTCAAGGTCCCTCAGGGTGCCACCTACCTGTGATTTTACCCAGACTGATTTCCTGGAAGTCGGAGTTCCGAAGCTCTTCAGTGCCTGCAGACTTCATGACAGAATTGATGGATGACAAGGTGCTGAAGAGCTGTGAGTTGAGGGAGCCAATTTGTGAGTGAGGCTCCCCAAAAGCTTCTGCCAGCTCGCTGTAGTTCTCAGCCAGCAGTGTCTGTTGCTCTGTAAGCAGCTTCTGCACCCGCTCAATGTAGTGATCCAAGCCAGTCATCATTCCAGAAGTAGCCTGTGGCTGGGGATCCTCTTGGAGCTCCCCTACAGGCTCGTCCCCAACACCCACGCTCCTCTTACTGCCTGTCAGTCCCACAGTCAACTGTGGAGGCCCACATGCTATGGTCCTCATTTTGAGGCCAACCAGATAGTTATCTTGAATATTTATCTGCCCCACGCCTGACTCTTTGGTTTTCACAGTGCATGGCTTATCAAACCCAGAATTGCCAGAAAGCACCGTCCCAACACCAACGGACCGCGTCTTGGTAGAGGAGTTGACATCTTTGACGCGGCCTTCTCCTACGGCCACGGTCCGCATCTCCACTGTCTGGGTGCAGGTCTGTTTGTCCAGAGTGCTGAGGAAAGTGTTGGTGCAGGATTCTACGAGGGTGGCTCTCTCGGTGTTGGTGGACTGGTCCACCTGTTCCAAAGCTGTACTGGTGTGCTGGCTTGTGGTATGAGGCACTGCCATTATGGCAGCTTCCACTTGGCCCACAGCTTCGGTGTTCATGCTGCGGGAGGTGCATTCCTTGGGACAGCAGATGGTCACATCAATGGAACAATCTCCACAACCAATGGACCGCACATCCTTGAGGTTCAAGTTTGTCTTGAGGAGTGTCAGGTCACTCCCAGATGTCTCTGTGTTGCTGCCTGTTTCACAGACGCTGACTTCCACACCCACACTTGCATCACAGGTCTCCACAGACCTCCCGGTGCCTCGGTCATGCATGTCCACCCTCTCCTTAACAACCCACCAGTTCATGGGCAGCTCGGGCCCCACCACTTGACTCTTGTGCTCGGGTTGGCAGGAGATGCCTACACTACTTGTTTGCACAGAGGTCCCAACACATGTGTCTACCATGTCCACATGACTGCCAACCATTTGGTCTCTGGTCTGCACCACTGCTTCCACCAACCTGCTGAAGACAAGTGGCTGGGCCACCATGGCTTTGTCAACTTTTTTCCTGGACCCAGCAGCCTGCAGTTCTTGTTTTAGTTTAGTCATCTCTCGGTCATGAGTGGTTTCTTTAAGCTGTACTTCCAGGCGGTAGATCTTTTCCTTTAAGGCATCTATGGTCTGCTGTTGCAGCTCAATTTCTTTGTCGGCTTCCGTAGTCACACCCAGCATGGCCTCCGTCACGCTGACCCCCAAATTCCTCATCTCAGTGACTGTCCCAACAGCTGCATCTTTGCAGGACCTGGAGCCCCTGTGGTATACAACAGTGTCTTTCATGTTCTCGTTGCCACCTACAGCCACAGACCGGCACTCCCGAGGTGGGCACTCCCCGTTCTCCCTGAGTTCTGTGGAAGCCTCACAGCTGCTGTCCTGTATCTTCTGCTCTAGCGCCTGCATGTCTGCTGTGAGCTGCCGGAACTCCTTGATTCTCTGCGTGCTCTGCTCCACACTCTCTATCTCTTCCTCTTCATAGTCAATATACAATTCCCCACCACTTCTCTGGGCCCGGGAGAGCAACTCTAGCTGGGATGCATTACCCGCGCTGTAGGAGCGTTTCCTCATGCCACAGACATCATTCTGGGAGGCAGCCCTCTGCGTTTTCAGCTGTGAGGCCAACTGCCGCTTCTCCTCTTGCAAGACAGAGATCTTTACCTGGAGCACAGGGATGGTTCGCACCTGCTCCTCCAGCTCCTTTAGGCGTTTCAGGGCAATGGCCATCTGCTCGCGGATGTGCTGCAGGTGCATGGGGCTCACATTAGTCACTGGGGTGGAGATCCCCGAGCTTAGTGGGCTGTGGCGGATGGAGCTCCCCATGGAGGAAGTAGTGACAGGTGCTGGGACATAGCCACCATAATCTCCATTGCCTTGGTATCCATTTTGAAGCTGGTGCATGGCAGGATTGTGGTTTCCAGAACCCATAAAGGAGGGGAGAGAGCTTGTGGAGCCCATGCCACCAAAACTGGCCAGCCTGGGCCTTCTGAATTCACCCGGTGTCATCTGCATGGTGGCTCTCTCCTGTTCCAGTCTTCTCCGGGTCTCCATCAGAGTCTTGGTGACATGAAGGTTGTGCTTTGGGAGCTGTGGTGAGGGAGGGGGCAGCTGTCGATTTTCTGGAATGGTAAGAAAAGTGGGTGAAGTGTCCAGGGGGGCAGGTGGCCTTGGGACTGGGGTTGATGTGACTTGGCTTCTGGCTAGCAGGAAGCTGGGACACTGCTTATTGTCATCACTGTTGGAGGAGGAGAGGGATTCAGTGGAAGTCCACACATCTTGCTGACCAGGTGTGGCCCTGGTTTCCGGGCACGGCACGGATGGCTTCCGCCTCTTCTGGATGTTCAGTTTCTTGATAGTGTTCCCCTTCTGGATGTCATCCACATATTTGACGAAATCTAAGTCTAGCTGATAACCATAGGGGGTTTCCACAAAATAAGGGTCTCTCTGTTCCTTGTCATGGCCTCCATTCAGAACATCATTTGCTTTTTCTAAGAGAGAGAAGAGAGTATTACAATGCCTGCATTACACATTTTGATAAAAACTATTTGTGTATGTTGTAGTGCAGAATGCTGGTATGACTGTAAGAACTGACAGAACTAGGTTCTAGCCCTGGATTTACAACCTAGCTGGTGAGCAATTTAACAAACTTCTCTGGACTTCAGTTTTCCTCTGGGTAAGAAAGGAGATACAAATATTATTTCACAAAGTGTTACTGAGATACCAAGTGCTGAAAGTAACCAGCAGACTAACAGAGTAGGGCAGAGCAGACCCATGAGGCCTGGGGTCATACATGGGTGTTGTCCCCCTTTCTGTAGGCTAGGCAGCCTTTCTAACAGGTGGCCAAGATCCACCTTGTATCTAACTACCTCTACAAGATTCCAATTAGCCCTGATGCACGTTTCCTGGAAAGCTGGGACACTGGAAACTGAGTGATTAACTCTTGAAGAATGGGTATGAGAATGCAGTCCCAGGACAGACTTCAGTTCTGCGCTGTTATCTCACACTGCATGGTTTTTCTCCTCTTAAAAATAAAACCAAACCCTCTCCTGACTAGAGGAAAGTTTTTCCACTCTGACTTCATTTTATCTTCTTGACAAAACCTTCACTATCTCAAGAACACTTGGTTTTATAGTTCTGATCAATCCAAACGGATCTAAAGGAGAATGAAAATAAGGGCAAACTTGTACTCTAACCACTGGATCATGTGACATTCAGTAAACGCTACTTCTGGCTAAACCAAACATGTAAAAAAGGAAACACAGGAACCTTTCACAGCATAGACCTTGCTTGTGACCTGAGCTATGCGTTTCAAACTTAAAAGCAAAGCCATTTTGTTTGTTTAAATTACAGAATTAGGTAATGTGCTTTTCTAGAGGAATACGAACAAGCTCTGTGTTTTCAGAGCTATGGAAAGGACTCCACAGCAGAGAATGGAAATGTAAGCCATCTGTCTCCCTGCAACTGTGTGGGTAATTCCTCCCCACCCCCATTTCCCCCAGTCCCGCCCATTGCTGTCAAGTCCAAGGACTTCCAGCACACTAGGGTTGCCTATCTGCCCGTCTAGCCTCTAACACTGCCACATGGCCACACATTACAGCTGACAGATAGCATGAATGCTTGAATGATCTTTTTGCCTCCATTTGTATCTATATTTTGAAACTTGGAAAGAAAGAAAGTACCAAAAGGGTGCCAGAGGAATTAAGAGGGTAAATATTCTGTGTGTCTCAATTTAAAACAATATTAGGAACAGGGCTGTAGCTTAGTGGTAGAGAACTTGACCAGCATACTTGAAGCCCTGGGTTCACTCCCTGCAGTGTACACACACACACACACACACACACACACACACACACACACTACACATACACAAACATAAAACCGAAACAACAGAACAATATTTAAAATAAACAAACTGTGTAGCTGCTAGAAGGCAGGCACTCAGATTCAATTCCAAAGCAGGTAGGCAATGAAGGTTCTAGCCTCAGCATGAACTGATCCAAAGTGCTTATGCTGGAAACTTGTGCTCATACTAACAGAATATGTCTCTTTCTTTTCTAACTTCCAGCTCCACATGGAGAACACGCGCACTCAAAATATGTGGCCAGACCTGTTTGCAGTGCTGTCTGAAATTGTGTAGTAAAGAGAAAGGGCAGGCAGGCTCGGGTGTCAGACAGGCAGACAGATCTCCCCAGCTAGCTCTCTGGGCCCCTGTCGGCCGCCAGCATGGAGTGTATCATGAGGATTTAGCCCACCCATTCCCCGAGCTCCTCACCTACCGTGTGCAGTGTACCCAGCTGGTTCGGTTCACTTACTGTGGCAGCTGCTGGCCCTGCCTGGGGCGCCCTTGTTCCTCACCCCGTAAGGAAAAGCCTGTCAATGTTCGTGTACACTGGCCAGCCCCGCATAAATACCATAGGCTGAGTTTTCACCAATGAAGTCTCTCTGTGGCTCCTGACACCACCCACCCCGGCCCACTCAGCTGTCCAGCATTCTCTGCTTTCTTATGAGAACAGGAAGCCCGCACCTCCTGCAAATGGTGCTTCTCATTCCAGTTTTGCCAGGAGTACAAGCAAAACCAGCGACGTGAGCATCTCACAGAGAGGCTCTGTCTTTCTGGGACGGCCACTACTTCATGAAAGAGCCTATGTTTGAGCGCAGACCCAGCAGCCTCAGTCTGTCACCTGAGGAAGGGCAGAGCCACAATCAGCCACTGTTCTCCAGGATCCCAGCATGCCAGGAGTCCCCTGGGCTCGCTTACCAGCTCCCTTCTAACACTATCTCAGAGGAGTTCACACCCTGGTGAGAGTTTCTCAGAGAAGATCAATAAAACCAAACCCTTCTCCGAGTACAGAGTAGTAAGTAAGCGCTTGTAAAAATAAATGTCCTGCCCAGACCATATAAAGAAGACACAAACTGACTCACACATGAAGCGGGGACATTTGGGCGAATCTCTCAGGGTTTCTTCACAGAGCTACTTTCCCCCAAGGCAGCACTTCCAACAGGAAAGGTGAGCTGATTCCCTGTCAGGACTTAGAATGCAGCTAAACAGCCACTTTCAGCAAATCTTACCTGGCCCTTTCTTGCTGTTGCTGATGTTCAGTGTGGAGAAATCACTCAGGGCCTGGGTCACACTGACCTACCCTCAAGTGAACTCTGGACTTTCTCTGGGAATCAGGAGAGGTTAGAATTTAACCATGTTAGTCTTGATCATTTCCCCATTCTGCTTAATCCAGGGACCCAGATGGCTTGTCACCCATGCTTCTTTCTCCAACAATGAAGAAACTGACATGTGTTCTCGAATCATCACTTGTACAAACAACTGTCCACAGTGCCAATTATTCTACAAGTACAGGAAGATCTCCAGTCTCATTATTTCTGTCTCCTGCTTCCCCGGATGTCCTTATACAGGTTAACAGAAATACAGCACTCACAAGGCCTGTTTTATTTCCCAACTTTTCCACATGTATGTCTTACTGTTCTGTGTCAAAGTATAAGGATCCTAAGAGTAATAAATTTATTTTTAAAAATATCCTTCATTGCTCTCCTCTACCAGCCAGTTAACAAGATGTGGGAACAGAGAAGATGTTTTAAAATCTTCCCTGAAGTCAGGCATGGTGGTATGCACCCAGCTGTGCAAGGAAGCCAAATTTAGGATCACGGTCTCTGCCTGTCCAGGCATAAAGCATGACCTTCACTCAAAACCAACCAATACAAAAAAGGGCTGGAGATGTAGCTCAAGTGCCTGCCTAGCATGCATGAAGCCCTGAGTTCAACCTTCCAATACAGACAAAAACAAAACCAAACCAAAAAAACTTCACTGGTGGAGTTCATAAGTGAATACGGTCACAATAAACTTTGAAAAACACCATATGTTCTGAGGCGTCACTGTTTGTTAAGATATTAGTGTTAAGGACATTTCTTACATGATGCTGTTTCAGTGATTATTTTTATGGGATGATTTTTATTTTTTTTACATTTTATAAATTTTTATAGCACATGGGTATTTGTTTATTTTTGGTGGTATGATGGGGGTTGAACTTATGGTCTTGGGCTTGCTAGGCAAGCGCTCTACACCTGAGTCATGCTGTCAGCCCTTTTTTGGGGGGTTGCTTATTTTGAGATAGGTTCTCCCTTTACGTTCAGGCCAGCCTGGACTACAATACTCCTATTTATGCTTCCCTACATAGCTGGGATGACAATAGCCACCATGCCTAGCTATTGGTTGAGATGGAGTCTTTTGCCAGGCAGGCCTCACACTTTGATCCTCCCATCGTGCCTCCCAAATAGCTAGGACTATAGGTGTGAGCCACTATACCCACAAGAAGTCACTGCAAAGCAAAACAAATTATGAAATGAACTCTGATAAAGTCCAAGTGGGTGTGGCATGAACGTGGACAGCCGTGACAAAGACAGCTAAATATTCCTCAGTATCCCCAGTCTTCACGCTAACAGAAGCCCCTGTTTTTAGATGGAAAACATAAAGTCAATATTTCCACAGGCTCCTTTAATATTACTGTGGAAATACACAGAAATGTCATGTAGCAATCCCCAGGAATCTCCCTCAAAAGACAGAGGAATAGTTCTTTGATTTCCCTTCTTCATTTCTTCATCTATCCTGCTACTTAGAATCCAGATGTGATGAATGGAACACTAGCTGCTACCTTGGACCGTGAGTTCACACCTAGGGATGGAGCAACAATGTGGTAGAAAGAAACTGAGTCTCAAAGGGACTTTATGGATCAGAACTGCTATAGCTGTCGTGAAGAGCCTACCTACTCAGTTTTATGTGAAAGAGAAATTTTGTTTTGTTTGTTTACTTGGAGCTCCACTGAATTCTAAGACATAGCAGTTTCCCCCCCATGTCCTCCCCTCATTATCCCCAAATTAAGCACTACATCTTAAAAGGAAGAAAAGCCAAGTGATAAATTGAGGAGGTTTCACAAGAATTTTTATTATAAAAACTGGTAAATTTCAAGAATAAGGAAGTATAAAAACAATAGGTTTTTAAAAAATCTTTAATTGAGTTATAAGGAGACTCTTAAAGTGGGACTAAAAGAACTATGTCTGCTTTCTCACAGCCAACTGGAGTCCTGAAAGTAATAACTTCCATGCAGACGGGGAACTGGAGGGCGCCCCGGGTTTATGAGAGTTTTCTGAATGTCTGGAAATGTAGTGCTGGAGTCCATACCAGGCACCATCTCTGCCATCAGTACATAACATTTACTGAAAACCGGGTACAGAAAAAGGTCCAATTCCACGGAAAGACTAGGAGAAGAATTGATGAGAAATAAAAGGATATACAGTCCAGCTAGATGGATGACAACGTACACATGAATTGAAGTCAGTTACAAAGATGCATCATGAACACATGATGGTAAGACGGTATGCAAACAAGTGACCAAAACAGAGTGGAGCTCCCAAGAAGCAAGTTTTGAAAACCACTAAATGATGAGAGAATACAAAGGAAAAGGAGGCAGGTGGAGGTGCAGGTGAAGGACAGGTGAGGTTACACAAGTCTTAGGGTCAGGAGCAGGGCAACTCTGTTGCACTTAATCACTGTAACACTGCTAATCAGGCTGGGAATAGAGGGCTAGTTAAAATGTTTAAAACCTATATGTGAAGTATAGACAAAACTAAAACTGTATTTATATGTTCAACTCACAATCAATATTGAGGCTAAAGGCATAATGATACCTAACATCCATCAGTATTCAATTACTACTTACCAGGTGCTGTTCTAGCAGCTGGTGACCCTGAGAATCAAAAGAGGTAAGGTCTGCCCTCTCACAGGGCCCACCATCTAGTGCAGATGGGAGTGCATGGAAAAGTAAGAGATAAAACACAAAGCAGAAGTGAAGCACAGAGGCTCAGAGGCAGCAGCATCACAGGAGGTCACTCCAGTGCATGAAGGGAAGTGGGCGGCCTGCAGGCAGTGGGCTGGCATCATCTGAGATGACCTCCCTCTTAGAAACCAAAGGTCAGAGAGTCCTTTCTCTTCCTCTCCTCCTCTAGCTCAGCCTGTCCAGTCTATAATTTGAAGTAAACAAATACCACTGTGCCAGCATCGATTAGAAACAACTCCCTAAGTCCAGACCAAAGTCCCATGCATTCAGAGAGAATGTCGATACTGACGCTGTTCCTACTCTTTATTTATGGATTTGCCTCCTGTGAGGTTAGCACTTTAGTGCTCCACGAGAGGGGGTCAGCCTGTGGCCTCAAGAACAGTGTGAACCTTGCTGGCACTTCTGTAGTAACAGAGTGAAATGGACATACAGCTATTTCAAAAATCATTTCATCTAGGGCTGGTGGAGCGGCTCAAGTGGTAAGAATGCCTGCCTAGCAAGTGTGAAGCTGTGAGTTCAAACCCCAGTGCTGCCACAAAAAAAAAAAAAAAAAAAAGAAGAAATCATTTCATCTAGATTCATAATACATTACATGACTTTAGTTTCTCCAGGAAACTAAACTTCTTGTCCAAATAATATTTGAAGCGATAAATGAAATGTACTCACCAGGAATTAGAAGTTTAGAGGGTAGGAAACTAGTCTGGGAGTCCTAACCTGATGCAGTAGTTCTCAACTGGATCAATTTTGTTCCTTGGGTGACATTTGGCAAAGTCCGGAGACGTTTTTGGTTGTCACTACTGTGGGGTAGTAGTGAGGAGAGTCTAGTTAGTAGAGGCTGAGGGCACTGCTGAATATTCCAGAATGCACAGGACAGCCCCCTCCTTCCTCCAACAAAAGGGTTTCCAGCCCAAAATGTCAATAGTCCCAAGGCTGAGAAAGCCTGGCTGGAGACAGCGAGCACAGCAAAAGCTTCATGTAGAGCAGATGAGATTTTGGCCATAGGAGCTGTGATCTTTAAGCCTTCATTTCCTAATGGGACTATGACACTATGCACAGTGACAGGGTGGCAAAAATGCCACTGCTGAGTAAGAAAGTGCTCAGGACTTTTCTATACGCTCTACTACGATGCACCCGTCTTGAGTATGAGTAAAAAGTACTGGAGCTTTGTGAAATACTGCATCCTGGACTTTCAAATGGACAAGCTTTGACAGTACTACTTTGTCTGTTCATTAGGATACAACAACTTCTTTGTTCTAGTTTTGCTACTGCTCATTCTAGGCCCAACTCCAGACAAAGGGCCCCATGAAGAATAATTGTCCCCATGCCACAACTGCCACACACACACTGTTCATGAGTTGTTCTTTACCAGATATTCTCCCTGACTGTTGAGACTGAAGAACTTTGCTAATTCCCACTAGTATATTGTCCGCTCTCATAGGAAGCACAGGACTTTGTCATTCCCAGAGGAGCATGTCATAGTTACAGACTCCCATCTACCAGGGGCAGAAAGCAGCACCCTGCTGTGGAAGCTGTGGAAGTCCACAGGTCAGCTAAGGCCTGGAGGCAGGAAGAAAACCAGCAGGATGAACCCAGGAGAGGCATTTTCTCAAGAATGATCGAGAGCCAGCAACTCAACTCCAGGAAGGGACTGTAGTAGAGTTCCAACAAAACTATGTCCTTCAGATCAGATTTTTAGTAGAAAGTATCTATGGCACTATTAGCATTGCTCTTTTAGACCCAACGGGCTTCCCTCCCTACACCAAACCTATGTGAGGAACACTGTTTGTCAGAGAACCCTCAATAGAGATGCTGGTAAGGTGAGTCGTTCATTCCTTATTCTGTTGTAAAACAATGTATAGCAGATGAAAATTTTTTTCTCGCTCTTGTATTTATCAAATAGTACTTTATTTTATTTTACTTGTGGTACTGGGTTTTGAACTCAGGATCTTGCTCTTTCTAGGCAGGCACTCTTCTACTTGAGCCACACTCTCAGCCCATTTTTTTTCCCGAAGGGCCTCGTGCTTTTGCCAGAGCTGGCCTCAGATTTCAATCCTCCTGCCTATGCCTCCCTCAGATTACAGGCGTGTCCCATCATGTCTGATTTGTATGGGGTCTTGCTAATTTTTTTCCTAGGCTGGCCTCAAACCACAATCTCCATCTCCCAAATAGCTGGGATTATAGGCATAAACCACGGTACCTGGGTTAACTTAATTTTATTTTTTTGAGGCAGAGTCTCGCTATATAGTCCGGGCTGTCTTTGAACTTGAGATGCTCCTGCCTCCGCCTCCCAAGTGCTGCAGAGTGACATTTAAACCTGCTCTTTTCCCTTCCAGATAAAACTCACTCATTTGTTCAAATGATGGGTGCTTAGGAAATGTTAGGCTCTGTTGTAAGAAGGTTGCATTCCTCTTCCCCATGGAGATACTGCTTATCTTAATTTCACTGATGCCTCCCTAGAGCTGTTCTAACTAGCTGCCCAACACTGCACGTAAATAAAGAAAGCAAAGTGTATGCACAAACGCATCAGAAATACCAAACAAACAGGTGCACCATATACAGACTCGGTTTTATTTACACGGCTAAGTTATAATGTGGTACTTAATATTTATAGATCTTCACAACTCTCTTTTTCTTTTTAATGTGGGAGCGGGGTTTGAACTCAGGGCTTCATGCTCACATAGCAGGCATTCTACCACTTGAGTCCATTTTGCTCTGATTACTTTGGAGATGTGGCCTCATGAATTATTTGCCCAGGCTGGTTTCGAATCACAATCCTCCCAATCTCAGCCTCCCAAGCAACTAGGATTACAGGTGTTAGCCATCAGCACCTGGCTTTACAGCTTCTTTGTCTTCTCCCTCTAGATCTTTAGATTTCCCCTTCCATGAGATCTCATCTCCACTTTTTAACCTGACCCTGCATCTGTTAACCTGCACAAGAACCCTACATCTTCCATTGGCTCCCATCACTACCCCTTCCTGTTATATCTCCATATTCCAAGTTTACCTGCTGGGAATATTCCCACACTCCATAAAAGAAGTGCTCATCTAAGGAAGATGTAATTGTCACACTGAAAGACAGATTTAATCTTTTATTCAGTAAGTATTTAAGAGCCTATCATGTGGCAAACACTGCTAGGTGCTAGGCAAAACAGCCAAGGAGCCTGTCTGGGTAGAACTTAGGAACCACAGGAGAAGACAGAGCAGTGTCTGCACAAATTAATAACAGCTGGAAGAAGTGTTGAGTGGGTAGAATTCAGGCACGATGCTAAAACCTCACCTGAGCAGGAGTGGGGGGGTGTTCCTCAGGAACCATATGTAAGATCCATTGGGCAGCCTGTGGGGCGTAGAGGTGGGAGAGCAGGATGAGACAGAGAGCAGACTGAGAGAGTAGGCTGAGGAGACAGCAAATGTGGAAACTGACACTTTTAGGAACTAAAAGTGAGGCCAAGAGGAGACAAAGCCTCAATCTGCAGGGCCCTGGGAGTCCCATTTTTGGTTCTTAGGTGCATTGGGAAGCTACTGAAGTGTTCTAAACAAGGAAGTGAAATGGTCACATTTGCATTTTTAGTAAGATTGTTCAAGAGTATATACTAAAATCTTAAATCCTCCATTAGGTTTTCCATGAATTGTTTGCATGAATTTTTCTCTCAGAATCATGAATTCCTTTGCAAGTGTGAATATTATCTATTCAGCTAGATACTAAGGTGCCATGGTATTAAACCACCTGATCTTGCCCACTGCCTACATTTGGGCCAGTTGGCTTATGACCACCCCTCAAGTATTTAAGAGAAAAACAGATGGCCTGATAGATTTCGGCTATTCTGCCCTGAGCTGGAGACCAGGATCCGGGCTCTGGATTTGTCCTCCAGGGCTTTATCTGTTACTTCACTCTACTACTGAAAAGGAAAATATTTTTCTTTAAGCCAGTGATGACTCACTGCAGACAAAAAAATGATGAGATTTCCTTTTCTGGAGATCATTAAAGCACAATCAATCTAATCTGGAAAGGATGAATATGGCATGAGTGATGTCAGAAAGAAAGCACTGGGTGTTTTAAGGGAATCCAGGCTCTGGTGGAGCCCTTTGAGATGTGAAATGCAGACTTGCACTGTATTTTGAGCCTCTAGGATGGAAGTAGCAAGTGTCTGAAGCAAAGATAAGGTTGGCCATAGAAGCAAGCAAGTCTTTGTGGAAGAAGGAAGAGAAATGACAGCATCATTTCCAAACCTTTCCACACTTCACCCATGCCTGACCAAGTGCATGGTGGAGAAAGCTAAAGGCCAAGGATGGGGCCTAGGGGAACTTAAGCTTAGACTCCCCAAATTTAATACTTCTAGCCACTAGTCTTTGCAAGCTGAATTTGTGGTTGACTAGCCTCTAGTCCTGGTCATTACTGTCTGCCTGTCCGATGAGGATCTTGTGCAGGGGACCCATACTGCCTGAAGTGACACATCTGGACCTCAGAGCTAACCCGACTGCCTGTCAGTTACTATTCTCAGTTGCCAGCACACATCAGATTAACTATATCAAGCCAGTGTCAGCAGTTTACTCAACATACAAACTCTTTTTGACTCTCACTGGCCAAATCATGGATAATTTGGGCATCAGGATAATATCATTAATGACAATAACAGATAAACTGAATCAACTAGGACTATGTGAGTCCATAGTGCTATAATAAATACAGGAGTGCGAACTATTTAATAGAGAAGAATTATGGAAGCAGAAAATTACATGTAGTAACTATCATAGCAGTGGCTGGTTTAAGCAGGAATTATCAATGGAAGCTAAGCTCATGCATGGAATATTTCCTACCAAAGATCAGGATATTGCAGTGGTCACAGAATACTTTACCACCAAACAGATTATCAATCCCAAAGGGGAAACTGATGAACCTTCAGTGAGGAAGTGGACAATCACCTGGACCAGGTGATCAAAGCTAACACCATGCCTCCAGCAGGTCCCTGTAAAATGCACCAAAAAAGAGCAAAGAATCACCTCTGCCAAGAGGGTGTGGCCTAGTTTAGAAACACTGATGGATCCCACTTCAAAGACATCTCACAAAGAAAAGGGCTCTATTTTTTAAATTGTCAGTCATGAAAAAAAGGAAATAGAACTGTTTCAGACTAGAGAGACATGACAATTGCATGTCTTTACAACACACACACACACACACACACACACACACACACACACACAAATAAACACACAAAAAGAGAGCAAATGTGGTAAAAGATTAACCATTGGGAAATCTGAACCTGGGTGAGAGAGCTGTGAGAGTTCTTTTACACATTTTCTGTAGGCTTGAAGTTACTTAAAAATAAACTTTAATTCCTTCCTTCCTCCTTCCTTCTCCTTTGCTTCCTGTCTCTAGGGTGCATGAACACAGCCAGACAGTCACAACTAAGACTCTGTCGATGCTCATTTTGCAAGTTACGCAGCCTGTTGCAGGGAAGGATGTCCTTGCTCTCCTGTATTGCATTTTGTTTGAGGAATTTTTATTTGAGGTATTTTTGGAAACTTGTATAGCTTCTCAATTTTCTTGTGTTCATTACCCCATTACAAAACAATAAAGCCCAAATCATCCTTTTTGTGACATTAGAAGTCTTCAATAATTCAGCTCCAATCTAGTACAAGCCTCTTTCACATCTACTTTCCTTTGCTCGTTCTGTTTCTTCCACCCAGAATGCACTTCCTCAGACTCTTCCAATTGTTAAAATCAGCTGTGTAGTCCCTAAGAGCCCACAGCAAATGTCACACCATTTGTAAAAACTTACCTACCCCCAGAAACTGGTCACTTTCTTCCCTCATTGTTCATTGTTCTAAAACCCTCTGCCTATATGTACTGATCTGTGTTATAGTCAGCAGGTACATACTCACCTCTCCTGTCCCCTGTCCGTAAGTGTTTTTGGGAGGCAAGTTACTTATTTGTGCATCCCTTGGTGACTAGCTTGGTACTCAGCACATAGCATGCTTAACATCTGTTGGGATGAAACACCTTGCAGCTAGGCATCTACTGATGAATAAGTGTGTAGAGGAAGAGCTGCAGTGATTAAAAGCAGGTTCTCTGGGGTCAGACTGCCTTGGCCACTTTCTGGCCTTTGGGAAGTTAGATTATATTCTAACTGGGGAAATAGTTAGATACATTCCAACTGCATCTCAGTGTGTGTGGGGCATGGAGGCTTGGGGATTGTATTACTGTTATTGGGTCACATGATGTAGTGACAAGATTTTTATACATAAAAAGAGAATTTGTGTGACTCCATGTTTTTTGAAGCTGCTACTAGACTACGACTAACCCTAACTACACATAACACAAAGTTTCATAATATAGCATGTGATGTGACTGAGTGAAGACAGAAATCAGTCATGGCAGCTGCCAGGCCAGGTGAGCTTAGGAGATAGAACCATCCCTCAACACAGCATCATTTTGGCCATGTTGTCAGTTCTCTATGGACATGACTTAAGAGGCCAGAAGCCAAGCAGCAGGTGAGTGTGAGGGGAAGAAAGTGCAATGGGTCAGCCACTGTTCTGGGAATGGAATGGCCCACATCTTACTAAAGATTGTGCTGGATCAGGAGACTTGTGAGGAGGTAGGCACTTTGTGATTTGCACAGAGGTCCTTCTCTCCAGTGCTCCGGGCTGACCCTAAGATGCAGCAGCTCTTCATCCAAAATGTGCCAGGAAATAGCCCGGATTCTATAGGCACCTCAGGGCTTGCTTTTTACCAGCCTAGTCCACGTTTCTCTCTAATACACCCTGTCTAAGAGAATTATAGCTGAAATACAGCCAAATTCATCTCACATGCAAAGAGGAGAACTAGCCTGGGGATAAACTTCCTTTAAAAACGACATACTGTGCTAAGCATAAATAGGAAATGTGCCAATCCAAAGGGTAATTCTGTGAAAAGCAGAAAAGATGTATAAGCTAAGACTATGTGACAGAAAAGGGCCTCATGCTTGCCAGGCAGACACTCTACCACTTGAGCCTAGAAAAGTCTTCTCTAGGGCTGAGGATGTAGCTCAGTGGTACAGCCCTTGCCTAGCATGTCAAAGCCCTGGGTTCCCCAGCACTGAAAGGAAGAGGAGGGGCGAGGAGAAGAAGAAAGGAGAGAAAAAGAAAAGATTTTTCTACTAAAACAGAATAAGCCTTTTTCTTTTGGAGGGAGGGGGTGGTGTGTGAAAAGCTGTAGTGTTTTATGAACCTCATTCCTTATTTTGTTTTACAGTGTTTATATTGGAGACTAAAACCAGCTTTAATGCACACCAAGCAACTCCCTATTAGAAAAACAGAACTCAGAACAAATGAATAAAGATGAACTTAGCAACAAAATAAGGGAAATTCTGGAACTTAAATGAACCATAAACTCAAAAACTCAAACCTTAACATATATGTAAAAGCTTTCATTTGTGCTACAATGACATCTTTAGGTGAAAGCCACAACTAAAGGTGAAATTTTCACTTAACCCAAAATCGAGTACTGAGTTATTCTTTCCAGCCTGTAACAGAAGTAAGTATTTTCATAACATACAGAGCTTGACTTTATATTTCACCAGTCTCCACCCAAACATCATGCTCTCCTCTCTCTTTCTTTTCTGGGTCTTCTTACTTACCCACCCAGAAACAAAATAACTGTGATTTTCAGCAAGCAGGCAGCCAAGTCGCAGGCATACTTCCCTCATCATTAAAGGGACTACACACATTAGCAGGCACAGAGCCCAGGAGCTGTTGATGAAAATTTATTTATACCCATTTGGAATTTCCTGACCAACTAACAGCCTGCTTGCCACTGGGTTTAATTCCAGGACACTCAGCATCAGTGAGACAGCAAAAGTTACCAGTGAACAAAACTGCTAGCATGGATTTTAGATACATGAATGTTGATCTAAACTATGGCTATAAAACTGTTCATCCTAGGAAGTGAAAAAGGCAGCCATTGTTCCCTAATTCTTCCCAATGACTTAGTCCCTCTCCCTCCAACCCCCAGAAAGGCTCCCATTATAGTTTGAACTATACATCTTGAGCTGCCTCAGGAGGGAGGTGATTCAGTCATGCTGACCCTAGGCTGGACTGGAGGCTTGTGGCTCCTCTGGGTTTATTCTTATTTGATGTAACATGTAATCTGAAGGCTAAAAACACTCACTATTTGTAAACCACAGACTCAAGCTTCCTCCATGTCTCCTTAAACATTTATCCAAATTAGATCATGTGACTTTCAAAGACATTCCCAGACAAGTGCATTCTGCTTTGGGTAATAACATCATTGAGCAAACTTTTTTGTTTCTGTTTTTAAAAGTTAGTAAGCAAATGTCCCTCTCAATGGTTTAAATTCATCACCATCAGGAAAGAAGGTCTTTTAAGTACTTGCCTCATCTGTGTCTAAGAACATTTATGTAGTCCCAGTGGAAGAAGATTTGCTGAATTCTGTCACAAGGCAAACAAGCAAAGCCAGTTCTAAACAATACAACAGAGACCAACAGGATTAGGATGACTCTTGATAGCTTGCCTTGGGTTTATTCTTATTTGATGTAACATGTAATCTGAAGGCTAAAAACACTCACTATTTGTAAACCACAGACTCAAGCTTCCTCCGTGTCTCCTTAAACAATGACAGTCCTTTTCAAACAAGGACAGTTACTGTGGAGAGACAAGGTTTTAGGAGAATCTACCTACTCTGCCTGGTTTCATTGGTTTGTCTTAGTGCCACACAGACGCCATCTTCCCTATTAACATTTTTATTCTACCTTCCCTCTTCAGATGACCATATAGCTGGCACAGATGCCTGATCATCTTGGGGTCAAGTGCTTTTCTGAATGAAGCTACAAAGACTGAACCTTTCAAGACCATGGCACTGATTTGGGCTGTTTTTTCACCAAATAAATCAACTGATTCAAAGAGAAATAAACTGAGAATGAAGCCTCAAGTGCCACAGACTTTGAAATACCAGGTCCCAATAATTCCAAATTATGCTACCCAATAACACCTCATTAAGTAGGAGATTTGAATTGGGTTCCCCTCACCCCCATTTTGCACTTGAAAAAAAAAAAAAGAAGAAACTTTTGGGGTATATAATTTACACACCATAAAGTTCACCCATTCTAAGTGTACAGTTTGATGAGTTTTAGCAAATGTACAGAGTCACATCTATTGCCACAGCCGTTTTGAACATGTCCATAACTCTAAATGTTTTATCATTTGCTTTTTTTTGAAGTTTTAGCAAGGATTTATCTTGGAATAACAGGATAAAGTAGAGAGAAGTGGGAGGAGGGGTTAGAGAAACATTTCCTGTTCCCCATGCAGGAAACGGGGGCAAAGACTTCTCATTCACTCTTGATAGGCATTTTCTTTGGTTTTTAAGTAAAATTCTGATATTATATAGTCACGTTGTTATATGCAAAGTTTTAATAGATTATATTCAAAACTAAGTATTAATATGAAAAAATTTGTTTTTAAAAATTATGCTAAGGAAAGCATCTGAATGTAGTGTTTCTTGATCTAATAAAAACATTCTGCTAAATTTTCATTCATAAATAATGTATTCTGGTAAGAATGTAGTTTGTTTCGTAAAGCAGTTGAAGGTAATTACTTTTGCTAACAATGCAGCTTGTAGCTGATTTTGTGGGTGTTTGCCTGTGAGCCTCTATGAAGGCGAGGTCCAGCAGAAAAAGTCATTGTATGCAAATGGATGTCTAGTCTTTTATCAGAGGATGGTGAAGGGTGGGGAGGGAAACAATTGAAAGTATGAGCTCCTTCTGCCTGGAAACCCTCAGTCACTAAGGTTCCCACTGCAGACAGAAAGGCACACCTATTTGCTTTCACACTCTCTTTCAACTTAAGAAGGAAGAAGCCAAATATTGTGGGAATAGGAGGGCATACTCTAGGTTGTTCCTCTGACAAGTGGGGAGCAGCCAGAAAAGGTGACTCTTAGAGAGAAGGGACACTCTCTCTAAGACTTGTATGATCCCATGCTGCTGGTATGAAATGGGCTAGTTGTTATCCCCATGTTGGCTTCAGAACTCTGGGACTGCAAACATGCACATCTGAACCCACAGTTCTGACACTCAACAGGATTAGGGGCAGGAACCTGGCCCCTCACCTAAAGACAAGACCAAAATTAAGTTAAAAGTGAATGGTAACATGGATTACATTGTGGCCACCTCAAGCTGCCTGTCTCCTGCCTGATACACATGCTGAATTGTACCCCACAGGTTTCTCCTCTTTGCTTTGGGTTTGGGTTTTTTTTTTTTTTTTTTTTTTTTTTTTTTGAGACAAGATCTCATGTAGACCTGGCTGGCCTGGAACAAGTATGTGCCACCTCATCCAACTTGTATGTAGATTTCACAGCACCCTCCCAGTCTCACACAGCACAAATACATTGGTTATTAGTCTTGCAACAGCCTGTCTGCATCCTGCTAGTCTTTCCTCTCCACCACTGTGCACAATTCACAAGTACTTTATACACACATGAAGTCTTTTCATCTTCATGGCAACCCTCTGAAGCAGGGATGATCACCTTGGCATTTCACAGGTGAGCTGGTGTTACCCATAAGCACACTTACTATCCTACTGCTACACCAATACTACATTGCACTGAATGGCCAGAGTCTGGGCACATTCTCCCCCACAGCAATTAGCAGGCAAAGAAAGGCGGGTAAGGGAAGGGAGCTGGCATTTCTGAAGCAAGAGGAAGAGATTTGCTTTTATCATTCCTTCTCCCTGTGAGATGCCCCCAACATTCTCAAGTAAAAGTCTTCTGGTTTGCAAGAACCATCCAAAATGTCAGCTCCCAATGGAGCTGCTCCTTATACCTTCCAGGCACCTCTCCCACTTCCATTCCCATTTGTGCACACACCTTACATCCTCTACAAACTCAGAAGAGCTGCATCCTGAGAACTTCAGGTGTCTAGGACACACTGAATTTCATGCCTTCTCAACGAGCCAAACTTGGAACATTTTTTTTTTCTTTAAAAGAGCTCTATGCACATGCCAGGAACTCTAAAGCCTATGCCCTCATTTCATAGGAGGCAGAACTTTTGCCACAGAGGGAAACCAATACTGACTTTAGCACTGCCATTCACAGAGATGGTGCCAAACCTGGAACCTCCCAGAGCTGGCACCCTGCACTAACAAACTGCCTGGGGTGGTTGGTTAAAAAAAAAAAAGCTACTGGCCTCCACACCCACCCATGAATCAGAACCTACTGGGGTGGGGCCCAGGCATCAGCATTTTCAAAGCTCCAGGATGAGAACCAGGATTTTAGTTATGCAGAGTTTGCAACTCTAAGAAGTTAGGGCCAAAAGGAGGAATCCCCTTATACAATGAGTACCCTCAGGGTCTGGGCCACAAGTTCAAAGACCTTTATGGTAGGGCCAGTAACTGAAAGGAAGGGACCTGAAGGGGGTCAGAGAGCACCTGTCCTTATTAGGTGACTGTGGCCATCCAGAAGAACATACACAATGATGCCAGATCTTGTTCTTTTCAAATGAAACTGAAGAAACTGGTATTTTTATATGGAATTCAGTAATTTTCAAAATATTGGCAATTGGTTCAAATTAAAACAATGGGTGGGAGAAACAGAACACCCCCTCACCTCTCTCCCCTCCCCCACAGGAGCACAGACTTTTTGACATCCCTTGGTGTTTGGATTTTGTTCCTGTTTCCATCCCCTTCCTTTTCTGACCTTCCAGCTGGCTACCTTTTCCTTTCTCATTTAAAACTGATTTTATTTTGCAAGTCTTTTAAGGGAGATAAACTATAACCCAAACTAGAAAAACCATTTTAAATTTATTGCATATTAATTTATCTCTCATGTTTACATTTAGCTCTTTAACTAATGAGATGTTTTATTTAAATAAAAAAGAAAAAAGACAACAACCAAGACAATACCCTAGCATTCCTACCACCACTTCTCTCTCATGTAAATGGATCTTGCAAAAACTCGACCATGAGTGTTTGTCCTTAAAAGAGACAGACTAAAATAGAATGCTCTGCTATCCTTCCTTGAGGTTCTGGGTTAGTTCTGCTTTATTGGAGCTTCCTCCCAATCTCTAAATAACTCATACCTTGTTGGGCTGCTTTTACTCCTCTTCTGGCCTCAGACTTTGTGATGGTGTGTGATTCCAAAAGCTGGGGGTCTGAGGAACTGTAATGAGGGAGAAGGGACCTGTAGGCTCCTTCTCCACTCATCTCTATCATAGCCTGGCCGGAGGGTGGGGGTGGGGGGTAAGGAGTGACAGGACTTGCAGGGGATTAAAAGGACAAGTCCAGCAAGGGCTCCATGCTTTCTCCTCGTGCTGGGTATGTAGCTCATACTGCTTTGGGTGTTGGAAGAGGACTCCTTTATATTCATGGATTAGCATGATTTTCTCTTAAGACTTAATGAAAGTGGTGATTTTCCCTCAGGAGAGGCCACCCCACACTTGACAGGAGAAGGGTGTGTCCTGGCAGCAGCAGGGTGTGATTCTTACCAGGAAAGCAATATTAGGAAAAGGACACTAACCCACGGTCCTATCTTAAAAGACTAAAAAAAAAAAAAAATTCTCTGTCTTTGTTATCACCAAAGTGTCTTTTCCTGAGCACATTTTAAGGGTTTACACTGGAGTCACACTGTTCTATACATTAGAAAGCCCAAGCTTTCTCCTTTGGGCTGACCCATGACTATTATCTTTATCAAATTAAAAATAAGAAACTGTCCTACAATATATTTCTATCCAAGATTTGAAATCAATACTTTAAAAAGTCAAATGACAAAGTGACAAAAGGACAGAAAAGACTGTGAATAATGATAATAAGGACAATGCATTTCCTCCCATCTTAAGAGGTGTATGGAGCCCTTCCTAAGAAAATAGTGGGAGAGAGTAGGGTAGGCCACCTGGCCATATCCCTAGAGATCACCAGTTCAGGTTCTTGTCCATAGTTCCAAGGGCCCACCAAAGTAGAGTGGATAATAAGCCTGGGGCAAAGGAACTGATTGGAACTCCACCTCCCTTCTCTCTGGTTGAGTTGCTAATAAGCAGTGAAAGGAGCAAATGAAACTAGAAAGAACTTTCCAAATTTCCATATAGCCCCTGATTAAACCCTTCCTGGGCACCTATTTCTGAATTCAAAGCATTTTACAGACAGTTCTATTTTAAGCCTGCCTGAGAGCAAATGATGGAGAAAAAGACATTACAACTTGCACAAGAAGAGGCAGATATGTGGCACAGTGAAAGCCACATGTTTGCTCACAAAAATACCCAGGTGAATATTCAGAGCATGAATTAACAGAGATTTGACTGGGTACTTAGGAGAGCAGGCTGGAAGAAAACTGCAAAGAATGGAGCAATATTAGACTTGTAAGCAGTAGAGCTCAATTCAGTTCCACAAATTCTTGAGCAGGCACTGGGTCTGCTTTTTTGCTCTGTATTATACACCCAGCATTAACCAGCACAAAGCAGGGGTTCTGCAAATAGTTACTGGTTGATGAGGGAGTCTTCTGATCTACAGAGTACTAAGCAAGGCAGGAGGGACTAAGAAGATAGCATGATTCTTGCCTTGTAAAACCTTAAAGGTTATAGATTAGTGAGGCATACATCCATAATTCTTAATTGAAAGCAAATGATGGGAACTATTTAATAGAAATACAAAGCACTTCTGTATTTAATAGAAATACAGAAGAGGAAGAGAGGAATCTCATTGGGAGTATTAGAACATTGTAGGGAAAGGAAAGAGTTGCAGGTCTCATAGGATAAGAGTTCTGGGCAAAGCCATGAGCAAAGCCAAGAAGCAGACACTTCTGCTGCTTCTTTGTACACAGCTAGACTCTTACTACAGAGGATTGGGAAGGCCCACCATGATGTCTATAGGCACCAGGACTGATGGAAACAGTGAGAGATCATGGTTTTCTGTTAACATAAGGCCCCAAACAAAAATTGTGAGTTAAGAGAATACTTGTAAAGTTAGTGAAAGTGAAAATATTTGGAAGAGATAGAAAAATAAGAGAACACAATGTCCACTGATCTTAATCTTGGTAGCCATCCTTAACAAAACAAAAATCTCAAAGTAGTGAGAATAAGGCAAAAGAAACAGCCAGCCGCTAGTCTGGCCCATTACACAAAAGAGGAAAAGGGCATTGCCCTTTTGCCAAATAAATCTCTGTGTGATCATTTTAAAGTGAGCAACTTAAATGAATGAACTTACTGAAGTAACAATGAGTTCCATACCATTCCTCCCAGGAGTTCCCACCTTAGATTCATCACTCTTTGGAAAGTTTATCACAGTGTCCAAGGGACAGAACACCAGTACTAAATGATTAATACCCCAGAGGAACCCCACCCCCCGCCAAACTCCCTTTACCTTTTTAGAAGATGTTGTCTCAGGATTCTTCATTTAAAATCAGTATTCTGAGGAGCTACGAATTCTAGCTGCTGATTTCTAAGTGCCCAGAAAAAGTGTGTAATTTGTGGGATCAGACGTGGGGATGCTCAGGCCTGCTGAGACTCCTTACGGGACCAGCTGATAGGTAACTGCCAGAGAGTTTATGATGTGGTGTGGACGTTTTCCCTCATACTGCCCAGCAGCTGTCCCTGGGGCAGATGTGGAAGCTGTGGAAAGCTAATGGAAAAATCTGGTGGCACAGGGCTTCGGTGTTTTGCAATTTTTTCCTGTAAGCTACATTGTTGGAATGGTTTGATGGGCAAACCATCCCTCCTCCTCCACTAGCCTACACACTTCCAGGTCTCCACCCTAGCATGTGGTGCAATCAGTGCATCATCAGGCTGATTCATTGCTAGAACAGGCGGGGCACCAGTGAGGGTACAGGCCACACAAACCCAGCAGGTACTTCAGCCTCCTCCATCAGGTCATGGGAAAACAAATCAGGCTTTGTGTTCACAGCTGGAGGGAAGCATGCCCCCCAAACATTTCCACAGTGTGTCTCTGTTTCGAATAAAGCATTCCAGCCAGTCAGTCTAAATTGCTGAAGGAAAGGAATTAAATCAGCTGTGCCTTGGTGGATATTTGGAACTAGATGAGGAGGCTACTGAGAGCAGAGGAAGAAAGAACTTTTTTGGTTTTAGTTAGAAGAAAGTAGGAGTTGATACACATGACTAGGGTTATAAAGACATTAAGAACTGGGCTTATGGATTATTGGAAATATTCTACTGTCTCTACCTTATATTTCTAATTTAAAATGTTCTCCTCCCACTTTTTTTTTTTTTTTTTTTTTGCTGAAGATTCATTTTTTGGTGGTACTGGGGTTTGAACTCAGGGCCTACACCTTAAGCCACTCTACCAGCCCTTTTCTGTGATGATTTTTTCAAGATAGGGTCTCGCTAACTATTTCCCTGGTCTGGCTTCAAACCACAACCCTTTTGATCTCTGCCTCCTGAGTAATTAGGATTACAGACGTGAGCCACTGATGCCCAGCTTTTTGCTGGAGATTCTTAATTGTACCTGCAGTACAGAAACACTCGATATGTCTTGGCGTAATGGACAGTTGACACAAGGTGAAAAGGCACTCAGAAAAGAGGGCAGGGATGGGAAAATTTGGCAGGAAAAGCTGAATCAGTGTTTTCACAAAATTATTTATAAAGCTGATATGATTTATTAACTCAACCAAATATTGTGAGACTAAGTCCAGAAAGCCAAATGACTATGCTTTGATTTCACCTAACAGAGATCATATTAAAAATACCAAAGATTCCTTGGAGAGAAAACTTCTTCCAATTAAATGAAATAAAAAAGGAACTAAAATAAGGGCAGGACTTATGACTATTAGTAGTGGATTGCTTCCATAAACAGTTACTCCAGTCCCATCTCCTTAATTAAAAATTTATATGGTGAAACTGTAACCAAGTTCTCAACCTCTGAATCAGGTGGGACAGTTGTCAAGAAATCACTTTAATCAAGACTACAAATATTTAAATTTCAGGATAAGAACAACTCCCAGGAACCCAGCAATTTGTCCCTTGGCAGAACTCTCCTGTCTATAGTTCTACTTTCTGCAGGTTGCTTAGAAGAACAGTCTGGATATTACAGAATATTGTTTAATTTGAATTTTAGTCATGGCTTGCTGTAAGAACTGCAACAATAAAGAATCTAGTCATTACATTTAACAAAATCCTCAAAGCAGCAGGATACTTATTTTTAAGTGATGAGATCACATGTCAGTATAGATCTACCAGCTGAGATTACTAATGGTGTACACACAAATGGGTCACAGATGTTTAAACTTTTGTTTTCAGACTTCCTAATGAGGTATAGCCCCAAAGCAGAACCCAGCTTGGCCTCTAAACTTGAGCATATTTTCCCTGAAGCATATGGAAATGAGTAAGCCAGTTAACAGCTCATTCCAGAGAGAAGCCAAGAAAGAAAAAGAAAATAATTTTTATTTGCACTGAGAATGTCTACAACTATTTGAATGAATCTTAAAATCTAAAAATTTATTTCTAGGTTGTGTCTTCTTTGGGGTTCTTATTAGAGCAGTCTACTCAGTGCAACTTTTAAATTTTTTGCCAGAAAAGAGTAAGAACTTATTGCTTTTGGGAATCTGAGTAGTATACTAATATTTTTCATGCCATATCAAATTGAACAGGTCTTTTACAAAAAAAAAAAAAAAAAAAAAAAGACTCCCAAAGCAGAAAAACTGGGAGCTTTAGTCATTCTTTTTCCTTCAAGCCTTTCTCAGAAACTGCACAAAAGAAACAAACTGAAATTATCCAGGACACAGGAAGAAGGCAAATCTTGGAAAAGGAAGCAAAATGGGCTGTACTTTTGATGGGCTCAGTTAGCCCACCCAAGCCCTTCAAGGAGGAGGGGAGAAATAAATGGCAATACTCACAATGTGAAGTCAGCCAGGGCACAGGCAGAGCACAGAATATGCAAATCCTTCTAGAAGAGCTGTTCTGATTCTTTGACTGGACTACCAGGCTCTTGGAGTAACAGCAACAACTCAAGTTCTTAACATAGCAAATCTCTCTGTTGGACTTTTGTTTTGTGTTTTTTCTTTCTCATTGGTACCTACAGAAGATGTGGGCAGAAATCTCCAGCTGAAGGATTTCTTTGACCAGCCCTGGGAACAGAGGACACCTGGATTCTATCCTCCTTACACGCAAGAAGGCTGGTACTCACTGGAAGACAAATCATCATTCCTGGGCTTAGCTGCAGAGCTAATCGCCTGTGTGAAATCTGATGCTTAACCCATTATGATTCGTGCAAGGTTTGGAGCAAGAATGCTTATAGGGTGAAGCTGGCTACAGGTTAAAACTCAAGTCTTGAGTGTTTGTAAAACAGGCAAGCCTCAGCAAGGGAGGGATATTCAAAACCTCTCCAGAAGCTGGAGGAATTCTAGGGTTCTGATTAACCAGACAAGCAACACTCTAAAACTCAGGGTCTCTTATTTGTAGGTGGTCTTGGCATTTTAACAGTTATGAAATTCAAAAGTAGCTACTTTGTACTTAAAAAAATAACAAGGTTCTCCAACATCACCACTGTAAGAAAATAAATTATTTCATTTATAAGCCTCAGTGTGAAATTAGCCTTCAATAGATTAATGGTTTCATTTAAAGTTGAAATACATAGTCTAAAAAATAAATTCAATAAGCAGACACATCTAATGTGAGGATGAAACTCATACAATGTAATAATATAAGTAATTAGGATGGGTTTATTAATTTGGATCAATGAAATAATGCACATTCAGAAAAGAAAACTATCAACATAGCTCCTATCACAGGGGATGTTTTATTTATAACCTTTCTACTTTCAGGTTTTATGTAGTTTCCTGAAATATATGTTTCCCTTAATGTGTTTAATCAAATCTTCAGATCCTAATTTTTAATGTTGACATACTACCCTGAACAAAGGAAAAAGACTTCCATATCCAACCCCTGCCTGAGAGAGCTTTAACAAGTTGTTTTTTGTTATCTGAGGAGAGAAAGAGAAGGATAACTGAAAGCAAAAAGACCCCCTCTAGCTTTTACCTATGTTTTTTATGTTAGGCAACTTTGTTTTGCCCTTTCAGCTCTTCAGATTGTCTGACCATACAATTTATGGGAGAATATAAGGCACAAGTAAGAAAACATGTTTTCACCCTATTACAAACTGAATCAAGAGACCCTGGGAAGTCACAGAGAGTATCCACCAATTAAAGCAACCCACTTCTAATCAACACATGGTCTGCCTCTGGGGCTGGGTAACTAGACGACAGGTCTAAGACTCACCACCAAGAGTATCAGGCAGCCATACTGTGTCTTTTCTTACAGAAGGTCTCAGGAAGTATCACGTAGGTTCCAGCCAGACTAGTCAGTGTAAAGTAGTTTTATGCCTGACAAACACCATACAGTTCCTGCTGTTAGGTTCACAGCAGTGGGCTCAGAGTTCTGTTTGAGAAATGCTCCTGCCCAGAAAAAATATTTACACAACCAAGAGGGGGCTGTGTGGTACAGCAGTGCTCTGTCTGCTCTGCAGGAGTCTTCAGCTCTGTCTGCTTGACCACATCTTATCAGTGGCCTTTGTACCTCATTTGAGATCATCATAGAGACAAAACCTACAGCCAAAGCACTGACCAGGCTAATGACATTCAAGCCCCACAGAAGTTACTGAAGCCATAAGAACAGCCATGTCCTTTAACCCAATTGTCCTGTTTCTGTGAATTTCACAGGAAATAATCAAAAAGGTGAGGAAAAATGACCAGGCAAGAGAATGTTTTCTGTATCCTTACTTCAATGAGGAAAATGTTTCCATACAACAACAACATAAAAGGAAAAATAATTCAACTGCTAGAAATAGTCTATGGAATAGTAAAAAGTCACTGAAAATAGTGCTTTGAAAATCGTTTTCCATGAAGACTTGGAAAAATGCAAAGAATGTTAAAACCAAGGGCTGAGTACCAAAATGTATGACAACTTCCTGAAATTATGTTCAAGCCTGCTCATCTGACGGGATAAGAAATACTACTAAAGGACTCATTGTGGATTTTTGAGTAATTCTCTATTTTCCTATCCAATTTTATAAACGCTATAATATTAATTTACATAACTGATTTTTAAATGCAGTTCAGCAAGTATCTTAAACACACATCTGGTGTGTGGAAAAAAAGATACATCTGTAAGAAGGGAAGGTATAATGAACCAGGAAAGGCAACGATACACAAAAACAAAGATGATAATGGCAGGCATAAGAGTCACTTCACAGTTCTCATCCATTCATTTCCCGTAAGTGCAAGAAGACAGTAATACAAATCTGGCACCAGTGTCACGGCAGGGCCAGACAGGAGGGCACCTGAGCAGGTGCTGACTAGATCAGGAGCTCATGACAGACAGCAAGACAAGGACAATGGCACTATCCCCTGATATCTGACTAGCACTTTGTTTTTATAAGTCAGGCACAGTGGTATATACCTGTAACCCCAGCACTCAGGAGGCTGAGTTCAAAGCCAGCCTGGAAAACCCTGTCTCAAAAAAACAAAAGAAAAAGTGTTTTTTTACAGCTACTTTTTTTTACTTCTTCCTCACAACCATCTTGTGAAGAAGATAGGACAGGTGTTATTATCTTCATCTGACAAATAAGCCACTTGTTATTTGGCTTCTAAAGGAATTCTAAGCTCTAATTAAAGTTTATAACATTAATTAAGTGTTTAGAGAGGTATCAATCAGTGTATCAGTTCACAACATGACTCAGGAACTTGGACAAAAAGCAGTCTGTCTCCATCTCTACAGCCTGAAGAAATACAGCTATTTTCCTAATCAGTGATTCCTGTTTACTTCCTTGCCAGCTATAAGAGAACAGTCAAGAGCAATTTATGATGTTCCTATTTCATTACATTAATAAAAGACATTACAGTCTTTAATAAAGTGTTTTAAATTAATGAATACAAAACTGTACCTGTCCAACAGAATTTAAGATCAAAGCCCTGGTGAAAAAGAGGTAATTCCATGACAGAGAAGAGACTGATGGGGTTAGATGACCAGGAAGAGGATATAATCTGCTTAGGGGTTCAAAGTGGAGCAGAAATGCCAGGTTTAGCAAATAAAAGTAGAATACCCAGTTAAGTTAGAATTTCAGATAATCAAATACTGCCCTTTTTTTGTTGTTGTTAGTACTGGGGTTTGAACTCAGTGCCTCACACTTGCTAAGCAGTCACTCTACCACTTGAGCCACTCTGCTAGCCCTTTTTTGTGTTGGGTATTTTTGAGATAGGGTATTGCTTTTTTGCCTGGGCTAGCCTTGAATCATGATCCTCCTGATCTCTGCCTTCCAAGTAGAGCTAGGATCAAATACTGCTTCTTCAGGGTAAGTATGTGCTCTGTTTTATCTGGCAACCTGTACACGGGAAACATCAACTTCCACTAGAATGTATAATCCTTGAGGGCAGAAATTCTTGCCTGTTTTGTTCACTGTTATATCCCTGCTAGAGAAACAGTGTCTGACACATAGTGGGTACTCAATAATATTTTCATTAGCACAGTTTACTTCTTAAGCAAGGTGGTGTGTCTCTGTTATACAACCTTTACACATTTTGTATGTCAGAACTACACCATAGTAAATTTTACAAATTATGGTATCAACTGCTGTTTCATTAAGATCAGTTACCCTTTTTCTGACCCATGGAGAAGTCAGAGTATTGACTTTTGAATCATCCCTCACCCAGTTTAAACCCTAAACAGGGGCTTGAACATGAGGTAATCAGTCGTTGGATGGACTCAGCTTCTGAGGGAAGGTACTGTTAACAATGTTTTTCTTGGCTGCTTCTCTTTGACTTCTTTAGACAATGCAAAGTATTTCCTTTGCCACTGTCCCAACTCTACTTATTTCTACTCTTGTTCTATGGACTCAAAAGCAGTGATTTTAGGGGTATGATTAGGGAGATCCTTCTGGGGCCCAACACATTTAGGGGAAGTATAATTTTAAAAATCATGTATAATACATTATCCTTAAAAATGAAAAAAAAAAAACCCCACATATACTTTACACTTAAAACTTCTATTAAAGAACCCAAGTAACTTATTTTTCTCTCATAGGAAAGACCAGTCAGTGGCTCTTGCTAGCTGTAAGCCCTCTTTATCCCACGATTGTGAGGGAGGGAAGGCTGATGTAGTTATGACCTGCATAGACTTTTGCATTGGGTGTTTTTAAACCACAGGCAGGTATTTCTTTTATAATACAAAATGGGGAGAGAAAAAGTAAAAGAGTAATTTTTATAAGCATATTCTCAGTCATGTGGAATATTTAAAATTTAAAGGCTGTATGGCAAGTGACCAAACCATTTGTTTATGGGTGGTGGTGGTACCAGTAATTCTTCCTTTTTTGTTTTTTTAAGACAATGCTACACTTCTGTATTTTAAACTGTCTATACCCAGCATCATACTCACATGTATATACAATGGTGTATACAAAGTAACTGAATGGCTAAGCTCTGAACAGATTTGCTTACAGGGATGATGGTGACAAGAACAAGCAAAAACCTTCCCATGTCTGATCCAAACACCTGTCTGCAATAACAAGTCATTCTCAGACATTCTGAGAGTCATAAATTAGAGAGCTTTTCTGTGTTTTCAGATTCAGAGCTCCAAACCAGTAGACAGGCCACCAGGTAGGGAGGAAAAGTTACAGCTGCATCATCCTCAGGAACAGGACAGGCCAAGTTGGAAAAGGAACTAGGACAAGTGGGATAGGTCTCTAACCCTCTGAAGACAGGATTTTGCCAGAAATACTACAGGGTCAGGGTCCTGGGGCACTAATAACCTCAAGTGTATAAACTGCATCAGGGGAGAGAGGAAGAGTCAAAACCTACCCACTATACTTGAGAAATTTCACAATGTTTCAGTCTTTTCTCTTATCAAATATTTTACTAGAGAAACAATAATCCTGATTTTTCTTATTTCACTTCTGTGCTGTCACATAGGGAAAATGATGATGATGAAAATTATAATGGCATAATTTCACAGGATTATTACAAGGACGGCATATGATAATTCAGGCAAAGCACTATAAGCGTCATGGTGCATACAAGTGTACAATGAGTGCTAGATATTGTCCTTCCTATCTTTATTATTGATAGCAGTCTGTTAGTAGACTCTATAAAAGTTCTGAGAAGCTGGGCAGTGGAAGGGACAAAAGAGTGGGTAGGTTAAGATCAGGTGTTCCAGAATAAACTTGTGTTTGGACAAGCTTGCCAGAGGGGTTACTTGCACAGCTGGAGATTGCTGAAACAAAAAGTCCTGAAATCTGCTGGGAATGCCCACTTCAGCATCTCCTCCTCCTGCTGCTGACTTTAAAGGTGCTATACATAGAGTTTACACAGCACATGTAAGTATACTTCCATTGTTTTCATTGGTCCTAAGCTTGCAGGTGGATATAACCACCAATGTCTTACACATGGAGAAACAGACCTGCCCAGTATTTCAATGCCAAGAGCTAAGCCTGGTTTCTAATTCAGGTCTCCTGGCACCAATTCTACACTCCCCTGGGAAACAATAATGTCATTCTAGGGTGCTCAGAGCCAGCAGAGTTGGGACCCTGGACTCAGGCTCTGGGAAAGAATTCTTAAATGGATGATAACTGCTCTTGTGGGGAGTGAATTATGAGACGCCTATGAGAACCTGACATAAGCACAGTTGTGCTCAGTGATATACAGGCTGAGTTTGGCAAGGCCCCAGCAACAGAAGAGAGCGAGAGGCAAAATGCAGCACAGCTGCTTTTCCTAAATTGTTTACGTTTAGAGAAGTAGAGAGCAGGTTTCTCTTGTTACAATGTCATGCCCCTGCTCCACCTCCTTGTTTACCACTGGATAAGAAAGACTCCCTGAAGGAGGACATGAGGTTTTTTGATGGGGGATTCAGTGATTGAAGGATTGATGGGAATTTGGTATGGAATGGTGGAGGACTGATTGGTTGGCTATGGGCTGCTTGTGAAGCTGCTGCTGCTGGCTGTTGTGTGTCTCCACCAGAGCAGTTTTCTGCACTGAGAACTTTATACATAGGCTTTAGAAAAGCTAAGCTAAAGAAAAGCTAAAGGGAACATGGGACAGTGCAAGTCTGAGGGCCAAGACTTTAAGAGAGACTAAAGAAAATGTGGGATAAAGCAAGTGTAAGGAAAGAGACTTTAAAGAACAGAAAAGAAGAAAGACTTTAGAAGTAAGGTTGTAAAAAATAGAAAAGAAGCAAAGTTTTAAAGAATAGTGAAGAAGTAAGACCTTAAAGAATAGAGAAGAGAAGAAGCAAAGTAAAAGAGGAGTTATTAGAGAAAAGAAGCAATGAGGCTGTTGTGCATCTCCATCTGAGCACCCAGCACACCTGGCCCCAACTTTCTGCATGTCTGTCTTCTATCATTTGTCATTTCTGCATCTCTAGTCGCCTCCAGTTAGGTCAGGAGAACCAGGAGCACAAGAAAGCTCACTACAGTTCTCATTCATTAGGCTATTTGGCAGATAACTCAAGCAAGGAATAAAACATTTGGCATGCTATTTTTCTTCTTTTATTAGTGTATATTAACTGTACAAAGGGATCTTATTGTGATATTTCCATACATGCATATAATGTAATTTGATCAAATTTGCTCCCATCACTCTTTCTTATTCCCACTCCCCTCTTTCTTAGGTACTTTTAAATGGTTTCCATTGGTCTATTTTCCTACATGCTAATGCAGTACTTTTGTTGTACTCACACAGCCCCTTCATCCTCTCCTTTACCCCCTCCCTTCTGGCACACCATTTTGGACAGATTGTCATCTCTGGTCATATGTCATCTCTTAGGAGGATTTTCTCTGAACTTTTTCCTGTAAATTTTTTTCCAAATCTGACATAAGCAATACTGGATGTTCAAACTATATAGGTCTCTAAAGTAAGAATCAGAATATAGGTCTTCATGATTAAAAATACAGCTTGATGCATAATCCCCTCTGGGCCAGGGTTCTGAGTGTCACTTTACAGAATATACCCATCTCTTCTTTCCTTTTCCTTTGGTTTGTATCATTAAATGATAGCTACTTGGAATTGGTTTTCAGCATTCAAAAAATGAGAAAGAAAGTGCAAGAAAAACTGAGAAAGAAGTGCAAGAGGAGTATCCCTTATACTTACACCAACATTCAGGATTCTACTTTTCCTTCTCAATACATCATTTGAACTGACTTAGTAACAATTCACACAACTGTTTTTGTAGCCGGTATTTAAACTGCTTTTGCTGAAAAGCATGGATTCCTTACTTAGGCCCATGGATTAACTAAAAGCAGGAGACGAGTTTGGCATCTCTGCCTCCATTTTGCATCTATCTCTGCATACCTTTCTCCCCTTGCCCCAATTCTTCCTCTACTTAAATCTAAAACTTATTTATATCTGTGCCCTGAAGATGGTTGAAGATGAACTGATGTGCTATTTTCTGTGGCATGCTTGTGCTACATAACAAACTCCTTTCTCTACCCTTCAAGTATGTCTTTTTATTTGACATACAGGGAAGAGTGGCTGGACCTGAAGTGTGAAATCCCAGGAGTTTGGGGCTGGGGCCTAGAACTCTGGTTTCAATTTTAGTACATAAATAAAAGGCTGGTGGAGTGACTCAAGTGGTAGAGTGCCTGCCTAGCAAGCATGGAGGCCCTGAGTTCAAACCCAGTACTGTTGGCAATAATGGTGCCGATAGGTTTCAGTTCTTACTGCACTCTTAAGCTTCTGTTTTCCAGAGTCACGGTCCTGCCTCCCAGGGTCACAGTCCTGCCTTAAGTCTAGCTTGAATCCTCCTTCTGCCCCAACCTCCAATCAGCATGAACCATAAGATCCTATCCAATCAGATCATGCCGAGTCTCACTGAGGGGTATTTAAGCCCCTGCCCTCCTCTCTCCCTCTCTCTCTTGGCTCTCTCTGCTCTCTCCCTCTCCCACCTGGCAATAAAGAATCTCTTGGCCAGATCACTCCTCTCCACGTGGTCATTTTGGGGCCTATATTTCCTTACAAGTACACCCCCACCCAAAAAAAAAAAAAACTTAGTACATAAACAAAGATAAAAGCAAAATTTCTAAAAAATTAATTAAGAAACAACAAAACCTCAACAGATAATTGCTTTGAAATCCTACATCTTGACAACTTTTTTATTATCTATCCATTCATTATTAAAAGAGAAGTAAAAAATTAATTTGAGAAAAGACATGCGTTTAACACACACTCCAGAGCCCAGTTACCTGAGGTACAGCCATTAACCTTTGTGATGTGAGCCATGCTGGCTTGAATCCAAGGAGGGTCACAGAAAGCAGTAAGGAGTTATGCAGATTTTATGCATCAAGTTTCCAAAGGCATTCAACCTGAAATAGTAAAGATAGCATCATCAGAATGGACCATTTAAAACCAGGAAAACACAAAATCTACAAGTTTTGTTTACAAAGATGACTGCTAATGGAGAAAGCAAAGAGGAATGAGGGGAGCCAGACTGAGGATCCAGGTGGTGGCTTAGGCGCCTGGCCCATGCCCATGGACCCACCACCCTCTAGGCACCAAAAGATCTCCAAACACAGAAGGCTTATAGGAAACAAAACTGGCTCTCCAGAGATGATTACTTTAGAAAGATGGTCTTCCAATGCAAATAACCTCCTAATGGGTGTCATTCCTTAGCACTATTCAAACTATTCTGGTGTTTAAACTTATCCTCCTTTACAAATACTGTTTCAACAATGTCATTTATTCAAATGCAATTCCAAAGAAGATCTTGCACCAAATTTTTAAAAAGGTAAACTTTGTAGAAATTCTTTTGAGATATCTTACCTTCCTTCCAGACAGTCACCTTTCTACAACAGAAATATGAACCAATAAATTCCCTCTTGAGACTAAACAAAACTTCAATTATCTTTCACTGTCCTGTTGGACAAATTTCAAATGACACAGCATGGCACACAGTTCTGAAACACGAGACTTAATGTTGAACACCACATTTCTTATTTTATATTGATTTTCTATTTAAAAGTTACTGCAATAAGACATATTACAATTGCAACATTTAAAACAAACAAAAACTAAACTGGGAAAACCCAAATACTGCTCTAACCTTTGGTTTTTAAAAATGCCTCTTGAAAAACATTGAAAAAGAAACTAAACAATAATACTCACAGAAATATTCCATTTCTGCTGTGCCCAAGGAAACCAGACCCAGGAAACCAGACCCAGGAAACCAGGAAAAAGAGCCTAAGAATTCCCAAAACAAGTGTCAACTGAGAGGTCCACATGACGGCCCAATAACAAGAGGATTCTAAAACATTTAACATAAACATACCGTACCCTAACGTACCCATTGAAGTCATGTAAGAGTTGTTAGTCATATGGTAACCTATTCAAAGTAAGTTGACTTAAAAAACCAAGATGATATAATGCTGATGACAGCTAACATTAATCCCTTACTGATGTTATTAAAATCTAAAACATCACATACTCTAAGCTACACCATGATTTTAAGTATCACTGATTTTTTAAAAAAATGATACCAATTAAATCCTAAACCCAATTTTGTTAAAAATGTGTACATGTATATTCAGACTTTAAGTTAAAAGCAATTAAAAGTAAATGAGCCAAAATGTTCACTATGGTTACAGCCGGGTGATGCAATGATAGATGATTTTAACTCCTCTTTTCCTTTTCTTTCATTTTTCTTTTTTTGGGTGATACTGGGGGTGGGGGGGTTAACTCAGGGCCTCCAGGGTGCTAGACAAGTGCTTTACCACTCGAGCCATGTATACCCCCAGCCCTTTTATCTTTACATATTTTATGAACTGGGTCTCACATTTATGCCAGAGCCAGCCTGGACAATAATCTTATTCATGCATGTAAATGGATGACAGTCATGCCCACCCTGCACAGCTTTTCTTGGTTGAGATGTGAGTCTCAAGAATTTCTGGGGGGGCTGGCCTCCACCTGGATCCTCCTGGTCTCCACCTTCTTAGCTGGGATTATGGGCATGAGACACTCTCTGGGCCTGATTTTAGCAACTTTATTATTTTTTAATAATAATTTATTCTGAAGTAATACCGCTATTATTGGTCTTTTCACATATATGTATATATACCTGTGTACATACACATAAATATTTGGAAACGTTAGTTGTGCTGTCAACTTTGAAAAATAGTATCCCAGTTTACCATGTTGAGTTGATATTTTACAGAAATTAATAGGCATGTTGGTCTAAAATGTTATTTTTTTCAATTTGTACAGGGGTAATATACTGTATTAGGTATGTAAGGTCTTAGTTATGTGGGTTTGATTACAAAAACTAATAAAAGTATTTTCTAAATAATGAATAAAGGAAATATCTAGACTCTTCTTGTCAGTTCAGGTTTTATTTGCTTTAAAAATCATTGGAGAAAAGTAAAAGTACTAAAAAAAAAACACTATACAAAAGGCAACCATCAGGCTACAACAGTTATGGAAATTATAAGATGTCAGGAATATGTGTAAATAAAAAGTAAGGAAAAGGAAATGGCTGATGGCTTTGATCACACAGGGTGAGAACTTGCTGCTTAGCTAGTGAAAATTTCCTCATTGTCTTCATTGTTTAAATAGGCTTGTGCCACACACAGTTCAATGCCAACTACTGTAGAAGCAGCTCTGTGCAAACTCAAAAGGATTCTTTCTTTTTGTCTTTTTTTTTTTTTTCTTCTCAAAAGCCACTTCTGATAAGCAGGCCCCCCTGCAGGCTCTTCCAGTTTATAGCAGAGGCTCTGCTCACTTGGAGAGACTTGGTTCTAAACCTTCCACTCCCTGCTGGTCTCCGTTTCTGGTTGGCAGCATACCAGGACAGGATGGCTCTAGTGTCTGAGTAAGGGGCAATCACCTGACATATCCGGGAAAAGAAGGGCACTCGTTCAGGTTCATGGCACTGAATTTAGAGAACAATAACCTCTGTGCATAGTTGCTGAATTAAAAAGGCTGGCTTTAGGGACAGATCAAGTGTTATCTTTTAGGAGTAAGAGTGACTGTCTATCAATGTCTGACAGGTACAGTTTTTTATTCTTTTTTAAATGCAGGGACTAGGAAGGCTAGAAGAGGAGTAGGGAAAAGAGGGTGTAAAAGAAAGAATCGCAGTTTCTTAAGTTATTCAACTAATTATACTTCTAAAAGCAAACAACAAAACCTAACCCAAATCCTGTTTACTGGCCCCTTGCTAGCTTTGTGTGTTTGGACTCTTGCTTCACAGTGGCTTGTAAATACCACCACTTAAACCCTAGAGGCCAAATAGAAGACAAGAAGAGACAAGCTGCATGTGTTGGGGGTGAATGAAGTATGTGTCAAGGTATTTGGATGGAGATGTGCCCAGAATTGTCCTAGTCAAGCTTCATAAACTTTGGCACAATATTCTTTCTCTCCTGTTATTGAACCTCCTTCACCTGGCAAAAGATCTTTATCTCAGATCCAAATTGGTCTGTCCCACCTTCTCCTAAACTGGACAATACAATCAAAAGAAGGAGGAAACCTAAAATTAGGAACTACAAGCATATCACAGTAAAGTAGGACACTGCTGCTGGGTGTGGACACTGGCATTGTCTGTGCAGAGAACAGTTGTGTACTATGTATCGATTCTCTCCAGTTACTGTTCATGTCTGACAGGTGGCCTCAAATTGTGAGGACTTGTTGTTCTTAATGACATGCAGATTGTTGTGTCAGTGCATTGTATAAACCAGAAAAGGTTTGGCCACAGCCCATTTCTTTGTTACAGATCAATAAACTGCCTCTTCTCTCCCTTGAAGGAAAGTGTAAACCAGTAAATCTTAAGTGGTACAATGGTGGCTTGGTTCTGCTAGCTGAGAAGAAAAAGCACTTCTTTGACTTAGGAAAAGACATCAACAGATAAAATAAAGAATTTGTCTTCTCTATTTATTTCAAGAGATTGGCACTGAGGAACATCTTAGCAGCTCCCCAAGTACAGTACAGCAAAAAATATAAATACTGCATGAGTTGACCCCAAAAACACATTAGCTGAAATGAAACAAATTCTGATAAATGGCTCACTAGATTTTTTCTAGGAAGACACCAACGAAAAAAATGGTTGGATGGAATTGAGATTTCATATATGCTCAAGGTTGGCAATGCTAAACAATTAAATGCCAACTGTATTGGTGAGAGCCATGGTAATGATGATGACAGTTAACCTCATTTCATACCTCATCACGGTTTCTTACTGAAATTCCAACTATCACGTACTGCTGGTCTTTAAAAAAAATACATCAGCAATTAAACAATGTTAAAATGGTTATTGGGGCTGGGAGTATAAGTTGGTGGTACAGCAGGTGCTTAACATGTGTGAGGCCCTGGGTTTAATCCTTAGCACCAAAAAACAAACAAACAAAATTACATTAGCTGTAGGATGCATCCTTACGTCCCATTTCAGGGATGTTCAAATCTGAAAAATCTTAGGATTGATGAGGTTGTATCATATTCAAGGTACTTTTTAACACACTTAATAGACATAACCTTGTTTACACCTCACAACAACCACACAAAGTATTACAACTCTTCTCTGACTTTATAAATAGGAAACTGAGGCACAGGGAGGGTTAGAACTTGCTCAGGTTACATAGGTAGTATGACTAATACTTGGAGCTAAACAACTGAGCTCCAGAGTTCATGCTTTTGCCCTGTGATTATGTGACTAGGAGTTAAAGCACTACTGTTCTCACAAAACAACCTACATGCACAAATAAGTGATGTCAGTGCCAGGTATAATGAAGCATGCCTGTAATCCCAGCACCCGGAGGTAGAGGCAGAGCCTGTAAATTCGAGGCTGGTCATGGCTTCAGTGAGACCTTGTTTCCGAAAAAGAACTGTGACTTCCCTTTCAAGGTAGTCACCTAATGTAGAGATGCATATTCTTACTGCAAGGATTCTTTGCTTGGATGCTTTTCAAACATAAAGTTATGCCTGAGAATTATCTGTAACATGTTTTGAAAGCACTCGTATTTGCAACCTTAGTTTTTGGGACACATGTTTAAGAGCATGAGGAAGTACTTCTATGACATGCAGGAAATGTCTCTCAGCATTTAACCACCACTCTTTTCTGGACTGCACGTGGTATTAGTGTGCTTTATTTTCAACTCTAATGTTCCTTAGACTTTATATGAATGTCACTTGACTCTTTCAAAAAATCAATTACTTTGGGCCAGGCACAATGGTTCATGCCTGTGATCCAACTACTTGGGAGCTGGAGATCAAGAGGACTGCAGTTCAAGGGCAGCCTAGTCAAGAAGTAAGCAAGACTCCATCTCAACCAATAAACTGGACATGTGGGCTGCACCTGTCATCCCACTATTTGGAAGGCATAAGATAGGAGGGCTGCTGTCCAAGCTGGCCAAGACAAAAACATGAGACTCTAAAATAAGTGAAGCAAAAGGGGTTAGTGGTGTGGCTTAAGAAGTAGAGTACCTGCCTAGCAAGTGAGCTTTCAAACCCTGAATTTAAACCCCAGTATTGCCCAAAACATTTTTAAAACAATAAATTAGCAAAAAATCAAATACTTTTTCAACTGAAACAAAACAAAATCCCCCAAACCAAAACATCATTTGACCACTGAGAATAGGCAGAAATCTCCAAATAGCAAGATAGGAGTTTCAAAAATGGATGGAACTAGGGCTGTATAACTGGAGTAAGAGCTCTGCCATTCAAAATGACAAATAATAAAAGAAGAAACAATGATTTTGAACTAAAAGTTCTAGAATCTGTTTTCCATGGCATAGTATTTTTCTTAATAATAAAATTAAGAAAGCAATATATTCACCTTTGTCTAAAATCTGGAAAAATAGAACATACCAAAACAAACAAACAAACAAACAAAAAAACAAAAAACTCCAACCAATCTCACAAACCTAACATAACCATTTTATCACTGGAGGCAATGTCTTTTCAATGTTTTATATGACTATATGAATTTTTTTTCTTTTATTATTCATATGTGCATACAAGGCTTGGGTCATTTGACCCCCCTGCCCCCACCCCCTCCCTTACCACCCACTCCGCCCCCTCCCTCTGCCCCCCACCCCCTCAATACCCAGCAGAAACTATTTTGCCCTTATTTCTAATTTTATTGTAGAGAGAGTATAAGCAATAATAGGAAGGAACAAGGGTTTTTGCTGGTTGAGATAAGGATAGCTATACAGGGCATTGACTCACATTGATTTCCTGTGCGTGTGTGTTACCTTCTAGGTTAATTCTTCTTGAACTAACCTTTTCTCTAGTACCTGTTCCCCTTTTCCTATTGGCCTCAGTTGCTTTTAAGGTATCTGCTTTAGTTTTTCTGAGTTAAGGGCAACAAATGCTAGCTAATTTTTTAGGTGTCTTACCTATCCTCACCTCTCCCTTGTGTGCTCTCGCTTTTATCATGTGCTCAAAGTCCAATCCCCTTGTTGTGTTTGCCCTTGATCTAATGTCCACATATGAGGGAGAACATAAGATTTTTGGTCTTTTGGGCCAGGCTAACCTCACTCAGAATGATGTTCTCCAATTCCATCCATTTACCAGCAAATGATAACATTTCGTTCTTCTTCATGGCTGCATAAAATTCTATTGTGTATAGATACCACATTTTCTTAATCCATTTGTCAGTGGTGGGGCATCTTGGCTGTTTCCATAACTTGGCTATTGTGAATAGAGCAGCAGTAAACATGGGTGTGCAGGTGCCTCTGGAGTAACCTGTGTCACAGTCTTTTGTAGTAATCAATTGCCTTACTACATTTAAATGATCTACAACGTCTTAGGATTTGGCACCAGGCACAGTTTTGTTTCTATTTTTGAGAAATAAGATAGCACTGTACCTTCCCAGAGGGTTACACACTCTAGTGCTGGAGGCACACACACAGACTCAATCAAAGGAGAAAGCAGTAGGAGAGCATACACAGTTCAATTCCAATCCATAATAACGTGGGCTTACTTTGCTCAAAAAGGGTAAGAGTGTCTAAGAAGACACCAGTTAAAGAATGAGTATTTTCTAGAGCAAGAAAGGCAGAAAGGCATCCCAGGGCGAAAGAATGGCCATGTAAAGGCAGAAAAAGTATAGCTGCTAGAGTACAGCACAGTGTGCTCACTATGGCACAGTCATAAATGAAGCAAGATGACACAATGAGACTCGTGCTAATAAGGCACCCAAAGGAAATGGATTCTACAAAAAACAAACTAAAAATACACCCATGTACAAATGTACAAGTGCCTCTGCCCTAATTTTTAAAATGCAAAGCTCAATTATTTTTCTTTAAATAAGCTAGTCTTTCAAGTAGGCATCCAAAAGTCTCAATGTAATTAAAAGTAACAGTTAAAAGCATGTCAAAGTATAAACTCTGGCCACAGTTCAGCACCATATTATCTTCCAGTGATTTCCAATATTGGCTCTTACCACAGTGAAAGTGGGGTAATATTAACCAGCTCTTTGTTGTTGCAACCAAATTGCCCAGTATGACCTAACCCTATTTGGCCTCTTCCAATCTAGCAGATAATTTTCTTGGTATGAGTGGGGGTAGAGGTGGAGGGAAATCTCAATAATGAGATTAAGATTTAGATTAAGACCTAAATGAGAATCCTAACAGAATTCTGTTTTTCATTTCTTATGTAGAAACAAGGCTGGGATTTTCTTTTTAGGGAAAGTTTATGCTGTGTTAGTCCAAACAGATACCTCTGCAATTTTATTTCTTATGGTAACAAAGTTAAAAAGCTGGAGGAGGTACTTTTATAATGCGACCAAATTAAAATGCAAATAATGGAGGGAAAGCATGGAAGAAGCAACAGTAAGTTCACTCATTAGGTCACTGGTTCATCCATTCATTCAATGGTTGCTCTTTATGGGCCAGGCTCTGTTTTTGGCACTTAGGATACAGCAATAAACAAAGCAGATATCCATCGGATCCTCCAAAATAAACTATCTAGAGACCTGCATCTGGGCTCAGAGAAAACTTAGTTTTACAGCGTGCTTAGTGGATTAATTATACTAAAAGCCAATTCCTCAGTCATCTGCTTCCTTGAGCCCAAAGTAGACATGGCTAAGTCTCACTGCTTACAGACCTCACTGCTCAGCCACATTCACTCTACATCCTGAAGGACACTGGTGTCTCCCCAGGAGTGTGCACAGGGGCTATGCTGCCAGTGAGCAGGTTAAAACCATCACGAAGGCTGCAAGTGCTTGCAGAGTTCCACGCTGGCTCTGCTCCAGCTGCGTTGCTGGGACCCACACAGCTTCCTGAACACTTAATGAGAACTGACATTTGCAAAGTTTCTTTCCAGGAAATTTTCCAAGGTGAAAGTTTATCAGATCACGATAACCTAGGCTGAAAACCAGCTGCTCTGCTATATAAAACAGAAGGGAGCACTCACAGTCTGGAGAACAGCCCCCAAATGAAAAATTAGAATTTTTTTTTTTTTTGCTGACTTTAGAGGAAAATAATTTTATGACTCAGTAGGGGTACAATGAAATGGTACTTAATGATTTCCTTTGGTCCATCTTGTAATAGGTTTAAGGAAAACAGATCCTAATAGAAATGTAAACCTTGGTTTTATAAATATGGCCATATTAGTAAAGTCTTAATCTTGCTAAGAAAGAATTCCTTCTGGTGGTAGTTTATGAGCTAAACCACTATTACTTTCACCTATTTAAACATTAAAGAACAAGAATGTAACAGCACAGTTATAAGCACATTCATTGGTAGTTTGAAAGGCTTTTTGGTCATTTTGTATTTTAATTATTTAAAATGTAAAATTCTTATTTATTACTGCTTTTGCGGAAAATTTCCCTTTAACTCCTATGAGTCTGGATTCTTATGTGACCATCTCTCAGATTACACTTAAACTGAACAATACAGGGATTGCCACTAAGAAAGTAGGGACCAATACAAATCCTCAAATTTTTAACCTTAAAATGGCAGCCCCCAAAGTGTAGTCCCCACAACAGCAGCATCAACATTGTCTTCTGGGATTTTGCAAGAAATGCAGATTCTCAGACCATCTAGGCCCTTCTGAATCAGGTCTCTGGGAGTGGGATCAAGCAATCTGCATTTAGGAGATTCTAGTATATTTCAAATGTTCTCAAACCACTACCTTAAAAGATGGATTAATGGGAGGGTAAGGGGAGAATCACACTCATTAGGATGGTCACTATCAGAGAACCAAAATAACAAGTGCTGGTAACATGTGAAGAAACTGGAACACTTGTATTATCTTCATGGATTGTAAAATGGTGTAGCTATGGTGAAAAATGATACAGAGGTTCCTCAAAAAATAGTAAGTGGAGCTACTAGATGATGCAGTGATCCTACTTTGAGTTTGTATTTCAAAGAACTGAAATAGGAACTTGAAGAGATTTGTATTCCTATGTTTATTACAGAGGTATTCACAATACAAAACATGTAGAAGCAACCTAAATGTACACCCACAGGTAAAAACATGTGGTCCATACATACAATAGTATTCAGCTTTCAACAAAGGAAGTCCTGTCACACAGATAGGACACATGTGGGCAAACAATGTATGTATGCTAAACAACCTATGCCACAATATTGATAAACTCCGATGATATTATGCTCCATCACAAAGAGTCATATGCTGCATGATTCCATTTACATCGGCATCTAGAACAACCAAGCTCATAGAAATATTAAGTAGAACATTGGTGCAGGGGATGGAAAGAAGGGGAAATAGGAAGTTGTTCAATGAGTTGAAAGTTTCAGTCTTACAAGATGAAAAAAAGGATTCTGGAGATGAAAAAGATTTTAGAGCTCCATCATACAACAAGGTACGTATAGTTAATAATATAGTACTGCAATGTACACTTAAAAGCTAAGAGTAAACTCATGTGTTTTTAGCATAATAAAAAAGGGCAGACTAGCATCTACTGCACTCCAGTCGCATTCGAGGTCAACCTGCCCTCCCTAGGTCATACACAAGATTCAGCAAAACTTGAATGTTGCTTTCCTTTAGTTGAAATAAATCTCACTTATGGTTTCCTTTTTTTTTTTAATACAGTGGACTCAAATATTCTTTGCTTTTTTATTGTCACAGTTTTCCTGCTGGGACAAGCACAGTACTCTCATGATTCTTTAAGAGCTTTGCTGACGTTTGCCTAACTAAGGTAGACAGGCAAATTACAGGCACATGGTGGAAGTAGCAGGGAAAATGCCATGGAGATATGTCATTTAATAATCAGAAGTGACTGTAAATCCTGTCACCTGCTTGCTCCCATCCTGCTAAGGGATGCTTAAGGGAATAACAGTACCAAGGCAGCCTGACCAATGATAGCCATTCCCAGGAGGGTTAGCCCTGTCCCCTGGCGAGCTTGGGAAGGAGTGAGAGCAAGGACCACCAAGCAATCCTAGCCAATTTCAAAGGTCAGAGGCCACAGCAGTGTCCTGATATCCAGTTTAGAAGGCAACCACTTCTTCCTTGGTCAGCTGTGGAAATGTTAACAGTCCAGTGAAGCAGAACCCACTGCTCACTCAGTGGTCCTGCCTCTTCTTGTCTCTCTGCTAACGGCCTGGGCAGCCATGATCTTTCTACTATAGCACAATAGGAAAAGTGCCCAAGGGTGGTGTCTGCCAGAGAAAAGGCTTCATCCCTGGCCCAGGCTGCCCGGTTGGGCTGAAGCCAGCATCCGAGCCTGAAATCCTGTCCCAAGAAAGCTGGCTCACCCGAGGGTGCAATCTGACGGCGCAGTTGGGCCAAGAGCTGAGTAGTTCCTGAAATGAAGGCCACAGGGCACTTAGAAACATTTGGCCTTCTGGGCTCTAACACCAAACAGGCAGAGTCTGGGGCAAGGAGGAGGCTGGAAGGCAAGATCCCGAACTCAGAAAAAGAGTGAACTTTGACATCCAATTATGGAGGTGCAGGGTAGGGCCTGTTAGTATGTGTGTATCACACTAACACAAAGTAAATAATATTTTTTTGAAACTATGAATAAATGGGTTAAGAAACAAAAACAAAATTTAGCCATCAAGAAAAGATATAAATGTTGATCATGGTAAACATGTATTAATTCTAATTTAAGACATCTGAAATCTCAATGTCATTGCAGGTGTTGTTCTACTCTATTATTAAAAAATACAGTAACTTAAGGGTTGATAGGCATGAACATGGGTTGGTTAACAGTTTTAGATCCCTTGCTACTGAAGTGTAGATCCCAGGACCTGGCAACAGCATCATTAACTTATTTAAAAAAAAGGCAGAATCTTGGGCCTCACACCTCCAGGCCCACAGAATACAGCCTGCATTTTAATAAGATCCTCACATGAAGCACTGGTCTCATCATTACTTTCCCCATCAAGTTATAAGTTTCCTTAAGGTTCCTGCAACCTTCCATCCTACAACCTACAGCAGTGGTTTGCAACCTTGGGTGATCATTGGAAATACTCTTCAGGACCCACCACAGACAAATGCAGTTACCTCCTGGAGATTCCTGCCCTCGGGAGATTCCGATTGCTATACCTGAGAGCTACTGGTCTGTTTCTGAAGTTCTCAAAGTTTAGTCACTGGATCAGTGGAATCAATATCACTAAAGAACTTACTTGGAATGCACATTTCTTTTTCTCTCTCCTACCTCATTCTCCCCCCACCACACACACACATAAATGCACACACAGTAACTATCCTTCTAAAAAGAGAGCTCAGAGAAATGCCAGGAAATTCTCAGAAGGCAGGCAAAATATGTTTTGCAAAATGTTTGTCACTTGAAACAAAGTGTTTGTTTTATAAGGAGGACTTGAGATTCATTTAAAAATGAGGGTGCCACCAGGAGATATGCTTCTAGGGCCTGACGGGACCCTATGGTCAAAGCATGAAATGGATAGGTAAAACATATTTTCCTGTGGTAAATAAATCCCACTGTTCTATGGGATGCTTGGAAGCAAACGATGCTGCATTAGGGTTTACCCAGTAGCTACAGTATTTCCCTCATAGTTGATAATACAGCATGTAAGACTCTTCTCAGGGATTCTGATTCCACGAGTCTGGCATGGGGATGAAATTTATATTTTTAACATATATCCCTAAGTGATTCTTCTTATCGGAGAGGCTTGGCCATTTGCATCAGTATCCCATGGAAACTTATTAGAATACATATTCTAGGGCTTTTCCCTGGACTACTGAATCAGAAAGTTTCCAGGTGAGCCCAGCTGTCCATGTAGTAAGAAGTTTTCTAGCTGATCTGAAAGCCACTGTACATGGCTTAGGTGATGACCATGGAATATCCATGTGGATAGGAACATAGTGGAGCATACTACAAGAATGAAAGCAGCTGTCTAGTATGCTGGGAGCTCTGAAAAGTATTACTGACTAGAAAGACAACTTAACAACAGTCAACAAAGAAATCAGGACACATGTAATGTGATAAGCTCAAGCATCTTCCTAGTAACCATCCTGATGTCTCTTTCCAGACTGTTGTTTTGGCAAGAAAACATACTTGCCACACAAAGTATGAAACAAGTTCATAGTTCTATGGAGTTCAAATAGCAAGACAGCTACTTGAGGACTTGGGAAGCAGAGGACAAAGGACAGAAGAACACAGGGACACCTTTGGAGGGTTCCTAAAATCTTCAAAATCCAACACACAGCTTATGGTTTTCAGTACACATGCATTGTTCAAAGGATGTTTTATTAGACATCCAAAGGACACCAGACCCAAGGAAATCAACTACCTCGGAATTTCCATGTATTTCATAGGACCCAACAACTTAAAGTTTTAAGGCATAAAGGAAAAAAAAAAAATCCTCTTACTTGGAACCTTCTTCTCTGGCCTAAGAAACTGGTGAGAACTGAGGCCATTGCCCATGGCACAGCTTAGAGATAAGTAGAGTGGCAGCACTGGATAGCCCAGGTGTCTGGGAACCATGGTTCATGGCCTTGAACTACCTACCTCTAGGACTCTGCAAAAGTTATTTAAATGCTCTGGGCCTCAGATTTTTTTGTACCTGGATGAACAGCCCTAATGACTTCCAACCCTGACATATATTCTGTGACTGTGCTCTTCTAAATCCTGTGCTCAAGGGGCATGCAAAGCTGTCTTGGATGAATGTTGCCTAATAAAGTAAGACCATATGGGATACTGCATATGGGTAAGCAGGACATAGGTCTTACCTCCAGCCCAAACTACTTCTGGAGCAGCTTTAGCATAGCAGGGACTCATTAGAGAACTCCCACCAGTTAATGCCAAGAGATGCTGAAGCACCCAGGCTCTGTCTCTCCTCTAACTCAGCTTCCACAGTGGCAGGGCACAGTCAAGAAGGAGAAAAAAAAAAAAAAGGTATGTAATTTCCCAATTCTTCCTTGTGCTTAGAGATGTGTGTTTACTCCCAAATGTTACTTTATAACTTTTAACAGTATATTAGAACCATCTTTCTGGAACAATAACTATTTCTCTTTTTAATGGCTACAGTTTTTTTTTTTATATTTAGTCCATATTTTATTTTGATCTTCATTTGTGGTTAAATATTTAGATTGTTACCAATTTTTTTCACATTGTAACACTTTAATGAATATGCTTTTACATTTAGCTTTGTTCAGCCATTTCCTATGAGTAAATTCCAAGAAGTGGGTTGGCAGGAAGAAAAGATGGAGCCTATATATATCATATAATATGGAAAATGTCAAGTTGTCTTACAAAAAAGTAGATATCAGTCAATTCATGTCCTCACCAAAGCACTGTGGGAAGGACAAAGAAAGTGAGTTTCAGCCAGGTGCTGGTGGCTTATGACTGTAACCTAGCTACCTGGGAGGCTGAGATTGGGAGGATCATGGCTGGAGGCCAGCTCCCCCATCTTCAAAATAACCAGAACAAAATGGACTGGAGGTGTGGCTCAAGAAGTACAGCACCTGCTTTGCAAGCATAAAGCCCTGAGTTCAAACCCCAGTGCCACCAAAAAAAAAAAAAAAAGGTGAGTTCCATTCCTAAGTTTATTGCTTTGCATACAGTAAACACAAATCCTTAGCTCACAGCAGTTTCTATTCTATAAAGCTTAACTCATGTATGTAATATGAACAGTGTTTATAAATAATTTTAAATTATCTCATCCACAAGTTTAAGAATTAAAAATCTTTGGCTCATTCAATACTCATTGCTGAATACAGGGCTTGATATGCAATAATTAGAACAGAGATGTGAATAAATTTTGGACTTCTGTCCTAAAACTGAAGAGTCTGTGTTAAGAGAAAACACTTAGTTAAGAACATAGTGTTCACACAAACTAGTCAGTAGTGGTCCCACTGCTTTATTTAGATATAAAACAAAAAAAAGGACAGCACATAACAGCAGCCTCTTTCCTAGGAAGCAGCAAGGAATGGAACTTTCCTCCCTCTTTATTTTCTTAGTCTCCTGCTCCTCCCCTCTATTCCTTTCCTTGTAGACGTAAAAGGAGCCAGCCATTGCGATTCCAATTCCAATTCTTTCCATGAGCAGGAATACCTCAAGATTTTTAGACTGGGAATGACATTTAAGCCCTCATTGTCTGCCCAGTCCCTCTGGCTCTAACCTCTAACTCCTCCTGACAGTGGGGGTCCTATTTGTGCCACTCTAACTTGTGTAAGGTGCAACGGTGACATCCAGAGTCAGAGCCAGCTGAGCATGCATTTCCTGACAACCTACTACTCTGTCATGTAGCACAGGGTTGGGGTCTAGCATCCTCTAGATCTGTCTGGAAACCAGAATTTTAGGTCACTATTCCAGACCTACTGAGTCTGGATCTGTATTTCATTAAGAGCAAAGGGTGAGAAGCACTGTTTTAGCAGAGATCTTTACAGCACTCTGCCTTGCTGGAGAGTAAAATGGGGGCTAGCACTAAAAATGTCCCATTCCATTGATTTTTCTTTATTCACATTTCTTTGGGGCTCATAAGCACAGAGACCAACCCTAAACTTCAATATAGCTGTCAACGGTGAAAGGCAGAGTTTATGCATTTGATTTTAACCAAGCATAACTTGCACTGAACTTTTTTCAAACTGCCCTGCAGTGAAAATATTGGAAGTGCATATAATAAAATAGAAAAGTATCCCCTTGGCCTTTATATACAGTTCCTATCAAGGCCAGCAGCAAGGGACAATTCCATCCCATTATATTGGGCACTACAAGAGTCACACAAAATGGCACCTTTCCCTTTGCTATGAAACACGGGCTTCTAGAATATTTTCTTTAAGCTTTTGGATTTTCATTCTAAGGGGGGGTGGGTGTCAGGGAGAATGAAGCAGCATAGATCCCCTTCACCTTACCTCCCTCCATGGCCTCGCTCACACCAGGGGAGCTGCAAGGTGGGGAGGGGACACTTTACACCCTTGTTGGGTGTCTGACATGGGTGAGTGATGGTCAAAATGGGATCAATACCATCTCAATGTGTATGCTCACAGAATGAACCCTTAATGGGCTTTCAGGAGGAATGGTGGTCTTCAAGCTCCAACATGCCATGCCAAAACCAGACAATATCAAAGCTACCATTTTGGCCAGGGTGAAAGAACAAACACATGCTTTAGTCTCAGCAGCTCATTAGGAAAGCTGCTATGGTGTGTAGCTGTAACCAGCCACTACTGTTTTAAATCTATAGCTTGCACTGCAAGGTGTTACTGGACCGGAGCCACACTTTGTAAGTCAGCTGTTATCACAGATCTTTATGATTCCACTGATTTATTTGCCAGCTCCTCATTTAATCTTCTTCTATGGCTTGAGATAGGGTGACCAGATAACGTAAGGTCCAAACTGGAAAAACTTCAACAGTACTAAAATGTGAAATAGATGGGGTTCTGGGATAACAGGCATACACATAAACGAGGGCTGTCTCAAGTAAGTTGGGACATTTCTCTACCTTGAAAGAAAGGAAAAGAAATGGAGGGTGAAGAGAATACTAGTGAACACAAATACTGAGAGATTACTATAAGATATTCTAGAAGCCAACTTTAACACAGGCATCTTATATGTATTCCTATGCCAGGAGACTTAATTCATTGATGAGGTATAATAAAAAATGCCATCAATCACGAGTCAAGTGAAATGAAGTGTCAAGTGAAGCCATGCTGTTCCCACACTGTCATCACCACTTAGTGTAAAAGCCAACAAATGATTCCTGGAATGAGGGGCTCCTACAAATGGAGTCTCAAACACTCACCTGGGAACTGCATCCCACACTGTGCAGCACTGTGTCCCTCACTTTAACAAGAGTCTGATGGATTATCTACATGGTCTCAGATAAACATTCTCCCAGCTTCTACTTTAAACTAAACACAACAGCAGACAAGTCCTAAGCTATAATTCTGCAATGTTGTCACCCACACTGTCTTAGTGAAACTCTAAAACAGCTCTGGAAGCCAAGCACAGCACAGTGGCTCAGGCATATAATCCCAGCTACTTGGGAGGCAGAAAAGTTCAAGGGCATCCTGGGCAAAAGCTTAGTGAGACCTGATCTCAATCAGTAAGCTGGGCATGGTGAGGCATGTCTGTTGATCCAGCTAAGTGGGAGGCTCATCATCTGAGACCAATTTCAGCAAAAATGGGAGATCTTCTCTGAAAATTCACTGAAGTAAAATGGGCTAGGAGTATGGCTCAAGCAGTAGAGCACCTGCCTAGCAAGTGTGAGGCCCTGACAGCTTTGTGAGACTTTCTCCTGAAACAGGTAAGGAAACTGAAACTCAGAGAAGTGAGCCCCACTTGGCACATGACCCTGTGACAGCTGTTTTTGTAATACTGTACTATTGGTTCTATCACCTTGCTCTTCTCCACTGGATTTAAGCTCTGCAAGTGCAATTACTACATCTCTCAGTTTCCTGAGTACCTAGCACTCACAGCCTAAAAGACCCAGTGCTCAAAAGCATTCTTAATTAATTAAAAATTATACATTGAATGAATGCATACATCCCATAAGAAAAATGGTATTTTCAATTTGTGTTTGTGGTTTCACTTTATGACCCAGAGAAGGCAAATCTTATATACACAGTATATTTTTAAAAATACATTGAGATGACCCTCTAATGAAAGAAAGGCACCTCCTGCCATGCAGTTAACACAGCTGGAAGGAAAAGAACACCCAGGAAAGTAGTCCTGAATCTTCCATTAGCTGGGTCTGAGTGAGATGCATATGGAAACAGAGGGTAGTGATGCCCTGGATCTACTACATCCTTTAGTTTCCTGGGTGATTTCCTTGGACTGTGATGGCATCTCTGCAAAACACTTTCCCTAAGCTACCCACTGAAGGGATCTTAATTGATGGTATTTCCTATCTCTGCTAGATGTAAGCACGGGTCAGAGGAACTACAGTTGCCCAGTTCTTTAGCATTTGCTGCTCTGAGTCAACGAGGAAGAAGTAGCTTGGAACCTGGCATGGGATTGTAGTGAGAACAGCTGTTCCTGTTGCTCACAGCATTGCTCCTTATTCCACACTGAGTCACAACAAGTAGAGTGCTTTCTCCTCAGACTCCTCCTGAGACTTAAAGAGTTAGGATTAAAACGTATTTGTGAAATGAAAGAGTATGGACAAACTGCACTTTATTTTCTGTAGGTTTTACCAGTTTGGTTATGCTTCATGGAAAAACAAAAAGCCAAAGAGTCATAAAGTGATAGAGTCTTTCTAAGTTTAAGTTTCTGTAGCAAGGGAAGAAATTTAAGTTTCCTATAGCAAGGGAAGTGATTTTTTAAAATGCTGCTTAAAAAGAATTGTGGGGGCAAACAGCTATGTATACTGTATACTTCCTACAGATACTGTCATTACTATAGCACAATACAATTATTATCGTTGAGAATAATGGAGCTAACTTATGAAGAGATCAGATCATACTCAATGTATGGTTTACGAAAGGCTGTAACTCTATAATCCATTTCAGAAAGTTTTCCAAATAAAATCATTAAAGTAAGGCAGGACAGAGAAGATACAATTAGAGGGGCAAATCTTGTGCCATTTGGAAGGCTCATAACTTATTCTCTGATGGAGAAATACAGGCTATGTATCACTATAATTTATTTTTAAGTACTTTTTTTTCCTTCTATCTCCTTGTAGTGCCTGGTGATATTCATGGATATTTTCCAGAGGTCTGCCTGACTGCCAAACGAATATTCAAATAAAACTTAGAAAAGCTCACAAAAGGTGAACAAGATGTGACACGGTAATTTTCTTGTGAGTGCAGGGAGTCTGCTCTCATGCTTTAGACCTCCTCTTATCCTGAACACCGACTAGTCTAGTACTCCACACACGAGATACATTCAATAAACATTTGTTGAAACAAATATCTGAGTTTTGTGGCTAAATTATGAAATAACTTCTGAACTCTTCATCTTATTTTCATTGTCAGACCAATGCATATGTATTAACTTTTAAATGTTAAGGATTTCCTTGTTTAAAAATGGGACTTCTCTTATTTCACTGATTATTAATTTAAGGCCTAATTCCTAAACTCTTAAATATTTCAGAGCAGAGAACTCAATTGCTTTTTACCAAGGTTAATGGAAATTGATGTTTTTTCTTAAAGAGGTTGAAGTCATGAGTCATAGAACTTATCATATTGATTGAAATCTTAGTGACATTAATTTCAAAATTGGTGCCTTGTTTAACTGTTTTCCCAAGACAAAATAACTTATTCTCCAGACCTACAAGATCCAGTCTATTTCAGTTCCCCCTGTTACAAAGGTTGAGAAGACCAGTATTAGTATAGATACTGCATGCAGAATAACCAGTGCAATCATGGTACGAATGATGTATGCACTATGGAATGACACACCACACACTGCACTGGAATATAAATGAAAGTTAAATCTAACACACTTATATTAAAAAATCCTTTGTTTTAAACTAAATTCTCATGGGAGAAAGGCCCCTAAAGTTTCACCTGTTATTTTTGGAATACAATAAATTAAACAAGTAAGGAAAGGGTGCAGGAGTGTGAATATGGTGGAAATGTTACGTACTTATGTATGAAAATGGAAAAATGAGACCTGTTGAAACTACTCCAGGAATGGGAGGAGGGATAAAGGAAAATGATGGAGGGGGTGAACTCAACTATGATATATTGTAAGAACTTTGGTAAATGTCACAATGTACCCCCAGTACAATAATGATGTGATAATAAAAAAAAAAGTTTAAATGACAAAAAAGATAATATATTGCAAAAATATATATGATATATATATATGATATATGCTGAGAAGAAGCATTTAAGGAGTTAATAGTGAAAGTTATTTTTAAATAGCAAAGAGTAGATCTTAAAACAATAGTTACAATAAAAGTTAGTCAGCAAAAAGATATTTGAAGGCAGTGGCTTTGTAAAGCTTATGGAAGTTATGAACCTTCTCACCAGAGAATGCAAATATATTTACACACACACACACACACACACACCAGAAAAGTCTGTATGAGATTTCAAAGGATGATGGAAATGGACAAGTGTCACTTCCTACTTTCAACACATCCTTGGTTCAAAGCTTTTATTTTAAAATACATACAACTACCATTTGTCAATGTATAATAAAACATTTTAAACTTTTGTTTGGAGTCATGAAACCTTTTCAAACTATGATCTAAGCAGGCACTTAAAAACGACCTTCCCTGTGCTATTTTTATGGTTCCAAATAAGCTTTCCTCTTTTTTTTTTTTTTCGCTTTGTTTACAAAACCAAATATATCTTGTTTCTTACAAAAATACATTAACATATTTAATATACAAAACTACAGAGTAGGAGAAAAAAGATAAACTTACAGAGTCATAAACATGCATCAAAAAAACTTTCCAGACCACCGTGGATACTCACCCTCACCGTCACTTCCACATTGGCTTTGCAGACAGGAAAGGTTGCCAAGGAAGGGCACAAAAATAAGACTCTAAAAATACCAAAAGGAGGCACTAACTTTCTTCCATCTATAGAAGCTCATTAGATAGAGTGTGGAGGGGAGGAGGGATGGATATCTATTTGCAGTGAAGGACTTAGAAGGTAATTCAGCTTTAGAAATTCAAATTCATTTCAAAGAATTACTCATCACAAAGCCTTGGCTTGAATTTTTCTCCCACAAAGATGGTCACTTCTATCAGTCAATCCAGAGAAATGCAAACCATCGCTCAGATCTGGTGGTCCAATGTGTCCAAGAACCAAGAATTTTGCATAGAAAATTTACAGAAGTGGCTGGCTACTATGGCTCAAGCCTGTAATCCTAGCTACTCAGGAGGCAGAGATTGTGAAGTCTGTGGTTTGAGGCCAGCCCAGGCAAAAAGTTCATAAGACCCCATCTCAACCAATAAAAAGCTGGGTAGGGTGGCACTTGCCTGTCATCCAAGCTACTCAGGGAAGCACAAATAGAAGGATTACAGTCCAGGTCAGCCCAGGTATAAAGCAAGGCTCTATCTCAAAAATAAAGCAAGGCCAAAAGGGATGGTGGGTATGGCTCAAGTGATAGAGCACTTGCCTAGTACATCAGAGGTCCTGAGTTCAAACCCTTAGTACCACCAGAGGAAGGAAGGAAGGGATCAGCACAACCAGAAAGAAGGAAGGAAGGGATGGAAGGAGGGAGGAAGGAAGGCAGGCAGGCAGGCAGGCAGTTAGTTATGTGTTGCCGATGGTAATGGAGATGATTTCTTTAGCCATTTCACAAGACAAACCCATTCCTGGAGAGGACAGCTAGCATTCCAAGAAGGGAGGATTGCCAAGATGGATGTTCTACTTTACTTCCAATGACCAATGCAAACATCTGATAAGGGGGATTCTAACACTGGTAACGACAATTAGGTAAAAGACTTCCATTTGTTTATCTAAAAAGACAGAGCACACATGTACATGCCCAGGCTGCCTTTAAATGTGTTGTACACATCACTGCACTAATTATCACTTCCATAGGGATTCTGGGTTCTTACAGCTGAATCTCTCACCATCACAGGCTCTTCCCTACACATTCTCCAGGCTTAAACTATCATTGATGGTAAATGGAAAATTGGTCTGGTCTATCAACCTGGCTCCTGGCAATGTCTGTTGAAAACTGACATCAAATTTAGCACTCCTTAAAAAAAATTCATTAAAACATAGGCAGACATTTAAAAATGCTGATGTGTGCCCATATAAGGAGTTTGCACTCAACTGGACAATCTCTTCCTGAACATTTAGGACGAGGGTGAGCAGTCAAGAGTCTTTAATTTCACAAAGCATATGATTCAGGAGGAGGACTTTTGGGTCTCTAACTCAGATGTGAAACTATCCTATAATGGAACTATCCTATAATGAAGCTATCCTACAATGAGCCATGGGAGACTGATACTGTCCAAAAGTCTGTAACCCCCGCATTCACATGTTGAGGTTATGGTATTAAGTGTAGTGCTCTTGGGAATTAATCAGGTCATGAGGCCTCTACCCCCATGAATGGGAATAGTGCACTTATAAAAGGGTTTGAGTACACAAGACAGACACTCTTATCCTCCACTATGTGAAGACACAGAGGTACCACTCATGAGGAATAGGCCCTTACCATATACTGAAGCTACTGGATCCTCAATATTGGACTTCCCAGCCTCCAGAACTGGGGGCAATAAACTTATGCTGTTTATAAATTACCCCATCTACAATATTTTGGTATAACAGCCCAGACTAAGACACAGACCATATCTAGAACCTGAGACACATACAGAAGACTGAAGGATGTGGCACTGTTTAGGAAATTGTCCACGATCAAATCTGCATGTGGAAGAGAGTGGATTCTGGATACACTGATTACTGCCAATGATAAGAAAGAGAGAAAATTAAAGGGAAGGTGTATATTTAAGTGAAATATAGTAGAATATATCCCAGCTAAAGTAAAATGACAGCTTTGAAGAAACTTACTGAATCAAAATGTTCAGCATCAGATTTGTGGGGGAAAGTATATTTTAAGAGTATTCTAGGCACCTCCTATAGGAATGTAAGACTTACACTGAGATGTGGTTTTTTTAATGTGCCATGCATTTTGTGTAGCTTCTAAATCATTAACTTTGTGAATATATTAAAACACACAGAGATAAATGTAGTCAAATCTATTTGCTCAGACTTAGATTAAAAGGAGTGATGTGCCTATCAGCTGTGAGAATTATTGGTGTCCCTGTATCTGTCTACTAGTGGTAATAACACAGTAAAATCTTACGGCAGAAGAATCACTCAGAGGATTCAGAAGAGGAATATTCACAATGACTTGAGGATCACAGGAATCTACAGAAGACAATGATAAGGAACCAAATGATTCTTAAAAGTAGAAGTCAAATTTGTTAAGTTTATGAAAGATGACAAAATCAAGTTAGTCAAAAGAATGGATAATTTAAAGTTTGCCTAAAACCTGGGAGTAAAGAACCAACACATTCTTTGCCAAATATTCAGCCTCAAATGGACAGGGGAACAGTTCACAGAGCTGGTATCAAAATGTAATTTTAGCCTGAATGCCTAGGAAACAGGTTTATCAGAGACTCTGATTATATGCATATCATGAACAAAACCAGAACTTCTCTGACACAGCAGAGAGGGACAAGCTACAGATATCATCTTGAAAAGCAAGATGATGACCAAGCGAGCAAAACCTCAGGAAAGGTGTAGGAAGAGGAGAACATACAAGGGCTACTATGGCTCAAGTGAGACTTTAACCAAGAGAGCTTTATTGACACCATGGGGCAGGAAGGCAGCAGGAGCAGCAGAGCCCAAGTCCACAAACTAACTGCCCACTCGCCCCCTCCCCCACTCCGTGGTGAAGTCTTGTTTGCAACTAGCTTCTGACACAGATGGTGAATCCTCTGCACTTTCACACCGTCATGCTGGACTGCCCACAGAATTCCAGACAGCGAGAGGAGACCGATATCTTTCCTCATGTTACTGGTCTGCCAACAGAATCCTTGATCTGGAAGAGTCTATGATGTATGCTGAATGTATTAAAATGTTTAAAAAGCTAATGTAAAGCTTAAAAAATTATGAAGTAGGTAGAGGAAGAACCATACAGTACCGTTCTTGGATAAGCAACGTTAATCTACCACAAATCATAAACAGCACATAGCTAAATCAACTTGTGTCTCACGACTCCTTTGCCCATATCTTAATGATTATCCTTGATAAGAACTTCTGGATCTTCGATTTTAGTATTTCCAATAGTTGCCAATACTATATAAGTTAGTACAGCAAACAAAGAGTATCTGAATGAGATATGTGGGATGGTTGATAACTTCCGTAGCCATTTTGCCACCATGGAGAGCCAATCTGAGGACACACATGCACCTGGAGGATGACAGAGTGGATTCATGGTAAAAGCCAACACCTCTCATATCACTGAGCCACTAAATCAATCAATCCCAAGAACTGCTTTCTGAACTTCTGTTTTAAAAAATATTAATTTTGGGCTGGTTCAAGTGGTAGCCTAGCAAGCATGAGGCCCTTAGTTCAAGTCCAGTACTGCCAAAAAAAAGAAAAAATATTAACTTTCCCCATGCTTAAGGCAATGTCCCCATCTGTCAAAATTAAGAGCTCCTTTTCAAGTCTATGATATGCTGGGGTCTCACATGAAACACTGTTGAGTACCTATGATGAGGGAAAGTATCTGAAAAGCATTTACCTAAAAAAAATTTAAATATATTAACATTAGTTATTTAATTTAAAGAAATATGTACTCATTCCTGGTTATTTCTTGGTTCAATAGGACAGTGCTTCTCCAAGTGTGGTCCCCAGTGTGGTCAGTGTTCTCGTGACCAGAGAACTTACTAACACAAATTCCCAGGCCTCACATCAGACCAGTGAACTAGAAATGCTTGGGGACAGGGCCAAACAGTTTTTGTTTGAATGAGTACATTAGTGATTCTGATGCATTATGAAATTTAAGAACCTCTGCTGCAAAGAATAATGACACCAGGTCAGTCATCATTAGTCACAATCATATTGAACTATGCAAAACAGGCTATGTAAGTACCATCCTACTCCCCAGCTCCTAAACAAAGTATTATCATAGGTGATGAAAAGTCAGAGAAAATAATGAACTTTCAGTAAGTGCTCACACAAAGCTTTGAGATTATTATTGTGGATAAATAATAAAATATCTTGTAGTACTTGAAGGAAACAGAAGATCTGGGAATAGCAAACTTGGAAAAAAAAGTGGAGAATTCTTCCAATGAACTAGAAGTCTTCCTGATATAATTGAAATTAAGAAGTTAGTAGAGCCAGGCGCCAGTGGCTCATGCCTGTAATCCTAGCTATTCAGGAGGCAGAGATCAGGAGGATCACGGTTTGAGACCAGCCCAGGCAAATACTTCATGAGACCTTATCTCGAAAAACCTTTCACAAAAATAGGACTGGTGGAGTGGCTCAAGGTGAAGGCCCTGAGTTCAAGCCCCAGTAAAGCAAAAAAAAAAAAAAAAAAGTTAGTAGAGAAGAGGAATGAAGTAGGAAGTGTCTAAAGGAGGGAGGGTGGCATATAACTGCATAAAATAAAGGACTAGGTAAAATATTCCTAAAGAGTACACTGACCAAAGGACCAGAGAGGGAATGACAAAGTCTGAGGTAAAAGGTAAAAGGTTCTGAGAAAGAAGCTGGCTTTCTGGACCTACAAGAAGGTTGCCCGCAAGTATAATGCTGACAAATGTTAAGGGTCTAGCAGTAGCTACTTTGCTGATGGGAACTCCATGAGCCTCCATGATTTCCTTGATATTGTCCTAAATGCTACTGATAACAGAGAAATGAAGAGATATTTATCACCTAGGCCAGGAAAATGTGAGAGAAAAGATGGATATTTAACCATCAATCTCTTAAGAAATCAGTACATACCTTGCATGATCAAATGTACTAATGATGAGAAATGTAAGACATGGCACCATTCTAAACACAAAACCTGAAGATTTTGAGATTATTCTAATAATTCTACACGAAAAGCATTTTGCATATGGAGACATAAGAGGAAAGTTTTCAGCCAGGCTGCCCATTAGCACAGCCTGGGAACATTTATGGAAAGAGACGGGTTCTTCTCCAGACCAAACCAGACTTAGTTCTGAAATGGTGCTTGGATTGACTTTTTTTTTTAAAGCTCCTCTAATAATACTGGTACATAACCACTTTTCTGAAAATATTAAAAAAAACAATGAAACTAAAGAAAATCTGAAGCCTATAAATCTTGTATAGAAATTGAGTTTGTGATTTCTTAAAAGGAATAAAAAGGAATGAGTGAATGAATGAAGAAAGGACATTATTAGACTAAATTCACATTTATTTTCTGTTATTCCATTAATATTTTTAGTATCCTAATAATGGAAAGTGATCACTATTATCCAATCTTAAGGACTAGTTAGTCTCAGAGGGGCTGGTTGTGAATAGGATGTAAGAACATTTCCTTCTGTAGGTTATATTATATTAGTTTTAACAATATTTCCGAGAAAATGTTTGCACAAATCAAGCCAGGGTTTGTGGTTCTCTGAAAAGTACACTAAGGAGAGATGTGGCTTCACACAGGCACCAAAGAAGCAGAACAGGGAGTGGTAGCAAAAGCTCCACGGAGCAAAGGGGACTTGGATTAGGACTTGGGGGATGTCCAGGATCTTCAGGGGTAGAAAGAAGGTAACCCTTGGTCCTTCCTATTATTGTTTATATTCTCTCTTCAACAAAATTAGAGATAAGGGCAAAATAGTTTCTGCCTGGTAGTAAGAGGGTTGGGTAGAGAGGGAGGGGGCAAGGGGAAGGAGGGAGAAATGACCCAAACATTGTATGCACATATGAATAAACGAAATAAAATAAATAAATAAATAAAGGTTTGGTGGTAGGCAGGCACAAGGACTTGCAATCATCATGAGGCAGCCAAAATTGCTGAGAGTAGGGAAGGGGAGGAAGAAATAAAAGGAAAAAGTCCAGAAGTTCCTATGGCTGACCCTCCACCTCTGCTCATTTCAGATTCGTCCCATAGCCAATCTGACTATGACTGGTTTAAGAACGCACAAGCAATTCAATTCCAGTCAATAAGATATAAAGAGACGTTCTCTCCAGTGAATCTCAGGAAAGTTTCCTTACTCTTAAAATTAAGGGACACTTGCTGGATCTGGATGTTGTACTTGGTACTTTTGCAGCCACTGCCTCTATGCAGAGCCAGTCAGAGGATGTACCAGACACAGAAGATGGCAGAGTAGAATAACTGTAAGAACCTGGGCCGCTGATGGTATCAGTGAGCCGCTAAATCAATTAACCTCAAAAGGTGCTCTCTAGACTTAAGTTATGAAAGAGATTTCTTTTGATCCAAAGTTTTCTTGGGTTTTTATTTGTCTCTAAAACATATTCAAACAATAAAACTAGAAAGATGAATCAGAGCGTATTCTTAAGGGCCTATAATCTAGGTTCAGGAGTCTGGATTTTGTGCTATGACAGAGACTTTATTAAGCAGGAGTCTTGTGACAAAGTGTGGCAGGGTTAGTAGTAACCAGAATGGCATGTAAAAAGGTTGAGTTATTTAACAAAACTCCATAAAAGAAGTTTTATTCCATAATCTTATGGGACACTAGAAGTAAGTGGGGGAAGACACCAACATTGAGCACAAAATGGTATAGAATCTCCTAAGATGTGGAGGGAAAGAGCTCACTGCTTCTGCCTTTTTGCTGCGCTAAACACCCACTTTCACTATCTCTGATGACGTACCCAGGCATACTCCTTGTGATAAAACAATTAGAAACCCTCAAAGTAGTTCTTTGGGATGGAAGTATTCCCTCCGCTTCCCCACTCATACAGGAGCAGCTGCATAATTAATTTCGAAAGCCCCATCCAACGGGAAGTCTTCCTCTTTTCACAGGAAAGAAGTTATAAAAAAAAAAATGAGCTGTTTTATTTTGCATGACCCTCCCTCCATCTGCACCCATTACAGTAAATGTACTAGGTAGTTATCTTCTCCACACTCCCAGTAATTATCTTCTCTGGCCAGTTTTTAAAATTTTCTATCCAACTTTCCTTTTAAGATTAACAATACAATTACCAAACCATTGGTACCTTTAACCTCTTCTTTCAGAGCCCCAAGGTGAAGAATAATTATCAAGGCAAACAATTACATTTCCTAATGCATCATCCCAGAGATCAAAATCTAGAAGAGCATGGAATTCAATAATTTTTTGGCCAAGAAAACCCGGAAAAGCTGGACCACACTAGTCTGCCAACTCATGTGAACAATATCTGATCTTAAAGGAAAATGCAAATCCTAACTTGATCAGGCATTGTCAAAGGTTTAACCAAATCAGTGATACTTGCATTGAGGGTCAAATGTCACATTTCATTTAAACTTTTATTAAGTGACCATTAAGGGCTAGGCACAATGCTCATCCTAGGGGGACAGGGATTAATGCCACAGGCTTTGTACTCACAGAAGATAGTGTGGTGGAAGGGAAGTTATTATGACATACTGGGTTAATTACCTCCCCTATAGGTTTGAGCTGAGAACTACAGAACCACAGAGGTGCAGAAGACAACAAACACTGGGATGTGGAGAAGGATCAGGAGAAGACACCAGCCCTGAAATGAGGCTTGGAGATGAGTAAGCTGGCCTGGAGGGGAGGAAGCACAATGTTCAAAGACGGCAGGAGCACAGGCAGAGACCACAGGATGGGGCGTGTATGAGGGAGTTATGGGATATTAAATATGCAAGGACTGGATGACTAAGGGCTTTGTGCACCAATCTGAAGAGCTTGTATCTTATTTTGAAAGCAATGGGAGTCACTGAAAGACCTGAGCTCTGACTTGGGTTAACAGGATTGGGTTAGATTTTAGGAATTATCTAGCTGAAATGAGGAAAATGACTTGCCCAGAGGAGGAGCAAGCAAAGAAATCCTTATGGATTGTTCTAGTAGGGAGGCAGAGCAAGAATTGGAAGGGTCTGGGCTGGAGAAGCCTCAGGTGTTCAATGATTGAGTCCAGGAGATAGCTGGTTCTCAAGAAAGGAAAGAAGTTCTTGAATCTTGGGGACTAATACCATGGAGACCATAAAATTCTGCAGTTAAGGCTGCTTATGAGGAAGTCCCACAAATCCTGGGGAGCTAATGTCCCATAACTTGTTTAGATAGTCCCGTTTGCTGGACAGAGTAGACTGTATTGTATACTTAATCTATTTCCAGCTCCATTTGTAAATTCATGCTATTTGTCTTAAGGCAAAGGAATTAAAAAAAAATCTGTGGATGGGTGTGATGCAAAACATATTAACACTCAACAGAAATGACAAAGAGAGACGCATATTCTTAGAAATGCTCATACCAAGATATTTCTTCCTACTAACCAGTAATAGCCTTACTTTGCTGTTTTGTTAATCACCAACCAAATTTTGACTAAGCTTTCTGCAGCCACTCTCACCTTCTTTCTTTTTTTTTTCCTTTTTCTTTTATTATTCATATGTGCATACAAGGCTTGGGTCATTTCTCCCCCCTGCCCCCACCCCCTCACTTACCACCCACTCCGCCCCCTCCCTCTCACCCCCCTCAATACCAAGCAGAAACTATTTTGCCCTTATTTCTAATTTTGTTGTAGAGAGAGTATAAGCAATAATAGGAAGGAACAAGGGTTTTTGCTGGTTGAGATAAGGACAGCTATACAGGGCATTGACTCACATTGATTTCCTGTGCGTGGGTGTTACCTTCTAGGTTAATTCTTCTTGAACTAACCTTTTCTCTAGTACCTGTTCCCCTTTTCCTATTGGCCTCAGTTGCTTTTAAGGTATCTGCTTTAGTTTCTCTGCGTTGAGGGCAACAAATGCTAGCTAATTTTTTAGGTGTCTTACCTATCCTCACCCCTTCCTTGTGTGCTCTCACTTTTATCATGTGCTCATAGTCCAATCCCCTTGTGTTTGCCCTTGATCTAATGTCCACATATGAGGGAGAACATAAGATTTTTGGTCTTTTGGGCCAGGCTAACCTCACTCAGAATGATGTTCTCCAATTCCATCCATTTACCAGTGAATGATAACATTTCGTTCTTCTTCATGGCTGCATAAAATTCCATTGTGTATAGATACCACATTTTCTTAATCCATTCGTCAGTGGTGGGGCATCTTGGCTGTTTCCATAACTTAGCTATTGTGAATAGTGCCGCAATAAACATGGGTGTGCAGGTGCCTCTGGAGTAACAGTCTTTTGGGTATATCCCCAAGAGTCTCACCTTCTTTCTATCTGAACTGAGCTTATGCTTCAATTATGACCTTTTATTATCATTTTCCCTTTGTTCTTAAAATGAGAACCCAGCCTCCACTTCTAGATGAGCCAATATATGCAAAATGCCTAGTAAAGTGCCAACAAATAGAAGCCTCCAGTAAATAAGTTCTTATTAGCAGCTGCATAATATGTTTTCCTCTCCCTGAATCATGGACTGGGTAGTCTGTTAGCCCAATTCTCCTCTTCAATGTGTTAGACTCATACTCTTGTCACAGACATACCAGGCTATCCTCTCTGACATGCTTGCACTACAGACTACAACTATGCAGCTATGTAACTGAGCTGTTTGGGGTCTTCAACCAGCAGCGGAGGAAGAGAGAATCAGGTGTCACGTGTTATTTATACATACTGTAGAGACCAATTCTGTTCTCTCAGGACATGTGTTTGGATATTTATAATTTGTTTGTATTATGATGTGGGAGAAAAAGTCATCGCTTTGCCTGCCAACTCATCTGAGTAGATGGCAAATGACTACTTTCACGATTTGTTTCTCCATTACATGTAGAAATAATTATTAACATTGTATTTCTGTCCCATGTGTGCAACCAGCAAGAAACCAAGCCAGGCAGCTGCTGTGGCGTCTAGGAGAAGGGTGATGAGTGGGATCCACTCTTAGCAAGTAAGTGAGCCAAGCCTCAGCTTGAGGGAGGAGGAGCCAGGAATGCCTGCTTAGGTCTCGAAAGCCAAAAAGGATGAAGGCAGGCAACCACATGAGCAGTCAGGAGCAACTCTCCTGATATAACACCATGTTTCATCAAATCAGAGAGCTTGCAGATCATAAGACCCAGATTATTTCTATACTATCTGGACGAAATGGACTTCCATGGCAACTCTAAGAGGCATCCTGATTTCAGATATGCTAGTGCATAAAAGTGTACATCTGGGAACAAAAACATAGGAATCCTCATATACTGTGGGCCCTTCACAGAAGTTATTCTGGGTTGAGAGCTAAGAATATCAAAATCAGAAGTCAATCAGAAACCAAAGTCCAAAACCAGGATGGGATTCAATAAGTGATCCACTAAAGGGAACAAAGCCACAAGGACTTGCAAGTCAGGAGCAGGTCAGGGACAAGCAGGCTGGGGCTAGACTATTGCAATACCCTCTTATTCTCTGACTTTGAGTCAGGAGAGAAGTAAAACAGAGAAAGTACCTCCTCTAGAATGCTGAGGAAATGAAACAAGCAAAAGTGTTTTGAACACTATAAAAGACTAACAGTAAAAATGTCCTTATTAATCCTGATAAAAACATTCTGAAGGCTCCTTTAGTCAGATTGTGTTTTCTTAATTTTTTTCCTTTAATTTTCACTTAGCAGAGGGCTGGACATAAATTAAGCCCTTAATAAGTCCTTATTAAGTAACTAAACAAATGCAGGCAACAACATCTGGCCTCAGCCCTATTTGGCCCCAAATTCCTAAGAACTGGTTACCACTAGTGCTGAAAATAGAAAGAAAGAAAAAAAAAAACAACCCATCAACCCAGGACAGGATGTATTTGTGCTTAAATAAGTACACAGTCCTCAAACATCCATACTTGGACTCCCTGAAACTTGTACTAACACAAAATACAAGTATCCTGGTGTTTTCAAAACACATTGAAGTTAGACTCCAGGAGGCAACTTTCCAATGAGGTCAACACCACAGAGGACAGGCAAAGCAGAGGACTGTCTGTGACTGGCAGAAAGACCATCAGCAGCAACAAAGTACCTTTGGAAGAGGAAACCAATGTTTAGCTCCCTGCACTATCTTGGGATCTGTTGGTCAGGCTTATTTACAGCGACAGATAGGGAAAGGAGGTCCACACCACAGCACATACTTGAAGGGATGGGAGAGAAGGCACGTAGCTGGGAGATAAAAAACTAGGGTGGAAGATGAGGGCTTCCAATCCAAATCTGAGTGGCCTGGGGACATTTAAGGGGGCCTTGTTGTTTAGGAGGGAATGGAGACTTGGTTTTACCTGTATGAACCCAAGCCCTGCTGTATCCTGTGCCTCTGAGTAGACTTGACCATAAAATAAAAAGCAGGACAAGAAGATAAAAGGCGTAAATTCACAGTGGACATCACAATTCCAGACATAAAGGACAGACGTGATTAAATGCTACAATGTACCCACACCCAACACAACAATAAAAAATAAATAAAAATTAAAAAAAAAAACAAAACAGTGCTCTATCACTGGAGGTGTAGCTCAAATGGTAGTGTCTGCATAGCTCAAGTGGTAGAGTGTCTGCAGAGCAAGCACCAAAAAAAAGAAAAGAAAGAAAGAAAAGGAAAGACAAGTGTTCTGTGCCATTCATTCTCTGTGTCCCACGTGTTGCTCTCCCCCTTCCCCAATTTTTGGTACTGGAGCTTGAACTCGGCTTTGTACTTGCTAAGCAAGCACTCTACCACATGATCCATCCCCTCTCTTTAGCTGGGAATAAAGGCTGGTAAGGAAAGAAGTCAAGTAAAAAAGGATAAATAAGTATAAAACCAACTGCAAAGAATCAAGAATCACAAAAGGAGTAAGTTGGAAAGTGAAAACACTGAGAAATCCTGGCATATAGCTGGAATACAAGAAACTAAAGACAAGGTCCAGAAAGTTGAATAAGCAGCTAAAAGTGGGAGATTAACAGGGTGGTGGGAGATGGGGGCAGGGTAGAAAGAGGGCCAATTTGTCACAGAGATTTCAAATGCCTGGTTTCACCCTAAGCCAAACACACTGGCACTGCTGATTTTAAAAGACAGGTCTGCATTTGACCGAGGAGGCTTGAAACATCTTTCCATTCATTTTATTCTAAATGCTTGTTTGATTAACTATTTCTGTTTGGGCTGTTTTAGTCAACAAATGTGGCAAGGCAGAAATGTATGTGTCTAAAACACATTTTTAAAAAGTGACCTCAAGTTCTGGTCTTTTCCAGACATTCATTGCATAAAAAGTTATGTAGAAATAAAATACTTTTAACAATGGATAACTACCAAAAGACCCAACCCACAAGTTTCCTGTGGATTAAAAGGGAAAAGAAAAACAAAAACACCCAGGTCTGAGGTTTGCTCAGGCATAAATGATATTTCTGGGAAACTTGGAAACAAGGTTTATTTCACCTCAGACAGGCTGTGAGCCAGCATTTTTGTTGGACTCAACTTCTTAAAGATTTAAATGTTTCCTATTCTCAACCTTTGGCTTACAGCTAAATACTTGGGGTTCTTATCTGGGGGCCCAACTTGATAAAGGATAGGGAAAATACATTTTGACAAATCTTTCTCATGCTCTGAGCAGTCTTTCCTTCACAAGGAAATGTGGCTCTTTGAGTTAATCTGCAAGGATTTGCTGCCAAAGAAGACCACATGAGTTTGTGGGGTCTGCCCGGGCACTAGCGATTTGAACTGCTGCACTCAACAGGGAGTACCTTGCAGACCACAGAGTATCTTACAAACTGTGTCAGGTTCATTATCATTGTATAATTCAGAAATTAAGGAACCAAAAAGTTCAATGGGTTGCTCAGGGGTATATAAAGTAGAGCTTATGCTGTCTGGCTGCAAACTTCTTATCCTCACGCAGAATGGTCATTCATTGGTAGTATAGTAAGGAACCTTTTCTTTTGAAGTCACAGTTTTAGAGGGAATATCGGCTTGTTGTCATTAATCCAGCTTTTAGGGTGTTTCTTGGGGTAGGGGGATCCAGCCTAATTAAGATATAATTAACAAAAATTGTAAATATTCAAGGTGTACAATATGATGATTTGAGATGTAAACAGATGATAGTGTATTGTTTACCACAATCAAATTAATCAACACAGCCACCACCACACAGTTGCCCTTTGCACAGTAAACAGAGCTCCACATCTTACTCACTTTATAACTGAAGGTCTGAGCCCTTTGACTAATACCTCCTCAAGCCACAGCAACCACCATTCAACTCTCTGCTTTTGTGAGTTCAACTTTCTTAGATTCCACATGAGTGAGATCAGACACTGTTAGGGTTTGAATATGAAATGTCCCCCACAGGCTCATGTGTTGAATGCTTAATCTGCCTGGTGGAACAATTTTGGGAGGCAATGGAAACTTTGGGAGGTGTGGCCTAGCTTGAAGTGGGTCACTGGGGGAGTAGGGGTGCGGTGCCTTTGAAGGCCCCTGGTCTCTGTTTTCTCCCAGTCTCTCCGTTTCCCATCCGCTATGAATGAAGTAAATAACCTGGCCCACCACACACTCCCACCACCATGATGTTCTGCCCAAGAGCATGGGGTAAAGCTACCATGGACTGAACCCTCTGAAAGTGGGAGACCAAATAAATCCTCCCGTGCTTAGGTTGTTTCTGTCAGGTATTTTGGCATGGCAACAAGAAAAGTAAATGACCCAATGTATGTGAATAAATCAATAATAAAAAAAAAAAAGGAAAGAAAAGCAACTAATACATACAGTATTTGCCTCTCTGTGTTTGCTTATATAACTTAATATAATATCCTGAGGTTCATCCTTATTGTCCCAAACAGCAGGATTTCCTTTTTTTTCAAGGCTGAATAATATGCCCATGGTGTGTGTGTGTGTGTGTGTGTGTGTGTGTGTGTGTGTGTGTGTGTGTGTGTGTGTAGTGACCATACCAATTTTTACTCCCATCAACAGTGTACAAATGGCAGGATTTCTTTCTTTTTTATAGCTGAATAGTATGCCTCAGTGTGTGTGCATTTGTATACCACACACTTTTAAATTTGTTATCTGTAAGTGATCACCTCAGTTGATTCCATATCTTAGCAACCATGGACAATTCTGCAATGAAATTGGGGGTACAAACATCTCTTCAATATGCTAACTTCACTTTCTTTAGATATACACACAGATAGATAAACCATGTAGTAGTTCTGATGTCTAAAGAAACCTTCATACTGTTTTTCATTGTGACTATACCAATCTTCATTCCCACTAACAGAGTACAAAGGTTCACTTTACTCCATATTTTCACCAGCACCTGTTATCCCTTTTTTTTTTATCCTTTTTTGTTTTTGAATAGTAGTCATCTTAAGAAGTATAAGGTGATATCTCACTGTGGTTTTCATTTGCATTTCCCTGACACTGAATGATGTCAGCATTTATTTATATATCTGTTGGCCATTTTGTTTTCTTTTCAGAAACATCTATTCAGGTCCTTTACCAATTTTTTCTGTGCATGGAGGCAGTAATGGGGTTTGAACTCAAAGTCTTACCCTTTAACTGTATTTACTATATTAGGGAAAGGGACCAGGAAAATGGATCCTGTGATGGGATCACAGAATTCATTGTATGATCTTTTGCACCATTTGAATGTTTTACCAAGTGCTGTATTAATGACAGCTGAATTAATAAAAACAGAAAAGTGTCTAAAAAAAAAAAAAAAGTCTTACCCTTACTAGGTAGGCACTCTACCACTTGAGCCACTCCACCAGCCCTCCTTTACCAGTTTTTTTAAATTGGGTTGTTTTCTTGCTACTGACTTGAGTTCATGATACATTTTGGATATTACCAAAAATACATTACCATATTACAGATGGTTTTGCAAATATTTCTCCCATCCCAAAGGTTCCCTTTTCATTTTTTAATAGCTGAAAAAACACTTTTTTTATTGTTTCCTTTGCAGTGCAGAGTTTTTAAGTCTGATATAGTCCCACTTGTTCATTTTTGCTTTCGTTACTTATGCTTTTGAGATCATATCTAAAAATTCATTGCCAAAGCCAATGTCAAGGAGCTTTTTCCTTGTTTTTCTTCTAGAAGTTTATAGTTTCAAGTCTTAAATTTAAGTCTTTAATCTATTTCTAGTTGGTTTTTGAATATGGTATAAGGTAACAGTCCAATTTTATTCTTTTGAATGTGGATATCCAGTTTTCCCAGCACCATTTATTGAAGAGACTATCCTTTTCCCATCGTGTGTCTTGATTGGGATGGTTCTATACAGCTCTCCAGGTATTTACAAGATTCATTTGACATTCAAGGAATTAGTCAAGCACTAATCATTTCCTCCCATTGATTTTAAGCTTCTTCCAGGGCAGAGACCATTCCCTAATTGTCCTTGTAGCTATCTAACACCACAGTTAGAACAGTGCCCCATTACACAGAGCCTGAGAAGAGCGGGAAGTAAAGAGATACATGGATTATTAGCTTCTCAGTGCTCTAAGCCAAAGTCTTTTTGGAGACTAAAACACAAGTCATTACTTCTAAATAAATTTAATTAGGTTTTAGGTATTCTTTGATCCAAATTATACTATTCTGTGTCCTTTTTATTTTTCCATTCCTTATAAATTCCCATGACACAACAGAGCAACAAGAGCTCTAAAAGCAGGCTGTATCATGAAAAAGACCCTCACTATAAGCTTTAAAAAGGGCTAGAAAAATTTTAATAAAAAATAAATTTCATATACACATTTTCTTCTTCTTTTCCCACCTTCCTTCCTAACAGGCTTTAGCAACACCTGAAATCCTCAGAACAAACAGTGCCATTGACAGAACACTTGGATGTCTTCATCTCCCCTGTCTGGGCTGTACCCCTTCCTTTGGTGAGGGCATATTTGTCCCATTACCTTTATCAGTAAAATTTTTACCTAAATATAATAGGTTCCTCAAAGAGTCCAAGGGACTTTGAGTAAGGAGCCTGAAAGCAAAGGATAACAAGTCAAATACCCTAGATTTCTGGTACTGAGCATTCTGAAAGCATTTTGGTATGCTAGCCCTTAAGTGAGTTTTTAGAGTAGATGGGAGTTAATAAATTGGAGAATGTCATTCAAGATGCTTAACTCTGGTTGATCAAACCAATTTTCAAACTGGGTATCTCTTTGATCATGAATAAAATTATTAATTGTTGTCATTGAAAAAAGGGATGCTATTATTCCACTGACCTTTATTGTTACTAAATTCTACTCTATCCCAATATTTAATTTAAAAGTTATTATTACTAGGTTAGGGATATAGCTCACTGTAGAACCCATGCTTAGCTTGCTTTTCTTGCAAGGAATTAGTTTTTGCACACATTGACCCACAAAATTAGGTTTTAGGTGATAGGCTATTTAAGAGTTAATGTCCGAACCCAAGGAATGGTGGGAAAGGAACAGGATGTGGATAGTGATGCCAAGTAGAAGACACCAGTGTGCCTGAACAAAATTGTTTGGCCTGCTTAGACCTAAGCTAGACAGCTTATAATAGAGCAAAAGAACTTAAACCAGAAAATATATATTTAGACAAACAATCCCACCCACGGAACAGCTTGCTTAGTATACTTTTAAATTATAGCAAATTCTCAGTAGTTTAATAAGTTTCAACATTTAATATGGGAATATACTGTATATAAGAAAACCTGTGGTCTGTGGGTATCCACAAATTGAAGGTGAAATTGTCTGTGAGTCATCACCCATTTTTATCCCTTGCTGAATGATGGAAAACTGTTATGATTATAGTACCTCATTTGACTCTAAAAGAAGGACAGATCTAGCTATTCTGAAGTAATGTTAGCTCTTTGTGTAAGTTCTGACACATTTTCAAATTTTAATTCAACTGGCCAATCAAATCTGATTACATGTGAAGGGACAATTCATACATATCTCAAGGAAGAAGGTGCTATTAAATCAGCTTATCCTCAACTCTGCAGTCTTTATTTAACCCTTCTCTGCACTCTCCGTGCTCAACCACTTCAGCCATACCCAGTCCTTTTGTACCTTCAGTTTGCTTTTCAGATAGGGTCTCATGCTTTTGCCTGGGCTAGCCTAAGACCATATTCCTCCTACCTCTGCTTGCTGTGCAGCTGAAATGATAGGTCCAAACCACTACGCCCAGCTTAGTGGTTGAGATTGGGGAGGGGGAGGGCGCTCACTAATTCTTTCCCCAGGCTGGCCTCAAACTGTTCCCAATCTCCACCTCCCAAGTAGCTGGGATTATAGATGGGAGCCATCCCCTTAAATCAGTCTTTAAAGAACTATGTCCTGATAAATATTTTGAGTGTGACATAATTGCTTCTTGATTTTAAACATGTGATGTGGAACTGAGAATGCTACTGTTTTCTCAATGAATGCAGAGTTTTATAATGCATGGGGTCTAATCTGTGCATTTTATTCTTGGGAATATAGTTCTCTTGCCAGAGGAAGGTGAATTCCATGGTAGTATTCAGGATGGTGTCTGTGTGTAGGGTGAATTATAGCAGGAGGCAGGTGGACCATACTTCTTTGATAACTGCCCACAATAAGCTCGGCATCCGGAAGGTGATTCCATAAATATTCTTGTCTGACAACAGCCAGGATTCATTTCATTCTCCATTCTGCCCACACCCTCTTTCCATAAGATAGTCCATTCTATAAATAGGTGTTTCCTTCTTTACAAAATGGTAAGTCTTAAGTGGAGTCTACTCCTGTGAGAAACCCGAGCAGGAAAGAGGAAAGCAGAACAAGCAATCTGAAGTGGGCATACACACATGTCAGGAACTGGCCTGCTGATATGAGTCTGTGCCAAGGAAGATAGGTGCAGGGTGTCAGCCTATCTGCCACAAAGTTAAGGTGGGAAATACAAGCCTGGGAAGTGGTTTTTCCTACCAGCCCATTTTCCTGTGCCTCCTCCCAACCAGATGAAACTAGAGTAGCTGGCTCCTTTATCACCATCAAGTAGCTGTAAAGGTGACACTGGGCTCTGCCTGCCAGGCTGAGTTCAAGATTAAACAGATCATAGCTTCAGGGTCCCCCAACTTCTTCAGCCAGGGAACAAAGTTAATTAACTACTTCTCAGGATAAACCCACATGAAATAGGGCTGAGATTTTGGAGAAAATTAAAGAAAATAAAACCTAGGTTATTAAGACATTTGCCACCCCTCATTCCTTCTCCTCTATCCTTCTGATTCTATTTATCTTTTGAAACAAAAGAAACCTCTGGATTTGAAAAAACAAATGCCAACAAGTATCAACTGAAGAATATAAATTAATAAAAGAATGGACATACTAATATTTTAAGTTATTCCTTTAATGCCAAAGTATGTCATAAATTCTTTACTATGAAATGTTAGCAGAAACGCCATGTATTCCAAGAGGAAGCTTTAAGAGTAAGCATGGAACTTCACCTTGCTCTCATTTTCTCCTCAGCCATGAAGAGAAGCAGTTACACATAGGCTACTTCATCGACAGACTGAGGTCAACAATGAGCTGAGCTGCAAAGACCAACAGTGGACATGGAGCATGAGTCTGAAACTGCCATTTATTGTTGAAAGGCACTAAGCTTTTGGGTCTGGTAGAATAACTGCTATCTTCATTCATATTGAGAGTTTTACATAGTACACTTAATAAGGCTTGGATGGATTGATGGGTGAGTGGGTGGATAGATGGATGAGATATTCCAATGGTGAAATTTGGTATCAAGTAAATATAAATCAAATTTCTTTACAGGATATAGAGTCAAGTAGCTTTTAGATTAAATGACAGCTTAGAGAAGAGACAAACAAAATAAAGGTTTTATAAATTAAAGATCTGGGTTATTCAGAAAGATAGTAACTTAAGCAGTGATTAAAATGTCTAGCAATCAGCACAAGGTCTACCATCACTAGTTCAAGTTGTTCCAGACATGAGCTGACAGAATATCAACTAGGCCCAAAAGAAATTGCTGTGGTTTTCAAAAATAGCTTCACTTCAGTCCCCATGGATAAACCTTACAGTGAGATAGTTTTAGCAACTGGAGTAACCCAAATAAGTTCCTACACTTACCTGAAAATACCACCTTTTTGACTGACAAGTTTTAGCATTAGACAGCATTTCTTGACTGCGTATCAGTCAGGGTTGGTGCTTGGCTGATGTTGGGTGGGGAGGGAACATAACATGATGGTTGCAGGAGGCCCTGCTGATCCTTACTATGAGTAGCTTCCTTAGGTGGTTGTGCCTGATGGGCTTGCTTGGGCACGTGAATGGTATCCACTCAGCTGTCGCACATGTGTGTCAGTTGGTCTTATCATCGGAACTTGGCATACAAAGGGGGAGAATTAGGCCAACATTTTCCACCTGGATTCAGGTGGTGTTTTCCCTATTTTCTCTTTCATTCCTCATGGGCGTTTAGTTAGGCCAGGTGCCACTTGGCCTATCTTCTGCCACTATCTCCTGTCTTTACACATCAAAGGGAATGTGTAAACTCTGTTCGTGCCATATGGTGACCTAACCTATATCCAGAACTGGGGTTAGCTGCACCAATGCAAAGAATAGCCAGAGAAAGCACACTGAAAACAACCAATTAAGCAAGTCTTTATCTAGAGTATGCGCTATGGGAACGCGCCCATGCTGAGTACCCTGAGAACAAATGGGAAATCCTAAATTCCAGTCCTTAAGTACAAAGGTTTTTAGTTTAGTCAATAAGAAAAGAACATGAGAGAGGAAAAAAGACTCCATTCCTCTCCTCAAGTAGCACAATGAAGAAATAAATAGCATATGGATATGCAAACCACCCCAGCTAAGGCACTTCCCACTGACAAAACTTTTATGGGAGGGAAAAAGGGATGCCAGGAAAAGGAAGCGCATATAATGCCACATGGGATAAAAGAGCGAAAACTATAATTTCTTCCCAAGGTGTCAGCTAACAGTTCCAGTTAAAACACAATAAAAGATTCTGCACAGATCTCAGAAAAATGATACTAAAATTCATAAATTCATACATGACCATAACTTTCAAAGAACATTATTTAAAAAGAGAAGGGGGAAGCAGCAATGGTGAAATTTGGTGTCAAGTAAATGTAACTGAAATTTCTTTACAGGGTGTAGAGCCAAGTAGTTTTTAGATTAAATGAAAGCTTAGAGAAGTGACAAACGAAATGAAGGTTTTATAAATTAAAGATCTGGGTTATACAGAAAGATAGTAAAGATGATTTATTAACCGAACAAGACAATAAATACGAGGAAAAGTATATGATAGGTTTATAAAACAATGTACAATGCTGTATTAAGTAAAAGCTATGTTAATATAGAGTCAACCAGAATTGGAATCTAAGAATAAACACAAATGAGTAGAGGTTTAAGGTGACGGGGTTGTGATTTTTTTAAAATATAAAGAATAAATGTTTTTATAAAATCCTATATCCACTGGTATTCCATCATATATACCAGAACCTCTAGACCAGCAGTTTCCACACACAGGAAGCAGTTCCCCTCCCAGAAGGCACAGGAGATGTGTGAGATGTTACTGGGTGATCATGTCTAATGGCCTGTCTGGCATTTAGTGTACCAGGACCAGGGAATAGGACAAACACTAATTTTTCCAGAACTTTTCAAGTGCAAACCAAGACATACTCTAAAAATCCTAAAACTCAACCAAATATCATTAATTAAATACCACTAATATTTTAAGTCATTTTCTCATTAAAAAAAACCCAAAACTATGTAATCTCTTCCCAAAGATAGAAATGGGGAAAAGATCTCACATAAACAGAGAAAACCACCTCACTTCCCGAGAGAGGGTGCAATGATTTCATGCTACAGGTGGTAAATGAGCAAACACTGAAGATCTAAAAATTATCTCCAACTACAAAAAAACCCCCATTTTGGATCCTTGTCAATATACCATTTTTCTACAGCTGCATCCTCAGCAATGGTTAGTAACTCCTGTCCTGGGTTTAAAAGTTCAAAGAGAAAATGCAAGGATGGTAGCTGGGAGCCCTGCAGACTCCAGCATGACCAAGAGCTAAGCACACTCCAGGCAAGTTTGCTCCTTGTGGAAAGTGGCCCTTCTGTGCCACCCAGAGATGCTTGCTATGTGTATGTAGTATCTTCTTTTGGGATCCAGTGAAGGGGAAGGAAAAGGTGGAAAAATATTTTTTCAAGTAAGGCGTAGAAGTGAGATCCTGTATGCTCAATTAAATGGTTTTCCTAACTTTTATGCATTTTCAGTACTTCAGAGAGTCATGAATACATGTAACTTCCAAAAGGCTGCTGATACTGCCATCTAGTGTAGAAAGCATTTTTTACAAAGAAAGTCACAAAAACTTAAGAGCAGCTGGGACTACATTTCCAAAGTTGATTTCAGGAAATATAAGTACCCTGTTTTTAATCTCATTTGAGGTATTACATACTGTATATTGAGAAGAGGGGGAAAAAAAAGCTAGTGATAGGAAGTTTTGGGTCTGTGGATTATTCCATTTGGGAATTAGCAAAACTTCGAAAATGAGCACAATGGGGGCATACAAGCAAACTCTATTTTCCCATAAAGGACTAAAGGCTCTGCTCCATGTCCAGCAGTGACTGTTAATCTGTCAGCGTGCTGCTGCTGGCATGGCCCACTCATCCCCATACTGTGATTACTTGAGCTTTTCCTGAGTCAGTAGCGTATTTAAGCTTAAAGACCCTGTTAACTAAGCATCTGGTCACATTTCCTTGTTTGTCATGACTGTGAGGAAGTAGAGCCAAAGAACTGGCTATTCCAGCGTGTTTCCAAGGCATCACACCATATACAAGCTATCTCTCTATTCTCATTTCTTCTTCATGCTAAGTTTCTGTCTGTCCCAGTGTCTTCACCCACTGATTTTTATTTTATTGTGCATGCCTTTTGAGTCACTGTAAGTTTTTTCCTGAAAGAAGACTGGTTACATACAAATAAAACACATTAGTGATGCTTGCTGCGTTTATGATGCTTGTATTGGGATCCTGATCATGTAATCATAGCAGATGTATGTAGATATCACAGGCAATGGTGATTCCTGTCCTATGTGACTATTAGACCTCTCCATTACAAGAACTTCTGATGGCCAAAGTACTGCCACCATCAAAGAGATTACTCACTTATAACTGCTATCTTCTTCATATTCCAGAATAGCTTCCTGAGATGTCTGGCTTAAATAAATTTCTGCAGGTTCTTCAACCGAAGGGACGGCTTTCTTTCTTCTCATCCCACAAATCCACTGTCTCACTGTTTCCGCACTCTGTCCCATTCCCAGACAGTCTGACACATCAATTCCAACTTATGAAGTTTTTTTCATTAAAGCTTTTCTTTTTTACAATAAAGGCTTATCTGAAGGCAGAACATAAAGTGTTACAGCAATGGTAACATGAATTACATGAAGATGACAACACTGAAATCTGAAGGCGCTCTCACACAGACACAAAGACTACATGGCCTACCTTATCACCACTCCAGGGCACTGCACACTTATCCAAGGGGGCCTACATGCTGCTGAACTGCTTCCAGTTGTGTTTAGAAAATGATGTCCAGTAGAGGTCATCACTGGGACACCTCAGACTCTGCACTGAAATTCCCTTTCTCCTCTCCAATAGTTAGATATTAGAGAAAATACAGATCGCAAAAATCACATTCATCCTACTCTCAAGTGTCACAATATTGGCTCTGTGTTCATTCTCTCGAATTGCCAAAAACAAAGCCACTGATAGTTTCCATTAGCAAAGTACAGTAGAGAAGACATGGTGGGTGGGTGTGGGAGAGCCCCTGAGTAACAGGTGTGTTCAAGATGCAAATGACTGAAGATTTTATTGTAAAACATTGTATTTTTTTATAGGTACAGGCATGTACACATGAGTTAGATGGACGAGGGGACAAAGAGAACTGAAATTTACTAAAGATAAATTATTAAAAAGGCCTAGGGAACTGAGCAACAGTATCAAATGAAGGTCAGATAATTACATCCAAGGTTCTGAATTTTAGATGTATGCCTATGTAATGAGAAAGACATTCTGTTTTATTGAAAATGATATGAAACATAACATCTTCAGTGGCTTTATCTGTAACTGTACAGAGAACACATGCTAAGATAGGTCTGAAAAGCACAACAGACAGCAGGCAAGGGTCTTGTGAGTTGTTTTTGTTTTTTCAGTACTGGAGTTTGAAATCAGGGAGTCACACTTGCTAGGAAAGCCCTCTATCATTTGACTCACACTTCCACCCCATTCTTGTGGTTTTAATTCCAAGTTTAGCATCCCTTGAGGCCTCTACTTCTTCACATGCTCTGGAAATAAAGTCTAGCCACTCAACTTTACAAATCAGAAACTAAGCTACAAGGTCAGAGAGGAACTCAGCCCAGGGAGTAGACCTGGTTCAGTGACAGAGGTCTGTGACTTACTAAAACATTCCTTAGTTTTCCTGTTGTTTATAGCAGACAGCTGTGGACCAGGCTCAATACCAGCAAACAGAGCTCTGGAAACTGACAACACAATATTTAAAGGCCAAAACACCATCACACACATCAGGCCACCTTCCTTTTGGATATGGGGATAGAGACAAGGGCAGGAAGCAGAGTGACATGGCACCTAGTGATAATCAGGCCATAATGACAAAGTAAGACAGCATGGAACACAGAAGACCCTTTCTTCAACGACAAAGAATTCAAAGCAATCCAGTAAAATAACCAAGCAGAAGAAGACCATGACTACCTTCTATGGGCTCCTTAAAGAAGTTAACCATTTGTAAAGAGCAGGCTTACACAGTGGCCTTTCCCTCTTCGCTCAGCTGCAATTCCCAGGAAAATGGGAAAGATCACAAACCTGAATTCTGCCTGTGGCTCTACACTGTTAACACAAATCTCAAAGACACCTAGTTCACAGACATGCAAGTCAGAAAAGCTGTCTCAAGCTACCCTCCCAGGCTTCAACAGCCTTCTGATGCTAGCCATCCCTCCAGTTCCTGTCTTATCTGCAAGGATTTTTCAATTATCCTTAAGCCCAGGAAAGCTGGAGCCTGCCGGTGCCAGCCAGCCATCTCTTAAGGGGGCTGGACATCACTTGTAGTCTGACACTTTACAGAGGCTGCATTTTGTCAAACCAGCTGCTTCATCACAACACTGGGCGCCACGACATCTTATCAAGAGAGTGAACAGATTCCATTTTTAAAATCACACAGCTAAACCAGTACTTCTATCAGGACCTCTTCCACCCCTCAGAACCGTCTTTTCTCATTCAAGTTATAATGTGCTTAGGGTTTACCATGGTTGATTCAGCAAAGTAGGACTAAGGTCTGGTAAACAATTTTTTTTAACCTCATATAGCTCTCTATCAATTAGAGTAAATATATTAGAATTGATTTATTAGGACAATTGCGTATTATTTTATAGTTTTGATAACTATAAAAGTGTTTAACAATATTCAGACATACTCACTTCTATGACATGGTTATTCTTATGAATTTATTCCAAGGAAATAAATTACTATGACCTGAACATTTTACTGCGGTGATACCTAAAGTGGCAAAGAATTAGACACATTTAGACACCATCTAAATTTTTAACCTTAAAAAGATGGTTTGTAGATTATGGTACATTATTATACCTGAATATTATTTATTATTTATAATTATAATTGTTCATGAATGGAAAATCCTGACACCCCAAGAAAATGCAGATTTCCAAATAAAAATTAAATCATGAAAGTAAGATGTAAGTTAAATACAAAAACAAGATTAAAAACATTTATTACATTAGCATGGTGATACTTATAGGCAATTTGGAAGTATTTTGTTAATTTTTTCTTTAATAAATACATGCAAAATATTTGCTAACCAGTGGTCTAAGGAAAATTAACTTTGCCACAGTTAACAAACTAAGATATTAATCAAGCAAAGATATCTCTACTTTATTTGGAATTAATTTTATTGAGATTTATAAGCTTTTGTTTCTACTAAAGGAAATGAAAGTACCAATGAATTAAAAAGCAAAATACATTTAGCAGAATCAATGTCTACTGAATCTATTTAAAATGGATTTGTTGCATCTAGCAACTGAATTTAAGGAATCCCCCAAAGAATTTACAAATAAAGCCCTTCAACTTATAGGCAATAAACTTATCAAATGCTTTCTAGACTATAATACTGTACGGGCTTCATAATAACACGACCATAATTATCAGTTAAATAACATGGCAAATTTAATTAGTCAAAGCCAACTGCTTGCTAGCTGTGGTTTCCTTCTCTCTATACCAACTTTCTCTTTGGGTTCTCAGCACATGAGGATTTTAAATGTTCTTCATAAGAGCTCAAGTCCCAATGGGCAGCTGACCAAGGAAGAAAGCAGGAGGACTACAGTGACTCTTTAAGCTAACAAGAGGACATGCCTATGTGTTACTTCCCATGCTTCCATCCAAGAACATGCTGTATTGAAGCGATGTGAATGACTACATCTATTATGCCTTATCCCACTCAAAGTCTTAACACTGGCTTAGTTCACCTCCCTTGGATACAATCTGACCATCAACTGGGGTGGAGGCTCTTAAGTAACTTTATGAGTTGGCTTCATCTAGGTAGCTTCTTAGGTATGTCATCCACACCCTAATAACTGACAATCTTTGTCAACAGTTTTCAACTCTGTTTATCCCGTTGGCTGGATGAAAGACACACTGACCAAATCAGCCTGGGCAACAGCTGTACTCTTCAGTAGCACCCTCAGATAACTCTACCTTGTAAATGTCAGCTAGCTTGACAGGTCTCATGTGCAAACACCCTCAAGTTAACCAGCTTAATCTCACATGCTTTGAAACAATGGTATTTTTGATATGTAACATTGGCTAAGAGATTTTTTTAAAATTATTTCTTCTAGATCTTTAAGAGAATACAAAATATTGATAAGGGAGAATTGGTGTATTATTATGTAGAACATGATACATATCAAATAAAGCCATTAATTTGCTATAATTTTGAAAGTTTTATATTCTTTTCTTCAAATATTTCACTGCATTGGATAGATTACATGGGAACACACAGATTATCAAAAGAAAAAACAAATGTTTTAATGCAGCCAGCCAGGTAAGGATGCCAGGAACATCAGAAACAGTGGCTAAGGGGCTTCCAGAAGATCAATCTAATTTCAACACTACAGGCATTTCAGTGTTTTATTTTTCTTCTTTGCTTATTATTCTTGCCATTCCACCATATTTCTTCCCAAAACAGTAAATTAGGAGAACAGGGAAGGGGAGAAGTTACAATGGCTCTTATAGCTCTGGAAGTAAATTTTTCTAAATCTCTACATCTGGGCTCAGCAAGCAGAACAAGGCTGGCCCTCCTGGACCAGGATGAGGCATGTGTGCAGGTGTGTGCAGCTGATGCTGGGGCTATGTGGAAGCAAGACTACACAAGAACCAACAAGCCCTTGGGAGAGGTACCAACCAAACCTGTGGCAAGCAGGTATAACTATCCCTTTCAAATGGAATAGGATATGCCAAGTTTAGCCTCGATGCCACCCTAAATGAACCAGTGACATGCCAGGAAAGTGAAAGGGAGCGGTAGTATACTAGTTATCATGCTAAGACCATGTTTTAAAGAATGACCCATGAAAACTCATAAAATTAGAAATCAAATGCCAGCCCCAAAGTTATCATTGGGCATAAAACACTTAAAAATCTGAGTGGACAACCAGCTTGCTCTTAGTGTTTTAAACCCACTCAGTAGCCAGCCTCACCTAATCCAAACCTTCTAGAACACAAACTCCTTGAGACTTTGTTTCAAAGGCATTTTATTTTTTTCCCTCTCCTCTTATCTTCTTATCATAGAGTAAGAACAGTGGCTGGCGCTCAGTAGGGCCTCAATATAGATTTGATGATTTGATGAATAAGCTTTAAGGGCTCACTAATTCTGACTTCCTCTTGAGCTGCAGTTGTGTGAAAGCATTGACTTATATTGCATGTATACTGCACCTTGCAATTTAAAAAATTGTTTTAGATTTCTTATATAATATATGTTTAAACTGATGTGCTAGTGTTAATTCTATACAATTGGCTGAATGGTAAAACTCAGAATCAGAGTTGACTGTGTAACAGAGCTTGTCTAACCACCTCCTTCTCTAATGAGGAATCTGAATCCAGTGCTCTGTGACAGTTTGGATCCAGTATCCATCCCCTCAAATGTTATCTGGTGTATGGATACCAGCCAGTCCCATCACCAACTCACTCTCCCCACACTGTCACTGCCCAAGCCACAATAAAACAATTCTCAACAGACATTCATCCATTTGCAAAACACAATTCTAGGTACAGCAACTCTATTGACTAGCTGCTCATTTCCCCATATTCTGAGGCACTGAGGGACAGAGGCCACTAGAGAGGTTCCCCTATCTATCTCTTCTTCCCATACTCTTCCATATTGCTAGCCTCTACCATCTGTTCACTTCCCAGGTAAATCTGAGCCTGCTGCTTCCTCTTGTAACCCAGAATTTTACCATGCACGGCTGTACATCATTCATTATGTGGTCTCTCCACTTCTCCAGCTGGAGAGAAGAGTTCACAGGAAACAGCAGTTCATTCGTGTGTAATGCTCTCCTTACTACCTCTACTTCTCTGTTCAGGCTGACCACTCTGCCCACCATGAGAGGGTTTGGGATGTAGGCCCTGCCTCCTGAAAGAAGCCCTCCCTGGTGCCCCCTGCCTATTTTAGAGGCCTGCTTCCCTCTAACCAATGCTTAACTTCAAAGAGCTGAACATACTGTTGACGTTTTGCTTTTATTGGTTTGGTTACGTAAGTTTGTATACTGCCACTCTTCCACGGAGCCTTCCCTGATCGCTACAGACATACAGAGCATCACCAGCTCCCTGATCACCACCACAGCACAGACGTCATGCACAGCACACGCTCCACGACTGCCAGGGCAGACTCAGCTTTCTTCCCATGCCTTAGTATTTCTAATGCAGGAAAAGTAGAAACAGGTCAACGTCCAACACCAGGGACAGCTCAGCAAGAACCATGACAACCATGACACAGCACTGCACTGGAATGTTGTATTCCTCATAAAACCCACTTTTCTATGATTTCTGCCTATTACAGAGATACTTAGATAATGTTGTGTGGAAAAAGTTCACAAACAGGAATGGTGGTACGGATATTTAAAAAAAAATTTCTTGATACACACTTATAAGGCATTTTAGAGTTGTATAAACTTGACATTAATGAGCACAAACTATTTTTAGCTTACATTCATCGTATCAAAACATCTTAAATGCTCCTGCACTTACTATGTGTCCAGAGTACTCTCTCTACCTCAGAAACCATCAAAAGCATCACAACCACCAAAGGCCATACGTCCCACTTTTAAAGTATCATTGTTGCTTTAAATCCAAATTCTCAAAAACACACTTTCAGAAGCTTTACTCGACATTCCATACCTGCTTTGAAACACACCCTACCTGAGACATCAACACATCATGTCACTTAACAGCCTATCATTAACCTGACCTCTGTGCCCTGAGCTTTTCCAGAAGCAATGGATTCAGGCAGTAGGGATGTTAGGCCAAGCCATGCAGTTCAAATAAATAAAAAGGGAGGATGAGAATGAAAAAGAGGATGCAGGGAGAATGGTTTCTGTTGCTCTACCATTGCCCAGTACTGGGTGGGGCCTTCTCCTGGCAGTTCCTGCACTCTGTAAGAAGGGCAGAATTCATTCTCCTTCCACAAACACCTGAATTTCTCATTGTACCAGGGTCACTAATTAAATGTTCTGAAATAAAGAAATCTCATGACAAGAGACAGTTGCAATTTCATAACACATTTGACTCTAGTGAGGCAAACTCCAGTGTGTTCTACTTATGCTAATTTCCCCAAATTTTTATATTCAATTATAGCAACCTTTTCCTTGCTATTTAATTTTGTAGTCAGGCTGTTGGTGTAACTTAAGATACTAAGTGGTAATACGATACTTCTCAACACCAACAACAAACACAGATGAGGACCAACTGTTCCTTATCAACATGGCCATTTCTTCAACTGTTAGTCCAACAGTAAGAACTTCCTTTGAAACACAAATTATAAATGGGTCGTTGCATTGCCTGCCTCAGAGACATGTATAGCAAATACACAACAATTAGTTTGTTTCATATTCTAAACATCATTAACATGATGGTCACATGCTTTTATGGTCAAACAGAGCCAAAGAGTTTCATGTTTAAGTAAATTGTGATTGCTGTGTTTATGATCTCCAACATATCCCTTCTTAGCCTAAGAAGGGAGCTTTCAGACTACATACACTAGATAAGTCCTGTAAGTTCCAAAAGTTAAGTTCCAAGTTTTAAGAGCAAAACCCTTTTGTATCTCAAGCCCAACACCCATGACCCCACTTTTGCAGAATCTGTAACAAGGGTTTTTAATTGTAGCCAGATGAAAATCTCCTCCTTTTCTTCTTCTTATTCTTATTTATTTCTTTCTTCCAAAGGAACATCTCATCATGAATCCTACACAGGTAAGGGCTTTTAGAGATTTAGGAAGGATAAATGGGATGGGGGAGGGAGTAGTCTGAAGTCATGGCTTTTAATTTATTCCAGATAAGGTCCCAATTATATCATTGCACTCTGTACAATGTCACTTAGGAACAGGGTGAAGCCAGGGCCATTTATAAAAAAGGTGAAAGTAGTTAGAACCAACTCATGCTTACAGTCTACACATTGTCACGTTAGTGCCTTATTTCCTCTGCCATTTAGTATAATACTTGACCAGCTCAAGGCCTGAAGTTGCCATCTACAGGAAAGAAACAAAATTCCAGAAGAAACCAATTCAGCTTTAAGAAAAGGCATGATTTGCTGGCACAGTGGCGCACACCTGTAATCCTAGCTACTCTGGAGACACAGATCAAGAAATTGGAGGTTTGAGACAAGCCCAAGCAAAAGTTCATGAGATCTCATTTCAACCAATAAAAGCTGGGGGTGCTAATGTGCATCTGTCATCCCAGCTACTTAGGAAGCATAGAGGGATCCCAGTCCAGGCCAGGCATAATGGTGCAACCTTGCTCAAAAACTAACCAAAGAAATAGGGCTGGGGGCATGGCTCAAGTGGTAGAGTGCCTGCTTAGCAAGTGCTTAGACCGGAGGTTCAATGACCAACTCTGCAAAAAACAAGAAGAAGAAGAAGAAAGAAGAAGAAGAAGAAGAAAGAGAAAGAAGAAAGAGGAAGAAGAAGAAGAGGAGGAAGAAGAAGAAGAAGGAAGAAGAAGAAGAAGGAAGAAAAGAAGAAAGAAGAAAGAAGAAGGGAAGAAGAAGAAAGAAGGGAAGAAGAGAAGAAGAAGAAGAAGAAAGAAGAAGAAAGGAAGAAGAAAAGAAGAAGAAAGAAGAAAGAAGAAAGAAGAAAGAAGAAGAAGAAGAGCAAAAGAAAAGGCATGATTTTACCATCATTACTTGTCCTCATGTCTAGTATTAGGAGGTTTCTATTAAGATTGGATGAGATGATGTTTGTAAGTTGCCCACTGAAATGTCTGGCAGGTACCCATTTAACGATGGCTATCACTGGAACCCTCATCATTACTCATCATTACTTACCATGTCTCCAGGAAAGAGATGGGTAAAGAACCAGAATAATTAGAACAATTATTTGCCTGGTGTTATGAATATTACCTATGACTTTTACCTTACGACAGAAAAGCATCTATGAACAGTTACTCCAAAGTCAAGATTCTCCAAGAATCTTGCTGAGGACGAAGGGTATAGCTTAAGTGGTAGAGTGTCTGCCTAGGAAGTGGGAGACCCTGAGTTCAATCCCCAGTACCAGGAAAATAAAAAAAAAGAGAGAGATAATGTTGCCGAAATGAAGGGTCACTGACAACAACCCACCCTCCTTCCTAAACATAAGTTAATGGTAATAAACATGATAAGACAAAATAAAACAAGCAAAACCCAGACAAACAAAATTCTAAGCATGGTAAATTCAAAATAATTTTGGATTTTTTTAAAGAGAAAAATTTAAGCTAGTGCAATTATTCTTTTAATAACAGGATCTAAGTAAAATATTCTTCTGTCAAGAGCTAGGAAAAGGTGGAGAAGTTGATAACTGATGGAGAAACTGTTCAGAATAAAGAAGCACTAAATGTTGATGCGATGTTTCTCTACGCAACACAGTCTACAGGCATCAAGAGTGAGTCTTACAATACTAACCTTTAAATTACAGACAACACAAATGAACTGCTCTGAGGAAACTGCCTGAGTGATCTTCCAAGGATTAGTTAGACCTACCTCAAGTTCTTCAAAGATCTCCTCTACTGCAGAGACAATGTACACATGCACAAGTCAGACTCAGCTGGCCGAGTTTTTGAATTGCAAATACATGGACACCAGGCTTTATTTGTTAGCCAGGATTTGAACCATAGTGACAATTAACCCCCTACCTCCCCAACTTCAAGTGTATCAGCAGGGGGAATACAGAAATTTTTATAAATGCCAATCCTTGAAAAGGATTCATCTTTTAAATCCAGATATAAACCCACTCTTCTATCTATATTCTGGTTGGAAAAGCAAGAGACTTTCTCCATGGATAAGAAACAGGTGACAAAGCCCAAGAAGGAGTTTTAATTAAAACAGAGTAAAATAATTCCAAGGATAATTACCAAATTATCACTGCAGATGCACACACCCTGAAACCACTACAACCCTCCACCCACACACGAATGTGCCCTGACTCCATGATTTATTTTCACAGAAACTACTATTCAAAAGAGATGTAATGGCAGAAATCTGAAAAATTACAAAGGAAAAGGGGTCACAGTAGAATCTTAAAGCAAGATCTATTCTACAAGAATTAAAAGCATCCAAAAAAAGTTACACTGGATCCCCAAGAAGCCCAAAGTGCTTCTAAGAAATAAAAATATTTTATCGATATTCTCTGACTGCATGATTTTATACATACAATCATAAGAATCATAATATATGTTACATATATATTATACAAATAATATATACATGAATATATATGTAATTATATACATGCGCAAATATAATTTATTAAAAGTTCTATGCAAAAAGCAGCCAGGTGCCAGGGGCTCATGCCAATAATCCTAGCTATTTGGGAGGCTAAAATTAGGAGGGTTGTGGTTTGAGGACAGCCCCGGCTAATAGTTCACAAAACCCTACCTCCAAAATAACCAAAGCAAAATGGGCCAGAGGTGTGGCTCAAGCAGTAGAGCACCTGCTTTGCAAGCATGAAGCCCTGAGCTTAAACTCCAGTTCTACCAAAATAATAATAATAACAAATAATTTTTAAAAAAGAAAGAACATGGACTGCGGGTCTGGATGCTGAACAGAAAAGGAAATTAGTGAAAGGTCAGATAGAATGTTATGTCCGCAGTTCAGCTGCAAGTATCATTCTACTTTAAACCTCCTGATTTTGATAATGATGTATGAGTATATGAGTTAACATTGCAGGAAATCAGGTAAAAGATATATGTGAACTCTGTACTAGCTTTGCAGCTTTCCTCTAAATATACCATTATTTCAAAGTAAAAAGCAACTTACTTATTTTCTCGTTGGCAATACTGGGGTTTGAAGTCAGGGCCTTTTGTTTTCTGGGCAGGAGCTCTACTGCTTGAGCCATACCTCCAGCCCTTTTGCTTTAGTTATTTTTCAGATAGGATTTCCTGTTTTTTGCCTAAGGCCAGCCTTGGACAGTAATCCTCCTTTCTATGCCTTCCCATAGCTAGAATTACAGGCATGAGCCACCATGTCTGAGTGTTTGTTCAAATGTTGCTAACTTTTTGCAGGAGCTGTCCTTGACCTGCAGTCCTCCCAATCTCCACCTTCTTAGTACTGGCTTTACAGGCCTGAGCCACCACACCCAGTTAATACACCTTAATATTCAAAAGTATCTGTAATTATGGATCTGAGTTTATGGAGTGCAAAAAACCCACAAAACCCTCATAAATTCTCTGTTCATTTCATTATATCTTAAGATATTCCACAACATATTAACAATCTCAAGCTAATTAAGAATTTCAGATTTCAGAGTGCTTCTCTCTAACTTTAATCCTTGGCAGAGCTAGTTTCCCATCTTGAAATGAAAATTCAATATTAAGGTGGAGGATTTAGAGACTTATAAAGTCAAAAAGAAATCATAACTCCTATACTTTTAATCATCCATCCTCCTAGTCTATTATTTACCCCATAATTCCTACCAGAAAATGAATGAAGTTTTGAAGAACGAGTTATTCTCAATGTAAATCTCCAGCCAGCCTCTGTCAATCATGTTAGCCTTTTCCCCCTAGTTAGCCTTTTTCCACTTCCTGCCTGAAAACTACACTACTATTTAATTGCTTTGTGACTTCTCATTTTATTAAGAGGCAGAAAAACATAAAGAGCTAAAACAAGGAGATAAGCCCATTGCCATAAATTGTCCCCTTAAGCAATGAAACTTGCCTCTCTAGTGTAATAAGGTGGGCACTGTGAATAAGCCCGACAAGTGCAATCGTGCCTAAGTCCATGGCCCCCATCACTTACAGCCAGCCTTGCAGCTCCTGGGCTGCGGGGCCATACATCAGAGTCTGGGACAGTCACCGCACACTTCCTACAGTCGGTGTGAAGGGCATGGCCAGGAAGTCAGTCTGTCCTCCACCCTCACTCACACTGAACTTATGTCTGCTCTCATGGGGTAAGAAAAGCAAGAGAATCATAGAGACAAAGTTATGAAAAATTTTATATCTCATTTCCTGGGAAATAAAACTCTGTTATAACCCAGCACAAACATCCTAGCTAAGAACAATCCACTCCTCTCCCACTCAAACACTTCCTGTCCATGTCCTCCATGTCTTCTGCTGCAGTGAGATAGAAATCATTATCAGATTATGCCACATTCCAGAATGTGACTGAGCCCTTGCCCTCTAGAAGACTGCATCTAGGGAGCTGCAAAAACCAAGCGGGGCTTGGTGTTTCAAAGCCCTGGGAAAACACCAACTGATGACTTCTCTAGAATGCTGCCAGCCAAGAAACAAAGGCTTCAAGTGTTTCCAAAGCCACCCATTGATGTGTACAAGAAAGTGGGTTTATGATACTGTTCAGAAAATCATGCAAGTTCATAAGTAGGGGAGAGTGTGTGCAGTGTCCAAAACATCCACTAAGCATAAAACAGGTCAGGAATGATAAACCAGGAAGTAGGATGCGTATGTCGATTTTTTTTCTGTATACATGTCTTCTACTGTTTCATTATGTGACAGTGGCCATATAGTACTTTTGGCATTAATTTTAATTTAAAAAGTTAAAATATGGAGAAGAACAGTAACCAATATTTTCCAAACCAAAAAAATCCCATAATAGCTTGTCTGCCAAAGAAATTTTGCCCCATATCTAGAGGCAAGAGGCAGTTCAGGAAGAGTCTTTTAGTCATTATAATGTTTATAATGTTGAAGTTTCCTGGTTCCAGTGATTTTTTTTTTAATGGCAGGCAGAATTATCTGAAATAATTTAGCAGCATTAGATATTGAGCCAATGGTGCAAGTCCATAAGTCAGAAATATTGTTTTCCTTCCTCTTAGAAGTGAGGCCCTGACTGACCCCCAGAACATCTTTTCTGGGTCAGCACATTCATCAGGAATTTGGCTCAAGTCTATCAACAGTTTCTGCATTTCCTTTTTTATAGAGGACTACCCAGGGAGAGAAAAACAAACAAAACCCCCAAAATCAATATCATAGTCCCCAAGCATTTAACCTGAGTTATAACCTTACAAAAATTGGACCACGCATAATGGTATACTCTTGTAATCCCAGCTACTTGGGAGGCAGAGATAAGGAGGATCATGGTGAGAGGCCAAACTGAACAAAAAAGTAAATGAGACCTCATCTCAACAAATAAGCCAGGTGGCACACACCTGTCATTCCAACTGTATAGGAGACATAAGTAGAAGGATGGTGGTCCAGGATGACCCTGAGCAAAAATGTGAGACCTTATCTGAAAAATAACTAAAGCCAAGAGGGCTGGAGGCAAAACAGTAGAGTCCTCGCCTAACAAGTGCAAAGCCCTCAGTTCAAACTCCAGTACCGTTAAAAAAAAAAAAAAAAAGATAAGTAAAAAAATAAAAACTGGCTGCTCATTTGGGGAAAAAATTAATTTTGATTCCTACCTCAAATCATATTTCAAGACAGGGTTCAAGCATGAAATGTATGCAAATGGAAAATAAAATCATCAACCTATACTAAGAAAAAGTAGGTAAATTTCTGTGAGGTCTTATATTTGGGATATTGCTACTGGCTCACTCTTTCTATAAATCCTATACACAAAGCAATGGATACCCCACTGTAGACACAGCCCCAACCCCTGTGGAATTGTAGGTTAGGGAGAAAACAGGAAAACAGTGAATAAAAATAACAATTGTATACTGACCAATGCGCAAATGGAAAAAGCCAGTGAGAGAACACTGCAAGAAATGACCAGTGTTGGACAGGAGGGTACAGTGAGGTGAAATTTAAACTAAAGTTGTGATGAAAGCAGTAACAGTAAGAGTTGATGTGCATTTGTGTGCACAGGGAAGTTTTCCAAGAGCTTTGCATGATTTAACCTACTTAGTCCTCCTAGCAACTCTAAGATGGGTACAATATTTATGATGATTCTACTTTTACAGGGGAAGATCTAGAGTTCTCACTCCAGAACTGCCTCTCTTGAGTAGTCAGCACAGGAACTGTGTGAACACTAGTGGGGTGTGTGCATGTATGTTCACGTGTACGTGTGTGAATGAGGTGTGCATGCATGCACATCTATGTGCACACCCACGTGCATGTTCCAAGCAGAAGAAGATCACGTACAGAATCCCAGAGTCAGAAAAGAGGTTGACATACTCCCTAAACTGAGAGGAGGCCAAGGGCTGGAACACTGTGTTTGAGGGTGAGTGACAAGAGGTGGGGCTAGAGAGCAGGCACAGCCAGACCATGCCACACCCTGCAGGCCCTAATGAGAATGTCAGGACCAGGACGGGAGAGGCAGGGCTGTGCCAAGATGGGATCACACCTGAGATGATTACTCTGTATGCAGCCACACTGTGGGGTGCAAGTACCAGGCATTCTTTCCTACTTAGTTCACATGGAGATTGTAAAGGAAGAGACTTGATTGCCTAAATTTGAACATTCATAGACATTCAAAAACACTATATATGATCCAAAGCCAAAAAAAAAATCAATAACACTTTTATAATAAAAGATAGCTTTAAACAAGATGCTTTAAAATAAAAACACTCCAAAAGAGACCCACATTATTGAAAGAAATAAACACTTACTTAGGGTGAAAGGCTGGAATAAGATTTACTATGGCCCCCGAAAATAGGCAGGGGTAGCAATACTTTTTATATCAGACAAAGTAGACTTCAAACTTACATTAGTCAAAAGAGACAAAAAAGGTCACTTCATACTAATAAAAGGCGCAATACATCAAGAGACAATAGCAATTTTCAACTTATATGCACCCACTGTCAGTGCACCCAACTTCCTTAAACATGCTCTAGAGGACTTAACATCACACATGGACCCCTATAGATAGGTCATCCAGATAAAACACCAACAAAGAAATCCTAGAACTAAATGACACCATAGATCAAATGGACCTGACAGATGTCTACAGAATATTCTACCCAGCAACTGCAAAATATACATTCCTCTCAGCAGCCCATGGAACTTTGCCCAAAATAGACCATATCCTAGGGCACAAAGCAAGTCTCAACAAATATAAGAAAACTGAAATAACCCCCTGCATACTATCTGATCACAATGCAATAAAACTAGAACTCAACAACAAAAGCAGCAGCAGAAAATATGACAAACAACTGGAGGTTGTACCACATTGCTCAACAATCAGTGGGTCATAGAAGAAATAAGAGAGGAAATCAAAAAGTTCCTAGAACTTAATGAAGATACAAATACAACCTACCAGAACCTATGGGACACAGCAAAGGCAGTCCTAAGAGAAACATTTATACTGGTGAATGCATACATTAAAAACCCAGGAAGATCTCAAATAAACAACCTAAAGCTACATCTCAAACTTGTAGAAAACTAGGAACAAGCTAAACCCAAAACAAGCAGAAGGAGAGAAACAATAAAAATAAGGGCCAAAATCAATGAAATAGAGACAAAAAAAAAAAAAAAAAAACCCAAAGAATCAAACTAAACAAAAAGCTGGTTCTTTGAAAAAATAAACAAAATTGACGAACCCCTGGCAAATCTGAGTACAATGAGGAGGGAAAAGACCCAAATTAGTAAAATCAGAAACAAAAAAACGGGAGATAACAACAAACAGCAAGGAAATCATCAGGGACTATGTTGAGAACCTGCATTCAAATATATTGAAAAATCTAGGAGAAATGAACAAAAATTTCTAGACACATATAACCATCTAAAACTGAACCAAGAGGATATTAATCACCTAAACAGATATATAACATGCAATGAAATCGAAGCAGTAATAAAGAGTCTCCCAAAAAAGAAAAGTCCAGGACCTGATGGATTCTCCACTGAATTCTACCAAATCTTTAAAGAAGAACTAATACCAACACTCCTTAGACTTTTCCATGAAATAAAAAGAGAAGGAACACTTCCTAACTCATTCTATGAAGCCAGTATTACACTCATCCCAAAACTGGAGAAGGACACATCCAAAAAGAACTACAGGCCAATCTCCTTAATGAACATTGATGCAAAAATCCTCAATAAAATAATGGCAAACCGAATCCAACATCATATAGGAAAGATAATACACCATGACCAAGCTGGCTTCATCCCAGTGGTGCAGGAGTGGTTCAACATACACAAATCATTAAATGTAATATGGCACATTAACAGAAGCAGAGATAAAAACCACTTGATCATCTCAATAGACACAGAAAAAGTTTTCAATAAGATTCAGTACCATTTTATCATATAAACTCTAATGAAATTAGGAAAAGAAGGAATGTACCTCAACATTATAAAGGCTATATATGACAAACCTATAGCCAACATCATACTTAATGGGGAAAAACTAAACCATTTCCCCTAAAGTCAGGAACTACACAAGGGTGTCCACTCTCCCCACTCGTGTTCAGCACAGTCTTAAAATTCCTAGCCAGAGCAATAAGGCAAGAAGAAATAAAAGGAATACAAATAGGTAAAAAAGTAGTCAAACTATCCCTGTTCTCAGATGACATGATCTTATACCTTAAAGACCAGAAAAACTCCACCAAAAAACTCCTAGACACCATAAACAGCTTCAGCAAAGTAGCAAGATACAAAATCAACCTACAAAAATCAGTAGCCTTTCTATACACCAACAAGATTCAGATTAAGAAAGGATATAGGAAAACAATTCCATTTACAATGGCCTCAAAAAAATCAAATACCTAGGAATAAACTTAACAAAGGATGTGAATAACCTCTAAAAGAAGAACTACAAACCACTGAAGAAAGAGATCTCCAATGTTTATGGATTGGTAAAATCGTCCTAGTAAAAATGACTACACTACCAAAAGCAATCTAAATGTTCAATGCAATTGCAATCATAATCCCAATGACATTCATCACAGAGATTGAAAAATCTACCCTAAAGTTCATTTGGAAACACAAAAGACCATGAAAAGCTAAGGCAATACTAAGCAAAAAGAGCAACACTGAAGGTATGACAATACCCGACTTCAAACTATACTACAGAGCCTTAGCAATAAAAACAGCATGGTACTGGCAAAAAAAACAGATACAAAGACCAGTGGAACAGAATAGAGGACCTGGATATCAATCCACGCAGCTTATACCCACCTAATTTTTGACAAAGGTGTCAAAACATACAATGGAGAAAAGACAGCCTCTTCAACAAATGATGCTGGGAAAACTGGATATCTGGCCTACAGAAAACTGAAAGTAGCACCATGCTTGTCACCCTGTACTAGTACCAACTCGAAGTGGATTAAGGCCCTTAATATCAGACCTGAAACTTTGAAACTAGTACAGGAAACAGCAGGGAATACACTGGAAGCAATAGGCATAGACAATGACTTCCTCAGTAGAATTCAAGCAGATCAGAAACTAAAAGAAAGGATTAACAAATGGGACTACATGAAATTAAAAAGCTTCTGCACAACAAAAGAAATGGTCTCTAAATTGAAGAGCCCACCCACAGAGTAGGAGAAAATCTTTGCTAGCTATATATCAGACAAGGGACTGATAAACAGAATATACAGGGAGCTCAAAAAAATAAACTCCCCAAAAATCAATGACCCAATAAAGAAATGGGTAACTGAAATGAACAGAGCTTTTTCAAAGGAAGAAATCCAAATGGCCAAAAAACACACAAAGAAATGTTCACCATCCCTAGCCATAAAGGAAATGCAAATCAAAACCACACTAAGATTCTACCTTGCTCTTGTGAGAATAACTACCATCAAGAACACCACCAACAAATGTTGGTGAGGATGCAGAGAAAAAGGAACCCTTATACACTACTGGTGGGAAGGTAAGCTAGTACAATCACTATGGAAAACAATATGGAAGGTCCTTAAAAAAACTAAAAATAGAACTGCCATATGATCCAGCAACACTTCTAGTGATATACCCAAAGGAATGTGACTCAGGTTATTACAAAGACACCGCATGCCCATGTTTATTGCAGCACTATTCACAATAGCCAAGGTATGGAAACAGCCACAATGACCCACTACTAACAAATGGGATTAAGAAAATGTGGTATTTATACACAATGGAATTTCACTCAGCTACAAAGAAGAATGAAGTTTTGTCATTCACAGGTAAATGGATGGAACTGGAAAACATCATCTTAAGCAAAGTTAGTCAGGCTCAGAAGGCCAAAAATCACATGTTCTCCTTCATATACAGACCTAAAACAAATGTAGCAATATTGTTGGACACAGGTAACACTAGGGGAAGACTGCACATGGGAGGGATAAGGCAAGGGAAGTAAACCAAAAACTTGAATGTGGTTGACGTGTTCACTGCATAGGAATGAATATAGCAATCTTAAACTGGCAGGGGTCTAAGGGGACTAGGAAGTGGTGAAGAGGACTGATGAACCAACCAATTTGGGTTGTAATACACACATGCATGGAAACAACACAAGGAATCTCCCTGTATAGCTATCTTTATCTCAAACTAGCAAAAACATCATGTTTCTCTTATGGTCTTTTATGTTTTTTTTCTTCAAAATCAGCGATCAGGAGGGCAGAACAGGCTCTGATTAGAGGTGGGTGGGGGGATTAGGGGCAGGGAGGAGGTGGCAGGGAAAGGGGTGGGAGGATGAATATGGTACAAATAATGTATACACATGTATGTAATGCAAAAATGACACCTGTTGAAACTGTTCCAGGAATTGGGAGAGAGGGGATGAAAGAGAGCAGTGGAGGGGGTAAATTCAAGTATGATATATTTGATACATTTTAAGAACCTTTGTAAATACTGCAATGTGCTCCACCCAACACAACAATAAAAAAAAATAATAATAAAAACACTCTCATAAATTAAAACCAAAGCTGGCAAACAATCCTCTACAGAAATGGGCAAAGAGCGTGAACAGAAAATTCACAAAAGAAGAAATACAAATGGCATACAAAAACATTCTTCTCTCCCTAACACTCAATATTTTGTTTGTGTTGATTTTTTAATTTTTTTTTATTTTTTGGGAGTACTGGGGTTTGAACTGAGGGACTTGCATTTTTTTTTTTAATGCTGTTTCTTTTCCAGTGTTAGGGGTATAAGAGGCTGACTGCACATTGTTGGAAGGATTGTAAACTGGTTCATTCTTCCAAGAAATACATATTAAAACCTCTTTCCTAATTTCATAAGGAAAAACGTCAGAGTGGCCTCAAAAATACAGTTAGAATGATACACATTAACCTGCTTGTCCATACTTGTTAAGTACAGTACATTCTTACAGTAAAATCTTCATCCGCCCTTAGTTATTACATAGCAGTGACTACTGCTGTGGAAAGAGGTTTACAATTTGTCAATTGATAAAGGCAGGTGGCATTTTTGTACTTAAAAATCTTATTTAGATATATACACATAGAAAAGAATCAGGAAGGGTATTAACAGTGGTGATTTCATGGTGACATGACCATGCATTTTAATATGTCTTTCTTATTTCTCACTATTTCTTTAATTCTACTGCCAATATATATTGCTTTTAATAATAAGGAAAGTTAAGCAAAAAAAATTAGGACATCATAAAATGAGAATGGAGACATGCTAAATTGTCTATTAGAGCAATCATGAAGAGGAGACTCGGACTGGCAATGGTAGACGGGGGATTCTAGAAGCATCTAAGAGGTCCAGATCACTTCCTCTCTGCCATCTTCCTGCTTCCCCTACCTGACTCAACAAAGGCACGGCCCACAACAATGGCTTTTATAGCCAAACACTGAGGACTGTCACTCCTTGTTTCTCCACTGGTTCTGAACCCACGCAACCATTCATGCAGGCATAAACATTGTCACCGTAGACTTAACTCTTGAACAAAACATAACCCAGGCTGACAGCACAGACTGACAGCCACTGTGGCATCTGGAAACAAGAAGGTTATTCAGAAGGTCATTTCCTCTCATCCCACAGGCAACTAAGAAGTGTTGCTTCGTGATCTAGACCCTGTGCTGCTCACATGCTGAGCCCATGAAGAAACATCCTGGCAGTTGCAAACATGTGGCCAAGACATCCTCAGCGGGGATGACCTCCAAGAAGCACTCCTCCTGTCTCAAAATGGATTTTAAGTGTTCCCAATAGAAAGAAATGGTGTGTTTGAGGTGATGGGTATACCAATTGCCCTATTTGATCATCACACATTGTATACATGGATGAAATATCACATAGGTACTTAAGTTATGTGTCAGTTTGACAACATAATCCCTTCCTTTAATCCCCACACCCCCATAGGCACTGAGATCCCTGCCCCCACAATTTTCCCCTCTCTTTATGATTTCTTCCCCCTCTCACTCTTCACTGATTCCTCCCTCACTTTTATTAGTCCAGGTATCCTTATCTCAACTCCAATGTGCCTCCCAGGTAGCACCTGCATTTGCACCTTCTTCTCCAGTAAATCTCCAGACCTGGCTATCCCCACAGTTCTTACTTGTCAGCATGTCATTCTGCCATGAAGCATCAAGAGTGAGGATTAAGGATGTACAGTAACAAAGCCTATAATACACACCAGCTCTGCCACTATTTCCATTACCTTAAGTGAGCAAGTCACTTAATCCTCTATGTCAATTTCCACCAGGTTAACAACATCTGCTCCACCTCCTCACAGGTATGTCATGAGGAACAACTGAGATCATGTGTGGGAAAGTGCACTGGGAGCTATTAAGCTCTTTAACATTCTAGTTATTCCTGTTACTACTCTCCCTTCATTGTCCTTGACCTCTCTGTATTAACACAGGCAGGGATGGTTATTTGTAGTCTTCAAGTTGGTCACAGTTAACACTAACAATATTATAATGTCAGTACTTTAGTTTCCACTGTAAATTACTAATTTAGTATAGTCATATTTCATTCAAAACAGGCAGAACCTTTGTTTTTAAATTAGATGAGCATGGACATCTGGAAGCCAGTAGTAGTGGTAGTAGCCAAAGAATTACTGAGCACATGCCAAGAGTCAGGCACCATCCTAAAGTGCTTTACAAGACAGGTTTCATTGTTACATATTTCCATTTTACTGCTGGGGAGACTAAAGGCACATTAACACAGCCATGACCTTGAAACAGGCATCTCACTCTAGAGCCCATGCCTTTATACACTGTCCCATAACTCCTTCTATGACAAAGTAGGTTCTAGACAAGAGGCCACTAGAGTATTAGAGGCAAGAGATAAAAAGAACAAGAATGCTTGAGATCTTTAACAACAACCAACATACATCCTTACTCAAATTGTAACTATGAATGTTGCTAAGGGCTAAGAGATGCCATTCAGGCATTTCTATGTCCTAATGCTGCGAATATACACTGGTATAACATTAAGAGAAACCAATCAGCAGAGTGGATCATAATCTTATAGCTACAGCAACAAAGAGAAAGGATGGACAAATGGGATTACATAAAACTAAAAAGCCTCTGCACAACAAAAGAAATGGTCACCAGATTGAAGATGCTGCCCACAGAATGGGAGAAAATCTTTGCCATACATCTGACAAGGGTTTAACAACCAGAATAAACAGGGAGCTGAAAAAACTAAACTCAAAAAAAAAAAAAAAAAAATCAATGACCAATGAAGAAATGGGCAAATGAAATGAACAAAGCTTTTTCAAAGGAAGAAGTCCAAATTGGCCAAAAAACACATGAAGAAAAATACTCAACATCCCTGGCCATAAAGGAAATGCAAATCAAAACCAGGTTAAGATTGCATCTCACTCACAGGAGTGAGGCTACCATCAAGAACATAAACAACAACAAATGTTGGTGAAGATGTGGGGGAAAAGGAACCCTCATACACTGTTGGTGGGAATGTAAATTAGTACAACCACTACGGAAAACAGTATGGATGCTCTTTAAGAAACTAAAAATAGATCTGCCATATGATCCAGCAATACGACTCCTAGGGATCTACCCAAAGGAATGTAAGTCAGGTTACAATAAAAACACCTGTACACCCATGTTTATTGCAGCATTATTCACAATAGTTAAGCTACAGAAACAGCTAAGATGCCCTATAACTGATGAATGGATTTAAAAAATGTGGTATTTATATACAGTGAAATTTTGATCAGCCATAAAGAAGAATGAAATTTTGTCATTTGCAGGTAAGTGGATGGAACTGGAGAACATAATCTTAAGTTAGCCAGGTTCAGAAAATGAAAGGCTGCATGTTTTCTCTCCTTTGTGGAATATAGACCTAATACAAATACAGCAATATTATGAAAATATTATTATCATACTAGAGAGCGGTCACTAACAGGAGAGGTAGGGTAAAAGAAGGAAGTTAAAAAGGTGAATACGACATACATACTTTCTATACAAGAATGAATATAGAATTTTGGTGCTGAAATCACTATAAGAAAGGGACTAAGGTAGAAAAGAGAAAAATAAAGGGGATGAACCAATTCGGGTTATAATACATACATGCATGGAAATGTTACAATGAAACTCCTTGTGTAGCTATCTTATACAAGCAAAAATGTCTTTCTTCAAAAACAGAGATCAGGAAGGTAAAACAGGTTCTGTATGGGGGTTGGCACCAGTGAGGGTTAGGGGGGTGGATATAAGGGAAAGGGTGTAGGAGGGAGAATATGGTAGAAATACTATGTACTAATGTATGAAAATGGAAAAATAAGACCTATTGAAACTACTCCAAGAATAGGGGGAGGGATAAAGGAGAATGATGGCGGGGGTGAATTCAGCTATCATATACTATAAGAACTTTAGTAAATGTCACAATGTACCCCCAGTATGATAAAAATAATAATAATGTTTAAAAACCTGAGTCTCACTGACTCAGCTATATCACTTGTGGTAACAATTCATCCCAGGGAAATAATGATGGATGTGTATAATGAATGCTCATGATGATGCATCTAAAAGCATATAAAGAGAAACAATATAAATATCCAACAATAAGAGATAGGGTTGAGGAGCACTGTATACCTGTAAAACTGAATATTACGCAGTCATGTAGAGTGATAATGTAGAAGAAAAGGAATAAGCATTTTGTTAAGGAAAAGAAGTATGTGTAACAGCCCAACATATGGGCTTTAGAGTCTGACTAATTCAAGTTCTGAGAGGGTTTATCATCTGTGTGAGCATGGGCAAGTGACTTAATTTCTCTGAATCTCAATTTTCTTATATTGTAAATGGGGATAAAAATACCAACCTCAAAAGTTTATGACCATTAATAAATTAACATACATAAAGTGATTGGTGCAGAGCCTAGTACAGGGCAAGCATGTGATGAATATTAATCATTTGCAAAACTCTAGTAACTTAGCTAGGTGCATGGCACAAGACTGTAATCCAAGCTACTTGGAAGACTAAGATGGAGAGCATCACAGCTTGAGACCAGCCCAGGCAAAAAGTTCACAAGACCCTATCTCAATCAATAGCAGGGTGGCAAGTGCCTGTGATCCCAGATACAATGGGAAGTGTAAAACAGGAAGACTGCAGCCCAGGCCAGCACAGGCAAAAAGCGAGACCTTATCTCAAAAAGAGCTGGGGGTGTGGCTTAAGTGGTAGAGTGCCTGCCTAGCAAGCATGAGGCCCTGAGTTCAAACCCCAGTACTGATCAAAAAAGAAAAGAAAAAAAGTCTAGTAAATGTACATACACACACACATACACACATACATCCTACACACACTACAAAAACAATGAAATCTTAATATTATTTCTGAAAGTGGAGTAAAAACTTTTTTCTTTTAAAAATCTGTATTTTTAGAACTGAATAAAGCTAGTAATACTAATATTTAAGTATCTCCATTTTTTTTCAAGTAGCCATAATAATACTTCTTTTGATCTATTAAGCTTTTCTGGTATAATCCAGTCTATGCATATTGTGTTTATGGAAATGAAATACTTTTACTGATCTAATCTGAAGACTAATACATTTTACCTTTATTCTTCATAGTCAAGCAGCCAATCATATTTCATCCTATATAAGCCTTTTTTGCACTCTTATCCATTTGCAGAGTAAGAACTCTGAATGGATTATTCAAACATAAAAAGGAGGGGAAGAGAATGGATACATGTCTCTAAAATGCAAAGTCAAAGGAGACAAACATGACAAGTTCATGATAGTTATAGAGTAAAAAGTATATTGTACCTTAATTATGTAAGGTCAGAAATTACTGCAGTAAATATTTCAACTCCATGGACAACTTCCTTGTGCGGTCAAAAGATGGAAGCACTTCAGTAGCTCAGCAGTCCACCCAGTAAGGTGACAATCATTCTGAAAGGAAAAAGAATCTCATTGAGGGAAATGTAATGGAGCCATACTGCTTTCTAGGCTTCAGGCACACAGCAGAAGGGAATCAATTATTAGAGACAGCTATGCATTTTGGAAATCAAAGTACAGCTGCGCCACTTCCCTGCTTGGGCAGGGAAGGTGACAGGACAGAATAAAAGCTTGTTGAGGATAGTACAAATGCTGGTCTCTTTGTTTCAGGAAAAAGATAGGTTCCCATTCTCATAGTGACTCACCATCATTTCAAAGAAAAGGACTTGATCCCTCACATCTATTCTACCCTCTGTGTATTTGCTAAGATACACAGATGTCAATTCATGTACACCACCCAATCTTTATATTTTATCTCTGTCATTTCACACTCAGACCACTCCACCACAAACACTGTGACAACAGTTTCCTGGGATTGAAACCTGGACACTGTTTTCAAGCGATGCCTCTCCATCATTCCCATTCCAAGATAAGTACCCACCACCTTCCCTTGAATGTCCTGTTCTTTTTTACCACCACCCATGCCACCACTACAACCAAATTCATTGACATATTAACAGCCTGTAGCCTGGCCCCTTTCTGCAGATCTCTGCCTCCACTCTCTTGTAAAGCAATTGCTTTCATCCTATTACCTATGCACCCATGAACAGTTCCCCTGTCCCTGGGGGTCTCAGTTTTTTGGACTGTACAATAAAGACCAGATTTCAATTTGCTTTGAAGTTACATGTCCCCAGGGGCATGAATCCTGCTCCAGCTATTCTGCAGAACTTAGACAAGTTATACCTGCTCTGGCTGAAACTCAGTTTGGCTATGTATAAAATGAGAATTATATCTATCCCTAAGGTTCCAGTAAGAATAAGAACAGCTAGTTCTTGTACCTTACAGATCACATGGCAAGTACTCAATAACATTAGTCATTCCCATCCCACCTTGCTCTAAGGCTCTCTGGCTTACAACTTCCAAACACAACATTCTGTTAGATCCATATCCTCAGTGTAATGATCAGATATAAACTCCTCTGCTGGTTTTCAGTTCTTCCATGAGCTAGTACTACCTTGTTCCTCCAATTTCCAATAAACACCTTCTGTTCTAGTCAGACTAACCTGAGCATTTTCCAAAGAACACATACTCTCCACCTTACATAAGCATCTATCATCTCCCCTTGTGAGATAACAGGCTTTCTCATCCCTTCTTGAGGTACAGCTGGTATCTATGGCCCCAGCAATGCCCACTTGCCACACAAGCTAAGTCTCATACACCACCTTGAATACTGATGTCCACTGATTATTTTAAGTTAGCTTTTTCACTTCAGGGTAGATAGTATTAGAGTTTTTATAAATCAATTACTTCTTGAATCAGTTCTACCCATGCTTTTTCCCAACTGACAGGCCCTTGCACCTGAGGTCAGATTCTTTTACTAGAAAAGATTGTGAAAGTTTTAATGTAAGAAATGAGAAATGCCTGAGGAGACAGATACATTTAACTTGACTTAAACATTACATAAAAACATTACCCCACTCCATTAATATGTATAATTTTCATGTACCAGTTAAAATAAATTTAATTTTTAAAAGAATCTTTAATCAGTTCCATCCTTTTTATTTGTGTGGAAAGGCTCACAAAGGAGCTGGTTCCATCATTAATAGATAGACAATTCACAGACAGTCTAATGGCCTCTGCACGGAGTCAGGACAGGAGTTCAACGGTATGCCTGCCAGAATTTGTGTCAAAGCGACCATATTCTAGTTTCAAGTACGTTTGTGTCTGTGTGTGCGTGTCTGTGTGTGCGTGTCTGTGTGTGTGTGTGTGTTGGAGATCAAACTCAGGACCCTTCACATGCTCAACAATGAGCTACACTTCCCAGCCCTCAAATACCATTTTATGATCAAACTCTCAATAGTAAAAGGATGACTTACCATAGAGAAAGGTAATTGGTTACTATATTTTGACCACAAAGATGATGGGTGAAGTCCCAGGTCTAAATGAAGGTTCTAAGGGAGAATGAGTAGAAGACAACAGTGAAGGGTCACAGGAATTGGAGAAAGAATCCATGAAGGAGAAAAAGAGTACTTATGATAGAAGAGAATGACTGCAACAGTGGAGAGGCATATAAACCCCAAAAGAGATGAGCAATATGTCAAACCTGTGGGTGGGAACTAACCAAAAGCCAATGGCCTTAACAATTATGGGGCAGGTCACCGGTGCAACTGACCTCAGGGCAATTTTCAATATGGCTGACAAAGGATATGCAATGCAGGGAGCTGAGAAGAAACAGGGAGGCGAGCAGAAGGAAACATCCTGTCTAGAATGCTGATTACTGGATCAAAAGGATTTTGCAGCTAACCCTGAAGTTTGCCTGACTTAACCCAATAAAAACACATCAGATGCTCTTCTTCCCCTGCCCATACCTCTCCAGTATATTTTATCACTAAAATGAAACCCTGACTATTTCACTGGCCTATTTGCAGGATTAAAGAAAATTCAGATAAGGATAGCTATAAGGTGGGTGGACTCACATTAATTTCCTGTGCGTGGGTGTTACCTTCTACGTTAATTCTTTTAGATCTAACCTTTTCTCTAGTTCCTTATCTCAACTAGCAAAAACCCTTGTTCCTTCCTATTATTGCTTATACTCTCTCTTCAACAAAATTAGAGATAAGGGCAAAATAGTTTCTGCTGGGTACTGAGGGGGGGGAGCGGGAGGGGGCGGAGTGGGTGGTAAGGGAGGGGGTGGGGGCAGGGGGGAGAAATGACCCAAGCCTTGTATGCACATATGAATAATAAAAAAATAAATAAATAAAAAAAGAAAATTCAGGTAAACTTATGAGTCAAAGTAATCATCACAAGAACAAAAAAAATTGTTGCTACTTACTAAGTAACAGGTGCTTTATTCTTCCAGTCCTTTACTATGAAGCCTATCAGACAGGCATTATCATTCCTCTTTTACAGACAAACTGGAATAGATATCCATAAACTGTAAAATGATAATTAGATTTTTTGACAAATAAGTTATGTGCTGCCCCTAAAGACTTTATTCCGAGCTTCTTTTTAGTAGCATATCTTCCTTAGATGTAATCCCAGAGAAGACGACTCCAGTTTTTCCTCCAGAAGTAAAGGGTAACTGTGGCACATCCTTTTAAGTTTCTCTAGTAAGCTCTCTTCTACCCCTTCCTCTATTAAGTATCTTTACTATTGTTATTCTGATAAGAAGATACATATTTTTGGCAAGGAACCAAGGCTACTTTATTGGTCACTTCAAGCTCAATCCAATGACAAATGCTTTCCTTTCCTCCAAATATCCTTAAAGGTAACTTCAGCCACTTATAAGTTAGCGATGTCCTTAGTATCAGCACACACTTGAATCCAGGCTTTTGTCAAAGGCAAAGCACACTCTGCTCTATAAATATTTTATGTACAGCCTGTACTGAAATTCCAGAAGAGGCCTTTACAGAGTCTCCGTAACATGCAAATCGCCCAAACAGCATATTTTTATGAGTGCTGTGTTCAGGTTTTGCCATCTCCAACAGGGGTTCCCTTTATTTAATTTTAATTATCTCCCCCCTGCAAAGGTTTTTATTTGATTATTTGTTTTAATGTATTGGTTGTTCTGTGGGCAAGGCAGCATCTGTAGTAAGGGCAAAAGGAGATAGCTGAAACTGTTTGCACACAAAACACATCTAGGCACTGAGGATTCTGAGGGCAAAAGTGCATACTGTGTGAGCCTAACAGATGGGTTTTTATGAAGGATCATTCATGGAACCAAATTACTCATTATCACAATAGGAAAACACATACTTTTATGATTTACTAAAGATGTATAGATAATGCTTAGAAATTTGAAGGCTAACACTTGTGGAATAAACAAATTTCCAAATTGGCTTTGGAGAGCCAGCAAAATGTCTCAAATTCCCCTGCCACTTTGGGACAGGTACAGCCCCCTGAAAGAGGAAGTGGAGCCGATGCCTCGAGGTAGGGATCTGGTCATGGGAAACTGTGGCTAGGTGACCACAGAGGAAGCAGAGCCTACCACATGGCCTGGCTGCAGTCAGCACTTGGATAGTTACTGACTCTGGGGCAGGAGGCATTCTCAGTACCGTATGCTTTTCTGTCTAAACTTCCCTCGCTCACATGGTAGAGGCTCTGACTTCCCTGTTTCAGGGAGGTTGTGGTGGCCTTCCTTAAGCAGGAAGGGGTCTGAGAACTGAGCAATATCACCCAACAAGGAGGAGATTCTTGGAAGAGAATAAGTGTGGAATCAAGGACAGTAAAGGGCCACATGCTCTCGGGCTGCATCTCAAATGTGCAGGGGCTCCAAGAGAATGGCTGGAATCTAAGCTTCACTCCTACATGTGGCAAGCATCCTCCTGGCCTCAAAAATGAGCAATGTGAACACATTACTCAAGGGACCTTCCCGACATCACCACATGAAGTAAGGACAAAGGTTGACATAATCCTAGAAGGGTGGTGTGGGAAGAAGGCTCAAGAATAACCAAGGTGAATTTTCCGCTACTCCAAGAAGTAGAAGCTTATAATCAAAATTAAGTCAACTCAGAAAAATGCCATGATCCTTGCAGCTCTAGTTTGTGTGCTGAGATTCATTCCTGATTCAAATCAACAACTGCGTGAACAAATTAACAAACGTGGGAAGAAAGGTTCATACCTAGTAACCTACACATTTTTCTTAGTTCAATGTCATTGACTTCATCTGTGTGCCAGACTGACATGCAGAATAAAGGACACTTTTAGACTAGACAGATTCATGAGACTGCGCGTCACTACTGCTGTTTAAAGGCTCTGTGCTGACAAGAAGGCATCACTGGAGGCATGGGGTGCTGACAGCTGTGAGGTCTCATGGGGTGGAGCCACTTGGAAAACTAACCACAATCCATGACACCGATTCACTGTGTGGCCTCAGGTTTTTCAGGACCAACATTCAGATTTTTTTGGATCCAAAGATGATTACTCCCTCAGAGTGTGGGGTTAATGAATAAGCCCACTGCAACAGGCTAACTGCTTGCCCCTTCTGTGCAAGCTATTTCCCTCTCTGGGATCTTCTGACTGTGCCAGAGTGTCAAAGGCAGGCTCATCATAACACCTCCTTATGCACACTCACCCTATCCAGTGGATCACAGGAACAAAGATCCAGTCTGAGAGGGGGGTGCTTCTCCCTGTGCCAGGCTGACTAGAAGCAGGTAAATCAGGGACAGGTATCTGGACAGTCAGCAGAAAGGTGAGACTGAAGCTAAGAGAAAGAAGCAGGGACAGTATACAGGTACAATCCTTTAACTTCTGTGTGTGTGTGTGTGTCCCTCCAATACTGTGCTTGCTAGGCAGGTGCCCTACCACTTGAGCCATTCTAACAGCTGTTTTTCTATTCTTGATTCCAGGTTTCCTCTGAGGATCCTGAATTCTTGGCAATATTTCAGGATCCTGACAAAATCTTACCTAAGTTGGTCTTGATCCCTGCAGCCAAAGATTCCCAGCTGAAAATCACCTTTTCCCTGTTATCCCGTTACCAAGCTAATAACCAGGTGTGCTAGGAGCCCTGAAGCAAAGGGTAGGGTGAGGCACTTGGTGGAGAACCAGCCTGCAACTGGAATACCTCTCAGTGACTAGGTCTCTCCCTCCAAATCCAGTGTACCTCCCCTGACAAATTTTGCTCATCAATCCCTATTTTTTTGAGGCTTGCATGCTGAATGCTTCTTCTGATTTTTTTCTATGACTGTATATTTAAACCTTGATGTAGTCAGTTTACTCCTCTGTGCTTAGCTGCAGACATTTTATTAAATCCAGATGTCACAGCAAAACTCTACAGTTATAAAGGGTGCAATCCTGTCAGCCCCTTCCCCTTTAATGGGCTTCTCATCTTAAAGATGGCATTTTTAACTTAGTTAGGTATAGCAAGATATATTTTTAAACTGTGATACTCTCCTGGGGGGGATACAATTAAAATAGAAATATTTAAAATTTCAATAGAGAGCTCCAGAAAGTTAAAAAAAACTTTTCTCTTTTAGAATTAATCAGAAATGAGATGTTTAACAATGCTACTAATATACATAATTTTTATCCTCCATAGCAAAGGCCAATTTTTTTTTAATTTTAAGAAACTGCTTAAGGAATAAGAGATATTCAGTCATCCATAGCATACTTCCTTACTCAATATCTAGATATTAATAAAATATGCAAAATAGAACAATATTTCCTACTTTTTAAGAAGTAAACCACCAGAAGGTGGTTTCTTCTCCTTTGGGGGTCAGCATAAAGCTCGGTCTGTCCTGTAACCCATAGCACTCCAGGAAGGAGAGGCTCCATGTGTTCCACTGTTCCTCCCTCCTTTATCTCCTGGAGGAGATGGCCACATATAGGGCTGATCTGGGGAGGTAGAAGGGGCCCCCACTGTACTCTGAGTGCAGTCAGGTAAAAACTGGCAATGAGCACTCTGTCACATGCCTTGGAGGGTGCCAACACGAGCTTTGTCATGCTCCTACTCCCGAAGTTCAATGTGGATCAACTTTACTTGCCAGAAAACCACAATAAAAAGCACCACTTAAAAACTCCACTTCTAGACATCTGTACTTGTTTACTGGGGCCTTACAATAGCCAAGTATGGAATCAAACAAGGTCCATTGACAGGTGAATGGATAAGCAAAATGGAGTATATATACGCAGTAGAATGTTATTCAGCCATAAAAATCCATGAAGTTTGTCACTTGCAGCAACATGGGTGGAACTGGAGGACATTATGGTAAGTGAAATAATTCAGAAGCAGGAAGATAAGTACTATTTTCACTTCTATGTGGGAGCTAAAATGTTGACCTCATAGAAATAGAGCGTAGAATAGTGATCAGTAGAACCTGGGCAAAGTGCTGGGGAGGAAGGGCAGTGAGAGGATGGCTAATGGGTACAAGGAGTAAAGTTAGAATAGGAGGAATAACTTCTAATGGTTTCTACCATAGTAGGGTCTCAATGGTTGACAAAAATTAATTCAATATTTTCAACAGCTAGTACAGAACACTTTCAATGTTCTCAAAACAAAGAAAAGATGTGTCGTACATGATAGAGATGCCAGTTACTCAGGCTTGGTCATTATACATTGCATTCACATATTGAAATATCACACTTATTTTTGAACATAAAAATTTTACTTATTGTACTTAGCTTTCAAATCCATGACAAAAAAATGTTTTATCTATATACATAAAATTACTTAAATTGTTTTACTTATTAGACCACTTTAATACATATCATGTACACCTATAGAAAAAAGCAATACACAAATATTAAGATTTAAATATAAGCATGTAGACAAAACACATCAATATTTATGTCTTCTAAACCTGTTTGATACTATATAAATACATATAATTCGTATCAATTAAAAATAAAAATATATTTTTAAAAATCATACTTTTGCCTACAACCAACAGTTCTCAAATGCTAGCATTAATCAAAATCCCCTGTAGGGATTGTTAAACCAGATTGCTGGGCCGCACCTTCAGAATTTATGTTCCTAAAAAATTCCTGGTGTTGCTTCTGGTCAAGGGACCATGTTTTGAGGACCTGTACCTTAACAAAGAGAGTTGGAAAGGCAGGCACGAGCTCCCTATGGTATCTTCAGGTTACTAGCATGGCAATCCATTCAAGAGTTGTTTACCAAGTACCTGCTACATGTTAGCCATGGGGAGTAATAGTGGTTTTGGAGAAAGGTAAGGTTCCTCCTTCCCCTCTCCCACAGTCTGAGATAAAAATTGCTGTTTCAGGAGGAAGCATCAAGTTGCTCATGAACCTTTCTATATCTCCAATGCGAACTGGAACACACAGCCCCCAAAAGGAAGCACAGTATCAGCTCTCTGTCAACCAGAGAACCCAGGCAAATAGCTCACGCTGTACTTGAGACCGATGTACATCTAGAACACGATGAAGTACCACAGCACACTGGGTTGGGCAGAGGAGACTGAGCACAGATCTACTAGAAAACCACACAGTGCCTGGCAGAGCAGACACAACTCAAATACCAGTTCTGTTTCTGCTTCCTTTTCTATCTTCTCTTCACACCCTGAAAAGTTGGCCGTGGGGTTCTAGTTGTCTACAGCATTCCTCCAAGGAAACTGTCAGCTACTTCCATGTCTGTTCACATGGAGACCCCAGGGACTCTTATCTTTAGAGCAGGTCTGAACACTTCAACTGATACAATTATAAAAAGCCAGTGGTTTGCAAACTTTATCCTGCATTAGAAGTATGTGGGGTCTCTTGGGGATATACCCAAAAGACTGTGACACAGGTTACTCCAGAGGCACCTGCACACCCATGTTTATTGCAGCACTATTCACAATAGCCAAGTTATGGAAACAGCCAAGATGCCCCACCACCGACGAATGGATTAAGAAAATGTGGTATCTATACACAATGGAATTTTATGCAGCCATGAAGAAGAACGAAATGTTATCATTCGCTGGTAAATGGATGGAATTGGAGAACATCATTCTGAGTGAGGTTAGCCTGGCCCAAAAGACCAAAAATCGTATGGTCTCCCTCATATGTGGACATTAGATCAAGGGCAAACACAACAATGGGATTGGACTATGAGCACATGATAAAAGCGAGAGCACACAAGGGAGGGGTGAGGATAGGTAAGACACCTAAAAAATTAGCTAGCATTTGTTGCCCTTAACGCAGAGAAACTAAAGCAGATACCTTAAAAGCAACTGAGGCCAGTAGGAAAAGGGGACCAGGAACTAGAGAAAAGGTTAGATCAAAAAGAATTAACCTAGAAGGTAATACACACGCAAAGGAAATTAATGTGAGTCAACTCCCTGTATAGCTATCCTCATCTCAACCAGCAAAAACCCTTGTTCCTTCCTATTATTGCTTATACTCTCTCTTCAACAAAATTAGAAATAAGGGCAAAATAGTTACTGCTGGGTATTGGGGGGGGGAGGGAGGGGGCGGAGTGGGTGGTCAGGTGCAGCAGTACCTGCATGTGGTGCTGACTACTCAGGAAGCAGACATAGGAGCATCACAGACCCAGCAAAGTTAGCACAAGAGCCTATCTGAAAAGCAAACTAAAAGCAAAAAAGACTGCGGGTATGGCTCAAGTGGTAGAGCCCCTGTCTAGCAAATGTGAGGCCCTAAGTCCAAAACCCAGTACTATGATGGAGAGGGAGAGGGCTCACACTTCCAGAGTTTGATTGATAGGTCTGGGGTAGCACCTAAGAATTTAAACTTCCTCAAAAACTCTTTGGAGTGCATGATGCTGACCCAAAGATCACACTTTGAACACCACTCACTAAATTTATGGCTTAAGCCACTGTCTTCTTGCTAGTAATTGGAACACTGCTCTGTAATTAATTAATTACACAAAATCCAGTTCTCTATATGAAGTACTAAGAATGTGGCTTTTATCACCAACTGTGCAACTGACATCAGGCATATGCTGTACTTCCTCAGCACTTTAGCTTTCCATAGGTAAATGGAGAACACTTTTTTCCACAGCATAATGAATCTCACTGAGGGTGATTACTATGTAGCTTACAAGATGTTACTTACTCTCAGCTGCTGCCTGGCCTCTAAAAGTATTGTTCACTGCCTTAATTGAAATAACTTGCAAAATTTAAGAAAAGTATCATAGACTCCCTGCGTCATCAAGCATGGTAAGAGAGACCCAAAAGCTTTGTTATTCGTTTTCTTTTCTTTTTTTTTTTTAGATAAAGCCTAGCAAATGTAATCCTTCCCAAAATTCAAATAACCTAAGACATTGTTCATTTTTTCCTCATGAAAAAAAAATTACTTCAGTCAAGTTCCGCTATGTGAAGAGACAGTGACAAATACAGGTTTCAATTTAAAATACATATACACTTACAGGCTTTTGTTTTGTTTTTGTGGTACTAGAGACTGAACTCAGGGCGAGAACTTTTGCTTTTAGCTTGTCTTTGAAATAGATTCTCACTAACTTTTTTTGCCCAAGTTGGCCTTAGACAGAGATCCTCCTGCCTCAGCCTCCCAAGTAGCTGGGACTACAGGTGTGCCAGCCCCACTTAGAAAGCTGTCAATAAAGCATTACAAAGGCTTTTTCCCTGCTGAGTATAGAATGGCAGAGCTGCTCATTTCAATTTTAACGATTGTATAAATGCCATGCTTCCACCCAGGAAGGAAAGAACAGGAAGCAAGGTCCATTTCCATGGAACACCCTACTCAATTCATTCAAATAGTAAAGTGCACCAAGGAGGGCTGGATGTGGTGCTCACACATGTAATCTCAGTTGTGTGGGCGGTGTATGTCAGCTGAAGCTGGCCTGGAGGAGAAAGAGTGCATGACTCTTTCTGAAAAAATAATTAAAGCAAAAAAGAGTTGGAGGCATGGCTCAAGTGGTACCGCACTTGTCTAGCAAGCGAGAGGCCCAGAGTTCAAACCCCACAGCTGCCACACACACACACACACACACACACACACACACACAGTGCACCAAAGAAATGTTCTCTCAAGCCTCATTAGCTCTCAGAGCTCCACAAAGGCAGCTGGCATCCTGCCCACTCCCCACCCTCCTGCCCCTTAGCCTTTAGGGACTGAAACAGGGGCCGAGCCCTCCTTTCCTAAGAGAGGAGCAGGTTGTAGGTGGGCCTTCCAAACCTTTGCAGTCAGAACACAAAGGCCACACAATGCTTGTGACCAATGATTTCTACAGAAATGAAGACCAACTCAGGTTACCCTGGCCAATACCCTGCAAGCACCAAGCTGTGGGGGTTGGGTACAACCCATTAATCAATCCCCTGTCTTGCTCTGCCCAGCAACTGCTTGCTTACTGCTCTGAGCCACTAAATAAAGTTAGCTGCACTCACGAAAACAAGAATGGCTTGTAGATAGCCAACCCATCTAATAGTAAACCTTTTCAAAGTGTGCATGCACCTTCTAATGTAGGAAGACTGACCGCCTAACATCAGCCACTCCCACCACAATGAAATCATTTCTCAATCTTTTCACTCAGGATTTGCAAGGCAAACATCAATCAACGGGTGGGATGAGAGCTGAGTTAGTCAACTCTCAGTCAATCATTTTAACATGTCTTTAGAATAAAAACAAAACAATGCCTCTGATTTAATCTGTGCTGTACTCACCACCTTTCCTCACTGATAATGGTTAATGTTAGTGCTGGCTGAAAGGGAAAACTATCCTAATTTTTATGTATTAAATTTAGACACTGATAAGGCAGCAATTTTATTATTCTAGGCCCTCTGTAGTTATAAATTATCTTTTATTCCTAGATTTACAGCTTATCCTTTGGTGATGACATCAACTCAGGTAGCACTTAGCTAATTACAACAGTGGCACAGCAGCAGTTTGAGTCCAAACATCAGATTCTCCTCCACCTCTGCCAGAAATTTAATCTGTGATAACTTGAATACTATTCTCAAAGCAAGCGAGGAGAAAAAGAGACTTCAGAAACGTAAACTTGACTGGATTAGGACATACAATGTGGTAACGATGGAGACTGCTAAGTATGAAAAGGCAAGTCCTGTAGACAGCTACCATTGGATCCAAACTCACCTCTCTCTAGCCCAGTAGTCTTTATTTCTGACATTTTCTGATATAAAGATGGAAAGATGGAAGACCAGTTTGCCAGAAATAGACTTGTCGCTTCATCAGTTAAAACATGTATTGATACAAAGAATGCAATAACATATTAAAATTTTCTGCTTAAGACATAAACCCCTTTTAAAAGCATGAAGACATTTTTAAATTATTTACTGCACATATAAGGCAGAGATATATTATGGAGGGAAACACTGACTTCCAGTTCTGCCTTGTTTTAAACTGAATTATCTGAAAAAAGGAAAACAAGCATTTCTTCCTAACCACTCCTGTGGGGTGGCAGACATGAATACCCAGCCACAATGTGCCCCAGTCAGTAGCTCTGCTCCTGGACCCATAGGGAAACCGTGAGTGTCACTTGGTGAACTTAGGATTTGACTTATGACACAATGCTAAAGAACAAAAATCTGAGTCCTTACCAAACATTTAAGCATTTTCCTACAAATTCATATTTCTCTCTGAATAATTTATCTAATGCCTTTGGTGGGGGAGGGGGGTGGTGGGTAGTACTGGGGTCTGAATTCAGGGCTTCACACTTGCTACATGGGTACTCTACCATGTGAACCACTCCAACAGCCCTGTCTATTGCCTTTTAAACGAAATGATTTGCTCTAAATTTTTTGATACAATAAGGAACACATCTCATTCCACGTGTTTGTTTCTCACCCAAGACTCTATATTCCACTTACATGTTTGATAGTCTTCTAAAAAAGCCAAATTGGATGAGTCTCTAAATGTAAATTATATGAGATTATACATGCTGAGAGACCCAAGAACGTATTGGATTGTCACACACTTGTGCATGGAAGCAATGCTAGGAATCTCTGTATAGCTATCCTTAACTCAGCTAGCAAAAATGCTTTGTCTTTCTTATTATGCTAATGTCTTCTCTTCAACAAAATTAGTGATAAGGGCAGAACAGGTTCTGCCTGGAAGCGAGGGGGATGTGGGGGAGAGGGAGGGGACGGGGAGCAGGGGGGAGAAATGGCCAAACAATGTATGCACATATGAATAAATGAATAAAGAAAAATAAAAGAACATATTTTGGTCATTCCTTTCCTTTTAAAAACATGTTTTTGTTTTTTTAAATCTAGTGCTGGTGATCAAACTTAAGGCCTCATGCATGCACTCTACCACTAGGTACATACCCAGTCCAAATGTGTTCACACACACCACAAATTAATTAATTCAAAGATAAAAGTGAAGTATGGCTACATCCTGGCCTTTTTTTTTTTTTTTAAAGTTATCCACTCTGTTCAATATTATGTGTTTGCCTTTGCTAAATCCTAATAAGGAATACACACACACACACACAACTCCCTTAAGGCTGTTTCTTTTATTATTATATTTTTCCAGTGTGGGTGTTCAGAATTTCATTTAACACAGGCTCCAGCATTTAAACAAGTCTGTTAACATGTGTTGTCACGAAACACCATGCAACATCACAACCATCACAACCTCTAACAATCGCCAACCACCTCCCCGCAGAAGGCTTTCTATGGTATATATATATACATCTGTGTCAAGTATCACTGCTGGCTTTGGGAATAACACCTGTTAGTGTGGAGAAAACACCCAGCACCACGTGGTCCTGTATGGAGCCTTCTGTCTCACCCCAGGCACCAGCTCCACAGGCAGATGGGACTTGCATACTTTGTTGGAGTTGCAAACTGGTCCCATTTTTTTAAAGTTACCAATTTAGCAAAATGGATCAAAGGTCTTTGACATGATTACAGTTTCTGCCTTAAAAATAGGTTTATAACATTTTTGTTGTTGTTGATTTGAGACAGATCTCAAAAACATAACCCAGGCTGGCCTCAAACTCAAGATCCTCTTGCTTCAGTCTCCTGACTGTGGGGATTATAGGCCTGAAACACCACACCCAGCTTTATGTTTGTAACTTCTTTTTTTTTCTTTTCTTTTCTATTAACTATTACATTTATTACCTTTGCATTTTTAAAATTTTTTGTTGTTGTTCATATGTACATACATTGTTTGGGCCATTTCTCCCCTCTGTTCCTCCCCGCTTCCTCTCCCCATCACCTCCCTTGCTTGCAGGCAGAACCTGTTCTGCCCTCTTCTCCAGTTTTGTTGAAGAGAAGGCATAAGCAATAATAAGAAAGACATAGCGTTTTTGCTGGTTTGAGATAAGGATGGCTATACAGAGAGAGTCCTAGCATTGCTTCCATGCACATGTGTATCACAACCCGAACTGATTCATCTCTACCAGACCTCTTCACTACTTCCCAGTCACCTTCCCATATTGACCTTTGTCATTTTAAGGTTACCAGACCTAAAACAAATGCAGGAACTTTTTTGTTGTTTTTAACTTATGATCCCTCTTTTTGCCTCTAGTAACACACAATAAGGAAATAATGTTCATTTAAAAAAACTCCCACACAGATTTATTTATTGCCTCCAATACTCCATCAGAAGTCAGAAACTTAAATTATTAATTGTTGTATAGACAAGCTTTACAAAGAACTAAGCCAAGAGAACTTAAATGACTTATTAAATTCACATGAAAAAAAGAAACATAACTTAGTCACTAATAATGGATATAAGTATAAATTTACAAATGTTTAGTATGTACGAAAATCATGTAAGTTAACAGGGGCAGGTGGAATTAAAAAGAAAAAATAAGTCTCCAGTGCCCAGTTTCCATAATTAATTGTATTAAACAGGATGCATCCAGACTTTATCAACAGCATTAAGAAAATTGTTTCTGCCTTTTATGAAGATGAAAAATCCTCTAACAGATTAAGTTTCTGATAAAAGTGCTCAGAGACAGGGTCTAGGTCAGAGGTTAGGCTTCTAGGGACCCATGTCTTGACAGGCAGGCTGTATGCCAGCTGGGCCCACTGGGCAACAGTGCAGCCAGACAGCAAGACTGTTATTTCAAAACTGTTGTGCTAGGAAAACTAGTCAAGGGCACATTGAGGACATCATGTTTTCATAGGAATGAAAATACAGCTACAGATTTGAAAAATTAAACCTAAGTTATCTTTACAAAGATAACATTTTTCCCAAATGTGCACAAGCACATACACACACACCCCCAAGTCATATTAGAAGAATTCAATAAATTCTACAAAGTATCAATGATACACCATTTTCTGAGCACAGATTAAAACAAAATCATAGAAATAACAAGTCTTAACACAATACATGAAAAATTATTCTCCTAAATAATTACTGTTTGGAAGAATATAAATCTGATTATAAAATCATTTTGAAAATACATAAATGCTTGGGGCAGAGAAAGAACACAATTAATGAACACAGAAACCCTACATATCAGACCTTATGGGATCTGGCGAAGAAGAAAACAAAGAGAAATGCAAGGCTTAAGTAATTAAAATAATTGAACTACATATCCAAATGAGAACAAATACTCAATTTGTTTGAAAAATGGGTACAAGCCAAGTACTTCAGTAACAATGCATTAAATAAAAGAAGAACAGAAATGATAAATCCAGCACTTCTTTAAAACCCCCAAAAGGTAAATCTCTTGTAAGTCTGCATGACAGACATATGACTATGAAGAGAAATAACAAAAGTACTGTAACATACTGAGGACAACAAATACACAGAAACGAGGAACCAGGTTTTTTAAATCAGTCAACACAACAGAAGGCAGGAGCCCTTGAGAGGCAGGTGCTGGGTCAAGCAGGTAGAAACAGTATCAGATGGACTGAGAAGACAGCTCTTCACTGATAACCTCCCAAATCTGTCTGGATGAAACCCCAGGCCTGGGGAAGCATGGACCTGTCCATTCCATCTTCAGGGTAGGTCAACAGGGAGGCAGGCACTCACACACTGCCACTGGGGTGGAATTTAGTCCCGTTTTTTTCAAGGAAATCAACTCGGTAAAACATAGCAAGAATTTTTTAATGTGATTATAATTTTTTAAATACTTCAGATATGCTAATAATGCTTTGAAAAAAAAAAATCAACCCACAGACTTAGGTACAATTGCAATCACTCTACTATTATAACTGCAAAATTTCAGAAAGTTGATCATTAAATTATTATCCAGATAATAAGCAAGTTTATGAAAGTTTTTTTTTTTGGTGGGGGGACTGAGGTCTGAACTCAGGGTTTCATGCTTGCAAAGCAGGCACTCTACCACTTGAGTCCCACATCTAGTCCATTTTGCTCTGGTTACTTTGGAGATGGAAATCTCGAAAACTATTTGCCCAGGCTGGCTTTGAACCATGATCCTCCTGATCTCAGCCTCCCAAGTGGCCAGGATTACAGATGTGAGCCATCAGTGCCCGGCTATGAGGATTTTAAGATTAGGAAATACTTAATGTATAAAGTTGAAAACTGGGGGACTGGAGGAATGGCTCAAATGGTAGGAGTGCCTGCCAAGCAAGCGTGAGGCCATGAGTTCACATGCTAGTTCCCAAAAAAAAAAAAGGGTATGAAGCTGAAGAGATTAAGCAAACAAACACAAATGATGGGAAGGAACAACATCTGCATTTGAATGTTTTTGCCCTTGGTGTAAAGACAGCCTTGCAAGATGGATTTAAACTTAAATGTGGTAAGGATATAGAAGATAATTCAGTTAAAATGTTTACAACCAGCCAGGTCCCATGGCTCACCCTGTAATCCTAGCTACTCAGGAGGCAGAGATCAGGAGGATCACAGTTCAAGGCCAGTATGGACAAACAGTTCATCTTGAAAATACCCAATACAAAAAAATGACTTGTGGAGAGGCTCAAGTGCCTGCCTAGCAAGTGTGAAGCCCTGAGTTCAAACCTTGGTACTGCGGGAAAAAAAAAAAAAGCCTACAACCATATTGTTAAAAAGAAATGTAAGCTATTCTCACACAGGATTACTTTCTACCTCACACCACACTAGTCTTCAACTGTAGTCAAATTACTTAAATTTGGAGCTATTCTTTTTTTCTGTGACATAGGAATGATCATCTCCATAAACCTGACAGGGATCCAAAGAAAAGAATAAGAAGGTGAAATGTTAAACTCCTCTCCTCCCCTCCCTGCCCCTCCCATCCCCTCTCATCCCCTCCCCTCCTCTCTCTTCCTTCTTTTTCCTCTCTCTGGCTAAATTTTGCTCATGCTGGACAGTTCTGGGCCAGCATTTAAAGTTCACCCTAAATTCAATACCACTGCACCTCTTAAACTTATGAACAGCTACAACTTTCTATACCTCGGGAACATATTTAGATGGGAAAGTCTGACTCCTAACAAGTTCAGGCATCTCTCCAGGTAGCCAATAAGCTCTGACATGAACCAACACTACACCAAAGCTCCATAAAAAAGTGCTGCTATGGGTAATGAGGGGGTGGGGGGAGAGGGAGGGGGCGGAGTGGGTGGTAAGGGAGGGAGTGGGGGCAGGGGGGAGAAATGACCCAAGCCTTGTATGCACATATGAATAATAAAACAATAAAAAAAATTTAAAAAAAGAAGTGCTGTTATTGAAAAGAAATATTCCCATGAATGCACAATAGGTTTCACATTCCCGTAATGTGCTTTCTTTATATGGCACTTCCAATCTAGGAAATACGGGATCCCAGTCTATGCAGAAGTGACTTAGAAAAAACAAGTTGTGTTTTGCAGAGGACATCTTTAAAATCCTCCCTGCACCAGGCTGAATGGGAACAAACCTGAAACCATTCTTTAGGCATAATTTCTCCATTGCAAAAACTACTAAATATCAAAGATAAAGCTGTTAGCATTTTCTCCCTAGGAGTAATTAGACACAGAAGGTAGCTGAGCAGAATGGACCTTTATAGGAGCATAAATGGCCTCCAGGTCTCTGGCTTACCTAAATTACAAAGTTTGCCTCACCATACCTCATAGTCTTTAAAGGGGTTATAGGCACAGAATTGCAAAGGAAAAACAGGAAATCAGACTTTTGTCTCTCTTCTCTACTTACAGACATGTTTGTGTAATAGTGAGGTTGATCACCGTCCAGCCTCACCAGGCTCTTTCTCAGTAAAGATGTCTCCACACCTTTGCTGCCACAACAGCCATGTTTGTGCCGAGTGACACTGTCTCCCACTTAACACACATGGACTTCCCCCAAAAAGAACACAAAACTAAGGTTGTTTATCAAACACATTCATGTGAGTGGGCCTGACATGGAATGGTAAACAGAGTCAATCAGATCTTGACTCCCAAGAATTTGGATGAATAAGAATTTGAGGAATAAGCAGTTAGTGGTGATGGAATCTGCTGAAAGGGTGGTAGAAGACAGAAGAGGAGTCACAAAAAGCCATGGTACAAGCTCATTATTATGAGGTCAAAAGTAGGAATGAGAAGAGGGATAGAGTGTGCCTTTTATTTTTTTATTAGCATAAATTAACTGGACAAAGGGGTTTCACTGTGATATTTACATGCATATTGTATATAGTGTGCCTTTTAGATAGTAGCTAATATTTAGACAGTAGCCAACATAGTTATCTGTATGTTTTTAAACACTGCTTTTCATCTCTTATTTTAACATTGCAACTATGTGTGCTTTATACTGTCAGCATAAAAATATCAGAGGAAGTTATCCCAATATAGACATGTACATGTATATCATTTATAAATGTCTGTATTGAGGATATGTGCTCAGAATGTTTTGTTTGAATGGGAGACTTCTATCTTGACACAGCAGTGCACTTCCTATTACACAGGAAGACTGAGGTGACACCTTCCCAGGAATGGGTAAGACAAAGACCCTGTTCTCCAAGAGCTCACAGGCCATCAAGTGTCACAGACTGTAAAGGGAGCACCTATGATTTCTATTGGGCTCCAGTAAATACTCATTTAGCACCCATGAGTGCTGAGTTATTTTATATCATTTTCTAGTGACAAAGACACCACTGAATTTGCTAGGCCAGTGGTTCCTAAACACTTCTGGACCACAGGGTAATTTGAGATTCTGTTTTTTTTTTTTTAATGGAACATCTCCCTAGGAAAAGCATACATAAATACAATTTTGAATTCAATTTCATTGATTCCTTTCACCTAAAGCCCAAGGATAAGAAACTACTGGTTTGACCTTTTATTTGAAAATACAAAGGGAGGGGGCGGGGGGGGGGAAGGAGGGAGAAATGACCCAAACATTGTATGCACATATGAATAAAAAAGAAAATACAGAAACTGCATATAATCAGGTAATCCTAAATTAAATGAGTATTTGTTTTAAAAATGCAAAGTACTTATTCATAGGTTTCTCTTTTCAGTAGCAATAAGCGATATCCCATCAGAAATAAAAGTTAATTTTCTTATTCTCAAGTGCCATGCACAGAACTGACACAGAGTATCACTTCAGTTACACAATGGTTGTTCAGAGTTCCCAGTTAATGGAATACTCAACTTGTAAGACCAAACACAAAACACAAAGAACAGAAATGTAGACAAAGTTGCCATATTAGGAATGTGGATAACAATTAGTTTCCTAGCAACAAAGACTTTGGTGAGAATGAAATATAAAACAAAATTATTTTCTATGAAGGGTCAATAAGTAAAATAAAATCTGATACAATATTTCATCTATTTCTTTGAATGATTTTATAAAACAGCTACAGAACACAGGCTTAATTCTATCTGTTCTCTTAAACAATCAAAAAAAAGTACTTGAAAATAAGTAGAAATCACCTGAAAATACATTACCTAGCAATCTGAGTGATGGGAGGGTTAGTGTACCTCAGTTTCCCTATTTATAAGATACAAACAGCAGTCCTTGTTCCACAAAGATGACAAGCACATGTTTTCAAGGGAAAAACATACTTTTCATTGTTTTATAAAAGTTCAGGCTATAGTCTACATATATTTTCTTGCACTCATTCAATAAATATTAAGTGAACTGCAACTATGAGCCACACATTAAGATGACAAAATCAGGTAAAATCTGACTCAGTTTCTTCTTTGATGAAGCTTAATCAGCTCTACCCATTAGAAAGATTTAAAGATAAAAGTTCCATTAGCTGATAATGACAACTAATATTTATATAGTGCTTTGCACATCATTAAGTACTATCCTACATATCACCTGATGAAATCTTCACAGTAACTCTTTGAGAAATGTGATAATTGATCACTGATCTCATTTATAGGTTAAGAAACCAAGGCTCAGAGCACTCTAGTGGTTTGAGGACCTCAACACTCACACCATCTCACTGGAGTTGAGGTTGGGGCCAGGAGGCTAAAATATGAACAAAATCAATTTGAGCACTCTACTAAGAACATGACCTGGAGAGGCCTTTTGTCTCTTCCCTTCCTCCCTAGAAGCAAAGCTCACTCTGTCCTGGCAGTGTGCAGAAATATAATTGACTTATATAAATGATAAAATGGTTACTTTGCTGAAGGACCTCTTTAGTATTTCTATCATACAAGCAATCTCACGGCACTGTGTTGTAGCCTGCCATACACCTCTCTTCACTAGTTGATTTCCTCAGTACTTTTTGAACAATGCAGAAATTTCTAGCATTATTTTTGCTACCAATCCTTAACAGTTAATTTGCTACTACAGTAATTTATATAAGACTAAAACATGACAGATGTAGATATAGAAACTCTATACTCATGCAAAAACTTTCACAACATTTTTGAAGGGATCTTAGATCAATGTCCAACATTCAACCCAAAAATTCCTCCTATAACACCTCTTATTTGGGGTAATCTGACTTAACAAAGCCAATTCATACTACTTGTAAGGCAGTTCAGCAGTAAGTAGCCAAAGCCTAAGATGGATGGATGGATGGATGGATGAATAGATAGACAGATAGACAGACAGATAGATACAGCACTAATTTCAACCCAGCTATTCCACATATGGAAATACATCCTAAAGAAATACTCAACAAGTACATAGTAATGAATATATTTCAAAGATGGTTGCTGTAGTGTCATTTATGATACTAAAAAATGGAAATAACTGTCAAGGGATGTCAAGAACATATTAATATAAAGGAATGCTATTGCAACCATTAAAACTGATAATATAAATTTATAAACATATGAAAAGATGTACAGGCTCAATCTAGTTTAAAAAGAAATGGGCACTATTAAAAGCAATTTATTAGTATATGCTATATAATTAATAGTATATGCATATATATATATATATACATTATATATTATCTCAATTTCATATGCACATGAAAAATCTTAAATTACTGAAATAGAAAAGCATGTTGCACTTATATCTATCAAAAAGTTCCAATTCTGCCCTCTGAAGCTGAGAATGATGTCTGCTCTCCTTTCAATGCCTTTCAGCTCTTCCTGGTAGAGCACAGTCTCTAGTCCATTTACCTCCCTGCTTTGCCCTCTTAAAATGTAGAGTTTGTTTGAAAACAAGCCTTTGGAGGCAGCCAAGTCAAGGAAGAACACAACAGGACGATTATCTCCTTGCTTCTGAATGCTGTCCCGTTAGTGCTGCTGGAGGCCGTCAACAATGTCAAATGGTTGGCCAAGACCTTAAATCTCTAACAAGGACTGCTATTGATCCAGGTTTCTGCTCTATAAACATGCAATCCCTTCCCCCAACTCCAGAGTCTGACTCTGTGTTTGCTTCTGTCGATCATCGCCTTCAGCTTCCAAAGCCTTTTTCTACTCTGATTTCTGATATCCAATTGCTTAGCTTCTCTTTCAAAACGGAGATACAAATTTGGCCCACCTTTCTTTATCAAATGCCATTCTTCTCAAACCAATACCATGCCATTTGGTAAGGCTACTCAGACCATTTTATTTGATGATAATTTAAAATATTTTTATAATACATGGATATGTTAAAAATAAAATAGAAAGTGGATTCAGTTGATTGGAAAATATAAGACTTCAAAGCCCTTTAGCTTCTGGCTAAAGAAGTCTCCCTCCACACTGCCCACCTCTGCACCTTTATCCCTCTACACCCTCCAAAGGTATCAGTTTTCTTCTTCCTTAATGGTACCTTGATGAAAAATAACTAAAGTAGCACTGGCAAGGCAGTGAACAGTGCAAAGTCAAAAGGTTAAGCAACATGCAACACAAATATGTATCATATTATAATCAAGCCCATATCTTTCCAACTTATCTATAAAAAATCCGAAGAAACTTATTAAAAACTTGATTTTTTTCTGCTATTTCCTACTGATGACATTACTCAAACTTTTCTTCAACAAGCAGCTGATTTTGAAAGGAAATGAAGTTAGATTAGCAAGGGCATGTCCTTGGTGAAGCATGTGGACTTAACCACACCTCTTTCCCAGGTAACTGGGACCAGTCCTTGCCCCCTCCATTTCCTCCATTCCAGGGTTATTTCACCTTCTCTTTAAAGGCACTGATGGTGAAGCAGGCTAGAAATAGGAAAAGTTTGGGGTTCATGTAGGTTGCCTGGGGATGGGCCAGACCACCCCCACCTAGCTGGGAACAGCCCATGCCCCTTCCCCTTTGCTTATTATAGGGTGAGACCCTCCTGGCCTGCCTCTCCCCGTGGGGTAGTGTAGGTAGGTTTTAAAGGCATCTGAAAAAGAAAAGCACTCTCTCTGCCAGCAGACTCTACCTGTGCCCCCCCTTGTATTTCCCTTTCCTAACTTTTAATAAATCCCATTTACATTCACGTGTTCTGCTTGGATTCTTCCATGGTGAAACGCAAGAACCAAGGTCTTCTAAAAATGTTGTTTTGCCATCAACAAAGGGACCAAGATACAGCTCAATGGCAGAATGCCTGCCTATAGGCACTGAATGAGGATGTAAGAGAAAACGATAAGTGAGATAGAAGCTTATCTTCTAGGAGGAAAAAGATAAAACATACACAAATTCCTACAATACCAATTGCTACAATGTAAAAGAGTAGAGGAAATTTCCAGAAGCAGGGAAGCCCTGGCTGCAGAAAGGAATCTGCCCTCTAACTGGAACAAAGTAGGTATGAAGGGGAATAATAAAGATCTCACTGGGGAACATGGTAGACAGCAAAACCATATTTAGTACGAGAAAACTAAAATCTTGCTAGGGAACCAACTTAAAGTTTTCTTGGCTACACTTAGAAAAATGTGTCATTTTTGGTTGGGTGCAGTGGCTCACACCGGTAATCCTAGCTACCTGCAAGGCTGAGTTCAGGAGGATCACAGTTTGAGGCCAGCCTGGCCAGATAGTTCATGAGACTCCATCTCCAAAAGTCCAGTCTGGAGATGGGCTGGAAATGTGGCTCAAGTGGTATAGTGCCAGCCTTGCAAGCACAAAATCCTGAGTTCAAACCCCAGTCCCACCAAAACAACAACACACACAAAACCATACAAAACCATAAATAAAATAAATGGAAAACACAGATCTTCATTATTGATAGGTTCCATAGTTGCGCACTAAAATTTATTTGTGACCCTAAATCAAACCATGTGCAGAGAATCTAAATACTTGAGTCACTGTGCATCCATCCATATCCCCAGCTGAGGCCAAACAAGGCCACAGTCTACCTTCTTCTTTCAGCTCCTCCACTGTAAACAAATACCTTTTTTTTGTGTGTGTGTGACACTGGAGTTTGAATTTAATACTTTGCACTTTTTTTTTTTTTTGTATTTTTGTGCCTTTTTTTGGTGATTCTGCTGTTTAAGATAACCCCCAGCACCTAGCCAATGTGCTGTCTTGTGTTCCCTAAGCACAAAAAGGCCATCATGAGTCTTAGGGAGAATTATTTATTGTGCTGTTGGGCATCAGTTCAATGTGAAAGAATCAAAGTATATATTAAATGAGGTCTCCTATTCATATTGCAGAACAGCTCTGAATCCTAGGTCTATGCCTCCTTGCTATTCTTCTCTTTAAGACTCTCCTAAATCTTTTCCCCAGCTTTTTCAAATGACCAGCCCATTCCAGACCTGGTGTTCTTATCTTCTCTCTCAACACCACGCTAATGGTCTCTTTATACCTCGATTCCTTCACATGCCTCCCATCTTTGTATGGGTCCAGTTACAAAAGTTATTCCTTAATTCCCTGGTGGTCTTAGCCACTTTTTGGGCTTCTACCCTGTTTTTTTCCTTGCTTGAGGATTACATCAATTTTGCAAGCCGTATTCTTCATTTATATCTGTGGTCATATTTTTGCCTGTTTAAAACTCACTTTTCAATAGCTACCTAGTGAGAATTCCCTGCATAAATTCTAGGGCATGAACATTTTCTCCATTATCATTTAAGGATACAGTGATATGAAACAGATGATATAAAAATAAAATTAAAAAAAAAACTCCTGAAAGGATCGTGAAATTCCATATGCATTTTTGCTTTAATTTTTAAAGTCTTTTATTATAGAAAACTTCAAACATTTACAAAAGCGAAGAGGATATATAATGAATCCAAAGTGCCCATCAGTGTGCTGCAACAATATTTTGTCAGTCTTTTCCAGCTATTCCCTCATTTTTTATATTTTTTGCTGTAATATCTTAATGCAAAACCAAGATAACGTCTCTTTTTACCAATAAGAACTTCCGTGTGCATTTATCACTGACGAAGACATTTGTTTGTAACATAACCACAGTGCTATTATCAAGTCTAACAAAACTTCTAATTTTTTGTTATCATCAGTCCACATTCAAATGGACAGTTTGTTATCTCAAACTGTCATTACAGTCAGTTTGTTCAAATAAGAATCCAAACAAAGTCCCCATACCACATCTCATCAGCTGAGACAGTATTTGTGGCTAAGCAGAGGGATCAACTCTGAGTTTGTAAAAAGAGAACAGCTACCCAAATAAAAGAATTAGAGGACTGGTCCAAGAAAGTGGGGTGAAAAAGAAAATTAAAACTATTCAGGAGTGTTGTGTATCAAGGCAAGACCCAGAAAGTACCAAAGGCGCTAAGAATTTAATTTGAGTAAGGAAAGTAATTGCATCAATTATTGAATTATCTTAATGGCACAAGGACTTTTGCTAGGGAGAAAAAAAAAACACTTCAGATCAATGGAGTAATGAAAAACAGCTGTCAGGAAAAGGAAACCCTCATAGTCACTGTATCCAATTTATTTCTTTCCCCAAATTTGAGTTTTCATAAGCACACTTGTACCTCAAGGCACTTTGATAATTACACCACAAGTCCAAAATGATCACAGGTACAAGTTTATCTTTTATTTTGCCAAAGAGACCTCAGGAAAAAAAGGCTGAACGATAGATGACAATGGTGTAACTATCTCTTGGGTTCTTTTCTATCTATTTCTTGAATTTTTCTTGAAAAAGGAAAATGAATATGGCCTAATATTTAGGATGATAGCTAACTGTACAGATTATAGGTCAGGCACTTCACAACCACCTGTGGTAGTTACTAAGATCAGGCTTATATTAGCAGATGTAGAAACTAAGGTTTTACAGTTAAATGACATTGTTAGGGTCATATCTAACAACTAGCAGCACTGAGACTCTATAAAACTGGGCTGAGTCTCCTCCCATCATCTTCCCTCTTCCTCCCTCCCTGTCTCCGCCCCCTCCCTCTCATGTGTGTAGGATTGCTGGGTTTGATGGAACCCATGCTAGTCAAGTACTCTATCATAGAGCTATACCCTCAGTCTTTTCTCTCATACTTTTAGGAGGCTCATTATCAGAAGTAACTGTGGAATTCCCCCTCCTTCTAAAATAAGATTGTTTAAAATGCTTCTGTATTCAATCATATTTCTTTATGTTCCCCTCAAGCTAAGCCAAAACAGAATCTAGAAAAGGAAGAAATAAGAGTTTCAACTTTGCAGTAATATTTTAACTAGAGTAGCATGATTTAAAATGTAGGTATCTTAAGTATAGCTCTGAAAAAGTTTAATGATTACTTTAAACATAACCAGTGATGTCTGTGTACACACAAGTTAATGACATTATTTTAACATCAGAAAGGTTAAAAGTTATTTTGTTTTGTTCTAAGTACAAGGGGCTGTCAGCATCTCTATCACCACTACAGGGTAATTTTAGCATTTCAAAGGAATTTTTCCCTAATTGTATTTTGAGAAATACATTTTTTAAAACCAGTATGCATGAACCCACAGATCTTGTCAAATCCAGTATTTCATATTTCAGTACAAGTCTAGACACATCAAATCTGAAAGAATTCCTTAAGGCTTACTAAACCAGCCTCTGCAATTTAATTCCAGCCAACTATGAATCTTACACTTGTAGATTATTCCAGTTAATTCCCAGTTACTGCAAGAGGGAGAGATTCGGCCAAGCCTTGGGCACTGAAGCATTCCAAAGGAGGGCCAGCTCCACAGTGTCCAAACTTGAACTGATGCTTTACCTAACTGGTATCTAAATCCTGATCTATGTTCATCCATTTGACTCATTTAATTTAGCAAGGTGAATGGCGATGCCATATACCTAGCAGAATGGAAGAATTTAGTCATCATACAGAAGACACAATGTGCACTGTGCACATCAACATCGGGTGCCATCACGTGGATGGGAGGGAGGCAGGGGAGAAAGGTGTGTCCATCATCAATCCAGTGGTGGTTCCATGGAGTCACTGTTCCACCCGGACCCTGGTAAGCATTAGATTTCATTCTGCATTGGATTGTGGATGTGGCTGGGCTAGAAAACAGCTTTCTAAGGGATTAGCTACTGATTCATCTCACCTCATTAGCACTTAATATTGTCTAGTGACTCTGTGTCTTACCACCTACTAATGGTTCTCAAAGTGTGGTCCCCAGACCACCAGCAGCATTACCCAGTGTTGACAGCTTAGTCACATAGAATGAACCTCAAAATGCTCAGGTAACTGTAAAACATTTCTGGGTGTTTCTGGAAAAAGTTAAGAAGACCACCCTCTGGGTCAAGTGACAGAGCATTGGCCCAGCATGCATGAGGCCCTGGGTTCTATTCCCAGTACTGCATAAGAAACAAAAGAAAGAAAGAATAAGAAGGAAAGAAGGGATGAAGGGAGGGAGGGAGGAAGAAAGATAGATAGATGGCCTTCACCAATGTGGACAGACATCATCCAGTTCACTGAGGACCTGAATGTACTAGATACTAAGCATGGCAAAAGCACAGTCTTGTCTTGGAGCTTCTCTTTTCTCTTGCCTTCAGACACCAAGGTCTGTAATTCTCAGCTGTCAGTCTGGGACCAGGACTTACACCCAAGGCCACCCTGGTTCTCAGTCCTCAGACACGACACCATTATACCAATGGCTCTGCCGGTTCTGTAGCTTCCACCTGGTAGATCATAGGACTTCTCAGGCCCCATAATCAATGAGCCAATTCCTATAATGAATCTCCTTTTACATCTATACAAATACACACACACATATAATAGGATACATATACATTATCTATTGTTTCTGACTGAAAACACTTCTCAGGCCAGCCCAGACCTCCTAAATCAGAGCATCTAAGGCCTGATTGCTGATTGGGCTCAGCAATCTGTGCTTTACTTCAGCCCTCCAGGGTTTTCAAGTCTGAGAACCACTGCTAAAAATAATTTGTTTAAAATGATCGATCTTTCAGATTGCCATTGCATTTGGATTTAATCTCCATTAAACCTATTAGGTGCAGTTTATTTTACTTATTTATTTTAATGTTCCTTTGAAAATAAAGTCAAATAGAGTGAAGCTTTGAGTTTACCAAAAGTTGAGTGGAACAAAATAATTAATGTGAAATTTAGCAACTGGCTTCCATTCTCCCCATCCTTGGTCTCTGGGACAAATCCTTACGACAGTTTGTAAGGAAGTAACTTCATTACATCATGTACATTCACTTCATCTCCAGCCACACATTCTCAGCACCTAAGGGGACTTCCATGAATTGTCTAAAATGAGCTGGACTCTGAAACCAGAATGCCAGGATGAGAAACAGTAGGTACTCTGAAAATGAGCTGAAGTCTCAGCTTCATTGCCTCACATGTAGGAACTCTTTGAAAACTCAGCCAGTTACTTTAAGCCTCAGTTTCCCCAAATGTAAAATGAAAATTATCATACAACCTTCATCATAGAGAAGTTATGAGAGTCAAAGATGTTTAGAGCCCACTGTCCAGCACGAACAGAACTCTTAGTGCACAACAGTAATTTTATTTATCTTAGCTAACTCAACTATTCAATTTTAAATACTTCTGAACACAGTAAGTGCTTAGAAGGAAGAAGTGGTAAACATTTAAATTGCTTTCTACATAGAGCACCTGAAAAATGATTTTTTTTGGTGGGATTGGGATTTGAACTCAGGGCTTCCCACTTACAAAGCAGAAGTTCTACTGCTTGAGCCACAGCTCCAGTCCATTTTGCTTTGGTTATTTTTGGAGATGGGGCTCTCACAAACTGTTTGCATGGGTTGGCTTTGAAAGGCGATCCTCCTGATCTCAGCCTCCCAAGGAGCTAGGATAATATAGGTGACAGCCACCAATACCTGGCTTGACAAATGATTTCTTCTAAATAAAGATGACAAAGTTACAATTGCATTCATTTCTAACAAAGGATGTCAAGGCAGAAAAATAGTTCTTTCTGCAAATAAAAACAATGTATGTAGTATGTAGCTGCAAACACCCTGATCAAGAGAAAACATCTCAGAATGTTTTCTTTAAAAATTCCTGAACTGTCATGGGGGGAAAAGCCAAGGCCTAGTACAGATTTGAGCAGATTAGTCAAGAATGTGATCAGAAGAATTGAGGAAACTACATTTGGCAATACTGAAGTAGAAGGAAGGCAAAATTCCAGGTGTCCTTGGGTTCATTCAAATGAGTACTTCCCTTTCTTTTTGTGGCTGATAGATGAATATGAGAACATTTTATAGTATAACTGAAAGATCAAGAAGCCACATGGGAAGAAACAAGTCACCTAAGGACCTTTGGAATATGTGCTGGTTTGCTGTAAGCATCATTACCAAATACTGTTTAACAAACGCTGAGGAGGCTTTTGTAAAGGTCTGAGTTCAAGTCCTGGCTTGGCCATTCACCAGCTAACTGACCTTAGGCAAGTCCCTGATCTTCCTAATTGAACTTCCTGCTTTTACTTCTGCCTCCCTCCTGACAATTCTCACATAGGTCAAAGCTCCTTCCTGCTTCAGGGCTTTTGCATATGCTATTCCCAAGGTTCCCCTTCAGAGAACTTTGGCCCAGGCAGCTTTATTAGTCAGTCGGTAGGTCTCAAATCGCTTCTCGGGAATGCCTTCCTTGCCTGGGCTACCTTAGATCCTCATATTCCATACCTCCTTTACTTATTTTTGTAAACTTCTGTCATCATTTTTTGTTTTTTCTATTTGTAGGTGGTACTGGGGTTTGAACTTAGGGCCTCATGCTTACTAGGCAGACACTCTACAACTTAAGTTGTAGTCATTTTTGCTTTTCTGGTTATTTTTGAAATAGGGTCTCAGCAATCCTTCTACTTATGCCTCCTGCTAAGCTGGGATGAAAGGCACATGCCCAGTTTGTTATTGTTCTTCTGGAGATGGGTTCTCACTTACTTTTTGCTCAGGCTGGCCTCAAATTGTGATCCTCCTGATCTCTACACTCAGCTTTATGCATTATAAGAGTATTGACCATTTCTAACATTCTATTTAGTGTCAGTCTGTCTCGAGAGACTGAAAACTGCATGAAAGCTGCATCATGTCTGTTCTCTGCTGTTTCTAGCACCAAGCACAAGGTCTGCAGCACAGGAGAGAGTATAATTATAAATAGTCCTCCGGGCATTGTCTCAGCAAGCCAGAGTAGCCATGTCACTTCACAGAGTTAAGAGATAAATGCACTTCTGAATTACGCAGCTTCTCAGACATGCAAAACTGCCAAGTGAGCGAGATAAAGTCTTTCAGCATTGTTCCGGTTTCCAAAGGAGAATCAAGAAAAACTGAAAAAACTAGTAGGGTGCTGGTGGCTCGTGCATGTAATCTTAGCTACTTCAGAGGCTGAGATTGGGAGGTTCAAAGTTCAGATAGCCCTGGAAATAGTTCCAGAAACCCCATCTCCAAAATAACCAGAGCAAAATGGACTGCAGGTGTGTCTCAAGCAGGAGAGTGCAGGTCCCTGGTTTGCAAGTGCAAAGCCCTGAGTTCAAACTCTAGTCCCATGAACCCTCTGGATTTAACTTCAGATGAGCAGTTCTGGGAATCAAGACTAGTATACAGAATCTGATCTCAAACATCATCAGGAGCAACAACTCTATGTCCCATCTAGACAACCTGAATGAAAGAGGGAAACAGGTTGGGTGTGGTGGCTGTTACCTGTAATCCTTGCTACTGGGGGACAGAGATCAGGAGGAATGCAGTTTGAGGCCAGTCCAGGCAAAAAAATTCGCAAGATCCCATCTCAACCAATAACCTGGGTGTGGTGACACATCCCAACTACTGGGAAAGTGTAAATAAGAGGATCACAGTCCAGGCCTGCCTGGGCACAAAACCTGAGACCCTATTCAAAAATAATGAGAGCAAAAACGACTGGTGGGGTGGCTTAAGTGGTAGAATGCCTGCCTAGCAGGCATGAGACCCTGATTTCAAACCCCAATACTGCCGAAAAAAAAAAGAGGGAAACAGACAAATCTGTTTTCTACTTGTCCTCATTCTTCTCACCTAATCTTTCCACTTTCACTGTAACTAGGAAATCCCAGGGGGAGAGAAAGCAGCTGCTTGGGCTTCTTACCACCACTGTGGCTATACTGAGCCTTGCAAGTCCTCTTAACCATGACTTGCCATCCCTCGCTGCATCCTGCTCCTCACTCATCCCCATCACCTTTGCATCCTGGCTTTCTTCCCTGGCCCATTTCTCCTCTCCAGCTCTCTCTCTCAACTTCTCTCAAGATGTGAGGCACAGGGATACTGCAGAAAAGACTGGATTAAAGATGCCTGGAGCTACACTAGAGAAAGTGCTAACACTTGGACATCATTCCAGAGTCTAGGAAAAGAAGAAGAGTTAAGTTAAGAGATACAGCTTAGACAAAGAACGGAAAAAGAAGTACAATAAAATGAAAAACTGAGAGAGAAGAAAGTGGAGCCTCTCACTCCTAACAAGCTGTTATCTTCTGGGGCTGCTGGCTGTTGCCTCTCACTTCTAAGAGAGAGTTTCATCCAGCAGGAGCCCAAGTCCCTTCCATGGTGTTTTGAGAACATGGCTTATCTGCTCTTGCTATTCATAGGAATATATTATTTAAGATCTGCAGTCAGGCTTATGTACGAATGTGGGGAGATAAGAATGGTTAGCACCATGTTAGTAAATAATAGGAGGTTTGGTTTTGGAGGTATTTTTGTAATAAACACCTTGAAAGCTTTCATAAAACCCAGTTAAAAATCGAAACTTCCCTTTAGAATTACCAATATCCCAAGTGATACTAAGAACCATTTGGGATACTAAGAAATGATACTAAGAGGGAACCTGCCACAGATTAAGTCTGCTAGTTTCTCCCACCTGCAGAGAGAGTGGGTGAGTGAGTGTGTGCTCAAACAGGCACTTGAGATTCTGAATACCCTGTGTCCACTCTAGTGAGATGATGACTGCTGACATCCCATACCAGAAAGCAAATCCTTGCCTTTTTTTTTTTTTGTGGTACTAGAGTTTGAACTCAGGGCTTCACACTTGTTACTACTTGAGTCACTCCACCAGCCCTTTTATGTGTTGGGTATTTTTTGAGATGGGGTCTCACAAACTATTTGCCTGAGCTGGCTTCAAACCATGATCTCCTGATCTCTGCCTCCCGAGCAGCTATGATTACAGGCATGAACCACCAATATCCAGTTAAAATTCCCAGATTTACATGGAGAAAAAAGACTAATATTCACCAAGTAAGTTTTCCCCAATGTTAAATCTACTTTGCATACTTCCCCAGGGAACTTTCTGACCCCACTACTTTGTGTGTGCCAAACCCTAACCCCAATTATGGATCATTTTACCCTCTGGAAGCTATCAGGAAATGAAAGCTGTCCCAGGAAGAAAAAGGCTTGTTTCCTCCAGATGGACAATAGCCAGCACCTGCATGTGGGATTTATTTCCCAGCTTCCTAGTTCCTATGTGGTGGAGTCACTGCCGCCTGCACCCCAGAGAACAAAAGGAGAAAGAACAAAGGAACCAGGTGTCTGGGGCAGAAGGAGGCTGGAGTGGCTTCTTGGTCACTCCCCACAATGCAGCCTGGGGCTTGAGGAAGCCAGGTTGCTCCCACCTCAAGCTGTGTGTTGTGACAGCTGTTAGAGCAGGAATAGGAAAAGGAAGGGAAAACAGTCCTTTCCAAGCACCACCCAGTCAGTTACTCTGAAGGAAGGAAAGCTGTAATCATGAAACACAGCCTGTCTTAAAAGTCTGTGGACTTTCCGCTATCAGCTTAGTTTGATCCTCCATGAACAACTCCTTGACAGTTCTTTACAAGAGCCAGCCAGGCATGATGATGCAGACCCATAATTCTAGCACTTGGTAGGTGAAGGCAGAAGGTTTGTAAATTCTAGGCCAGCCTAGGCTACAGTGAAAGACCCTGTCTCCAAAACCTACAACAATAAAAAATAAGCAGAAGAAATTTAAAATGAGCTCAGTCAGCCGTAAGGATCCATCACAGCTTGCTAAGATTTGCTAAGCACTTTGCCATAGGGCAGTGTGTGATGGGGAGGCAGGGGTAGGTAGCGAGAAGGCTAACACGCAGCCATGCCCACTACGAAATCTGAGACAAGATCTTGCTGAAGAGATGGGGAATTTGCCACTCCCTCCAGAAAATTTTGGAACAAGAGACCCCAAAGAACCATCAAAGTAGGAGAGAGAAAGCAATAAAATTAGAAGGAAAGTTGAAAGTTCGGGTATGTTCCCTTTCCCTTTATTTCCCTATGGAAGTAATAAAGGACCAATGAAAAGAAATTTCTTTAGAATTACTGGTGGAATTAAAAGGAAAATATTAACTTTACATTGTTTCATCTATAATTTGGTGCAATATATTGTTCTTCAACCAGATTACACAATTTCTGCCACTCACATAGTTGCACTTAATTTTCCCCCTCTTTTATTTTTGTTGTGTAAATATAACATGGTCATAAGAAAACATTTTAAAATGCTGATCAGAAAAAAATTTAATTCCCAGAGAAACTTTGTTACTATCTTATTATATCCTTCCATATTGTTCCTGTGCAAACATATCCATATAAGTTCATGATGGACATAGTGGGGAGTTTATAAAAATTTGCTCATACTATACCTATTGCAATTTTTTCACATAATTGACTAATATTGTTTGTGGAAACAGGTATAGATTTGTTTACATTCTCTTTTCAAACATTCTTGGTAAATATTCCTGCTATTTACTGTACAAATACACCTGGAAAGCACACAGGGGCATACACATATACATACATACATGTGTGTATACATACATGAATGTGTTAAATATACCTGCTGCTGAGGGCTTAAACCAAGTTCACCTATGGCAATTTAAAAACTCAGGGATTCTCATCTGTTAGTAGCTGGCCGTAGGAAAGCTCTGTACAGTCAATAATAAAAATAAAAGTAAGTAAGACAGGGGATAGAGCATCTCAATTACCACTTTCTCCTGCAGCCTACGGTATGGTCGACAATGACCACTGATATTACAAAGACATGAAGATTCTCTTACTTTCCCTTCAATATTTATCCATAATAAACATTCTTTCCTTGAGGAATTATAAAGGATTTTTAGTACACGTAATAAAACAATTTATTTAAAAACACATGATAAATAATTTGCTTAACCATAGAAAAGCATATGCTATCATAGTTATGAATTTCACAGTTTGGAGAACTTAGAAAAACAGGGTAAACACTTATCCATACTTTTGGCAGTCCTCAAAACACACATGCACAAAAACAGATGTTAGATGATTGAGGTTCCTTTTTTTCAAAACAAAAAAAATTTTTTTTTTTTTGGACAGGTAGTACTGTATGCTTGCTAACATACAAGAAGATGCTGTGAAATGTGCAGAAACATTGGGGAATAGCTGAATCTAGTTAAGCGCCTGACCTCGCATAGCTGTCATATTTGTGGTGAGAGTTCATAGCATCCATTCTCTTTAGGTTTTCAAGAATGTCACCATGCTGTGTCAATGATCTCTTCTGATTTATTTCTATCTAACTGTAACTATGTATCCTTTGACTAATGCTTGCCCCAGGTTCTTAACTTCATGATCAAAGACTTTGCCATAATTGGAAATGTACGTCAGCATTCTTTAGCCTAAAACTTCCCAACCACCTCCACTTTCCGCTTTTACAGCCTGGACTGTAGGCCGCTCCAGAAATGTAAAAGCTAACATACAGTGTGTTTTACTTCTATGGAGCTGTAACCTAGTAAGGCAATATGTACACAGATACACACATCTATCATTTGCTCAGTGACACTCAGCATGCAGGAGAGAATTCTTAGAGCATTAGTCCTCCTTTTTAAACCATATGGAAGACAATTTAATAGAAAGAGGCCTAAAATCCACCTGCATATCTATAGTAATTAATTCAGAAGACTGATGTCATAGTTAACATGCCAGTGGCTCGTTGTAATCATCCCCCTGACTGCCATGTTTAAATTAAGACACTTCCTGTTCTTGCTTCACACATTCTCATTGTCTTACACACGCTCTTTGCCAAATCTTTAGATTCCAGCTCATTTTCATTCTTTCAAAGGTCTTAGATTTGCATTCAGAGTAAGATATTCCTAAAAACAGAAAACACACACAGACTGTTAAACTCACCCAGGATTTCCCAAAATTGTTCTGTGAACTGAAGTCCTTCTCCATGGACAAAATGTTACAGTCTATTTTTTTGTTCATTGGACCCAAGACACAGCCAGCCTCACATCAGAGGGGCTCACAAAATTTAGCCAGCAACCTTTTGTACCAAGCACAACACAGATTATCAAATGAGCAGCCAGTCTGTCCTAGGGATTCTCATGCTGCAATTTGAGAAGGCTGCAAAAGGACACCGGGAACTGCTAATTAATTCTCCTCCTCCCCATCAGCCGCAAGGTTTCAAACAACTGATCTGGGAACACAGTTTTGACATTGTTGAGATAATTGATTTGTTCCCAAAATGCTGGGAGAGCTGTTGCAACCCTATCTGGTGAGAACCATTTGTATTCTTTTCTTCTCAAAGCCAGAAGCAAGGCTTGCTTCCAAGACAAGGAATACTTCCTATCTTTTTTTCCCAAGCCTGGCAGTCAAGGGGCTGGCTGGCCATGCATGAAGGCCTTATCAACCTGGCAATGAATCATGGGTTACTTTAGATTAGCTGAAGCAACATCTCTTGGTTACCAAAATGGAATTTCCCGACCCATACTGTTAAAGTACAGATGCCTTACAATGTGCTGGGAAACAGAAATGAGGATACAAGATTACTTTCCATTAGGGATTTATTGGGGAGAAGTGGGGAGGTAGGGTGGTGGGGGAGGCAAGATGAAAATTACCACAGGCAAATGCAGCTGACTACCCTCCTCTTCACACCAAAGATCTCCAATGGTTCAGGTACCCCAGGGTTCCTCAATCTTTGCACAACTGACATTTGGGGATAGTGATTTGTTGTCAGGACTTCCTGTGCACTGGAGGGTGTTTAGGAACATCCCTGTCCTCCCTCCTCAGGCCTGCCAGACAACAGTGGCACCCACCCTCCCTGCATCAACTATAACAACCAAATGTCTCTCTTGGAGGCAAAACTATCCTGGACTGAGAAGTGATGGCTTACCTTAGGCTGTCATGCATGGAGGTGCAATGTGCACATTGAACAAGTGCACCCAGCTAAGGTGGCACATGGGAGATGGAGTCCCATTCATCTGCCACTCACCAAGCTGTACAACCAGGGACTGTATCTATCAGAAGGGATCTTTCCTTCTAATTTCTTCTAATGCCAGAAAAGCTCCATTCAGGCCAGCACAAATACTGCATCTATGTAGGCTGTGGCTCCAATTTCACTTCCCACTCACTCCTGGACCCTCTGTTCTGGGCCCAGTGGCCATCAAGCCACCGAAACAATGCTTGTTGCCAAACCCAGTAAACTTGATACTCATTGCACCACAGGGCAACCATTCCCTCCTAGAAATGCATCCATGAAGCCTCTGCCACCCTTTCTGCCATTCAGCCTTAGCCTCCTTTGCAGGCTGCTCTTCAGAATTCTGCTTCAGCCCTCTTCTGTGCTTCCATCCCATGAGGTGATCATACTACCCCACAGCAGTGGCTAGCATCTATATAGAGAGATTTCCAGAGTGTGGCTGGGCACAGTGGTACTTATTTATAATCCTAGCTATGTAGGAGGCAGAGATGGAAAGATCACAGTTGGAGGCCAGCTAGGAAAAAAGAAAGTTAGCAAGACCCTATCTCAGCAAATAAGCTGAGTATGGTAGTGCATTGCTATACTCCCAGTTACATGGGAGTGAAGGTAGTTGGATCATGGTCAGAGGCCTATCCTGAGCAAAGGACTGAGACACTATCTGACAAATAACTAAAGTAAAAAGGGCTATAAGTATGGCTCAAGTGGTAGAGGGCCTGCCTAACAAGTGCAGGACCCTGAGTTCAAACCCCAGTACCTCCAATAAAACACTAAAAGAACCAAACTCAATTTATTGTATTTTTCCTCTGTTTTCTGAACGTTAAACACAGAGTTCCAAGTGACATTTCACTTTCAATGACCCAAAGACCCTGGAACTCATCTGTTCATAAGTGATGAACTCACCGTCACCACACCCACTCAAGCTTCCCCTCACTGACCAGCAGCTGGGTCCTCTTAGGAACCTGGGCCCACACTGAACTTCATTCCTCCCTCTCTCCTTTCCATCAGTTCACAGCGACTCTACTACTAAACATCCAACCTGCTCACCTTTCTCTAGCCCATGGCCACTGCCCTAGCCCAGGCCACTGTACATCACACCTGGGTACTATTAGAGAGGCTCACTTCTCAGGCCATGTCCTCAATGCTGTGTGTTAATATGGATACTGAGCTGTACTTCCACATCAGAGCACTTACTCTGCCTAGTTTTCTATTTCCCAAACAATCATACAACATCTCCACTTTTTGCCATCCCTCAGCTTCAATGTCACTTATTCTTCCACGTGGTGTTGGCTGTTCCTTTCATTAACTGACAATCTCAAATACATTACAGCTCATCACCAATTACACAGAATGTCCTTCTCTGTACCAGATGCTAGGCAGACATCAAAATACACACATGACACACAAAACCCTTGAGAAATGTATCATGGTAGAGAAAACAATGCAGCATGAAATGTTTACAGGAATGAGCATCCCTAAACTGAAAACCTGAAATCTGAAATGCTCCAAACATGGTATCACAAGTGGAAAATTCCAAACCTGACCTCATGTGACAGATTCAGTCATAATGCAGGCACACTAAAAACACTGTATAAAACTACTGTCAGGCTATGTGTGTAAGATGCACATGAAACATAAATGAAGTTTATGCTTGGACTCAGGTCCTATCTCCACTCTATCTTCATATTATATATATGCAAATATCCTAAAATTTAAAAAAATCCAAAATCTCTCTGGTCCCAGGCATTTTAGATAAGAGATACTCACCCTATATTTATAAATGCACAGTAATACACCTAGCCTGAGAAAATAGTTAGGGGACACGAAATTGAAACATTATCAAGATTAAGTAGAGATGGTAGGGGATCTCCTAAAAAAGCCCAGGATTTGGACTCAGATTTTGAAGATCATAAAAACTAACTTGAGAAATGTCAATGCTTGCAATGATCAACTGTGGTTTTTTAAAATCAGAATTTATCATATTTTTCAAGTGAAAACTTTGGTGGTTAGTTGTCCTTTGCTTATTTTCTGGTGGCTCTGACCATGGGACACAAAGAGTCATTCCTTGGTGTAGTGAGACCAAGTCTTAAAGATCCAGGACAAGCAAAAAGAAGCACATACCAGGCTGGAGGTTTTCCAAACATCAAATTCTTCAAAATATATGCAATTATATAGAAAAGTCAACAAATAGGTTGAGGAAAAACTTTTTCCTACCTTAATGATACTTTTGCATATTATGATTATCTTATTAGTTTTGCCACTTTTACCCCCAGTTGATAAAGATGCAGTTAGTGAATAAAAACTGAATATATTTACAATATACAACACTATGTTTTGATGTCTGTATACATTGTAAAATTATTAAATCAAGCTAACTGATCACCTCACATACCTATCTTTTTTGTACTGAGAATAGTTAAGAGCTAATATCTTAGTCATTTTCAAGTCTACATTATTATTAACTATTGTCAACCTGCTATACAATTAATCTCCAGGATTTATTCATCCTAACTGAAACTTCATATCCTTTGCCCAGCATCTCCCCCAAATCTCTCTATCATCAGCTCCCAGCAACTACCACTCTGCTCTCTGCTTCTGAGTTCAACTGATTAATATTCTACATACAAATAACATAATGCAACATTTGTCTTTCTATGCCTGGTTTATTTCACTTAGTACAATGTCCTCCAGATTCATTCATGTTTTCAACAATGATAGGACTTCCTTCTTTTTTAAACGGCTGAATAGTACTTCATTGCATATACACATACACCAAAATTTCTTTACCTTGTTGATGGACACTTAAGTGGATTCCAAAGCTTGGGAATAATGCTAGTATGAGCATGCAAGTGCAAATATTTCTATGAATTACTGATTTCAATTTCTTTGGATACATATCCAGTAGTGAGAATGTTGGATTACATGGTAGGTTCTCTAGTTTTCATTTTTTAAGGAACTTCCATCATGGCTATTTACATTCCCTTCAACAGTGTATAAGACTTCCAGTTTCTCCACATCTTTGATGCTTGTTATTTTCTGGGAGTTTTTCTTATTTGTTTGTTTGTTTTGTTTTGAAACAGGGTCTTGATATATAGCCTAGGTTCAAACTTGCCATCCTCTTGTCTCTGCCTCCCAAGTACTTGGAAGATTCCAGATGTGTGCCACCACACCTGGCTCTGTTTTTTGGTAGTAGCCATGCTAATGTGTGGGACATGTTATCCCAACATGTTATGGTTGCTCTGCATGTCTCTGATGCTTACTGATATTAAACATATGTATATGTTCTTTTGAGAAATGTCTACACAGGTTATTTGCCCATTTTTAAAGCAGGATGTTTTATTGCTACTTAAGCATCTGAGTTCCCTACATAGTTACGATGCTAGCCCCTTATCTGATGTATCATTTGTAAATATTTTCTCCCATTCCACAAGTTGTCTCTTTGCTGCTGTTTCCTATGCTGCGTAGTTTTTTAGTCTCATGCAGTTCCACTGTCTATTTTTGCTTTTACTTTTTGAGGTCATATCCAAAAAAATCATTGTCCAGATGAATGTCAAGAAGCTTTTTACTTATGTGTTCTTCAGGAGCTTTCACAGTTTAACGTCTTACATTTAAATCTTGGAAATTTTGAGCCAATCATTATATGGTGTGATATAAGGATCCAATATCATTCTTCTGCATGTGCACAGCTAGCTTTCCTAACAGCATTTATTGAAGAGTTGTCCTTTTCCCATTCTCTGCTCTTGACACCTTCATTAAGGATCAAATGACTGTAAATACGAAGATTTACTTCTGGGCTCTCTATTCTGTTCCTTTGGTCTACATGTTTTTTAATGCCAGTTCCATGGTGTTTGATTACTATAGTTTTATGCTGTATTTGAAAATCAGAGACAGCATGATGCTTTCAGCTTTATTTGTTTTGCACAACTTTCATGATACAGCAAAAATGGTTCTAAAAGAGAAACTTACAGTGACAAATTTCTACTTGACAAAGAAGAAAGCCCTCCAATAAGGAACCTAGCCTTACACTGCAAGGAAATAGAAAAAGAAGCCCAAAGGCAGCAGAGGAAGGGCCATCATAAAGATCAGGGTAGACATAAATGAAGTAGAGACTAGAAAAACCATAGAAAAGTCAACAAAACTAAGAACCTAAGAAAAATGAGCAAACCCAAATAAATAAAAGTACAAATGCAATAGCAGATATTACAACAGATACTGCAGAGGATGGTAGGAGACTACCATGAACAATAGATAAACCAGAAGAAATGGATAAATTCCTAGAAACATATAACCTGAATCATGAGGAGACAAAGTCTGAACAGACCAATAACTAGTAAATAGGATGAACCAGTAATAAAAAGTATCCCATAGGAAAAAAGTCCAGAACTTGATAACTTTACTGATAAATTCTATCAAATAGCTAAAGAAGAATTCATGCCAATGCTTCTCAAATTCTTCCCAAAAACTGAAAAGTGGAGAACACTTCCAAACTCATTTAATGAGACTAGCATTACCCTGACATCAAAGACAGACAACAATCCTACAAAAAAAAAAAAAATTATAGACCAATAAACCTGAACACTGATGTAAAAAAGCCTCAGCAAAATACTAGCAAACCAAATTCAATAGCACATTAAACAGACACCACAATCAAATGGGACTTATACATGTTATATAAGGATGTTTAAATATATAAATCAATAAATGTGTTATACCACATTAATGAAATAAAGAGTAAAAATCTTATGATTATCTCAACATGTACAGAAAAGCATTTGACAAAATTCAATATCCTTATATGATTAAAAAGACTCTCAAAAAGTTAAGTATAGAAGCAATGTAACCTCACCATAATAAACACTATATATGACAAACTCACAGCTAATATCATACTCAAAAGGAAGAAGTCAAAACCTTTTCCTAAAATCAGGAACAAAACAAGGATACCCACTCTTGCCAGCTCTAGTCAATATAGTCATGGAAGTCCTACCCAGAGCAACAAGGTAAGAAAAAGAAATTAAAAGCATCCAAATCAGAAAAGGTTATATTGTCAGTAAAGTTACAGGATAGAAAATCAACTTGCACAAATAATTGTATTTCTATACACTCACAATGAACTATCCAAAAAAGAAATGAAGAAAATGATCTCATCTATGATAGCATCAAATAAAGAACACTTAGGAATAAATTTAATCAAAAAGACCAGAGATCTGTAGAATGAAAACTACAAATATTTATTTTAAAAAAACTAAAAAAAAGAAAGCTATCTCATGTTCATTGATTAGAATATTGTTACAATGTCTACACAACTCAAAGCTATCTACAGATTTAGTACAATCCATATCAAAATGCCAGTGACATTTTTTCAATGAAATGGAGATGGAGAGGCCTTAAGTTGGAATGGAACCACAATATACCCTAAATAACCAAAGCAATCTAGAGGGAAAAAAAAAAAAAAAAAAAAAATATATATATATATATATATATATATATATAAAATATATAAAAACTGGAAAAATTTGAACCAATAACATATACAAGTATCACTTATGAAGTATTTACTGTGCCAGATGTCTTACAAATATTTCCTAATTTGATTCTTTTAACCATCCTTGCAGGAAGTATTGTTATTTCCATCTTACAAATGGGAAGACTGAGGATCAGATCCCATCAGAGATGGAATTCAAACTCAAATCTGACTCCTAACCTTAGTCCTGAGCTGACTTTCACACAAATAGCTAAGCAAAAACAAGCCAAAAAGCATTTTACAAAAAGTACCAAACTGCCAAAACTCACCTTAGCAGGGATCTATAATTAAGCTAGGAATGTTCCAACTTGAACTAGTAGCTGTCAAGGTAGTTTTAAAAATAGCTTTCGCCTAAGGCAAGACAAACTTATTCCGTACTTGAGATTGTTTTGTCAATCATGGAGTAACATTTACTGAAAAGCTGTAAATTCCCTTCTTTTTCCTGGAGAGTGAAGAACAATCCCAGAATGAAATTTTTTAAATAGAGAACATGGTCCTCGGCTTCTTGCACAAGCTTCCTGGTCAACTGCCTAGGAGAACTGCACATTTACTGAGCCCTTTTTACACAATACACTTGTTTGGCAACACCATCTCTCTTAAATACACACAGGCATCCTAACTTCGTGCTATTATCACCTCTGGTTTACAGATAAGAAAACAGAGGCTAAGAGAAGTCCTAACCAAGCCTGTGTCCTGCATACTCCCTGCCGCACTGATGCAGCCACAACTCTGCCATTAACTTGTCAACGCTGCCTCAGTAGCTCTGCTCCAAGACAAAAAAAGGATGACACTTTAATAAGGTGTGGGGAACGAGCAACAGCAGCAGGTGTTTGGGCCCACATGGGGCAAGTTGCGGCACTGAGTGAGAAAATTAAAAGAATGCACCCTTCTCCTTGGAGATATTTAATTTAGTGAGAGACATCTTACCTACCCTGTTCAATTTGGGGCTGTGGAATTCTTTACAGCAGGGCTGTCCTGGGCATTGCAGGATGTTCACCAGCATTCCTGGCCTCTGTTCTCTTGATGCTGCTAGCACCTCCCTTGAATCACGATGGCCAAAAAATGTCCCCAGATATTGCTAAATGTTGCCCCCAGGGGGTGCAGTTCCCAACCTGCTGAGACCCAGGAGCTGAAACCACCCAGCATGATTATTTCATGTTATTTCAGGGACCTCATCTTACTTAAGTTAGTACCTGTTTTCAGGGTTCTTTTTCAATATATTAAGACAGAATCAATCAAATGCAGAATTATAATCTTAAAAGAGAAAAGAGGGTGCCTCAAAAATTACTCATTCATCAAGGACATTAATGCATTTGAGAGACAATGTTTACATTCTCCTGAGCCTGTGGTTTGTTGAAAAATTAATTTACCCCATTCATGCTTTGATCTTCTTGCAAATTATTTCCTGAGACATGATTTAACTTGTGAGAAACCAGCGGGGCTAACCAGCTGTCAGATTGAAACTGGCATCAAATTCCAGGTGTTTTGTGGAGAGGGGGCTCTGGTTCCCCCCAAGGAGACCCTGCATAGTAGCAGACCAAATGCCACAGAGGGGTCCAATGTCCCAGGAAAGAATAGAGAATCAAACGACAATGCAGCTTAGCTTTGTCTTCAAAGAAGAAAAAGCCCTGTAGGAGGTAATTCAATTTTATAGACCAGCACTCGTGTTTCAGTTATGAAAAGGTGCTTTGTGGATGTTTTAATTTTACTTCTTTAATTCACAATAAGGAGACTAGTCAAAACCCAAGTGTTCTTCTTGCTTCTCTCTCTCACTTCCTTTGAGGAGGGGGCCACCAGTCTTCCAGCAGCTCTTGCTCATCTCACACCTGTCCTGAAAGTTGCGTGCTCCCAGCCAAGTGAAACAGATGCACCCTGAGTAAAATGCTTGTATTAGAAACCTCATGCTCCACCTATGAGTGTCACTTGCAAACTAAGATCTGAAAGTTAAGTGAATTATGTATTTACATGTTACCTTGCACGAGGGCAGGAAAGTGCACCCCCTGGTGATGCTAATTCTTGTACCTGAGAGCATGTTATGGACATGGCAAAAGTGGCTCTGCAGATGGGACTGAGTTAAGGACCTTGAGATGGAGAGTGTTTCCTGGATTTCCCATATGAGCCCAATCTAGTCATGAATCCTTATAAGGATGGCAGAAGATGAGGCAGGAGAAATGTGAAGTGTAAAAGTGTAGAAACCACTGGTAGCTTTGAAGATAGAGGAAGGGGTCACAAACCAAGGAATGCAGTCAGCTTCCAGAAGCTGGAACAGCAAGGAAACAGATCTCTCCTAGAACCTTCAGAAGAAACCAGCTCTGCTAACCCCTGGATTTTACTCTAGGGAGACTCACATTAAACTTCTGATCTACACAACTGCCATATAACAAATGCGTGTTTTCAGCACAAGAATGGTTAATTTCTATTACAGCGTGGCTGGAAAACTAAGATAGACTTTGGGTGTGGAAGTAGAATGCTGCTAGAAGAAATATTGAAGAATGTGGAAGTGGCTTTGAAATTGGACAGTGGGTGGAGCGTGGAAGAATTTGGGGGACATGATAGAAAAACATTCAGACTTCCTTGAATAGACATGTTAATAGAAATTTGGGTGTTGAAGACAGTGAGGACTTGTAAAGGAAAGTGGGACAATGGAGAGAGCATAAACCACCTTAGAGAATATCCACTCTGACAAGAATAGAGAAAATCACAAATACCACCACTTTATTGCCCAGATCTGCCCATGATGCTTGAAGAAAGTGAAGCTCCAAGATTGAGCAAGACACCAAACAACCCTGGGGGACACCTTTGGCTCCCAGCAGCTTACTGTACAGTCTTTCTCATTCTACCGTGAGTAGGTGGTTGTCGTTGGGATGCTACTATATCCCAGCCATGGGACCTGGAGTTAACAAACTTTCTACAGCTCACTCAAGGAAAAACTTTCAGTACAGTGCTTATACAGCAGTCACTCAAAATATGAGTTATTTTCTGCCTAACCTAGAAGGGAAATGACTACTCAAGAGGAATATGCCCTCCTCCACAGGAAAGTACGTGATAAGTCTTTTCCAAGGAAAGACTCAGGACCTGAGCAAAAGAAAAAAAGGAAACTGGCAAATGTAGGTGATGTTCAGGAAGCCATCATTGATAAGTAAACCCAAGGCAAGGTTGGGGATTCAATAGGGCTGGCTATTCCAAAATACAAGGGACACAGGTACTGAAGCCTGGGGAAGCTGCCCACAGCAGCAGAGAAAGAAAAGGAGGTTGAGCTTTTCTCTGGGTGACTCTACTGCTGGAAACCTGCCAACTGCAGTCTGAGAACACTTAGCAGAGTCACTGAGCCACTCTCTGTGCCAACTTGGACAGGAAGTGATGCACTGGGTTCCACGGTCATGAAGCCAGAAGGAGGGGGTGAAGGGGCATCCTCAAAGAAAGACATCATTTTTAATTCTCTGGCCTGGCTTCCTACCTCAGGCTCCCTTATCCCCAGCCTCCATCCATCTCCATCCATGGAATTGTAATATACTACTCAAATCAAAGGATAATTGTATCTGCCTGGGCAAGGCAAACCCAAATGTTATAGAGACTCATAGAATTGTTCTGCGTAAGAAGAAACACAGTTTTCTTTTCCTAATATGTTTTTTTTTCAACACTGATACTTCTATAAAGTTTCTAGGAGAAGGTATCACCTCACAGAAGAAAGGCACTGAAAGTACTGCACCCTGTTAGTCTCTTTGCATGTGAACCCTTGGGTATAAAGGACAGTAGCTCATTTCCCAGGATTAGCAGTCAAGAGTAAATGTCAGCCAGGAGGCTACTATATAACTAAGAGGGGGTAAGTCACCCTTGGAACAATTAAAATAAAACCAAGTGAAAAATAATTAAATCATTTTCCTCTAGCAGTATTGTAAGACATACATATTCACCTACCAAGACAGTCAGCATTCTCTGTTTAAAAGCAGCATTTTCCCCCTTCATTCTTTCAAGACGATCTCCTAATGCCTGCTAAGAAGATATCACACATTACATCTTCCTGTTGATAGTAACATCCACAGCATAAAGCATAGACTTTGTAACCAAAGCACTTGTACCCACTGAGCACAATATGGCTTTCAAAACAGAACAAGCTTCAAAAGTTCTCCCAATAATCCCATTGTTTGGGCGCGTGAACTGGGAGAGCATACATTTCTGCATTACATTTTCTGAATTTCCAACAGTTGGGCTGGTCTAAAGGCTCATTCTTCCCACTCCTACTAGTTATTACTCAATGCCCTTTCCAAGTTAACGAGATAGGCCGTTATCAAAGCAGATACATTATTTGGGTGTGTTAGAGACAAAACTGGCTCCTATCTCTGCCCACACCTTACCCTGCTCCCTTGCTACAAACCTTTGCAAAGGCCTGTAGACAAAAAAGCAAAGTGGATAAAAAAAGAAAAAAAGGGTTGGGTGACATATTCTTATCTCAACCCAAATCTGCGGAATCTGGGAGTGTCAGCTGATGAAGCTCCAGGTCCTCCTAAAAGGAAGATGGGCCTCAAGATTGTGTTTTGCTTTTCCCAAACATGGGAAAGGGGAGGCATTGCTTGGAGACAATTAGATAATGAACTTAGCTACTGAAAACAAATTCCAACCTACTTTTCAAAGAAGAAAACAACATCACGTGCAGAAACTATTCAGAGCTCCCATGACCTTTGCATCTGTGTCATCCAGTCCATCCACCCCAGTTTTAACTGATTGAACCCCAAAGACCAGCCTCTCTAATCCTTGGCTTCTCACCAGGCAGTGTCTCCTCCAACCAGGACAGTCTGGACACCAAATATCAGGATTCAAATGAGTTAAATGTCCAGAGTTAAGTGATCTTAAGAGTGTTTTGGAGGAAAGATATACACATACATAGGTGTGTGTTTATAGTTTATGTCTACATATACACATATGTATGTGAATATACTTATATATGTGTGTAATTTTTTTCCACTTCATATGCCCTGTCCAGAGGCAGAAGAGGTTACATATATTACATATATACACTGTGCCAAATCCTTCAATGCATTACAGATCATCTTCTCTATGTCCATCCTTCAGATGAGACAACTGAAGCTTAGAGAAAGTAAACAACATGCCTGAGTCACTAATTAGCAGGTCTAAAACCTGAACCCAAACTTCTGCCCTTAACCCGGATTAATACATACATATGTCATAATAATGACATACAGTGAAGCACAACAGATTCTAAAGTCAGCTATGATTCCTCTACAACAAATTTTACTGGTAAAATAAATGATGATCTTCTTTTTCAACAACCTGTGTTTGAGTAAGAACACCTCACACACTCAGCTTTGCCTCTGACTAGCAGTAAGTCAAAGCATGTGCATGGTGCCAGCTTCAAAATGATGCAAATACTCCAAAGACTTTCCTCTTCAAAGATCATTATCACTGCAGGACAAAATCCAATCCCCAAACCACTCTGACCTGCAACTCCATGGTGCCAGACGTCCCATGATCTTCCACACATCCCCCTGCCTCCCAGCACAGCCCCTCTTTCCTCCATTCTGCAGCTGTGTGCATGGTTTATCACACCACAGCAGTCAGTTCAGCTTTCTGGCCAAGATATAAGAAAAATAAGTTTGGCTGAGACACTATAGTTGGTAAGAAAATCTTTAAGCCACACTCCTCAAATCTGGAAGTTCATTGCACCATAATAAAATTCAGTTTCAGGCTGGAGGCATGGCTCAAGCGGTAGAGTACCTTGTCCAGAAAGCATGAAGCCCCGAGTTCAAACCACAGTAGCACTAAAAAAACAAATAAAACTCAGTTTCACCCACTCCCAAGATGCTCCAAAACCATGGTGAAGAATGAACTTTAGCCCTAGGATAAGGCTTCAGCAGCACTGGATGCTCAAGCCAAGTGAAGACTTTCATATAGCAAATGTTCCTGAGTACCAACTGTATATCTAAACTTAAAAATAAGACAGAGGGCTGGTGAAGTGGCTCAAGTGGTAGAGCACCCGCACAGCTAAAGTAAGTCCCTGAGTTTAAATCCCAGTACCACCAAAAAAGGAGGAGGGAGGAAGAGGAGTTAGTGTTTAATGGGTGCAGTTTCTGTTTAAGACGATGAAAAGGTTCTGGAGATGGATGGTGGTGATGGTAGTATGTACAACAATATGAGTGTACTTAACACCACTTAACTGTACACTCAAAAATGGTTAAAATGGCAAAAAGAAAAAAGAGCTAAGGAAAAAAGAGTACTCTTGAGTCACGACATACACTGTATACGGTGTATACAGAAATGGGGCCAAGTTTCCTTCGAGTCCTCCAAGGAGAGGACTGACCACAGGGACTCAGGGTGGCCATCTGTTATTTTAGTCTACTCCGCAACAGCTCTGTGTTTATGTTCGTATTTAATTCCTGAGAATTAGACAGGAGGAGGTTAAAGTTTATTTATTTATGTATGCATGTATTTGTTTGTTTATTTATCTATCTGTTGAAACAAGATCTCACTATGTAGCCCAGACTGGCCTTGAATTTCCAATCCTCCTGCCTCAGCCTCCCAAGTGCTGGGATTACAGAAGAACCCCAAAACGCCTGGCTCAATTACTGTTTGGAACTAATGTGACCTGAAAAAGTTTTTGAAATGCCTCATTCACAAGCAGCATACCTGGTCGTCAGGCGGGCATCTCAGCAACTCCCCTTCTCCCTCGGTGTCATGATGTGACACCAGTATTGAGCTCACACAGACATTCCTGGCAATGGGTTTTCCCATTTTATGTGCTGCTTCCAAAGTAACACTGAGGAGAGACACTAAAAAAGACTACCATGGTCCAGAATAAACCATCTCTGGGTCACTACAGTACCTTTTCCACTTCAGGCAAATGATAGCTTTCCATAGATGTTCATAGAGGCTCTGAGGTTGCTGTGCCCCAGGTCACTGCTGTCGCTATGTGGTCATCACCTGAGACCGGACCCAGAGTTCATGTCAAATGACAGAGTCCCCACAATCGAGTCTCTTCATCTGACTAGGGATTTTGCTTTGCAATTATTGGCCTGTTCAATCTTCTTTTTTTTTAGTTCCCCAGGGCTGAATGTTCTGATTTGTAAGCCAATCTTGATCCCATAGATGAGTAATTTCTTAACCTTGCTATAACATCTTGTTTCTCCCTCATTGGAAAAAAGGGGGAAAGAAAAGAAACCTGAGTTAAAACTCTGACCTTTACCACCCTAGATCAGTAGACTCCTTTTGAGTTATAAAATCCTGATCTATTTCCTTTAAAAGCTGTATGATTCACTTTTAAATTCCACTATAAAATTGATAGCTAACATCAACATTGATAATATCTACAATAAGCCTAATCTTCCCAAATACAAAAATATTCTTAACAATTAGAATACTGTTGCAATTAAAACATGAATAAGTAGGCAAATCAATAGAACACAAAAGTCAAGATAGGCGCACAGATGCTTATGGGACTTAGTATATGATGAAGATGTCACTTCCAGACAAAGAGGGAAAATGGGTCATTAAATTGTTTAGAAAAACAGAAGCCATCTGGGAAAAAAAGTACATTGGGATCCATACATACTAAAATACATTCAAGATGGATAATTTAAATATAAAAACCAAAACCAGGGCTGGCGGGTAGCTCAGTGGTAGAGCAGGTGTTTAGGATGTATAAGGCCCAGGATTCAACCACAGATACAAAAACAAAGGAACAAACAAAAACAAAAAAATCTGAAACTCACAGAAGTTGTAAAAGAAACCCTAGACAATTGAAAACAAAACTAGGGGTAGGGGGTGGGGAAAGTCTTTTTTTCTTTATGACATTCAATTCAAAGTCTTTAAAATAAAGAGTTGATACATTCATCTACATGGAAAAACACAATATAACCCAAGTTAAAAGATGAACAATAAACTGGGAATAGCTCTAATTCTCATCACAGATAAGGGACTTAATTTCCTTTTAAATAAAGTGATAGAACAACACCTAACAGCCCAAGAGCAAAGCATGTGAATAGTTCATATAAATAGCTCTCATATACTCATGAAAAGATACTCAACCTCCTAAAAGAAATACAATTTAAAACCACTTGAGATACCATTTTTACTTGGCAGACTGGAAGAGATTAAAAAGTTTTGTAACACACCACGTCGGCAAGGATGCAGGCAAACAGACACTTTTGCATGGAAGCCCAGCTTCAAAGGAAGACATTCAGGACAATATCTATGATAAGAACAAGTCCACATATCCTTTCACCTGGTGACTCTGCATTCATCACACATGCCATTACCACATGTGAGCAAAACAATGTATGTGAAAAGCTATTCCTGTGGTGCTTCTGGACATGTGACAAAATCAATGGGAACCCAACCAAAAAAACATGAAGAATCCATTTAAAATGCTATGCTGCTATGTTTAAAATGATAAAATTAAACTATAGGGAAAACAGTACCAATATGGAGGAGTCTTGAGACATACGGTAACATGAAGAAAGCAAGGAACATAACAATATGTAAGGTAAGTTCTTATCTATGATTTTAAAGACGGAGATGATGTGATCACACCACACACATGACAGTATCTGAAGAAGGAACACCAGTCACCTCCGAGAAGGGAATATAATGGCTACTGTGGGATTGGGAGCCTTTTTTCACTATTTTATGTTTCCAGCTCTGCGGCATGTATTCACCATTTGAAAAAAGCAAAATGGAGTAAAGCCAAGGAAATCACTTTCAGTAAAAAGTTAAGGAAATACTTCAGAAAATGAAATTTTAAAAAACACAGAAAACGGGAAAGATTTTTTAAAAAAAATCAGAGGATTGTATCTGAAGAACTAACATTTAAAAACAGGAATTCAAAGAAGAAGGGGAAAGTATCAGAGATAATTCAACAAATTTTCTAATGACTGAAAAACCTAGGTTGCTAGATTGAGAAACCACTATGTATCAAGAAAAATGAATGAAAAACGACCAATTACAATTCTTGGGACAAAGAGAAGATCCTAAAAACTTTTCTAGAGAAAATGGAGGGGAAACTCTACCTCTTCTTGCTTCTATTTTTTTTTTCTATAAAAAGCTAGACCATGAGGGAACCATCTCTCCAAAGTTCGGAGGGAAAATGATTTCAGTATTCTGATGTGGATACTTCACCAAGCTAATAACAGTGAGAGGAAAGAGGGAAAAAGATAATTCAGATATGCCAAACCTCAAGTTCCTATAAGCTTTCTGAGAAACTGTTGAGCAGAGTCCTTACAAAAACCAGAGACCCTGAGAGACCACAGGAAAGAGGATGCCAAGGGAACAGGAAAGAGAAAGGCAGGATCTCTAGAGTGTGTCAGGGGTCAGTTTCTGGAAGAAAGGACAGACAGCTACCCTGAAGAGTCCCATGAGGAGAAGAGGGTCAGGCTTTAGTTTGGGGGTCAATCGGTGAGAAGTACATAAAACCAACAAGCAAACAAAACTATTATTAACTCTAGGAGAGAAAAGCTCTATGAGGAAGGAAATGTCATTGAAATTACCTATCTCAGCTGTGAATTATTTTCATAGTCATGATAATATAAATATTAATGTTCATCAAATGAAAAACCACACTTAGACAAGCAGTGTTGGGGGAAGTTATGAGTTATAGCTTCATCTTCCACAGTTTGAAGACAATAAATAATAGCCAAAATTGGAATTTTTTAAGTTCAAAAAATGGTAGTCTAACAAGCTTTGTTAAGATAACTGCCATTTGCATGGGTCTAAACCAGTAATATATCAGCACTTTTTGTGATTCAATGACATGAGAAGAAAGACATAAATGCAGTCACCTCTGACAGGAAAGAAGGGGTAAGTGTGAAACGTGCAACAGAGAGCAACTGTTGTCCCCTACAGGCTCTGTAGAACGACTTGGCTTTTTAAAAAACACAACATACATAGACAAAACATTGTAAAAAATTTTATAGAGCTGATCTTCAAGAGTTGTTCACACTTGAGAACCAAACCTGCTTGTCTGCACTGCCCCAATTTAAAAATGTGTATTTCAAACAGCAGCTAAGAAGAGTTAATGGACTCTTCCAGGTCACTGTTGCTGATTCTCCTACCAACTACTGCCTGACCTGTGGATCTGACCCACAGTTGTCCCCTGTGGTCTCATTCACTGGGAGAAATGTCTCAGAGATGACACCAGGATGGACACCTTTCTTGAAGGGTTCAAGACTTTTCAGGTTTTCTTATTAACATAATATATTTTATAATTCCAAAATAACTAAGAAAAAAATTCAAAACAAAGATTTTTGGAGCTGGTGAAATGGCTCAAGTGAGGCCCTGAGTTCAAACTCCAGTGCCATCAAAAAGAAAAAAAATTTCAAAACCAAAATAACTAAGAGGATCACGAAATAAATCAGAATGCCCAGTACTTTATGTTTTCCAGAACCTCATTCTCCCAAGAGCTGGAATTAGGGATGGGCGTGGGTTTGCATGCAGTACTTAATTGACAGCAACCAGAAAACTGAACTAATTTGTAAGAACCAATAGTTTTAGGTAAACATGTTTTAAAAAATAAACAGAAACTATCAATCCTCTGGGTGACAAATTCAATGTGTAAAAAAACTAGCTGTGCGCTTTCCCAAATGGGTCACCATGAAATCAGTTCTCAGGGACAGGCAGTCACCAGGGGAGCAGGACACTGGCATAACCCCTGTGTCTTCCTGTCCTATCACTGTGCTAACATCAGCACCTCCCTGCTTAAGTAAAAGTACAGCTCTCATTAGTGATTAACTCAGAAATATGAACTTCTACAGATTTTTACAAGCATCTGTGTATCAGAACTTCCAACAACTGCCCAAATTCTAAGAGATTTCTCTAAAGACTTCAAGCAAAGCTGAGGTTCCAAGAAGATGTTTGCCCTGTGGCTTTGGTACCACCTGGAACTACTCACGTGTGAAAAGCATGCACTAGGATCAGTTCTTATGTGTCCAGGCTAAACACGGGCATTAGGTACTCCTTTCAAGTTTTAGCTAACAATTGCTTTTAAGGAACTGTGGCAAGAAATACTTCAAAGGGTATTCTATTTGAAATTAAGGGCCTTGTATTTAAGAAGAGGTGGAGACTGACTAACCAAACAGTAGACAAAAGTGGTTTACAAGGATGTTAATACTTGTATTGGCGCAATTCAATCAAACAGAGGCATGCAGAAAGCCAGTGTATTCAAAATTGCTGTTTCAGAACATTGATCAAACCAGCAAAGGGGCACAGTACCTGACAAAAAAGCTAAAAGAAAACCAGCTATGGCCAAGACAAACATTTCGGTAATAAACGACTTCTCCTCTTTTGTAAACTGGATTTGAATTTTTAATACAACCTTCCCAAAAGTTACTTGAAGGGTCTAACAACAAAAGGCTGAGTTACTGTCAAAAAAATACACAAAGGCACCACACAACAAGTTGTAATCAAGTAAATGCCAGAGAGAGGGGGAGGAGGAGCAGGGTTGTATTATTTCACCAACATATTTAAGCAAATTACTATCACAGCTGAACATAAAACTTTAGTCCCTCTCTGACATCCTGGTAGCCAGAGCAGAGAAAGAAATATGAGGAGTCATACAACTTTTGTAATGAGGGTAAGACTGTTCACCAGGGAAATAAATGTTTTCCCAACAGTGAACTGAAACACGTACTTCTTCATATGAGGGATTCTGAACAGCACGGCAAATTTTCATCAGCAGTTCACTCAACGACAAATATCTATGTAAATGTCATCTGTGATCCTAGGCTCTGATCTAGCAGCCTGATGTACATTAGCCAACACCAGACAATAACCCTTGCCCTACAGTGGCCCATATTCTACAAACATAACAATGCAGTAAACAACAAAGTTAATGGGTCAATTACATAAGGCATTACTGATTGATTCGTGCACTGGAAAAAAAGGATAAGCCAGCAAAGGGGAGAAGGGAGTGTTAGGAAAAGGCAGGTTATACTGAGTAGTCATGGTATTGAGGTGAGGAGCTAATGAAGACACGAAGATAAAGAGCCAGCAGCTAGTGTAGAGAGCCTTGGGGGAGGCACACGGACATGGCTGAGGAACTGCAAAGGGGTAGGGGTCACAAGAGAAGACTAAAGAATCCCAAAGAACCAAGTCAAGGGCATCGTGGATGTCACTATGAAACTTCCTGGTATGGAAACAGGGATCCAGCACAGGGTTTGAGCAGAGAAGTACCCCAATCTAACTTTTGTTTTTAAAAGATCATTGTCAGAAATGGACAAGGGGAGAATCAGAGAGAGCAGTTATGAGGCCAATGCAGTAATCCATGTGCAAAAGGATGGGGACAGTGGATAGAAGGCAGAGGAGGCAGGGACTCCATGTATTTTGAGGGTGGGTCAACAGGATTTGGTACTGGATTGAATGTGGGGTGTACAAAAAAGGAAATAAAGATGATTTGAAATGTTCTAGGTTTTGCCATCCATCCCTAGAGAAGTTGATGGGAAGAGTCAGTTTGGGAGAAATCAGGAATGCATTTTGGTGGATATGAGTTTGATGTAGTCATCAGGCTTCCAGGTGGCATATGAAGAAGTAACTGGATGTGTGGAGTAGAGCTGGGGAGAGAAGTCAGGCTAGAAAAAGTAAATGTGAGAATGACCAGAAAATCAACATTGCCTAAAGCTATGACAGAATGAGGTCACATAACAAGAGGTCTATAGAAAAGCGAAGATCGAGGCCTGAGTGCCCTTGAACCTCCCAAAATTAAGGCTGAGGAAGAGATGAGGAACCAGAAAAGGAAGCTGAGGAGTAGCCAGTGAGCAAAGAGGAACACTGAGGTGTGGAAGATTTTGAATATTATACACCTGACCCATCAATAACAGCAATACGCATGACGGCAAGTGAAAGCTGAGGGAAGGCACTGCTAGGAAGAGGCAGCACAGCCATGAGGGGATGAGCTTTTGGCCAGTTCTGACTTGACTGCCATAAGCTGTTAGCACCCAGAGAGGGGCAGGGAAGTGAAAACCAACGGAGGTCGGGGAGTCAGCAGAGCGCCAACAGGTACACACTGCTAGCCCAAGTAGTATATCAGGGTTTGGAGAGTGAGCTGTGTTATATGTAAGCCAAAGTAGCCTGTCAAAACTCCAACTCTAAATTTAAAAGTTAACATGAAGTCCCTTCCAGATCTGTGCTCCCCATTCTGGTGTTTACATTCAGCCAGCTCAGTCCCATTCCGGGTCCCCCACCTAAGAGCAAACCCTGGGACACACTAGCAGCCCCTTCCTCATTAGCAAAAGGGTTTGGGAGAGTTTCTTGCCTTGAGTCTGAGTACTGGGACAGAGATCCCAGTTCCTCCAAGCACATATACCTGCTAGGATAAACAACGAGACTAGGTGAGCCCAGAAAGGAGTGGGATCTAGCTGTATGTGTGTGTGTGTATTTCATAGACCCAGGATCTTCTTAAAATTTTAACTGCATGGAATAAGAATAACATAAGTATTTATACCCAACCTTGTTCTAAAATGATTGAGGCAGCTTTTAAAACTAGATATAATTACATTTATCTTAATTTAAGAAAAACAGAAAAAAAAAACTAAATTCAGAACAAGTGAAAATGTCTTGAAATCGTTTACAAAATTTGTATTATTCAATAAATCAAGTATGTTCCCAAGAAATGTCCCAGCATTTACTATCAAGGCCTAGGACAACTTTTTCATTGTCTCTTTAAAGAAGAGCTGCTAAGAGATGCAAAATGGACAGCATTGTGTGAGGGTTTCTGTTATTTAAACTATTCCTTATCCCTTAATAATGTAAGCCGAGGGCATGATACATGCTGATTCAAAGAAAGAACCAATACCCTAATGGAACTGTTAGGACCCGGAATCCTATTCCCCCGAGAGACAGAGAGCCAGGCGTGAATGCAATCAACAAAGCAGAGTTTATTGGGCTGGCTAGCCAGGGTCGAGCTCCCACACGGACACGCAGGACCGGTTAGGAAAACACGACCCTGAGCCTCTTTAGGGGAAATCTTATATAGACCACGGTGGCGTGCATATTTTCGTTATCAACATTGGGCAAGCAGGCAGAGCACATCTTGCACGTACCTCACTGCTTATCTTATCTACACGGGGTGTTTGGTACTGGTTTCTCCAACAAGGGGGTTGGGGCCCGCTGAGGCCTCCTATTCCTTTCACACAACAAGGGGGTTGGGGCCCGCTGAGGCCTCCTATTCCTTTCATTCCCCCCTTTTCTTACGGCCTAAATTGAGGAATCATTCTCAAGGGGATGAAGAGCCTGATATTGTTGGCGGAGGACCAGAAGTTGGATAGTATTAATTCAACTTTTGACAAAAGTCATAAGTCGGTTTAGAATCCAGGGTCCTATGGTAACAAGTAATAGGATGATTATTATTGGCCCTGCCAATGCAGATAAAAGGGTAGCCAACCATGGGGACTGGTTAAACCAAGACTCGAACCAGCTTTCCCTGGCCTCTTTTTTTCGTTTTCTTTGTTTCAGACTCTTTCGAAGTTTAGACATGGAGTCACGAACAACTCCGGTATGGTCAGCGTAAAAACAACATTCTTCCCCTAGAGCAACACATAGTCCCCCCTTTTGGAGGAACAACAAGTCCAGACCTCGTCGGTTTTGAAGTACTACCTCAGACAGAGAAGTGAGGGATTTTTCTAGGTGGCTAATGGAGGTTTTTATTCTCTCTATATCTTTGTCTATGGCTGTGCGCAGCGAAGACATCCCTTTATGTTGAGTGGCCAGGGAGGCTATGCCGGTCCCTGCCCCAGCCACCCCTAAGCTAAGCAGGGTAGCAATGGTTAAAGTAGAAATAGGCTCTCTTTTTTTTTTTTTTCCTTTAACCATTTTTGTATTCCAGTGTGAATATAGACTCTCCTCTGAATGATAGAGGATGCGGGGCAGCACAGCCACCATGACACAAAATTCTTTGGAGCTGTTAAACACCTTAGTTGATAGGCAAGGGGTGAGCCTGGACCGTGAGCATAGCCACCATCCCTTGCCCTTTGGAACTACCCATTTAATAGTGCTGCCCCAGTTGTTGTTTTCTTTTGTAACAACAGTACACAAACCTTGTCTATCCCTTGGCACCTTCCCTAAGCAGGTTCCTTGGCCACTTATCTGTCGTATGGTTAGACCTCTTTTATGGTTTCCCCAGGCACATTGGGTGGGGTTGTCACTAGTTGAGTTATCATAGGTGATATTTAGCCCTATTGCCTCATAGAATGGGGGCCTCACATTGTAGCACAGCCAGCAGGAGGTAGTCATGCTAGGGTTGGTGTGGTTTAACGTCAGGAATGCAGCGTCTACCAGGTCCCAGAGGGGGTCTTTAGACCCGGTCCTGAGACTGGGTTTTGGGTTTCCCCTGGGAGGGCGGGTTTCTAATGGTCTTGGAGTTGCTACATTAACCAGAGCTGTGGTAGAGGAAAGGTGGTGAGTTGTGGAAGGTCGGGGAGGTGGCTTTACATAGGGTGGCCTAAGTACCCTATTAGGGCCTACTGCTGTGGATGGTGGCCCTGTGGGCTCAATTTTTAATCTGACTACTATGGTTGAGCCAGGATATCCAGTTGTATAAAACACAAGTCCCCATACCTTTCCTTGTATCCACCCAGGGGTGTCCTTTTTGCCAGCCTCAGTGAAAGTGACCTTGATTCTATCTAGATCTGTGGGCCAGCAACCCCGGTTGGAACTCGGAAGGCTTCGGCCCCCAAAACCTGTGCCCCCCATGAAAATCGGGCCCCCCCCACTGCTGCCTCTCCAGGGTGTTATCCTTGGTGCCCCATTTACAAATGCAAATGTGAGCAGGTCTGGCTTTGATAATGCCCATTTCGAGTCACCATCGTTAGATGTGACGCATGCCCATGACTTACAGAAAGAGTGTTGTATCCCCCCACAGTCTTTGTTCTTTTGGTGCCCTGGGCAGGCATAAAAACCCCAGCGTCGAGCTATGTCCGGGGCGGCGGCCTTGTAGGCAGGATTGATGTCTTTGAAGCAGAATTGTAGTTCTGGCCACCAAGTTCCCAATGGGGCGGTGTGAGTGGTCTCGTTGAGGGTGGTGTGTGTCTCCCCATCGGTAAGTATCCAGGTTTGTTTATAAGGCTGGTGAGGGTTGGTTTCAGCAAGGCTCCCGCTCTGAGCAGTGAGCAGGATCAGGGAGATCATCCAGTTTATTCGTGTTGGTTCCTGAAGACTCTGCATGTTTTTGGGGCTGCAAGAGCTTCAGCTTCAATGGGTTGTCTGGGTGCCGCCGTACAGTCCACTCTCTGGCCTCTTCGTGTTTTTGATGATTGGCTCGACGCACGTGGGAGTAATGGATCCAGGGTCCGATGCCGTCAACCTTGAGGGCGGTAGGGGTAGTAAACAGTATAACATAAGGTCCTTTCCATCTAGGCTCTAAGGTTTTGGATTGATGCCTTTTAACCCATACCATGTCACCCGGGACTATGCCATGTTCCGGAGCCGGGTCCCTCTTAACAGCGTGGTATGCTTGAATTAAGGGCCAAATCCGTTGTTGCACTTTAGCTAAAGCCTGCAACATGGTCAGGTAATTTGGGGCCAGATCACCTAGTTCTGGGCTTAAGGTCCTCTGAATGATGGGGGGGTGGAGCCCCATACAAGATCTCAAAGGGGGTTAGCCCATGGACATAAGGGGAGTTCTGGACTCAGAAGATGGCCAAGGGAAGGAGCGTCACCCAATCACCGCCAGTCTCCAGGGCCAATTTGGCTAAAGTCTCCTTTAGTGTCCTATTCATCCTTTTTACTTGCCCTGAGCTCTGGGGGTTATATTCACAATGTAGCTTTCAATTGGCCCCCATAGTCTGGGCTAGTCCCTGCAGGACTTTACTAACAAAAGCCGGACCGTTATCTGACCCAATTGCCTCGGGCACCCCATATCTGGGTATGATTTCCTCTAGCAAAGCCTTTGCCACTACCTGACTCGTCTCCTTCTTTGTAGGAAAAGCCTCCACCCAGCCTGAAAAGGTATCTATGAATACCAGCAAATATTTGTACCCAAACTTTCCCGGTTTTACCTCAGTAAAATCCACTTCCCAACTTCTTCCCGGAGCCCTCCCCCGTTCCCGAGTACCTGTATGGTGCCCCTCCCTTCGTCCTGGTTTCATGATTGTGCAGCTGGCACAATCTTCCACAATTTGGCGGATTGCTATGGTCTGGTTCGGAAATCGGAGCTGCGCAGATGTCAACAGGTCTAGTAATTTTCTCCACCCCAAATGGGTGGACTTATGTAAGTTAGCCAACAGGAATCGTCCGAGTTTTTCAGGCAGAATTAACTTGCCTTCCAAGTCGCTTTTCCATCCGTCTTCCCCTTCTCTAAAGGGGGAGTGGGCTCTCATCCAAATGAAATCCTCTGTGGAGTATTCTGGTCGGGGGGGTAGCGGAGGGAGCTCTGGGACTGGCACGTCTATCGCCGCAACCGTGGAAGGTTGCCCTGTCTCCATGGGAGGACTCACCATTGCTACTCTCTTTGTTTTTTGATCTGCTCTGTTGTTACCGACAGCTTCCGGCGTCTTGGCAGACTGGTGGCCTGGGACATACATCACTGCCACTGCCTTCGGTTTTTCCACTGCCATTAATAGACGCTGGACTTCGACTAGGTTCTTTAGATGTTTTCCTTCTGTTGTGCGGAATCCTCTTTCGCGATAGATGGCCCCGTGGACATGGATGGTACCGAAAGCATAGCGGCTATCGGTGTAGATATTGACTCGCTTTCCTTTTGCCCTCTCCAGGGCCTCTGCCAAGGCAATTAATTCCGCTTTTTGGGCTGATGTTCCGGGTGGGAGGGCGCTGCTCCATACCGTATTTCCTTCTTGGTCGACTACAGCTGCCCCTGCCCTTCGGGCTCCATCTTGGAAAAAACTGCTTCCATCCGTGTACCAGTTTAATTTGCAGCCGGACAGGGGGGTATCCTTTAGGTCAGCCCGTACCTGTGTAACTTCGGAGAGGAATTCTTTGCAGTTATGGACAGGTGTCTGCAGTTCCGGGTTAGGCAACAAGGTGGCAGGGTTCAGGATTACGGGATCTGTGAATGTGATCCGAGGGGAATCCAACAAGAGCCCCTGGTAGTGGGTGAGCCTGGCATTCGTCATCCATTTCCCAGGGGGTTGTTTAAGGATTCCCTCCACCGGGTGAGGGGCCGTTACCCAGAGGGCCTGTCCAAAGGTTAGTTTATCGGCTTCTCTCACCAGCACAGCAATGGCCGCTATGATGCGGGGCAGGGGGGCCATCCTGCCGCTACTGCGTCTAATTTCTTGGAAAAGTATGCCACTGGTCTCTTCCAGGGACCTAGCTGTTGGGTCAAGACTCCTTTGGCTACCCCCTTTTTTTCATCTACAAACAGAGTGAATGGTCTTGTAGGATCTGGCAAGGCTAAGACAGGGGCCTGCAAAAGAGCGTCTTTTAGCTGATCAAAGGCCTGTTGTTCTCTCTCTCCCCAACTCCAATCTGGAGCTTCTTTGGTGGCCTCATATAGGGGTCTGGCTATTTCCGCAAATCCTGGAATCCAGAGTCTACAGAACCCTGCGGAGCCCAGGAATTCTCTCACCCCCCTAGTGGATGTCGGGGATGGGATAGCCAGAATAGTCTGTTTCATGGCATCAGTCAGCCATCTTGCCCCATCTGCAATCCGATAACCCAAATATGTCACTGACCTTTTACAGATGTGAGTTTTCTTGGCACTTGCCCGATACCCCAGCTCACCTAATTCCGTTAGCAGGTGTTCAGCAGCTTTGATGCACTCCTCTCGGGTTTCTGCCGCTAACAGTAAGTCATCAACATACTGTAATAGAGTGACTCGTGGGTAGCTCCAGCAAAAAGGTTCCAGGTCCTGGCTCAGGGCCTCATTAAACAGGGGGGAGAGTTTTTAAATCCTTGCGGCAGTCTGGTCCAAGTGAGCTGTCCGGATTGGCCCTCATCTTCTTGCCATTCGAAAGCAAATAGCAGCTGACTAATTTCTGACAATGGAATGCTGAAGAAAGCATCTTTCAAATCAAGGGTTGTATACCATACTTGCGAGGGGGGTAGGTGGCTGAGCAAGGTATAGGGATTCGGAACGGTGGGATGAATGTCCTCGGTCCGCTCGTTTACCTTTCGTAGGTCTTGCACAGGTCTATAGTCCCCGCTTCCCGGCTTTCGGACGGGGAGCAGAGGAGTATTCCAGGCAGACTGACAAGGCCGCAGTACTCCTTCCTTTATTAGCCTGTGGATATGAGGGGCTATGCCTCTTCGGGCCTCCTCAGGCATAGGATACTGTTTCACCCGAATGGGGAGAGCAGAAGCCTTCAATTGTATAACTACGGGCGGGAGGTGTTTGGCGAGGCCGGTTCCCGCGGTCTCTGCCCAGGCCGTGGGAAATCTTTTTACCCAATGAGTCATGTCCCCTCCTGGTTCCTGTTGACTCTCAAACAGACGATGCTCGTCAGCCAATGATAGGGACAAGACATGAATCGGGCTCCCTTCTCGATCACTCACAATTATTCCATCTGGTTCAAAATGGATATGGGCCCCTATTTTGGTGAGTAGGTCCCGTCTGAGCAGGGGAGCGGGGCTCTCAGGGACGACCAAGAAGGAGTGTGTGACCTGGTGTTTTCCTAAGTTCACCTTTCTTTTGGTAGTCCATGTACATAACTGCGTACCGGTGGCCCCCTGAACAACACTTGTTCGTGCCGTGTTCAAAGGTCCACGTGCCTTGTTTAAAACCGAATATTGGGTGCCGGTATCCACCATGAACCCCATCGGCTTCCCCTCCACATGTATTGTTACCCAGGACTCGGGGAGGGGGTCCGAGCCCCGTCTCCTTCAGTCCTCTTCTCCGGCTAGGAGGACTCTGGCCTGCTCTACTGCTCGTTCCCTTTCCCTGTTCTCCCCCGGTCTCCTTCCAAACCCTCTTCTTCCCTTTAACTTAGGACATTCTCTCTTCCAATGCCCAGTTTCCTTACAGTAAAAACAGTGTTCCTTATCTGGGGTTCTGGCGTGGCCCCCTCCCCTGGGTTGGTCCCGGACACCCGCTAGGAAAATACGGGCCATTTCTCTCTGTTGCTTTCGGTTTTCCTTAGCCTGGAACTCCTGGTCCTCCTTTCTCAATTTCTCCTGGGCCTCCCTGTCTTCCTTTCTCCGTCTTTCCTCCCTTTCTTCTGGAGTTTTCCTAGCGGTAAAGACCTTTTTCGCTACCTGTAGCATTTCCCTTATAGTCATCTCCCCTAAGTTTTCCTGTTTGTTGAGTTTTCTCCTAATGTCTGGAGCTGCCTGATTAATGAATGAGAGTACCACAGCAGACCGGTGGAGGTCCGCCTCAGGGTCAATAGGGGTGTACTGACGGTATGCCTCATAGAGGCGCTCTAAGAAACCGGCCGGGCTTTCGTTTTCCCTTTGAACGACTGCTTTCACTTTTGCAAAATTGGTGGGCCTTCTAGCGGCCGCTCGGAGACCGGCCATAAGAGTCTGGCGGTAGATCCAAAGACGCTCCCTACCTTCTGCGGTCCCAAAATCCCAATCAGGGCGGCGTAGGGGAAAAGCCTCGTCTATGGCAGGTTGGAGAGTTGTGGGTCTCCCATTATCCCCCAAGACGTTCTTCCTCGCTTCGTTGAGGATGCGCTCTCGTTCCTCCGTCGTAAAAAGAGTATTGAGCAGCTGATGACAGTCATCCCAAGTGGGACGGTGTGTATGCATGATGGACTCCAAGAGATCTATGAGACACTTGGGGTCTTCAGAAAAGGGCGGGTTCTGCGTCCTCCAGTTATATAGATCACTGGAGGAGAAGGGCCAGTACTGAAACTGTTGCCCTCCTCCCGGTCCCCCTTGGCCCACCATCCGGACTGGAAGTGTAGGGACAGTTTCCTCCCCCTGTGTTGATGAGGGGGGCCCGTCTTCCCCTTCCCTTTCCCGGATCCCTCGGCGGCGAAGTCTTCGACCCATTCCTCCTCCTGCTGCCAGTCCTGTCGAGGAGGATGAGGAAATTTCCTCCTCCGGGGCATTGGCTTGGCTAGGGGGAGTCATATATGGAGGCGGCCGATCTTCCTCTGCCCCTGCGAGGGATGGGTAAAGGGGGGAACTCTCTGGTAAGACTGGAGATGGTGAAGGAGATGCCCTAATTTGAGGACCGGTCAAGGTGGGAAGAGGAAGTTTTTCCTCCTCCTTTATGACCAAGGCGGGCGTGACTGGGGTTTTAGCCCCGGGGACTGAACTGGAGGGGTGGGCCAGAAAAACTGTTAACCAAGGGGGAGGGTTCCTCACCAGATCCTCCCAAACCAAAATGTAAGGAACTTGATCTGGATGGCCTCTATTGTCTGGCTGAAAAATGACTGCTTTAACCTTAGTGATCATGTCTAGGGAGAGGGAACCTTGAATGAGCCACCCGACTCCAAAGGTGGGCCACTCTGTAGAACAAAAGGTGTCGAACTTACCTTTCTTGATGACCAGACCCACATTTAAGGCCCTTTCTTTAACTTTTGAAAAGTGAGAAAGGATCAAAGACTTTGGGGTTGTTTGTCCCTGTCCCATTGTGGAAGGAGAATCAAACACCAAGAGAGAGAGAACAAAAAGGGTGAAGACAACAAAAATTCCACACACACAAAACACTCTCCAGCACTCGCTCGGACCGGTCCTTTTCTCACACTGGTGCGCACCCCATTCAACCTCCTCACCGTCCAACTGGGATATCAGGCCGAAAGTCCACTTGACGGGTGGTCGGTCGACTAGTTTAATTAGTTCTTCACCTGGCGCCAGGGTTCCTAAAATGCTCGAGCCCAAATGAGAGGAAAGCCTCTCCCAATAGGACCCTGTGGTCCTCTTTGCGAGATTCCCAGAATGAATCTCCCTGGGGATTGGCCGAATCCCCGCCGCGGCCCAAATGGAACACTCAAGTTCCTCCAAATGAGGGTCTGGGATCCCCTCCCAATGCCTAGGACTTGGGATCGCCCCTGCTTTCTCGCAGGCAGGTCCTGTCTCTCGAGAAAATGAAATCTCGGTGGAACCTCCAAATGTTAGGACCCGGAATCCTATTCCCCCGAGAGACAGAGAGCCAGGCGTGAATGCAATCAACAAAGCAGAGTTTATTGGGCTGGCTAGCCAGGGTCGAGCTCCCACACGGACACGCAGGACCGGTTAGGAAAGCACGACCCTGAGCCTCTTTAGGGGAAATCTTATATAGACCGCGGTGGCGTGCATATTTTCATTATCAACATTGGGCAAGCAGGCAGAGCACATCTTGCACGTACCTCACATCTTGCACGTACCTCACATCTTGCACGTACCTCCCGCTCACATTCCTCACATTCTATATGCCCTAACCGAGCCCTGCCGCATTGCTTATCTTATCTACATGGGGTGTTTGGTACTGGTTTCTCCAACAAGGGGTTTGGGGCCCGCTGAGGCCTCCTATTCCTTTCACACAACAAGGGGGTTGGGGCCCGCTGAGGCCTCCTATTCCTTTCAGAACTAATGTGTAAAATCCTTCAGAATTTCATGAAGGAATGCTATTTCACAAACTCTAGTTTTCACTAAGAGTTGGGCAGGTCAACTGCTCAGGAAGAGTCCAGAGCTCAGCAGCCTGTGTCACCAGTGGAAGGTTGGTCCACTTTAGAAGTCAGCCAAGCAGAAGAGATCTCAACATTCTCATGAAAATTACAGGACCTATCCTAGACTCCTGCCTAAATAAGGGGTCTGCCTCCCCCGACATATCATACAAACGCCTGCTGGGGAAGCTGTAGCAACAGTCAAAATGTCAGAAGTTCTGAATCACCCTGACATGCAGGTGTTAAATAAACAACTGAAGCACTGAAGTTCTGTACCTTACATCACAGTATGTCATTTGCCATCTTTCTTCAAAGAACTGACTTTACACTTTTCAAATGATAAGGTATAATAAGCAACAGCTCTACAATTTCACTTTTTAAACACAAATGCCAGAATGGATTTTATTTTATTTTCATTTTCAAATTTTTATTTTCATTTACAGGCTTCATTTCTACCTTCTCTTGACAACTTTATCCACCTTTAATTGGTCGCCAAAGCCATATCAATACAGGCAAACAAACAAAAATTAGTTGACCAATAAGACAGCAACATGTGAAAAATCTAGATTTAAAGAAATGTAATTTTTCTTTTTTGGGGGGTGGGACTGGAGTTTGAACTCAGTGTTTAAATATAATTGCAAAGCAGGCACTCTACTTCTTGAACACGCCTGTCGTCTGTTTTGCTTTGGTTATTTTGGAGATAGGACCTCACGAACTACTTGCCCAGGCTGGCCTTGAACTGTGATCCATTCTATCTCAGTCTCCCAAGTAGTTAGGATTATAGGCGTGAGCCACAGGTATCCAGAAAGATATGTGATTTTTTTTTTTCATTGCTGAGGATTGGAACCAGGGCCTAAGATATGTAATTTACTGACTAAAATACAGATCTAGACTCTAGAGAGACAAGTGGAAAGTTACTAAGTTGTGGGTACAGCTCTCTAGCTCATAAAAAATTAATCAATCGTATCCAAAAAGCAGACCTTGTTTTCCATATCTAGGCAGATTTCTGAGGCCATATTTTCAAAATAAAACCCCAACTGCAAATTTAATCAACTCTAAAAACTTGTTTCTGAATTGGCATAAAGGCCATTAAACCTTTTTGAATTAAATATGGTTTTCCATTATGGTAAACTATGTTTTGCTGCCCTCCCTAAAAGAAGTTTCTACCACTCCCCATTGTTACATGACTTATAATGTTTCCAGATGGGAGAATTAATTACACTTCTCTAGCCATTGTTGGCACACTTAGCCATATGACTTGCTTCAGCCAGCTGAATGCAAGTAGAAGTGACATTCAAGCAGAAGAGTTAACAGCCATGGATGGATTGGTCATTTCCTTTCTTAGCCTCTGCCATGAGAGTATGTCCCAAAGTGGGGCTGCTCACACACTCAACCCACATCTAAAATAAAGATCCTGGCAGTGGAGCCTCACTGTCATGTTAGAGATGAACAAGAAATAAAAATATGTTGGTTTAAGCCACTGAGCATCATCTAGTCTAAGGTGAATGATGAAACCACAGCATTTTAAAAACTGTTTGAACAATCAGTGAAATATTAATACCTAGAGCAGCCTAAAGAAGGTAGACTGATGTGCAGGTCTTACTGTCAGTGAATTTTCAGGATAACTATTTGCATAATAAATATAATAAACAGAAACTAACCTCTGCCTTTTTCTAATTACAGTTTTTCCCTTATAAATATTGCTTTAGGGGAGAGAGAACACTTAAGCCACTGGTTTGGCTGACCTTTAGAAGACCTTGACAAGAACAATAGTAAGTTCAAAGAAGACCTGGTCCAGCAACTCACCCTTCCACAGGCATGTAATTAATGTCTAACTGATGGGGGATAAAACAAGCATCAAGGTTATAAACTTAACTGGCAAACCAGTCTCCTGGCAAAAGGAGGAAATATAATTGTCTGCGATTTTTATGGGATGTAGAAATCACTTAAAAAAAAAAAAGTCCCAAGTTCTCTTTTAGCTTTTTGTATTAGTTTCTGCCTGGAAATCTTACCAAGATTTGATGACTAATTGTTTTTCAAATCATCAATTAATACAGAGCTCGATGAAAATTGCTAGAGCACTTAAAACTTTTTATCTAGAAGCCAAAGAAAAATAACACCCAAAGTCAAGACTCTTTTCATAGCTATTCTGATAAAAACACACATAAATTTACTTAAAACCCAATTTCTGCAGGAAAAATACCCCATAACACCTCTTGAAAATTTGTGGTGGATCTTGGCAAATTGGAAAATTGGAAAGGAGAAACTCAGGGTACTTACTAGAACTAGACTGACAAACTGTCATACCCAGGGGCTATGGTGAGAGTCAGTTTTAATTGGGAGAGAACATCTGAGGGGAAAAAAAAAGGCACAGTTGTAATGCCCACTATAAAAAGTTCAAGGGCAGTGCTCAGACACCACATACATAGGCCAAGTCTGGGTTCACAGACCATCCAAAATGTCCAGAGTCTGGGAGAGAGATATGCTACGCTCTGCTTTGTAAAGTCCTGAATCTGGTGGCCCACAGTTCTATCAGTGTTAGCAAGAACATAACAGATGCAGGACAGCTATGTGAATTGCTAAATTCACACCAACTTAGGACCAATATTCCTTGTAATTTGGTACAAAGAGTGGTGACCAGAAAGTATAAATTTTCATGCATTTAGGAAATTATCCCACAACCTCAAATGATGTAAGGGCACTGCTCCCTCTACAAGACTAGTTTGTGGTAGGTCTTCGTAAGACCATTGCTAAGGAAGAGCTCAGCTAGAAACAGGATCAAGCTACTAAGATGCGCTTTTGGAAGCACACATGAGAAAGCCTGATTTAGTTCAGAAGGGACAAAGAATTCCCTGGGGACACTCTTTACTCAATCAAAACAGTGGCTGGAAAAGTCAAAGAAAGCAGAAATGGGGCAAGAGAGCATGTGAAAGGATGGCAAACCTTTCCTCTCCACCCCTACCTCTCTTAAGAAAATCCATCCATCCTTAGACTTGTCTGCTCTATTTTTTTCTACAGGAGCTTAGCCTCTGACCACAGCAGACTGGACCATGGTAGATTTCTATCCCCAGAGGAGAAACAAGGAGGAATAGCTAAGTCAGTCAGGAGAGAAGGCTAGAAACTCTGAATTTATAACGTCTAAAAAAGGACTATGGTTTAAAATGGAAAGTCGTGGACCAGCTGGGCCCATGCTCTTGGGTTCCACTGCGTTCCTTCCAATGTGTTCTTGTTATTAGTGCTGGTTTGTTTAGTCAATCAGTTTTTTTTTTTTTTTGGCAGGGGGGGGAACAATATTCCATATTTACTTAATTTATTTTATTTTAAGTGATTTATTTAAAATTTTGTTTTAAGATGTTTGATCTTAGTAACTTTTTAAATTAAACAATTAGCACACATACATTAATGTACATAAATCTTAAATGTTTGTCTTTATGAATTAATTCTTACAAACAAAGCACTTACATTGCCGGGTGCTGGTGGCTCATGCCTGTAATCCTAGCTAATCAGGAGGCAGAAATCAGTAGGATAAAGGTTCAAAGCCAGACCAGGCAAATAGTTGGCAAGACCCAATCTCCAAAATATCCAACACACACACACACACACACCCCACATGCCTGGCAGGGTGGCTCAAGTGGTAGAGTATCTGTTTAGCATGCACGAAGCCCCAAGTTCAAACCTAAGTACCATCCAAACAAAACAAAACAAAATCTATGTTATCAGTACCTAAATCAAAGATACAGTACATTACCAGGCCCACAGGAGTTGCCCCCATCTCACTCCTCAGTACTTCCCTGCTCCAGTTCTTGCTCTGCTCTGGCTTCTGTCACCATAGTAAGTTGTCTCCTCTTGAGCTTCGTATGAATGAAATAATACAACATGTAGCTACTTCTGGCTTCTTTTACTTGATATATCATCTCTGAGATTTGTCCATGTCATTCTGTAAAGCAGTACGTTGCACTTTTCTGTTGCTGGGCAGTACTCCATTGATGAGCTATACCACAATTGTCTTTCTTTTACCATTGTGAAGATTTAGGTTGTTTCTAATTGGCACTATTATGGATATTCTTTCATTTGTTTGTTTACTTTGCTTTGAACTCAGGGCTTTGCACTTGCTAAGCAGGCACTCTACCACTTGAGCCACACCTCCAGCCCTTTTTGCTCTAGTTATTTTGGACATAGGGGCTCACTTTTTTTTTTTTTTGCTAAGGACAGTCTGAACTGCAATCCTCCTATTTTAAGCTTCCACCATGTCCGGCAATTGGTTGAGATGGGGTCTCATGAACTTTTTTTGCCCAGGCTGGCCTGAAACTGTGACCCTCCTGATCTCATCCTCCCAAGAAGCTAGGATTACAGGCATGAGCCACTGTAACATCTGTAACTCAGATGTTACAAGCATTCTTATAAATGTTTTTGGTGCACATGTATGCTCATTCCTATTGAGGATGTATGTTCAGGAGTGTAACTGCTGAGTCACAGGACATGTGCTCAGTACATGAGTTATAATTCCAAATTGCTTTCCACAGTGGTTAAACCATCTATAGTTCCACCAGAGCGTGAGACTTTGAGCTTCTCTATGTCTGGGTTAATATTTGGTTACCAGGAATATCTTATTTGTTTGTTTTTTAAATTTCAGTTATTGCAGGGGGTATGGATTGGTATTTCATAGTAGTCTTAATTTACATTTCCCTGATGAGTACTAAATGCTTTTCGTTCAATTTTAACACTGACTTTTATTTTTCTTACTGATTTGTAGTTGTTCTTTACAAGTTCTGGATAACTTTGTTAGAGAAATGTATATGACAAATATTTTCTTTATGATTTGCCTCTTTTACTCTCTTAACTTGCACTGCTGAATGAGAGCTCTTTTTTTTTTTGGTGGGACTGGAGTTGAACTCAGGGCTTTGTGCTTGCAAAGCAGGTGCTTTGCCACTTGAGCCATGCCTCAAGTCTATTTTGCTCTGGTTATTTTGGAGATGGAGTCTCATGATCTATTTACCTGGGCTGGCTTGAGCCTTGATCCTCCCAAACTCAGCCTGCCAAGGAGCTAGCATTACAGGCATGAGCCACCAGTGCCCAAGGAAAGCTCTTAATTTTAATGACTATGAGAACAAGCAATACTTTTTGTTCACATGTGCCTCTGGGTCTCCCCAGTCAAACCCCTGCATTTGGCTGATGTAGTGAATGGAACCAAGCCTTCGGGTGAGCCCTGAAAGTATAAATACAATGTAACCAATAGTGTGCCCATAGTTTATCAAATGCTTAACAACCAATAGTGTGCCCATAGTTTATGCATGACACTCTGGAAACCTTGTTACAGATGATGAGTGGTTTGCACCACAGGCCCTTTGAGCTCCAGCGGAGCTCTGCACAACCAGCATCCTATAGGTATTTCTCAGAAAACATGGTCAAAGCACCAATTTGGAATCCCAAAATGAATCTCATTACTCCTCATCCCAATTCTCTACTAGCCAATGCTCTAACCTCAACAGCTGCCCAGCAATCCATCACCAGGAATCCCTTAATCCTAAACACCAGTATAAGTCCTATGTGAGTGTAAGGCTCACACATCTATTATCTCACAGATCTTCCCAGCTCCTCTGTGACATAGCCTCATTAGTTCCACCCTGCAAGCAGAAAAAGATTGTTCTGCTCAGCAAACTTGGTTAAGAGGTTATAGAGAGAGGAAGGTGATGGTACTTCAGGGAGTGGGTGTGTCCTATAAAACCCAGGTGACCTAAGCCTGGTTCTATCCTTTTACTTCCTGCCAGAGTTCTGCTTCTCTGGTCCACTGTGGTCTCACTAGAGTTACAAATCTTTCCCTGCTCCTCTGGCGAGAAGCACACAGGCAGCTCTTTGGAGATGTTCCTGCGGAGTTTTAATCAGGAAATCCTATATCCTGAGTCTTCCTTCTTCACCTTACCTCCCTGCCCCCCCCCCATCCCTTGCCCACAAACTCTTCAGGACACATTTAACATGGCAAAATGACATCCATGCTTCTTTCCAAACACAGAAAAGCAAAAGAAACATGCCCAGCAAGAAACAGTAGAGTCCAGACCCTAGGATCCAAGTTCCTAGTCATTGTATTATATTCAACTAGACTCCCTCAACCTCCATTCCCAAAATAAAGGTATAAATGGTGAACAAATGAGGAAGGAAAAGCTACCCTGGGATCTTGAGAGTCATGGAGAGGGAGGGAGATGCTCAAGGTGAAGCTGTTTGCATGGATTTGGTGCCCCCAGCCTCACCTGCAATACAGACAACAAGTGAACAGCAGCTTTAAGTGAGGACCTAATCAGAAGGGCCTCATTTACAGGTAAGCACAGTTAGATGTGAGGCTAGAGGTTCACAACCTGTTTTATTAAAGGCTCCCAAGAAAATGATTTACAAATTTTATAAACTTCAGACCCCTTAAGCAGTATTTCCTCCTTTTGCTACTAAAGCTGACAAAACAGGAAACAGTCTTTTCCACTGTACCAAAAGTACTTTATGGAATGGTCTGGGGCTAGTCAAGAGTCCTCAAGGCCTAATTACTCATTTTTTACATTAAGAGGAGAATCACTGGCACACCCTTCCCGACAGGCAGAGCAGAGTCCAGACAGAACATAACTTCTGTTTCTGAGTGAGAGGGGTTCAGGTTCTCTGGAAAAGCTCCAGAGCACAAGGGCTTTCACTAAAGGGAGGCAAGACCTTCCAATAAGGTTTTCCTGTTTCCCCCAGTACCCAAGCTGGAGTCTTCTGTTTCCTGAGCATGGCTAAAATGAACCTGCAAAAGAAAAGTTCTTTCTCTATTATCCTAAAAACTGATCAAATTCTCCTGACTAAGCAAGTGCACTGAATATTGGAAGCATAAGTTGTAGCTCTCCTCATGACCTGGAGTTCACAGAAGGAAAGGAAGGTGTGTGTTGGAGGGAGTGGTAGAGAACAAAAACCAGGTTCGGGTGCACACTTGGCAGGTGGGGTCAAACCTCACTAGGACAACTCTCTTTATAATGTAAATGTTTAAACTTTAGCTAAGGGAAGCAGGAAATTCCTCCTCACCTAAAGGTAGCCACCACACAGTGGGCACTAAGCCAGGGTAACGGTGAGAGGTGTTAGTGCCTCAGGCAGACCCAACTGCCTTAGTATGCTACTGATAAAATGACACATGTGCATTCAACAAACATTTCTGACTGCCTGTGAAGGTCAACCTAACTACTCCACCACCACCACCACCACCACCACCACCCCTGCCACACCATAAAAAGCCCTGCTATTCCTTAAGCCAGTGTCTCTGTGCTGGCCTCCCACCCACATTTCTGTCATTCCCCGCATCATGACAACTCTCAGATGCTACTCTGCAGCCACAACTGCTCTCCTCCCCCATTTCTGGGAAAAAACTTAGCAGAACACAATTAAGTTTACATGATCTCATGGGGCTCTAGCCTTGAACTCACTCAACTTTAAAAAGTTTAAAAAAAAAATTTTTTTCCTAAGCAGTCAGTGATTTGAACTGCTTCTCCCAAAGTTACTGAAAGCATGCCAAGGCTGAGAAACTTTGTGATGAAGTAAGTATACGTCAACCATTTCTCTCCCAACTCTTTCCCTGCTAGGAGTTCAAACTCCTCTCACCCATGAATTATAATTCTGAAAAGAGGCAATGCCCCAAAGGTCAGGGCCTGCATTCCCCAAGACCCTTTACACTGTGACCCAGGATTTACTCTTGCCCAGTGGCTACACAGTACCTCCACAAGCCTCACAGGTGTGCCAGACCACACAGCATTGGCACCTTGCTCAGCAATACCCCTAATAGCATTTAAGGGAAGAGAGAATATATGCACAGAATAAGAACAAATTATGTGCATTGTTCAAGAGGCACACAATCTTTAAAAAGAATCATACAAAGTAGGTACCCTGAATAGAGGCTGAAGGAAGAAATTTCAAAAGGCCAACAAAAAAGAAATCAAAACAAGTTCAAGCACTCTAAATCATAGGTAAAGTTTCCAAGAAAACTACTCATTTTATTTTCTAAGAAGTAGGAAAACTTACAGCTCTGCCATTGAAACTTTGCAATAGCCAACTTAACCCTGGGTTGTCTTAAAACTTAAAAACAGAAGTCCCTTCTGCTTTTCCCCTTAAAAAATAATGTATCAGATGTTTTCACACATATGTGGAATCTAGAACTAAAATGAGGATGACGATAATTATAATAATGCGACATAAATGTTAAAGGCAGATACTGTGGGGAGGGATCCGTAGGAGGAGAAAGGAGAGGGGTGAAGAGGACTGAACAATGCTACAATACACACACACACACACACACACACACACACACACAATAATGAAGGAAGACAAGATAATGAAACTCAGCAAATACTGTTTGAAAAAGGTGGGGAGAGGGGCTAAGGAACTCTAATAGAGGCGGTGAACATGTTCAAAGTACACTGGAATTATCACAATGAAACACCTTTGTAACAAACTATTAATGTATGGTAATAAAAACAGTAAAATAAATAAACAACAATTTTAATTATGCATCAATTTTCTTTCATAGGTTCATGTGGAAATTTGATTCCAGGCCACTGCAAAGCATGACTCAGATAAAAATGTCACAGTGAAAGGCAACAATCTATCGATTTAACAAAACAGAAACGCTAAAACAGCATGATCAAAATTTCAGTTTTCAAGCATACTGATTACCTTAATTATAAAAATGAGCAGGGTTTGTTCATAAGTTTCAGCTCTTTAAACCTTTAGTAGATATAAATTCCTTGAAAAAAAGAAAAACCCATGGGAAATGAATTTTTTAGTATGGCGAAACAGAAGCACTCAATCAGTTAAGTAACTTATATAAAGTCTCTAGCTTTGTTGTTGTTGCTGGTTTTTGAGAAAGGGTATCACTACGTAGCCCAGAATGGCCTCAAACTCACGTTCTTCCTGTTTCAGCCTCCCAAGTTCGGGAATTACAGATGTGCACCACCACGCTCAGGTGTAGGTGAATTCTTTATCTGGCTTAGCTTTTTCTATTTTACTGTGCTAACAAGTAAAAAAAGAGTTCAAGCCTTTTTTGATTAATTAAAATAAGATGACAATAATAAGCAGTGGTGAGGATGTGAAGCAACTGGAACTCACACCCACTGCTCAGTATGAACCGATAAAACCACTTTGGTGGTGTCTGCTCCAGCTGAACTGGATGGGCCAACAATTCTACTCCTAGGCACAAATCCAAAATAAATGTGCACATATGCTCACCAGAAAGCATGCACAAAATCACTCATGACTGTACTGCTCATATTAGTCCAAAAGTGGAAACAGCAGGATAGTCACACAATGGAATACCATACACCAATGAGAAGGAACAACCCAAGACCACATACAACAACATGGATCAATCTTAGAAATATGACATGCGTCAGGCATGGCGGCTCACACCTCCTAGCTACTCAGGAGAAGGAGATCTGGAAGAATTAGGTTCGAGGCCAGCCTCCAGGCAAAAAGTTTGTGAGATCCCCATCTCAATCAAAGCTGGGCATGGTACCACACACCTGCCATCCCAACTGCTTGGGAAGCATAAATAGGAGTAGAAACCAATTATTTATTCTTAGTTTTCCTCAAGCTTAAAGAACAAACCTCAGCTGCACATGGTGGCACATGCTTGTAGTCCCAGCACTTGGGAGGCTGAGGCGGGAGAATGGAAATTTTGAGGCCAGCCTGGGCTACATAACAAGCATGTCTCAAAAAAAAGAGTGAACCAGTCAGAATTACCAAGAGAAACATGAGCAAATTCTAATTTAGCCAAACACATACTGCAGCTATCAAAAGATGTGCCTCTAAATCAAATCAAACTTATATAAAGAAACATCAAATGTAGTTTTATCTGCAATATGCAATAATTGCAAACCAGCAAGAGAAATAATAGTCTTTAGGTGCTCCTCAGGGGCTCAGATAATAGAAAAAAGGATTAGTGTGTCTTCTGAGAGTTAAATTAAGCCCCACTGCTCAATTCCATTAACTAAATGAATTAAAAAAAAAAAAACCCTCCAACCGTGTTCCAGGGTTCCTGACATGCTCTATAATGTATAATTGCCTGCAATTAGCTGATTGCTTCTGTAATGAGAATAGCACAAGGACAGTGGTTTCCAACAGGTCCTTCTGTGTGCGCATCCACATCCATGCTCACAGTGTACCTGCTGCAAGGTTCTTCTTTAGTGAGAACAGCATTTGCTTCCAGCAGTCACATTATATTGTGGCACTTATATAGGCAAAGTACAAAGAAGGAAAAAGCAAACAGGTCTGAGTGTAAAAGCCAAAAAGGAAATAAGAACTGTCTGGCACACTACCTGCTAAACTCACCAAAGGTAGGTGCTCACAGACAATCCCACCCCCAGTAGCTAGAGTGTTTCAGTAAGAGCCTCACCATCAAGCTCCCAAATTCAAGGCAAATCCCTTGTTTTTCTTCATTGCCTTCCCCCAAATACACACACTCTCCAACAGATCTGAATTTTCAAAGCTCTACAGTCTTGTAAAGAATGGAATGCAACATTAAAATCATAGAGAAAACTGCTGATGGTGTGGCTCTACTGGTAGAGTGTCTGCCTAGCAAGCATGAAGCCCCAAGTTCAAACCCCAGTGCTGTCAATCAATCAATCAATCAATGACCAAAATTATAGACGACTAAAAATCATCAGATAAAAACATAATAAATAAAAATTGGGAGGCGGAGTAGAGAGAGGTATGAGGTAATATCAATTCCACTGCTTCCCTACAAGGAGTTAACAGATATTGTTAAATTTGTGAAATCAAACATAAACTACAGCAGTTTAAAAAGAAGGCTGCAAATTCTTTAACACTCCTCCCAACAAGAAGTGGGTCTATGTCCCCTCCCCTAGCATCTGAGCAGGTGCTGTATCTGGTCCAACCAAAACAGTGTGTAAAATGGATGTTACATAACATGTGAGGCAAAGTCATAAAAGGCCATGAAATGTTCAACTGGCTTATCGTGGGGTGTGATGGTTAAATTTATGTGTGAACTTGGAGGTTGTTTTTGGAGGAGGTTAACATGTAAATTTGGTTCTAGGAAGAAAAGCACATCACCCTCCATAATGTGGACAGGCCTCACCAATCAGCTAAAGGCCTGAAGAGAACAGAAAACTCAGCCTCCTTGAGCAAGAACGAATTCTCCAGCAGAACTTCCTTGGTTTTCATCTGTACCGTGGGCTGCATATGCTGGCCTCCACTACAGATTTTAGACTAGCAAGCCTCCAAACTTGGGCGAGCCAGTTTCTTATTTGAAAAAATTCACACACACACACACACACACACACACACACACACACACACAATCACCATGTTTGTGTTGTGGTCAGCAGTCAGTACTGAGCCAGCCCTCCAGCTGCCCCACTAGCACATAAAACCCAGAGTAAAATGTTCTTAGACCCTCCAGAGAGAGGTCCACAACAACTGGAGGCCACGAGCTGAATCATCCAGCCATACCCTGTCCTGAGCCACAATATTCAACCATCTTTAAGTCACTAAATTTTAGGGTAATTTGTTTTAATAACAGCCACCAGAAGACCTAAAAACAGAAATTGCAGTTATCACATTTAAAGAATTGTGGTCCAGCTGGGATCCGAGAGAAGTGATAGCTTTTAGTGTTCATTTTAAACCCTTTCTTTGTTGTTTGCAGTAGTCACACTGAGAAAGAATTAGAAATTTTAAAATTCAGCAATTAAGAAATAGTCAACATAGTGAACGAGCCATTCTTCCAAGTGTTCTTGATGCTGGGCAGGTCTGTGAGGAACTCAATCAACAGAGTTAGTTTGAACTCACTTAATCCTCACAGTAAACCCTACAAAGGAGGTGCTTTGCTATCCCCATGGATTTTTTTTTTCTCTATTAATTTACTTGCTTATTGACATTTATTTTTGTGGCGCTGGGGTGTGAACTTAGAGTCTGGGCTTGCTAGGCAATCACTTCACCACCTGAGTCATACCTCAGTCCTGTTTTGTTTTGCTTTTTGAGCTGTGTGTTCCACTCTGTAGCCCACGCTGATCTCAAAGTTGGAATCCTACTGTCTCAGCCTCCTGAGTAGTGAGGAATTATAAGCCTCTACCCCAACACCAGCTTATTATTCCTGTTTCACAGATGGGAAACTGAGGCACAGAGAGGTTCAATAACCTGGCAAAGGTCACACAGCAAAAGACAGATCATAAATTCCAATTAAGTGGTCTGAGTCCAAAGCTACAATATTTACACAAAGATCATCAGGCTTACTTGGCAGTCAAAACTCAATGGACAAAGGACACAATCTCAAATTGCCATTGCCCTGGCTCTCCAAGAACGTGACTGGCCAGGCTGTTATGTGTGAAGCAGTACCAACCACCTTCCATTTTCTAAAGCTATTGCCCAAATGGGATGCACACTTTTCTAGCCCACTCCCCCAAAATATCACCCAGCTCCTTTCCTCAACATGAACTTCTCCCTGGTTCCCGCTCTAAAGTGAGCCATTTGTACCAATATCGGGGAATTCCATCCTTTCTGTGTCTTTCTCTCTCTCCACCTGCTATGAACTCTGAGGGTTTGTCTCTGAACTACCCCAACACAGCCTCACATGTGAGAGAAATATAACTACTGTTTACTAACGCTAACAGATATTGGCTTATTCTAAATGAAGGTTTTATTTATTTATTTTTTGGTGGTGCTAGGGTGTGGACTCAGGTCCTCATGCTGGCAAGACAGGTGCTCTCTCACTTACATGAGCCACTCCACCAGCCTGTTAGGGAAATTTTCACTGAATTTTATCTAAGATGACAAGGTGGAGGGGAGTTAAGAGCCACAACTAGGCAAAGCAGCAGTCCACCAATCCTAATCTCTGCAAAAGCCCCAACAAACCCACAATGCTGTCTTGCATGTACAAAACAGCTCTCTCCCAAGAGCTCCAAGTAACTTTGGCTGCCTTTATATTAGTTAGGTTGTTTTACCATCCTCCAGAAGAGTGGCAGGGAGCCCAGCCTCACTCCCACCATCAGAGAGGCTCACTTTCTCCCTCAGAATGCTCAGTGGTCCCTATCTTCAGAGAGATCTGCTCCCCAACCAATTTCTGAAGACCCCATAAAGTTCAGCCTATGTCTTACTGTGCAAAGAAGCCACTCTTCAGCATCCAGACAGGAAAGATCTCCTCTGATTCAGAACTCAAATAAGCACAATATTTATTGAAAAGGTTAAAGTCTCCTTTTTCATGTAGAAGAATTTTACCTGGTATTTTAAATTTTATATATAATTTCTGGACAACAACAAGAACAAAAAAGAAAAACACTACTTGATACTGAGTCTTCTTTTATCCCCTAAAGCTTCTGACTCAGCACCTCTTGCCACAAGTATTACATAAAGAAAAACTGCACATGATAGGTAAATGAAAGTGCAAGAGAAGTTCAAGTTATGTTATTTGTAAAGAAGCTATCTGGGTTGACCTCACCAGAGTTTTCAGAACTGCAAGTTAAGTTGCTGTATTAACAAATTAAAGATGTACTTAATCAATTCCACCCTAGTTCCTAGCACAAGTCAAGCCTCTGGCTAGCAGTGTAACAATAAGGATTCAGAACCATAAAAAAAGGGAAATACCTATTTTATGGGACATACGAGAAAGAGAGAAAAAAACTGTATGCACAAAGACTTTATCTGCACCAATACATAGTAAAATTCCAAAAATTAACACACATTTCCAATGATGGTATGATTATTATTACATGAAAGTAATTAAAACTTCAAGGAGACTGAAAGAATGTTAAGATAGTATGTTAAGAAACAATGACAAACAATGCAAAATGGGCTCTGGAGGCTTATGCCTGTAATCCTAGCTACTTGGGAGGCTGAGATTGGGAGGATCCTGTTTCAAAGCCACTCCACGAAAATAGTTTGCAAGACCCCCCAAGTCCAATAAGCAGAGAAGACAAGACTGGAGGTGTGGCTCAAGTGGCAGAGCAACTGCTTTGCAAGCACAAAGACCTGAGTTCAAACCCTAGTCCCACCAAAAAAAAAAAAGAGTATTAGACCCATGACTTCATACAGACAGACAGAAACACTGCTACAGATCTGCTTTTGCTATAGATCTGCCTTTACAGTTTAAGAAGGCCAGGACAGAACTCTCCTACACCACAAAACCACTTTGGAAATCTACTTGACCAAAACTTCTAACCTGAACATTAGTTTGGAATTCAGAATTCTATTCCTGAGTACACACCCAGTATGAGTTTGCATATGTACACATGTAGGTATGCTCAAAGTTGTATTTGCCACAGATAAAAACTGCAAACTGCTCAAATGCCCTTCAACCCTAGATTAAATAAACTATCATACTGTTAGACAATGGAACATGAGGTAGCCATGAAGATGACTGAATATTATAGCAGCAACATAGGTGAGTCTTGCAAACAAGATTGTAAGAAGATGTATGTACCTCATGATTGCACGTATAGAGCATAAAAGCAGGCAAAGCCGATCTACAGCTGGCAATGATGGGGTCTGGGGCTGCACTTACAACGTTGTTTTTTGATCTGGGTACTTGTTATAGGTTATTGACTTTGTGACAATTGGTCATGTTGTAAGTTTATAATCCATATATTCTGAATAGTTTAATTTTTAAAATACTTTAAAAAGAAAAAAAAATGAGATGGCATAAGCCAAGTTGCCTATGCCATAGGCATAAAATTTCCTGTAACACTCGCAATCAAGGAGGCTTCTTTAAATGATTGGGGGTGCAGGAGAAGCATAGTTTGGAGAACTTCAACTCTGCCCACTAACACTAATTTTCAAAACATGCACAAGTAATCCAACAAAAGCCAGGTGGAGTGTCTCTTGGGAAGACCCACTTTGCTGCTTCTGAAGGTGCAGCCCCCAACAGACCTCACCTCCCATTCGTGCTGCCCCACACTTCTAGTCATTCCCCACCTCCCTAATTCCTCCTCCTCCCTGGATGAGCTCATGAACTCACCGGACTATTTGTGAACAAATGCTGATTCGCACAAAATAATGAGCCTCTATAAATATCTGTGGTTTCTTTCTTTAGGCCCCGTTTGAACGATTTTTTTAAAGTATTTTTAAGGGCTGGAGTGTAGCACTTATTCATCCCAAGCAAAGAAAAAAAACAAAAACTTTTAACCTGCAGTCCTTTTTTGCCTAACACCTCTCCCAAACACACACACACACACACACACACACAGCAGAACTAATGAATGATTTGTGGATGAGGCAAATATAGAGCACAGACAGATCACCAAACGCACCCCTGGGGTTTGGATAAAACGCATTCCCAATGTGTGTATCTTTAAAGGAGCAATTATTCCTCCACAGGCCGCTTCTCCTCCATCCTTAGACTTTTTAATCTCCCCACAGGACTGCCCATACTTAATTTTTCTTCAACTGACTCAGCGCACACAGCACCTTTGCCCAAACCAATTAACAGTAAAAGGACCAACGTGAATCATCTCTCTTGTCACTCAATCTCTATCACAGGTAGCTACCTTAAAAACTAAGGCGTAGGAATGAGGAGGCAGAAATGGGAACGGATTAGTGAGAACGGGGTATGGGGGGAGGGGCAATGAAAATACTATGGATGATTGACTGCATAACTTAGTGAATATACTAAAAGCCACTGAATCATGCACGTTAAGAGGGTACATTTACTATATGTTTATTACATCTCAAATGTTTAAATAAAACCGAAGTGCCCAATATTTTAGTAAAAAAACACTGGATGAAAAGAGACACTAGCAGATAGACAACTAAGGACCATCTAAAACTCAAGGCGAATAAACTAAAAGTAAGCAAGGAAGCCCTGATTTCCACCCAGCTGAAGAGGTGGGGAGTATGAAGGTGGGCCGAGGAAATGAACGATTATATATCTGAGTGATTAACCTTCCCCGGTTAATCTTATCCTATAGGGTAACTCATTAACACTACCACGAGCTGGCACTCGGCAGAGAGACATACAGAAAGTGAGCGCTGGGGGACGCCATTGATTGTTGCCGCTGGCACGACCAAGGCCTTCACCAGATCACCCTGTGCGGCACAGCTCTCGCAGACCTGCAGGACCTGCCACGAAAAGTTGCCTCCAAAAGTTCCACGGCAACCCAGAGGAAGGGGGATGAACAATCACGCGAAGAAGTGGACTGCCTTGAGGGAGTGACTGCCGAAGTGACACGGAAGAGGGAGCGTTCAGGGATCAAGTCCGTTTAAAGACGCTTGCACTCTCCCTGGAGCTGACACCGCAAGTACCCGGGCCGGCCTGGGCGGTCCCCAAAGGCCCGGAGAGCCTGAGCGATCACACCCCTCCCCCACCTCCTGGCCCTTGCAACCCGGGCCAGAGTCATCTCGGAGTCGGCTGAGGGCGACCCGAGGCCACCTGCCGCTCTAGGGCGGCGGATAAAGGGGTCCTGACCGCCACTCCCTCTAGGGGAGAGACGCCTCAGAGAAAGTTGCTGCAACCCACCCCGGGCTAAGCAGGGGCCCGGAGGCCACCCAAGGGCCAGCGTGCGGGGACTTGGGGTCGGGAGGCACCACACCTTCCCGCCCACAAGCCCGGCCCATACTTCCCGCTGCCCGGAGCCCCGGGCGCTGCGCTCCCTCTCTGAGCTGCACCGCCGCAACGCACGCCAAACTTGGCGACCGTGGAGGCGAATCCACCTCTCGGACCCCCTCCTTGGGACCGCCCTGAGGCCGCCGGGGTAACCCGGCGAGCGGGAGCCCGCGGGTCCACCGCCACGGTCGCCGTGCGTCCCCAGCGCGCGCCAAGTTTGCTGGACTAGGCGCGGGGGCCGGCCAGAAGCAGGAGTTGGAGATTGGGCCCCCCTCCCCGAGCCAACCCGGCCAAGGAAAGGGGTGCAGCGCAGCCCCCCGCGCACTCACCTGCAGCAGCTCGCCGGGACCAGCGACGCGGAGCGGGCGCCTCGCTCGCGGGCTCTGTCGGCCGCGGCCCGGAGCTCGGGGGAGGGGCGGGGCGGAGGGGCGGGGCCGCGGCCGGCAGCGCCAGAATTAAACCCGGCGTGCCGCAGCTGCGCGCACCGCAGCCTCTGCCAGGGCCGTCACGCCGCGGGGCCAGCACGCCCCACAGGCCGCGTCGGGACTCCTGGAACGCAGCGGAGTCTGGGGGACCCGCTGCCCGGCTACGTCCGACCCAGAGGAAACCCGGCTTGGCGCGGCGCTATGTACCCGCGGAACCGGCCCAGTGCGCCTGCGTGCCGTCCGGACTTCACCAGGCCGGCAGGGCACCTACGTGCACGTCGGCCTCCCGCCTCCTTGGTGGCTTTAATTTACCAACCCCCGCCACTCCCCGGAGAGCGAAATCCGTGTCTCCGAGTGAGAATGTGTGGTTTAGCATCTTTGACCCGGAGGCGAGCTTGGCGCGCGAGATGTCTCAGAGAACACCTCCGACCTAGCGCCCTTTTAATGTCCCCTTCCTCCACGCCGCTAAGAAATTTTGTGGCCCCAGGAGGAGGACTCTTGTTGCTGGTGCCGCCTCAGAACCGTCTCTGGGGCGGCCAGAAACCTCCCGCCACCCCTGGCACCGCACTGTCCACGGTGCATTCGCCCTGGTTCAGCAAACGATCTGAGATTTCAGTGGAAAGGAGTCCTCTTTCAAATTGAAGATGGCTTGGCTAAAGAGACTATGGACGGGATGATCAACTGTATGAAAGCCAGGTGTTACCAAGACAGACATAATGCCAGCTCTCCAACCACCACTGATTCTCCTGAACCCATGCACCTAGCGGGCCTGACACGTGTCACAGTCTTTTTGTAAGCGTGTTAAAAGGAAGAGTCATCAAAAAGTCATAAGGCAAAATGCTGGCCTCTGGAGAAAAGAGGCGGTGAATCAATGCTTCCTTACAGTTCACTGCCAAGCACACCTGCAAATTCCTAAAACTGATGCACCCCGACTGTGAGCAAAGGGCAGCCCAAAAGTAGTCGGGACAGGAAGTATCATTTTCTCTGTCCCTTTGGGAGCTCTCTGGGTGACAGTAAGCAAACCCTTTCCTCCTCTGGGCCTCTGTTTCGTCATCTGTAAAGCAGGGTGTTTGGATTCTGTAGATACTCTCTGAAAGAAACAATGATTCTATGAAAGGGGAATTATTCCCATTTGGTAATAGGTGGGGAACCAGAAGCGGAGGAGTTCCTGCACTGAAAAACAAGTGTCTCTGCCTCCAGAATTCCCAGCCTCGACTTCTCTTTTGTTTCTCTTTAACTTTTTTTTTTTTTTGGTGGTTTGAACTCAGGGCTTTGTGATTGCAAAGCAGGTGCTCTACCACTTGAGCCACACCTCCAATCCGCTTTGATCTTGTTATTTTGGAGACTTGGGGGGTAAGGGGGTTCTCACTAACCATTTGCCTAGGCTGGCCTTAAACAGCAATCCGCCCCATCTCTGCCTCCCAAGTAGAAAGGATTTACAGGCTTGAGACTATTCGGAGATCAGCAGAAGAGTCAGTAAACATTTTTATAAACTCAAAAGGAAGCAAACCTGATCAATAAAAATATGGCAAAGCCAGGTACCTATGACTCATACCTGTAATCCTAGCTACTTGGGAGGCAGAGATCAGAAGGGTCTTTGCTGAAGGCATGCCCTGGCAAATAGTGAGACCCTATCTCCAAAATGGACTGGAGGTGTGGCTCAAGTGGTAGGTAGAGCGTAGGCTTTGCAAATGCAGATTCCTGAGTTCAAACCCCACTCCCACCAAAAAGAATTCTCAACACAAAAAAGGGCTCGATGAGTGGCTCAAGTGGTACAATGTCCACCTAGCAATCATGAGGCCCTGAGTTGAAACTCCGGTAATGTTGCCCCCCAAAAATTGTATATATGTACATATACATATATGCACATGTGTATAACTGTATATGCATGGAAAAAATAGATTGTGGATTTTTAATGGATTTATATTCGAAATTTTACTTTAATTGCTTTAAAAATTAAGATACAATTCATACACTGTAGAATTTACTCTTCAAGTGCACAGTTCAATGATCTTTAGTTATACTCACCAAGTTACAAACCCTCATCATTTATTCCAGAGCAACTTCATCTTCCTGATAAGGAACCCCATACCCATTAGCAATCAACTCCCCATTCCCTTCTTCAGCCCCTGACAGCCACTACACCACTCTCTGTCCCTGGATCTGCCTATTCTGGGCATTTCATATAAACAGACATAACAGTATCGGGCCTTTTGGGCTGGCTTCTTTCACTTAACATAAACTATAAGGCTCACCCGTGCTAGGGTGTTTAATCATTCTTCATCACCCTGGCTCAAATGTACCATTTCTCAGTGATGAAATTATCCTGAAAAGCAATCACAACAAAAGAACAAGCCTTTTTGGAGTAGAATAGTTTGCTAAGTGAAACATTTCTTTGAAGCATAACATGCAAAGATTGTCGAACACATCAATAGTGATTTTCACAAGTTTCCTTCCTCACCACATCAGGCAATTAGTTGTGTGTGTGTGTGTGTGTGTGTGTGTGTGTGTGTGTGTGTGAATACCTGTATCTGGGAATGATGAACCACATATTAACTGGACTTCTAGGAAAAGACTTGTTCAAACAGAGGTGTTTGAAAGAAAATACCATAAAATATATACAAATCTATACAAAAATAAAATTTAGCAAATGTGGTTGCTGACATCCATAATCCTAGCTACTCTGTGAGGCAGAAATCCTAAGAATCACGGTTCAAGGCCAGCCAAGGTAAAAAGTTAGCAAGACTCCATTTCAACCAATAAAACGCTGGATATGGTGGTACATACCTGTCATCCCAGGTCCCTGAGCCATAAATAGGAGGATCACTGTCCAGGCCAGCGTAGGCATAAACATGAGGCCCTATTCAAAAAATAACTACAGAAAAAAGAGCTGGCATTGTGGCTTCAGTGGTAGAGTACCTGCCTAGCAAGTACAAGGCCCTGAGTTTAAACCCCAGTGCTACAAAAGAAAAATCAAAATTTATACACACAAATACAGACTGTGCGTAGTAGTGTTGGCAGTCCAGGGAGACATGAACAACTGTAAAAAAGCAGTATTGAATCATAACTGCCAAACTCACTGTATTCCATGATATTCCACTGCACTGATGTGGAACCTCCTCCTGTTCTCGTCACAATAAGCACAATTATGGCCAGCACCTCCCCGTAAGCAGTTCAGCTCTCTGGTGAGATGTGCATTGCATTAAAAAGTGATCTCTCAGATTCTCATGAATCCCTTCCCCCCCTACTACATATAACATACAAAATCCATGGTCATTGACTGTTTCTGTTACCCATAACAGCAGGTCAACAGCAAGCTATCTGGAGTTAACCTTGGGGAGGGGAGAAGGCAGTCAAAAATTAATTGGGGCTGGGTACCTGTGACTCATGCCTGCAATCCTTGCTATTTGGGAGGCCAAGATTGGGAGGATTATGGTTCAAGTCCAGCCTTGGCAAACAGTTCGAGAGACCCCATCTCCAAAATAACCAGAGCAAAAATGGACTAGAGTGAGGCTCAAGTGGTAGAGTTCAAACCCCAGTCCCACTTTTGAAAAAAAAATTAATTGGGGTTTTTCCATTGCACAAGGGTGGTTCCCTCAACACTTTCATTGTTTGAGAGTGAAAGGGAGGAGTGAGGATAGGTAAGACACCTAAAAAATTAGCTAGCATTTGTTGCCCTTAACGCAGAGAAACTAAAGCAGATACTTTAAAAGCAACTGAGGCCAATAGGAAAAGGGGACCAGGAACTAGAGAAAAGATGAGATAAAAAAGAATTAACCTAGAAGGTAACACACACGCACAGGAAATCAATGTGAGTCAACTCCCTGTATAGCTATCTTTATCTCAACTAGCAAAAACCCTTGTTCCTTCCTATTATTGCTTATACTCTCTCTACAACAAAATTAGAAATAAGAGCAAAATAGTTTCTGCTGGGTTTTGAGGGGGTGGGGGGGAGAGGGAGGGGGCGGAGTGGGTGGTAAGGGAGGGGGTGGGGGCAGGGGGGAGAAATGACCCAAGCCTTGTATGCACATATGAATAATAAAAGAAAAAAAAAAAAGAGTGAACTGTACTTCCTGTGGTTCTTTTGTGAAAGGTTCTTCTATTGTTCCTGACTTTGAGTTCAGGTCTATCTTTTAAAAATAGCTGAGTAATCTATCCTCCACTTTTTCATTGTCTGATAAATCAACTTCATTTGTTAACTTTTCTTCCATATTACTGTTTCCATATTTGAATTCCAATTTAGAGCAAATAAAGTTTCACTGGTTTTTTTCTCCTTCTTTCCTTTCTGTGTGTGTGTGTGTGTGCATGTGTGATAACCGAGATTGAACCCAGGGCCTTGCATCTGGTAGGGAAGTCCTTTACTACTTGAGCTGTTCTTCCAGCCCTTTTGTATTGTGCAACTTCATGCAATATCATCAGTTATCTTCTGTGTACCAGAAATTGTGTGCAAACAGCAGCGGCCAACTGTTTAACTTCTCAGGCCTCAAGTTCCTTGTTTGTAAAGTGGATGTACATAACACCCACTGTGCTTCTTTCATCCAGTTGCAATAAGGACCAAACCTCCCAGAGTGGGTTGGACCAGAATGGATCTTAGGTACACTGTAGCTGGGAATCTGATACCTTCAGTGTCCCCTACAGGCCCAAGAGGGAGCATGGCAGCAAGGAGGTAAATCAAAGGGGAGTGAAGAAGATCCAGGCAAGAGGTTTTCAGAGTGAAACCAGACCTTTGGGATAGGTGGGCTTCAGGCAGGTCCTAGAAGCAATTTTCTTCTTTGTACTCTTCATTTCTTCTTCTTTTTTTTTTTTTTTTTGGTGGTACTGGGGTTTGAACTCAAGGCCTCATGCTTGCCTGGCAGGTGCTCTACCACTTGAGCCACTCCACCAGCCATTTCTCGTGTTGGGTATTTTCGAGATAGGATCTCTCAAACTATTTGCCTGGGCTGGCCTTGAACCAGGATCCTCCTGATCTCTGCCTTCTGCATAACTAGGATTACAGGCATGAGCCACCAGTACCCAGCTTCATTTCACTTTTTAAAAAATGGCACAATTCTAATTGAGAGGACTCCCCCCTCTCCCTTTGGAAAGTTTTTGTTATAGTCAAGTGTTTTGCAGAGTCATAAGAGACAGGGTTGTGTATGTTTTGAGTATTAAAGGGAGATCATGGTGACCAAGAGGGATGTATGTGTATAAGAGTGAGTCATGTGCATACCTGAACAACAGTGAGTCTTCTCAGAAAAAAGGTAACCTGGGGCAGGGGTGTGCATTTTGGGACAGCTGAGTCATCACCTGCAGATCCTTTTCCAATGGAAGAAACCCTTGGAGGCTGTAGATTTCCAGAGGGAACTTGTATGTTCCCTCACCTTTGCTCCAGACCTTATGCCACTAAGGGTAGTTCTTTCTAAAAAACACTTGTTAATATTATAAAACTCAATCTGCAAGTGACAATGTGACCCTGTGGTTTCCTCTTCCCAAAATAATGCTGAAGGGTCTCTCCTTTGGTGAAGCTAAAATAGAGAAAGCAGAAGGGGGTGACCATAACTGCTCTGCTCCTAATCGAGGTTATACTAGCTGGTCTGCCATTTAGCCATAACATTACAAAGCTTAGGAAATGAATGCAAAATAATCCAGTGGCTGACTTGTAAGAAAACAAGTAAGACAATTATTTTCTAATGTAGAAAGAAAATACAACCTAACTTATTGCAACATATAATAAGATAGCCCCAGTTCCTGGTTCATGGAAGCTACTGTTTGAAAAGTAAAGGACACATTGATTATTTGCCTTTAGTTATTTTAAATAAGGAAGATAAGACTCAGTTTGCATTAGGCTGAAAACCTATATGAATAAGTTTTCTGTGTTGCTGATAGACACAACCCTCATTCAGGAAATTCATGCTAAGAGTAATCACTATTCATAATTATAATCACTATATCCTTGTGGCTATTATAAAATATTTATATCTCATTCAAAAGGTATATGACATTCTACTAGGATCCTAAGTAAAGGGATTAGATGCACAACCTGTCCCGCTTAATTTAGAGTATTATTTATTTACCAAATGTTTATGGGGGGCCTATTCTGCCTTTATTACTGGGTTAAGCTTTAATTTTTGAATTTTGAATTTTTTGGCAGTACTGGGGTTTGAACTCAGGGCCTTGTGCTTGCTAAGCAGGTGCTCTACTACTTGGGCCATACCCCCAACACCTGGGTTAGTCTTTATAAAGGACACAAAGATGAATAATCCCAAGAAACTATATATCCTTTAGGGAAAAAAAAAGTATGTGTGTGTGTGTGTGTGTGTATAACTTCCTATCCCACATACACACACATGTGTAATACAGAGTATGGCTTGAATGGTATAAAATGTTATAATAAAATAAGAACATTTTAATAACACTTTATTGAGAGATTACTTCTGTGCTTAGCACTATAAAAAGAGATTCCGTAAACTACTCACTCCTCCTGTGAGGTAGTCACGATTATTATCTATAGCTTATGGAAAAGAAGATGGGGGCTCCAGGAGGATTTGCTCTCTGCAGGAAGCTAAGTGCTAGAGGCAGGATTCAAATCCAGGATGCTGGAGAGCAAAGCCAAGACTCTACCCTAATAACTTCCATCTGGGACAGTGTGTGCATTAGGTTGCAGCTGTTTTGGTTTTGTGTCTTTAATTATGTCTGTGATAATATGTTGAGCTGAGTTAGTGGACTGAAGCCTTCTCTCTCGTGGCAAGGAAACCCTGATCCAGTGATCTTTTGATCTTGACCTCACAGTGCCCTTCTCTAACCTGGTGGCTTTCAAACATCTGAGCCATCTTTTGATTCTCAGAGCCTTTTCATCAAACTTCTAGTGGGAGATAAAAATGAGTGTTCTCTAGTGCAGCTGAGTGGTGGGAGAAGGAAGCAACCTCCCATGGGAGGTGAGTCTTTGAGGGGAGGAAAGGAAGATACCCCATGTTTGACTGAGGATTATCACAGCTCAAACCTAATGAGGAAAACTGGTGTCAATAAAACCTGTCTTGTCACTAAGCGTTAACACCCTCCACCCTCTGTACCATGGCAGGGGAGCATCTGCTTCAACAGATTTACAGCCATGGACTAAATGAATTTCAGAATTAATCATGCTTAATGCTCTTTGATAGCTCCCTTCCATGGAGACCATCTTTAAATATTAAAGACGGCATGCTTACCTGGTAGTCCTCACAGCCTTGCAGGAAGGTGGACAAAGCTGAAGGCTGAGCATCAGAAGCAATGAATCAGAGAAAGCCAAGCTGGAGGAATGAGACGGCTCTCTGCTGGGACAATGACTAGAGGTCAGGGGCACCCTCTTTGAAATTCTGCTTTGACACTCAGAACCAAGGTCATTATTTATAGGACTTTTCTAAGGTGTTTTTGACTACCATCGCTTCTCTATTTCTCTAGGAAATACAGAATTCTAGAGAGCTATTCTTATTGTCTAAACAAATAAGTTCACCCAGCTCCTTTCACCGGCTTCTCTAGATCATCAGAATGGTCACTGGCTTATCTAATTCTCGCATGTGTTCAATGTTTGTCCATAGTATGTGTACTTTAGAACTTGCCTCTCTGTTATCTTTTAATGTATCTAAGGGACCTAGTCTATTTAACTCTCAGGCCATTGCCCAGCTAATTTGCATTGTTTTTATTGTGGTAGTTATTATTTTGAAAAACTGGAAATAATCTAAATGCTCTCCCATAGAGAATGATTGAGATGGTTTGGCTTAGCAACAGGGTAGAATGTTGCACAGTCAATGCAAATGCTAGGAATCTCATACTGTGATAGTCAGCTTTCTGTCACTGTGACAAAATACCTGAGGAAATCAACTTAAAGATGGAAAGATTTATTCTAGCTCATGGTTTCAGATGTTTCAGTTCATGGTTACTTGGCTCTACCAGGCAGTGGTGAGGCAGAACATCATGGTAGGGAACATGTGGTAGAGCAAGCTGCTCACCTCCTGGTGTCCAGGAGGCAGAAAGAGAGACAGGAAGGGGCAGGGCTCCAGCATCTCCTTTAAGGACACTCACTACCCAATGACCTTCTTCCTCCAACCAGGCCCACCCCCAAGCATTTCTACTTCCTCCCAACTGCTCCATCAAGCCTTCAACACAGGCGCCTTTGGGAGAAACTGCAAACCCCAGCTAGAACACACTCCATTGGTACACATGCAATAATCTTAAGGGAAAAAAAATCAGATACAAAGTAGAGTATATACACTGATACCAACCATGTAAAAAATGAATGCTTGTAAACTACCAAAAGCCAGCAATGATCTTTAAAAATAAAAAGTTATAGAAATATGTGTAGGTTTAGTAAAGTTAATTACACACACACACACTCACACTCACACACACAATCTATTGATGCAGAAATAATTCCAGAGTTTAGCAACTTCAGACAGCAACCATTTAGCAACCATTTATCATCTCACAAAGTTCTCAGGGCAGGAATCTTACCTACTTAGCTCAATGTTTCTGACTTGGGGTTTCTAATGAGGCTGTAGTCAGCACAACAGTAGGAGCTTACATGGTGGGTCATGCCTGTAATCCTAGCTATCTTGGAGATGGAGATCAGGAGGATTGCAGTTTGAGACCAGCCTGGGCAGAGTTCCTGAGACTCAATGGCTGGATACTGTGGTTCATGCCTGTCATCCCCAGCTACTGGGGGAAGCATTAATAGGCTGACCTGAGCATAAAGTAAGACTCCATCTCAAAAATTAACCAATGCAAAAAGGGCTGGTGGAGTGACTCAAATGGTAGAGTACCTGCCTAGCAAGCGCAAGACCCTGAGTTCAATGCCAGTACCAACAAATAAATAAATAAATGTCAATGGGGATGTCTGTCATCTGAAGGTTTTGCCAGGGCTGGTAGATCAACCTCCAAAAAAGACTCTGACTTACACAGTTGTTAGCAAAAACCCAACCATTTGGACCTCTCCACAGGGGACCTCTCAATGGAGAAGCTGATGACATGGCAGCTGGATTCCCCCAAAGCAAGTGCTGAGAGAGAAAATGTGAATGACCAGAATGGTAGCTGCAAGGTCTTTTATACTGTAAGTTCAGAAGTGACACACCATCACTTCTGTTATAGTCTGTGATCACCTAGACCAACCATGGCACAATGTGGAGGGCACTGTATGAGGTGTGACTACTCAGAGACAGGGATCATGGAAGCAGAAGCTTGGAGACTGTTTACTAGGCTTCCACAACTGTATTTCCTCAAATGCATGTTTCCCTACTAAATGTACATTTCAAACAGACATTAGAATAGATATTTCAAAATATCTAATCCTTCTAATTGTTACACTTTTCAAGACAAAATGTAGTTGGTACTTTCTACATGCCAGGTGATATGTGAAACTTTTTATATGCAACCCTCCCAACTCTAAGGAGGAACTTACTAGTTGTCTCATTTCATAGACATGGAACTTGAAGCACAGAGAGGTTAAGTAACCTTCCTAAGCATATCTATCCAGTCAGTAAGGAAATCAGAATCTGAACTGAGTTACTCAGTTAGGCACACACACCATCACTAACTCTCTTGTTTCCCTCTACTCATAGGTTTTGGAGTTAAATGTCAACCTATCCATGCTTTATGAGTTGAGAACTATGACTCCATGTAAGTACAGTTATTCCCAGAATAAGCCAAGTTTCAGACTGGAGGTTAGGCTCACTGAGTCCTTTATCAACACGTATGACAAATGGTAGTAACTGTTCTGTCTTGTCCCCTACTTGCCTCTCCCAGCACTCTGGCTCCCTGGCTATCCTCAGAATGTTCCAGAGGTGCTCCACACATGCTCCTGCCTTAGATCATCCGTGCATGATGTGCCCCTTCCCCCAGACGAGCATGTTCCTCCCTTCCTCTCCTGTCCTCAAATACCAACTTTCTAGACAAGTCCACTGTCACCATGGTCTTTAAAATCACCACCCCAGCCCTTCACATACTCTGATCTTTCTTTCCTCTTCCCTTCCCACAGCATTTATCACCAACCACATCTTAATTATTTCATTTAATATGTTTACATTTCTCTCTGTACCAGAATGCAAGCTCCATGGGGCAGGAATTTGGGTCTGTTTTGTTCACTGATAATCTCTAGCACTCAAACAGTGCTGGTACACGATATGTGTTTGACAACACATGTGTGTTGAATAAGTCATGAAATAACCACACGGGGCTTAAAGTATTTTAGTATCAGAGTAGCTCAGTTGAAAATTGAATTTATTTTCCAGCCTTACTTCCTTAAATTTGATAATGATGTTATCTAAAGATTTTTGTCAGCCAGGCACCAGTGGCTCACATCTGTAATCCTGGTTACTCTGGAGGCAGAGACCATGAAGATTGTGGTTTGAAGCCAGTCCAGACCAATAGTTCAAGAGACCCTATCTTGAAAATACCCAACATAAAAAAGGGCTGGTGGAGTGGCTTGAATGCTAGATTGCCTGCTTAGCAAGCATAAGGCCTCAAGTTCAAACCCCAGTACCATAAAAAAAAAAAAATCAAAAACATATTTCTGGAGAAAATTGTTTTCTTTTAATGAACATTGTACATCCACTGCCATATTTGTCCATTTTTAAATTAGAGGAGATGTACTGAAAGTGGCCAGAAGCAACAAAAGCTATAGAAACAGAAGATAAACAACCTATGAGATAAACAAGGTCAGGATTAAAGTATTTCCCCTGCCCAGGTAATGGTTGTTTCTTCTGTGCAGTGACCCTATAAAACCTGAGCAAATATTTATTTTTGACATAAGAAGTCAGTTAAGCAAAGGAAATTTCATAATGAATGAAATGAAAGACTTCCTTCCCTTATTTATTCTGGGTAATCTATTGATTTTTAGTATGGTTTTATTTCCCCAGACATAAGAGGTATTGTTTGATGAAAAGTCAGCATTCATTCTACCTTTGCCCAGCTCTACCTGGAATGACTTACTATAATCTTGCTTATTTTAGAGTGTCAATAAACCAACTGACTGTGTCGTCAAAGAGGGTCTCATTGACACTCACCTTTTATTCCTCAAACCCACTGATCAGATCAACTAGAGTAGTAATGACTAAACTTTATTAGATATCTGTTAAGTGCTAAGTGTCATGCCTGTATTATCTCTAACACTTTCACCAACTCTGTCAGGTACCCATGATAGTTATGGAGCCCAGTGAAGTTAAGCAATTTGCTTAGATCACACATCTAGGACCACAACTCAAACCAAGATCATCTGTGTGATTCCAAAATCTGGGCGACATTCAAGGGGCCACTCTCTGGCCCTAATCATTAGAAAACTTACATCTGGGTCCTTAGGCCAAAGCATGAATACATTCCTGAGTTGTGAGGCCTAACTTTTGATTTTCTTGCCCTCTGCATGACAAATGTCAAAGCAAAGCAAAACACAATGGAAGCAGGCTGAACCCCATGCTGGATTTTCATTTTTGGAACTGTTGAGAGACAAATCTAGATAAATCTAGAAAGTCCTTATCCCCTGGCTCAATCAAGCACATTCTCCCTTTCTGCTGGACTGACTGAACCTGGGTGCTGCCCTGTGCTCACTGAAGCCTTGCCACAGGCCAGAGATGTGGGAGGTGTCCTGTGTCACCTTTCTGTGCTCCACTCAGCAAATCAGCAGCCTAGTGCTCCCAGATAACAAAAGAGGAGCAAATTTTGGTCATTTTATACCCTTTATCTTACCTTTCAGTACCTCAAACTTGATTCTCAGTGCTTGTGACTGTGGGTTCAAAGAAGGGATGAAGTAATGGATTGGAATGAGCTGTGCCATTTAACTGACTTTTCAGGGCACATAGGAAACAGTATTACAGGCTCTTTTCACTTTGTTGAAGAATGGCAGAATCACAACAAAAGTGCACAAATCTGGAGTGCCTCCAAGAGCAGAGGCACTGCTCACCCTCAAACCAACCCTGAGGAGTGCATGGCTTTATGCTCATTATATATGTGAGGAAACTGGTTCCAAGAAATTAGTGAAGGCTGTACAGCTAGTCCAAAGCTCACCAGGGCTCTCTAAAAGGTGGGAACTTTAAACTACTGGCTGCCTGGTCACAGCTGTGTCCTGCAATGCCCTGTCTTTCCACAAAGGGGGAAGTAGCAGCTCTCAGCAGGCACATCAGTGCAGAAGCAGGGAGGCATCACTGACTTGAATCTACCAAGCTGAAGGTGTAACTCCAGTGATGCAAACTGAAACCCTCCCTGTCTCCCTCCCCCCATAGCAGGTAGATCCGTTGGTGGTAGTAGTTGGTGTTTTTCATGAACACGAATGCCTTTCGTGACATCTTCTCTCCTGTTCATACTGCTTTTTTTTTTTTTTAATAACCCTGATATCTTTATCCACTGATAGCTTTTTAAAATAACACTGATAACTTCATACCTGTATGTTACCTGTGTGGCTCTAAAAGATTAGATTCTTTAGATTCTCTGAAAGAATTAGAAGGTTGTCAGGAGTACCTGCCTTGTCCCCTCCTCCAACCCATAGTGTCAGGAGATCTGAGTAGAAAACAGGAAGAAGACGTTTTTTCATGTCACTAATGTGTTTTGCGGGAAGCTGTGGTCTTCAATTTTATCATCAATGAGGCTGTTAGAGATTAGGGACCTAACCATTATCACATACCATTGTGTCCACCTAACTTAATCCTCACATTCTCCTCACTAGGTACACAATGATACAGTTCCCAGTTTATAGTTGAGAAAACTAAGGCTCAAACAGGTACATTACTGGCCCATCCAGTAACATAACATCCAGCTGTAAGAACGAGGGTGACACCCCTCCCTCTTCTCTGTTCTCATCCTCCCTGGGTACTAGAGTCAGCTGGGAGCCCTTAAGCACACCAACATGATTCAAACCCAAATCTCTGGAGTTGGGTTGAGGCATCCGTAGTGTTTTGGTTTGGTTTGGTTTGGTTTAGTGTTTAGGTGACTGAAATGTGAACATGCTGCGCCATCTGATATGTAACACAAATTCACACATCAAATGGGTGTTTTGTTTGGAAGATGGAGGATGCTTGCATCCCAAGCTGGGCCAGCAGGTGACTCTGGGAAGTCAAGCATGGGCATGTTCACACATCTGCATGAATGGTACCATGTGAACTAGTGCTGTGTAATGGTTAATGGCTGTGCAGGTCTAGTCAGTTTCTGCAGACAGAGGATTGGATTTGAATCCCTGCACCTGTCAGTTGCATTGCTCTGAGCATGTTATTTAAGCCCTCTGAGCCTTGGTTTTCTCATCTTTAAATAATGAGAAATAATGGTGAAGCCATTTGTCACCACGCACTACCGACGGCAATCGGCACACCGTCAAAGGCATACACCATGTAGCTTAAAGGACATATTCAAAATCTGAAGAGAGATTCTGCCTCCTCCATTCTGGTAACCAAGTATTGAGCATTCCCCTCTTCATTTGAAAATTGAAGTCATTTGCCTCAGTGAGTTAGCACCAAGGGTAATTGTCCTAGATATGAGCCAATATCTATGTAGATAGTTTATAAGCAGACAGTGGGGTAGATTGTGGACCAGGCACATAAAAGGGAAGCCCTAAGTGTTCTGACTACAGGTGGGGGACCCCCCTAGGGCAATTGGGTCCCCCTTAGGAAAAGCTTTTGGCTCCTGATATCCAGGAAAGGTGCAAAAGGTGAGAAGGAGGGGTAGAATAGAAAGGGTGGCTGAAAGCCAATTTTAGGATATGGGGGGAAAGTGGGGGGTTCCCAAGGAGGCCAGCTAGACCTGCTGCTGCTCCTTGACTATTTTGTTCATATGATTATCATCTGAGAAGGCAGCTTCCCATTTATCTGAATGTTCATCCCTTTAGGCCCAACTCAAGTCTTGCTCTTCTATGGTTTCTAGAGGAAGGTTAGCAATACTTTCCCTGAGACTGCAGGCTTTTCTCCTGATGTTGTTAGTTGCCTTTAAATAAGCACATCTTATTTTAAATTAGTCTTTATGTTTTTGTGGTGGTAGGGGTTGAATCCAGGGTCCCACACATGCTAGTCAAATGATCTACCACAGAGCTACATTCTCAGCCCTAAAAATATTTTTGAATTCCTAGAAAATGGAAACAATATTTCATACTTCTGTTGAACTCCACCCTCCCCTACCATAGAGGTTAATGCAAGAGTTTGACTCAATAGATAAAAGTACATTGCTTTTATTCATGACCTCACCAAGCTCTGAAGTCAAAATGGCTTAAGGATCTTCTAGTTTAGTAGAGGCAAATGTCCTTTTGAGCCACAGGCCAAATCCTTTCAGAAGTATTTCATTTGGCCAAGTCAGTGCTTTTTAGATAAAGAAAAAATCCTGAACCTGAATGCCTGTAGGTGGCAGGTGCCTGTCCAGTCCTCTGTCGCCTAGCTGCTTCTAACATCTGATGATTGCACACACTTGATTTGTCACCGAACCCCTGAAAGTCACTTCGGTTGATGAGCTCTACTTTGAGTTCTGCTCCCCAAATCCTTGGATCTCCCCCTCCCAGCATCTCTGAGCTTTCAAAGGTAGGGGGATTTTGAGGAGTATGTTCCACTGGTGGAAAACTCTGACTGGATCAGTTCCCCCTAGATAAAGTCACAACTGAGAGTCACTGGCTGAAATTAACCTGCTACACATTAACTATTTTACATCCTTCAGGGAGCTGGCTTTTTACTGCAGAATGCATTCCCCATTCCCATCATCCCCCCTTCCCATTAGCAGGTTGATACAGCCTTTCAGATGCCTTTCCCAACCTGTTCTTTAGGAAGAAGGCATGTGACTGGGAACAGCATTTGATGGTGGCCCTCTGAATATGGCCTTTAAACTTTCCCTTTATGTCCACCTAACCTTTTTCACTTTAGATTTCTCAGCCATCTTGGAATAATCTTACATCTGACCAGCTCATTAGACTATGAGTGATTTGAGAGTTCAGGATGCACTAGCATCCCCAAAAAGCTGTAATGTGAGTATGTGATAGATCTAAATTGATCTTATCTCACTTGGCCTAGACACTTTCACAGCTTTATGCTGCATGGAATTGAACTTGTGCCTGAATGAACAGGAATGCAACCCTGATAATTATTTACCAGGTGGAACGTATTTTTTGTGTTTCTTTCTATCTTAAGGGAACTCTGTCAAGTGTCTGGTTCTATTTTGACGGAGGGGACTGTAAACTTGTTATAACCTGATGAGGAGAAAACAAATCCCATATATTTTTTGTTTTCAGGAAAAATCATGTCCACATGAAGGGCCATCTGGAGAAGTGGGTGTGTAATAAATCACTGTTAGCACCAATTAGACTTACAAGGGGCCCAGTTATTTTCTTGCAAGTAGAAACAGGAAGAAAAAAGCATTGGCTTCTGAATATTGTCATGGACTTCTTGTGGGAAAGGCAAGGTCAGGAAGACCCCAAGCTGTCAGTCTGAGAATAAAGGAGCTGTTCTATTGGGAAATGGAAATCTGAATTCTTCTTTTCTTCTTCAGCTGTAGTGCTCACAAAAATCAATTTTTTTTATCATGTAGGTTTTGTTTGGTGGAACTGAGATTTGAACTCAAGGCTTGAGCCATGCCTCCAGTCCATTTTGCTCTGGTTATTTTTAGAGATGGGAGTCTCATGAACTATTTGCCCAGGCTGGACTTGAACTGTTATCCTCCTGATCTCAGCCTCCTAAGTAGCTAGGATTACAGGCATGAACCACTGGTTTATGTAGCTATTCTTGTATACTTTTAAAAGATATGGTCTTTTGCAATGTGTACTAATCCATGATTTTAATCAAAATACAGGTTTCCTAGTTAATACCTCTTAGTAGCTCAATCACCACTGGTAAACCACATAACTCCCTTAGCCTCTTCTTCCCCATTTGGAAAGTACAGCTAATGGAAATTACCTAGCATGGCTGAGCACCTGGTACCAAGGTACACAATAAACATGATTTTCCTTTGCTTGTGAGAAAAAAATCAAAGTCTACATACAAGTAATATAAAGTAGCACAAATTTAAACACCAAAGTAATTAGATAACAACCTAAATGTTAGACAATGGACTGTTGAAATCAATTCTCTGTTGTATATATTGCCCTTCTTCTATTAACAAATTGTACCCTCTTGTTAACCAGAAAGAATCACTGTATCCCAGCTGTTTATGCAATGATTGATCAGGCATAGATACATGATCCAATATGAGTCAAAAAGAACTTAGATTTTTTTTTCTACTGAAAAGAATATCCTCCCTTTTTGGTGGAGAGTTGAATGATTGACATTCATATTTGCAGGTGGTATGATCCCCATCATATAGAGAAGTCTGGAAAATGAGCAGTGAAGAGCTCTGGTGACATCAGTTCCTGGTCTCTAGCACTGCTTGGTTCTTGCAGTTCAATGGGCAATTCCAGTATTTTTTCAATTCTCTTTTCCCTTAAGCTCCTTATAGTGTCCTTTATGTTACTTGCAACTGCAGGAATTTTGACTTACAACTTATGAATCCAGTCACCTTGATAATTAGGAAGACTTCATAGTTGCATGCAATTTTGGGAAATTTTCCAAATAGCAAAAGAAAATTATGTGAATGATAAGTGTTGCAGCAATTCAAAATAATTATGTACATGCAAAATAAGTGGAAAAGAAATATCTTCACATTTTAATAGATGTTTAGCATGGGTGTTGAGTTGTGGGTAAATTTTTTCCCCTCTCGTATAGTGGAGTTAAAAATTACCAAGCCACATTTATCTGAACAAAACAAATGTGATTCACTCAGCTTTTACACCTGACTCATTGGCTTCATATGCACATCCACCATTGCCTCTTTGGATCTGAAAGAGTTTTGTTGCTGCTGTTACTGTGGTTCTAAGGATCAAACTCAGGCCTTTGTGCATGCTGGGCAAGCACTAAACCAAGCTTTACTTTCAGCCCTTGGTTTGTGTTTTGAATTAAATGGGTAATCTTTTATTGTTTCCAGCCCTCTTTTCCCAGATGGTTCTGTGGTGTATTGAGGTGGCAGTGTGTGACTTTATGACAGGAGGAAATGTCAAGTTTTAGATTTGTATACCCTTATCCTTATGCTTCAATCAGTGTTGGTGCTGGCAGTTCTTAGCCATGTCTCTTGGGTACTTGGCTGACTTGTACTGCTGACATCTGTACTTTGGGGGAACTGTAGCTTTTTCTGGCTCAGTCAGGGCTCAATGGTCTTCCCTTGTGACTTGTTCCCAGCCCCCATCTTGACACTTGTGTAAAGGACACTTAAAGCATTCACACAGACCCTTTGATAAATCATATTGTGTTGTTTTTGTCTTAGTTGTCAAATGATCCTTTATTAGCTTACTTTCCTGTGTGGCTCATAGCATCCCACCATACCACCACTGATATCATCGATGAGGTCATGAAGATAGTTGCCTTCACAATTGCAGCCTATAGATTGGGCAGTCTCCAGGATCTCTGTAAGGTTTCAGAGAATGCTTTGACTAAAGATTGGTGCTCCATCTGTCAGGCACTGTCAACAATCTCATCAAAAGTGATATTTCTAGTCAGGTCCTGGTGGCTCAAACCTATAATGCTAGCTGCTCAGAAGCAGAGATTAGGAGAGTAGCCTGAGCTACCCCAGTGCAGCACGGGAGGGGAGGGATGATATTTCTAGTGCCAGAGGTGTGGTTCAAGCAGTAGAACACCTACCTCACAAGCACAAAACCCTGAGTTCAAATCCCAGTACTGTCAAAAAAAGAAGGAAAAAAAGTGATATTTCCATTGTGCTTAATGTTTTTCCGTGTCTTTTGTCTTTGATTCTTTGAGAGTTTTGATGCTCAGGGCAGAAGCGAAAGGTCTGAGCCTATCTGTTCTGTTCTGAATGGTCAGTTTCCCTGTGATCTTTTACCCTTTACATCATTGGTTGCCTTGGCAATGCCATCACCACCCTTTCTTGGAGACAAACCTGAGGGGAGGAGGATCGGTGGAGGGAGGATATGACTTTGGTCTCATTGGGACTGATCTTGGGCAGCACTGTAGCTGGGACCAGGGTCGGATGAACACAGATGCAGTGAGCTGAAGAACGCTCCACCTTTGCTTCTTTACGACAAAAGCTGAAGACGGGCTGTTACGATTCTCCTTCCAGTGCTACATGTTGGCATAGGGCACATGTGAGAGCCCTATCACAAGTGTCAACAAGGAGCAGGACACACAGTCCCTCCCTTTGGGGATTCCCTTCCCTCAATGCATCTACCAGCCCTGATCTCAGCCCTGGATGGAGAAAAAGGACACAAAAGCCTCATTGTCTCCTCCAACCTCTGTCTTTCCTTTGGCTTGAAAAAAAAAAAAAAAAAAAGTCCCACCTTCATGTGTATCAAGGACATCCTTTATGCCAAACCTCAGTTCTCTCTACCAGGGCTTTAGAGTTCAGGTTCACTTCCTTCTGACCCTTGATATGTTAATGGTGTCTACAGGAATTTAGAAAATTCTTTTCTTTTTTGGCACCCTCTGACTTTTAAAGATTGTGTTTCTAGAAACTCCAATTTGAAAGTTAAAAGCATAACTGCTGCAAAAATCTCAAACCTCTCTGAGGCAAGAAAAGATCCTTTAGTCTAATTAAGGAAAAAGTCCTTCACAAAATATAAAAAAGAAAAATATGTTTAGATATATTATCCTTTCTACATTCATACATTATTTCTATCAGATCCTTTACCTTTTTGCCTATCACCCAAACTCTGTGGCAACCGCTCCCCAAATAAAATGGAGTAATAATGGATATTGTTTTTTAAATGCTTATGGAACTGTCAGACTAATGTGCTTTTAAGCTTTACAATGAGCTTGTAGATTTCATGTCCCCACTGAACAGAGAAACTGGACTTTAGAAAAGGTGACCTATACAATGTAACAGAGCTAATTTGAGGGAGAAAAGGCCTTTGGAAAACTTATTTGTATCTTTCTGCTTGTTTTCATTTTCTGTCAGAAGTCACACATTTTATTCAAATGTTGCAGATTTGAGGCTGGTGGTAAAGCCCTTGCCTAGTATGAGTAAAGTGGGTAAAACAAACAAAAGCCAGAAAACAAAACCAAGATAAACAAACAAACAAACAAATACATAAACACTGCAAATGTCAAACCATAAAAAAAAAAGAAATTAAAACTGAAAAAATAAGCCAGGCCTCATGGTTCATGCCTATAATCCTAGTACTCAGAAAGCAAAGATCAGAAAGATCACGGTTCGAGGGAGACCCTATCTCAGTCAATAAATAGCTTGGCATGGTAGTCTGTGCCTGGCACCCCAGCTATGCAAGAGGCATAAACAAGAGGATTGCCTTCCAGGGTAGCCGGGGTATAAACACCAGACCCCCATCCCAAAAATAACCAAAGTGGGGCTGGTGATGTGGTTCAAGTGGTAGAGCAAGAGCAAGCCCTAAGTTCAAGACTTCAGTAATGCCAAAAAAAAAAAAAAAAAAAACCCAAAAAACCCCAAATATCAATTCATTAAATAAGATAATGTTGATGCTTAGAACACTGCTTAGAAATTACTGAGCACTCAATACATGGCAAGTATTATTTATTATTGCTGTTTCTACTGATGACCAGCAGGTAAGTATTTTAGTGTGCGCAGAAGCTAGACCATCATGGCTGAATCTGGGTACAGGTTGGTTCTTCAGCAGCTGAGGAGGAGAGTTGGGAGGACAGGAAATCCTGACTGAGAGGGTAACATGAAGCTGGACGGCCCCTTTTCTTTTGAATGGCAGTGCAAGTGACCTGGCATCTTACTCAGGCTTTACCAATAAATACTGTGCAGAGGCCATTCAAGGTCCCTTCTGTGGTCCAGTTTCCTTACCTTGAAGATGGTGGGTGTGGACAGCATTGGATGATTGTTGAGGTTTCTTTCCAATGTGAGGAGTCCTGGAAAAAAATGGTATCCTCAGAGATGGGAGACTCTAGACAGCTCAGGCAGCCCCATGGAGCTTTGCTGGCCACCAGTGTCTCTCTGCCTCTTGTCCTCTTCTGATATCCCCCTGCTCAACCCTAATTCAGGGGAGAAAAAGGAATGTAGTGACAGAGAGAAAATGGAAATGGGTAGTAGGAAAGTACGACAAAGTGGCAGATGATGGGGATAGTGGAAAGACCTACACATACACTTTTGAGAAAGGATACAGGAAAAGGCAGGGGCATTAAAGAAAGGACATTAATTTCTTTTGTTCATCACATAATATAACAACCGATATTTATAAGTGTTGTCCTAGGCCTGGCACCTTGTTGAATGAGTTACATGCAACATCTCATTTTATAGATGATTGAGAAACTCAGCCTGCCATGTTAATTCTTTCCCCAACATCAATGATTAGTTAGGGACAGGACTAGGACTTGAACTCAGTCTCTCCAACTCCAGAGCTTTTTTCACAAACGCTAGTCCATACTGCTTCCCTGCTTGCACCGTCCTCTGAGCAAGGGAATGTCACTATTCCTTTCAAGGCCAACTTAACACTTAACCTGCTCTCATGGTTGACCCAGAATTATGTGTTCACCATTGCAGCAGACAGATAAAAGGACATCTATTCCCCAGTCACTCACCTCTTGATGACACCCTGGAAGACTTGGTAAAGAAGATTCAAAACAATGATGTATAAATGGAAAGTCTCTTTGTGTTGGATGCTGACATATAGGACAGTTGTTTCAGCTTCTTAGCTGACTTAGTCTAATGTTGAAACTAATCCTTGTTCCTTCTGAGTGCAAGACCAGCCTTGCATATACCCCCAGATGGTCACATATGGCTGAGCTCTGTGGGATAATACACACATCAGTAAGTGGTGACCACTCCTAGCTAACCACGGCACATTTTCTTGGTATGATTCTATCAGAAAGCCAGAGTAAGCCTCATTGTTTGCACCTCTAGGCCACCAGGATCGCAGGAATTATGGTTGAAAGCATCATCACACAGATATGATGATGCCCATTAGAGGTCTTTCACATAGTGGTCATTTCCTTGCCTGGCATTTCAGCTGTAGGACTGCAAGGAAGCTTGAGGAGGAGAAATGTATCAGAGGCCTATACAACAATCTCCAAGGTGTATGCATCTCCCCTAGATCTTGTGTGTTTTAATGTGGGGATTCTATTGATCTTGGAATCAGTCGGTCTCAGGTTAAATTCTGCCTCTGCCACTTAAGACTGGGGAGCAGTGGGACCCAGGCTCACTCTTGGAACTGCAGGATCCTCTCCTGTCAAGAGGAATCACAACTAGAGTGTTGTGAGGATCAAGTGAGTTGGTACATGGAAAGCACCAGCATTGAGTCTGGAACATCACAGATTTCACTCAGTGCAAATCTTTCCTCTGTTTTGATCATTTACTGCTGTATAAAATGCCATTCTAGACCTTAGTACCCTAAGGACAATGCCTATTGGCCATGAAAAACTTTAGTGAGCTTTGTGTGGATAACAACCATTTATTTGTTTGTGGTTCTGCAGCCTGTACTGGGCTTAGCTGAGTGGTTCTTCTGTTGTTCTCACCTAGGGCTGGTCATGCTCTCATCCCTCCCATTGGGAGGGATGGCTTCTTCCACATGTTAGGCACCCTGGAATAGTGAGGACCTTGCCAGGAGTCTCACCATCCATGAGGTCTCACCATCAGGATGGCCAGCAAGGACAATTTCATAAGTACACAACATGTGCAGTCATACAGGGCCCCATGATTGAAAGTTTTAATGTGCTATTAGGTTTAATATTCTGTTGTCACTGTCTTGAGATTCTTAATAATTTTAAAACAAACTACTGTACATTTCCATCTTATACAAAACCCTTTAGACTCTTTGACCAGTGGCTCAGAGATCCAAGAAAGTACAGGTGAAAGCTGAAAGACTTCTTAAGACTTTCTCTGGGGCTGGGCATGGTGATTCATTCATGTAATCCAGCTACTTGGTAGGCAAAGAATAGGAGGCCAACGTGGGCAAAAAAAGTTAGTGAAATCCCATCTCAACCAATAAGCTAGTCATGGAGGTTCTTGTCTGTAATCTTAACTATGTGGGAGGTGTAAGTAGATAGATAGCAGTCTGGGGCAGACCCCAGGCAAAAACACAAGATCCTATCCAAAAAGTAACTAAGGCAAAAAGGACTGGGTCGTGGCTCAAGTGGTAGAGTGCTTGCTTAGCAAGCATGAGGCCCTCAGTTCAAATCCCTATCATTAAAAAATAAATAAATAAATAACCTGAAGCAAAACAAGCAACAAAAATGACCCAGTCTGGAACTGGCTCAGTATCACTTCACCGCATTTCATGAGCCAGAGCAAATCATGAGTTCATCCCAGCAGGCAAGTCTTTGCGGCCATCGCCTCACTTCCATTTCCTGTTTCAGCATCCCCATGAACATCTGGGCCCTGACAATGCTCCTTGGTGCTAAGAGGCAGATTCCTCCCTCATAAAAAGAGGGAGGATAAATGGTAGACTCAGAAATCTCCAGAAATGAAGTATGACTACATGACTACACTTTAGGAGAGTGGAAAGAGAGAAACTCACGACCTGAGGCTGACCTTGTCTCTCTGGGGTCTGACTGACTTCCTTGGTCAGCCAGCCGTGGCTTGGGGGTCACCCAGAAGAGATGATTGAGTCTTCCAGAGGCTGTGGGCAGATCAGCATCCTACAAGTGACTGTGGGTAAACTGGGCCACAGAACCTGATGGAGATGCTTTTCTTTATTATCAGTCATTTACAAAGTGCCAACAAATAGGTGCAAAATAGTGTCTGCACCTATGTCAATATAACCATGACTGTAGGAGAGGGTTTTGGTCACATAAGGCTGTATCCCCTTAACCCTAATTAAAGTGGGGATTGATGATGAGGGGGAATTGGAGATTTATTCTTACTATTCCCTGTGCCCAGGGACTCAGTCAGTCCAGTCCTTTCTGGTTGGCTCATGTAACCTCTTGTGCTAGCACTGAGACAGATTAGAGGGACTGTCCTCTCTCTGGAGCACTGAGCAGGGGATATGACCACCCTCTTCTATAAAAAAATGTTCATGAAAGTCAAATGAGCCTCATGGAAAATTTTTTATTTGTTTATTCTTTGAGACAAGGTCTTGCTATGTAGCCCGAGGTAACCTTGAACTTGTGATCTTCCTGCCTCAGCCTCCCTAGTGCTGGAATTATAGATATGTGCCAACATGCCTGCCTTATTGAAGCAAGAATCACATTGACTATGCAGAATGCTTTCCTGACAACCCAACGGTGGCTAGTATCCATTTGGATAAGAACTTCCAGATCTTCAAATTCCGTCCCTGATAAAAAAACAGGGATAGTTCCTGCTCTCAGACAAGTGGAGGAGACAGTCCTACTCACAGGTACAACTAGGGACTAAAAAGTGAGTGAAGGAGGGAAAAGGAAGTTTCCAGCAGATAGTGTTGAATGAGGGTCACTGCGTGGCTGGGTTCCAGGTTGCAGCAAAGGTGTAATGGAGGGTGGAGCCTCCTCAAAACCTCCACACCCCCGTGCCCTGGTGGAGTGGGGGTGCTCTCTGAGGGCAGGGGCTGGGTCTTATTCATCTCTGCAGGAAAGGCTGTCACCTGTGTGGGCTTAACATATAGCAGCGATCAGGAGTGCACACAAGCATGGGTTCAGGTGAAGGTCCTCTGATGTCTTCACTAGAACCCCTCTAATCCCACTTCTTTCCCTCCTTCATTCCAAATACACATTCAACTGCACTTCTGGGCTCCTAACTGGAGGGGCAGCAGGAAGGAAATTTTGCCAAGATTTTTATTTTACTTGAGTCCTACTTTGCTTTCTCTTCATGTAGCTTCACAACTCTTGAAAAACGCTCTCGTGCCTGCCCCAATCCCTTGCCCGACGCTGCTGGATATCCTTCTTTTCTAATTTCCAGGAGATCTCTGGTCCACAGGCTGCAAGCACTTTCCTGTCTCCAACACCAAAGAGCCCCATGCGCATGCGCATTGGAACCCCAGGAGTCTCTTGATTTCTGTAAGTCCCATTTAAACCGCTGGGCTTGCCAGGGAGCCCTTCGTTCAATTCTTGGTGGATTAGGGTCATTGAGTTTTTTAATCAACTGCTGGGTTCCATGCAATCCTCTTTACAAACTTTTTGCTTAGTATGCATCTAGAGGCATTGACGCCCGCCTGCAAAGCTGGAGGCCAGGGAGTTGAGTGGAACAGGGGAGGTTGCAGAAAAATCCCAGGCTTCTGATCTAGCAACGTCATTTTAATTATTGCAAATCCGTCATGGCTGCCAAATGCTCTCTTTCTGCCTCATTATTAACTGGGAAACTTGCCGGCCAGTGGCTTTGTTTCCCTCAGGGGGCACTTCCAGCCTAGATAGACACAGGTGGGCTGTTGCACTTTGTGTATTTACCTTCCCAAGGAATGCACTGGAAACATATTGTGCACGGGGAAGTGGGTCAGGTTGGGTTCCCAGGCGCCACTGTATACCCTTTTAGTTCCACTGATACCCTTTCTTCCTTCTGCCCTGAGGCTCTTGCTGTTGGCTTTTGCCAGACAATGGAAACTGGCACTGCAAGTGGAATAGACTAGGCCTTTATTTCTGGTAAGTCAGGCCTCTGTCCTGCCCACACCTTTGGCCTCATTAATGTTGCCAGCTGCAGATGCAATGTGAAGGGTGCTGGCTAAACTTTCTGAGGATGTCAGTTGTAAGCAGTGCTACTTTACATTTTGTGCAGCACTTGTAAGTTTCCAAAATGCTTTCGGATGCATTAATTATCTCATTGGATTTCTCCAGTATGTTGGAAGAAGGTGGAGCAGCTCTATCCTCATTAAAAAATTCTGAAGCTCAGAGCATGGCTAGAGTTGCAGCATGAAGAGGAAGAATAGGGAACTAGAACTTTTGATCCTTAATCCAGATACTTTGGGTAGTCACACAAGTTATCAGTATTTCACCAATAATCCTGCTGGATAACAGAACAGTTTGTTCAGTTTGTTTGTCGTCTTCCTTTGCACAATGAACTGATGTGCAAAGGGAGACAGAGGGACAGAGGTGGGGGCCTGATTTCTCCACTGAATCTTTCACAGCTGTAACACTTGAAAATCCCCTTTATTCTCATTACCAAGATTTCCTACCTTCTAAGGTGTGGGGAAAACAGGAACAGTGAAAACCATTCAGTGATCAAGCTGACGTCACAAAAGTCTTCCTCCAAGTAGGGTTTTAGTGATGGATTCAGTAGTGACATTAGGGAGCTCAATGCTCCCCAAAAATGCACTGCAGTATTGAGGACTTCCTTAGCTGTCAAGTATGAGGTCAGTCTGTAAGTGGCTTCCACCCAAGGCTGTGCTGAATTTCCTTCAATAATTCCATGACTGAAAACTCCATGACTTTCAGATTTTTTTAAAAAAAAATCAGGTACTTGGAGGTTAAGATTATTAAAAATAGGGTTGGGGATAATTTAAGAGAAAGCAGTAGAAAAGAACAATCCTCTAAATTCTTGGCCATGCATTTAGAGGCATCTAGGCAAAGTTAAATGAACAGAAAGTCATTCCTCTGAAATCCTGTTGTCTTTCCTCAGGCACTACTTTTAGCCCAAAGCTACAGAAAAGGAACAGTTTGGCAGAAATCACTGATGGCCACCTTCATTCATTACTTTGCTCATTTACAAACATTTGTTAAGCACCCACTATGGGCCTGGCAGTAAGGTCACAATGCTGAGCAAAATTCATGATTTTGATGCTTACCGGTTTCTACTCAAACATCTTTATTCTGTTTCCCTGTTGCCTTCACTCTTCTTCCACTCCCCCAGGCCACTTACAGCTCTGTAGTTCTGATAATTGGCACCATTTTTGGTAGGTCACTGCATTAGATGATTTCTGACACAGCAAAATGCTTCCATCCATTTTTTCCAGTCTATACTGTTCTGGACAGGATAAGCCCTAGATCTTCCTTCTTCATATATTACATATCCCTTCCTGGAGATGGTCCTGCTAGGCAACTGGTTGTGGATATTATTTGAAATAGATGGTAATCCTGGTGTCCACACAAAGTTTTTCTTCTGAATGCATTTGCTTTAAAGCAAAATGCCCTGTAAGAGAGCACTGTGGTTTAACTGCCTTTCTGCTTTCTTCCTTGTTCCCAGAGGAACTGCCAGTCTCCCTATTGACAACTGTGTAGTTTGAGTTGATATTGACCCCCCTTCTAGCTCAAATGAAGAAACTTGGTTGGCATGGACCACTCCAATTAGAGTGAACCAGAGGAATTCCACTGGGAATTCTGGGACATAGGAGCTCTTTTCTTTGTGAGGTTTGGTGGTAAGATGTTGTGAGGCTTAGGCTGTCTTTTCCATGATGGCAGAATTTTTAGGGACCACTGTTGAAAGCCCAAGGGAAAGTACAGATGAACAATTGACCCAGAACATGTATGAGTCCTGAGTCAAACTGAGTCTGATTCAATGCTACCTCTGAGTTATTCTGTTAAACAAGCTAATAAACTCTACCACCCCTTTAAAAAAAACACCAATTTGAGTTAACACACCCCGGGGAAATAAGGTGCAATGACTTGAGTACAGTTAGTAATCTAGGGAAAGTCCACATCGAGAACTGAGGCCTCCCATCAATATCCAGCACCAGCTTCCCCATGCTTTGAATAAGTCACAGGGATGGATGCTCCAGCTTCCATCCAGCTCTCAGATGATGGCAGCTCTGGTCAAACTCTTGACTGCAAGCACATGGGAGACCCCAGGTCAGACTGCCTAGCTAAGCTGCTCTACAGTCTCTAATTTCCAACCCACAAGAACCAGGTGAGATAGTTATTGCTTATTGTTTTAAGCTGATAAGTTTGAGGGCAGTTTGTTATGCCTTAACAGATTCCATTAAGGCAATGCCTTAAGCCCCTCCTAGAAAGATGGACAGGATATTTATAGTCTGAACATCTTTAGCATTCTGAGGACATGTTTAGAATCTTGTTTTGTTTTGTTTGTACATAAAATGATACATAATCAACAGTGTCTTTTAACATTTGAGATAATAAACACTTTAGAATACATTCAAAGCAAAACACAAGTTCCCTGTCTTTAAAAGCATATTTGCAACCGGTTTCCAATGACAGGTCCAAAAGCTTGCTTTCTCTTTAAAACAAATATATTGGCATAGAAAGCACACCTTACAGAAAAAACATTTGGAATATGCAAGATTCATTTGTCCTTTTCTTGAGATTCTTATGTGGTTGTGACAATTGCATCGTTGACCGTGTTGGAGGAGGGAAGGCATGGAGTCCATCAGAAGATTCTCTAACATCTTTCCTAGAAGGGTTTTCCATAATATACTCAATGTGGCATGTCAATTTCTCTAATTTTCAGAAAACAAAAATCTTCATTTGCTCTACATCTAGGAGTGTTTACAATGCTTCTTTCCTAACCCCATACTTAGAATGCACAGAGGACCAACATCCAAGTTCTTTGTTTATGCTATCATTTAAATAAGTGTAGTCAAGTCTCCTCTTGATAATTGTTGCTTATATAACAACGAAAGTGACTACAATTGACAAAACAGGCAGGCGTTAGCCCAGAGAGAGCCTGAGCAGCTACAGCCAATGTTGCTGAATCCACAGTCTTCGAGCCAGCAAGCTCCACTCCTAGTTAAGCTCCAGCTCTCGATCAGAATTCTGTTACTTTAGACATGAATCCCACTACTTTGGTTATCTATATTATGAGCCCACAGATCAGAGGCATCAAGTTAGCAAGCTGGAATCTTCTAGAATAACACTGTCCAATATGGTAGTCAGTAGATGTATGTGACCTGTTGAGCACTTGAGATGTCCTAATCATGATGTCTTTAAGTATAAAACATACACCGGACTTCTAAGACTTACTGTCAGATTGATATTTTGTATATATTGGGTTAAATAGAACATATTGATTAAACTTCCTGATCTCTTTTTCTGATTATTTTTAATGTGGCTATTAGAAAATTTAAAATGCCATATGTGACTTGCATTATATTTGTGTTGAGCAGAATTCTTTTAGAAACACTTCACTGAGTCAATCAACAAAAAGTTGTTGTCTTCCATGTGTTGAGTATATGGGGCTGTGTGTGGGAATGCAGCAATGAACACAGCCCTGCCCTTGTAAAGCAAGTACACCCTCCATGTTGCAACAGAGCTAAACAGATACCTAAAAGCAGGGGGCTCTTAATCAGGAAGGTCCTAGGCTATTAGGGCTATTAGGCTAAAAGCCAGACCTATATAACCATGCCTGTATTGTTTTAGGGAAGAGTATAATAGGTGTTGTTAATGATGGCCATTCTTGAGTCACTCAGAAAAGGTGACATGTGCTTTGTTCTAGTCTGATTTGATCTGTAGTTACCCCCACAAAAATATAATCTTCCTCACTGAACTGAGGTCAGTGACAATGTTTTTTTACCTTGGTCTCATCCAGTATCTTCCACATAGAGGTACTAAATACATATGGAATTTAAGTAAGAAAACAACTAGTTGCATAACATACTTTACAAAAAGTTCTGCCCCAAATGCCTAAAAAATAAAAAGTATAGCACTTAAACCACCAGGCTTTAATTATTATTATTATTTAAAATGTCCTCTTTCAGCTAGGTGCCAGAGGCTCAAGCCTGTAATCCTAGCTACTTGGGAGGCACAGATCAGGAGGTTCTCTGGTTGGAGGCTGGCCCAGTCAAAAAGTTTATGAGAACACCATCTCAACAGAAAAAGCTAGGTATGCTGGTGTGTGCCTGTCATCCTAGCTACTGGAGGAAGTGTGAAATGTAAATAGGAAGATTGCAGTCCAGGCCAACCCAGGCAAAAAGCAAGAGCAAAAAGGACTAGAGGCATGGCTCCAGTGGTAGAGCACCAAGCATGAAGCCCTGAGTTCAAATGCCAGGACCTTCAAAAAAAAATGTCCTCCTTCAGAATATACATTAATGCATACCTGATAATATAAGCAAAATGTCTTGGAACATCCAAACTACTCAGGGGCTACATCTTGAGCCACCCCACCAGCCCTTTTTTTGTGATGGGATTTTTGAGACAGGGTCTTGTGAACTATTTGCCTGGGCTAGCTCTGAATAGCAATCCACCTAATCTCTGCCTCCTGAATAGATAGGATTATAGGTGAGAGCCACCAGTGCCCAGCTTGGATAGTACTATTTGACTGAGGCCATAATTTTGCATCTTTTTTCTCTGAAGCTTTACAACACTTTGAGCTGTCAAAGTAACAAAACACATGTTGCAAAGGGAAACGTTTTGTTTACAATTCTTATTCCAGCCATAGTCATCAGTCAAGGTCATCAATCATATTAAAAATATATAATTTAATTCTCAAATAATAACTTTGTTCATCTTTCTCCTAAAGTACATTGTAAAAAGAATTCAAAGCTGAATATACTTTGTAGCAGACAGCACAATGTTCTGAAATGAGAGGAGATTTTATCCTTTTATAAAAATACATTTGATTTCAGAGAGCAGAAAAAGCTGAGAGCAAGAATAAGGAAAAACAGCAAAATGATATACAACTGCTTCCACTTAAGCAAGCGCAGTATCAGCAATGTTTGGCTGAATGCTGAGTACCGTGCCTCTCCTAAACCAGTGCTCTGAGTATGATCCTCTATAAATGCTGTTAACTCAATATAACAGTAACAGTAAAGCAAAAATAACTATATGACAATTAGTCCACCATAACCAAAAAGATAACAAGATAACAAGTTCACAAATAATCTATCCCAGATTTCCAATCATCATGATGTTCACATTTTGAGGAAGGCTTCCCCTCTCAGCTTTATTGAAAATGTACATATTACTAGAGTTTACTCTCCTTTCCCATAAAGAGGTGATAGATGAATTTCACTTGGAATAGGTGGTGGACAACTTTTCTATTTCTCTGCGCAATTTGAATTTACCCTGTAAATTCAAGTCTAGGCCAGAGGAAATCACTTCTTGGGTGGACATGGACTGGCCACTCAGCAGAAGCTGCTTATTCTTTGTTTTGTACAACGTTGTGAAAAACACACTTCAATAAATACACAGTCACCTTGATTATCCCTGCCCCTATGCCAAACCCCTGGCATGACCAAGATTTGATCAATCTTGGTCAATTTGGGTGTCATCCATGGTCCCTCGGCTTCCAAAGCTTCCAGAGTGTTGACTGGGCAGGGAGTGTGTGTCAGTCCTGGTGGCCACTGTCCTGTATTTTAAGTACCAGCAAGTCCTTCTCAGATCATAGGACTTCAGTCTCCATGGGTGAAGATGGCTTCTCTTAGCTGCCCTGTGACAACTGGGTTTCACATTTCCTGAAACTAGATCTGTGGAAGGAGTCCCTGAAATTAAGGAGAGAGAGAGAGAGAAAAAGAGAGAGAGAAAGAAGAGAGAGAACAAAGTAGAAAGATTAATTAGCCTTTTAAAATGAGGGAGGGGAAAGAAATCACCCATCAGAAAGAGGTATCAGTCCTGGACAACTCAGTAAATAAGAAAATAAATGGAGGGTCTGAGACCCCATCATAAAACAAACAAAGCTCCAACACAGGCTATAATGTCAGTGCCAGTGGCAAGAGGTCATCATGAAGGGGCTGCACGGGGCCAAGGGGAAGGTTTAGAGAAGGGGAAGATGGAAGCCACATGGACCATACTGGTCAGCGTCTCTGACTCCAGGCCCTGCTCCTGCCTTGGAAGGTAACACAGCTTACAAGGGCAGCAGAGTAAGGCTGGATTTGTTGCACGACAATGCTCCTTTATCCCAAGGAGAACCCTCTCTGCCCGCTCCTTACCTCTTTTGACTCTCAGCTCTGAATATGGGCTTGTAAAGTTCTGGGATTTTCCGCTCGATCATGGGCCTGAGGTTCTCTTTCAGCTTGTTATAGTTCTTTTTGAGTTCCTGCTGATATTCCCTCTGGTCTGCTGTAATGAGACGCTTGTTTTTCTCTACAGCCTCACCACATCTGAGATAAAGATATTAGGGTGGGGGAAAATAAGATTTTATTCAATAGGAGTTTGAAGTGCTTAAAGATTTGGGGGACAATGACAGTACATAACACTCCTTAAGTAACTCAGTTATGGTTTCGATCTAAAATGCCGTCAAAGACCATGTGTTAAAGGCTTGGTTTTCACGAGTTGACCATGAGGGCTCTGATCTAACCCATCATCTGATGGGTTATTGGGAGGAGATAGAAAGTTAGGGGGACTTAGTTGAAGGGAATAATTCATATGGGTATGCCCTTGGGGACTGTATCTTGTCCCTGGACCCTTGTTCTCTATTTTTTTGTTTGTTTCCTGGCTACAATAAGGTGAGCACACTCCTCTACCACATACTCTTGCCACCATGATGTTCTGCTCTGCCTCAGGCCCAAAGCAATAGGGACCAGCTAACCTTAGACTGAAACGTCTGAAACTGTGAACCAAAATAAATCTTTCCTCCTGTAAGTTGATTCCCTCAGGTATTTTGTCACGTGCTGAAAAGCTGACTAACACAATCTCAAACTTGGTAGCCTATCAGGATCACCTGTGGAGCTTTTCAGAATGCAGACTTCTGGGCTCCACCTCGGACTTCACAGGTCAGAATTGCTAAGGGATAGCACCCAGAATTCTCTGGGAAGTTGCCCAGTTACTATTAATGACTCCCTAGCCAGAATGGGAACCTCTGACTTGCTCTGTACCAGGCAGTATGAAAGGAGTTTATAAGCATTACCTATTTAATTTTCCCAAGAGCCCCAGAAAGTCATAATTTATCTCTATTTTGTTCCCAAAGCAGATAAATGTTAGGATGCTTGCCCAAGATAACACAGCGAGGAAACAGTTGATAGAAGATTTGAACTCAAGTCACTGCATAGTGAGGCTTATAAAAATGCATTGTGATTTACAGCACCACAGCAGAAGGATCAGATGCCTCTCAGCCCCCTCCTGCCATGTACACATGGAAGTTAAAAGAGAAAGGGAAACCAAGGTGCCAGAAGGAAGAGAAAATATAAAGCCAGAGTGACAGCAAGGGCTGGTGCCATGACAGCACAATGGCCTAGCAGGACTCTAGGACACATAGAGGTTCTAGAACTGGTGGGAGAGATTTCAAAGCCCACATGGGATCAGAGATGGAGACTTGGCCAAGGCAAATGGGATTATGGCTCTGCCACCTGAATACAGTTTAGAGCCTTGAAATGTTACCCTGTTTATGAAAAGTTTAGAAAAATGCTGCCTAGATTGGTGGAATGGAAACTAGCTATCTTTGTAGGGCCATTAATGGGAAATAAAGTCACCTCAAAAGTCTGAAATTCTAATCTTGTACCAAATGGGTATGAGCTACAAATTTACATTCCTCTCTTATGCACGCTCCAAGGTGAGATATTAACTTAAAAACCAATCCATGACGATTTCAATCCCTGAGCCGCAGAAATCTAGATAAAATTGCAGTGGAGGAACCCTTTCTCAATTAGGGTTCATGGGCCACAGAAAAAGCAACTCCTGCCAAAAATGAGCTCACAAAGAAAATTACAAACCATATGGTGAAAATGGTCACCATGTGGGAGCACACACAGGTGAAACAATGAAGAATTTTCCCTCTAAGAATTAGCGACAACATAACAATGGAAAAAAACCCCAAAGTTAGTATAAAGAGATAATAAAATATATAAAACCCAAGATTAAAAAAAACTCCACCAAAACCAAACCAAAACAACAAAAACAAAAAAAGTGGAGTATGAAAAAAAGAAAAAAAAAAAGAGCCAGGAAATTTTCAGAAAAGAACCAAATAGACCCTGGGCTTATACCTGTAATCCTACCTAGTTGGGATATTGAGATCTGGAGAACAGAGGTTCCAGCCCAGCCTGGGCAGGGTGTTCTCCAGACCCTGTCTCAATCAATAGCTGGACGAGGTGGTATGTGCATGTCGTCCCAAGCTATGAGAGAAGCTGAGATCATCAGGAGGACAGTGGTTCAGAACAGCCCAGGCAGAAAAGTTTGCAAGACCTTATCTCAATGGAAAAAAAGCTGGGTGTGTTGGCATAGACCTGTCATCTCAGCTATGACAGGAAGCTGAAAATATGAGGATTTGGGTCCATGCTGACTTGGGCAAAAAGTGAGACCCTAGCTCCAAAATAAAAAGGGCTGGAGGTGTGGCTTAAGTGGTAGAGTACCTGCCTAGGAAAGATAAAGCCAAATTCAAACCCCAGTACTGTCACACAAACAAACAAACAAACAACAACAAAAAAAGCAGAAAACAAAAACAAATAGAACTTCTAAAAATAAAAACATACTCACTAAAATAAAGAAAGGCTTCAATGGTCAGGTTAAATCATAGACTAGACATAACTAAAGAACTAATAAAATATATGATAGAACAAAGGAAGTCACCAAAGAGATAAAAACATTAAGAATATGAAAAAATAATTAAGAGACAGGGAGATATAATGCAGAGGCCAAATCACATCTAATAGAATGTTTGAGGGCATGGAAAATGAGGGAGAGGCAATATTTCAAATAAATAATGGCTGGCAATTTTCCAGTTAAAAACAAACACAAATTCTCTAATGACATAGGGGCTATATGAACAAGACCAGATCTATACCTAGCCCCATCACAATGAAACTGCAGAGCATTAAATACAAGGAAAAAAATTTTAAAACTCATTGTGATTTTTTGACTTGTGAACCATTAAATTTCATGTTTCCATGGTCTCCCACAAAATACGGTACATACCAAAAAAGAAAATCACATTATTTAAACATGGTAAAGTCTTGCCTTCTGTTTTATACTGTTCTATTCAACAGAATAGAACCAAAAAAAGTCAACGAACCTTTGAAGGACAAAACAATGGTTGCAATTTGGCTGATATTCAATAATTAGTAATAACTCTATTATCCTTCCAGTGAGTAAGATTCTGGTGTCTTTATGGTATAAACTGTCTTCCTAACAGTGGTGTTAGATTTGGGTTAAGTTACGGAGACAGCCAGACCTTGTTACCAAATTCTTCCTATTAACACGGAACACGTTTTCAGAATGAAAGTCTAGGGTGAAGCTGGTGCATGTGGCTCTGGGGGCACAAGAAAACTACCTGACTCAGGCAAAATTAAACCTATGACTACAGTTTCATCACGGAACTAGCCTGCTGTAGATGAATGACTTAACTCACCCAGAAGTCAAAAGAACTCCTTTAACTGGATTTTCATCTATTTTGTAAGTCTGACATTAATTGAAGCAAATTGTAGGATACCTAAGAGTTACTTACCAAAGGTTTTAGGGAAGATCAGGATGGGAAGGGATATAGCCTTTTAATCCTGGGAAACCTGTATCACCCCTTATTATTTTTTTATTAATTCTTAACTAACAGTTATGACCTGGCACCATGTGTAAAATAAAACCAGTTTCAGGATGACTTCAAGATCAAGGTAAGTAACACTGGAAGACTACAAAAGATGGGACAAGGCCTGTAGAAGAAGCTAACTGCTAATTTGAGGATGTGTACTTGGACGAGTTTGGTAGAATTAACTAAACTCTCTGTAGTCTTTGTTTGTAAAAGTAATAATTGCTAACATTTATGGTCATTTGCCTTGGGTCCTACACTGAGTTAAATGCTTTGTATACAGACAGAACTGGGTTGAAACCAGCTGCTGTTCATTAGTACAATGACTTAAACTTTAACCTTTGAAAGCCTCAATTTTCTTATGTATAAAGTGGGGACAATAATCCCATGTAATCTCCTAGGGTTGTTGTGAGAACAGGAGAAGCTATGATGATAAGTCACATTGATGCTTCCAGAGTGTGGCTGACTATATTTTCTAAAAGTGGCCACAGGAATGTTCTGTCTCAGATCCTCACCCATACCCCCAGTTAAGAAGTGGGCAATTCTTTGCCTCAATGTGCAGAATATGGTGGAAGTGATGCTGTGTGACTGGGGAATACAAGATAATATAGCTTCCTTCTTTCCCTCTCTCTCTAGAATGTGCCATAGGAATGCTGACCTCTCCTATGAGGTGTGATTACTTGTAGCTGCTGCTCAGGAAAGGAGGAAAGGTACAGAGTTAGAAAGGGGAGGAGTTGCTACTGTCTGAGCATTCTTAGCTCAGACAGCAGACATGAAAGTAAGGAAGCCCTGAAGTGATCCAAGCCCCAGCATTTCATTCACCCAGCTGAATGAAACTCTGAGCAAAAACCACCTTATTGAGCCTCGTCAACACCAGAATTATACACACAAGTAACCTGAACGTAGTGTTTTCTTACAACCATGTGCCTGGAGTTTTCAGCAGTCACAGTTCTTCAGAAACCAGACTGATAGTGACTAGAAAAGACAGCAAGTTGGCCTCTTAAAAGATGATCCCTAACTTTCTGGGGCCTCCACATTCAGAGTCAGGTGTCTCTTACAGAGAAGGTGGTCATATAGTCCCCACCCTCTGCATCTCTTGTCTTCCCACCCCCACCCCGTGATGCTCCTTCAGAATCCATACAGTAGTCCCTCAATATGGAAAAAACCACCGCTGATTGCTTCCTCAATACTCATACTTTCTTCATTAGTAACAGAACTTTAGCAGTGTGCCCACAGGGACTTAGATTTCCAATTTAAAGATTTGTTTCCCCACCAAACATCCAAACCTCTTTTCATCTACTATGCTTTGTTTCTACATGCACTATGCACATTTGGAAATTCCTTCTCCTTCCTGGTTATAGATTCTAACTCCAGCTTAAAAACACCACCACTGACAGGGGAGACAGAAGGGCTGCTGCCTGGTGGACGTGCACATGGTGGCAAAGGCACATTTTCATTTCCACCACAGCTCTGCACTGGAAGGCTTGCTAAGGTTGCCTTGTAACTCTGGGCTTATGGACCTACAGCTGGGTCTGCAGAGAAGATGGAGTTTGCTGAAGGGTTAGCCTGTGAGTGGGGTAATCCCCACCTTCCACTTGCATCATGTCTGCTAGCCAAGTGGGCAAGAAAACACCCCCGTGCAAACAACTGGACAAAATGGTCACTCTATTACCTGAACAGCCCTGATTGGACTTGGAAGTAATTAATCATTGGGGGTGGGAGAAGGGGAGGGATGAGGGAACTTTCTTCATCTATTCTTTGTGGTGACAGAGTATAAATTTTATACCCTAACATTCACCCATTTTAAGGGTAGTTTGATGAGTTTTAGTAAATTTGTGCCTGTCACCTACCACTTTGATCTATTTGAAATAAAATGGAGGGAAAGTCAACTGCTGTTGACAGAGATGAAATAGTGAGCTGCAAGGTTGTTTTGTCTGGTCCCATTTTTATTTTGACTTCACATCTCCATAGTAGTGGTAAAAGAAAGCTTAGTGTTTGCCTGGACAGTGAGCTGACATCCACAGTCGGCTCAAAGCATAGCAGTTTGAGCACATTTGCTTTTTTGAAGGGAAGAATGAGAAGGCAAAGGAAGCAGGTGACAATAGGGATGGACTGGGCATTTAAGGCCAGGGGAGCTGGGAAGAGATGTGAACCAGGAGGCAGTTGAGCAACTTTCACAGCCTCTACTCAAAGTTTAGTCATCTGGCAGCAACAGCAGCAGTGCTTGGGAACTGATCAGAAATGCAGTCTCAGGCCCCATCTCAGACCTAAGTCCAAATCTGCGTTTAGACCAGACCCCAGGTACTGGGGGAAATCTGAGAAGCACTAATAGTCTTGTGACATTTCTAGAACAAGGCAGTAGGACAAGGTCAGCTAGGAAGGTGGGCATCATGGTTTCCCATGGGCATTAACTGGAAGGGTTTGAGAACTGCATTTTATTTTTTTTTTGGCAAACTGGGATTTGAACTCTAAGCTTCACATTTGCAAAGAAGGTGCTCTACCACTTAAACAACATTCCAGTCTATTTTGCTCTGGTTATTTTTGGAGAAACTATTTGCCCAGGCTGGCCTTGAACTAAAAAACCTGATCTCAGCCTCCCAAGGAGCTAAGAGTACAAGTGTGAGCCACCGGTGCCTGGCTGAGAACAGCTTTTTGAACAGTGAATTTAATTTTGAAAATGCAGCATTTTTGTGGTCATCTAGGGAGGAAGATAATATCTTCTTTGAAAGTCTAACACATAACTTTTTAGGGTCACAGGAAACCCAATATACCTGTCTGTATTGCAAGAGATTGTAAGACCTTGCCTACAGACCCCCTTCTTGTCCAGGCCGAACTGGCTGCCCCTGATGCCAGCTGCACTGCAGAATTCAGGAGCAGAGAGGAAGCTTGTCTGGCACAGGTGATACCTTTGAGAAAGCCCAGCTTCAGAGCCTTGCCTTTGTCTCTTCATTTGAGGCAGTATCACTTTTAGGTTTCTAAAATAAATTATTGTAGGTCTTGAGCAATTACAAAGATTGCCAATGCCAAGAATTTCTGGGAGTCTAATGCATCTGTGGCATATTGTTGCATTGATGGAAGTGTGGACTATTTGGATTCAGAGGAACCTGGTTTGAACCGAATTTTGCTGCCAACCGGCTGAATGACCCTAAGTAAAATCATTTCCCACTTATAAAAATTGATGCCTTTTTGTAAAATGAGGGTGACGCTTTACAATGTGCTTGGGAGGCACACAGCAATGACAGACACGAGGCATTTTACAGTGTGTTAGTTACTTATTGGTAGTGTAAGTAGCGTTGTTCTACTGCCATGGTTCTCAAATTTCAGTGTGCATCAGAATCACCCACAGGCCTGTTGGAACACAGATTGGTGGGCTCCACCCCAGAGTGCCGGATCCATCAGGGCTGAGTGGTGTCTGAGACACTGCTTATAAAGTTTTATTTATTTTTTGTGATGCTGTGGGATGGAACCCAGGGCCTATGCATGCTAGGCAAGCGTCCTATCACTGAGCTACACCCCCAGCCCACTTTGTCTCTTTAGCAAGTTCTCAGGTGATACTGAAGCTGCTGGCTTGGGCCCACGCTCACAGAACCTCTGCTGCACTGAAATCAACACCACTTTCATCCTTACCGCATTATAAACTCCTTGAAGCATAACCTCAGCTTGTTGTGGTGTCGATACAATTTTGGGTCAGCTGGAATTTCAGCCAAGAACACTTGGGCTACTTCCAATGGTCCCTGATAAAGAAAGGGGAAAAAAAAAAAAAACATACTGATATTGGAAAGAAAATTAAATTACTTGGAAGAAAATGTTGGTGTGACTTCTTAGTTTGAACATTTAATTTTGTACTTGAACTAAAGTAAAAAGTCAAGGAAGAGCTTAAGCTTCTCAGGAGACTTTGATTTCTCTTAGGAGGAGCCTAAAGTTTGCAGAGAATACTCACTGTTATAAATGTATTTTTTCAATCAAATGCTACTACTATAGATTTTCCTTCGTACATAAAGACACAACTGTATCAAAGGGTGAGCGCTTTGAGCTGCTTTCTAAAAAGGAATTGCCACCAGTTCATATTCACTTATTAGTTGCCCACACTGGCTTGATCCAGAGATGTGCAGAGTACATACATAGTCTACAGTTGTGAGCCTATAAAGCCTTCCATTTTCATCAAATCATTGAGACTAACAAAAGTAAAAGCTTCCTAGTGGTTTTCTAATCTTGGAAATATAGCAGTCATTTCTCCTCTCTGCTATTTCTGTGCTCTCTCTCTTTTTGTGGTACTAGGGGTTGAACAGAGGGCCATGCACATGCTAGGCAAGTGCTCTACTGCTTGAGCCACATCTCCAGCCCTTTTGTTTTTGAGACAAGATCTTGCTAACACTGGCCTTGAAGTCATGATCCTCCTGTCTCCCCATTCTGAAGTAGCTGGGATTACAGCTATGCATCACCATGACCGGACTATTTCTGCTGTTTTACTGATAAGTGAACTCGGAATTTCTGCAGGGAAAATCTCTGATGGAGGATGTGTTGAGTGAAGAAAGCATCAGATGCTCACTGAATTTTTGAAGGTGGAGATGTGGGTGAGAGTAGATCTAGAATCAACATTTTGGGGTCCACAGGAGAGAGTACTAGGCTCCTACCAACCTCCATCTGAGACTGGCTTAGTTCCACACTGAGCTCAGGAGTTAGGAAGCTGACAGATCTGAGAAGATCCAGTTTGGTCAAAGTGGCCCGGAGACACTGGTCCCAGGTTGGCAAGGGCCTTGGCATGGGGACATATTTGGTGAGTGACCCAGGAGCTGGCTAGTCTAAGACCTTTCCTCTTTTTCCTATGGATACTGCTAGGTTAGTTTCAAGGCATGTGACAACTTTGTGTAACCTGGGCATGGCTCAGCACGCTTTGAGAGGACTACGAGTCCTGCCAGGTCTGGACTTAAAACACTTGTCTGAGAAAATGGTACTCCTTAAACCTGGTCCTCTCACCTCTAGGACTTCTTTTCTACCTTGGGTTATTAAATGAAGACGAAGAGGCCTCCTAAAAGTTTTCTAAACTGTACAAGTGTTGAGGCTAAGTTTAGGAATATTGTTTGTATGCAGATCAGACTCTTGATCAACCCCAAAGAAGAAGGTGTAGACAGAAAGGCCAAAATACTAACACTGGCTGAACTGCCGGCAGTTGGTTCTGCTTACCTGGTTTACAGTGGCCCCGACAGAGCCTTGCAGTACCATCTGAAGCATCTTTGCATCTGGAGGCTCCTGGTGAATGGCCACTGCTAGCTGAAGAGTCTTTTTCTTCATATCTTCTATGGCAACTTCAATCGGAGTCAAAACAAACTGAACATAAGATATAAATGTAGGGAAGTCACTGTCTGCTCTCAAAGGCCATGGACAAACCTGAAGCTATGACGGAGAGAGAGCATGTGGATTTGATGAAGCACTTGAGGAAAGACTTTCAGAGAAATTTGAGATAATCTGAATTGGGTAGGAAGAAGGAAGGGCCTAGTATTTCTTGAATACTTACAGGTTCAAGGAACTTCACACTCATTTATCGTGTACTCCATTAAACAGTCTTCCTATGCTCTACATTTTACAGTCAAAGGGGGGAATTTATAAGGATAAGTAAGTTCTACAGAATAACATAGGTAGTGAGTGGGAAGTCCTTATTTGATCATAGTGATGTCTACATTCAAAGTCTGCATTCTTTCTATATTGTTAGGTTTCCTTTGCTATACTTGACAAGTTACTCAAGTTACAAAGGGAAAGCATAGCACTCAAGATTTTCCTGCTCATCATCACACAAGTTTTTGGCCTCACTTGTGCCATTCTCAACTCACCATGAAGGTGATTCCTAATAAAGGGAATTCTCTTCAAGGTCAATCTAGTTACTATGTTCTGTTGGTCTGGGGTGGGGTTCTTCCTGAATGTGATGGGTTAAATCTTTTTCCCCCAAGTTCATATGTCAGTCAAACTCCTAACCTCCAGTAGCTGTGAATGAGGCTTTATTTGGAGTTAGGGTCTTCAATGAGGTAATCGAGTTAAACTGGTGTTTGTATAAGAAGAGGAGTTCAGGGCACACGTGTGTACAGAGAAAAGATAACGTGAGTAGACTCAAGAAGAAGACATCTATTTACATGCCAACGAGAGAGGCCTGGAACAGATTCTCCCTCACACCCTTAGAAAGAACCAACCTGCCAAAACCTTGAATTTGGACCTCCCAGCTTCCAGAACTGTGAGACCAAAAATTTCTGTTGTTTTGGGTGGGGCTGGAGGGGTCCCTCTGGTACTGGGGTTTGAATTCAGTGGCTTGTGCTAGCTAGACAAGCACTCTACCACTTGAGTCATACCCCCAAGCCCTTTTTCCTAGCTATTTTTCAAAGAGGGTCTTGTATTTTTTGCCTGAGCTGGCCTGGACTGTGATCCTCCTATATACGCCTCCTGCGTATCTGGGATGACAGGGGTACACCAAGCCAAGCTATTGGTTGAGAAGGAATCTTGGTAAATTTTTGCCTGGACTGACCTTGCACATCAATCTTCCTGATCTTTGCCTCTGAGTAGCTGTGGTTGGAGGTATGAGCCACTGTGCCTAAGCTCATTTCTGTTCTTTGAGCTATCCAGTCTGTGGTACTGTTATGTAGCCCTAATAAATGAATACACAAGGTCCTTGGAGAGTTGCAGATGACTAAGAAAAGTTGTGAGACTACTTTAGGGGCAATGGATTGATTTCTGTGCTGTACCTAGAATGTCTTAGTGTTCAAAAGTCCAAAATGATAAGAAATACAGTAGATGTCTTCTAAACAAAGTTCTCTTGGCTGAATTCCCAGGCCAGGCTCCCTCTGAGGGGTTCCCCTGCTCAACCCCTGCTGCTCCTGCCTGATGAAGTAGACCATCTGCTAGCTGACGACTTGATTATGCCTGTTATACTTGTTATTTTAATGACCTAATCTAATTAAATAATGCCTAAACTGATGAACTATGGGTGTGGAAAGAAAGAGTTGTTTCTATGAAAACCAAACTGAATGCTTGGGCAAGACATTATGAAAGTGGTTTGCTATAAAAATTCCTGTCATATTAGGTGTGCACAAGACAACTATAAAAGGCTAGGGAGAAAATCATAAAAACCCAGAGGCTTTCTGCTCTGATACTGTTTAACGAGGATTTTTAAGATCTCAGTCTGCTTTTAGAAAACAAAACTGACAGTCATAGACAATTCCCTATGATGTGATTTATTCAAGGAGGACAAGGCTGGATTGACACCAGTCAGCCCGTAACTACAGAGCAGACCATGGCCCTATATAAAAAGGATGGCATTTAAAGGTACATGAAGGTATTTTAAAGAAAAAAATATTTATGGCATATATAATTTTGAAAGTTTCTGTGGTTTGAGACTTTCTTGATGGGTCCTACTATGATGGAAAAGTCTTCTACTGTAATAGAGATCTTTCTTGCCAATAGAGAGGTGAAGAAACTAGAGACAAGTAGCTTATGCAAAGTCACAGAAGTCAGCTGGTCACTTGTCTACCTAGTACCTGCTTATAGCACACTAACAACTTAGGAGGCTGCTTTCTTGTGGTTCTTGTCTCCACCAATTAACAACATAACTGTGCCTTAATCACCTGTGATCTTTTAGACATTTAAAATTTTTATATGAAATATTCAAAATTTAAATAGTCATCTCTTAGAATCCAGGAGGAACTGGTTCCAGGCCCCCCACAGATAGCAAAAGCTAAGGATGCTCAAGTGTTTTTTTTTAATATAAAATGTTTTAGTATTTGCACATCCTCACTGTACTGTAAATCATACATAGGTTACTTACCTATAAAGTATTTTCCTTTTCATACAAGGAAAATACTATGTAAATAGTTATTCTACTGTATTGTTTAGAGAATAATGACAAGAAAAACAATCTGTATGTGTTCAATACAGACACAATTTTTTTTTACTATTTTAATCTATGATTGGTTGACTCCACAGATGTGGAACCCAAGGACAAAAAGGGCCAAACATAGATGCATTTTATATGTTTATAATTAAAATGGAAATAAATACTAAATATTGCAATTAAATATGTAAACATCTTTATACTAGAGATACAACCTTAAAGTGTTAAAAATTTCAGACAAAATAGTGCTATAAAGCATGTAGCTGCCTCAATGGAGCACCCTGGCACCATGAAAACAAGAGGATAATTCTATAATAATATTTCAAGTGCAATCTTTATCTCATGAAGTTTGCATGAGGGAGCCTCAGGTGTGTGTCCCAGGCCCTCTCTCGGGGTGACCATTCCTCCCTCACTACATTACCTCCTCCTTCTGGATGACTCTGATCCTGGTCTTGATGTAGGGGAAGGCATGCATGGTGGTCAGGACCGTGTTCCTCCGGTATTGCTCGTGCAGCTCTCCCCGAGGCCGCCCCTCCAGGGTGAACGGGGTGGTGTACATGAACCTCCGCAGGTTGAAATTCTTCTCAAAGTAGGTTACCCTGTCTTTCATCTCATACTCATCAAAGTAGGGCTCCACAAAAGTGATCTGTATGTAGGCCTGTGGGGGAAAGGCAAGGGCAAGGAGGAGGTGAACCACTCTGCAAACAAGATCCATGAGGCCCTTGAGGGGCACAGCACTCAGCCCTCAGTGGGTCAGGTGGGAATTCAGAACCATCATTCCTCTCGATACCCCATGTGCCTGTGGGAAGACGCAGGTCCACCAGCTGCTCCCTCTGAGTTCACAAACTGATCCAACAGCAGCCTCAGTGCAGGAGTTTGCAAACTGCTATTCCAGGGGCAAACTTTCCTTTGTTTATCTGCCATGATCATGACATACTTACTAGAAAGGACGAATAGTCAAACTAAGAACACTAATAACACCCAGTGCTGGCAAGGATGGAGTGTGGCTAAAACTTTCATGCATGGATGGGGGAGTCCAAATGTTCATCCACTTTACAAAACAAGTTACCGGTTTCTAATATAAATGGCCACGATCCACACAACGCAGGAATCCCACGCCTACGTGAGTGCCAAAGAGAAATGAAAACTTATTTTAGCATGAAAACCTGTACACGACTGTCGACAGTAGTGCTGTTCACAACAGATGAAAATCAGAAACAGACCAAATGTTCCTCCAGTGGGGAAGGGGTAAGCAAACAGTAGTACATCCACACAAGTACGTACTACACGACAAGGCAAAGGAGCATGGATGAATCTCAGCTTTGAAAGACTGTGGTTCCATTTATTTACTGTATCATTCCATCTATATATTTTCTAGAAAAGTTAAACCTACGCAAACAATATAGAGCAGTGATTTGTGGGGGCTGAAAGTAGATAATAACTACAAAGAGGCATGTGGAAATATCTTAACTATGGTCGTGGTTACTTGGATTTGTCAACACTTACCTAACTAAACACCAAAGTTGTGAATTTCACTTCATATGTCTAATTTAAGTGAAATGGGCACTTACTAATGAAGAAGACTTCTTCAAAAAAAATTAAAGAAGAATGGCAATGAGTGCAGACACTAGAACACCCACCCAGTGAAGTGGATGGGCGGGGTCACTGACCTCAGACCATAAATCACTACTTAGTATAATGAAATCTGGTTGTAATTCTGGGTTCAAACTTTCATTCCAAGCTCTCGCAACCTACCTTGGGGATTTTAAAAGAGAGGAAGGCCCCTAGTGTCAGGGAGGTCACAGTAGGCACCCAGCCAATCCTATCTTTCAAGGGCTCTAAACACTTTTGTCTGAAGCTCGGTCCAACTTTTATCAGTTACTACTTTCAAGCCTAGACTGGAGAATGTGTCTTTCATGAGCAAGTGTTCTGACAAATGCAGAAAAACAAACTCTTCAACTTGGCCAATTCTTCCTTGTTTGTAGCATCTATCTCTATAATATTGAGAAAATAGGACTAAGGAAAGTCCTGTCCCCTAATATTGGGAAACAGGACTACGAAAAGTTTGGACTTTTCATGTTACAAGTCTCTCAGATGGTGACTGGTCCTCTGTCCCAGCCCTCAATAACACCATGCACCTGCATTATTTCCCTCACAGTCTAGAACATCTCACCTGTCAGCAAAGGGACTCAGCAGGCAGATATCAGCCTGTGATACAATAAGGGACAGGTTTGGTCTTTGTCCCTATTTCCTGACAAAGCTTCAAAGACTCTTGGAATTTCCTGAACATTAGGACTCTGTCTTATGCTGATGAAGTGACTGTGGTGGGCCTCTGCATAGTTTCAGGTGGTCACCAAAGAGACCAAACATGTAAGTAGAGAGTTGGAATTTTGGGCTAGCCTGACCTCTGGAGAAAGGAGGTAGAGATTGTGTTTAATCATGAGGTCTTTGATTTAATCAACCACGCTTGTGTAAGAAAACCCCATTAAAAACTCTGGATGCCCCAAGATTGGTTGGGATTTCCTGGTGGGTGAATATGCTGATGTACCAGGAAGGCAATGAACCTGGATCCCACACAGAAAGGGCACAGAAACTGTGCTCCTTCTCAGACCTTGATCTATGAGTACTTTTATTACATAACTGCAGTCGGAAGTATAGCGCTGTTTGAATTGTGGGAGTCACTTAAGTGAATTATTTAAAACCCTCAAATTTGTAGATGTGTGGGTGGCCTGGGAACCCCAGTTGAGGATGGCACCTGAAGTAAGGGTCATTTTATGGAGGACAAAGCCTTGAACTTGTGAAATTTGCTGCACCTGGGTGGTTAGTGTCAGAATTGCAGTGCACTCAGTTGGGGGTGAGAAAGAACACACCCTTGTGTGGAAGTGAGAAAACTGTTGCCAGGCCCTTCAGGTCCTTCCTCCAATAGCGCAGCAATCCAGCACGTGGCTGGAAGGAATTACATATGGGCTAAAGAAGGGTGCCAGGAAATGTTGTCAGGGAGGAGTTGGCATTTTTAAAACATGTTTTAAAGAAGAGTTTAAAGGTTTTATAGAAAGCTAGAAAAGAGCAGTGATTAAGCATATGGGTTTTGGGGTCAGAACCCACATTGGAGTCCTGGCTCTGCCTCTGACATGATCTTGAAATCTTACTCAACCTTTCTATGCCTCAATTTTCTCATCTATAAAATATGAACAACCAAACCTATTCCTAAGGATGAAATAAGACAATGTACACAAAGGGTCTTATGCAGTGTCAAGTACACAGCTAGTGCTGTATTATAATTTCTGCCTTTGAGGATGTTTTCCTTAAGACCTAATCAACTAGTAGTTGAGTCTTGAAAAAAATGTTTGGTTGCATTTAAATCACTTGGAGAGTCCAGACAGAAGAGGTCATTTGTGTTCTCAGAATAAGAGGATTCTCAGACTGATGGTAATTTTAGCAAATTTTCTCTGTACCTTGTTAGGATCCAACTTGCTTTTGTCCACAGGAGCAGAGTCTTTTATCACTTCCACAAATTCTGCACCGAAACACTGGCCATAAAATCCCTAGACAGAAGGAACCAACAGTTTTTGAAAGTTATTTTAACATAATGCAATGCTTTGTCTTCTCAGAAGTGGAATAAGTTTGGAACAAGTGCAAGGGAAAATTTATTCATTGATTACTGAGAGTCCCTCTGAGCTAACCAGCAAAGTTCAGCATTTCCTGAGACATAAATAAAAATCTAAGGAAGTCCAGCACTGTCAACTGATCTATGCTTTCCTTCAGTATGTATGCTTGGTATCAAATTCAAGCAACATCATCACATTTTCTGAGGCCTCTTCAGAGGCATGGCACTGTCTACTTCTTTCCTTTTGTTCCCTGGGAACTTGGAAGTCACCAGGCTTCCCACAATGTGGCAAGCCATCTTGTACAAGAAGACAAAATGTATACTCCTAATTCTAAGTAGGGGACAAAGTATTAGGGAACCAAGTGGCCTGGGTCACTAAAACGCTATTTTTTTTTTTTTCTCATGAGCTGAATAATTGAGCAATTCTCCCAAACACAGCTTTCTTGAGTTAAGTTTTCTTGTCTTTTTGGCAGAGATGAATAATACAAGGAGCAATTAGGTAACAAAAGTATTTAAATTTTTACAGTCATAAGAGGGCCTATATTCAAAACAATAACAAGAAAGCTTCAGAAGAGAACCTTTGGTTAGAGGTCAGCAGGTCAGGGAACCTCAGCCTAAGAGGATTTTATTTTGGGGGGACCTCTTGACTTTTTTCCTAGGTTCTTAGTGCTTAGCCCTCTCAACATCTGTTTTTTTGTTTGCTTTTCTTTTCTGACTTTTCTCTTTGCTGTTTCTTTTCCCCCACTCTGCCAGCCTTCCCTGCAAGAACATGCTGCTTTTTTCTGTTACACTAAGGACCAAGGGTACATGGCAGTTGGAGTTGGGGCTGTTCATAGCCCATGGGATAGCTACTATGGAGTACTTATCAGAATGGAATGTGTTGTCCAGTGACAGGAAAAGGACAACCACACTGTTTTCTGGGGGTGAGGGGATGGGAGGATGACTCAGTAGTTTGATCAAATTATTTCAAAGTCAAGATGCTAACCTTCAAGCTTAAATCTCTATGACTCCATATCTGTTAATAATATATTACTAACATTTAGAAAGGCTTATAAGAGAGCATGTGATATTGACTGATTTTTATATAGACTTAAAAAATAATGTTTGTGATATAAATGGAAAAAAATTGAAAAACAGGGGAAAACTATCTAAATTTTGCTTTATCCTGATGATTTTACCTAATACCTTCATGTTACAAAATGTAATGTGGAAAAATTTATATATAGTTCAATGCTGAATACTTAATTTTGTTTTGTAATCATCACCTGAACTAGTTTTTGTAAAGTATACAATGTGACACATAGAATCACTCTTCTTACCTCCAGTCTGTGGGAGATCTCAGGAAGCTTTGTAATTGCAGGCTCTTTGTAAACAAATTCCTGCTCATCCAAATCCCCAAATTTGGCTCCATAGAAACCAACTCGGAAGTAGGTTCCAAACATTCTCTTATGATCCTGTTAAAAGAAGAAAACCTCTCTTTCAGTATGTAATTCCTGAGGGTCCATTGGATAAAAGGGTATTTTAACTGTGTTACAAACATTTTACCCTGACAGCTGATGTAAACAGACATCCCTCTGTTAAGCAAATTTAATATTTAATAGAATAAACTTTTGAAATAATAAAATAAATCTTTTGAAAATTTTCTGGGACCTCATTTAAACGAATTTAAAGGATTCTCACATTTCCTGGCTATAAAGGACTTCAAGCTGCCTCCTTTCACACCCTGAATTCTGTGCCTTTGTCAATTTCTGTGCCTTTTCTGTCTGATGGGTAAGAGCTACAATAATGATGCACTCAAGGCAAATCAGTCTATAGAGAGGAAGGAGGGCTGAGCATGATAGGGACAGAGGCACCTGCCACTAGGTAGCAATACCCATTAACCAGGATCCCCAGCTACCTTGCTAATGATGTTTTCAAAAGCCTTCTGCAGCTTGTCATGAGTGGATGTCAGTTTCCGGAAGTCTCGATGAGCTTCCAGGATGGGGATGACCAGCTTGTAGACCTCGTTAACTGTCTCGTACAAGCCTCCCTTGGAAAAAGAAGAGAATCAAAAAGAATTTAAGGCATTGGAAACTTACGAAGGGCAATCTGAGTTTATTATGCACATGGTGTGCTGGAGAGGGAACTTGGTGTTACATCACAGTGTTTTACAAGGTAGGGGTGCTGCGTGAGCATATTTGGGAGAGTCAGCTTGCAAACTGAACCAGGTACATTGCTAAATGGTCCTGGTTAGTGATGTTCAATAGGAAGAATGGCTTTTACAGACTAGAAATGGGGGAGAAGATGGGCAGCAGGACTAAGGGAGGCTCAAAGCAGCTCTTATGGATTTCAGTCTCGTCAGAGGTCCTCCTCTAGCCAGATGCTTAATGTAGGTGTCGAGGAAGTTAATAGGACTCTATCAGATTGATTTTCTAGAATTTCAGGAAAACAAGAGTATATTGGCCGTTTTTAGTATCCTGAAATAGAAATCAGGGGGAAAAAGGAAGATGGTTAAAAACAATAATTAAAATATATGGAAGTTATAGGGAGAAAAGTTGGAGATGAGAAGTAGAGAATAAAACATAATATAGGGATGAAAACAGAATTGGGTGAGCTAAATAAAGTGAAGTATGAAATATTTACTTGGCTTGCAATGTGGGGAAGAGAGAGGTGATTAAAATGGGAATGGATGAGAGACTTTTCCCCTTGCCTTGAATCTGAGTGTCTTAGCAGTGTTCAGATCCAGGTTAGGTCAATGAGGGGAGTCTCAATGGCCCCTGGCTCCCCATTTCTCTGAGCTGCTCAGTTGTATGGCTCCTGAAGATGACTCAGTTGCAGGGATGGAATATAGCATGGATTCCTGCCTTTCTCTTTGCTCCTCCCCAAATTTTTATTTCTATGAGAGGAGAAATGAGGGAGTGAGAACATGCCTCATCATTTATTGTGTAACCCTGGGCAAGCCATTTCACCTCTCAGGCTCAGTTTCCACCCTTATTAAAAGGAAATAATGCTGTGAAACCACTGCCCAGCCTATGAGGATGCAGTGAAAACCAGAATGTTCCAGTGATGAAAGGCTTTCTCACCTCCCTTGCAGAGCTGATGCAATTTGTGGACATCAAAGTTCTCACTGGGCTGAGCCACAGGCATCCAGCCAGGCCTGCCTTGCAGGTGTGAAGTGTGTGAAGTGGGGTGGACGGCGCTGTTAAGATTGGTCATTCCCGGCAGCCCAAGTTTAGACCTGGCACACCCTGTGGACACTGACCGTGCTGAAGAGCTCCGCGGCCTGCTCCAGGAGGCCCACCAAGCCACACTCCGTGAAGTACCGTCCTGAGCATACCCCATCCTCATCGGGAGACAAGGTGTCTTCAGAGATGGCAGACTCCTCCAGCACATTGGAAGAAATACTCTGCAAGAGGTCACAGAATTTGCCCAGAGAACATGGGAACCTGGCTATTAGGGGGCCACAGGAACCCAGAATGAAGGAATGAGGAAGCTGTCACTTACCGATCCTCACCAAGGCTGTGATTACTGCAGGTATATAATTCCACCCAGACGAGTTTCTGACTGCCATTCATTTTGAAAGGTCACACTGAGTGACCTACCTTCAAACCCTCCAGCTTCCTTTTCCTCTTAACTTAATCAGATGTTTTGTAAAGGACACTTTCCTCAGGGAAAGAACAGTTGATCAGAATCAGCCCTACCTTAGCAAAAAAAACCCCCTAAGAGACAAGCAGGGTTGTCTCTTGGCTTTTAAAAGGCAAAAGCCAATGGACAGTTGACTAGGCCTCTGGTGTCACGAGCTGAGTTGAGTGAATCCCTGATTTTTGGGGGTGTTTTGCTGAATAATACTGCTACTAGTTTCATGACTTTCAAATAAATATCCAACATATATGACAACAGCAAATGAGGATGTCTTCGTTATGGGGAATTTTTTATGGCAGTATAGCACTTACTGATTTTTTTCCCCCACAGATTTTGTTTCTATATATTTTTCATTTATATAGACTACAGGCTTTATATCCCCTAGCAGGGAATGTGGTTTGGGTTGCTAAAATGAAAAACTCAGGGCACAAAATTTAAGGAGGTATTCACTTTCAGCATCATGAAAGTGCTGATCTTATACTTGCTTGATCCTAAGAGCGAGGATATACTTACATTTTATGCTTTGTGTACCCACTGGCCTCACCTAAGCTCTGACCCTGGCAGTGACTATAATACTCTTGACAGATGAAGAGTCATTTTTTTTTTTCTTGGTTCATAGCTATGGAAGAAATGCATATGGACTATAAGAGAAACGGGAAACCTTCACAGTTTAGGGATTGCAGACGATTAACACATATATCACTTCTCCCTACTGATGTACATATGGCAGGCATAACTAATCAATTCTAGTAGTCTTTTTCCTGGAACTTGGATATAGTCTCAAAATTCTCTCAGCATAGTATCAGTTGATCAGAGGTGGCTTGTGAAGTGAAAGCTTCCTGACTCTGCTCTGACTAACAAGATGTAGAGAATAAACTTTTACAATCAATTAGGGGATAGGTGTTAAAGCCTATCCCTTCCCCTCCAATATTATAATGTAGTTTTAGGAGTACTGGTGGAGTTTCTTGAAGTCTTTTCTTCCACACCTGGACTATCTGTTATGATCTATCTGAATTGGAGATAACAGAAGATCCAAGAAATTCAGTTGACAGAATTTAATAACTCAGAAAATTAGTTGTAGTAGAATTGCATGAGATTTTCTACAAGTAGAGGAACAGATATGAAGCTAGTTATTAGCTGTAGTCAGAGGAAAAATATTCTGGGCAGACATCCCTGGCTTCAGATTTAGGGAGGTAAATGTAACAGCAGTATCTGAGAATGTGTCTATATCTACATTTGTGAAATAAACATTGCGCTCTAGGGCACAGAATTTCAATGATCTCAGTTTCTTGGAATCCAATGACCTCAAAGTTAGTTATTTCTGCACAGATTTATCTCTAGTTTACAAGTCTTTTCCAAAGGATTAACTTTATTGGGACAGCACATGGTTGAAAACTAAAGCAAAGAGCATTTAAGAAATCACCAGTAGATAATCTGTTAACACTGTCCAGAATTCCTTCATCCTTCTATAACATAAAGCATCCTAATTATCTTTTGAGGATCACTCATAATTTTAGTTTGGACTTGTGCCTCTGGCTCAGCCAATCAGAACACTTCATTTCTTTGGCCAGTATAATTGGCTTAGGTCTGATCTTATGACCCAGTGGGAACCAATAAGGTATCCTGAGACTTTCTCTGCAACTACTAGAAATGAGGTAACTCTCTTTTCTCCTGGACTTGAACTTGGAGAGGGAAACCTAAACCTGACTTAATCAGTGTGGGAAGCCTGTGAAGAATGATGCCTACACAACAGAAGGCCCAGACAGGAGGTAGTGATGACACTGAGGTTTGATGGCTTTGTTTGAGTCTCTAGTTCTAGTTTGGGAAGTACTACTACAGGCTTACCTTCCTCATGCAAGCTGAAGTAATGCCTGTTTTACCTTAGGTAGTCAGGATTTTCTTTCACTTTGCAAAGTGATTTAGTATGTCTCATTTGAAAGAAATAAGAATTCACCCATAAGGATCAATGTAATTTGGCATAACTTCTGTATCTGAGAACATCTGCTCATCATGTAAATTACACCATGAAAGCCTAGCATTTCAGTTTCTTCTGTCTTCCTTTTCACCCTCTTCATCCTTTCTCTGACCCTTAATCTGGACCATATTATAAATGCTCACAGCAACTAGTGCCTTTTTATAACCGTATTTATCATAATTACAACTGAATAGAGAATAGAATAATTGGTTATATGATGTCTTTTTGGCTAGAATGCAAGCTCATAAGGACACAATAAATGCTCAATAAATCTTCTCTAAAAGAAGGAATGAATGGATAAAGATATATGAAAAGTTAGAGCTATATGCTGCCATGTAAACATAAGGTAGAGTTTTCTATTGGTTCTAGAATAACAATTTTTTGGTAGTACCAGAGTTGGACTTGGGCCTTATGCTTGCGAGGTGAGAGCTCTACCATTTCAGCCACTTCTCAGCCCTCACCCCCCTTTTTTAGCTATTTTTTTCAAACAGGGTCTTGCCTTTATGCCGTGACCAGCCTGGATTGCAATCCTAGTTATGCTCTCCGTGTAGCTGGGATGACAGGCACACACCACTGCCCAGCTTTTGTTGGTTGAGACGGGATCTTGCTGGGGACCTGGGCTGGTCTTCTAATGTTATCTACCTGATTGCCACCCCTCCCAATAGCTGGGATTACAGGTGTGAATCATGCACCCAGCCTGGAACAACAATTCTATTTCACCTGGGCATGTCTAATTATAAGTAAGTAAATTCTCATTATAAGCAAGTAAATTGAATTCTAAGTAAAATAAGAATAGTAAGGCTTATAAACATAAAAATAAAACAAAATACAATTAACACTTCACTGATTAAATGTTAAATAAATTATAGTTTCTGGGAAAAAGACATAAGAAAATTATAAGAACTAGTTTGGTAGATGAAATAAGAAAAGGGGATGATACAATTCAACATTACACAACAAACCTAAACATGTTCTGGGAATTGAAACAGTAATACTATAATACTTATCCTTGATAATATTAAGTGGCCAATTAAATTGGCTGAAAGAATCAGATGCACTTAAAATAATTTTTATAACTTTCTTATTCACTTTTATGTGATCCAAAATCAGATGTAATACTTTTATGCTTCTGGGTGAGAACTTAATAACTGGCTTTTATAACAAACATTTCTGAATTGAGAATAAAATGTATTTGCTGAGTATGAAATAATAGAATATTTTTGCTATTGAGGACTATAAGAAAGGGGAAACCCAGCTTTGCAGATGAGTGCTGCTCTGGAAACAAGAATCTCCTGGCTCCACCAGCAATAGTTTCGGTGACTTATTCTCTAATCCTGGGAAAGCTACTTTGAATTGTCCTTTCTTTCTGGTTCACAAAGCATCACAAAATTGTGTTGAAGAACAATAATGAGAACAAAGCCTTTCATAAAATCAGTCATGGAGATTCAAGCAAGAATAATACAAACACTTGTAAAGGACTTTTTAAGTCTGGCTTGAAAAATTCTATTACTATAGCTATTTGTTTGTGGCTTCAGTGATGGTCATCTCTACAAAGCATACTGCTCTTAAAAAAAGTACTCATAACACTGTTTCTGTTTTTATTTACTCTAAATACTGTATTACACTATGCAGTAAGAACAGTCCAAGTGGTAACTGCACATTGCAGTCTGAGCTAACTTTTAGGTCTGGCAGAAAATTTCCCCTTGCCAGCTATGGGTAATTTTCAGGTTATCCTCAGAAGATATTAATTCAGCCTTTTGTTTTCCCTCTCAGGTCAAATGGATTCTTTCCTAAGTTTGGGTCAGAAAGTGGGACCCTACAGAGCTGGGGAATGGATGAAAGGATTAGTCCATGAGGGAAATGATTTCTCCAGTGTTCAGGATTACTTTCCAAAAGCTTGTCAGTACACAGAGTCAACTACAAGTCATTGAGGAATGACCTTAGAAAAATTGCTCTCTCAGTCCCTCCACCTGTGAAGTGGGGACAATACCACCTTCTCTATCTACCTGCTCCTGCTTCACAGATTTATTGCTAAGGTCAAATGCATGCTAAAGTGTTTGACAATGTCTACCAAAGTTGACATACCAGTGTTGACTCTAGGAACCATTATTTTAAGCAACATTATTTTTAAAAGATTATAGGATTATAGGAGGCAAACATAATACATTAACAGGGGTTTTCAGCCATGGCACGATTGACGACCAGGATGTTTTGTAGTGGTGGACACTATCCTAACCACTGTAGAATGTTCGTCAGCATTCCTTGGTCTCTCCTTTTTGGAAGCCTGTAGCACCCATCCTTCTACCCCCAGTTGTAACCAAAATGCCCCGATCAGTTCACATGCCCCCATGCAAGAGGGAAACAAATGGTGGAGACACAGCTCTGAAGGAAAACCTAAACTTGCCCTCACCTGAAAGCTGACGCTGCCCACAGGCAGGTAGCTGTGGTCCTCCAGCATGCTCAGATACTCGGCCACTAAGGCCGCCGCGTGTACAAGGCACATGGCGGCCTCGGTGAAGCACTTCTTCTTCGTGTGTTTCTCTGCCATGTTCTGGAGCCAGGTCAGCCGCAGATCAGGAGATGTCTGGTAACTCTTTGCAATTCTGAGGACATATTGAGAAATAGTTTCAGGGGCAATTGATTAATAACACCTCTATACTGTATTGGGTTACCTTTTTTTTTTTTCCTCAAGAGTTTTTTTCCATACCTAAGATTTTTACCTATATCTTCAGAAAATGAGAGAAAAGGCAAACATTTTCAGGTAATTGTTTTATTCCTTGTTCAGAGAGTGCCAGACCCCAAGAGGTACACTTTGCAAAAACCATAAAAGAATAAAAGACCTGATAAAATGATGCCCTTTTCCATGGATGTCAAGCAATTCTTTCTTTTCTTTCTCTCAACATGATTACAGAAGACAAAAGTACTACACTTTTTATGATGGATCAGAACAATTTTGCCTCTGTAAGTAGTTTCTTTTGAACTCCTGAGCTGAAAGGCAAAGTTTTAAACTAAACAATAAAATATGATTTCTATAGTAAAACTGTATTATATATGGCTGAAGATAATTAGAATAAAACCACATAGGAAATAATTCATATAACAGTTGATAATTCTCTTATTCTATATGAAACAGAAGATAGTGCTATAAAATAAGGACCTCAGTTTCAATTAGGGTGGTCTTTCTAAAACATATATGAATCAACCCACTCTGAATGCTCAATTCCATATATATTTGTGGATGTCATCAAAACTGTTCTACCACATTACCTATGACAATTGCATTAGTAAGAACACTATGACAAATGCTAGACCCAAAGTGATGCCCTTTTGATTTTTATTAGGAAAATTACCTGTACATGAGATCCATAAGCATCTCAGGATCTTCCTGAAATTCCCTCATTTTCACTGTGTCATATAAAATGCTATTCAGATTGCAGAGTAGCTCCTCCACCTGCAAAAAAGTGTCAGCCCCTAAACAATCTTGGCTTTATTGTTCAGGGTAAAGAGTTAGGAGTACATTGAGAGCCCAGGGGGAGCCAGGGCAAGGCTTTGCTCAGAGAGAAGCAGAAAGCAGAAGTGGAGGAGCCTCTAGACTCGATCCTCTGTGGCATTCGTTGTCACAAATCTAGATCCTTTAGAGGCCAGATATGAGTTGGTCTTGGGCTTCATGAAGTAGCCCTGCATTCTCATATTATCTCCCTCCAAAACTTTTTGTTTAAATTAGTGTGAACTAGTTCCAGTTATTTGCAACCTAGAAAATTCTAACTTAACTCTATAAATGTCAGGGCTTATGTGGGAACCTACCAGAATAGGCTAGGAGTTGGAGCCAAAAGATAAAGGGGACATGTTTTATCTTTTAATTTATTCCATGGGTATTGCAACAAAGATGGAAGACACGACTGTTCTCATAAGTTTCCTTAGGACTAATCTTGTTCATTAGTTCTGACTTGGCCCTCCCTTACTTTCCAGTACTTACTAGTCAAACCCATCTCATTCCCATTCTTACACACAATTCTCACTCCTACTCATTATTCCCCTCTCACTTTTCCCCTGCCTAGCTGAATCCTACCCCAGCTGTTTAATCTGACCCTCTCCTTCCACCTTTCTGGATCACCAGATATTTATCAATAACCCCACTTTCCCACCACCCCCCATGCTGAGGGTGAAACCCAGGGCATTCTTCATGCTAGGCAAGTGCTTTACCACTGAGCTACATCCCCAGTCCACCCCTCCCTTTCTCTAACCTTACACAGTATTTACTTTCTTACCACACACTTAAGTTTGAGTTGTATTGTCTTGTCTCCTAATTGTTGTGAGATTAAACTTCCCAAATAGACTCTTGGCATCTCAAAGCTGGGGATGCTGGTGGAGGTCTACATTATATTTCCATTCCTCAAAGCACTGAGAGCATGTACATATTGGGCAGGTAGTAAATATGTGCAAATTATATATATAATATACAAATTACACATGTATAAGCATGTATATATGTACAAACATTTAATTGGTTGATCTCAAACTCACACATAAGACAAGGTATATTCATTGGTCTACCTGGGTGGGAAAAGGAGTTGTCTGCATGGCTGTATCCTCTTCTGAATAGGCCAAAATTGTCCTCAAGGATCTCCTCAGGTGCTCCTCATTAAAGTCGGGTGCTTTCCCCACCAAAGAAGCCAGAGACATGGTTACTTGCATCTTTACTCTTGCAAAGTTCTGTATCCAAAAAGTAAGAGACACTGAGCTAGTAAATAACTGAAAACCCAGTAGGCCCAGACACAAACAACTCCCCAGTGTTTCTTTTAGTCCAGTCTTAATCATCTCCTTTTCTCTCAATAAAATGTGAGCCACACTTTGCATGGGATTCTCATTATTGTTTATATGGTTTAGATAGATATTGCACTCACATAAATCTGCCAGGCTCCCTTTAAATTTTCATAGAGGACTGGGCTGCCTCCTTGCTGTGAGGCTGGAAGATTCTTATAAAATTGGGTCACAGAACATATCCTTTTGTGCCAAGATTCTTTGCCTGATACTTTATTTAAACTGCAAAGAGGAATGGGACCCCCAAGTCCAACATTTCTGAGATTTTGGACTTTAAGTAAGCAGATTTGTTTCTCTTTCCCTTCTGGATCATGGAAAAATATGGCTATCCCAAGGGCTTATGAGGAATGTCCTAAAGGCTTTTAAATAGTTATTCTAATATATTTTGATGACCAGAGTTTGGGGTATAGCTCAGTGGTAGAGCATGGATGTTGAGGTCTTGGGTTCAATCCCCAGAGGTTCTCCCCCACTCTCCAAAAAACCCTAAGGACCCTGCGTTTTGTCCACTGGCCAATTTATCTTTTAATATTACTTGAGCATGCTCACTAACATGACCACAAATAGGAAGTCCAGAAGAACATCGCTATATTTGTACAAGTAAAAGCAAAGGTTTACTGTTCTACCATGAAGCTGAAAGTCAAAGGATTCTTAGCTTCACTTCAAAGATCTAGAGAACACTGACTGTTTTAAAAATCTTTTTCCATGGTCATCCTGGTACCAGCCAGAAATGATCAATTCAGAATTTGCAAATAGGATGCAGTCATCTGAATCCTTAACCTCTCTGGTGTATTTGTTTCTATGGATGATAACTTTTTAAATCTACATATACTCTTTGCATCTGAGGGAACCATATTGATGAAACTACTTCACTCTCACTTTTAGATGCAAGTTTAGATGAAAATTGCTGCTCTCTAGCTACACACATAATTGTTTCTTTTCACAGGACACAGTAAAAGATGATACTGAGAAGTTTTCCTTAGATTTTTCTGTCTACCAATGCTTTGCATTGACATTCTCTCCTGACTCTAGGCCACCCAGCAGGGGAGAGCTCTTACACTGGTGGCGCCAAAACTGAAGCGCATGAGGAGGTAGAGTGTGGCGCAGGCTTGGCTCCGTGTGACATCCATACTGCTGCTGCAGTGGTGTAGCACTCGCTGACAAAGGTCCGCACACTGTTCCACCTCCTCCTCAAACAGCAAGTCTCCAAACTAGAAGAGACACAGGGGCCATTAGGCATCAGTTGGTACTGTCATAAGATCTCTGCACAGGGTGCCTGTTGAAATATGCAAATATATGCGTGGACAAGCAAAAAAGCCCGGAAGAGTTAATGCACTGCTCTGTAAAGATAATGAGCTACATGAGTCAGAAGCTAGATTTAAGCAATGACGTCGACTTAGGATTTAATTATGAGCCACACAACTTGGATCAGGGCTATGTGTCATTAACTTCATGGTTAGCCAGGTTGGTGAAGTCACAGCTTTGAAGGAATTCCTTGTGAGTTTCATGGGTTCCTTGGAAAATACTGGTGTCTAAGAAAGAGAAAATTATTGTAACAAATGACAGCAGAAGAATTTCACTTCTTAAATTGAAAAGAACCCACGTAGAAGATACCCACTGAAATTCTCCATAAAGTATAAAAGTAATCTGCATAAACTACTATCCAAAGATAGTGTATATTCTCAGGCTACCAGAAATTAACTTCTAAGCCTCCTACATTTGATCACCAGAATTTTATTGTAAGACTGATAATGAGCTGGGTGCTCATGGCTATAATCCTAACTATTTGGGAGGCCAAGATTGGGAGGATGGCAGTTTGTGGCCAGCTTGAGCATATAGTTCAATAGACCCCATCTCCAAAATAAACAGCGACATGGACTGGAGGTGAGACTCAAGCAGCAGAGACTTTGCAAGCAGAAAGTCCTGATGTCAAACTCCAGAACTACCAAAAAAACAAAACAAAAGACATAATGGGAGTCATGCATAAGGTTTAATCTCACTCTGATAGGGTATTAAAGAAAAAGGATGATATTGCAAAGTCACTCAATTGATTTTTGCTCTCATGTCATAGACTTTCAGTGAGTGGTCATTTCATATTTCTATAGTCAAGGCCACATTTCAAGTATGAGTGCCATTGTTTGGACTTTCCACAGTGAGTTTCTGCAGTCAGTGGATCTACTTTCTTCCTAGGAAGAAGGAAGACCTTTGCTCCATGTCAGTTAGTATACTCCATGTGTTTTGGTTCTTCTAAAGCGAGACACAAAGCTAGATGAGAATCTTACTTCTAATTAGGAGTAAGAAAACAAGTGTCCCATGTTTACCTTGGCAATGAGGGCACGGAGGGTTGCAAAGCAGTGAGTCAGGTAGGTGGTACTCTGATCGCAGCTCAGAGAATTCACCAGGACCTTCAGGACACCTCCCAGCAGGCTGTCTTTACAGTCCAGGGCTGAACTTGCCTAGGGGATGGAAGAATAGCGTCACTAAATCCATGCCCAGTGCCAGTGAGCTAACAGCTGAACACAGGAGTGGCTGCTGACAATCAGCATGGTGATCTGATGTTCCATTGTTCTCAGTTGACTGTCTTAGGGTTTGGTGAACCACCATATTGACAACCATGAAGGCTTAAGATCTATTTCCCAATGACTTTATTTCAAAACTCCCAATTGATTTGGGATTTGTGCCCAAATGAAGTTCTAAGGCTCCCTCTATCTTTGACCACAGCTTTTGGAATGTTCTTTCTTTGTGAGCTTCCCAATACAATAGGGGCTGATTGGTGGCAGCAATGCTTCTAAAGAGAAGCTTATTTATCAGCTATAGAAGGACTAACTACCAAGGATAATAACAAGTTTCAACTTTCTTGGAAAATTGCAAATGCATTGTGAGGTCTGGTGTTAGGTATATAGCATTCAAAGATGTGCTATATAAAGATATCATCAATGTGATACTAAGCATGTAAGTTATTAAAGATATCAAAGTCACCCTTGGATGCTTACGTCCCTTATATAAAGTAGCAGAGCATTTGCATATAACCTACACAAATCCTCCCATGTAATTTAAATCATCTCCAGATTACTTATAATAGCTAATAAAATATAAATGTTATGCAAATAATTGTTACACTGTTGTTTGGGAAATAATGGTGAGAAAAAGTCTGTACATCTTCAATATAGATGAAATGTTTTTCCTGAATAGTTTTGATCATGGTTGGTTGAGTCTGAGGATGTGGAATCTATGGATATGGAGGAGCGACTGTACCCTGCTACAGCAAGGATGGCAACTTCATGGAGCAATGACTTTCCTTCAGCAATCTGAGTATAAAACAGACATCTCCTATTATACTTAACACTGTTTGATTCAGTCCAGTCATAAGAGCCCATGCTGGACACTGGTCATTATTCAATTCAAACTGATCCTTCAGAAGAATCCTAGTTACCATCCCTGTTCCAGATCCGAAACCAGCAGGCCACCATCCTCATTGCAGCTTGCCTCCTACTTAGGCCAATTTAACCATGAGGGTCAGCTCATTAAACACCTAGCTCTTTCCAAGTCAAAGAAGCCAGAGAATGTTTGGTATCTCTGGAATTTGTAAGGTGGAAGCTATTATAAGCAGTCAACTTCTCAACTTGACTTCTAAAAAGGCATTTTGGAATCGTGTTTACTTCTTTCACAATTTTGAATTAAGAATTCCTTTTTAAATTCCTCTAAACATATCCATGTCAAACAGATCAGATCAGGTGTTTGTTGTCCTTACCTGGATAATGTTTTCCTGCATATCCAGGATGATTAAATTTGCTTCAGTAGCCAGATTGCCGCTGACCAAGGCTTCCTGATCTAACTCTGCCTTTGTTCTAAGAAACAAAAACAGGTCAAATTAAAGCGCAAAGTTGGCTGGGTTCCAACGATGGCAATCTATACGCCAGGTCACAAAGAATTCTTTAGAATAGTCAACCCTGAAATGAAAATAAGGCAGTTGGCCTCAAGTAACTAAGGAGCGTAGGTGTTTTCTGAGACTTGTGTCTGGTTAGAAAGATTGCCTAGGTAAAAGTTCTCAGGGCATCCTCTTCTCTACCATTAACAATGATGACAATTATAATAAAAACCAAAATGTGCAGAGAAGCAATCATTGGTTGCTACTAGCCAATAGGTGAGCCCATCAGATTGTTGCCTAAAGCCTCAAGGCCCCGCCTGCAGCTCATGCATGAGAACGTCTCTGGATCTGAGGGAGGGGAAGCCCCTGCAACACACTGGAGAGACTGGGTGCCATGTGAACCTGGCAAACACAAGGGTGCTGCATGAGAAAAGGGTGATGCTTCAGAACCGGGACAGGGGAGATCAGTCTCTTGACTTCCCAAACACCACCTAGGATTGCTCAATCAAGTGTGGGACCCTCTGTTCTTTTCTGATAGGAAGGCTGCTTTCCTGTGGGAAGGGCCATCTAACATCCTGCTGGATGCTACTGGTTATTACCTACTAGGGAATGGGTGCTGCGTCTCCATCTGCTGTCCATTTAAAGGAATCAGTACCTATTATGCACCGGTCTATTCACTCTCACAAAGTCCAACTAAAGCTGGAAAACGATAAAGAGGTCCCCTCTTACCCACGGCTTTACTTTCAACAGTTCAGTTACCCATGATCAACTGCAGTCTGAAAATACCGAACGGAAGATTCCAGAAATAGACATTTAAACTGTGTGCCATTTTGAGTAGCTCACTGTCACGACCCATCTTGCCAGGTGAATTGTTGCTTCGTCCAGCATGCACATGCTGTGTGTGCTACCCATCCGTTAGTCACGTAGTTACTGTCTTGGTTATCAATAATACAGTGCTTGTAGGATTGGGTACCATCTGGGGTTTCAGGCATTCCTTGGTGTCTTAGAATGTATCCCTGTAGATAAAGGGACACTACTCTATTTTTGTATCACAATTCAAATTTAGTTTGGAGGAAATGGAGCTTTAAAAAAAATGACTTCCTAAAGATACTATGAAAGATGTTACCATGGGGGCTAGGGTACCATGTTATCCAAATGTCTTGGAGCAGTATTACCACTTAGCTGTCCTCTCTTCCCCACTGACCCAATAATAGGGGCACTGCCCTGTGTTTACACCACTGAGTGCTCAGAACAGTATCTCTGTGATGTTTAACTATTCTCACACTTATGACAGGCTCTCTGGTCCGAAACTGCTCAACATCTCATTTTCTCATTCTCCAAGTGAAAGTATTTGTGTAAAATAAGTGAAATCGAAAAGCTCTTATTAGTTTACTGATAGGTTTAAATTTAGAGCAAAGCTGTCCAATGGAGGCAATGGAGGCAGCATATATTATTTTAGATTTCTATGGCAGCCACACTGAAAAAGGCAAAAAGAAATGGATGATGTTAATTTTAATATATTTTATTCAACTTAATATGTCAGAGCCACTGTTAGTGTGTAATCAGTATAAAATCACCACTGACACATAAAATCTGGTGTGTATTTTTCATTTCTCTACATCTCAATTTGAACTAGCCACATTTTGTGAGTTACAGCTACAAGTGACTGGTGGTTACCATCATGGATGGTGCAAATCTAGTGTCCTGATCCGGTTTCCTCCATTTTTTTTTATTGTGGTAAAGTGCACATAAAACTTAACCATCTTAACCATAAGTGTCCAGTTCAGGGGTGTTACGTATGCCTATAGTGTCACCATGATGCGGCTGTCACTACCAATAAAAGCCTGCCAGCTATTCTGACTCTACCACTGGCTCTCAGTTTTACTAAATGATGAATCCGGGGTTCAGCACTGAACTAGGAGTCCAAATTTATAAGATTAATTTGGAATTAATGAAGATTCCAAATCCTCATTGACTATTACAAATTGATTGGTCTGGTGTACCTTTGGGCACTTTGAAACAGGAGGCTTTAAAAGCCCCACAGGTGAGGCTGGGCATGGTGACTCAAGCCTGTAATCCTAGATATTTGGGAGGTGGTGATTGGGAGAATTGTAAGTTTGAGACTAGCCTGGGTTAAAAATTCCGAGAGATCCCATTCTAACCAATGGCTGGGCAAGGTGGCTCATGCCTATCAGACTAGCTATGTAGGCAAACACAGATAGAAGGATTGAGGTCCAAGATGGCTTGGGCATAAATTGAGACCCTATTTCAAAAATAATAACATAAAAAGGGCTGGTGGAGTGGCTCAAGTGGTTGTGCACCTGCCTAGAAAGTACTGGGCCCTGAGTTCAACCCTCACCCCCAGTAGTGGTGCCATTAAAATAAGGTGATTCTTAGGTGCAACCCATGTTGGAAATTACTGCTCTAGCTGGGTGCCGGTAACTCACGCCTGTAATCCAGCTACTTGGGAGCCTGAGATCAGGAGGATCATGGTTTGAGGCCAGTCTGGGAAAATAATTAGTGAGAGCCCATCTCTAAAATAACCAGAGCAAAATGACTGGAGGTGTGACTCAAGCAGTAGGACAGCTGCTTTCCAAGTGTGAAGCTCTGTGTTAAAACACCACTGGGGAAACAAAAATTGCTGCCCTAAAAGAAACAGAGCCAAAATAATTGAAAAGCAATCTAAAAGGAGAAGGTGAAAGAAACTGTTACAATAATTACAAAAAAGTTTTCCAAATGGTGAAGTTGAGTAGCTGTAATCTTTTCTACAACATAGCTCCTGAAGGTTTTGCAGATGGGCATCATTGCTCTGGTCATGAGCAGACCACCAGGTAGCTCAGGGCTGAGGACTAACCTGGAGAGAACGGGCAAGTCCTGCACCGTAAGATCCAAAATTGTGTTGCTGCTGCCAGCAAAAGGGCAAGGTTCCCCAAACATCAATTTACTCAGCCCAGCCAAAACATGCCTTGGTAGGCTCTTTTTTAATCCTGAAGAATAGATGGCTAGCCAGGTAAGCAGTCTGCACCTACAAAGTGCCCGTTGTTGTTGTTATTGTATGCTGTCTGAACCAGAATGTGCAGACTTTCAGAACCAAGTATCTAGTTTAGGGAACTTAGAGCAAGAATACAATACACAAAGCAAACAGGCATTATTAATAAGACCAACAGCTGGGTTTTCTAAGTAACATAAGAAATGAAAATATGGTACTCCCTTTGATGTTTTAAAATAAATTTGATTCCCCAAAGTCTTATAAGTGGACTACAATTTATGATTCTTGCGGTAATGGAAAAGATATTAACTAATATTTACAAAACAACATTGTTATCCAAGTCTTCCCATCTCTCCCTTTGATGGGTGCTTCGTACACCATGGAGATGTACTACCTATGCCGTGTCAAGTGTGTGGGGTCTTAAACCATTCAATGTTTTGCTCAGTGAACCTTGGGATCCATTAAGCTACCTGCTGCTAAGAGACAGAGGAGATACACCCTGTGCCATATATATGGCGCATATTATAATTTAAGCAGTACTTTTCTTCTTTCACTTCTCTATAGTTTTTTCTGACCATAATACATACATATCAAAATAACTGAGTTCAAACCCCAGTACTGCTCCCTGCCCCCCAAGATACAAATTCATTGTTGGGAATACAGCAAAGTATAAGAAAGAAAACATCAATCACATAAACTCTCAACACCCCAAAGAAAAACACGATTAGTATTTTGGCAAATTTCTTTCTAGCCTCTTAAAAATACATTTACTATATTTATATTAAATTAGAAATTTGACATTATATTCCAAGATCAAGTGTCTGTCCTGCTTTTTGTTCACGTGATAGTTCATAAGCATTTCCCCATGTCATTAAAGTGATTTTGAAACATTTTAGCAACCTAATATTTTATTATATATTTCCTTACTTGTGAACATTTACAATGGTTCTAACTTTTTAGACAATTTCAAGTAATGCTGACATGAATAGCCTTAAATATACATCTTTGTTCCTGTTTCTATAATGAGAATATGGATTGGAAATGATGTGGTCTTGTGCACCTTGTCCTGTTTTCTCATTTTCCTGCTCCCCATCACCTGCTTTCACTAAGCTGAGGTTGCTAAATGCTAGTTTTCTTTAAAGCTTGTCTATGTGACACATTTTCAAAACTAGAAACCACAACTCCTCATACCTTTGAGCCTCCTGGGTCCCTGGATAACCACATGTACATAGAGAGTGATGTTTCATTTTCTAACCCTTGATGGATGCAGTTGTCTCAGTAATACAAGTAGCCTGGGAAAAATAGTTTTGAACTTTAAAGAAAAGCAGCACAAAATTGTTAAGTGACTCACTTATCTAGCTTCTCGTTAGCTTGCCGCCAATGTGTCTGCTCTTTCCTCCATCTCAAATTTTCATTTAGGCCTGGAAATCGGTCATTCCCTACAGTTAAGAAATGCATGATAGGAATTTGATTAGCACAAAACCTGCCAAGATAACTAGAAGTTCCGTCCTGAGCTCAACTTAGAGGACTCAGCACATTTCTTTGGTTAATTAGAGTCTGTATGGCTGCTGCAGAGTCAAAGCTGTCATGCCTATGTTTGGGGTGGTCTGTACCTTGGCTGGAGTCTTGGAAGAACCCCTGCCTTTCTGGGGTATCAGGGGGTTCCAGTGAAACTCTGTGAACTCTCACTGAACTGTTGGGAAGGAGAGTGGAGGTGTTGATTGAAGGTGACTGACCATCTCTGACAAAGTTCAGCTCCCTTCAGGTTCCTGACATTGGGCCCCACTGACTAGGAAAAGCTGTCAGTCTGTTTTACTGTAAGGCACAGTGAATAAGTCTAACAGCACCTGGCATTTCACTCTGTTCTAGAGTGACAAGCTCAGCCTTTTGAGGTTAACCCTAGTATGGTGGGGCTGTTGGAAGGCTGGAACCTTCTGAGGCTATTTTTGGGAAATGGTTCCATTCCAATAGTAGTATTTTGAATGATTTGGGGAGATGACCTTGGGCCCAGAGCTCTCCAGTTTCTTGGTCATGTTCTAGATTGACTTGTCAAATGTCCCTTAGAGAGGTTTCAAGCTTGAGGGAGCCACTTTCCACCTCATTCATGACTCATATTCTTGGATATGACCTTTTCTCACTACCAAGCTTTCATTAAAACACGCCACTTGGGGACATTTTCAGAGTTCTTTGATCTCAGAACAGCAACTCTCTATTCGAGGCACATAACAAATATATATGTTATGCGCAGGGTTCTAGGACCTGTTGTTGCTGACGTTCTCATAAATGTTTCAAGGGACTGACATCAGGGGAATCTTTCCTTCCACAAAGGGTACAGAACTGTTTGACAGAAAGCAGGAAAGGGCTCACCCAACATACCTGGAGTCCGGCAGCGACGCATCATCTCCCCTCGGGCCCCTTCCCCACGGAGCAAAGCCTCTTCCAGCCTGGCCTTGACATCCCTTGACTTCTGGAGGACTTGGGTACTGACTTTGTCAGAACTCTGTTTTCCCTGGACACGACAGAGGCAGGAGGACATTCAATTTGGTGAGATCTCTGTCGATGGGGAGAATCCTCAAAACATAATGCTCCATGGTCATATCAGGCAGTTTTGTCATGTGCTACACAGAGACACTGTTCTGAGGAATCTTATGGCTGAGCCTTATTTTCAGGAATGGGGCCCTCTGTAGAAAGCAGAGGTCCTTTCCCTGTGCAAACATGCACACAGGCTGTGGATTTGAATTCAGAAATATGAAGAAATAATGATGCTGTCATTGGTCTAAATAAAGGGGAAGAGGAGTAAGACAGGACTGAACTTGGGAGATAAGGGCTGGCATAAAATTGAGACACCCCACACTTACCTTATACTCAAAACAGGACACACAGATGAAAAGCAGGTCTAGAATCCTGTTTAGTTGCATTGATGGCAGGTCAGCAATCCACTTCCTGATGAGGCTCTGATCGGCATTTTTCATAATCCAGAGGAAGCAAATCATAAGGTTTCGGGTGGTGTCAGCATTCAGCACATTGTACTGCTTATAGGGCTGGAAGAGGTGGACAGGGGGAGGGAGGCAGGGGAAGAAGTCAAGCAACAGAAAACCCGAAAGCTTAAGGGATGCCAATCTCTTAGGACACGGTGTCTACATCCTCCTTGGCTGGACATCTGTTTCCAGTAGCCCTGTGTTCCCAAGTAGGCAGGGGGAGTAGTGTGCTCAGAATTCAACTGCTCAGCAAAGACTCACCCAGGGCAACAGTTGAGCCAGGCTTTTAGCCACTGAACTGAACACAATACGTCTAGGAGCAGTGTGGTCTGGTGGCTGGCCTTGGACCTTGACCATGGTCTTTGATCTCAAGGATACAATGGTGCTTTCTTGCTGTTAAGATCTCTGAGTATTTCTCCTTCAAGTTGGACTGTGGAGGGTTGGATTTGCAGAAGAGAACTAGCCTGCTGGGTGCCATGAATAACCTAACTGTTCAAGATTACTCCAAAGTATAACATAAGGTTCAGAGATTGCTCAGCAATTTAACCAGATCCATATGTTAGTAAAATCCCCTGCAATGGGCCTTTGACCACAATGCATGATTGCTTCAGGGCAATCATGATGTGCGGTAATAGTCTGGCTGTAACTGTTCATTTTAGAGTGCTGAGCACACTTTCTGTAACTCATCACATCAACACAAACACAGTATATGGCTGTACCTTTGCTTCCCAAGGCATAGCTAATATCCAGTGGAATGCAGTGATGAAACTGCAGTGAGGTATTTGGGAGCTATGTGAAGGAAATGTTAGTTTTGGGTGGAGATAATGGAGATTACAAAGTTACTTTAACTTGAGTTATTCTGAGTATGTTGACAAGAAGAAACAAAATCTTTAGATATAACTTTACACGGAATATGTTCTAACAGGTGAGCTTTGGACTTCTGAGTTCCTTCCTCCCAGGAAAATAATATAAAAGGCACACAGTGCCTCAAGCAGGTAACTTCAGCTAAGGTGGAGGAGGTCATAAAACACAATATTTATCAAGCTGTAAGATCAGTGATGCCAAATCTCAAACATCATTTCTCCTTTTTACTTCCCTGCCTCCCTCCCCTCCTAGGGATGGGAGGCTGCTAAGTGCTGGAGGGATGAGAAGAAAGCTATCCAGCAAAGAAAAGTTATGTCAAGACCCTGCCTTCTCAGAAGAGAACCAAGAGAATTCCCTGCATATATATATTACACTGACATGCAAAATTAAATTGATTCCCTGGGTTCAATCCCCAGCACTAGAAAAAAAGAAAAAGGAGCTAAAAAATGCAGTGCTGTTTTGACAAGGAATAGTTAGAGCTTATTGACAGGGATGAACCTTATTTCAAGTGTTAGAGGCTATATCCCCAAAAGAGCCCCTGTTTAAGACCACAAGGTCCATGCAAAAGGACAGGGCCAAACAACATTCCTTAGGCTTCCTGGGGACCTAGTAAAGATGAAATCTTTTGCTAAAGAAGCACTTACTGTATGCTTCTGACCTCCTCAATCTTTTTTTGGAGGCTGACACAGTATGACTAGTATACACATGAGATAAGCCCAGCTCAAGACCCCAACATACGGGGGAGCCTTAGTTTGATCTTCTTTGTAATGATTTTAGATTTCCCAAGTTCACCTCTTTCCTAGTTTCTTCCACCTTGAACTCAGCACATAAGTACTGACTGAATCTGAGAGGTAGACCTCTTGCTGTTTCCAGATCTCTGTCTGATCTGTGTGTTCTTCATCTGCCAGCCCCACTATGATTTCGTCTAACACAAAGATGAGGCAAAAGCCACCTCAGCTTCCTGTAAGCTGGGCGAAGACACAAACAAAAAATAAGCCAGAGAAATGTTCACCAACATACCAAGGAAGATAGCATTGTTCCACTTGTTTTCAGATTGAAATGATTCCCTGCTATGGCCAGGGCCACATTCTGGTTAATTGCACTGACTCCATCTTGTTCTTCATCGGAGCCATTGGTGCGACTTTTCCCACCACGAGCATCTGCAGCTGCAATGAAAATATCACTGGTGACATGAAGCCAAAGATGACATACCCCTATGTCCTCTACCCAACATGAAGAAAGTAGCTAAGACTTCTTAGTCACAAAAGTCAGCACAGTAATTTTAAACCTGATATTTAGCATTATTTATCTGCTACTATCCATGATAAAAAGCAGATAGGCTAAAGTTGGAGACAAAATGTCAATGAGCACAAGATTAGGTTAGAAATTAAAATTTCACATGGCAAAAATAAAAAGCTTTCAAAGCTCTGGTGGTACTTTCTGTAATATAATATTTTTATTTAATTCATTTACTTTAATGATCAAATAGAAAGGAGCCTACAATTACACAATTAAGCAAGTATCATATAGAATAATATGCTATTATCACAGTTTAGCAGTAATTTATGAAATTTCAAATGTTGAAGTGAATGTGAATTCATTGTGTCGACAGTACAAACATATCTATATACATAGAACTAAATGCATGCAAACAAGGAAAATCAACCATTTTAAAGGCTGGTTTTTAAGAATGCCACCAATCACATACAAAGAATCTGTTTGCTCAAGCAGTTCTTAGAAAAGTGTGTTAAATTTCTTGGTATTGATTGATTGACTAAAAACTCATATTTTATTAGACCTGTCAACACTATAGTAATTTGGACATTAGATTTTTCAAGGAAAATTTGAGTGTAGACAGCATTTCATCTGCTAAAGTTCTGAAACCAGCTCAACTTTCAGAAATAATAATTCACTTTTGTGTTTTAAAGCAATTGGCTTTTTTTCAACAAATAGGGAAATAAACACCGCATGGAAACTATGCAAGACCTGGTAATATTATCAAGCTTAATGTAGAATACGCTCTTACTTCTCCTTAATATCCATAGGGCAGTGGTTACTAGAAAAAGAGGAAAGGATATAAGTATTTGCTGTGCAAAATGTCTTTATAAAAGTTCTTGAGTTCCATCTTTACCTTAACTCCAAGAGGTGGGCATCACTGCCATATTTTTATAGTTTACAGAGGAAGGGAAGACACTGGAAAGCTGAATTTATCAAAAGTCACAGATAGCAACAAATAGGACTGAAATTTGAATTCAGATGTATCTGAATTCTATCTGTATTCTATCTGAAAACTGCTACTTAATAGATGTACTATATGACCTGTAATGATGGAAAATTTTTTATCATTTCCCTTCTTATCATCGTAACAAAATGCCTTTGTCATCAGGACCATAAATTTCAACAGATAGGCAAAGAAACATTTGTGGTCTAGAAGGTTCAAAGACCTAGTGTTGAAAAGCTCAGATTGCAAGAGACTGACTGGAACAGTCTAATCAAAAGAAAACTTTGGGAACAAATGTCATCGATCTTCAAATGAAACATTCTAGAAACTTTTCAAAGCGGAATCTCCCAGTGGGCTGCTAGCCATATGTCATGCTCTGCATTCTTTGTGTTGATGACAACTCCAGCCCAAGCTCCTAGAAGAAGCTCTTCATCTCCTTCTGCATGTTGCTCACTCCTGTGTGCCAGGCTTGTTTCTGTAACTTCCTTGCCTGTGGTCCAATAAAACTCCACAAGCCCTAGCCCCTATCTCTCAATCTTTCTCTTCAGAGCTTTCCTTTGGAAGTTTGCTGGAGGAATTTTTGTTTTTGGGGGTGGGACTGGGATTTGAACTCAGAGCTTTGTGCTACCAAAGCAGGAACTAACAAAGCAGGTGTTCTCTGCTTGAGGCACACCTCTAATCCATTTTGGTCTTGTTATTTTGGAGATGGGGTCTTGCAAACTATTTATCTGGGCTGGCCTCGAACCTCAGTCCTCCTGATCTCAGTCTCCCAATAGCTACAGGCATAAACCATCAGTGCCTGGAGATTTTTTTTTTAAGAAAAGAAATAATTATGTTCATAAGAATGCTTGTCTTTTCTTCTATGACTTGCGTGAATTGAAGGTCATAGATGATGCTTGGTCTCATCTTTTTATGAGCTAAATAATTGTCATGCTGATTATTTTAGAAATAGTTTAATCACATATGACTTTGCATTTGGAGAAAGTGAGAATACATGGGTTCAGGTAAGCATTCCTCAGACCCTAGGATCTTCAGGAGAGCAGTATGTAACTTCCTTCTTTCTTTCCCTCTCTCCCTCCCTACCTTCATTTGCATAGACAGTTTTCATTAGAATATATTAATTGTACAGAATAATGGGTTTCATTATGACATTTTCATACATGTATAATACCTATTTTGATTATATTCATACCTCAATTACCCTGTCTTGTTCCCCCACCCCCAAAGCATGGTAATTTCTAAGAACTTTCCTTGAACTGAAAGAAAAGCAAGAACTACTCTGAATTGATCAGAATAGTGTGTTTCCATCTGTATTCTCTAATCTACATTGTAATATGTAAATAGATTTAAGAAGTGTACAAACCCCTTTAAGAAATGTTACCCTGCTCCCCTTGCTATTAAGCAAGAGAGACTGCCTTCAGAATTGGCCTCTGTGGCAAAGGCAACATTTCCCTGTTGTGGCAGAATTTCCTAATACTGAAAGACATCATGACTTTTTTTTTTTTTGGCACAAAACAAAAAAATTGATTGCTTTCATTTGAGACTACTGCTTTGCTTAAACATTCATAAAAGAAAAGCTCTTTACTTCAAGGCGTTAGAACAGGGATCTCTGAAGGGAGTGGTTCTGTTATTATATTTCATCTTTTGTGGTGCATAATTTATAAAGTTCATCATACTCTAGCAGATCAACGAATGAATGAATGAACAAATAAATATATTCTGAACAAACACCCTACATACAGTTATGTGCCTTAAAAAGTTTTGGGGACATGGATGCAAAGCATTGCTCATACAAGCCCATCAGCACCAGAGTTGGGGGCATTTGTTAGGGGACACATCAATTCAAGGAAGGAAGCAGAGGGGACCCTCACCTGTAAAATCATAGAGCTGTGGCAGAGTGTCCAAAATGATGCCAACCAAAGGCAGGTAAAGGGTGGCAATTTTGACCTTCATCTCCGGTTTCACACACCGCGGGTCCAGGTCATGAGAGCTCAGCAGGCTGTGGATGGCACTGACAGCTTTCCTCTGCACTTTGCTGATTCTGTGGGAGTAGCAGAAGGAATTAGGTTATGAGGAAGGGAGATGGAGGCTCTTAAACAAAAAGAGTGAATAAGAGCTCCTAAACAATGAGGTGACAGTGTGAAAACTAAGCAAACTAGGCCAGAAGTATCTAGAATCCAGAGAGACACTGCCTGTGTTATAATCTTGGGTGTATTGCTTAGCATGATGTGTTCAAGCTTATCATGTCGCATGAGTACTTCATTCCTTTTTTATGATGCATAATATTCCATTGAATAGATATAATACGTCTTGATTATCCATTCATCAATTGATGGGCATTTGGATTGTTTCCACTTTGGAGCTATTATGAAAAATAAACAATGATATAAGTATTCACACACACAAGTTTTTTGTGTGTAGAAACATGTATTACTTCTTTAGGACATATACTTCAGAGTAGAATCTCTGGACTGTGTGGCAACTCTCTCTTTAACCTTTACTTTTTTTTTTTTTAAAGAAGGTCTTGCTTTTGCCTGGGTTGGTCTTGAACCATGATCTTCCTGCTCTCTGCCTCCTGCCTGAGTAGCTAAGATTACAGGCACGAGCCACCCAGCACCCAGCTATGTTTAATCTTTAAAGGAACCAATGAATTGTTTATAACTGGGACTGTACCACTTATATATATATTTTTTTACCAGCAGTGTCTGAATGTTCAATTTTCTCCTTGTTGACACTATTATCTGTATGTTTCTCCTTCCCCTCTTCCTCCTTCTCCTCCCATTTCCCTTCCCCTCCTGCTCCATCTTCTTCCTGATCTCAAGGGAAAAGCATTCAGTCTTTCACTAATAATTATCAGGATAGCTGTGAGTTTTTTCCAGCTACTTTTCCACAGTGAGTTTTCCAACATGCCTTTAATTAGTCTGAGAGCGTTCTCTTGTATTTGTCCACTGTATTTATCAGGAAGGAGTATGAGATTGTATCAAATGCTTTTACTGCATTGGGATGACCACGTGGTTTTTGCCTTTTTTCTATTGATATGGTACGTTACATCAATTCAATTTCAGATGCTAAATTGCTTTGCATTCCCGGGATAAATCCTAATTTGCCATTGTGTAAAATCTTTTGTGTATGTTATTGGATTCCATTTGCTAGTACTTTGTTGAGAATTTTACATCTGTCTTCATCAGACATTGGTCTATAATTTTCTTGTGATGTCTTTGTCTGGTTTTTGTTTCAGGATAATGCTTGTTTTTATAGAATGAGTTGGAAAGTTTCTACCTCTGTTTTTTGGAAGAGTCTATAAAGAATTGGCGTTAATTCTTCTTTAAGTATTTGGTAGAAGTCACCAGAGAATCTTCCTGGTTCTGGAATTTTCTTAGTGGGAAGCTTTTTTCCTTTTAATTACTAACTCAATCACTTGTTACAGACCCATCAGATTTTTAATTTCTCCTTGGAACCAGTTTTGTCTGTTTTAGGAATTTGTCCATTTATACTAATTTGATGGTAAACAATTGTTGAAGTATTCCTTTAAAATTCTTTTTATTTCTGTAAGGACTATAGCGGTGACTCTCTTTCATGTTTTACTTTAGTCATTTGAGTCTTCCTGCTTTTTTTCTTGGTCAGCCTATGTAAGGGTTTGCTAATTTTGTTGATCTTTTCAAGTAATAAGATTTTGGCTTTGCTGATTTTTCTCTGTGTTTTTCCCTTCTGTTTCATTATTTTGGCTGTAATCTTTATTATTTTCTATCATCTGTTTGTTTTAGATTTAGTTTGCTCTTCTTTTCCCAGCTCATTGTACATTCTTTTTTCTTTTCTTTTCTTTTCTTTTAAAGTGGTAGTAGGGTTTGAACTCAAGGCCTCATACTTGCTAGGCTGGTGGTTTACCATTTGCCTTTTTTTTTTTTCTGATGGGTTTTTGAGCTAGGGTCTTATGAACTATTTGTGTGGGGCTGGCTTTGAATCGAGATCCTCCTAATCTCTGCCTTCTGAGTAGCTAGGAGTGCAGGTGTGAACCACCACCGACACCAGGCTCTTTTGGTATTTTGTTAAGGCCATATAAGTATATTTGCCTATTCAAGAACCATAAATTAAAATGAAAATTAAAGAGTAGGATGAATTCAAACCCAAAAGAAATGAGTTCTTGCTGGCAGAGTGACTTAAGAGGTAGAGTGCCTGTGTAGTAAGAGCAAGGTCCTGAATTCAACCCCAGTGCTGCCCACCCCTAATGAAATGAGTTCTAATGTATCCCCAAAACCATGTGCAGGAATATTTATAGTAGCTTTTTTCACAATTGCCCCAAACAGGATTCTTCCAAATGTTCATTAGTAGTAGTTCAATTGTAGTATATTTACACAAAGGAGTACTATAAACAGTTGAAATTTAAAAAAAACCAAATTACTGATACATGCAACTGCACTGATGGCTTTTACAGGCACAAAATTCAGCAAAAGCACATGAAGTTCAACAATTGGCAATAGCAATATCTGGTGATAAATCTCTTGGTGAGGAGGACTATGGCTGAGAGAAGCAACAGGGAACATTCTGAGATGCTAGAAATACCCTATATGTTGGTCTGGCTAATAGCTACCCAAGAATATTCCCAGGTAAAAATTAATTACACTTCATATTTAAGATTGGGGCCCTTTGTTGTATATAAATTATATTTGAATAAAAAGCAAAAAAAATGAAACTTCAGTAGAGCATCTGGAACCCAGCCCCAAAAGTTCAATGTTAAAATTCTACTTTTTTTTCTTTCAGGCAATATAATGCTACATCCAGGGTTAGGTGGAAAATTGTAACTACATTTTCAAATGGCCCAGATTCTTACAATAGACTTAGACAACTGCCTGCTGCATCTCAAAAGGTGTTCTTGTTCTAGCTCCCATCCTGGCCGTGTTTTGAATGAGGCATTGCAATTTACTAGCTTAACACAAAGATGTTAGAAAAGTCCTGAAAGTTTGAGAAATGCTGTGGATTTAATGATGCATAGACATTTTGTATACCCAAGGATGAGGTTTCAGGGAACCCCAGCTTCCAGTGGGCCTGCAACTGTGGCTGTGGCTCCTTGTAGGGGGTCCAGGGACAGAGATATGGTCCACCAGTCCTTGTCTCACAGGGTGAGGGCGGGTGGGTGGGGAACAGGTGTCAGCGACTGTATTAACTGTCTTGGCAGCAAAAGGAAGTACTGATCAATAGGCAGTTTTGTTAAAAGATGATTTTTTTTCTGAGGTTTTAGCCCACGCCCTGAAGTCCTGACAGTATTTCTAATCCTGACAGTATTTCTAATGACTTTCCAGGAGAGCAACTGACAACTCCCCAATCAGGGATATTGTTTGCCAAAAGAGGAACACTGTTAATTAGTTACTCTCTGGGGGGTGGAAAAAGTAGTCTGTGTGTTTGAAGAATGTAGCTACCTGATTAAACATAATTACATGATGATCTCTGAACATACTATATCCTATTGCCATTCAATATCATAGCATTTTACCGGAAATCAAAAACAGATGTCAGAGCTGTTTCCAACTGGAAGGGAAATGGAAAATGCAAACTACAGCTAAAATAAATACAAATGATTACTTTCAGAAATCACTTAAAGCAGAGCCATTATGGACCAATTAAGATAACGGTGTGTTTGTATTGGAAGGCAATTTCCTTTGTGTTCAAACTTTCTTCTCAGCACACATCAGCATGTATATTAGGGCATTGCTGCTGGGGAAATGCACATTAGTGATAGGGGAGAAATTTAGCTAGAGCTGAGAGAAGATGGAATTGAAGCCATGGACCACTAAGACTAGATACAGCACGTGCTCCTGGGTGTTCAGGTGCAGCTTCATAAACCCTGGGCTGTGGCATCTCTCTTCGCCTGGGAAAGCCTGACTGGAACCCAGGACAGCTGCCTTCTCTGCAGCAGTTACTTCCTTGTTCCACATTGAGCCGGTGACATCCTCCTGTTGCTTCTGTGTGTGCTTTGCTAAAGGCACTTCATTGGGGCTCAGTGGGAGAACGTATGTATGTTTAGTGTGTATCTGGGTTTGATCCTAGCACCCCACTTGCCAAATTTTTTTTTTTTTTTTTGGTGGGACTGCGGTTTGAACTTTGGGCTTCATGCTTGCAAAGCAGGTGCTCTACCACCTGAGCCGCACCTCCAGTCCACAAAATAGTTTTGATCCTAGGGAGTGCACTGATCAAAGCATTCTCGGTAAATTCTGCTCAGTAAGTATGTGACTGAAAAAAGGTCATTTTGGGGGTAAATTCTGCTTAATAAATAGGTGACTACAAAAAGGTCATTTGGGGCTTGGGGATGTGGCTCAGTGGTAGACTACTTGCCTAGCATGCAGGGGGTCCTGGGTTCGATTTCGAGGACCATGAGAAAAAAAATTAAGTCATTTTGTGGTTCTTCTTTCTCCCCCACACCTTTCTACATTTCTATGGGTGCCATTTTTTTTTTAAGACACCAGTGTTTCCACTCCTTGTAACTGGTGAACTGTAGAGTTTTTCATTAAGCATAAGTTGTGTTGCAAACTTTATTGAAGACCATGTTTTCCTTTTACTTCACGTTCCATTTGAAGTGTCAGATACATACCCTTCCCCTTCAGTGTCCAGGGCAGCAGCCAGTTCTGTGAAGAGGAGCCCGGTAAGAAAGTGCTGCTGGCGGTACTCTGAAGTCAGATCGAACATGCTGGCTATCTTGTGATCCTGGAAACTGGAGCAAGAGCTCGAGTTCTACAGAAACACAAGCAGCAGTTTTAGGAGCATCAAGGAACTAATATCCACAGACAGTATTTAGGAGCCCTTGTCCTGGCCAGGCATTGCGAGAACTAGCCAGTGAACAGGTACTGCTAGTACCCCATGTGGCAGGTAAAAAAACCCTTCCCATCACATACATCTCCAACTGCCAACCAGAAAAGATGAAAATAAAGCACTCAGGGTCTGCTGACAAGTTGGGCAGGGGATGTAGCTCTATGGTAGAGCGCTTGCCTAGCAAGAGTGAGATCCTGGGTTCAACCCCAGAACCTCAAAGGAAAAGAAAAATGATCAGCACTCCTTTCTCAAATTGAAGATTAAAATCCCAGGATGAAATGTGGACAGGGAAATGAGAACTGCACCATGTACTGTTTACCAATGACACTTCTGAAGATGGTCTGAGCACGCTCTCTGGATCTTGCTAGCCCGGAAGCAGATGCAGTGTGAGGCTGGCAAATGTCGGACTTACCTGTCTGAGGCAATTCCTGGCCTGTTCTACTGGGGAGCACATGCTTTTCTTCCTTAAAAGCATCTGAAGTGTGTCTGGAAATCTTCAGGTTTTGGTGAGCCCACCTGGGTTTGCTAGCTCTCGGGGCAGTCACGAGAGGAATGCGGGGAGAGGACGAAGGGCAAAGTTACCCTGGCAGTTGGAGGGCTTGGCCTTAGGGCAGGTGGCAGCAGAAGGGTTATGGCACTTGGAATTGCTCCTTGCAGTCAGGTGGGATCCGGTCCACATTCATATGTGCCATGCCATCTGCCACAAATGGCTAAGACATTTTAATTTAATTTTCTTTTTTGGTAGCATTGGGGTTTGAACTCAGGGCCTCACGCTTGCCAGGCAGGCACTCTTACTACTTGAGCCACTCCACCAGCCCTTTTCTGGGATGAGTTTTTTCGAGATACGGTCTCATGAACTCAGCCCAGGGATGGCTTTGAACCTCCATCCTCCTGATCTCTGCCTCCTGAGTAGCTAGGGTTACAAGTGTGAGCCACCAGCACTCAGCAAAATTCCTTTCTATAGTTGGCTCACCAGGGACCCTTGAGCCTAGTAAGACATCAAATTATTTAGCTTGTAAATTGTTAGTTAAGATGGTAAAACTTCAGGGTAGCATTCTTGTCCATATCTGGATCAACTGATCTGGTTTGAATAGCTTGATTTTTCTTCTAACTAGTAAGACCAACATTCACAGGAAATATATGATCAACTAAGCCAATTAACTGAAAGAGCTTGACTAATTCTGCCAGTTAGCTGATTACCTGGGAAGATATGGAGGGACAAGGCGATGCTGGCGCAGTGTCAGCATTCATAAAGAAGAGGTTCAGGTTGAGGTAATGCTCATGACTACAGAGAATTCTCAGGAACTCCAACCTCATGGAAATGAGTGTTGGAAGGTTATTCAGCTTGGCCGACAGCTGGGAAGAAAAATGAAAAGAGGAAAGACTTTATTATAAAATAACTTGGAGCTTGAGTTTGAGAGACACAAAAAATATCCCTTCTCTATTTTTTTTTGGTGGTACTGGGGTTTGAACTCAGGGCCTCATGCTTATTTAGGCAGGTGCTCTACCCTTGAGCCACTATGCCAGCCCTTTTATGTGTTGGGTATTTTTGAGAAAGGTCTCATGAACTATTTGTCCAGACTGGCTTCAAACTGAGAGCCTCCTGATTTCTGCCTCCTGAGTAGCTAGGAGGGCCACCAGCCCCTGGCTCTCTCCACATTTTAAGACAATAGATTTAATAAAAATTAATCCAATAGGACAATAGATGGCATTACAAGGAGGCCTAAAAACTTCCCTTTCTTCCTTCCTCCTTCCCTCCCTCCTTCCTCCCTCCCTCCTTGCTTCCTTCTCTCCTTCCTTCCTTCCTTCCCTCCCTCCCTCCTTCCTTCCTCCCTCCTTTCCTCCCTTTCTTTCCCTTCCCTTTCTTTCTGTTTTCCTGTCCTTATCTCTCTCTCTCTCCTTCCTGTCTCCCATTTTCTTTTTTTGAGACAGGGTTTCACTATGAAGCCCAAAGGGCCTCAAGTTCTCAATCCTCCTGCATCAGCTTCCTTAAGTGTTGGGATTACAGGCATGTACCACGATACCCAGCTCCAATAAGTTTTTACTTATTACTGTTCCCTTAATGATTCTAGCCTAATGGCCGTCCAAAACAAGGATCCTTGTGACCCACCCCCCCACTTCTCAAATCCAAATATCACAAGTCTTGCAGAAAATAAGCTTGAGATATATCTTCAGTTTAACATAATTCATTTTACAAAACCCAACTATGTCTTAGAGGCTAAATGAAAGGAGTTGACCTTACACAGGTATACAACTCAAGGAATATGATTTGAATTACCCAAGAGTTCTCTAGTAGTTTCTAATTAAAATCCTCATTGGAAAATTCTCAAGCCAGTTCTCTAGAGGAGGCATCAATGTGCTTAGGAAAATAGAAACTACCTGCACAAAAGTCAGTGTGTTCCATAGAGGGAGAGGAGGAAATGGAGAAAAAAAGAACACAAAAAGAGGTTTTAGGGAAAATCTTTCTTTAAAAAACAAACCATGAAGCAAGCAATGAAAAGCTGATGAGGGGAATAGTCTGGAAGACTCCTCACTTTCCTTGGGTGAGTTGAAGGGTGGGAGGTCTCAGGTTCAGAGGCAGCTTCCCTGTAGGTAAAGTAGGTGACCTTGCTAGAGTCACTCACAGAGCTGTTGGGTTGGCTCAGGCTGGCTATCAGAACTTGAAAGCACAAGATATTTGCACTTGAGCTGGGGGAGTGGCTCAAGTGGTAGAGTACCTGCGTAGCAAGTATGAGGCCCCGACTCCAAACCATAGCACCACCACCAAAAAAAAAAAAAAAGATATCTGCACTTGAAAGAAAGCCTCGATGTGGGAATATTTAGAGGCCCTTGAGACTTCATTTAAGACAGAAATGTCAAAAATTGTTTGAGTGATGCTTAGAAAAGAAGAGTGAGGGAGGTGCTGCTCCTGAAACGGTCTCACCAAAGGTTGGGACCCACAGTGCAGCCTCAGCGGCCCTACCCAAGGGATGGTGTTAACTCCACAGTGCAAGACATAGGATGGCCGAAAAAGTAGATTTATCTGTTGTTAATGACTATTAATAAAAGTCCAAGGTTATGGCTATTGCCACAAAGTCCTTAAATGGCAGAGAAGGTGCCAGCATGAATCCAGTTATGCAAAAACCATCAAACCAAAGGACTTTGGAAGAACACAACATGCCTCAGGTGTGAAGTTCATCCTGCGTGTAGATGGCTGGGATCAATGAATTAAGTCGACACTGACTGGAGCCAGTGATCTTTTTTTTGCCCGAGTGTTAGCGATGATCTTAAGAGATAGGATGTCATTGGCAGTCACAGGGCACAGAATCAGTGTCAAGGCCTCAATGAGTCTATGTCACTATCTTGGTGTAAAGAGGAACCAATGCCTCCAAGGTCTGTATCCCCAGTCACAGAAGTGGCCAGTGGCATTACTAGGATTAGAACACAGGTTCCCAGATCCCTAGTCTAGGGCTCTTTGGATGATGAAACAGGAGAGAGGAAGAAAAAGAACAGGCAGCTAAAAGAAAAGAAAGAATTTAAAAGACAAACAGTGAGCAAGAGAAAAGAAAGGACAAAGAGAGAAAAATGAAATGTGCATCCTGCAGGACAGTGCAGCCTGCCTTGGATAGTTTAATTTCCCTTTTGAAATGAAAGTGTCCCCACATGGCCAGCTGACCTGGGCCTCCAGCAATGTCCTACAGGCCACTTAGAGTTCTGAAAACAGATTAACTTGTATTTGAAAGGCAGGTAAGAAGGAGTGAAGTGTTTGCTCTGTGGTCCACTCTGGTGGATCCTGGGACAGAACAGCCGCCCAGGGACACAGACAGGTGAACACTGGGACTTCTGACATTTCCTTAAGATTCTCTTTTTTTAAAATTCTGCTTCCCTGCCAGGGCATTCTTTAGAAAACTCTTGGGTTTGGTTTGGAGAGGGATGTTATATAAATGAGCCAAAGACCTCCATGTTTTGGCTCCTGAGTTGTTTCTTTACTGCACCTGATACCCATCCCATCAACACACATTCATTTATTTGAAAAACAGCCAACCGCTTTGCAGATCCCATGAAGTCTCATTGGACAGCTGCTTTCTGTTGCTAAGACAGAGCCTTATGCTTATTAGGTGCCAATCAGTTATAGTCCTTTGAAGCTCTGTGACCCAGAGACTCCCCACTGTGCTGCTGAGTGACATTACCTAGATATGCAAGCCCCTCTTCCCTGGGATTTCCTGCTACTCTGGAGGCTGGCCCCTCACTGTAAGCCTCAGGGCAGTCCTGATTTGGGAAAGACTTCCTCTCTTATGCAACCCTGTCCAAGAGTTCATACAACCCAGCTCGTGTGCCACTGACTCTTGTGGCCAATCCTCCTTGCTCAGTTCCCAAATCCCTCAAACCTCCTGCAGGGGAGAATCCTTTCATGTTAAAAATGAAGAAACTGAGACCCATATAAGTAGAAGGACTTACTTAAAGTCACTTAGTTACTAACTACAAAGAGCCAAGTGATAATGGTGGTGCTGGTAGAGGTGGTAATGGTTTTGATGGCAATGTGCAGGTGGTGATGGGAAGGTAGTAATGATGAAGATGGTAATGGTGGAGCTGGTGATGGTAGAGGTGTAAATGGTGGATGTGGTGCTGTTGGTGGAGGTGGTGATATTGGTAGAGGTAGTGATGCGTGGAAGGGTGATGGGGAGGTGATTATGGTGGAGGTGGTGATGCTGGTGGAGGTGTGGGGGAGGGGAGGACAGTGGTGGTGGTAGTGGTAATAACAGCAGTGGCTGTAGCCACAGTAAGAATATGGATGGAGGAGAGAAGCAACAGCAACTGCTCTTTATGTTGGTATAGTTAGGGCATGTTGAGAGGAACAGTGAACGAAGAATTACATTAAAAAATCTGGGAGGATAACACTGATAAGCTGTACTCGGATTATAAAATATTTGCTTTGTGCTCAGTGAAATTCAATCTTTTTAATTTCATCAGAGCTTTTAAAAATCAAAACATCACAACAGCAACTTAATTACCTTAATAAGTGAAAAGAGACCTCATATTTTGAAGCCCAGCTCTTTGTTAAATTAGAGAAATGAGATCGTATAAGCAACAAATTTCAGTTCTCACAGATTAACTCATTACTAGGTGTAGACACTCTAGAAATCCAGGTGAACCAGTGAGTGTCTCTGAGGGATGTCCATGGCACAGACATGAGGAATGTCCCATGAGGCCCAGGGTGTGTAGGAGTTAATGTGGCAATGACTAAGACAGCATTCCATGGCAACGGAGAGAAGGAACAAAATGGCCAACTCTGGGGAGCACTCACCTGGTTGCAATAATGTTTGATGAGGTTAAACACAAACCCACGGTCCATGAGAGAAAGAAGGTCATACAAGAAGAAAGCCAGGCTGATGTTGATTTTCTCTGCCTGTTCACTTTCCTTAAAAAGAAGCATATGACCACACAAATTACTTTGTGAAAGCTCTGGACATGAACTCCCAGGTCTGTGGGAACTTTGGGAGAGGCGGATCGTATTATATTAGCCACTGTCCCTTGGGTTGATACTGGGCAAAGCAGGTTAAGTCTGAAAAATATAAAATACCTTACCCAATCCATGACTGTTAGGTTGAGTCAGGTGATCCTTTATGTACTGCTAACGTTAGGTGCAGTTCCTTCCAGTCACCTTTTTTCCCTAAATGCACACCTCCATGTATAGAACTGACTTCATTCTTTTTTTTTTATTCTGTCAAATGTCAGACTACTAATCATTCAGATGCCCACCAGTCAAAACACTGAGCGTAGACACAGCCTCTCTTCTCTCTGCCACCTACTCACACAAATGTGACACAGCAGCCACACTGACTTCATTCTTGACATACAAGTTTGCATTCTGAATTTTTAATTTTTCTTTTTTTTTTGAGACAGGGTCTTGTTATGTAGTCTAAGCTGGCCTTGAACTGGTGATCCTTTTGCCTCAAACAGGCGAGTACCACCATGCCTGGCTGAATTTTTTGGCAAACTAACTTGACTTGCGTTTACTTTCTTCAATGAGACAAATTCTTAATTTATAAGGATTAATGCAGAAAATCCAATCAGGATAAAAGACCCAGTTTTTAACCTAAGGAAACTTTTTTCCAATTAGGCCTAAAATAGGTCAGAGTCATACTTGATGGGGTGAATTCTTGCATGAATTGGAGCCAAGTTTTCTTTTTTAAAATTATTTGTCTGTGCTCATATTTATGAGGGATTTTTCAGCACTTCAGAATAATCAGAAATTCACCTTTTTTATGTTTAGAACCTTTATTCTCAGACTGATAAATTGTTTTCTTCTGTCTCTATTGAAAATATACTTTATTTTTTATTTTATTTTATTGCTTTTACATTTACTCACATGTATGCACATAGTTTGGGCCGCCTCTCTCCCTTCCTCGCCCCCTGAAAATATACTTTAAAACTATTTTCCTGTTGTTAGGATGTGCGGAGTAGAAATTCAGGCCAAGCTGACCAGTCACTGGTATGGATAGAGACCTGATAAAGAGGTTTCTAGAGAATCATTGAGAAGTCTTGAGCATCTCCCATGTGGCCACCTCCGCCCCTGGGGTGTTCATGTGATTGTCTGAAAATCTGGATGTGGAATCACCAGTCTGGGTTTTTTCATGAACTGTGTGACTTTGAGAAAATTTATCATCCTCACTGTTCCCGTTTTCATGTCTGCCAATATAGAGGTACCATTGTTGTTCTAACAAAGTGTGCCATGAACAAAAACCAAACAGAAGCCTCCTGAGCACTTGGTATTCTACAAATTCTCAATAATGATAAAGCTATGAATAATAAACACTGCTCCCTACAGTGTTCTAGTCACCTTTAAGTTTTAATTTAATTTTGTTTTATATATTTTTAACTTTTACTTTGAAATTATTCAGAAAAGATGCAAGAATAGTACAAACAACTCTTGTGTATCTTGTGTAGCCAGATTCATCAATATTTGACATTTTCCTACAATTGCATTATTATTATTCTCTGTATATATATCTCTGCATGTGTGCATATATATATATATAATTTTTTTCTGACCCATTTTAGAGTAGGTTGCAAATATCATCCCGTTTACTCCATAAAACTTCAGAGTATATTTCCTGAGAGCAAGAGTATTTTCTCTCACACCTACATTGATAAAATAACTCAAATGACAGTCCATATTGCAATTTCTTTATAGTGATCCCCAGCCCACCCTCAGGGTCCAGTCCAGTAATAACATACTACACTTAAGTATCATGTGTAGTTATGTGTTGATTACTGTTTTGAACTGATGCTTATTTTCCTCTGCGAAAGTAGTATGTTCAAGGTAAATGATTTAGGAAGTTAAGAGACATAGTTACCTTCTGAGGTTTCACTAAAAGAGCTGCAATCTCCGAGGTGACCACATTAACAATGGTAGTTATGTCATCTTGGAAGCGGTCAGAAAAACGAGTCCTCCGAAAACTGTCCCGTTTGTCCAGGTTATGTACATACTGGGCCATGCTTTTCACCTACAGAGGGATGGGGGAAATGTCAACATGGAGATTGGTGACCTGCTTGTACAAATGCGTGAAAGGGGGACTGAGTTGAAGAAAAGCTCTTTCACAGTGGATTTTCTGACACTTTATTGGTGCTGGTGGTGTCCAAACTGTCTCTGGACTAGAAAATGTTTCTGATACACAAATGGTTGCCATGGCAAAAGGAGCTGGGAAAGGTGTCCTCTTCTTGACCCCTAAGGCAGGGGCTCCCTTCTTACTGCTGACAAAGCCAGGAGCCTAATTCTTTAGCTCCAGTGTCAGAAGACTCCCCATTCTCCAACGGCCTCTACCCTGTAAGGCCATGACAACAGCTGGCTGTCACAGCACATGACCCAGGACTGTAGAGGAACTGCTTATGAGCTGTATCAGATGTGAACTCAAGTCTCTTCTGCCCCTGAAACTATAGTAAGAGAACAGGGAAAAACTGTCCCTCCTACCTTGAGTTTCCAGTTTTTCCAGAAGTAATTCTATAGTTTATAATGAGGTTATTTTCTGCTTCTATAAATTTAAACCATATTATGGCTTGAGCAGGATTTTTTTGGCTAGCTGGGAATTTAGTCACTATTTAGCATATTTCTTCTAGGGGAAATCTTATTGAGTCCTATAAGCCTAACTTGTAGTCTGTCTGTCTATCTATCTCTCTTTCTATCTATCTATCTGTGACTAGTACAACAATTGTTTTTGGTGGTACTGGTAATTGAACCCAGGGCCTTATGCATGCTAGGAAATCGCTCTACCACTAAGCTACATCCCCATCCTTTAGTTTTTTGAGAAAGAGTCTCACTCTTTAACTGAGGCTGGCCTTGAACTCACTATCCTCCTGCGTCTGCCTCCCAAATGCCTAATCCATTAAAAAAAATGTAAACCATACTTATTTTTCAGCATTCTTCCTGGGGCCAGGAGATTCATGGATCAGCACAAACCCCTTTGACATTGTCTGAGGTGGAGTCTTAACCCTGATGGAAGTTGCTGAGAGCTATTAGGAACAGGCTAATGGGAAAGACTGGGTGTTTTCATGGTTGGGTGCCTACACTCTGAGGTCATTTTCATGAATTTGTCCAGGCTAGTCAGAGAGTTACTGCAAAAAGTGATGGCCCTGGAAGATGAACCACCCACATTTGCTCCCAAGGTCAAGGCTGGATAGTTGCATGAATATTGACTTCCGCTCCCAAGAACTATATGGAAAAAATTTTATGCATGAATAGCAGATTTCTGTTTCTCTCCATGCAAGCCTGGTAACTTTTGTCATCACTGAGACAAAGTAAAGAGAGAGAGAGGCAAAATGAGAAGTGAAAAACTGTTGTTTCATGTTCCATGCAACTATCCAGCCCTGACCTCGGGAGCAAATGTGTGCGGTTCACCTTCCAGGGCCATTTCTTTTGACTAGCCTGGACAAATTCATGAAAATGACCTCAGAGTGTAGGCACCCAACCATGAGAACACCCAGTCATTATGTGTTTCATGTTTCAGATAATGCCTTGCCAGCCTTGGGATGGCCTAAGAATCTGAAATCCATGTAATATTTTAATGGTGTAAGAAACTATGGTTTCCCCTGTTTGGTTCAAAACACACTGACATGTCATATGCCACAGAGCCACACACATACTAGTGAGAGGACCCTAATGGGGGTGGGAATTGGATGTCAATTTTGTCCAATAAAAGCATTCTCTTGCTGCATTCTTCACCAAGGACCAAAGGAGACAAGACCTCTTTGTTTGGGAAACCCCAATCCTGATTCTCTGCTCACTAACCCACCCCAGCACCAGGCTTTTACAACTCACTGCTGCATTTGGCTCCTGCTTGCTGATTTTGGCCATCCTACAACCAAATGAATAATTCTCACAATGCTGTACTTCCAACTAATGGCCTCTTTCCAGACTGTCAGCAACCTGCCAGCTGCTGTGTCCCTGGGTCACCAGAGATGAACACTCAGCAGAAATACAAGTGGATGCTTGGCCCATAATTTGTAGGGTTGGGTGAGGCAGGAAAATCTTTTCTCCAATATTGGCATCCATGGTGCATTCAAATAGGGGTACCTTTAAAAAACCCTTTAGCACAGAACTTTTTAGCCTGAGTGACTAAGTAGGTCACCCATTTACCTCTGGGGCTCCATGATCTAGAAGCACAGGACTTATTCATTAGCAAGAGTGAAACTCACCCAAGGTTTGTGTTCACCAGATTTCATGACAAAATGTTTTTCATTAGCACCTGGGCATCTGTACAGAGATGGGTGTTAAACTGCCCAGGTTGTTGACTAAGCTGGAAGAAGCTGCTGTTTCTTTCTCTCCAAGCTTTCTCAGGGGGTTGTAGAGAGCTGGTTTGGTTTTTAAATAACTTTCAGAGCTGGATGCTGGTGGCTTACACCTATAATCCTAGCTACTTGGGAGGCTGAGATTTCCAGGCCAGTCTGGGCAAATAGTTCACAAGACCCCATTTCCAAAATAACCAGAGCAAAATAGACTGAACGTATGGCTCAAGCAGTAGAGTGCCTCCTTTGCAAGTGTGAAGCCCTGAGTTCAAACCCAGTTTCAAAAACAACAACAAAAAGCCAAACAACTAACAAACAAAAACAATAAATAACTTTCAGGACATAGTCAGGTAGGTATATAATGATGCATGTTGTACTGGGTGTCCTGTCTGAGATCACCTTCCTTGTGAGGTCCTGGCTGGGCCTGATAGTTTCTGTTTGCCTCTACTGCAGTCCCCACATGGTTTCTTGTCCTCTCTCTCTGAATTTTGTGAAGGTATCTCTGTGCACTGCATCATTTGGACTTCTTGCCTTCCCTTTGGCTTCCAGTTGGAGTTGACCAATGGGAGGCTCCAGCAGGAGACCAGTCGGGAGAATACAGTGGTTCTAGTAACTTCCACTGCCCTAATCCTTACCACAGTGTGGTTCTGGCAATGGTGATGTTTTTCTAAGGCTTCAGCCCTTGTCACGTGGACCCTCTTCTCTGCCTCTAGCTTTGTTTAGGCCCCAGTTACACTGTCCCCCCATCCTTGGTTCTTTATAGCAAGGATTGATAAAGGCTTTGGGCAGCTGCTGCACCCTGGGTGTCTCACCAATCCTTATCAACTCCACTGACACTACTGTTTGTTCAACCCTGTCTGTAAACTGGGAATCATTAAAACTCTTGCCTCAAGGTTGTATGAGGATTAAAAGAGACAATGCTTTAAATTGCTTAGAACAGTGCCTAGCATACATAGTCGGATGTGCAATATATTTTAGATTTTTATTATTTTTCCTTCCTTGCTGATGTTACTGAGATTGTATGAGGGACAGAGTCATCGTGACACAAGCAGAGAATGCAAACTTGCCTTCAAAACAGAGCTCTAAGATGCCATGTGAACCGCTTAGGCTAAAAATAACAATTACAGCACTACTTTATTGTTGACTTCTGAATGGGAAAGTTTTGCATGTTGTCAGTGTGCTAGGGAGCTTGAGCTTCCCAAAGAGCCAAAATGATGAAGGAAAAGAACCTGAACTTGAGAGTTGGAGAGCTGAGCTCTGCCCCTTACTGGCTGAGCAGGTGGCAAATCCCAACTTAGCCTTGGTGTGCACTATGGTGAACCAGTACTCTCCCACAGGGTTTTGATGAGGCTTCAAAGATGGATTCAAGAGTCCCTAGTGCTGCTCATGGAACACTCACATAGCGAGGCTTGAGAACCACTGTCCAAGGGATGTAGTTATCCAGTAAAAGAGCTATAGTGCTTACAGGATGTGACTATTAAATAAGATTGAAGAATGATTAGGTGAAGTGTGTTCATATGGACACAAGTTTATGAGTAAACAATATGAATTGGAACACTGTGATTCTACAAGATCAAATTTAGTTTTTGCTTCTTGCTTTTTTGGGGGTGGAGGGGTTTGAGAAAGGGTCTCACTATGTAGCTTAGCTTGAGTGGCCTGGAACTTGCTCTATAGCTCAGGGTGGCTTTGAACTTGAGAGACTTCTGTCTCTGCCTACTGAGTAGTAGGATTACAGGCATGAACCACCACACCCAGCACTTCTTGCTTCTTTTTAGCCACAAGTTTTAGGTTGAATTCAGGTTATTTGTATCAATTATTTATAGATGGATCGTGATCCAAATGAATCTTCTTTATTGAGAACTTTGATGGGAGGGATAGGTAAATAGTGGCAGGATACACAGGGAATGGAGTATTGGTTTTTACGACTTCTCATGGCTCAAGAAAAAAGAGGGGAGTGAGCTTGTAGCCAGTTCATTTCCTGCCAGTCCAGAGCTCATGTCTCACTGCTGATGCTCTTTTTTTTGGTGGCACTGGGGTTTGAATTCAAGACTTCATACTTTCTAGGAAGGCACTCTTACTGTTTGAGCTACTCCACCAGCCCTTCTTTGTGTGGGGCTTTTCCGAGATACAGTCTGATGAACTATTTGCATGAGGCTGGCTTTGAGCTGAGATCCTCCTGATCTCTGCTTCCTGAGTAGCTAGTACTACATGTATAAGCCACCAGAGCCCAGCTTCACGGCTGACACTCTTGACCTAAGACTAGTGAGCTACAGCTTTATCCAGCTTTGGCTTTCAGGATACAAAATTCCCTTGCTGAATGGGTCAAATTCCAAAGGACTTCAGCTCTGTTCAGGACTCACAGAGCAGAGGTGGTTTGGACCCCATAAGTTACCTGGGGAGACAGATAAATGCAAACTACAGACTCTGCCCCTCCTTACTTTACTCAGCAATGTTAGGAAGGAACTCAAGAATCTGCTGCATTTTTACTGAGTACCTCCAGGCATTTCTCTTGGAGGTATTTGGGACTGTTTTTTTGAAATTCTAAGGAATTTTAATCTTGGCTGTGCTTCTGGGAGTGGGGCATGAGTCTGGCTTCTTTTGAACTCTATTACACAGCACTTCCTGTTTCCTCCCAATATGTAGTTTATCTTTCTTTCCTTTGACCCCCTTTCCTCTCTTTACGGTTGTTCAGATTGCTCCCATTTTCTCAAGCTCAAACTTAAATAGATAAAATGGAGTGTAGGTGGAAATTCTGCCATCTCTTTCACTCTCTTTTAAAAAATATTATTCACTTAATGTCATAGGATATGAAACTAACACTACACCAGCACCAAATCTCACTCCATTCCTAATCTTCCTGTTTGTACACACATTTCTTATATTTGGTGTCTATAATTTCATACCTTTTTCATTTACATCATTTCACTCTGCATCTCCATTTACTAACATTGACAAAATGCTTATTCTTTGTGGCTTCATGCCAAAATACTTTCATGTCCATTAATAATGAAAAAAAACGTAGTACTATTATTGTACTTATTTTAAAATTAAAGAATTACAGCTGTGTCTTTTGCTTTTCTGCTGGAAGACTGGCAGCAGTTGTAGGATAAACAGATAAGCAAACTTCACATTTTTTTCCAACAAATATTAGCATAGTTGGTGCTTGTATGATATCAAGCAGCATGCTGGGGCTAGAAAGAGATGATGAAATAGACCCAAATCCTAAAACTCCAATAGGTGAGACAGAAAAACAATGAGAAATTGTGGTAAGTGCTAGGAAGTTGATGAACGGAACATTTGAAAGGCAAATCGTAAAGCAGAGGACATACTGCAGGATAAGGTGGTCAGAAAAGGCTCTTGAAGGTGATGACATTTAAGCTGAAGCCTAAAGAACAGAAGGCAGGGTGTGTTTGGGGAGGAGTAAGAAATAGAAAGTAGGGAGAGAATGCAAAAAAGGGTTTAAGGCTAAAAAGACGTGAGTAACTTCGAAGGACTAAAAGGGGACCATTGTGGCTGCACAAAGGAGGACATGGCATGGGATGAGGTTGGAGGTGGAGGTAAAAACTTGTGCTTTATTCTCAGTAAACTGAAAACCACCAGAGTTTTAAAGAGAGGAGTGACATAATCTACTTAACATGGCTGTGCTGTGCAAGATGGATGGGCCAAGGGGAAAATGGACACAGAAGGGAGAAGGAGGAAGGTATTGCAAGAGGCATGGGAGAAAGGATGGTGGCTCGGGTAGGTGAAGAACATGAGGCGATGTGACAGGTTGTGGGTAGAGTTTCAAGGTAGAGTCGTGACGTCTGGGGGAAGATGAGGGAGAGATAGCTTTCAAGGAACAATCCCAGATTTTCAGAAGGAGCAACTGGGTGAACAAGGTATTAATTCTTACTATGGGAAAAATCACTTTTCTTCTACCCTGTGCTTTTCTCACACTATTGAGCATAGATACAAATACATAAGAATCTTACCAGAAGCTCAAAGAAGAACCATGCATACTTGAAGACTGTTTCTCGCACCATTCCAGTGCTGACCACCATCTGCAGGGCAAGCTCTTCGTGGAAATGCTGAACAATAACCACAAAAACCAGGCTGTGAGTCAAGGTTACCATTCACCAATATATCCCCCATTTACTAGCTCGTTAGTTTCTGAAGCATATGTCCACACATGCAGTGATTGGTAATGACAGTGATGAAATAACCTAAAGCCAGAGGACATTTAGGAGGGTAGGAGAAGGTTGGTGTGGCACTGTGCAGGACAGCTAGGTTTGAAGGAATAGACTCAACCTGAGAGTGACATTGCATTCTATGGAGACTCATTCCAGGTCAGCAGTCAGAATTGGTGGTGTTCATTAGAGAGGAATGGCTTGCATATGGTCACACACACCCCACAGTGTCTTCCTCTCTTTGCCCTCTGGTTTTCTCATATATCAGATTGGTTGGCTGCTAGCAATGGTTCTCAAATTTGAATATGTATCAGAATCCCTGGAGAGCTTGCTAAGTCACAGGTGACTGGAAACCATCCAACTGGATATTGAGTCAGTGGGTCTGGGGCAAGGCCTGAGAATTTGCTTTTCTACCAAGTTCCCAGGAGATGCTAATGCTGCTGGCCAAGTCACACTTTGAGGACCTCTGGCATCTAGACTCCCTTTCAGACTGGACAATTTTTCTTTGCATAATTCCACTATGGTTTCATGTGGGAAATGCGGTTGGACAGGTTTAAGAATGGGTCCTCTGCATTAAAACATGTTGGAAGCCTGAACTCATAACTTCTAAATCCTGTGTCCCAGGGTCAGCTGCTTGGGAAGTTCCTCAGCTCCACCGTATATCTTCACTTCCCTTCAAGTCAGCTGACTTCTCATAGCAAGGGAAGGGCAGACAGTGAACTCTCATCTTTTCCATTCTTCAGCTTATCTGGATACTTGTTAACACTCTTGACAACAGTTTTGATGGGGAAGAACTTAAGAATCAAAGTTAGAGCTACCAACTTATCTCTGTTTGCCTGGTATGTCCTGGGTTCAAAATGGAAAGTTCTGCATCTGGGGGACCTCTTCAGTCCTGGACAAACCAGGACAGTTGGTCACACTAATGAAAAGCAAAAACAATGCCTAGGAATTTTCTGTGGCTTCATTCATTTTATACAATGTTTAAATGTTCAGTGGCTAGGAAAGCTAAAACTATAGAAGAAAGAAACCTGTTGAAATTGTTCTAAGAAGCAGGGAAATGGGGGAAGAAGAATGAGGTAAGGGGTAAATGTAACTAAGGTATATTGTAAGCACATGTGGACATATCACAATGTAAAATTAAAAAAAGTTCTACCAGAAAAAAGTAGGAGAGTTACTTAGCTAAACTGAAAGGAGACAAATGGAAATTTTCTGTGAAGATGTTGGAGTCTTCATGCACATCCAGGGCCTTGTGCATGCTAGGCAAAACTTGACACTGAGTTACATTCCCAGCCCAGTTTCACTTCTTTTTGTTAAGTAGATTAAATCTTAAAATTTTAACATATATAAGCACATTTTTTTGCTTTTTTTTTTTTTTTTTTTTTGCTGTTGTGAATCTTAAGTAAGGTGCAATCTGGGAGGGGCGTGGGTCTGAGTTTTAATCTAGCATGTGGTCAGCTGTGCACATGACGTAACTTGGCTGCATCTGCATCCTCCCATGTAAGAAAGCCACGCTCCACCATCTTCAAAGTTAGCCTCTGGAAATAGGTCAGCCTGACTGCCAGAGTCTTATTGCAGGAAGAGATTAGACAAGGATCAGCTGCTTCTTAAAGTAATTTATGCTGCTTACTAGACAGCATTATTACAAGAACACCTTGCTCCAGAGGTTACATAAAATAGCCAAGTAGCAAAACTCTGTTTGCTGAGCTATTAAGGGAGCTCTTTGGCTAAACTTCCTCCAGAAATGAAATGATTCTGTTCTGGTCATTTCAGGTCAAATAATGCAAGGTCATTTCAGGTCAAATAATGCAATTGCAAACTGAACAGGACGTGCCTTAAAGAAGTCAGGCTGTAGGCAAATAATGGTTTTTAAGAAGGAAAGTGGTATTTGTAATTAGTCACTGCAAAGGGGCTGTGATGGCCCAATGCTAAATTTTAGGGTTGGTGATAAATTAGTTTTTAGCCTAACAACGTTTTTCACTTTTCCTTTTATAGTTAACTCCTGGTACCTCTCAGTTGTCATATGGTGCCTGGATTACAGCACAGTCTGCAGCACCAGGGCCTCTCATTCTCCATCTTTGTCTCTTCCAGGTCAAAGGAGCTGTGTTGAGGCTCAAGCCCTCCTTGCCTGTTTAATAAACATTCCCTGTGGTATTGGCTGTTGCAAATGGCTCATTTGTTACTTTGTGCAATTAACATGTTCACATTTTAATAAGAATCTTGAAAGATACTAAAAACCTTAACCTCAGTGGCTACCATAATGGTAAGACTTTAGGTGCCTTGCAGAGGGGAACTTGGAAAAGTCAGTAGGACAGACAGCTTTTGTTTCTACGGTCCCTCAGACCAGTGGCTGATGGGGAAATCTTGTTGGCTTAAAGAATTCTACATTTAGCAAAGTTTCTTCACTTATAAGTAAGGCTGACTGTAGAGAATGACAAGAAAGCATTATCATATTAGTTCATATAGTATTGGAATAATTGATCCGTAATGTTGCCATTTACCTTTGTCAAGGTGAGTGTGACCCTAGTTCATCTTCTACCAAAAAGGAGGCTAATGCAGCGGTTTAAAATGTGTGGCCCCTGGAACATCACTAGCTGGGAACTTGTTAGAAATGCAAATTCTTGGGGTCCAGCTCAGATCTATTGAATCGGAAACTCTGGAAATAGAGTCCAGCAATCAGGTGTATGAGTGAAAGAGAAAGTTGGGCAGGGAACAAGGAGGAAGATCACTTTGGTAATATTTATTTTCAATCATAGGTGCAGACAAATCTTTTCTTGCTTTGGGATCATCCTCATGCTGTCCTGCTCCATACCTTTTTGCTGGCCGGCCTTGGGGCTGCAGTTGAACATGGAACATCGTTATTGCCAGAGCCATAGTAAGACATCCGGCTGCAGTTCCGATCAGCAATCTGAAACACACAAGCCACGTCCCAACAGTCAACTGACAGTGACACTGGAAAGGTGAGCAGATGCCTGGAGATCACAGCCTCAGAATTCATTTTTAATAGATTTATCTTCTGGTTACAGAGGTAAAATAATTGCATACAGAAATATAAAACAAGGCTGGGAATATAGCTCAGTGGTTTAGTGTTTGCCTTGCATTCATGAGGTCCTGAGTTCAATCCTCAGTACCACAAAAAAAAAAAAAAGACAAGAAAAGAAATATAAAACAAAGCAAAGAGGGTAAATTCACACTTAGTTCCACTTGCTCCTGAGATAATCACCATTATGTAATGTATTAATGGGATATACACATTAATATTTGGTGTATTCAACCTATAGTTAAGAACTGGTTAACATTCTAAGTTTGTCATCAAATAGAAATAATATTTCAGTACTCATGAAAATTGTATGTAATTCAGATGTCAACATTTATAAATAAAGTTTTTTTTTTTGGTGGGCCTGGGGCTTGAGCTCAGGGTTTTGTGCTTGCAAAGTAGGTGCTCTACTACTTGACCCAACATAAATAAAGTTTTACTGAAAGAATCACACTAAAAAAAAAAAAAAAAAAAAAAAAAAATTCTAAGTTTGTGACTTTATTGGGAGAGCAGGAAAAATGTGGGAACAGTGCCTCTCTGCGGCTCAGTGTGGTAGTGTATCCAGTCTCCTACACCACAAATCAAAAACAGGAAGGATCCTGCTCTGCTTTTTTGGTTGGACAAAATTTTCTATCTTCACTACAAAATGATTAGAAAAGGTTAGCTTAGTCTACACACAAATTTAATGTTTTCATTTTGATTAAAGGAAACTACAAAGATCAAGACTGTCCATGAGAGCCACAGATCACCTCTTCCCTGGCCAATTAGAAAACAGTATTACTTAAAGGGGCCGTAAATCTGAGGTCAAAGCTCAGCGTGCTGGCAAGTGTTTACCACCAGCTCCAGTGGGAAGGGTTCATTTGTAGCATTTGTCAATTTCTGTGCTGCAAATATTTCCATCATGGCTGATTTCAGTCTGTCTCCATGACGTCATGGAAATGCAGAGTTGGGAAAAGATATATAGCAGCAAGCCATTTTAGAGCATTTCCATCGTGTACATACAATACACTTGGATTACCTCAAGAACACAGATAATTAAAAAATATAGTAAAGCAATTCAAAAGGGATGAGGTGTGAGGACTATCTTTTAAAAGTAAACTTTCAATTTTGGAATAATTATTAATATTGCCACCTTTATTGGACTTATAGACAAATTGCAAAGGTAGTGGAAAGGTTCTATGCACTTCACCCTGTTTCCTTCAATGCCAGTATCTTAGATAGTATGGCACATTTGAAAAACTAAGACTTTACTATGGATATATCACTATTAAGCAAGCCACAGACTTCATGTGGATTTCACGTGGATATAGTTTTTTACAAATATCTTATTTATGTTCTAGGATACAATCCAAGATATCACAGTGCACTAGTGCACTAGTTACCTTTGCTTCTAATCTGTATTTTGTTTAAATGTAAATTCACATAATTTAATTTTTAATGATGCTTGTTTCACAACTGGCCCAAAAATTCCTGAAAATTTATCATGCAGTTCTCAGAAGCTAGAAAGAGCTTCCCTAGGTTGAATTTTATAAGTCAAAAAGGATAGGTAGAATATCAAGAATCAACCTATAGATAATCAGAACCTGTGGGAGAGGATCTAATGGTTTTGTAGGGTCTTGCTATGTGACTCTGGCTAGCCTTGAACTCTCTATTCTCCTGTCTTATTAGCCTTCCAAGTGTTGGGAATTACAGGCTTGTACCACCATGCCCAGCTTAAATCCAATGTTTTTAAAAGATTCATAGGTGATTGTTAAGTTCAGCCAAGGGTCAGACTCTTGCCAGAGAGGGCAGAAACATAGGGAAGCAAATGAGATGTCTAGGGTCACGCTGCTGGGTGACATTAACACCCAGACCCAACCCTGCTCTCCAGATTTTCTTCCTCATACCACAGTCTCATGTGTCTGGAATTTGTAAGGGAAACCATGTCTAAACCTAGAGATCTTGATTTTTACCAGTCAGGGGAAATGATATTATTTTAAAAACTCAGCTATCCTAACACCATGGGTGATTGGGGAAAAAAGTTCAGATTATAGCTCTGAATATACTAAAAACCACTGGATCATATACTCTAAAGGGATAAATATTACGGTACATGAATATTATAATATTTAAAAAATTCCAAATAAGAGACATTCTACAAAATATCTATTATTCCTCATAACTGCCACTGTCATGACAAAGAAGGAAAGTCTAAGAAATTGTTACCAGCAAGAAGAGCCTAAGGAGACATGACTACAATATGTCATGTAGCATCCTGGATAGGACCGTGAGACAGAAAAAGAACATTACGGAGAAGCTGAGGAAATGTGGATTCAGTATGAGCTTAAGTTAAAGATAACGCATTAATACTGGCTCATTAGTCATGACAAATGTACTATTCTGATGGAAAATGTTAATAACAGGGATGTTGAGTATGAAGCAGAAATGTCACATTGTGTCTCATAAATCTATCTGATTACTATTTGTTAATTAAAAATAAAAATATATGCCAGGTGTTATGGAGGTGTGATGGTGCACACCTGTTAATCCTAGCACTAGGGAGGCTGAGGCAGGAAGATCTCAAGTTTGAGACCAACCTCCAAATACAGTGAGACCATGCATTAAAAAAATTAAATTTAAGAAAATGTTTAAAAAAGAAAAAATAAAGAATTCATATAAGGAAAGACAACATAGGGCAAGTCATCTTTCACAATTTCAGTTTTAATTCATTTACAAATTTGCCTTTGTTCTTTGGGATTATTATATGGGATAACAAGTTGACTATGGGTATGAATGAATGTAGAAGGAAGACATTAAAAACAAAACAAAAAACAACCTTTATAGGCATCAAGAAAAGTTAAAGCTAAATTTTTCCCCTTGAAATAAAATTCATGGACTCCATGTGGCTAAACCAGCTATGCTCCAAAAATCCACCAGTGTTAACTAATTCTGAGCAGATCTTAAGTTCCAGTCTTACACCTTCCAGAAAGACCTTCATCAGTTCAAAAGAAAAGACCCTTAATCACTCAAGCTGAGCGTTAGGCGTTTGACCAACAAAATGGGCAGCAGTAGTAATTGCTTTGTGTTGTTTCTCCAAATTCTGGTTAAAAAAAAGAAAAGAATGGCCACGTGCTGGTGGTTTATGCCTGCAATTCTAGTTATTCAGGAGGCAGAGATCAGGAGGATCAAAGTCCAAGGCCAGCTTGGGTAAATAGTCAAGGAGACCCTATGTTGAAAAAAACCATCACAAAAAAAAATGGACTCAAGTGGTAGATTATCTGCCTAGCAAGTATGAGGCCCTGAGATCAAATCCCAGTGCCTCAAAAAAAAAAAAGAATAAAAAAGAAAAGAGCCTTTATAAAGCTACAGTTAGGTAGTAGAAGTTCTGTGTTCTATTGCATATTAGGGTGACTATGGCTAATGACACTGTATTGAATATTTAAAACTAGCCAGAAGAGAGGATTTTGGATGTCCTCCTCACAAAGGCATGATATATGTAACAAGGTGAGAGATCTCCTAACTATCCTGACTTGATTATCCTACGATGGATCAAAACATCAAACTGTATCCCATAAGTGGGTACAATTATTATGTGTCAACTAAAAACAAAATGAAAAGCATGCCACCTCCCAGGTTTGACATTGTCCCTACCTTTGATGACACAATGTTCTTAACGTCCTCATCTGTTGCCGAATGTGTCCCCGCCAGGTCTGGGTTGCTGCTGCTCATTGCCCGGACCTGCAGCAGCTTCGAACTCACGGCAGCAGCAGATGTGCGTCCATAGGTGTGGTAGCGAGGGTCAGGGAGGGCAGTGGTGCCACCTGCACTCCACCAGGCAAAGACATGTCAACAGACAGAGTCACTTAGAGCTTGAGAAGAACTGAAGAGGAAGGGCTGGTAGAGCAATGAAAACCTCCCAGATTAGCCCTTGGAATTAGAGTCTCATTATCAAAAGCAGAGGGTGGGGAAAAGTTAGGGATGCATCATTTTGGGGGGGCCAAGAAGTAGACAGGGCGTGAAGCAATAGGGCACTGTTGGGAACTGGAGACTCAGGCCTTGGCTCCAGACTATTTTTTGTTGTGGGGAAGCAAACCCCAGGGTTGACAGAGTTTCTTAAATCTCAAGAGAAGCTAGAAATGTGGATATTTTTAATGAATCAATATTAAAACAACAATCACCTTATGCAATGAAGTAACGTTTCTGAAGTTTCAAAAATCTAGTCATCTGAATCTTATGAGGATAAGCATATACAGTGTCTTAAAATAAGTCTATCCCAAATTTTAAAGCCCAGCTGAAATTACAGATTTATGTGAGATAAGACTGCCTAGAATAATGATATGCCAAGAACTCTATTGATGTTACTTTTTATATCATGCTTATCAGAAGTTCTGGTTGATAGTTACCTATGTAAGCATTTAAGAAGGACAATGAAGCAGATTATTATTGTTTCAAAAATTAGTTTTGGGGAAATGCTAAGACGGATTTTTTGCAAATGAAAAGTTTAAGATCTATGGCTATTGCTGCCATCGATAGAGATTATTTTCCTTAGCATTATTATCCTAGAATCCCAGGCATACCTAGATACTTCCCCATCTTTTAAAAAAGAAATCTATACCTGAATCATAAAATGGCAATTGGGCAAAGCTCACTGAGAGGTTAGCAAATAGGCAGACACAATAAGCACTTAGAGCATGAAAAGAAGGGGAGAGGAAGAAAAATCTTGAAAGAAACTTTTAATTTTGGCATTTTTATGTAAGTTTTGTATTCTGAAAAATGAAATTGAACCTTTGGACATTGTGTGTTATTTTGAATTACATGGCAATGGGGTGGAAGTAGGGGTCCCCTGCCTCCAAATCCCCCCTGGGCCAGTGCTACCTGACTTGGGCACGGTGTCCCTCTGCAGTTCCGGCAGACGGAAGACGTAGTGCACATAGGAGGCCAGCAGGCAGTTCCTCCCGTGCTGGTCCTTACTCAGGTCCTTGCTATTGTGCAGACTGTTGGCGATGGCCACCACGGACTCGAAGGCAAACTGGGAGAAGTTAGCTGAGGAACCGAGAGAAACAGGATCCTGAGGTGGACATCTCTGGGCCGGTCACTATGCCATGAGTCCTGACCACTGACCACTTTAACCAGGCTGGCCAAGGTGATGGCCTGGGGAAGGTGAGTTGAGTCAGCTCCAACATTCTGGCTCTGCTTACCCCAGACACAGTCTCACTCCTTCCTTTGATCCTCCTCCTCCTGCCAGCATGACGGTCTTTCATGACCAAGACATGTACACATAGCTTCCCTCTCCAAATCCTGCTGAAAACTGGGTTATGCTTTGGGGTCTGTGGGATGACCCCATTATCAGCATTGCCTGGGAGTTTGTCCAAAATGCAGTCTCAGACCCCCACCCAGACCTGCTGAATCAGAAGGTGCATTTCAGTAAGATGCTCCAGGGATTTGAGCACATGCTATGATTTGAGACTTGTAGTTGTACAACTGCAGCTCATATCATTTAGATCAATTTAAAAATGTATGCATATTACGTCACTCCACACAAGTCATTGATTCATGCCTGTATGCCCTCTTGTTCTGGTGCCCAAGGCCTCCATAGTTTTGATCCAGTCTACTTATACAAGCTTTCACCTCTTTCTGCTCAAACTCATCGTCCCTTCCATTGAGGCAACCATCAGATTGTCCCATTGTGTGTCTTTTCCTAACTCCCTCTGTGACTTGGCTGAGATAGTCCTCACCTGGACAGCCCTCCTTGCTTCTACTCACAAAACTGCACCAGCCATTCTATGTTCAGAAAAGCCCTGCCTCCTCCAAGAAGCTTTTGTCACTGCACAGTACAGGACTTAAATGAATCCAAAGTACATGATTCTCCAGCTGTTTCAGTCTCCCTCTCAAGGCTGGAAACTTCCCACGCCTTGTGATTTTCTAATACTTCCTCATCTCCCCATTGTGCCTTTCACAGTGCTAGAGAGAGCAGGTTCCACATATATCCTCGGAGACTAAGTGCCTCCACTCTGACGGTCAAGAAAACTTTGTTGGTTAAAAAAAAATAAACATATCTTAGAGGTAAAATAAATCCACCAATTACCAGGAATGGAATTTGAGAGACTGCCCATAATCATTCAATAAAGTTCATGAAAAATACTTTAATATTAAGAAATGTTTTAAGGTTTCTTTTTAAACATGCAGAGTCTCAAAAAAAAATAGCATTGGACTTGGCCCGTCTTGAACTTATATCATCAAGTGCAAAGGAAGATCACATTGCTACTGGACTTGTGTAAAACCAGGTTTCAGGTCTGCCTGCCCCACCAGCCCCGCCAGCCCCTGCCTCCTTCCAGCCCTTGCAGGTCCCCACCTGTCTGGCCAGCGATGACCATGGGCTGCACGGACAGCTGGAAGAGCTTGTCCAGCACCAGGTGCAAGAAGAGCACGAGGGGCTCCAGGCGAGAGGAGTTCAGGCAGATGATGCTGAGTTTCAGCTCATGCTCCAGCGTGCTCTCGCTGATCTTCTGGTCCAGCACCCGGATGGGGAAGGTCACTTGGCTCTCCAGGCTGTGGCAGAGGGTGAAGAACTTCTCCAGGTGGTTGTCCTGGGAAAGCAGAAGGCAGAAGACCCTCATGGGATCTTGTGCTGTCAACATTTACCCACAGAGACAATCAAACAGCTCTGTATGGATATAGCCTCTCAGCTAGTGTTTCAGACTGGAAACACCCTGGATGCTTCAGGTAATGAACTTCTATATTGTGCACAAAATAGGGCCTCTCAATAATTATTAGCCAAAGAAAATTAATTTAGGTTCTGTAAGCAGAGGAAGCATACCAGGTAAGCACCTTACTGATAAAGGGGTCTAAACAGATGCAAAACTCAGACAGTGGCAGGCGAACGAGGGAGTATGGCTTTTTTTGTTGTTGTAGTTGTTTTTAAACTGGTAAGATGGTAGAAGCAGAGGTAAATGAGATACCAGCAGAAGAGTGTTTCAGATCAACTGTCCCCACCCAGCACAGCAGATACCAGCTCCTGTCATTTAAGTGCTTAACCTTTTCCTGTCTTTCCATATAAATGACAAATGAGACCTGAATAGGCCTGTAAATCCCCACAAAGAACCAAACGCTGATTTTTATTTATTCATGCACAAAGACTTTCACTGAGCGCTTACTGGCCATCCCTGGAAGGTTCCCAGCTGCACCTCCATCTTCATTACTAGCCTCTGGGTCTGATTCAAAGTTGGCCTTGGTGCTCCTTACCTGGGTGTGAACGGAAGAAACGGCTTGCACTTCAATATTAAATACTCCCTTATGGCCTTCAGCCCACTTAATGGGAGGATTCTGTAAAGGGACTTTCTGTATGAAAAGAGAGAAGGGGATAAAAGATTAGCAATCCAATCCCCTTTTCTGAACTTGACTGGACTATAAATGTCAAGGTCCTACAAACAGAAAATTCTCCCCGAAACTACTAGGACTGGACTTGGAGTCGGGAGCCTTGTGCAATTCTGTACAAACTAGTTATTTTCACTTTGACAGTCAATCATACTCTCTAGGTTTTAGTGTTCTTGTGTGGCAAGGGGAGAGTAGAGCTGGGTCATCTGTCTCTAAGCTCCCATCCAGCATGGATAATCTTTGATTCTAGAAATCAAAGTAAAGTCATTTCTCATTAATTGTGTCAGGACAAAGTGCTGAGTATCTGCACAGGACAAGAAATTTGAACGCATTTGAATATTGGAAATGATTTCCCTTTATAACAAAGGGTTTCCAAGCAGCATTCCTGCTTGGTTCCAGTTTATACATTTTACCTCTTCTATACTATTTATCTGTCAATACCTGTTTAGGTTGCAGAGACAACTTCTTTTTTTCCAGTACTGGGGTTTGAACACAGGACCTACCCCTTGAGGCATCCTACCAGCCCTTTTTTGTGTGATGGGTTTTTTGAGATAGGATCTCACAAACTATTTGCCTGGGTTGGCTTCAAACTGTGATCTCTGATCTTTGCCTCCTGAGTAGCTAGGATTACAGGTGTGGGCCACCATCACCTGGCTAAATCTTTATAACTTTTTTTTTCTTTTTGGCAGTACTGGGGTTTGAATTCAGTGCCTCATGCTTGCTAAGCAGGTGCTCTTCCCACTTGAGCCACTCTACCAGCCCACAAAGAGACAACTTCTTAAATTCCCATTGGAATCCTATTCCTCTGGAGAACCCCTGTAGTGTTGAGAAAGGGGGGTCCAGCCTGGGTTTTGTGTCATTCTGATGGAAGGAAGCAAGCTGTGCTTGCAAGGGTAGGAGGTGTGCTTGGGTTAGGAACCTGCAGGACTAGTCTAAGGAGAGTCAAGTTGGAGCCTAAGGCTGGCTCCAACCCACAGGCAAGTTCTGTTTGGCTTACAGAGTGTTGGAAACTTTTTGAATTAGCTGCCAACACTCAAAAGCCAGAAAATTTCATATGAAAGATTGCTTTTCTAGCTTTTGAGAACTGGAAGATATGAAAACAAACCTTGGATCCCAGTGAGTACAAATCTGCACAGCAGAGGGGCAGCCATGTGGACAGACTATGGTGAAAAAACTCCTTAACTCACATTACTTCTCCAACCTCTGCAGACACTGGAATTTTCCATCTGTGATCTAAACTGGCTCTGTCCAATGGAAATTTAATGTGAGCCACATATAAAAGTTTTAAATTGTCTAGTAGCTACTTTAAAAAAGTAAAGAGGAATATGTGAAAATAATTTTAACAATATATTTCATTTAACCCAATATAGCCTAAAGAATTTTTAACATGCAATCAATATAAAATTATTAGTGAGATATTTTACACTTTTTAAAATACTGAGTCTTTGAAATCCAGTGCATCTTTTTTACTAACATACTTCTGAGCTTAGACCAGCCCCATTTCTAGTCGTCAGTAGCCACCTACAGCCACTGTATTGGGCAGTGCAGGTCTGAAGGATAACAGGAGGGTCTGAGGAAGGGTCTATAAAGACAGTGTAAGTCAAGTAGGAAAAAAGAACTAATATTTACTTCAGCATTATGTTTATCACTCAGCAGTCACTCTTATCTCACAGTAGCCTTATCAACAGATATGGGTTGGTTTTGTCTTTGAGACTCAGAGAGCTTAAGCAATTCACTCATATTCACATAGCTAGAGAGTGGAAAAGTCTAGATTCTGGATCCAGATTTTTGTCTTCAAAACTCAGGCTTTCTTCTATGCTTCAGGGGAGTTCTGTGAAGTTAGAATGTGTAACTTGACAATGGAAAATCAGTTCTGAGGGCTTCTGCAAGCTACTACATATCCAAAGCATAAAGAGTAATCAGCCTGGGTGCTGATGGCTCACACCTGTAATCCTAGTTACTTGGGAGGCTGAGATCAGGAGGATCATGGTTTGAGGCCAGTCAGTGAATAGTTCGCGAGACCCCCCCCATCTCCAAAATAACCATAACAAAATGGACTGGAAGTGTGGTTCAAGTGATAAGAGCACCTGCTTTGCAAGAGCAAAGTCCTGCGCTCAAAACCCAATCCTAAAAAAAAAAAGTGTAATTAGAATGACCTTTAGTTGACTTTGAGAACAGTTTTAGTCAAAAGTCAATCATGAACCTGTGTTATAAGGCAAAGGATGCTTTTGCAGGGATGACAGGGAGAGGGGTTGGGTAGTAAAATGGTAGGGAAAGAAAACTGACTGTAAAAGTTGAATTTAAATTCTTCAAACCCCAGTACTGGTCCACTACCAGACTCAAAACAAACAAACAAACAAAAAAACCAATAGGACCTTAAGTTCAAATCCCAGTACTGCTCCCCACACCTGAAAAGTATAAAAACATGGTCTTATTGGGGGTAACCGGAAATATGATCACTGGATGTTTGATGATATTAAGGAGTTGTAGTTAAATTTTTAAGTTATGCCAATGGCATTGGGATGGTTTAAAAAGATCCCTTATTTTCAAGATACATACTAAAATATTTATGAATGAAATGGTAAATGTCTGAAAAGCACAAGATGGGGAGCTGGTGTGGCTGCGGGGAGATCCATGGTTGTGTTTAGATGGGGGAACTGCAGAAGACCTACATGGGCAAGAGGAAGCACGAGACCAGAAGGGGAAAGGCTTTGGCATTGGTATCGTTAGAGGAATAAGAACCCCAATATTCATGGGAGAAATGGATGGACTCTGGCCTGGAAACCTTTTCTAAGGATCCTTGCTGGGAGCATTTGTTTATCATAAGTGGGCTCAATTTGCCTCTTCTAGACTACATTATTCTGTAAACTCCAATGTTGTAGATAAGGCAAGATAGTGTGAACTTGGCTACAGCTGCATCTACTGAACATTCTGATAAAAAAATCAAGTTTCTTTTACAGCCAGATATTCCTCCAATGCTATAAAAATAAGATTGTCAGAAAACACCAGGTATCCAGAGATGACCCCTCCAGACAACACAATGAGTATCCTCAGCCACATGTAAGGGAACAGGAAGCAAGTCTAGGAAGGCCATCCAAGACCAAGGCTGGACAGAAAAGAGCTGCGGCTAGCTTGCTGGTTACCTCAGCAGAGTGCATGGAATAGTTGGGTGGCAGCTTTTCCAAGGCAACTGGAAGACAGTAGGATCCGGTTTGAAGACGTTCATTTAGGAGAATTGGCAGCCACTAAAACAGATGATGCAAAGAATCAAGTGGTATTTGTACAGCATAGAAGTCTGGCGATTTATCGAGCTCACAACAATCAAATGCAACTAAACGATGATTAGATATTGACCAGGTCCCTTTTTGGCAGTGACTTCTGTCCAGTTCTTCGCATTTTAAATTCCCTGAGAGTTCCTGAGATGGTAATATTAATGATTTACTGCCTTCAGAGCCAAAAGTAGTAGCATTTTTCTTTATAGCCAATGTTTGTGTGTGTCTGAACAGTAATGTTCATTTTACATTTTTTTTTTTGGCGGTGCTGGGCTTTGAACTCAGAGCCACCCTACCAGCTCTTTTTTGTGATGGATATTTTGCGGTCTCGAGAACTATTTGCCTGGGCTGGCTTCAAATCATGATTCTCTTGATCTCTTATATCTTTTAAAGAATTAACTTTTCCCCTTGGGGAGAAGGAGCTAGTTCTATATGTGAGGCACCTATATTAAATTTTGAAGTAACAGACATTGCAGTGCTTTTTTTTACGGGGATTCTTTCAATATCTACCACTCACTAGCTTTGTATTCATGAAATTTGTCATTTGCTAAGTCAAGTCATTTCTGCTTTTTTGCTACCATCTGGCCTTCATGCATTTTGCTATTTCTGACAGGAAAAAAGCAAGTGAATAGAATGTCGTGGTTTATCTCTGTGGTGACCTTGGCATCTGACTAACTGCAGTGTGAATCGGCAAGTTGAAAGCAACTCACTGAATATCCCAGGAGACTTTCCACGGAGGCCCCTTGCTTCTGCTGACAGCTGATGTGATAGAAGGTGAATAGGAGATGGTGGTTTACAGTGAGCTTAGCAGGAAGCTTAATTTTCACTTCTTCATAAAAGTCAGGAGACCTGTTTCAAAAGCACATCAAACACAAGTAACTTTTAGCAAGAAGGATGACTTCTCTGACTAAAAATTGTAACCCCACAGACCTGTGCTTCTGTGGGCCTGTGTAGCTGTGGGCGTTTGTTTACTTTATCCTGCTCCTGAGCTGCAAGTCCTTGAGGCCAGACTTATGGTACTGGGTATACCTCACTTACAGAAAACTGCTCATAAAATCAAGGCTTTGTCAGTGACAAAGAAATTCCCACACACAATGGGAAAACCCAACTTAGTCTGAAGTAGGGATAAAGTGCAGACTCCTGCTCTCACCTCCTTTTCCATCTCTACCCCAAGAACAGAGCCTGGCATGTGGTGATGCTCATGAAAGGACAGGGGAAACAGATGGAAGATGCAGGAAGGAAAAGGAGCTTAGTTTTTGTGAATTACCAAGTCCCAGGTACTTTGCTAAGGGCTTCATTCACCTGGCCAAACCTCTTTAAATGAAGTACCTAAATGAACCCAGGTTATCAGGCCAGATCAAATCTGGTCAGATCTGACACTGTACAGATGTTCATCACCTAGCACTGAAATGTGAATAATGGTTTAGCCAGTATTCCATGACTCAACTTATGACATAATTTTGAATTCTCCATTTTTTCCTTTGGTCAACTTAAAGCATGTAGTGGAGCAAGTGAGGAGTAGTTTATAGAAGATGAGGAGATGGCCAAAGACAGCTTGATTTGCTTCTGAACTCTTCTGGTAGCTCCAAGCAAGTTAGAAAATTCATTTCCTTATTTAACACTATATAATCTCTCATAATTTTAGGACTAAAGAGTCCAGAAAAGTCAAAATCATAGTTTTAGTTAATGGCAAAAATTGTACGTCACTCACGTAGAATTACGGAACAGGCATAAATTTCTTCTTTTAGTCTTTGAATTATAAAAACTGTTGGAAAGAGTCACCCAGGGAATTCAGAAAAACCAGGAGATATTGAAACGATCTTGGAATATGTTCAGAAGTCTGAACTATACTTACTTATTATGGTATGTAATGGCTGTATATACTTCCTGTAGAAATTCAGGCCCATTGGATTTTCCAAAGATAACCTGTTCACCAACAGAGAGAGGATCAAATTAACAGTGACTTTTGAGTATATGAAACCACCTACTATCAGGCAATCAGGTGCTCTGGTGTCACAGAGCTATATTTTATAAAAGAAGAGTGGTAGCTTCTACCATATTGACTAGAAGAACTGGTTATAAGAATAAACTGAGGTGCCAGGGGCCAATTAGTGACCAAGGGCCACAGGTGAGATTGGAAAGCCAGTTCTCTCTTCTCCATGCCTCACTACCTAGCAGTCTACACCACAGGGCAAAGTCACATGCTTTTGCCCTCGGTGAAAGATCCTTCCAAAGACATGAACTTAGTCACATGGGAGATTCTGATCTCCACTGACCTGTCTACATCGGTCCTTTGGTCTGAGGCAGCCCTACAGGTATATGATTTGACAAGCAGACTATTCTCTAGATAAATAAAAAAACAACAAACCAAAAAAAATCTTTCCTCTAGATACAGCCTTTCCCATTCAAGGTCTCGGTGAGCAAATGGCCTGGAATTTACCTCCGCCATCTGCTGGCTGAGTACTTTTGCTTCATAGGATCTGTGTGACTAAACCTGGAAGCCTTTAGTGGTGACTTGCCAGGGGCAGGAGCCAGGGCAGGTAGCATTAGGAACGTGCCTTTCTAAACATCCTTGCTCTGTCACTCTCCCCTCCCCACCACTGTTGCAATAGAACACCTTGCAGTAGAAAGGTGGGTGGGCCATAGGGGGGAGGCAAAAAAAAAATCACTTTGGTAGAAAGAATTTTTTTTTTTTTCCTGCAGTGCTGGGGATGGAAACTAGGCTGTGCATACTAGGTAAGAACTCTGCCATTGAGCTACACCCTCAGCCCAACACAAAGGTAGATTAACTTTGTATTGTATTCTATGATGTACGGAAAGCAGTAATAACTTGCCGGCCATCTCATTTAGTAGCAAATCACTAGAGTGCAAATTCTGGCATTTTGGCTTCCTTAGAAAACATGGATTATATATTTATTATTTGATTTGTATTTTGCCTCAAGATAAAGATCCATTCCTAGAAAATGTTGATGTGGTGAGTGTTTACTATAACTAGGCAGTGTTTCATATTTATCAGTAGGTGTGGTCTGAGGCGAGGGTAAGTGTGCAATGCAGAGCATATAAAGATGAAGTTTAGGAAACATGGTGGACACGTTGAGTCATCTCCACTCTGTAGGCTACTAGAGTAGTGTGGTCCTATGGGCAGTGTGTAGAGACTGTGTGCTATTTTTCAGTTCTCTAAAATAATCTGCATTTCCAAGGTTTCACAGTGTACTATGGAATAAATTGGGAAAGAGACTTTCAATGTAGATTGACATTGTTTCCCCATCTTTATCCCAGGAATGATATTAGACTAGCCTAAAAGGCCCCTGCGTATGTTCAGTAGAGTTGTCTTAGAGTGACATCCTCTGTACATTGGGCTGGGGTGTAGTTTGGTGACAGAGCACTCGCCTAGCATGTACAAGACCTAGGTTTGATCCCTAGCACCAGGGGAAGTGGAAAATATTCTGTACATTGATGAGTCCTGGACTTTTCCCGTGTGAATTCACAAGGCAAGCACAGTCCTCCCTGGTATGAGGCAAATGTTATCTCCCTCTTTACCGGCATGGCATTGCTGGGGTCTTCTCCACACATAAACTGGATTTTTATTGTAATGTTCCTGGCTGAGGCTAGCTTGTTAGCAAAGTTCAGCCTCTGTGGGTAGACATAGAGAAGATTTCTGGAAAAGAAAAGATAAAGAACCAATGGTCAGGATCTAGAGTGTATGTTGGCTTGGTGGTACATGTGCTCAGGAGGCTGAGGCAGGAGGATGGAGAATTCTACATCAGTCTGGGCTATAGCAACACCGTATCTCAAAAACAAAAGATCTAAAGTTTATTTTAACCAAGTTCCCTAGGGAATGTCCGAGGCTACAGTCATTGGGTGATTATTCTAAAGGACATTTTCCCTTCAGAAGTGAATTATTGTTGGAGAAGTGAGAGAATTATTATTGATTCTTCCTCACCAGCCACAGTCACCTAGAATGTAGAACTCTGCAAATAGGTAACTCTATGTGGGAAACACAGATAAGAGCAAAAACAGGTTCTGCTCATTTTAAACCAAATTCAGAGCCTGACTTCATTCCTTCTTTTTCTTTTGCATCATTCTAATCTTTATGTGGTAACTGAAATTTCTTATTGGCATGGTGCTCTGTAGAAATTTAGCTTTTCCTTTCTATCTAAGAGGACAGATCAAGCTCAACTGTTATATAGCAACAATGATGATGAACACATGAATAATATATCCATACATTCAACTACTATAGGAGACCAGGCTAAGCGTAATTCACACATTTTTTTCTACATGCGTGATTTCTAGTATATCCCACTAAATATAAGTCTCATGAGGATAAGGACCTTTTCTTTCTTCTTTTTCTACTCCTTTTTTGAGATAGAATCTTGCTATCTCTCCCAGGCTGGACTCAAATTCACAATCTTCCTGCCTCAGCTTACTGAGTGTTGGGATTACAGGTGTATATCCCCACATCTGGTAAAAAGTGAGGGACCCAATGTTTTTTTATGCACTGATGATCTTCAGCTACTAGAATAGTGCCTGGAATATAGTAGGTGCTAATTAACTGTTTGTTGACTGAGGGAATACCTGTATACTTTTGATGAAGTATATTCTTGACTCTAAGAAACAATAATGATACTAGTATTTACACAGGATTTACCCGGCGTCAAGGCAATGTTTCAAGTTCTTATTAATTTTTTAACTCAAAATTACCCTACATGCTTTCATCCCAATGTCACAAAGAAGGGAAAAAAAAAGAGATACTGAAAATGTTAAATAACATGCACCAAACCATGTAGGTAGGAAGTAGCAGAGGCAAGGTTTGAGCTCAGGCAATTCAGCTTCTGTGCTCTTAACCACGACCCTACATTCCCTCAGGTAAGACTCTTAATAAAGCAACCAGAATGGCCTGTCATACTCTGTTGTTTTGACATCTGTGAAAGATAAGTTTACTTTAATTTTCTAGGCCTCCTTAACAAGTTGAGTTTCAACGGTATACCAAACACTACTTCAATTGGTTAGTGTTGTGATCGTTGGCGAGATGTTTTCCTTCTTTACTCTTGGTCCATATTTTAACTCCTAGAAAACACAATCTCCCCAAACAGACATATTCTTGCCCCAAGGGCTCCCAAGATGCCAAAATAACCTTTGTACAGACCGGATACAAGGAGAGGAGTGACCAAGAAGGAAGTCCAGGTTACCATATTTTCCCTTGGTGAGTGTAGGCTATCATAATACTCTGGAAAGACTTGCATATTCATGGAAACCAAGGTTTCTCCACTTGCCCACCAAGTGGTCCTTTGATTAATGCACTGCAGGATATCCAACAGCATCCCCAGTCACCATTACAGCTCAAAATATCTTCAGACAATATAGAATATCCTCGTGGGTCAAAATCATCTGCAGTTGAGAACTGCTGATCTAGAAATGTGAATTTGTACAAAACAGATCTGCACAACTATACTCAGCAGATTTCTCATTTTTTATACACACACTTAAATACAATAATCAATGCCACTTATTGGGTCCACATGAAAATGCAAAGTATACTTCACTGGAAAAGAGTGAAGTCAAAAGTCAAGAATGAGGTGGAAGATGAATATTTAAATCTATTTATCCAATGAGGACTGGTACAATCAGGGACTTGAAACTGGAATGAAGGGAAACCCCTGGCTAAGACCAAATGGACCTGCTTAGTGGACCTGCTTCTCATGGACCATGCATACTGCCTCAAGGAAATCTTTAGAACCTTTGTTTAGATTTATAAACAAAGAGACAGTCATGTTCCAAAGCCAAAGTGCAAGAGCGGGCTATTGTAGTGTACCTGTGAACCACAAGTGATGAGCGGGTTCTTGCTCAGAATCCCTGCTCTGGTCTGGTAAGAGGATTGCTGACCATTTTGTAATGGGGCCATCTTCAGAGCTAAGTAGATACAGGATTAGAGAGGCTGGAATTGGGAACCAGGGCTTGTTTTTGCTTTTATATTCCACAATATAGTTTTACTTTCAGGATTAATTTGAAATTTTTATTGTGCATTGTATTTCCTGGGTAACTTAATATTGCTGAAAGCAAAGACATTATTTCACTGGGTGTTATATAAACCTTTTAGTCTCATACCAGCGATGGCTGGTTCCATTAGCCTGGTGGCCACTGAATGTTGCATCCCAAATCTGCAGTTCCCAGTCTGTTTCCTGGCCTCCCCCGTGCTCTGCAGTGTTAACAAGTGTATGGAGTGTGGGGGATCAAACACTGTTGAGAAAGACTGGGGCAAACTAAGATAAATAGGTTAATTGCTCTGTGAATGGTTTAGAAGAGGAAGGGCTCTGCTCCTGCCCCCAAATGTTTGGACCTCAGAACTGATTTCATTTGTTTATCCTTTCACAGTGCATTTCCTAAATTCAATATTCCATGAAATTACTTTTGAGAAACATTGAAATAAATTTATCTGGCTACAGAAGAACATCCCACATCTAGGAAGGAGAAGTTGTAACACAAGGATTCTTTATTCAAACATCTTGCAGAATAGGGAATGCCCTCAGGTGTTCAAGAGGGAAAACAATATTTGGAACTATCAAGAACATGCAGGAGCTGTTATTTTGCACATGCAAGTTCAAAGGTCATGGAGCAAATAAACAGCATTCCCACCTTCTTGACCCATCTCTCTAAACTGGGGAACTTGCTGGAGGCTGAATGCAGGTGATAGTGCTGGGAGCAGATTGGAGTGGCTATGTCCTGTGATCTTTCCAGGCTACTCTGACTTTTGCACAACAGCATCACTACCCTGACATGGGGGCAGCTGACACCTGCTTTCCCCTTGATTTCTGGCCTTTGCTTCCAGTTCTTTCTAGCTGCCATCCTGTCCTCTTGTTGGGCTCCTCTTACTGGCTGGATTGTATACTTTTTTTTTTTTTCCAGTGCATGAGTTTTATTAGCATGAACCTCAAGAGCGAGAGACACTGTGCCTTTCAAAAGAGTCTTCACTAGGAAAACTGAAGGGACAGGATCCCCATAGGGCACGGGTCCTGCATGCTGGGCTACCTGACCCTACGCCTCCCCAAGATGGAAAACCCAGCTCAACATGAGTCCTGAGCCACCGACCTTTTGCATCCCGGGACTGAAAATGCTAGAGCAGAGGGCAGAGCCACCGCCCCTGAACCAGACCCGCCAGGAAAGTCCTCCCCCACGAGCCACTCATCAGCCACACCTTTTTCCCCAACACGCAGCGCTGGAAATGATTGTATACTTTTTACACTCAAATGAAAAAAAAAGGGTAAAGTGAGGCAGCAGTTTCAGCAAAAGGAAATAAATTGAATTTAGATGGGCAGAATACTCAATGAGCTTCAACTATCAGTGAAGGGTAGACAACCTACCTGGAAAAAAGGATAACAGATCATGACTTCTGTGGTATTCAGGATAGACTTCTGGGGTACTCAGGTGGGCAGCACCTAGCCTGAGCCCCAGCATTTTAAGATGATAAAACTGAGGCCCTGAGAGGGGAAGTGCAGTTTGCTGTGTGAGTAGCCACTGAGGGGCAGAGGACCCAGGCTGTGCTGTTGCTGCTCCACACACATCTTCTCTTTGGCACCTCCCAAATCTTGCTCTGTCCACCTGAGGCAGCCCAGCAAGCACAGGCAGATACGGTAGAAGCACAGCTGCCATCAGGAGTGACATGCGTGCAGTAATAGATGACAGAAGAGTTGGGGTGTAGGAAGGATGTGGGGAACACACCCCTCTGTGCTCACTGCTCACTCCTGTATCTCCCTGCCAACTCTCAAATGAGAGCTAAATGTTGACTGAGCAGTAGTGACAGGGTGTGGTTAAAGAGGTTTGCTCTAGAGCTGCAATACTAAGACCAGAATTCAGTTGTGCCATTTACTTATTTGGTGGTACTGGAGTTTGAACTCAGGGCCTCAAGCTTGCTATGCAGGTGCTCTACCACTTGAACCACACCTCCATCCCCATCTTTGCCTCTTTTAGTTGTATGGACTTGGGCAAGTTACTCAGCCTTTCCAAAATCCTGGTAAGACTAATAATTGCACCACCAATAGGCTGTGGGGAGCATGAACAAGGCCTTAATAAGTGATGGCCACTATAATGATGACTTCCTTTACAGATAAACTTTGCCCTCCACTCCAAGCCACCCTTGCCTTTCACCTGAACCAACGTGGTACTCTCTCAATTGACCTCGACTTCTATCCTTGCTCCTTATAGTCTATTCCTTGTTTATTGGCGAGAAGGATCTTTCAGAAATGTAAAATAGATTATGTCAGACCCCTACAAGGGCTCCCCAACTTGTTATCAGGGATCCTACATGGTCTGCCTCTTTGCAGTTTCTCTGACCTCACCTCTCATCTCTTTCCCACAGTGGCTTTTCTTCATGGCCTAGGACATTTCAAACTTATTCCCATGACAGGGCTTTTACACTTGCTGTTCCCAGAGCTCCCCCTGTTCTCTAATCACTGGCTCTTTCCCTTCTCCTGGGATGCAACTCGCGTGGTTGATTCTCCTACCTCTCTTCTATCATCCTACCTAATTAGTCCATTCTCTCCCCGCACCCACTCCTTATAATCACATCACTATCACATCTACATATGATCATGAAAGTATCATGTGTCCATCTTTCCAATGGTGAATAACTAAAAAACTACAGGAAAATATAACGAAGCATATAACAAGCACTTGCTCCTCCACTCTGCACTGAGGAAAATCACTGTTAAAACTTCAGCATTTTCTCCCTTGAGTCTTTCCCCACACATTAAACACTTCTCACAAATTGTATATGCACAGCTCTGTGCCTTGCTCCTCTGCAACGTCGCATACTTTTGGAAGATTCCTTTTGAATTCCACATTGTTCAGTTTCTTCATCATTGGATTAATTGAAAGACACCAGTTGACCTTTCATTAAGGCCATGTTTCAAGGAATAATGAGGCAAGGTTTGTAAAACTGCTTTGAAGTACGGGATGAAAGGGGCAGTGTAAATCACGGCAGTGATGGGCTGTGGGACTGGATAGTCGGGCTTGCTGTCACCACCCTGTCAAGGCCCCAGTCAGAACAGGCAGGCAGCAGTCAGCCGTTTTTCACATGGCTTAAGAAGCGTCTACCCATATCAGTGCCAGGCTCAGTGGCTGCCTGTGCTGCTGTAGTTTCTACCCTGCACGTGGCTGAAGCAAATGTGGGAAAATTTAGTCCAGTATGCACTGTGCAGGAGAGGAAAGTGGCGCTCAGGAAAGTTAAATGACTGCCTAAAATGTCTTTGAGATGTTTTTCTCAAGGATTGTCATATTTCTTATTGGCAAGAATGTTAAATGGTATGTTTTGGACAGCTGGCATGCTCTTAAAGAAATGAAGATAGAAGAATAATGGTGTTTTCTCCTGGGAAGGAAGCTCTGCCTGAATGGTCAGTAATCCACAGAGCCTAATCAGAATAATTAATAACAAGCCAATACATAGACCCATACCTTTTATATGTGATGAGTTAAGTGCCAGAGAAAAATCCTAAGAATTATGTTACCTAATGATTTGTAACAAGATGGAGAATCTCAAAGTAGAAAACCTTTATTATGGCAAAATTATTTTGCAAGCTTCTTTAGTAACAACAGCTCTAGTGTAGATACAAGGGATTCAGCATAATCGTGTCTTCCTCAAATGTAGTCCAAAGGGTTTTCCTCAGTCACATTGCATGACAACGTGGGGAATGGGATGGTTGGTGGTCACTGGGATTTCCTTTCCAGAGAGCCTTCAAATGGCTTCTCTTCATTAGTGACTGTTTGGGAAACTTCCAATGCTTTCCACTGCTTCAGCAACATGACTTGAACTTTTATTTATTTATTTATTTATTTTATTTGCTCACTTATTTTACAGTCTTACACATGCTACACCCAGGATCTTGGTGGTAGGCAAACACTCTACCAGCAAGCTACAGCCCCAGCCCTCAGGGCATTTTTAAGTCGCTGTGAACAAATCGAGAAACCTGCTGCATTCCTTATTCCCAAGATGACATCCTGGTACTTTCTAGGGGCTTCTATAAACTACTGGCCAAGCGCAAGGAGCAGGTGAGCTTCAGCAGGGAGCACACTGGCCCCTGCTGGAACAAGTAGACATTTTGAACAGCTCTGTAGCTGAGCTTCTAATAAGACAGCCAGCAGGTGAAAAAGAAAGGGCAGAGGGCCTTGGGAGGAGAGCTGAGCAGCCCGACAAGAGGAAGAAAGGGCTCCATCAGAGAAAGCTGGCTCCAGGATCGGCTGGGTGCAGGATAAGGTACAGTGGAGAAATTTAATGAGAAGCTGACATTGCCGAGCAGAAGTGGGGATGCTGAGTTCCTCAGGCAGGTGGGCTTTCTGTGACAAAGGTGATGGACGACATCAAATGAGCAGATCATTATTGATCATGTGAGCTGACCATTATTTTAGCAGAATGGAAAATAAGCCATAGGGAGTCAGATCCACGAAGTTGGGGGTTATTTCTCTTGTGAAAAAACCTGGTTAATGAGAGTGGAGGTGCAAACTGACCTTTCATGATGCAAACACTTACATACCATCCATTCCTGATATTGGCAACCTAAACCATGATTTAAATAAAAAACTATTTGTACCACTCAATCCCATAAAGGGAAAGGCACACACAGAGGACAGTTACTCATGCCATAAAGCCAGAACCTCAGCCTCTGTTCTCTGAAGATATTTCATTACAGGACCTTGCAGATCTCAGAGAGTCACAGGATTAACTGTAGTTGTTCAAGGTCAAGGTCAAACAATCCTGGGTAATTCTTCTTTTTTTTTTTTTTTCTTTTTCAGTACTGGAGTTTGAACTCAGGGCTTCCCATGTGTTAGGCAGGTGCTCTACTGCTTGCGCCACACCTCCAATACTTTTTGCTCTGGTTATTTTGGAGATAGGGTTTTGCTTTTTGCTCAGGCTGGTCTGGACCCCAATTCTCCTATTTGAGGCTTTCCACCATAGCTGGAATGACAGACATACACCACCATGCCTAGCGTTTTTCTTTTTTTTTTTTTTTGATTTGAAATGCCACTTTTAATTGGACCATGCTATAGTTCACAAACAAACTCTGTTTACTCGTGTATGTTCTTTAATGTCAATACACTGATGGGTTGCAATTATTTATTTATGTTAGGGTGGGCTTTTTCTACTTGTGCTAATAAATTGTTTTCTTTTTCTTTTTTTTAGGGATAGTGGGTTTTTATTAGCCTTGGCACAAGGTTATGCTAACCTTATAGAATTATTTCAAAAGCATTTTAGGTTTCCCTCTGGACTAGCGTTTTTCCATTGAGATGTGGTCTCACAAACTTTTTTGCCCTGACTGGCCTGGAACCTCAATCCTCTGATCTCAACCTTCTGTGAAGTTTAGGATGACAAACTCACACATAAACAGCTGTCTAGTTAGATCATGCCAACACTTGTGGCAATTTCAAAGTCATTTCTTTTTCTTTACTTGTGTTTTAAGATTTCCTCTCTCTGGCCTTTTTTGCAGAGACAGTGCCAAAGGGCTTTTTTTTTTTTTTTGTGGTACTGAGATTTGAACTCAGGGCCTACACCTTGAGCCAGTCCACCAGCCCTATTTTTGTGAAGGGTTTTTTGAGATAGTCTCGTGGAACTATTTGCCCTGGCTGGCTTTGAACTGAGATGCTCCTGATCTCTGCTTCCTGAGTAGCTAGGATTACAGGCATGAGTTACTGGCACCGGCTAGTGCCAAAGACTTGAAAAACTATTTGCTCCATGGAAATGCAGCAAAACCAGAAAAACTGCAAAAAACTCAAAAAAAGAAAAACTGCAGAAAAAGTTTGGTGCTCTATGCTCTCTTCAGCACTGATAGCCACAGACTGATTCTATCAGAACAAACTTCAAATACCTACTAATATCTGTAACACTCATGGTTTGTGGCTGGAAAGAAAGCTGCAAATCCAGACACATTATTTCAAGATATTTAACCAAGACAAATAGCTGAGGAGGTGATCTGAATTTACCATTCCTATTTCACTGCCAGGAAAATTTCTTTTAGATATAATAGTAACCACAGCTAACACTATTTCACTCTTAGTACATGCAGGTGCTGGTCTAAGCACCTATGACAGATACAGCCATTAACCCCATGGCAGATGAGGAGACAGAGGCATGGAGCATCACGAGCATCACGAGCACAAGGAAACACAGCTAGCAAATTGTACACAGCAATTCCAATCCAGGTGTTCTGAGCCAGACTCACTGCTTCTCTAAGAACAACAGTGAACAGTCTCTTTGGTTAACAGACTCATCAGTGTTTAATACAATGTGAATTTACAATATTTACAAGGGCTAAAGGATGTTCCCTCAAACAACCTATAAGACTTTTTAAAAAAAAGATTTGAGCCAAGTATGGTGGCTCATGCCTATAATCCTAGCTACTTGAAGGTGGAGATCAGGAGGATTGCGGTTCCAAGCCAGTCTGGACAAAAAAGTTTGCCATGGGCTGGAGACGTGGCTCAAGCAGTAGAGCATTTGTCTTGCAAGCACGAAGCTCTGGGTTCAAACCTCAGTACCATAAAAAAAAAATGTTTGTGAGACCCCATCCCAAGGTAGCTGGACTTGGTGGCTGGACCCACAAAAAGCAATACAGTTAAGACCCAGACTCGAAGTGTTATCAAATCGCTTAGAAACACTACAACAAATGACCCCAAATTCTCCTTCTACAATCTTATTAGGTTAAAAAAAGGCACTCAAAAGCAAAAGTTGAATCAAAGAAAACAAAACAACATAACGGGTAGCTCTAATAGCTCTTATCACTTTTAAAGATTTTGGGTGGGGAGCGGTGGGAGAAAATGCATTCTTTTTCAACAGGTGAGCTGCAATTTGGATATTAGATATGGTGATTTCATGGAAAACAACTATTATTACTACCATTATTTGTTGAAGTGCTGGGGATTGAGCCCAGTCGCTTGTGTTTGAACATGAATTAACTAAATACTCAGAGATGCTATATTTGGAGAGTAACTTTTGTGTGTGTGTGTGTGTGTGTGTGTGTGTGTGTGTGTGTGTGTATAACTGGAGTTTGAACTCAGGGCTTCACACTTGCAAAGCAGGTGCTCTACCACTTGAGTCCCACCTCTAGTCTGTTTTGCTCTGGTTAATTTGGAGATGGGGGTCTTGTGAACTATTTGCCTGGACTGGCCTCGAACCATGATCCTCACATTCTCAACTTCCCAAGTAGCTAGGATTACAGGTGTGAGCCACTGGTGCTGGACTTGAGAGTAACTTTTCTATGACATCAATCATCAACTTCCTCTTTTTTTATGAGATAGGTACAAGTTCCTTTTAAGTGAGAGATTAGAAAACTCGAATTCCTCCAGCTATTCAGGAGATAGAGCCAGGACCATCTTGAGTTCAAGGTCATCCCGGGCAAAGTCAACATGAGACCCTATCTTAAAAACAAAATAAAAATTAAAGGGCTGGGGGGCATGGCTGTAGTGGCAGACCACTTGCCTTACATGAGTGAGGCTCTGGGTTCAATCCCTGGTAGCCCCAAAACAAAAAAACCTTGAATTCCTTTCTGCTAAATAAAATAGAGCCCCAGATCAGATCTCCAGTGAGAAGGACTGCAAATATCCAAGCATTTGAAAACTGCTGGGAAAACCTGATTATTTTAAGAAAATAAATAAACAAAAAAAAATTCCTTTCTTTCCTAGCTTGAAAATGTTTTTAAACCATACTGTTTATTACACTGATTATGATATCCATGTCACCAAATTTCCTTCTGAAACCCTGCTCAGCAGATTCACTTTGTTAAGAGGTTTCTACGTCATTCACTCTCATTTTAGTATGAATTAGCTTGCTCAGCATCTTTCCTTACAAAGAGGCTGAAAGTATGAATGGAGGCAGGATGGGAAGGAGGTTAGGGTAATTACTCACCAGGAAGCAATGGCTGGGGAAGACCTGGATGCTTAGAGGATCAAGGTGAGTCGTCAGGAAGCAAGGAAAGGTAGAAAGTTACCTAAACCGAAACATGTTTTGCTGGGCAAATGCATCTCTCCCAGCTACTCTCCAGGGAACCTAAGATGTGGTGTAAAGGGTCCACGTGACTCAGATAGTCTTTATCTTGCTTGTGTGGTTTCCATATAGGGAAGCTTAGACATTTGTTCAGTAGAGCAATCCACCCACCCTCCCATTGGCTTATTAGACCTCTATTTCAGTGTTTCATGGGATGTCTAGAAAACACTAAGAATGCATTTTTTCTAAACGGGGAGAGATTGAAACTACTTTAGCAGTATACACCTCAGACATCTTGCAAAAATTCTCTCTACTTTGCAGGTTTATTTCTTTGAAGTGAGGTTAGTGAGGGCTAGGGAAAGGGACTTTTCTCACCTTTGAGGATCTGTCAAAAACTGGCTATTTTACTTTTATTAGGAAGCAATGCCTTGCAGGTTTCTTGCAAACATCAGGCTGACGGAATACTTTCCATAGACAGCCTTCCCCTGGGTGTCTGCAGAACTCAGCCATTCTCCTTTGCTTCCCTTCACCTTCTACTCCCTCCAACCCATGCCACTGGAATTCTTCAGTTTTTGGTAGTCTGTTTAAGAACTGTGCTAGCAGCTTGTAAGATAACTGCCAATGATCCCTGTCTCCTGGGAGCCTTGCCCTGTGTAATCCTCTCCTGTTGAATACAGCTCAACCTAGTGACTTGCTTCAAATGAAGAGAATAAACCACAAGTGATGGGATCTGACTGAGATTAGGTTGTAAAGAGGCTCTGGCTCCACCTTGCTCTCCCACTTCCTTGTACTGATGAAGCCACTGCCATGTTGTAAGCTGCTCCACGAAGAGACCAACATGTCAAGGATCTCAAAGAAGTTTCTGTCCAACAAGTGAGGAGCTGAGGTCCTCAGCCCCACAACCCAGGAGCGACTGGTCCTGCTCACAGACGCATGAGTGACCCTCCCCAGTGGGCCCCCACAAGTGACCACAGCCTTAGCCTCCAGCTTGACTGCAGCTCGGTGAGGGTCCTGGGCCAGAGCATCCAGGTAAAGTGCACCTGAATAATGCACAAAGAACTTGTTTTAAACTGCACAGTTTCTGTTATGTAGCAATGGGTAACTGGAGCAAGTACAGACAGTTTTTAAAGTATGTATCTGGTGTTCTCAGATATTTAAACGGGTTATTTCCTTAAAGAAATGGCTTTCCCTTGTAAAATCTCTGCCTCCTAACTGGGTCTCGTCTTCTCGGGCTAAGGAACACAGTGTGATTACCTGTGGGAAAAGATTCCAATTAACCCCTTTGGAATCAATCCAGTCTCTAAGTATAAAAACCGAAAATATAATTTTTCTTTGGTTCTAGTGTTTGATTCTGAATTTAACTAATGTCCCTTAAAGAGGTCACATAAAAGATAAGAAGAATGCTAAAAAGTACTTGCCATTAACACCCTTCCCTTTCCTCTAAAACATTGTTCTAAAGAAAGCCTCCTGCAAATAAAAAAAAAAACCCAGAATTTCAATAACACCTGGCTTTGTTCAAACTCCACTTCAACTTTAAAGACACTGTTTGGTTACCACATCTAGACTAGGCTGCATTTTATTTTTTTCAAGGCCACCAGACAGATTGTCTGTCACTTTAGGACTCTTAAGAACTGACCTGCCTGTTCCTTGGTAGACAGAGGGAGCACATTTTTTCCAGGCCTTGCAAATAGTTTCCTAAAGCAAATCTGCCAGCTGACAAAAAAACTCATACGCATACCAGAAAATTTCTGAATTTTGCCATTGCTAAAGCTCACTTTTTTTTTCTTTTTGATTTGGGTTAGACTCTCTATTAGCTCCTAAACCATTTAAAGAAATAGATAATGAGTAAGTCAATATGATTCATCAAGATGCTAGTTTTATCTTTTCCAATGTTTTTAATATTGCCAGGTGCCTTGGTCCAGGTTAGGGAAGAAAGTGCAGGAATTGGGAGAAACTATAGGTCTGTTAGGAGATAAATGTTCCATGTCCCCAGCTACTTCTCCAGTCATATACAGTATTAAGCAGCTGGTGGGACAGAAGTTTTGTCTGGATTTCAGAGATGAGAGAACTTTGAAAGATCTCCAAGTGGCTGCAAAACTGCACCACATGTCTTTTTACAGATTGGTATGGCTGTGAGTGGTTCTGCTGCTCTTAGGAGAGACATCTCCAAATGTAGGCAGTCACCTGACAGTTGCCTCTCCTTCTCTTTTTTAGCCCTGAGAGCAGCACCTGACATTCAATGGGGGCTCCCATGCACTGGTTAAGTGAATGCATAGGCCCTATTCACAGATTTTCAAAGGGAAGGTATCTTGCTCCATCTGGCCCTGCAAGACAGGGTGAGGGAGGAGCCAGGGGTAGCGTTTTCATGCTCACACTCACACTTGTGACAAGTCTGCAAGAGGTTGTTCCTATCCCCACACCATTCTGAGCATTAACAGTCACTCCTATGACTTGACCTAGAAAAATCAAGAGCTAGTACTTTTGTGGGGTCTGGGATTTGCATTCCCATGACACAAGTTTGATTCAGTTTCAACTCAACTGGGAGCAGACATGAGAGATGCCATAAAAGAAAGGTATCTCTCTCTGGGCTCTAATGTTCCCTATTCCAATCCCTAGAATATCATGGTGAGGAGAGACTCAGTAATAATGATAATTCTGTGGTCATGTTGAGTGCCACAGTTCCTGTATAAATCTGTTATCTCAAAGGATAACTTTGTCCCTAAGACTCATTGCCTAGGTTCTAACCAACTTTGTAGACAGCCGTCTTCAGAGTCAGATGTCTGGAGTTCTCTAAATGGGAATTCCCTGGACTCATGCTGCAGCTCTGCCTTGGGGTTGAGTTTAATCACATCAAATATTACCTTTCCTGCTATCTTTCCTTACTTCCTTTTCTAAATGGTCACACACCTGGCACCCACCAAACAAGCATTTGAACTACTTGGTGGTACTGATACATCTATGGAATGATTTTTTGAGTACATGCTATATTTCTGGAGAAATTCTGATCCTCACAGGGTTCTTGTTGACTTCAGGAAAGTTCTTCATGGAAGTCAGAACACTGCAAAAATGGTGGGTTTTCAAGATGCTTGCTATTGCTAGCGAGTGGTCCAGGGATGACTGTTGCCATGACAGCATTTCCCAGAAAGCATCTACTACCATTTGTCCTTATGAGTAAACAGACTCAGAATATATACAGGAAAACTTCCTGCCCACTGTGAGGTCCCCTCCCATTCCACTTTATCAGCCCCATCCATGAAAACTTCTTGACTTACTGAGCGGATCCCATTAATTAACAGAGACTATTTTATCTGCATAGAATATAACTTGTCACAATGGAGCACAGTGTAAATTCCTAGCCCAAGGAAACAGTGAAAATTATAACGTGGTTACCAAAAAGTGCTATGTGATTTGGCAACAGCAGTTCCAATGATAGATTTGTGGCATTAGAAAGAAGTGTAAACAATCTTTTAGCCACAGTGATCAATGAATGAGAAATGTGCCTCCTCTGGGGGTATTAAAAACAGTAGGGCTTTTATTCAAACCATCATTGGTATTGAAGGAAGCCACCAACTGTTCTCACCTACATAAGACTAATGTTCAAATCTCAGAAAGACTACAGAAAGATGGATTTCTCCAGATCTGATCCAGCTCCCAAAGACAAGATCACATGTAAACATTCTCACTAAAGAAAGGCCTTCCCTGATCAGCTATATAGACTTTAATCTCAGTCAGAGACAGATCAGGCAAGACAAATTAGGGCAGCCATCAGGCCCTACCAGGACCCAGCAGAGGAAGTAATCAGAAATGTGGCTGGTGGCCCTTGGTGGCCCTATGGTGCCACCGAACTACTCCCAGAACAAACCACCACAAAACTAGGCTAATTATCAACCATCCCATATTCTCTTCCACATCCAACCCCAAAGAGCATGTCCTGAGTGAGCTCCCAAACAGTCTTCGGTTCTGAAGGGCCAAGAGTGTGAGCTTCTGCCATCCTCCAGGGGTTACAATTAGCATGGGGACCCACAGCTTATGTATATGTAATATAAATCACCACCAACAGTAGAATCTTACATTTCACAAAGCACTTTCATGTGCTAAGTTTCTATTAGTCTATCCCAAGCCCCCAAGGCAAGAATCACAGGCTATCCCACTTTTTAGTAAAGGAACAGAGGTTTCACTCCTGGCTTGATCCCTGTCTGTTCCTTACCCTTCAGTAATAGTTCTTTCTCTATTTCCATTCCTCCCTGACAAGGCTGCTTTTTATGTTCAATCTAAATCAAATTTCACTGGTTCCCAAATAATGCAGGAAGAGGGATAAATGTTATTGTTTTGCTTATCTATAAAGCTAGGACAGATGACTAATGCGTTTTTTTTTTTTTTTTTTTGTGGTATTGGAGTTTGAACTCAGGGTCTATACCTTGAGCCACTCCACCAGCCCTGTGTGTGTTAGTTTTTTTTTTTGAGATACACTCTTGTGAACTATTTGCCCGGGCTGGCTCTAAACCATGATCCTCCTGGTTTCTGTCTCTTGAGTAGCTAGGATTACAGGCATGAGCCAAGGTGGCTGGCTTGAGATGTCTATTCTTTATATAAGAGGAAGCAGCCATCAATCCAGGCTTCATCTCTGGGTTGGCTGGTTATTAAAGTGAGAGAAAACCTGCCTGAGCAGAAAGTCCTCTCCCTCCTCTTTCTGTTTCCCAGTAAGACTGTCTCAGGGATGCTGTGAGAAAGTTTACAGTCACATGTGAATGTGCTGGACGGTATGTATACAGCAGCATCCTGCCCAACAGTCATGAAGGAAAAAAGCATTGCAGCCTGGAAATGTGAAGGTTAAAGATGCTAGAAGAGTGGAGAGGACAGACTCCGACTTTGAGATGAGCCACGCAGGAGGAGTGCAGGAAGATGCCTGGAAAGGTGGGGCCGAGGGAGGGCACAATATGGAACAATATGGGCGTTAAGGGAACAAGTGGGTGCAGAGGAGCCATAGGGAGTGGGAAGGCGGAGGAACAGATTATGTTAATTGAAGAACAGTTTCCATGTCCCCATTCTGGAGGCAAAATCACCAAGCCTGAACCAAAGACGATGAATTAACATTCTAAATTTCTGAGTTTGCCTCCTTTTATTCACCCCCTCCAAATTTAAAAGTGACTCTACTGTATATTTGTGTGTGTTGTCCTTCAGGACACAGTGACTAGTGCCTTGAGGTGAGAGGAATTTAAATCTATTAATAAAATAAAGAAGCTGGTCAGCTTCCCATCTGTGAACCAATGGAGGGAATTTCAGAGAAGTAATCTGTGATAAGAGAAGATGGCTGGCCCCTGTCTTTCATGTCAAAAAAGATGTAAAAGGCCAACAGTAGGCTCAGCTCAAAAAGCTTTAACTCCAGGAAGAGATGAGAAATGGGCTTTGGGATTGTCTCTTTGCTAAATGTATGATTATTATTAGCCTGGGCGTGAAAATCCTTTAGTAATCAATAAAACAAGTCAGTAAGTTGAGTTTCTCTAATTTTGTCCTCACTAAACCTTAATATTTATATGCCCCTAAGTCGCTCTCAATTTATATCTTGAATGTCGCTGAACCAAAAAATATATATATTTGTAAAACAAAGGAGGTGGGATTGGTCTGCTTTTGGAAGTGGCTCAAAAACTTTTCTGGTGTTTTAAGCCAGCGGGTAAATTACACTCATTTTTAAATTAAAAACAATACATGAAATCTAATTAATTAGCTATGGTTTTATAAAGTTAACATGGTGGTGTGCTGGGGCCTATAAGCTCAGTGATAGAGTATGTTCTCCACAAAAGAAAACAAAACAAATAAAAATTAACTTATGCTGTCAACACTCAGTCCTTCCAGCCACTCCCAGTTCTGTTTATTTTGTGCTGTGGTGTTTGCCTGCCCTTCTCACCCAAGTCCTCTTTTCCCCTCAGAAAACTCTGACACAGCATCTTGTATTTCACCCGGACAAAGGGGCCCAGGGCCGCCTGTCTGAGGCCTGAAACCACAGGACATCAATTCATTGAGAGCTGTTAAAATACCTCAGTTGTACAGAAGGCCAAACACTTCACAGGAAGAGTGGCTGAAGGCTGACCTTTGGGGACCTCAGTAAAGCACACTGGAAAGTCACAACTGAGGGTGAAAAAGCTAAAAATACAGAGGATTTTTCTGTGCTCTCTGAAATAAGAATAAACAGCTCTCCAGAGGCTACATCAAAGGACTGATTTTAAAATAATAACTTAAGCAGGATGCAGGGGTACACGTCTATAGCCTCAGCTACTCTGGAGGCTGAGGCACAAGGATCGTTTGAACCCAGGAGTTCAGGACCAGCCTGGGCAACATAGCAAAACTCTGTCTCAAAATAACTAATGAAAGTATAGAAATGAAAGAGAAGGCTTCTTGAATTTTAGGATGCTCCTTCTAGTCTAGACAAACTATTCATTGTCATAGTGAAACACAAGCCAGGATTTGCCCTGATTTCATCACTTCTCCATTGCTTCTGCCCTCAACTCCCAACCCACGTGAAAACAGGGTGCCTCCCGAGCCTCCCTGCTGAGTCCTATGAAAAGGACCAATGGACAAAATGACATTCACCATCATTACCAATAGCAGGATTTTTAACATAAAATAAGGAGAATGACTGGCGCTGTGCGTTTCAGAGCAGGACCTCCTTCACACACTTTTTACCACAGCCTCACCTGGGGATTCCAGGTGCATTCCTCACATCCTTTTAGCTTTATACACTCAGGACTGATGAGAGTGCAAATATGTAAACTGCCCCTCCAAGAAGATTTCACCCTCTCTCTACACCATGGGATGAATTCCTTTGTCACCCTCCAAGTATATCTTCAGAAAAACTGCTAGATATCCAAGGTCATGACTTACTAATGAAAGAAGGCAGAAGTTAACAGGTGAGAGTAAAATTCTTCACAGAAAATGACAACAGCACTCTCTTGTGGGCATTGAAATGTTTTTTAGTTTTTCTTGGTTTTGTGCTTCCAAGGCAAATGGTATAATGTGTGTTCTATTGTAATAAATCACGACTCTTTGCTAACGGAATGGTCTGAACTCAGAAAGTGGGTGAATTGTGCCCTCCAGTGGCTGAATGGTGTACTGAAACCACAGCTGAACAAAAGCTTCAGCAACTGTTGCTAAGTAACCTCAGGTCATTGGTTCCCTCCTGAATTTTTTTCATTCTTATAAAAAGAAGGATTGTTGAGTTTGGGAGTAAGTCATCAGGAACATGGTATTGTGTCCATGGTTTGTTACTGAGACCGAGTGGCTGCTAGCAAAGAAATTCCTTTTGTCTTTGTTTGCAATCCTTGGCTACTTCAAAGCTTCTGTTCCACAAGCAACTGCTTGCTAAGCTGAGAAGAACCAAAGTCTGTGCTTCCTGATTAGCTTACACTTAGGACGGAGTTCTTTAAACACTTCTTTAAAGGATGAAAAGCAGGAACTTGTCCAATAAATGTGTATGCACATGTTATACATATGTAAGATATTTTGTTGTAACATGTATAAAATGTCTTCAGTGCCTATTAACACAGGACTAAATAAATCATGCACGTTCAGGTAATGAGATGGAATGAATCTATAAAAAGGCAAGAGGCAGCTCCATGTTTTCATATAAAAGGGCTCAGTGAAGAAACTGAGGTGTTGAACAGGTGAAGATGCTACATTTACATTACGAAGGGAAGAATTCATGGTTGTATCCAGGTATACAACCACATATAGGTAGATAGATAGACACATGGACATAGATAGTCTAAATCTATATTTAAATAGATACAGTTAGTCTATATAGTCAGAAACTGAAAAAAATGGGTGCCTTCATGGTCAAATATAGGCATGAGGCTTGAAAGTACACTATTTTCATCTGGTTTGTTCACTGTTATTTCTCCAATGTATTGATCAGGGGCCTAGCACATTGTAGGCACTCAATATTTATAGAATAAATGAAAGAATAAGATCAACTATCATCTATCTATCAATCATCTCTATCTATCTATCTATCTATGCCCAAGACTTGGTTTTACCAGGCTTAGCAAGCATTTGTTTGTGGAACAGAGGCTTCTATAAGCAAACCATTTTGCACACATATATGGGTGGTTTCCAAAGATGGGAATTGGATAGTTGGAAGTCAGGAGCAGGGGAGAGATTTTTTCACTCTGTGTGCTTTAGCACCTTGAAAATTTTGAATCATTGGAACAAGCTACCTATTCCAAAGTAAATAAAATGTAAACAACTAAGGAAACAATAAAGAATAAGAAGGCACTTTTTGATAATGACTTAATTAAAGCATTATTTTGATGGAGATTTAGAGACAAGGGCCAAACATGTCAGAAACTACGAACCATTAATGAGCAATAACACTGCAATGAGTACTTACAGCAGCTAAAGAGCACTGCACCATAAAGACCACTGTCCTTACATGGAGAAGTGTCACTGCGATGCAGATTCGTAATAGACAAGGACGCATTCCTTGACAAGTGTACGGTGCTGTACATCGGGGTGCACACTGACACTGCTTCCAAATCAGGTGGGTTAGATGGTGTGCCCCTCTGCACCGAGGTCCCCATTGACCTTTGGATGACCCTACACACTGGAGGAACTCGCTGCGGGTGGATAGACGTTTCCCTTCCGGGTGGAGGAGAAGCTTTGACTCTTAAAGGAGAGTGGTAGGCCACAAGAGTGCTGCCCCAGTTTTTAGGGTGAGACTGGACATCGTAGGCACAACCACTCTGCTCCCAGCACAGAGAAGATCTGCTCTGAATTTAGAGTTACTTGGACATAAAGTAGGACTCCATTTCCTTGGACAAAATTAAGTCCCATTCACATATATTCACTGTGCCCCAACTCTTCCCTAACCACTGCATCCAGAGTTATTTCCAGTTCATTCCTTTCCACAGAAATTTTATTCGCTAAATCACAACCCCTGACATTCCCTTGTGAATAGTTCCTACATCCATCTGATGCCATTCTTTTTCTCCCATAGGATGTAAATCTGGTATTTCTTAAAACTCCACTCCAGTATGGGAGGCACCTCCTTGTTAAGCCAGATCAGACTTCTGGTTTGAGAACATTTTGAATAGGAGGAAGCTTGAAAACAGCTAATTATCCATCAAAGAAATCATGTTCCAACTGCACGGCCCTCCATAATTGGATAAACAAGACCTCAGCGGCTCTTGGGGGCTGGGATGAGAGATGAAAACACACTTTATGTGGTTTTCTTTAATGTAATCACTAAAGGGACGGCACGGAGCTTAACAAGCTCATTACAACTTCTGCGCCTGTGATCTCTGCACCCCCCCCCAGCCCCCTCCTGGCCCTGTGGCAGCCACAGGAGAAAATGCCCTTGTAGGCTGTGCTGGACCTTGGCTCCGACTCACGCTGTGTTCATTCTGCTCCCACAAGAAGGCAGCTGGCACCTCAACCACCAGCTGTTGGGTCACATGAAAAATAAGCCAGGAGTTGGTTCAAATGTGTTCCTAGGCCAACAGTAGTGTTTGAAAATTCTGGACGTGGAAACAGGAACACCAAGTTCAGACTTGGATAATCCTTTTTTACCGAGGGAATTTCTCCAGCTGTTTTCCACTTTCAGAGTTGCTGGTGATGTCTCAAAGTCACTTGTCTGGATCTGTCTCAGAGGACAGCAGTCTAGCTCTAACCTCCAACCTATGAAGGTTGGATGAGGCCTGGAAGAGGACCAGAGGCTCTGATTTGGGAGACCCAGCCACTCCTGAGATCAGCACCCCTTGATCTATAGATTCATCTTTCTCATGAGAGCAGATGTTTGTTTTATGGATGCCCAACCCTTGGGAGGCTTAAGCAGTTCTATTATAACTGATCTAGAGTCTTTTCTTAAAGCGATTTGAGTAAGACAGAGGCACCTGGGAGCAGCACTCACATAAGCTCTAACTTGAATGCCCCTCATAGTACACTGTGACCCTGACTGGGGACACTTAAGGGGCAGGGTGAAGAAAAGAGGCACCTGAAGAAGTGGGAAGAAGGTGAGGCTAGTGCTATCCCTACCAAAATGATAACAGTCTCGGAAGAGAAAAGACCAAGCCTCACCAGGACACCACAGTGTAAAAGACTTGAGAGATCTTTACTTGAAAGAGACTTTTCTTTAGCAGGGAGGGAACAGAGAAGCCATGAGGTTGTAGGTTTTTTGAGGGGGGTAGTAAGGAAGGAAGAACTGACAGAAATGGGGAGGTGAGTCACCCAAGGCTCACTTAGGCAAATTACCACTCAACTTGATTCAGATCCACCTTGATTCCTTCTGTTTCCAGTTTGTGCATAGAATCGAGGTCTAGGAAAGGGAGAATTAGTGTAATCTTGTTTTTTTCGTCAAGATCAACCGATTCAAGCACTATAAAGCTTGGGAAGACTGAAGAAAAAACACTAAAAACTTAACTACAGCACAAGAGGTTTAGACTAAACCTCCTAAACTCCTGCAAGTTTTCATGGAGTAAGATTCTGAACCAAGTTAATTATATCTCTTTCCTTAAACAGGCTATGAAACATGGTAACCTGTGAGCCAAGCGAAGGCACCACCACCAAACTAGAGGGAAGTATTTTCTGTCATTTCCATGAGTAAAGACTTGGTTTCTTTTCTAATGGGCTGACCTTGGCCTTCCAATGGTATCCAGTACAGCTAAAGAACATCCACTCTGTACTTGTGGCTCTGTTTCTCATGCTGTCAAGTCGGGTCCATGGTAATCTGCCCAGACTTGTCCTCCTCAGCACTCCTACATTTCTGAGGCACTCAGGGCACTAGTGCATTCCAAATCCCGCTGTGATGTAATTAAGGGATAATGTTTGCAGCAAGGAGTAGAAAGAGTTGTCAGTGACTCCCATGGGTGATTAAGTGCTGAGGGAAATCGAGTAACAATGGAATGCAATAAATACAAGTTTATCCCAAGCCACAAAGCATTTTGTTTCCAATTATAGGATAAGGTTTCTGAAACATACAAACACAGCATCTATGAGCAAACATCTTCACGCCTTCATTTTCCTTTAGGGACAGGGAACTGAACAAGTGCCCCTAGGAAGAGGCTGGAAATGAGGATGGAAAACAAGGAAGGATTAAGTGGGGGGAAATACTTGTGTACATCACAGATTGTCTGACTAAGTAATTTCTCTCTGTTTCTCACTGTAATTTTTACCTCAATGAAGCATTCACTTGTCTTTTCTGGGCCTCAGTTTTGTGAATCTGGAGAAGTATATGTGTGTCACATGAACTCTGAAGTTTCTTGCCTTGGGCTGGGATGTAACTCAGTGGTACAGTGCTCACCTAGCATGCGTGAAGCCCTGGATTTGATCCCAGCACCAAAAAAGAAAAGACCAAAAAAAACAACAACAACAAAAAAAAACCTCTCTTAAAGTCTCTTGCCTTGCAGCTCCACACAGGTCCTACTGGAAAGTGTGGTGAGCCACTCTTGTTCACTGCTGGCAGGGTAGCAAACTGTGCAATTTTGGAAAAAAGTAGCAATATGAATAAAATTGAAAATGCTGATTACTTATGACCCAGTAATTTTGTTTCTAGGCATATTCCTTAAGGAAACTTTCCCACATGTACCCAGAGAGACAAGGACAACTGCCACTGCACTGTGCTGGTAAGAGGCAGAACGTGAAAAAACGCAAATGTCTATCAATTGTGAGATGGATAAAATACAGTCTTTTCACACAAAGGAATACTATCCAACAGTTAAAAGGAATGACACAGCTCTATATAAATCAGTATTGATATTTTTAAAAATACGAGCTGTTTAGGAGTTCCCTTTGGTTAAATCTGTGACAATTTGACTAAAAAGAAAAAAATAATTAACTCAATACTGAGCCAATATAATTCACGAGCACATAGTAATACTCCAAAAAAAAAAAAAAAGGAAAAATACTAATAAGTGAAAAAGGCAAAGTGGAGTGTGGAGCCATTATGCAAATTTTAAATGAATATAAAAATAATATTGTTTGCTATTCATGCGTGTGTAAAAATCAAAGAAAATGGAAGGACACATAACTTCCTTCCATGATAACAGTGGTGAATGGTCAGCAAAGTAGAGATCAGTGATTGGACACTGGGGATAAAGAAGACTTCATTTAATTAATATGATTTGATTTCATGTTTTATATAAAAATACAGAAACAACAAAACATCATTTCTGGATTGTAGATAAAAGATGCATAATTATTTACTGCATTAAAAAAATCTTCTCAGAATAAAAGTACCTGAGCAGCAATGCTTTTGGCATCTGAGTGCTGACACGTGTTCCTTTCCAGGCCCCGTGGCACTGGGGGGGGCCCCTTTTAGAAATCAAAGCGACCTAGCCTGTAGGCCCAGTTAGCTCCTCGCTCTCCACATGGTAGCCACTAAGCTCATATTGCTATTTAAATGAATTATTACTAAGTAAGATTCAATTTTTTATTTCCCCCATCACACTAGCCACATTTCAAATGCTGAATAGCTAAGTGCTGAATGGGCTAGTGGCTACTGTGCTCGGTGGTCCACGTGTGGAATATTTCTGTCACATTACTGTTTTCCTTATATGTCTTTCTGCACAGAAAAAAAGATAACAGGGTTTTTTTGTTTCTGGTCAGAATATATCCACTATAATCGAAATTGCATTTATGATTGAAGAAGCAACTTCTTGTTAAAGAGAATTAGGTAAACTATCTCTAGAAAGAGATCTCACAATTATTGATAGTTGCATAGATATCACATTTCATTCCCCCACCGCCCCGCCTTAGGAAGGTAGGAAGAGAAGTTGGAGGATTATCCAAACTTGTTATCTCAGAATGTGGGATCATGGGGGGCCTCTGTTTCTTACCTGTACACGGTATGAGGGACATACACTTCTCGGATTGGAAATTCCAAAATCTCTTTGAGTGGACGTGTGCGGTTTTCAGGAAAGGGTCTCACAGGCAACATTTCAGGAGTCAGACAGCAGCTGGTCACCTCTGGAGCTGCAGATATCTCCAGCCTGAGTGAGCCTAAAGAGAGCCACAGGACAGTTTCTTTACTGAGGGAATCTGGGAAGATAACTGTGATGTATTTCTTTTATGAACATAAGGATGAATTGTGAGAGTGCTAGAGTTTTGGAGTTCCCAGCTAATTTTCTATAGAGTAAGAAAAAGCATATCATGATAACTTTTGAGATTTTGTTTCTATAAAATAGGAAACAAGAAATTATAAGATGAATAGGAATGGAGTAGAGGGTCTCTAAATTTCTTTCCAGAACCACCATACTATAATAACACATAGTTAAGTAACTTCCCTGCATCATTATCAGTAAAAACTTGGTGATTTTCAAACCCTGATACCCAAGGGTGCTGCAGAAGTACCTTATGAGGGTAAGGGAGGTGTCTTCACTCCTACCATCAAGGCATCTAGCATTCACTCTTTTTTTCGATGGTTCTGGGGATGAACTCAGTGCTAGGCAAGTGCTCTACTACTTGAGCTCTGTCCCTGGTCCTTTTGTTTTCAGTTGTTGTTTTTTTTACCCCCAGGAAGGGTTACAAGCTTTCACCAGGGGTTGCCTCGGACTGTGATCATCCTATCTCTGCCTCTTGAGTATCGAGTAGCTAGGATTACAGATGAACATCCAGTTTATTCACTTTTAAAAAAAATTTAAATTTGATTTTTGATTTGTATTAATAAGAGGGAATTTCATTGTAATAAGTCCATATATGTGTACAATGTACTTTGAACAAGTTCACCCTCTCCATCATATTCCCATTCCCCCTAAAACAGAGCACAAGTTTTAGGGTTTGTTCTTTGAACTCAGGGCCTTGCACCTGCTAGGCAGGTGCTCTACCAATTGCATCCCCCCCAGCCCTCATTCACACCTTTTTTATACCAGGATTTCATATAATATTTTATTCAATAAAAGAGGCTTCTCTGTTCAAACAGTTATCTAATTATCTGAGAAATGAGACCCAAAGTACATTTGCAGAATCGATCCTTTAAGAAAAATAGAAAACATTAATAGATTGGCCAAAATCTGTTATGCAGACCAGTCCAGATCTTAACTTCAAATGCAATTCTGCACACTAAACCTGGCAAATGATTTTATAAATTGTAGCATTACACAAGCAATGCCAAATGGTAAATGGTCTGGGCACAGCTCAAGAGGATAAAGACAAACCATCCACACCTGGAATTGACTTGACTCTTCTCTGTAAGGATGAAGATCTCTTGTAGTCAGCTAAAAATTTAAACAAGTCTTCATCACTAAGACGATCTCCCTCCTGCCAAGAGAACAGTTGGGGTTAGGGTAGACACAAAAGGATTTTGCTTTTAAGGTTTACTCTAACAAGTCTTGCATAGAAATTGGGATGAAAGGCAACTCTGAAATCATTTAGTTCAACTGCAGTCAGCCATTCCTTCTTAAGCAGCCTGTCATCAGCCCTGCTGGGGACAAGGCTTCTGCTGCATTCCAAGGAAGCCTGTTGGGACCCTCAAGAATCTGGGTCACAGGCTGCTCCCCTAGAACTCCAAGCCACTGATACAAGCTTGACTCACTGGAAGAACACAGAATTGAGTTACTTTTTTCTTCAAAGATCTGAAGATGGAGAAAGCATCTTTTCTCTTTCCTATCTTATTCTCTTCACATTTGCCTTGCATGAGGAGGTAAAGTGTAAGTGCTACCCCTATGTCCCACATGGGACAGGCACTCTGCCAGAGGACACATGCATGATCTCTCATAGTGGTTGCAAAACTCAGTATGGCAGGTAGGTAGACATGTCTCAGTCCCAATGAGAAAAATAAGACCCATCAAACACTCTGTCCCCAAGGCAATACACTGGGGGGAGTGGAGACTGAGTAGAAATCCTTCAGTCCCTCTCTATTTCCATGATGCTGAGCCCTTCAATATCCCTTCTGCAAATCATTTTGTTAATTTGTCCTTTAAATGCCCCACAAAGACTGCTTGAGCTGCAAAACAATTTTCTAAAACAGAGCTAAACCAAGTCTAAGTCAAGTTGTTTTTTTTAAATGGCAAAATCTAAGTAGCATAAAATTTGCCTTCTTGACCATTTTTAAGGGTAAGTTATGTTAAGTACATTTCACATTGTTGTGCAACCAATCTCCAGAACTCTTTCATCTTGCAAAAAAAAAAAAAAAAATCTCAAACACTTAAATGACCTTAAACAACCACTCCCCACCCCCTTTATCTCCACCTCCTATCATTATATTTTCTGTCACTATGAACCTGAGAACTCTAGGGAGTTTTTTATTGTTAAATGTCAATATTTATTGAGCTGATGAGGAACACCATCTGGAATGGCCATTCTCTAAGCAAGAAGGAGTGCTTAGCAAGCTGCCACATGGAACAGTGGTGAGGACAGCCAGATCAGAAAACTCAGAGACCACTGGGGAGATGACATCTTAGCCAGACTGTCTTCATAGCTTGATAAAGGAATTGACCAAGACAGTTCAAGTAAGACACTTTGTATCAATGGGACAAATTCCTCTCTCAGTTGACGGACCTAGCACTCAGCAAGCACCTACTGTACCCCGGGCATCCCAAGAGGACCTTTACATATCTGTGCCACCTAGCCTCCCAGCAGCCAGATGAAGCAAGTACATCAACCCTCTTTTGTAGGTGATGAAACTGAGTCTTGGTGAGGTTAATTAGCTTCTTCTAATTACCACATATAATCCTCATTTGCGCGCCAACACCCATGCCAATACAGGGACAAAGCCAGACTCACTGCAGCATAGAGATACCTGCTTGAAAAAGCTGTTAATGTTCATGGTGGTGGCTTTGAAGTTGGATCCAACGCCATTTTCCTCCAAGGAAAGGGCTCGTTCAGATGGCCGCCTGGATTGGGACAGTCTCCGCTCACCCACAGAGCTTCTCCCTTTAAGGCAAATAATTGTCATTCTAAAATGTACCTTGCTGTTTGAACATACAGCAGTTATTAACTTAACCATAGTTTAGAAGTACATTTACATATGTATGAATATAGCACAATGAAATCCACCAAGAAGTTAAAAAAAGAGGGGGTGAAGGGAGGGCAGTTAAGAGAGAGCAATATAGATAGGGTAAACTTGGTCAAAATACATTATATGTTGTAAATATTATAATGAGGTCCATTTGTACAACTAATATATGCCAATTAATTTTTTTTGGTGATATTGAGGTTTGGACTCAGGACCTCATGCTTGCTAAGCAGGAGCTCTACCACTTGAGTTACTCTAGCAGCCCAATTTTTTAAAAAAGATATATTTAAAGTTGCTAAACATAGCTGTATAATTTGAATGTAATTTTCCCTCCACGGGTACCCACAGTCCCTTACCTATCTTAGTCCTCCTGTTGGAGTCCCTAATCCTCGGACTGGAGTAGAAAGGCTGGAATCAGCTGCACGTCCCTGTCACTGGGGATCAGGGTAGACCAGATGCCACCCAGCAAGAGTCAGGAGTTGCAGTCAAAACAGGGTCTCCCAGTAAGCTTTATTTAGTCAGGCCAATGTTTGCTTTTGTTTTATTTTTACATTTGCATTCCACTGGGAGAGGCATGTACTCAAATACCCCTGAAGGCATCTGGAGTTGTAACCCAAGCATGCCAGGGTCAGCCTGTGCACATTCTTGATCCAGCTTGCCTCTATTCTGTTATATGGACCAGGTACCAGAACTGAGTTTCTGCCTCGGTTGACCTTTCTTATGTGGATCTACAGGCCAAGGACCTTGAAACTCTGCTTAGTTGTTTCTTCTCCCATCTAAGGATTTAATTGGAGATCTTGTCCTTTTATTCCATGAAGCTGGTGGGGGTTCTGTTTTTCTATCCCTAGTTCTCACCCCTTATGATGAATTGCAACTTGCTAGCACTGCCCACCTAACTCAGTATAATGTACTGTATCTCTGGTTGCTTCTTAGGAGACAGCCTCTGGTTCTGGTCAGGTTACTGAGATTGCTGAGGTCTCAGCACGTCCTATGCCCAAATTATATAGTTTATGGTACTCTCTAAGCACTCCACATTACACTTTCAAAAGTTGACATTAAAAATATTGTGGTGTGATGGTCAGAGTGCAGTAAGGTGAAGTGTGTTATTGACAAGTCAGAAATAATTTAGGAGACCTGACTGGCAGATATGCAACAGTAATTCCAGAACAGAAGTAGCAATAATAAATGCCCTTTCCTCCACACCCCTGAGAAAGGCAGCATTTCAGAAGTGGCAGAGGTAAGGAGTGCTGAGAAATAGCACACTTAACTATTTGCCATAAACAAAGGAAACCAAAAACGCTGACCCAGTTGGTGGGGGCGGGTCTACTTAAAAACTTTAAAGTCACTGGGATTGTCCCATACTTAACCCATGTAGGAAATTAGTGGTTTAGATCAAGGGAGACGTGATGAAAAAAAGAAAAGAAAAGAAAGAAATACATGAAATAAATTGGAACAGTAACTAGAATCTTTTGGCACCCATTTTTTTTTTATTTGCACTTGGCAAAATAAACTTTAAGAGACTGGAAATTTTCTCAAGAAACCCGATTTTGCTTTTCAAAGCCTTTATAGCACTAGCTGTTTTTATATTTAAGAGTCAATTGTGGTGCCTTTCTTTAACATACTAGATGGTTACTACATTTTCTAATTTTCAAGAGATTTTGGGCGGGCAGAGTGGCTCAAGTGATAGAGTGCCTGCCCTGAGTTCAAACCTTAGCACAGCTGAAAAAAAAAAAAAAGGAATTTTATTTTTTGATAGTGGCAGCTACTGAAAATTAGTTTTTTAAAGTATTAAAATTCCATCCAAAGTTCTTACTGTAAGGTTCTGTTTAAGCTCCATGGCAATTGTTCAATCAAATATATTCAATTCAGTCATGACTGTGTTTCATTCTATTTATTTCCTTCTTTTTTCCCATCCCCATCTTTCTGCATTAATCAAATCCCCTTGGATGAGCTGTTGACATCAGGGTGGGTAGTTGGGGAGCCCTTTAATTCCCACTGTAGATGACAATCTTACCAACCACAGGCTCCACATCCGTTACCTCCCTGTCAAGGGTAGAGACATTGAAGAAGCTTGCTAAACTGATGGGAGCCCAGGCGAAGGGCATCCGGTATTTCCCCAATCGCTGGCAGAAGGATTCAGCTTGAAGTTTGAGTTTTTCAACTTTTTCTTTACTCTGGAGGGAAATGCAAAGAGAAGAGCTGAAGCAATGTGACAGCAGCACCAAGCCAGCTGCCTCTGACGTGTTCTGACAGCCATCTCCAAAGGCCAACTCCACTAATTAAAGAGAGAATAAGCAGAAAAATGACTCCACTCTGGCCAGAAGTGTTGCTGGTAAGACAGTCGGGATTATAAAAGGAAGAGATTAAAGAAAGGCTACATTCAATTAATAAACTGTATCTTCTGCTAAAAATGAGATGTCCAAGGCTTGACTCACCAACGAATCTGTAACTGATTCTTTTAGGTCTAGTTTTATGACTTGGATTATCTTGAGAGAAAGTTGGGAATAAAATTTAGGATACCATCTACCAGGATCCCAGGAGATCATGTTTTACAAAAGTTGACTTGAAAACTCCAAAAAGATTTATAAAGATTTCTAGAACTTCTTTAAGTTGATAACACCTCCAAGGTGTGCTAAGTTCAGACTAAGTGAAAGATCTTCCAACACAAATATCTTGAGTTCAATCAATTTTATTTGAAATTTATGAGTCTGATCAAGAAATTCTTATTCTAAAAGGCCGTGTTCTAAAAATCATATTGGAAACCTAAAAGGCAAATTGGTGCTGAGAAAAGATGTTCTTTTCATGGTGTAGGTCCTATAATGTGCTCATTAATTTATGGTGTACAGCAGTCCCAGCCTCTCCCCAACATTAATAATGGATGACCCTATGCTTCTGAGGCAGGTCAGGACAGATCTGGCCCCGCTGAATTTTATGGAGTCTCTATTGTCCTCCCAATTGGGCCAAGCCAGGCATGGTGGCTTACGCCTGTAATTATAGCTACTTGGGAGGTTGAGAGCAGGAGGATTGTGGTTCAAAGCCAGCTGGGCAAATAGTTTGTGAGTCCTTATCTCAAAAACCCCCAATACTAATAGGGGGGATCAGAGCGAACCAAGACAACAGGACAAGGCTTTTCCTAACCAAGTTACGTAGTTATACATTGGTACATATCACCATTACTGAGTTCAACAATCTATTTCTTTCAAAGATTACCATCAATAACTGGTTTCTCTTTGTTTAAAAACTACTTCTCAGTGCTCCGTATGGGGACACGATATGTTCTAAACCCCACTAACATTTCTGAAAATATTTGCTTATTCTAAGATGTCACATTTAGTAATACTCAAATGATCATACCTTTCCACCATCACTTTCTTTGATAACCATGTAGGGTTCTGCACAGTCTGCAATCTCTCCCTGCTGAAGGACCTTTTCAATCTACCAACAAAAATAATAATAAAATAAAATGAGTAAATTACCTCCATATAATAGAATTATCCAACCATTAAAATTATGTTTAATGACAATATTTGATGACATTGAATGTCCACAATATGTATTTCCTGATTTAAAAAAATAATGTAAAGAATAACATACAGTTTTATAAGAGGAAATCATAAAGGCATGTTTAAAGGATGATAGCAGATACACAGCAAATGTTAACAGTGGTTATCTTGGTACAGAGGGATTATGTGTGATTTTTATTTTCTTCCTATTGCTGACCTGTAGTTTCTATCTTTAAACAATGAACATGTATTATGTCCCTAATAAAAAAATGCAATAAAAGTTATTTTATAAAACAAAACCCAGGGGACATATGTAGGAAGTGAAAAACTAATTTTCTTTATTACTGCTTACAAAGTAAAAAAGAGATATGGACTCTGTAAAAGTCAGGTTGGGAACCAAAAGCCTCCACAAAAATGAATAAATGAACAGAATAAATTGCCTGTTAATTGTGTTCTGTATTTCCTATAAAGGCTGTTTCTCTGGATTTAACAGGTTCAGAAAGAAACTCAAAAGCATTGAGATGGGCTTCTCAATTCGCTAACTGGCCATAAGATGGAGAAATGTCACCGCCATCAGGCATCCTCTTTCCTTATGCTTCAGGAAAAGGAGCCGGTGGCTAACAGCCATAAAGTAAGGCACCATGTTTAGAGAAAGAAAAGGAGGAATTTGGAATCCCTAACTCTCTGTCAAGGAAAAATTAACTTAGATGTTGATAAGAAAAACAAGTAGATTCAGTTTTATTAGATTGTGTCATTAGTTGAGGTGATCTTTGAAGAAGAAATTGGGTCACCGTGTCCCATAGACACACATTCATTCTTTAAAAACATCTTCATTGTGGTAGCTGCTGGGGAGATCAGGTGGTGGGCACAATAAATGGAGTCCCCATTCTCCCAAAGCACTAATCAGAAGCTAGGAGAACAAATTGGAAGGAAATATAGTTTTTCCACGATGTGAATGGATAAAAACATGGTCTTTAAAATGAACTTTAGCCAGAGATTAAGAATCTTTCAATTAGGACACGGAAGCAAGGAATGGGAATGGGAATTATTTGAAACCTATGAGAAGGGTCCCAAGAGTCTGGAAGCAGTAGAGTCAGATGTGACTGGGGCTTGAACTGCTGTCCCCTTCACTGCATTGGGCCAGGGTGACTCCGAATGCTTTATGAGAGGGAGCTGACATGAGGCCCAGCACACGGTCCTTTGTGGTGATGTGTGAAAGCATGTGCAATGAAATGCATGAGTTCTTATAAGTGTGGGAGGTAGGGCACAGGTGCACGTGAGAATCGTCCGGGATTTTTAAGGCAAAGAGACTGCCTTCTGCTCTTTTCAGGATGGGTGGGTGGTTCAATGCCTGGCTTGTTTATTTTTAAACAGTTTTTTTTTAAAAGCTTGAGGTTCACCTCCATTCCTTACTTATGAAACAAATCCTTTCATCTGCTTCACAAAATCTTGAACTAAACCTTTAAGCCTGAAATAATCCCTGCAAGTAATAGAACTGGCACTATCTGAACTAGTTGACTCTACCTAAAATATGATTAAGATTCTGGTGCTCAGCTTGGGAATAAAAACCAGAAAGAAAGAAGCCCTTCTCTCCCAAATGATATCTGCCTGGATGTACCAAGTATTACAACACCATTTACTATATGTTTTGAGGAAAAGCAGCAACCATGCTGCTCTATAACTAAGACAAAAAGGCTGGGGATGCTGCTCAGTGATAGAGAGTTTTGCCTTGCATGTATAAGACTCTAGATTTGATCTCCTGTACCACAAAAATAACAAAATAAACAAAGACAAAAAAATAGAAAGCAAACCAGGATTGTCTTGCTATGTAGATTTAAATTTCTTAATTACATCCAGATAATTTAGAGTATGTTATTGCAAAATGATGCATTAATACACTGGAAAAATTGGAGTCATATTTAGTCAGTGGTAGTAACCAACAGAAACCATTGTTATTTGGCAGATGACTGTGGCTAGTCAAATGAAGCCATTTATTGAGAAGAGTTTGAAACAGAATTTAGCTCCATAGACCCAGTGTTGGTTTTATTGGTTTCTGAGGCTGAGAGAGAATTGTGAATGTGACTATGGGGAACTGCAGTGGTATTTAAGCTAAATTCCTTGTATGTATAAGTAATGCTGCAACAAAAAGGACATGCATTAATGTTTGACAACAACACATTTTTAAATTTTTAGGCATGAACTGTTTGGATGTGACTCAGCTCCTTTTCCCTCTTCTTTTCTCTCTGTGTTTTATTGTGATCAGAGTGAGCTTTTTAAATGAAAGTTGTGGATTTAAACATTTTTTATTTTGTATTTTTTTGCAGTGCTTGGGATGCAGGCCTTGGGATGGAACCCAGGGCCTCATGCACATGCACACTGAGAAATGTTCCATTGGTGGGCTACACTTCTAGCCTGGGCAATAGATTATTAACCATACTTTTCATAAACTTTAACAAGTTCCCTTCAAGCGATAGTAATCAGTCATAATCTTTGCAAAACGCTGTAAAAGAAGTGATCTCCAAGATACCTGAATTCTTCGGGATCTACAAGCTACTACCAAAAAATTGTGAACTGATGGAATTACAGGCATAAGACACTGAGCTAACAGAAAACGTTCGACCCACAGGAGGCTAGGTGTACATGAAATCAGACACCTGGGTTTCTTCTTTTATTTTGTTTTACAAAGTTGTTTTACAACTTTGGCGTAATGTGTCAATAAAATCAATTATTTGGCTTTAGGTTTGTTAAATATTGTTTGTTGTTAAATTCTAACCATTTTGGTGTATAGAAAATGACTCTGGTTTTCTTACATCAGCAAAGATACAGTCTAGAATATAAGTTTCTTGTAAGGGTCCCTTCACTACGCACAACCTGTGGGATGGTGATAAAAGGGAAGAGTGAAACTCGGAAACCACAGCCCACTCCTCAAATTGTCAGTGAAGTGACTTTCTTGGAGCCAGAAAGCTGAGGACACTCTCTTAGGAGAAAGAGCCAGGCTTTATCTGTAGTTATGTCCCATTGAGGTTGGCATGATAATCTCCACTTTATGGACGCGGAAACCAAATCTCAGAAAGTTTAGGCAGTAGACAGTCGTATAGCTACTCAGTGCAAAGCCAGGATTCAAACCTGTAGCGTTCCAAAACTCATCTTTCTAGAATCCCAAACAGCATTTACTTGTAAGGGAAAGGGGGTAAGTTGAGGAAGAAGCAGCCCAAGTCTCATAGAGGACACGGAACACATTCTGTCATTTCTTTCAGTCCACATATGTGCTGGAAATAAACAACAATGAGAACAGCAGAACATGGAAATCAGATTGTTCATATCTACCTTGACTACCAAGTAGATGTCTGGGGATGGGTAGGTGACTGAGAACACTGCAGATCTTGCCTGACTCGATGGGTCAACCAAGGGTGTATGAGCTCGCAGAAATCCTTTAAACTGGTCGGAGTTTAGGTCACAGTGAAAATTTTCTGAGATCTGTAAATGAACAGCAAAAGGGAAAAATGAGTTAGACTTGCTGTGTTTCTGGTCTGAATATGTTAAGACAGAGTGAAAAGCTACAAAGAAATTTCCTTAAGAAGAAAAGTGTAACTATGGGATATGGTGTATGACCAGTGGCTGCAGGAAAATCTGACAAATATTTTGTCACGATTTTAGTATATTTTGGAGCCATTTGAAAGCGACTCCTTGGAACAGTTAAAATTTGATCAACCCATCAGTATTTTCTGAGTGATGTGCTAGGTACTGCATCAAAGAAGAGCAGGATGGCTGGGGCGTGGTTCAAGTAGTAGAGCGCCTACCTAAGAAGTGCCAGGCCCTGAGGATTAAAAAACAGCAGGCTGCTGCCTATGCTTTTAATTAGCTTAAAATCAAGAATGAGGAAGAAAATGATGGAGGGGGTGAATTCAACTAAGATATATTGTAAGAACTTTTGTAAATGTCACAATGTACCCCCAGTACAACAATAATTTAAAAAAAAGAAAAACAAATAAAGGATGAGAGAAAAGGCCAACATATAACTAACAAGAGTAAAAGCAAAGTAACAGTAACTGTGTTCATACAGAGAAGCAGAATGGAGGTTCTAGAAGGCGAGAGAGCATTGGAGTGTCAGGAACGCTCTCATGGAAGAGGCACTGGAGACAGACGACTCTGACTGCCATAGGCAGAGCTGGAGGGGAACAGTGTGCCAGGGATAGCACAGGTAACTATCTCAGGGGCTGGAAGACCTGGAGCAAGCTTAGGTGACAGTGAGTAGACTGGCTTCACTCTGGACAGGTTATGGAAGGTAACAAGACAGATGAGAGCCTTAAGGAGGTAAGCAGACATGGATGCTGAATGGCGTGTTCTTAATTGTAGGTGGTGGGGTAACTGTAGGTAGTAAGGACCCATTAAGCATTTTGAGCTATATCATGACATGATCAGTGCTCATGTCATGACTTTCTAATTTAGGGTGACTTAAGAGCCACTGTTGGGTTCTTCCCTTCCTCACTAAGAACCTTTTAGTGAGAAGGGTCTGCCTAGGAAGAGACTACATTTGCCAGTCTCCCTTGTAGACAGGAATAATCACATGACTAATTATCTTCATTCAATTGTGATCATAAATAATGGGTCCACTTTCGGGCCTCCTTTACCCACCCTTTCCCTTATTGGGGGCAGCAACAGCAATGACAGGAGTGATTTGGGGAGGGTATGCATTGAAGATGAAGGAGCCACTTCCAGTCTGGGTTCTTGACTGACTGAGTGGAGTGGAGGCACTGCTGGCCTGGCACCCACACCTGGATTGTTAAGAAACAAAGACAGAAAGTTCTTGTTCCTTAAACTGGTGGGGTTTATCAAAATGTGATCCCCTGACCAGCAACCACAGCAGATACAAGAAACTCTGGGAATGCTGGGACCTGGGTGTTTGATCAAGTCTTCCAGGTGATTCTACAGCATACTCACTCAAGTGTGAAAAGTACTGCTCTAAAGCCCTGAATTTGGGAATGTATTTGTTTAAACAGTTAATCTACCTATACTAATACAAATACCGTTGGTTACTCATATTTTCTTAAGAGCTACACATTTCCTTCAATACAGAGTGGCTGTGGGAAAAGGGCAGAAGCATCTTTCTTTAGTCTTGTCATCCTTGTCGTCCTCTCAGAATCACAAAGTGACTGAGCATTAAAACCATCATGGAGAAGTCTTCTCCTGGGTCATTGAATTCTTTTCAATGAAAAACACTTTACAGTTGGTGAGGGCTTCACCCTGAAGTAAACCTAACTCTTTCCTACACAAAATACCCACCCCTCGCAATGACCCAGGTGACAGTGAGGAAATGCTACATGCATATCCAAGCTAGTGAAAAACTCATTTGCTTTATTTTCTTTTACGCATAATCCCATGTCCTGACTACTTTATTTCTCTCTCTATCCCAACCAGGCCAATTGGCTTTCTCCTTAAATGTTCTTCAAAGAACACAAGTGATGAACGATCCCAGATTATTACTTCAAAAATTGCAAAGACACTAGAACTGAAGCCATCAAAATTCATTTGCTTTCAAATCTGATGTGTTTTTCTGCTGCATAGAAGTGGGATTTAAAACATGAAACCAAAGAATCATGAACACTGTGTGTGCCTCTGGGATGGGTTTTTTTGTTTGTTTGTTTTCTTACCTTTTTCCTTTCTTTAACATCGTAGAGGGCGATACTGGCAAACAGAGGTTCAATTTCAATTTCAAATCTGTCAGAGAAAGAGAGAGAAAAATCATTATGGTTTTAATCTAAATGATTTTGAATTTTCTGAAAGTGCCTGGATATATAAGCTGGCTAAAATGTAAATCGCTTCTAGGAATACTTAACACCTTGCATATGATAGTTATACCAGGATATAATGGAGGCTTATGGAAAATTTCAAATCACTTTAGGTCATGGTGGCTGGTATAGTCTCCCAAAAAAACACTTGGTGGCACTGCAAGAGAGAGCAGGCTGAATGGACCTTTGGTCTGATCCAAAATAGTTTTCTTTGAGGTACTAGGTTGAGGGCCTCGAAAATGCCAGAGTTCCTTTACCTCTGAACTACACCCCAGCCCAAATAGTACTGCTTGTCATCTTAGCTGCCGTACTTGACAGGATTCTTCAGTCATGGGCTTGTTTACATTTCACTGCTGGGAAAGAAACTCTACTAGTCAATTCTAAAGGATGAAGCTTTTCAGATAATAAAACAAAGAAATGTTTAATCGTTTTTCCTCAGATTTGTGCAGGGACAGTCAGAAGATTGGGCCATGACATAGATGATTCTGGCCCTCCTAGCTCTGTTGCTCAGGCTGTTGGATTGAGCGTTGGATTGAGCTAGGGAGGGAAATGAGCACTGAAGATAAACCTTGAGTAGCCTGAGCCCCGAGGAGCCCTTTGGTGCTGAGTGTAGCTAAGTGGTAGAACACTTGCCAGGACCTGGGTTCAATCCCCAGCAAAAAAAAAAAAAAGAAAAAAAGGAAGGGAGGGAGGGAGAAAACCAGAAAAGAGTGAAGACGTCTGGATCACCATGACTTTAGAAGACATGAAAATTACGCCAAATTTTATTTTAAGGTATGTGTGACAGATGGCCTTACCATTGGATAGCTTTGTGTCAATAGAGGACTTTTTAGAAGAGTATTTGGGCAGGACCCAAGCATAGACAAAGGGGTTAGTTGGTTAGATGGCATCTTTAGCAATGAGGCACTTTGACATAATGGCAGATTCTGCTAATTCTAGGATCCTAATCAGGTTACTTGCCTTTCCTAGTTCCATTCACTTATGTGGAAAGTGAGGAAAGGACATGTGCTCTTCCCATGTTCCAGGGGTGTTGTAGAATCATGGAAGATAATGTGTATGACTGTACTATGAAAACAGTGTCAAGCAGCAGCATTGTTCACCAGAACACAAAGGTGCCCACTGATAGATGAACAGATAAACAAAATGGTATAGTATGTATAATAATATCCCATTGGATATATAAATATACATACATATATATGCAAAATGGTATATTTATATGTGTTTGGGTATGTATATACACACATACATACATATAACAATAGTGCATAATAGTGTATTTGTACATATGTGTGTATATATATACATAAAAATGTGTGTATATATGTGTATGTATATATCATATATAGATGTGTGTAAGTATAACCATACACATATATATTCCAGAAGATGAAAATCTTCTGGAGATGAATGACGGTAAAGATTGGACAACAGTGTACACGAACTCAATGCCAGTGAACTGTACATTAAAAATATTAAGATGGCAGGAGGCATGGCTCCAGTGTTAGAGCACCTGTCTAGCAAGCACAAAGCCCTGACTTCAAACTCCAGTCCCAGAAAAAAAAAAAGATTAACATTTTCTGTTCTACACATTTTAACACACACACACACACACACACACACACACACACACACGGGCTTTCCTATGCTTACTAGGCTCACCAACTGTTGCTGGCATGGTCACCCTGTATTTAACTGCATGCTCCCTGATAGCCAAAAGGTCTGAATATTGCTGTGCTTAGGTAGGGACTGAATGTTAAGCTCCCTGTGGTTCAGAGAGAGTGAAAAAAGAAAATTAGCATTTTTTAAGTACTTTACACATGTCAACTCCTTTACTCTTCACAAATAACTGTAATTCAGATATAACCCTATATAAGGAAATTGAAGTGGGGAGAAATCAATTAATTTGACCAAGGCCACAAAGTTAGGAAGTGGCACAGTCAGGTTGTGAAACCAAACCTTTCCTAACAGAATATAGGCTTTTCTACCAGTGTTTTTCCAACATAGTTCCCAGATAGAAGTATTTGAGGCAAAAAAGGAGTTTGTCACCATGCAGTTTTTTTTTTTGGTTCCACCTGATACCTACTGAACCAGAATTTCTGGGGAGAGATGGGAGCCTCCCAAAATCTGCACATACAAGGCCCTGGGTTTGATCCCAGCACCAAAAAAGAAAAGACAAAAAAACAAACAAAAAAAAATCTGCATTTAAAACCAGCTCCCAGGCAAATAGTTCATCCTATTTTGAAAAACTCATCACAAAAAAAGGGCTGGTGGAGTGACTCAAGTGGTAAAAGTGTCTGCCTAGCAAGCATCAGGCACTGAGTTCAAACCCCAGTGCCACCAAAAACCAACCAACCAATCAAACAAAAAAATTCAGTTCCCTGGGTAAATTTAATGTACACCAAAATTACACCACCAAGAAGATTCCTCTGAGCTGAAGTTACTTTAAATAAAACGGTATTAAATTTTAAAATTAAAAGATTTCCCTACCTAAAATGCAAAACAGAAAAATTCTCTGGTCACTTTTTCTCTTGCTCCTCTAAATACTTGCAGAATTGGCACCAGCTTAGTTATCTCTGTGTCCTTGAAGCCTTATCTATTTCTCAAGAGACAAACATTGACAGTTATTGATCTTGACAACTTTTTAGAAATTCCCTAGCTGATAAAATATATAGTGTTATAAATAAAATTTTGTATATGTGTGTCAAAAATAAAATGTGTATTTAATATTATCATTAATTTTTACTGTTCATATTTAAGATTTATCTGTAAGAATTTATTTATTTTCTTTTTATCCAGTTTACTTAAGATGGTTATACCTAGGACCATCTCCGTGGCAGGTATATGAGTACTGTGGACTGTTTGCCAATTGAGCAGGCCAAGTGCACTGGACAAGCACATTCGTTCTATCTAACTTCTGCTTTGGCAGCTGGAGGAACATCACTAGAAACTACATTTGACATTTTTCATTAAGAGAAATCCAGGCGATTCCAGTGAGTCATGTTTTGCCACCTGTAGGAACAGCTGCCGTCCATTTATTGGGCAGACCTGGAAGGCTGATGACACAGCACAGAGGAGAATTCCTCCAATCCCAAGTGGTATTTAAAAGTGGCCTGAGTATGCATCCTGTGGGGGTGAATGTGGCAGGCCACAGACAATAGACTAGACTTCCTGAACAATGCGGAGGAGAACAGTCATCCCAGACAGTCCTCCTGCTGATGGTTGACTCCCAAGGCTGGAGTCTGTCGTCTGTGCTGACTACTTGAAACAGAGCTGCTTTATAGGCTGATCACTTATGTGCACAAGACAGGGCCTTTTGGCCCTGACATCCCTACTTGCAGAACTGGCTACAGAAGAGTATCACAGTGAGCACCCCTACCTGGGTAGAAGCCATGCTAGCTCACCATTAGAGGCAAAAGAACTGAAGGAAACAGCTCATCAGAATCACAGGAGGATAGACCGTGTGGTGTAGCAACTTCATTTACAAGTAAGAACTCAACAGCCCAGAGAAGGTTCCTGGGTTGAATCACAGTGCTGAGTGTAAATCCAAATGCTTAACCGAAATCAGGCACTGCTTAAGGGATCCAAACACCTGACTTCCAGGGATAGATCACCCTCCCAACAGTGCATGAAAAGTACCGGGCCTATGGTTTTTTGCAGGGCTGGGGACTGAATTCAGGGCCTCACACACACTCAGCCCATCCTCTGCCACTGAACATTTACAACTTTAATATTTTCAAAGGGTCTACGATTTGAAGAAGTGGTTTTCTAATGTAGCAGTCTGCAAAAAGGAAGAGCGATTTGCCAGCACTCCAGGAGATACGCAGGCCAATCCACTGGAGTGTAAAAAAATACTAGTATTTTTGGCTTTATTTACTTCATCTTTAAACTTTCTAACTTAATGAATGTTTTATAATATAGATAATATTTTAATATGCAAGTACAAAATTTATACAATATGTAGAGAACCTGTGACTTTTTTCCATAAAAGTGCACAATGGGAAAGTTTAGGGGTAACTTTTTAACTGTAAATATGGAAACTAACTGATCCATAAGTTGAAACCAAAATGCAGACATATTTCGTTCGAATTGTGTGGTGTTTGTGGTGTTTCTAAAGAATGAGAAAATATTTAAGAAGTTAGACACTTATACAGAAAAAGATGCATTCTCAGCTTCTCCAGAAAAAAGAAAAATCAGAAAAATGGCAAAAATAAGCCTATTTACTTGGCAAGAGTTGGTGTAGATAGTAGTGGGTCCCCTGCCCCTTAGCAAAGTTTGTTGTAGTCCCCACTACTCCCTGTAGTCCCCACTACTCCCTATCGTCCCCTACCACTGAGATTGGGTTTCAGTTGCATCCATCATTGTGTTTCAGCAGAGGTGTGTTGGGAAATGTCAAGCAAACAAGTCTCTGAAAAAGAAAAGCATCTCATTTGTAGCCCTTGCTGATTTCTGTGTTGTAGGTATTTTCACCATTTTAACCTACCAATGTGATTTCACCAAACATGGAACTGGGAAGAGAATCAGTATAAGCTGATTCCAGCACACCACTGGATTTACCGCTATTTTTTATTGTTTCTTTATTATTTGCGGTGCTGGAACCCAGGACCTTGCTCATGCTGGCAAGTGCTCTACCACTGAGCTACACCCCAGCCCACCACCATTTTTCTTATTGGAGGCCATTTCACTCAATTACTTCCACGCCTGCCTGAGTGTAGCAGGCACTGAGTTTGCCTTCCCTGTTGTACCAGAATGACTGTCAAAGGCTAGGCAGGAACAGAATCCACTAGCCAGCTCCAAGCTCTGCTCTTTCTCCTCTCCCCCATGGTTCCCCTCTGTCCAGCATGCTGGGAGAGCCTCCCTCATTCCAGCTGATGATCCAGGCACAGTTTATCTTATGGGCGAGACAGGCATCAGTGCCATGGCAGGCATGTTTGCTGATACTCACTTCAGGGTTAGCACCTTCACCAATATTCTGTTGCCCAGATGTTCCTTTGGACATTCTGGTACCGGACGTATTTCCACGGCATCCTCCTATTATTAATCACATTGTAAAAAAAGTCATTAGTGGATTTCCATGAGGATTTCCAGAGGGTGTAAACCCAGGAAAGGAAAGGCTGCCCTCCTAGGTTCAAGTCAATTTGCTTTATTTCTAATAGGAGAACACTATTTTGTCTGTCTGTCATCCAGCCCCCAGCCTTCGATGTTATCATTTCTCCTTTCAGAAACCCATGCATTTGAGACAAAGAGCCTGAGGGAGGAAGGAAGGAAATGTAAACCTGGATGTGACTTTGTAACATCCACCAGATGGCATTACAAAATGTTATACCTATTGTTGGCTTTTTTCCCTCATTTGCTTGCTCTAAATATACATTCAAACTATTTCTCCTGCCAACAGTTTTAACTAGTAAACATGTGAGTTTCAGACTTGAGATCTGAGTCAGAGTAGTTCCCTAAAGGCTGTAACCCCTCCATGCTACAACATGGAGTCTCTTTCTCAGCTCACTGATCCCTTAAATAGGTGACAGAGACTTGGAGCTGGATTTACAGGTTATACACAGTCATGTTGAGTTAGAACTTGCTAAAGGTCTAAGTAAGAAAGCTTAGTAATAACAAGCTAAAAGCTATTCCTGCCTCTCTTACCACAAAGACTTCAGGAGAACTATCAAGTCCCTATTACAATATTACATTTAAACCTTAACTATCATTGAATCTTAATTCTATTCGTGTATGCAAAGATAGTGCAAATCCTTGAAAACTTAATTCGCACTCTTGCAGTAGGCCATCCAAACCCTGAAACATGGCCTGTCACTTACAAGAGTCCAAGGAACTAGATCAGATCGAACTGTCTTTTCCTGGGTGATAAATGCTGGGAGCTTCCCACTGGATCCCTCAGCAACCATGGCATTTTCCCAAATAGCAGTGAAGTCACCTTCCTGATAAATTTGTACCCAGTCTGGTAGAGAATGAGCAAAGTGGTAAACTTATTTGCCACAACAACCTCCCCCCCCAACCCCTTTTCCTTGTGGTCACAGGTGTCATCTTGCTGGGTAGCAGTGTCAAGTTCCATTCAGAGGAGGCTCTGCTCTGATGTCTACCCTGAGCTGGACTTCCCAGGGCCAGCTGAACTTTTTAGGATCATCAGAACAGACACATGTGAAGGGAAAACCCTCGACTGGAAAATAACCTCAAGGTAAAGACATTTGTGGATTTCTAAGACTGCCTTTGGTCTGAATTATAACTTTTGGAATCCTTTTTTTAAAAGTTGTTTATTTGGAAAAATTGAAACATAATACAAAAGTAGAGAGTCTAACACAGTGACCACTCCTTACTTTCACCTGGCTCCAACAATTTCAACTGATAGCAACCTGATTTCATCTGTATGCCCATTTGCTACCTACCCCACTAAATACTGGATTATTTGCAAGCAAGTCCCTAGACATCATTTCGTTTCATCTGTAAATATTTCAGTCCATATCTCTAAAAGATAGGGACTTTTAAAAAGCACATATAATAATGCCATTATTGCTCCTAAAATTGCCATAATTTCTTATTGCCACTAAATATTTAGTCTCTATTTGTTAAACTAGGGTCCAAACAAGGTCCACATGTGACATTTGGATAATGTACTTCCTAAGTATCTTGTACCTGAATTTCTTGAGGTGTTACAGCTAATTTCCAAAGAAACAGAAAAGGGAGCAGGAAGCTTTAGTGTACACCTGTGGTTTTCAGCATCCTGGAAAATGTATGTAAATGGAGAGAGGGGAGAAGGGAGTGAGAGAGAAAGGATGAGAGAGATGATAGTCTTCCATCTACTGAGCCAATGGATCCTGAAGCCAACTCCACATTTGTCTACCTGTGGTTTTGCTATATGAGCCAAAGAGTACTTTCCAATCTTTTTTTTTTTTTCCTTTATGTAGCACAGGCTGTCCTCGAACTTGTATCCTCCTGTCACCAAGTCCTGAATGCTAGGATTACAGGCATGTACCACCACAGTTGGCTGTCTTATTGGTTTATAGTTGGGTTCTGTCACTTGTAAGCAAGAGTTCTTAGCAAACCTCGGTGAAATTTTTAGTATAGAGGTATTGTCCTTAGGATGAACACATGGGATGCTTCTTGCTGAATCACTGCAATGGAAAGCAGAACTTACATGGCAAAAGCCTAGGGGTTGATTTCTACTTTGGCCTCTTTTGGGACTCAGTCATAATTTCAGTATAATAGTTTACCTCTTCTAACTTTCCTTACTGGGAAATAAAGTAATGGTAATATAAAATAATCTCATTAATGTGTCACCAAAAATATCAGCACTTTTTAAAATCCTTTCAGAGGCTGCAGAAAATCACCTCCCTTCCTATGACTTTCTTTGGAGAAAGTACACATTGGAACATGTGTAGTACAATGTTAGTTTCAGTGGGGACAGCTTCAAAATCTTAAAGGACTGGTGTAGAGGCCCTCAAGCATTTTCCACATTCTAGGTTGCAAGTAGCTGTACATTAATTACAAAGCTTTCCTCTTTACTGGGTAAGTGCAGATCCACTAGGACCTCTGGGAGATTATAACTTTCAGCCCCATGTGTGTTTCTACTTTGTCTTAAAGACAATAAAACAAAGTATGTTCAAAAGCAATTTAAGGTTTATTCTTTCAATCCATCAGACTGGACAATCTCCCACTTCATGCATCAGGGAGACTTTGATGACCTAAGTCTTACTGGTCTTGGTCTCATTCTTTAATTTTTTTTGTCTTTTCTGGTATCCACTTTAGCTTCCTTTATTACATGTTAGTATCTCTATCATAGAAATAGGCAGAACAGGAAGGAAGTGAAGAACAAATCTTCACTTGACTAGTACTCATAAGAGAGTATTTTTGGACAAATCTGGTTACAGATGGAAAGATGTGATTTTTAAAATATCATCTTTGCATTCAGTTATGTATGCCAATATACCAGGTAGTCACACAGAAATACATAAACAAGAAAACGTGAAATTTAGTTAATGGGTTAGGGTCCCTGTTTTATAACTTATTTTACCTTTTAAACTTTGAACAAATTGCTTAATCTTTGATTCTTACTTGACAATACTGCCCATATAATTCCTATCTAATTTATTTACTTATTCCTTTTAAATGGTACTGGGGTTTGAACTCAGGGCTTTGGGCTTGCTAGGAAGGCACTCTAGGGCTTGAGCCATGCTTCTAGCCCTTTTGCTCTGGTTATTTTGGAAATAGCATCTCAGTTTTTTCCCAGGCTGTATTGGAACCTGATCCTCCTCATTTCAGCATCTCGTATAGCTTGGGATGACAGGCATGGACCACCATACTCAATTGTTGGCTGAGATAGGGTCTCTCAACTGTTTTGCTTGGGGTTGGTCTCAAATGGCAATCCTCATAATCTCAGTTTCCCAAGTAACAGATTACAGTTGGTGCCCAACTATTACCTTTTTTTTTAAAATATCAAATGATGCCTAATTTTTTAATAATAAAAATAATAGATAATCCAATAAGTATCCATCAGTAAATATATTTTGTCCTAGCCCCATAGAAAATAAAAATCCCTCCAAAACAAAAAGAAATTATTAAAATTTATACTTATTTTAAATTATTATATTATAATTTGAAATCAATTTTACTTAACCAATTTCATGTAAAACCATTTTTAAAGAATTATCAGTTTTTTCCAATAATTCATTTTCTGGTCATAGAATTTCCTTGTACTTAAAGCTTTATTTGGTGATTTTACAAGAAAATGCAAAAAAGGTAGTAAATACTAAATATCTATTCAAAAATTACTTCTACCTTTTTTTTAGTTTTTTTATTTTATAACATCTTTTATTACAATGAGAGGGCTAGCTTTTTTTTAACTATTACTTTTTAAATTGACAATAGTCTTGTATTTTTGTGAGATACAATGTGATGGTTTGATTTATGCATACACTGTAGGAAGATTAAATCAAGCTAATTACATATTCATTATCTTTTTTTTTTGGTGATAAGAATGTTGAAAAATCTATTCTTTTAACAATTTAAAAACATATGACATGTTATCATTGGCTGTGCTTACCATGCAGTGCAAGAGATCACTAAGACTTAGTCCTCTGGTCTAATGGAAATTTTCTATCTCTGATCAACACCTCTCCCCAACCCTCACCAACTCTTGGTAAGCACCTTTCTACTCTCGGTTTCTATGAAGTAGACACTTGTGGGTTCTGCATATAAGTGAGACATTTATTTTTAGTCTACCTCATTCGGAAGAGGAATTGAGGCTGCAGACAAAACTGAAAATAAGGTAGTAGGTACAGAAACCAAGGTTGGAAGATAAGGATAAGGACAGAAAGGTGAGCGACTTCAGGATGCCAACAAGTAAGCAGCCATCTTTGGTGGAGACAGAAATGTAACTCTCAGTAAGGAATTCAGGAGAGTCAATTAAAAAGTATGCACAATCTCTAAGTCTGTGCGTATCTCAGTGGACAATTTCTTTGGCTGTAGGCTGGAGGAACATTTTCCCCTTAGACCTTCCTTGGGATGGGGAGCTGGGTGATGAGCAGGCCAGTATCCTCAACAATATTTCCACAGTGGACACGATGTCATATCTCATGACTGCCATTTCCTCTACTGTCAACAAACAATTCAATGGGGTGAGGAGGAGCTATACGAAGGGTGAGAGTCAGGTCCCGTGATGGTGTTGCTAGATCTGAGAACCAAATTTCAAATATTTAGAGCCACAGATAGATGCATATCTTTTATGCAAAATTTCTCCAAATCTTATTTCTTGCAATTGAACTTTTAATAAAGTTTGGACAGCAGACATATCTGCTGTCTTATCTGTTCTGGCAAAATTCCTAAGTTTAGAGAACCTGACATGTGGAAAGGAAGACTGAGAGCCTCGTATAGAGCAGAAGGAACACAAACGGTGTGAATCTTGAATAATGGACATCTCTCATCTCATTCAAAACATCCCAGCGAATGGCTGCAAATTGCCCTTGGTCAGCTTCAATAAATAAAACATAGACAAACAAGATCCCAGAGTTCCACACACTGGGAGCATGGCTGTGACTATCTTGGCAGGGAATACTTTCAAAATAGGTCTCTCTAGTTGCTCACTGGGACCATTAAAAATAAGCCTTAACATAAAGGTTAAGTAATATGTGACTCAGTAGATTATATGCAAAACATACTATCACATAACTGGGTAGTTCTTTTCTCTGAGTGGGATTGCTGCAGGTAACACCTGAGACCTTGTGAGGAGTAAATGATCTAATCTCAGTGAATATATCTCATAAAGTGCTATAAAAATCCCAGCTGATATTCTTAACAACATTCCAGCTGTCTGATGGTCAATAATTGGCCCTCCAGTGACACAAGCTTGCCTAAGTGAAAAACCCAGCCCCACACATCACAGCATTAAGCCTTTTGATATCAAGTGCTGCTCTATAGTGATACTGAACAGTCAAGTCCACCTTGGGACCATCTGTGTCTTCACTGAGACTATCCAGTATGGACACTTGCACCCACCTCGTCCACCGATGGGTACAGGGCAAAGAGCTCTGCCTGCCGATTAGTCCTGCGGGCCTCTTCGTTCTGCTTCTCGAAGTCCTCGGCGCTCACGAGTTGCAGCAGGTTTTCCAGCCGCTGGTCAGGCTGCAGACTGCGGAGGTCAAAGCCACAGGCCGTGAGGGAGCCTTTCCCAGACACATCGCACAGCACGTTTAAGCGGCAAGGGCCTGTCTGTGAGAGAAGACAATAAGCCTTTGTGGAGAGAGAGGGGGATCAAATGAGAGATAGATTCGGATGCCTCAAGAGCACTCCAACATGGATCTACAAAATTTCAGGCCTTAAGGAGTTTTCTGAATAAACCAGGGATTTTGACAAGAATGGTATCGTAGCTTCCTGGCTTGACTGTTCTGAAGTGAGATGTCTCCTTCTCATCTGGATGAGTAGTCATTCCTCAGATACAGATAAACCAGTGTGAACAAAGTTGACAGCAGCACTGTGTCCCTCTCAGTTGTTGGCTTCTTCTTTTCTGGAGATTGGGAGCCAAGTCTCTTAGGAACCATGCTCATGTCTCACGCTGAAGCAAAACAGAGACTGGACTGGGGCTACAGTGACCTTATTCTAATCTCAACTCCGAGAACTTAGTTTTTGAAACTGGAAAATGAGATGACTTGTGAAGAGTCTTCCAAAGCAAACCTTATATAAACTCCAAAAGCTGAGTGCTACGTTTCCAAATAGAGAGATGTGAGGTTTGGGTGCTTTTACCTACAGGACTTAGCACAAGAGAAAGAAAGGAAGGATGGAAGGAAGGAAGGAAGGAAAGAAGGAAGGAAGGAAAAAAAAGAAACTATAGCTTACAGCTGAAGTGTGTTGGAAAAAAATAGTCTTAAATCCATCATGAGTGGATCCATTAGGAGTTTCTTGGTAATTGGGAATTGCACACCTAATCAAAGACTCCGCAAAGAATAAATAACTATAATCAACAATGTATTGTAAAACACAGATCAATGGTAAATATTTGTAAAATTTATGAATGTTATTCTCAAAGTGCTGCAAAATGGATGTACTGTTTACAATTTATACTACACATTTTTGTGACATTTATTTATCTCATTAAAGTGCTAATCTACTAAATCATAAATTTTACCTATATTGAATGTTCTGGCAATAATCAATATTACCACTTCAATTACAAATAATTTTGTTTGTCTTAGAATTTATAAGGGTTTGAGGAAAATGAGTTTACTTTCTCAAGTTTCTTTAAAAGGATCTCAAGATTATATATATATGTGTGTATGTATACTTGTGTCAAAAGTCTTAAAATGCTTATATGCTTTAATTCAGAAATTTTACTTCTAAGAAATTGTCCTAAGGATATATTTAGGCAAGTATATGAGAATATGAGGACCAAGATAATCTCTGAAACATTGTTTGCAATAGTAAAATAATAGAAACAAAGTAAGTGTCCCTCAGAAGGGGAAGGATTAAAAGATTTTGAAATTTATACACAATGTAATGCTATGCAGCCATTAAAATGTATTCACTGGAAGAGAAAGATAACCTCAGTATACTAGTAATAAGAAAAAGGAAGCTATAAAACATTGTACATAAAGTGATCTAATTTTTGATGAAATATATGTATACTGTAGAACATATATGACTTTTATTTTGTTCTATGGTGATAAGTCTGGGACTTAGTAAATCATATTTTTGCTTCACCTTCTGTTACCTTTAAGTTCTGCCGATAGGAGGTACTATGGGGCCGGGGGTGGGGCGGGGTGGGGACTGGATGTCTGTAGTAGGAAGAAGGGACTGGCTCCTTCCCTTTTGCTTGCAGTTCCTCTCACTTTGGTGTGACAGCTGGTTCTAGCCTTCAGCTGCTTTCCACACTTCTAGAATCATCCTCGTCTTATTTCCTTGGAGGTAGTGACACTAGCAGGGCAGCCTCTTCTAAGAGCTCTGAATCCAGACTTCATTGGGTCCTCTGAGATCTTAAGAAAACTCCACCTGCTGGGCAGTGCCCTCTTCTCAGGGATTTGAGTTCTTGCTCTGAGGCCTCTCTTCTGAGCTTCTAAGTTCTGATAACTCTAAGTTTTACCCTAGACCTAGGTTCTGATAACTCTAAGCTTTACACTTGGAGAACTGTGATCCTCCAATTGTAATCTTGGGACCAGCAGCAACAGCATCACTTGTGAAATGCTAATTAGAAATGCAAACCCTCATCACAACCCCAGACATACAGAGTCAGAGACTCTGGTGGGTAGAGTCCAGCAGTCTGTGTTTGAACAGCCCTGTAGGGGATTCTGATGAAGATCAAGTAGGAGAATCACTGCCTTCCACCCCAGACCCTAGATGCTGTGCTGTTTCCTGCAGTTATGACTTCTGTATAACCTCAGCTTTCCCCTTATGTTCTCTCAGCTCTCCAAAACTCATTTAATCAATTCCCAATGTTAAATCCCTTGTGGTGAAATATAGAGTGTGGCTTCTTTCTTACTAATACAAGGCACAACTTAATCGTTCATGTAGTGTGAAAACTACCAATGAAAATTTCCTAAATCACCCATACAGTATGTACTGCAAATAGATATTCCATCTCTCAGTAAGCCTGCCATATTCAGCACTAGAATTGACGGCTGTGAAGTTCATTTTAAGCAGTTGGCTTGGCTTTAGAGACCATGTTGTTTGAAAAATGGGTATTATTCTAATTATTTTCAGCATGCCTGTGTTATGAAGACATCTGAAAACTGAAAATTACAGTAGTTCAGAAGCAATCTTGTGCAAATTCAGACAAATTTATTCTTCTCTTTTATTTTTCTCCCTGTAAAATGAGCAGGTTGGACTAGAACACTGACTTGTAAAAATTTTAATCATAGTTGGGCACCCGTGGCTCACACCTGTAATCCTAGCTACTCAGGAGGCAGCGATCAGCAGGATCACGGTTTAAAGTCAACCCCAGCAAATAGTTCATGAGATCCTGTCTTGAAAAAACCCATCACAAAAAAAAGGGGTGATGGAGTGGCTCAAGGTGTAGGCCCTTTGTTCAAGCCCCAGTACCATGAAAAAAAAAAAAACAAACAACCAAAACCCACAAACAATTAATTGTGGTAAAACATACATAACATAAAATTTATTATCTTAACCATTTTTCAATAGGACTAGTCCATTCACACTGTATTGAAACCATCACCACTATCCATCTCCATAATTCTTTTCATCTTGCAAAACTGAAACACTGTATCCATTAAACAAGAATTCCCCATTCTTTCCTCACCTTGGGTAACCAAATTTTGCCTATCCATTCATCCAGTGATGGACACTTGGCTTGCTTCCATCTTTTGGCTACTGTGAAAGTTTTACACACATTAACTCACTTAATACTCAAATAACCTTATGAGTTAGCATCATTCTTGCTTTCCAGGGGGGGAAACTGCAGGAATTGTTTTAGGAATGGGCTCAAGGTGTCTTCCTTCCCTAACTAGAGTCCCTTCATTTTTATCTATTTTAATCATGAAACTTCTGGGTTTTCATTTAAATACTAATTTCTGTAGCTACAAACAAGCTTGAAAAAAAATAGGTATCACTGACTCAGATGGTAGAGTTCCTCCTTCTTGGATATTCTGTGACTCTTTCATTCTCCTTTAAAAAAAAAATGTGCAGAACAGCCCCCCCCCCCCCCGCAACCCGTAACCCTGGTAACCATGTTTGTTGATAGGAAATACCTGAGCAGCGGGTTCATTGCACTCCAAGGTTTCTGATTCAAACGTCTGTTTCTGAAGCGTCTTGTGAAAATCTTTTCGAGATCCAGTCTTTGTAAAGCCGCAAACCTCTGAATTTCCTTGGTTTCTGTTTTGTTGATATTATTTAATTCAGAGAGAGAAAGAGAGGGAGAGAGAGGCAAAGCCATTAGATTAAAAATAAAAGCAGTGGTGTAAGTGTAGACATGGTGCTGAAAGAGCTTTCAAAGAGAGGACCACTTGTAATTGCTCACAGCTAATTGTGCACCAGGCCTAACACAAGGCTCTGTTGTGAGGAGATGCAGACTTGCCTCCTGGCTGGCTGGTTATTAAAGGCAGGAATGGCCTGGGAAAAATGCCACTGCAGAGGTGTGGTCATTTCTGCTGTGGGGCACTTGGCTCCAAACTGAAGCTGAACTACGATCCCAGTGTAAGAGGCTGGAATAAATCTAGCAATGTGCAGAAACAGCAACTAGAGATCGTTTGAAGATAAAAATAGAGGAAACCATTTCATCGTCACATCAATGTGCTTAATAATGAATAAAAGAACGGGACATGGTTAAGAAAAAAATAGAAACAAATGATTCATCTTCTGAGACTTTGTTGCTAACACTCATAATCGCCACTCTATGAGATTTGCTGAAACTGAGTTTTAAAAATGTGCAGCTATGGAAAGGGTTTAAAATAGAATGACTGTCACTGCCACTGAGAAGTGAAACCATCATAAAAAGGCAACAGATACAAGTTGTCAAATCAGAACTATAGAAATCAATATGTGTATTCCTCATTCTTATGACTCAAAGGCTTCTGGGAAAACATGCAAAAACACATACCCATTTTGTGTGATTTCTGTACTATTACAACAATCATCAAACAAATTGGTCTTAAAGGGGCATGGAGTGAGGTTGGAATTTATTAGGCAGATCAAATGGCAGACAGATAAAGTGAGAAATATAGGAGAGCTACTAGCAATGATCCACGCATAGAGTTTATAACTCTTTGGGAGGAGGGTGTTGGAGGAAACGAGAGGTGCACACAGCAGGTTCTTCATAAATTTTAGTTCAGTGAATTAATTAAAGAAAGAATGAGATGACCCAGTGTTTTCAGTAGAGAGATGGGACTTTCTCCTTGGATTTTATTGTGCTCTGAAGTCAAGCAGGTTTTGAGCAAAAGGAGACAAAATATAGCTTGGAAAAGGGGCAAGATCAGCTTGGTGTTGCTGTAACTGATCATCTTCATTGTCCCCTGGCCATTTGGATTGTCCCCAGGTACATTGATAAGGCTGGGTAAGAAATAGGTCAAATTAGGGAAGTGAAAAAAAGTAAACAAATATGGTATACTCTGAATAAAGAAATAAGACTAAACATTTAGAAGAAAATTTAAGAAAAAATATCCAGAATCACTTCTGATTTGAGATTCCTAAATACCAGTAAAACAAAGGCTGAAAAATAAGTCATACTGTTTAAAAAAAACCAATGGGGAAAAAAAAAGAATTTTGGAGACCCTTTCAAACAATGCCCTGGAATTAATAACTATTTAAAATATTTATGAAAATTATTTTGGTTTCAGTTGTTCTAAGTTTGCAAATGGTAGCAGTGTTTTTTTTTTTTTTCTTAAAGGAGCAAGTGAACATGTGAACAACACTTATTTCATAAAACTGATTTTCTCCTAACAAAGCTCTTTGAGAGAAAGCCTGACGCTGGAATTCATAGATTCACTGGTTTCTTGAAAGCTATTGTCATCCATATGAATGTAGGCAGTAATGAGTGTGTGTGTGTGTGTGTGTGTGTGTGTGTGCTGGGTGGGCAGGCTTTCCTACTGCATAAAGTAACTGTTTCTGGGCTGTCCCCAAGGGCTCAAAGAAAAAGAAATCAAAAGCTTTGTGTGATTTAATATCTTGAGGTGAAGTAATCCAGCTCAAAGTAGTGGCAAATTCAGGTAACCTTAAGAAGTTGTGTGTTATGATCACGCTACCCCTTAGGGTAGTGACAGGACACTGAATCTGCAATTATTTTTTCTGAAATACAATTTTAATTGGAAAAAACGACTAAATAAATAAACTAACATTAATTTGTCCTCAGAGAAAATATAAACAGTGAATACAAATTCAAATTCCTTCTGGTATGTTTCCCTTTGCTTTTCTTAGGACCTGTCCACTCCAGAGGGTACTGATGTCAAAGATTCAGTATCACAGGCCTCTTTGCAAGGAAACCTGCTTGGGTTACAGGAATAAAACTCAGGAAGCAACTGAGCTAAGGGATTTTTGTATGGCAGCCTTAGCAACCAGAACTATGCCTGCATTGGCTTTGCTTTTTTGCCTCATAAAATGCACCTATTTCAAAGAGTGTTTACTTGCAAGTGAACATCATACACCCAAGATACGTGCCTGCTTCCTCCATCATCAGGTCACATTTCTCTGTAACGTTTTTCCTACATAGGGTGAGGCATGGACATGAGGTTAATTCTAAGATATTTCTCCCAGCTTTAAGGGGGAAAAAAGATTTTTTTTTTCCCTTTTTCTTTTTTTGGCAGTGCTGAGTTTTGAACTTAGGGCTTCCACTTCCTGGTCAAGGGCTCTACTGCTTGAGCCATACCTTCAGCCCTTTTTGTTCTGGTCACTTTTGATATAGGGTCTTTCTTTTTGCCTGGGTAGGCCTAGATTGTGGTTCTCCTCTTTTATGTTCCCTGCTATAGCTGGGATGACAGACAGGTGCCACCACCATGCCCAGCTTTTTTTGTTGGGATAGGCTTTTGTGAACTTTTTTTGCCAAGCTGGCTTGGAACCACGATTCTCCCAATCTCAGCCTCCTGCAGAGTTAGGATGAAAGGTGCACACCACTGAGCCTGGCTATTGGTTGAAATAGGGTCTCACAAATTATTTACCTTGGCTGGCCTTGAACTATGATCCTCCTGATCTCAGCCTTACAAGTAGCTGGGATTAACAGCTCCAGTTTTAGAATTTTATGATAAAAAGTTTATACCCTATATCTGAAAAAGTTAAAATCCAATTTTCTTTTTCTAAAGATGCTTTTAGGGACAAGAAATTTATTTGGCTATTGTTCTTTTGCTGTTTTATGCAAATAGATGCTAGCCTTCTATCTTTTATTTTGCTATAGTGTCTTTTGGGGTTCTTTACATGGACCCCAAAGCCATGTAGGTATTAAAAAGTTATTTACAGATAGTGTGAAAAGTCCCTTTCACAATGTATATACTTTAACCTGATATTTATGCCAGCCTTCAAGATTTTTTGCTCTGGGAAGCATTAAGACTAGTGTATCCATGACTGCAAGATTAAAATCAGAGCACGCTTTTCCCCCTACCTCATCCTAGATTTAACAGTTCCTTCCCCACTTGACAATCTCAGAAAGTCACAAAGCTCCCTTACAGCAGCAGGGTATCACTGGCTGGGGAGGAGAGGACAGGGCTGGCAAGCACCTAAGATGACTCATCCCAGCAGTGCCAGAGTGGAAGAAACTACCATCCGGTAGGTAGGTAGACCACTGGCACAGTGTCTCTGGCTATAGACATCCAATCGCGTTACCCCACTCTGGCAACTGAGTCAAATAAAGTCAAGTTCCTGTTGAGCTGATATGCAGACAGGAGAAAGATAGGGAAGTAGGCTAAGGGGAAGAAAACCTGTTCTAATGAATGAACGCAACCTATCAGTTCCTAGGAGAACTGAGTACCTTGTCTTAAAAGACTATTCTTACACATTTGGGGACAAACATATCTTGGAAGCATTCTCTTTTTGGCAGGCAATGCAGCAGACAGAATCCAGGCTATACAGTGGGAAAGGCCTGCAGTTCAGATGCTGGCTCATTACTGACTAGCTAGCATTTATATGTCATATATCTTTAATCTTATTCACTACCTTGGGCAAGTGACCAATGTCTCTAAGGCATGCTTTCTTTGGAAAGTGGGTAGTGCTCATTTTGATGGTCTTACAAGGATTAGAAAAATAATGTACATACCTCTTCTTTTTCCTCTTTCCCTTCCTTTTCCTTGTCCTGTCATCTTTCCTTCCCTTCCTATACAATTTGGTGCTAAAACCCTAAGGTGCAGTCAAACAAGAGCCATCCATACGTCAGGGTGGAGGAAGGCATCCATTTAAACTTTAATTCCATATTGATATAAATAAACTGAAAGTTTGATGAGGAATGGATATCTATAATAATCAAATCCAAATAAGTAACAGCCTAACAGTATTAATGTGGTGACTGTCTAGTGATTATAATGGAGAGTGTCCTTGTTTGTAGGAATTACACACTAAAGAATTCAGGGGTGACAGAGTTAGCAACTTTGTCTCAGATGGTTGGGGATGGGGAGGGGAAGGTCTTTGTACTACTATATTTGCAAGTTTTCTGGAAATGTGAGACTGTTTCCAAATAAAGGGGGAAAATATGCCAGGCATCTGGCCTTACTGCTGCCTCAATCAGGTCCCCATTACTGACCTACACTGTAATTCTCCACTTGCTGTGAGTTTAGGAGCTGTCAGGCCTACAGACGCAAGATCAGTTCATCAGTGCATCCTACCCAGTTGCTCAGCACCAACCTCCTACTTTGGCTCACTGGTGATGACCAATACCTGACTGGTATGGCAGTATAAAAGTCCTACTACTTCCCTCAGTGTGAAGCAGTGAAAGAACCTGCAGTGTGATTTCCTTTCCATAACACCTGTGGATCAGGCAAGGCTAGAAATGACAAGACCTCATCCTTAGTAGGCATTCTTCCAAGTTTTCCCTGAAGAGTACACCCTTGAAAATCACATGTTCCTGAATCCCTATCTCAAGCTCTGCTTCTAGGGAATCTCAACAAATTCAGTTACACATCAGCACTCTGAATGACAGCTGTTATCATTAGCATCAACGACAATGCCATAAGATGCAACGCCAATGTATTATAAGTCTAGACATTCTTATATGGATTCTTATGGATATGTTGAATTTAAAGTTTCCTAATACCCATACTTCTGCAGAACTACATTGTTTTATATGGGAAATGTACTTGGCTATCAGAAACAAAGGTAGAGCTGTAAACAGTGCCCATTTTAAGATGCTACATGTAATGTTCTCCCCCAAAACAAATAAAACCAGAGTCTATTGCCCTAATTAAACATGTTCCATTCCACCTGTTCCAGAAAGTCTTTGTGACATTCCCATCCCAGGTGCACTGCTAAACCTACAGTTTGTTCTTCCATTCAACAAATGTTTATAGAATTGCTCCTGAGAATAAAACACCAAAGAGGATAACATAAGAATTGTACCTTTGAAAGAGTTCCTGTCCTCAGTGAAGTCGTAGTCTAGTGACTATATTTATCAGAGGAGAGTTGAATACAGCATGTTTTGGAAATCCACAGAGATGATTACTTGTGGCCAGGTCATGCTAGGCTCAGTGAAAGCCCTGACCTTTAGCCAGGGCCTTAGTGAATGAGGACTTGGGGGAACTGAAGTTTTTGCACAGCAGGTCTCCAGAGGCTCAGCGAGAGCCACATCTTGGTTGCTCTTTGTAACCACAAGGCTGATGAGCCTGACTTGCTTTTCATACTTTAGGAAAGCAAATAGCTAAGCACCTTGACAGCCAGCACAACAAATGCATGTCATAATAAGCAATTATTGATCAGGAAGACATTTTTATGGTGTTTTGGGAGTAACTGAATTATATGCACTGATGTGTTTGAATTTTAATTGTTTACTAATTCACTGGGAGTAAAATATGGAGTAATAAAACAGATGATACCCCATTCCTTGATATCCCTGCTCTCCTTGAGGGTGACCTTCCTTCAGAATCACCTTAATCACCCAGGATGAAAGACAATGTCTAAGGGCTTTTACGATGCTGCCATAACACTCATGAAATGTTTCACTGTCGCTTGGAATAATATACCAAGAATAAATGTTAGGTAAACAAGTTTAAGTACTTAAGAATCTGACTCACCTCCAAGACATCAAAATCATTCTGAAGTTAATCACCCCTTGGTTTATTTAGAGAAAACGACAGAGAAAATATCTTTAAAATACTTGATATCACCCAAAGGAAGCCATCAAACATGAACCCACACAAAATTATATAGATATAAGCAAATGAGATGAGATAGACAAGCAAACATGGCACCATGTTAGTCATTAAACCAATGACCATTAAAAAAAAAAACATGGAGGAGAAAAAGTACTCTTCTTGTTAGGGTAAGGACACTAAACTTGATGCTCTAGACCTGGAAGACAGAATGGTGCTTGTTCAAGAAATCTTCTAATCTAAGTAACAGAAAGATTTCAAATAAGAAAATACATTTCTTATGCACATGTGAATAAATGAATAATAATTAAAAAAAGAAAATACATTTCCTTCAAAAAACCATCATATATTCTACATTTCTGTCTAATTTAACCTTTTCCTAGTTAGTTAAAAAAAGAAAACAAAAACTTTCTTCTATCCTTCATGGGCACTATTTGTCTGATTTAAACTTCTCAATTATAGAACTTGAGTGGCTCATGACCTATAGATGACGAGTGGGAGGGAACACAAGTGGCCATTATTCCACTCCTCTGCCCCCTAAGTGGGATTCAAAGCCATTATCACAGACAGTGAGGTCATAAAAGCCTATCTCTAGATGTTATGGAGAAATGTAATATCAGCAAGGAGATAATTGAGGAATAAAAGAGCTAACTAAATCAGTGCTTGACTGCGTGGTTTCGGATGACCAAGACATGACATAGAAGGCAAAGTAACTTCAGTAAGTACAGACTCCTGAAGTCAAGAAGACATTCATCTTTACTAAGAATGTGAATTAAAATATATGGGATAGAGTTTTTGTTTTGGTTTATTCTCTTCACATGCTAATGTAAGTGCTTTTTCTGATATTTAATAAGTATCATAAATAATAGCTAATATTTATTGAATTTTTACTATATGTCATACTTATTTCACTTGGAAGGAATATTTTGAATAAGTAAATTATAACTAGATAAACCCTAAAGTATAAAGCTTATGATTTTTTAAATCTTATCTGTATTCCAGGAATATACAAATGAAAGTGTCTGTAATGTGAAATCTACCCTGGATCATCAAATTGAAAGAAATCTTTGACAACATTGAGTTGCCCTCTTGTATTTTAAACTTTGCATATACCTTACCAGTTGGTCTAATTGAAATTATTTGTCAATTGTGCAAGAATTATTGAGTCATATTCTGTAACGACTGAATAAAATCATAAATAAGAGCTAGTTTAATAGTTATTGAATTATTACCTACTGCCCAGAAATCTGGGTACTTTACATATATTTAACTTATTTTTCATATACAATAAAACTGATAATATAAGTATTATTGTTTCTTTTTCTTTCTGTACTGAGTACTGAATCCCAGACCTTTCACGTGGTTTGAACTCAGGGCCTTGTACTTGCTAAGCAAGTGCTCTGCCACTTGAGCCATACCTCCAGCCCTTTTTGCTTTAGGTATTATTCAAATAGGGTCTCACATTTATGCCTGGGCCAGTCTGTACTGAGATCCTTCTAGCTACATTGTTCACATAGCTGAGATGACAGGCACAGGCCACCACAACCAGCTTTTTAAAAAATTTTTTTATTTTTTATTGAAATGGAGTTTTGAGCACTTCTTGCTCAAGTTGGCCTCCAACTATGATTCTCCTGATCTCTTCCTCACAAGCAGCGATGATTACAGGTATGAGTCACCATACTTGCTAGGATTGGAGGAATTTAAATTTTATTTTAATCTATGAAATTTAGCATTGGCAAGAATACAGAGCAACAGGGTAGCTTCATGCTAAGTTGGTAATGGAGTGAATTAACATGACTTTTCTGGAGGAGAGTCTGACGGTGATTAGAGAATGTATTAGGTGCACAGGTTCCATTTCCTTCTTCAGAAATATTCTCACCTGTGTAGGGACCAAGTGCATCTATAAAGACCCAGAAAAAATGGAAACTCATCGAACCAAGTAGCTAACTTAATGCTTGAATCTGGAAAGAAACCCTGTGGATCAGATGTTGTTGGAAAGAATTTTCCCAAGGGAAATTCACTCAATAAAGATAGGAAGGTGCTGTATATCTTCCTTCTTACATGTCTCTGAATAGTCAGTGTCTATACTAGCCAGAAATCTGAATTCTTCACTGCAGTGGCTGATTCGTGAAGGCACTCACAGGCTCCACCCGACTTCACTAGTATGAACCACCACCTTCTTCTTACCCTCATTCTACATCACCATCATTCTACAGACACACAAAAACAACTCTTAGAAAAGGACTGAGCTAAAATGTATGTGTGGCCTGGCAATAAATTGTGCATTGGATTCTTCCCACAAGGAAAATATCATGGATGCACATAAAGAGTGAATGAGGCTGGGTAGGAGTGGGTGCTAGAAATTATAGCTTTCATGTTCAGAGTGTCAAATTTGGTACAAGAGAATCAAATAGAGAGGTAGAAGAGATGTTCCCCCTACCCCACGCACACACCCTAGTAAAACACTAGTCAGAGTTCAGCAGAAGCTGGCAATGAGTTTTGAAGTTTCATGCTTCTCCTGCCACTAGCTTGTTTCTGGAAAGGGAAGTGTGCAGAGAACTGGGACAACATCAATTTCCATTTTCAGCATGTTACCAAATGTAAAAACAGATATTGCTTTGTTTTATTAAAAAAAAAAGAAAGAAAGAAAGAAAGAAAGACTTAAGCCAGGTGCCAGTGGCTCACGCCTGTAATTCTAATTACTTGGGAGGATTACAGTTAGAGGCCAGGATGGGCAAAAAGCTTGCAAAACCTCTTCTCAAGGGAAAAAAGCTTGGTGTGGTGGTAAGTGCCTATCAGCCCAGTTATAGCAGGAGGCATAAAATAGAAGGATCTCAATCCAGCCTGGCCTGGACAAAAAGCGAGACCTATCTCCAAAATAAACTGAGCAAAAAGGGCTGGAGGCATGGCTCACGTGATTGAGTGCCTGCCTAGCAAGTTTGAAGCCCTGAGTTCTAACCTCAGCACCCCCCCGCACAAAAAAAAGACTTAAAACCTTGAATAAAATAAATGTATGGATAATCAGTGCTTCTGCAGAAGAGATAAAAAGAAATGGGGACCAAAAGAGAACAGAAGCAAAAATCAAATGGCAATGGTCTAGACTAACTGTAACCCAAAGCCCAAGAAAATAGAAACCGTAAGGGAAAATACCCATATAGATTGAACTACATAAAGGTAAGGATTAAAAATTACAAATAATTTAAGAAGACATACTGGGTAAGGAACTTAAATGATAAAGGGTTAATATTTTTAACCATTTTTTTTTTGGCAGTACTGGGGTTTGAACTCAGGGTCTCACACCTGCTGGGGAGGCGTTCTACCACGTGAGCCACTCCTCCAGTTTAAGGGTTAGTATTTGAAACAAACAAAAAGTGCTGCTAAAGCTATGCAAGACCAAATTACTTAGTAGAGTTGAATAAATTTCATAAATAAGCAGACCACCAAGGAAAAATTACAAATGGCCAACAAATATATAGAAAGACATCCAATCAAATAATCGAAGAAAATGAATAAAAGACAGCCATTTTATGAAAAATTAGAAATATTAGTAAATGATAATATTCAACATTCTTGAGACTTATGTACATATTGTTAATAATCTTTGATCTATTATTTCCTGATTCTTAAGTTTGTGCAAATGCTTACACACAAAATTTTGGCTAGAGAGATTTATTCCAAGAGGTAAATCATAAATGTGCACAAAGCTTTAGTGAGGAGGCTATTGCTTCACTTTGAGTATAAAAATAAAAAACAGAATCATCTAAACATGAAAATTAGCTAAATGAATTGTGGTTTAAGTATATTATATTATCACTAATGAAAGTATTATGGAAGAATATTTAATAATAAAGAGAGACAACCACCACTTGTTATGACAATTGAAAATATATATTTTAAAAGAGTATTATAATCTCACTTAGCTTTTCTACTAACATACTACAAAGAGTCATGATGCAAAGGTTATACATGTTAAACCTTACACAATGTTACAGGAAGTTATATGTGTATAGTGAAATGGAATTATTTTGGTTTGCTTCCATATAAATTTCTACAGTGAGTATTCCAGAAAGAATCCTTTTTTTCTGTTAAGTTTGTAGAAGGTAGGAAAAAAAAAGAATATTCCAAGGAGTTTGCATTGCCACGAGCAATGAAAAAGTACAGTGTCTCAAATAGAAAATAAATCTGAAAACCAAATTTAGTAAAATGGACCTTTCTATTTATTGTTCCTTCTCAGATTTTTTTAGAACTTTAATATCCAGGAAGTACCTATAATTATAACATTTAAAGCTTGAGAACAACTTGTTCTGAAATCTTTACTTATTACCAGTGAAGCATAATCTTATGTGACTGCCTGACAAATTTTATTTTCCATTTGTATTAAAACAGAAGATGGAATAGCATCTAACTTTCTCTTAATTACTTTTATAAGCTATGCTTTCTCTCCCTCCCCTATTGACATAATGACATCACTCCAAAAAGCATCAGCACAAGTGGGATGGCACATTTCCAAGAGCTGGATAAAACTCAATCCCCGAAGTCTTTCATCACTTATCCCAAAGAACAGTAATTCTTACTGGGGTAGAGAGGAGAGGCTGTTGAACTCCAAGCTTGTCAAAGGTTCTCTGGTGTGTCTCTAGTGAGTGGGCTCCAATCTGTAGACAGTCCCCATCTTGCTCCCCAAAATGTACACACACACACACATGCATGCACACACACACATACACACACAGGTTGAGAATTTCAGCATATTCAGATGACTGTCACGAGAGAGTTTCATTCACTTCAGTGAAATGGGACAGAAAATGTCATGAGAAACACCCTTTTGACAGGAAAGCTAGCAAAGTAATTTATTTCTGGGTCACAAATTTTAATGATTTGACTCTAAGACAAAGTTCCAATTCATAGGAATTCATCAGGATAAAAATTAAAAAGCTCTATCCTTTTTCTTTTTCTTTCGATATAGTGCTTCACTATGTTGCCCAGGCTGGCCTTGAACTCCTGGCTCAAGTGATCCTTTTTAACAAAGACTATAGCTGTGTACCATCATGTCTGGCTAAAAGGCTCCATTCTTTATGTTAAAATATAACTTTCTTCATAAGTAAATGATAAAGGAAACATGGCACATCCTACACAATTTCAATGATAAGCAAGAAATGGGCTATCAAGCATGAGAACAAGGTGAAATTATAGACAGTAAAAAAGTTAGGTGATTGCCAGTGAGGGAAGCAGCAATGAACAGGTACAACACAGGGGATTTTTAGAGCAGTGAAACTCTTGTGTCTGATGCTGCAAGGACAGATACATGTCATTATAGAATATAACTTATCAAAACCCGTAGAATATACAGCTCAACAAGTGAACATTAGGACTGAGGATGCAGCTCAATGCATGCCTAGCATGACCAAGGCCCTGGGTTTCATCTCCAGCACAACAAACAAACCAGAGGACACTAGTGCAAACTATAGACTTTAGTATCAACATTGGCTCATCAATTACAGCAAAGGTACCATTCATGCAAGTTGTCTAGAGCAGGGCAACTGTATAAATGGTGGAGGGTGTGGGGACTGGTGAGGGAGTGTGTGAGAAATCTTAGTACTTTATGCTCAATTTTTCTATAAACCTAATGCTACTCAAAAATCTATTAATTTGAAAAAAACCCAAGAAAATGCTAACAATAAATAATTAACCTTTATAGCTAAAGGCGGGCAGAAAAAGTAACTTACTTCCGGTTCACAATCAGCCACTCCCGAATATAGGTCTGAACGCAGTCTCTGACATGTGGGTCCAGTTCAACCCTAATTAGATGGAAAATGAGATAAAGACATGTAATGACCGGGCAAAAAACAACAAAACGAGCCCTTATCATAACTAAGAGGCACAGTATGGTTCCAGACACATATCAACGGAGAATGCTAACGATGTTCTTGACCTTCATTTCACAAGTCTGAAGTGTTCCTGAGGCAACAGTACTTTTCCTTTGATGGGACACACATCTTCACATTTCATGGTTTGTGGGGTTTTCTGTATTATTAAAAATTGTTAAACTACACCTATCCCTGAAGGCATTAAGATGAAAGACAGGTAGAACTAGCTGTAATCAAATACCAAACAAGCAAAAAAGTGTAAATACTTATTTCTAACAGGTAATTTTTTGCTTATGTGCAGCTCTGTTAGGACATGCACATTCTCCTTTTAGAAAGCCAAGAAGAAGAGCTATCTTAGGCTTTGATAACTTTGTTGATGATGGCTCTGGCTGGTGATCATTTATTCTGATGGTTCCTGACATACCTGCTTAGAAGTATGTTGTAAGAGATATTCTTCTCATGTTTCCAGTCGTGATAGAAATAATAACAGTAGCAAAGCTTTTGAGATTGTCGCAAATGCACTAGTACTAGAGATAAATGGACCTACCTTCTACAAGTCTTAATTTTTCTCCTTTGTGAAAAGCGTATGCTACAGTCTGGATCTTGAATGTCTCCACAGCCTGTCAAAGTCTTAGCCCCCAGCTTGGAGTATTGGGAAACCTCTAGGTTTCTAAGGTCCTTACAGAAGTCTTAGATCAATGGGGAGGGGACATTGGGGGCGGGGCATGCCCTCAAAGAGGATGGTGGGATGCAGGTCTCTTCTTCTTTGCCTTTTGCACCTGGCCAAGAGGCAAACAGGCCTCCTCTGCTACCTGTTCTTGCCGTGGTGTTGTCTGCTGACACAGACCCAAAGCAATGGGGCCAATCAGTCATCAACTGAAATCTCCAAAACTGTGAGCCAAAATGAATATTTCCTCTTTTAAGTTGATGTATCTCAGGTTATTTGTCACAGTAAGGGAAAGCTAACACAGGGGAGAAGAAGAGAACCCACCTGTCAACTTGCTGTCAGTATGAGATCAAATGTTGCAAAAGTTGAACTTGTGCTCTCTGGGCTCAGACTGCCTTATTAGCTCTGTGACCTTTGGCCAGCCATTTAACCCTTCCATGCCTCAGTTTCCTTATCTGAAACTAGTGATAGTAATAACAAATGTGCTTCCTGTAGAGAACCATGTGCTTGGAAGAGTCTGGAATATAATAAGAACTATATGTGACAGTTCATACTTTATGTACAATTTTACTACGAGCTAGGTGCTAATGTATTCACTTGAATGTATTCACTCAGTTAAGTCCTACTTGGCCCTCCAGGGTAGGCACTACTGTTATTCTCCTTTTGCAGAAGAATAAGGTAGTAAGGGTCTTGCTCCAAGACCACCAGCAAGTGGTAGGGCAGGGACTCACCTGGAGGCCCAGGCTTATAACAACCACGCTAATCAGTGCTCAGCACAGGTTCAGCTAAGCTATTAGGTTCTGAGCCAGAAACAGGACGTTCATCATGTACACAGGGTGATTGTGGTGATGAGATGCCTTCCCGTGCTTTATTCCACAGAAGACTCAGGCAACAATAAGAAGAGTAGAGGTTTTTTTAAAGTCATCAGTTAGCTCTAAGTTCTAGCAACAAGAAAATCTTATACTCAAAACTGATGTTGGAGCTGCCAGAGTGGCTCAAGTCATAGAGCATCTGCCTAGCAAGTATGGGGCCCTGAGTTCAAATCCCAGGACCTCTAAAATAAAAAAAAAACTGATGCCAGGGAAAAATTGTCTCCTTTATCAAAATTCAGTAAAAAAAAAAACCCTCTAAAGTTATTTTATCTTAAAGAGGCTTTTCCAAGATTATGGACATATTTGAAGATAATTAACCGTAAACTTTACACAAAGAAAAAAATGAAAATGATTCTCTACCAAAGGTGGAAACGATGTGTTACTTGTATTAAAGTCCCATCTGCATAAACGGGCTGACAACAGGGAAAAATGTTCCCAAAGATGACAATGACTTATTTCCAGCGAAATAAGTATTTCCAAGTCCTTGAAGCTGCACATATGGCCAGTTCTCCTATGAGGATGAGAACTGTGTGAACAAGAGAGAGAAGGAACTTAACAACACCATGTCACTGTCACCCTACCTCCTTAAAGTGTGATGAAATAAAATCCAAAATGGAACTAGAATCTCTCAGGGTAAAGAGCACAGAGGCTGTGTCTGACTCATGATCTTCTTTTGGGACTTTTGGAGGGAAATGAAAAATTGAAAACGTCCAGGACGATATGAATCTCAATTTTGCTTTTAAAATGAACACAAATAAAAGTTTACCCCAAACCTTGAACGAGACAACGATTTGTACACTGTGGCAGCAACAGGAGTTTCACTCAGATAAAATTCTAATTGTTTGATATCAAAAGCTAATGTCCAGGCCTACAACTTAACCCTAAACAGTTACTCACTTACTCCATAGTGCTTTTCCCACTGTTTTCCTCCTTGACGAAACTCCCTGCAGAGAAGAGATTTTGTCTGACTCATCTTTTTAGCCCCGTGCCCAGCACAGAGTAGATGCTCAAGAAATGGGGGCAAACTTTTTTCTAACTTCAGCTAGCCTCTTGTATGGAAACAACTGAAATGCTTCTGGATGGAACTATTTCAATGATTATTGTGAAAACTCTTGACATATTTACAAATGGAGATAGTGAGGCTCATGAGGTCATAGAATTGCCCCAAAGTCACTGAGCTGGCACCTGGGCAGTCCAGCTCAGAGTCTACATGTTTAATCTCTTTTGCTTCAAAACAGAGCATTCCATATTGTCTCACTGCGTCTCTTGAACTGACTGGGCTCTCTAAAGCCTTTACTTCATAAACTGTATTCATCTCATTCATGCATGAGGCCTCAGGCTTGATTCCTAGCACCACAAAAGAAAACACCCTGCCTACATCTAGGTCACAGTGTCATTTACTGTCCTTACATCTTAATACATTTAGTAATCTTGCTTTTTTTTAAAGAAAAGTTCAGAATTAGGGCACCTCCTCTTACCAGTAACCATCACGACAATCACAATTTATTCATATTTTAAGAAAATGATTTACCCTTCCTCTGGTAAAGAAGGCTGCAAAGTCCTACATTCCTTGGGTGTGAACACCACATCCAAGTCGTCATCGGTGAAGTCTCCCAGCTCCTGGGCCAGCTCTACATCCAGGCTGTTCAGGTGTGTCATCAGAAGTCCTTCAAAGTCCACAGGCTCCACGGGGTCATAGAACTGAGGCTGGAAGGGTAGGGAGAGAAGAAGGCTGTTCCCACACGGCTAGAGCTCGAAGGCAACCAGAGGTGTTTTTGCCTTGCCCTCCCCTTCAATTTAGTGCTTTGCTCTTAGCCTACAGCAAAAGTAAAGTGACTCTGGAGAAGCTGTCAAACAGAAGCAGTGATGGGGAAAGGAAAAGAAATGCAGCAATGGAAAGTCAAGTCATAACACGATGAGTAATTAAAATCACACCCCAAGGCAGAATCTTCCTCTGCTTAATTGCAGCTTGATGGGGAATCCTGAGAAGATCCAAAATGAGATCACGAGGTTTTGTGGAATTTCTGTAATTTCTCCTGCAAATGCTCTCTGAGGCCATGTTTTGTTTACCCAAACACAGCAAAGTAGGGAATGGAGGCAATTTTCCAGAAATTCAGGCAAACTCAACACTCTTTTGGCTGAGTGCTCAGGTTCAGTGTTTCCTTTGGCCTGAGTTATTCTATGTGTTGGCTCTCAAAAGCCAACACTTCACACATAATCACAGCCCACAGTGAGCCAGGCTTGGTGGCTGAAACTCTCCAGGACTTCCAAGCACTCACTACTAGGCTGGTTGGTGCTGGGCTAGAAGAAATTTTCACCGGACTGCAGCTAAGTGAGCAAGTTCAAGGCAATCTGCTGAAGTGTGCCCATGGCTAAATTTACTCACGGTGCAAGAACTGCTCTTTCTTCTTCATTTTCTTCTTATTAGTGGGAGAGAAGGAATAAGAGAAATGACAGAAATAGACGGTAACAATGTTGTTGTTTAGTTGATAGCAACAAGAGTTGGCAACACTTTGTCAGTTCCTAATTAAATAAAACATGTTTCCTTATCTGTGAAATCCAAAGATTTGAGGACCACTGCCTTAAGCTAGTAAGAGAATCACTTAGATCAGATAGACTGTGTAATAATAACAACAGTAATAATAGTGATAACTGCCACTCTGCGGAGTGTTCATTTATGACACGCCATCAGCCCAAAGGGGATACTGTTCTCCTCTCCCTCTACTCCCAAAAGACCCACAAAACAAATCCAAATTCTTGACTCACTGCTGTACTGTGAAACAAGGACAGATCTGAAGGAAGTGCTAATAAAACCGGTTTTTCATCCCTTGAAACCACATACCAGCAAGGGCTTCAAGTAGAAGAGGAACAAAGTACTGTTGAAGAGGTAAGAGGCGGTAAGATTAGAGCATGTAAATGTGGTTTACCCTGTCCTCTCCCCTCCTTTGCTGTCCCTGGTGGTAACGGAAACATAAATGACGGGGAGTGAGGATAAAGATGCAAATAGGGGAAAATATATTCTACTTCCTGCCTGCATTCTTGTAAGTGACTGATGATGTCAGTAGTGCAAAAGGGGGCAGAGGAAAAGGTGACGAGACCACGAGCTCAGGTAGTGGAGAGCAAAGCACTACCCTTCTTCATTCCACGTGGTCATAAGAAAGGACAGAGAAGTTTCCCTTGGTTCTCACTAAGACCACAGGTCAGCAGAGGAGAGTACTGCAGTCCTCACAAGGGCATCTCAGAGTGAAGCATTCAGTACAGGGCTGAAGGCGCCACAGACGAGTCTGTGCAGGAGCCAGGTGAATTTGCAAAAGGGCTCTGTTGAACCATGCCCGAGGGAACAATGACGTCATCAATGCACAGAACTGAACCTGCCACAGACACCTACAGAAGATCATCCCCAAAGAAGACAGCAGTCTGTCCCATGCCCCATGCCCCTGTCCTGCCTGACCACAACCTGGAATGACGTTTAGAGTCAGGCAATGAAATGACTTCTATAGGAAACTATGAGAACTGCAGATTGCAGCCTCAACCTCAATACAGAAGTTCAAACCCACTGAATTAATAATTACTGAGCACTTGCTATGTATTACACATACATAAAATATATTATATACATAGATAACACATGTATAAATATATATATGACTCTCACTAGAGTCCTATGAAATATGCATTCTTATTACCCCTATTTTACAGATGAGGAAATTGAAGGCCAGAGTTTGAATGATTTGCCCATGATTACATGGCTAAGAAGTAGCCCATCTGGAATTCAAATCTAGGCCGGCTCATGTTCTCTTAATAAAAATTATTTTCATTGTTTTCTCTTATAGGTCTTTCAGGGAATCTGCATTTCCTGAGATAAGTAAAACAAAAGGCAAAAGTAAGTGTGTTTAGAACCACGTAAAAAATATTTATCACTAAATTCTTCTCTGAGATTGACTGCTCAAAGAAATACTAGTAAAAAACCCAAAAGAAATACTAGTAAAGAAATAAATGATAAACAAATGCACTATGAAGAGTATCAATTACTCAAGCAGGGGCACTGGAAATATACATTTAAAATTACACTGGAGTACAATTTGAAGCAAGGTGACATGAGTATAATCACCACGAGTAAGTAGAAGCTTCATGGTGAAATGACATTTGTGTGCGATTATCAGAGAGGGGAAAAAAAGTTCATTTCCAGCCAAAATACAATACCCATCATGTTCCTGAAATTCAAAGCTACAATGATGAAAAATCAGCATCTAGTGGCACCTGTGATCTTCAGAATAGAGTAGCCAAAGACCAGGAGCAAAAGTGGCAACTCCCTTCCTTATCATCTGCTGAGCATCCATAGACTATAACCAATGAGTGGGGTGGTGGAACACAAAAGAGGACAAGTAGCTACCTCATGGAGCTGCACACTAACCAACCATGAGATGAGTTCAACTTTCTCATGCATAAATCATGCCATCTTTAACAAAAAGCGGAGTTTTCCTCATTGAGCACTAGTTGTGTGGCAGTGTGCCAAGTGTGATACACACAATTGGTGGTAAGTTCATAGACTCTGGAGGTCTGAGTATATCTCAGGACAGAACAGACTACGAACAAAACTGCAATGGCAGAATTTTTACTGAGCACACTTCCAGAACTACATGCAAGTTGGTGGTTAAAAATTTGCCTCCCCTACCCTTTCCATACTGACAGTAACAAGAGAGGAAACCAGTCACTCCAAATGTGATGCAAACTAGGCTTGCCACTGGCAAGTGCGTGGATGGAGACCCCAACTACTCTAAACTAGGCCCTCAAACAGCTGTTCCTCTTACAAATTCAAATAATAACCTGGAGCCAAAACAGACATCTGTTCTCTGGTCTATGTGAAGTCTTAATCTCACAGGTAGGTTTTACCATGAGGCGATCAATTACGCACACACAGACACAACTACCCACACACATCTACTTAGAGATAAGCCAAGGGAGAAAGCCATACGGAAGAGTTTCAGTGGCATGCAACTTTGTTGGGGGAGAAAGTTTGGGAATCGGATGGGGTGGAGGTTGGGGATGTTCTCGAATCAGTCCAAGGAAGGACTTGGGCTTTTGGCAGCTTACAAGTCAAGCCTGACACGTAACTGTTTTCTTTCCTCTGCTGTCAAGCTATATGTGTCTTCCTGGTCAGTTGAGAACAAACTAGTTTAATGCTATGCTCCAAGGTAATTTCAGGAAAGTTACTTTCATACTACAAGCAATTGCACTGTGCATATAATTTGATACAATGATGTAAAGGAAAAAGCCCTTTTAAAATGAAACAAATGCAAATACTTAAGAATGCAAACAATCATAAACCAGTCTTTACTTCTGTGGTGGGTTTTGTGATATGTCAACTTGGCTAGGCGGAACTGCAGTCCCTTAAATTTCCTTTCTAGAGTTTTCAGACAGGGTGGGCTTCCAACGTTTTCTCTTGCAAGAGCTAGAGAACAGAGGGAGACTGCAGCAACTTTGAGGAATACACACACCTTACAGTAGTATAGTCCAACACTGATTTAGGTGTTGCTGTGGAGGGGTAATGCCAATATAATTAAAGTCCCTAATCAGTTGATTTTAGGTTAATCAAAAGCGGTTGTAGAGGTCAGGTGTGGTGGTGCACACTTGCAATCCCAGCTACTTGGAAAACTGAGGATTCCAAGTTCGAGACCAGCCCAGGGGAAAAAGTTAGGGAGATCCTGTCTCAGAAACAAAATACAAACAAAAGGGCTCGGTTTGCAGCTGAAGTGCTAGAACACTCACTTAGCATGTGTGAGGCCCTCCAATCCCCAGTATGGAAACAGAAATTGTCCTGATGGGGCTGACCTAGAGCCTTTTCTAAGACAATCAGAAGTCAAGCATCATCAGTTCATGCCCAGCCTGCTGTGCGCTCTCCTCCCGGATGGTCTACTCTGTGGATTTCAGGCTTGCCTAGCCAGTCATGACCAGTTGGGATGTCATTTCTTGCTGTTGATTCTTTAATATATGTGCATGTGTATTTCTCCTGGTTCTGGTGCTCTGATTGAACACTGACTGAAACACCTGCTATTATTCATTCAACACACACTCATTAGTATGCTGCAATGCTCAGGCACTAGGCTGAGAAAACATAGTCACTGCCCTTAAGCAATTTTCAACACTTCTCTAGTGAAGTGTTTTTTTTTTCCCCCCCAGAGGACTGGTCAGTATACTGGACATGATAAATAATCTAAAAGCATCAACTTATTCACTGCCACATATTTATTTTGGTTTGTCTAAGACAAGACCTTGCTGTGTAGCCCAGGATGGTCTCAAACTCACAATCCTCATGCCTCCCAAGTGCTGGGATTATAGGTGTCCTTTTCTAAATTAAGCATGTCTGAGCTTTCCTTGTCTCCTAACATATGTCAAAGACTAGGATTTAATTTGTTCTGAAATTGAAAACTCCAGAACCATACCTGTATAAAATTCACCTACCCAACTCCTAGCAAACCACAGCTGACCTAAAATGATGGTATTTCACAAATTAGGATATTGAAAGCAGGGAGGTTAAATGCCTTGACCCACACCACACAGATGGTTAGAAGGACTCTGCTCTTGTTACAGTGTTTCGTGCTCCTGTGAGTGGGGCTGGGGAAAGGCATGACCCCGTGCACCCGCCTTGCATGTTTACTCCATAGACAGTGGTCCCCGCATCTACTTGGCTGTTTGCAACATTCAAGTCTTGTCAAAGTTGCCCCAAACTTTCCTGTTGTTGAATTCAATGGTCTTTTCCCAGTCTTGGTTTATCTACAGCATTCGACACAGTTTATGACTGTCTTCCTCTTGAAACACTTTCTTCCCATCCAGGGCAAGTCCATGTGTCCCAGTCAAAGTCCTATGTGCTGGGAAACTCCTCAGTTGAGCAAATTGGGATAGATGGGCGCTCTACCTTCAGGAGATCCTTTTTTTTACAGGGTCTGGGGTGCAGCCCTCCAGCATCACTTTTTGTTTTTTGCAGTAGTGGGATTCCAAAGGCCTACACCTTGAGCCATTCCACCAGCCCTTTTGTGTGAAGGGTTTTTTTCGAGATAAGGCCTCATGAATTATTTGTCCAAGCTGGCTTCGAACTGCAATCCTCCTGATCTCTGTCTCCTGAGTAGCTAGGATGACAGGCGTGAGCCACTGGCACCTGGCCCAACATCACTTCTTGATCTGCATTTCTTTGGGATGATCTCATGGACTCCCAGGGCGTTCAATACCATCTGTTTTTCTTAAATTACAAATTTGTATCTATGGCTTCAGCCTCTGCCCTAAAATCCAGGCTGACTTTTCCATAACACCTCAACATCACCACCTAGCAATCTAATAGACCTCTCAAACACAATATCTTCAAAATGAACTCTTCATTTCCCCACCAACCTGCTCTTCCCATACCTTTCAAACTCTGCATATCACCAAGTAGCAATTCCATTCCAGCAGGTGTCCAACTTTGGAGTCAATGTTGATTCTTCTCTTTCTCTTACAGTCTACTTGTAAATCCATCAGAAAATCCTGTCTGCTTTCCTTCTGAACTATTTCCAGAATCCACTGACTCCTCCCCTTCTCTTCTGTCCCCACCCTATTCCAAAGTTGTATCACTTCTTTCTTGGATTATGGGGTAAGGAAACCTGGACGTGGGTTTGAGTCTTATTTTTGCTGCTCAGTTATACTTTCTGTAATGTTTTCTGCAACACGGGGACATCTCTTTACCCACTCTCTCCTCATTGGTTTATTTTCCACAAAGTTACCAAAGCAACCCTTATAAGGACTAGAAAAGTGATTCTTATAAAAAGGCAAATGGTGCCAGGTCTGTGCCAGACCTCTATTCAATGTTTCCAAGGGCTTCCTATCTTTTTTTTTTTTTTTTTTTGGTCAGGAGGTGGAGTTTGAACTCAGGGCACCCTACAACTTGAGCCACAGTGCTTTCCATCTTTCATCTGAGTATGAATGGACCCTTCCTCTGTGGTCTCTGACCCAGCCCTGCTCTCTCTACCATCTCATCTCCTGCTGCCCACTCTGCAGGCCACACCTGCTTCCTTGCTGTTTCTGGGGCATAGCACGCACTCTTGCATTGTGGATTTTACACTTGATGTTCCTCCTGACTAGAATACCTTCACCTTGATGGTCTGCCAACTGTCTTCAGAATGCTGCCCTAGTAGCTCATTTCCAGATGGAGGCTGTCATAGACCCTACCCAATCTCAAATGCCACCTCTTCTGTTGCACTGTTCTCTTTCCCTGCTTGCATTCTTCCCAGCCCTTCTTACCTCTGCCACTGTCTCCATCCACTTACTTGTCTATGCCTGTCTACCACTCTAAAATAAAGACTATTGTATCCAAGCTCTTAGAGCAGAGAGAATGAGAGCCAATAAATATTTCCTGAATGAATGAGTGAGATGGTCTTCTCAGTTCTACTGAAGGCAGTAAGATTCCTCTGTCTTTAGGGATTTCACTGTACTTAAACAATGCTTTCCTGCTTACACCAATGGGAATCTTCCGCTGATACCACTGAAGACTCCGACATGCCATCAATCTGTTTTTACCAAGACCCAACGGATTCCTCTGTTTTATGATGACAATCATGACAGGCCTGTTCTGCATGCAGAGTGCCTGCCATTCTTTCATCTTATTTTCCATTGTGACCGTGCACAAACACTATACTGAGATCTTCACCTTCCTTCCGGTGCAATCAGTGAAACTAAAGAACAGCCTGACTTCTCCAAAGATGAAGTACAAATGCACAAAAGAATCAGAAGAATGAAGTGGGACCATATTTATGAAGCAATTTGCCCTTTAAAGTCATCCTTATCAGCAAAAGACAAACAAGTATTTCACAGAACCTATGCACATAACAAAAATGAATGCATCTAAGGTCTGAGGCTTCTTTTTAACACAAATGTTAGGTACACAAACATGTCAAGTAACCATAGTGTTTGGCACACATCCAGGATGTGACTTTTTTACATCCTTTCCTTCATCCGGAGCTATTACAGTCCAACTGATTTATTCATTTTACTTCAAAACTTTTATAGTCTTATTTTTTTAAATAGTATGTTTTCGTCCATAAAAATGTCGCTTAAGGGCATTAGTCATAATACCTCAAATTCTACTTATAGTGTTAGGGCATAGATCCCAACCCTTTTTTTTTTTTCTTTTGTGTTTCACTCCCCTTTCTATTCTCAATAATCAGAAAATACTTTTAGCATTTTACAGCCTATGTAGATGGCTGGCACCGAAGAGTCTCTGGTCAACCTGCTCACATGGCTGTGACAACAGAGAATATCAAAGCCATGGGTGAGTCTATCGACTAGCCAGAGCCCCGTTCTCTCTGGCCTCAGACACAAAGGCCTCTGGCAGGAGTCTATTGACCCAGAGCAAGTCTGTCATCATGTCTAGAGAAACACGAAAATATTTAAAACATTCTACCCATTTAGAAAATATACATACACTATCACTTACAATTAAACTTTAAAACAAATCCCCAATAAAATAAAAAGAACAAACATTCACCACACAGCTTTCCTCTCGCTCATCAGGTATGTGGCAGGAGCTATGGTAGACTGTGTCTATGGGGTTAGCAGGTGGACTGTCTCTACACATTCTGCAATTCAGAGCACACAGGACAGTGAAAGAAACTTTGCTTTCCTGTATATCCTTTTCCCTATTTGGAATAGTTCTTCCTGCCAGAGAACCTTTAGATGATTCTTAACCTGGGTCACGTGTTAAAGTCCTCAGGGAATGTTGAAGGACTGATACCTGGCCCATACTCCCAGGAATTGTGATGTAATTGCTCTGTGGTGGGCCACTCCACATGATCAGATCTGGGGGATTCTTATGTACAGCAGGGCTGAGGAGCCTTCCTCTAAGTCTTCTCAGCCTCTTCTACCAAGCCTTTGCCTCTCATCACATGGGATCTTTCTCTCTTCTTCAAGCTTACCATGGCCAAAGCCATGTGTTTTGTGACTTCCCAAATAAATCATAAAGCCTTTCAGAGGCCAAACCTTCTCCATTTGTCTCTTTGTAGTCTTCCACCTAGTCTCCATTGTGCCAAACTCCTAGGACAGCAATATTAGCCATATTTACACAGAATCTATTAGATAACTCTACAGGTATCTTAATGGGGGCAGCATTTAGTTTGCCAATTTTGTAAAATAGGAAACTGAAGCCTTTGGAGAGGGTAAGCAATGTGTCCCAAGTTACATAACCAATAAATGGCAATTATCCTTCATCCCAGGTCCATGTGACTCCAAATGCCTCACTCTTGCAAAACAGCAATGATTTGGTTGGGTTTAAAATAACTTGTAATTCACTGAGTTCTAAATAGCTTGATTTCAATGAAATACTTTTTAAAATTAAACAACCATTCGTATCAACATGTGAAGTTGTAGAACTGGGGGCCTAGCTCAAGTAGTAGAGCACTTGCCTAGAAAGTACAAGGCCTTGGGTTCAAACCCTAGAACTGCCAAAAAAAAAAAAAAAAGTGAGGTTGTAGACATAGTGGTTATATAAATAAAGATAAAAGAATCAAAGGTGAAAATGCACTTGGTCTTATTTTTCAATTTGCCAAAATGGTACAATAAACAGTTTACAGCCTTGCTTTTAAGAAAAGCTTTCTAAAGCTGCATCACGTTGAGTCTTTAGATGATAAACCACTCCTTTCCTTGCTATAAGTGAATCTTGCTGAAACATTCCATTATCTTTCTATGAATATAGAAATATTTCTTAGGGTGGAAGTTAAGTGATTATGTGAGCTGAAGATTTCTTTTGGGTAGCCTTGTTCAGGAAGATGACTTCAGGAAAAGCATGGCTACACATTGCCACATTCCCACACTGTGGCAGGTGCTTTAGGGAGATGGGATTCCCTATGCCGAGCACTCATTAAAACGCAGAGAGAGGGAGAAAGAGAACTCAGGCATCTTGAGTGCCACAGTCTCCTGCTCTGTAGACAGAGGAAGTCAGACAACAGACAGTGTTAAAGCTGGAGTAGAGGACTGGGAAATGAGATTCTGAAACTAAGGTGGAAAAGCCAGGAGGCAATATATTTTAAAGAATATTCACGTACAGATAAAACCAGGATCAAATGATGACTGCTGGAGACACATGGTCCTTACATAGTTTTAACATTATTGCTTACTTTTGCTACTTCCTTAATGACTTGTCTTAGAAAATGGGCAGCCAAGCCACATGCTAACCTGACTTCCTAGCTACAAAAGGAATTCAACAAAATTTACTTTTGTCAAAACCTCTTGAGGATGCAACAAACTACTAAAAAAATAGTTGCAAGTATTTTTATTATTTGCAAACTTACATTTAAAGAGAATTTCTCTTGCAAAGAGTCAAGGCTTCAGAATTAAAGTAAAAGCTGGTGAGGAGACCAAGGGTTAAAAACCTATCAGCTAACTTCCTTTACAAACTTAACAAGTTCCTTAAGACTTCCTTTAAGTCTCTTAACAGCATAATCCACACTTTCCCAAGACAGCTACTATAGAAAACTGTAGACTTAATTTATAAAAATGCAATCCACCAAAACTCCCCATATTGTTTAAAATTTTAAAGTATACACAATCACTTTTTAACTAAAGTTTTATATTTTGGACATAGTCCAAATCAGAAATCTTTTAAAAAACATTTTATATAAATATGCATTAGCATCAAGTTAAACCAAGAAGCATATCTAATTTATCTTGGCTTAAAGTTCACTTAATATATCCGAGGACATGGATATTAAGCATTTGATTTGCTTTTGTTATAACCTGCAGCTTTGCAGCACACAGGACAAGTTTAAGTTTAAAAGGGCAGTCTAGCAAGTCACCAAAGTCATAGATTTTTCAAAGAAATGTCAATCGCAAGTCACCTCATATAGTAAAAGGTACTATATATTTTCTAGTATATTATTTCGTTAATAACACAACACACACACACAATCTTTCTGAAACAACCACAAATCACTCCAGTAAAGCATACCTTTTAAGGATTCACAGTTACACAGCGTGTAAACTGTTACAGGACGCAAGATGGCGGCTACAGGAAATGGAGGAGAAGGTTACCAAATTTCTCAGAGCAGAAGTGGTTTTGAAGTAACAAGTAGAAACAAAAAATAACCTAACCTCCCCAAGATAACCACTAGAACGAACCAGAGTGCCACTGTGCTGTGTGAGGAAGTGAATGTGGAGAGGCTAGCGCTCTCACAACGGAAGTGACTACCCACTCCTGGCTTCAAAACCATCTCAGCCAAGTCAGGTTTATCTCACCTGGGACATGTCTGGATTTTAGTCCTAAATAACGTATCACATATGTGCACACTCCACAACTGGTGTTAATGTAAATATGTAGGCAATTTTCACCTTGCAAGGGAGAGTGTGTTTGAAAAATAAAAGTTCGTACATCCTGTACCTTTGCACTTGCATGAAGCTCTGGATAGGACAAAACTATGACCACAGAAGCAGATCAGTGACTGCTTGGGCTGAGTTTGGGGGTGGGGGTTGGGACAGTGGCTGCAACAGGGCTTGAGGGGAAGTGCTCTAACCTGATTTCAGGTTAAATGACTATAAATTTCCCAAACTGTACACTAAAATGAGCATATTTTATTGTATGTAAATTATACTTCCAGAATATGATTTTATACAACAAAGATTTGTTAACTTGGGCTTTTCAGATTTACGAATAAAATTTTCCAACAAAAGCACACTACAAATGGTGGTAAATTTCCAGACTCCCAGGTATGAACTTTCACTTAGGTGAGCGTGAGCAGCCTGGAAGACTTCTAAGTGCAGAGACATCAGAGCTACAGTTCTGGGAAGTCTGATTTGCACTCTTAGTCCTGGTTGGCAGAGGGAGAAAGGGATACTTTGATGTCAGAAAGCAGGCAAACTTAGGAACTGGTAGGTGGAGAATGCTGGGTGGCCCCCACACTAATGAGGGAACAAAGGCATATACATATGGTGGGCCTTGCCCATTTGCTAAGCAAGCCTGAGCCTCATACTTACTAGCTGAAGCGAGGGGAAGCCAGACGTACTCATGCTGGGTCGATGGTACTGCCCGAAGTTAGGTGGGAGAGTAAACTGCTTTCTTATTTCTGCTGACGAATACCTTGAATTAAAACAGAAAAATCTAAATGAGTTACACATTTTTAATTCATTAATTTTTAAATTAGGATATATTTGTTGTACAGGAGAGAGTCATTGTGACAATTCCAAATAGGCTTAGAATGTACAGTGATTAGATCACCTCCACTGTCATTCCCCCAGACCCCCTCTCCATCCCACTTCAAGCAATTGCAAGAGGTTTCATTTTTATATTTCATCTAAATATATGAAGTCCATCAACTATGTACCCTCACCTTAATCTCTTTCATTCACCCTCCCCTTTCCACAAGTACCCTACACACCTACTGCACCTATTTTACATTCCTGTCTCTTGTTATTAATATCTAAGTCGATATTCAAAGGTGTCTCGATGTATCCCTGCTGTGAGTCTACTGTACTTCGGTCCGTTCAACCCCTTCCATTGCTCTCCCCTATCCCTCCTCCCACTCCTCTAAATGAGGTTTATAATTTTTAAAAAATCATCGCGATTGTAGTGCAGTCTTGATATCATGTTGTAAAACTTGTCTTAGCTGGGAAATGGGCAGAATTGTGGAAAATGTCCTCTGTGGTCCGCTAGTGGACATTGTAGTTTTTGCCTGAGAATCACACCCTTGAGAAGTTCACTGGAGCCAGGCTACCTGCAATCTGGCTCCTACCCAAAACTGGAAGGATGATGGCAGAAAGAATTTGAGGCCCAGTGAAAAGATTCAGAGCATCTGACTCTGGGCCACTGAGAGGAGTTGGTCTCTGAATAGAGTCTTCAAAGTTACTATTTTTATTTTGGAGACAGGGTCTTGCTATGTGTGGCTTGGAACTCAAAATTCCCCTGCCTCAGCATCCCAAGTGCTGGGATTATAGGCATGTACCACCACGCCTAGCTTCTAATTGTCATTTTGATCCAGGCATTCTCATTTTATGCAATTGAACCCTTTGGGCCAGCAGCATCTGGGCACTTCTATCTCCCTGTGGGCACCTGAGATGAGATCTGGAATTCCCAAGGACTCTACTTCTCCTGGAGTGATCCCGTGCACCACTCATACTGACATTGCTAAGTCTCCAGCCAACACCCCCGGAAGCCAGGAACCACAAATGAGGAAGAAAGTCATTCTCCACTGTCTGCTCACACCTTCTGGCCAGTGGGAATCCAGATTGCAAACAGGTCGACCTCCAGACATTCATTTGCTAGCCATTTGCGTGGAGTTCAGACACATCTCCTTATCACATCATGGTGTGGGTGGCTGGAGTCTCAGGACAGTTCAAAAAGCGCATTAAAACACAATGAGAACAAAGCATGCAATACCAATACCACTATTGACTACAGGGAGAAACTAACAGATTCCTGAGATCAGATGAGGCCATATATTTAAAACATGCTACATCCCAGCAAGCACAAGAATAATTTTTAAATATACTTCTTACATGTGTTATTGCGATATAAATAAACCTCATTATATTTTCTCCCTGACAAAGCGCAATCAATGAGGATCCCAATGTGCTCTCCTTGGCTCCCCAACCTTGGCAATCTGATACATACATATAGAGAGGCAGGAAACCTGGATTCCAGTCCCAACTTTGGCATTCATTCTCCCTCTACAAGAGCACCCCAATTTCATTTCAAAATGCCCACATTAGTGTTGTGTGCTACCTGAGCAGAAATATAAACCAAAAGGGTGGGTACGTAACCTAAGGCAGGATAATTGCGTCTCCTTCCCAGGATTCTGAGTGACAAGTAGACATAAGAAAGGAAGGAAATGCCTTAGAGCACAGTTGTGCCAGTGGTGTCCCTCACATTCTGACACAAGGTGTGAAACCCCAGAAGTTACAACAGCCAGCATGAGCTGTATTTCTTAATTTCCTGCAGCATTCTCTTTATTTAATTTCTAAAGATTGTAAGAAGCTAGTAGGATCACGAGTTAAGTATTCTATTAGCCATCCAGGAAAGACAAATTGAACCACAATAACACAAAAACACAGTAACACAACCACTAGGATGACTATAACGAAAACCATGGGCAAGTCCAAGTGTTAACAAGGATACAGAGAAACTGGAACATTCCAATCCAGTACAGCTATTTTGGAGAACAATCTGGCAGGTCTCAAAAAATTAAACATACAGTTTCCCTACATCCCAGCATTTCCTCTCGTAGGTGTACATTCCAGAGAAATGAAAACATATTTCCATACAGAAAGTTAAATACGAACATTCATGGCAACATTACTCACAACGGTCAAAAAGTGGAAACAACCCAAATGTCTGTCAGTTGATGATGGTTCAACAAAAAGTGTGCTATCACACAATGGGAAACTACTCAGCAATACAAGGGAATGAAGTACTGATACATACCACCACCTGCATGCACCCCAAAACACTATCCCAAATGAGCTAAGCTAAACCAAAAGGCTACATATGGCGTGATTCCTCACATGAGAAGGCAGACTGGGAACACTTAGAGATAGAAGGTGACTTAGTGGTTGCTATAGATGGTGGGGAGCACTGTAGAGGAAGGAAGATCGACTATAGGTACAGGTTTCTTTTTTGAGTGATGAAAATGTTCTAAAATTAATTGTGGAGATGGATAAACAGCTCTATAAGTATATTAAAAACACTGAACTGTACACATTCAATGGGTGAATTGTGTGGTATATGAATTATATCTAAAGTAGATAAAGATATAAGTTGTAAGTATTCTACATGGACAAGGGTGGATACAAAAAAAATTATCTAATTTAGTGTGACAACTAGAAAGAGAGAGAAACTTCAGATTTTTGTCTACAAGTGCTTAATAGGCTAATTTTAATTACAAGCTGGGTAGTCACCACTCTTTTAAAAGACAGATAAGACAACTCTCCAAAACAAATGTCCTCTCTCCTGTGAGAATGCATCTCGTGTCTGGCGCCACAGAAATGCAAACCGACACTGATCTTTGACTTGCTTACTAAGAGGACAACCCTAAGTCAGGGAGGGCAAGAAAGCCAAGGCCCTTGCTTGACCCTTCTCTGACTTTTAAACTGACCTTTTCACAAAGATCAATTTCTCCAGAAACTTCTGCCTCTACGTCTTCCCCCAAGACCTCTCAAATAACATGACTACCTTGAAACCCTTCCTCTTCTGAAGGGAGAAGAGTGGTGTGTGTGAAGGGGGAACACCAAACAGTGTTCAGGAAAAGAAGTGCCACTGGGAGAGGTCAAAGAGGCAGGGGGCAGGCCCTTGCTTCCATTTCAAAGCAAAAATCTGGGGTTCCATGTCAAAGTCTCAGCTCTTTTTTCATCATGAAATCAGAATGTTCCCACCTTCTAGTCCTTTTTGTTGTTGTTTAGTTTTGTTTCTTGAGACAGGGTCTCCCTATGTAGCCCAGGCTGGCCTTGAACTCTTAATCCTGCTGTCTCCTAGCTCCTGAGAGCTAGGATTACAGGTATGAACCACCACACCTGGCTTTTGTCTTTAAACAGGATCAAATTGGCACTTCTGTCTGAACTTGTAAGAGTTTCCTAATTCGGCCATACAAATGATCTTCCTGGCACTTCAGGCCTGACCTAGCACCTAACACAGATCCTAGTTCCTGTCCTTACAGAATCATTTTACAAAGGGCAGCTAAACCTGTCACTTCAAAACTGTCAAAAATGGAGGCAAACTGTCCTTAAAATAAATATAGTAAGTCACCGAAAGAGAAATAATTGCTTCATATCACTTAAAGAACTTGAAAATAAATCACCTCTGGTGATGCTCTGCACACATATAAAACTAGCAGAAGTAGGCTGGAACAGTAACACTCCATGTTGGTCAAGTTGTGAAGGAACCAGCAGCCTGGCCCTGGTGGGGTTATATATTGACTCTGTGTGTCTGGAAACTAATACTGTAATACACAAAGAGAACTATAAAACTACCTTAACTCTTTGATCTAACCATTTCATGTTGGAAATATACCCTATGGAATCCATGCAAACCAAAATAAAATTTGAGCATTAAATGAACTCTGTATGATAGCAAGATAACAAATAATCAACAGTAACCAAAGCATACAACATTAGAGAGACCATTGAGCACAAAACACAAGGAATATTATTTTGTTCTTTAAAATGACAAAAATAGGGCTGGCAGAGTGGCTCAAGTAGTACAGCCCCTGCCTAGAAAGTGTGAGGCCCTGAGTTCAAACCCTAGAATTGAAAAAAAAAAAGACAAAAACGCAAATTAGGTTGACTCATGGAAACATGCATATAAAAAAAGCTACAGATAAAAAAATAGTATATGGAACTGAATGCAAACACTTTACAAAATACAGATGCTCAATCCCATTTTCTATGGGATTACATCTTTGAAAATCCATTGTAATTTGAAAATATTCTAAGTCAAAATGCATTTAAGTCAGGCACAGTGGTGCACACCTGTAATCTCAGTTACGGGGGTTGGTGGGGGAAGCAGTGGCATTGCAAGTTCAAGGCCAGCCTGGGTAATTTAGTGAAATCTTGTCTTGAAATAAAAACTAAAAAGGGCGGGAGATGTAGTTCAGTGGTAAAGCACTTGCCTAGCATGTGAGAGGCACTAGGTTTAATCCCTAATTTGGAATATATGTATATATAAAATATTTATAATATATCTAAGTTATGATTATATAATAAATTACTATTATATAATATAATAAAATATATATTATATATAATACATAAAATATGTTATATATAAATCATTTAATACACCTAAGCTACTGAATGCCATCGCTTAGCAGTACAGCACACTGGAGAGCACGATGGGTCCTCCTTGTGAACGTGTGTCTAACTGGGAACTGTGGCTCCATGATGCAGCCCTACATCTAGAGAGCCTCCTAGCACAAATTGCTAACCTGGGAAAAGATCAAAATTCAAACCTGGAAGTTGGTTTCTACTAAATGCATATCACTTTTGCATCATCGTAAAGTCAAAGAACCTGAAGTTATACCACCATTAAGTCAGGTCCTGCTGTATGTAGAAAAACACCAAAGGATCAGAAATGCTTCCCGCAGTCATGTAAAGGGAATGTGGTAGTGTTTCATCACTACCACATTCAGATTTTCCCCCTGTGAGGTTACTTAAATTCATAAATTAAAAAAATACATAGATATAAAAGTGCATGTGGGAAGGTATGTTACGTGGGATTGTAAAACGTTGTTGGAAACATCAGCTATTAACTTCTATGGGACGTCAGTCCCAAAAGAACATTGAGCAGCCTGGTGTCCAAAGCAACCCTCTTCCTCTCTCCCCAGTCCTAGGGCAGAGGGAATCTGTCTATGTAAATAAGAACAGAGCCAGGGTGAGAGCTTACACAGGAGGCTGGGTGTTTGCAGGGACTGTGGAAAGAGAGTCCATTTCCTTTCTCTTTTCTTCTCAGACCACATTTGACATGTCCAAGATAAACTTCATGAGTCTAGATTTATATTACGACTCTAGTCCCCTAATGAGCTGAGATACCCTACTTCTAAGGAATTCCACGTGGTTTATAAATAGGCTTTTCTGCATTTTTACAAAGTTTACTGGAAAGGAGTCTTGGGGTCTGTTTAACCTGTCATACTCACCCGAGGGAGTCAGCATGGTGGTCAGGGATTGCTACTAGTGGGTGGAGAGAGAAGTTCTATATTTTCATTCAGATCAACAGGTAATTGTGATAGACAATTGGGACTAAGACCCAGTGGAACTAATACAGAATAGAGCTTGCCAAGTGTGGTCTCTGGCCCATTTGCCCCAAATCATGAGCCATTTAATAAAAATGCATATTGCTCTGGACCTGCCCCAGTTCTGAATTAACCTCTCTTGGGTTGTGGCCTGGAAAACTGTATTTTAAGCCAGGAATCTCAAGCCAGGCAATTTTTTTATGACCAAAAAAAGCCTAACATTTCCTGAAACTACAAGTCTGTGAGAGAGTGGTTGCTTCATCATTCACTTATCAAACTTGAAAGGTCTATAAGCAGTAGGCCCTCTGCCAAACCCTAGGGACTGAATAGGCAGAAGATGAAGATGCTGCTCCTACAAAATTTAGGACAATGGGCAATGGGAGGAGAGTGGGTGGATAATTGATTGACTATAATATGACAAGTATCATAACACACGAATGTGTGCATTTCGTTGGAAACAAACAGGAGGGAGTTACTAATTCGGCCTGAGAATATTTGAGGGACTTTAAGATGAGGAAACTTTTCAATCAGATATTTGGGGAAAAATTAGTAGGCATCTAGGCATTGGGTTTCCTCATTTCTATTTTACATATTTTACCCACCATACTCCCCTTCCCCCTTTTTTTCTATGCATGTGGCTAGAAGAGCAAAGAGTGAAAACACAGGGACTTGGTCCTAAGGTTTGCCATTTGCTTGCTGCTCAAGTTCAAGTATATTAGCTAACAAGGCTGGGTCTTAGTTTCATTGCATGTAAACAGGAGAGGTTGGGCTATATGATCTCCTGGGCACCCTGCCAGAACTATCTGGCAAAGATGCGTGAGAATCTCCAAGAGGAGCCATCAGGGCACCAATCCTTCAGCAGCGGTGCTAGGAAACTGCACGGCCCCAGGTGGCTTTCTGGGCTTTCATCCCTGATAGACAATTGCTTCACTACATGCTGGTGTGACCAGCAGCCAGGATGGTTGGAAGGATTGAAAACTGACTCAAGGAACAACCTTGTCCAGAAGTATTTAAAGAGGCTTGGGGGACACTTGAGGGTTTCCTGAATCTGACATGTTTTGAACAATAGTAAAAGGGGGAGTGACAAGGAAAAGCAAATGTATAATTTACTGTTAGTAACTAATAACTGACTGTAAAACAACCAGCAAATACAAAGAGTATAGAGTAGAAAGCTAGTAATAAATAATAATTATAGGCATTTGTGGGTGGTATATAGTGTGTGTACCTACAAGTGTAAGGTACAATTATACCTTGCAAAATAGTCATTGTTTTGGGAATAGAAATGATTTACTCCTAGCAAACAGTGACTTCTGAATTACAAGTTTAGGAAAATGTAGTACAAAAATCAAGGTTTAAATTTTTTTGTGTGTAGAAAAGCTGGCTCTGGATGATGTGAATATCATAGGGTTGCATCATAGTGCATTGCATAGTCTGAAGACAATATTTGATCACGAGTGAGTGGGTCCTGGAGTCAGCCACATGAAAGTGACCTTGGGCTTTTTCTAAGGTGCCTTCTTGGATACTTTTAATACACTTTGAAATTTAAAAGGCTACAAAATGAACTCTATGGCAAATTGTGCATATACCTTTGCACATAAAATATATGTATATATCTCAATCCATATATGTGTACATATATACATACATACACATACATGCATGCATGTTTTCAGCAATAAAGTCTGGAAAGAATTTCTCAAAATTCTCCAGTCTGAGGTTTCATAATAGATCATTTCAGGTTTAGGGTGTCTCACATTTTCCATCTGTTTTCATAGAAACATCCTATAAATGTATGATTTCTGTAAAGCTTATTCAACAGGTAGAAACATGACTACAGAGTTCCCCTTACTAACAGGCTGTGGAAATACCTTTTCTTCCTCACAGGAGAGCTGTAAATCCCTTTCACTTGGAAAATTCCTCTGAAGGCAGAGGAATACTTATTAGATGCCTTTCAGTGTTCGAGGGTTCCAACAGCAAGCCAAGAGAAGGATGACTCAATGTCTCCAGTGTCTCTTTATGAAATTTCCTCTCTCCAGCTCCCTCCTGGCATAATTACCACCTGCCCTATATGTGCCGGTGCTCTTTGTTCATAACCATTTTAGTAAAAAAGGGTTTCTCCAGAAAAGTATGTTGAGACATACAGTCACAGATCTAACATATGTCAAGTGATTTCCCAAAAGAGGAGGAGAGACAAAATAGGAGCAGAAGTAACATTTAAAGAAATATTATTGACAAAAATACCAAAGGTGAAGATGGATAAAGCTCGACACAACCCCACCTGAATCAACACAGAGGACATCAACCTTTAAATATAAATGTGCCAAGTAACATAACCTCAAAACACAGATAGCAAGAACTATAGGAGTAGGAGGAAAAATAGCAAAGTCATAATTACAGTGAAAGTTTTAAACACACCTCTTTTAGTATGTGGTAGCACATGAAGATTAAAAACCCCAGAGATACACAGGATTTGAACATAATGAAAAAACTTGACCTAATTGACACATATATAAAACATTACACCGAAGAGTACATGTTCTTTTTTTGTGGGGTGAAGGGAGTGCAATACTGGGGTTTGATCGCAGGGCCTGACATGTGCTAGGCAGGCACTTGAGCCAAGCCAGCTCTTCTCGCTTTGGTTATCTTTGAGATAGATCTCTCATTTTTTCCAGGCCAGCCTGGACCATGATCTTTGTACTTAATCTTTCCTCATAGCTGGGATGACACGTGTGTGCTGCCACTCCTAGCTTTTTTCTTTTTTGGTTGAGATAGGAGTCTCATATTTTTGGCCAGGCTGGCCTCGATATTTCCACTTCCTGAGTAGCTGGGTTTATAGGCACGAGCCATCATGCCCAGCTAAAGAGTACATGTTCTTTTTGGGTACAATGAGTAATTACCAAAATTGACTACAGAAAGCAAAGCCAGTCTCAACAAATTACAAAGGTTAGAAATCCTATGAAGTAACTCATCTGATACCATAGTGAAATTAAACTAGAAATCCACTAAAACATACTCTTTTTAAAACTTCCAAACCTTTGCAAATGACATACTTTTAAATATAATCTGTACCAGTTTATGCACATAGGCTGAATAAATTTTTTAAAAACTGTGTAAAACTAAAAAAGAAAGTAGTACAAGAAAAACTATCTGGGGGGATGGGCAGTACTAGAGTTGACCCCAGGGCCTCACACATGCTAAGCAAATGCTCTACCACTAGAACCATGACCCAAGCCCTTTTGTTTATATTTGGTTTTAGAAACATCTCAGGGCTGATGGAGTGGTTCAAGTGGTAGAGCGCTTGTCTAGCAAGTGTGAGGCCCCAGTATCACCAGAAAGAAAGAGTGAAGAGAGATACAGTAACTTTCCCAGAGCAGATTCTATTTGGACTGGCAGAGTGGCCCCTTAAGAAGCCTGAGGCCCTGAATTCAGACACCAGTGGTGACAAAAAAAAAAGTTTAGAAAAAGCATCTCACTGCCAACTTTGCCTAAGCTGGCCTTGAACTCATGATCTTTCTGCCTCTACCTCCCAAGTAGCTGAAATTACAGACAGATACCACCACGCCTAGCTAGAGCATGTTACATATTTTGCATTTTCAAATATAGAAAGTATAAAAAGAACATCATAAAATGTTTCCCTTCTACTTTTGTTTGCCAGCTACACAGTTCCCTCCCCATGGGTAATCAGGCAATAGTTTGCTTGTACACAGTGAATGTTCATATGTATACTTTCTTTCATTTTTTTCCACCATGAAAATATAGTATTTGAAAGTTTTAATGTGATAGTATCTACCCATAATTCATTCCTTTTATTATGGAGGAGTATTCCGTTGTGTGGATATGGTACAATTGGTTTATCCACTTACTAGTGATTTACAATTTCCCTTCCCATGTGATAGATAAGTATACAGCAAAGCCCATATTCTTTTTTTATAGCTGCCTGTGTATTGTACTAGATTGGTGAGCAATACTCTCTTAACTAGTCTCTTTCACACATTTTTTGCTGTTTCCAAGTTTTTGACAACACAAATAATGTTCAGAAAACTATACATATTTAATTCATACGTGTGTAAGTACACGTGTGGAATAACGTCCTAGAACTGGAAGAGTGTGTAAGTACACGTGTGGAATAACGTCCTAGAACTGGAAAAGTTGAGTCAAAGACGTGGACTTATGTGCGGTCTATAAGGGCACATAGACCTTGTGGTCTTGGCGCAAAGCCACACAGCCTGGTTAAAAAACAACTGAGCCAGTCTCTCACTCCAGCCCACGTGGCCACGCCTTTATTTTGGTTTTGACTTCTCTTTGATGAGTCTCATCTCTGAGGAAAAGCCCAGTAGCAAAAGCACTCAACAAGCTGGTCAGAGATCTTGAAAGCAGCTTCTGACTCACTGAAGACATTGTGGGATGAAATTCTGCCAGATGCATGCTTTTGGCCCTTAAGAAAAATGTCTCAATTATTAGGGTTGTGAAAGGTTGACAAGTCTTGTAATGACAACAGAAAATCATGCCACTCTTTATGAGTGCTTTCGTTTTACTGCTGACTCCATTCACCACTTCAGCACTTGAGCACTTCACTGAATCCACACAGCAGTGCAATGAACCAGTTTTGTCTGGACTCAGGATTTGAACCCAGGTCTCTCTGACTCCAAAGTCCATGTTCCTTGTCACTAGGTTACTTATAAAAGCTTTAAAATGTACTTCAATCAAAGCACACTCTTAAAGCAAATGGAAGAAAATGCTATTCACAGTTACATTGGTGGAGGGGGATGATAGGGATTTTTTTTTCTATTCTCATTTCTTCTCCCCAAATGTCCGTGCTGTAATTGCCACCATCTTATGACAGACATTGCACACACACATGCTCACACACATTTTGAGCTACCGTGAGAGTATTTTAAGGGTCTCTTGAAGGTTCCTTTTGTCATTATTTCATTTCTAAGTCTACTGGAGTTTAAAATAGGGCTGTGCTTTCCCCAGACTTAGGGCCCTCATGCCCACTTTCTGAACTACCTGGGTTCAATTAACTTTCAGTGTTGGATGCTGCTGACGAAAAGCACCTCTTTTCTTCCCTCTGATTTGTGACTTACCTGAGTCATTTGTCCCAGCGTGGCCAGCTTCCTTCCACAGGCTGCATATCCATGATAGGACCCACAGGGGGATATTTACCTCACTTTCAGAGCTGCTGGCCAGGTTAGGGACTTAGCAGCACATCCCTGTCATCGGCATGACTTAGTGAGGAGGATCCATGAAGACAAGGAGAGGCCCCTGGTCTCTGACACTCAACCTGATTGCGGTTGTGAAGAACAAATGCCTTTTCCTCAAGAGGAAGTGGGGCAGTTTGAAGTCCGTCCTTTCCCATGAGTTTGCTTTGTCAAACTGTGGAATTTATTGAGGTAGTTGAACTGTTTCTGTTTGCCCACGAACACAGCCTCAATCTGTGGCAGACAATTCGCTAAGTTGAAGACCAGAAGGTAAGTATTTGTGTCTTCATGCACACTCTCGGTTGTTATGGTTATGGTTCTCAAACCAGGGACCCTGGATCAGCAATGTCAAAATCCCCAGCCTAGTTAGAAATGCAAACCAATGGGCCTTACCCCAGACCTACTGAATCCTAACTCTGGGGGTGGGTCCACTAATCTATTTTAGCAAGTCCTCCAGATGATTCTGATGGACACTTTGAGAACCACTGGCCCATTGCTAGCAGAGAAATTCCAGCTCTGCCTGCAGTTCCCTTCCCTTTACCTATCCTCCCTCTGTGACTCAGGACATAGCCACATAATCACCTTTCCTCAGCCCAACTAACTCTGCCTTGCTAGTTAGTTACTCTGATAATCAAGATTGCTCCTTAGGCAGATTTAACTAAAACATACCACTTTATACAAATAATGCACCCAAAAATAAGAACTTCCTCCATCCCACTCTGCCCTAGTTCTAAACCATCTCCATCTCTTCTCAAAATTTATTTTAGCTTAAAGGAACAAAGAACAAAGAAACTGAGATATTCCTAAATTATTAAGCTATTCATGGTTGACTGTTGTTTACTGCAAAAAGCTCTGAAGTGAGGGGAGTCAGAGCTTAGGAAGGTAAATATTTTGAAGGAAGAGAGCAAGGGTAGGACAGTTATAGAGGATTTCTTAGTTGAAAAACAGTAGAAAGAAAAGATAAGGCCTAAACCCAGATGTCTGGTGTTAATTTATTCTTTCAACAAATATTTATTCAGTGACTCAAGAGGTAGAGATTGGGATGATCACTGTTAGAGGCTGTCCCAGGCAAAAAGTTAGCAAGATCCCCATCTCATCCAAAAAGTTTGGGTTGGTGGTTCACACCTGTAATCCCAACTATGGGCGGACAAGGGCAGTATATAGATGGGCCCAGGCAAAAACCATGGGCCCTTAGCTGAAAAACAAAAAGCAAAAAAAGGCTAGATGTATAGCTCAAGTGGTAGAGAGCACTTCCCTAGCAAATGCAAAGCCCTGAGTTCAAACCGCAGTACCACCACACACACACACACACACACACACACACACACACACACACACACACACACACAGTTGTGCACCCACCCATTCAAGGAAAGCAGACACAGTCCCAATCCTTCTGAGTGGTACATTCCAATGTGCACTGGTGCCTGGGCACGGCCCTCTCCAGTGACCCTTGCAGCACATGGCGATTCATGACAGCAGGTTCTGGAGCCAAGAGAAGCCTTGGGTGCCGTTATAGTGGAGAAGGGGATGGCTGAAATAAGGGGAAATTGTTCAAAAGGAAAGGTACCCAGAAGCTACCACATGTAGCCATTCACAGAGCAAAGGAAATCACCCTGAAACTCCTACTTTTTTTTTTGGTAGTAGAGTTTGAACTCAGGGCTTTCCACTGGCTAGGCAAGCACTCTATGCTTTTAGCCCCACCTCCAGCCCTTTTTGCTCTGGTTATTTGGGAGACAGTTTTGCTTTTTGCCCAGGTTGGCCTGGACTGTGATCCTCCGATTTTAGCAATAGGGTCTCTACTGTCATTGGAATGGCAGGCGGGCCATGCCCAGCTTTCAGTTTTTTCTATTGAGATGGGGGTCTTGCAAACTTTTTTACTCGTCTGACCTGGAACTGGAACCCTTTGGATCTTAGCCTCCCAAGTAGCTAGGATTACAGGTATGAGCCACCATGCCTGGCAATTCCTACCTTTTATATCTTGGTAAGCTCTAGGAATCATGTATGTTTCAAGCCAAATCCATCCTCACAACAACCCTCCCATGGAATAAGCAATATCCCCATTTCACAGAAAAGGAGGCCAAAGCACGGAAGCATTGGGTGAATGGATAAGTTCTGAAGCAGAGCCTGGTCTGAGCTAAGGAGTCTCCCCTTCCATATTTACCCTTACGTAGCCTTACGCTCATGGTTCTCCAAGCCAGCAGTTTCCAGGAAGCCACCACGTTTTTATCATTCCTGCAAAAATTCTTTCCTGCTGGGCTCAGAAAAAGCCTCATTCTTGTGTTGCATCTTACTACCTGCCACAAAACTCTTAATACTCTATCCTTAATAATTTTCCTATCTAGACATAAAAATAAATTCTTTACTCATCCCTTACTCTAGTGTTGGTTATGTTAGTATGACATATTCAGAAGTGAAAAACCTCTTCAATTCCTTCTTGGTGAGGTACATTCTGTGCACCAAGCAGTTATTCCAGATACCAGTTCTAAGGGTATTTGTTTTGGTGCAGTTGTGAGGCCTGATTTATGAGCTGAAAAGTTATTTTAAGTCAAGAATTCTGGCTAAAAGCACCAACTCTCCAAACGTTTTTGGGAAAAGGTGTCTTATGCAGTATTTTTCTCCATGTGCAATATTAGAATATTGCTATACTTATTTTATGAAAGTATAGCAAAATTTATACTAACATGCATACATTACTCTTAAGACTGAGAAATAATAAGTGATCAGAAGACAGGAATAGTAAAGTTACGTGAACTATTTTAAGGAGGCATCTGGAAAATGAGAACATAGTATATGAGGAAATTTATTTCCTTCCTTATTAGTTGATTTATTCCTTAATATGTATTTTAAACTCAGAACAGTTAAAAGAGTCTCAGGATCATAAGGCTGATTTAAAGACATTCTGCTCAGGCTCCTAGAAAATTAGTCAAGATGCTTATATTTGGGAAATATATGACAACTTCTTTTTTTTTTGGTGGTGGTGGTACTTAAGCCACAGCACACCCCAGCTCTTTTTGCTCTGGTTATTTTGGACATAGAGTCTCACTTTTTGCTTAGGCCAGCCTGGACCACGATCCTCCTTTGTTATGCTTCCCACCATAGCTGGCATGACAGGTGTGTACTACCATGCCCAGCAGAGAGAGACACACACACACAGAGACAGAGAGAGAGAGAGAGAGAGAGAGAGAGAGAGAGAGAGAGAGAGAAACTTCATTTTAAAAAATCAGAGAACTTAAACATAAAACCTCCTGAAATTCAAGCTAAGACTGTACCAACAAGGCTAACTCTAGTAGATTTTGGATGCCTCCTTTGCAGTCTCTGTCGTGGAAGAGTTTTCCTTCCAGCAGTAATCCTAAAACTCCAGAGTTTGTAAGAAGCAGTTAGAGAGCAGGTCAACCATGATGAATTTTGGACCCACCTCCCAAGATTCTGATTAACTGGTCTGAGCACAGCCAGAACCTGCATTTGAACAACCCCAGGGGTTCTGATGCAGTCCAGCTAAGCACACTTAGAGAACAGGCAAAGACCACCTGGTGAACTGAAAGCCAGTGGAAAACCTGACTGAGAAAGCCATCTTACCATTAAACCAACCTCGAATCTCAAGTAAAAATGCATACTTCGTGCTCACTAGCATGGAAGAAGGAAGAGAATTGGAGTCAATGTGCCTCTGTCTGTTACTTCCCACTTCTCCCAGCAGGGAAATGATTGATCCAAAATGTAGCAAGGTCAAGGTTCCCAAGCAGCCCTAAGTAAATGTTTTGCTCCTCGCCACTATGCAGACAAGTTTTTCAAGGCACTGTAGATTAGAAAAGTTACAATGGAGGAAAGAAAGAAGAGAAGGATCTTTTTAATAGGAAAAATAAAAGAAAGGTAGCATTGCTCACACAAGTGGGGTGAATTGGACTTGTAAATGCTGAATAATTACAGGGTTTGCTTGAGAAAACATGTACTCAGCTAAGCCAGACACCCAGGCCAGTAATCAAATAGAAAGAGTTGAGAATTATTCATCTTCTGACTTCATATTCTCTGCAGAATCCATGAGGGTTTAGAAGGATGGTCCTTTTTCAGAAATCTTACTTCATAACAGATTGTACAATGAAATGCTTCTCTTTTTGAGACCTTGCTCCCCACCTGCACACCCACCAAGAGATTGAAATTCTAGGGCTGAACATGGTGTATATCTCAGCACTTAGGAGACTGAAGCAGGAGGATCAAGTATAAATGTATATCTATATACACACATATAGATATACATTTATACACATATATAAAGAGCTTGCAATTCTACCTGGGTCTGCTATTGTATTAAGGCTGTATCTCACTGTGAATATCAGGTTCCTATTAAATAGCTCTCTTTTATACAGTTCTCAAATATTAAATGCAAAAGGAAAAGCAATTTCCTAAAAATAGCATTGATTTTGCCTTCAGTGAAGGAACAACACTTAGCTTTAATTTTCTATATTTCTAGAGTGCTTTGTTTTAAATGCTTCTCGCATTTGAATGTGTCCCAAACACACCCTCTTTGCTTATGCATTTGGTATGAACCCTGAGGGTGTTCAAATGCTTTTGTGCCAGGTGACAGTGTATTAAACAAACGAAGGTGAAGTTAATCCATGGCAATTAACAGGAGTGAGCGTTTAGAGAAGAAAACCTTAAAACTAGTTCTGAGAAGCAGCATAACACACGGTGGGGAGGCCAGGTGGTGGATGCAAAGCCAGCATCTGCACAGCTCTTCCTGTGTGCCCCTGTGGGTCAAGGCAGCTGAACATGCCTCCAGCTTTGCCTGTCATTTAAATTTACATAACATTTAGGGTCTCACTAAGTCTAACCTTCTCATTCCAGAGCCTCACGTCCTATCAGCGTGCAAGAAAAAGACAACAAAGCCTCAAGAGAGGCCAGGGGCTGCTTAATGCAAAAACAACAAAAACCTTGCAAGTGGTAAAACTGGGCCAAAAACTGAGTCCTCTTCATCCTCAGGAAAGTACACTGGGCAGAACTGTATGTGTCATGATTTAAAGGGGGGAAGTGGGAAATTAAAGGGGAAAGATAAGGGGAAAAAAATCCCTGACCAATTCCAGGAATGATGGTACACACCTGTAGTTCCAACACATGGAAGGCAGGGGCAAGAGGATGGGGAGTTCAAGGCCAGGTTGAGCTACATAGTGAGAACTTGTCTCAAAAAAAAATCAAAGGTTGGGAATGTAGTTCACTGGTAGAGCACCTGCTTAACTTGTGCAAGGTCCTGGGTTCAATTCCCCACACAACTCACACACAACACACACATACACACAATACATTCACACACCACACACACACTCACACTCACACACACCATACACACACACAACACACACACACAACACACACACACACACCCATCCAACCAACTGTAACTTACTGTGCTTGTAATTCCTATTGTCCTAAAGCATATAGGCAGTGCTTAATAATTAATTATCTGAAAAAATAATATACAATTAATCCTTATTAGTGTCAGGTCACTAGACCAGATTCATTGATTTCTACTGTATGGAACACTGAAAAAAATGAAGCCCAGACTATCCTGTGGGGCCTAGGGAACTGAAGAAACTAACAGATCCCAAACAGCCAATGGTGGGAATGGGAATTCAGGTCTTCTTCCATAGAGATTGAAAGTAAAACAGAGAAAATCAGGTTTTCAAGGCTAGTCTTAGAAGAAAAAGACATCTTGAGTCAAACCCCTGTCCTAAGGCAGAATAAAACACTCTGTGCTTTGGAATACCCTACAACCAACTTTGCCCACTTCCTTGCTCTCCCTAGATTAGGAAATAACAAGTAATTTAAATGCACATTGGCTCCTAGTGAGAGTTAACAATAAAGACTTGTTAATTGCAAGAAAGTATGCATAGAGTTTTTTTTAAAAATAAGCAAACCTAATAAGAAATTATCTTCAATATCCTAAAGAATGATAACCATAGTTCAAATACTGTTTCATCAACTAATTGCATGATTTTGGGCAAATGAGTTGACCCAGCTAAACACATGTGGGGTGGGCAGAGGGCTGGAGAACCACAGACAGCAGGCAGAAAGCAGAGGCCATAAGGTGGGAGAAAGCTGAGCCATGGGATGGAAAGGCAGTAGCAGAGCAGAGGAAGAAGGAGGAACCAGGAGAGAACCCGAGTCCCCAAACCTGTCAGGCTGTGTGAATGGTCCCTGGCTCTGCAGATCTCACATGGATAGGAGCTTTCTATTCTCCTTACCTTCTGGTATACTCTTAAAATAATGCACCATTACCTGAGTTAACCTGAGAGTAGTTATAATCCTTACGACCTGGGATAGGCTACTATGGTCCCTACTATTACTACAGTTAAGACTGCAAGTTGAACCTCATGAGTGCTTCCTGTCTAACTAGGACTGTTTTAACTTGCTCACTTAAGCCTTCCAACAACCCTATGAGGCAGGTATTATTATTTCCACTTTACAAATTAGGAAACTGAGACCAAAAAAGCTTAAGAAACTTGCATAAGACTTTACAGATAGGCACAGAAAAGAAAGGAGATGGAAGAGAGCTGCATTGGACAACTTTATCACTGGGAACATCTCAGAGAAAGCTTCCACAGGAGCAAGGCTTCTGTTACTTTTTTCCTCCAGGTTCTTAGCGACATAAGAAAAGCTCAACATGTTGAAGGCTTTCCCAGGAAAGGATATTAAACTTCACCCTGACTCCCAAAAAGAACAGGTTTTAGCCTGTTTCTGAGACTTTGAACCCAGCTCCAGTATCATTAATCCCTTTATAGATAAGCAGTCCTGGAAAGTGTTCTAAACATAATCCAAATACTCATATTAGCAATGGGCAAAGATTTTAAAGACAAATAGTGAAGGATGATTTTTTTCATCAGTTATGATGCTCTTTCTGTGTATGTCTTTGTCTCTTCATGTTTCAGCAAGGAACTAATCTCAAGCACAATAAAATTGAAGCCCTACAAGGTCCAAAATCAGCTAATGAGTCAAATATTTTCCCAGTATGTGGGTTAGGGAAGGCAAAAGAAGTGCTTCAAACAGAACTTTCATTCAAGTCCATTTGACATCTTCCTTAGTCCAGAGTTTCATGTGTTATCTTGACAATCACTGTCCACTCCTGGACTCCTGTCTACTTCTATGAAGCTGCTCCATGCACTCGCATCTGAATGGAGAACCTTCCCTTCATGGCAGCAGGCCTCAGGCTCCCAATTGCTCCCTTTTCCCTAACAACCCATGTTCGACTTCCTTTACTTGTCTTCCACCCTTCCCCTCTCAGAAGCTGCTCTTGATGCAGCCACTGATATCCTTTCCCTGGACAGTCAGTGGCCTCTTCCCAATCTTGTTCTAACTTGATCTTTCCATCCCATCAGCTACCTTTGACCCCCTTCAGCCCTCATGAAATTCCTCCCTGGGAGCACAGACATGCTATTAACTCTGCTTTTGAATGTCCTTGGTTTCTTGAATTGACTTTCCTCCCCTTTAGGACCTTTAAATGTTGGATTTTTTTCCAAAATGGTAGTGCTCAGATAAATTTGGGAGTGTGGGTAGGAGGTTCCAGTTCTTAAAACACAGGGAGGCATTAAAGAAAAACCAGGGGAGTTCCAGCAAGGAAAATCCAGTGTTCTGTGGAATTAGAGGGTCCCACTTTGATGAGTCCACTGTGAATGTTTTCTGTAGATTATTAAAAATGGTCTTTTCTCAGAGGAAATCAGTTTTTTTTAATTGTTTCATTCCTCCAAGGGACAATGTCAAAGCTATTGAGCCCAAACCGCCCTTCTTGGTCATTTAACTCAGATGGAAAAATTTTCCCTAAAGAATGCAGGAAGGAATTTCTATAAAGCAATTAATTTATTCTCTTTTACCCACGTGAAAGCAAGAGCACATGAGCATAGGCCATTTCCTGCCAATTTGATAATGAACAGCTCAGCCCTCTCTTGCCCTGACATCTTGAAACCCATATGCTCCTACAGATATGATAAATGCTTGAGCTAGAATGGTGACTTAAAAGACCCTTAGTGTGTGGAATACAGACATGGAGTTCAGATGCTTATAAGACATGGCTCTTCCTTAGAAAGCCTGTGTACTAAAATAAGGGGTAGAGCTTTTGGCCAACTGCAACTTTATAGAGCTTTCAGACTGTTATGAGTTGTCTAGAGGCCATAATTAAAAGCAACAGTATACTTTGACAGGCCAAATCTGGCCTGGCAGATGTGATGCACTCTAACCAAGTAGGAAGAGAGAAGAAAGGCTCAATAGCATATATTAAATTTTTGAAAGGAAATTTATTGAGGCTGTCAGAGTGGTGCTGACAGTATATAAAACATCACTGACTTTTCTCTTTTCATTTACCTCTGTGGAGTAATAGTCTGTGGTCAGAAGCAGGCTAGGCTTTGGATGCTGACTTATCTTTGCTGCTTCATGGAGTTTATTGCCCACAGGAGAACTTAGTGTGGCAAATTAAAGGTGGTGTGAATGCTCACATGCAGGTAGTTGGGTGCCCAGGTCATGCCACTGGGCTATCTGTGGACCTGAGAGTCTGCCAATCCTTGGGACTGCCCCAAGAGCCTAGAAATCTTCCCAGCAGCCTACATTTTCACCGCATCCTGTGAGGTCCTGGGTAAAGAAGGGTTTGATACAGCAGCATCAGTTACAAATATAACAGGTACAAAGAGAGAAATGGGATGTTGGGATATTGAGTTCACAGTGGGAGACAGTGACTTCCTTGTGACCCATCTATGGTGAAGGTGACCCCTGTTACATAAGCATGTATCCAGTTTTGTCCTCACTTCATTCTGTCATCTCAAATGAATAGCACTAGCCAGCCACAAATGCCCATCCATAAGACTATGATGATCCTGGGAAGTTCCCATTTCCCAAAGTTAGTTCTGCTTCCTCAGGGAGCATCCCTACCTTTGGAAAGAGCATTATCTTAGTAAAAATGCAACTAAGTGTGGGAGCCATAACTCACTAAGAACTTACTAGCCAGAAAATAATTCATGTTGAAGGATAAATCAGTGGAAATCTGGTTTTAAGGTGGTTGGGAGAAAAGATGAAAGGTAAGTACAGATAATGCTTAAAGATTACATGCAGATAGGAATTCCAGAACACTCTGGAAGTGGGTGAATGGGAACAGAAAAGTGGAGAATCTAAAGACAGTATCACAATGTCACATTTTTCTTCTGTCCCTGATAGCTAAATCAGATAGAAGAAAAAAAAGTACGTGACATAAGTGATGAATGGTGTTTCTTTAAAAGGAAGAAAGATAAAATTGACCAAATAAAATTGGTAATGAGTCAGGCCTTACAATGACAAAAAGTCCAAAGAGTGATGTTCATTTACTTTTTGTCTAAAAGGAATAGACCTTTACCATTCTTCCTGTGTACCCATCCATCAACAAACCTATGGATTTTGTCTCTGGAACCTTGACTAAATCCATGTGGTATCCCCTTCAACACTAATCCCAAGCTACCATCTTATCTCATCTGGACTACTTCCAGGGTCTCCTGAGGGAATTATCTGCCCTAAATGTGATCTTTACAAAATGAAGATATGGTCATAATTCTGCTGTCACCTTTCCTAAGTCTAAAATATTGATTCTCAACAGGATCAGAAATTGTCCTTTAGAAGATATTTTGGAAATTTCCATGGAAATATTTTATTTCTAACCCATTGCACATACTTTCCAAAAGTGGACACAACAATATCCTTCACTCCACATATTCTTCTTACAAAGTGATTTTGACATTCATCTCACCAAGAAGTAGAGTTTAGGTTCCCTCTCCTTGAACCTAACTGGGCTTGCAACTACAGAGTAAGTGATGTAATGTGACTGTGAACGCTGCTGAAACACTCAGAATGCTGTTGGACCCCAGCCACCAAGCTGTGAAGAAGCCCAAGCAGCCATCTGTAGGGACACTTTGCATGTGTGAAATCCCACCCACAGCCACAACAAAGCACCAGGTTCTATGTGTACATGAACTTGAAGGTGATTCTCATCCACAGCTGTCAAGTCACTCTTAGTTCTCCTCCTTCTAACTGAGGCCTCAAATGAGTGAGATGAGATCAACTGTCACTGCCTTGTTCTTCCTGAATTCTTAATGTTATTTTCTGCTACTAAGATTGAGGTTGTTTTACAGCATATGCAGCCAGGACGGTGACTGAACATTCACCTAGTGAATCCAACATAACTATGTTGTGAGTTACTGTGCTTTTAGTTTCTTTTATTTTCTATTGCAGTGAAAGCATGATGTTAATTTTAGCTCTTTTTGTTTGTTTGTTTTTGTCTTTTGCTTCCTGATGCTTTATTTTAACAATGTTGACACAGGATCACTAGATGGATGATCTAATGTAATTTTTAAACGGTTTTATTGTGGTATAATTGATAGACAAAATACTGCACACATATGTATATATGTACTTTGATGAGTTTGGATACATGGACATGCCTATGAAACCATCATCCAACTAAGCCAAGGAGCATACTTATCAGCTTCAAAGATAAATAAATACATGACACAGGTCAAAGAGAGTGTAGGGTGAAACAGCCAAAGCAAGGGAATTGAGACCTTTTGGTATCTTGGGGACACAAGGCTAAAGTGGAGACTTAATGTGGCATTAGGTGACACCATGGTAACAGTGTTCACAGGAAAGCTGCCTCAAGTAAAGCTCTCTACTCCAAATTACTTGGTACAAGATTCTTTTTTCTTCAATGTATTGAAGTTTTAACACAAGCTTCTATAGCTTGTTTAAGCAACTTTCTTTTTTTTTTTAATTAAAGAAAATCACAAAAGAACTTTTTAAATACAATATACATTGGAGCAATGAAACAATTAGAAATAGTTTATTTTTAAATAATGATACTGTCAACAGAATCTAGGCTGGAAATAATTACTTCCTGAGAGACTGTTACACTTTTGAAATAAAGGTTTCTCTGCAATTAAACTAATTTGAAAAAATTTTAAATGAGAAATGGACATCACACAACATTTTTTGTTAAAAAATAGTCTTTCAGTTAATAGATTCAGGTAAATTCTACCAACTCATTTCCTTAACATATAAGCTAATCAGTTTATGAAGTGTAGAAGCAGTAAAGATATATATAAAATAGTAATTCATTCTTTATTTTTCCAGGTGGCTTTAAAATGGCAAACTCAAATTCATAGTATGATAAATATGGAAATGCTTCTTCAATTCAATTTCTATAAATTGAATGTGCATAATAATTTATGCAGAACTATATATTACTTCAGCTTGTGAAAATATTTTTATTAAGTGTTAAAGGTCTTTCAAATCCTTTTTAGGTCAGGCATAGTGGCACATACCTATAATCCCAAAATTTACCCTACTAGACCTTACATTCCACCAGGGACAAGTAGAGGGACAGCAACCACCTGAACTAAAGGTAACAAGTGTTGAAAAATGCTAGGAAGAAAGAGTAAAGTGTATAAAAGGGAAAGTGAATAAGGGAAGTCTTGACTTTTAAAGTTGGATATACGATCAATTTAATGAGATGTGACCAATTTTTTAAGGATACAATAAAATGTCAAAGTGCAATGGAAATAATACAATGGTATGATAGAATATGGTTCTTGAAACTTTTGCTCCAGCATATGTATTGTAAATGTGTGTGTGTGAGAGAGAAAAAGAGAGAGAGAGAGAGTATATTACTTGGTAATTCTTTTCATGGACTGTGGTGAAAACCTTTGAAAGCTAATATTAAAGACCAAATTAACAAGATTTGGAGTAGTAGGTACCACACATTGTCTTTCAGAATGGGAATTACGGTAGAGTTGTAGAGAGAAAGTGGGTTGTGAGCCAAGGGTCTTTTTCAGTGATACCCTCTTCCAGAGGGCAGGATGAGAAACAATGTGGGCATCAGAACTATCTAGATTTAGACAATGAGATATATAGAGCACATATAGAGAGAGAGCATGTCCACACTCCACATGATCCATCTCATCTGGAACCCTTGGACGGTAATGATAAGAAGAAGGGAAAACATAGATTGGGAGTGGAGGATTCAGTAGTGGCTAAAACTGGGGCACCTTAGGAATCTCAGAACATGAGTAAACCAGTAAATACTGGACTGTCAAAGGGCCAGTCTGATCCTTCTTTGTATCTGAAATTCAAGTTGGAGTAGGGAAGAGACTAGAACCCAAGTCTGATCATCAGGACAGTATCTTTCGCCACACCATGATGTCTTCCCAACTAAAGAAAATGACAGCAGCCCATGTTTCGAGGGTTGACGGGTGGGTCATGATGCCAGCAATACTCGGGGCTGGGAACGCACTTTGGCTGTAAGGATTCAGATGTAGAGACGGAAATGTATTTGCTACACAGAAGCATAGACGGGTCACTTCCCAGTATCCTAAACATTCTCCCATATCAAAATCAAGCTTCATGCATCACATCATTGAACTGATTAAGTCCCTGAAGAGTAGACAATGTAGCTAGGGGATTATTTCTCGTTTTGACATGTAGTAGGGAAAACAGGTTAGAATGTTTAATGTGAAATGCACTTTTGTTCATAGCTAACGTCATAGAAACATGGAGTCAATCTGGGCCTCTCTCATGGAAAGATAGAACAAACCCTTTAGATTTTCTTCCAAGCTCCTATGAGAGGCATTACGTATCTCCAGGTGCTGTGAGATTCTCTACTTCTGTTTAAAGTGGATAAAGTCCATCTTTCTTGGAATTTAATCCCCTGGCCCATCTGAGGTGAAACTAAACATATTATGTCATACAGAAAACACAATCCCAACAGAGTCCATAGAAGACCATGCTGAAAACTAATTCCAGCAAGAAAGTTGGCTTTTTGGTAGCAATGGTTGGCAATAACAAGGTGCAACAGTTAAAAGCATGGGTTTAGGTTTGATCTCAGTGAGACCTGGGATTCTACCACACATCCTTGGGTAAGATGCACAACCTTACATAGCCTCAGTTTCTACATCATACTCTTAGGTTAACCTTTCAGGCTGCTATGAGAATTATACAAGGCAATGCCTTGTGAAGAACATGGTAACTGCTCAATAAGCATAAGAATTAAGGTTTAAAAATAACTAGTAACAAAAACAAAGAAAAAATAACTAGTAACAATTGCATTGTCTCTGTCTCATTCTTTTTGCCTTGGCAAGAAATGTATCACTGGTTTTTTAGTTTCTTCTAGTTTACATTTTTTTCCTATCAATGAAGACAAAGTACAATTTGATTTTTCCACTTTTTTTTTTTTTTAAGAAAAAGAGTCATAGATGAGAGTGGAGAGTGGTATTTTTTAGTTGAACTCCCAGCACTCAGGAGGCTGAGGCAGAAGAATCTAGAGTTCAAGGTCAGCCTAGGCTACCCAGCAACACTGTGTCTCAAAAAATAAGCAAGCAAACAAAAGGGTCACAGTTAACCTTCTATCATTTTTGGAAGGCTTGGGTCTCAATTTCTTTTCAAGGACAGTCTGGAATGTGGTAGCCATCCTTCTGGGTAGATCTACTCCAGCCAGAATTTATACAAAGATGAACAAAGGGATCCTAGCCCCGAAACAAACTTTAGATATCATCCCACACAACTCCATCTTGAGACAACTGACACCCAGAGAGGGTGAAAAGAACAATGTTTCAAAGGTCCTGCAGGTTGTCTGTGGCAAGGCAAGATGGCTGTGTTCCTGGAACAGCAAAAGAAAACTTGAGTCATCACAGCCTCTTGATGGGGAAACTCCGGCTTCCCTTCTCTGTGGAGGAGCAGGGGCTATTGAATGTTGCTCACAAAAAAAAGAAGAAAACTAAAACAAAACAAAACAAAAAACCTACCCTTTTCTTTAATGTAGAATAAATAATTTGCTAATTTCCTTATCCCAAGTGAGAATTCAATGATTTATGCCCACTTTCCCTCTTTGAAAAGATAATACCTATATGGTAAATAATTTCCACATGCTCTCATTTAATCCTCCTAACATAACAACCCCATGGAATATCATACTATCCCTTTTCTTAACAGAGAAGGAAATGGTGACATTATATTATACATTGATTTGCTACTGAATGTTTGTTTCCATTATTAGAATGAACGACCTATGAGAGTAGGATCTTTGTATATTTCAAAGTCTAACACAGTGCCTGGCACACAGAGTGCTCAGGAATGGATAAATAAAGAAATGTTAATAGAGAATTAAGTATCATACTTAAATGTACGTAGTATGCAATTTTGGTGATAAAAAAGAAATGGTGCAAGATAAATTAGTAATTTCATGGCAGGGGGTGGTGGCTCAAACCTGTAATCCTAGCTACTTGGGAGTTAGAGATCAAGAGGATTGCAATTTCATGGTAGCCTGGGCAAAAAATTTGTTGAGACCCCCATCTCATCCAATGTCTGGGCACAGTGCTCTGCCCCTTGTCATCCCAGGTACACCAAGAAGCACAAATAGGAAGATCACCATCCAGGCCAGCCTTGGCAAAAAGCAAGACCTGATCTTAAAAATAGCCAACAGAAAAACGGCTGGTAGAGTGGCTCAAGCAGTAGAGTGCAGGCCTCATAAGCATGAGGCTATGAAATTAGTAGTTTTTTGTAGGTGATTTTATTTTTCTATCTAGCTTTACTTTCTTTAAGCACATACACATTTAATTGCCTACAGAGAATTACTTTATAGATTCTTGAGTATAGCTGGAAATGGTAATTCATATGAAGATCTCAATAGGAACAAAATTACCCAGAAAATCATTCTTTAAAAAGCTGCAGCCACAAGGAAATTTAAGGAATTAATCATATTTGTCCAAATCAAATATACCATTAAGTTCACTGTTTCAGTCATTGTAATGGATTCAGCTCAATCTTTTGAGGTTAATTTTTTGTATTTATTACTGTTGTACTGAGGGTACACTGTGACATTTACAAAGTTCTTAAAATATATCATAATTGAATCCATCCCCTCCATCATTCTCCTTTATCCCTCCTCCTCCCATTCCTGGGATAGTTTCAACAGGTCTCATTTTTCCATTATCATTCATGTGTACATTGAGGTTAATTTGTTATCGAAGGCACATATAGAAGATTGACTTTACTAGTTTGTACTTATGTGAACACAAACAACCCTTCAGTACCTCTCCCCAAGAATTGAGGCAAAGTTCAGGGAGGTTGTAATTTTCAAAGTATCTTTAAACTTTTAAAGACAGATGCTACACAAAACCTTCCAAAGGACAACAGGGCAAAGATAGATAGATAGATAGATAGATAGATAGATAGATAGATAGATAGATAGATAGATAGACATATATATATACCAATGCATTCCTTCAAGCCTATGATTCCACTTTTAGCATTTATCCTGAGGAATCATTAAAAATATAAGAAAACTTGAATGCATAAATTTATTCTGTAAATCTGGAAATCATTGTAGTTCAAAAAGAAAATTAGTTAAATAAATTAAGCTCTAGCCTCATAATGGAATGTTATGCATTCATTAGAAAGAGTACTTAATGATGTACAAAGTTGTTCATGATATATTTTAAAATAACAAAGCAGGCTACAAAACAGGATTAGTCATGCTTCCAATTTTATAGGATACATGTGCATGTGTGTATATCTGAAAAATATATATCAAGCTCTCGAATGTGATTTCCTTTAGGACAAAGAATTGGATATTTTAAAACTTTTGCTTATCTGCACTTCTGCGTTTTCAGTAATTAATATATATGGCTTTTGAAATAAGAAACCTTATTTTAGAAAAGAATAGGCACAAGTCTGTAGCTCTCCAGTCCCTGGTTACAGTTGTTATTCTTCTGGCTCAATCACTTCTTCTCCCTAATGCTTCTGCCCTTTCAACAGATCATCTTCTCCCAACTTTCCTATCGACATTCATGATGGTCACTTTGCCTGCATTACTTAAGTGACTCTATCATACCCGCTTTGTAATCTTTCATAAATGTCAGGATTTTCCACAAAAGTTACTTTTTGGAGAAAGGAATAGAGTTACACCTATCATCTCTTTCAGTTCTCAGAATATGGAACTGAAAGAACTGAATGTGAGGGATCCTGGGAAATTTTAGATCCAAATTTCCCTTTTGCCTCTAAACTTCTCTCCTTACAAGTTTATCATGAAGAGAGGTAATGTACATGTGTGTCATAGACAGACAAGCTTTGTCCATTCTGAATACAAGCCCTGTGCAAAAAGGAACTGAAGTCTTTCTGTTGTAGTGACTATTGTTTTAATATGTCTCCATCTCTCATTTCCAGTTACGTTACTTTGTGTTAACTTTTCATTTTATTTTACTTTTGTGGTGCTGGGGTTTGAATTCAGGGCCTTGCACTTACTAAGCAGGTGTTCTACTCCTTGAGACATACCCCAGCAACTTTGTATTTTCCTTTTTGAGCCTGGACCAGGTATGGGATCCTATGTCAGATGTGTTATATGTCACCACCACTTATTCCCATTTTACAAGTGTTTTGCTAACATGTGTTCAGTACGTTGCTTTGTGTAGCATTTTATTTTTTTTTCCTTTTTCTTTTATTATTCGTATGTGCATACAAGGCTTGGTTCATTTCTCCCCCCTGCCCCCACCCCCTCCCTTACCACCCAGTCTGCCCCCTCCCTCTCCCCCCCCAATACCCAGCAGAAACTATTTTGCCCTTATTTCTAATTTTGTTGTAGAGATAGTATAAGCAATAATAGGAAGGAACAAGGGTTTTTGCTGGTTGAGATAAGGATAGCTATACAGGGCATTGACTCACATTGATTTCCTGTGCGTGGGTGTTACCTTCTAGGTTAATTCTTCTTGAACTAACCTTTTCTCTAGTACCTGGTCCCCTTTTCCTATTGGCCTCAGTTGCTTTTAAGGTATCTGCTTTAGTTTCTCTGCGTTGAGGGCAACAAATGCTAGCTAGTTTTTTAGGTGTCTTACCTATCCTCACCCCTCCCTTGTGTGCTCTCGCTTTTATCATGTGCTCATAGTCCAATCCCCTTGTTGTGTTTGCCCTTGATCTAATGTCCACATATGAGGGAGAACATACGATTTTTGGTCTTTTGGGCCAGGCTAGCCTCACTCAGAATGATGTTCTCCAATTCCATCCATTTACCAGCGAATGATAACATTTCGTTCTTCTTCATGGCTGCATAGAATTCCATTGTGTATAGATACCACATTTTCTTAATCCATTCGTCAGTGGTGGGGCATCTTGGCTGTTTCCATAACTTGGCTATTGTGAATAGTGCCGCAATAAACATGGATGTGCAGGTGCCTCTGGAGTAACAGTCTTTTGGGTATATCCCCAAGAGTGGTATTACTGGATCTAATGGTAGATCGATGTCTAGCTTTTTAAGTAGCCTCCAAATTATTTTCCAGAGTGGTTGTACTAGTCTACATTCCCACCAACAGTGTAAGAGGGTTCCTTTTTCCCCGCATCCTCGCCAACACCTGTTGGTGGTGGTGTTGCTGATGATGGCTATTCTAACAGGGGTGAGGTGGAATCTTAGCGTGGTTTTAATTTGCATTTCCTTTATTGCTAGGGATGGTGAGCATTTTTTCATGTGTTTTCTGGCCATTTGAATTTCTTCTTTTGAGAAAGTTCTGTTTAGTTCACTTGCCCATTTCTTTATTGGTTCATTAGTTTTGGGAGAATTTAGTTTTTTAAGTTCCCTGTATATTCTGGTTATCAGTCCTTTGTCTGATGTATAGCTGGCAAATATTTTCTCCCACTCTGTGGGTGTTCTCTTCAGTTTAGAGACCATTTCTTTTGATGAACACAAGCTTTTTAGTTTTATGAGGTCCCATTTATCTATGCTATCTCTTAGTTGCTTTGCTGCTGGGGTTTCATTGAGAAAGTACTTACCTATACCTACTAACTCCAGAGTATTTCCTATTCTTTCCTGTATCAACTTAAGAGTTTGGGGGTCTGATATTAAGATCCTTGATCCATTTTGAGTTAATCTTGGTATAGGGTGATATACATGGATCTAGTTTCAGTTTTTTGCAGACTGCTAACCAGTTTTCCGAGCAGTTTTTGTTGAAGAGGCTGCTAATTCTCCATCGTATATTTTTAGCTCATTTGTCAAAGATAAGTTGGTTATAGTTGTGTGGCTTCATATCTGGGTCCTCTATTCTGTTCCACTGGTCTTCATGTCTGTTTTTGTGCCAGTACCATGCTGTTTTTATTGCTATTGCTTTGTAATATAGTTTGAAGTCAGGTATTGTGATACCTCCAGCATTGTTCTTTTGACTGAGTATTGCCTTGGCTATTCGTGGTCTCTTGTTTTTCCATATAAATTTAACAGTAGATTTTTCAATCTCTTTAATGAATGTCATTGGAATTTTGATGGGAATTGCATTAAACATGTAGATTACTTTTGGGAGTATCGACATTTTTACTATGTTGATTCTACCAATCCATGAGCATGGGAGATCTCTCCACTTTTATAGTCTTCCTCAATCTCTTTCTTCAGAAGTGTATAGTTTTCCTTGTAGAGGTCTTTCACATCTTTTGTTAGATTTACACCTAGGTATTTGATTTTTTTTGAGGCTATTGTAAATGGAATTGTTTTCATACATTCTTTTTCCGTTTGCTCATTGTTAGTGTATAGAAATGCTAATGATTTTTCTACGTTGATTTTATATCCTGCTACCTTGCTATAGCTATTGATGATGTCTAGAAGTTTCTGAGTAGAGTTTTTTGGGTCTTTAAGGTATAGGATCATGTCTTCTGCAAATAGGGATATTTTGACAGTTTCTTTACCTATTTGTATTCCTTTTATTCCTTCTTCTTGCCTAATTGCTCTGGCTAGGAATTCCAGTACTATGTTGAATAGGAGTGGAGATAGTGGGCATCCTTGTCTGGTTCCTGATTTTAGAGGGAATGGTTTCAGTTTTTCTCTGTTAAGTATAATGCTGGCTGTAGGTTTGTCACATAGCTTTTATAATGTTGAGGAACTTTCCTTCTATTCGTAGTTTTCTTAGAGCTTTTATCATGAAATGATGTTGGATCTTATCAAAGGCTTTTTCTGCATCTATTGAGATGATCAAGTGGTTTTTGTCTTTGCTTCTGTTAATGTGGTTTATTACGTTTATTGATTTTCGTATGTTGAACCACCCCTGCATCCCTGGGATGAAGCCTACTTGGTCGTGGTGAATAATCTTTTTGATGTGTTGCTGAATTCGGTTTGCCATTATTTTGTTGAGGATTTTTGCATCAGTGTTCATTAAGGAGATTGGCCTATATTTCTCCTTTTTGGAGGTGTCTTTGCCTGGTTTTGGGATAAGTGTAATACTGGCTTCATAAAATGTGTTTGGCAGTTTTCCTTCCCTTTCTATTTCGTGGAACAGTTTAAGAAGGGTTGGTATCAGTTCTTCTTTAAAGGTCTGATAGAATTCAGCAGAGAATCCATCAGGTCCTGGACTTTTCTTTTTAGGGGGACTCTTGATTGCTGCTTCAATTTCATTTTGTGTTGTAGGTCTATTCAGGTGATTAATTTCCTCTTGGTTCAGTTTTGGATGATCATATGTATCTAGAAATCTGTCCATTTCTTTTAGATTTTCAAATTTATTTGAATATATGTTCTCAAAGTAGTCTCTGATGATTTCCTGGACCTCCAAGGTGTTTGTTGTTATCTCCCCTTTTGCATTCCTAATTCTACTAATTTGGGTTTTTTCTCTCCTCATTTTAGTCAGGTTTGCCAGGGGTCTATCGATCTTGTTTATTTTTTCAAAGAACCAACTTTTTGTTTCATTAATTCTTTGTATGTTTTTTTTGGTTTCTATTTCATTGATTTCAGCTCTTATTTTTATTATTTCTCTTCTTCTATTTGTTTTGGGATTTGCTTGTTCTTGTTTTTCTAGGAGTTTGAGATGTATCATTAGGTCATTGATTTGGGATCTTTCAATCTTTTTAATATATGCACTCATGGCTATAAACTTTCTTCTCAAGACTGCCTTAGCTGTGTCCCATAGGTTCCGGTAGGTTGTGTTTTCATTTTCATTGACTTCCAGGAACTTTTTAATTTCCTCTTTTATTGCATCGATGATCCATTCTTCATTAAGTAATGAGTTATTTAGTTTCCAGCTGTTTGCATGTTTTTTGTCTTTACTTTTGTTGTTGAGTTCTACTTTTACTGCATTGTGGTCAGATAGTATGCATGGTATTATTTCTATTTTCTTATATTTGCTGAGGCTTGCTTTGTGCCCTAGGATATGATCTGTTTTGGAGAAGGTTCCAAGGGCTGCTGAGAAGAATGTACATTGTGTAGAGGTTGGATGAAATTTTCTGTAGACATCAAGTAGGTCCATTTGATCTATTGCATATTTTAGATCTTGGATTTCTTTATTGATTTTTTGTTTGGATGACCTATCTATTGATGATAATGGGGCGTTAAAGTCTCCCACAACCACTGTGTTGGCGTTTATATATGCTTTTAGGTCTTTCAGGGTATGTTTGATGAAATTGGGTGCGTTGACATTGGGTGCATACAGATTGATGATTATTATTTCCTTTTTGTCTATTTCCCCTTTTGTTAGTATGGAATGGCCTTCTTTATCTCGTTTGATCAATGTAGGTTTGAAGTCTACTTTGTCAGAGATAAGTATTGCTACTCCTGCCTGTTTTCGGGGGCCATTGGCTTGGTAAATCTTCTTCCAGCCTTTCATCCTAAGCATATGCTTATTTCTGTCGGTGAGATGGGTCTCCTGTAAGCAACAAATTGTTGGATCTTCTTTTTTAATCCATTTTGTCAAATGGTGTCTTTTGATGGGTGAATTAAGTCCATTAACATTAAGCGTTAGTACTGATAGGTATGTGGTGATTCCTGCCATTTAGTTGTCTTAGTTGTTTGAAGGTTTGATTGTGTGTACCTAACTTGATGTTACTCTCTACTGTCTTGCTTTTTCTTTTCCTGTAGTTTGGTGCTGCCTGCCTTTTCATGGTTAAGTTGGGTGTCACTTTCTGTGTGCAGAATCCCTTGAAGAATCTTTTGTAATGGTGGCTTTGTGGTCACATATTGTTTTAGTTTCTGCTTATCATGGAAGACTTTTATTGCTCCATCTATTTTGAATGATAGCTTTGCTGGGTAGAGTATCCTGGGGTTGAAGTTATTTTCATTCAGTGCCCAGAAGATCTCACCCCACGCTCTTCTTGCTTTTAATGTTTCTGTTGAGAAGTCTGCTGTGATTTTGATGGGTTTACCTTTGTATGTTACTTGTTTTTTCTCTCTTACAGCCTTCAATATTCTTTCCTTAGTTTCTGAACTTGTTGTTTTAATGATGATATGTCGTGGAGTAGTTCTATTTTGATCTGGTCTGTTTGGTGTCCTGGAGGCCTCTTGCATCTGTATGGGAATATCTTTCTCTAGATTTGGGAAATTTTCCGTTATTATTTTGTTGAATATATTACGCATTCCCTTCGCTTTCACCTCTTCTCCTTCTTCGATGCCCATGATTCTCAAGTTTGGTCTTTTGATGGAGTCAGTGAGTTCTTGCATTTTCTTTTCACAGGTCTTGAGTTGTTTAATTAATAGTTCTTTGGTTTTTCCTTTAATTACCATTTCATTTTCAAGTTCTGAGATTCTGTCTTCTGTTTGTTCTATTCTGCTGGATTGGCCTTCTGTTTTGTTTTGCTGTTCTGTTTCATTCTTTTTTCTGAGGTTTTCCATATCCTGGCAGTTTTCCTCTTTAATGTTGTCTATTTTTGTCCTGAGTTCATTTATCCATTTATTCATTGTGTTCTCTCTTTCACTTTGGTGTTTATACAGTGCTTCTATGGTTTCCTTTATTTCTTCTTTTGCTTTTTCAAATTCTCTATTTTTATTGTCTTGGAATTTCTTGAGTGTCTCCTGTACATTTTGGTTGACCCTATCCAGTATCATCTCTATAAAATTCTCATTGAGTACCTGTAGTATGTCTTCTTTTAAATTATTCTTGTGGGCTTCATTGGGTCCTTTGGCATAGTTTATCTTCATTATGTTGGAGTCTGGATCTGAGTTTCTGTTCTCTTCATTCCCCTCTGGTTCCTGTACTAATTTTTTGCTATGGGGAAACTGGTTTCCATGTTTTTTCTATCTTCCCGTCATTGTCGTTGGTGTAGTTACTGTCCCTGTACTGTGTGCAATTAAGTATTTTCTAGCTTGTAATAATAACAATGGTAATATTTAGAATGGAAGGGTGAGCTGAGATGGAAAGCAAGAAGTTAAAGAAAAGGGGAAAACAAATATACAGACAAGAGGGAGAAAGCAGAACAAGGTATCAGACAAGAGAGTTTCAAAGGTATAAACAGAGAGCATTAGTGTACTAATCGACAGTAAGCTGAACAGACATTAGAGAGACAGAGAGAGGATTGAAAATCAAAGATAAAAAAAATAAAAAATAAGTAAATGAAAGAAATATCTATATATAAAAATGAATTAAAATAAAATGGAAAATAGAAAATTAAAAAACAAAAAACAAAAAACAAAAAACTTCCAAGTTTACATGCAATGCAGTTTCAGTCTTAATAATTTGGGTGTCTGTCTCAATCTACAGTCCTGGAGTTGGTGCCTCAGATGTTGTTCTGTAGTTGTCTCATCAAGGGGGATGCATAAAGTAGAACAAAACTACACACTCACACACAAACACACACACACACACAAAAAAGCCTCACCAAGTGTCCCCAGTTCAAATGCAATACAGTTTCAGTAAGTTTTTCGGCTTGCAGGTGTAATTCGGTTGTTCTCTCATGAAAGATAGGGAGAAAAAGAAAAAAAAAGAGTCTGGAGACCGTTCTGAGAGTGGTATCTGCAACTGTGGCTTGCCTGCCTGCTGCTCTCAGCCTGTAGCTGGCGGCGTTATTTATGCAGATCTCTGGGGTGAGCTAGCACTCACCTGGTCCCACAGGCTTTGTTTGCTCAGAGTTCTCCTGTGCGGGAGCCTCTGCTACAGGCTTTCCCCTTTCCAAGCACTGGGAAAGGTGACACTGCCCCGCGTTGTCAGGCCTGCATGTTTATTTACAGTTCTTGTGGGAGGTGGGTCTTCCCCCCTCTCCTGTGCAGTTTTCCTCCCACTGCCACTTTCACAAGCTTTCCTGCTCCTGATTACTGGGCGGTGCTGCTGCTCCTGCCAGCCACCATGTTTATTTACAGTTCACCTGGGAGGTGGTTCTTCCCTCCTCTCCTGTGGAGTTTTCCTCCCTCCGCCACTCTCACAAGCATCCCCGCTCCTGGTTGCTGGGCGCGCGCCCCGCTCCCGCCAGAGGCTCTCTGGCCCAACCGGCTTGTTTATTTACAGTCCTGGGAAGGATTCCCTTCCCCCAATCTTCAGCGCTCAGGGTGCCCCGCCCTCTTTCCAGCGTGTCTTAACTCTTCTTATTGCTTAGTACTCAGTTTCTCTTTTTTTTTTTTCCCTGGGTGGAGGTCAGTCTGTCCAGGAGGCTATGCTGTTCTGGCCCAGGCTTGTCTGTGGGAGAACCGCGGTACCGCGAAGCTCACCTAGTCCGCGTCTTCCCAGTGGGTGCCGGCCACTGGCGGCCTGGGGTCCCTCTTTGTTTCTCCGTTTAACGTGAAGTGGAGATTCTCTGCACTGGCTGGAGATGTGGAGGGGTCAGTTTTGCCTCTTCTCAGTGATTATGCCTGCAAAGTGTGTCTCCAGCGTCTCTCCAAGATTTCACCATAGGAGGCTCGCTTTCTGCTTCCTCCCTCTAGCCGCCATCTTGGAATCCTCTCTGTCTGGTCTCTTGTGTAACATTTTAAAATTTATTAATTCATTTGATCCTATGATGGTGACACTATTATAATAATTATTATTCCTATTTTACAGATGAGGAAACTAAGATTCAGGGAAAGTAACAAACTCTCAAAAGACTCACTGAGAATTAGAGCTGGAATGGGAACATGACTTGTCTGTCTTCCAAAACTCTGACTCAAGGGTTTACATCTTCTCTGCAGCAAGGGCTTTGTGGGTTGTTATTATTATTGCCACAGCAGTTAACGTCCATAAGGAATACTGAGTGTTATGTGATTCAAAGGCAAATAAAACAAGAGAGAAGTCAACAAACCTGAAGCAAACCAGTCATGAAAGGTACAAGGGCTGAGCTTCTCAGCTGAATTCTCCTGTCACAGACGAGAGGTTGGCTGTGACAGGTTACTCTCACCCAGAAGTGAACATTTCAGAATGCTGATTTCTCTTAGATCAGAAACACCTTGCTTCCTCTCAAACCAAGCACAAATTCAAAATCAATCACTCAGAAGCTGTTTAAAAGTATCTCAGTCATCAAAGTACATTATATACATCGATGAAAATACTAGAATGAAACCCATTACTTTATACAATAAAAAGTCTCTAAAAATGATTATAAAAAATTCCAATCTTATGGATTTTCCTAAAACATTGTAAATTGGCTGCTCTCAGATAAAGGTGGCTGAGCAACCAGGCTTCTTAGCAACCTATGGGATTTCTAGAAATTATTCAGTTACCTGTGGCACTTTTGGAGCTCTTCACTGCAATTTGACTTTAAATCTTTTTTTTCCTCTATCATCTGCTGCGCTGGCTCACGGGACAACTATATGCTGGATTCTCACTGCCTCCTTCTAGAATCTCAGGTACTTCATCTGTATGCTTCTGTTTTTTTGCTTCCCTTGTAACTCCTACAACCACTTCCCTGTGGCTTAGACCATATGGTTTTTATCTATTTGTGAACAGCAAACCAAACCAGGGCTAGATATGTACACTGAACATTTTTTAATGGCTCCTTCTTTGTGACTGGAACCTTGTGGCACAAATGACTAACTGACCCCCAAAGACTCATGCTCTCCTTTCACAGGGAAAAGCAGTTGATGGACCATGATTGCCAAGCAGGAATGACATTCCCCATCTCTCCTGGTGTATTCATGGATCTCATAAGCAGTCCTCACCAATGGAATGTGATGGAAGTCACACAGCACTCTTGAGTCAAGGTATTTAAGAACTGGATACACAATATTTTACTCTTTTTTCTTTCTGGCTATTGGCAGAATGATGACAGAATTAAAAAATCACAAGATGGCAAAGCCAGAAGATGGAAGCTGGCTGGGTCCCTGAGTTATTGCTTATCAGAGAGCCATCTGACCTGCATCAAACTGGAAGTTAAGCATGAAATAAGTTTTGTTGGGTTAAGTTGTTGAGTTTTGGAGATCCTTTCAACAGCTAGCATACCTTGATGAGACTGGGCCTACAGCCCTGATATTCCTCATTAGGCCAGAATCCTGTAATTAGAGGAGCTTCAGTCTGCTATAGGATTAATGCGGCAGAGGTGTCCTGGTGCCACTGAGGAAGTTCTGTCACTAATTCACACCCAAGAAACTGTTGAGAGCTGTGACAGACCACTAGTTGCCCATTAATATCATCAGCCCCTTCGTTCTATCTCAGTCCTAGGCTTGTTGGCGGTGACAACATGTTGAGGTAATACAAACTACATCTTCCCACCTCTCTTATAGATAGAAGTGATGCAGCTCTGGACAACAAAATACATAAACAAATGTCATTTTGTGAGTTTCTGGAAAAGTTTCTTATTAAAAAGGAGAGAAACTAGCCAGAGAAACTGTGGTTAGCTCTTCCAGACACATAGCTGTCTTCCATAGGTCAAAAGGTCTTTTGCTTTCCCTCATCTTCTTGTCTCAAGTATTGATTCAGTGTACAGTTCTAAGAGCCATTTTGTGACCATGAGGATGAAGACACACACTAAGAATGATGGAACTAAAGGATGAAAAGAACCTGGGTCTCCAGTGTCACCTTAGATCATATCACTAAGTGTAGACTGTCAACCACTGGAATTCTTACTAAGAAAAAAAAACCCCCTAATTTGTGTAAGCCGTTGTGAAGTTTGATTGTTCCTTGTAGCAGCTAAAAGCAATCCTAATGGAGATGGGAGTGATCCTTTTAACACTCCCTATGGTACCTAAGCTTCCTAATATGCTAGTCTCTCCGTTCTCTTTTTTTCTTCTACTCATTTTTCATTCTTCCCATCCCATAACTTACCCTGGATAGCAGTAGTCACTGAACTTCGAAGCTCATTTGGTAACTTGGCGATGAAGAGTTCATTGACTCTTTTCTGAGTCATTTACTTTACCCTCAAATCTTGCACCTTTGAGTGGGACATGTGGGAATTCTCAGGCATTTTCTCTCTCTGAAACTCTCAAACTGCTGCTTCTTTTCCCAACCAGACAGCTATGTGATCTGGGCTCCATAAATATAATTATGGGATTTAAGAGAAAACGAAGAAGTTATTAAATTCATTCACCTGCCTCTAGGCAGGACTGTGGTTAGCTCTTCCAGACACATAGCTGTCTTCCATAGGTCGAAAGGTCTCTCACAAAGCATGACTCACTTGCTGTCTTTGAAGAAGTCAGTACAATCTTTTCTCAGTTTCTCTACCAGTAAAATAGTCACTGAGCTGTGAATAGGGAAAGGCAAGACTCTGCTTAACCACCCTCAGAGGTACAGGATGACTTTCCCTGTTGGATGCTGTGGTAGGTTAAAATGGTCAGATATTCTGCAGTTTCTTCTATCAAGAGGTTGAGTCTACTTCTTTAACCCTTGAAGCTGGGTTGCCTGTGACTTGCTGTGATCAAGGAGGTGGTGGTTGACTTAGAGACCCAAATTTAAGTCTCAAGAAGACTTGCAGCTTCTACCTTCACATCTTAGAATGTTCCCTCTACTAAGTAAGATTTAAGGAAGGCCAGGTGGACCACTGAGTGATGAGAGATCATGTGAAGAGGCAAGGGCCCCACTGACAGTCAGCACCAAGTTGCTGGACTCATGAAAGAGGTCATCTTCCCACTTCACCTGAGCCATCAGGTAACTGTGGCCACATAAATGGCTTCAGTAGACCAGCAGAAGAACTGTGCACCTGAGCCCAACCCCAGCTTCTAACCCACAGAAACATGAGAAATAACAGTTGTTTTAAGTTGTGAAATTTTAGGGTGGTATATTGCTTTCCAAGGGCTGCCACAACAATTTACCACAAAGTGAGTACCTAAAATTACAGAAATTTATTCTCTCACAGTTCTGAAGGCCAGAGTCGGAAACAAAATATCACCAGGGCCATTCCCAGAAAGGGTTAGGGAAGAGTTCTTCTTGACTCTTCTAGCTTCCATGGGCTGTTGGGAGCCCTTGACATTTCTTCACCTGTAGTGTGATAACCCTAATCTCTACTTCTGCCTTCCTATGACCGGCTCTGTATTCCTGGGTCTCTTCTTATAAATATACCAGTGACTGGATTTACAGCCAAGCCCAATCTCGTATGACCTCGTCTTAACTTGATTATACCCGCAAAGACCTTTTTTCCAAATAAGATCACATTTACAGGTGCCAGGGCTTAGAACTTTTTTGGGGCTGGCGACACATTTCAACTCACCACAGGTGCTTTGCTAAGCAGCAAGATGTAATTACAGAAGTACAGTAACTTTTCTACTTAGAACATGTGAAGATAGATTTAAAGATATAAAGCTGAAAAGATTAACACATTCTTAAAGATAATACAATATATGACAGTGCCATTGAGCGTTTCAAAATCTCCTGTGCAGAAGATGTCTAAATAGAATCTTTTACTTACTGTTAGAAGTCCTAATGCTAGAGTGAAATTTGTTACACATTAGACAGCATCAGGGATCCTGATCAACTTTATCCAGAGGTATGAGTTATTATATTGTTGCAGGAGGTTGCTAGCTGAGATACCAGACATTGAGGCAGATTAGCAGGAAGCAACATTTTATTGTGCCAGCACAGACCCAGCAGACTCATGTCCAAAGACTAAGCCCCGAGAACAAAGGGGGCTCATCTTATATACCCTTGGAAGCAGGTTATAGAAGCAAAAAGCAAGGTCTAATCCATATATGATTATGTTTAATTTTATTGGCTACTTTACCCTGGTGCTATGTGACTTTTCCCCTCCTCAGTGCTACCTGACCTTCCTCATGTTCAAATTTCTCAGTTTACATCTTTCTGCTATGCCATTCCTACCTCCCTGCTACTGCCTCAGGACTCAGGCCTAATCTGTTTTCTTCTGATCCTCCTCCCTGCTGCATTATTTCCCCCTTTGATGCTTGGACCCACCTAGGGTCAAAGAGCATCATCTTGATCTAGGGGTTTGTATTTTTATAGCATCATTACATGTGTGACCATTTTTTGTTTGTTTGTTTGTTTTTATAACAGCCTTTATAATAGTTTTGATAAACCACAGCACCAGGGGAAGCAGGCAGGGAAATATTAAGCATGCTCCCAGGAGCAGGCCCATTGACTCTATCAGGGTTTTGAATCTAAAGCAGAAAACCACCCTCCAAACAGTCATTGGAATCTCATCCTCTCCAAGTCTGGACGGGGACATGGGCAAGCTTTTTCATTCTGTCTGTGATCTCTTCTATGACCTTTTCTGTGTTTTGGAAAAGCAGTCTCATTAAAAGGCTCTCGTGGGTTCAGCTCCCTGGCTTCCCAAGACCAATGGTCTCCCATGTTGGTCCCCCACAAACATAGCATGAAGTAACATTCAGTGTCTGGGCTCAGCCAGTGACTCAGCCAGTGAGAGGAACAAGTTTTTAGCTTTGGCAGAGATGGAAAATTAACTCCTCATCTCCTTCTAAAAGGAGTGAAAAACTTGGTAGGAGGAACTCTCATGGGTAACAGTTACTAATTTGAGATGTATCAGATTCTCAGGGTCAAGACCCTTTTTATCTATTTTTATTTATTTATTTTTATTCATATATGCATACAATGTTTGGGTCATTTCTCTCCCCTTTCCCCACCCCTGCCCTTACTCCCTCTGTCCCCTCCCTCTCCCGCCCACCCCCTCACTACCCAGCAGAAACTATTTTGCCCTTATTTCTAATTTTGTTGTAGAGAGAGTATAAGCAATAATAGGAAGGACCAAGGGTTTTTGCCAATTGAGATAAGGATAGCTATACAGCGAGTTGACTCACATTGATTACCTGTGCATGTGTGTTACCTTTTAGGTTAATTCTTCTTGACCTGACCTTTTCTCTAGTTCCTGGTCCCCTTCTCCTATTGGCCTCAGTTGCTTTAAAGTATCTGCTTTAGTTTCTCTTGAGGGCAACAAATGCTAGCTAGTTTTTAGGTGTCTTACCTATCCTCATACCTCCCTCATGTGCTCTCACTTTATTTTGGGATAAGTGTAATACCAGCTTCATAAAACATGTTTGGCAGTTTTCCTTCCCTTTCTATTTCATGGAACAGTTTAAGAAGGGTTGGTATCAGTTCTTCTTTAAAGGTCTGATAGAATTCAGCAGAGAATCCATCAGATCCTGGACTTTTCTTTTTGGGGAGACTTTTGATTGCTGCTTCAATTTCATTTTGTGTTATAGATCTAGTCAGGTGATTAATATCCTCTTGGCTCAGTTTTAGATGATCATATGTATCTAGAAATCTGTCCATTTCTTTAAGTTTTTGAATTTATTAGAATATAGGTTCTCGAAGTAGTCTCTGATGATTTCCTGGACCTCCAAGGTGTTTGTTGTTATCTCCCCTTTTGCATTCCTGATTCTACTAATTTGGGTTTTTTCTCTCCTCATTTTAGTCAGGTTTGCCAGGGGTCTGTCGATCTTGTTTATTTTTTCAAAGAATCAACTTTTTGTTTCATTAATTCTTTGTATGGTTTTTTTGGTTTCTATTTCATTGATTTCAGCTCTTATTTTTATTATTTCTCTCCTTCTATTTGTTTTGGGATTTGCTTGTTCTTGTTTTTCTAGGAGTTTGAGATGTATCATTAGGTCATTGATTTGAGATCTTTCAGTCTTTTTAATATATGCACTCATGGCTATAAACTTTCCTCTCAGGACTGCCTTTGCTGTGTCCCATAGGTTCCAGTAGGTTGTGTTTTCATTTTCATTGACTTCCAGGAACTTTTTAATTTCCTCTTTTATTTCATCAATGACCTGTTGCTCATTAAGCAATGAGTTATTCAGTTGCCAGCTGTTTGCATGTTTTTTGTCTTTACTTTTGTTGTTGAGTTATAGTTTTATTGCATTGTGATCAGATAGAATGCATGGTATTATTTCTATTTTCTTATATTTGCTGAGACTTGCTTTGTGCCCTAGGATATGATCTATTTTGGAGAAGGTTCCATGGGCTGCTGAGAAGAATGTATATTATGTAGAAGTTGGATGAAATGTTCTGTAGACATCAAGTAGGTACATTTGATCTATTGTATATTTTAGATCTAGATTTCTTTATTGACTTTTTGTTTGGAGACCTATCTATTGATGATAACGGGGTGTTAAAGTCTCCCACAACCACTGTGTTGGAGTTAATATATACTTTTAGGTCATTCAGGGTATGTTTGATGAAATTGGGTGCATTGACATTGGGTATATATAGGTTGATAATTATTATTTCCTTTTGGTCTAGTTCCCCTTTTATTAGTATGGAATGTCCTTCTTTATCTCATTTGATCAATGTAGGTTTGAAGTCTACTTTGTCAGAGGTAAGTATTGCTACTCCTGCCTGTTTTCGGGGGCCACTGGCTTGGTAAATCTTCTTCCAGCCTTTCATCCTAAGCCTATGCTTATTTCTGTTGGTGAGATGGGCCTCCTGTAAGCAACAAATTGTTGGATCTTCCTTTTTAATCCATTTCGTCAAATGGTGCCTTTTGATGGGTGAATTAAGTCCGTTAACATTAAGTGTTAGTACTGATAGGTATGTGGTGATTCCTGTCATTTAGTTGTCTTAGTTGTTTGAAGGTTTGATTGTGTGTACCTAAGTTGAGGTTACTCTCTACTTTCTTGCTTTTTCTTTTCCTGTAGTTTGGTGCTGCCTGTCCTTTCATGGTTATGTTGGGTTCACTTCCTGTGTGCAGAAATTCTTGAAGAATCTTTTGTAGTGGTGGCTTTGTGGTCGTATATTGTTTTAGTTTCTGCTTATCATGGAAGACTTTTATTGCTCCATCTATTTTGAATGATAGTTTTGCTGGGTAGAGTATCCTGGGTTTGAATTTATTTTCATTCAGTGCCCAGAAGATTTCACCCCAAGCTCTTCTTGTTTTTAAAGTTTCTGTTGAGAAGTCTGCTGTGATTTTGATGGGTTTACCTTTGTATGTGTTTGTTTTTTCTCTCTTACAGTCTTCAGTATTCTTTCTCAGGTCTCTATATTGGTTGTTTTAATGATAATATGCTGTGGGGTAGATCTATTTTGGTCTGGTCTGTTTGGTGTTCTGGAGGCCTCTTGCATCTCTATGGGAATAGTTTTCCCTAGATTTAGGAAATTTTCTGTTATTATTTTGTTGAATATATTATGCATTCCCTTTGCTTGCACCTCTTCTCCTTCTTCAATGCCCGTGATTCTCAGGTTTGTTCTTTTGATGGAGTCAGTGAGTTCTTGCATTTTCTTTTTAGAGGTCTTGGGTTGTTTAACTAATAGTTCTTTGGTTTTTCCTTTAATTACCATTTCGTCTTTGAGTTCTGAGATTCTGTCTTCTGTTTGTTCTATTCTGCTGGATTGGCCTTCCATTTTGTTTTGCAATTCTGTTTCATTCTTTTTTCTGAGCTTTTCCATATCCTGAGTTGTTTCCTTTTAACGTTGTCTATTTTTGTTCTGAGTTCATTTATCTCTTTATTAATTGTGTTCTTTGTTTCAGTTTGGTGTTTATATAGTGCTTCTATGGTTTCTTTTATTTCTTCTTGTGCTTTTTCGAATTCTCTACTTTTGTTGTATTGGAATTTCTTGAGTGTCTCCTGTACATTTTGGTTGACCCTATCCAGTATCATCTCTATAAAATTCTCATTGATTACCTGTAGTATTTCTTCTTTTAGATTATTCTTGTGGGCTTCATTGGGTTCTTTGGCATAGTTTATCTTCATTTTGTTGGAGTCTGGATCTGAGTATCTGTTTTGTTCATTTCCCTCTGGTTCCTGTACTAATTTTTTGCTGTGGGGAAACTGGTTTCCCTGTTTTTTCTGTCTTCCTGTCATTGCCCTTGGTGTTGTTATTGTCCCTGTGCTGTGTGCAATTAAGTATTTTCTAGCTTGTAATAATACTAATGGTGATATTTAGAATGGAAGGGCGAGAGGAGATGTAAAGCCAAGAAGTTAAAGAAAAAGAGAAAAACATATAAACATACAAGTAGAAAAGAACAAAACAAAGAAAGAAACAAAAGTTTCAAAGATATAAACAGGGAGAGATAGTGCACTAGTCAACAGTAAGCTGAACAGGCATTAGAGAGACAGAGAGAGGATTGAAAAAAAAAATAAATGAAAATAATAATAAAATAATAAAAAAAATCTCCAAGTTCAAATGCAATAAAGTTTCAGTCTTAATAATTTTGGTGTTAGTCCCTCAGCTTCTAATCCTGGAGATGGTGTCTCAGAAGTAGTTTTGTCATTGTCTCATCAAAGGGGAAAAAAACAAAAAAAAAAAAACCAAAGCAGCACAAAACAAAAAAACCACTACAAAGTGTCCCAAGTTCAAATGCAATACAGTTTCAGTAAGTTTTTCAGCATGCAGGTGTAGTTCGGTTGTTTTCTCATCAAAGGTAGGGAGAGAGAGAAAAAAAAAAAAAGAGTCTGGAGAGAGGTCTGTGAATGGTATCTGTGGCTGTGACTTGCCTGCCTGCTGCTGTCAGCCTGCTGTTGCTGGAGGTGTTATTTATACAGATCTCAGGGGTGAGCTTAGCACTCACCTGGCCCTGCAGGCTTTGTTTACTCAGAGTTCTCCTGTGTGTGAGCCTCTGCTACAAGCTTTCCCCTTTCCAAGCACACTGGGGGAGGTGACACTGAGCCAGCTTTCTCAGGCCTGCGTGTTTATTTACAGTTCACATGGGAAGTGGGTCTTCCCCCCTCTCCTTTGGAGTTTTCTTCCCACCATCACTTTTACAAGCTTTCCCACTCCTGATTGCTGGGTGTGTATCACTGCTCCTGCCTTCTCCAGCCAGCTTGTTGTGAGGGATTTCCCTTTCCCCCCTCTTTGGCACTCAGGGTGCCCTCGTCCTCTTTGCTACATGTCTTTTTTGTTGTTATTGCTTATTATTCAGGTTTTTTTTCTTTTTTCTGTGGGTGGGGGTTGGTCTGTCCAGGGGGCTATGCTGATCTGGCCCAGGGTTGTCTGTGGGAGTACCTCATGCTGCTTAGCTCACCTTATGGTCTGCGTCTTCCCAAGCCATCTGGGCACTGCTGTCTGGTGGCTGCGCAGGAGCCCTTCTGGTTTCTCTATTTAATGTGACGTGGAGATGCTCTGTGCGGGCTGGAGGTGTGGAGGAGTCGCAGTTTTGCCTCTTCTCGGTGGTCTTTCCTGTAAGATGTATCTCCAGTGTCTCTCCAAGATTTTACTTTAGGAGGCACGCTTTCTGCTTCCTCCCTCTAGCCACCATCTTGGAATTCCTCTATTTTTATACTAATTACTTTTCCCTGTGTTTAATCAGATGATTTAAATACAGTGAAATTTACAAGGTTACAGGTACCACTGTTGTAGTTAGGGAGAGCGTTCCCCTTGAAAAGGAGGGCTATGTATTTTGTCCTTTTTTATGTATCCCGTGAAACACAACTCCAATGAGGGCAATAATAAGAACCTACATCATTACATGACCAAGCATTCTCTCTCCTGTGCACATAGTTTTCATTGGCTGTATAGGCTCTTTTCCAAGCTAGGCCCCATAGCCACACCTTTGTCTATGGCTTGTGAGAGCATGAGCCAATGACAGAGCCTGCACAGGAATAGTAAGTATGGAAGAGTAAAGTCTTAGTAACAATGCTTCTTGCCTGAGTAGTATGCATACATAGGTCACAGGAGGAGGGCTCTGGGGCCATGAAGGTAAACCAGATCAGTAACAATAAACAGTAATTATGCATCCTGCCCAAAAGAGATAGAAGAGAGCAAAAAAACCCCCTTTCACTGTGAGACCAATCAGCAGGGGTGGTTTCTGCCAAGCCTATGGTGAAGACTAGGGTGAGAACTACAGCAGCAGATACAGACAAGGGGTGACAATGAATTACTGTGAGATAACTGGTGTGGAAAACAGTCCATTTGTCCTGTTGGAGAGTTGACTCCTCAAGCTTCTGCCATGTATGCATGCGTAGACTGGTCAGCTTCCAGTAGTGACTAGAGCAGGGCTGTCATCCCTTTGATCTTGGTCCCCTGTTGTTTCCTGGGAAGCACAGTCCTGCTGAGGGAGGACGCTCAGGTTCTGGAAGGTGATCCTACATGGTGAAGCTGGATCAGGGATGCTCTCCCACTTGAGAGAAGCTGGCTTGACTCAACTGTGGTGGATCCAAGGAGCAATCATTGCTACTTTAACTGCAGTGGGAGTAGTAGACGAGATAACAACACAAGGGCCCCTCCAACGGGGTTTTGATGGTTGGGTATTTAATTTATTTTTTTTAACTTGGTAGAATTACCATGGCAACAATATATTATTGGTATATATGTCCAAGAAAATGCATTGTTTAAAAAAAAGCTAAAACCATTATCTTTAAGTATCAAAGGACGTGTTTAGGGTCAGTAAAAATAGTTATTTTGTCTCTATTTAAGTAGAAGACCCTGTCTAAAAATATGAGTTTGTGTCTGGAAGGGTTTTAATGCCAGATAGCCACACATGCATAAAAACCATTTCTTTAATCCTCTAGGCATTGGTTATTTTTGAGAAGTCTGGCACCAATGACTCCATTTGAACTTTGATGGCATTCCCCCCTTTGTCTCCAAACTGCTTGTCTCTGAGCAGTCTCTTCTGAAGATCTGTCTTCCATCCAAGTACTAACCAGGCCTGGCCCTGCTTAGCTTCCAAGACCAGATGAGATTGAGCACGTTCAGGGTGGTATGGCCATAGACTGAATATCTTTCTTGATTGGTTGCTCTTTTCTGGATTTTGTTTATTTGGTTGGTTTTGGTCCCATGTCAGGGGGGGAATAACAAGCAGATCAGGTTGGTGTCAGTGCCAACTAGACCCTTTTGGCCAAATTTAAGCAACAAAGAGGCTTAGAAGGAGTGGCTCTTAGGCAGTGGGCTTCTAGACAAGGACAATACAAACAAAAATCTAACAAAAGCAGATGTCTAGAAAGCTAATCTGGTTGACACATAAGTAGTTATTAGAGTCATTTTTTTATGGATTTGATTGTAAATGCCCCAAAAGGATCAGAACTGTAGTGACAAAAACTTAAGAGTCATGGTTAAAATTCTGATGGACAATTTAGCAACTAACAGAACAGTATATCAGTACCATTAACTTTTTGTTACTGTGTTTATCTAATTTTGTATTTTAGAAGGCTTAATATACTTGAAAAACATAAATATATTTAATATACAGGAACTAGCAACAACATCACAGCTCTATAGAGGTTATATATACATATTAATTTAGTTGTTGCTCTTGAAGTAAAACCTTAGAATTTTTTATCATTTAGGGGGAAACAGTGTCAGTGACCCTAAATAGCCCAATCACAGACACATATAGAGTACCAAGTGTCCTAGAATCACCCAAGACAACAGTTGTTTAACCATGAGGTCATCTAGAAAGTTTTATATAAACTGTTAGAAAATAAGAGGCATGGAAGAGGCAGAGAGATGGCTCAAACACCAGTATAGGGTTTATTGTTTAGGCAGAAAGCCTGTGGACCCAGCAAAAGAGCTAGAGCCCATTGCCATACACAGGCTTGGGCTGGATATAGGGGGCTAGTGGAAAAGTACCAGGAAGGTACAATAGGGACAGCCATGTTAGGACTAGACCCCCTCCCCCTTGCAGATGGCTTACTTTTATCTCTCTGGATAGATGCCAAGGACAGTTGGGCAGACAGTGACCTAAATACAACTTATCTTTCTTGGTTGCCCAGCAACAATATCCCTTAGTGACCTTCCTGGTACTTTTGTTAACCCCAACATAAACCAACTCTTAAATGAACATGACTCGGTTACCTTAGTAGTTAAAACCCTGGCAAAAATCACCAGAGAACCCTGGTAAATATTTATGGGGACTAGGTGTGGAGTTAGGAAACATAGTAGCCAAGAATCATGGTTCAGATGTTGATAAGAGATCACATCCCAGGTTGTTGACATTAACACATTGTTCATGACATACAGCAGGATCCCACCAACCTGTAGTCAATGGAGTCTCTTAAAATAATAGGCTCAATCTGTCCATCCCAGGGCAAAAATTCCCTCCATACAACATGTGGAAGGAGTAGGACTAACACCTTCACTCTGTTGAGTCCAATAAAAATTGGAGGTCTTGACTTCTAGTGTAGTGTTCCTTTTTGAGTTTTCTTTTTAGCCTATCTGGAGGGTGCACTTTGGCTTTACATAAGTAAATTTGTCATAACTCTTATATCAGTGCATCAGTACTCCCTGGGCTCAGCTGCCTCTTGTTTCTCTGTGTTTTAATAAACTCTTGGTGTTTTGACAAATTTGTGGGTTAACCTGTTGCACCAAAAATTCCTGACAGTTATCTTGATAAAACAAAAACCATTTTAAGACAATTTTTTGGTAAACGTTATCAAGAACAATACAATATTTTAAAGATAGCCTTGTAGTTATGAGCTGAGAGAATTAAGCTTTTAGTTTAACATCAGTACATTAAATTTGACCTTACAAAACCTTTAATGTAATGGACTTTAGTTAATCACTTATAAAAGCATCTCTAGCTTTGTGACAACTTAATATGTACCCTCTGGGGGAGCCTGTCTTTATCCTTTCTTTATTCAAAAGTATTTTTCTTTTACCTCTTATTGTTAAAAAACCATATCTTTAATATCTTTTACATATTTTTGTTACTTGTCAAAAATAACTCATAAAATCTTTTAACTTAGGGCCTTACATTTGTATGAAAAAACAAGAAAGAAAGCAATCTTGAAATTATTTTTGCATAAAAGCAATTTATAGAAAGCCCATTTGTTAATAGACCCAGGTATTATAAAAGAGAATTAAATTCCAGATTGTATTTATGAAAGAATGAAACATGTGAAGGTCATTTCTTTAACTACCCAAATTCCAAGATTCCTGCTGCAGGCTGTGGGCCCCCGTTTTCTTCTTTTTTCCCCCCTCTGGTCTGAGCTGGAGTGTTAACCCCTGAATGCCTGCATCTTAATGAGACCTGATTAAAATAAGTTTAAAAACTAGTTTTCTTAAAAGTAGCAGTAGACCAGAGTAATAATTTTTTACATTGACTCTATAATAAGAATCGTTCTCAAGATGTTTACATATTTATGTGTAAAAAGCCTAAGTAGTTTATAATAGAGATCTTTAAAACAAATACCCTGGTTTTTTGTTACCTTGAGTATCATATTAACCTTATAGCAGCAACTTAAGAACCACTTTGAAAATGCTTACACATACATACACACTGTGAGCACACCATTAGATGGATGCATAATCTGACCAGCCATTAGCAAGGAAAACATAAGCATCTCATGACTGTCTCAATAACAGACCAAGCCTACTGTTGATCTACTGTTCCTTTTGGAACAGTTTTGTTTTGTTTTTTTTTTTTAACCAGCAACAGTCACAGTTGGCTCTTTTTCTCACCCTTTTATACCTAAAAGGTTTTCCCTGTTTATGCTCCCTAGAAGTAAAGGTGCCAGCAAGTTTAGTACTTTTGGCATATTTTAATAATCCTAAATTGTTTTCTATTTACTTTTTATTTTCAAGACATAAAAACTCAACTGAAGGAGTGTATTAAGCCTTTCATCCTTTTCTGTCTCCAAACATTTTGTGACATTTGACTTTTTTCTCTCTCCCTTTTCCTCTCTCTCTCCTTTCTCTCTCTCTCTCTTCACTTCATCCATGAAGACCTCATCCCAATTTTGTTTTCATTCCTCTACTTCTCCCCTCTACATTCACAACCCTTCTGCAACATTCCTTTTCTTTCAAGTCAGACCAGATCTTATGTATCCATGCAAGTCCGTCCTTCATGTGTTAATTTTTGTAAGAGCTCAGTTAGTGCTGAGCCTCAGTATCCTTCAGGATGCCCATTTTGGGTGAAGATGTGCAAAGTGGGGCACCAAAGCTACCCATCAAGACTGAAAACTCTGATTCCTCCTCAGTCTGCCCAATAAATTACTACCTGAATTTAAATAAACAACAAAGTCAAGTTTTTGAAGACCAATTTTAGCCTCTTGGATTTTTCCATTCTCCTGGGTGTTAGGGTTTTTTTTGTTTTTTTCTTTTTTCAATTACTCTGTAAACTTTACAAACTTCATTAACCACAGCTTTACCTAGTGACCCATCCCAGGGCTGTCCTAAACCAAAAGCAGGCCAGTCTACTTTACAAACGATCTTTAGCTTATTAGGAGTTAATTTAACTCTAGTCTCCATTAAATCACTTTTTAAAGTTATTAATCATACACTCCAAGGGAGTGTTCTTACTCTGATTTCCACACATCTCTTCCTGTTACCAGACTGCCAGACAGACAGAGCGGGCCAGGACTCCTCACTCACTTTGCAGATGGGCTGCGTCTTAGCTCACATTTTCATATACTCTCACCAGCACAGTACTTCTATCCTGCTCCCTGAACCTGAGAGACATGGTTTCACCCTAAAAAGGCAGTTACTAGGGTGTCTCACTGGGAAGTGATCAGTCTCCCCTTCTGCCTCCTGGGACAGGTCTGAATTTGAACCCAGGTTCTTATCAGTCTGATGAGCAGTGCTCCCCTCCCCTTGCTGGTTCCTGGGCCTCAGTGGGTTCCATTGTGCATCTGAGACCTTCATCCCAACTCTCTGGGAGGATGAATCCCCTTCTGGATCAAGCTGTTTCTTGGTGCCTGGTGGGATCTCCTCCTGGCAGTCCGGGGGGACACACCCCAGTAACAAGAGAGGTGATAACTCACCATCTCCACAATCCTGTATAACATGCCCCCAAGAAATGTTGCAGGAGGTTGCTAGCTGAGATATAGGACATTGAGGCAGATTAGCAGGAAGCAACATTTTATTGTGCCAGCACAGACCCAGTGGACTCATGTCCAAAGGCTGAGCTCTGAGAACAAAGCAGTCTCATCTTATATACCCTTGGAAGCAGGTTACAGTAGCAAAAAACAAGGTCTAATCCATATATGGTTATACTTAATTTTATTGGCTACTTTACCTTAGTGACACGTGACTTTTCCCCTCCCCAGTGCTACGTGGCCTTCCTCATGTTCAGATTTCTCAGGTTTTATCTCTCTGCTGTGCCATCCCTACCTCCCTGCTACTTTCTCAGGACTCAGGCCTAGTATGTTTTCTTCTGATCCTCCTCCCTGCTAATATAGCAAAAAAACACAATCTTTCTTTCTAAGATCCATCTTCTCATCTGTGTAAAGTCACAACCTTGTAGGAGTCTCTGGTTACCGTTGTCCCACTTCTCTGCCTCTGTAGCCGTTTGAAAGGAGTGGCCTCCACCAGCTTCCTCCATTTCCTCTGCAGTGACTCCCTCTGTAACCCGATGAAATCTGACTTCCTTCCCCACAACCCCACTAAAACTGCTGTTTCAGAGGATTCTAATATGCCTTTGAGGCAGATCCAATAACTTTTTCTTTGCTGTCATAATTTAGCATTTGACATTTTAAATAGCCCTGCTAATTCTCTTTTCTAATACTACTCCAGTCTACCACATCATGGCCAAATTTTTCCTCCTCTCTCCTTGTTGTTCTTCTTTCATCTGCTAATTGTCACTGACTCTTGCCCTGGTCCCATTCTTTTTCTTCTCCTACTGTACTTTCCCACTGAGAAAACTTGCCATTCTTCAGTCTCTTCTTCACCTCATAGATGACATCCTAATCAGTATTTCTCATGACATAGCCCCAAGCTTATTACTCAAGTGGCCTAATAGAAATGTGTATTTCATGATCATCTGTATTAGTTAAGGTAGGCTAGATTAGGCTGTGAAAATAAGTAATCAAAAAATAGTAGTGGTTTATAAAAACAAAGATCTTCTGAGGGTATCTGTGGCTCTGCTCTACTGCCTTCCCTCCAGGACACAGGTCAGCCTCCACCTGGAATTTTATTGGCTGTGTAGAATAGGGAAAAGATATTGTGACTAAGGCCAGGCTGGCTCTTAACACTGTTCCCCAAGTGACTGCATCATCTTCCACAAGGTAAAAGTAAAATCCTCCTCCACAGAGGAACAGCAAATATATGTGAAAGTACACGTTTTTGTCCTCTTACACGAAAACTCTACAAGGAAAATGCAAAATCATCCTCTCAAAACAAATCCTAAGTTCCAATTTTCATAATTTCTCATTGGCACCATCTTTATCTCGTTTGCCCAGAATGGAAATCTTGGTGTTATAACTTATAAATATTACTTTTTCCCAATTACAAGAGAACTCTATACATACACACATGTGCACACTTTCACAAGTGATTTAACAAAAGTCATTGATCATCCTACCACTCATGACATGTTGGCATGTGCCCTTCGAGTTCTTTCTTAATTATTATGTGTTGATCTATTCATCACTATAGAGAGAAATGCACATATTCACTTTCCAGAAAAAGAATATCTCATTATACATTTAACTTTCTATCTGGCTGTTAAACTTATCAGGATCTTTAAAAAAATTTTTTCCATCTTAGTTCAAATATATATGATAAACTTGCAAATTTAAATATCCAGCCATCCCTTTCCCCCAAGTCTCAGATTCCTAAGAATGGTAGGTAATTCTTTTTGAATGTCAATAAGCATCTTAGACTTTGTGTGTCCCCAATTCAACTCTTGATTCACTCTAAAAGCCTACCTCTCCTTCCATCTTTTCCTACTCTGTTATAAGGATCAATATCCACCTGTAATTCCAATCATGGAGGTATTTTGATTTCTATTTTCCCTCATTGTCTCCACTCTGCATCAAGTCCTTCAGCACTAACTCCAGAGTTTACTTCAGAGCTGACTCTGCTCTCCCTCTCCACTCAGCTCCTTAGTCCTGCCACACCAGCTTTCCCAGTACGGCATCATCTCCTATCTGATATCCACATTTCTACTGCTTGCGTCTCTACACAGCAGCCAGAGTGTTAGCCCTGCTTCAAAAAGCTTATCATTGTGCTTAATACCATTTAAGCTTTTTCTACTGCCTTGAAGGCCTTTATGTGATTTGTTCTTAGACGCCTGCTTGTCTCCTCTCATCCACTCCACCCTAGACATATGAGCTCTTGCTTGTCTTCCTACACACCACGTTGACTCCTATCTGGTCTTTGCCCAGAGAGTATCTCTCAGGGATGCATTTCCTTGATCATTCTATCTAAAGTGTCCACATCCTTCATAGTCTTCAAATAGCCTTGATTATATCTGATATATCCTTGTTTATTTATTGATTTATTTTTATTGTTTCCTCATTGGAATATTTCTTTTAAAACAGGATCCCTGTCTGTCTTATGCATTAATTCTATTCCCATACTTAGAACAGTGCCAGGCATATAGCAGGGTAAAAATCAATATGCAGAAATGAGTGCATGAATAAATGTTTAGCTGTTTCCTGAGTTCCCACTTGATTCCTTATAAAATATCTGCAAAGTAGAACTCTTGTTTTCCATTCTTATTATGCTGGCCTAATACCAGGCCTCACACCTCACACCTCACCTCAAACTCCTTCCATTACCCTTGTCAGGAAACTCCCGATCTGTTTTGCACACTGCTCACTATTCTGCCCACTGTATCAGTCTGTGTGTGTCACTCACCTCCCTATTCTTCAGTACTTGGCTGAAGCCTCACCTCTTTGGAGGTGTTTCCCTACTCTCCAGGGCCACAAGCTTCTCCTTCTCTGAGTTCTGTCATTCTGGCCTGAAACCTGCAGCCAGCCACACAATCCAACACTGGATCCTATGCTATGTTTTCTAACCTTTCATTTGTGCTAACATGCCCACTCTAGCTGAATTCGGAGGGCAAATACTGTTTTTTTATTTGCTTGTTTTTAATTTCTCATGATGTTCAGAGAAACTCATAGGCAATCAAAAAAACCTTGCTCATCCTAATGAAATTATTAGATAAAGAACAAGATACAATGGCAAATTGGATACCCCTTCTAAAGGGAAAATGTGAAAACTGATAGTGATTTGGAATGAAAGAGTAAGGCATTAGAAGATGAAGCAAAACAGCCAGAATGTCAACAGTGAGGTGACAGTCTTGTTCCCACAGAGAACAGATGGCCACCACTGCCTAGAAACATTTATGTTGACCAGCAGGATAAGGGACTCCTGCATTGCCAGTGGACTTTGAACCTGAGTTTTTCCACTTGCAAAGGGAAGGTGAAGTGTCATTCTAGTGTAGAGTACTGCATGAGGACTAGCATGCCTAGGGAACTCATTTGCCTCCCTAGTGAACCATGGACCCTAGCAGAGTAACTTCCTAATGAAGTTACTTGCCAGCTTCCCTTGCGAGTTCACATTATCTAGCAGAGGAGCGAGGACAGAGAACTCAGTCTAGCACAGAAGGTATGTGCTGGGTGCTGAGCCTCACCCTGCATGGCAGCAAGGTGAAGCAGAAACTTGTAGGAAAGCATTTCTACCTGTGGTCATTCTTCTCAGTTTGTCTAATTTGACCTACGGTGCAGGAGAGGGACTACCCCTTCCAGAAAAAGCAGGACAAATGGAGCCTGACCACTCAGTCCAGACCAAGGTCAAATATCCATAAGAAGAGCAAATATCACACCCTCTTTTGCTAATCCATATCCTTTCCCTGACTAAGTCCAAATGATGAGACAAAAATCTTTATTCTGTGCTTTAAAAAGCAAATATTTAAAAATAAACATGTTATTGTCTCAGCTGTTTATCTCAGGTCAAATATAAATCATCAGGACAATCATCTGAGTGAGAAAAAACAGTTTTTGAAAACTTTCCTGGCCGTCTCAGGAAATGAATATAATTTTAAGGAGTGATTGGAAAACATTATCAGAGTGTACACATCTGAGCAACTTTGTTCTTAATAGTCCCATGTGAACGGTGCCGCGCAGTTGATTCTGATAAAGCTTGTTCTGAAATCACTTTTGGAATTTCTCTGAAGCTGCCTTCAAGGCTATTTGAAAAAATGTCTAAAACACAGCTCCTTTTGGGCAAGGGCTGTGGCTCAAGCAGTAAAGCCTGAGGCTCTGAGTTCAAACCCCAGTACCACCAAAAAAGACTTTACTGTTGTTTCTCATCTTCGATTCAAACTAATATTACCTAATTGAATGGGCTTGCTTGAACGTTAGTGACTTTGGCTCTTTCCAGAAACTACACAGCATATGGTTTACAGCTATGCACACACACACAGCACAAGTACAACTTCATGACAGTGCTTACCTGAGGAAACAGAAGACAGAACAGAAATGACAAGCAGAACAAAGGGGACTTCACGTTTATCTGTAATGTTCCCTTTTTAAGTTAAAAAAATATCTAAAGCAAAAGTGACAAGATGGCTAACATTTGTTAATTCTGGTCAGTGGGTCCTCAGATACTCATCACACAGTCATCTGTATTTTTTATGCTTTGGAAACCTTTCAAATAATTTTAAAAGGCAGATTCTCCCTCAAAGGAAAAAGATTTCTTACCAAAGAGCTTTTTTTTTTTTTTTTAAATAAACGTACACTGGTCTCTGAAAGTAGTTCTAAAAGAATTTCCAAAACTGTTTTGGATAATGTTACTTTATTATCCCCAGGGGCATGACTCCAAGACCCCTCTGAAGGTCCAGAGGGCCAGGAGACAGGGGAGGCTCTTTCTTTCCCAGTTCATAATTTGGGGCTAGTCTCCTTGTTCTTTGCAGGCAAAGCTGATGATTTGCTTGTCTATATTTCAGGGCGTGGCACAGCATTTAGAACATATTAACCCTAGTAGCTGGAATTAATGAATGAATGAATGAATGAGTGAGTTAATGAAAAGACGAATGAATTAATGAAACGTCAAACTAACCAGCCTAAGAACTAACAAGGCTACTAATTTCTCAAGAGGTAGGAGAAAGAGGGTGGGGTTGATTATTTTATAGTTCTGCATTTCTTAATCTAGTTCCACACAAGCTACTTTCAATTTTGGCCTATATTGTAGGAAAACAATGGATTTTCTCCTTTGAATGATGAGATGGTAGGGGAAGTGAAGAAGCTTTTGGGGGTTTTTGAGCAGTGATACTTATGTGCAGTGCTATCCCCAAATGCCAATCTCACAAGAAAAGGAACACACAAAAAAGAATGAAAGAAATCCACATTCCCTATACTCTCATCCAAGTAAAAACAGAGTGAGTTATATAATCTGGAATCTTTTTTTCTGATAGAAACAGATTCTGATTTTCTATCTGCCAGTTTATTTAAAAAGAAATAGGCTTTACATATTCAAAGGAGGGGTTGATTGAATTATATTCATAGGCAAAGTAAAAAACACAGTTCAAGTCCTGTTAGGTAACTTAAGATTCCAACAGAGTCAAGAAAGAACTAAAAACCATCTAGTACCTTTATCATTAACCCACCTATTCAAGGAACAAGAAGAAAGAAAGTAAAAAAGGTAAAAGTTATACATCACCATATTTAGTTGCAAGTGAGGCAAAGAATAAAGAAGAAATGCATGACTCTTTTCATTACTACAGAATGACTTCAAAGGTCACTCAAAGACCTGGGAGAGAAGCTAAACAGGAAGAAATTACAAACATTTAAGAGAAGGGGTCAAGATTGGCTGGTAAAGATTTGGAAGAAAAGTAAACTCAGGAGGTTTGGGGAGAGAATGGGGGAAGTGAGCAATCTTAGGGCCACTGGTTGGAGGTTAAAAAGGTCTAATATTCCTGGAGTCAATATGGCAAGCAAAAACTTGAAAAAACTTTTTTTCTCTTAACCAAACAATTCTACTATTAGAAATTTCAAAGGAAGTATTTTTGCTAGCATGAAAGACAAATGCATAAAACTGCTCCACTGAGCTCTGGACATTATTGTGAAAAACTGGAACCTATCTTAATGCCCAATAATAGAGAATTAACTCAATAAATCATCATATATGTATGAAAGTTATAATGTAGGCTTACATTGATTGACAGGGAAAGCTGTTCATATTTTAAATTAAAAACAGATTATGATGAAGTATGCACAATGAGATTTCATTTGTGTAAAAACAGAAGTGTGTATATCTACATGCTAATAGTTGTTCATGTATGGATGGTAGAAATGTGGGTAATTTCTTTTCTTTCTGTTTACTGGACTTTCCTATTTGTGAAGATGACTGTGGAAGAAAAGAATGCGACGTTGGAGAATCCAACTCTGTAGCTGCCAGGGCCTGGCCTATCACTTAGAATAAAATAGCTCTAAAAGCTGGAACACAGGAATGGATGGATGGATGGATGAATGGTCATGGAACACAGGAATGGATGGGTGGATGATTGGTCATGGAACACAGGAATGGATGGATGCATGAATGAATGGTCATGGAACACAGGAATGGATGCATGAATGGATGGATGGATGAATGAATGGTCAGAATGCAAGGAGGACACAATAGAACTTTATCAATTTGCTTGATTTCAGCAGAACCCAGCGTACAAATGTGTTCATATGCACCTTCAGGGATGTCCATCTGTTTTGTTCTGCGTGTCCTGGTGTGTCAGTACAGCAAGCCATATCACTAAAGTACAAACTCAAGAGCATGGGAGCCACACCTAACCACAACCATGTTTTTCACCTACAGCCCAGAGAGCCTTTCTGGTTGCTCACAGGTAATAAATTAGGCTAGATGTGTGGGAACAAGAATAGCAAATTCCCATCGCCTAAGCCTTTTATCATATGGCCAAAAATATTAATAAGCACCTAGTTGTTTTCTATTGAAAAGACCTACGTAATTTGCTTCCTAGATTTTTTCAGCAAGAAGTCTGGGTATGGTCACATCCTGCCTTCCCCTGGTTCCTGTTAATGAGGATGGAAAGTTTAGGAGTTTTTCTTACGTCCTCAAATTCATTCCCACTCTAGCTCTATGTGGGGAGTTGAACAGAAGACCCGGTTCCATGAGCCCTATCTCTCTCCCTAAAAGGTTCCCTATAATAATATGGCATTATATTTTCTTTCCACAGGCCCATGAAGAAGTAAACTTGCTTCACGAATACATGTGAATTGTCAGAGCTCAAAGAACTCCTACTGAAGAAAATTTTACCCTAGCAGAACATTCTTTCAGTCTACATACTATCATGCATCTTCAGAAGAGCACAAGGTATCTGAATTCCAAGAAATCTGAAGGAAATGACTTTTAAAATGAAAAGCCAAAGATTCTGATTGTGATGATTAATCCTTCTTTTAGAACACATCAGACAAATGAAGCAATTCATGAAATCACCACCAACTCCCTCCCCTATCACTGCCACTGCTAGAGAACAGCACTGGTTTTAACTTCAGATACAAATTTATATACAGAAATACATATATTTTAGTGCTTGTATTATGTTTGCAGAAAAAGATAACAAATACTTCTCGAAAGTGAACTATACCTTATCTGGTTCTGTTCTTATGACAATTCTTGTGGTTATTCTTTTTTCAGGTAAATTAAATTCATTTTTAATCGATATATAAAAACACAAAAAAAGTACATATTTATGGGGCACCATGTATATTGTGTAGTGTTTAAATCAGATTAAAGAGATGTATCTCCTTAAACATTTATCATTTCTCTCTGGGGAAAACTTTCAGTATGCTTTCTTCTACATACTTGAAATATACAGATCATTATTATTATCTATGGTCACCATACTGTGCAATGGCACAGCAGAACTTGGGTTGTTCTTGAATGTAATTTTTATGTAACTTTATCCTCTTTTCTGAGCACTTGTTTGGTCTCCATAAAATCACTCTAATAATGAGTGTATGTCTAATACTTTGTTCCTCTTTTTTAAAGGATGAAATACAGATATTCAAAGTTCTTAGCTCAGTATATAGACAGAAAGTAGTCCATAAATGTTACTTGTTTTATTTTAAAATAAAACTAAGATGCATCATAGTATAGTGATGAGAGCAGAGGATTCTGGAACCAGACTGCTTGCATGTGAATCCCAGCTCAGCCCTTAATTAGCTGTTTGTGACTTTGGACAATTTACATAACTTCTCTGTACTCCATCTGTAAAATGAAGATGGTAGTTTTTCTTACTTCATAGAGGTGACTCAGTTATGATACATAAAGACATATACTCATATCTGCCACATAGTAAGCATTATAGAAGTATAAGCCATTATTTTTTTATTTTTTCTTTATTCATATATTCATATGTGCATACATTGTTTGGGCCATTTCTTCCCCCTGAGCCCAACCCCTCCCTCCCCTCCCACCCCTCTTGCTTCCAGGCAGAACCTATTCTGCCCTTTTTTCCAATTTTGTTGAAGAGACAACATAAGCAATAATAAGAAAGACATAGCATTTTTGCTAGTTTGAGATAAAGATAGCTATACGGAGATTCCTAGCATTGCTTCCATGCACATGTGTATCACAACCCGAATTGCTTCATCTCTACCTGACCTCTTCGCTACTTCCCAGTCACCTTCCCATAGTGACCTCTGTCACTAATACAAGTTACTATATTAGCTATTTTTTATTTTTTCAATCATATGTTCAAAGGATCATTACTGCTCTTCCTGAATTCTATACTTTTGCTCTCTTTACTTGAAGTTCTTATTTTACTTTAACATATGATCAAGTTCTACATCTGTTCTGTGTTTGAAAGAAACCAATGATGCTGGGAGGAGCTCGGTGGTAAAGCTCTTGCCTAGCATCCATATGGCCCTGGGTTCAATCCCCAACACCACACAAAAAGAAAAAAGAGGCTAGGGCTATTGCTCAAGTGGTAAAGTGCTTGCCTAGCAAGGGCAAAACCTTGAGTTTTAACTCCCATACTACCAAAAGAAAAAAAGGAACAAAGACTTTGTACAATGAATTTTCATAGTATTCATCATAATTTTTATAATCTATAAAGCACTGAATTCCAAAAGCAAAAAGGTAATTAATAAGGCTGGATGCTAACATTATCATGAATTGCCTGATTCAGATCTAGGCTTTCCCTTGCACATAAGAAGTTAGGAGTCAAACATCTAAGAAATTAAATTTCACTCTTTCAACTCAGAAAAATCCACTGATGGATCTTTCTCTTCTATCTCTCTGAGCTGTGGGTTCCAGAGAAATGCTTAATTGTACCAAGTTACACAGTTATACTTGGGGCACAAAACAAGTCCTATACGATAATTTCCAGCACACGAGTTTAGGCTTTATAAGAGCATGAGAGAGCCTGTACAACCATGAGGGACAGTTCTTCCTTGGCTTTGGCCCTGACCCTGTCCTGGACAAAGCAGCTCAAAGGAAGCCACAGAACTTAAAACCAGCAGAGGACTCTGAGACAGTCTGCCTACTCCTTGTTGAGGTTAGTGTGCACGGTACTGAGTACTTTGCAAATACAATTCTAAAATACCAGATTTCAATATTTTGTTAACTTGAATAAATTAATTTTACCCTATAAATATTTTAAATAATCAATATCATTATAGGCAGAAAGAGGAAAATATGAACACATAGTTCAGCGCTATCTTGTAATAAATCTATTTTAAAAACTAATAAGCATGTATGCCAGTGAAAACATTTTGTTTTCCATTTTCAACATTCCAAAACATCACATCGTTGGTTATTTAACGTATGAAACGCTTATCAGAAACGACAATTTGCCAAATGCTGCTACTGAAACAATGATTTTTAAAAAGTAGTTCCTTGCTTGCTTTTAAAGGAAATTCTTAAGATAAATAGATCAAAATAGCATAGGCTCAATTACGAGCAGTCTTTGGAATAGCGTACAATACAAGCTGTGCTACTGTTGACTGTACGGCCTTGAACAAATTTCATGACCCGTGCATCCTCTCCAAGCTTCATTTGCCTTTTCGGTATGAGACTTCATTTGAGTTTTGTGGGGCTTTTGGAGAATGTAGTGATGTAATCCATGAAGTGTACAACACAGCATTTGAGACATGGTAGGTGATTAGCAGTCAGTGAGTTTTCATGTTGTTATTAATGAGTACATTTTCATTAACCCAGTCCTTTGAACAACAAATTCTGCCAAGCTCAGTGTAATTCTTCCATCCAATACATAAAATGCTTCAAAAGGGAAAACAGCACTCTAAGAATAGAAATACGCAGTCCATATTCTTGCCTGAGGATTAGGGACCACTTTATATTTTATTTACCTTGAGTGGCACTTCTTGGTCAGATTCCATCACACATTGTGGTCCACTCAGTAAAAGGCATATGAAGAAGAACCCCAGCCCCAAGAAAGCTCCAATTGGCCTCAGAAATGTCCGTACCCAACCCAAACTAGTCTATGGGGAAAATACTCCAACTTCTTCTGTCGTCCTTAGGCTCTCAGAGCTAACAATGCTACAGATGATAGTGACGATGATGAAGTTGGTGGTAATACTGATGGTGACAGCGCTTTTTGTACAAGCACTTTGTTCCCACCAACAGTGACAAGAGACAGGCACTGCAGCAGATGCTATGACTACTCCCACTTGACATATAAGGACATCAAAGTTTAAAGAGGTTAAATAACATGTCTAATGTCACAAAGTTTGCAACAGAGAGCCAATGTGCAAGCAAATCTGATTTCAGCCAGAGAATGCTTTTTGCTTGTTTTTGTTTTATTGGTTGAGACAGGATCTCACTATGTAGCCCAGGCTAGCCCTGAACTCTCAATCCTCTTTTTTCTTTTGAGTTCCTGGGGTCTGAACTCAGGGCCTACACCTTGAGCCACACCACCAGACCTTTTTTGTGATGGGTTTTTTCAAGGTAGGGTCTCGAGAACTATTTGCCCGAGCTGGCTTTGAACTGTGATCCCCCTGATCTCTGCCCAGAGTAGTTAGGGATACAAGGGTGAGCCACTGGCACCGGCTCAATCCTCTTGATTACAGGCCAGATTCAAGGCCTTTGTTTTTAACCCTTGGGCTATACCAATCCCACAGCTGCTTGCAACACTGCCTAAAAGGATTTAGTCTAGGTGCTGGTCACTCATCTCAGATCAACCCCACCCAACCTCACAGTCTAATGTCTTTTTGTCCAAGTCTTACTTTCTGACCTAACATTCATAGGGAAAAGATACAAAGAAACAGCTATGCAAGTGGGACATCTATCAGTGACCTCAGTTTGATTCTCCTAGCACCCAAGTAAATAGCCCTTACTGGCACACACCCACCATATAACCCCAAAGCAAAAAGAAAATTCCCAAAGGAAGATCCCAGATAGAATTTATGACTTTGGACATTCCATGTCAACATACAGTCCATATTAATATTTAAATTCATTTTACAGAAGAAGAAACAGTAAGATAAGAGAAATGGTCACAGCTACACAGCAAGTGGAAATAAAATTTCCAGTAAAGCTCAATATGTTCTCTGGAAGTTCTTACCACCTCACTATTCTGAGTTCAAACTTGACACACTAGCAGCACAAAGCCAAAGTTACCAGTCTCCCCCACACTCAACTAAAAGAAGTCTGAAAAAAATCCTAGAGCTGGGAGGGCAGCAGAATAACAGTTGACCCTTCAGGACGAGTTCCTTATTATTTTTTAACCAGTCTAGTTTTCTCAGGTCATGGCAAAAATGCCCCCAAATACTTGTCAGCAATTTTCAGGGTTGGAAAAACTGCAGTTCCAGCACCTCTGCTGAGAACTTGGAGCAGTAAATGTGCTTACATTTAGCGTGTGCAATTTTCACTATAAATTGAAGGGTGAGCTGGGTTCTCCAGTCCTTAGTTCTTTGCTGGAATGTTTATTCAGATGAAGAATTATTATTTTTTTAAAATCACTTTTTTCCACTTCGGGGCTGGCTGCTTTGGACCAGGGAATAAAAATAGCGCTGTCATCGGGAGCCAAACTTTTTCTGGCATAATAAAACGAGAGAGGGGAAAAAGAGCCTTCCTCGGGCCCACAGAAGTTTTGAAAGTCCTCAAAACCAAATTCTCATTTCAGTCACTGTGCTTCTTCCCCCTTCTCAGAACTTCCCCAAAAGGAGCAATTTATTAAGAAATTCCATGGCGTGCTCAGTAGATGGGCGGCGATCTCAGCGCCCATCACACTCTCTGGGTCCCACACCTGTCAGAACCCCGAGGGCGCCCGGGCGTGGCGAGGTTGGGGAAGTGGCGCGGGAAGAGAAAGAGACACAGGTGGCTGAGGACACCGGGAGACCTGGGAATCTCAGGGAGGACGCGACTGAGCTCTGCGGGAGCCCTCGAGCACTCAGTCACTCCATCGCAGCAGCCTCGGGACTCGAGGACTTGTGGTCCCCGGTCTTAGGCGCGGCCCCTGGGGGACTCTCAGGGACTCGGCCGGGTCACTGCAGTAGAAGGAGGAAGCGCACGGCCGACCCGGACTGGACAGTTGCCACCGCCGCGCCGCGGGGCGCGCCTTACCTGTTGATCTTGAGCGCAAAGGCGCGGCGCTCTGCGCTGGGCAGCGTGGCCATGTCCCTCCCGAGGCTCGGTGACTTCTAGGATGGCGAGGTGCAGACAGCGGGGACCCAGCGCGCCGCACAGCCGCTGCAGCGCATGCCGAGCCGGCCGCGAGCCTCATCTGTCAGCCGGCCAGGGAAACTTCCGCATTTCCACCTTCGCCGCTGAAATCACCCCAGGGGAGGGCCCAAACACCGCCACCCGGCGCAGCCACCCACTCGGCCTGGCACGCAGGGAGGGAGCAGCGGGCGGCGAGGGTGGGGACACCGCGCGGAACTGCCCTCCGGATGCTCGGAGCCACCGATGCGCGCTCTTCCCGGGAGGCTGACCTCAGGCAGAAAGGAGCGCGGGCGGATGACCCCGCGACCACGGAGCGCAGGCCGGAAACTCCATCTGCCCGGAGCCGCCAGGCTGCCAGGGAATGCTTGCAAGCTGGGGGTTTGGGGGAGGGGGAGCCCGCGCCCTAAACCGCCGCACAGAGTTGGCTAGGTCCAGACACCAGCCTGGGGACCCTTCAGGACAGGTCTTTCTGAGGGGCCTCACTGCTCCTGGAAGAAGGCACCTTAAAAAAAAAAGAAAAAAGAAAAAAGAAAAAGGTACTGATCAATCTCAGCTTATCATCCTTCCTCGAACACTTTAAATGAGTGTAATGGATCCATTCAAGGAGTGAATATTGTATTTTCTTTTCTTTTTCCAACCCGAGATAAAAGCTTTTTCCCTGGGAACCTACACTCAGCCTTCTTATGATTCAGAATACACCGAATCTGTGTATTTCACTTTCAGACTGACATACCGTTTTACAAGCCTAGTCCAACTTAAGGAAGAAATCATAAAAGTCCCAATAGTGACTGGAATGGAAAAGCCCGTGTTTATTTCAAGTTGCTGGCTCACTCCAGGTTGTCCTATACTAGGGCACTCTCTGTATCATTAATGTCTTTGTCAACTTGCTTTTGAAAAATACTAAGGTGCTATATTTTGGGTTCAAAACTGCACTGTGCAGCTATGGTAACCACAAGTCAGTCACAAGTGGTGATTGAAATTCTGCTTAGTCTGAATTGAGATGGGCTGGAAAATAAATACACACTACATTTGCAAGACAGTATGAAAAAATGATACAAAAATATCTTAACGATTTTTGTGTTGATTGCATGTTTAAAAAGATACTTTTGGATATTTAGGTTAAGTAAATAAAACATAATAAAATCAATTTCACCTGTTTGTTTTTCCCTTTGTAAAATGTGGCTTGCATTAAGAAAATGTACAAATACATATGCGGTTCACATTTGCAGGCCACATAACATTCCTGTTGACAGTGCTAGTCCAAGACAAGTTTACTTGTAACCTAATGCTGAAATTGCCTGTGGACTGGATGTGGTCTTTTCTCAATGACTTTCTTTCACTGGTTTTGGCTGTGTTAGGTAGTTCAGTAAATCTTCAGAGCTGGTAACTCCCTCCTCCCCCCCCACATTAGTGCCTTTAAGCAGATAAAACAAAGTTCACAAGCATAACTTTACACAGACTGCAGAAACAGATTCAAAGGATAGATGACTCCTTCTTTGAAATTTGTTGTTTCTGACTTGCAAAATTCTGCTAAGTATATTTACTATGTTGGAATTTATGAGGAAACATTTGGATAGAAAAATATTAAAAGAATAATTCTGCAAGTGCTTCTTCAGTCCAGACACAAAGGAGTAACTCATTGAAAACTTCTATCAGAGTCTTCAGTGCTTTGTGTCAGTCAACCTTTCGGATGGGCTTCTCTGAGTTTCTTAGTGTTTATGAAGTACACTTTCATATAGCTGGAAAATATGCTGGTTTTCACACAAACACAAGTATAATCTAATAAGAGCATCTCAAATGTTCAGAATTTTCAACTAGGGAAACTTATGTTGGGTGAGTAAAGAGACTCATAAAACCTTCCATCTTACCTCATGTTACTTTAGTATCTGGTACCTAACTCTAGAGGTTATCCTCCTTGCCGTCAATTCCCTGATGCTTAGAAATGACTCAAAATTTCCTCAACAGTCATTTAACAAATCACCCCGAATGTGTTATGAATTAGTTTAGCAAAATATCTATTTTCTAGTTTTATCTGCTCTTAGACTTATTCCCAGAGCACTGGTAAACTTCAAAAACACCCATCCAAGTGCCCCTCTTCCTCATTCTTACTGCCTCTTTAGTTCCCTCTAGTTGAGCTTCTTTCCTCACCATCCCTTTGTCCAAAGCTAACTCTGGGAGGCCTCCCTTCCTCACTTGGTGGCCTCTTTTGACTTTCCTCTTTGTAGCTTCACAATATTCAATTTTATTTTTCACCTTTATAAAATCCCTCCCTTGACCTCTATGCAGACTAAATTTAGTTATCCTAAATTCTCCTCTGATTTTCCCCATATCTCCCTTTCACCTCCCCAGAAAACCAGTCTCTTCCTTTAGGTTACATTTAACTTAGTTTATTTAACAACTAATAACACTTTGTGCCAGGGACTGTTCCAAGTGCCTTCTAATTATATATTAACCAGTTAGTTAATTAATTCATTACAACCACTAAACAACAACTTTATCCCCACTTTGCCTCTGGGGAAACTGAGGTTCAGAGAAGTTACAGATTTGTCTAAGATCACAAAACAGTAAGGGCAGAACCATTTCCAATTCTAAAGTTCTGCCTATCACCTGGATATTTCCCTTTGAGCATCTTCAAACAGCACAAATACAAAACAAACAAACAAACAAACAAAAACTTCCCATCTACCTAACTAGAAGCTGGTTGTCTGTCTATAATCATCCATTTCTGCTGATGGCACTACTTCCCTGTTTCCTGTATTTAAAACTAAATGTAGGGCAAAAGCAGAAAATCTGGACATGGCTACAGTCTTTGGCTAACTGTGTGCTCCTGAGTGAGTTACACCCTCTTTGGATCAGAGTCCTCAGTCTTGGAATGACTCCATCTGCTCGCCCCTCTCTGAACTTCATGAGTATGTCAGCTCTAACTTCTTCCTCTCCTCTGCCCTTCAGATCTAATCACCTCTCAAGACCTGCCATTTATTCTTTATAAATGTCACTCCTTTATAAATATCACTGTTCTTACTTCTTCCATTCTGGTCCATAAATTAATGTCTAGATAACAAAAGTAAGATTTTAAATAACTTCCCTGTTGTAGCATCTCTTTATTCTGATCTAATTAGACCCCACCCCAGGTTAAGGTTACTAAAATACCTGTTTCTTCATGTTTCTCTCCTGCTCAATTAGTTTTAGTGACTTTTTATAGCCCCTGTGACCAGTGTGACCTCTCATGGTTGATAGATCGAATCATGCAGCCAGCTCTACCCCTTACTGGTCAGCCAGAGCAGGGCAGAGCTCCAACTTGTCCCTGCAGAAGGCAGTGCTCCTCTCTGCCGTGCTCATGCTATCCTTCTCACCATCTTCACCCTTCATCACCTCCAGTCTCTATCCTTCAAGCATTGCCATGTTCCCTCTCCACCTGAAGGGGAATTTCTTTCAGTGGTCAGCATCCTGTAATTGGTTAAAAAGTGGAGGTCATCACCAGTAAACACAACCTAGTGAAATGCAAGATCCACGAGGACAGAACTATACAGAAAAGTGTGGCATTTGCACATCTCTTCCCTTCTTCCAAAAGCCACTCAGTACCACTCCAGATTTTGTCCAAATGTCACCTACTCCCCACCATGTATTTAACATTGGCAAGCCCTACGCTCCTTGTCCTGTGACACTTCCTATCTAACATCTTTTACAGCTTTGTTTTTCTCATAGTTCTTAACATGATCTGACATGCTAAATATTCTATTTATCTGCCTATTTATTATTTTTCATGCTGTAGCACATAAGTTCCATTAGTGCAAGAATTTTTATTTCACTTACTGATCTAGCTCTAGTGTCTAGAACAAAGCTTGGCACATAGTTGGTGGTCAATCAGTATTTATTGAATAAATAGATGAATAACTGATCCAATATTGAATGGAGATGTTCCATAAATAGTTGTTAAAATGAACTTAAATGGGAGTGGCCAAGTTTCCTGTGTCTTTCAGAAGGAAGAACTTCACATTTTATTCTCTTGAGTATTTTGATATTGCCTTTTAAGAGTATTTTTCTAGCTCTGCTTTATGTCTGTTTCTTAGGCTATGAAATCAAACCAGCAAATAAATTAACAGTAGCAAGTACATATCTTTATTGTTGTCTTATAATTGGAGACTAATACTGAAAGATTTGTGTCCTGGCATTTAAAACCAGCCACAGTAGAGACATTAGAATTTGAAATTACCAATTTTCTCTATTTCATTCCTTGTTTTGTCACAAGAAATCTGTAAATAAGAAAAAGAATATGAAAAGAATGCTGATAGTTTTCTTCAAAACTATCAGCATTCCACATACCATAATAGGATAAAAATTATCATGCTTTATATACACATATTATTTCTATTTTTTAATGTATACTTTAATACATTAGTATTTTAAACATAGGATTTATATCATATTTTGATATACAATGCTATTTCATGTTCTATAGGCGTGTTTATGCTCTATAGCATTTTGTAACTACAAGGACTTTAATTCAGTAGTGAGTGAATGAATTCCTCAAATGTTCAACCAAGTGTTTACCATAGGTCAGGCACTTATGAGGTGACAGTAGGGGCAAAACAATGAACAATACTTGTTCCCAGAACTCAGGATCTGGGAATGAGACACATGCAAAGAAGGAAAGAAAAGGCTCGGGCTCCATGGGACAGACAGGAACCTTTTGCTGGGAGAATGAGGAAGCTCAGAGAGGAAATGACTTATTCTTGTGGAGAATGTGGCAGCATGGAGATTGATGTTGAGCAAAAATGACTTTGCTGACACAGTGACATTGGAACCTGGCTTTAGCAGACAAACCCAGGCAGAGAAAAATGTATTCAGAATATTCCAGGCGGAGTACTGAATGCAAAGGCAGGGAGACAGGAGAACCAAAGCTCACCCAGGGAATTCCAGGTGGAGTGGTCGAAAAATGAAGACTTCAAGGTGGACAGGGCTGGAGTGTGAGGTCCCATTGAAGGATTTGGTTTTGATCCCCCAGGTTACTCAAAACCACAAATGGTGCTGTTTTCATCTCTACATCATTAATGGTCTGTGGCCACGTGGCAGCCCACAATGAGGATGCTGTTGATGCCCTGAAGAGAACCAGGCAGAGGGGGTCAGGCAGTATAATTAGGTCAAAGAATCAGTAAGTCAGGGAAACTTAAATCCAAAACTTCTTTTTAGTGCTACTGGGGTTTGAACTCAGGGACTTGTGTTTGCTAGGCAGGCACTATACCAGTTGAGCCACACCTCCAGTCAAATCCAGAATTCTTGTTGGAACCATGTGGAACAGAGACTTTCTCACTCCCCAATAGTGACACAGGAGAGGATGTAGAGCTACAGTGGTCTCATCTAGTCCCTACCAAGGAGGGCTGCCCAAGGTGGGAAGAAAACCAAGCTGACAGGTAGGGAGGAGCACACACATTCCTGATCAATTTTATTGACCACACTTGGAATTGCAGTTTTGCAAGCAAATAATGAAAGATAATAAATATTACTAGATATTATATTCCAGGTATAACTCAAGAGTGTATTAATTCAGTTCATCCTTGTTTTAGAAATATGAAATAGACACGATCATTAACTCCATTTTACAGAAGAGGAAACTGAGGCTCAGAGGAGCAGCTTGCCCAAGGTTACCTAGTTTGTGATTAGTGCTCTGGACACTGAAACACAGGTGGTTTACCTATAAAGGCTGCCCTTATGACAACTACACTAGGCAGTTTCTGATAAACTGTGGGGGTTTTTGGCCTTAATTAGCTAAAAAGAGATGACTAATAAAACGGAGCGTAGGAAAGCAAGTAAATAAAAGAGCCATATTTTCCTATGTGCATGGCAACTGATGACTGTCACCATGCATTTAATAATTTTCCATTGGTTACATGTATGGTCACTTATGAAACCCTGTTCTCGTTTGGGAGAAGGCAAGATAAAGTAACTGTTGAGAGTGTGAATCACCTAGATTCACATCCTAACTTCCTCATTACCAGCTGTGTTAGGTGTTAGTTAAGCTTTGTGTTGCTGTGACAAAACATCTGATTGAAACAACTTAAAAGGATTTTTTTGTTGTTGTTCACAATTTCAGGGGTTTTAGTTCATGGTCAGTTGGCTTAACTGACCAGTTGATTTTGGGTCTGTGGCAAAGCAGGATATTGCAGCATGGAGACGTGGTAGAGCAAAGCTGCTCATCTCATAGTGATGGTAAAGAAGAGAGAACGAGAAAGAGAGAGAGAGAGAGAAGAGAGAAAGAATACTCGATATTCCCCCCTCCTGTAACCTCACTTCCTTCCACTAGGCCCTAGTTATTAAAATTAAAGGTTCCACCAGCCCCCAATAGCACCATTTACTGGGGACCAAACCTTTAACACATGAGCCTTGGAGGACACTGAAGATCTAAACCATAACCCTATGATGTGACTTCTGGAATGCTACTTAGTGCTTCTGCAATTCAGCTTCCTTATCTGTAAAATACTGTGATAGTGGTACCCTGTTCACAAAATTGTTATAAAGATTGAATAATGTGAAGCACTCATGACAAAGTGACATATTGTTATTTCTATTATTATCATTGCTTGTGTTCATTGGTAATGTCTACACAGCAAGATATAAGCATCCAATGGAAATAAATATCTAGATTTATTACCCAAGGAAAGCAGAGAAAGGCAGTGCAGAACTGGGTAAGCAACTGAACCATGCTACCAAGAGCTGAGGCTCTTTCTGCCCTTCCACTCTGTTGTTCTCAGCACATTGGCCAAAGTCATTCTTAGGACCTCATGGGTATGAGATGGCTCCCATGACCAAGCAGCCACAGTCCACACCAGCATCACAGAAAAAAAGATAGAAGGAAGCCAAGATGTTCTCCATAGGAGACTCCACCTTTCCCTGAAGTCCTCTAGGAAATTTGTGTAGAGTACAGATACTCCTCGGCTGCAGGGGACATGGGGAAAGGAAGAGGAGCAGATAACCATGTTTGGCTCAGAACTACTCAGATTCCTTCTTTTGAGATGCCACAACGAAAGGACACAAGGAAGAGCAGCTGTACAGGCAATGCACAGAGGCTGTCCTACCCCCTGCATCGAGATTGAGATAATATGCACATGAGGCAAGAGCACACTGCTGGATATCAAGTATGCACTCCAAAGATGTCGGCTATGGTTTTTATTATTTTTTGACACTTGTCTTATTTTAAAGCCGTCTAAATTTTTTTTACATGCATACTATTTTCTCTGATTCCCAGAAGTGGAATTTAATTAGGCCAAAAGTTGCAAACTCCTGCCAAAACTGCCTTAATCTGTACACAAACTGAAATTGAGGGACATTCTTCTAAATGAACACTTTTTATTTATTTTTGTAAACATCATTGCCATGACAGACAAAGAAAGACTGAGGAACTGGTATAGATTAACAGAGACTAAAGTGACAGGGATCCTGGAGTGGGACTTGGATCAGGAAAAAAGTGTTAGAACAAATATTATTGGGACAGTCAGCAAAATCTGCTTATAGACAGTCACATCTGTGCATTTGATAATGGCATTGCATTAAAGTTATATTTCCAGAATGTGATACTAACTTCACAGTTAGAGAGTATCCTTATTCTTAGGAGATACCTACTGAATTATCTCAGGTAAGAGGAGGAGCAGGGTATGATTTCTGTACCTTTCTCTAAGATGGTCTTCAATGATGATGCTATTAATAACATTAAAATAAGACTGTAAATAAAAGTGATAATAAAATAATTTAATTAACAATTGTAGTGAAAAGTGAGCAGAAGCTGGACGCCGGTAGCTCACACCTGTAATCTTAACTACTCGGTGGCAGAGATGAGGAGGATTGTGGTTCAAAGCCCTATCTTGAAAAAAACCCTTAACAAAAAAGGGCTGGTGGAGTGGCTTAAGTTCAAACTGGGCTGGTGGAGTAGGCCCTGAGTTCAAACCCCAGTACCACAAAAAAGAAAAAAGAAAAGTAGAAATGTAAATTAGTGCAACCACTAAAGAAATTAGCATGGAGGGTCCTCAAAAAGGTAACAACAGGACTCCCATGTGATTCTGCCATACCACTCCTAGGCTTATATCTGAAGGAACCTAAGTCAGCATATAATAGAGATGCCTGCACAGCCATGTTTACTTTAGCACTATTCACAATAGTCAAACTATGGAACCAGCCTAGGTGCTGAAGAACAGATGAGTGGATAAAGAAAATGTAGTATATTTACACAATGGAGTATTATGCAGCCATAAAGAAGAATGAAGTTATATTGTTTGCAAGAAAATGAATGGAACTGGAGATCATCCCACTAAGTAAAATAAGCTGGACTCAGAAAAATATCTTGTTTTCTCTCATAGGAAGAATATAAACCTTAAAAAATGAGTGACATGAATGTAAAATATGGCTGTTTGGGGGTGGGGGGGGACCAGAAGTAAGGAGGAAATGGAAAAGAAAGAGTGATGAATATGACCATATTCGTACTCTGACAGAGTATATATATACATACTCTGGTCAAATATACCAGAGTGTATATGCATGTATGAAAACTGAATAATGAAATCCATTAAAACAGTTAAAGAGTGGGGTGAGGGATAAGAGAGTCATAGAGGGTGAATTTGATCAAAGTACATTATATGCACATGTAGGAACACCATAGTTAAACCCACTGTATAATTAACGTATGCTAATTATGCTTTTTTTTCCCCATTTCAATACTATTCCTTACCTTTCCAGTCTACTTCATTCCAACTCAGGTCCCTGCATAACAATTCAGGTATATTTCTAGAGGAGGGAAAAGCAAGCTATTCGGTGGTGTCTAGCCTGGCTCCATCCTTCCTGGTCCTTGCACGCAATGACTGGGCAGCATCAGTGCATTACACTACCACACAATCCAAATGTGTGGTCTCTGTGACATTATAAATAATTTAGTGATGCTGGAGCAGAGTATGAGGTAGAATTTGGACATTAGATCCACGAGGCATGACTGCCATGTTCCCAAACTATGCCCTATCCCTTGGCACTCATTAAAAGTTTCCAAACTTTGGGAGTCCAGAATTATCTGGAGGACTAAAAGCAAACCCAGAGATGCAGACTCATTGAAGAAGATGTAGATCTCTTTAGGTCTGACAAGTCTCCCACATGGTTCTGTTACACACCAGGGTTTGTTCTCAATGGCAGGTAAAATGGGAAATCTGAGAGATGGAGTACCCATAATGAGGATAAGAAAGGAAAGGTATATGGACAAAGAGGAGATTTGGACTGGTCTAGGCAGGCATACTATGAACTAAGGATGCTAAAATGATTCTCTGTCCAATACTCCATCATTGTTAAATAACAAACTTTTGAAAAACTGATCAGACTAATATAAATCGCATATAGCCCCTACAGAGAATGTTTGACTGGTAAATGAATTAAAATTCATCTCCACTGCTTTGTCAAAGTCCATTCAGTGGGGATCATCCTTGCCTTTCCATAAGGAAAGGTAAGCAGATCCTAGAACTTTTCCCACATTGTTAGGTGACAATCCTTAGTTGTGAATGTAGTTTCATGTCTGAGACCAGAATATCTAGTTAAGACATGTAATCACGACTCATCTTTTTTTTTTTTTGTCAGTATTGGGGTTTGAATTCAGGGCTTTGAGCTTGCTGAGCAAGCACTTTACCACTTGAGTCGTGCCTCCAACCCTTTTTGCTTTAGTTCTCTCTCTCTCTTTTTTTTTTTTTTTTTTTGTTGTTTTTGCGGTACTGGGGTTGAACTCAGGGCCTTCACCTTGAGCCACTTCACCAGCCCTATTTTTGTGAAAGGGTTTTTCAAGATAGGGTCTCATGAACTATTTGTCTGGGCTGGTTTTGAACCGTAATCCCCTGATCTCTGCCTCCTGAGTCACTAAGATTATAGGCTTGAGCCACTGGTGCCTGGCTGCTTTAGTTCTTTTTCAGGTAAGGTCTCATGGTTTTGCCCAGAGCAGGCCTCAGACCACTATCCTTAGCCGGATCACAGATATGCCCACATCAACCAGCCTACTGGTTGGAGATGGGGCTTTCCTAACTCTTTTTCCAGCTGGCCTGGAACTTTGATCTTTCCAATGTCTACTGCCTGAGTAGCTGGGCTTGCAGGTATGCACCACTGGTCCTGCTCCACCTTATCTTTAATGGCAAATCTTTGCCCTGCAATTTGGGCTCCAGGCTGTTTTTGGTCTGCAGCAGGAATGGAGACAAGGAATGCATGGTAGATTGGTTGATTTCTTTCCACTTTGTGCCACTTCTCTGTCCTTCTCCCACCCCAGCTGGCTGGCCAGTTTCTGAGACCTGGAGGTTAGAGGAACGGTAAGGAATAAGAACGCTTTTATAGAACTGATACCTTTGTAAGCTGACTTTGTGCTTTCTATGCTTGGTGAAAATTCAAAGCTGGCTTTTTTGGGGGACTGTCTTGGGTTCTTTGGAAGACTGTTTTTCTGAAGACTTTTCACCTATAAGTCATTTCACCTGGTCCATACGTTTCTACTCCTAGTGTTTCCTTGTGGGTCATTTGGAGCCCCCTGCAGTTTCTAATGACTAGGGTTCTCTACTCTTTAAGCAATCTTACTGGACTAGATGCCCTATGACCCTTGGCTAGATCTCTCTTATGTGGCCTCCATTTGATCCACTGAAAATGCTCATAAATTCCTTGGCCTGATGATCCTGGCTGATTTCGGTGCAGCTTCTACCCTGGTGCCTCAGGCTGCTTTAGCCTCCTTGGGCTGGAGTCAGTCAACATTTTCTGTGTCTTCCAGCCCAGGAAAGTGGTCATTTCAAACTCTGAAAGGTGTTTTAGAAGCCTCAGAAGGAAGTGACAGCTGTCCTTCATTGATCTACCCATAATCAGAAGTGGGACCTCTCTTTGGTTACATCCTCTTCAAAATATCCTATGGGAGCCAGTCATGGTGGCTCACATCTGTAATCCCAGCTACTCTAGAAGTGGAGATGGGGAGAATCAAAATTTATCCCAGGCAAAAAAAAAAAGCTATCTCAATCAATAATCCAGGAGTATCGATACATGCCTGTGATCCTAGCTATACAGAAGGAGGTAGGTAAAAGGATCTTGGTCTGAGGCCTGCCCTGGGCAAAAATGCAAAACCATACCTGAAAAATAACTAAAGCAAAAGAAGTGTTGGGGATGTGGCTCAAGTAGTACAGAATCTGCCCAGCAAGTGTGAAGCCCGGAGTACTACCAAAAAAATTCTGTGAGATCCAAGACTCATAGAAATTGTTCTCAGAATTTCCTTTATAAAAATTCTCTAAATGGTGATCTGGCTTTGGAATATCATATATACTTTTAGTATGGTAATCCCAGTGAAACTGATATTTCAATATCCTCCTTCTGTAGTTTTAGACACACTGTCACATTTTGGGAGGTCATAGTTTGGGACATTATCTCTTCTAGATTGGGAGTCTCTCAGAGAAATCAGCAGACCATTGGAAATGATAGACACATCTTGCTATATTTTGTTAAATTATTTTATTAGTAGAATTTATTTCAGTGCAATGTATGCAAAGAGACAAATACACAGTGATAGATACGTAGCTTAATGGTTTAGCAAACACACTTATGCAATAAGGACCCAGAGAACATTACCAGCTACCAGAACCCCATGGCATGCCCTAGTTAAGTTCCCTAAGGGCAATGGTACCCTGACTGTTAACACCATAGACCACTTTTCTTCTCCTTTGAAATTGATGTAAGTGGGACCTTGTCTGTCCAGTATGCTTGTGAAACCTATCCTTATTGTTGCCTCTACTTGGAGTCTATTCATTCTCATTTCTGGGTGGCCCTAGTGTGAACGTACCTGGGCAGTTAATATTTGGGCAGCAATCTCTTCCCCCAAGGGTAGCTCAATGACAGACTGCAGCCTCCCTAGACCTGCCTTAATTCCAACTTGTAACCACAGGAGGACTCTTGGGGCACCCTACAGACATTGGTTGTTAGGACAAAGCAGTGGAACTCTTTCAATTAAAAAAAGAAAAAAACTATGTACCAAGTTAGGCTGCTTCAGGGAATTTATTTCTCTGCATTCTTTCTACTTTATCCCATCAATCTGCTCTTTTAATTTGACTGACTTGGAGTCAGAATGTCTGAGCTGGAGAAAGCCATGTCCTCTGAGAAACATTCTACAGAAATTCTGATAAGTTATATTAATTTCAATTTCCTTGGAGATTATCAAGTTTTGTCACTTAGGCCCCAAGAAAGATTGCAACCAATATGTTTACAGTAATAATTGGAGGCCTGAAATACTCTTCTGAGTATTTCTTGCATTGTACTTTATAACTATATAATGGATTTTTTTTCAATTAAAATGAACGGTTTCAAAGCATGATAGACTTTCATCTGTAAATAAAGCAACCTTTTAGTTTATATTTAAATAATTCACATTTTAAAGTTTCACAGTGAAATTCAGGAAGGATTTTGAAAATATGTCATCATTTACTTCTTGAATTAATGTCCACATTATAATTTAAAATGTGGGAATTGGTTGTGGTGGCATATGCCTGTAATCGCAGTACTTGGGAGGCTGAGGCAAGAGGATTGAAAGCTGGAGGCCAGCCTGGGATACATAGTGGGATGCATCTTAAAAGACTAAGGGCTGGGGTGAAACTCAGTGGTAGAGTTCTTGCCTAGCATGTGTAAGGCCCTGGGTTTGATTGTAAGAACTGAAAAAAAGTAGAATTTAAAATAATATCAATTCTCTGAATATAAACAAAAGGCACCAAGACTCTCCTGAAATCCTGTTTAACAAATGCCCACAATCATGACGCTATTTTAATCCAGAAAGAGGAGTGTGTATAACTTTATTTGTTCGTTCATTCATTCAACAAAATATTTAGTGAGTGCCCAAGAAGTGGCAGGCATTTGTGCTAGGCAGGGCTATGTCACCTGAAGAATATGCATATTACCATATCTATAGTCTGGTGTAGTTAGGGGGTAGATAAGACAGCAGATAATTTCTGTGTAGAGTAATTACTACTTTTATATAGTAAAGAAGATTGTTTATGTGCTATGGGAGCATTTAAATGACATCAGGTTGATTCTTGGAGGGTCATGGAATCTTTCCCCAAAAAGTGATGTGTCGGGTGGGTAAGAAGGCAGCTGAGTGCAGGTTAGAAGGGGAAGGTGTCCAGGTACTTGCAAAGGCTGAAGCAATTGGCAGCTTTTCACTGATACAGGACGTATAGTACAGGGAGCTGGATTGGAAAGGAAGGGGACACAAATGAGCTGGGACATGAACATGAACTTATCCATGGAGAGGAGTCACCATGAAGAAGAGGAGTGGAAACTTTCCATCTTTGGCTTGATCGCACTGGTTGTTCATCTTACTGAGGATGGGCTCTGCATTCTGACTTCTTGATATTTTTTTACCTCTGGAGATCTTCGTTTTCTTTCTAGGATCTTCCGCCTTAAAGCCTTAGTTCTTTTTCACAATCTTTGACTTTTTCCCCCCATTCAGAGTAACATAAGTGTGGATCCAGCTTATCACCAAAGTCTGCCTTGTTCAGTAGCAGCCGATTCTAGGGACTACTCACCAGTATCTGTGGCTTATGAGCCTGAAGAAAATTATTCATCCTTATGAATGTCATCTGCTGAGATGTTCCACACAGAGGCATCTTCTTTGCTTTCCTCCTCTGTGGACCTGCTTATTCAGGATAGCCCTGATTTGTCTACCTGTCCCAAAATAAAACCTCCTAATTCTGGTTTTGGAGAGAGCACAGCGAAGAAGGAAGACACTGAAGTCCAGGTCAAGAAACTGAAGATGTGCACCGTGTTCTCCCAGACCCAGCAGTGTGTACTCAATGACAGATTCAGAAACAGAAGTACTTCAGCCTCAAGTAGATGCAAGAACTTTCTGGCATTCTGAGTCTTGGCTACAAATAGGTTAAGACCTGGTTCCAAAACCAGAGAATAAAATCTAAGAGATGGCAGAAAAGCAAGTGGCCAAAGAATGCTGACAGTGTGACTCAGAACTTATGCCTACAGATTATGCAGGCCTCCATTTGAACTGTCACCAGGGGGACATGTGGAGCACATCTTTAAACCTTCTCATGTGGAGCAATCAGACCTATAACCCAACTTGAAGCAACCAGGCCTAGAACAGCCAGTCTTGAAGCAACCATTCCTGGAACACTAAGACCTGGTGCACCCAAGCCTAGAACGTTCAGGTCTGAAACATCCATTCCATTACTATGGAGAGGAACCTGTGCAGCCCCATGTGTAGTTCCAGCAAAATTTCCCTGTTGGTGATTTGGAGACCACCTTGGAAACAACTGGGGAAGACCTAAGTATTTTGGTACCCCACAAGTCTTGGATTTATTCCTGCATTACTCTGTGAATATGCAGCCTGATGACATGTAATGAGTGTGTTATTCAGATTCAGTCAGGGCAGTGGCTGAATTCCTTCTAGGGGTTTTGTTTTAGAGTTGGGGATGGGGGATAGTTGGAGTCTAATCAACAAATTTACCTGCTACAGACAAGACTCCTCTGGCTACCAATAAGTAGATGTAATACAGGTTTGGATATCATTAGGATATAGAGTCTGACCTCAAGTATAGCAAGTACAGAGTACAAAGATGTGTGGAGGATTGTCAATTGTTCAGGTGAAGGGCTGAGCTACCATGTGTTCAATTGATGTCCTCTATACTTTGGGCTGTCTTTCACAGCCACTACTTTGCTCATTAATATTATTTGCAAAAAGGTATTACATACTTGATCACATCGTGACAAATTAGTACCCATTTGATTAGTTTAAGTACTAATGAATAAAATACTGGTTTTACATTGAAAAAAAAAAGTGGAGTGGAGTGAAAAGTAGTTGGGAGTGAGTTAGCCAGCTTGGATTGAAACCCCAGCTTCACCACTGTAGTCGAGTTATAGGGTCAAATAATGCATATAAAATTGCCTAGCACAGTGCTTACAGCATACCCAGAACTTAAAAATTGGACGCTTTGTTATGTGAAAAGAAAATCTGGGGTAGAGGGAGAATTAGTAGTAACTGTGAAGTATAGTCAAAATCTGAAGTCAGGAAGATAGGAAGATTTACAAAGGTCCTTTTGGCTTTAGTTAAAGCTACTAGTAGCGTTTCCTTTTCAGTTGACAAATGAGCTAGGGAAGTGCATAAAATTGTGGTTCCTCAGATAAAAGCATGAGTCAGAGTTGTAATTTCTTCTCCATGGCACAATTTCTTGACCAGCTACATTGAGAGTAAAGATGTCCAGTAGCAAAGTTACAAAGCAGGCTTGTTTGTCTTCAAACACTCCTGAGCCAGTTTTTAATTTGCTTGTAAAAATCCAAAATAGGCTTCTGAACAGAAGTGATCAGTTCAATATATGCACATACTTTGGTTCTTTCTTGGAACCTAGTAAAATGATAGAAAAGAGTTGTTTTTCAAAGCCAAAACCCACAATGATGATTTTAGGAAAGAAGACAAGAGGATGATTTTGGAACTTTGAAACCATATAGAAAGATGATCCCTAAACTCATTTTGGTGAAAGCTGGGAGACCCTATCTTAAAAATATCCAACATAAAAAAGAGCTAGTGGAGTGGCTCAAGTGGTAAGAGTGCCTGCCCAGCAAGTGTGAGGTCCTGAGTTCAAACTCCAGGGTCACAAAAAAAAAAATAAATAAAAAATAAAAACTCTACAGGCTGGGTGGCTTAAGCAACAGTAATTAATTTTTGAATTGCTCTAAAGCCTACAAGTTCAAGGTCAAGGGGTCAACAGGTTTGGTTTCTTACGAAGCCCCTCTCCTTGGCTTGCAGCGGGCTGTCTTCTCACTGTGTTCACACATGGTCTTGCCTTGGACAAAATTACTTGGGTCATGATCCCTTTTCCTTATAAGAGCACTGGTCATATCGGATTAAGGCTTGCCTTGATGACCTCGTTTTACCTTAATTACCTCTTTAGTGGCCTCATCTCCAAATACAGTCACATTCTGAGTTATGGGTGGTTAGGGCTTCAACATGACAATTTTAAGGCAATCCCATCCAGTTCTTAAAAACTGGGAATAAAGTGAAAATTCTGTAAAGATTCTGTGCTATGTTAGGAAATAGTCAAAATTGCTTAGTGCTTATAAGAGATGAAAGATTACGTCTTTGACCTTATCAAGTCAGAGAAAGAATTCAGTTGGAATGATTTTTATGAATCAACTGAAGATCAAAGACAACTGGGAACTCAGGTCCTGACAACATCTAGATTTTCTGAAGTTCATGTCCAGGGTCATGCCAATGACTGGCTCATCATTTCTCTTGACTTATAGGCTGGTCAGGGTCCCATGCCATGTGCCAAGCCATAGGTTAACAATAAAATCTCATTAATAAGTATGCTCGTGTGCAGATGAACAGGACAAAAGGTCAAGCAAGTAAGTAATGAAAAAAATGGTTGTCATGTGTTTGTTTGAACACAACGGCAGCTCAATGGTTACCTGGTGCCTGAGGAGAAGAGGACATTGTAAATAGACACAAAGGAACTTCTTGGGATAATGGAAGGGTTCTAAAACCAGATTGTGGGGATTATTGCACAACTATATAAATGTAATAAAGTCATTGAATTGTACATGTAAAATAGGGGAATTATGTCTTAATAAAGCTGTAATTTTAAAAAAGAAGAATGATAAAATCAGTGAACTAAAGAATGATTTAAAAAAACAAAACCAAGAATGATCAGTATACAGTGGTAGAATGATCCTCTGGTGCTGGGAAAAAAAGAAGAAAAAAAGAAAAGCAAAAATTTGCATAGTTTTAAAGTGTCTGTCCTGCAGGACACTGGTGGCTCATGCCTGCAGTCTTAGCTACTCAGGAGGCAGAGATCAGGAAGATTGTGGTTCGAAGCCAGCAGGAACAGTTCATGAGACCCTATCTTGAAAAAAACCCTTCACAAAAAAAGGACTGGTAGAATGGCTCAAGGCGCAGGCCCTGAATTCAAACCCCAGTACTGCTTAAATAAATAAATAAATAAATAAATAAAATATCTCTTCACTAGGTGCTTATTAACTACAACGGAGAAACAGTAACTTTGTGGTGGAAAAACCTGGGAGACACTACTTTAACCATGAGACCAATGTTAACACCTTCAGTAAAAGGACATGTGGATATGGGGTGCCTTCTAAGGTGATGCATAGAGAAGGGAACAACATCAATTTTTATCCCTGTCAAAAATGTGTAACCAGAATTTAATCAGGAGGAAATGTAAAGTAAGCCCAAGCTGAGGAACATTCTACAAAATAACTGACCAGTACTCTTCAAGAATAATGAAAATCAAGAGTAATGAAAGACAAAGATTAAGCAAAGTCCCTGATTAAAGTAGTCAGATGTGACATTGACATTCAAGATGGCTTCCTGGGCTGGTTCCTGATCCAGAAATGCAGGTTTAGTAGGACAACTGTAAAATTTAAATAAACTCTACAGATTAATTAATGATAGCATATCAGTGTTAGTTTTCTGCTTTTGATAATAGTACAGAGATTATGAGATATTAACATTTCCCCAGGGTAAAAAGTATATGGGAAGTTTTTCTAACTTTTGTAAGTTGAAATAGTTTCACAGTAAAAAGTTAAAATATAAAGGAACATTGCATTTTCAACTGGGAAAATGGAAATGAATTGATAATGAGAAATTAATGGTGAGGTGATGACTAAAATTTTATGCATTGCTCAGAAAATAGGAGTGTAGAAGGTAGGTGGTCAGAGAGAAGTTCTTAAATGAGGTAATAAAAAAATCTTTATATTAACCATTCTTTCTTTTCCTTCCCTCCCTTCTAAATGTAACCTCAATATGCATGCTATTCTGCATTTTTCTTTTTGTGCTTAATGATACATCTTTTAAAAATTTTAATGACATGTTTTATTTAAGCCAATGTATAAAAATATTATTGTTAATTCATCATTTCTATAAAATATTTACTAATAATCTTGTTCTGAAGGCCAATGTATTTAATATTAATATTTTTCACTAGGATTTTGCTTGTGCTTGAAATATAGATTTCTATTTACTCATTCTTTTTGAGAACTACTTTTCACATATTTTAGTATATACATTACATAATTTTTACTGTGCTATTTATTCCCTGACTATTGGCAAATGCATGCAGTCATCCAGCAAACAATACAATCAAAACAATTGAACAGTCGGGTGCCTCACGCCTGTAATTGTAGCTACTCAGGAGGCAGAGATCAGGAGGATAGCGGTTCGAAGCCAGCCCAGACAAATAGTTCCGTGAGACCTTATCTTGAAAAACCCTTCACAAAAATGGGGTTGGAGGAGTGACTCAAATTGGAGGCCCTGAGTTCAAGCCTCAGTACTAAAAAAAAAAAAAAGCAAACAAAATAGAACAGTTCTATCAATTCCCAAAACTCTTTGATGCTGTTTTTAATTGTACAAAATAATGGGCTTCATCATGACATTTTCATACAAGCATATAATGTATTTTGGTCATATTTATATCCTTATTACCCACCCCTACACCTTTCCCACTGGTCACCTTATCTTCCCTAATAGTCCCCCTTTTACTTTCATGTCTTTTTCTTTTAATTCCACATATGAGAAAAAAACATGTGATACTTATCTGTCTGAGTTTGGCTTATTTTGCTTCACATGACAATCTTCACTGTCCTGCTGACAACACAATTTCGTTGTATGTGAATCATAATACTTGAGTATATACACCACATTTTCTTTATTCATCCATTAACAGGCACCTAGGCTGACTCCATAACCTGGTTATTGTGAATAGTCCCACCACAAACATGGATGTGCAGGCATCTCTATTTGATTGCTTTGAGTATATACCGAGCAGTGGTGTAGCAGGATCATATGGTAGTTCTATTTATAGTTTTTTGAGGAGCCTCCATAGTGATTTCCATAGTGATACACTAATTTACAATTAGTATAAGGGTTCCTTTTTCTTCACCAACATTTGTTGTTTTTTGTTTTCTTGATGAGCCTGACTACAGTGCGATAGAATCGCCATGTAATTTTGCTCTGAATTTCACTGATGGTTAAAAATACTGAATATTTTTTTCATGTATTTATTGGCCATTTGTGAAATTCTTTTTTTTAAAAGTGTCTGTTCAATCCACTTGCCCACTTATTGGTTGTATTCCTTGTGCTTTTGGTGTTTAACTTTTTGAGTTCTTAATATATTCTGAATACTAATTCTCTGTCAATCAAGAGCTGACAAAATTTTTCTTCCATTTTGTAAGTTTTTTCTTTGCTGTGCAGAGCTTTTTAATTCGATGCAATCCCAATAGCCAATTCTTGTTATTTCCTAAACTAACAACATATTTTTTAGCGACTCATGTTTTAAACCTAAGATTTGGATTCAGCTTTGCTTAATATTAAAAGAGAAATTGTAGGTTGCAAAGCTATTTGATGTAAGCCTTGGAAACACAGAATCGTATTGAAGAAGTTTGGGGTTCAGAGTATCCTTCTGGTTTTCATTCTGCTCAGTAGAGATAATGGACTGGGTGTCCACACTCTGGTCCCCTCAGGAACAGCACCAAGAGTAAGCACCGGCCAGGTAGGATGAAGGTCCAGGGGAGCACTGTTGTTGTAATGACATGTTTATTGTATTTGTGTTTGGTTTCTGTTAAAATATGTCAAATTATTTTTCTCTTCAATGTTTTGACAAAAAAGCAAGTAGCTATCCAGGCAAGTCAACTATTACCTTCAGAATTTTTATTTAATCTCCCAAAAATGAAGCATGTGATGACCACAAAATGTACAAAACATGGTTGTTAGGGAAATCGGAATCATTTATTTAATCTATAGGATATAAATGATATAGGAAATTAAATTTGTTCATTTAAGATGTAGATGAACTTTTTACATATGTGATCAGGAATCTTCCATCTTTTATTAATCAGGCTGTTTCAGGGTTGAGCATGATGCTCAGTGATAGAGTGTGTGTGTGCCATGTCTGAGTCCCTGAGTTCAATTCCTACTGTAAGAAGAGGGTAGGAAGAAAAAATCTCCCCCCACAAGAAAAACTCAGAATACTTCATTCAGGCTCTTTTTGTTCAACTTTCTCTTGGAGATTATCCAAAATAAAGGTGATTCTAGCCAGCTCATATTTAAATATAATCCATAACCTTGATGTTTCATGGTAAGTTAATACAAGTCAAAATTATTTAGCTATTCCCCCATGATTGAATAATTAATACATTATTAATCTGTTATCTTTAAAACAATACTGCTAGGAATATCATAAATGCTTGCACACATATACATGTAGGATAACAAGTAGGTCAAAAAGCATATGCGATTAATATTTAATAGATACTTTTAAGTTTGCCTTTCACAAAAGGATGGCTGATATATATTTTATTTCTTTAAAATTTAAAAATAATTTTATATGTCTTTGTAATCAGTAATATGATACAAAGATGAAGTTTTTAAAAAAGGTAGCATTGTCCCTCTCCCCTAGCCTACCTTTCTGAGGTAATACATATTATCACGAAAGTGCATATACTTCCAAACATACTGCTTCTGCTGAGCATGGTGACGCACACCTGTGATATTAGCACTTGGGAGGCTGACACAGGAGCATCTTCAGATTGAGGCCAGCCTGGGCTATGTAGCAAGCCATGACAGCATACAGAACAACAATAACAAAAACAAATAGACTGCCTCTATGTATACATATCAGCATACACACACACACACACACACACACACACACACACACACACACACACACACACACACATATATATGTGCATGAATGCATGCTAGGATCTACCCATATAGGCTTTTTGTTAGTTTTTACAAATATGGAATCATACAATATGCGCAAATTACATTTTCCATTTCACACCATTTAATACTGTCATTCTACAAATCAGTACATACATATGTATTTCTCTGTCATACTATTATCATTTTCTGCATGTACATACATATTCCTATGCATGCATTTTTTTATCTACACATAATTATATTGTAAATGCATTTTATTTTTGCATTTTCTACATGCTCTTTGTAAGGTCATTTTTTAAATGAGGGGAGTTTGCTTCTTTCTCCTCTTTGCTTGCTACCTATATCACCCTCCAAAGGCAAATTATGTTAACAAACTGACTGTGTTCTAATAATTATATGTATTTATTTTTAGAAATACCATTTTCTACGTGTATTTGAACTTAATGGTGTGCAAATAAGCGTGAAAAAGCTGAATTTTCTACTGCTATCATCAAAGTCTTGTGTAATTTAGAGCATTTCATAAACAAAAATACATGAAGTAAAAAGAACCATTACAATGTAAAAGGAGACAGATTGATATTCTATTCACTGTTTCTTGTAGTGTTACCTAGGGCTTTGAATAGCCAAGCTGTATCTTAAACATAAAGCAACATTAAAGTCTGGATGCAATATGTAAACTCATTTTTCTTCTAGCAGAAACTCAGCAATGAATTTTAATCCATATATTGTACACTACTCTCTCACTAAATCAAAATTTAAGAAAGAACATATGCTGATTTATGGATAGCAATACAGAATCCAAACCATGAGCTTATTATAAAATAAGTACATTATATGCATAGTATCACGTTAATTATAAGTAACCCAGAACTGTCAACAAAAGCTAATATTAAAATTAATTCATTGTAGTTAATTTAAACACTAATCTTTCCACAACTGATTTACTAACCTTGTTCAACAAGAGATGCTAATTGCTCTAAGATAACAAACTAGATTAAGAATAAAGTTTATTATTGACTGTAGAGGCTATAGCTAATCAAAATACTTTCTTTTTTTTTTTTGGAGACAGAGTCTTGGTGTGTAGCCCAGGATGGCCTTGAACTTGTGATCTTCCTGCCTCAGCAGTGCTGGAACTACAGGTGAGCATCACGACACTTAGTCTTGCCTATTTTTTGAGATCTGTTGAGCTTGTCCTTTGTGCATGGTTAAGAGAAGCACCTAATCAAGCTTCAAGCGCCTTTCAAAGGCATGATGAAATACCTACCATATAACTCTATTTTGGAATGAAGTGGTTACAAATAAGTAAATGTGTATATAACAACAAAAAATAAATGACACAAGCCTCACTCTTGTGAGAAGACATCAGCCATCAGCGCATCGGTCATTGCTCCCACATAGGAGACAACAGGACCAGAGCAGTGCAGGTGGGGAATTCAAGTATGATATATCTGACACATTGTAAGAGCCTTTGTAAATGCTCCAGTGTACCCTCACCCAGCACAACAATAATAACAAAGATAAATAAATAATAAAAAAGAAAGAAGAAATGAAGGTGCTAGGTTCCATGAAGCTGCCACATGACACTTCCCTACAGAGCAGAGGAGACTGGGGAGGCAGTCTTCACCTCTGAAGGTCACCCACCCAGCTTAAAAACCAGGATTCTGCAGTTGCCCAGCAAGCCTGAGGTTCTGAGTTCAACCCTCAACACTGTGCAAAACAAAAAACAAACAAAACAACGAGCCCCACCAGGGTCCTGCCGTCATTGAGGAAGGGAAGGATGGGTGATAGGGTCCCTAATTCAGAAAATTTCAAATTGTTACAGACATAGCTTGAAAGGGCTGCCAACATAATGTGGAGTTACTTCATAGTACTGTGTTGATTTGCAGCAAGTTCCCTAAACAAGGATGACGTTATTGAGATGGAAAGAAGGAAGTGGCTGTGTGGCTTAACAATGTATGCTGCCATGGGTTTGGAGCAGCCTACACTGAGACCCAAGGGCAGAAAGGAAATGCTAAACAAGAGAAAAGGAAGTAAATTCATCTAAGGAAGGAATTCATGAATTTTTCTCCTGAAGTGAAATTTTGGTGACCATTATGGTCTGAACATCTTCCCCACATTCGTATGTTGAAACTTAATCACCAATGTGATACTATTAAGAGGTGAGCATTTGGGAGGTGATTCAATCATGAGGTTGAGCCCTCATGGATGGGATAATGACTTCATAAAAAAAAGTGTAAGGGAGCTACTTTTGTTCCTTCTGCTAGATAAAGACCTGTATATCTTCTTAGGAGGACAGAACCTTCAAGACACCACCTTGGAAATAGAACCTAGGCATTCCTCAGATACCAAACCTAATGATGGCTTCATCTTGGGCTTCACAGTCTTTATACTGTGAGGAATAAATTTCTATTGTTTATAAATTACTCACTTTCAGATATTTTGGTATAGCAGCATAAAGGGACTATACAGTGACAAACTGACAGAGACATAAGACTCAGAAACACTGATCTTGAAGTCAGAGTACCCAGCTTTGTTAATAGCACAATATTTAAGTGCAATTAACACTCTTTAAGGAAAATTGGGAAGGCTAGTAAGAGGAAGAAAGAATGAAAACTTTTCAGTGCCTGTGGCTTTTAGTACACTTCTCTAAAGCTATTAAAATTAAAAAGAAAAACTTAAATAAAGCCACAAATGTTAGTTTTAAATTTCTGTTGACAAGAGAAGAGGATATTATTTACACTGTCTCTTAAACTATTACAACATAAATCATTGCACAATTTTTTTTTGGTTTTTCTCAACCCCTGCTCCTTGCCTGGTAGTATATTTTAGAAACAACAGTGCATCACCCAAGGTGGTCATTCTGCAAGTTTTGAATAACATTTCCCTTTTACTTTTTTAGTTTTGTAGGAAGCTGATTTATCAGAACTGGACTGTAAGCTAAGCCTTCTATATAATAGCATGGTTTAACCCCAACAAGATAATGGATTCAAACAACATTACCAATGCCTTTGAAATGAAAGTCACAGCCCCTTCAAAAACTGAAATGTACATATTTTATCTGCCAGTCATCTTCATTATTCTAGGTAGGAAATATCATCATTATATGTAATTTTGTAGGTGTACAAGGGAATTGAAACCAGGGCCTTGAGCTTGCTAGGCGAGCATACTACCACTTGAGCCACACCCCCAGTCCAGAAAATATTATTTCATGTCCTTAATGTGGTTGTATATCTTAACACAGGGCTATACTTGGTATTGATAGTCTACCTTAACTAAAGCAGTCACAAGAATAACAGTTGTTAGTCTCAGGACTTTCAGATATGTCACCTAACAAGTTCATGTGCACTCAATGAAAGTTATCAAGTAAACTGATAAACATTAAGTGTTCCAAAAGTATTTTATTTATTTATATGCCACAGCTAGATAAGAGGAACAGGGTTAATTTCGAAACCCTCAGTTTCCTTTTCTCTAAACCAGTAGCTATTGCTGGCCACTAGTGCCTTCTTGCCTTTGCAGGAAGTTGCAAAAATGAGAGAAGAAAACAAAATTGTGTTGGCGTTATTTTTGGCTTTCCTCTGATGCTACAGTCCTTACTTTTTCTCATGGCAACTGACATTCAAGGGAGAAAGGAAGCAATGGGGAATAGCACGGAAGAGTAGAGAATGTTATGCCCAAGAATGTAAGGCAGGTTATTGTCACAAAGCTAGCTGTTGTAATCCAGTTTGGGAGTTTATCTGCTTTGCTTCCCCACCCCCCCCAGCAGGGTTCCTAGGACAAAGCAGACTCAAGTGTGTTTTAACTCAGGTCTCTCCCAGTTCAGGCCTTGGTGCTCTGAGAGAGATAGTTTAAGCCTCTTCTGAATATTATTAAAACTATGACAAATGTGGTACCTAAAATTTTAAGGGCAAGGGTTTACTGCAATGATGAGTAATTTTAAAACTAAGCTTAAAATAAGAAGCAAGATCTATTTTTGTGAAACTTTAGTTCGGTTTAAGAAAATATTACATTAATTTACATCATGAGTTGGTAAACTATGGTCTGCTGCCTTTTTGTTTGTTTTGCCTGCAATCTAAGAAGTTTTTTACTTTTTTTTTGCAGTACTGGGGCTTGAACTCAGGGACTATGCCTTGAGCCACTCCACCAGCTGTTCTTTGTGTTGGGCTTTCTCTAATAGGGTCTCAGAAACTATTTGCCTGGGTTGGCTTTAACTGTAATCCTCCTGATCTCTGACTCCTGAATAGCTAGGATTACAGCTGTGAGGCACTGGTGCCTGGCTTAAAAAGAAGTTTTTATTGAAATAAAATTCACATGTGATACAATTCACCAGTTTAATTGTGCAATGCAGTGGTTTTTAATGTATCCACAAAGTTGTTCTACCATCACAGTAACCTCATCAGCACAAAACAAACATACAAACAAAAAAACCCCGCATAGAACCCATTTCAGACACTCCTGAATCCCCAGCTCCTGGCAACCACTCTATTTCCTGTCTCTACAACTTTGCCTATTCTAGATACAATGGAATTGTACAGTTTACGGTCTTTATGAATGACTTCTTTTTTTTAAATTAGCGTTATGATGTCTCTCCCTCTCTGTTTCTTTTTTGGTTTTTTGAGTCATCTCACTACTTATCCTGGGGTGGCCTCAAACTGGCTGTGAAGTCCAGGTTGGCCTGGGATTTTAACACTATGTTTCTAAGACTCATTCATCTTCTAGTAGGTTATCAAGACCTTGTTCCTGCTTATTGCCAAATAATTTTCCATTGTCTGGATATACTGCAATTTGTTTGGTCATCAGCTGATTGACATTTGGGGTGTATTTAACTTTTGACCAATGCATAAAACTCCTTTGTTTCTAACTGAGGCTCCATAGTGATGCAACAATGCTTGTTGTTCACCTTGACTGAGCTATCCTCAGAAGGTCCAGGTTGTTTCTCTGTGAAAGACAAAACATTTTAGTATGACATTTAGCCACTACCATGGTATGGCATCTGTAAGAAGTTCCTTGAAAGATGTGCTAATAGGCCTGTAATAGCTTCTGTTCAGGTGGTAATGCAGTACAGAAGGGTTGCCATGAGAATAGTGCATGTGAATGTGTGTGAGTGTGATGTTGTTCTAAAAGATCCAATGTTCCGCAGCATTCGAGAAGTCAAAAGGTTGTGAGCCATTGTGGTGAGGACTTCAGGATGCCTATTTTGGGCTGTCCATCCCAACCTCTCTCCTGTGGTGGAGTGACCTTAACTACCATTTTCCCTTAGCTAGTTCATGATTACAGTGTCACAGCTGGTACAGATTTCACCTCCTGACTTCTCAGGTCTAATGTATGTGTGAGTATAATGGTAAGCTTATTTGCATTCCTGGAACCCTTTCCCCTATGTTCTGTGACAGGTGTGATAGTTGCACCAAAGAATAGTTTTGAGATATATATCCACATCAGGAATTACAGCAAAGGAAGGAAGAACTCAACCCTTCATTTGTGTCAGAATAGTTGTAAAAAACATGGCCCTTGCATCAGATAGATAGTATGACCTAACTTGGCCAGGTAACTTAACCTTTTTGTGCCTTATGTTGAAAAGTGGGATAATACTACTACTTACAATTTTTGTAAGAATTTAATATATTCAAAACACATGAAGAGATAATCAACCATGTTAGTACCCAAGGAAGTACAAATGAGGACCACAATCAAGTATTATTTGGTACTCAGTTCACTGGTAAAAAACTAATGTCTGCTAATATTAGCATTTAGATCAATTTGATCTCATACACTGTTTGAGTGTACACAACCATTTTTAAAAAATAGTTGTGCTTGTTCTTATAAAGTGTAATATTTGCATAACCTGAAATCCATCAAGTACACCCTTATATAGACCTTAAAGGGAAAGTTGAGCACACATACACCAGGAAAAAATGTTCATAGGCACTCTGTTTATAAAAGAAAAACTGGGTCAGGCTTGGTGGCACATGCTTGCAATCCCAGTACTAGAGCTAGGCTGAAGTAGGCGGATTTGAGCCAGGCTATCTGGGCTACATAGAAAGTGCCTGTCCAAAAAAGATCAGCAATCAGGATTCAATTCATGATTATATTTAGTATCCTAGAGGAAATGCTGTAGATTGGAATAGAGGACGGGAACATAAGTAGGTGTAACTTAATGCTTAATGTACTTGGGTAAGGGACGAGGTAAAAAAAAATATATATATATGGGTTCTCCATGGATGAGACGGCATCATGAAACAACAAATATGATTAATATGATGCTCAGGTTACCTGATGTCCAAATAAATAAGAAAAATAAAGGTAAATGGTGTACATTTAAAAAATAAAAAGTTATTCTTAAGGTAGAAAAATTACCATTAACATTGTAGTATCATAATCTTACATTTTTCCCTGATGAATTAAAAATTTTAAATCAGATTAAAACTGTCAAGTCGATAAAGTCTATGCCCTGTCCCTGTCGGAGCTGTTTAGGTCAAGCCACTAACTCCAAATTTAAACCAGCCAGGTCTCAGCCATAGCTCTGGTGACAGCCCCAGGGCGGGGCTGCTCATACATCCAAAGAGCTCCAGGGCAGCGCTCTGGCTCAGAGAACACGCGCCGTGGGGGCGTGTCCAGCCCCTGTGGGGGCGTGTCCCAGCTCCCAGGGGGGCGTGGCTAAGGGGTGGGCCAGTCCTCCGCTAGAGCCCAGGTAATGGGGGAGGGATCGGGAGGCGCTGCTTGTCGCGGTGTGATGACGTCAGTCCCGGCCTGGCGCGGCGTGCTTGGCTTACGGGGTCGCGGCTCTGTGTTTTTGGTCCTCAGTGCTGAGCTGAGTGCTAGGTGTGCGGCAGGCGGGGATGTTACCGGGTAATGAGACTGGAGAGAAGGAAGAGGAGTATGCGGAGGAGGATTGCCCTGAACTGGTTCCCATTGAAACGAAGCAAAGAGAGGAGGAGGAAAAGCCTGGCCCCGGCGTTAAGATCCCAGTCACAATTATCACCGGGTATTTAGGTAATTAAGCATCCCGGGCAGGAAATGCCACGGACACTGGGATTTGGGGGGCCGCCGGTGTCTCCTTTCTTTAGGCACTGGGGTCTCCAGGCCCAGAGCAAATGTCCTTGGGGCAGTGGCTGGGTCCCTCGCTCCTCGGGTGGACCATCTCTACGTTTCTCCAGGAGGTTAAAAGTTAGCCTCGCGCTTTTATACAAGCCCGGACTCATCTTACCTTTTTGAAGGTCATCTGCCGTCCTCGAAATTGGAAATAGTACGAGTCACTTGTCTGAGCTTGTTTTCGCATCTGTAAATTGAGGCAGGAAACACCTACCATGAAAGTATATTACCATTAAAGAATGTCCTGACTGTACCATGCCCGACACATGGGGGACATTCCTCAATAGATTCCACTTCCCCAGGAACCAAACTCTTCCAGCAGACTTTTGTTTTGTTCTATGTTGAGGTCTGTTTGCACAGCACTGGAGAAGAAAAGAGTGAAATAAAGTCTTTGCTTGTCCTCCAAGACTGTGTGTCAAACCGAGGACGTCCGGGAGTGCTCAGGGATATCTGAAACTGAACAGTTTCCTGAAGGACAGCCTGTGCGCTTATTTTTTGTTGGAAACGTTTGAGGAAGATTTTTAAAAATCTTTTAGTGAAAGGAGAGCTAGAACAAATACATGACTATTGAAAATGGGGAAAAGTTAAATGTAAGTGAAGTGATACTATTAAAGGGAAATAATATTCTTAGATGCTGTTAGAGGCACATCGTGACTTGGGACACCTGAGGGCTTTTATATAAAAATAAATCAATGATGTTCACCCTCACAACCTTTTTTTTTTTTTTAACCTTTCCTTTAATGGACTGCAAGTTTATTTCCATTTTTTACTCATGACTAACTCTTATAAAGGAATGGATTTTTTGGTATTTCCCCACTGTTGTTCAGAGACTACTCTCCTGAGATGGTGAGCAGATTCCTCATCCAAAACAGTATAGTTCAGACTTGCCCCTTTGGCCTTTCCTATTTGCTCACTGATAGATAGATTGGTAGAGCATTGGAAATAATAGTATGAAGCTTTGGATTGAAGACTAATGTCAGCAACTTTGTTAATCTAGGGAACAGTTTCACCATTTTCTCCTTTTGAAACACTGGCATCACTGTTAGCACTGACTTCTATTACATTTTTGTATGCTACCCCTGATGATCTTTACATTAGTCTGATTGTGTTAGACCCTTCAGTGGCTTCCTTCCACTTGGATAAAAGTTCAAATTCCTTGACATGAATTACAAGGACTTGGATGATCTGGCTGTTGCCAACCTCTCCAGCCTGCTAAATGGTGGACTAGCACATTGAATTAATTTAACTTCTTCATGACGCCAAGTGTTGGGGTGTGGTGGTGAACACCTCTAATCCCAGTTACTCAGGAGGTGGAGGCAGGACGATCTTGAGTGCCAGGCCAGGCAAAGTTAGTGAAACCCTATCTCAAAACCAAAACCAGAAAGGCTGGGGGGCATAGCTCAAGTGGAACTTCATACTAGCTGAAGGCCCTGGGTTCAATCCCTGGTACTGAAAAAAAAGATGCCAACTATTAGTCCTCTGGGATACTTTTCTTCTTGCTGTTACTCAGCTAGATGTCCTTCTTAGGTTCACCCTAGCATCTTGTACATCTCCAGTTGAATGTATTGTCCTATGGCATAATTATTTCTTTATTTGTCTAAATTCCCCACCATGTTCCACTGCCTTAAATATTTTAAAGCTCCATGGAGGCAGAGACTAATCTTTGCCTTGTCCATTTTTCATCAAGCAAGGCCCAGCATAAATCTGTTCCATTTAGATACTTTTGAATGAATGTGGGTTGTATCTTAAGTCTTTTTTTTTCATATTGTGGTTGATCATTAAGCCCTAGTAATTCTTCTATTAGAAGATTTCTTACATGCTTGGCTTTCTTTTAATTTTCACAGTTGCTACACTGTGCATCACCCATGTTCACTCTTGGACAGGTTTTAAAATTTCTGTATTCTGTCTACTTCTGTTCTATACATCACACATTTGTAATTTTGAGCTTCTCAGCACTCTAAAAGTAAACTGTCACTGGGTGCCAGTGGCTCACACCTGTAATCCTAGCTACTCAGGAGGTAGAGATCAGTAGGATCACGGTTTGAAGCTAGCCTGGGTAAATAGTTCTCCAGATCCTATCTTGAAAAATCCTGTCACAGAAAAGGGCTGGTGGAGTGGCTCAAGGTATAGGCCATGAGTTCAAACTCCAGTACTGCAAAAAAAAAAAAAAAAAAAAAAAGTAAGCTGTTATTTCTTCAAAAGCTTTTAAAGAAAAATGACCTAAAAACACTGAAGATATTAATATCCTGATACTCCCTAGATCTTTCTTAGTTAAATCCTAGAAAACTTGCAAGTGTATTCCAGCAGACATGTACAAGCTATGTGTAAAGCTTTTTAGCACTATTGCTTGTAATAGTAAAACACTGAAAACAATCCACCAACAGGAAAACAGAAAAATAAATGATGTTTTCATATAGTTTAACTATACTTCCATGTAAGGTTTCCTTTTCTTCCTTTATGACTTTTGGTATGTTTGGTTTATGAGAAAAGTGTTTTTCTTTCATTTGAAAGGAGCATACTAGGTTTAATATGCCACCTACTGGATAAAGTTAGTGTAGCTTTATGGAATATCTTTAAGTTCTGAATAGTCTGTTCTTAACACTTCTTATCTCTGATCCCCATTTCATAGAGTCAATTTATAGACTGTTTTAAACACACTAAAGGTAGCCGTATAGTCAGTCTGAATTTGTATCTGGTTAGTGAATGGTGAAATAAAAGCTCATTATGTATAAAAATTAGGGAAGTAAACCAAATATTCTTGATTCAAAAACATTGTCATTATGTAAAGGGTCATAGTATTTTGTAGTTTTAAATTGCATGCTTTATTTCTTAGAAGCCATTACTTCATTAATTCCTAATTTAATAGAAGTTTTAGGTGTCCTTATGTTATTGTATTTAAGTTATGAAGAAGACATGTTAGTCATATTAAGTTAAAAAACCTGATTCAATTTATAAGGTAATTTGTAAATATTTATAAAATATATAAAGTATATATAAAGCATGTTATAGTAATCTCAAAGATTGCCTTAACATTTTCCTTAAAGTCTTCTATGATTAAGTAATGTATGAAAATGCCACATAAATTCTTTAAAAAATCAGGACTTTTGATATCCTTGTGGTGCCTTTAAAATTAGCTTTTGAATCTTGTTACTCTAATATGTTTCATAGGTGCTGGAAAGACAACTCTTCTAAACTACATTTTGACAGAACAACATAGTAAAAGAATAGCAGTTATTTTAAATGAATTTGGAGAAGGTAAGTAAAATTCAATAAATGTCATGCTGCAAGAACTTACTCAATATTGAATTGATACTCTGTTTTTAAAAATGAGAATGGGGGAGGTATTGTAATATGAGCACTCTGATGTAGATGGCTTTGAAAGAATAAGACTAATTTTTATCAAACTTTATTTTGTATGGATTTGGGATACTGAAATCAGGTAGTTTATATGAAATTTATTTTTCATAACCTTGGAATTCATACTAACAGAATTAAATTAGATTTGTACATGAAATAAATGACTCCAAAAGTAAAAATCTAAACACTTGAAAGTTTTTAAAGAAACTAGAAAGATACTTTTGTACTGATTGTATTGTATGTTGCAATTCATGGAGAATATTTGAAAATGCTTCAATTGTGAGTTCATCTTGTAGAACATCGATTATCTGTAAAGAGTTAAAACTAAAGGTTTTAAAAATAAGTTAAACATATGATCTCCATCCTCAAGCATCTAATATGCTTAACTTTTCAACTTTTTGTCTTTAATATTAAACTGGAAAAAAATCTATAAATAGTGTTAGATATAATATTTTGATAATTTTTACAGTTTTTTCTTCACAAGTTTGGACTTTTAATAAAATCTCACTTGAAGTCAAAAAAATATAATTTCTGTGATAATACTGTTTGAAGTGTACAGTTTTTTTCAGTTGTAAATATGTAAAGGAGCTAGGTTTATGAGCAGTATGGGATGCCCATTATAAAGATAAAAGGAAAGTTCTTTCACTTTATAGTGAGGCAGGGTCTCATTATGTGACCCAAATGTTTTACTAACATTCTATAGAGCCCAAATTCTGTAACAAAACCTTAAAAGCTCTTATCATCGCCTACGTGGAATATGAATTAAATATATAATATGAAAGGCTTTTTAATTTTTTTTCCCATTTAAAACTTTCCTCTGGGTTTGGTATATTACAGGTAAAGTAAAACATTTGAAATCATTCTTGTAGCAAGCATCTTGTGTGTATCTAATTCTTTCCCAGGTAAGTATTTCTAGGGAACTTCTGTGTATTTAAATAAAAATTTAATTTTTAAAGGAGCTTGTAATACTGTGGCCAAAAACCTTCCCTTAAAACAAATTCGGGTTTTTACTCATATTGGGAATACTGAGCAATCTGTACAGTAGAAACAATTTAGAGGAAGACAAAAGAGAAAAAATAGATAGTACAATCTCAAAAGAGGTCAAAGAGCTTATAAACAGCAATATGTAAAACAGACCAATCTCTCTAGGAAGTTTACCATGGACAAGAAAAAGTGCTTTTAAGATAGCTTCTTTATTAAGAAATGGAAGTGGTCCAAAGAAGGAAGAATGTATATCCATTAATTTTGGATTTGCCCTTTTAGGGACTTAAATCTTAAAGAAAGAAAAGCTAAAATAGCCTAGAGTACTTTAAATATGTAAGCTATATGAGTAGCATGAAATAATAAAAATGATAAATGTAGTTTCTGCTTTGACACCTGCTCATTGTGAATATCTTCATCTTTGTTTTTGGATGGCTGGTAAACAGAGTCTAAAGCGTGCCTGTTAATTTTTCTAGGGAGTGCAGTAGAGAAATCCTTAGCTGTCAGCCAAGGTGGAGAGCTCTATGAAGAGTGGCTGGAACTTGGAAATGGTTGTCTCTGCTGTTCAGTGAAGTAAGGAATGTGGTTACTATGTACTTGTTGGTTTTCTAGAAATGTTTATCAATTATGTTTTCAGCCTTGATTTTCCTGTGTAATTTAACCAAATTTATATTGTTTGCTTCATTATATTTCAAATAAAGAGCAAATTTGTTAGAGTGTATTTTCTTAAAGTATTTTTTGCTGTTTTTCTTTCTATTCTAATGCTTTTGTCTTTTCATTGAATTTTTAAAATTATTTTTAATGCCCAGGTTTATTTATTTAATAATCTCTGGTATATGAATGTCTCATTTCTTATATAAAAAATGATTTTCTGAATTTAATGTTAGTCTTATTTCCAGGTATTCAGCCTCTATCAAAGCAAAAGTAGATGACTGTCAAAAAAGAGAAGACCTTTATGTTATATTCCACCAGTTCAGCTTCCAAGGATATTGTCTGTTTTGTTCACTAAGCTTCTATGAATCCTAGAAGAATACCTGAGACATAACAGTAATTTTAAATAAGCAAAATATAATACATTGGTATTTTCCTCATTTTTGGCATTATAAGAAGAAAAGGAAATAAGACTTGTCCCCTATTTACAATAGAATTAAAGTGTATGAAATGACAGTGTCCTGTTAGGTGTTATATTAAACTACTGTAGGTCATAAATTTTATCAGTATTTTACACATTGATTTTTTTTCTTTCATAAAACTGTAAAAAGCTAGTGGCTCACACCTGTAATCCTAGCTACTTAGGAGGCAGAAGATCAGGAGGATTCTGGTTCAAAGCCAGACTGGGCAAATAGTTTGCAAGACCCTATTTTGAAAAAACCAATCACAAAAAAGGGATGGTGCTTATACACTGTTGATGAGAATGCAAATAAGTACAACCATTATGGAAAGCAGTATGGAGATTCCTCAAAAATTGAAAGATAGAGCTGCCATATGATCCAGTGATACCATTCCTGGGCATATATCCAAAGGAACATAGCTCAGGATACAATAGAGACACCCGTACATCATTGTTCATCACAGCACTGCTCACAATAGCCAAGCTATGGAAGCAACCCAGATGCCCTAAAACTAGTAAATGGATCAAGAAAGTGTGGTATATATACACAATGGAGTATTATTCAACCATAAGGAACAATGACATGTGGTTTGAAGGTAAATGGATGCAATTGGAGGACATCATGTTAAGTGAAGTAAGCCAGGCTCACAAAGACAAAGGCCATGTATTTTTTCTCATACATGGAAGATAGATTCAAAAGATAAGTGTATACACAAAATAAGCATGATCATATACAAACTCATATGTAGAACATGTTTGTAATAGTGGAAATACTCTATGGAACTTGGGAAAGCAAAGAAAGAATAAGAATGATAAGAGCATCAACAATACTGTAAAATGTTAACATCTCGAAAGGTAGAGGATATAAGGATATGTATTAAAAGATACTGAAAAGTGAGGGGTGGGAAGTAAAAGGCTAAGGGAGAGAAATGGAAGGGGGTTGAATGGTCCAAAGTAAAGTAGACTCGTTGTGGGGACACACTGAGAAACTGCTTGGAACATCGATTTAAATATTAAAAATGAAAGACAGGACAATAAAATAGGTACAGCATGTATGTGTGGGGGTACTTGTGTGAGGGGGAATGGTGAATGAAGGAAATTAAGGTGATCGTATATGGTGGATGACCTTCATTTACTTATATGAAATAGAACAAAGAAACCTCTTGCAATTACTTTAAATGGGATGAAGAGGGGACTAGGGAGAGAGATGGTGGGGGTGATCTAACCAATATTAAGCCTATTTGGAATTGTCACAATGAATCCCCCTGTACAATGAATATATCTTAATTTAAAAACCGAAACACAAAAAAAAGGGGGGGGGCGCTGATGGAGTGACTCAAGATGAAGGCCCTGAGTTCAAACCACAGTACTGCAAAATAAATAAATAAAACTGTAAAAATAACAAACACTTACTTTAAAGTCACATAAAGTCCCCTTTACTTTTATTTTAACAAGTTAAAGTATCAACTCATTACACATATCATTTCTTTTTACCTGTGTGTATATGCGTCTATTTTATTCCTTCATTGGTAAATAATGGTTAGATTTTTATTTTTTATTTCTAGAGACAGGGTCTTACTTTGTAGCCCAGGTTGCTCTGAAAGTCATGTTCGTCCTGCTTCAGCCTCCTGAGTACTGGAATTACAAACATGTACCATCATGCCCCAAGTGAATGTACATTTTATTAGAAGTTTACAAAGGAGTTAAATTCTTATATGCCTAAGGATATTTTTGTGTTGTACCATTGAGTATATTTTACGATATTTGTAATAATCATTTAAAAATGTTCTACTAATCAAATATATGTGTTGGTATTCTCCAGGGACAACGGCCTTAGAGCTATTGAGAATTTGATGCAGAAGAAGGGGAAATTTGATTACATATTGTTAGAGACCACTGGGTTAGCGGATCCTGGTAAGAAATGATATAATTAATAACCAGAATATAGTTCTTTGACATTTTAAGTACATGTATTAGAAATATTTAAAATGACTATTAAAGCTTTTGTTTGAATTTAAATTCTTTTTTCGTTAAAAAGGAAAAATTCTAGATTGCATCATAGATGAATGATCAGAGTACTTCTGGTACTTTTAAGCTGTTAATGAAATTTAAAGTTTTATTGATTGATTTAAAGTTGCAAAGAGGGGAAATTTAGGAAAAATGGAGATATTCTGCTTCTAAATGTATATTTGATTGGTTATACTATAATAAAGACCTTGTTTCTATTTACTTTTTTCTTTCTTTCTGTTTGTGCTGAGGACGGAACCCCAGGCTTGTGCCTGCTAAGCACTGTCCCTACCACTGAGTTACACTCCCAGCCTCTCTGTTTACTTTGACCCAAGTTTCTTAGAGATACACAAGGCTTTTGAATTGTAGTCCCAGCAATACATAGTCCCTGTAAATTAATTGTTAGTATTTTATTTTTCTATTACTAAAATTGAAATAATTTTATTTGTAAATACTGTGATAAGGCATCAAAAGTACACAACTAAATCAAGTATATTGAGCCTTTTTCCAAGTGTGGAATTAATGATTATCCATAAAATTTTTTAGTTGTGAACAGAATTACATCTAAATTTCCCTATTGAAACCTACATGAAGTTAAACTGTTTCTAGCAATGAGTTTCTGTTATCATCTTACCAAATTCTAACTTTATCTAGTAAGGTCTGCTTATTTTGTCAAACAACTTTTAGGTAAAATCTTTATTCTTAGTTTGTATAACATTTAGTATTTGTTGTATGAGTCTGACACATACTGTTACTTCTTTTTTCATCTGGTCTATGTACTTAAGTACTTGAGTTAAGGTAAGTTGGTCTAAGGGTCATAGTGTCCCAAGAGAAATATTGAAGTATGCAGGGGATTCAAATATAATCAGTGACTATTGTACTTAAGAGTATTTTATAACATCACATCTGTGTTTTCAAGGTAGTATTGAATTGGGGATATTTTCATCCTGATAGTAGGCATGGGCTTTTTATATATTTTTGATGGGTCCAGTTTGTGTTAGACTTAGACTAATACATTGGTATTAAATAGTAAATTAACTTGAATATGATAAGACAGAAAAACACAGTGTATGTCTCTTTTTGTAATAGCAAATAACAGTTTCTTTCATAGTAGCCAATTGTGCTTTTTTTTTTTTTTTTTAGGAAAAAACTCTTACTTTTCTTCAGGAGGATTTAAGTTTAATGAAACTTGAGTTGGCATTTCGGAGAAAGAAAAAAGTTAAGATCTTAGAGAAAGCCTTTGTATAATTTTAGATATAAAAACTGGTTAATTTTTCTTGCTTCTATATTTCTTCAGAATAATGATTTTATTGATTGAGTTAAGGTAAAATGTTCATTATTTTAAAAAATATTTAAACAGTACCTTAAAAATATAAAGAAAAAAGCTGAAAAAAACAAAAATCATCCTATACTTTTCCTATGAAATATAGGTGGGTATTTCATTCCAGAGTTGTCTGTTCCAGTGCTGGCTGGATGTGGCATGTTGAATGGCGGCATCAGCCACAGCTGGGTGCATGTTAAAAATGCACATTATTGAGCCCCTGATCCAGGCTGACTCTCGATCAGCATCTCAATGGGTAGGACCCAGCCATCCAACTTTGTAAGCCCTCCAGGTGATTTTACACTGGCATTAGTTTGGGAAGCCCTGATTTATGCACTTCTGAAAGCCGTCCAAATGTATAGAAATAATTCTATATAATGGAATCATATTCTCTGTCCCACTTTTAATAATTATCAACGTAGTTTTACTTGAATCTAATAGAAGTCAGAGAAACTAAAAAGTGCTTCTTCACTGTAAGAGATATGAATTAAAGAGAAAACATATTACAAAAAGCATAAAGTGGATATTTAAAAACTACATGTTTCAATTTTCAGATTTATATCTATAGATTCCTTGGCATAAAAGATGAGGGAATTCTGCTTTCACATTTTATCCCTTCTCCTAGTTTTGACTGTATTCTTTTTGTTGTCAAGGTTTTACCATTGGCATCCTGCATAATTTTTGTTGTTTAAATGGCTTAATGCTCATCACCAGTAACTGGGTCTTCTCCATTTCTGGGTTAACCCATGTCCAGGGGTTCGGGGTGTAGCTCAGTGGTAGAGCACTTGCTTAGCACACACAAGGCCTTGGGTTCTATCCCCACCATTGCAAAAAATCGGAAAAACAAAATGAAACAAAAATCACCCGTTTGAACGGAATTTCACGTCAGGTAATCTTGTGTTTGAAAATACTTGTCTTTTCTTTTTATAGTTAAAGAATTACTTGGTTAGGCATATAATTTCTGGATCACAATTTTTTTCACTCAGAATTTTCCAAATGTTGATCCAAATCTCCTAGTAGTTTTTGAAATTTTTTGTCCATTGTTTTAGCAGGAAGAATTTGTGAATACTGTAGTCTCTTTAGTTTCAGTGCTTTAATGTTTGAGAATGTCTGCCATTCCTGAAAAATCACCTGGCAGTTAGTACCCTTTGGGACATTTTCATTAGAACTTTGTTGTTGCTGTTTTATTATATTATGATATTCACTATCACTATAGAAGTCTAATCCCTCTCCTCCTTCAGGTGATTTGCTTTTTCATTCAAAATGCCTGAAAAATTGTTTATTTTTGAAGCTCAATAATATAAACTAGATACATTTTAACCACATTATAACCCTGTTCCCTGAATTGCAGTATGTCTTCATTCAGTTATTCACTTATGGATACTTTCCTTGTTTATAACCATAATTTTTTTTTTTTTGTCAAATTATTGAGTGCTCTGCTCTGAGACTGATTTCATTCCTGTTGAATTTTATTTTGTTCTCTATTGTAATTATTTGATTCTTCTTTTATATCTGCACTGTGATCATCTTAAATCTTCCTTTTTATCAGTACTTCTGTCTCTACCAGTGTCTTTTCTTACTGTTTGAGATGAATTAAATAGTTAAGCAATGGTGATATTTCATTAGTGTTCCATGTTTATTTCATTAGTTGCAAGCTTTTTTTTTCTTTTTTTCCTCTTCTTTTTTAAAAATTTCTTTTATTCATATGTGCATATAATGCTTGGGTCATTTCTCCCCCCTGCCCCCACCCCCTCCCTTACCACCCACTCTGCCCCCTCCCTCTCCCCCCCACCCCCTTAATACCTGGCAGAAACTATTTTGGCCTTATCTCTAATCTTGTTGAAGAGAGAGTATAAGCAATAATAGGAAGGAACAAGGGTTTTTGCTGGTTGAGATAAGGATAGCTATACAAGGGAGTTGACTCACATTAATTTCCTGTGCGTGTGTGTTACCGTCTAGGTTAATTCTTTTTGATCTCATCTTTTCTCTAGTTCCTGGTCCCCTTCTCCTATTGGCCTCTGTCACTTTAAAGTTTCTGCATTAGTTCCTTTGCATTGAGGACATCAAATGCTATCTTGTTTTTTTTTGGGTTTTTTGGCTATCCTCACACCTCCCTTGTGTGCTCTTGCCTTATCATGTGATCAAAGTCCAATCCCCTTGTTGTGTTTGCCCTTGGCCTAAAGTCCGCATATGAGGGAGAACATACGATTTTTGGTCTTCTGGGCCTGGCTAACCTCATTCAGGATGATGTTCTCCAGTTCTATCCATTTACCTGCAAATGATAAGATTTCATTCTTCTTCATGGCTGAGTAGTATTCCATTGTGTATAAATACCACATTTTCTTAATCCATTCATCGATAATGGGGCATCTTATCTGTTTCCATAACTTGGCTATTGTGAATAGTGCTGCAATAAACATGGGTGTGCAAGTGCCTTTGGAGTAACCTGTGTCGCATTCCTTTGGCTATATCCCCAAGAGTGAGTGGTATTGCTGGATCAAAAGCCGATCTATGTTTAGATTTTTAAGAAGCCTCCAAATTTTTTTCCAGAGTGGTTGTACTAATTTGCATTCCCACCAGCAGTGTGTAAGAGGGATCCTTTTTCCCCACATCCTTGCCAACACCTGTTGTTGTTGATGTTTCTAATGGCTATTCTAACAGGGGTGAGGTGGAATCTTAGTGTGGTTTTGATTTGCATTTCCTTTATTGCTAGAGATGGTGAGCATTTTTTCATGTGTTTTTTGGCCATTTGAATTTCTTCTTTTGAGAAAGTTCTGTTTAGTTCACTTGCCCATTTATTTATTGGTCCATTAATTTTGGGCAAGTTTAGTTTTTTGAGTTCACTATATATTCTGGTTATCAGTCCTTTGTCTGATGTGTAGCTGGCAAATATTTTCTCCCACTCTGTGGGTGGTCTCTTCAGTTTAGAGACCATTTCTTTTGTTGAGTAGAAGCTTTTTAGTTTTATGAAGACCCATTAATCTATGCTATCTCTTAGTTGCTGAGCTGCTGGGGTTCCATTGAGAAAGTCCTTGCCTATACCTATTAGTTCCAAAGTATTTCCTACTCTTTCCTGTACCAACTTTAGAGTTTGGGGTCTGATATTAAGGTCCTTGATCCATTTTTAGTTAATACTGGTATATGGTGATAAACATGGATCTAGTTTCAGTTTTTTGCAGACTGCTAACCAGTTTTCCCAGCAGTTTTTGTTGAAGAGGCTGTCTTTTCTCCATTGTATATTTTTAGCACCTTTATCAAAGACAAGTTGGTTATAGTTGTGTGGCTTCATATCCACGTCCTCTATTCTGTTCCACTGGTCTTCACATCTGTTTTTGTGCCAGTACTATGCTGTTTTTATTGCTATTGCTTTGTAATATAGTTTGAAGTTGGGTATTGTGATACCTCCAGTGTTGTTCTTTTTGCTGAGCATTGCCTTGGATATTCGTGGTCTCTTGTGTTTCCATATAAATTTAATGGTAGATTTTTCAATCTCTTTGATGAATGTCATTGGGATTTTGATGGGAATTGCATTAAACATGTAGATTACTTTTGGGAGTATGACATTTTTACTATGTTGATTCTACCAATCCATGAGCATGGGAGATCTCTCCACTTTCTGTAGTCTTCCCAATCTCTTTCTTCAGAAGTTTATAGCTTTCCTTGTAGAGGTCATTCACATCCTTTATTAAGTTTACTCCTAGGTATTTGATTTTTTTTTGAGGCTATTGTAAATGGAATTGTTTTCATATACTCTTTCTCAGTTTGTTCATTATTCGTGTATAGAAATGCTAATGATCTTTCTATGTTGATTTTATATCCTGCTACCTTGCTATATCTGTTGATGGTGTCTAGGAGCTTTGGAGTAGAGTTTTTTGGGTCTTTAAGGTATAGGATCATATCTGCAAATAGGGATATTTTGACAGTTTCTTTACCTATTTGTATTCCTTTCATTCCCTCTTCTTGCCTACTTGCTCTGGCTTGGAATTCCAGTACTATCTTGAATATGAGTGGGGATAGTGAGTATCCTTGTCTTTTTCCTGATTTTAGAGGGAATGGTTTCAGTTTTTCACTGTTAGGTATAATGCTGGCTATAGGTTTGTCATATATAGTTTTTATAATGTTGAGGTACTTTCCTTCTATTCCTAGTTTTTTTAGAGCTTTTATCATGAAATGGTGTTGGATCTTATCAAAGGCTTTTTCTGCATCTATTGAGATGATCAAGTGGTTTTTGTCTTTGCTTCTGTTAATGTGGTTTATTACATTTATTGATTTGCGTATGTTGAACCATCCTTGCATTCCTGGGATGAAGCCTACTTGGTCATGGTGAATAATCTTTTTGATGTGTTGCTGAATTCAGTTTGCCATTATTTTATTGAGGATTTTTGCATCGATGTTCATTGAGGAGATTGGTCTGTAGTTCTCTTTTTTGGAGGTGTCTTTGCCTGGTTTTGGGATAAGTGTAATACTGGCTTGTTAGGCAGTTTTCCTTTCCTTTCTATTTCGTGGAACAATTTAAGGAGGGTTGGCATTAGTTCTTCTTTAAAGGTCTGATAGGATTCAGCAGAGAATCCATCAGGTCCTGGACTTTTCTTTTTAGGGGGACTCTTGATTGCTGCTTCAATTTCATTTTGTGTTGTAGATCTATTCAGGTGATTAATTTCCTCTTGGTTCAGTTTTGGATGATCATAAGTATCTAGAAATCTGTCCATTTCTTCAAGATTTTCAAATTTATTGGAATATAGGTTGTTGAAGTAGTCTCTGATGATTTCCTGGACTTCCGTGGTGTTTGTTGTTATCTCCCTTTTGCATTCCTGATTTTACCAATTTGGGTTTTTTCTCTTCTCATTTTAGTCAGGTTTGCCAGAGGTCTATCAATCTCGTTTATTTTTTTAAAGAACCAACTTTTTGTTTCATTAATTCTTTGTATGTTTTTTTTTTTTTTTGGTTTCTATTTCATTAATTTCAGCTCTTATTTTTATTATTTCTCTCCTATTTGTTTTGGGATTTGCTTGTTCTTGTTTTTCTAAGAGTTTGAGATGTATCATTAGGTCATTGATTTGAGATCTTTCATTCTTTTTAATATATGCACTCATGGCTATAAACTTTCCTCTCAGGACTGCCTTTGCTGTGTCCCATAGGTTCCGGTAGATTGTGTTTTCATTTTCATTGACTTCCAGGAACCTTTTAATTTCCTCTTTTATTTCATCAATGACCCATTGTTCATTAAGCAATGAGTTGTTCAGTTTCCAGATGTTTGCATGTTTTTTGTCTTTACTTTTGTTGTTGAGTTATGGTTTTATAGCATTGTGATCAGATAGAATGCATGGTATAATTTCTGCTTTCTTATATTTGCTGAGGCTTGCTTCTTGCCCTAGGATATGATCTATTTTGGAGATGGTTCCATGGGCTGCTGAGAAAAATATATATTGTGTAGAATTTGGATGAATGTTCTGTAGACATCAAGTAGGTCCATTTGATCTATGGTATGTTTTTGATCTAGGATTTCTTTATTGATTTTTTGTTTGGATGACCTATCTATTGATGATAATGGGGTATTAAAGTCTCCCACCACCACTGTGTTGGAGTTAATTTATGCTCTTAGGTCCTTCAGGGTATGTTTGATGAAATTGGGTGCGTTGACATTGGGTGCATATAGGTTGATAATTGTTATTTCCTTTTGGTCTATTCCCACTTTTATTAGTATGGAATGTCCTTCTTTATCTCATTTGATCAATGTAGGTTTGAAGTCTACTTTATCCGAGATAAGTATTGCTACTCCTGCCTGTTTTTGGGGGCCATTGGCTTGTTAAATCTTCTTCCAGTCTTTTATCATAAGCCTATGCTTAGTTCTATCGATGAGATGGGTCTCCTGTAAGCAACAAATTGTTGGATCTTCCTTTTTAATCCAGTTTGTCAAATGGTGCCTTTTGATGGAGGAATTAAGTCCGTTAACATTAAGTGTTAATATTGACAGGTATGTGGCAATTCCTGTCATTTAGTTGTCTTAGTTGTTTGAGGGTTTCATTGTGTGTAGCTAAATCGATGTTACTCTCTACTTTCTTGCTTTTTCTTTTCCTGTAGTTTGGTACTGCCTGCCCTTTCATGGTTATGTTGGGTTTCACTCTCTGTGTGCAGAATGCCTTGAAGAATCTTTTGTAGTGGTGGCTTTTTGGTCATATATTGTTTCAGTTTCTGCTTATCATGAAAGACTTACTGCTCCATCTATTTTCAATGATAGTGTTGCTGGGTAGAGTATCCTGGGGTTGAAGTTATTTTCATTCAGTGCCTGGAAGACCTCACTGCAAGCTCTTCTTGTTTTCAATGTTTCTGTTGAGAAGTCTGGTGTGATCTTGATGGGTTTACCTTTGTATGTTATTTGTTTTTTCTCTCTTACAGCCTTCAGTGTTCTTTCTCTAGTCTCTGTACTTGTTGTTTTAATGATAATATGTTGTGGGGTAGTTCTATTTTGGTCAGGTCTGTTTGGTGTTCTGGAGGCTTCCTGTACCTATATGGGCATAGTTTTCTCCAGATTTGGGAAATTTTCTGTTATTATTTTGTTGAATATATTATGCATTCCTTTTGCTTGCACCTCTTCACCTTCTTCAGTGCCCATGATTGTCAGGTTTGGTCTCTTGATGGAATCAGTAAGTTCTTGCATTTTCTTTTTAGAGGTCTTGGGTTGTTTAACTAATAGTTCTTTGGTTTTTCCTTTAATTACTATTTCATCTTCAAGTTCTTAGATTCTGTCTTCTGCTTGTTCTACTTCTGGATTGGCCTTCCATTTTGTTTTGCATTTCTGTTTCATTCTTTTTTTCTGAGGTTTTCCACATCCTGAGTCCCTTCCTCTTTAATATTGTCTGTTTTCGTTCTGAGTTCATTTATCTCTTTATTTATTGTGTTCTTTGTTTCACTTTGGTGTTTATACAGTGCTTCTATAGTTTCTTTTATTTGTTCTGGTGCTTTCTCAAATTCTGTATTTTTGTTGCCTTGGAATTTCTTGAGTGTCTCCTGTACATTTTGGTTGACCATATCCAGTATCATCTCTATAAAATTCTCATTGATTACTTCCAGGATTTCTTCTTTCAGGATGTTCTTGTGGGCTTCATTGGGTTCTTTTGCATAGTTTATCTTCGTTTTGTTGGAGTCTGTATCTGGGTATCTGTTTTCTTCATTTCCCTGTGGTTCCTGTACTAATTTATTATTGGGGAGAAAATGATTTCCCTCTTCCCATCATTCCTCTTGCTACTGTTACTGTTCCTGTACTGTGTGTAATTCAGTATTGTCTAGTTTGTGATATTAACAATGGTGATATCTAGAATGGCAGGGTGAGAGGAGAGGGAAAGCAAAGAAGGTAAAGAAAAAGGGAAAAAAACAAAACAAAAAACAGCTGAAGAAATAAACAGGGAGAGATAGTATACTAATCAACATTGAGCTAAACAGGTATTAGAAATACAGAGAGGATAAAATAATAATAATAATAATTAAAAAAATAAAAATTAAAAAAATAAAATTTCTCAAGTTCAAATGTAATAAAGTTTCAGTCTTAATAGATTTCAGTCTTAATAGATTTGGTGTTTGTCCTTCAGCATCCACTCCTGGTGTTGGTGTCTGAGTAGTAGTTCTGTGGTTGTCTCATCAAAGGGTGAAAAAAGAAATCCCAAGCTCAAATGCAATATAGTTTCATTCTCATCAAAGGAGAAAAAAAAAGGAGTCTGGAGACAGCTTTGTGAATGTCTATCTGAGGCTGCGGCTCATCTGCCACCTACTGTCAGCCAGCTGCTGTTGCAGGCTTTATTTATTGCAGATCTCAGGAATGAGTTTTACACTCACCTACCCTGGCAGGCTTTGTTTATTTAGAGTTCTCCTGGATGCATGCCCCTTTTGGCAAACTCTCTTTTTGAGCTTGAGTTTATGTATTGCTTTTAATTTCTTTGTTATGAAGTTCTTCAGAATTTTCTTTGGTTACTTGGATTGTGTTTCCTTCCAGAATGAGTTCTTCACTATTTGTGTGCCCTATTATTTTTTTTTCCTTCCTGCCTTTCATCTTTTAAAAAGAAAAATCTATTTTTGTTTTTCTCTACTGTAATACATATGTGTATGTATAAGCAATGGTGATATTTCATTAGTGTTTCACGTTTATTTTGTTAGTTGCAAGGTCTCTTTTTTTTTCTTTTTTTCCTCTTCTGTTTTTTTAATTTCTTTTATTCATATGTGCATACAATGTTTGGGTCATTTCTCCCCCCTTCCCCCCACCCCCTCCCTTTCACCCCGCCCCCTCCCTCTCCCCCACTACCCCCTCGCTACCAGGCAGAAACTATTTTGCCCTTATCTCTAATTTTGTTGAAGAGAGAGTATAAGCAATAATAGGAAGGACCAAGGGTTTTTGCTAGTTGAGATAAGGATAGCTATACAGGGAGTTTACTTGCATTGCTTTCCTGTACATATGTGTTACATTCTAAATTAATTCTTCTCGAACTAACCTTTTCTCTAGTTCCTGGTACCCTATTCCTATTGGCCTCTGTCACTTTAAAGTTTCTGCATTAGTTCCTTTGCATTGAGGACATCAAATGCTATTTTGTTTTTTTGAGGTTTCTTGCCTATCCTCATACCTTTGGGAGGCATTTCTGATAAGGTTTTGTAAACTGTTTTCCAAAGCCTCTTATTGAGGGGTTGGGTTAGGAAGGAGTTAGTTAGGAATAACCATAACTTTCATAGAACTTTGTTTCTTATTTTGACTGTCACTCTTCAAAATTTATAGAAGGAGATTGAATGATCTTTTTGATTGCTGCTGGCAAATTTTTCACGTCTTAAATTTTCGATTATTTTCATCTTTTGTTTTTTTAGGCTTTGAAGAAGGAAGATTATGTAATCTCTCTAAGAGTCTCAGCTTTGGCACAAATGACATTTTGAATTTGATAATTATTTGTTGTGTGGGGGAACTGTCTTGGGCACTGAAGGATGTCAGCAGCATCCCTGACTTCTATCCCTAGGATGCCAGTAGCACCCTTAAAGGCAGCAAGAATTCCTTCAGGCTTGCCCAGTTCTCCCTGGGGAGAAAATCACCACTCCTTTCTTTATCTTTACTACTCTCCAACACCTCTATCTACATTTTTCATAGTTCTTTCTTATGTAGACTGGCAAGTATTATATCAAAGGTAAATGACAGATTTAAATAAAAACTGTAATATACTTTTACAGGTCAACTTAATAAACAAATGTGAGTGGTAAAACTTCCAAGCAATTTATCAAAACAGAAATCAGTCATGTTTTTTTAAATTATAGGACTATTTATACATAGTGTTGGGTGTTTTACTGAGTGAAAAAAATCAATAGTTTTGTGACTTACTGTTTGGAGTAATGATGCAGTAGATTTACTTTTTTCTTCCCTATTAATTAAAATTATGTTCTTAGCCAAGAAAGTGGAGAAAATTCTTATTGGCAATTCAGTTGTTTCCCGTTTAGTGGGCTGACACTCTCCAGTTGTAGGATAAATAATTGTCATGGTAAAGTAATTTCCTTGAAAAAGACTGACATTGATTCAGCCCCTGTTACTCACAAATCCTATTTCAGTCAAATTGGAAAACTATTAAGTTTTTGGGAAAAAAATCAATAGATATCAGGAAACCATTAGATCTTGTGGTCCTTGCTATATCTTTCATGAGTAATCACTATAAACAGCTGACAGGTATTTCATTGTTGACACAGAGTGATGCTTGGGGAGCACATTTTGTCAGAGAAGGTGGACAGCTTTAGACAGTGGAATGAGTTCAGTTATTCTTACTTCCCCCTGTGCTCATTCTTTTAGACAGCGCTGTCACTAACTAGGCCTGAGATGCTTTAAAAATCAAACACTTTCCTTGCTGTCAGTTTCCTTTGTCTTGTATTGTGGCATACTAATCAGGGTGTGTGGTTTGGAACTAAGGCAACTTCTGTCAAAAACAAGTTTTAATTTCTTATTTACAAATAATTTTTTCTCAGACCCAAATTTTTACCCAGTACTAAATAAATAGTGTGAGGGTTAATTAGTAATGCCAGAGAATTTATCATTTTACTTCCTATTCTTTTTATTCTACAAAAATTAAAAGTAAAATTTTTTGGACAAGTGATTTTGAAATTATCTATATTTTGTTTGCTTTGCCTTTAGAGCAGTGACTCATTATTTGTGAACCATATGATTATTATATTCAGAGAATGAGAAAATAAAATTAGTCCTAGGTGCATATATTCATAGTGCTCAAATTGTTTGATGATATCAGTTGGTAAATTATTTTGACATCAGTAGAAGCTTGCTATTTGATTTGTGTGTGGTAAGAGTTGGGAGTTGGTCTTTTCTTTTCTTTCTTTTTTTTTTTTTTAGAAAGTAAGGAGAGGGCTAGAAATGACTGTAATAGTAAAAGGTTCCATCACTGTAATTCCTATGAAAAGATTGGAAGCCCAGGTACAACTTGTGTATGTGTTTACTGGTAATTCTGTTTGGACAAATTAAAACAGGTAGAATCATGTTTTGTAGTTGAAAGAAATATTTTTATTTGGTGAATATCATATGTACTTTCAGGTGCTGTGGCTTCTATATTTTGGGTTGATGCTGAATTAGGAAGTGATATTTATCTTGATGGTAAGTTAAAAATAATATTCTTTTGTCTTGAAGTGAATTTACTTTATAGTTAAGCTCATTTTGCTTATTTATAGTCTAAGTTTAATTCCTTGCACTATTGTTCTTTTAAAACTTGTTTAGTTTATGATTAAGTAATTTTTGTTCATAAATTCTAACACTCAGACAGTGCTAGAACTGGATTATTGGGTCTTAATTTCAACTCCCAATTTAGCAGTTTCACTAAGGATTCCCTTTAAAAATGCTGTGTAGATTCCCTATATCCACTGTTTGATTTATGCACTTTGTATAATGGTAGAGCTTTTTGTCTTAGCCAGCCTGATAGTGTAAGGCTATTTCTGCTTTTCATTTTTAAGCTTGCACGCACACACACACACACACACACACACACATAGATACATACACACATACACACACACCCTTTGTTTTTAACACTTTTGTTGATCGTATTTATAAATTTATAAACTTCATGTAACTTTCTTCTTAGCAACTATGTTGCCTCCTTCCATCCATATTCTCTCTTTCCCTCTCTCACTTTTTCTTTAAACCAGTTTTTTATAGGCTAAGGGGTAAAATTTAAGAATCATCAAAGCCGGGCTTCATTGGGCCCTAATGTGCGACATGTAGCTGGTGGAATTCTATAGGCATCATTACACTTATCCTGTGTTAGCTTTTCAAAAATGATTTAGCATATATTCAGAGATTGCTAAACTAACTTTATCTTTTGGGGACTTAAGTACTTGTTATATAAAACATTTTTGTGAGCTGTGTTTAGTAAGAGGTTGGGAATAAGATATCCTAAGATGTCTCAGGTTCTTTAACTAATGTAAATGTTAAAAAGTCTTCATTTTAATTATGTGAAAATAAATTAGAAATAACTTGCCTTGTATAATTTACCACATTTCATTTTATATTATGAAATTTTCTTATTTTGGATTGTAAGCTTTTAAACACCAGTGAAATCTTGTTTTCTTAGTTAATTTAATTTAAAAATTTTTTCTTTTTATCTTTCCTGGTTTCTTAAACACAGTACTCAGTAGATATTTGAAATGCATTTACTTACTCCTAGGATTGTGTTAAATTGCATTCATAAGAGAAGAAAATACTTTGTTTTAGTGAATAGCATTTGTGAACTGGAAGAGATTAGTTTTTATTTTCCTTCTCAAGTGTGGTTGTACAGTATTAATCAACATCTTTTTTTGAAAAAGTGATGATTAAAATGTTTATTCCTTTATAGGTATAATAACTGTTGTAGATTCAAAATATGGATTAAAAGTAAGTTGAAAGATTATGATTCACTAATTGTTAAGTATTAGGAATATAAAGGTTTGACTATAATATTTCCTTGTATCTGATAATTACTTTTGTGGTACTGGGGCTTGAACTCAGGGCCTTCTCCTTGAGCCACTCCACCAGCCACATTTTTGTGAAGGATTTTTTGAGATAGGGTCTCACCAACTGTTTGCCCAGGCTGGCTTCGAACTGCAATTCTCCTGATCTCTGCCTCCTGAGTAGCCAGGATTATAGGTGTGAGCCACTGGTGTCTGGCTATCTGAAATTTTTTAACAAGAATCTTATTCAAAATAGAATTCTGAATAATAGATACAGTTTATATGCTTTAAAATTATTATTTTGTGTTTTTAAATTGTTTCTTTTCTGTTAGTCTGGTTTGATGTTGTGATAAAATCTGGAATTATTATAATATTTTATAAGGATATGAGTCAGGATAAAGTTTGGGTGTGTGTAATGCCACTAGAATTCAACTCCAGCATTGATAAGTTTTTCTGTTTGATAGAAGACTGCTACCAAAACAGCTAGAACTGAGTTTTTAGAAATACTGCTTTATTTCATCTTAAAGAAATTGAGATTTTTGGATAGGATTAGTGAAGAGAAACTCTCCATTAAAAGACATTCTGCTGTGAATGTTTTGTTAATTGTGAAGATCCTCACATGCATTTAAATGATCTCAATTTATAAAATTCACTTAGTAAGATACTTAGAAGCATATTACTGCCTAAAATAAAATAGTGTTTCTCAACTTTTTGATATCATTAAATGAATCAGAGAATGAACTTAACCCCTGCCCCCAGCACCTACCCCACACCAAAATGGGTGTAGAGATAGGGACCAAAGTAATAATTTCTTAGGAGTTTAGATCAGTGTTTAAAAATTTGTGATTTTGTATTCTACTCCCTAGTATATCTGTACTTATTTTTTTTTTAAAGTTTTTCTTCCAAATGTTTAGTGAAACTACACTCTAAGAAGACCTATCTGGTTCTTCAAATGGCTACAACACTCCTTCACCAGCACTTCACACCCTCCATAGAGTGCCCTCATTTTAGAAGTTTGGAAGAGAATTCCTTTGTTAGAGTTTAAAGTTTGCATTTTTTTCCTTTTATTCATATGTGCATACAATGTTGCCCCCCCACCCCCTCTCACTCCCCTGCTACCCCCTCGCTACCAGGCAGAAACTATTTTGCCCTTATCTCTAATTAAAATTTGCATTTGTGAAGAATAAGAATCAAAGATCCCCAATTTATGAATAGTATAGGAACCAAAAAACCCACCAAATTATATTTTTACAGTTTTTCCCGGAAAAATTCTAATAGGTATTTCAAAATCATATTTCAAGTAAACTATTAATGGAAGCTGCAAAATGAAAAAAACACCAGAAAAACCTCAGATTCTTTATTTTGAATGTCTTATATATTAAAGGTATGCTTGAATCCATCTCCTCTATAAATTTATTATCAAATTTGGGACACTTATAGGGTAGGTAACAGATAGGACATTTCATTTTTTTGATAGACTTAACATGCCATACCCAAAGTCAAACTCTATGTATTATATGATTATAGGAAAATTTTTTGTATGTATAGCTGGGTGCAGAGAAGAGTTAAATGGAATCTATTATAGCATAATAAGAGGCCATAAAAACCCAAAGCAACATTCTGAATAATGCAAACACAGTATACCTTTAACCCCCTGCCACCTTGATAAAAAACCTCTTAAATTATTAAATCAATGTACCTACATAAAACTGACATACTGTCAGGATAATGGAAACTTTAGATTTTCTAAGTCGGATGCCAGATAAATAACTTTGCCTTTATATAAAGAATTTGCCAACTTGTCCAATTCCTCTGGTTGCAAAGCTTGACCTCAGTAGCTGCTTGTGATTCAGAGAACTGTGAGGCAGTACAAGTAATGACACTTGGATAATGGGCAGCAATTTAAGGGTGTCATGCTTCACAGAGCCAGCCCATCACAAGGAAAGCTGAGAAATGGTACCCTGTGGCCAGCCAGCCAAATTGAAACTGAAATGGTAATTGATATCATGGGCTATCACTCTAATGGGATTGTCACCCATTGATCTGAAATATTCATTTTTTAATCATGGGCAAAGAATTGGACAACTTAAATGACAGCTTTCTATTCTCAAGACTTGACACCCAGGCTACCAACATTGTTCTTTTCAGTTCTATAAATGTGACAGCATTTAATGTAATAGAATCAGTGAATGAAGTTATACACAAAAGGTCAAGTGACAAGTTTCTTTTTGGTTCTTCTGTTATAGTGCACAAGCTGGTGAAACAATTCAGTCAGAAAACAGTTTGGCTTTGAAAAGGCCAGAAAAATAAGTAGACTGACGTTATGCAATACTTTTTTTTTTTAAAGCTGGAAGAGTTAGCTTTAAAAAGTTTTAGATCTATAACCAGTCTGTTTGAAAGAAATTCCTGCCTTTCCCACCTCTTCCTCTTTTTCTCCTTCTTTGATGATAGATTTAGTGTTTTGACACTAGATTTATTTGTCCTTTGGTCAACAACAGTCTTCTTTCTTAGCCAGTAAGTTACAGGATAGTTTTTATTTTCTTTTGGTCCAGTTTGTCTCTTTATTCCTGCAGAAAAGACACCCTTTATCCTTTCTTGTAGTTATGTCTACAGTAGTGTTATTTCAGAGAATTTCTTTGTTTCTTTCTATTTTTATTGAATTGAAGCTAACAAAAATTGTGTATGTTTAAGGTATACAACTTGCCATGTCGATGCGCGTGTAGATATTGTGAAAACAATCAAGCATTAACTTATCTGTCAGCTCACATAGCTACCATTTTTTGGTAGTGTGTGGGTAAGAACATTTAAGATCTAAGATCAGCAAGTTTTATGTGTTCAATCCAGTAGTCTTAACTATAGTCACCACGTTATAATTAGTTTTATTCATCCTGCAAAACTGAAACTTTTTATCCTTTGACCTGAGTCTCACATCCCTTTTTTTCTACTTTGTTGTTGTAGGCTATGTTGGGAGTTTGAACCTTTATCTTTTGAATATTGGGTTATTAGTACGAAATTATTGTTGCCTTTTTGATGTATAAGCAAAAGCTCCAGTCTCAAGCAGAGATGAGGAATCCTTGGAATGTAGCATGGTGGCTACATTTATAATTCCAGCTACACAGGAGGCAGAGATTAGGAGGATCAAGGTTTGAGGCCAGCAGCCCAGGCAAAATTATCGAGATTCTATCTCAACCAACAAGCTGAACTTGGTGGTGTAATTCTGTAATGCAGTCTATATGGGAGGCATCAGGTAGGAGGATTGCTGTCCAAAACCACTGGTCCTGGGCAAAAGCACAACCCTATCTGAAAAATACCTAAAGTAAAAAAAGGGCTGAGGGTGTAAGCTCAAATGGTAGACTTTTAGCAAGGCATTTGCCTCTGAATGATCCTGTAACTTGAAATTCTTGACCTTTGGAAGCTTCATCTACAGATCAGTTTGATGTCATTTGGCTGTGAGTTTGTAAGGCATATAAAAAGATACAAGTTAGGCAGTTGGGGCTCACATCTTTCATATTAGCTACTTGGGAGTCTGAGATTGGGAGGATTGAGGTTCCAGGCTGGCTTCAAGCTCTGAGTTCAAACCCCAGGACCACCAAAAAAAGCCCTCAAATATATATATGTATATATAACATAGAAAATATTTTGAAACAAATATTTTATAATTTTTTCTTCATATGTTTATAATGGTAGATTATCAAAACTTACCTTTTGTTTTTATTTTATAAATGGAAGTCATCTGGCTTATGACCAAGAACTGGAGAATGTTCTTTTGATTAGCAAACACAGGTTTTATAGTCTTTTGTAAAGTTTGACTTGGGGATGTAAGAAATCTCATAAGGCAAATGTATGGCTGATACTCAGAAAAGAATAAATGTTAGTATGCATCTGTTGTTTTTTATGTTTGTATAACTTTCACAGAACATGCTCTGTGCATAGAATTTGGTATTGATCTTTGCTGCATTTATATATGATGTATGCCATATATGACATGGTATGTATTGGCAGACTTTTATTTTGGGAGATTTTAACTTATTTTTATACTTTTTTTTTTTCTGGAGGTACTGAAATGTTATGTCACCCCATTTAGCTTTGAGTGAAGCTTTCTAATTTTTGTGGAGAAGTGAATAGATTCAAAACATTGTGAGTTATTTTGTGAAACTACCATTTTATAGTTACATTTAAGATAGAAGTTTTTAAAAAGTCTCTAATTGTTCTGTCATATCATCTTTTTTTTTTTTAATTGGGAATACTGGGGTTTGAACTCAGGGCTTCAAACTAGATAGGTGCTTTACTGCTTGAGCCACACCTAGCCTTTTTAGTTCTGGTTATTTTTTGAAATAGGGTCTGGTTTTTTGCCCAGGCCAGCCTAGAACCAGCATCTTCGATTTTTTAGGCTTCCTGCTGTAGGTAGGATAACAGGCATGTGCTACCACTCCTTGGTTTTTCCTCCTGAGATAGGATCTCCCAAACTTTTTTGCCTGGGCTAGCCGAGAACCTCTGTCCTCCCAATCTCAGCCTCCCAAGTAGCTAGTATTATAGATGTGAGCCACAAGTGCCCAAATTGTATCTTTTTATGCCTCATAAACTCACAGCCAAACAATACCAAATTGATCTGTAAATGAAGCTCTCAAAAGGTCAACAGTACAATTTTTTGAAAAATATTTCAAAATTTTAAAGAATCTTCAATATTATAGGATCATCCAGGGGTAAACACCTTGCTAAAAGTCTATCATTGTTAAGTAGATTTACTGCTTATTGGAAAGGCATTTATTCCTACATGTTATACATAGACAGCATTTTTCAGATAATGTTTTTGCATCTATGTTACCTACAGTTTATTCATGGAATATTTGTTGGGCCTGTGTGCCAGGCACCATTGCAGGGTCTGGTAATAGAATAGCCTCATTCTCTAGAGGGAGTGTGTAATAATAGAATTTGTTACAGCTTCAGGCCAAGAATAATTATGAAAAATTAATACTAAGCTTGGTCTTATTGGCATGGAATAATTTTTGATAAGGTATTTTACAAGTCCTATGACTTTCATAATTGAAGAGTGGGTCTGCAGCTGAATTTACAGGATTGTACACAAAGTGAAAATGAGTATATCATTGCCATGGTTTTAGTTTTGTTTCCCCCTAAGTAGTATTTGGTAAACTTTTAGAAGAGGAAAAAACAAAAAGTTTTCCTCTCCAAGGTCTTAACCAGGATTATTAAATTATTTTCAACTTTCCATTAAGTTCTAAATTATATAAGTACTTTAATTATCAGCTCCCAATGAGTTGTGAAATTAGTTTGATAAATAAACTAGAATTTAAGTCTTAGGTAATCTTTATATATATATATTCTCTTAGGCAATTATTAACACTTATGTAGCACTTACATATATAAGGCTGATTTGTATAATACAAAAGACTTTCACAAAGATTTTAAAATTATATTCATTTTACTTCTACTGAGCATGTTTTTTTTCTTTTTTGGATGGTACTGGGTCTGAACTCAGGGCCTTCAGCCCTTTTTGCTTTAGGTTATTTTTTAGCTAGAGTCTCACTTTTTTGCCTGGGCTGGGCTGGCCTGAGACTATAATCCTCCTACCCATGCCCCACACCCAGTTTATTTGTTGAGATGGGGTCTCGCTAACTATGACCTCAAACTGCAATTCTCCAAATCTCTGCCTCCCAAGAAGCTGGGATTACAGACATGAGCCACTGTATCTAGCCTGAATGTTTTTAGTTAAAAATAAAATACCCCTGTGATGGTATATAAAAGTACTGTATCCTGTGATGGTGAGGATGTTATACTTAGTCTCTTCCTTTATAAAATAAGAATAGTGACTTCCCATACTTGTTATAAAGTCTTAACAAAGTAATGTATGTAAAATGATTTAATAGCTTATGAAGCTCAACTCACATATAAAGAGTATGACTATAATCTAGTTGCCTTTTAACCTTAGTCACCTGCTTTTTATTGTGCTAGGGAACCCCTGTAGAGGGTAGAGTGATTGGAGAGAAAACGTGGTTTTCCAGAGTGGAACCTTATGGCATCGATGCCTTTAGGAATATAGGTGGAACTGTGAGGGAAAAACTTCCTCTAGATAGATGAAAAGTGCTCATGACCCTCAAAGTTAATGCTATAATATTTGGGAGAGCTGGTCTGACTATGGGGAAGTCAGCAAAGTAAATAGTTGCACTGAGAGGCCAGATCACTCTGTGTGTGGGTTTAGGGCTGTCCTTCCCACAGTTTCTGTGTTTCTAGACAATTTGAAGGGATTGGTGCTGACTTCATACCATGTACAAGGTTGGGGTGGGGAGTGAGGCAGGTTGATAGGAATAGAGCAAATTATATCAGCGGTTATCCCCCTTTTATAGGTAGTAATGAAAATTTAGAAGAACAGCTTTATAAAATGCCTAAAATTTGAACTATAATGTTCTATATTTTTATGATATTATTTAAATTTGAGGAGTTTTCTTTTTAAGAAAAAGAGAAGTGCAGGAGTACAAAATTCTAAGCCCTCTCTTCCCCAATATCCCATAGTTTCCCTGTTGGAAACAAATGGAAATGAAGAAGAAAAGTGCTTTCAGATAGAAAGCAGTAGTGCAACTTGTTAAAGTCTTAATAGGGGCAAGAAAGTTGCCTCTAAAATTGTTTGTGTTAGAAAACACACAACCTTTGCTCTCTGAATGCAGCTTCACTTAACTGATGTTCTCCAGTTCCATCTGTTTACCTGCGAATGACAAAATGCCACTCCTCTTTATGGCTGAGTAATAGTCCATTGTGTATATGCACATTTTCTTAGTTCATTCATCAGTTGTAGGGCAACTGTGCTGTTTCCATAGCTTGGCTGTTGTGAATAATACTGCAATAAACATGAGAATGCAGGTGTCTTTATTGTATCCTGACTTTTATATTCCCTTTGGGTATATCCCTGGGAGTGGTATAACTGGATTATATGGCAATTCTATTTTTAGTTTGTTGAGGAGTTTCCTACTGTTTTCCATAGTGGTTGTACTAATTTACATTTCCATCAGCAGTGTGTGAGGTTCCTTTTTCCACACATCCTCGCCAACATTTGTTGTTTGTATTTTTGATGGGAGCAATTCTAACACAAGTGAGGTGGAATGTTAAAGTGGTTTGATTTGCATTTCCTTTATGGCCAGGGATGCTGAACATTTCTTCATGTATTTTTTAGCCATTTGGACTTCTTCCTTTGAAAAATTGTTATTCAGTTAATTTGCCCATTTCTTCATCAGATAGATAGATAGATAGAGAGAGAGATAGATAGATAGATAGATAACATTTTTCAGCTGGGCGCTAGTGGCTCACACCTGTAATCCTAGCTAATCAGGAGGCAGAGATTGGGATGTGGAGGGGATCATGGTTCTAGCCAACCCCAGGAAAATGGTTTGTGAGACTCTATCTCGAAAAACCCATCAAAAAAAGGGCTAGTGGAGTGGCTCAAGATGTAGGCCCTGAGTTCAAACTCCAGTACCACAAAAAATTAAAAATAACATTTTTCAAAAAGTGGGACTGTTAGAGGAGACTAAGGGATGAGGAAAAGAAAAAAAGAATGATAGGGAGTAAATACTATTGAAATATATCACAACTGTATAGGAACAAGATACAATGTAATGCACTGAAAACTGTTGAACAGTACAGTGTAGAGAGGGAAAAAGGACAGGAAGAGTAATAGAGGGGGGTTGACTGACTAAATAAACAACATCTTTACAGGTAAAATACCAAGACAAAACCCCACCGAACAATGAATAGACACTAAAAAAATAAAGGACAAGAATGTAGAAATTATATCAGCGGTTATCCCCCTTTTATAGGTAGTATAAGGGCAGGGTAGTAATGGGAGGGGAAGGTAAATGAAGAGGGTAAAGGAGAGTGAGTATGGTTGAGGTATTTTTATACATGTATGAATATGGGACATTGAAATCTGTTGAAATCATTTCAAGAAGGGGAGTGGGTGAAAGGGAGATTAATGGAGAGGATGAACCAAACTTGGGTATGATATATGTATATATGGAAATGTCATAATGTAACCCCCTATATAACATCATATACTAAAAAAGAGTTGAAAAAAATTAAAATTGTTTGTGTTGACATTAGATTTTATATTATAGCACAGTAACTATTTTCAAACTTTGTTTTTGTTTAGCATTTAACAGAAGAAAAACCTGATGGCCTTATCAATGAAGCTTCTAGGTATTCATATTTAAAGTTACGCTGATTACTGGTTAATTAGAAAATTATTAATATGAAATCACAAAACTAAGAAGTATGAACATGCTGGGTTCAGGATTTCTTGATTCTGAGGAACTTTGGAAATACTTACATTCAAAAGTATTTTGTTCTCATACAGTTTCTTTGGTATTGAAGATCATTATAAAAAGATAGCTGGCTCATTTACTACCTTAACTGCCTCAGTGTTTGCTGTTATAGGGGAACAGATATAGAACTGCTTTTAATTTGGAAACATTTTTTTATTTAAATACCTTTATATTCCTAATCAACTTTTCTTTAGACTTATAAGGATTTAAATTACTTGCCTACCCTTAGCATATTCTTGCTAGTGGGATAAAGGTTTTAGGATAGATGACAGCCACTAAATATGCTGCTGAATTTAACAGTGAGGCCCTCTGGGATTTAGTGCAGATGATTCTGGATGTAGAAAATAAAGACTACAGCAAGCAATTGATTCTTTGTCATTTTAGAGTATGATACCAGGTTGTTTTGAAATCCTGCCTAAACACTGCATGTGGTATAGAATTATGGTTCAAATTAGAAATGAAAAATATTATAACTTCTTTCCTCATGAAAATGTTTATTATAGATTACATATATATTCTATAATATTATTCTATAATAAACATATGTATATGCTAGATAGAAAAAAGCCAAGTATTATAAAAGCCAAAGGAAAATTAAACATAGAAGTCCCCCAATTTAAAGATTGTAGCTATTTATATTTGGAGATATGTCATCATATAAAATTTACTTAAACAAAAACAGGATTGTTATGTACATTCTCTTAAAATCTGGTTTTTCAGTGATTTGAAATTAATTTAGTTTTGAGAATTTTGTTGTGTTCTTTGATAGATAGCATAAGACCAGGATTAGAAACAAATAGTGCAGTGATTAGAATTTCTCAAAGAATTGAGGAAAATGGAAAAATTCCTTAGCTTTATTAATCCTGTTAATAGAAACACAGCTTCTAGTTATAATCTATTTTGTTATCTGGCATTCTTTGTCAGCTGGATTCTTTAACTGGAACTTCTGTCTTATAGAGATATATTTATATTGATGAAGATATGTGTACAAGATCTTCATATACCTTAAGTGTAGGGTTTTTTTTAAACAAAATTGTTTGATATTAAGCAAACTTATTTTCTGTATTTCTTTGAAAGTTATGTTAAATATTATAAAAAACAACAAGTAGTCTATTCTTATACCTGTCATATTGGATATCTGAATTTTATGCATTGCTCTACAAAGAAAGTTGTGAGTTCCTTTTGATTATAAACCTCTTGAGGCTTATCTTCATAGCTCCAGAGTAACAGGGGAAAATACTTAACAAATACTCTGAATGACTGTAAAAATCTGAGTTTATATGTAGTGGTGAATACAATTCATCTGTAATGTCTGAAGAATAAATAGATTAGGAGTAAACTGAATCACTGCTATAGAACCCCTAAGTATTAATTAGCTAATATATTTATTTAAATGAGTTGTTTATATTTATTTTTAATTTTTTAAACACTTATTTTTGACATCTGTTCTTTTCTATTTTAGACAAGTTGCTTTGGCAGATATCATTCTCATCAATAAAACAGACTTGATTTCAGAAGAGGAATTAAGTAAATTAAGAACAACTATTAGGTACAATAGAAATTGTATACTGTATATTTCAAAAAGCTGGAAAAAATAATCTTGAATTTTTTCACCTCGAAGAGGTGACAAATGTTTGAGAGGATGCATATGTTTGGCCTGATTTAAGCATTACACAAGGCTTAAATCATATACATGTATATGTGTACATGTATCAGAACATCACATGGTACCCTACCTCCAGGTATAATTTTTTGTATCAGTTAAAAAGTAAATTTAGTTTAATTTTTTTTAAAAAAGAACAACTTAGCTACAAAATTATAAGTGTGTTATGTACCTCCAAATTCAAAATATACAAATACAAAATATTTTCTCATGACTATTGCCCTGTAGAGCTTAAGGTTCAAGGTTGACCTGCTTCATGAACAGTTAGGGGATCACATGTATTGTTGGCTAACTGATGGTTAAGTGTGTGTGCGTATATATACATATGTATATATAATGATTCCCCATTACTTGCAGAGTATAATTCAAAATTTGATATTCTCTGTCCTCTGACACTGTCCCTGTTTTGCTAGCTTTTCTTCAACTCTTTCCTAACATCAAGTCCCCCTCCCCACTTTACCTAGGACAGTTACTTTACTTTCCCATGGATGTGTCTTGCCAAGTTCCAGCTTTACTCATGTTTTCTCACTTCCCAATTCCTGAATTCCTTTATCTCTTGCTCCCCTTTTCAAGCAGTTTTACCCATTTTGTAGAATTTGTTTCTCTCCTATTCCTTAGTGAAGCCTTCCCTGACTCAAGTGGTATTATTTCCCCCTTGAACTCTCTTTGATTTTAATGTCTTCTTTAATTGTCAACTATACTTTGTCTTCCAGCTTGCTTTAATGTCTTCAGTGCCGTGGGCAAGACTGATAGACGTAGGACAATATGAATGATACTCAACTATATGTTAAAAGACCCAGTAGTCATTTTGCTGACTGTTCTGGAGATTCCCTTTCCTTTAGAAACAAATGATGGATGTTTCAAATGAGGTTAAGATCCAAGGGAGTTTGTTTTGAATTATTTGTAACACCTAAACTAAACAATGCCATGGACAAAGAGACATTCAATAGCTTTTATTGTTGGTCATCTTTAATGGGTATAATGCTTTGTACATGATGGCTTAACATTACTGTAATCTTAGTATTTATTGATTTTGACTCTGTTGTACTGGTTCATAAAGTATATATTATAAACTGAATCAATAAGAGTATGATTCATTAAGAGATTGTTGTGAAGATTAATGACTGCAAGAGAAAATCATAGCTTTTCTTGATACTTGGTTTTACTTCCTATTAGTAAAAACTTTGAGTTTATGCTCATTTTAACATAAAAACTACTGGCTATTTGAATCATTGTTTTCTTTTTTGGTGGTACTGGGTATGGAACCTAGGGCATTGTGGTAGATGCTAGGCAAGTGCTCTAACACTGAGCCACATCTCCAGCCCCTTGAATCATCTTTTTTAAACTTCAGGGTCTTTTATAAACCACAAAGTCACCCCTTAGTTCATCACTTGTGCCATAGATATTTGCATATCATGTTTTCTTAAGGCATGAATAGAATATACCAGATTTGTGGTTTCAAGGAAAAGAATAATTAAACCATAAGAAAATACAAGTTTTGTTTTTGTATTTTTTTACTTTTTCTAGTTCCAGCTATGTTTATGTTTAGTTACTTCCTGTTTCAGAAATCATTTGATTTGTGTACCTTTTTACCTTTTCTTGTTCATTTTTTATTTCAGATATATAAATGGACTTGGAAAAATTTTAGAAACACAAAGATCAAGGTACTTTAAAAAGCTATTACTAATACTAATAATAAGTAATATAAAACGATATAGGTATATTAAAAAATGGGACCCCAAAAAGTAGTTTTGAATGCTCTTTATAGTTTAGCATATTTAATTTTGTCAATACCTTTGCCTGTCTTTGTAACTAAGACTATGGAGTGATGATAACACTGTATCACTGAGTTTATACATAATGAGGAAGAATAAGACTTTTAACCAGAATTGATGGTATACTTGTGTAATCCCAGCACTTGAGAGACTGAGGCAGGAGGATTGTGAGTTCTAGGCCAGCCTGGGCTACATAGTAAGACCCTGTCTCAAAACAGCAACGACAAAAAACAAAGTGAAACAAAAAGACTTTCAACCACCCCCTGAAGTAATTTGGTACAGAAATCTAGAAAATCATACTGAAGAATCTTATCTTAATTTGAGGTTTTTAAATGGCTTTTTAATACTTTTTAAATCTTATTTCATAGTTTGCAAAAAAGAAAAAGCCTATGTTGTAAAAATACATAGAATCTTTACCTTTAAATTCCTGATATATTCCTTTATTAAATTTTGATTTCCATTTTCTTTACATTCTTTTCTCTTTTTTGCTTGTTAATATAGATGCACATTGTTTTTAAAATATCTGTGAAATGTATTTTGTAAATTGAACTGTTTTCTATGGAGCGGTATCATGATTTCAGAAATTTCAGTACAAGATTATTTTATTAAGCTCAGTTTTTGGTGAGAATGACTGCAGCCAGCAGCTCTGAGGCTCACAGCTGGCGCTTAGTGCCACACAATCCCTAATTGAGAGATTTTTTCCTCGGAAGTGCAGCATTGGCCTTAACTGAGTGTCCTGTCTGCATTGGCAGAGATTAGAGGTGTTGACAGACTAGCAGAAGTGTTCAGCAGTAACAGCAGCTGCGTATAAGCAAGTGGGCAGCTGGGGAATGAATTTGGAACACATTCTCAGGAGTCACTTGTCTGCTGACGGAGTAGAAGAAGTCCTTTTCAGGCATTGTACAGGCAAATGTGCTCCCTTCATTTCAGGTTCCGTTGTAGAATTTTCTGATGATCCCATGAGCTGTTCCTCAGTATGTCTTCTTCCTGTTGCAGTCTGCATTGTTCTCAATTTTTCTTTTCTTTACAAATGATACACAGACAACTGCTCACTGCTTAAATAAACTTTAAAAATTATATCTGCAAATAGTTGTGGTTCTGTTATAATAACATTCAGCTCATAATTACAATAATCTTAAATTAGTTTTTCTTTGTTTTCATTTTGTAAATATCCATGACCTGAACAAAGGCCTCATCTTGATTAGCATCTTGATTAGTTTATTATGGCAAAAATTTTGTTTGCCATTTCATATATATATATATATATATGTGTGTGTATATATATATATACACACACACATGCATACACACACATGAGTGTATATGTATTTGTGAGGGGCAGTACTGGGGTTTGAATTCAGGGCCTTATGCTTGCTAGTCATGCCCTCTACCATTTAGCTACAGCTCTAGCCCCTTTTTTCATTAGTGTTTTTCTACATAGGGTCTTGAGAGTTTTTGCTCCTGGCCAGCCTCTGGACTGAACAGAGAAAAATCAAAACCTAGTTAGTTGGTCAATAATAAGTTAACCAACTCAACAAACTATTGAACATTACACTGACTCCTAGGCATTTCATGACAGATTAAAGATTTAATGGATAAAGCAAAAGTTACCTTTAAGAAGACCAGACATTTAGAGGAAACAGTGAAGCAAACAAGCAAAAAGCAACATTTTAGGTATTACTGATATATCACAACAGGAGAATTTGGATGGGAAGATGGTCATTGACCTGAGTCTGTTTTGTTTATATGGTACTGGGGTCTGACTCAGGACTTTGTGCTTGCTAGGTAGGCATTCTACTGCAGGAGACACTCTGCCAGCCCTATTTGTGTTGGTTATTGTTGAGACAGGTTCTCACTTTATACCTTAGCAGGCCTGGACAATAATCTTGCTATTTGTGTGTAGCTGTGTTATAGGCATGCACTATTTTACCCAGTCATTGGTTGAGATGGGGTCTTGTGAACTTTTGCCTAGACTGGCCTCCAGCCTTGATCCTCCCAATCTCCTAACTTCCTGAGTAGCTAGGATTACAGACTTGAGCCAACACTTGTGGCTTGACCCGAGTCTTAAAGAATGAATGGGAGGCTGGCAGAGTGGCTCAAGTGGTAGAATACTTGTCTAGCAAATGTAAGGCCCTGAGTTTAATCCCCAGTACTGCAATAATAATAATAATAACAACAACAACAATAATTTTAAACATGAGAGTTTTCCAGATAACCTGGAGCAGGGATGACTTTTAAGGTGTCAGGAAAATTTTATATTCCAGAGACCTGTAAATATTTTAGAATGAGTAGATCACATGGGATGATGTAGCAGAGAAAAAAGTATGACCAAAGAGCTTAGCACAAAGATCTTGAATGTTATGATGCATTGGATTTTCTCCTGTAGGCAACAAGGAATTAGTAAGGATTTTAAAGGCAGTGTGACCCTGGGGACGTGGATTTAATATTTGGGCTATTCTCTGAAGTATAGGAAATACAGGGAGCAGGAACAACTTGGTGGAAAGATAATTAGTTCAGTTTTGTGAGCAGTTTTGAGTTCGAGGTATCACTGGGAAAGGCATTGGGAAATTTAGTTCTAGAGTTCACCTGAAAAACAGACACTTCTACAACTCATAGATCTGGGATTGGCTGGTGGGCCCTGTTGAAAGACTCACCGGAATGAAAAGGTGGTGAATAAACAAACAGCATTCAAAGAATAGCAGCTACAGTCAATGCTTCCAAGAAATCAGGAGGAAAATGAACTTTTGAGGTTTTCTTCCTTTTTTTTATTTTCCCATTTAGTTTGTAAATGATGGTATTGACCTTTTTGTCTTTCTTTTTGAATGTTTTTGAAACGATATGATATTTTCATTTCTTATGGAAGAAATTAAACACATTTGATGCCATGGACATTAGTGGAAATCACATGCCTTGAGTGAATGAAGAATTTCTTTTTCACAGCAGTAGTAGATTTGGGGAAAGTTCATAGAAACTTCCATCTGGAAGCTGAGACTTTGTCTTGGGCTGTCCATTGAGAATTTGGTGAAAGGTTTTGATATTTTATTCTTCTCTGCAGAGTGTAATCTGTTGTACAGATCCATTATTGACCCTGTCTGTTTTGTGAATTTCCAAGGAATTTGGATGTAAAGCAGAATTATCTCTAAATGACATGTATTCTCAGGGATACTGTCACAGCTAAATGCTAGTTATTAAATTTAGAAGGCCGTTTTTCAAAACTGAATGAGATCTTCATAGAATTGGGATGTGCAAATTTCATTAAACTTTAAGCTGTTTTCTAAGTTGATAAACTTGGAGGGAAACGCCATTCATTTTTGACCTGTCAGTATAAATATTTGCTCAACTGTGAAGCTGAAAAAGAAAGTACATTTAATATTAAGACTGGTTTCTGAGTGTAAATTGATATTCAAAAATTTCTTCATGGAACATTTACTTCTTTGCCTGATCAATTTCTTAATTTGGCATATCTAGAATGTCCAGAATTTGAAGTGTTGATATAGTCTATTAACATAGAACTCTGGAGTAGTCGTCTTTTAATAAGATGGGGATTTGCGCCAGGATGAGTAGTCACAAACTAACAGAGTATGTGGCAGACTGCTGAGGGTGAACAAAATAGGCACAGCTGCCCAGCCTGAAGTTAAGGGCGTATTTTAATCTACATTTTATGCACTTAAAAAATCTTGAATCTGACAAATGGACTTTTATTTCCTTTGTGAAAAAAATATAATAAATGTTTGACAAACTCCTGGAGTCTGATTTTGAAATAAAATTAAACTTTTGCCATTTACTCTAAATATTGCCTACATTTTAGCATTGATTAAGAAGTCACTGTTATCTGCTCTGTTATGGGCTTATGTTACTATTGGAACTCAATCAATCCTTTATAAATTTACTTTTATACATTTAAAATAAACCTAATGCTAATTGTGATATTATGTTATTCTCATCTGGTTTAAATTGCTGCATTCCTAATAAGGTTTAATTATTAGCAAGTAATTCTAAGAGAAGTAGTGTCTGTTCAGACAGAGCATTGTAAACCAGGAAGTTCATTCCACACGCAGCCCCGTTGTGAATGAATGAAATCAAACCTACCTGAGCATAGAGTACTGGGATGGACTTACATTTATGCTCTGGTTGTTTACTTGTACCAATTTTGTTTGTTTATTTTTTGTTTGTTTGGGTCAGACCCAGAGCCTTGTACATGTGAAGCACATTCTCTACCTGTGAGCTTTGTCCCCATCACTTGACTACTAGTATTTTTATGTTATCTGTTTTATCATAAGAGTGGGAGTAAAAGAATTACACAAATTCCAAAGGTATTTGGGATGTACCTATACTACTATCCATTTGTCATTTCTTTTGTTTCATACTTGGAGTGATAAACTGCTTAGAAGAGTTTTAGTTATTTAGCTGATTTTTTTTTTGGTCATAAAATGTAGTATTCAAAAAACATAAATTAGATTTCAAAATTGAAAGGACAATTGAATAAAAGGCAAAAAAACAAACAAGCAAATTAAAAACTAGTTTGTTGAAGCAACAACCAAGTAATTTTCTGCCTAATCTTAACTATTCACCCACTTTCATGTAGAAATTTTTTACAGTAGCCTTTTTATTTCTTGCCATCAGTTTTATGCATTTCCCCAAATATGATATGCTAATTAATCTTTATGCTTACACATTTTGATAGGTGTATTAGATGTTTTTCTTGATAAATTGGATGTATTTCACAGAATTTTTAAATGTTCATATGAATTTTCTTCCTTTTAGAGTTGATCTCTCAAATGTGTTAGATCTTCATGCCTTTGATAGTCTCTCTGGAGTAAGGTATGTTTTTGATATTTTGGACATTTTTGAGTGATGCACTTTATTTATGTTATGGGAATGATTTACTCTTGATTTAAGCTGTCATTACTTTGACCTACAAGATCATTCTTAGTTATGTTCTTTAAGGTTTTGGTAGTTGGTTACTTGGAAGTCACCATGCATTTTCCTATAAAAATTATAGTGTAAATGAAGCCCAGAGAGTCAGGGGATCACAAATTGAAAGCCAGCCTGGACTGCATAGTGAGACCCTGTCTCATAGATACAGTTAACTTTAGAAATATATACCACTGTAATCCTGGTTTTAGGGAAAAACACATGACATTCATAGAAAGTTTTAGCTTTGGTGTGCCCACAAATACCTCCCTTCCTCTTTGTGATAGATCAGCTTTCTGCCTCTTCCTGGGGAAATCTTTTTGATAAAGGAGAAAAAAAAATTTATTCTTGGACATCAGCCTCTTCTTTTTCTTCTTCTTTTTTAAATTGTAGTAAGAGCCTATTAATTTGAGACCTACCCGCTTAAAAAATTTTAAGCATACAATATAGTATTGTTAACTTACAGGCGTGAAAATATACAGCAGACTGTGAACTTATTGAAACTTTATACTCATTGAATAACACTTTCTCGTCCCCCACCCCCCTCTCCGTGCCCTGGCAACCACTGTTCTAGTCTCTACTTCTATGAGTTTTCCTTACTATTACCTGATATAGGTATAATCACGTGGTATTTGTCCTTCAGTGACTAGTTTAAGGCTGAGTAAAATTTCATTTTATGTATATGCCACATTTACTTTTTCCATTCATCCATTGATGGACATTTAGATTGTTTCCACATCTGAGCTGTTGCATATAATGCATAATGCTTGTAAGGAGTGTCTCTTTAAGTTTCCGGTATGTCCATTCACACAATATCATGAAAATAGTATTTTTAAAATTGTATCTTTAGTATTTTGAATTGGTGAAACAGTTCTGCTTATGAGTAGGTGTGGTGGGTAGTTCTGTACTGTGCTGCATAATTCCCATTCATTACTATGTTATATTTATTACATCACATTATATTATATTATATATTTTGCTAGCCACGTCTTTTTTTTTTTTTTTTTTTTTTTTGCAAATCTGTTCTTTGATTTTGGAAGTACCTAATCTTTATAAATTGGTTGAATTATAAAAATTCTTTTTTTTTTGATTGCTTTTCTTTTATTTTTCTTTAGTGCATATTAATTTACAGTATAAAGGGTTTCATTGTGATATTTCCATACAGGCATATGATATATTTTGATAATATTCACCATCTTTATTACTCTTTCTTATCCCTTTGTCCCCAGCCACCCCTTTTTATCTTTCTTACAATTTTTATTTTTTTTTTTTTTAGTTTTTTTCTTTTATTATTCATATGTGCATACAAGGCTTGGGTCATTTCTCCCCTCTGCCCCCACCCCCTCCCTTACCACCCACTCTGCCCCCTTTAAAGCCACGTCTTTAAAGACTATTTTATTTCAACTAGTTTTTTCCCCCTCAGTCTTCATACTGTTCACATTTTAAAATCCTGTTAGATTTAGATGCTATCTAAAGTAACCTGTGAGGATAGGACATGTGGTTTTTATGGGACCTCTTTACCCTTATCAATTGGAGAATTTAAATTTACCTTTAGTATGTAAGAAAAAATGTTATTATTTTAGCACCTTAAAGTGTGGGATAGGCAGGGCAGGTATATCCTCAATTGGAAACTGAAATTCAGAGAGATAAATTTGTCTTTCTAAAAGTCAAGGCCAGAACTAGTTATTCTAGAAGTCAAGCCTTCACTTGAGAGCTGTTTATTTCACCTATAGCCTCAGGTGTCAAACTTTTTAGAGTAACCCAATAACAGATTAAAATTACAGAGACATTTGCTTTTCCTGTACCACCAGTTCATAGTATAGTATACTTGAATTATATATGAGTGATTCCTAATTTTTTAAAAAATCCCTATATATTTCGTATAGTCAAACTGCCTACTTTTTGATTTTATAGTAGCAATAACTACATCCTTTCAGGAGACTTCTGTATAGTTGTGAACTCTCCCTTTAGATCCCTGAACCATTTTCCCTGATGTGAGCTTCTGGTGTCCAGTATCATTTATGCTTGTTAATGGTTGAGTAAGCAATATGAAAATCATTCAGAATTATACTGACTTTTTTTCATACATAGCTTTTGTTTCTAATTTAAAAAGACTTTCCCCCTATTAAATGAACATGACCTTAAGCCTAAACTTATTAATGACCAAAATTAGTTTAGTCATTAAAAAATGATCATTTTTCCTTTCTTAGTTCTAGCTTTACTAGGGAGATGGATGGTTGGCTGAAGCTGTCTCCTAATTGTAGGCGCATAAGAGCCTTTGTCTTTTGCTACCCACTCCTGAGATGGCCAGAAGTCTAGCCCATACTAGCTTTTTATCTTGCTGATCTTTTTTCTTCTTTTCTCTTCTAAGACTACAGTGCATTTCAGCCCTGCTTTAGCAGTTGGCCATGTTCCCTTTCCTCACACTTCACATCTGGCTCAGAACTGTATTATTTGAATCAATGGACTATTTTCTGATGGATCTAAATGGGTTTACAAGGAGGGTAGTGAAATAATATTGCCTTAAATTGCCTTTATTAAAATAGTTTTCCCCATTGGGTGTAAGAGTTTGCAAGTCAATTGACATTTAACATAAAACACTAAGATATTTCTTGGTTGAAATGTTTGTTTTTTCCCGTCATATACTTTTCTCCTTAGTAGTTTATTTATAAAAAAAAATTATAATAGTGTAAAATTATTTCCCACTTTGACATTTAGGGTATAAATTTCAGTTTTTCCTTTTTGTTTATGTCTTTTGCTATGGTTTGCTATAAAGGTGCTTTCTGTAAAACATCTAGTTCATTTTATTCTGTATTTTTTACCTGGGAGATAGAAAAGTTGCAAATTCTGTCTAACTAGGAAGAGAACTAAATTATTCTTTTTTACAAAGTAAAATAGTTTATATGCAGAGCACTAAGCTATTTTAGATTTATGTGCTTTTACTAGTGTAGAGACAAGTTGTTAGACGATTACAAGCAAGTGTGCAATATGGGGGTACTGATTCATGAATTTCAGGCTTTGGTAACATATGCTTGTCTTAATAGACGAGAGTACTCCTTTGGTTTTTTTGATAGAGAATAAATTAAGGGCACAAAATTCTGAAACTTAATAGGAGCTAAACTTTAAATGTTCGTGTTAAATTATTGACTTGCTTGCATATGAAATTATATGCAGTCATTGTTCAACAGCAACATTAAGCACTGGACATATGGAAAAAGCATATGATTTTTCAGTCTCATTCTTGTCTTGGTTAAGAGCAGTTGTAATGCTTTTGTGACACTTAAAGAAGTAGCTATTTAATTTGATCCCACCACTGTAGATGGGCCTTTGCATAACTTCCTTGTGCTTACCTGCTTAACCAAAGAATCCTTTCCTGAACAACCAGCTGGGAAGGATTTAATTTGACACTTGCTCTACTAAGACCCCCCAATGAGACTCATTCCCTCCAATAGTTCCTACAAAGTCCTTTCTCTCTCCTAAACTTGCTGTTACTAATTTACCTCACACTGTTCTTCAAGGCAAAACATCTGCAAGGTTTTAAGCCTTTCCCCCTCTCTTACCCTGCCCCCATCAGTGTCTAAACATATGCTGAAGTTGTTATGGTTGTAATTTGTCACGCCATATTGATCTTCTGGCTCCTTTTATATCAGAGCAATGCATTCTTAAGATTCTGACTTGGTTTTCTCTTAACCTAACTGCTCATTGACTATATAGAAGGTTTGTATTTGTGAGCTCCATTTGTTCTTTAGTAAGTAGATATGTTCAAGGAAAAACTTTGGTAAAGGTAAATTTACCTTTTTGACTTTATTTTGCCACTTATTTTCATGTTAGGATGCTTGGGGAGAATTAAAAAAATTTGAGCAGTACTAAACAGGTTTTGTATATATTTTTAAGCCTTCATGGATCTACTGGAGTTATAAAGAAATGTACTGATATTTAACAACACAAAGACTATTGCTAAAAGATTAATTTTTCTCTTTGTTGTGTGTGTATTTTTGTATGTGAATGTGTGTGCATTTTAAAGAAATTTTTTTAAAAATTGCCAGCTTTTCTCTATTAGAATAAGTGAACAGCATGCAAAATTGGAGCAGTTATGGACAGTCTTTTCCCTTTTTGGCTTGGTGTCTCTGAGTAATGTATAAGGCTAAATAAGAAACATATTGATCTCTAAACTTATCAGTTGTTCTTAGTTTGCAGAAAAAATTCCAGCATGTGTCAGCAGCACCTCACCTTGATCAGGTAAAAAAAAAAAAAGTCTTACAGTTTTTAAAGTGTGTCTTTCAGCTAAATTGGCTATGTTTTAGACTGTTTTATTAGATTTCTTTCTAAAATGGTATTTTTGTGCTGTGTTTGTAGTTTTCAGAACTTTGAATGCTTTTGAGATCATCTAATCCAGTGTCTAGAATCTTAGAAAATCATGCTTTCTAGTTTCTTCTGCAGGTCACACAGCATATTTTCAGCACTTCTTGTAATGGGAATTTCTACTTACAGCAGCCTGGGGACTCAGTCTGCAATCTGTTTAAACTAAATGGAACTAACTCATTAAGGAAAAGTCTGGTGCAAGTATGACATATTTAAATTAAAATTAACTTGAGTTTTGCCTTCACATAGCACTGTAAATATGAACTTCATAAGGTGTTTTTCATATTCTAAAATTTGATTCCCCTGGGTAGATATTTAAGATGCTAGAAACAAACTATATTTTTACTGCACCCATGTTTCTGTTAAGCAGTTCGTAGATGGTGGAAAACAGCGAGAGGGGAAGGACTTGTGAGTGAGCAGTGTACCTTGTCTTCCCTTCTCTATCTTGGATTATTACCAGTTGTAATGGGGCCAAGATAACACCAGCCATGTGTTTTGTTCATATTTATAGAGAGTTAGACTCCAAGTGTTGCACCCTTCTCTGAGAAACATCTTCATAGAATATTTGCTCATCTTAAAAATGAGTGACTGAGGGAAATAAATGTCTTTGGCAGTAGACTTTGAGAAAAATTAAGTGTTTATCATACTCCGTAGCAGTCATATAAAGATGAGCTTGAAAGATACTGAGCTTCTGGCTGAAGGACATCATACTAGGAGTCAGATGAAAAAAACATTCATTTCTAAGAATGTTTATAATGACTGGTATCTATACCCATAGACTACTGAATGTAGCCCTTTGTGGTATTTATAACTTATAATGCCTTATAGTGTGAAGTTAAATGCTTTCCCTTTGTATTAGTCTACAAATTCCTTAAATGTAAATTACTCTTTTCATAGCACTTATTATAAGTGTTCAGTGAATATTTATCAAAAGAATGAAAAGCTGTGATTCTCAAATGAATCACTTTGGGAACTTTTTTTTAGTTACTCAGTGTCCCTATCACTCAAATCTCTAGGAATGGGGCTTGGATATGTATATATTAATGTGTCTTTTTGACATTTTACTATGAAAGTTTTCAAAGATACACAATAGTGGGAAACGATAATAAAATGGACCTCTTGTATTCATGATCCAACATAAATTGTGTCAACATTTTGCCAATTCATCTACCCTCCCAACATTTCTTTGCTGGAGTTTAAAATATATTTTTTAAAATACTAAATTTCAGATGTCCATAGAAGTAGAATAGTATAAGGAACCTGTATGTACTCATTGCCCCTACTAGAGTGTGTTAAAGCAAATCCCAGACATTATGTCATTTCACCAGTAAATAGGGCATGTCTATTTTTATTAAAGTTCTACAGTAGATTCTGGTGCACGTTCCCGCTGTAGGTAGATAAACACAGGGCAGAATATAATATTGTAAGCAAAGAGCTATAGGATTGAGAGACGTGAACAGTCATATTGATTTAGTGAATCTGCTAAATTCATGGCTGAGGTTCCTATAACAGAAGACAGACTGAAAAAAGAAAAGCATACAAATTTCCTTAGTAAGTTTACATGTCATAGAAGCTTTCATATTGACGGCCTGAAAAATGGGTGAACCTGAGTACTGGTGTGCCAGGTTTGATGAATAACAGAGTTGTGGAGAATGACGATAGAAAAAAGGCAAGAGCTAATGACACTAAATTGGGGGGACTTAGCAAGGCCTGTTTGTTTAGAGTTCTCTTTCTGTGACCCTGTGTCTTCGTGTCTTCGGGGAAAAGGATACTCTTTTCCTCTGGGTATTGGGAGGGCACTTCTTACATGAGAATCTTAAGGCCTGTGTTGGAGGAAGATCAGAAAAATCTTTCTCTAGTTTTATGACCTGCTTCAGGGAAGAAGAGTGGAGAGCAGTTGGGAGTGATTTTCCTGCCTGCTGCTTTCTCAAATACCAAAGTGCATATTTTGGGTTGAACTCAGGGCCTCCATCTTAAGCCACTCCACCAGCCCTTTTTTGTGATGGGTTTTTTTGAGATAGGGTCTCTCAAACTATTTACCCAGGCTGGCTTTGAATTGTGATCCTCCTGATCTCTGCCTCCCGAGTAGCTAGGATTACAGGCATGAGCCACTAGCACCCATCAGCATGCAGGTTTTTAGTGTACAATTCAATGTCAGTGTCTTCATACATATTTGTACCTCTATAGCTATCCATGTGCACACATGAACACATACTCTTTTAACTCCTATTTAGATCAAGATAATAAAAGATGTCCAAAATTGTAGAGAATTCCCTTGTGTCCCTTCTAGGTCAAAGAAGGGGTAGCTGCTATTCTGACTTAAATACTGAAAAGTTGTCTTGAATGCATAGTATATTTTGGTTATTGATGTTGTTTGTTTGTTTGTGACAAATAAGTAAGGGAAAGAGCAATTCACAAATTTAAAAGTGGAAAAGTGAGGATGTTCCAGGAGGGTAGGTTTTTAGTGCAGGAGTCTTGGTAGATGCTTGGCACTGGAGGTCTGGCTAAGGTACTGGGCTTTAAGTTGCTAGGCAAGGAGAACTCATGCTGTCTGGAGACCAAGTGGGAAGATTCTGTGCCATGTGAGGAAGACCTGTACTATGTTGGTTGCAGTGAGACTAGAAATGGGGCAAATTGAGAGCTGTTTTGCAGGTAGACTTGCCTGAACAACCTGTCTGACTGAGTATGGATCAGTAAGAAGGAGAAGGAGTGATGGGAACAAAGCCTGATTGACTAGTGGAACCTAGAAATAGACACAACTAGAAGGCAGAGTGATGCAAATGAAAAAGACACATGTTCAGCCTTGTATCTGATGGCAGAATATCAAACCGATATTACACAGGCAAAGAGTAACAGGGCTGGAGTATGGGTATAGATACTGAGTTTCAGCATATTGGTGGGCTTAATTTTCCAGATGAAAAAGACATATAGAAAGTGTTTCATATTAGGTATTTGCAAAAGAGTAGAAAACTGAGAAATGACCTAGTAGACCAAATCAACAAACCTGAGTTATTCCTAAATTTTGTTTTAGAGGTATTTCCTTATTAAGCTTTAGTTTTTCAGGTCATCTTGCCTCGCATTTCTGCCTTCATATAACTAGACATGAGGTAAGGAGACTTAATTTTAGATTCAAAACAAAGGTAAACTAAAAAAAAAAAAAAAGTCTGAGGTTGGTAATACTTACAATACACTGAGTAATATTCAATGCAGTTCTGTTTTTCCTGCATGTTTTCTTTATTCATTTCCAATAAGAAGGACCTGGGGTGGGAGGGTGGGAAGGCAGATGAGAAAACTCAAGTGGCAGTCTGTTTAGTTTAGTAATAGAGGCAATGAATTCTGAACTTTGACCACCATCTTCTGACTGGGAATTATAGGCTTCATGCTCTGCAGGGTTTTTCTAATGTGAGAGAGTTTATTGGTATATAGAAAACCATAGTTCCAAAATAATGGATCACCCTCCTTGAGCCCCATTATATATCATCTTAATTTTAAAAATCTTTTTTATTTCACACTGGACTTAATTGTATCCTATAATGATATTAAGTCATATCTCTAACTTCATAAAGAAAAAAAGTCTTCATAAAAATGTTTTATCTAATAATAAAGCTGAGACTATATTTAAGTCCTACATTGAGACATTCTCAATATTAAAAGCTAAATTATCCAGCTTAAATAAAAGACATGTAAATTTTTTTTGAAATCTTTTGAAACTTGTGTATCATTTGGTAACCTTTTATAATACATTTTGATGTGAAATTTTAGGCCTTTGTAGTGATTTCTTTAATAAGGAAGGAAAATAATTGTCATTTTGTTTAAATGCATAGTATTATTTTGAATTATGAAAGCAAATAGTTTGAGTCATTCTCTGTACAGATGACCTGCTTTCAGTCTATTTCAAGTGTATTCCTTTCCTGATAAACTTTACTATTATTTTCACTACACAAAAATAAAACAACAACAATAAAAAACATTGTTTAAAAGCAGGGTATTGTTAAGATTATAAAACAAATACTTTATATTATTGTGGTTTTAAAAAAATTTACCCTGAGATCTATTCTTTTAGAAAAAGTGTTGTAGTGTGTATTACAAAATTGTTTAAGCATACAGTTCAGTATTGTTCCCTGTTTGTACACTGTTACACAGCAGATCTCAGAACATTTTCATCTTGTGTGACTAAAACTATACTCATCAGATAGCAACTCCCCCATCTGCCTCCCTCCAGCACACAGCACATACCATTCTATTTTCTGATATCTTTGTGTTTGACCATTTTAGATATAGCTAGAATCATGCAATACTTGTTCTTCTGTTACTGGCTCATTTCACTTAGCATAATCTTCTCAAGGTTCATCCACATTGTAGCATATGACAGAATTCTTTTTAAAGGCTAAATAATATTTCATTATTTCATTGCATTGTATATCACATTTTTATCATCAATTGATGGACATGCAGGTTGTTTCTGTCTTTTGATTATTAAGACAAAATACACTAAATCCTCTTTATTTGTGGTTTTGCTTTCCAAGGTTTTGTTATGTGTGATCAATTACAGTCCAAAAAATTAAATGGAAAATTCCAAAAATAGTTTATCAGTTCTAAACTGTATGCCCTGCTGACTAGCATGCTGAATTCTCTCGCCATCCTGCTGTATCTTGTCTGAGACGTGAATCCCGCTGTCCATTTTATTCATGCTGAATACACCCCTGCCTCTCAGTCATTTAGCAGGCATCTTGGCTATCAGATTTACTGTTGTAGTAAATCGGTACTGTGTTCGAGTGACCTTTACTTCTCATTGGCTCCAAAGCACGAGAGTGGTGATGATGACAATTCATATAGATTAGAGAGAAGCTGTAAAGTGCTTCCTTTGTGTTAAAAGTTGAAAGTTCTCAATTTTATAAGGAAAGAAAAACTCATGTGAGAGGTTGCTGAGATCTGTGGCCAGAGTGAATCTTCTATCCATAAAATTTTGAAGAAAGAAAATGAAATTCATGCCAGTTTTGCTGCCATACCTCAAAGTGTAAAAGTTACAGCCACAGTACATGATAAGTGCTTAGCTAAGATGGAAACAGTATTTGTGGTTTGGTATTTCTGTGGTTTTCGGCATACAATAGGGGTCTTGGAACATATGCCCTATCAGTTTGGGGAAGGTGGTGGCTACGGTAAGTGCTTTTAATTGTCTCACTTTGAAAAAACATTTTTGCAGTTGACTTTTACTTCTAATGTCTAAGCAAGAAAGCACTTTCTGTTTTTCCTATTGCTAATAACAATGGAGACTAAATGTCAGTGTATTTGTGCCTAACTCGATTCTTAATACTTTTATCTATTCTTTAAGTTTGGATAAAAATACAGTTCTGAAGCTGGGCATGGTGTCATACTTCTGTAATCCCAGCAAGGGAGGTTGAGGCAAAAGGATTGTGAATTCAAAGCCAGCCTGGGCTACATAGTGGGACTCTGTCTCAAAAACATAAATTAACGAATGAATGAATGGATAAAACACAGTGCTATTCTCTGCCTATTTTCTACTACAATTCAGTGTGATTTTCTAATCGATGCTGGGTCAGATAAACAGGTCAAAAGGAAGTTACACAGCTGTGCTTTGGGTCATACTTTCTGTCTACTTTAAGCTGTTCTGAGCTTGACTGAGCACTATCCAAGGTGGGGCTTATGTTTTTTATGTTATGCTTAGCCTTTGTGTATTTTCATCACTAAGTTTGAAATCTTGGGTTAATAACTGGCAAAAGAAGGCTTGAATTTTAATTATTTGACTTTTAGAGAAAATCTTAATCTTCTGGAGAGGGAGATAAATCTCGAAGTCTATGTTCTATGAATGATGTCAATGTTCTAAGCCAACAATGAAGCTATGTTATCATCTCTAAGAACTTTTTTACTAGGCACATGCTCACTCAGTAGACATAAAGTGAACCTCTCATTTGGGGGGTTAGGGACACACTGGGGATTAAACCTAGGGCCTCAAGCATTCTTAGGCAGGGACTCTACCACCGAGCTACATCTCCAGCTCCCGGGTTTGTTTTTCTAAGAGAACAAGCTTACACTTTCACTTTTTGCTCTAGGTGGTTAATTTTTCTGAGCCTCACTTCCTCAATTTATAAAATGGATGTAGTTATGATTACTCCCTAGGATTGCTGTGAAGAGTAAGAGATAAAAAGAGATGACCCAGGCAAAAATGTCTGGCTTAGTACAGAGTGAATATATCTCCATGGTACATTCCTCCTTAGTGCTAGAATTGTAGAAAGAAGGAATTGAATAGTGACTACCATTTCATGAAAGGTTTTGTGTCAGTACTGAACTGTTCATCTACTCTGCAGAAGGTAGAAATGGAGTTGCTAATTTTAAAAGTGAACACATGGAGTGAGGAAAATATAATTTAGTTAGACAATATAAAATCCATGAGTATGTTCCTTTTCATCTTAAAACTGATTATATATTTAAATATATTGATATTACTAGAAAAGTTATTGATTAATTTTTTGATTTACAGAGTATTGTTACAATCACATTTGAAGTACCAGGAAATGCAAAAGAAGAAAATCTAAATGTATTTATTCAGGTGAATGTAATTTTTAAGTGATCAATGATTTATCAACTGTTTTGTCACATTAGCAATGGTAGTCTTATTAAAAAATATGTCACTTGATACAGAATCTCCTGTGGGAAAAGAATGTGAGAAACAAGGAGGATCACTGCATGGAGGTCATACGGCTGAAGGTGCAGTATGCAGTTTATCCTTGTAGACTTTTGGACAAAGCCCTTTTCTTGCCTGTTATATAAAAAACATTTAAAGAACAAAAGCCCTGGTTTAGCACAAATGTCTTCTTTCATTTTTATTATTTCCATGCTGAAAAAGAGCTTTAGAAATCACAGTAAAAAGCATGATTTATTTGTGCAGCTTCATTTAGTGTTGCAGCTAAAACAACCTATGTATTTTGAAATGTTAGCGCCTGCTCTCACTCCCAGGTGTTCAGAGCAGTTATCTGAATAATGAACTTGACTCCGTCAAAATTCTCTTCCTTTTGGTGCACAGATTGACTAGGTAGATAAAACTGTTTATTTTTCCAAGAGAGCTTCATTTAACAGAGAAATAGTGTTGAAAATCCTGCCACTACTAAGCTTCTTGATTGATTTAGCAGACACTAAACATTTGTCATACTCTATTCGAAGTTACAGAGAACTAGAAGAAGTCTTGCTCTGTGTTTGGAAACTCATTCATATTACTTGACAAAAGTGTTTTTTTCAAGAGGCACTGGTTCCAGATGTATGCTTAGCCAGTCAGCAGTCATTTGAGTGTCTACTGTTTTGGGTTCACACATGTGAATAAAGTTTCCATCACTGTTAGTGCCTATAGATTCCTTCTCAAGTTAGCACCTGACTTTTTGATACTAAGGAGAAACTATTTAGATTTGGATTTCTTCACTCCCTCTCCTGACTTTGCCTAGAATTGGCTTTGCAAAGTAAGACAAGTTAATACCAGGCTACTTCTACATCACTCCCACTTAGAGGTACTGAGTCAGATCCTGATGCTGCTTGTTGAGTGCAGCATCATTGATATTCCATGATTCTAACTGGCAGACCATAGTTCTTTCTGCAGCTGCCTTCTGTCTCCTAGTACTGAATGGAGGTAGTTACTCAGAAAAGCAACAGTTTGGGCATTTATGCTAATATTCAGTGACTTGTCTTGTACCATCTCAGTTTGGATCTTGTACTTATATGTATGACAGTTTTCAGTTTTTGGTTCTTCCTTTGATCTTTTTCCTAATCACAACATTGAGGGGGATTCTGTAGTAACACAGTCTAGACCTAGACTTCCTTCTTTTACCTGTTATAAAGTATTAGTCTTCCAATCAAATGTTAACTCTAGGAGCTGGCTAGAGCACTTACCTAGCAGTGTGAGGCCCTGGGTTCAATCCCCAGTACCCTCCACCCACAAAAGATTAACTCTAGCAACAGCCAATGGTTCCAAATAATTATATAATCAACAGAAAACTGATACTTATGTAGTAATTTCCAAGGTGTTTCTTATTACAAAAATTCAAAATTAAAAAGCAGAAGACAAAACTGGACATAGAAAAAGAAAAAATGGGAGGGAATATACCCAAAGTTGACAACTATGCCAAAAATACACAAAAATTATGCAATGGGAATGACTGAGTAGTTTGTCTCCAATTTTTTAAATGTATATATATTATGACAAATAAATGTAACAAACATTATTTCAGAAAATAATTTCATCCCATAGCCAGATTACCAAATAATCTGTTTCACATTTCTTTAAATCAATATACAGTGAACTTTTATCCAGATGAATAAAAAAATTTTTTATCTCATCATTATCTATTTTTGTAACCCATTTCCAAAATAAATTATTTAATCATTGTATATTTTAACTTCTCAAATTTTCCCACTCAATCTATGAAAGAAGTATAAAATCCTTAAAAGGAGAATAATTAGCAGGATGTGGTACATCACATATTTTATCATTTTGTTTCAGTTTTTGTTGTAATAAATAACAGAGAGAACATCCTAGTATTTATTAATTTTACCGTTAGTAAAGGGAATTGTTTTTTAAAAATTCAATGCACATATCACCTTGTTTTAAACAAGCAGTTTTAAGAAATTTTTTCAATGTACAAATAATTGGAATTAAATAATTTTCACAACTTATTTTGAAAAAGAATAGCAAATATTAATCCATTCACATTGATGCGCTATTTCTGCTTTTTTTTCTTTTATTCATATGTGCATACAATGTTTGGGTGATTTCTCCCCCCTTCCCCCCCCACGCCCTCCCTTTCCCCCTTCCTCCTCCCTCTCCCCCACACCCCCTCTCTACCAGGCAGAAACTATTTTGGCCTTGTCTCTAATTTTGTTGAAGAGAGAGTATAAGCAATAATAGGAAGGACCAAGGGTTTTTGCTAGTTGAGATAAGGATAGCTGTACAGGGAGATTCCTCGCATTGCTTTCCTGTACATATGTCTATTTCTGCTTTTACATTTGAATGGAGGCTGATCGTTTTCCTTTGAGCAGGGACTCGTGTCAATCAAAGACAAACCACAACAAGTGATCATCCAAGGTGTCCATGAGCTCTATGACCTGGAAGAGACTCCAGTGAACTGGACAGATGATGCTGAGAGAACAAATCGTTTGGTCCTTATTGGTAAGTGACAAGGACAAAAATTCTAAAGCAAAATAAAAAATAGATTTGAGAGCCAAGTGTGGTAGTGCATGCCTATATCCAACACTTGGGAACTAAGCTCAGAGGATCAAGAGTTCGAGGCCAGCCTGGGCTACATAGCGAGACCCTGTTGCAAAGTAAATAAATAAATTAATTAAATAGATAGATAGATAGATTGATAGACAGAAGGGGATATTTAACCAACAAGATACTGTTTTGTAACTAAATAAGCTTGTGGCTAATTTATTTTTCTTAGTCATGTAACATTCTTAAAAACTTGTTAGGCCTTTTGTTCTCTACATACAATTTTAGAAAATAAAGTGATTACTCCAAATTACTCCAAGCGTCAATTTGGTTTTGAGACATAAGTAGAAAGGTAAAGAAGGACTCATTTATTTACTATTGTTATTGTAAATTTCTAAAGATCATCAAGCATTTAATACTCTGGAATTTATAGATGAGTTGTGTTGTTTTAATAAGAATAATATAATCACTATATTTTATTTTGTTTGCAGGCAGGAATTTAGATAAGGATATACTTAAACAAATATTTATAGCTACTGTGACAGAAACAGAAAAGAAGTGGACAGCACATTTCAGAGAAGATCAAGTTTGTTCATAACACTAGAAGCATTTCTTATCAAAAGGAGTGAATGATGAAACAAGGAGAAGTTTTTGAGTTGGGTGTATCTCAAATCATCTATTGTCTTCATTACTCTTGTTGTGAATTCCAATGTACTTAAAGATAGTATTTATTTTTCAGAATGCATAAAATTTTAGTGAACCAATGCTGTAAAACTTTATGTTCATACAATAAAATGTCCTCTGATTTCATAAAAATTTCTTCACAATTCCTTTTGGAGTTTAAGTATGCTCAATTTCTCTCACCCATCATTATTTATAATGATGCCAGACCTTTCTTCATTTTCCCTTAGAACTTCACCTTCTCCCTTTATGTTTCTTAAATGTTCTCGGTGCAGACTGGTGTTTAGTTCAAGGAGCTGTGTTTGGATTGCTGAACATCTGACTGAAAAGATACAAAAACATATTAGTAGCAAAATGCCTATTGCCATAAGGTACCAGAAGGAATGTTTAAGGACATTGAATGGACTAAAACCTTGCAGCTCATCTAATATAGTTTTTGCCATGTCAGCAGGAGAAATGACCTGGTCATATGCTCTCTGCATTGCCAGTATCTGTAATCTGAGGTGTTGCAAATTTAAGGTGTCATTGCTGTTTTCCCAGGCTCCCATTATGCGAGCTTTGATGCTCTGCCAAGGATACTCCGACTCTTTGTAAGGAGCAGTAGTGATACAGATACGCTGGAAGCCCGCATAACATAGGAGGTCCTGTCTGAATTTTCTAGTTTGTTGCTCATCCCCCCATAGCGAGGAAAGCAGCCTCCAGGGTATTTAAGCAGACATCAATTTTTTCATCTATAGACACTTGTTTTTGAAAGGTGTAGGTGGTATTTTGAATGAGTGTATTAACATAGTGGGCATTTTACTGTTCAGTGGCATTGAAGCCCACCAATCCTCAGGTGGCAGAATGTCCAATCCTTAGTTGTTATAGAGTAACAACTGAGCAGTAAAAGGGGCAGTAGGACCATACATATGTCTGCTTGAGCTCTTTTAAGGCTTGGAATGAGACTTGTTCATGAACTCTGGTAAGTGCCTGAGGATGATTCTGATCAGGTTTCTCAGCCCCCGGGTAGACACAAAAACCTGACATATCTTCCCCATGCATTTGTGCTAGTAATAAGGCCTTTTGTAAGGGACTGCTATGGCTCTCACGTCTTGGGGCCATGGACGGTCCCCCAAGTGAAGAGTCTCTTTTAATTGATGAACCATGGCATCTTCATATTCTTTTCCCTCAGAACTGGAGTCAGAGCTCGAGTCTCAATCCTCAGTCTTAATATTTATGGTATTCAAAGACAGGCTTTGTGTCTCCTAGGGGTGGAACAGTCGGACAGGTAATAGAGTCCTCCCCACTTATTAGAGTCTGGTGTCCCCCTGCAGGTACCCTGGAAAAACTCCCTGCACCTCTAGGCTCTGACACAGGTGAGGGAAATTTTAATTTATGTATGGGAGTTGGATCTAAACAGTCTCTGACTCCACAAACCAAAAGTAAAAACTGGCCTGCCGTCTGGCCCTTTAGCCATGTAACGGTCTTGGAGTCTTTCTCCCACCTTTTGCCAAGTATCAAGATTTACGGTGCCTTCCTCTGGAAACCAAGGACATGTGTCCTGAACATAATCTAAAAATTGTACAAGCTGAAGCAACCTAATTTCGCTTCCTCCAGTTTTAAGCATTACTTTTAGCATTTGTACATAGAGATCTCTTTCCTTTGAGTGGTTTTGTTCCATCATTTTACACCCAGCTATATCTTTTGCACTCTCCCCATTACCTTAATTTACAGCGCTCACCACTCCACTTGGAAGCTGTGAGCTCCCTGTTGCCAGGCCCCACCTTGGGCACCACCTCTCACAGCCAGCATGAGCAGGTCCTTTGACCTGACTGGGAGCAAATGGGGATTGAGAAAAAAGACACAAAGACAGACATATAGAAAAGCTTGGGACTGGGCGGGTCCAACACTCCTGATGAGAGATCCCCTTCCTCATCCCCAATAATCTCCCTTCTACTTTAGTATCTTTTCTTTCTTTTTAACTCTAGATCACTCATATGAGAAAAAACATACGGTATTTGTCTTTAGAGTCTGACTTTCTTTTACTTAATATAATGATCTCTGGTTCCATATATTTTATTGCAAATGACAGTTTCCTCTTTTTTTAAAAAAATTTTTAGTGGTACTTAAAGCTGGAACTCAGGGCCTCGTGCTTGCAAGCAAGGTATTCCACACTTGAGCCACTCCGCCAGCCCATTTTGTTTTAGTTACTCTTTGATTAGGGTTTTACATTGTTTATGCGCTGACCAGCTTGAACCACAATCCTCCTACTTACACTTCCTGCATAGCTGGGATGACAGGTGTGTGCCATCATACTCAGCTTTTATTGATTGAGATGGGGTCTTAGCAAACTTCGCTCGGGCCTTGAACCATGATCCTCCCATGAATCTCAGCCTCCCAAATAGCTAGAATTACAAGCATGAGCCACCATGCCCCACTAATTTCCTTATCTGTGGCTGAATAAAACTCCATGGTGTATATATACCACATTTTTCTTTATCCATTCACTGGCACCTATGCTGATTCTATAACTTGGCTATTGTGAATAGTGCTACAATAAAGTTGGCTGCGCAAGTATCTCTAATATATTGTGACTTCACATTCCTTCAGATAAAAGCCTAGGAGTGGTCATATGGGAGTCCTATTTTTAGCTTTTTTGGGGACCCTCTATGCTGATTTCTATAATGGTGGCAGTAATTTACATTCCCACATACAGTGTATAAGGATTCCTTCGTCCTCTCCCCCAACTTCCTTCACAGCATTTGCTGTTTGTTTTATTAATGATAGCCACTCTGAATGGGGTGAGAGGGAATCTCAATTTAGTTTTGATTTGCATTTCCCTGGTGGCTGAAGATATTAAACATTTGTTCATGTATTAGCCATTTGTACTTTTGTGAGAACAGTCTGTTCAATTCATTTGCCCATTTATTTGATTGGGTTCTTTTTTTGTGTTTATTTGGTGTTTAATCTTTTTTGTTCTTTATATATTGTGGATGATAATCCCCTGTCAGGTGAACCGCTGGCAAAGATTTTCTCCCATTCTGTATGCTGTCCCTTCACTCTGGTAATTGCTTCCTTTGTTGTGCAGAAGCTTTTTAATTTGATGCAATCCCACTTGTCAATTCTTGGCTCTTATTCCCTGACCTACTAGAGTTGATCCTATTTAGAAAGTCTTGTTACCTGTGCCTATTTAGAGATAAATTTTGAAAGTCAAATAATCTCTATATAAATCATTGATGTATACATATTCAAAGACTTAATTTACTATTCCTGCTAAATGTCAAGTCAGCCTAAGTATGTTCAAATTTTAAGAGAAAAGCATAGTGACATTTAATGAAGAGCTTTCCCAAACTAATAGTTGTCAGCTTATCAGAGAAGGCTATCAAAATGGCTTTGGGGATTTTTTTTCTCCAGAATTTTAAGAAAGTAGTTACATCTGAGTGTTCTGAATGACTGTGGCGGTTGGAAGCGGAAGACTTGATTAAGTTATCCCAAGTTGGTTATGACTACTGTATTCTTTTGCATCAACCAGTGAGGCTGCAGTATCTTCATTCTCCCTCATCCCCATTCTAAGCTCTTAAAAAACAGCTCATTTACAACCACCCAATTGCCTCCTGAACCCATTCTCTTAGTTCACGTTTGAGAGAATACACTTATTTTGTGGCAGTGAATTGCCCAACAGAAAGTCAGCTGAATTTTTAATCAGATCTGGGCTTTACTTCTAGCTTTGCTGCTTCATAGCTGTGTAATCTCTGGCAAAGTATTTATTTTTGTCTGAGATTGGTTTCCTTTTTTTAAAATTATTTTTGTACTGTGTGTACATTGTGACATTTAGCAAAGGTCTTACAATATATCATAGTTTAATTCATCCCCTCCATCATTCTCCTTTATCCTCTCTCCCCCCTTGGTTACCTTCTTTATGAAGTAGATAATGATAATATCAACCATTCAAGAATTAAATGGGTTTATAATATACCCAACACAACTTCTGGCACATAGCAGAACCTACGTAAAAATTTTCTTTCTAAAAACTTAAAATTGTTTATAATTAATGTCATAACAGTAACAACATTCTTTGGCGAATAGTAAGATTTATTTGTTCTAAACCATGAAAAGGAGCTTATAATTAATTGTCCTGTTGTGAGGAAAATGTTTGAAATAAAATCTATACCCTTGAAAATCTGTATTAATTAGACTTGAATATTTTTTCCTAACAGGTGTATTAAATTAATCTTTAAGTATTTTTCATTGCACATATATTACGTAATACCTTTTTGTTATAAGAATACACACATTACAGGTGAAGTCAGTCTTCCCTAACCCTTCTCCTCTTCCCTGACCCTATAACTTCTTTAGACTACACCAATGTTCTGTCCTTTCAGACATTTTCTTTCACTTACGCTTTCTGTTTCCAAAGTGAATTATCTTCCAAGAATCAGAGCCATAGTCTAAGTTGCTTCTTTAGGAAACCAGAACCTTGTTAGAGATATTCTCAAATTTTTGTTCATGTGTGTGTCAAGTACAGCATTAAGCCTTGTACATTATAATACAAATTGCTTTTAAAAAAGAATAAAATTTGTCTTAGGTATTTCTATGACAGTACATATAGAGCTATTTTATTCTTTAATTGTTGCATAGAAATTCAGAGTATAGCATAAGATGTATTCACTTTTGCAAAGTTTATAGAGAGCTGCCAGTTTTCCTGGGTGTGAGTGGTGATGCAGACACTGCACAGATAAAGGCTGTTGTAGTCTGGTGGAGGGACATAAACAAATGAGATGGAAGATACCCTAAGCAGGCTGACAAGAATAAGGATTGACTTTAGATTCAGTGGTCTATTTGAAGGCCTCTGAAGAGAGGTGACCCTTAAGTTGAGAACTGAATTAAAAGGAGTCATTCACCTGAAGTAGGAGAGGAAGCTCTATGTGGAGGAAGGAAGTCATTCAGACATTTAGGTGGTCACCAGCATAGTGTTTTGGGGATGGACTGGGAAGAAGGCAAGTGTGGCAGAAGACTAGAGGGTATCAGATGAAATTGGAGTTGTGGGCTTAGGCTGGATTTGCTGCTCCATTTGAACAGAATGAGCATTTGAATTACTTTTAATTCACTGGAGAATAACTAAAGGTGTTTTAAGCTGAGAATTGACTTGAGTGAGATCTCTATGGTAGATGGTCCAGTTCCTGTTTTCAAAATTGCAAACAGTGCTTCAGAGAACATCATTGTACATATGTGTGTTTCTTTAGCCTAGAAATATGAGTGAAATATGTAAGATATATAAGAGTGAAATCACTAGCTTGTAGGATATGTACATTAAAAAATTTTTAAAGAAATTGATGAATTGCCCTTTTGCATTCATTCAAGAGTATATGAAAGTACCTATTTCTCAAACCTAAGTAACATTTTAACTTTCGTGAATCTAAGTGAATTGACATATCACTGTTTTATTCTGGATTTTATATTATATTTTATGTTACTTTTATTCCTTGAAGGAACAGGGTCCTATTCATCATTAGTTTCCTCAAAAATGAAGTGTTTTCCAGTGATCAGATCCATAGTTTAACCTATACCTTCAGGAGACTTTGCTATGGGTATCTTGAAGAGGTTTATTTTGGTAATGCAGTAATCATAACATGGGTTGTTCTGTTTGCTATAGAAGGCTTGTAGGGTACTATGATGATGATCAAGGTTTAGACATGGTTCATGTCAAACTGTAGTTTGCCATAGAATACAGGATAAATTATTACACATATCTCTTAACCTGTCTTATTCATGAAATGGAGATAACTGCAACTCTCTCTGTGTTGTTCCAAGGATTACATTTAAAGCATCCTAAGTACAGAGTCTCAACAAATGTAACTTTTCTCTTTCTAGCAAGGTTTGGTACCCCATTAAGCTTTTGCATACCTTTGAAGAAATGATTCTTTCAGGGGCTTTTCCCAGCTATACAGAATGTTAGCACAAGATGTGAGGGAAGACCAGCTGATTGACAGACTCGGTAACAACTTCAGCTCATGCTTTTAGGTTTTCCCTTTCTCAGTGGCTGTCAATAATGTGTGAACTAGAAAAGAACCTCCACATAACTCAAGGGACTTTTAATTATCTTCCCTTCTTGCAACTCAGAGGGTTTTTGTTTTGTTTTGTTTTGTTTTGTTTTTTGATAGTCATTTGCTTCAATCAGATACATAGTATTTCTTATTGTTAAAAAATCTTCTTGGGTTAAGGGATTTAGCCCAGTTGTTAGAGTACATGTGTAGTATGTGCAAGGCCCTGGGTTAAATTCCCAGCACAAAAAAAATTAATGAAATTTAAAAATAAATCAAAATTCAAGAAGTCTTCTTGGAGAGACATATAAGTACAAAATTGAGGATAAACAAAAATACCTTTCAGAGTATATCCTCTAGATTGTGAATTTTGAAGGTAATTCAACAAAATAAAGCCAAAGCTTTTAAAGCATTGATGATCAGGACTTTGTAACATTGTGGGCTTTGTTGCTTTCTACAAATTTAGTTATTATTTCCTTTGGATACTGATGTAGATGGTAAAGCTATACTTTTAGATTGCTTTGAAATGACTTTCTCACTTCTAGAAATGCCTTCCATTAGTGGGGAGATGTGGAAAGAAGTGAATTCTGCCTATGAATGTCTGGCAACTCACCCTACTTAGATGAGAAGGAAGACGTCTTTTCCTAGAATGAGTCTTCTCATTAGAATCAGTCTTACCTCTTATCTTTGTTGATGACCAAATTACCTTTAATTTTTAGGGGAAAATAGGCACCAGACATCATCCTTCCTGAAGATTAGGTTAGAAAGTTTTGTTTTTGAAACTAGGATATTTGTTCTAGAAAAACAAAAAATAACGAAACAGAACTATTCATCCTTCAGAAAATAATCAGCAAACACTATTGAATGGCTTTTTGCACTAGCCCCACAGTTACATGTTGCAGGAGCTACAAGGGAAGACTTGAGTCTTGTTTTTTGTTGTTATTTATTTATTATTTACTTATTTATTTAGCAGGTGCTCTACTACTTGAGATATACCCTAGCTCCTCCCCCAATTTTTTTTAACATAGGGTCTTATTATATAGCCCAGGCTGGCCTTGAACTTGTTATCCTCCTGCCTCAGTCTGTGGGATTTATAGACATGTACCATCATACTCATGACTCAATTCTTGGTGGACATCTGTAGCTTGCACCTGTAATCCTAGTTACTTGGAAGTCTGAGATCTGAAGGATTGTGGTTCGAGGCCAGCCCAGGCAAATAGTTCTGGAGACCCCATCTCCAAAAATAACCAGAGAAAAACGGACTGGAGGTATGGTTCAGATGGTAGAGTGCCTGTTCTGCAAGTGTGAAGCCCTGAGTTCAAATCCTGGTCCCCCCCAAAAAATCAATTCTTAGGGCTGGTTGCATTACAAAAGTGAAGCAAGACAATAAGGTTCCTTTTTCCTTATTTAGAATGTTGTTCCATTATGGAGTTTTCCCAAAGTATTCCATTTAGTTTTTGTTGCTATAATTCTTTGTTTTTATATTTGCTTTATTTAGAATTATAACTTTATTTAGATGCAACTCATGATATCATAAAATTGACACTTTTAAAGTATACCATTCACAGGTTTTAGAACCTACAGTTAGATAACTATTACCAGTATCTAATTCCAGAATATTTTAATCACCCCCAAAAGAAATCCTATATCTATTAGCAAGTACTTTGCATTTTCTCCTAGTCCAGCCCCCATGAGTCTTTTTGTCTCCACAGATTTGCCTACTTAGACTCCTTTCCCTTCGCATGTTTTCAAGGCTAATTCATGCTGTAAGATGTATCAGTACTTCTTCCTTTGTACTGCTGGATAACATTCCATTGTATAGATAGATCACATTTTGTTCATCTACTAATCAGCTGATTATATTTGACTTCCCACTTTTTGGCTTTTAAGGTCCTTTTTTCCTCCATGCTTAATTTTTTAAATTAGCAGAATGTGTTTTTTAGAGAATATTTAGAATTTACAGAAAATTGAGTCTCCCTGTATCCCCCCACCCCACACACACATACAAGCACACACACTATTAACATCTTACAATGCTCTGGTACCTGATACATTTGTGACAACTAGTGACCCAACATTGGCATATTTTTATTAACTAAAGTCCACAGTTTGTTCAGAATCCTTAGTTTTAGCTTAAAATCCTTTTTCTGTTGGAGTATCCTATCCAGGAGGGCACATTTCATTTTAGTAGTCCTGTCTCCTTAGCCACCTCTTGACAGTTTAGACTTCTTTCCCTTGTTTTGGTGACCTACCCAGTTTTGAAGAATATACAAGATTCTCTTCTATTGGAATTTGTCTGGTTCTGTCATGATTAGTCCAGGATTTGGGGGAAGTGAGAATGCTACTTTAACAAATCACATCAAGGGTATATATGCTCAACGTGATTTATGGCTATTGCTGGCCTTCATCACCTGGTGAAGTTGTGATTATTAGGCTTCTCCACTGAAATGGGGGGCTACTCCCCCCTTTATGCTGTAGTTTTTGGAAGAAAATCACCTGTACAACCCACACTAAAGTAGTGGGGAATTATGCCCCACCTGTGAGGGTGGAGGTTCTACATACTTTATTTGGAATTCTGCGAGAGACATTTCTCTTCCCCATTTGTTAATTTACTCAGTCATTTATGTGGACTCGAGGATATTGATTTGATGCTTTGAGTTCTAATTTTTATTTACTTTATTGCTCATTGTTCCAGCTTTGGCCAGTGGGAGCTCTTTCAGTTGGCTCCCGTGCCCCTTTGACATATACCCATCAAGGTGGAATTTTTTCTTTTGTTTCTTACATTCTTTCATTTGTAAATAACCCAAATCCCCACAGAAGGCGACTTTAGGAAAACTAACAATACTCCCTATTGCAGGTAATCGGATTCCTGGGCTGATGGAGGCCTGTACTTCTCCAGCAGGGGGTGGAGGGAGTCTCAGGGAGTATCAGCGTGAATAAGACACCTGTCCCAGCTCTCCTGGAGCTTAGAGGATCACACAAATAGGCACTGGTAAGTTTGGGATGCAAACACAAATCTGTGATACTCAAACCTCTATTTGTCCTATACTTCAAGCTGTACATAACTTGAGAGCGTTAGAGAGTAAAAACCTCAGGAGCAAAAAGACTTGCATGGAAGGTGCCAGCTACTTTATACTACCTTTAATCCCAAAGGCATGAAGCTACTTTTTGATCATTTTGCCCTGATTTCTCCATGAAAATTCATTGTCATTTTACAAATGGAAGATTAACTATATGACTATGAATGGCAGATACATTATTCTTTTCTGCTTCATTAGACACCACATATTTTTTCCCAGGTGGGTGAGTTTCAAATTAGTGTGTACCGTAGTTTAGTATTTTATCAAATAGGGGTATTTATATAACAAATGTTTATATTCCACCATACTGCTACTTTAGTCTTGAGCTAACTCAAATGAAGCCAATCTAAAGATCTTGTTGCTTCAAAATGTCAGGTGAGTCAGTTCAACAGCCAGTGTCATCCTGCTCCTCTGCAGTGTGGATACTGAATGATGACTCAGTGATTCAGCTGAGTGCAATGATACCGCAGTCCAATCTTTCCTCATTTAAGGTTCTTGTTTTTACTGTAAATGCTTCCTATCTGAAAAGAATGAATGAAGGGGGTGGGGGAGAGAAGGGAGGCAGACACCTGTATACTGAGTGCTTCCCTTTGGTGTTGTGGGGCCACTTTGGGAAAACAGAATTTTTTTTTTATGGTGAAGCCAAATTAGTTAGAAAAAGGAACCCCATTAAGAAAAAGAAAATAAATATCAGTTATCCTTGTTGTGTAAGTATATTGTTTTGTGTATGATAATAATATAAAATGTATTTTTTAGTGTGGTGAAATGTTCAAAGGAGTTGGACAATCACTGCTATAAGGGGCCTAGGGGGATTTTTTTTTTTTTTTGTGGCATTACTGGGGTTTGAACTCAGGGCTTTGCACTTGCTAGGCAAGCACCCTACTACTTTAGCCATGCCTCCAGTACTAGGATAATCTTTTTCAGCCCTCTTGAGTCACTTCACCCTGAACTTCCACAGCCTTTCCTGAGAATTTGAGTCAGGGACAGTATTTTGGGAGTTTGTGGGGGAGGGTAGTAAGGACAATGAGACACTCCTGGATTGCAGCCCGTAGCTAAAACATGAAAAAGTTATGCCTATAATCCCAGCTACTCTGGAGGCCGAGGCAGGATCGCAAGTTGTCTGGCAATCCAGGCAAAGTTAGCGAGACCCTATTTCAAAAACAAAATACTAAAAACCAAAGGACGTGGGGGCGTGGCTCAAGTGGTACAGCGCTTGCCTGGCGTGTACAAGGCTCGGAGTTCCCCAGTGGGTGGGGGAAATACAGCCCACCCTTCCGCATGAAGACCGAATCCACAAATGAAAACGGGGCATTCACCATGTATGAAACAGGAAAGCATCCTTTTACTGGTGCACATCTTTAAAGAACATCGTATACCTGTCAGCCACCACCCCCCACCCCTGCCAAATTCTGTCTTCAGGAGAGAGGCCTGAATGTGGAGGGTGTTCGAAGTTGTTGCGTATCCTCTTTTCCTACCTTGATTTTATTTGCGCAGTTTTAAAAGCGCGTGAACAGCCCAGGCGACGCGAGGCCAGCTGGCTGGTTTAGACCCTAAGAGTGAAGCATCTTCCTTGGTGGCGAGTGGATGCGGGGAGGAGGGAGCTGAGGACTCCTCCCGTGAGGGGTGTTTGCGCAGCCGACCCTCCTCATTGGACTGCGTCTGGAGGAAGTGGCATCGCACGGAGGTAAGGGAAGAATTGGATAAAGGGGGGGGAGTGCACCCCGCAGGGGCTCTGACAAGCTTCGATAAAAGGCGAAGTGCATCTTTGGCAGGCGGTGTTGGAAAGGAGGAGAAACAGGGAAAAAGCGAAGCCTCCAGGGGTAACCGGGAACGGTCCGATCCAGCTTGAAACGCATCTGGAGCAGCCCGCCCGAGCCAGGTGAGCAGCCGCGGTGCCCGCGACTGCAGGACCTGCTTCTCCATGAACTTACCAAGAGCCGAGCGCCTTCGCTCCGCCCGGCAGCCCAGCCTCCGAAGCTGGGGCGCCGAGGACGGTGAGATCGACGTCCTGGGAGATGAGGAAGATGACGACGACGAGGAGGACGACGACGAGACTCAGGGGAGCCCCAAATGCCTAGAGCAGCGGCACCAGCCCGGGCCCCAGGGGGCGCGGCGGGGCGCGGGCGCAACGCCAGGAGAACCCTCCGAGGGCGGCGGCGGCCCAAGCCCCGCCACCGAGTTTGGCAGCAAATTTCGGGCACCGACTGGGCCGGCGGTGGCCTCTGGGGACGCCCCGGCGCTGGCGAAGCCCCCCTACTCGTACATCGCGCTCATCACCATGGCCATCCTGCAGAGCCCGCACAAGCGCCTGACGCTCAGCGGCATCTGCGCCTTCATCAGCGGCCGCTTCCCCTACTACCGCCGCAAGTTCCCCGCCTGGCAGAACAGCATCCGCCACAACCTGTCGCTCAACGACTGCTTCGTCAAGATCCCCCGCGAGCCCGGCCACCCCGGCAAGGGCAACTACTGGAGCCTGGACCCCGCCTCCCAGGACATGTTCGACAACGGCAGCTTCCTCCGGCGCAGGAAGCGCTTCAAGCGCCACCGCCCGCCCGCGGGAGGCCACCTGCACCACCCCTTCCCTCTGCCCGCCGCCCTGCACTGCCCCCACCCGGGCCTTCTGCTCGGGGCCCCCGTCCCGCCGCAGCCTGTCCCGGCCACCTACTCCGCCGCCGCCCCCGGGATCCGCCGGTGCGCGCTGCTGCATCCGCACCCCCTTCGCTACCTGCTGCTCTCCGCCCCGGCCTATGGCCGGGTGCCACCGAAAGCCGAAGGCGCGGACCTGGCGAGCCCGGCCGCCCTTGCGGCGCTGCAGCCCTCGCTGGGCCCCGAACTCTGGAAGGAGGGCAAAGACCTGGCATCTCAGCCGGGAGGCGGGTGTGCCTCCTTCAGCATCGACAGCATCATGCAGGGGGTCAGCGGCTCCGGAGTGGGGACAGCGCCGAGTCTGTCCCCGACTCCCTGGGGCTACAGCCACCTGCTGCAGCGCCCGTCCTGCCTGCTGCACCACCAGGCCGCTGTCCCCTTGCTGCGCGCGTCGGCCGCAGCCGCCCGGGCCATTTTGCTGCAGCAGCACGGTGGCAGCAATTGCGCTCCCCGCAAAGGCACGCTGCCCGGCCAGCACCTGCCTGCTGTCGCCGCGCTGCAGAGGTACCAGCATGCGGCCAAGGACTCCGGGCTTACGTCGCCCGGGCCTCCCCTCGGATACAGAGGGGACCTCGTCGGCCTTTTGAGCAGCTCTGGTCCACTCTGAGGGCAGGCACACCTGCGGTAGCAAGGTGGCAGGACGGAGACACCCGCCGCCTAGGCCTGGGCATCTAAGTCCCGCCGCCCAGCAGCCCCGAAGTTGTGGTCACTGCAGAGTTGTTACCAAGGAGCAGACGCCCAAAGCCAGTGTGGTCCTGGACGTCGTCTCACCTTTTCTTTTCCCGCCTTCAATTGTGACTTTCACAGCTGCTCCGATTTGCACTTTTGCCGAGGAACGTGAGTGGGGTATTTTGCGCTGGTATTAAACGAAAAACAAAACAATCTCTAACACAAAAACGTGTTTCTTCACTCTGTAGGAAATGCGAGCATTCCCAAGTGCAAAATGCTTACACTCTGGGACCTCCTGAAAACCCATGTGTAATATATGTAGAATTTTAATTTCAAAACATTTATCTGTGTCTGACGTGTCATATACCACAGGGAAGTATTAAAATTGATCCTAACTATATAGATTAAATAAAATCACTACACTATATCGTTTATATTGTAACTTGTCTCTTTATTCGCATTCTCAGTGGAACCATTTTTAAAACTTATTCTTTCCTCGCACACAATTAACTTGTATTTATGATTCATTATCGATGTCGGGAGACGCCCATTTTCAATGTGGCTTTTAAATTTCTGGATATTCGAATCTGACAAATTTTTCCTTTTAAAATAGATTTTGTACTTATGAACCTTCTAAAAAACTTTAGAGGCACTGTAAATATAATCTCCATAAATATAATCTCCATTATCTTCCCTTTCCCCTTCCTTTCTTTCCTTCCTTTCGCCTTCCTCTCTTCCTTCTTACCTTCCTTTCTCTCTCTCTCTCTCTCTCTCTCTCTCTCTCTCTCTCTCTCTCTCTCTCTCTCTTTCTCTCTCTCTGACTCAATCCTGCCTCAAGCTCCAGAGTGCTGGGATTACATCATGGACCGCCAACGCCCTGCGCATTTTCCATTTTTCTAAAGACGTTGAATTTTATTTTTCCGAATAAGCTGGAGAGTGATTTGAAATCAACTTGGAAGGTAGCAGACATTTACTCAGGGAAAATAAAAGGGCCATGTATACTAAAGTACTAGAATTTTTGAAGCTCTTTTTCTTAAAAAAAAAAAATCTTAAGGGACTGTGCAACCATCAGTAAGCTTCAGGTGACTAGGGAGAGAAACACGCGAGACGCCCTTGGTGAAATGCTGTCCGAAAATAAGGCAATTTTTTAAGAGATGCTCTGAGGGTTCAGGTTTCCTGAGAATCTTACTCCGCGCGGCTTTGACCAAAGCCACTGTGGGAATGTAAGAAAGTCTTCCCTGGTCTACCCACCCTCAGCCGTGAACTGCTCATTTCAGAAGGAAATTTTTCCTTCCAGCTTCTCATCCACCCCATTACTTGGAACCTTTTTGATGGGTCCTACCTGGGACCCCCGTCCCTCCCCGGTTTGTGGGGCGCTCTGGGAGGTGCCCAAGCCTCATCCTTAGTGGCTGCAGTCGGTCAGCTTGACTCCTGCTCTCCCCTCTGCTGGAGCACACTCCAGGGCTTGCCCAGTCTGAGAATTAGGAAACCGAGGATGAAGGGGCTTTATTTTATTCCCAGTTCCTGCGAGCCCAACTCCCCTTTGCATTTTGCGCGAAGATGTCCCTAGACTTTCCGTTGTTCATGTATTCAGTTAACGACCTTCCAAAGCCGCCTTCACCTGCACCGCAATCAGAATTGACCCCCTCCGGGCGTTGTCCACGCCCACGTCCTTCCTTCCCTCACCTGAGGCCACACTAGCACAGCCATGCATGTGGGTGACCGTGACCAAAGGCCAGAGCCCGGCCCAGGTCTGCCCCCAGCTCCTAATTTTTCCCTAAAGAAGCCGAATCGAACGACGACTTTCCAAGAAAACCATCGATTCGGTGGTAAAAAAAAAGTTAAACTTTGTTTATCGATGGAAAGTGGCGCTCTGAGTCCTCTCGGAGGACTGCGCGGACAGCTCGGGCGTCCGAGTGGGAGCCGCATGGGGTGCCTAGGGGACAGTGTCCCGGCGCTACCACCAGTGCGGTACCACACCTGCGGGACACCAGCGGCGGGGCGCGGAGTGCGCGGGGCTGCACGGCACACACGGCCGCAGCTCAGGATCCCAGGTTCAGAGCCTCTCTGGTCCCGCGCGTCTGTCACCCTGTCTCTGGGATTGAACAGCAAATGGCGTCTGGCCAGCCGGTCCCCACCCCCAAACCCCCGCGCGCGCCACACACATGCACACGTCTGCCAGGCACGGGATCGTGAGAACCACAAAACCCCCATTTTGCACAGAAGAAATTGCCACTCAGAGGTATGAAGAAAATCGTGAGGACCCCTGGGTCCGGTGGGTTTTGAACCACTAACTCCGCGCGTCCGCATCTTCTGGGCCTCCCGCGGGCGGAGGAGGCCGAGGCCCCGTATTCTTCCTTCCGCCCGGGCTCCGGGTGACCGCAAGGCAGGAGGCCCGGTTCTCTTCTTAGACCCAGGCGTCGGGGAACGCGTTCCGGAGCCGCGGGAAGGTTAAAGACAGGAGCCCACCTGGTCCCGCCTCGCCCAGGCAGAACTGGAGCGAGGGACAGAAGTTTACCCGAGAGGATCCCCAGTCCTTCGCGCTCCTCCTTCCCGGAGTGACCCTCTTTTGTTCTTTCCCCTCTTGGTCCCTAAGAACCCAGGCACCCTTTTAAGTAGGTGTCATTGATCCCCGCCACCCACCCGAAGCCGCCGCCTCCTCCCGGCCGCCCACAGCCCCACGTTTCCCCGCGCAGCCAATTCCTCCCCCGAATCTACTGCCCACTTCGCGCCCCGCGCGGGCACTGGATCCCGACAGCGTGAAAGGTGTCCGGGAGTAAGGCTGCGCAGACCTGGGACGAGGGACGCAGGGTAGGGACTAGCTCTCTGCTCACCAGGCCCTGGTCCACTGGAGTAAGAGTGCAGGTGGGATTGGAAGCACCTGGGATCATGGGCTCCTCGGGGCTGGCAAGGAGCTGCGAGCCAAGAAGCCCAGGTGCCATCTGGTGCGACCATAACCTTCTCCACGCCACAATGCTTTACATGGAGTATCCAAAATGAACAGTACTTGCTTACACATATGGGATGTAAGCAATTGGTTCAGGAATGTGTCATTTCTACCCTACCTTAAGTCACACGCCCCAGCTCCATTCATTTTGACTCCGATTCAGTAATAAAGGGTTAGACACAGAATCTAGAGATACACCAGAAACCAGGAAAACATTGAAATCAAAGGCGACAAAGAACTAACAAGGCTGGCAGTGATATCAAGCAAGTGGTGTCTTTTCCTATATTTGTTTCCAAGTGTGGGACACTAGGTTCTTATTCCTCCCCAGCATTTGGAGGAAAACGGTCAGAAATGTCCCTCCACATTTGTATATGGCTACAATTAAATAGTAATCTTATTTTAACTGCTAACGTCACCATCCTGTAGTTTTTACAAAAAAAAAACTTTAATAGCTGTTTTTCATGTCAGCACTGAAATTATTTCAATAGGTTTTAAGCATTCATTGAGCCCATAGACATCACTAGCTTTAAAGAACTTATGCAGGTGATAGCTAACACACAAATCTGTTGCTCCCAAAAGAAAAATTAGAAGTAGGAAAAAACAAGGATTTAGGAATACTGTATGACATTCAGTTCACCTTTATCCCCTGTTGCTCTTCCACCTTAACATAGTCAAGGTTTACCTGAATATAAACATGACTTTCTCACTCACAGGAGTACCTTTATTTAAATCAGTAATTAAGAGTATTTTGGGGATAGGGGAGGTCCTTCACTTGGGGGTGGGGAATGTAGTTCAGTGGTAGAGGGCTTGCCTAGTCTGTGCACAAGGCCATCTTGTTCAATTCCCAGCACCAGAAAAAAAGAGAAAAAAAATTGTTTTACAGTTATGGTTTAGTGAATCGGTTTCTACTCTCAAATCCAGGCAAGGAGAACAGTGAGGTTCAAGGAGCAGGAGAGAGTCCCTTTTCTTTGCTATGCAGTGCAATGACACTATTTAGAATCATGTTTATCACCTGTAGCTTCTAAAATTAAGGTGACTCTTACTGTGTTCACCAGAGTATCTGTTATATAAGATATACTGTGCCATACAACAATGCTTTTTCTTTCATTTAATTTTTTTTAAAAAATGGAAACTTCCAAACATGTACAAAGGCAGAGATTAGTTTAATTAACCTCTTACATTTTATTATAATGTCTCATATTGTAATTAATCCCTTAGCTAAGCCAACCTTGTTTCATCTTTACTGACAGTCCTCTGCCCACTAGATTATTTTGAATCGATTCTGAGCTTTCCTATAATTTCATTCATAAATATTTTTGAATATTTCTATAAAATATAAGAATTTTCATCAGTTAAACACGTTACCATTGTCAGACCTAAATAATTCATTGATAACATTAATCTATCCAGGAAATACTTAAATATATCCAATTGTCTCAAAAAAAATTTTCAGGTTGATTAGTTTGAACTATAATGAGAATAAGGGTCACACATTATATTTGCTTGATGTGGTCTTTTATGTCTCTTTTGGGTTTCCCCAGCACTCTTTTTTATTTTCTTAGCTTTTTGTTGAAGAAATTCAATTGCCCTGAAGAATGTGACAATCTAGGTTTTCTGGCTACAGGTAATATTCTTATGTCAAGATATATCCAGAGATAAGGTTATTTCTTTAGACTTTTGAACATTAGCACATAATATTGTTTGTAGCAGGACAAAAAAAGGGCCTGAGGAAGCTGATGTGAAATATTCCTGAGTGTAAATATAACCTTTTCATACAACTTTAGAAATAGATTATCGCTATATTTATAGAAAGATATTTCTAAGCTACTAATCAGATATCTCATCAAAAATTTACATCTGGTTATATTGGGGTGAGAATAAAGTTCTTTTTTACTTTTAAATTTTAGTCAAAGAATCAAAGGCATTTTATGTTTTTTTTTAAATTTTAGAATGTAAATAATGTCATAATTTTCAGTAAGGATCAGGTTAGTGTAATAGCACAAATTCTGTGCTTATGAAAATAAAAATCATTTAATGACTCTAAAGAGAATTGGGACATAAAAGAAATTAGATAAAACAGAAAAAAGTTCACTCAAATAAGAAATAAGTTTAGTAAACATCAAAGGTACCTATTTTGGCTGCTTTTCATTAAGGCAGAATGAGTCTACTGAACACTGGGCGTCTGTGCTTTCCTTCATCTCATTCTTCAGGTTTTGGAACAGGTTTCTGTGCTTACCACTATCTGGAGTGTGAGGGAAGGCAGAAGCCAAATGTTACCCATTTTATATTTGGAAGAAATCCAAATATTAAAAGTGCACAGGAAAATCAATTGAAATCTATAACATTGGAAAGTGTGTAAATATATCCATGTATATATAACTTAAATTTAGATGGATTTAAATATTGTTCAAATAACCAACATTATTGTTTAAAAAGTATTATTTATCTGGAGCAAATGGAAATTGTAGGAAAGGCTGGATTTATATGTTGTAAAACTATAATTAATTTATTGTTATACCTAGTTGGTAAGCACCTGATATTTTATGCAATACTTTTTGATATTTTTATTTGTTTATATATTCTGGTTCACTACCTTAACACTTAATCAATGTGCTTTCATATATCATATCTGTATATGTACACAAATATATTTAAATATATGCAATATCTTTGAAGCTTTGCTACTGGAATATATTTTAAATCTTTGTTAAAATTATTTAAATATCTACTGTAAGGAACTAGCTTTTGTTTATTAAAATACAACTTGGAGTCTGCTGTTTCCCTGGTGACTAGCCCAGTTTCCAAGGATAAATGGTGATAAGGAGTTGAATCTTTGAATGAAATCTGTGTGGTTTGCATTCCATTCTTTTTCTCTCTAGCTCTGTGACCTTGAGTAAGTAACATAACCACTCCAAGCCTCAATTTCTCCAACGATATAATGGTAATAATTATAGGTTTTACTTTATAGGGTCATTGTAGGGATTGCCTGAAGTAACGCATAGGAAATGCATAGTGCAGAACCTGGCTTATGGAAGTGCTCTGTAACTGTTATCTATGAATTAATCATGATAACTATGACATGTACTTAAGCGTAAGTGAAATCATAGCTGACATCCTTCTCTGTTGTGTTCCAGTCCGTTATCCTAGTGAGCACCCTTGATTCCTGCAGCACAGGGCTGGCGTACAGGGCATGCTGTTCGTGTTAGAGGGTCCTGATGCTACTTTAGTTTAATTCAGCATCTTGTGAGAGACAAACCCTGTGTACCATGACATTCCAGAGCCAACGTGGCCTTCCTCAGAACTCCCTCAGCATACACAGACTTCACCTTGCCCACCACTGAAGCCCAGCAGAATAAGAAATAAGCACAAAATTTCTAAAATGTATATTAGTATATGTGGAAAAACATACAATCTTCTCTCATATGAATCATCTGCTTCTTTTCTGTCCAGCTTAATTGTCACTTGATATATGGATTTATTTCCCATTCATTTTTGCTGAAAATATCAACCAAGCAATTACTCTGTGTTAGGTACTGTGCCGGGAGCATGGAACACAAAGATGAGCAAGATAAATGTAGCCTTCATCTTTGGGGCTTGGAATCCAGCCTTGGATACTGACACAGAAGCCGGTACCTGTAAAATCATGCTAGGCAAACTCACAGTGTTGTGAGAACATTCAAGAAGGGACAGCAACAGGAGGGGACTTCCTGGAGAAAGAGACACCTGAGCAGGTTGAGGAAGAGGTAGCAGGTAAAAGAGAGAGAACATGAGGCATGGCTGAGTGGCTTATCTGTTGGACTCTGAATTTTGTAGGGATAGGTAGGTATTTCTTATAGACTAGAAATAAGCCTCAGCAAGACAGTTATGTTGTTTTATTTATGTTTTGCCCAAGAAATCCAGGTGGAAGAGCAAGAGGACTTCAGCAGAAGGAAACTGGAGGTGACCCACCGGATGCTTTAGAGCTGTGGATGGACTAGCAGGCAACCAGTTGCAACAGAAATTCATTTGCCCATTCAGGCGAAGTGCAAGTTCTAAAGAACCTATAGAAGTATCCAAGAGAGGCAGTCAGCTCTACCTCCTGCCAAATGCAGAGGTGTCAATGTTGGAGCCTACAGTAAAACCATTGAAGTAGGGCTGGGATGCAGCTCAGTGGTCAGTGCTTGTCTACCACATGTGAGGCCCTGGGTTTGATTTCCAGCACTGGAGGGGTAGAGGGAGGAAAGAAAAAAAAATCAGTAAAATAAGAACTCTGTGTTCCCCTTGCCTCATCTGGGGTGGTCTATTAGCCCTGGTATGCCAGAAACTGAGGGGTTTGCCATGAGATGGCCATGAGGCTATGAGATGTCCAGTGCTAAATCCATGACAGTCCCAGGAAAACAGGGCAGTTGATTACCTTAGAAACCATCTCCTTTCCCAACTCTAACTATGGAAGGCGATGGAAGAAGTCAGAAACTCCATTGGCAAGATGGAAGAGGAGAACAAGGAAGCAGAGGGAAAAGCTGCCATACCCTGCTTCCCCAAGTGTAATTCTCAACTGCACCAGCCCAATCCCTAGGGAAGAGTCTGAACTCTCACACAACACCTACACTGTGGATGCTGTATGACATATTACTTCAGTAATTTATAATTTTAAGCCCATAGCATTAAAGTGACTATTCTACACATTTTTAAGTGTATAGCTAAGTAACCTAAAGTATACTCACATTGCTTTTGCAACAGAACAATTTCATCTTGGAAAACTGAAACTCTGCATCTGTTTAGCAGCTCTGTGGGCTCCCCACCCTCACCCTGTTCCCAGTCCTTGGTAACCACTGTTCTACCCTCAAAGACCTTTCCATATCTCCTCACAGTGACCTGAGGGGCATGGGTGGAAAGTGGGTGGTGTGTGTGTGCTCTGCTTCAGGTTCTGGTGATGGGGAATAAGAGCCCAGGAAGTTTCTTTCTAACTCTACCCATCAGGCTTGTTTAACCTAATGGCTAGACTTGTTTACAGATCCCTGTCCTCTGGGGGAGAGATTTTGTCTTTAAGTGTCACATCCTCAGTGCCTAGCATGGAGCCTGCCAAGCCATAGGTGTTCAACAGAGATTTGTGATCTGCTACATGAATGAGTGGAGTTTTAAAACTGTGGTTTTACGAATGTGTGTTTGTGATAGGTAAAAAGAAACAAGGTTCTAGAAGACGATACCTGTGGTCAGTATAACACAAAGTCAATGGACTATATGATAGGAAGAATTTGAAAGAGTAAAAAGATGAGAAAGAAAACAGAGGATGGTGACATATGTTTGTCTCTTGTTATTGCTGTTTCTGTCTGTCATTTCCCAGTCCTACATCTTAAACAAGGGGAGACTTTCTCCCTTGCTACTTTTTTCCAGTGTTCCAGTCACATTTTTGTGACTCTCAGTGGCTAGCTCGGCCCACTATGAATACCCCTTCTGGTGTGGTGTCCCCCGTGCTGGAACAGCTCTACTTCTGGGGGTGGTGAGCCTTCATCTTGGTGTCGGGGTGGCCCCAGAGCTGGGTCCACACTGTGCTCAGCTGTAGCATGGGTACCCTCTTCTTTTGTCCTCTGTGTTCTTCTAGTCCCAAGCCTGTTAGGCCAGTACCAAAGGGAAAGCTTTCCCATTTCTTATTTCCTCAGAAGATTTAAAAAACAAGCAAACAAAACCCCACCCCACCTGGATTAATGTACATACATATGTATGTACATGTCTATCTATCTATCTATCACCTATCTATGAGGGGTTGGTAGGAAACCCCCACCCCCTGCCACAGATTCCTAAACCTGCAGAGTCCAGGTTGCTTGCATGAAATGACATACCATTTGCACTTAGCTTCTGTACAACTTCCCATGCACTTTAAATCACATCTAGATTACTTATAGTATCCACTACAACACCAATGCGCTGTAAATATTTGTTACACTGTATTTTAGAGAATAATAACAAGAAAAATTCTGTACGTGTGCATGCAGTTTTCTTCTGAAAGTTTTCCCTCTGCCATTGGTTAAATCCACAGATCTGGAACCCACAGATGTGGAGGGTTGACTGTATTCATTTCTACCTTTTTCTTATAAGAAAACAGCCTCCTTGCTTTGCTCCAAACAGCCAATAGAGTGTATTCATCATGTTAAACTACTCTTTCACCATGCTGCCCAGAACACATGGCACCATATTTCCCAGGCACTGAATTCAACTCCCCAGTAAAAGACACCGACAATGCAAAAGAGGCAGAGATGGAAGCAATGTGTCTTCCAGCCAAGGCTTACAGAAAAGGAACAGATCCCTCCCAGAGCCTTCAGAGAAAGCATGGTGCTGCCACCATGTTGGTTTTTTTTTTTTTTTTTTTAAACTTCTGGCTTCCAGAACTGTGAGACAATAGATCTCGGCTGTTTTAATCCACCCAGTTTCTGGTACTTTGTTATGGCATACTTATGAAGTGAATAAACCCATTAAGTCATCACAGTTCTCCTTCTGGTTCTAAGATTCTTCCACATATAAACTGCTAGAATCCAGTCTATTTTATTTCTTCAGTCCTCGTTGATGCTTTACTCCCACATACTTCTCAACTTCCTTCACTTCTTCCTAACCCTACATCTCACAGCTGACTGCTGAATTTCCGGGTCCCTGGATTCATCACTGTCTCTTCCTCCCTATCCAGGCTGACAACTCACAAAATCTTCTAGTCCAACCCTCGCTCCTGAGTCCTAGGGTTGAATTTCCTATGGCCTCCTGGGTATTTATAACCTTGAACTTGTACAAGTGCTCAAACACTGCATGGCAGAAATGGAAGTCATCATCTAAAGCCCCACTTCCCAAGTACATGTCACTATTCTTTAGGACACTCTCTCTTGGATTGCTATTTTTGTTGACAATGGAAGCCCCTGGAAGATGATGTCCTTTGCCACAGGACTGCATCTGTACACCCAGCCCAGAACTTCAGCTGAAGAATGAGAGCAGAGAGAGAGCTAAGGCTGTAAGGGAGAATACACGGCAACCCGCTCCTAGAACTCCACAGCACCCTTCAGACATCATGGCTGCTCCTCATCCACACTTTCCAGTTCTTGCACAGATTGCTCATGTGATCAACCTTAATCTGGAACCGTATCTACAGAGCCTGGTGCTGGCTTAGCTATGTTGAGATAATACGAAGCAATCACAGGGAGAAAAAGCTAGCTACAGTGAAATAATAGGGAATAACACAAAATAAAACATAACTGAGTGATGTAGGAGAGAGTTCTGGATCTGTTCCTTTTCTGTAAGCCTTGGCTGGAAGATACATTGCTTCCATCTCTGCCTCTTTCGCGTTGTAGGTGTCTTTTACTGGGGAGTTGAATTCAGTGCCTGGGGCTTGCTAGTCAGGTACTCTGCCACTTGAGTCATGCTGCCAGCCCTTTTTTGCCCTCAGTGTTTTTGAGATAGGGTCTTCTTTTATGCCTGGGCAGGCCTGGACCCTGATCCTCCTGTTTGTCCTTTCCTTTGTAGCTAGGATGACAGGTATGTACCACCACACCCAGCCATTGGTTGAGATGGGGTCTCATGAACTTTTTCCCTAGGTCTGGCCTCAAATTGTAATACTCCTGATCTCTGTCTCCTGAGTTGCTAGGATTACAGGCATGAACAGCAGATTAGGGGTATACTCTCTTAGAACATCTCCAACTCTCTTTCCAAATATAATCACATTCTTCCTAGGGAGAACATGAAATTTTTTTTTGGCAGAGGGGCAATGATCAATCTAGAACGTGAGGTAAATAAATGGCAGGGAAGATTATAGACTACTTTGATTTAGGAAGCTGGAGAGGGAGACAGGGTTAACGGCAGAATTTTTTTTTCCAAGATGGGAGAGTATTAAACACGTTACTATGTTGAATAAATGAAAGAGCCCTAGGGGTGGAGAAATTAAAGATTCCAGACCAAATGTAAATAATTGATGGCACCAGCTCCCAGGGGTCCGGGGTCCGGAGTACAGGTGGATAGATCAATCGTGGGCAGGAGAGATGTGCTCAGATGCAGATGTGGGTGGGGAAGGGGGCAGTCTCCAAGCAGGGTGAAGCGTGACAAACAGCTCCGTGCATATTGAAGGTGTTCAACAAATAAATCAAGAGCAGATGTTGGTGTGAGCAGCTGAAATAACAGCTGGGCAATCAGCCCTTCTCTGTGGGTAGAGGATTAGTTAAGGATTCTGGCCATGGGAACCAAGAAGAGGAGGACAATCTGCTTGTGTGACAGGCTGGGCTTTCATTGCTAACCTGAATTAAGAGTCCTCTACTAAATAAAATGCTTATTCAAACATATGAGACCATTTGAAGGTATTTTTTGAGGAAAATCTTGACTGTGCCATAGGTGCTCTTGAGACTGACTTCTACATGGAAGTGAAATGGCCTTGCCCAAGTGAGAATTTAAAAAATAACCATCACTTCCTGAGGAACTACAGTGTAATTATCATTGTACTGAATTTTGTTTTACATATGCAATTTAAAATTCTGGATGTAATCATGCAAGGTCACTATTATTATGACTTTCATTTTGCAACTAAGGAATATGAGATCCAGAAAGATTAAGCAAGATCATATAAGTTTTAATTCTTAGAGGACACTCATTCAGCAGTGTCCTCAGGAGCACGTTAGGTCCTGTGACAGGCAGCCAAGGGCTCAGCAAAGACTATCTTGGGGCCTTGGGTGTTGGAGAAAACTGTCTAATGGACACATTAAGTTTCCAGGCTTCTGACTTTCTTGACCCTTGTCCAGGTTAAACTATACCTTGTTGGCATATCACAATTAGGCTATCACAGATATCTCTGTGTTATCACAGATATAACTCCAGATATCTCTGTGATATAACACAGATATCTCTGATATAACACAGATATCTCTGTGTTATCACAGATATAACTCCAGAGAAGCTTTCATGGAAAGCAAACATGGCCCACGCCCCCCAATCATATCAAGAGCCATCCCTGAATGGTATCACCAGGCTCTCTTCCTATGGCAAGTACAAGGAACCAGAGGAGATAGCTTATAAGAGATAGCTTGACAAAAGAGCTCTAAAGCAAGGTCCAGGGTGTGGGGTAGGGTGCGGGAATGATTCCTCAGAGTGGACCTGGGGAGTATTTCAAAGGAAAAGAGTCGTTAACTTGAGCTGAACACTGAGAATGAGTGGCTGAGCCCCAGCGCTCACTTCAGAGTTTATACTCTGAAGAGGGGAGAGGAACAGAGGGCAGTGATCTGTGAAAGACTGGAAGGTAGGGGATTTGTCCTGGAGCTGGGCTTCCATACCAAGCACCCTATATTTTTATTTGGGGTGGCTCTTCTTATGGCCACTGGAATTTAAGGTGCTTAAATATGTTCAGTTACCCCAAGGCACCACCGTTTATAGTGAGACGATTATATAGTCACTGACAATTACATTAAGATGTTTTGGCTAAATAGGTGAAAGGGAAGTTTTGATAAAAGGTATCATCTGAGCAAGATTTCTGAAATTTTAAAGAATATATAGCTGAAGACATTTTCCATAGTGCCTTGTGAAAGAACCATGTAATAAACTCTTCCTTTAGCTCATATTCTCTGGTTGACTAGGACAGCTCCTGCTTATCCATTTATAGCTTTTAATATTTTGTTGACTTCTTCTCCCCTCTTTCTTTATTTCCCTGACTTTATATCATTGAAAAATCAACAAGCTGGGCGTGGTGGTACACACCTGTAATACCAGTACTCACGAGGCTGAAGTAGGAAGACTGAGAGTTCAACGGCAGCCTGGGTTACAGACTGAGAACCTGTGTTAAAAAATCAAAACAAAAATTCTGCTTAGTGGTTTTGACAGAAAGTTGGACTATGCCATATTTCCTTGTAGGAGTTTGGGTATCTTTTATGCTTTTGTTCTGTAGCTGGGTATTTGTATCTTTCTCTTCCACAGGCCTGCCCATGGATAGTGGTCCTGACTTCGGGATGCATTGGCCTGGGCTTGTGACTCAGAATGACTGAAAGACAAAATATTCTGAAGGATGAGTGCACATTTAAGAAAAGGGAATGTCCAAATCAGATCACACATGAGGAACAAAGAAACTTAGATTGTAGACACTGAGAGAGGTCGGGGCAGGTCAGGAACAGATGTCTGAGGAAAGACACAATTGAGAGGCTCAGGATCCAGAACATCAAAGCCAAATCAGGGACTTCATGAATTCATTGTCATTGGTCAGAAGATATACAGATAGTCCCCAGCTTCCAATGGCTTGACTTATGATTTTTTTTGACTTTATAATGGTGTGAAAGCATATCCATACAACCATCTTGTTTTTTACTTTCAACATGGTATTCAACAAATTACATAAGCAATTCAACACTATTATAAAACAGGCTTTGATAGGTGATTTTGCCTAATTGGAGGCTACTGTAAGTGTTCTGAGCCTGTTTGAGGACAGCTAGGCTAAGCATGATGTTTGTACATTGGGTGTGAGGAATGATGGTTTTATCAGGAGATGACCCCACTGTAAGTCAAGGAGTGACTTGCAGGCTTAAAGTCAAGCAGACTTGTTTTGAGCCTTAGGGCTGGTGCATTTATGGATGGGATCCACGCTTCTGTAGAGTAGGATTTGAGAGCAAGCACAGTACTCAGCTAACTTAAAGGATCAACCCTAGCTGTCTTAGGAAGAAACTGAAAACTTTAGCATTGAATTCTTTTTTTGGTGAAAAATATTTATTAGAATTGAAGCAATGTTATAGTTGGCTGCCTGTGCTATAGAAGCACCTTGATAGGTAGCTAGAAGGGTCACCTGACTCTAGGTTGTGTGATTTCCTAAGGTTGAGTTGGCGGTAACACATGCCACTGTGCGGCAGAACAGGAAGGACTGCTTAGATTTGAATCACAGGATGTTAAAGCCAAATGCAATCTTACAAATATTCTACTGGAGGAATGGGTAGTAGGAGTCATTATAAGGCTATCTCAGCGCCATTGATAGTGGTCACCAAGGGGCCTAGGTTGGGAAGGATAGGAAGGAGAATCATGGTCCATTAGAGTGTGTAATGGGTATGGGAGGCCATGTCCGCAGCAGGATTTTACCATGTTCTGTTCTAATCCAACAGTTTTGTTTATGGGGAAACTGAAGCACAGAGACACAAGTGATTTGTAGGTTATCCCATTACTGCTTTTGAGTCATCACATGTAGAACTTAGCTCTTTTGCCTCCAAGAGGGTCAGCTGCCTTATCATCACCGTGTAACATAGCTGGTTTCCCAGTTCTTCCCTGCAATAAATAATTATCAAGGGCCTGCTTGTTTCCAGCACTGAAGTAAGAGCCAGATCCACAACAGTGAATGAATAAACCAAGTATCATCTCCTTCCTGGCCTTACATTTTACCGAAGAGATGGATTAGTATTTAGTAGAAGAATGCTTTCTGGAATAAGATACCAGAGGATAAATACAATGAAAGGACAGACATCTTGGGACAAATTTCTATTGCTGGCATATTTTAGGATGGCTGGGGCTTTGTGGAGGGCACAGGATCTCTGGAGCTGATGAAAGTCACCAAAAACCTCATCTCATAGGACTTTCATGCATGATAAACCATCCTTGCTTGGAGACCATATTTGGCCTGTAATATGTCCTCTGTGAAGTCAAGAAGAATCCAATTTGTTCATCAAAGAATGAATCTAAGAGGAACACAAGGTCTCAATTCCTCTCTAGAGTTCGCTGTCCTCTGTATTACAATACTGTATGCAGTGGACAATGTTAGCGAATCTTCAGGCACTTTAGTTGTTACACATTAATAATGATAGTAGGTAGATAAAATAAAAGTGATGAAAATCAGAATTGCGAAATTAAACACACACACACCCAAGACCCTGCTCCTATTTCTTCAAGATCTATCCTATGAGAAATCACGTGAAGGGAGGGGACAAGGAAACATACTCTGAAATGTGGATAGTCAAGCAGTTGAGAAGTGCAGGTTTGGTAGGGTGAGGGCAAGGCAAAAAAGAAAGAAGGAGCTAATTAGATCCAGGCAAAATGGCTTTGCCAAGTAAAAGAGGAGCGTTGGGATCACGGGTGTGGCAAAAACTGTTCAGATTTTCATGGAGGTGTGAGGGTGCTGGCTGGTAGGAAAGTGGGCAAGTACTCATCTCTAGAAGGAAGGAACAATAAAAATGCAATGTGTCATGGTCTTCATCTTAGGACAAATTTACTCCTAGATCTCCTCTACCTACCCAACTCCCAGCCCCTGCTCTTTCCTGGAGAATGGAATTGAAGAACAAAAATCACTTGCCAGCCACGGTTTTGGTGTTCCCACCCCTCCACCCCTGACTGTGGTGGGAAGCCCCTGGGATTTACTGTCCGACTTAGGGAAAGGGTGGAGGTAGCCAGAGGGACAAGCAGGTAACTCCTTGGACAACTGGTACATAATCTGTTCAGACACCAATGAAATTTAAGGCCAGGTGACTATATTCTTGTTTTTGCCAATGATATTATCATGGACTCAGTTTCTCTAAGCATCTCATGCCTCCCAGCTTCCACTTACCACGTTCTTTAATGCTGAAAATCAATGCTGCTTAAAAGTATCACAAAATTTTCTGTGCAAACTAGGTGTCCATATCCTGCTCTGCTCCCTGCCTCCTGCACCCATTAGGGCCCATAAAACTAATTTTCCAATGGGCAGTCTAAAGCTGCCTTTACATTCATTGAAAAAGGTGACTGATTCACCAGACTCAAAAGACAGCTCACAGAATTGGAGAAAATCTTTGCCAGCTACTCATCCGACAAGGGATATCCAGAATCTATAAGGAACTTAAAAAACTCAGCCAAAGAATCAATATCCCAATGAAGAAATGCACACATTAATTAAACAGGGAATTCTCAAAGGAAGAGGTACAAATGGCCAGTAAATACATGAAGAAGTGTTCAACTTCCCTGGTTATAAAAGAAATGCAAATCAAAACAATACTTAGATTTCACCTCACCCCAGTTAGAATGGTCATAATCAAGGGTAATAAGAACAACAAATGCTGGTGAGGAAGTGGTGAAACAGGAACCATTATACACTGCTAGCAGGAATGCAAATTAGTACAACCACTATGAAAAGCAGTATGGAGATTCCTCAAAAACTAGAAATAGAACTCCCATATGATGCCCAGTGATACCACTCCTGGGCATCTACCCAAAAGAACATAAGACAGGATACAATAGAGTCACCTGTACACTGATGATCATCACAGCACTATTCACAATAGCCAAGCTCTGGAAACAATCCACGTGCCCTACAACTGATGAATGGATCATGAAAATTGTGGTATATGTACACAATGGAGTATTACACAGCCAAAAAAAATAATGACATGTGGTTTGAAAGTGAATGTATGCAATTGGAGGACTTCATGTTAAGTGAAGTTAGCCAGTATCAGAAACACAAAAGATGCATGTTTTCTGTCATATGTGGAAGATAGATCAAATGATAAACATATACATAAAAACAAGCATGATCATATACAAACTCAGATGTTGAACATGTTTGTAACAGTGGAACTACTCGGAAACTCAGGGAAAGAGAGGAAGGAAAAGAGAATGATAGAGCATCAGTAATATCACATAACCTAAGATGTGAAGGTAGAGGATATAAAGATATTGACAGCTGTTGAAAAATGAGAGGTGGGAGGTAAAGGGGTAAGGGAGAATATTTGAAGGGATTGAACAGACCAAACTAAAGCACACCCACAGAGGGTGTACATTGAGACACCCCTTTGAACATCAACTCAAATATTAATAAAGAAAACTAGGACAGTAAAATAGGTACAGTGTGTGTGGGATGGGGGGTAGGGTACAAGTAGGAGGGGAGAGGGTGAAGGAAGGAGATTAAGGTGACAGTATATGGTAGATGGGCTTCACACAACTATATGAAACAGAATTTAAAAACCTCTTACAATTGCTTTAAGTGGGTCGGGGAGGGGGCTGAGAGGGAGAGACGATGGAGTCAATGTAAATAATGTACAATATAAGACTAATTGGAATTGTCACTACGAATCTCCCCCTGTACAATGAATATATCCTAATAAAAAAATTAAAAAGAGAAAGGTAAGTGAATCTGCTTTCATTGCTTTTGGGGACCACCATGTCACTTCTTGCTATCAGCACAGGCTGCTGGGTTCCAGAGATAGAAACTACATCAAATAATAATAACAACAACAGTATTTCTAATGAACATTTTATCATTTATCCAAAATGTGTCAGCTACTGTACTAAACCTTTAAATATAATTCTCATGAAAATGCACAATGTATACACATTTGTATATATTATTTCATTGAATTCTTACTATTGAAAACTTTAACTTTGCAGCTGAAAAGACTTGGATATGTAAAGTCGCCTGAGGTCACACAGTAAGAGGTAGGAGTTCAATGATGGACTCAGCTGTCTGACTCAGGTCTGGAGACTAACCTGTGTCCAGTACCTGAAGGGCAGATGGCCCAGGCACGCACGTGTTCTTCAGGCTCTACGATTGCACAGGCCACTGCGGTGCTGTAAGGGAGCCCTTAAGTGCTACAGTAGAAGATTCTTTTTTAACTGGGAAAACTATTTAGTGGATTGAAGATGTTTTGAGCTGTATGGGACACTGGTAGGCAGATTTTGGAGAGAGATCAGCTTTGCTAAGTTATAGAAACACCTCAGGGTCTGTTTCAGGGAAATACCTGTAGGGTGTTTCATGGTGTGAAAGAGAAAGAAGGCTGAGGGCATGGAGCAGGTGTCTGAATGCCACATTGAAGAGTTTAGAGTTTGTTCTTCGTGTATAAGAATGATACACCAAGAAAGGCTACTTGAGATAAATCTAGTTCACACTCCTTGTTTTGTACAGGAAGGCTCTGAGGTCAGGGTCACACACTAACAAATGGCCAACAAACACATTGCAATGGTGTAGGAGGCAGAGTGTGAGGACTTAGGCAGGCACTTGTGATAACTGCACTGGTGGGCAGGAACCTGGGTGCTGTGCCTGGGGAGGGGAGTCCAACCCCAGACACAGGCTCCAGCTCTGGGGCTAGAAGGGCTTGGGGAACACCAGTTAGAACTAAGGGAGAGGCTTTGGAAGAAGCTGTGCTCTGCCTAGAAGTCTGAGGGTGGTAAAAGAAGAGGAGCCAGCAAAGCCCAGAGAGACCTGAAAGCTGATGGCAGAGAGTGAGAGGCTGTGCCAGAGAAGTCAAATCAAGGCAGGTCAGATTGTGGCGGGGAGGAGGAGGCAGCGCAGTGGTCAGAGTGATTCCCAGTTGGAATTGGTTATGGATTGAGGAAATGACTTTCCATTTCACTGCTGTGAGAGGTTCCTAGACTGCAAAGGGCTGAGGGAGAGGGAAGAGAGAACATACACAGCCTTCCAATGTTGGCTGAGGATCAACGAGGAAGGAAAGGAGAGGGAGGATGGGTTCTTGAGGGGAAAACAAGTTAAATGGTATTTCTTCAGGAGAAGGGAGATAGGAGAGCCCTTTTTTTGGCTTGAGGGAATGAGCTAATCTTACAATGAAGGGATTAAAGTTTTCCTTTTATTTTATCCCAGTTTCAGGGCTTCAGTTTTAAACAAGGATAAAAAAGATCTACATTATAAGTTTATGAGGATTAAAGGGAAAACACATTTTGATGCTTGGCGTATTATAAACACCAAATCCTTAATCATTGGTTTTAATATTTTATTACCACAAATTTATGAAGCAATCGTCTCAGAATCTTGAAGCCAAGGAATACAATATTTACACTGTAAATCTTATCATGGTGCCATGTTCTTCATTTGAGAGGTATAGTTGTTTAAGAAATACTGTTTCGCATATTTTGAAATGCCTGGCTTGTAACATGCCCACGATGCATGATTTTATCCATCAACGTGCATGTGAACATTGTACAGTTTAATTGTTACTGCATGAGCCAAGTTTCATCCTTGTGGGTGTTGGTTTTGGATTTATTCCTTACATCTGTAAAAGGAGTAAGGAATAATAACAGGAACTCTGATAAGCAATTTCACTATTTTTTCTTTTTTGATCTGAAACCTTGTGATTCAAGATTGAGGTAACTTTTCTTAATTTTTTTTTAAATACTTTTCCATAGGTCAGAATGATATTAAGCAAGGACACATCATAGATGAAAAAGATTCTTTCTCTTGGAGGAGTCTAGGAGAAAGGGAGAGAGAGAGGATAGATAGATAATAGATGGATGGATGGATGGATGGATGGATCGATAGATCAATAGATAAATAGATAAATAGATAGATAGATGGAGAGAGGGAGAGAGAAAGAGAGAGATAAAACACCAAGGGACAAGATCACTCTTAAAGAAGACACCTGTGAAGCCAGCCAGTGTGCATGCACAAATGAAGCAGAAGGAATTAGCCACAGTCCTAAAAAAGAAATCCATGCATCTGGTGTCAGATGAACTCCAGTGAACAGTCTCACTTAGTTCTACACACCCCAACTCAAGAGCACGTTGATTTCAGCATGAAAACCAGATGTGCACAGATGACTTCTGAATAAATAAAATTCAGCAAGTTCATGTTAGGTGTGCATACAGCAGCACGGCTAGGTCTTAAAAATGTGATATCGAGGGCAAGGATAAGAAAAAAAAAAAGAATTTGCAATATGGAGCCAGCGTGTAACTTAAAGCCACATGTGCACATAAAGCCATTTTTTAAAATTTCTACAGAGAGATGTGCATTTTTAAGGACATACATGAAACACAGAGAGGTTGCTTATGGGGTAGGGAGGATGAATGTGGTATCAGACATAATGGGGAAAAACAAAACTAGAGAGGTTCTTTGCACAGATGGATAATGACAGAGCTGAGGAGGATGAGTTTTAAAGAGAAGTTGTCTTTTGTCTGTTTCTGTAAGGTCAATCCCACGCAAGGGTGAAGAATTTTCAGGCACACATTCTGTCCTGGTGGTAACACTGTTCTGAGGGACTCTGCAGAGCTGTTTAGAATGGCTTCCTGGGGTACATTAAATGTGAATGCATCAAATGTCATAGCCAGGACCCTGCTTGTGGCAGAACTCAAGGATTCCAGGGACCCTGTCACAGGAACAGTGATGGTTACACTTGCTCCCCTGGGCTGGAACCTGAGCTGTCTCCCTTTCACCTTTGCCAGGGGCTACATCCCAGGATATTTTCACAGTTTAGGCTTAAGCCTTGTTCTGCTGGAAAAATTATTTTATGAAGACTAAAGGAAATGAGTGGGGAGACTATTTCATGGCATGTCTTTTTAAAATTTTGTTTGAACGTTAGAAATCCGAATAAGCGATAGCATAGACGAAGTGTCTTAAATGTTTTGTAATTCAGTTTCTTCATCCTTAACTATGTTACCTGAGATACAGCTTGACGTGGGCCTTGAAAACTTCTCGGAGTGAGTGTGGGCATTAATTTCATGTGGTTCATCTCACTGGGATTCCCGGACCTGCAAGGGCGAGCCGCATTACTTGGACTTGTTAGAAATGCAAACCCTTGGTCCACCCTAGACCTCCTGAACCGGAAACTCTGGGGTTCACCAGGCATCTTCAGTTTATTAAACCACCCAGATGGTTCTGATGCAGCTAACATTCTAGAGCCACGATCTAGACCCATTTCATAACCTTGCTCATTCAGGTGTCTAGTTTGTAACGTGCCAGCTTTATAAACTGAGGAGGTTTTTTTGTTTTTTTTCTTTTTTTGGTAAAATACCTAGGCTCACATCTAATCCCAGACACTTAAATCAGACTTTGTAGTTGTCATTAAAGTCTCTGCAATGGTTCCAATGTTCTGGAAAATTAGAGAACCATAGGTCTAGACTAGGACTCCTCAAATTTCTGTGAATGAAATCAGCTGGATCTTGTCAAAATGCAGATTCAGAGTCGGCCTGGGGGGCCTCTGAGCTTCTGCATTTTAACAAGCCTCTTGGGGACGCTGGTGCCAACTGCAGTCCGAGACAGGATGAGGCGGGAGCATTAGTTTAGGAGTCAGAGGCACTGTCTTCTTAGCCAACGCTGTCTGGTTGCCACCAAGCTTGGACTGCCATCTCCACTCTCTGGCCCAAGGTTTGTTCTGCCTACTTTCCTCGCACAGATAGCAACAGAACTGAGCGAATATTGCCCAGGATTGTTTCCTAAAGGGTGTGCTTCTCCCCAGGGATTTAGAGAGTATATGGATAAGCACTTAAAACTTTCAGTGGTTGTGAGTTTACTGTTACGAATGCGTAGAACAAGTGATGTTGATGTTCAGTATATAGAACAATAACATAAAGTTTCCTTTTAAAAAACATGTGTTTAACTTTAGAAAAAGGGGCATTTAAAGAAAAATATTAAATAAATAACAACAAAATTATGAATGTAGAATGAAAATGACAAGTTTAGGAAATGCTGAGAAAGCAGATACAAAAGGGCTGTGATTGCAAAAAAAAAAAAGTAGCCTTGATTTTGATGGCTGAATGAGATGAGATGTCAGCTCATGTATGATGTAGGCATTCTGCAACATATACTCACTGGGAAACTGAGTCATTTTTTATTAAAAAGGGTTTATTGAGCATATCCCTGCTTTGCATTGGGCATTGTTTTGATTGTTGGAGGTCAGGGAGGAGACCAAAACTAATATTTATGCCCACAAAACACTACAGGAAGATAAGAGCTCAAGAAATAAACAGCTCTGCATTTTTAATTTAATATTTCACTATCAACATGGATTAAAAAAAGGTTTTGTTCTTGGAGCCAGGCATGGTAGCATATATCTGTAATCTTTTACTGAGGCAGAAAGATTACAAGTTTGAGGTCAAATGAGAGCATGTCTAAAAAAAAAAAAAAAAGTAAGGTCTTGCTCACTAACAGCTGACACTGTCACAATAAATTATTTGCACACACGTCAAAATGAGGAGTGGGGTGGCTTAGTTGTGACGACTGATGGACAGGCCAAGTTTATGACTTTGGGGAATGCTGCTGGGCTCTTACGTGAACAAGCAAAACAATTATTATTACCAGGATGTCTTGTCCAGAACATGAGGATAGAGCTCAATAGCTGAAAAAGGAAATCACTGGGCTGGTGAAGTAGCTCAAGAGGTAGAGCACCTGCCTAGCAAGTGTGAGGTTCTGAGTTCAAACCCCAGTTCTGCCAAAAATAAAAATAAAAAAATTTAAAAGCAAAACCAAAAAGGAAGTCACTGATTCTGACTCAAAATAAAATTTTCTGAGATTCCTAAAAAAGGGTACAGGAATGTAGCACAATTCAACCATACTTTGCAGTCCTGTGCCCCTGCCCTTGTATATAAATTCAAGGGCTGCTAATTTTCCCTCTAATTATTTGAGACAATGGATAGAAATTACTTGAATCCTTTGGGCTTCAGTGCTCCCACCCATCAAATTATAGGTTTGGACAGTCACTAAGCTCCCTTCTCTCATTCTAGTATCTATGGTTTTATTTTTATAAATTTTTTTGGCAGTACTGGGGCCTCACACTTGCTACACTGGTGCTGTCTCACTTGAGCCATGCCCCCAGCATTTTGTTTTGTTTTGTTTTACTTATTTTTCAGAGTATTTGCCCAGGATCAGCCTCAGACCAGGATTCTTCTACTTACACCTTTCAGGAGCTGGGACCATGCTCAGCTAATTTGTTGAGATGTAGTTTTGCTAACTTTTTATCCAGGCTGGTATCAAATGGCAATCGTCCTGATCATTGCCTCCCAAGTAGCTGGAATTACAGGCATTAGCCGTCATACCTGGCCTAGTTTCTATGATTTTAAATTTGAGAAAGAGTGTGCTATGGTTTGGATAAGTGTCCCCCAAAAGCCCATGTCTTTTTTTTTTAATTTTATTATTCATATGTGTATACAAGGCTTGGGTCATTTCTTCCCCCTGCCCCCACCCCCTCCCTTACCACCCACTCCACCCCCTCCCTCTCCCCCCCCCCACTCCCTCAATACCCAGCAGAAACTATTTTGCCCTTATTTCTAATTTTGTTGTAGAGAGAGTATAAGCAATAACAGGAAGGAACAAGGGTTTTTGCTGGTTGAGATAAGGATAGCTATACAGGGAGTTGACTCACATTAATTTCCTGTGCGTGGGTGTTATCTTCTAGGTTAATTCTTTTTGATCTAACCTTTCCTCTAGTTCCTGGTCCCCTTTTCCTATTGGCCTCAGTTGCTTTTAAGGTATCTGCTTTAGTTTCTCTGCGTTAAGGACAACAAATGCTAGCTAATTTTTTAGGTGTCTTACCTATCCTCACCCCTCCCTTGTGTGCTCTCGCTTTTATCATGTGCTCAAAGTCCAGTCCCCTTGTTGTGTTTGCCCATGATCTAATGTCTGCATATGAGGGAGAACATACGATTTTTGGTCTTTTGGGCCAGGCTAACCTCACTCAGAATGATGTTCTCCAATTCCATCCATTTACCAGCGAATGATAACATTTCGTTCTTCTTCATTGCTGCATAAAATTCCATTGTGTATAGATACCACATTTTCTTAATCCATTCGTCAGTGGTGGGACATCTTGGCTGTTTCCATAACTTGGCTATTGTGAATAGTGCCGCAATAAACATGGGTGTGCAGGTGCCTCTGGAGTAACCTGTGTCACAGTCTTTTGGGTATATCCCCAAGAGTGGTATTGCTGGATCAAATGGAAGATCAATGTCTAGCTTTTTAAGTAGCCTCCAAATTTTTTTCCAGAGTGGTTGTACTAGTCTACATTCCCACCAACAGTGTAAGAGGGTTCCTTTTTCCCCGCATCCTCGCCAACACCTGTTGGTGGTGGTGTTGCTGATGATGGCTATTCTAACAGGGGTGAGGTGGAATCTTAGTGTGATTTTAATTTGCATTTCCTTTATTGCTAGAGATGGTGAGCATTTTTTCATGTGTTTTCTGGCCATTTGAATTTCTTCTTTTGAGAAAGTTCTGTTTAGTTCACTTGCCCATTTCTTTATTGGTTCATTAGTTTTGGGAGAATTTAGTTTTTAAAGTTCCCTATATATTCTGGTTATCAGTCCTTTGTCTGATGTGTAGCTGGCAAATATTTTCTCCCACTCTGTGGGTGTTCTCTTCAGTTTAGAGACCATTTCTTTTGTTGAGTAGAAGCTTTTTAGTTTTATGAAGACCCATTTATCTATGCTATCTCTTAGTTGCTGAGCTGCTGGGGTTCCATTGAGAAAGTCCTTGCCTATACCTATTAGTTCCAAAGTATTTCCTACTCTTTCCTGTACCAACTTTAGAGTTTGGGGTCTGATATTAAGGTCCTTGATCCATTTTTAGTTAATACTGGTATATGGTGATAAACATGGATCTAGTTTCAGTTTTTTGCAGACTGCTAACCAGTTTTCCCAGCAGTTTTTGTTGAAGAGGCTGCTATTTCTCCATTGTATATTTTTAGCTCATTTGTCAAAGACAAGTTGGTTATAGTTGTCTGGCTTCATATCTGGGTCCTCTATTCTATTCCACTGGTCTTCATGTCTGTTTTTGTGCCAGTACAATGCTGTTTTTATTGTTATTGCTTTGTAATATAGTTTGAAGTCAGGTATTGTGATACCTCCAGCATTGTTCTTTTGACTGAGTATTGCCTTGGCTATTCGTGGCCTCTTGTGTTTCCATATAAATTTCACAGATTTTTCAATCTCTTTAATGAATGTCATTGGAATTTTGATGGGAATTGCATTAAACATGTAGATTACTTTTGGAAGTATAGACATTTTTACTATGTTGATTCTACCAATCCATGAGCATGGGAGATCTCTCCACTTTCTATAGTCTTCCTCAATCTCTTTCTTCAGAAGTGTATAGTTTTCCTTGTAGAGGTCTTTCACATCTTTTGTTAGGTTTACATCTAGGTATTTGATTTTGTTTGAGGCTATTGTAAATGGAATTGTTTTCATACATTCTTTTTCCGTTTGCTCATTGTTAGTGTATAGAAATGCTAATGATTTTTCTATGTTGATTTTATATCCTGCTACCTTGCTATAGCTATTTCCAGAAGCTTCTGAGTAGAGTTTTTTGGGTCTTTAAGGTATAGGATCATGTCGTCTGCAAATAGGGATATTTTGACAGTTTCTTTACCTATTTGTATTCCTTTTATTCCTTCTTCTTGCCTAATTGCTCTGGCTAGGAATTCCAGTACTATGTTGAATAGGAGTGGAGATAGTGGGCATCCTTGTCTGGTTCCTGATTTTAGAGGGAATGGTTTCAGTTTTTCTCCATTAAGTATAATGCTGGCTGTAGGTTTGTCATATATAGCTTTTATAATGTTGAGGTACTTTCCTTCTATTCCTAGTTTTCTTAGAGCTTTTATCATGAAATGGTGTTGAATCTTATCAAAGGCTTTTCTGCATCTATTGAGATGATCAAGTGGTTTTTGTCTTTGAAAAGCCCATGTCTTAAAGGAGTGGTCATCATTCGGTTGTCCAGAATTGGGAGGTGGCAAAACCTGTAAGAGCTGGAGCCTAGTAAGAGGCAGTCAGGTCACTGGGGACATGCCCTAAAAGGGGATATTAGGACCCCAGTCTTTTCCTCTTTCTTTCTTACTTTGTTTTCTGGCCACCCTGAGATGATTAGACCTCATTTGCCATATGCTCCCACCATGATGTACTAACCCACCACTGGCCCAAAGCAACAGGGTCAAGCAACCGTGGACTGAAACCTCTGAAACTGTGAGCAGAAATAAATGTTTTCCCTTATCAAGTTGATTAGCTCAGGCATTTTGTCACAATGGAAAGCTGGCTAACAGGGTATCTAGTGGAGACTATGTGGGAAAGACTGCAGGACTTATTAAAAGTACAGGTAGACACTGAAGTTTAAGAGTCACATTTCCTAAGGACTGGGGGCATGGCTCAAGTGGTAGAGTGCCTGCTTGGCAAGTTTGAGGTCCTGGTTCAAACCCAAGTACTGCTAACAAATATTTTAAAAGAATTGCATTTTCTAATAATTTCTTTGCCCAGTTAGAGTTTATGATTTTTATCTGATGATGGTGCTTAGAGGAATGGCTGTATTAAAACTAAAAATAAAATAAAGCAAGACCTTATTTGAACTTAGCAACAATGCCAGGTCTTCTCTTGTTCTCTCTCTCTCTCTTATTTTTTTTTTTTTTTTGGTTCTGGGATCAAACCCAGAGCCTTACACATGCTATGCAAGTGCTCTACCACTGAGCTACATCCCATCTCAGGTCTTCTCTTTGATTTGAAGAAGTTAAAACTGTTACAAATGGGTCTATCTAGGCAAAATGAAGATGGAGTCAATGTCTGATGCATTTAAACAATGTAGCCAATTAAAAGGGAGAGTTAAATCCTTCATCTTTCACTAACACATATATGAAAAAGGATAAAGACTTCCATTCTTAATTGTAGAGTCTGGGGGACTGAATGGCAGCCATGATTGCTTGAGCCTTTCTACTTGGGCTTGCTTGAATACAGAGGCATTGGGTAGGCTTCTCAAAGCAGGAATCCCTGGCCAAACCTGGATGAGCGGTCCAAGGTTTATCTACATTAGCCATAAACAAGCCAAAGGGAGGATGGTTGGGCTGCTCCATGCGGGAAAGAAACAGAGTGAGTTTGTGTATGATCCCTAAGGAGAAAGTGTCTTTGGGCTGTGTTTCTTTTTGACCTGAAAACCCTGAAAGCAAGCTAGCTAGGAGTTAGAGAAGGTAGTTCCTACAGTCTGGATTTGTCTTCAGTTTTAGGGAAAGTCTTGATTACAAAGAAGAAATGCTTTATTTACGTGTACTAGGGGATTTATGCAGGATTCCCTGAACTATCATTTCAGACACCAGGAATCTGGGATAAAAATTCTATGTCTCAATAGGGAGTCATTCCCTGTTGTTCAGCAAAACCTAACATTAGCAGTTCCTTCTCAAGTGACGACAAGCTAATTGCACTGGCTTCCTGTCACCATCACAAAAAAAAAAAAAAAGCAAAAAAAAAAAAGAGCAAAGCTTGCTCTTTGCCGAAACATCACAGTGTCTATTGCACTTGCTGACTCTTGCTGTAAGTGGCACTATTGGACCATTTTTTCTTGGGAACCTCGGTAATAGGAGTGCATTCAGAGGACGGTTGCCGTCAAAAGGACTTTTCTTTTTGATCCACACAATCAGCTTTCTTCTTCACATGACACTCTCTCCCCCCGGAATACGTAGAGGCAGCTCTGACTCCTTCCAGTTTGCAAACCTGAGATTCCTCTCAGGTGCAGGAAAATTAAATAAAGCATTTTGGATGATGCATTGGTGCCCACTCCATAGTGTTGGTCTGTTTGAACTTGAAAGGGAAACTGGTGGGTCTGAGGAGATATGGCAGCTGTGAAAGCTGATGGTGTAAGTGGATATAGTGAAGGGGTGATGGGGGAGCGCTGATCATTTACAAATAAAAGAACTTAGAAAGGGAGTCTGAAATGGTGCAGGATAAGGAGAAAGAAAGCATGAACCAGGAGAAGCCATTATGGGCTTGTTACATATGTAATTTATGTGTATGCATGTATGTCTATATAGTTCCATGTACTTGTGTATTTTTTTTCTTTTGCAATTAGCAAATAGATTTATTTCCTTTCCTCTCTTGGCCTCTTTCCTTAATTCCCTGGTCTTTATTTTTTGCTTCTATTTATTCCAGAACACTGATGGACAGCTGAGCTTCAGGGAGCTGGCTCTGGCAGGACTAGGCAACATTAACATTGCATCTCTAAGAATCCGATTTCTCAGAAAAAGTATGTCACATTTTAAAATTGTGACTCCTGCTGGATATCATGGTACATGCCTGTAATCCCAGCATTTGGGAGGCTTCGTGTAGGATTGCAACTTGGAAGCCAGTCTGGGCTTTATAATGAAACAAGCTCAAAATGAAACAAAAAGTGCAACTTCTTTGTATTTTGCAGTACTTATAAGAGTAAGAGACATTAGGCTGTTGTTCTTATCTGTCATGGAGGATTGAACCAAGTGGCTGGTGTAATGGATGATTTTTTTTCCTCCAGTGCTATCAACCAAGGTCCTGTGGCACCGGTAAGAGGATGACACTGCCTGACAACCCTTTTATAGCATATCTGAACCATTTTTTTTTTCCAGAATGAAAATGCAATAACTTTGGTCTGGAGCAGTCTGGTAGGAGGAGGGAGCTGGTGTACTTGGTTTCCTTCTGTCACATGTTTGGCAAAATTAATTAGACTTTTAAATCAGGAAATTCAGCAAGATGAGTTAGATTTTTATACAAGAGAAGTAGAGAATCTCCAGCTGGTTGGGGGAGTGATATGGAAGTGTCTTGCTAAATCAGTCTTGGTGGACTGTTGCTCTCCTGGCCAGCTCCATTTCTCAACAAGCAATCTGTAGGGTGCATATAGAACTAAGTGAGCAGGAAGAATCTTGCTTGCGGGAGACCTGCTGGTTCAGATGTTCATGATTAGAAACAGACTGTGGGCTTTTTCAAGTTAAACCAAAGCAGCAGTTCTAGTAGGAAGAACCTCCCCACTCCAGATCTTCTGTTTCTGGACACTCGTCTTTGGAAATACAGATTTCAGCAGAGAGGGTTGTTAGTGGAGGACTTTGTGCAACTGAAATCTCTTAGGAGCAATGGGAAAGATGAACCAGAGGTGGTTATAGCAAGTACTTTAACACTTTCTTTAGAACTGTTGACTTTAGAATAATAAGCCAAGACAAAAATATTTGCATTTGATGAAAATGTTGTCTTCCCTTGTCATGCTAGATGGCTGAGACCCAAGTCTTACACAGCTACACATTCTCCTTGCTGTTGACTGACTTATCTAGTTGTGCAAGTAATATACAACTTAGACAAATGTTTGGCTCAGGAACAAATATTGCTTACCATATTGAGACAATTACTGGCACTTTCCAAGGTAAGGCCTGACCTCTGCTTTCCCTCTACCATGTCATTGCTGATTGTTGAATATAAACTTCCTGTTGAATCTGCAGATTGGCTCTGATAAAACGTGAATGAAACTCTTAACATCCTTTAGACATAAACATAATTTAGCTTATTGTTTCTGAGTTTGCACACAGGTTTTCTTGCCTCTGACTTTCATGTCAGAGGGCCAGCTCTGTTGTGTATTACAGGCTTTGTATATTGATTTTGTATCCTGCAATTTCACACAATTAACTTATCAGTTTTAATAGTCTTTTTGGTGAAGTCTTTTGGTTTTCTATACATAATTGTCACCAGCAGAGACAATTTCAGTTTTTCCTTTTCTATATGCCTGTCTTTATTCCTGTCTCTTGCCTAATTTTTCAGGCTAGGACTTCCAACACTGCATTGAGTAAAAGTGGCAAGAGCAAGCATTCTTTTCCTATAATGATATTATAGGAAAAGCTTTGAACTTTTCACTGTTGAACGTGTTAATTCTGGGTTTTTCCTTTCTTTGCCCTTATTTTGTTGAGGTACATTCCCTTTGTACCCACTAAGAGTTCTTTTTTTTTTTTTTTAATTATCACAAAGGGATGTTAGGAGCCAAATGATTTTTCTACATGTGTCAATATGATCATATGGTTTTTATCCTTTATTTTACTAATTTGGTGTATTAAATTTATTGGTTTGTGTATGATGAACAATCCTTGCATTCCAGGAATAAATATCACTTGACTACGGTGAATGATTTTTTAATGTGTTGCTGAATTTGGTGTTAAAATTTTTTACATCTATGCTTATCAGAATATTGGCCCATCATTTTCATTTCCTGTAGTGTCCTTGTTTGGCCTTAATGTCAGAGAACACTGACCTTGTAAACTGTATTCCATCCTCTGACTTTTTGGAGAAGGCCGAAAGACTTCTTTAAATGTTTGGTAGAATTTAGCCATGAAATTATCAGGTTTCCGGTCTTTTCTTTGGTAAGAGACTTTTTATTACTGATTCAACCTCTGTACTCATTATCTCTCTGTTCAGAGTTTTAATTTTTTCATGATTAGGTTTTATGTGTCTAGGAATTTGCTCATTTCTTCTAAGTTATCCAGTCTCTTGACATATAATTGCATGCTTTTTTTTGGTGGGATTGGGATTTGAACTCAGTGCTTTGCACTTGCAAGGCAGGTACTCTACCACTTGAGCCACACCTCCAGTACTATAATTGCATATGGTGGTTTTTTTTACAATCCTTTATGGTCCTGTCATATTGTCTCCTCTTTCATATCTGGTTTTATGCTTGCTATCAAGGACTTGAGGCTTAGGGGAGAAGAGAGTTAGTTATGGCTCAGAATCCAAATTGCCATGAGTTAGGGTGGGTGTTCCTGGTTAACTCAGAGACTGTGTATAGAATTAACTGCCCACTTTCTGATTGTAATATACTCTTTGGCCAAAAAAAGAACTAGATGACAATGTTGAATAAAGGGACCAAATCAATATTTGTTACCATGGTGCAATCAACTCAGATTGGCTGTGGTCTTCTGTTAGTAAGTCAGTGGCTGATCCTGGTAGAACAAAGTTAGGTCACATTCAGGGAATAATCCTGAAATCTTTTTTTTTTTTTTTTCCATAGAGCAAAGTTTAATGGCGGGCCCAAACTGCCAGGCTGGCCAGGGAAAAGATGGTGCAGCAGCAAATCTGGGCCAGGCATGGCTTTTATAGAAGGGGTAGTTAAGGAAGTTAGCGCATGTGTGGTAGTCTCTGGTAGGGGTGGGGCTGTCTTAGAGTGCAGGATTTTCTGTTAAGGGCAGGGCTGTCCTTGGGAGTTTCTCAAGTGAGATCTGAGGATAAAATGGCCACTGATTTACAAATGATGACATTATTGTTCTATCATTCCCCCATTTTTTCTTTAATCATGATGAGGGCAGGGGCTGAGGATCAGGAATTGGGGTGAAGCATTGGTCTCTTTAGCTGCTTCCCATTGGCAGGGTCATTGTATGGGGCAGGATCTTCAGGCTCCTGTGGCATCCTGGATGGGGCCTTCACAGTAGCTTTTCCAGGCAGTTTTGGAGAGGTTGGTATCCCTGCAGGTGCAACTGGTTAAACTTTTGATTAGCAATAGCAGACATGCAGTGTGATACATGGGAGGAAGCTTAAGAATAGGAGAGCAAGAACACAGGCATCAGGATGGGCATTGGCCAGGAGAACCACTGTGAAATGTTCCCTAGACAATTTCAAGGGTCCTCCAATTCCCTTCTCTGTTTTTTCAACTGTTCCTAAAGAGGTGCCGCCACTGGGGGATCCCATTGAGCTTGACAGCAGTGGGTGTCGTGAGAATGACCAGATGAGGGCTGGTCCACTGAAGTCCCAATGAAGAGGGTAGAAGATCCTGGCAGGGGAGATACCATGATCACAAAGGTGGTTTTCCCAGGGCGAGGCTTATCCATTGCACTCCGGATGTGCTGACCCCTGCTATTTCCCCAAATGTGGGAAACTTGACTGCATAATTTGTGGCAGTGGAGGACTGCGTTCGCACTCTCCCCTGGAGAAGAGAAGCACTACCTCCAGATTCCACCTGATCCACACCATGCTACCTTTTGTATTTTCCTGAAATCTTAAGATGGCTTTCTTTGTCACATCCGGTCTCACCTTCTTCCCTACTCCTCAAGGATGCCCTCACCCGCTTTATTTGAACTTCTCCTTCAGTGGCTTGCCTAAGAAGGGGTGCTGATGAGTTTTTCTGTGTTAACATATGCTTAACCTTTTCAAGATTTTGATTCCTATTTTAATTAGGAGACTCTAGAAAAAGAGCAGATTGCTCTAAGCTCTTAAGTAAAGCTGACGTGGTGAAATTTCATATAGTTAGGGGACATGGTTTTAGGCAAGTGGGCTTTGCAGATGAACCTGGACAGATGCCTATTTCTTCTATGCTTAAATTATGCCTTCATTTTGGTACAATAATTCCTCTTTCTCTTTGTCAAAATTCAGGATCATGCATGTAGTATTGAGATTTCAATCTGAGTCTCACAGCGTTTACTAGCTTTGTGACCTTAGTCAAGTCACTTAGTCTTTCCAACCCTTAATTTCCTCATGTAAGAGAGAAGAAATAATATTGCTGCCTCAGAGGGTCTTTGTAGGCTTAAATGGGAGCAATGCACACACTTGTGTAGAGATGTAACTCCTTTTTCTTACATATGTAGGATATTCTTTAAGAAGATTTTTAAAACTCTGGGAAAGAGGGATATAGCTCAGTGGTAGAGCACTTACCTAGCATGTGCAAAGTCCTGGGTTCATCCCCAGAAGCTCCCACACAAAACCTTGAAACATTTATTTGCTGCCAGAGAGATAAAGGGTGAAGTAGGAGACTTTTTACTGTATACCCCTTTTTGTACCTTTTGAATTTTGAACCATATGAATGTATAATCTATGTAAAATATTAAGAATTCTCTAAATAACTTATTAGGAGTTAGATAAACATGAAGAAATTCCACTTAAGTGGCTGTGTGTCATTCAGTGTAGGTCACTGTCCTCAGCAACACTGTGTGAGGCAGATGATCTAGAGAGACACATGGCTTAAATAGCAGTGAAAGGGATTGTTGGCAGCTCATCCCGTAATATAGTAACTTTAAACATAACTTTTGTTATAAAATATTTCAAACATAAAGGAAAACACAGAGGAGCATTCTCTATAATTTTTTAAAGTGCTCTTAAGGGGTGGAATTTATCATTTGAACTGGGATAGCTCAATAAATAAAGGGGGTGCTATGGGTAAGTACGGTGGAAGAACAAAGTTAAACTCAACAGTTCCAGGAAAACTGGGTTGCATGCTCACCTAGAAATTAAGCAGTACCACAACTGTTGCATCCCCTTTTGTGACTCTTCCTGGGCCAGGTTCCCTTCATTCCCCAAAGCAACCTGATCTAAATAGGGATGTTCATTGTGTCAAGGCAAACACGGCAACTCTGATCTGGACATACTGTCTATGATTTATGCCTACGTGACAAATGTGTGCATGAGAAACTATGCAGAGGTCCTCTGTGTGTTCCTAAATTTCACATAAATAGTATCATATGTTGTCACTTTTAAAAATCGGTAAGGCATTTTGTCTTCTTTTCCTAGAAAATTAAAGGAACAAAGGCCTGGGAATAATGATGTATTAACTAAGGTTCTTTCGATTGAAAACAAACAGAAAGTAATTCTGGCTAGCTTAAATCATGGAAGGATTTAATGAAGAATATAAGCATACCTTAAGTATCTCATGACTGAGAGAAAGGAGGTTCACAGAAGCTCAGAGCTATGGGCAACAGGTGGCAGTAGATTCAGTCGCTCCTGCCCCACCATCAATATGGCCAGACCACACTGCCCCCTCTCCCCGTGCCTCTGCTCCCCCCCAGCCTCTGCCCTCCCCCTAGCCTCTGTCCCCTCCACCCACCCCCCCAGCCTCTGTCCCATCCACCCCCCAGCCTCTGCATGTCTGGGTTCCAAAGTTGAAATTCCAGAGATAGTGACAAAATCCAATTGAGCCAGGCATTCTTCGCTGGGTCACTCTCCCTGTATATGGTCAGGAATGCAAGACATAGGACATAGTCACTTAGAGCTCATCCCACTGAATTGAGGCCATTTGGAGAGCAGGTGATAATTGTGAGCTGGGCACTTTAAAAGGTGACAACTATATGGTAATCAGAAAAATTGGAGTCAAGAAGGAAAACAGTAAGAGCAAATAGTGTTTCCATTTGGGAATTTCTTCTTGGCATTTCCATTTGTGGGCTCCAGATCTGAATTCTGAGAAAAAAATCAGCTGAAAAATCAGGAAAGTGATCTCTTGCTTATTATTAGGATCACTTATTCCTGAGAATTAAAGCTTAATAGGCTGTAAAGAGACCTTACTGGTTTGAAGAAATCTATTGGCTTGAAGTGGAAGTGAGATCAGGTAGTACTGACATGGAGTCAGGAGCAGAAAAGAAGCCTCAGACAGACTTCCTTGTGTCTGTTGTTCTGTTGCAAGTGTGTGTTCATGGCCTTGCCTGCTAACAGCAAATGAAGTAAATGGTAAGTTTAGAGATTTATATAAATACAAATACATATATTACAAATCGCTGAGTGGTGTTCTAGAAATACCAAGTTTTGGAAACAAAACATGTCCTTAAATTGGCAATTCTGACATTTGCTTTGGTATAGTATTGTTGACCTTGCTAGAAGGTCCAAACATCACGTTATTTGAACACTTTCAGAGAAGACAACAGATGTCTTATAGGTTTAAATTTTTCATTTAAAGAATGATTACTCTTAAGTATTAAAGATTTGTACTATCTTACAATTTTAAAAATTATTTTTATCCAGCATATTTTTATTTTAATATGTTGGTTCACGATAATGTTTTGCATTTGTTATTATATCTTTTTTTAAATAAAAAGCTACTGCTGAAACTTTTTATATAATCCTCTTACAAGAAAAATGATTCCTTGCTCATTATTAAAGTTACTCCAAAAACATGTAAGTAAAAGGAGAAATTTTTTCTTTCTTTCTTTCTTTCTTTTTTTTTTTTTGGTAGTACTGGGATTTGAACTCAGTGGCGCTCTACCACTTGAGCCACTCCCTCATGTAAGTAAAGTGTTGTGAAAATACAGAATAACATCTGAATTCAGGAATTTTGAAGAATGCTCAGAAATTCCATTTGTAATGAAATCGAGAATTACACTCTTGATTTCCAATAATGAATGTCTGTCAGAAGTCAAAGGGAAGCTGGCCATGGTGGCTCACTTCTACAGTCCCAGCACAGAGGCAGAATGTCTGAGAGTTCTAGGCCAGCCTGGGCTACATAGCAAGACGCTGTCTCAAAAACAAACAGACACCAAAATCATTGCAGTCTCACAAAAATACTGCCCTCTCCACCCCAACCAAGTCAAAGGGAATAACATCTTATGTTGGATACCTGGTAGAGTTAAGGAAGAAATGTATTGCTGAGCCCTGAGCTTTTTTCTCTCTGAGGAGTAAGTAGTCAAGTTTGTTGGGAGGATCTGTGATACACAAGGAATTTGGCTGTTGTTGGATAAGCACTTCCTGGTTGATTTCAGGTCCTACAGGAAGTTGGAAAAATCAATTTTATGATAAATGAAAAGTGATTGCCTTGCTAGGAAATAACTTCTACTTTCTGATTTCAAAGAAGACAGCAAGCATAAGGTAAAATTTGGAAACAATGAAATACTTGAGACTTTTCCTTTGAAATTGGTAGCCATATTTTTTAGCCCATGAAACTCCAGCCATTGGCATTGCTCTTAGCTTAAAACATTATTCACAAAGCCTTAGGTTAAAATGCAGTGTATTTGGTACATTGTTCCTCTAATAGCTTGAGTTGGTTTTCAAGTTAATGTACCCTCACTTAGCTGTGCTCTGAAGGAACAAAATAACTGTTAAAAATCTGACTGAGAAAGTTGGTCAGGCAGGGTACAGAGAATCCTTGGGAACAATGGGTGAGTGAAACCTGAGCCAGGACCCACTGGAGGAAGTAAGGGTGACAAATACTCACAAGGCCCCAAACTGGCTTCTCTTATTAACACATTACTTCACTCTTGGTCTTGCAAATTCACCCAGACTTCATTGTTGAAAAAAATCCATTTATAAGGCAGGGATACTGGTTTGTATGGCATATATTTCCTTTTCAGCTCCATGACAAAGACGGATATAAAATAGCTTTTAAAAAACTACTTTACATAAGAATGTTAAAATATTTACATGGACATTAGCCATATATTATTGGTGGCCCCCTTTTAAAACCCAAACATTAAAACCGCCAAAGGAAAATTCTCTGTAGGAAAGGTTGCAAGTGACTAATAAATATAATTTAAGTTAAACATGGAAAATACACTTCCTTTTTAATAATGATCTGAATTATGTTCCTTTTGGAAGTCTTTGGAAACAGTTCAACTATTTAAAAAAAAGTACAGAGATTTCTTTAGAAAGTAAGCTTTTTTTTTTCCTTATCATAAAATGAAGGACTTTGGTGAGACCATTTCTAAAACTTTTAAATAATCCATTATTTTATATCATTTATGTCTCTAGGTACTGTACAGGACATTGGAAAATTGAGCTTTTATCCTTAGCAGAACACAAACCTATTATTTTTAGGAAAAACTGAATTAAGACGAAATATTTTGCTTTCCAAAAGGCAACATTTTTGCAAGTTAGTTAATTAACACCAAATACCTTTCAAAGTGGGGTCCAGGGCATTCAGGAGTGGGAGACCCCACCCCTTAACTTCCCATGCTGGCTATGGGAACCTTACAAATAGCACGTCAATATTTTAGTATCTTGTGGCTACCTCAAAAAACAAACGCCAGAGGAACTGGATTTATTTTCCTATGTTGGGCGGATGGCTCCTTTTGCACAAGTTACTTAAAGAGCATTTAAAGGGTCAGTGAAAAATAAGTTTTTTCATATTTAACGTTAATTCCCTAATATGTGTGATACCATTCTAGATATTATGCCAAAAAGGTTAAACTGATATAACCCCCCCCCAAGTCAATGTTCTTTGATACAAAGAATAAGAATTATTAGCATAGTAATAACAGTATTTATATTAGTAATTATTTTGGTAATAATATCTAATGATACATATTTTAGTAATAGTAACAGTAATAATAATTGGATCAATAACTAGGCACTTCTGTGCAAGCAATTCTCATATTCAACTCCTTAAATACGACACGACCCTTAGGAGGTAGCTAGCAGTAGGTGCATTTTATAGATGAAGAAATGAACATTCGAGAGGCTAACCAACTTGTGCAATGCCTCACAGGTAGAGGCTAAGGAAGGTCGGGGACAGAGGTGAAGCTGGGATGTTAGGACACCTAGGCAAGTGCATGGACATTTGCAAAATGCACACATGAGATGTACATTTATAGTTCTTAACTTTCATTTAGGGGCCTTCTTTCTAATGAAGGAATCAGAGAAGCAGCCAGTTTTATTGGAATCACCATATACTATTTCATCTGTTGAGTGGAAGATGGTACCTTAAGAGTTGGTTGAAATATATAATTGACTTCCCCACCACCGAAGGTGTTCAACAGGTTAAAAAATGAACCAGAGCTTCCTTGGAGGAATGCCCTGAGACATTTTCCCACTTGCTTTTCTGTCTCTTGTCCTGCACTTGTGGCATTTCTCTGCTCTTAGCGTCAATGAGTCAACTACATGTTTTTAGCATTCCCTGTATACACACAAGTAGACTGTGACTCAACAGGAGTATATAACTACTGTAGGAAAAATTGATGTGAGCTTTTCTGCCAGCACGGAGAGCAGGGATGGGAGGAGTTCAGAACAGAATGTGTCATACAGAATTGCATATATATATATATATATATAATTTATGTAACTGTCATCTGTCAGTTTGGCTCAAGAAGTTTTTGTGGTTGCTGCTGTTCTCTGGCCCATCCGCAGGGTGTTACACGTGCTAGGAAAACATTCTACCACTGGTCTACACTCCCACCCCAAGAGTATTTTTTTAAAGAAGGCAATTTTACCTCTTCCCTTTTGTACATTCTGACATGTTCCTAAGTGGAGTCCTGATTAAAATTACTCTTTTCATGCCTCACAAATAAAAAAGAAATCACAAAATGAGGTACTTGGAAGGGACCCCAGATATCTAAAGTGTTTTTTGGAACTTTCATGTCTTTGATCTGTTTATAGGTGTTTTAGAAAAGAACCCCTGGTTCAAATAAAATTGGGAAGTATTTGGGCTAAAGTTAACTAGGTTTCTTTCCTGCAGAGCTGGCTGCTGCCAAGTCTTCATTACATTAAGGTGCTTTGAGAACCTGTGCGAAGGGGATAGTAATAAAGTATTTCAACACGTATTTTACTCCAGATTCTCTTTAGGGAAATGGTGGTCTAGCTGAGCCAGATAGAATATTCTCTTTGTAAAGATGGCATCAGCTGCCAGGGAAAGGAAGGCTATGTCAGTTGCTCCTGTTTCATGCCAAGAGTTCTCAGAGTGATGCCTTGCTCTAAAGGCTCATAGAAGGCTGATAGGCATCTCTAGGAAGGTAGAGCTACCCTTCATTGGGACCCAAACTGCAGAGATGCTCTGAGCTTAAGAACAAAGGAGTGAGGAACATGCAATGATTCTTACCGAGTTCACTGACAACATAGGTGGGGAAAGGACATTAGCTGTGAGCACAAAGCTAGTCTGGTTCTCTTTCCCTAAGCAAACCAGGCATGTTAAGCTTAGGTTTGGAAGTAACTAGGTTAAAACATTGAAGCTGATGTCTTCTTTCTAAAACCTCTCAGAATTTTTAATATAAAAAACGTGTACTGTGAGGCTCCAAGACTGGGGTAGAATGTGCAGGATTTAAATAGTTACTTGGCTCTGACACTCTTGCTTTGTGCAGTATTTAGGAGACACTACTGTTCTGAGGAAAACCCTTTGGGAATACTGATGTAATTCAACCTCCTCATTTTACCAGTGTACCATCTATGGGCAAGGCATTTCTTATCCGGGGCCTTCTCAGTTTCTCCATCATTGTGACAAATTCATTGGAATTAACCTGATAAAATTTGGAGACAGCTTTGAAGAGATTTCTTTAGCTGGCAAAACCTTTTTGAATATTTTGTGTGTAATTTACTCCATACATTTGGAATTTCCAGAGTCAAAAACCACAGGTGAATTCAGTTGATTTTTGTAGAATATTGCCTATGCCAAAGGCCCTTCAGGAGCTGTGGTAGTCTACAAAGATATGAAGTGTAACTTTGCTGTAGAGAAGATATTTATAAGAATGACAAATATGGGATTTATGGAAATAATAATAACTAGCTTATATTAATTGAATTTTTTTATTTGTTGGGCACTGTATTAAGCATTTTAATCCTCCCAACAATTTATGAGGTAGGGCTTATAATAATTTCCATTTCACAGTGTGGACACTGAGGTTATGAAAGCTTATAGACTTATTCCAAGGTCATATACAGCTAGGGGAAAGAAAAAATGTATAAAATATATATGAGTATGAATAGAAATGTGTATCAGCTTGTGAAACATTCCTTATGAGTGAAGCAAAGTGCATGTAAATTCAGAGAAAAGAAAAATAGCTTTCCAAAAGACTTAGTTAGTGAGTTTCAAGTACATAGTGGACAACTATTGTTTGGTCACTCATTCCTTCTTCCTCTGAAGGACAGTAGCCCTTTATTTAAAAAAAAAACTGTTTTTACTTTTTTCCTTGTCCTTTTTCTGCTCTTCTCTTCTTTTCTCCCCCTTCCCTCTCTCTTTCTTCCCATAGGGGCTCACTGTGCGGCCTAGGCTAGCCAGAAACTCACCATCCTCCTTCCTCAGCCTCAGATTATAGGCGTGCACACCATGCCCAGCTCTGTTTTTCTTTTCATCTTAAGGTCTGGCTAGCTGGCTGGGTACATTGTCTCAAATTGAATTGGTCAGACTTTTTGGACAATTTGGAATTAACCCCAAGGGAATATTTTCTCCTGGATGGTAAAACAGTAAAACAGTTTGAGGTGTTGATGCCTTGCCCCTAGGACTATGGCAGGGGAAAATGGTGGTGATGGTGAGAAAGGCAAGTAGTGAAGTGGAGAGATGCAGTCCTGAAGGGCTTCTTGGAAACTCTGAGGCTGGGGGAATATGTCTTGTCTTTATGGGGGCACATCCATTCTTCTCTTGTGAATGACACTGTCCTTTGCCAAATGAAATGTCATTAGAAAGTGATTTAAAAAAAAACCCACACCACAAAGATGTGCACAGATCCTTTGAAGGGCTGCAGTTCTATTTGGTGCTAAGCGAAGACTCATGCACACCACTGCAAAGTTAGAAACTCTATGGCCTGGACTCCAGGAGACAGAATTGAGAGTAGAGGAAAACAACCTCTCCCAAAGTATGCTTGGAAACCATATTTCTCCTATCTAACTGAAACTGTGCACCCTTTGACCAATGTCTCTCCCCTACCCCTCTCTAGAACCCTCTCTAGTTTAAGAGAACAGCTAAAAAGTCCTGGCAGGTTCAGTCGCTGGCTTTGGTGTTTCTCCATCATACTTCAATGCTATTAATAAAAAGAGGAGAGGCAATACAAGAATTTGGACTGACTGCAAGTGCCATGTTAGCCACTTCCCTGACTTCATGAAAAGGTCCCATTTTTCATTTGTAAATGAGGGGTATGAATGCCATTCCTACTTTTTTTCATTGTTTTCAGTCTCCAAAGAAAGGACAGAGGCAAAGCCTTTCCCAGTCATCTTTCTACAATCAAACACTGTATAGGACCACAGCCAGTCAAGGGTACTCCTGGGAAGTAGGTAATATTCTGAAAAGAAGAGTAGCAGATTTCAAGACAGTAGTCTTACTGAGTACAATAATGTCTCGGGGTGACAAGATAGAAGCAAAAAGAAGAATTATTTCTTCCCCCTTTGAGTTTTATCTTTTCAACCCCTTCTCTTTTCACCCATATTTTCTATGAGAATTTTCTTGATTTTAGATTTTGGGTGGGTTTTGTGGAGAGAAGGCAGAAAGTCGCCAGTTCCTGAAGAACGCCAGGGTGTGTGCAAAAGGACCCAGCATAACATCAGCACAGTACCTGGCACCTAGTTTTTGTTTAACTTGGCTTTGTTCATTTGTTCCCCAGGATGTTAAAAGGGCTTTTAGCCTTTTTCTACTGAATTTAGAGAGCACTTCAACAGTGTGGAAAGATAGACAAGCGTGTTCTAAGCAGGAGTTGGTAGGGAGGGTGAGTAGAGCTAGCTTAAGAAAATGTGTGACGGTTGCAACCACCACAAAAAATAAATCAGCAAGCAAGCAAAAATACCCACCTCCTCCGATCGGAAAGTGCTCGCTGCCTTGAGAGTTGGCTGGGAAAGTGGACTGTTGGGGTAAGTCCTGGGGATGCATGGCCTGACAGTGTGTGATTCCCTGCAACAAATGGTCGTGGTGGGTGTGTGGTGTACACACACAGACGGCGAGCAGCGCTCAGCCTCCGATTTCACCTCTGGCAGAAGATAACAATTCTCAGCTCGCCTTTCCAGGGTTATTTTTGGCTAGGGCTGTTCCCTGGTGGCAAAAGGTTTTAGCCCCCTCCCAACTCCCTCCCTGCCCTTGTTCCAGAGAGCTTGTGCGCGTTTTCTGCTACTTTCAGGGAGACCTGGAGAGAGGGCTGCCAGGTGGGGGTGGGAAGAGGTAAGAGTTGCGGAAGAGACCCCCCTCCCCAACCCAACTCAAGCTCTCACCCGGGGGCTATTTTCTTGCGGAGGGTGTGCCTCTGGAGAGAAGCGATCCGAGGGAAGGCGGGGACTGGGCGCAGGAGAGGCGTCGCCGGGGGTCGGATAACTGGCACTAGAACCAGGCTTGTGGACACTCCAAAAGTAAGACCAGCTGGGGAAAGAAACTGAGGAGAGCCGGGGCGATCGGGCTGCAGAGTTGGGAGGGAGAAAACTTTATTGAAGGTGGAAGCCCAGCTGCTGGGGCAGCGAGGGGACGCGCGCGGAGGAGGAGCGGACGGCGCCGCGGGAGGGCGCGGGGCGCCTGGGGACCCCGGGGGCCGGGCGCGAGGCGGAGCCCGGGCGCACGGCCAGGCCGGTGGGGGACCGGGCAGGCTGCAGACTCCCTGCGGCTCCGGGAGCCGCAGCAGGACCGGCGGGGAAGCACCATGGAGGGGAGCCCCATCCCGGTGCTGACGGTGCCCACCGCGCCCTACGAGGACCAGCGACCGGCCGGCGGCGGGGGGCTGCGGCGGCCCACCGGCCTCTTCGAGGGTCAGCGCAACTACCTGCCCAACTTCATCCAGAGCGTGCTGTCGTCCATCGACCTGCGCGATCGGCAGGGCTGCACCATGGTGGTGGGCAGCGACGGCAGGTACTTCAGCAGGACGGCCACGGAGATCGTGGTGCAGATGGCTGCAGCCAACGGGGTGAGTGACTCGGACCCTTCGCGTGCTGCCGCCCCCCCTGCTCATCCCTCTCCTCGCGTGTCCCCTCGGCCAGACCCCACCTGCCCCGGCCACTCTCTAGGCTCTCCTTCCAGCCTCCCACCGCCGTGCCACTTGCAGCCAGCCAGGCGCACCCGGGACACCAGCTTAGGTCAGTACCCACGCCCGAAAAGTCTTGAGGAGGTCCTACTCTTCTTGGGAACCCTCTTTTCTTTGAGCCCCAAGAGCGTCCTGAACCTCCGGTAGCTCCCTGAACTCTCCCTCCTTTTGCACCTGTTAATTTTTCTTTTCGATGTTTTTTTTCCTTATCCCTTTTCACCCCATCTTAGCTCTGAGTTTTAAAGATTGTCCCAACTGTGTTCACTATCCACTCTCCTCTCACACACTTCTTTCCATTTTCTCAACAAAGTTCCCCCACCTTGAGTCCTTTCTGCAACCATCTTTTCCTTCCATCCCAAATCTTAGCTCCGTCAAATTTAACAGAGTTGCGCGCGCGCACATACACACACACACACACACACACACACACACACACACACACACATACCCCAGCACACGGTGTTGAACCATGAGATAATTGGCCAGAGCCAACCCTGAAGGATCTTTGGCTCTTTAACCCAGTGGTTATTTAATGGTTCCTTTGGTTGGCGCTATATTGGAGCGGATCAATTTGTTGCTCTACAGCCAGCCGGGGCTCCCAGTTCTTAAGAGGTGCAGCTCTAAGTGGTATGAAATGAGATTTGCGCTGGTTTTCTTAAAGGGATTCCCGTCTTCCCTTTGGCATATGACAGCAACTTATGCCTCTTCCTCTTTGCAGTTTTTATCCTCATTTCTTCTCTCTTCTCAGGGGACCTCTGCAGTCTCCTTTTGCAATCTGAATTCTCAGACCTTGGGTTTTTCCTCCTTCTGCTAGAGGCACCATTTGGCATATCTCCTCCCCCACCATTTCCTTCTTTCCAACCCTCCCCGCCCCCAGCATGTCAGGGGCCACTATGTAACATCAGGGGTCTCTGAATTATCTGTGGGAAATATTTTTAAAAGGAATTTCAGCCTTGTTAATGCAACCAGATTCACATCCATAAAATTTTCCTTGGGTGAAATCTCTTCTACAGATGTATATGCATGGAAATCTTTAAAAGTGAAACTAAACAATTACCTGTTATTTGGATTCTCTCCTTCCTTCCCAACGTTCTCCTTTTTATCTTCTAAACTTCCTGGGTTTTCTTTATTTTATTTTTAGAGCTGACCATACTTCATATTTGTCTGTACAATTTTCCCTTCTTTGCGTTTCAGGAATGGGGAAAGTTTTTGTTGTTGCTGCTGTTTTGGTTTTTGTTTAAATAACCAAAAGCGATTGGGAGAAAACAGAGCCAGTGGTGTTAAGGTGGGTGGTGGAATTATGAGTTTTGACTCCAGCTAACAATGGTGTAGCAGGCACTGAACTTGCATTTATCTCTGGTTCTTCACCTGGGACTGATGAATGTTAGTTAAAGTCAGGGGTTGGAGAGAGGTTGACAGTGGTCTTTCACTCTGTCTGACAAGCTATTCCTGTGGAGCGTTGGAGAGAACTGAGCCTTGGGAGAGTTAGGGCAGCCTTCATACTCTCTCCCTGGCTTCTTTTTTTTTTTTTTCAGGAGTGAGAGAAACATAGCCTGTCCAATATGTTTTGTGGGTCAGGATAGTTTTTGAAGGTACAGTTGTTGATATGCACAGATGAATTATCACTATGATTTATTATTTCTTGGCCCACTTTACCATAGGACTCTTCATCCTCTTATCCAAATGGGTCTTCTCGGATAAACACGTTTCTTAACTTTAAAGGTAGAATTAGACTTAGGAGTGATGGGCCTTGATCACAGGCACTTTGCCCTTTTTGATTTTCTATTGGATGCTCATGGACAGGCTAAGGAAAAAAAAGCAAAAACTAGAATTCCTTCTCCTTGAACTGGCAAACTGTCCAGTGGGGTGCACTCCCTGTTTCTGAAAAAAATTGATTTTGATTAAAAAATTAATTTAACAAAAAATTTTTGATGAAAAGTTGTGTTTGATCTCTGATAATATAATTTCTGGAGGAGAACACAAGAATGAAATTCTAAATGACACACTACATTACTTCTGTTTTAATATTTCACAAAGTTTGAAATAGATATATTTCAAATATGTACCTGAACAACTTGGTATTTAAATATTTTTTAACTTGTTCAAATTAGTTTCTATCAATCAAGGAACACACATTGCACTTGGTTTTATATCCCAAGACTCTCTTAACCTAGAAAGCACTCTATTTATCTGCCTTTCTATCTGTCTATATAACAAAATTGACTTATGGAAAAGCCAGGTCAGTTTTCCTGTAGAATGCTCTTCTGGAGTTTTAAGTTTGCTTCTTATGATGTCATTTATTTTTTTCACTCTGTTCCCTGTCTTTCTGTTAACTGAAAATTATTTCCATAGACTTGTCTTGGTCCATTTGGGTCTCTGTAACAAAGTACCATGAGCTGACTCACTAATAAACAACATGAACTTATTTCACATAGGTCTAGAGGCTGGGAGGTCCAAGGTCAAGACACTGGCTCTTTTGGTGTCTATGGAGACCCCATTTCCTGGTTCGTGCAATAGCGATTTCTTGTTACTCCTCACATAATGGGAGGGACTAGCTATCTCTCTGGGGTTTCTTTTAAAGGACACTAATCCCAACCATAAGAACTCCATCCCCACAACCTAATCACCCCCTAAAAGCCTTAACTCCTAATAGCATCATCTTGGGAGTTAGGGTTTCAACATATGAATTTTGGGGAGACATAGCATTCAGCCCCATTGCAAAGATTAATTAGATTCAGGATTAATTCTTTTTTTTTAAAAAAAGAAGACTATTTCACAGGTGATGCTGTCTATTCATATTGCATATTATAGGACACTTCCTGTGGTCTCAGCGTTAGGGATGCTGAAATGATTGCAGAGTTCTAGTGGTTACTGCTTGCATCCTCCATTATTTTCTCTCTTAGGTGCAGCCAGTAGCCTGTGGAGGTCAACTTTATAACATGTGCATATTCAGCTGCTTCCCAATCTCTATTCAATTGTTTAAGCACACCCTGATGACCATTTCTTTCTTGCTTTTTTTTTTAAATAAGGAAATATTCATTAAACAGGGGGATTCATAGTGATAATTCTGATTAGATTTATATTGTACATTATTTACATTGCCCCCATCCCTAAGGATCATTTCTTGGGTTGACTGTTTCTTTAGGGGTTTTAGAATGATGATTTGATTTTCGAGTTCTCTAATTCCATTAGCTGGCATTTTCTTATAAACTGGATATTTTCCTCACAGCTGGACTATTTGGTTATGCTCTCATATACTTCTTTCTAGAAAGACAGACTATTTGTTTGTTTCTCTCTCTCATTGCCAATTTTTGGAGAAAGAATTTGGTAAAATAGCTACCTTTATAGTTGAATTTTATGACAAATGAATTTTGTTTTTTGTTTTACTTTTGTTTTTTGGCATACCACTATGGATGCTTGGATTTTTACGTATACTGGGCAAGTGTTCTACCACTGAGTGGCATACCCAGCAGTAGTGATTGTTATACTTTTTATATTGCTATGGACTTTTCTAAAAACAAACTCCAGAAGTATTTTAGTTTCTCTTTTAACTATGCCATACTATATGGAATGAAAGAAAAATAACTGCTGTATGAATTGTGAGCAAGCTAAGTTTGTAACCAATTGGTTTTGAACCTATTTCTATTTCCATTTGCTTCAGATCCTCTTCAGTAGTTTGGATCTTGCATGTACCAGTTTATTCTAATCTCTTAGAGTTTCAGGCTTGGGGCTGGTGGTGTGGCTGAAGCAGTAAGATCGCCTGCCTGGCAAGTGTGAGGCTGCCCTGAGTTCAACAAAACGAACAAACAAACAAACAAATAAATAAAAAGAGTTTAAAGGCTAAATGCAACATAATTGCTATAAAAACACCTTTCCCTTGTTCTGGGTGGGTTCATCCACAGCTAAGAGCAATCTCTTGATTATTCCTCTGTTCAAATCTTTGTTAACCATAGGTACCTTTAATATTAGCAGATGACCACACTGTGTCTGCCTTAACATATTTCTGGCTTTCTCTCAATTCTTCTTTCTCTGCAGATAACATTCTATAACATTATTGCTCAGTAGAACTTTCTCTGATGATGGAAATGTTTTATAATCTGCATTGTCCCAGGCTCTAGCCAGATGTGACTGTCAGACACTTGAAATGTAGCTTGTGTGACTAAAGAACTGGATTTTGCATTTTTAAAAATTTTTTTCTTTTACAACACTTCTTTTTGTCCTGGGGTTTGAACTCAGGGCCTGGTGCTTGGTAGGCAGGTATTCTACCACTTGAGCCATGCCTCCAGCCCCACATCCTACTTAATTTTAATTAAATAAAATTGAAATTGAAATAGTCATAGTTAGTAGCTAGTGTACTGGACAGCACAGCTCTATAACTTAACATTTAAAATCTGTTTGTGAGTTTTAAAAAAGGAACTTGGACTGTTATCTCCCGAAGCAACCATTTGTCCATATGTTAACTAAACAGAGGTCACCAAATCCTGCAAATAGACATTTGTCACATCCAAGCCAGGTTTTCTAATGTGCTAACCTTAGAGTTAATAGCAATGGTAGAAAAAGTTGTATCAGCAGCTGGGAGGCTGGCCTTTTTCTCACTCTGACAGATAAGTTGGAGGCTAGATGCTTTAGCCTCTTGACATACCTAGAAGCCACTTGTCCCTTTCTCTCCCTCCCTCTCTCTCTTAGCATTACTGGGATTTGAACTCAACACCTCACACTTGTTAGGCAAGCACCCTACCACTTGAGCCACGCCCCAGTCCTAAACTACTTGTTTCTTCATCTATAAGCTAAGTATGACAGCATCACTGAATTATCCTGGGATCAAATGAAGCACCATATATGAAAGCACCCTGTAACATCTGCAGTACCATGTTCATCTGTTTTCCATTGCTGAGACCAAATGCCTGAGGTAAACAACTTAGGGGAGGAAGGATTTATTTTGGCTCAGGATTTCAGAGGTTTCAGTCTATTGTCAGCTTGCTCCATTGCTATAAGCCTGTGGTGAGGCAGAAGATCATGGCAGCAAAAGCACATGACAAAACCAAAGTTGTTTACCTCATGGTGGCCAGGAAGTAGAGAGAGATAGGAAAAGGCCAGGGACAGTTGTAGCTCTCCAGTGACCTACTTCCTCCAACGAGGCTGCACCTACCAGAAATGCCATAATATCATGAATCCACCAAGAGATTCATTCATTGATTAGGTCAAAGCCCTCAGGATCCAGTCACCTACCGAAAGCCCAGCTCTCAACCAAGCCCAGAACACAAGATCCTTGGAGGGACATCTCAGATTCAAATCCAAAAGCATTATCAAAGTTAAGGAAGTATGGTTATGATCAATAAATATCTCTTAGCTAAACATAATTGGACTGTATGCATTGAACAGAGCCTGTAGTGGGTCCCTTGGCAAACAACTTACAGCCCTGTGGCAAGTTTTAGCCAAGAGAAAACTCATTTGTTGATGAACCATGTACTATACTGGTCACATGGATGATCAGCAAAGAAATCATAGCATGCAGTATAACTGACAGATCCCAAGAGCCTGACAGTGTCAGGGAAACCTTTTATAGGTGGAAGCTGAGGTGTAGTGGCCTGAGGAAGGTGGGTGAGCTGGGGATATGGATGCGTCCTCCAGACAGATGCTTGCTCAGGTTGCATTCGATTTCAACAGGCCATGAAAAGCCAGTTGCATCAAAGAATGAGAATACACTTGGTTTGGCGTTTATTAGAACTATTTGGGGGAAAAAATCTTGGTGTTTGTCTTCAAAGACAAGGAATTCGGATTGGAAGTTGAAACAAAGTAGGCCATGGTGCTGGGTGGAGAGTTGGTGGGTGGGGGAGGTGGAGAAGGACAAGAGAAGGAAGCCTGTGCTTCAGCATCTAGTGCTTATATCCTGGAATGATCTGGAAATTGAAAGTGGCTCAAGGTCTTGTCTCTAGAAGAGGAAAAGAAGTGGGTGGTGATTGCTTTGTAGTTTTTACTAGTGTTTACTAGAGAATAGGTGGACAGAGTAAACTCCTGCAATCTAGGGGGCAGATTTGTGATACAATAGAAAACCTTTGGAGCCTTCATAATTCTACCTTGCTTCCCTTTGTGAATGTCATCCCTGAGTTATGGAACTAGGAAATCCACTATGTGAACAATAGCAATTTTTAGGAAGCCCTTGGCTCTATCATGTCCCTGCTGGGGTCAGTACATTCTTGACACTTTTAGCCTCTAGTCTTCATTCATTTTTTATGGGGAAGTAAAGGGAGTGGGAGAGGTTTTGAGAACAGCTGGGCCCTCCCAGTTGCTGGGGTGGTTATTTTAAGCTTGATGTGTCCAGAGACTCAGATGACATTTTTAACTAGGCTGCTTTATTAAATCCTGTGATAAAACATAGTGATGTTTATTGAAAAGGCATACACCAGCAGCATCAGGTATGAAACTTACCCTAAGAATTTTTTCTATAGAAGCTCTGTTCTCATTGGGCCTTTTGTGAACTCTGGGAGTTTGCTAGTTTCTGTACAGCCTTGAGGACTATAGGTGGACCCACTCTTGGAGAAGTTCAAGTGTAGTTATTGGACCCATCAACCTTAACTCCCATTTTTGGGTCCTGCACACTTGCGTTGGACCACAGTAACACGAGCAAGCACTGTGATAGAATTTTAACAAGGTTATTTGGGAATAATAGGCAGGGGAAAGTATTCCAGGGCTTTTAAAATAGAAGGTAGAAAGCGAGGGCTTCAAGGTCATGCATCAGCCAATAGCCTTGAGAACTAATTTGAAACATTTGAGATTTGGCCAATGTACTTTTACTGCCTCTGTTTCTACGGCCAAAGGGAAATTTTAGGTCCTTTCATCTGATTTGACTCTGCTGGTTATGAATAATAGGGTCTGTATATCTTTCATCTCTTACATTTTTAGTGACATCAGCTTTTGGAGAAATGTGTGTATTTGTATTAAGAGAAAATTTTCAGGAACATTCAACCCTCAAAGAAGTTCTTTTTCTTGGCCTGAAGTCATGGAAGTTTTTGACTTTTCCTTTTCCAAGTCTGTACCAAGAAGAATTTTGTACAATTACAATATTTAATTATTGCCTTTTTAATTGGTTTACTTTAATAAGAGTCCTGGATTTTAGTTAGGGGTATCTAGATTTGCATGTAGAGGTCTCTAAAGGAAAAAGAAAAAAAAAATCTAAAACCAGAGCTCCAAGTTTATTTGATGAAAGACCTCAGAATGTGTTGGGAGGAGAGTTTCACAATAAATGGCTCATATCTACAATATATAAAAAGCTCTTCCAAATCAAGTTGAAAATTCTAATCAGTACAAACATTGTTAGCAACAAACACATGAAAAAGGTGATCAAACATTAATAACCAGTTAAATATAAATAAAAATAGTCAATTGATTGACTTTTTAAAAATTATTGTTGTACTGGAGGTACATTGTGACATTTACAAGAGTTCTTGCAATATATCACAGTTGAATTCACCCCCTTCATCATTTTCCTTTGTCCCCTCTTCCCCCAGTCAATTGATTTATAAAGAAAAAATTTTTGAAAATACCCAGAGTTGGTGTGGTTAATGGAAAATTGTCATGTTTATTATATACTGTTGGTGGATGTTAAATTGATGAAACTTTTTGGTCAGGCAACTTGGCAGTGTATATCTAAATTAACAGAGTTTTTTTCCGATAACTTAGGAATCCTTTAATCTTAGAAACTATCCTGTAGATTTTCTAGTACAAGTATACAGATCTGTATGTACAAAAATACTCACTGCAGCATTTTGCTAAGGAAAAACTTAGAAACAACCTGCACATTCAATAGTGGAGAGCAGGGACATCATTTATGACATAATCACTTAATAAATACCATTAAAACCCATAAACAAAGGTGATAAATCTGTATGTGGCTTGAAAAAGATATGAATGAAAGCTTGTTAGCTGGAAAAGCCATTAGTGGAGTATTGCATGTAGTGTGATCCCACTTTTGAGTACATAAGATAGAGACAGAAAATAGGATTGGAAGAACACACTCCAAGAATTCAGTAGTGGGCTTGTCTGTATGTGTGGTGGTAAAGGGGAGGAGAATCCTTTTCTTTTCTAGTTCATACACATGTCTTGATTAAAACCCTCACACATGTATGTGCATTGCTTTCATAATTAAATAGATCAGTAAAAAATAATAAAGGTAAGGTGGGCATGATGGGTGACTCCTGTAATCCTAGCTACTCAGGAGATAAAGATTGGAGATCGGGAGATTTACAGTTTGGTTGGAGGCCCAGCAGGGCAAAAAGTTTGGGTGACCCCATTTCACTCAATGAAAGATGGGCACCGTGGCGAGCGCCTGGCGTTTCAGCTATGTGGAAAGTGTAAGTGGGAGGATCGTGACCCAGGCTGACTCAGGCATAAACAGAAGATCCTATCGGAAAAATAATAAAAGAAAAAGGATTAGAGGTCTGGCTGAAATGGTAGAGTGCCTGTTAAGCAAACATAAGGCCCTGGGCTCAAAAGGAAAAAAATAATGAAGGTAGCCTCGTGTGGATGGTGGCACATGCCTGCCATCCCACCTACTCAGGAGGCTGAGGCAGGAAGATCACTTGAGCCTATGAGTTCTTGAAGCTAGCTTGGGCAACATAGGGAGATCCTATCTCAAAAAGAAGGGAAAAAGGAGAAGCTATCACATTACTACTGCTTCCAACCTGGATGATAGGGGAAGTCACAAGTCTCAAGATTTATTTGCTCATTTGTAAAAATACAGAAATCAGTAATACTCCCTACACCTTCCAGGGTTGATGGGAGGATTAAGTGAAATAATGGATTATTAAGAATTCTTTTTATTTATATGGCACAACTATTACCAAACTATTTTGATCTGATTTAAATAAAAGGAGGATATGTTTATATTATTATTTTTAGCCTCAGCAGCTTTTCTAACCAGAAGGCGGCTGTCGGTGTGATGAACACAGTTGCTTCGGCATGGCTTCCTCTTGACTTGGCTTTTCTCCATGCTGCTGGGAGGCCAGGTGGTGACTGCATGAACACTGTCCCCCTCTTCCCTGTGCCTGCTCCCACACGTGCACGCCCACTCGGCTATGGTCCTTGAGGTGGTAGCAGCTGTGTCCGCACAGAACAACAACCCCAATGGGCCTCGTCTGCGTTGTCTTCTGCAATGATGAGTCAATGCCATGCTTTTCTATCTGCAACCTTTCTGAGACTCAGGCTGTGTGAAGAATGGGCCCTCTCCCTCCACCCCTGCCCCACTGCCCCTTCCTGAAGCCAGATCATAACCTGCTCATTTCAGGAGGATTTTCAGACCTAATGGACTGGGCCATGTGAGAGATTACTGAGAGGAACAGACCCAGCAGAGGCTGTGAGGCTCCAAGCTAATCTGCCTGGGACTCTGAAAATGCGCAGCTGTGGGGCTCGCCATGCTTTCAACTCTTTTGTCAGGATGTTTGTCGGGGCCTGTTCCTGCAGCCCTGCTGAGTGTTTGGTTAGGAGGCATAATCTTTTTTTGCACAGGATCTCTCAAATGTAAAATGACAGATGAATATGTGGAAGACCCAGCTTGGCTGTCATAAATAACGGTAAGTTGTTTAATCTTGCTGAGTTGTAAATCTATGATTGCCAGAGACGGGGGCACTTAGCAAATGGACAGTTATTATTGCCTAGCCAGCCAGAAGCTGGGCTAAGTGGATTTATTTATCTGTAGAAATGGCTTTTAATCAACTGTGACAACTACTCAAGAAAATACAAAGCTCAAAAGAGACTTTAAAATTTTTATATAATTCTACCTATAAAAAGTGTATGTGTATATATATATATACATATAAACTATGATATTTTATATCATATATACACATACTCTAACTGTGAATATGCTAAAGATCCTGAGTTTTTTGGTTTGAAGGATGTGTGTGCATGTGTGTACACATATATACATACAAATATATTGGAGAGTACATATATGTACATATACAATGTACATAGGTATATGTACACTTATATACATATGCACACATGCATTCATATATACAGATATAATTATATATATACTGCCCCTAAATATATATGGTACTTATAACATATTTCTAAAATATTATCTCATAGATGTATACTTTCTGTCTACTTAGAAAGGTAGCTAGTCAATCAAGTAGCATGTGTGTGCACAGGACCCCACTCTCTGCCTTCATCCTCCACAAGGCTATGTCTTCTTCCCTGGGTATACTTATGAAAAGTCCCAAACGTCAGAACTATTTGAAGGCTGCAGGGCACTGAAAGAGGTGCCTAATGTTCCCTAGTGACCTAGGCTTCTAGAACCATAAGTAGAACTTGCTCGGAGCTGGATGGAGCAAGAACAAGAACATAAGCAATGGGAGTCAGAATATTGCAGGTGGAGTCTCCCTCTCAGGATAGCTTTGCACAGCGAGCTCAATAGCACGGGTGAGTTACTAGTCCAGTCTGGTACGTGCAACTGAATGGTGTCGGTCAGAGGCACAGATGAGGACAGTGAAAGAAGATTCAGGCCATGAGAAGGATGTAGCTAAGGGGCTTGTCCCTGTCCCATGGACTTTAGCAACTTCTTACTGAGCAGGTTTGGGGGCTAAAGAAGAAAGACATTGTAGCATGCCACCACTGGTTTTTTGTTTAATTACTGGAAAATTATAACCAGTTTAATTTATACCATAGTATGGGCTTAGTCCTCAAACACCTTTTAGTTTTACATATAAAAATTTGAGGTAAAAGAACACATCCATATTAGTTAATCAATGACAGAACATTTAAATAATGCTGTGGAAGGACACAGAAAGATGGAATGAGGGACAGGGTAGACATATTAAGTCAGCACTGTAGACCCCAGTCCATTTTACCCTAGTTATTTTGGAGATGGGCTCACAAACTGTTTGTCTGGGCTGACCTTGAACTGTGGTCCTCCAGATTTCAGCCTCCTAAGTAGCTAGGATTACAGGCGTGAGCCACCAGTGCCTGGCTAGCTGTTTATTTCTCAATAGAAATGACACCAACAAGGAAGGAAAGTGAAATGGGTGAAAGATTACTGGGCAGTGGGCCCTGTGATCTGGAACTTGGCTGTGTTACTTCCTTTGACCCTCCATCCTGTTTCCTTTTATATAACCAAACAAGGATGCAGAAGGGTTTAGAATTTTGCCCAGAGTTACATAGGCAGGGAGTAGCATAGTCAGTTTTTATATCCTTTTCTATTGAACATCAGCTTGTCTGCACTTGTTGGCACTGGCACTGAGCACTGACTGTTTCTTCTTCCTTTTTTTTTTTTTTTCTTTCTTTTGGTTTTGTTTGTAGTGTTGGGGATGGAATCTAGAGTCTTGAGCATGCTAGGGAAGCCTCTCCCACAGAAGCTATGCCCCTGGCCTTCGTGACCATGCAGACACAATCGGCAGTCTCATTTCTTATCCTGTGTCCAGTTGGTGTTCTAAACTCATAAAATAGCAGCAAATGGAGCCCTTTCTTGTTTTACTGAGTCAAGCCTTTTATCTTAAAGATAAAGATAAAGGTAAAGATTCCAGCATATTTCCAAGCACTGAATTACCTAATTCCTAGGAGGGTCATCACTTCCAATTTCTACCCCATTTTGTAGAGGAGGACAATTAGATTTCCTGACCTCAGTGGAATCTTCTGAATTGCACTGATTGAGAAAGAAAACTTGGGCCAGACTTGTAGGTGCCTGTGAGTTTTCTACACTTGTTCACATATTAGGAATTGAATGTGAAATCTATGGTCTGGTTCAAATGCACTCTGATCCTTCTATCTAGCCTCCGAGTGTGTGTAAAGACTTTGAGAGTGCAGGAAGCTGAAGATGAGTTCTGTTGTTTCCATCTGGTCTCCATGTAAGAAAGCACATAACAGCACAATTATCCATGTGCAAATGGAGAACTCCCTTGATGTTTGGATAACCACATCCATGCCTTGCCGTGGGTCTGTTTTTTCTTGAAATTCCACTGAGCCATCTCCTGCTTACTCATGCACAGCACTGCTTAAGAGCTGGCACTCCTCTCTGACAGCTGGGACTGAGAGATTGAAGCCTTGCAGTCCATAGCAGCTTGGTTTTTGGCTTCGTGTGTGTGTGTGTGTATAAAATTGAGAGTACAGGAAACAGGCATCTCTGTGTATATGACTCTCCTCGGCACTTTGCAGGTGGACATGCTGGTGTTTGTGTGGTCCATTGTCTCTGTGAACCATCAAGGAAGTTTCTGTTTATTGCTCTCTTCACTTTCCCTAATTCACTTTATGATATGATCCCATTACAGGGACATGATTCCATTATAAGGATATGACCCAGTGAGCAGAAGACACTGAGGATTTTCATACTTACCTTTTCCTTTCTTTTCTTTTTTTAGAAATGATATTTTTAAAGCTAAAAGGGAATCACAAAGGGGACTCTTACTTAAGAGTGTTCACACATGAAAACAATTCTGCTTTCATTAGTGTTACATTACTGGGGAAAACTCTTTCAGAGTTGAAATTTTGCATCCACTCTGAGATTTTAACCTGAGGGTTTAAATTGTATGTCTCTGCTCTCTAGGACTTTAATCCAAGGTAATTAGAAACTGAACTCATGCGAAGTCTTATTTAGAGGAGTTGTTAACATTCTGAAAAAAAAAAGGAGCCATCAGAAATAAACTCATTTAAAAATTCATTGTACGAGGCACATGTTGTGAGGGAATAGAAATGCCGGGAGGCAGGTTTTGTGTTGTATTTTCTCTTTCTCAGGACGCTGGTCAGTGACGTGTGGAGGGCATATTGGTTCTTTCAGCATCTGCCATGCCTTATATGGGTCGAAAAAACAATGTAGACGTAGGTGAGGCATAAGGACTGACGAGCAGCTCTGGCATCAAGTTAGAAGAATAGACACCCAGAGATCGAAAATACCCACATATGGGAAGTGGCTATCACTAACGTTCCCTACTGCGTCCCTGTCTCTAACCACTTAGTCACGGCGGAGTAGGAGCAAGTTCATGCTGGGTCTTTCTACCTACCTGTGGGTCTGCGAAGGCATGCGCCTCATGTATGTGCCCTCAGGGACCCTTGTGATAGTGCTCATATGTCCACCTGAGGATCCTGGCATCTGTTCTTGGGCACCTCCTATGTGTGTAGAAGGAGACTAGAGTCCATCTTGCTCCCTTCCCAAGTGCGAAGGTCTCCATCAGGGCTGGTGGGGTGGCCTTCCTCCAGCGACAGCTAGACCCCATCGTGTGTGAGGCTGAGGAAGCCCCAGAATGCCATGCCTGGCTGTCCCTGGGCAGCAGTGTGGGTTTTACTCATGAATAAAAGTCAGATGTTGCCTGTTTCAGTGCTGTCAATAAAGCCAGCTATGTAAGTAGGCCATATTTCCCTTGCAAGGTAGCAAACTGCTACTTTGATAGAAGAGAGAATTTCTAGGACTTTTTCAGAAAGTAAAGTAGTAGTTTAAAATAATTCTAAAAAAATAATTTCAAATGTCGGAGGGAGGTATGGGATTTGGGAAAGACAATAGTACCATCTATGTCACATTTAATTTTAAAGAGTTTTTCTTTATAGGATCTCATGTTAAGTGCATTTTTATAACTCTTTGCAGTCTCAACTTTGCAGATAAAGGCACCAACCTTCAGAGAAGTCAAGTGGTTCATGCACTCTGATCCTTACTCTCTCATGGGTGAAGCTAAGCCTCCTGTGTAGGTCTTTTAACTACAAGTTGGGTGTTTTTCCCTTTACAAGGCTCCCAAACTTACAATTTAAAAGTTAATGTATCAATATTGGCTATTTATTTTTGTTTTTGTTTGGGTTTTTTTAAAAAAAACACTTTCATTAGTATATTATAGTCATACACAAGGTTTCATGTGACATTTCTGTATATACATATATTGTACCTGATTTGGTTCATCCCCTCCTTTATTCTCCTTTCTACCTTATTCCCCTTCTTAAAGTAATTTCAACAGGTTTCAGTGTTCCATATTCGTACATGTATAGGAAATACCTCAACCATAGTCACCCTCCTTTGTCCTCTTCTACATTTGTAAAAATTAATTACTACATATTGAAAACTGCCTTTTTTGTGACAGTACTTGGGTTTGAACTCACAGCCTTGTGCTTGCTATGCCAGTGCTCTACCACTTGAGCCATCCTCTTGTCCTTTTTGCATTAGTTAATTTTTAGATAGGCTCTTTTGTTTTTGCCAGGGCCAGCCTGGATGAAGATCCTCCTACTTACACCTCCTGGGTAGTTGGAATCACAGGTGCATGCCACCACACCTGACTGATTAGTTGAAATGGGGTCTTGCTAACTTCTTGCCTAGGTTGGCATTGAACTGAAATCCTCCTAATACCTGCCTTCCAAGTAGCTAGTATTATAGGTATAAGCAAGTGTGCCCTGCCTGAAAGCATAAGACAAATGTTCAGATGACATTTGTCTTGGACTAATTGGGAGAGGGAAGGTTAATAGAAAAGAAAACATAGACACACCGAGGAGGAAATAATCTGATGACAGAAGCTGAGGTTGAAGTTACATGGCTGCAAGGCCAGAAATGTGTGGACACACCAGAAACTGAAAGACGCAACGAAGGATCCTCCTCTGACGCCTTCAGAGAATGCACTGCCCTGTTGGCACATTCGTTCTGGACTTCTGGTCTTCAGGACTATGAGAGATTAAATTTCTGTTGTTCTAGCCACAAGTCTACAGCAATTTGTTATGGCAATTTTAGAAAATGAACTCAAGTTTTATAATAGCTTACAGGTTTTATATTACTTTCCTAGAGCTACTAAAATAAATCACCACCAACAGAAATTTATTCTCTCACAGTTCTGCAGACGAGAAGTTGCAATGAAGGTATTGGCAGGGCCACATTCCCTGGAGGCCCTGGGGTGAATTGCTTCCATGCCTCTTCTAGCTTCTGGTGGCAGTCGGCATTCCTTGGTTTGTTGGGCTGCTGGCCATAGAAAACAGGCAATCTCTACCTGTCTTCACACCTCCTGCTCTGTGTGTGTCTCCTTTTCTGTGACTCTCAACTGCTAAGACCAATGCTGACTTTCCATGATGGAATGACCCAAATTCACCAACCTTCCACCAGGTCACTGAACACTTTGGGGAAATGGTGACATGTTGGGAGGTTCAGGAGGTCTCTGATGCTCACAGCTTGAACACTCAGCAGTGGCCACAGCCAGGTCAGCCTCGGCGAGTGGAAGTCCATGCATAACCTTCCTTCCTGTTCCTATGACCAGTTTGCTCATGAGCTCATTGGACAATGACAGGACTGGCTGGGAAAAGAAGCTGACTGGTATCTACAGAATGGGTCATCATATCAACTTGATTGATAAAATCCTTCTCTGTTGTTGCCTTTTGGTGAGTGTTCACTTGGGACAAAACTAGCATCGTGATTTTCCATTTCTTACCTTAGAAGCCCATCATTCACTCTCCATCTCTCCTCCAGTGTTCATCGCCCCTCTGCTCACCCTCCACTAGCTTCATATTCAGTACCCACCACTACCTCACTTTTCTGGTATTCATGAGTTAATGAGAAAGTCTCATATATAAAATTTCAAAACATGTAGAATTTAATCTTCTAATTGCAGGTTGAAATTTTATTCAAGTATAATTTACTCACTTTAATTTTCTTAAATGGAGTGTATATTATTTTTTAAAATAAGAAATAATTGAAGGGTGGAGGTATGGCTCAAGTGTTAGAGCACCTATCTAGCAAACATAAAGCCCTGAGTTGAAACCCCCAGTACTGCCAAGAAAGAAAAAAATTGAAATTTAGTCAGTTAAATTTATAGTCTTGCCCACTTAAACTGTACATACTTATTGGTGTATTTTTCTAAGTCCTTGCCCCAAAGTGTATGTAATTTTAAGTTGTTTTAAAACACTGTGTTCCTTTCTCTATCACTTAATAAAATACAGGCAATTTTTTTTGTCTTCAAAGTGATAGAAAGTTATTTCTCACTCACATAATAGTCCAATGTGTAGTCATGACACACGACTCTTGTTTATACACTGGAACAGGACCCAGATTCTTTCCATCTTGTGGCTTTCGTATCTCCTATTGTCACATGGTCACCTATATTGAGTCCATAGAAAGGGAAAGAAGCAGTGTAGAAAAGACACGTCTGATTACGGTATCCTCACCCTGGAAGGAACATTCATTGCCTTCTGTTCCTATTCCCACGCTAGTTTATCAGTGTCATCAAAAGACATGTGGTCACACTTCAGTGCCAGGTGAGCTAGAAAAGGAACAGCTGCTCTTCAGCTGTATATGATGGCAGGAGGAGAAGGAGAAGAATACATTTTGATGGCTGGCAACCACACCTGCCACTGCTATGCAATTTAAAAAATTTTCCTTTAAAATGGCCACATACAATTCCCTAAATTGGTACATCCCACTTTAACAGGTTCTTCATTATTAGACACTTATAAAAATTGTTTTAAAATTTTTATTTTTCGTGAATAGCACTGTAGGACTTACCCACATTTATATACCTTTCTCCATTTTATTTATTTATTTTTATCTAGTTTCTCAGTACTAGGATTGAATCCAGAGCCTCGCTTTTGCTAGGCAAATGTGCTACCACTGATCTACATCTCCAGGCCCTTTCCCCATTTTAAAGATTATTTCTTTAAGAATAATTCTGGCTGGCAGAGTGGCTCAAGTGGTAGAGTGCCTGTTTAGCAAGCTTGAGGCCCTGAGTTCAAACCCCAGTACCACACACACACACAAAAGAATAATTCTGAAAAATGGAGGACATAGAGAATTATGAACAAAAGTCATGAATTTTTTCAGATTCTTGACTCTCCAGACCTGACTTAAGTGAGGGAGATGGCTGAATCACATTCACTACTGCCTATTTTATGGTAGATACTCAATAAATGAGTTCAGCGACTACACACGTTTTAGCAAGAGTTATGGATAGTAATTTATTATGGCTCTGGATAGCAATACGAGTGTAAATACTGTCTTTGTATTTCCTGTCTCTACCAACGCCATCACTATCCATCAGGTTATGAAGGTAGAAAGCTGGGAGTTATTCTTGACTCCTTTCCTCATTGCTCCTGACCTAGTTACTGATTGCCGTTTATTAAATCACCACAAAACTTGGTGATTTAAAGCAGCGATATGAATGTATTGTCTCTCACAGTTTCTGTGGGACAGGAGATGTGTTGCTTTGGCTTAAAGGACTCTCAGGAGGTCATAGTCCTGTGTTGGCAGGGATTTTGTCATGAAGAATTGACAGGTCCTGGAGGATCTACCACAAGGTAGACCACTCATGTGGTTAGCAAGTGGGTGCTGGCAGTTGGTGTGAGGTCTTGGTTCCTATCCATAGGGTGCTCTACTCAGGGCTCCTTGAGTGTCTTCATGACATGAGTGGCCTATCCAAGAAAGAGCAATCCAAGAGAGCAAAAAAGAAGTGTCAATGACACACCTGGCCTCATCTTGGAAGTTACACACTGTCACTTCTACAGTATTATACTGACCACCCACGTCTGCACTATTCAGGACCACACAGAGGCCCCAATACCAGAAGTCAAGGATCACCAGGAGCCATTTTGGAGACTGGCTTCCATAGCTCCTGTCTTCCAAACTCCATTCCACTTGCATGTTCTGTCCATTCTCCTTCTAAAAGTATGTCTCAAACTGAAGAACTTCTGCTCATTTCTGTGGCCTCTATCCAAGTCTCAGACACTAGGAGCACTCAATTCTGACAGCCTGCAACCTGGTATTCTTCTTTTCCACTCTGGCCACTCTTCAATGTAATTTTCATATAGCAACTGTTTATTATTCATTTATTTTTTACATTAACTAATTCAGCAGATATTTGCTGTACAGTGATTACATGCCAGATTTGCTCTTGGTTCTTGGGACATAGCAGCAAAATAAACAAACCTTGGGACTTAAAGACAATCGGTAAATAAACAAGTTATACAGAAAATATTAAGTAATCATATGTGTGATACAGAAAGTTTTATCAGGATAAAGTAAATAGAAAATAGTGGGGAAGTTAGAGGCTGTGGGTACCACCTTCATGGAGTTCTCAAGGGTGCTCTCTCTCACACTGGAGCAGAAATCAAAGGACTTCAGGGGTCAGCTATGAGAACACCTCGGTAAGAGTGCTCTAAGCAAAGGAAAGAAAATGCAAAGGACTTGAGGCAGGATCATATCTGGTGTGTTCAAGGAGCAGCAAACCAGCTATAGTGGCTGGAGTAGAGGAAAGGAGATGGAGAATGGCTGAGGATAGGGGTCCGAGCATTTAGGGATCTGTAGACCATGATGAAGACTTTGACTTTCTTTACCCTGGGTTGGAAGGGGACAAAGAAAGCCATTGGAATGTTTTGGTGACATGATACAACTTACTTTTCAATAGGATATTGGGGCAGCTTTGCCTATGATTTTTGTATATTATAGTAAAACCCTTGAATGGATTCCCATTGTACTTAGAATACAGTTGAAGACCCTTAGCTATTATCATGACTATTATTATAATGGATGCTCCTTATTCCTATTACAGTGCTCTATTTCCTCCCTAATGTGTATGGAACACTAACTATTGTTATTACGTTTATTTGTTTATGCTGTGTGTCCTTCATTTGAGAATATGTACTCTGGAGGGTGTTGTGGCATGTGGATCTTTCCATAATAAATGATTCCAAGACTGTTTTGCTTTTGGAGTTCTTGTGTTATCATACTTGGTCCATGAGTAGCCTCTAGCAATGCTGGTGCAAAGACAACTTTGCTGTTGAGCAGGGTGACAGACTTTGACTTGACTTGTAGGCCACATCAGGACTCTTAAAATGAATTATGTGGAGAGAAGGGATCTTGCTAAAGTGCAGCCTTTTATTTGGTAGGTCTAGATGGGCCTGTGAGGGTCCATTTCTCCCATGCTTGCCAGCCACGCCCACCCTGCAGGTCCTGTGAGTCACGGGGGACTTGAGCGCCAGGTGTGGCAGAACATCGGCATTACCTTTGAAGCTTTCAAAGCTACTAATCCCTGGATCTCACCCCCGACGATTGAACCCAATTTAAAACAAAATGTAGTAAGCCAAGCCAGTTTTGTAGCTATACAAAGAATCCCATGGATGGCCTCCAGATCTCTGCTTAGGGTAATTTCTCCAGGGTTCCCAGCACATGCTGTGACATAGCAGCAGAAGTAGAACTCCTACCTTCAGGAGAGTGGCTTCCTTGAGGAGCACATTTCAAACATATCTGAAGGTGAGGGCACAACCAGGTCCCTATGTGTGAGCTCATTCTGAGGCAGAGGATGGAGGGAAGCACCCTTTTTCATTTTTTCCTTATAATTTCAACAATGTTCATATGTACGGTTTCTCAGTCAGGACCAAATTAAGAACTTATGTGGGTTCAGTGAAACCCTTGGTCATCAAAAGCAGATGTTTTACTGAAGATTAATGAGCCATATCTTATTTATGGGTCAATAATGGACTACTGGATGTGAGAACCCCAATGGTCTCAGGGCAGAACAGACAATGCCAGAGCTGCCTCTGCCCCACCTCCTCTAACCTAAAGTGCATCCACCCAGTTTCTTTGGCCAAGTGATTGATGATATGTTAACAGAATCAGAGTGTTTTCCTGTTGAAATGACTTCAATTCCAGGCAATTTGGATTAACTTTTTTTTTTTTCTGGATGGTTTAGATTGGGCGGCTGATTATTGGACAGAATGGCATTTTATCAACACCTGCAGTTTCCTGCATCATCAGGAAGATCAAGGCAGCTGGTGGCATCATCTTAACAGCTAGCCACTGTCCCGGAGGGCCAGGGGGAGAGTTTGGAGTGAAATTCAATGTTGCCAATGGAGGTATGTGGTTCAGGATAGTCCTTAATCATGATTTCTTTCCTCTTGTATTATCATAGTCTTCCAATAACACTCTGATAGTAGACAAGCAAGGCAGAATGGAAAGCTGACTCAGAAAAATCCAGTGAGGTGCCCACAGTGATGCAATAAGGAAGTTATGTAATGGGCTGTCAGAACCAGGGCTGTCAGAACCATTTGTTTGGTCTCTGGACTTTTCCACACAAGGAAATGATTAAATAGGTGATGCTTCTCTGATACACATCAGAACATGCCCTGAAGGTTGTTGAGATCTTTCTTCTCATACTATAGATGAATAGATTGAAGCCCTAGGAGACTGAATTACTACTGAAGGTCACACAGTTGCCCAGGGACAGACAAATGAGTTTTAGCCTAAATCCTGGGTTCTCACTTTTCAATAATATAGGCTTTCTCTCACTGAAATGCATAGACTTATTTCATTTGTTCTTATATATGTGTGTGTATATGCAAAAATTGATTCTATATAAAAGCAGGGAGAACAGTAAATGGATACCTTGTATCTGTATATCCATTACCCTGTTTTTCCGTTTTGTTAATCATTTTTTTCTGAAGAATTTTAAGGCAGAATTCAGCATGAAGACATTTTACACCTAAATATTTTTGTATGCATCTCTTAAAAAGACAGACATATTCCTGAATCACTACAGTAATATAACCATCAAAAATAATACTAATTCTCTAATATTATCTGAACCCTAATCTGTAGTCAGAGTTTCCCAGTGATCTACAAAATGTTATTTATGACTGTTTTAATTCAAATAAAGATGCATCTCAGAACCACGTATTTGTTTTCTAAGTCTTTTAAATCTCTTTTAATCTAGAATATTGAGTCGGCATGTTTATGTGAGTAGAAGCTGATTTTAACCAGCAACTGTTAACATTATGAGTTATTCCTGGCCCCAGGCAAAACCAGCATATTCTGAAGGGAGAGTTTATTATCTCTCACTCCTTATATCCATTTTGCATATAATCTAAACAATAAACTTTATTCTTGTTGAAAAAATATACTTCATAACTGTAAGGCAAAAACAAAACAAAACAAAACAAAAACTCTGCAGCAGATACACACATAAGGAAGAAATCAAAGCCTAGTACTACAGAAAATGACCAAACCACAAAAATAGATATGAAAAGAGGAAGGAAGGAACAAAGGGTCTAGAAAGCAATGAAAAAAATGCTAGGAGTAGTACCCTTGTATGTAAATGGATTAACATTGCCAATGAAAAGATATTAGAGTGCTTGAATGGACATAAAACAAGATCTAACTATATGCTGCCTACAAGAGACCTATGGAAGCATTAAGAACACACCTATGCTGGAAGTGAAGCGGTAGAAGCAGAAGCAAATAGTAACTGAAAGAAAGCAGGATGGCTATATTTAGATAAAATAGACTTCAATAGGGGTCAATTTATCATGAAGCCATAACATTTATAAATAAATATGTATATACACACACTCAACATTAGCATATCTAAATATATAAAGAAAATATTAATGAATAAGAAGGAAGAAGTAGTTACCAATACAATAATAGCAGAGGACTTCAATAGCCCACTGTCAGAACTGGATAGACCAAACACAGAAACTGAATTCAGCAACACATCAAAAAGATTATTCACCACGACCAAGTAGGCTTCATCCCAGGGATGCAGGGGTGGTTCAACATACGAAAATCAATAAACGTAATAAACCACATTAACAGAAGCAAAGACAAAAACCACTTGATCATCTCAATAGATGCAGAAAAAGCCTTTGATAAGATCCAACATCATTTCATGATAAAAGCTCTAAGAAAACTAGGAATAGAAGGAAAGTACCTCAACATTATAAAAGCTATATATGACAAACCTACAGCCAGCATTATACTTAACAGAGAAAAATTAAAACCATTCCCTCTAAAATCAGGAACCAGACAAGGATGCCCACTATCTCCACTCCTATTCAACATAGTACTGGAATTTCTAGCCAGAGCAATTAGGCAAGAAGAAGGAATAAAAGGAATACAAATAGGTAAAGAAACTGTCAAAATATCCCTATTTGCAGACGACATGATCCTATACCTTAAAGACCCAAAAAACTCTACTCAGAAGCTTCTAGACATCATCAATAGCTATAGCAAGGTAGCAGGATATAAAATCAACATAGAAAAATCATTGGCATTTCTATACACTAATAATGAACAAACTGAAAAAGAATATATGGAAACAATTCCATTTACAATAGCCTCAAAAAAAATCAAATACCTAGGTGTAAACCTAACAAAAGATGTGAAAGACCTCTACAAGGAAAACTATACACTTCTGAAGAAAGAGATTGAGGAAGACTATAGAAAGTGGAGAGATCTCCCATGCTCATGGATTGGTAGAATCAACATAGTAAAAATGTTGATACTCCCAAAAGTAATCTACATGTTTAATGCAATTCCCATCAAAATTCCAATGACATTCATTAAAGAGATTGAAAAATCTACTGTTAAATTTATATGGAAACACAAGAGGCCACGAATAGCCAAGGCAATACTCAGTCAAAAGAACTATGCAGGAGGTATCACAATACCTGACTTCAAACTATATTACAAAGCAATAACAATAAAAACAGCATGGTACTGGCACAAAAACAGACATGAAGACCAGTGGAACAGAATAGAAGATCCAGATATGAAGCCACACAACTATAAGCAACTTATCTTTGACAAAGGAGCTAAAAATATACGATGGAGAAATAGCAGCCTCTTCAACAAAAACTGCTGGGAAAACTGGTTAGCAGTCTGCAAAAAACTGAAACTAGATCCATGTATATCACCCTATACCAAGATTAACTCAAAATGGATCAAGGATCTTAATATCAGACCCCAAACTCTTAAGTTGATACAAGAAAGAGTAGGAAATACTCTGGAGTTAGTAGGTATAGGTAAGAACTTTCTCAATGAAACCCCAGCAGCACAGCAACTAAAAGATAGCATAGATAAATGGGACCTCATAAAACTAAAAAGCTTCTGTTCATCAAAAGAAATGGTCTCTAAACTGAAGAGAACACCCACAGAGTGGGAGAAAATATTTACCAACTATACATCAGACAAAGGACTGATAACCAGAATATACAGGGAACTTAAAAAACTAAATTCTCCCAAAACTAATGAACCAATAAAGAAATGGGCATGTGAACTAAACAGAACTTTCTCAAAAGAAGAAATTCAAATGGCCAGAAAACACATGAAAAAATGCTCACCATCTCTAGCAATAAAGGAAATGCAAATTAAAACCACACTAAGATTCCACCTCACCCCTGTTAGAATAGCCATCATCAGCAACACCACCACCAACAGGTGTTGGCGAGGATGCGGGGAAAAAGGAACCCTCTTACACTGTTGGTGGGAATGTAGACTAGTACAACCACTCTGGAAAAACATTTGGAGGCTACTTAAAAAGCTGGACATCGATCTACCATTTGATCCAGCAATACCACTCTTGGGGATATTCCCAAAAGACTGTTACTCCAGAGGCACCTGCACACCCATGTTTATTGCGGCACTATTCACAATAGCCAAGTTATGGAAACAGCCAAGATGTCCCACCACTGATGAATGGATTAAGAAAATGTGGTATCTATACACAATGGAATTTTATGCAGCCATGAAGAAGAACGAAATGTTATCATTCGCTGGTAAATGGATGGAATTGGAGAACATCATTCTGAGTGAGGTTAGCCTGGCTCAAAAAACCAAAAATCGTATGTTCTCCCTCATATGTGGACATTAGATCAAGGGCAAACACAACAAGGGGACTGGACTATGAGTACATGATAAAAGCGAGAGCACACAAGGGAGGGATGTGGATAGGTAAGACACCTAAAAAACTAGCTAGCATTTGTTGCCCTTAACGCAGAGAAACTAAAGCAGATACCTCAAAGCAACTGAGGCCAATAGGAAAAGGGGAACAGGTACTAGAGAAAAGGTTAGATCAAAAAGAATTAACCTAGAAGGTAACACCCACGCACAGGAAATCAATGTGAGTCAATGCCCTGTATAGCTATCCTTATCTCAACCAGCAAAAACTCTTGTTCCTTCCTATTATTGCTTATACTCTCTCTACAACAAGATTAGAAATAAGGGCAAAATAGTTTCTGCTGGGTATTGGGGGGAGAGAGGGAGGGGGCGGAGTGGGTGGTAAGGGAGGGGGTGGGGCAGTTTGGAGAAATGAACCAATCCTTGTATGCACATATGAATAATAAAAGAAAAATGAAAAAAAAAACCACAACCAAAAAAAAAAATAGAAAATTTACAAGAAAATGTGGGACTCAAACTGCACTTTAGACCAAATGGACCTTATAGACATATATAGAACTTCTAACAACAGCAGAATACATATTCTTCTCCAGCACACATGGAACATTCATTAGGCTAGACCACATGTTAGGTAACAAAACAAATCTTAATAAGTTCAAGAATCATGAAATATTACCTCACACCCATTAGGATGGTTATTATTTTAAAAAATAAAAGATAAATGTTTGTGAGGGTAAGGAGAAAAGGGGATCCTAGTACACTGTTGGTGAGAATGTAGATTGGCATAGCCATTATGGAAAACCATAGGGAGGATCCTAAAGAAATAAAAAATGAAACTACCACATGACTGAGCCATCTCTCTTTTGGGTATAAAACCAAAGATGATGAGCTCACTATGTCATACATATAACTGTATTCCTATGTTCATTGGAGCACTGCCTACAATAACAAAGACATATAAATAACTTAAGTGTCTGTCAACAAATGAATGGGTAAAGAAAATGTTACACACGCACACATATATTTAATGAAATATTGTTCAGCCTTAAAAAGGAAGGAGATCTGCCATTTGCTACAATATGGTTGGAATCAGAGGACATTAAATTAAGTGAAACAAGCCAAACACAAGGAAAAGTAGTGCATGGTTTCACCTGTATGTGGAATCTTAAAAAAAAGTTAAATTTACAGAGATAGAGAATAAAACAGAGGTTATCATGAGTGTGGGCACAGAGGAGCACACAGGTCAAAGGATACAAAGTACTGAATGTGTGGGATGAACAAATAGAGATCTAATGTACATGAAGACTAAAGTTAATAAAATTATATTAAGGATTTTTGTTCAATAACTAGATTTTAACTGTTTTTGTGACAAAAAAGTACCAGTGTGATGGTAGATATATTAATCTGATTCATAATAGTAATCATTTTATTCCTATATATATATCTAATGACATCATGTAGGAAACCTCAAATATACATGATTAAACTTGTTTATAAAAAACAAACACCAACAAAAAGACATGGTATAAGTGCCCCATCTTTGAAAGCCAGCTCAGAGCAGTGTTACTTTGCTAACAAAACACACATGGAACCCACATTAGTCTTGGAGCTGCTACCAAACATGTCAGAAGTATGCAGTTTTCAAGTATTTCATACACTCATAACATTGGAAAATGAACAGCCTCAGAAAATGGTAATTTGTAGAGAAATGTAATATATAAGTTGCCAAATTAAATAATGAGTTTCAAATAGGCATTTGAAATTAATATCTGATTTTATGTCTTACAAGGACCAGTTGGTCATCTTTATGATTGTGAGGCATAAGTGAGGAAGGTATGATTTGTGTATTAGTCTATTTTCTGTTGCTATAGCAAAATACCCAAGACTAGAAAATGTATAAAGAAAAGAGGTTTATTTAGCTCACGGTTTTTGAAACTGAAAGTGGAAACCAAGAGGCCCCATCTCTTTAGCCTCTGGTGATGTCCTTTCTGGCTACATTATAAGGTAGTAGATAACATTACAGTGAAGTGTGGGCAAGAGGAAGAGAGTAGTCAGATGGTAAGGCAGGAAGCCAGAGATAATTTGGGGACTGGGATTGCTCTTTTTGTAACTGGATCCCTTAGGAACTAAGCACCGTCCCACAAGAACCATTATTAGTCTCTTTGGAGGCTGGTGCCCACTCTTCTAACTCTTCCATTAGCTTACAATTTTCACCAGATCAACACTGCCATCCTGGGGACCAAGCTTCTAACACAAGTACTTTTGGAGGACACATTCAAACCATATCCAAACCCAAGCAATTTATAGACCCATTTGTAGACTCAATCCCAGGAGGTGTGAGTGCTCAGTCACACCTTGAGTGGGAAGGCATAGATTGGACTTAGCACTCAGTGCTTCCCTCTGATGAAAATCCTTCCATGCCCAGCGACTCATGCACCATCCCTTCTGAGTCTCCTAACAAACTGACAAGACAACTGAAGAGTCAACACTGGGAGAAGTTTAACCAGTATCTCCAATTATTAGTCTGTGGAGCTAATTCACAACTTAGATTAGAGGAAAGGGGCAGAATTTCTCATGAGGGCAAACATGGGTGAGATATAGAAAGGAAGTTTACCTATATTGGTTCCAAAAAAGTATGAAGACAAGTTCCTTGCCAAGATAATGGGCCAAGAACAAAGAAGGAATTTTGGGTAAATGGAGATGCTTAGTAAAAGGCATTGCTAGGAAATTCATCGAAGAGTCTTGCGAAGTTGTGAGGATCAAGGTAAGCAATCTCATTCTTAGGAGAATCCAGAGGCTGTAATTTCATGACTTCCCCCATTAGTGCCTGGGAGTCTGGGAATGGTAGCAGTGGAACACATGACAGAGATGTCCTGAGACTGAGACATGGCAGTACGGGCACGGCAGAGTATCAAGAGGACTCGTAGTTGTGAGGAGTGTCCAAACTGACATCACACTGCTAGGATGCAAAGGCAGCCTCTAAGGAGTGAACTTGGGTAAAGCATATAATCTTTTCCAATTCAGTTTCTCCATTTGGAAAATGACGGGAATAGTTTTTCACCTGCTTTTTTGAGTGCTAAATTCCATATAAAGTGTAAAATGTATTGCATGAAAGTTTCCATGAATGTTGGTTTGGGTTATTGTATGAATGAAGGAAAGACTCAAATGGTGGACCACGGAGTCATATCTGGGACAAGAAACCAATCAAAGTAGAATGGGCTGATAGTGTGGGATCAATCAAATAATGGCAAGTCTCAGTACAGGAATGAGGGAGAGGGCTCAGAATCAGGTAAATGGGTAATAAAAAAATTTGTGGAGTTGGTGGCTTAAGTGGTAGAGCAACTGCTTAGCAAGCATGAGGCCCTGAGTTCAAACCCCAGTATGGCCAATTGAAAAAATAGAATTTGTAGGTTGGAAAGGTTCAAATTGCTATCTCCAAGAGTATTTCAAGAGAACAGTAATAGTTTTGACTGTGCTAGGAGTGATTACAGTAAAATGAAGAGGAAGGTCATTGGAATGGAAGAAGTGAAGAAAGTTGGAAGTTGCCAAGGAATTCAGAAGTTGCTGATCTACTCTGAGGCTTTCAACATGGATGGTTGAGAGGTGTCATGGACAATTATGTAGCCTGCTGGAACTTGCTTTACCTTTGGAAACCAGTGTGCTTTTGATTAAAAGTCAGACTTCTTAATAACGATAGATACAGCCAGAGAACAGTATGGTACCTGGGGCACAGTCATGCATTCTGCAATCTGGCACGCATAAAAAAATGCAAAAACCTAAGCAAGACCACTTAATTTTTATGTTTTATCAAGGGTAAAAACGGTAAGGAGTACAGGAGAAGGGTTATGTTTATTTCTTTGAGGTTTTCACTTTTTAAATAATTATTGATGAAACCTACAGGGCTGTCTTCTCTCCCACCTACTGGAATGGGCCTTTCGCCATTCTTGTTTGTATTTGTTGGAAGGCAGTGAGATCTTGGGTAGCATTGTCCAGTAGAAATGTATTGTGAGCACATATATCATTTAAAAATTTTATAATAGCCACATTAAAAAAGGGCTGGTAGAGTAACTCAAGGTGTAGGCCCTGAGTTCAAACCCCAGTACCTCCCCCCACACAAAATATATATATAGAAAGGAATGTTAATAATATATTTTATTTAATGTACTATGTCAAAATATCATCATTTCAACATGCTGTCAATGTAAACATGATTAATACAATCTATTACGTTTTGTAAACTAACTCTCCAAAATTTGATGTGCACTTTAGAATTGTAGCACCTCTCAATTTGACTGGCTACATTTCAAATACTCAGCAGCCAAATGTGGCTGGTGACTATTCCATTGGATAGGAGTTAGGTAGCTCTAAGGACTGGGATATAAAACAAATCAAGAAATAATTTCTATTTGGTAGAAAGTTACTGTATCATTGGCAAGTAAGTTTCAAACACAAAACTACCTGTCAGTCTCTCTTTCATATTTTAAATCTTTTAGTTTACTTATTTATTTGGTTCTCACTTTCTTGTAAAAAAAGTGGCACATTAAGCCGGGCGCCGGTGGCTCATGCCTGTAATCCTAGCTACTCAGGAGGCAGAGATCAGAAGATCATGGTTCAAAGCCATCCCAGGCAAATAGTTCTGAAAACCCTATCTCAAAAAACCCTTTACAAAAATAGGGCTGGTGGAGTGGCTCAAGGTGAAGGCCCTGAATTCAAGCCCCAGTGCTTAAAAAAAAAAAAAAGATACACACATTAAAAAGAGGAGAAACCAAGAGAACAAGTCTTGAGTTCATGTTCAATTCACTTAAAGGTCTATCATTCCTTAATTTTCAACTTGGCCTTCTGAGGAAATGCATTGGATTTTTTTTTTTTTTTAGTTCACCTTCATTCTAAAACCTAAGGAGTAACTAGAGATTGAAAATTGGGGAAATTAATTATTTTACCTGGTTAAGCTCACGCAGCAGCTCAGCAGCAAATCTGGGAGGTTATACTTTCTTTCTCTTGGTGCACTCAGGAAGCTGTGGTTTAAGTCTGGAATCCCTCACTTCTGTCAAGTGCATATTCTGAATAAAGCTAATTGCAGAACCGGGTCTCCCTAGCAGGTGTGAAGCTATTTTTAGGAGAGATGTGTCATTGCCTAAAACAAACAAACATGTGGGTTATTAGTCTGCACAGAACAGGTGAGGCTGACCAAATTTCTTCCATAGTGGATGAATATAGCATAAGAAACACTTGACTCATGATTGAACCATGAGTCATTGTTCATTGTTTAGAGAAAAAAATTATTTTTCCCCCTTCCTGGTGGAACAGGATATAACAACTCTTAAACTGAAATTTTGGGGTGTTCCAATTTTAGGTCCTGCACCAGACATTGTCTCAGAAAAAATCTATCAGATCAGCAAAACAATTGAGGAATATGCTATATGTCCTGATCTTCGAATTGATTTATCCCGACTAGGAAGACAAGAATTTGACCTGGAGAACAAATTCAAGCCATTCAGAGGTAACAGATTACACATATTTGGAAGATGTAAGAAAAACTCTGTGGATGGGGGTGTCTTCCCAGGAGACCAGGTGTGCATGGGGTTGTCCTGCTTGGTGACAATCTGTGGGTTCTGCAGGGGAGTGGACTTAGGAAAGTTAGTAAATTATCAATATGAAGGGTGACTCTAGATAAATATTTGGAAACTGTGGTACAGAGAGGACGAGAGCAGCTGAGATACTCTGAACTGAACGCTGTTAAAACACCACTTACCAAATTCTAGCTCACTTTCAACCTAGGAAAAGTTTGAAAGTTGATTCCATTATGGCACTCCTGGAATAGATTGTGCATTGCCAGAGGTCATCTTGGGATTTCTAAGCAATTTAAGTGAAGATGCTGGAATACCTTAGATAGTTGAGAAGAGAGCTCACATGTCAGTGGGAGGTTGGAGTTTCTTCTCCAAGTTAGAACCAAACAGTTCAGCTTAATTTTATGCACAATGATTGCTCACCTACTGTATATGAAGCACTGTGTGAGGAGATTTTACAAAGGAATTCAATAGCTGCCAAATGTATTAGGAAAGTGGTTCAAGAATTGATGAGCCAAGCGTGGTGGCACACACATGTGAGCCAAGCGTGGTGGCACACACATGTAATCCCAGCTGTCAGGAGGCTGAGGCAGGAAGATTAACAGTTGAGGCCAGTCTGGGCAATATACTATGACCCTGCCTCAAAAAAACAAAACAACACAAAACCTCAAAAAAACAAACAAAACAAAAAGCCAGAATGAATTTGACATATAATATTTTCTGTTGTAGAGTGAATAAAGCTTCTGAAGCATGAAGAACATGATTTATTGCCTTATGATCGATTCTGACCCGTGTAACATTAATATATCCCACATGCACTCATCATTTCCCCCAGTTTTCTTCTGCTGCTTTTTCCTAAAAGGCATGAAGTAGCAAGAGAACTAAAATCGAATGCAGTTTGTGTTAAGATGGTATCTTTATTACAGGGAACTTAACTTTAAAAAGTTAAATGCCTGACTTGTGGTCACGTGTTATTTTAGAGACAGAAAAGCTTAAAATGGACTGTAGCTTTCACAATGCTGGCGACTGATACCGAGTCTTTCTTCAAGAGTTTCCCATCCGTCGCTCGCTCAGTTAGTGAGCAGGCATTTATTGAAAGCCACATGATGCTGTTGGAAGTAACAGTGTCCGCTTTGATTAATCAAGTTGTGAGCACACACGTGCACATGTTTGCACACACACGGAAGGCAAGGGATTTGTCATATTAGACAAAATAGCTTCAATCTGCTTGACTACACATGTTTGGAACGACTGGGCTGTAAGTTGACTGAGAAACATCAGGCATTACCAGCGTGGTGATGTTATCTATTTGATTTATTTTTGATATCTTCACAAGTTTTAGAGTTGTCCAAGAGACCTACAGCTTTGGTGAGCTCAGTTGCTGGCTCTTTACTGTACCACATTGCTAGTTGGATGGCTTTTCTAAAATGCTGTTGAAACCAGGAGGTGGGTGAAAGGATTTCCTGGCTCCCAAGAAGAATTTGGAGATAATCATTTGAGCTAATTTATGTGCTGTGCTCTTGCTCTTTTGAGTGTTGAGCAAGGCTTGACTTAACTAGAAACCAGACAGCCCTTGGTGTTTCACCTTAAAGTGTCAACAGCCTGAACTATTTGATGTAAACTTTGAATTTTCATGAACTTTTGCTTCCTCCTTTTCACATTTCTGTTTGGCATTGTGTGTTATCTGTTGTAAACATCAAATGTCTGATTTAAGAATTGAAGAACCAGAATGAAATTGCCAAAAATATTATTCTATATGACGGAATGAGTAAAGCTTCTAAAGTATTCAGGGCATAAGGTTTTATTTTATAGATTCACTTTTATTGTGGTAAATGATACATAAAGTAAATTTTACATAGCACAAAATTAGCCATATTGTTCATATGGATTAACTTCTAATTATTATCTGGATTAATATCCTCCTCATTTCAAAAGATAATTTAAAACAGACAATGCTCCTTAAAAAGTAATTATATTAAATGTCAATGGATAGGTATATAGATTGAAGTGTAAAGAAAAGTATTTTGAGATGTGGATTTCACCAGATGAAATGATAATTTCCCATCACATATTAAAATATTATTTATTAAATATTATAACTGGATTACTGAAAACTGTTATAATTATTATTCTTTATGTGTGTGTTCTTGCAATGCTGAGGATTAAACCCAGGGCCTTGCATAAACTAAGCAAGTGCTGTACCTCTGAGTTAGATCCGCAGCCCTGGATGTACTGTGTACCAAAAATTATTGAAGGGTGATTAGTAATATCTTCTGTGTAGGTTTAAATATTTCAGGACTCCTAAGCAGTATGTAGTTGAAAAATACGAAAAGCAATGGACATAAATTTTAAAATTTAACTGTGAATTTCAAAAGCAAGGCTCCTGGACAAAATTTTAGTTCCTATTGAGTGAAATATTTACTACTTCTGGGAAAAGTATTTTCTGATTATTAATTATGTGTTGATTGTCAAATTTGAAAAATGTGGTATATCCTGGATTTTTCCTATGTCATATGAGTGGAAAAGACTTCTTTTAAATTTTTGATCATTGGGTGGTGCTGGCCAGTGGTGAGCATTACAGGGATTACAAGGATTATAATCCTTATAATGTGTGATTATAAGGATTTTCAAATATTTGGCATTTAGTTAGGAATTGGTTACTAGAGATTTCATGAAAACTCAGGAATATAGCTTCATCTTAAAGTCTGCACTTGGATCTGGTGGGCACAATGGCATTTGGAAAATAGGGGTCACTACTGAGGTCATCCCTTTATTTATTTCACACCAGCTGAGTCATTCTTTGGCCAACCCCCACAGGAAAGTTAACTGGATATGCCAAGAAGCCTGTTAGCTGATATGGGTGCATTTAGGGAAAGATAGGTGGCAGAAAGAAGGGGGGTGGGGAGGACAGGGGTGACAGCACATTTTTACCTTAAATTATTCTCATGGTTAATTTTTCACTTGCAAAAAATTTATGATGTTATTACTTGTACCCATTGAACGTCTGAAAAGTTTGTAGCATCTTGGTTGTGCCTTGTCTTGTGACTTTGTCTGCAAGTGGACACCCTTCAGGTGAAGTGTGGGGTTATGATGGGATTGTGATTGGATTTCAGGCGACAATGGAGTTTTCATGCTTCCAAGTCTCTTTCCTGGGTGTGGTCATTGACATTTCCCTTTGTTTTGCTGTTGTCAGTGGAGATCGTGGACCCCGTGGATATCTATCTCAACCTGCTTCGGACCATCTTTGACTTCAGTGCAATCAAAGGCTTGCTGACTGGGCCCAGCCAGCTGAAGATCCGCGTTGACGCAATGCATGGAGGTGAGGTCACGGTGGGGAAGACCTCACGGAGGCTGCCGCATGTGGGGCCTATGAGATTAGAGGAAGGGTGGATGCAGAGGAACTCACACAACTTGTATGCGTTGAATATTTGGAACGCTCAGAAAGCTTCAGGACCCTATTTTTTTTCTCAGGGTAAAGGAAAACAAAAGTTTAACAAAGGAATTTGAGGTTATGCCTGTAAGTGTGCGGAGTGGGTTCAGATGGTTTATTTATTTAGGCGTGTATGTACGTCTTTATTTATTTATTTTGGCAGTACTGGGGTTTGAACTCAGGGCTTTATGCGTGTTAGGCAGCTCTCTACCACTTAATCATGCCCCCCATTTACTTATTTTTAATCATACTACATGCCATAATTTAAATAGCCAACTAGTTCAGAGTTTATTATGAAAAAAAAATCTACCCCCACTCCTTTCTTCCCTCAATTTCCTACTGTCCAGAGTCAATCTTTTTCAGCTCTTTTAGCATTTATCTCCTATCTTTAAATACTGTGAATATCCAGCTCCTTATTATTTTCTGGAGTTGACTATTACTGACTTTACACTCTGAAAACTTCCCTTTCTGGATCTGTGTATCAAGCTCATCCCCCTCTGCTCAGGCCCTGGCAAGCACTCATCTGCTTTCTGCCCCCATAGTTTCACCGGTCCCAGAATTCCACACAACCATAAGCATAAAATGTGGCGCCTTTTGCTTCTGGTTTCTTTCACTGAGCACAATGCTTTTGAGCTACATGTGTGGTGTTGCATGTGTCTTTCAGTAGTTGTTCTTACTCCTGCTGAATAGTATTCCGTTCTGCTGATGTACCACAGTTTCTTGATGGAAATTAGATCCCCCCCTCTCCGGTTTCCAGTTGTCTTGGGTAAATAGGGAGGAGTGAGACTGCTGAGTCAGATGATAAGTAGATATTCACTATGTTCTCCAAAGCAGCTGCCACATTAGCACCCACACTGGGTGAGGGCTCTGGTTTCTCTGCATCTCCACCAACACTTAGCATTGTCAGCCTTTTCAACTTCAGCCATTCTGTTTGACCTTGCTCATATCTGCTAGGATATTACTGATATAATTAAAAGTTGTCTTCTCCCTATAGAAGTTCTGTTTCCTGTAAGTTTCTCTTTACTCTTTGTTTCAGACTCATGCTAAGTGCATTCTTCAAAATTCTGTTGATCCTTGGCTTCTCTTAAACCTGGCATGTTTAAGAGGGAGGCAATAAAACTGTACTGGCAGCTCTGAGCCCACTGTGGGTCTTACTCTCCTTAGACTTTCCACTAAGGGCTTTTGCTGGGCTTTTTCATTCCTTCCTGTTGGGCTTATCATACTCCCCAGGAAAAGCTCTTTTAGTTTTTTGCCTTAGTACTATCCGGCCTGGAAAAGACAGCTCCTCTTTCCAGACAATTTGAACATTATTTCTGAGGTTGTGCCTCACTGCCTAGCCGGTATTAAATGTACATCATATACATCTCTGAATCAGTCACTCTGGCTGGGGGTCAGAGGACACTGACTGGACAGACCCAGGCTACCTCCTCAGCCTTGGGGACAATGGGATTTATCTCATACCAACTGAGATAAGGGAAGATTTGATTTCCCACATGAAACCCAAAATGCTGCTACTACAGGAAGGGAAGTGGGAGCTAGGCAGAAAAAACTCAAGAGATATTCACTTTTTGAGGACTCTGTTGTGTTGATGGAAGATAAATGAAAGCAATACTTCATATACATTTCAGCAAACATGATTACATAGCAATCCCCTACTGTGCCCTATGTGCTATCTCAGGCTTTGTTTCTTTGTTCATAATGTCTTCCAATTGGTTGGCCTCCCCACCCCTATCAAATTTAAATTCTTCCTTTAAGTCCTCCCAGAAATGCTGTTTCCTCTGGGAAGCCTTACTTGTGGTGATTGCTTCTCCCATGCCATTGGTTCTAATTAGTTCATAACTGGACTTTGACTGGCTCCTCTTTTAGTCTTACCACTCCAGTCACTCAGTGCAGATTTCACCCATCCCACTACTTAATGTAGGACCCAGAAGGGTATAAGTTGTGTGGTTTGCATCTCTTTGATATGATTCCTTCAGCTCCTAAGACAGAAGTTCCACATTAGGCATTGCATTCCACAGGACTGGAAAATTCTGTTGCTTAGTATTTGTCTTGCAAAATGTGCTTGGTTTTCTGTGAGGCTTCAGGGGTTTACAGTGTTTAATTATACACTTGGCAACATTCAAATGATTGCACAAAGAGCATTGCTAGAGTCTGCTAGAGACTTTGCATATATTCAACTAAAGCATTTAATACATGAAAATCAGCAGATTACAAATCATTAGTCCACACCTGATTTCTTTAAGGCAGTATTTTTAGAAAACTTTGGGGAGGAAAATTTCATCTAACTGGATAATTGAATACATCTTCTATATGCCTAACACAGTTACTTACACAAAGCAGATGCTCGGTGGACAGTAATCAGCGTGAATGTTTTATGTCTTGTCTTGAAAAAGCCTATAGAACTTATCTTTTTCTTCTGTGCTGTTAAGTAGCCTTTCATGTTCTAACCAGATCAAAATACCCTGGGGAGAGGATTCTGCAAATATTTCACATCATTGTATGTCTTTTTCGTTTAGTTATGGGACCTTACGTGAGAAAAGTTCTGTGTGACGAGCTGGGGGCCCCAGCCAATTCTGCAATAAACTGTGTCCCACTAGAAGACTTTGGAGGACAGCACCCTGACCCAAATCTGACATACGCAACCACCCTTCTGGAAGCTATGAAAGGAGGAGAATATGGATTTGGAGCTGCATTTGATGCCGATGGGGTAAGTAGGACAATTTTCTGTCTCTGACCCTGTTACCATGTAAGCACTGGAGACCAGAGAAGTAATAAGCACATCTGAAGCTGACATGCGTGGGGCATGTGCGTCCACCTGGCTCTGCTTTAATGCTAAATATTGCAGTTAAATAGCCGTTACTTTTCTTAACTTCTCATTAACATGTGGTAAAAGAAGGGTTTTTTTTAAAGGAATATTCATGCAATAACTCTTTATTTATAGCTGGTTTTGTTGAAAATACCTGATTAAGGAGCCAGCTATTGTGCCTGTCACTGCTATTCTCCATTCCGTTTGGCGGAAGAGGGAATTAAGTTTTGGAGGCCACCAAAGCATGCAGTAGTCATCCATTTCAACAGGTGGAACGTGTTCCTAGTAGTGTTGAGATTTTGAGTCCTTGACATTCAGGGAGTTCTGAGATTTCCCATGCTCTCTTTGGCCTCATTCAAATAGTTTTAGGTTGTGTAAATGGCAGAAAAGTGGCTTGCTTGTGATCCTTATGGGAATGGGCCGTTAGCAGCAGAGGCTTCTGTCTGATTGTTTTCACACATTCCTTCCCACAGGACCGTTATATGATCCTAGGCCAAAATGGCTTCTTTGTGAGTCCTTCTGATTCCCTGGCCATCATTGCTGCCAACCTCTCCTGCATTCCTTATTTCCGTCAGATGGGGGTTCGAGGGTTTGGAAGAAGTATGCCCACCAGCACAGCCCTGGACAGGTAAGCAAGGATGTCACCGTGGAATGCTTTGTGGTAGACCTGTGATGTCAATGTCCCCTTTGCTGGTAGCTGACACTCATTCTTCCCTGTTCCACTGGGAGCTGGTTGAAAGCATGAGGCCTGGGGACTTGGAGACATGGTATGGTGCACTGGGTAATAGCACTGAGTTAGGAGGCCTGAGCTGGATTCTTGTTTCTTGTTTGATCTCCATGTTTTATTTTTTTTAATCTGTAAGTTGGGGGTAATAACAGTATTAACTTACAGGGATCATTATGAGGTGTGAATGAAGTGACTCAGGTGAAACATTTAACAGAGTACCTGGTACACAGTAAACACTTCACCAATGCTCAGAAGTAGAACTTACTAAACCTGAAACTATATATTAGTGAAGGGAAAAGAGCATGGAGTTTGAGGTCAGATCATGCATTTATGTACAAAATTAGCTTGTATTCTTATTCGCCAAGCTACTTTCCAAGTTTGTTGTGAGAATGAGATGAGAGAGAGCATGAACAGTGCCCAACAGGAGATCACTTTGTAAGGGTGCAGTGTTAGGTTCTTTCTCCTTGCCCTACCCAACCTTGCCATCTTTTACCTCATGGGGTGAACAGTGAATTTCAGTCTGATGACTGTCTGTCAGTTGTTCGGTCTATCTGTCTGTTTATCTATCTAGCTAATATTTTTAAGCTCTGGGTTTGAACCCAGGGCCTCAAAGTGCTAGGGATCAAACCCAGGACGAGGCAAGCAGTCCACTGCTGGGCTGCATCCCCAGCCCTAAGTCTAATATTTTTAATCTGTTTTGTTTTTTGTGGTGCTGGGATCAAACCCATGCCTTGTGCATGCTAGATAGGTACTCTCCCACTGAGCTGCACCCCCAGCTCTGAGGCTAATATTTTTGAACAATTTGTATGATTATAGGAGCAGGACATGAGCATGGCAGAAAATTAGAAAACAGAATCAAGTACGATAATGTAAATATCATGTCCCGAGTTACTTATGTTAGGTAAATTTACATTCTTTACCAGATCTCTTTCTCTATGAATAAATTGTACACATGAATTAACTTCATGATATAATATACATATATTTTATATAATACAAAAAAGAGATCAGGAACTGTATACCAAAGGTGGAGTGCTTGTTGTAGGATGGCCGTATATTCAGTTTTACAATAAACTGCCAAACTGTTTTCCATGTTACACTTATTTGCAATGTACATGAGTTCCAGTTGCCTCATCTCCTCATCATTTGGTAGGGCCAGGCTTTTTAATTTTAGCCATTCTAGAGAGTACAAAACATCATCTCATCGTGGCTTAGACCTGCAGCATCCCAGTGACCAGGGTTTCATGTTGGCCGTTTATATTACTTCCTGTGCTATACATCCATTCGAAATGCACTTGCTCAGTTTTAAATTGGACTCATTGCCTTGTTATTGATTTGTAGGGGTTGTTTATATTTTCTGTTTCAGTTATTTGTCCTATGTGGTATTGCAAATATTTTCCTTGCCTGTTTGCCTGCTTTTAATTTTCAGACTAGTGTCTTTTGATTGGGCAGACATTTTAAATTTTGATGAAGTCCAGTCTATTAGTTTTTTCTAATCATTAATTCATTATATTATTTTGTATATGCTTTTGTTATCTCTAAGAAATATTTTCTTTCTCCAAGGTCAGAAAGATGTTTTCCTTTTAGAATTACTGCAATTTTCACTTTCACGTTTACATCTATGATGGTTTGTGCTTAGTTTTATGTATGGTATGAGGTGACAGTTGAGGGTCATTTTTTGACATATCCAGTAGCTCTAACCTATTTAAGAAAGAGTTTTCTTCTTCCTGAATAGTCTTTGTTGCTTTGTTAAAAAAAATCAAAAGAACCTATTGCAGGATTCTTTTTTTTTGTGGTACTATGGTTTGAACTCAGGGCTTCAAACTTGCTAAGCAGGTGTTCTACTGCTTGAACCATGCCTCCAGCCCTTTTTGCTCTGGTTATTTTTGAGATAGGATCTTGCTTTTGACACAGATGGGTCTGGACTACAATTCTGTTTCATGCCTCCTGCTGTAGCTGGGATGACAGGTAAGTACCACCATGCCCGGCTTTTTTTCTGTTGAGATGGGGTCTCAGGCAAACTTTTTTTTGCCTGAGCTGTCCTGGAACCATGATCCTCCTGATCTCATCCTCCTGTGTAGCTGGGATGATTGGCATGTGCTACAGCACCCAGCTAGTGGTTGAGATGAGGTCTCTTGAGCTTTTTGCCCAAGCTGGCTTTAAACTGTGATCCTATTACTCTCAGCTTCCCAAGTAGCTAGGATTAAAGGCATGAGTCACTACTACTGGTCTTATTCTAGGATTCGTTATTCTTTTCTATTGATGTTTTGTTGCTCTATATGAAAGTATTACACTGAAATCAGGTGAATCCTCCAATACTTTTTCTACTTTGTCGAATTAATATATATATAATATATGTATAATCCTAAATCTTCTGCATTTCGATATATATTTTAGAATTAATGTGTTGATTTCTGTCAGACCCTGTTGGGATTTTGATTGACATCATTTTGAACCTATAGGACCTTTTGGGGAGAATGACATTTTACTAACATCAAGCTAATCCATGAATGTGGTATACATCTCCAGATAACTTTTCTTCAATTTCTCCCATATATTTTGTAGTTCTTTGTGTAGAAATCTTGCACAATTTTTGTTAAATTTATTACTATTTTACATATTTTGATGTTGTAAATGGAATAGTTTTATAAATATATTTCCCAGGTTTTTTTGATGCTAATGATTAGAGATAGAATTGATTTTTATAAATTGGCCTTGCATCCTTCCACTGGAAGGGAGAAGAATCACATAGATTTTAGATGTCTCCTGTTTTACTCCTCTCTTTCAGGTGATATTGCTATCAAATCCATGATAGTGAGCTTAATTTAGTTTAAAATTCTTGTCCAGTAGCACCAAAAAACAGGGTGATTCCATTTACCTTTGCTTAAATCCTTTCTTTAGAAGAGAAACCTAGTAAAATTGCAGAACATGGAGGAAAATATGGACCATCTCGAGAATCTGAGAACTCAGAGTTGGATAGGATGCTAAATGCTATGTAAAATATTTAAAAGTATAGGATTGTATTTAACAACAATACCTTCCACATATACTTGATCTTATAATTTAGAAAGAACTTTCATAGTCATCTTACTTGATCTTGGCAAAAATTTTGTGAAGAAGTTGTGGTAATCATTTCTGTCTCCACATTAATGACATTGAACCAATGATCAGAGAAGTTAAGTGACTTGTACAAAGTACCACTGCTGAATTAGTATTGACAGGATTTGACATGATGTCTTCTGATGAAGTCACTACTGCATCTGCCCAGTAGCTATCATAAGATCCCAAGTGTCCCCCAAAAGCCAGTTAAGATTATCACCCAACTCTCCTGTGGGGTACCCAGCAACCTTCTACACAGTGGAGGCTGGGTTCATTCTCACAACAAAAACCATTTGTCCTCTTTTCTTGTGGAAATTTCCCAGTAGTTCTTGATTTCACTTTATCCCCCCTTCCCAGTAAATCTCTGTTTCAGTCAGAAACCAGAGGCCTTGCATAGAAATTTCACAAAGGACCTGTTCTGATATGCAAGTGACCATTTAAAAGGATTATTCATGCCTGCTGGTTGGGATTCAGAATTCTGTGAGTCTCTGACATGGTGATTTGTTTTGGGTATTTGATCTGCTGTGTAACTCCCAAGTGGATTCTTAAGATGGACACTTCATAAGCTTCTTTCTTCCTAGGTAAAATAAATGCAGCTTCAAAATGTTGATCTTGCCAGTGGTTTCCCAAATAGCTTATTTTTTTTTTAAATTAAGGAAATTGTAGGATTGTGCCCATAAATGGCAGGGCCAGAAGAATAACCGTTGACTATCTGAGACACAGTGACTGGCTCACTTGCCCAAACTCCTGGGATTCCAGAATGAAGAGGCCTACTTCTTTGAAACTGATGAATTACTCAGACAAACTTTCATTGTCCACAGATAATTGTCCCCTGAGAGAAGACTTTCAGCATCTTTAATTTCTACTCTTACAGTGTCACTAAAACAAGGATTCCATTTACTCCTGAATAATACATTTTCAGCCCTGAAAATGGCATTCTTTGGGGGCTCTGTCATCCTGAATGTGTCTGACTTTGACTGCAGATGAGTTGTGCTGCTGAAAACATTTTGGTTCATATGACTTGAGAAGTAACGCACATGTAAAGTATATTTGTGGCCTGAGGTCCATCTCCACCCCATGTGGAGGTATTAAATAATCCTCTGTGTCATCATCCCTCAATAATATTTATGAAGCGCCCATCTGGACTTGGAGCTATGCCCAATGCTGTGCAAAACAAGGCAAACACACACAGGCATTAGCCCTACTCACTTGGGATATTTATACTCCCAAACAAGGCTCATATCCTGTAGTCATCATAGGAGCCAGCTCTAAGGAGTATGTTTTGTTTATGAAGAAGACCATGGAAGGTCCATGACCATAGCCGTGGCAATGAGGGATTTAGTGCCCTCCTCTCTTTGCTTTTGATACTGCCCCCAGGTTCACCATTTATTCAGTCAAAAAATATTTTAAGTACCTTTTGTGTCCTAGACATAGTCCCCTACCATGGTAGAACTTACAGTCTAACAGGGAAGACAAAGAATCACAAAGAAAATAATAAAGAAGTGCAAGTTGTAAGTAGGCTAAGGGGAAATGAACTTAACAGCAGTCATACTTGGTGGGGATGGAGCATGTTGCTTAGTTAGGGTGCCCAGGGAAAGATGCTCTCAGGAGGTCAGGGGTCATCAGAAACATGCAGCTGGACTGGTTCTGATGCTGGGATTAGAAATGACCCATGTAACACATGTGAAAATACTTATTTCTGAGACTATAGTCTGCTGTTGCCAATCCTCAGTCTAAAATATGTACTGTAGCTTTATCTTGAACATGCTCTGCTGGCTGTTGGAATTTGGACAGTGTTAATCCTCCAAGTTGTAAGTATCTACTAATCTATGGTGATGGTGGTCCTTGCCACATACTTTATTTAGATCTGTGCTGTTTCATCTCCCAGATCACCCATGAAGTGAAATGCTAACGACAGAGATAGTGATGGGACATTGTGTAATTAGTCAGTATCCCATACATTGCTTCTACTACAGAATGATGAGAGCAATTGTGCTCTAGCAGATAAATATGGTTGTATCTCCTATATTGAAATAACAGAAAAAAGCTTGTTATCATAGTAATTATTGAAAATTTTCATACTTGAACTTTTCAGACTTGACTAAGTAGTGATCAAGGCAGGAAGGAAATGGCACCTTTAAAGGGAACTACCAAAGAGTAGGAACTTAACAGCCTGGCCCATAGAGGTCTCAGTGAGGTTAAGGATACTCAAAAGGTTAAAAAGGAATGAGAAGCACCCTGGGACTAGCAATAGCAAGAAGCTGTTAACCTACAAGATCAGGGAACCACAGCCTGGTGAAGTCTGGAGTTGTGGAAGACATGCTGTCTGACAGACACAGATCTTGTCAAGGAGGGAGAACTGTCTGTCCTGTCTCCCTCTTCTCACCTGCCAATCTTCTGCCATTGCTTCCTATTGATCAAACTCACTGGAAGTCAGAGAACAGCTTGTGGAATTCTGTCCTCGGGAGGAAAGCAGGGCATTGTGTGGATCTCAGAGTGAAATGGGATGATCAAAGAACAGTCAGGGTAACCAACACAATGGCCAGTCTTTCTGGAGCTCTCCACTTGCTCATCTTTTGGTCCTAGCCTCTCCATTCTTTTTGGCACCTTAGGCACAGACAGTTGTATTAATCATACTCATCACTGACCAGTGCTTTCATAATTGATCCACTGGAAAACCCATTCCTTATTACCTAAAAAAATTGTTGATCCTAAGCACCACACAAAAAATTTAATGTATTTGTCTTTTCTCTGATTGGCTTCTCCACTATAGACAACCACAAAGATGTGTTTGAGTTCTTTTTTGATGATTGCGTGTATATTGTTGTCTTGTGTATATTTTTAGTGAGCACAGTGTAATTTTTGTGTTTGATTTATAACTTTTGTTCACTGAAGACTGCTTTAGATCCTCTTCCCGTGGTGCTGCATCTGCGTGCTACACAGTAGCCATGGTGGGCATTGGGACATTTGCCTCTAGGATTGAACAGTTAGACTCCCTTTCACCTCCAGCCATCATGACAGTGCTACATGGCCTCTGTGGGAGAATTTCTTTGAGCTGTGTATCCAGGAGCAGAATGTGGTTGAGCCAGAGGGTGTGTCTGTATTGACTTTAACCAATTTTGACCAAATACAGTTAAAATGTCTTCCACGATGTGCTTGGCCTACTGGTTCCGAGTTTCTGCATCTTCAAATCCAGGTGAACAGTTCATGATGCCTAGATTTTTAATTTTTCCACTATGAAATGATAGAGTAATATACCATTGCTATTTTAGTTTTTCACTTCTCATGCTGCTGATGAGTTTAAGAATCTCTCTTCATATGCTTGAAGGTTTCTATCAATTGTCTGTTTTTGTCCTTTTCTCATTCTTTTTAATATTCTTTTTTTTTCCTCATGAATTTGCAGGAAATCCTTACATGTTCTAGATGTTAGATTCTTGTCTGTTTTAGGCAATATCTTGTCTCTTAGTTCTCTGTCCAACACAAATTTAATATGTAAATGGCAACTTCTCTAATTTTTCCTAAAAATTGTTCTTCTTCTTATGCTTACTCTCTGGGTGAGTCACTTACCACTGTAATAAGAACCCTTGGAATAATCCAGGATTTCTGATTCTCCCTCAATCCCAATGTCCCATGAGTCACTGACTTTTATTAGAAAAATCCTTTCACTATTTCTAAAGCTTTCTTTCCTTTCCATTTACTACATTTCCATTACTTTGCTGCTTCTGGTTCTCATGATCTTTTGCTTGGGCCATTGCCATAGTCAATGAACTAGTCTCTCTCTTTCCTTCATTCCATATGGAATGAAGATTTGGATTTCCCCAAGGACATTTGTTCTAAAGCAGAAAGTCCTCTCTCTCTCCCTTGCTTAAAATTACTTGCTTAAAATTAGTTAGTGACTTCGAATGCCTTCAGAAGGCTATTCCAGTTCCTGACTGTACATCGTGTGCAGCCCCTGCTTATGAACGTCTTCTCCAGCCTGTTTTTTCACCCTGCCCTCTATACAACTGCTGCTCACAGTTGTTCAGATCCCATGGCCCTCGCACATCTGTGCCTGTCTCTCTTTGACATGTGCTCCCTCTGCCCCGCCCCATCTACCTTGTTCTTCCTCCTCTGTGAAAGCTTGAGTTAAGCCTCGTCTTCACAGTGTGTCCCTCTTTGATATGGTCTTCTCTCCACTCCAAAATGGCACATGGAACTTACTCTTCACCACTTGTCCCTTTGTCACCATTGTAACAGATATTAAAAACACTTACTTGTCTGTTTTCTCATACCTTGTTTTTACCCAGTGCTTGGCACAGAACATGGCTTAGAATCCCACAAATCTAATCACATAATTCTGAAGTTTAATTCTATGAGTTGCCTGCATATTTCTTTTGACTTTTCATACCAAGAGAAATTTGGTGATACTACCATTTTGATAATAAAGAAAATGTACCGTAATGATAAGAAGAAAATGAATGATGCCTAATTACCCAGTCTTCCCTAGGGGTAGTAAAACGGTGCCTGATTTATAGTTAAATGAGTTTGTAGTAAGTTGGATTTTTCATGGTAGATGGTATTGAAGTCCTTAACGTGTATGGTTTAATCAAGGAGAGATAAAAGGAAACAACCAAATAGCAATTATTTCCTAGTCAATGATTAAAAACTAGCTGGGTATGGTGACTCAGCCTACAATTCCAGCTACTTGGGAGGTGGAGATCAGAAAGATCATGGTTCAAGGCCAGCCTGGCAAAAAGTTATCAAGATTCCATATTAACCAATAAGCTGGATGTTATGGCACACACCTGTCATCCTAGCTACATGGTAGGCATAAACAGGAGGACTGCAGTTCAGACCACCCTGGGTAAACTGCGGAGACCTTATCTGAAAAAAGTAACTAAAGCAAAAAGGGCTTGGGCATGGCTCAAGTGCTAGAGCGCCTGCCTATCAAGAATGAGGCCCTTAGTCCAAACTTTAGTATTGCCAAGAAAAATTTTTAATTAAATAAAAAAATTTGCCTGGTGGTGCACGCCTGCAATCCTAGCTACTCAAGACAGCTTGAGTAAAGTTAATGAGACCCTAGCTCAAAAAGAAAAAAGAAAAAAAAAAGCAAAAGGGGAGCACATAAGCACAAAGGCCTGGATTAAATCCCTAGTACTGAAAAAAAAATTAAAAATCACCATAGCCTGGAGTCACCTCAAGATGGTTTATTTCTTGCGCTGGTAAGTAGGATGAGTGATAAGCTCATTGTTAGGACATTTAGAGGATACTGAGTACTGCCCTCCTGCATGACTTTTGCGTTCATTTACTGGAACGGACACTGAGAATGGCTTACACCTGTCATTTGGTGTTTCTAAAGTTGATTTCTGATAGCAAAGTGATGCCACTTGTATATTAACTGGCTAGAGTGAGAGGCATAAATGGACATCTAAGATCAGAAGCTGCAGGAGCTTTGAGATGTTGGATAAGTCATTTGCCATTCAAGTCTACAGAGCCATATTGGGTTTCTGCCACCTGAGTTGGTCAGAAAAACATCATTGAATGACCATTAGTGACTTGATTCCAAACTGTATGGTATTATTATCCTCCCATGGGAACTAAAAGACTAACCGTGTTTGAAGTTAGCTCTTCAACTGCTATATTGGCAAGGACTCTTTGGCCCTCTCCAATTTTGCCTGGGAAGGTTGTTGTCATTGTTAAAAGCATCCAGCACCCTGTTCTCAGCCTTTTCACTGTCTTGGCCCTCCTTGGCCTGAGGCAAATCCCTTTTACCACTAGTGGATTCCTCCATACTGAACAAAGCCCCTTCATTGACATCACTCTGTGGGACCGGTTAAAGACACGGAGCAACCTAGCGCCATACACTGCTCTCCAGCGGAATGTTTTTGGCCTGTCATTACTTCTAATCTTCATTTTAGCTTCTAGAGGGTCAGTTTATTTAAATAACCTCCCTCTTTTGCCCCCTATGACTTGAAATATTTCTTCGATTTAAAAGCCAATCTTGCCAGGCACAGGTGGCTCATGCCTATAATCCTAGCTACTCAGGAGGCAGAGATCAGGAGGACTGAGGTTCAAAGCCAGCCTGGGCAAATGGTTCTTGAGACCCTATCTCAAAAAGCCTTATCACCAAAAAAGGGCTGGTGGAATGGCTCAAGGTGAAGGCCCTAAGATCAAATCCCAGTACTGCAAAAAAAAAAAAAAAAAAAAAGCCAAAGCCAATTCCATTGGTTACTGCAGAGAGGTTAACTGGTTTGATAAAAATGGTCCATTTCTTGATTATGGTGGGAGTTACACAACGTCACATGCTTGCTAAGATTCATGGAGCTGTACAATTAAAATTGATGAAAAGTGCTAATTTTATTTTTGTAAGTTATACCTTGTCAGAGGTGATTAAAAATAATCAAGTCCTATTTGTTTAAAAATAAAGCAAAGCACCTCTGTTGGTTCGTTCCTTCCTTGTGACCCGGGGTCAGAAATCATCCCTCACTCTGAAAGGCTCTGGTCCCCAGCATGGCAGTTTGCCCATATTAGACTATCAGTAAATGTCGACTGGGTCAGGAGAGGGGAGTGACCTCTGGAATCACCACACACTGGTTCCCTCTTCATGCTGAACCAGAACCTAAAGGCACTCTCTGCAATCTGGTCTTCCTTGGAAAAGCCTTAACTTTACATTTAGAGCTGTAGCTTTTAATATTTGAAGGTCATGGTTGGGGGAGTGACTCAAGTAGCAGAGTGCCTGTCTAGCAAGTTTGAAGCCCAGAGTCTAAACTCCAGGACCACCCCCAAAAAGTGAAGGTCCTTGGTCAAATTCGTTGGTAGTCTAAAAGATATAAGGAAGATCGGCCAGTGCCACCTACCTCTGATCTATGGGCTTTTTCAGCTTCCAGAGAAGTGTGGTACTTGACACTGCTGTTAGATGAAGGAAGACAATGGTAATTCATCCTTGGCCCACTAATACTTCCAGAGTGCAAGAGTGTTGTGCTTTTGGTGTGTGGTTTTTGAAATGTATTTTGTAACTCTCACTAAAAAAAAAAAAAGTTTTAAGCTGGGTGCTAGTGGCTCATGCCTGTAATCCTAGCTACTTGGGAGGCTGAGATGGGGAGGATCAAGATTTGAGTCCAACCTGGGCAGATAGTTTGCAAGACCTTGTCTCAACCAATAGCTGGGCACAGTGGCACAAGCCTGTCATCCCAAGCTCCATAAGAATCTTAGGAGGAATGCTGTTCCAGGATAGTTTGGGGAAAAAAGTTTGTGAGACCCGCATCTCAATGGAAAAAAAGCTGAGTATGGTGGGGCATGCTTGTTATTCCAGTGACCGTGAGAAGCATAAAATAGGAGAACTGTGGTCCTTGCCAACCTGGGCAAAAAGTGGGACCCTATCTCCAAAATAACGAGAGAAAAAAGAACTAGAAGTATGGCTCACAAGCACAAACCACTGAGTTCAAAACCCTAGTATCACCACCATCAAAAACAAACAAAAAAAGAAAGAAAGTTTTATAGTAATTTTTAAACTTCAGCTTCCAAGGGCAGTGGTTAGTTGGGCTCGTTGCCACACTGCTTGAATGCAGGCCAAATAGGATTGGTGTCACTCTCCCCATCAGGCTAACGGAGGGACAGAATCTGGAAGAGACACACAGGGAGAATTGAGAAGCTGCCTGAAAATTTTACTGCTCAACTAGGAGTAGAAGTAAGGTGTGAATTCATTTTTCATTTACACTGGGCTCCGTTACAATATCTCATTTGATGGTCATACAAACCCTCAGAAATATTTCAGATGGACACTGTATTTATAGACAAAATGTGATGCTGAGAGGTTCAGCAACTTGCCTGAGGTCACACAGCAGTAAAGAGGCAGTCAAGGCTGGTACCATCAGATTGTCTGATTTGAGTCTCATTTGCTCTTTAGTATTGCTGTTGTTGAGAGCAGGAAAAGCTCTCTGGTGTGGAGCTCAGGGTGGGGGAGGGACTTACATTGTCCAAAGGGTGGAGGATGACATCAGATAAACATAATTTCAGCTCCAGTCGCCTTCTAAATTTGACCCTCGACCTATCACTACTGTTTGGTAGCTGGGCGTGGTGGTATGTGCCTGTTTGGTAAAGTTCTGGAAGAAACAATTCCTGGCTTTCAACTGAGACTTCAGGGAAAATGTTGACTGGAGTTCAAGGTAAAGTTTGAGTTTTGCACTCTTGCTCAGGATCTGCTGGAAGTTGTAAGATCCCGACAGCTGTAGCAAAAAAGTGTTGGTCAGGTTTCAGCAGCTTTGCTCAGCTACGTACTCGTGAAGTAGGCTAAGCAGACAGCATTTCTTCTCTGTGACAGTTTTAAATCTGAAACAGACAACAATGATGACCTGAAACATAACAGATTTGGATTAAGTACAATGGGTTCCTTAGTAACTAAGGTGTTAGCATTTGGGTTTAAGATGTCTGTGTCTAGAGAAATAAAAATTAATCTTGTTAGTGCCTGTCTCTACACCCTACACAAGTAAGGGTGGATTCCAGGCCTTCGGGATCCTTGGCCTCCAATCTGATCAGGTTTCTGCCTGGGGTTTCACTTTGTCATTTGGAATTCCAGACTCTTCTAGAGATTGCATCAGTGGTTTGTATTCCAGCACCGAAGACACTCTTTGGTGAGGTCAGGCCTGGTCTCTAACCAGGACTCAGATTGTGTCAGTCAGTTGATTGTATCAGCTCTTGCTCTGTGCAGAACAGGAGAGAAAAGTAGCTGAAACGGGGCCTCAGTGGTAAAGCAATGTGCTGGCCCTCATATTAAAGTAGACTGGCCTCAAGTGAACCTTGATCCAGCAGCTCGAATTGTACTAACATTTGAAATGGATATTCCCCCTTGTCTGCTTGGCCTTGGAAGGTGTCACTCTTCAGGTTCCTCACTCTGGCTTTCTAGGCCAGAATCCAAGTAGCAAGTGCCTAAAGGATTTCTAGACCTCATACCCTGCACCACGTTGTCTGTGAGAGTGAGAGACAAAGCTTTTCTTTCCAAAAAGAAGCTAAAAGCATCATCTTGAGTCTTGGCATTGGTCGGGTTTGTAACATCTCTGACCTCTTGATTCACTGGAACAACAGGGGATGGCATAAGCTGACAGTTTTAAGTCCCTCCTCCTTGTTAGCTAAAGCCAAGACAGGGGTTATTCCTTCACAAAGCAAATGATAGATAATGGATGCATTTGTTCTCTAAAGCAAGATCTTCCTGTTTTCCTACTGGAAGGAGTAACTGTAGCAATTCTGGACCTAATAAGTGGCAACAGAGTGTGAACTACTTGAGGGTTTTGGAGGTGCAGCTTTGGAGGAGAAATTTAGGACACTGTTCTTTTTTTTTACATCCTCAGAGCCCACAAGTCCTTCTCTACTCACCAGTAATAGACCATCATATTTAAATTATGGATTGTAGAGCTTGCCTATGACCTTTGCATATGCAAAGTTCAATTGGTCCTCTATCCTTCTTTCCCATTCCTTCCCTTACTCCTACCTCCCTTCCTCCATCTTTCTTTCTCTTGGCCCTCGTCCTTCCTCTCTCCTTTATCTTTATCATTCCTTCCCGCCCTCCCTCCTTACTTACCTCCTATGTTTTTATTTTTAAAAAAACATTTTCAGCACCTTCTGTTTGTCAGGCACACTGGTTCTGTATATTATGATGAGAGCTTGTCTTCCCTTCCATATCCCTTCTTCCTCTTGTACTCTTGTAAACTTCATCACCAACAAAGTTTATTAGCTTTCTTTGTGTAAGGTATTCTGCCAAGTTCAGAGAGGTCTAGCAATCTGAACCTTAAAGGTAGGTCTAGAGGGTGCTTGCAAATCCTGGTGGCATTGCATACTGCAGAGCAAAGACAAACACAGAGAAAGAATGTGCTAGAGAACATAGTTTGAGAAAAGCAAGCATTTATGCATGCCTGTGCAATCAGTTATACTCCTGGCTGAAATAGCAGGGAGAGAGGGAGAGGGAAAGGGATAGAAAGAGAGGGAGAGGGAACGAGAGAGAGGGAGAGGGAGAGGAGGAGCGGGAGAGAGGGAGAGAGGGAAAGAGGGAGAGATGGAAAGAGGGAGAGAGGTCTCTCTGACCTGTCTTGGTTTCTGAATTTGGATGACCTGGGTTTGAATTCTGACTCCATTGCCACCTGGCTTCTTGATGTTAGGCTGGATTACCATTCTTCCTGAGGACACTACCTCCTACAGGGACAGTGCTTAGAGCAGTGCCCATCCACAGTTCATGCTCAGTGAAGGTCAGCTGTTGCTATAAGCTGATGGAGTTTTAGAGTTCATGCACGGAAGCATGGCCAGCCTAGACCAGTTAGTTCTTCCACATTAAGGACTAAGCCTTAGGTGGTGGCTATACGCAGATCTTGTATAGAGAACTGTGTAGAAAATACACAGTGGTGCTCCCTGCTTGGGCTTCTCACATTTCACAGCACAACGAGGCTTTGTGAAGACTTCGTGTTAACTTCTATATCCATAGGATATTTCTTCGTTTTCAGATTAACTTGTTAGTAATGATTGTTCACTTTCTTTAGCTCCTCTGTATATGTTTGTCAAACTTTTAATGACTCAGGAATGGATCTGTTGCCTCTTGATTCTTGCCTTTCAGTTAACATCCTATAAAGTGGTTACAAATGACAATTTTTTTGTTCCCTCTATCAGGTGTTACCATAGAAAACATCCTAACCATACAAGCCCTATTTCTTTAGAAAAATTTCCTTTCTGGGAGAATGTCAGATTTCTTTGTCTGTATGTATGCTAGCCAAACACCATCAAACCCCCCACAGAAACATTCCCACCACTAATTGTGACTAGATGATTTGAGACTTGCATTGCATGTACATTATTAATTGATTCACCTGCAAATTGTGAGCATTTGCCATTTCTCAATCTGTTTAGTAGTTCAGCCAAAAGCTGTAAAAGGAAAAAATAAGAGAAACACCATAACTAAATGAATTACCCTGTGATAAACTTGTTCATGGAGAGATTTATGAAAATGACTTTCCTTGTTACTCTGTAACAAGGTTCACAACTATAGCTCCTAGTTCTTCCTCCCATGGGTGCAGTCCCTGTCCTCAGGGTGCAGTGGAAGTGCCAAACACCAGGCCTTGCATTTCAGTTAGCACCAGGAAAGGCTGAAGAAGAAAGGCAAAGGAATGCACTATCCTTTAAGGAGGTTCACAGAAATGGACAATTGACACTTTTGCTTAGATCCTAGTGGCTGGAACTTAATACTAGAGCCACAAAGAAGTTGAGAAATAGAAGTCTTCGTTGTGCATAGCTGTATGTATGCCTAAAACTTGGGGGTTTTCTCATGAAGGAAGTATGGGAAACAGTTATAAAGGAATAAGAAGCAGTCTCAGCCATCACTTCTGTGTTTAGGATACAGAATGTCCTGAACATTCTGTGTACAATTGCATAGCTATGTAGATATAAACTATTTCTGTTCTTTGCTGAAAAAGTTTTCTTTAGACTAAGGAATTTGGAAGATGACTAAGCTATGATGACTATGATATTAATAAGGATGATGATAAGAAGAGCTGGGAGGAGAGGAGGAAGACAAATATCTACTAGAGAAAAGATTTCAGGCCATAGAATATAGTGACTCACAACCCAATGAAAAAGGTATTTTCCTCTTTTTTCAACTAAATAAATTGATGCCCCAAGTGGGGAAGGCATACTGAGATCAAACTAGTTCTGACCTACGGGGTCCTGATGTGGCAACAAGGGTTGGGGGCAAGTGGCGTTCAGTTATAAATATGAAAAACTTGCATTCTAATTACATAAACAATAAGGAAAAAGTCACATCTCACCTGTTAAAACATGTAAAAAGGGGCCGCTCCAGGGTGCAGTTAATTCAGTGCCTTGGCATTTTCATGGTGGAGCCTGCTTTGTCATCCTCAAGTGTGTCTTTCTCCAGAAGTTTCCTTCCATAAGAGCCCAATTGGTGGTAGCAGTTACCCCAACTTATGATCCAGTCTTAGGAAAGAAATGAGACTGTCTTTTACTTATACATCATTTCAGAGTCAAGAAAACTTTTCCAGAAACCCCCTTGTGAGGAATTGATCCTGTTCAGGAGTAAATTCTCCTTTGCTGAGGAGTGGGTCCTGAATAAAGTCCTGGTTCTGGTCATAAGGAAAGTGGTGGCAATGACTTTGGGTGGGCAACTGTGAGTTCCTGCTAATTCATTTAAATTATTTGCCTGTCATTCAAGGACATCCTAGAATTACGGATGTTTCCCTAAAAACACTATTGTCCTTATGCCACTTGCTTTTTATAACTTATTCATTTACTCATCAACAAACAGTTTTTGAATTTCTTCTCTGGCTCAGATAGTGTTGTAAGAGAATGAAATTCATCAAAAGAATTCATAACTCAATGAGAGAGCTAGATATAGGTGGTAGCACTTACAGTAAGATACAGGGAATGCCTTTAATAGAGGCCAAAAAGATGCTGAGAGGAAACCATTTATGTTGGCCTATGGGATCAGGATTTGTCATGGTAGGGCTTTCTTCTCTTAGATTATGAAAGTTGCTCATGGGAAATCCTTGAATGAACCACTTGAGAAGAAGGACTGCATCTTCTTTGTTTTTTATTTTGGCCTGAATATACTGCTTTGATCATATAGCTGATGGTGTGGTAAGCAGAGATGAGCTAGATTAGGAAGACAAAAAACCTTCTAAAGCAAACCATCCATTGTGAATAACAAAGTGCAACAGTGTGGGGGCAGAGAACCTGGGCTTTAGAGTCACAACTGTAAGTGTTCAAGTTCAAAATTCACCCTTAATAGTCCTAATGTAGACCCACCATTACCTAGCCTTCATTTGTCAAATGAAAACCAAGTACTTATCCTCGTCAGGTTCTTAAGCAACTTAAACGGGATTTATAAATGTAAAGTGAGGGCTGACGGATGTGGCTCAGTGGTACAGTGCTTATCTGCCATGCCTGAGATCCTGGGTTTTATCTTTAGTGCCACAAAAGCAAACACAAAGTAGATAAATGTAAAGTGATCCACAAAGAATAAGCACTCAACGAATACTAGCTGTCATTATACTTAATAATGTAGTCTGCCTTCCCCCCCATCTAAGAATTCAATATCATTGGGTTATTTTTGAAGAAAATCCCATCTTTAAATCCTAACATTGCTGGCAGCTGGACATGAACCTTGCACATACTCTGTTTCATAGTATCTGAGATGAGAGTCATGGGGTTTCATTTCTAGGCCAATAGAAAAGGTTGAAGAGTTGCTAAATTTTCTCCACGAATGCCTGGTTTTTCTTAATTGATGAAGTCACCCTTGTCAACAGATCCGTTTTTGACTGAAATGACTAAATCTTCTCAGAGCTCATCTTGTAGACCTCTCCCCTTCCCTACCCAAACTGTAAAGTATCTTTAAGCTATCCGTGCACAGCTGGTCATGACAGCCACATGTCCAAGACTATATTTCCTCTAACTGGCTTCAGGGACCATTTTCTTGATAGTTTTTCTCTTTTTATTGGACTAGGTGCCATATTCCATTTTAAGAAGAACACAGGATTCCAGAGCATGCTGGGCTGGGTGGGGATGGCGTTCCTTACAAACAGAGCAGTGAGGATAGGGGAAATCCAGTTGCACGGAGGCCCCTGGTCTTATGTGTGGCTTGAAGAGATTGAGGATGCTGATGTGTTCTTTGGGGAGAGATTCACAGTTTGACAGGAAACATCTGCTTTAATCTGCTCCAACATCAACAAGGTGGATGTAGGAAACCTGTTGTTACTGTGTGGGTTCCATTTCTCAAGCCAGGGCTTGGCCCAAGATTGGGGCTGTTTGGACAAGCAGCACAATGTGGTCCCATTTGTCAAAATATGGACATAACAAGCAGCATTATTTGAGAATATCCTGTGGCTATTTTTCTACCTAAAGGGAATTGTTTTCTTTCCAAACCTGTCTGATTATCTTCACTTCTTTCTCTTTCCCCTTATGTCTTTTTCTCAGCACATTTTCATCCTGGGTTTCAATTACGAGTGTACACTTCTCAATTTTAATTCTACCACCATATTACGTCCTCTCATGAGTAAGAAAGATTCCCTGCTGTTGTGACTGTCAGCAAAACAAGATTGTCCCCAAGAATCTCAAAATATCTGGGCATACATACAGGACACACTCATACACTCACACACACGGACACCAAACCTTGAAAAACATTAGCTATACCTAGGGTATATCTACCTGCTGTTGTTATCATAAGAATCACTTACTTGGAATTAATTAAAGGTGTTATTTTAGTGAAAACTGCCTTGCTTTTCATTATGCGTAAAAGCAAAGTTGGTATCTGATGCTTAAATGTCGTCCCTGAAGAATTCAAAGAATTCTAAGTGTTCTTATATCAGTGCATCCATGATACCAATCATTTAAAAATTATTACATTACTAGTAAAGTGAGAAATGTAGATTTGCCACACTCAGGTCACCTTATTAGCTCCTCTAACGAAATGTTAGTGCCCATCATATCCTAGGAATTGTGAACAACTTAAGAGATATGGGAACTGGTGTCCTAAACACAAATTGCAGTCATATTCAGATAAAATCAAGGTCCTTTTCTCGTTCATTCTGATATAGGGCGGATTGATTAATGCAAAGAAATTGGAAAGGCCATGTCTTATATTTCCGGAGTCCTCTTGGACCCTCTAGTGAGATAAATTCAAGAGCTTCCAAGTTCTTTGTCCTTAGTCCTGACCATAGGGTCCAAATGAGACAATGAAAGTTTCTGTTACCAGTTACTTTCTCCTCTCTTCTGCCTGCTTCCCACTGAGTGACTTGATGGCACATGTGCTCCAGATGTTGGCCAGCGTGGACACAATCATTTCCTTTACCAACATCCTCTTCCCTAGTTGTGATGTCATCTGCCCAACACTGTTCTGTGCCAAATACCGTGCATAGTATGAAGGAAAGGTTCACTAGGAAGTGATAACTCACTTTCTGCCCTAGAGGATCTCATTGGTGCAGAAAGAGATACAGATAAGTAAGCAAATGATTTCAGAAATAATGGTTAAGTTACATCAGTAGCACAAAGAAGTGAAGAGTCAGCTTCCTGAGATTGGAGATCACTGTGAAGGGAAAGCTTCAGATAGGAGATGTTTGGAGAGTGTGTTGAAGGTCAGATAGATGGTTTGGAGAATAGGAGTTTGGTGTGTAGGAAAGAAAACTGGAGGAATATTCAAGGCAGTGGACAGCAGTCAGCAAAAGGATATAAGTGGCTGAGGTTCATTAGGAGACTGGTAAGCACAATCTTTGAGGAGTCATGGAGGTCCATATGCATAAACTAATGGTGGGTAATGATGCTCAAAGGATAACCAGGGACTGGGAAAAGAAGAACCACTGTGGTATGTTTTGAGTCTCTCCGGATCTTCTTACATTCCTTGCGGTCTGTTTGGCTTCCTGTCTCTTGACCTGCTGGTCATTCAGAGCCTAGCCTTGTGCAGTTCCTAGTTATTCCTCATATGCAGTAGTACCTCATATGCAGGTGGAAGACCTGGACCAGATCAAAGTATGAAGACCTAATGACAGGACTGGACTCTGCCTGCAGCCCTCAGGGAGAGGAACTGAGGTTGGTGCGCTGAGAGGTGATGTGATAGGAAACTCTGCAGCCAAAGGCTAGCAGGTAGGCATCCGACATGGCAAAGGGCTAGCAAGAAAATTCAAGTGAGAGCTTCGGAAGACACTTGACCACAGATGGGGAAATTCAAAACACAGCCTGGAACCCGGGAAGATCTTCTGAGTCATAGGAATGTGAACAGCTGAAATTGTGGCTTTGAACATGGATAGGTTTAGGACTGAAATTGACTTGGTATAGACACAACTCAAGTTCATTTTTTTCCATAAAATTTCCTCCACTTTCACCTGCTTGGAATTTATTGCTTCATCTTAGTTGCTGTAGAGAGCACTGTTTATACTTTTAGTAATTATTACATGCTTTGTTTTATAGTATTTTTATACAATTATGCCTAAACTCTTGATTATAAATTTGTTAAATTTATAAACAAATTATAAGTTTATTAAGGCAGGGCACCTCTTAATATATTATGCCTTAACATTATATATTGCTTTAAATGCTATCTAGACATAGCATACATAAATACACAAATACGTTTTTTGTTGAATTAAACTTAATTGAATTAGTCCTAACCTCTTTCAGAATTTAAATTGTATTTTCTAGAACCTATAAACGATTGCAGGAGATATCTATATTGTTGATGAGACTTTAAAATGGCAGTCAATTCCATTGTGGGCTTGTGTTTATTGAATGTCGTCCAAAGTCTAAGTGAGTGTTATGCTGGCAGTTCTGAAATAAGTTAGCCATGTATGGGAAGATGTAGAATCATAGGTATTCCTTCCACAAAGGCTCTGCTATCTGATTTTTGATTAGCCAATGATTTTGTACCATCTTCAGAACAGTGGTATAGTTTCCTCAAAAGAGTTGCACAGCAGTTAATTTCATAAAATAACAAAATTACTCATAATCATCAAGGGTAGAACACCCCTTTGGGATTCAGGTGAAGTGCTTTGGGTCGAAGGAGTCCATCTAAGAAGTTATGGGGTTCCTGCACCAGGACCTGATGTACAAATACTCCAGCTTCCTTGCCCCTTGTGGGAATCCTGAGGCATGTACCTTTGACTGGCTTCCAGAAGGGCTTAAGTTTCAGTCACCAATGGTGGTAACTGGCCTGAGAACCCAGTTTTCTTTCCTTCCTTGTCTTACTTCTCTTCTTTCCTATCTGTGTTCTCTTCACTGTTTTCTTCTCTGCCCAATCAATTTATGTGCAGTTGAATCTCCGCAGGATTCAAGTTATACTTATTCTCTTCCTTCTCATTTGGTGTGGAGATATTTTAAATCCCCAACAACTGGGGATCTGCATATGCAGATCTAATTACATGTGCCTGGCTTATGAAAGGAGGTATTGAGAAAAATTAAGTCCTGCGGTGAAACTTGCACAATTATAATAGTACAACTTTGAAATGTGCCAGCTCTGGGGCTTTATCTTGGTCGCTGTTGAGCAGCCAATCCCAAAGGGGTGTTCTACCCTTGATGATTATGAGTAATTTTGTTATTTTATGAAATTAACTGCTGTGCAACTCTTTTGAGGAAACAGACTTGATAAAGCTAGTGAAATATATATCTGCCACAGAGGGAATTTTATCTTCAAAAATGCTATTTCCTCTTCAGTTCTGAATGTTGACAGATGTTTTTCTTCCCTAAAGGGGTTCAGTAGGTTGGCTGGGAAACCAGGGTCAAATCCAGATGGAGGTGTAAAGACTGGCAAGCTCAGGTCCCATGAGAAGCCATCCTGCTGCTAAACCATCCTCCTGATAAGATCTCCACCCTCTGGGTCAGACCCAGGCCTGCTGGTCTCTCTAAGCCTGTCAGCAGCACAGCTACGTGCAGTAGGAATAGCTTTTAAGTTATGTTTAGCAGCAGGTCTCATGAAACAGATTTCCTTATCAAAATACAGTGAGACATGGTGATAGACCTCTACTGGGAAGCCCCTTCCTCAACGATGGGTTATGCTTTCAGCTTTAGGGCTAATCCTGCTAACAAGGCCCAGTGGAACTCTACACTTCCCTCTAGATCCCTGCCAGACCCAGGAGACCTTGGGAAAGAATCAGAGAGAGTCAGAGAAAGGAACTTGCTCTCCTGGGCTCTGGGGAACATGTGAAATGCTTGTGCCATGACTCCAGTAGTGGAAAATCTTGATCCATTTCACGGAACATTCAGTTACATATCCTCTCATTTCCATCATTCAGGGCAATATACAAAATATAGGATAGGCGTTTTAAGCTACAAAATTATATTGAGAAGTGAAAATAGTGTTGGAAAATACTACATTGCACACCTAATCAAGTAGGAAGAGACTAGAAAGCAGGTGAATGGTGCTAAATTCAGGTTCAACACCTGTGTTCAAAATTAATTTACTCTTCCTGAGGCCTGACTCCCTTTCCTGGTTGGCATGAAAGACCATCCTTTTGTGTCGCCATCCGAATTTTCTAGGATTTGATGGTATCTGCCAGAGTTTACAAAGGGCCAGGAAAAACCTGTTAGCTCTGCCTCAGTTGTACCATCTCTCTCCTCTGCCTGGCTTTCATTCCACCCTCTGCATCACAGAAACCTGACAGTAGCTGTTCCCTGCTGCTTAACTTCACTTGAAACACACAATTGCCAAAGTCCTCTCTGATACCACCCAGGAGCAAGGGAACTTAATTCTTCTGCCTTTGATCTCTCCCTTTTGCTCTGTTTTGGTCCTGACAGGAGCCAGAGTTGTTTTTTGAGGGGTCACTTGGGGCCTTTCTCAGTCTTCTTACTACCACCTGCTTGCATGATCCCATTTTGTGTTTACCGAGTTTGACCAAAGCTCACAAGCTTCTTTGAACTACAGGGACCCTATCTGCCTGCCAAACCAACACGACCCATTTCACTGGGCAGATCAAGTACAATGAATGCATTTTTATTTACCTCTGTGGACATGGGGAAAGGGGTCCTCTTAGAGTCTGTCCCATGGGGTTTCTCTTGCCTCCCATTCTGCTTCAGCATAAACAAAGGTACCCTTGGGCTCAGAAACTGACTCTTGCCTTGTGCTGAATTTTACAGACAAGTGGCATTATTTTTAGCTCACAGACCTTTTAGCTAACCTCCTGCAGTGGTGAGGGTGTGAGAGAGAAGTGCTGTGGAAATCAGACCCTGTCATTGATAGCTTGTCCTAAACTGAAAAGGCAATGGAAGAAAGGATGCTTTGTGTTCAAGAGAAAGAAAACGCCACTCCACAGTCTCCAGGCAGCCTTCTGTTTTGCTCACCTTGCTGTTTGGTGGGATGGCTCTCTGCTCTTAGTTGGCCTGTATTGTAAGGCTATGCATCGGAGAGCCCCCTTGCCTGCTTCAGTGGCCCCAGCAGCACCTAACTTAATCCCATCTGAGCCCAGGAGTGTCGGTTTTATCAGCTGGCTGCAGTGGGATTGCCAGACAATCAGCACTCTTTCACGGTCTTTCCTCCTTTCCTCAGGACCCCTCCTCCCTGGCTGCCAGCCTAACACTCCCCCCACCCCCCCCACATCACCCTTTGCTTTGGATGTCAGAGTCAGAGACTGAGGGAAAAAGGAGGAGGTATTGAGAGGCAAATTCAGAAGGTAAAATGATACTGTGAGGAACACTGCTAATAAGATCTTGTAAGCTTGTAGCTGATTGAAAAAAAGAGAATGTGGTAAGGATCAGGTGGCCTGTTTTTCAATGGTTGTAACTTTTAATACTTTACCAAGTGTCCCCTCCTTGCCCTATTTTATATAGAGAAATAAACCACTGCTTTAGTATTCTGACAGATTCATTTGGTTAAAAATAACATGCAATTGGTCTCAACTGCGTAGCTCACTATTATTGGTTAATTAGGAGTGAGATACAGGCACGGATGTATACATGCAGTTGCCTGAGGAAGAAGAGCAGAAGGTAATATGTTTTAAGTTGTGGATGTCTTTAAGTTGTAAACCTCTAAGATTGCTGGTGCTATTCAATGAATATGTAGAGTCCCCATCACTAGACATTCTATGGGCAAAAGCAAAACACAAAAAGCTTTAATGGTTAGCATCCAGACCAGCTTTGCTCTTCCTCGTTGCTATCTGCTACTAGTCAGATGTGTAGAGCAGGAGGGGCATTTTGGTTGGGAGTTAGTCAGGGGGAGGATTTGGCTGTGGTCAGAGTATGTGTTGCTTCAGATGGAGCTGAGGTGTTTTGAGGTTGCCGTGGAAGAAGCCATACTTGAGGGGAGCAAGGGAAGAGAGTAGGACTGGGGAGGACCCCACAGCTCTTCTGCAAATCACCCCAGAGACTTGACTTTGCTAGAAGCATTTCATGAAACAAGTATTTATCGCTGTTTACATAGCACTTAAATTCTCTCAGTCTGGCAGTGTCAATCAGTATGGAACCTTGCCTTTCCCTTTGCATATTCTTAGAGCCCAAACAGAACATTTTCATGGGAGAAATGACAAAAATCTCCTTGTCACACATACTGCAGGATTTGGATTGGATGGCTTTCCCCTCTTGTGAGAATTCCATCACAACTTAACCTGTTGAGAGGTCTGCCTCTTCCATTTTATAAAGAACTAAGTTTGCTAGAAGACTGTCTTTTGCAATTAGATTCCAATCAGATTTGAATGCTGCATATTGAACAGTGTGACTGCCTTTCACCTGTAAGTTCACTTAAGGATGCTTGTCAAGCAGGTGGGAAGTGCCTTGACTCCAATGTTTGGAGCTGTTGCTGCTTGTAGACCAAATCAGAGTGTCACCAAGAACTTTCTACAGATGTATGCCAAGAGAAGTCCCCACTATGTAATGGAACCACCTATTCTTTCTGTACTGATAGGGCCTGGCCTCATGTTGGGGCTCTTAAAGTCTCTAGAGTTATTACAGCACCAAACCCTTGAGGTGTGGTGGAGCCCAAGTATAGAATCAGAGCTGCTCTGTTGTCTGTGACTGTGAGGGTTGGAGGAACAGAATTAAATGACAGCTGAAAAAAAATCCTCTGGTTGTGATCTTGAGAGAAATGAAGAAAAGACCTCTTTGAATTCAAAGTAGGTCACAAGTTCACAGTCTCTCAAGAAATAAAAAGATGGCCCTGCTGAACTGGAACTGACTTACTCACAATGCACTCAAGTTAGATATGGGCACGGATCATGATGTGTGGCAGGAATATTAAATCAAATAAGGAGGTAAGAAGGTACTTCATAAGTTGTCATGCATGGATTATTGCTGCAATGAATTTCTTTAAAATGGGTAACCTGAAGAATAAAGAAACTGAGAGATGAGACCATTGCCTGTGATTAACTTGGTGTATTTTCACCTACTATTCTATGGTCAGATGTGGTACTTCAGTGCCTGTAGAGGCTACGAACTTACTCTGTACACTCATGACCTTCATGCATTCATGAGAAGGCAGGACATAGAGATACAGCTTTGGCGCTTGAACAATCCAGGACTTTGGATCTGATGTTTCCAGGCATTTGTTGAAGACTTAATTACTCCAAATTTCCTTGTTCATAAAATCAGAATGCTAGTACATGAATTGCTTCATATGGTGGTTGTAAAAACTAAAATAAAAATGTATGGATTGTTTTCAGTGTGCTTTGAAATGGTGAAGTATTATAGAAGTGTACACTATTATGATGATCACAGAAGTGTTGAGAGAAGTAACGCTAACTTGGGTTGCTTCCCCCATTGATGGTTTCTTCTTGGGAGGCAAGGCTGTTGTAATGTCAATAATGTGATGAGTGTGTGTGCACATGTGTACATGTGGGTACACGTGTCCATGTCAGTGAATATCGTGTGAGGAACAGGAAATTAGCTGCGTGTTGTTCACTTCCACTTTTATACACAGATCCATCCCCTGCCCTTCTCTTGTCCCAGCCTATAGCCAGCTTCTTTTTCTCGATCTTGACAATGTGGCAGGATCCTGATGTTGTTAAGCTCTGGGTGGTCTCACTGTCTTCTGCTTGGTTTCTTTGCTTTTCTGTCTTCTCAGTAGCTGATTCACCATATCAAATTCCTCCTGTTTGAAATACCTAGAGTTGATTCTGTTTTCCTAACTGGACCTGACTGATTTAAGATGTTTATTTTATAGATGGATATTAGATTAAGGCATGGTATGAACAATTTATAGAGAAGAAAGATAGTAAAGTATTTAACTTTATACTGTTTATAAAAGATACATCTGAAACAAAGTAATTCAGAATGGTTGAAAGTAAAAAGTTAGGCAAAGATATATAAAACATTATAAGAAAAAAAGACAGCAAAAATCAAGATAAAAATGTTTAATAAAGCAATGAAGAAAACTTACTGATTTTAAATAACTATCGTGAATATTTATTTATTGAATAATAACATCAGATATATAAAGATATGATTCTTAGATATAAAAAATTTAGGAACTTTATAAGTAATAAGAAACCTTACTAAAATTCTCACTTTTAACAGATCAAGTAAGAGGGAAAAAAGCCCCAATAACAATAAAATAAAGGTTTCTTGGCCTGAAAAAATGTTTAACAGCATTTGATTGGCTCCAAAATGTCTTTGTAGGGGGCTTTTAGGCATCACCATCTTTTTGGAAGGGAGTTGGATGACTTGTCTGTAAACTCCATTTTCATAAAAAGCACTTGGTATTTATTCTTGTTGAGTTATGTTAGTAGGAGGGAATTATGGGGTGGAGCTAAGTCGACCTCCCAGACCTCTTGGTAGCAGAACCTATCCTCAGGATTGCTACCTTGCTGGGGTGTTCACCTTACCCCATTCATTTAGAAGAGTAAAGGGTAAACATGTTGATGAGATAGTATCCCATTAAGAAAATAAGTAACATGACAATAGCATTCTGCAAGGACAACTAATCAGAATTTGGAAGAGTAAGTGGTGCCAGGGCTCCTGTGGAGATGATTTTAAGGAGCAGGACAGAACATCTTTGCCGAGTCACAATTTATATCAAGGATGAAATGAAGATGGAGACATTAGATTCTAGAAGGTCATTTCTTTTCCCATGTAGAGGCAGTCCTTGTGAAATAACACAAAGAGCAGACTCTCTTTCTCTTTCCCCCTCCCTCTTTCTCTTTCTGTTTCCATCTCTTTCTTTCTCTCTCTTTTGGGGGACTGCGCACCTTGAAAACCCTTGACCATTTCATGAATAATAAGAGACAACCCTGAGTGTTTCCCTTATGGGAAAACTGGGGCATGTATATTCACAACTCCACTTCCTTCTCTCATTTCCCTCCTTGCTGTGGGAGGAAAAGGGAGTGGACAGGGAAATGGGACGATATTAGACAGAATTTATCTAGATGAGGAAGGCTGGACTGAATTTGAGGAAGCTGAGTTTTACTTCCAAGTCCATCCAAGGGTCAGTACTACTGTGTCCCTTGGGAAAATAAGAAGCAGGCACCTTCTGTGACCACTCCTAACTTAATACCAGAATTCCTCTTCTCCCTTCTCCTTATCCATACCTCCCTCCCCTCCAGGCACTTCAGATCTCATGTGAACAAGGATGGAGAAGTATCTGGAAATTTTTCCTGTGAAGAGCTATTGACAAAACCTGAGATGTTTAGTGTAGAGATGACTCAACTTTGCATTTTCGACAAGTGTTTCTTGGAATACTACTTGTCCTAGTTCATTGGGGAAGCTTTAACAAACCACCATTTACAGAGTGGTTTATAAAGAGCAGAAATGTATTTCTTATGGTTCTGGAAGCTGGGAAGTCCATATCAAGATGTTGGTGGATTCATTGTCTGGTGGTGCCTGTTGCCTGGTTCATAGATGGTTCCTGTTTATTGTGTCCTTACATAAAAGTCAAGGGCAAGGCAGCTCTCTGGGGCCTCTCTTATAATGACATCAAGCCAGCTATTGCTGATAATGGGGAGATGTGAGATGTGATGGCTCTCAGTTGTTTGTGTATCATACAGGAAGTAGGCATTACTTTCACAGATACATCTTATATTCCTTAATGTACACAGAAGTGAAAACCAAGCTCATACTCTCAGAGGAGGTTTGCTGAGTTGAGATCAAAACCTGTCCTAAGCATTGTCCTATTTTTGAGTTAAGATGTCTAATTCCAGAAATATCTTTAATTTAGGATTGGTCAAAAACTGGATATTTTAATTATTCTTTCTGGGTTTTTTTTTGGGCTTGGTGTGTGTGAGGAAAGGCATCTTGAAGCAATTGTGATCATTGGCCAACAATCATAAAGTTAAATGTAAAAAGTAGAACCCAAATTTGTACAGCTACTATGATTGGCTCCTTATATATAAGGGAAGATCAGAAAAGAGCTAAAACAATTACATATATGTATAAGGATGATGAAGGTTGTGAGTTTCCTTTATGTATTTTCTTACTAGACATTCACAGTCACCCTGGGAAGTAGATAGGATGATTGTGACTGTTTTTAATGCATGAGGACTTGGAGTTCAGGAGTATACATGACTTACCTGAGGCCAGAGTTGAAAACTTAAAACACAAGAAAGACATCTGATCTCAAATTCCTTCTTTCCATTATACTTTTTGCCTCCAGAGAATGAAAGGGGTAACTACTACAAATTAAAAAAAAATATATATATATATAGCTAGAATAGCATCAAAAAAGTTTGACACACCTAGTAACAACGAGCATCACCACAACAATAAACTTAGCCAAGAAGCAGGAGACATTACTTTTTTATTTAAAACTGAAAGTCAGGAGGGTGTGGGACCTAGTCTGTTTTCAATACAAATTCACTGTGATCTCAGCTTAAGAAAGTCACTGGGTCATCTATGTTACTTTTTGTACCCTGGGTTTCCTTACAGTGAAAGTTCAAATTTTTGTCAATTTATTAATCAGCAAAAATTAATGAGGTGTTATCATGTTTGTACCATGATTTATTAGGTCTTACACTAGTGATAGACATTTAAATGGTTTACAGTTGTTGCCTATTATAATACTTAGTGATAAACATCGTGGCACATTTAGGATTTTCTCTTCTGGTTTTTTTTTTTAAACCAGTTTCTCTGGGATTAGTTCCAAAAGAGAGATTACAGAGTCAAAGTGAATGACTTTTTTTTTTTTTTAATCTATGCTGTCTTTTGAGCTTTCTACTTCAATCCAAATATCCCTTCCATTGGAAAGCTTCCTAGAATGTCACAGAGTGCTTAAATGCCCTCTTGAAGGCAGCCAGGAAGACTCAGAATTGATATTTGGTGGTCGTATGTCCATCTTTAGGCCCCTGGATTGCAAGCTTCTCAGGGCACCCTGAGAATCATCCTTGCACCCTAGCATGGACTGACTGGTCACAAGAGCTCAATGAGTCATGACTCAGCGGCAGGAAACTGGAGAGAGCTAATACCTGATAGGTTCCTTATTGTCACCTAACTTGTCAAGATAGTCATTCATCAAAGAGTTATTAAAGGTTCTAGGCACTGATGCTAGAAACTGAAGGCAGGCAAATGTGACCCTAGGCCTCAGCACCCTAACAAGCCAAACCCCCACCGGCAGCAGCAGACCTTAGTCTTGGATCTGTGAATTCCTTGAGAAGGAGTTCAAGGATAGATCTGACTCAAGTCATGTAATGCGATGGCAGGGAAGGCCTTTGCTCCACTCAAACATTTTAATCATCCATCCACTAATTATCTGTCATTCTGCAACACAGATCACGTTTCAGAGATGGAGCTAACAGAAGGAGCCTCTGCTATGTTGTTTGATAACCATTTCCTGTGTCAAAGAACCCAAACTCTGCATGAAAACCAGGATATGTGAACAGAGTTCTTTGACACAGTAGGCCTGGGGAAGATTTCCAAATTCGCTTTGGAGCAGAAATTCCCCTTTTGAGTCTATGGATCATCATAAGGTCCCCTGCTGTAGGCATGGATGCTGGGGCATGGGGTGGGGTTAGTGTGGCCAATTCAGGAAGGATCTGAGTTCTGAGCTTTTGACTTGTATATTAATAAATGTTTCTAAATATTATGTTTCCTATTTGCCTAGTGCTGCATAATTTGATAAAGGGAGTAGAAATTGGGCAAATCATTCTGAAAAGGGGCGTAGAAGGTTTTCTTTGGCTTCACAACTCTGTGTTGTTTTGCAACCAGGTCCTTGGGAGCCTGTGTAATTTATTGTTTATTGGATGGAAACCAGTCTTAGGTCTATCATGAAGCCTCCTGTAGTGCTGGCTTACCCTGAATTCCGAGGGCAGAGATTATCCAGCAGGGAAGCTCTGCTCTAGACTTCTAATGACTTCTTTCTGTAGAAGCCCTCAGAGCACTCTCACAAGTTTCTCAGGCTCCACATTGTTTTATGTTGAACATTGTACTTTTGAACAAAGACTCAGAGTTCTCTTTATGAGTTAGAATGCTGTGGCTTTCCTTTTATAATTCTCTACTACTTTACATGAGTATTAATGATATGTAAGTTTTAAATGTCAAGTGGGAGATAGATCTATCACAGTTGCGTAGCATAGGATATTGATTACAGTTTTATATGTGCACATGTAGTTACCAGTTTGGGAGGTGTTTGATTTATTTTCAGTCACCTATAGGTGGTTTCATTATTGCAAGAATATATTGATGAGCAAATTATTTCTGACTTGTTCATTTTGGCCTCTATTTCAAAAGTGCCTGGGTATATTTCTTTCTTTGCCTTTGTTGACTGACTTTCAAACAGACAGGCTAATGCCTGTTTCCCCTGAGCCAAGATCACATATTGTGTTTCAGCTGTAAGCTAAATTGCCTGTCAGAAATATGGAAATATATATCTGGAGTTTATAATTCTGTACGGAATCAGGATTTCTAGGAGTGCCTGTTAGAGGAAACCCTGCTCTGTGCCTCTCATGTCTTAATGTTAGTTCTTAGTGTTAACTCAGAGCAGCTGCTAGAGTTCCAGTTGTCCTGAAGTTGCCATCTCTATCTCTCACATTGTACAATTTCCTATGTACATGCATTCAGTGACACCTATGGAATTTCTTGGAGTATTCGTGTCTAGGAGAATGCTCCCCATAATTCAGATTTCATGCATACAAGTATCTCATGCATAACTGCCTTTCATACTTGTCCTTGAGCAACAGCTCTGTATGAACTTGAACTGGGGAGATGGTGTTGATGGTGCAATGCTAGATTTGAACATTAGCTCTTCTGTGACTTACTAGTTGGGTGAGCTTGGACAAATATTTGAAACTTTTGGTTCTTTGCTTTCCTCACCTGTAAAATGGAGATTGAAACAGTCTTGCTGTTATCTTCCTGTGGTCCAAGATATGTGGATGGAATACTGTCAGCGCTGCTCCAGTAAAGATAACAAATCATGAGGAGTATGCCAGTCTTGTTGTAAACAGTGTATGAAATGATACACCAAAGCATTTAGAACAGTCCCTAGCACACAATCAGCTTTTAGAATGCACTGGTGCCCTTATCATCATAGAACTCTCAAGAAAAGATTGCTTCTCTGCCTTTGAGATGGGACAGAGCTCAATATTACCCCAGAGCAATGCCCATTGTGGGAGCTTTTCTTTTTAATCCTATATTTACAAAGCAGTAAATACAGATAGGTGTTAAAAATAATCAACTAACTGGCCAGGCATGGTAGCTCATGCCTGTAGTTCCAGCTATTTGGAAAGTGGACATTAGGAGGACTGTAGTTCAAGGCCAGCCTGGGCAAAAAGTTAGTGAGACCCAACCTCAATCAATAAGCTGGGTAGGTTGGTATCTGCTTGTAGGAGGCTGTAGGTAAGAGATTCATAGTCTGAGGCTGGCCCCTGGCCAAAACATGAGACCCTAGCTGGAAAATAACTAAAACCAAAAAGGAATGGGGTGTGGGTCAAGTGGTAGTCCACCTGTCTAGCAAGCATGAGGCCCAACTAACTAACTTATCAACCACCACCACCAAAATCAATCCAAGTTCTAAAGCAAGAGCGTGACAATGATATTTATCACTAACACAAAGTTCATAAAACAAAATTTCATATCAAAAAGCCAATTCAAACTTCCAGCTAACATTTTCACTTCAGAATTGTTCATTGCTCTTATATTCTCCGAAAGACAGAAACTCACCGACGGTGGTCTTTGTCAATGTTTTTGAAAGTCGAATGAAACAAGTATACTTTGGGATGAAACAGACTTTATGTGAAAGGAAGTGTGAAAAACTTCCTTTGTACAATTTTTTGTTGGTCCCTGCCAGCTGCACCATCTTGGACTGCAACACATATTTTATTTGTCCCAACATCTGGAGAACAAGCTACAGTTTTTCTTTGGCCTCAGTCTTGGAGTTTAACAGCTATTATTGTAGAAATCTTTCTGAGAGGTAATGTTTGTTATTGCAATCTAAGACAGTTTCCTTTTCTTCCTGACTTCCACAATCATCCTTTGGACAACAGCCATATATGGGCTTGAGCCTCACAGTTCCCTGTTGCACAGGGAATAATGCCAGGGAACTGCAGTAAGACTCAGTTTTTGTGTTGCTGGGAGGAAGAAGATCTGGGTATCTGAGATTGGCTATATTTTCTTAACACCTTAGGGCTTTGTTTGAAATGCAAAACCTAATTTTAAAAACCCTATTGCTATCTTCAGATTTGTTATTTGAAATTTAGGGACACCCTGAAAATAAGCATATATTATTGAAAGACCTCTGAAAATGAATGCTTTGGGAAATGTATAGCTTCCATTTGCCTTCTCTTTTGTTTTGAAACTTAACCATGGGATATTTGGGACCTAAACAGCTCTGTGTCTTATGTGTAGCTAAATAAATGCATTTCATGCTTTTCTCTTCCAGAATGTTTATTCTATTCAAATAAACTCAACTTACAGATGTACTGTTATTTAAAATTATATCATTAACTAAAAATGTATCATTAACATAAAAAGAATAACTCAGAGCAAAACTAGAAGAGCATTTATATAATCTTTGTACTTCCCTCACTGATCTTCGGATTTTCTTTTTCTCCCATTTAATTCTGATTTTTTCCAGCTCGAGGATGTTAAACTCTTCCATGAAGTTTTCTGGATATTGCTTTTAATGTGGAGTCTTGTAGCCATTTTTTTCCAGGTATAAAAATGACTTTAACTTCCCCCCTCTTAAGGGAAATATCAGATTTCCTTTTCTGTACCTCTCAATATGTGTATATTTGTTCTCCATACCTTATCTTTTCTGATCAGAAGCAAAGACCAATAAAAAGTATTAAAACTTTCAGGTAATTATTCTTTTTAAAATTAGGTTGTTTTCCTACTTAATTCTTTCTTTGAACCTACATTGTCTTTTGAAATTAGAACACTCATCATAATATGTATTAACTGCTTAAAATTTTCTCAATAAGATATCCTCAACAACTAGTTTAACATGCTGGTCTCTTTCAAAATCCCTTTTATGAGCACCAGACCTGCCTTTTTCCCTAGAATACACACAACCTGAATAAATCTTGGGCCTTTTGGGACCAAGTCTCAGGACAGTGTGACATTTAAAGAAGCAACTAAAGCAGACAAAAGGAGCTGCTAAGTTTTGCTTCCAGTTCTCAGAGCACAACAAAGGAACCCATTTCACGGATTCTGGCCACATTGCTTAAGATCCTTCTTCCATTTCCATGCTGCTAGAGCCCACGCACAGCTCTCATTCTCTAATTACCTCTTCCCTCTCCATTTTTGACCTCTAGTCCTACTTCTATCTTGCCATTGTCCTGATTCTGTATCTCAGGAACCCAGGAGTCAAGCTAGCAAGATAAAGTCTCTTTAGAGGGTAGGCAAAGGGGAGAAGCTGAACAGGCAAAGAAAAATCTATCTGTATTGGGAGTGGAGGCCTGGGAGGTTTGGAGTGAGGCTAGGAATACTGCAAATAAGAATAAATTTTGTCTCTGTCACACAAGCACTTTTACAAAGATCACAAGGATTTAATGCAGCTATTAAAGATCTTGTTTTACTTAGCTTGGGTTAAACTTTCCAGAACAGGCCACCTGTCCACAGTTCTCAAAACCACTAGCAAAGGAGTGTATGTTTAGAGAAACCTCAAACAATAAATTTAGAATCTTCTAGAGTTATAAGAGCTAGAGGGCCAAAACATACTCTTAAGAATCTTAATCTATTCCATCTAATAAGGATGACGGATTTGCCTGGGCCCTGTGCTATGGTTTTTCAGAATTTCTGTGTAGCAGTAGCAGCTGGCTAGAAGGGGATTGCCGAGGAGAGCATAACTTGGGTCTGATGGTGAGAATATCATTTTCCCCAGCAGGGAATAGGCTGATGGGAGATCAGTGCAATGCCAAAGCCTCTGCTGTCCGGTCTACACTGGAGCGCCCACCACTCGTGTGCGCGGTCTGCAGACCACGGATCTTTTTTTCATGTACTCCGCTTCACGGAACTTGGATTATTTTATGATCTTGTGCAGTTCTTTTGGCTGTGTTACTTTTTGATCCTAAAAGTCCCTTTTCCTATACATAACCAATATGGACAGCGGAATGTGGGTTTCCAGGCATCACATGTGCACATCTGCACGCATGCATACACACAGGCACACATACGGAGTTTTAATTTGTTTTTAAAACAAACAAAAAATGAGGTCATACTCACTCTTTGATCTGAGATTTGCCTTCTCCACTTTGCAGTTTGTCGTGAAGATGCTTGTCAGGGCATTTAACGGCACCGTATTCTTTTTAACAGCTCTTGTATTCCTTTGCACCATCATGGCATCTTGTACTCAAAATGGCTTTATTGTTGGACAAGTCTGCACTCCACAGATAGCAGCAGTGAGCATCCTGGTGCAGGTCATTTTTCTATAGTGGCCTTACTATTTCTACACTATTAATTTCTAAAATTATGATTTTAAGATCAAAGAGATGCTTTTGATATTTTGATGGTCGCTGCTATGTTCTTATGCCCTAAAGAAACACATTTACCCCGAAGGCAAATGTTCTGGTCTGACTTTGTAGCTATCTAGTTGGACACTTGGGGCAGGCTGCTGGGACCCTCTGTGAGATGAGGGAATTGGGGCAGGAGGTGACTCCTGAGCACCAACGGCCCTGGAATCTTTATGTGTACAAATCGATATGGTCCAATTTCAGAGAAACGACATGAAAATCCTCTCTTTGAAAGATGGCTGAGAGCAGAGCTAATTTAAGCTCCTTCTGATTTAGCCTTGATTAGTAAACAAATCCATTAACCCTCCTGGAAGATTCTTTTGAGACATTCAAGCTGTGAATCTTTCTTCCAGAGCTTTTGAAGCTGAGAGCCACTGCGCCAGCTTGTGTTTGTTTTGTCCGATTCCAATCAGTTTGATGACTGTGTGTTTATGCGTGTTCTTAAATGTTCCCCAGTACTTGGACAGGGCACGTTTAACCTGTTGGCCAATGAACAGATTTGGTTTTAATCAAGCTCCAAGTCAGATACAGCACTCATGTGATAGTGATCTTTCATTTAAAGGGCATGTTTTGCTCACTGAACCTTGTAAAAAATCAAATACATAAATAAAATGAAGAAGTTGGGGAAAATGCTGGTTTGGTTTATTTCAGCCTTCTGCTTATTAAGGGATCAGGGCCAAAAGGAGGAGAAAGTAGGATGATGGGGATTTTATTCCATACTGTACTTAGCAGAATGAGTCTGCAGATAGCTGGGACTGTTTGCTATAAAATATAGCACTCCCTGCTTACATGGATGGTATGATCCAAGACCCAAACTGGGTGCTTAAAACCATGGATAGTACTGAATCTTGTATATGCTATTGTTTTTCCTGTGCATACATACCTATGATAAAATTTAATTTATAAATTAGGCACAGAAAGGGAAGCTAACAGCAATTATTATAAAATAGAGTTGTTATAACAATTGAATGTCACTGCACTTTGAGGGCATTATTAAATAAATAAGGGTCACTTGAACTCAAGTATACTGAGATACTGCAATAGTTAGTATGATAGCCAACATGGACACTTGGTGAATGACAGGCAGGTAGTATATACAGCATGGATACACTGAGCAAAGGGATGATTTTCATCCTGTAATAGAACAGCATGAGACTTCATGCTACTCAGAATGTCATACAATTTAAAATTTATGAATTAGTTCCTGAACTTTGTGGTTGACATTGTTAGGCTGTGGTTGATCTGAATCTGAAACTGGGTAAGGTGTATACTATTCAACAGTTCCCAAGAGATCCTCAAGGAAACAATCATGGTTTAACACAGCAAATATCAAAGTACAGATTTGAATCTGTTTGAACCAATATAGAATTTTGCATTGACAGAGTGCTTTTATACCTATCATACAAAGCATTACTTGTAAATCACTTTTTGTGCCTAGTAAGACAAAGGTTGTGAAATCTGATGTTAGAATTTTGGACTCTACAGTATGTGGGGTCCTAACCAGGGTGACTATACCTTACAAGTGAATTATTACTACGTGTGGTTAAGGTATCAAAGAATGGTATTAATATAAAGTAAGTTGGAATTAATTGAAAATTATCTCTGCTGAGTGTGATGGTGCGCAATCTCAAGGATAGAAATTACACGCACACATGCACACCTATGCACACCAAAATTATTTTGTAAAAATGCTAACAGTTTCTGTTTGAACCAAAAATAGCAAACTGATACCCTGGAATTTCACTTTTGAGTAATTTTATTAGCATTTAACAACAGGGAGATTTCATATAAAAATTCAGATTGTTATGTTATTGAAAAATTGCAATTCTGGCACTAGTGGGCCTGCATTGCCCCACAATTCAGCAATAATTGTCTGAACCCTTTAGACATTAAAAGTATAAGAGGAGAGTGCTCCCAACAACTCTTCTTTAGTAAACTCAAAACTTAACGAAATGAACCAATTCTTGAAAAACACAACTAAACACTCACCCAAGATAAGATTGATAAGTTGAATATTTCTGTGACTGTTAAAAAAATTGAACAACAGTTTCAAACTCTCAAAACAGAAAATTCCAAGTGCAGATAGATGCCCTGATAAATTATTCCAAACATAAAAAAATTATACATAATCCCTTCCAGAAAATAGAAGTGATGGAACACTTCTCAAGACAGTTCATGAGGCCAACATTACCTGTCACTAAAGACCAAAGATGGTACAAAAAAAGGAAAATGTAGACCAATATGCTTATAAACATGGTTTTAAAAATCCTTTACAAAATATTAACGTAATAAATCTCATGGCATATGAAAAGAAATGTTTCCTATGTACGAATGGCATGCTTGGTGACATGGAAAAATCTCAAGTAATCCACAACCCCCCTGTAGAGCTAAGGAAGGTCAGAGTACAAAGTCAGCATTCAAAGTGAATTGTAGTTGTGTGCACTATCAGTGTTCATCTGGGAACCAAGATGACTAGAGCAGTATTATTTACAATTGCTCAATAATGAAATACTTAGCTACAAATCTAATAAGATACTTACACTATCTGCAAGCTGAAAACTATAAAACTGTAGTTAAAAAAATCAAAGAATACCTAGATGGAGAGACAGTCCGTGTCCGTGGGTTAGAAGACAACACAGTAAAGATGTCACTTATCTTCAAATTGATCTATAGTTTTAACAAAATTCAATCAAAATTCTCACAGGATTTTAATAGATATAAACAAAATGATTGTAAACTGCATATTGTAAAGCAAAAGAGTAGAATAGACGAAACCATTTTGAAAAAGAAGACAGCTGAGGATGTCACTCAGTGGTAGTGTGCTTGTCTAGCATGTATGAGGCCCTGAGTTTGATCCTCAGCACCACACACACACACACACACAAGAAAATCTTTTTAAAAAAATCTTAAGAAAGCTAGAAGAATTGAATCATATTTTCTGATTGGCAGAAAGCAATGTAGTATTGGCAAAGGGATAGACATATAGATCAAGAAACAGAATAGAGAGTTCAGAAACTTAAATAAATATTGCCAGTTGGTTTTTGGCAATGGTGCTAAAGCAATTAGTAGGAGAAAGTATCATGTTTTCGACATAGAAGATGAGTTGTAACAGTTAATCAAATTAAGATTGTGCAGAAGATTTGAACAAACACTTGCTAAATAACCACATGAAAAGACATTGTACATCATTAACCTTAGCAGATGCGAATGGAACCTACTATATAACTATTAGAACAGCTAAAATAAAAATTACTGCTAATGTTAAGTGCTGCTAGGATCCACATTATCAGGGTCTCTCCCCCAGTGTTGGTGGGAATGCAAATAGGACACAAGGCCACTTTGGGAAACAGCTTGTGAATTGTTGATAAAGTTAAACAGATGTTAGCCATATGATCCCTGTAATCTCATACCTATGTATGTAGCTTACAGAATTAAAATCTTATATTCACACAAAACCTGGACACAAATATTTCTAACAGCCCTATTCATATTGGCTTCAAACCAGAAACAGCTCAACGTCACTCAATAGGTGAATGAGTAAACAAATCATGTTACGTCCTCCACAATAAACTGGACTGTGATATATCCAAGTTGGATGAATCTCACAGGATTTGGCTCAGTGAAAAGTACCTGACTCAAATGTCACATAATGCATGAGTTCATTCATATCATGTTCAGACAGACAAAACTATAGAGGCAGAAACAGAGCGGTGCTAGGGGATTGGGGACAGGTATGACTGCACAAGGGAGTTTCTGGGGGTGATGGAAGTGTCTGTGTTCTGATTGTGGTGCTAGATGCATGAATCTACAGCTATGCCAAAATTCACAATGCAAAGCACATCAAAAAATCAGTTTCACTGTAGATTAATTTTAAGGCTTTCCTGCTAATGCTAATCTGCTGTGTGAACTGTGCAGATTCACCTTAACCTGGACAGTTACTGATGACGGACCTCTTTAACAAGCGTTTTGACCCTGTCCTTCAAAAAATTAGAACTTCTTTTGAAAGTCATAGTGAATAGTAAGTAAACCTGCCGCAAGAGTCATGCAGTCATTTCAAAGCAAAAGCAGTAGAGTGTCTGAAAGTTCACCATGCTGCCAAATCAAACAGAAAACACAAATATTTGTATAGCTTTGTAACAAAAGAGCAAATGGGTTTTGGCAGAAAGACCTCTTAATGGTAATTGTGGCTTTAAAATAACCGAGCCTTGCTCCCATTATGTGGAAATTGCATGCAGATGTACTGTATGTCAGAGACCGTGGTGCTGTCCCAGAGAGCTGAAATTAAAGATAAAGCTCATACTAATAAGGAGGACAATCTGTCTACACATGCAGATGTGGCAGAGCCCAGTGACTCTTTGGCACTGGATCTTGAGGGGACTGCATGTGCTATTTTGCATTTGTGGGTTCATGGAATGTTTCTGTTTTCACAGGTAGTATCTTAAACCTTTTAGTTCAGAGGTGGTATGTTTTGGAATCAAAGGCAGAAATGCTGGGCCATTTGGAATGACGACAGTGGTAGTATTGAGGGGACTAAGTTTTCCAAAACCACTCAACCTGTCCCACCCAAACGCAAAGTCCTAATCCTCTCTGCTTCCAAAAGAGAGCGATTTAACCACTACTTCCCTTTCTATCAGCCTGGATCAAATGCTTGCCCGAGTTATGAGGGCAAGGAAGCAGGGGTCAAGTTGGGTTCTTGGGATGCAAGTAACAAGACCAAATTTAAGTTACTTAAAAGGAATGCAATGGAGGGATAAGGAGTAAGTCTCACAAGCAATGGAAAAGCTTGTCTCCAAAACAATAGGTGGCAGACATTGAGTATGGGCAGTCTCATCAGAGAACTGCCTTCCAGATTGAGGAAGAAGCATAGTTCATTGCTGCCATTTCCACTTCACTCAAGACTCAGCAGTTCCTCAGTACAGCTTGAGTCACATGTCCACCCCTTGGCCACAGAAGAGATCATCTTGAGTGACATGCAGTAGGCAAGGGAGAAGTTCTATAAAAGTAACCAAATGTCTGTTTCCTTAGGCAGAAGGTGGTACTGGACAGACAGAAACAACAGCTACGAGAGCACCCTGGTGATCAACATTTTAAACTGAACAGCACTGTAGGGTGTTTGGATAGGTATGGGTGGGGTGCTGGAAAGTGTTGAGTATTGTGGTAGAAAGTGCTAGGATCTAGACCTAGACCAGAATTCCCTCAGGGTTCTGCCATAAGTGGTCAAGAAGACTCAGGGAAGTCTTCTTCCCTGGGCCTCTGCTTTTCTCATCAAAAGATTGAGGAGGCTGCACTGGCTGTTCCCTAAGACCCCTGATATGGTCTGGATACTGTTTGAGTGTGACCTGCAGAGATTTGTGTGCTAGAAGCTTGTGTGTCCTCAGTGTGGTATTGTTGAGGTGGTGGAAACTTCAAGAGGGAATATAATTAGGTCATGAGGTCACCATCTTCAGAATGGATTAAGACTGGTCCTATGGGACTGGAAGAATTAGAGGGAGCTGACATTTTCCCCCAATCTCTTTTCCACCCTTATGAGGCCATCTTCCCTGAGGCCCTCACCAGAGCCAAGCAGAAGCTGGTGTATGGTCTTGAACTTCCAGAACTGTGAGTTAAATAACCTCTCTTATTTACAAAAGTACCCAGCCTCAGGTATTCTGTTTTAACAACAGAAAATGGATTAAGACAATCTGGTTTTGATACAAATTTTAAGAGAAGTACACTTTGAGGTCAAGGCCATGACTTATATTCCTTAGCTTAGCTTGGTATAGGTCTTGCAGGTCCTGCATTAAACTTATCATCTTTTTTTCAGTTTTAGTGCTTTTGGCAGTGAGTTAGGTAGATGGAGAAGTTTTTGTAAAAATACAGATTACAAAGCTCTACTTCACAGACCCTGATCCAGTCATTCTCAGTGGAGCCCGAGAATCTGCACTTTAAATAAGATTGTTAGGTAATTTTTATTCAGGCTCTAAAGACTGAAGTCCTACACATTACCTGTTTGGTTCCCAATATGTAGAAGGGAAGCCCCTCAGGTGGAAGTGTTTAAAATTGAACAAATGAGCACGCCCTTGCAAAGCTTCCTCCTCAGTCCCCCTAGAGAGTGTCGGGATACTTGGGTAGTGGGGGCTCCATTGCCTGTGTGTTAAAACCCAGCAACCCAGGGGTTCTGCATTCTCTCCTAACACCTATTCTTTCTGCTTCAAAGGGAGCCATGTCCTGAAGCTGAGAGGTAGAGTCTACCATGAGTGCCTGTAGAGCTTTCCTTGTTGTTCCCATTATATAAGAATCTGAAATGGAACCTTTGTATGTGTGGACCCGTGTTTGGACACAGCCACGTCTGATTTAGTAAATTTTTGCTTTTAAGATGTTGAACCTCCAAGTTAAACTTTCACATTGAACACATCTCACTTAAGGAATTACATGAAAAGACATGTTTTCTTTTTTTTTTTTAGCATCATTATTTGTAATGTACTGTCTATCTGGGATCCCAATTGCTTTTAAAAATGATTCAGTTTCACATTGAGCTGCTTCTTACCTTCATGTAATTTGCAAGTGGTGAAGGAATATGTATAATATATAAAAAACGTCCCAGTCTTTCTCTGTCCATTAGCTTGTAAATGCAACATTAAAATATGGAGTGGATGCCCAAAGGTCCCTGGGTTTTTGATACATGATAGAAAAATTTGGTCATTTGACCTAGTATGCCCTTCAAATAAATTCAGAACCCGGAACAAAAGAATGTGAATTATCACAAGGGTGAAGATAGTTTAAATAATGACATAACTTATACTTGGTTACACCCAAGAAATCCATTTGTGTATTAAATTAAGATAATAAAGAGTAATTAAAGTAACAATTCAAGGAGAACATTTTCAGTGTGTGAAATAACTGCGGGTATTATATGATTTACAGTGTACAAAGCATTTTACCATACATTCTCATTGATACATTCCCCACCCCCACCTTGTTTTTATTGGCTACAATCTTAGGATAGAGATTGGATGGGAAATTTGGTCTCTAACCTCTCAGTACATGGCTAAGGGCCTTTAGAGATAAGTGCTCTTCGTAGTGGACTGGTCCTTTGTCCCCTTTCTGTGTTCTATTTAAAATGAAATTGTTTTTTCTTTTCAGATGCTTAATTGGCTGTGTGTGCCACATGTGTCTGTGCGAGTCTCTGTTTATGTGAATCTGTGTGTATGCATGTGTGTGTCTCTGTGTGCATATATATGTGTGTCTATGTGTGTGTGTATCTGTGTATTTAATGGGGAAATAAAGGCAAGAGTGGGTGGGAGTAATTTTATGAAGGATTAATCTTAAAAATCTTATTCTTCTTTCCTTTTCACTTTTTCCAGTGCATGGGGGACCTCTACATATTCTTTGGCTTTGAAGCAGTTCCTACTCGAGAGAGGAACAAAAGTGTTTATTCTTCATAGTTAAAGGCAAACAACTCATCAAGTCTGTATTCTCTTCCACTTGGCCTTGTAAGTCATTTGCCAGCAGGATGAGCTTTCTATCTTCTGGGGTGAACCACCCCTGCATCTCTTGATCTGCAATCCTCTGTGCCTTTGCTTCATAAATTAGAAGGGAGGATGCCATTGTAATACTTGACCATATAAGGGGGGAGAGAGGCCCAGCTGTGATTTAGCTGCCCTCATGTCAGAACTGTATATACACTGGAGGCCTTTTAAGGAAACAGGGTGCGTGCAGGCAAAGCATCCCGAGGCAGTCCATCCATTTTCTTTGCTACTGCAGAGTTGGTGCCTGCAAGCTGTGTCGCTGTGAAGTATAAATCACAGGGGGTTTCTGGCGCCAGTCTCTAAGGAGGACAACTTCAGAGACCAAGCTCACTGCTGAATCAGTCGCATTTTACTTTCACTAACAGTCCATCTCACAGCTTGACTTTCTGACTTTTAGCAAAAATGTCACAAGTTCCACATTCTGACCCTCTCTTGGGCATTCCCCCTCTCTGTTATGAACTATTATGATGGTGGCAGTGAAGTGACGCCTACCTTCTTAAGGCTTCAGATTAGTAACATTTGTTTCTGTAGAGTGAGGTCTCAAATTCAGAGAGAGGGAGTTGGTTTGAACTACAGAACTTTCTCTTACTAACTCTGAGCTCTCAGGAAAGTCATGTAATCTTTGTGAGACTCAGTGTTCTCAACTAAAAATGAGAAGATAAACAGAATAAAATGCATGCAAAGTGTTTAGCGCAGTACTGCGCATATGGTAAGTGTTTGATACATGTTAGCTGGTATGGTTATTACTATTAACAGCTGGAAGAGAGCTGTAGTTTTGGGATTTGTAGGAAGTATTTTCTATAACTTCACTGTTCCTCATCTAGCATCCTTTTTACAAACAGATTTTCTTTCAGAGCAAAACACATCCAGAAATAGTCTTAACGTCCCTGAAGAATGTCTTGGCGTGACTCGGTGTACAGAAAATGGGATCATGCAAGACAAAGTCTGAATCCCCACCAGGCCACTTTTCAGTTTATGGAACTGGACAAACTATTTAATCTCTTAGTACCTTAGTTTTGTAGTCTGTGATCTGATGATAATAGTTATTTAAATTCAGGCACTTTGGTTGCCAGGGGCAAAAACAAATCAAATTAGAGCAGGAACAAATAAGTGGTTTATTTCAAACCTATAGGGATTTCACTGAAATAGACTATGGCTTATTTCACAAGCTGGGGAAGAAGGAAGAGAAAAAGGGGCCTCAGGGGGAAGGAGGCACTTCCACTTGTAGGCAGATAGATTGTCTTCCTTGGCTGTATCTCATGCTAGACATACTTCCAACTTTGAACTCCACCTCCTTGAGCTATAGTCCACAGTTAGACAAAAGTCCTAAGGATAGGCCAAAATGGCAGAAATGTGACAGCATGTGGCCTGGAATACCTCGTCCACTGTATTATGGGACAGGTGCAGTGGGCATGACACTGCCACTAGGGCACCAAGTAGCTGAATCATCCAAATCAAGGGATTGTTTGGGAGGCACTTCGGGAAGCCTGCGTGTGGCTTCCCCCAAGGCCCCTGCACCTGTGTGCCAAGGTCTGCTTCCACCCAGAGGCTTCTGTCCAGTACCTGTCCGGTGTCCAGTTAGCCTCTGCTAACTTTGTTCACAGGCACGGACAGAAGAGACCTGTCTTGCCGTTCCAGCTTGGTCAGACTCTTTTTGTTCCAGGTGTAGCCTACTCCTATTGGCAGCACAGTGACTCTCAGAGCAGGTGCGGTGAAATCTTTCTACCACAGGGGTTTCCAGTCACCCTTTTGCCTCACTAGAATGTAGCTCAGCGGTCATTGTTCAATCAACAGACATCCTCACTCAGCATGTCTTTGGAGCCTGGCCTCGTGCTTGGAGTAGACATTCAAAGGAGGACACAGCCACTCCTCCTGAAGCGGCTGGAGATGCACAGGACCGGATGGTGTGAAAGGAGCCATGGCAGGGATTCTGCAATGTACTGGGCTGTGGGAAAGCCGAAGGGGCCACCTGTGGTGACCATGTCACCCTGAGGGAACCTTAGGTGGTGCCATCTCCCATTCTGCATGTCCTGGTCCAGTTGGACTACTATAACAAACTGCCACAGTCTGAGTGGCTTACACACATCAGAACTTTATTCCTTACCCTCCTAGAAACTGAGAAGTCCAAGATCAAGGTGCCAGCAGTCAGTGTGTGACGAGGGCCCACTTCCTGGACCACAGATGGCTCCACTTCTGTAACCTCACATGACAGAAGGGATGAGACAGCTATTTCAGCCTCTTTTATAAGGGCACTACACCCATTCATAAGGACTCTACTCATGACCTGATCACCTCCAAAGGTCCCCGCCTCTCTCACATTGGGGATTGGGATTTAACAAATAAATTTTGGGGAGACACAGTCTTTCAGTCTATAGCACTGGTCTCTGAACAGTTCAGAGACCTGTTCTGACACTTGAAGCATTGTTTTGAGCTTTTGAGAAACTTGCATCACCAGTGCTAGGCTGATGTGCTGGGATTTCACACATCTGTATTTGGCATTCCAAATGGGCAACATTGATTGCGTGATTGCATTGGATATTGGCAAAGGAAAAGGGAGCTGGCTGAAAAGATTCTGAGATGCCATGCTTAGAAGTAAGTGTGTAGGGCCTGCTGAGAATAAGTCTAGGATATGTGGACTACTGTGGAGGCAGTGGAGACTTCATTATATAAGAGATAGCCTAGGGCTCTGATCCCCTCACTCCATTATACATATCTACACACCACCACCCATGCCATATGCACCAGGACCATTTATCCCTTACTGCCACTTTCAGTCCCTGGCATTTGGTATTCATGAGCCTACAGATATAAATGACCTAAAAACAGCCATGAGCTCCAAAATGAAGAACACTGCAACTCCAGCATGGTTAACTGCCTAACTGAATATGTACAAAATGCAACATGGTATCATTTTCTTATTAAATTTAGTATTCAAGAAATCATAGCCCTTCAAAATAATTTGAGGATATATTTTCTCATTTTATAGTGAGAAATATTATAGTAGTGTGCACGAGGGATAAGAGATTATTGCCAATATTTAATTAAATGAGTGACTTAGAGTCTCATCATTTCTAAAGCAAAATTATAAAAATCTTTTCAAGATGCTTTTGGAGCAAATAGCAAAGACTTTTATGTAAGATTTTAAGTGGATGTATTTTAATATGTTTGGTATGAGGTGGGGCAGGGCCTCATTCACACACGTGCACACACACACACACACACATACAGAGCTCACCACAACCAAGTGCTGTTGAGCAGGGCGTGGAGAAAAATGAAATGTGCCATTCAAAGTTGTATCTTCTGCCCCACCACTGACGAATGGATCAAGAAAATGTGGTATCTCTACACAATGGAATTCTATGCAGCCATGAAGAAGAACGAAATTTTATCATTTGCTGGTAAATGGATGGAATTGAAGAACATCATTCTGAGTGAGGTTAGCCTGGCCCAAAAGACCAAAAATCATATGTTCTCCCTCATATGTGGACATTAGATCAAGAGCAAACACAACAAGGGGATTGGACTTTGATCACACGATAAAGCGAGAGCACACAAGGGAGGGGTGAGGATAGGTAAGACACCTAAAAAACTAGCTAGCATTTGTTGCCCTTAACGCAGAGAAACTAAAGCAGATACCTTAAAAGCAACTGAGGCCAATAGGAAAAGGGGACCAGGAACTAGAGAAAAGGTTAGATTAAAAAGAATTAACCTAGAAGGTAACACCCACGCACAGGAAATCAATGTGAGTCAATGCCCTGTATAGCTATCCTTATCTCAACCAGCAAAACCCCTTGTTCCTTCCTATTATTGCTTATACTCTCTCTTCAACAAGATTAAAAATAAGGGCAAAATAGTTTAAGGTGTAGTCCATTCTTTGCTATACCAGATGTGTCCTGAAGGGACTTAAGAGCAATTATTTCTACTCTGCCTGGGTGCCGGGGTGGCTGATAAGAGCTGCTGCATGCAGTTACATGGGATGTACGTGTGTGAGGGTCCTACATACAAAGGGGTCAACAGTCACAATGAGAGCACCCAACATTTGAATATTCACCATGATACTATTTTAAAGGTGCCATTAACGTTTCTGTTCTGAGGAACTTGGCAGTTGCAACATCTTTGGATAACTGGAAATTATCAGGCCTTGAAGAAGGGTGTTAACTTTCTATCACTGCAGCTAATACCCGAGATAATCAACTTAAAAGGAGGGAAAGGCTTGTTTTGGCTTACAGTACATAATCTCTTGGGCCTGTGGCAACATAGTACATTTTGGTGTGAGTGCATGGTGGCAAGAAAGTTAAAGAGCGAAAGGAGAGGTGAAGGTCTTAATATCCCCTTCAAGGGCACGCCCGCCAGTGACGTAACTCCTTCCACTAGGCCCGACGACCTCCCCATAGTGCCATGAGCTGGAGAACAAGACTTCAATATATCAGCCTTTAGGGGACATTCAAGATCCAAACTACACAAAGAGGTCCCTTTAGCATAAAAGCACTGCTTGGATTTCAGCCCTGGCTTGCCACAGAGAGTGGTGTCCCTTTCATTTCCAGCCCTTCTCTGTAGGCTGTGAGATCTTGACCTAAAGGGAGATGCAACACACACACACGACTGTGCCCTACAGTGGTTCTCAAAGCCAGAGGCCATGATGTTTTCTTTTTGCTTTTCTACCTGCCTTTGGCCCTCCTCCCATTAGCAGGATTGCTTGCTGGAAAATTTTTCATGTCAAAGGTCCTTGCCCTTCCCCTTCTCTGAAATTTCTCCTAAATTCCCAACTGCTTCCACATAGAATGAAAACACATAAATAAAAACTATCCCACTTGATCTCCAGAGAAGAGGAATAGAACAGTTAAGTGGTCTTCTTATTTCCCTGGGAGCATCTGCTTCTCCAATTAAGCTCAGGAATTGTGTGTTCTCACCAACCTGTTTTGATCCCCATCCTCCAACTAGGCCCTCTGAGACAGGGCCCATTGCAGCTGCAGCCCACAAGGTCACTCTAACCACTAACAGTTTCTTTTCCCACCTTCTTCCTCTTCCCCTACCACCTCCCTAGGGATTCAACCCCAGGGCCAGACTGCTCAGGGGAAGAGAGCACAAGTCAGACACCATAGAGCTTTGCTGTCAACCACACACATTGGTGGTGCTCTGAATGTCCTCACCAGGTTAGGCCTGGGATAGACCTAGGTAAGGCCTCTCTCTGCTGACATTAGTGTGTCTTACAGTTCAGACTTCTGAAGAGGGGTATCTCTGCTGGCTGAAATTCCCTTCCAACTTCTTTCCTAAGCCTCTTGGGATAAGGCATCTCGCTTGGGATCCCTGATGTGATTAAAAGCTTTTGACATGTTCCTTCTCTCTTGGCCTTCAAAAGTGTTCACTGGGAGTAAATTCCTTTGAACCACACCCCTGCCAAAGTCAGATAAAGAATATATTGCTTGGTTCATCTTAAGCAGTGTTTTCCAGTATGTGCTGATGAAAGGTGTCCCGTGTAAATGTGAGAAACAGGTTCAGTGAAATGAGCATTTGATTCTCAGATGTCACAGAGGCCAGCTTCACCATCCTCTCCTGCCTTTCAGCACTAAACTGCAGCACTGGATTTGGCAAATTAATAGAAGTACTGTACTTAATTAGAAGAAAGGTTAATAATTTTTTCAGTCAACCTTTTGTATTACTTCCATTTGGAAATTCATCCACCTTCACTTGGTTCTACCCTAAACTTTCAACCGTCCCATACGTGTTCACCCACTGGTATTCTAAGGATGTAGCTGAGGAGTTACACCCACTGGGGGAAGTCCATGTTCTAATGTGCCCCATGATGTTTGCCTGAAGTGTACAAATGTCATTAAGTACAATACTCTGTGCCTGCAGAGTGCACCTTTGAGGGCCTCCCAGATGGGAGAAGGAAACAGATTTCCAGACATCTAATATAATATTCTTGTTACCAGTGGACTGAGAGTTCTTTTGCTCTGCTCTATTTGGATGAAAGTTATGAATAGGCAAAGTGCAACTCCCTTAATGTCAGTGACTCCAAGCTTTGAGTACCAGTGGTTCACCAGTTCATGCTAACAGCTCTGTCAGACACCCTTGGTGGCTGTTCAACTCGCAGTGGCTTTTTGGAGGTCTCCTCCTGCAGCCTGATTGGCTGCTGACTATAGCTTTTCTGAAGTGTGCTTTTCCTTCTACAGTCTCTCTGCACTCTGCAGCCTCTTTCCTTCTCAGACGTCCACAGTCCTTCTCAGTCTGAATTCCTCATAGTCTCTGCTACCCGGCTGCACTCTGGAACTCTTTAGACACCTTCTAGCTGCTCAGTACGCCTGGGGCTAGCAGCCCCAGGAGTTGTCTGTTCTTTGTGTTATCACTCAGTGTTTTCTACCTGTGATAAGAACACAAGTAGGCAATAGCACCACTCAGATGACATCATATCGGGACCCAGGTTGCAGCACCAGGGGGCCAGTGTACAGGATGGACATCTTCCATACTGACCTGGGGAGACTGAGAGGGGAGCTGCTTACATAGCCAGTTATACCATCAGTCTCTTCCTTCCACATATAAACATTCTTCTTAGTCATACTGGTCTGCACAGGTGTACTGGGTCTTCCTGTTCTGACAGTTATGGATGGAAAAGGTGGTCCTCCCAAGCCTGATTGAGGACACCTGAAAGATGGGTGGAGTCATCTGAAGATACTTCATGGCTGAAGTGACATCCTTCAGAGTCCATCAAGGGTTTCTGGAGCAGTCGTTACTGAAACAGAGCCTCTCAACTCAGAGGCTGTTGAATTGATGTCCCCCAGAAGAAACTGGCTCTTATGGAGACCATGACAGCTGTGGCAGTTCCTGTGGCTGGACTGAAGTCTCTTCTGGGTTGTCAGCATCGGAGTAAAGTCTCCCTGACAACTGAGGCATTTAAAACAGTGGTGGCTTTAATGATAACACTTCCCAAATTGTGGAAGGGAGTGGCTGGTTGATTGACAGTTCCATAGTGTGGAAGTAACTTGGCTGAAGCTATGATTACCACTTTCTCCAATGGAACTTTAGGAGTAGCAGCAGTATTTCTTACACTGGCAACAGACTTGGGGATCTCAGAGACAATAGTAGTGGTTCTGGATCAGGCCTCTGTCCCTGCCTGGCCTGGGTTCTGTTCTCAGGCACTTGCTACTGCAGCCCAGGGTTGGGGAAGGGTCTGATAGCTGCCAGTCAAACAACCTAACTCCTTGATCCTGACAGTTTTAAAGGAAAAAAAGAAGTTAAAGAGTTCTTGCAACAAAAATCTAACATGACATTAACATTTGTTATCCAGAACACTTTATGTAACAATGCTTAACCTTAGCCAAATGCCCTTAGGGTTTGCAGGGGCAGCACAAAGGAGGGACTGGCTAGAGTAACCTGGAAAAATAAGCAAGTAGCTTGAGTCCAGTGGGAGATGAATGAAAAGTGTGCTGTTATCTTCCATTTGTGCCAAAGTCACCTCCCCATCCTTGTCTCAGCCCTCTGGTTTGCAGGATGACCACTATGTACTGTATATACTGTCAATAGGCTCCCCTTCCCTCTAGATTTTAGTTGAGTTTGGGTAATTTAGAGAATTTCAGATATCCGAAGTGGAGAGAATGTGGTCAGGTATTTACTTCTCTCCTTACAGAGGTTCCTGTAGTGAAACCATGGACTGGCAATCTGACTCTTTCAAAGATCATGGCTCCTACCAGGCAGTACATTTGCATAGCCGTCTCTGGATTCCAGGAATGAATCTTGGGGTGGAAGACTGTAGTCCCCATGGTGCTTGCCCAGGGGTACTGGACTGTCCATTGTACTTTTCTTCTCCAACGTGCACACCTATGTAAATACTTTATGTATGTAACTCTTCAAATTATTCCAATAGAGAGTGTCATCTCTTCCTGTTGAAACTCTCACTGAGACAAAGGCTTCCCCAATGTACATGAGTGGTGCATGCAAGTGTCTGAAGAGGTTTGAAGGGGGCTCCATCAGAAGAGCGTTTGTTATGGAAGAGCAGAGAATGTGAAGCAGGAAGCAACAACAGGAAGTAATGATACTGTGGAGTACTGCTGATGTTTCTAGAGCACTTTGGGAATTTGGGGCTTCCTAGATATCGTCCCACTTGGTCTTCACTGAGTAAGGAGATAGATCATTATTCCATTTTGTAGGTGAAAGAGCTGGGTTTACTGCATGTAAGTAGCTTGGCCAAGGTCACACAGGCATCAGTAGGTGGAGTTGGATAGGGTTTGGGGGGGTGGGGCCCTCCTTTCACCAATGTCAAAGTATTTGGATTTGATTTGATAGGCAAAATGTTTGCCTGGCCTTCCTGCCCATTCAGCCCTTATCTTTTGCTGGGCAACTCTCCCACAAAAAGAAATCAATTTTTTCAATAGTTCCTTTTCTCACGATTGGGAGGCATTGAACTGAAATGTGTTTTAAAAGATAAATTAATAGTAGGGCAGGTAATGTGGCAAGGACCTTTCTGTATGCCTGCTATTGAAATTAAACCAAATCCTGATGGACAAAAGGAAATCTTAGGAAGGTAGGTGTGGTCTTGAACATGGTACTTTTCAGTGACCTAGCTGCCTGATGTCCCTTGGTGTACACTCATTTCCCTAGATCCCATGTAGAGATAGTTGCCTGGCGACTTGACCTGGTTGCTGGAAAGTGCAACCTGGGTCACCCATTAGGACCAAGATCAGAGTCCCATGATGAAATGTTCAGGTTATGGTATTCCAAGCCCACTGCGGACAGCTGAAACTCACTCCTGTAGGGAACTGCAGGGAACCTGGAGATTTGCAGGTTGTCCTGCTCAGGGCACTAACTCCTGGAAACTGAAGAGTTTGCATCCAGTTTGAGATTTTCAGTCTTCTTAAGGTGGAAGAAACAGGAACTCCTTATCAAGAGTTGAAGAGGAGTCTCAGTAATCATGTGCAGGCCTGGTGAATTCTTATCGGTGATAGTGGTACACAAGTTAGCAGGAGAAAAGTGAGGCAAAATGCTTCTAGTACACAGAATCCAAACCAATCTCTTAATTTACAGAAAGGCAAATAATTACAGCGGGCTACATCTAGCATGTGTGGACTTGCCTTCTACCTTGGGAGGTATATCTGTGGGACCAGGGCAGATCTTCCAAGTTCCTCTGCAGCTCTGGTGCCATTGATGGGTCTTGACTGCTTTTCTGAGCACATGATGTTAAACTGCTTCCTTTAATCCCGTTAATTCTTCAGAGTTGCAAATATCTGAAGGCTGTAATTAGAGAGTAGGAGTGATATCCCATTAGGTTTTCAGCTTGAACTATTAAGGGAGAAACAGCAATTGGAATGCAGAGGTCTAAGATAATTGAAAGATGACGTTCTCACAGTTTCTTCTCTGTGGCTCTTTTGCGTTCTGTATTTTGGCAACTTGAACCACAGCTGTGTATCTGCCACTGTAGAATTAAACTATAGCTTGTCTATCCCCCACCCATAGATAATAAGGTTGCTTCTGGTTTATACTTTATTTCCCTCTGACAGACATCTGTGAACCTCACTTTGACAAACCATCAACACTTTGTACTACTAGATTTTTAACTTTTTTTCTTTTTTCTGTTTTTGATAGTGTGGTAGATATAACATTATCTCTGGCTGTTGTTTTGATTTTTCATTTATTTGATTTTCTGTACATTTTCAGATGGCCAGTCAGCATCAGGCTTCCTCTTCTGTGAATTGCTTGGGTCATTTGAGTTTTTTTTTTTAATTGGTTTATAGGATTTTATTTAGATTGGCTATGAATTGTTAACAGTTACATTATCTCCATTTTTTTTTTGTTTTTCCTTATTCTGAACACAATCTCACAGGAATTTGAAGGACAGAGGATATAACTATCTTTTTATTTTTATTTATTTATCTACTTATTTTGGTGGTAGTGGGGTTTAAACTCAGGGCCTTGCACTTGCTACCATGTAAGCCACCCCCATGCCTTTTTTGCTTCAGTTTATTTTTAAGGAAGGTCTTGCTTTTGCCCAGGACCAGCTTCGGACTGTGATTCTCTTACCTCAGCCTCCCAAGTAGCTGGGATTACAGGCATGAACCACTATAGCTTGTTTTTTGAGATAGGGTTTCACTAACTTTTTTCCTGGGCTGACCTTGAATCACAGTCCTCTTATCTCTGCCTCCTGAGTAACTGGAATTATAGGTGTGTGCCACATCACCCAGCTCTGACAATTATCTCTTGACTATTTGTCATTTTAGTTGGAGGACTTCGGACTTAAAATTCCCAAGCCCTAGCCCCTTAGCATTTTTTCCCATTGAAAATAATCAGAACCAGGAACCATTTACATCAAAGTTCATGCGTCAAGATTGTAAACATATACATTTAATTCCCCTCAGAGGGTTTCAGATTGTTTACTAGCTTTAGAGAGTAAACAACCTGCGGTTGTTTCAATTATACATTTGTTTCTCTTGGATCTTTGATCGGTTTCCTAAAGCCAAGTTTTTTCTTTCAAGTAAAGTCAGGAACTTCAGAAATCTGCCTGCTTTATGTTGTCTGATAAAATTTAAAATCTGATTGGGAAAGATCCGCTACTTTCTCCCACGACACCTACTAAAATGAAAATGCAGAAGTGTACAGGTAAAGCTGCAAAGGTCCAGGGATTGCCAGGTTTGGAATCTACTTTTGTTTATTTTACAATTGGTCAACATCTAGAAGTCTGCAGGGAGCATGAGAGATGCAGTGATCTTTGGCTTTCCCTTTTAAAAATTCTTTAGATGGCATATCCAGTTCCCTTTTGGTTAAGTGAAAGATCTGATATGAAGAACAGTGACAATGTTGTAACCTGGTAGGCCATTCTGTACTCGTTAGAATACCTTCTTTTCATTATGTAGTCTTTCATTCACTCTGCACAGCTTTTCAGATAAGGCAAGCAAAGAAGGTGTTATTTAATATGGGAGTGTTGAGGGTTAGGCCAGGCTGAGATGATGTGGGCCCAGAACCCTGTAACACTCTGTTAAGTTCATGTATGGTTGATTATTGTCATCTTGTTATGATAGTGTCATGCCTTATGTTTATTTTACATGAAAGGGTAAGATGTTCCATGCACAAAATTGCTCTAAGGATGAACTTTAAGGTTGCAATTAAATGGAGTGGAGGTGTAGCTCACTAGTAGAGCTCTTGCCTAGCATGTGAGAGGCCCTGGGTTCCATCCACAGCACTGAAGAAACAAAACAACAACAAAAGGATTGCCATCAGAAAAGCAGGCTTAGCTGAACTCCGTTCCATTCATATTTATGAGTTGGGCAGACTTCCTAAAAGAGACTTTTAAAGTGCAGGTTCATATAAGCCTTTACCAGAGAGCAGCCCCAGCTAGCAGTGCCAGACATCAAAGAAGGAATCAGGGAGCCAACTCATCTATGTGAAAATACTGAAGAACTGATCTGAGGGCTGTTTTGTTAAATGTCTGCTAGACATTGTCCAGAGTATCAGGATGCTATTAAACTCCATATTAACAGCTTGTTTTCTGGAATTCTGTAAACGTAGCAAGTTCAAACATGCATTTGGTTACAGAGGCCTTTTCTTTTAAATAAACTTAAAAAACATTTTTTTGAGACAGGGCCTCATTATGTAGCTCAGGCTGGCTCTAAACTCTAGCTTCTCCTGCCTCAGCCTCCCAAGTGCTGGGATTACAGATGTGATCCACCATGCTAGGCTTTTAAATAAACTTTTACTTAAAGTATAATATAGAGACAAAAAAAGCTTAGCACATACGGCATTTTCACAAAATGTGAACAACTGTGTAACTACCAGTGGGATCAAGAAACAGAACAGCAGCCCCAAACGTCCTTGCTCCAGATTCTGGTCACTCCTTCCTCCCTCTTCCCTGATTTCTACCACCAGTGATTCACTTTGTCTATTTTGAGCTATATCTAAATGAAGTCACATAGTGCATATTCCTGTGTGTGATTTTTTTCACTCAATGCTATGTTGGCGATAACCACTTATATTTTTCCATATAGTAGAAGTTTGTTCATTTATGTTGTCCTGTGGAATCCCCTTGTGGGAATTACCACACTGAGTAAATACACAAAATGAGTGCTAATTTGCATCCTTTAACCATACGTGAGAATCTGTCTCTTCACCAGCACTTGGCAATCCACTTTCTTCTGCAGCGATTGTGGTTATGTAGTGTTAGCTCCTTGTGGTTGGAGGCCGCAATTGCCTGGTATTTAAAGATATGGGGCATCTTTCCATATGTTAATTGGTCATTTGGCTATCCTCCTGCATAAAGTATCAATTTTTATGTTATCTGTCTTTTAAGAAATTTGTTTATAGAAATTTGAAATATGTAAAGTGCATTAGCCCTTTGTTGAATATTCGTGATGCACATGTCTTCTCCCAGGCTGTGTAGGGGAGGGCTTTGTAAAAGATGGCTGAGAACTCAGTGCACAGAAAATGGTAGCACTGGCACTTGTGGGCTCTGAAGAAAGGGGGAATTTGAGGATAGAGCAAAGGAAGAAAGGCTTGGATCTTGTCCTCTTTGAACCTGTCACAACTTTCTTGAAATGGGATTGCAAGACCAGCCAGGCATGCCTCATGTACTTGATGAGATCAGTCAGTGTTTATTTGATTATCCCCTTACAAGTTAAAAGACTCTGTTATCATATATATTATATGTGATATAGTGCTCTGGGTTAATAAATATTTGGACACCTACTGTGCAGGATGCTGGGGACACACAGATGGATATGCTAGCACCTACACTCAGTGAAATTTTAGGATACTGTTAGAGCACTTCTGTATCTGCTGTCCTGTTTGATCACATAGCAGAGGGACCTTCGGACTGTTAAGATAAAAACAATTTGATAAAATAATAATATGTCCTTCTAGTAGTCAAATATTGATTCTCACTCAGTCACTGCCCTATTTCTGTAAGATGTTCATTTCCCAGATAGGCATCCAAATAACCCAACGAATTTATACCTGGAGAAATTCTGTTTTTCAAAATGCCTAATTTAAATAAAACATGCAAAAATGACTTATATTTTAAGGGGTATACGTGGAGAAAGACCACAAAATAAATGCCTCTTCAATGAAAGCTATCAGTCAATTAAAATTGTATATTTACTGAGGGCAGTTCTGGCAAGTTTCTTTGGGGTTCTAGACAGAGGACACTGTGAAGGAGCCATAAAAATGTTCAAGATGCAAAGAATTCCTGGTGCATTAGTGGTGGGATATTGACTGTGTGGGAAGAAAAATGTAAAGGAGGTATACAAAAGACACAATAGTAAAGTGAACAGAAAGACCCACACCGAATGATGGGAAGCTCATGGTGGCAAGAAGGCGGTCACATTGGACAAAGAAAGGATTGCATTTGTCGAGATAGTGTAGCCTCTACTCAAAACAAGCCCCCAAATGTATTACAGCTAAAACACAGGAAAAGGTTATTTCTCAGTCACTGAAAAGTAAAAAACAGGGCTCTCTGATCAATAGTTAACTCTGTTCCAAATGGTGGCTTACAGATCCAGATCCTTCTGTCCTATGTGACAGCCATTTTCAACACATGCCTTGTAAGATTGCTGAGCTTGTCCACTTAAAGTGGGCAGAAGGAGAAAGAATAGGGAGAAAGGGAAGTTTGTATAGTCAGTCCTGAAAGTGGAGTTCCTTCGGCTAGAACTCAGTCACATGGCCACAGCTAACCGCAAGGGGTCAGGAAACTAGTCCAGCTATGTGTCTGAAAAGATGCATTGAGATTGTTGACCACCTGGAAGTCTTTGCCACAGGCTTTGCTGTAGTTCGAATGTTTCTTTCCATTCCAAAATTCATGTTGAAAGTTAACTCTTCCAAAATTTAGGTGTTGCCAACATGATAGGATTAAAAGGTAGAATCATTTAAGAGGTGATTGGCCCATGAGGACTCCTTCCTCATAAATAGAGTTTACAACCCTTAAAAAAAAGATGCTTCATGGAGCCTGTGACTGTGAGGACACAAGAGCAAGGTCTCATCAGCCCCAGTGCAGGGGTCTTGGTTTTGGACTCTCCAGACTCTGGAACTGGAAGATACAACTTTTGGTTCTTTATGAATTACCCAGTCTAGAGGATTCTATTATAGGATGAGAAAAATGGATCATGACAGACTTTAGGATGGCAGGTAATTTAAGATAGGTCTTGATAGTGATTGGAAAATGAGGGTTAACCAGGGTTAAATGAATGGCCTAAGGAAGGACTAAGCAGTCTACAACCATAACAAAAGGTAAGGACATATTTGGAAAGTAGGGAATACTAAAGTTATTTAGGAGCACAGAACATAAGGAAGCATGTGGGAAAAACTTGCAGGGGAGACTGTTTCTATCCCAAAGTCACATTGTTGCAGGTTTTCAAATCTAGGCTGAGGAAGTTCCATCCAGCAAGTTCTTTTTGGCTACCAGGGCTCATGTTCACTTGCAGAATTGTGGCCCAGATTAATTTTCTTCCTTTTCTTTCATACTCTGTCCTTTCTTGAATGTGGATCCTCCTGTGCCTCTGGCATATGGAGGCAGAAGTTAAGGAGAGGGCCTCAGCGTGAGTGACTTCATTTAGAACTTTTGTGTTAAATGATTTGGGAGAGTGCAGGAGCATCCTGCCAAAAACCAGTCTAATGCATGGTATCTTCTGAATGCTGTATTTGGTACGAATCCCAGGTTCAGGAGAGAGAGGAGGGAGGGAGATTCCTTTCTGACCCAGGATACAATCAACTCATGGTCAGGAACCTGGAATTTAATTACCCGTATTGTTATCTTAGCTCGCATAGCTGCAACCATGTCTCATCGTTGTAAAAGTATCCGGTCCTTGAAAATCCAGCCAGTGCCACAACCGGTGACCTCCTGATAGTGATTAATTAGGAAGGGTAGGAACTGGGGAAATCCTTTCCCCTCCCTTCAGTCCTGCCAACTTGGCTTTGAACCTACAAGAGTATTTTGGTCAGAAAATATATATCCCCCACCCAGTACCCTCTCTTTCACCCTCACCTCTGCCCCCATGTTGTATGTTCTATTTGGTAATCATATACATTCACATTTGTTAAATTAATTTTGACCCAGGCTTTTCTATGTGCTGCCCCTGGAAGACTTCTGTGAGGTTTATTCCTTCCTTCTTAAGCTTCTGACCATAAAATTAATGGCTCTGAAAATTCACTTTTGCTCTAAGTTTGAGGAGGGTTTCTTTCATCATTCCTACCAGGATGTAAGTATGATTACTGATCTTTCTCAAATCATTGAAAAAGAGAGAAAGTGGAACCTCTGAGGTAACTCTAACCATCTAAAAGGTGCTTCTTTTCAAAACAAACTTGAAAAAGACTCAGCACACGATTTTCAACCCTAAGCACATTCATGATAATTTGGGGTATGTGGAAAGGGAAGTGTTCACTTCCTGGGGCAAAGGTTTCTAAATTTTCTTTTTCCTGTGCAGCCAGCTACAAACCAAATCCAAACAAGTCATTACTACATTGCATTCTTTATTCTGTATGCATCTCCCTTCCTCTTCTGCACTGATCCTCACTGATTCTTTTCCCTGTAGCTCTTGCCCTCTCAGCCTTCAAAGACTGAAGTCTTGCAGCTGGTAGGCATTTGGTTGTTTTCTATTTCACTTGTCCATACCTGGGGAAAATAAAACACTTGAGGCCAGTGTCTGTGGTACCACGTGTTTTCAGGTCTACATCTCTCTTGAAGAACTAAGACATTTGTGGAAAGAGCATGGTAAATGGGACATGAACAGAAATTAAGCAGACCTGGGTCCAAATTCTAGTATTCTATCTCTGTGGGCCTTTGAATAAAAAATTTGGCCACTCGGAGCCGGAAATTTGACAGTAGTTTTGGGTTTGGGTTGTTTGTGAACGAAATCTAAATACAGTTTATAGTTGTTGTTGACTTCTTTTGTTTGTGAGATTCACTCAAGTTGTTGGTTGAAATAACAGTTTGTTCAATGCAGCTTATGTATCACAAATCATTTGTCTTTTGGACATTTATTTGTGTTGTTTCAGTTATTATAAATTGTGATTCTATGACCATTCTCGTAAAATCTCATGTTCATACTTGGTTGCTTAACATTACATGCTGGGTTCCCCAGGAAGCAGCTCTGACAGAAATTCGCTTATAAAAAGTGTATTTCTTTCTACTTTCAACATCAAAACTACCTTCACAATCAACCCTGTGTCAGGTAGCTGAGATAATCAACTTTAAAAAGGGAAAGGTTTATTTTGGCTTTGGAGGTTTCAGTTCATGGTCAGTTGGCTCTGTGATAAGGCTGAGCATCATGGCAGGATTGCATGGTAAGAAAGTTAACCCACCTCATGGCAGATGGGAAGTGAAAAAGAGAGAAAGAGGAAGATACCAACATCCCACAATCCCTTTGAGGGCATGTCCCAGTGACCTAAAACATCTCACCAGGCTCCACTCTTAAACCACCTTCCAATAGAACCAAGTTAAGGACTGAGCCTTAATGCATGAGCCTGTGGGGGACTTTCCAAATCCAACTACAGCAAAGAGAGTGAGAAGGGAGGATGAGACTGAGAGGAGAGAGAGAGAGAGGAGTGGGACTATACTGAGGTCATTAAAAAGGCCTCTGCTAACTTTTGGGGAGCTGTGGAGTTGAAATGACTCTGCAGAGTTGTACCAAATTGGGAAAGGAAGGCAGACCTTTGGAGATCCCACATTGATCAGTCACGCTGGGTGCAGATTCATCTGGGCAGGGGGAGCATGACTGTGGGTGAGACATCTGTCTTTGGCAGGGAGTGGGGGTCACATCTATAAACTGTCAGCCATCAGCATTCATGGATGCTGATAGAATGAATATTGAAGTCGTAAAATGTCTAAAGTGCGTGCGTGCATGCATGTGTGTGTGTGTGTTGGTGTGAATCTGAGCAGTGCACCACAGTGTTTGCTTCATGTAATTTCTAAGAGTTGAATTGCTGCTTTATAGGATATGACTGTGTTCATCTTTGGTAGATATTGCCAAACAATATTACAAAGTGTTTGTATCCAAATACCATCTCATTTAGTTTCTCATGTCCCCAAGTGTTCTCTTACCAAAAAGGTAAAGAAAAAATTTGTAGACGAGAAACAAATGTGAGAATATTTCATATATCTTCTCAATATTTTCTGTATCATGGAGAAAGAAAAATTGGAAACCACTGGATAAGCTATTTATCCTTCTCTATTGGACATATTGGCATCTTAAAACCTGTCAACACCAGCCAAGTTGGTCTGAAATTTAGTTACAGAGTTAATAGACCTTAGACATCCTACTGTGCTGAGAAAAGAAAGGAAACGAGGTATATGATTTGCTTGTTGCTTCAAATTTCATTTTTCAGAGTGGCCAAATCAATGAAGGTCCCCGTATATGAGACCCCAGCTGGATGGAGATTCTTTTCGAATCTGATGGACTCCGGGCGGTGCTCCCTGTGTGGAGAAGAAAGCTTCGGCACTGGTAGGCTTTGTTGGGATGAGGTTCTGGGGAAAGGGGCTGCAGCACTGTGACCCAAGTTGGGAGACTTGTGAACCTTCAGGGTGAATTTTTAAATATAAGGACTCTTCAGAAAAAAAAGTACCATTATCATATTTTAAATGTTTTTTTTAATCTCCTTATCAGTACTTTAAAGCTATCACTTTATTGTCTTCAGGCTTGCATAGTTCCCAAGAAGTCTGATGTATGCAATTATTTTTTTGGCAGTATTGAGATTTGAACTCACAACCTAATCTTTGCTAACAGGTACTCTGCCATTTGAACCACACCACCAGCTCTAGTAATGTTTTATCTTTACTCCTCTATCAACCCCTGCACTCTGGATGCCTTCTATAGATTTTTTTTCTTAATCTTTGATTTTTCTACAGTTCAGTCTTAATATATATAGAGGTGTGTGTGTGTGTGTATTTAACCCTACTAGAGGCTCTCATGGATTTTGGTGTCTGTTATTCATTGTCCTTCATTCATTTTAGAAAATGCTCATTGTTTTTTGAAATATTCTCCTTCTCCATTTTCCATCTCTTTTCCTTCTAAGACTGCAGTTATACAGTATGTGAGATAATTCATGATGATAGATGTTGCCTCAGGTCTTACATGCACTGATCTGATTTGTTTTATCCTCTTTTCTTTTTGTGTCTCAGTTTAGATCATCTCTATTTGCACTTTGTGTTTTGGAGGGACTGGGGTTTGAACTCAGAGCTTCATGCTTGCAAAACAGGTGCTCTACCACTTGAGCCACACTTTCAGTCCATTTTGTTCTGGTTATTTTCTAGATGGGGAATTATACTCTTGGGCTGGCCTTGAACTGTGATCCTCCAGATCTCAGCCTCCCAAGTAGCTAGGATTACAGGCATGAGCCACCACTATCTGTGGCAAACTTTGGGGGGAGAAGAGGGCAGTATGGGGGTTTGAACACAGGGCCTAATGCTAAGCATACATTCTACTTCTTGAGTCACTCCATCAGCCTTCATTGGCATATTTTTAAGCTACTGGTATTTTCCTTAACTGTGTCCAATCTGCTGATGAGTCTGTTAAAGGAATATTTCATCTCTGATACTGTGTTTTTCTTATTTCTAGCATTTCTCTACCTTTTAAAAATAGTTTTATATCTTCAATGAAATTATCCACCTATTAATGTATGCCTACTGAGCTTTTCAATTAGATCATTTGACACATTAAACATGGTTATTTTAAAGTCTGTTCTGATATTCTAATATGTTTCACTTCTGACTCTGATTCTGTTGATTGCTTTATCTCTTGACAATGATTTGCTTTGTCTCACTTTTTGTGAACATCATAATTTTTTAATTGAATGCTGAACTGTATATGGATAAGAACAGTAGATATACAGGCAAATAGCATTTATGCCCAGAAATGGGCACACCTCTTCCTTTGGGCCAATCTAGTCAACAACTGAGCTGGGCCTGGGTCTTATTGTTTCTGTTATAAACCTCAGTGTACCACATTCCTTCAGCAGTGGAATACTTGATGTACTCAAACAGGGAACAGGGTGATTCAGAAGTTTTTTTTTTTTACTGTTCCAATTTCAACTTTTAGCAGTTATTGCGTATCTGTGACACAAAATAGGTGCTCTGTCACCGGGCTCCTGAGCATTCTGCAGTGGCAATGCCTTCTGCTTAGTATTGGTGTAGGATTCTGAGACCAAGGAAGGGAAAGATGTTTTTACTACTGCCCTATTCAGCAGCATAGGATCTTTGCCTGGACCTTTGTGGTGGGAGGGTTTCAGCTGTTTCACGAGAGACAGGTTCAGCAGGTAGATGGTGGGTGGGTGTCTTCTAGCAGCAGCTACACATGCCTGTACCACTAGTCTCCCTCTCTGTCCTAAGCTTTCTTGACTGCATCCAGAGGGAGCCTGGGAAGGGCTTGAGAGTGTTTTCCTTGTATCCAGGACTCCAAGTGATTAAAAAAAAAAGTGACAGGCTGCACTTGAGCTTCACACATTTATAAAACTCTTTGGTGGTTTATTATCTGCTTGCATGGCAGCCTCCTCTTTCTCTTCTACTCTGTCAAAGGTGGGACTGCTTTGTGTCCTGTCTCCCTGTGGAACAGCTTGTCATTTTAGAATTCACTTTATTGTCTTGGGATCAAGAAAATGTAGATTTCCTGCCTTTTTCTTGTTGCTAGGAATGCAAGATTTTCTCTTTCAGATTTCTGCATTCTAAGCAGAGTACAGAAATGGAACTATGAGGGCTGGTGGAGTGGCTCAAGTGGTAGAGTGCCTGCCTAGCAAGTGTGATGCCCTGAGTTCAAGCTCCAGTACCACCTCCCCTCCCCCCAAAAAAGTGAATAAACAAACAGAACTATGCAAGTAATTTCTTAATAATTTCCTTATTGTCATTCTCTTCTCCCACCCAACAGTTTGTTTGTATTAGGAACCAGGAGGTCTTAACGATATAATTGGTTAATATGTCTCAAGTCTCCTTTGCAATATTTTTTGGCCGTGCTAGGGATGGAACCCAGGACCTTGCACATGCTAGGCAAGTGCTCTACCACTGAGCCACACTTCTAGCCCTTAAGTCTCATTTAATCCGCGGGTCTCCACAGGGCTATATGTCCTAGACAGCCTTGGGTAGCTTTGATTTTTGACATTGCTGTCTTCTTTTCCTTTCTAACTTGATTAGAGACATTGAAACTATTAGATTTTTCTCTAGTTTGCAACCCTTTTAGTTCATTTTACTGATTATAATGTTCTACTTTTCAAAAATTCTATAGTCTCCTTTTAAAATAAAATTTTATTAGGATATATTCATTATAGAGAGGGGCATTTGTAGTGACAATTCTGATTAGATTTATATTGTATATTATTTACATTGTCCCCACCATCTCTCCCCCTCAACTCCCTACCCGCCCCACTTAAAGCAATTGCAAAAGGTGTCTTAGTTCTGTTTCATATAGGTATGTGAAGTCCATCTATCATACACCATCACCTTAGTCTCCTTCATTCACCCTCCGCCTTCCATTCATAACCCCCCTTCCTGCACACACTGTGTCTATTTTACAGTCCTGTTTTTTGTTATTAATATTTAAGTTGATTTTTTTTGTTTTCCAAGTCTTAAGTTTTTTTTTATAAAAGGTATACAGTCACATATATAATCTATGACTAAGAGATATATTTTATATTTTTTCTAACATTGATTTCTTTTATTTCATACTATCTTATTGCATTGTTACTATCTTCAAAATGATATTAATAACTGTAATTATTCCTAATTTTAATGGAAATGGATTTTGCATTTTATCATCTATTTTGATCATTGCTTTGTAATATTAGTAAAATATGTTTATAAAGATTTTTTTTTCTATTCCTATTTAACTTAGAGCCTTATTAGAAATGGCTGTAGGATTTATCAGGTATCTTAAAGAATTTAATGCTCTGTTGATATATATATATAATGTATATATATGTATCTTTATGTAAATGCAATGAAATATGATTGATTTTCTGATTGCAAACCGTGCTTGAATTCCTGAGAGTTAAGTCCAATTTGGTCATACTTAAACAGATTAAACTACTTTGAATGGTCACAATGACACTGGAATTCATGAAGGAATTTCTTCTGGAACATTTTCTTCTTTTACCAAAATCAGTTACTCCTTATCAGTATTACCATCAATAGCCCAGATGGGATGGCATGCATCTTTGTTACCTTGGATAAAGAGACCTCTCTTCAGTACTACCAATGAACTTAGGATGTGTCAGGGACAGCTTAAACTGTTGAACCTTTTCTCTACAGAGGCCTGACAAATAGATCACCTTCATCTTTGGTGTTCTTTGTGCTTACATCAGAACTCTAAAATCAGAAATTCTGTATTATATATTGTAATTCTGCTCACTAGTTCCAAAATAGCACAAATCCTGCAACTGGAATGGAAACTGGGAAATCCAGGTTAGACTTCTCTGTCTTCATAAGTGTTTATTGAGTGCTTACAAGCTTCCATATGCTTTTACAGCCTCTTTAATTAAGGTGATAAAATATTGCATGTGCAAACTATGTTACACCCTTCCTAATAAATACTTGCTTACTTTTATAATGCACATTTATTCAAAGTGCTTCCAGAGTATAAGGCAGTGTATTGGGTGGTGTGTAGAATGCAAAGTGCTTAAGACAATGCCCTTAAGAATAATAAGAAAGACTCATAGATGACTGTTCTAGGAAATAGAGACTTTAAACAGAGAAGAAGGAAACATGCTCGTGAGATGAGAAAAGGAACAGATGCTTTAGGACTGGCGGTTCAAAGTCAAGTTTATGAAAGAGATGGAAGTTAAGCTAGTGCTTAAAGAATGGGGAGGAGTTGTACACACAGACATGAAAGAGCAATGCAGTGATGTCAATAAAGGAATGGAAGTAGGAAGCAGGGACATGTATTAAAAATAGCCAATTGCTCAGTTTTCTCAAATAATGTTTTTCCAAATTTGGATTGAGACTCATTTGGGGTCATGAGAGTAGTATAATATCTGTTCTTTAAGAAAATATCTGTTTATTTCTTTAAGAAATATAACAGAAGTTATCAGAGTACATCGCATTTAGTAAAGATATTTTGGAAATTGTGTGTACATATATATGTGTATGTATGTATATACCTATATGTACCTATGTATGTGTGCATATTGTAGTTCTCCTGGCAAAATGTATTTGTTGTAGATCATGGTCAAAATTTCTATAAACACTGAATTTTTTCCATAAAAGGCAAGATAATAACTGTTTTAGGCCACACAGAGTCTCTGTCAAAATGGGGGATGGTGAATATGATTGAAGTTTATTATATGCATGAATGAAAATAGAATACTTACACCCTTTAAAATTGTAAGAAAAAAGAGAGGGGACAGGGCATGTAAGAGGTAAATTATCACCATACATATATTATTTGCATGTTTGGAAATATCACAGCAAAACCCTTTTGTACAATTAATATACCCTAAGAAAAACATTTTAAAAATTATTCAGCTCTACTACTTTAACCCAAAAGCAGCATAGACAGTACATAAACAAATGAGCATGGCTGTGTTTCAATAAAACATTAATCACAAAAATAGGCATGAGTCCAGATTTGGCCCAAGGGCTGTAGTTTGCTGCCTCTGATGTACAGGGTAGGGTAGAGGAGAAAGAATCCAGAAAGTCACGTTCTGCATGGGGAGGTCAGCTTGCAGACACTTCTCAGCCAGCTTGGCTCTCAGTGATTCTGCCTGCAACATGAGGCCAGACTCGAAACGTTGTTTTTTTTTTTTTTTTTTAAGTTTTTCACTTTTATAGTTGTCTATCCTTCTGCTTTTAAGGAGCACAAGAGATTTTTCAATGTAAAGAGTTTTAAAAGTTTTGCCCCTCTTCTGCTCTTTGACATGTTAAGTGACTTTAGCCTAGTTTGAGAGATGACACCTCTGAGCCCAAGGAATAGTTGAATGACTCTCCCAGGGATCCAGACCCTGAAGCAGGTATCCATATGCAATAAATTACAGCAGAACTAAAAGACAGGTCTCCTGCCCTGCAGAGTATGCCGCTTTCCACTGTGCTCGTCAGTCTTTCTGACAAAAGCAATGACTTCTTCCATCTGTTGAGTACCAGGCAGGAGGTGACCACTCAAAAGTCGACAGGACCTGGGTTACTCAGTCTCAGATCAGCTGCTCTCATGCTAGACTTCCTTAATGCCAGGTCTTGGAGAGGCGCTGACAGTATCTCCCAGAAGCTTGTAAAAAAACACAGATTGTCTATCTTACTCCAGCTGTGAAACGCTGGCTTGGTGGGCCCTGAGAATCTGCACTTTAATAAGTATCCTCAAGTAATTCTGGAGTACAGCCAGGAACAGGAAACATTGCTCAAGTGAATACTAAACTTTTGCTTTTCATCAGGATTTGCAGCAAGAGTGTGCCTGAGATGCCACATCTGGTTTCACCCAGGCAGTGCAGTGGCACAGGAATGAGGCTGATTCACGATCTCTGCCAGCTACTTATGAACCAGTTAGGGGACCTCTGCGACAACTCTCATTTCCAACTTGTAAATGTCAGCTGGCCACAGGAGCTGTTTTTCTACCTTAGGATATGGTTTTCAGAATTAAGTGAACTAATTACAGGAGAAGAAATGAGAAATGGAAAGGAGAAACTTCTAGAATGTACCAAAGCTTTCCCAACTGGGAGCTTTATCCAGCATCCCTGGGGCATGGAGCTGTGTACCAACCAGGAATGCATAGTGTAGTGCCAAGAAAGCTTGGAAATATGAATCTGCCTCAGGTTCAAGGATGCCAGTGCACTGCCCAGTGCTAGATCCAGGAGGAGCAAGATACACGGAGTGGAAATTTCCCCTGCTGCATCTTGAGCTTCCAGAATGTGCCAGGATAACAGGCATCTGATGGTGGGATCAACATTCAGGCTTCTTTCCTGTGGAAAGTTCCAGGTTCCAGACAGTAGAAAACTTGTGTTCTTTTCTCTGTTAAAGAACAAAGGTCATTTAAGATGCCAAACCATCTTTTGTGCTAGGAGCAGGTATATACTTCCTGGGAAGGACCTTGGAAAACGGCTTTACAGTGGGGAAAGACAATGTTTTGTAAATACTCAGAGTTACTTAGGAGACTGTTCATCCAAATGGCATTCTGGCTTCTTCTTAAAGTTCCAATTTAAAAAAAAGTCTGCACTTATTCCCATACACAAAGGAGGGATGTATTAATATACTCAAGTTAAGATTAAAAAAACCAATAACTTCTATTTTTTTGCATTTGTTGAAAACGTTCCACTGTTTCAAGAAAGTACTCTATGTTGAGTCTCCTGTGATCATAGACTTTTTGTTTAAATGAGCATCTAGTATATGAGAGGGCATTCCTAAGTCTTTTGTGTATGTTCATCTCTTTCTGGAAATTTGGAATTGCATCTAGGTTTCTTGACATTAACAACCATATCCATAATTGTCACACCAAATTTGTCCACTGTGATCTCTTGAGTACAGCCCAGTGCTCTCAAGTTGGCTTTTTTTGTATCTCAGTTTTTAGCACAACAGGAAGAAGCCCAGAGTACGTGTGTAATTCCAGGTCACAAGAAGGCCAGGATGCATTGGTACACGTTTAAGGTTTGCTGGATTCCTCTGCTTGCCATTCAGATATTGTAAATGCCCTGAGGACAGGGGCCATGTCTACCTTGTGTAGATCTTTTTCTTTCTTTGTTTTTTTTTTTTTTTCGCATATGGTAGACCCTGAGTAAACATTTGCAGGATGGATGGAAGGACAGAAAGATAGATGGGAGGAAGGAAAGAGGGAAGGAGAAGAGGAGGAGGTGTTTCTATTTTGGTATTTCTCCTTGCATTACTATTAGTTATATTTTTATCATGCTTAAGTGGATGTGTTTCTGAAGCATCTGGGCATTTGGGAGGATTCAAAATCACAAAAATCACACAAATGTAGACCAAGGGAATATGAAGGAATATTATGAATTATGGTAAAATCAAAATTATATATATTTTAAAAGAAAGTTTTCCTATTTTCAATCATCCTATAAGTATCAGGACAAATTAATAGCCAACAAAATGCTTCTAGGAAGAGCTCTCCTCCTGAATCTAGTGTTAATGATTTTAAAGCATTTGTAATTGGTGGCATTAACTTGTGTATTGCCATGTCTGTGATTGCTGACATTAAATTGGAAATAGCTAGGTTTGACAATGGTTAGTTTCCAGCTTTAGTGACTTTTTTTTTTTTTGGTATGTACTATATTCTTACATCGTTAGCATAATCATTCTGTGCTCTCTTCTCTTGAGGTTTATATTATTGACTTGCTCTCCAGTTACTTCGTAAAAGAACATTTTATTTCCCCCAGTAGTTGTACAGTTTATAACACTCCCAGGCCTGCATCTTCATTTATATTTTATACTCAAATCACATACATCTTAACTCAAGATTGAGCTCACACCCAGTGTGGTGGTAAAAATACTGAATAGATTTAATTATCTCTTATTGATACAACTGCTTTCTGTTTCTCAAAGTCAAATAAAGGAAAAAGTTGAGTCTTTTCTCTGTCTGGGTGGCCATTAACTCTACATGTGGCTGTTTTTACTTCTGCCCAGGCTGTAGGAGGGAGAAAGAGGCAGATGATCGAGGTTCTACCACAGTTATTTTCCTTCTTTGTGGCCAGTGTGTGTAAATTTGGCTGGGATGCAGAAGTGGTGTAAGGCTGTTGCAGTGAGCATGGGACTGTTGGAAATAGTGTGTGTGTGTGTGTGTGTGTGTGTGTGTGTGTGTGCAATTCAATCCAGGCTGGGCAGTGCACAGAGGTACTGTGATTGACACCCCCCAAGAGTCTCCTTGTAACGCTGGAAAACTGAAACTCCCCTCAGGACTCTCTGGAAACCATCACCCCACCCATACTGGAAGCAGGGGGTCCCACCTGGAGTGGGAAGAATGTCTCCATCGCATAGACTCCTTTTCTTGGGGTTTTCATAGCTCCAGTTCCATTGACCCTTGAGTTATCTTCCTAGTCCATGAAAAGGGACAAGGAAAAACGACATGGGGCCTGAGAGGCTAGGTCCACACTTAGCAGTGCCCTCTGGGACTGGGAACCCTGGGAGTTCATGGCTGTCAGTCACAGCTTGGAAACTTCCAAACAGACCAAGCATTCTTTGTACAATGTCTACTATGGGACTTTTCACAAGGAAACCTGTCCTGTGGGATTAGATGCAATCTCTAAAATTGTGCTTGGGAAGATTGCTAGTCATGTAGTAGCTTCGTTGAGGACAGGATACAATGAATATAGAGTGGCAGGTCTTCAAGCTGAAACCCACTGGAGAAATTTCTGGTTCAACATATGTCAAGGAACAATTTTTCTTATTTCTTAACTTTTAGTTTATTATTTTTTAAGGGCACAATTCTTAAAGAGTTCTGTTCTTTTCTGATGAGGAAAAAACTAGACCTCTTGATGTCAAAGGAATGGGCCGGGATGCATGAGTTAAGAGACCACACTTTCCACTGGTGTGCTCCTAAGTGTGTGTCCTTGGGCTGACCATGACACTATTCAAGTGCTCCTCCCTCCTCTGGCATGGATGGTTGCTTGCCTAGGGTGTGTGTTAATAAAATAGTGCTAATATGTGTCATTTATTGGGCACCTCCTCAGCTATCGACACAGTGCTCAGCACCTCCTGTGCTTTGTTCACTAAATCCTCTGCATATGAAGCAGGGGCCGTGATGACCCCTGTTTTATAGAGGAGGTCACTGAGACTTAGGAAGAAAGCTGAAGCCAGGATTGAAGTCCAGTCTCACTGGCTTCCCAACATTCTCTTCAAATGTTTAAGGTGATGATGACGAGTTATTCCCCCCGCCCCCCACATACACTCTGGTTACTCTCTTGAATGCAGATGGAATTAATTCCAGGTAAACTTGGACAGATGGTGTCCTGTAAATACCTCAGCACTTGGAATTGACATACCTGGCTCCATTGTCCCCTCCTGTGCAGTTGAACTTCCTTGGACAAATGGTTGAACTTGTATGCACCCCCATCTCTTCTTCTGTGAGGTGAATCTGTTCTAGGAGATGACCGGTGAGGTTTTGTTTTTTTTGTTTCCATTGTAATATTTTAGCATGCTTCTAGCTAGCCTTGCTTACAGTGAGGAGTAAATCTGATTACTGCATCAGATCATGTACTAGAGGTTTCTTTAATCACTCATTCATTCAGCAAATGTTTCCTGCACGATTTCTAGGAGCTAGGTGAGAATAGAGAGACTAATAATTTCAGACGCAAGCCCTTCCTTCTGGAGCTTGCCCAGTGTTGCTGCCACCAGCAGATGAGCCAGAAGCATGTGTGTCAGATGCTATCATTATTATTTTACATGTTATCCATGTTTCGCTAGACATTATTACTCATTGGGAACCACGTGGCGCACAGCACAGGATGACATGCAGGCCTTGATTGCTGTTCCCTGTCGTTTGACCTCACAGCTGGCCCTAACCCTCTTCCACACAGGAGAGCTTTGTTAACCCACTGAGCAATAATTGTTGCATTTAGGAGCATTTTGAAACTTAGGAAGGTGACGATTTTTCACTTTTTAGTGACTCCTGCTTTTTTGCCAGATGTTAGAGTTGAGCATAAGTGGTTTGAGAAATTAAGGAAAAAACCCCAAAACTCCTGTCATGATTCCATAAAATGATCTCAAATCTGATTCACCTAAAGGGGGGGGGTCCCTTCCCCCTTTTAACTTCATGACTCTGCTATTTTACAAAAATTAAATCCCTGTCTGGAGTAAATGAAAAAAGGAAGGGGAGAAATTCATTGCAATTTAATGGAAATCATTTATAAATTAAAAAAAAATGTGAACTGACGTGAGAAGAATGGTAAAGGGAAGTTTTGGCACTCCTACAATGCCAAGTGTGAGAGGGAGGAAGTGCAAGTTCATTCCTCAGCTCTGTAGGAAGGACTGCCTCAGCTCTCCCCACACGCACACTTGGTCCTCTTTACCCCTGGGACCGCTGTCATCACTGGGCTACTCCAGCAGCAATGAAGGCCGTAGGTTTTTGGAGTCTGTCTGCCCAGGTTCAAATCCTACATAGTAGCCATGTGACCTCATACAAACAACCTAACTTTACACTGTTTTCTGTAAAAAAAAAAAGGGGGGGGCTCTCAAATTGTGAGCTTTGGATAAAAGTTATATAAAGCTACTCAGCATAGTGCCTGGTGCCTTGCTGTTATTTATTTTTCTTAGAAGGAAATTTATTCTGCTTATAATTCTGCTCCAGGAGAATTAGGAATGTATATGCCACCTGTCATTTCCAGGTCCAGGAAAAATGTGTGCTAAGGCATGTACTGAATATACACATCCCTTAAAAGACTCACCAGGAAGCTGAGTGTCTATAATCCTAGCTACTTGGGAGGCTGAGATCAAAAGGATCATGGTTTGAGTTCAACCCAGGCCAAAAAAAAAAGACCCATTCTCAATCAGTGGCTGTGCATGGTGACATGCATCCAGCATCCCAGCTACTGTGGGAAGCCTAAAGTAGGAGGATTGGTCCAGACCAACATGGGCAAAAAGAGAGACTCTATCTCCAAAATGATCAGAGCAAAAAGGGCTGAAGGCAGGGTTTAAGTAGTAGAGCACCTGCCTAAGCAAGTGTGAAGCTCTGAGTTCAAACCCCAGCACCACCAAAAAAAAAAAAAAGAAAAGAAAAAAATCACCAGGAATCTCTTTGAACAGATGGCCTTTCCTATTGGACGGCCACAATCCTGCTTTGCCTGGGACTTAGAAAATTCTTGGGAACTGGACATTTTGAACTAAAACTGGGAAAGTCCCAGGCAAACCAGGATGAAGATGGCAAGGTCCTCGCTTTTCCAGGTGAAAAGGGCAGAGAGAAATCAGGACACTGAAGCTGACTCCAGGGAGGACCCCCACGTGTACAAGGTCAGTGACATCCATTGAACTGGAGGCCAGTGGTCACTATTCTTCAGCCCCAAATTAGAGCAAAAAGAGGAAGCAGCCTGACTCACTGCGCCCCACATGAGGCTATGTGGAGTGCCTTCTCCTCAAGCAGTGCCCCAGCCCTGGTTGTCGTGAGAACCACACATAGAGCTTTTTGGAAAAAGAATTGCCAAGGTTTAATTTTATTGGCCTAGAGAAGGGCCTGAACCTTGGTAATTTTTAATCACATTAGGTGATTCTAATGTGCCATCTGCATTTGGGAACTGCTAACTGTGGTACAGCTGAGAGTCACCAAAGGTGCAAGATGGCCTATGATTTACTAATTGACAAATTTAGAATTTCCTGACCTGACTTTCAGCTGTGATGATTTGCATTGGTTAGGAACCTGTGTTGTTTTATTGATTCATCCACATTGGAATTTTTATTTGGAGAAAAATCCTTTGAAATGATTGAGCATTCTCCGTATTTCCCCTTTTATTGCCCTATTTTATTTGTTCCTATTATTTATTGCTCTTTGGTGAGGGCAATAAATAATACTGGTGAACCTCAAGGATCATGATTTTAAAGCTCGAGAAAATTCAAAGCTTAATTCAAGTGGAGAGGGAACATTCTGATATTTCTGATGTAAAAAGACAGATCCCCTTTTTGTGCGAAGTTTTGCTGGGGTAATGGCAGGGAAAAGCTGAGCACCCTCCTTCTAGTCTCCCGGTGTGGCTGGTGCTCAGAGGAAGGTGAAATGGTCTTTGGGCTGCATTGGCATTGATGGAGAACAGCAAGGTGGGAAGTGCCTATAGTCTCTGGGAATTGGGGTAAATTCTCCTTGCAATGTTCCCAGAGAGTGGCAAGCTCTGGCTATACTTGCACCAGAGGAAGCAAGCTTCAAAAATTGTGCTGGGTTATTCAGTCCCAAAAAGATGTGAGCTCTGCAGCTATGAAAAGGCTGTGAGGAGACTAACATGCAGAGTGCTAAGGGAAAGAGACTAATCTGGCAAGGCCACATGCTGTCTGAGACCAACTATACAAGATTCTAGAAAAGGCAAGTTTTCAAATATAAATTTATACACACCATTGATGAGCTTACAATTATTTTTTCATATGAAAATAATATGTACATGTTTATTGTAGAAATATGTGCACCCAGACATGTGCACATATTTGTCTATAAAACAGACTGCATATTTCTTGGGGTTCTTTTTTTGTGGGACTAGGGTTTGAACTCAGGGCTTCATGCTTGCAAAGCAGGTGTTCTACCACTTGAGCCACACCTCCAGTCCATTTTACTCTGGTTATTTTGGAGATGGAGTCTTGCACACTCACTGCTCGGGCTGGCCTTGAAACGTGATCCTCTGAATCTCAGCCTCTAAAGTAGCTAAGAGTACACGTCTGAGCCACCTGTAATATTCTTCTGTAATAAGCTGATTGTTTCACTTATTGAAACTGACTGACCATCCTCTTTTTTGATAAACTGACTTTTTTCCATTTATTAAAATTAGATGAACATTATTCTATGTTACCAAAGACTTTTATTCAATACTTTGTCTCAAGAAGCTTTTGTATGGCTTTTTCATAATTTTCCTACTGTTTAACAATTAATTTTTATTTTTTTCAATTTTTCCCTTCTTAGCTACTTCTGTGAATGTCTTTAGGAGTAAAAGTTAAGAAATAGAACAGCTGGGTCCAAGCAGGAGCAATTTTAAAGTCTACTGATCACTGTTGCTGAATTACTCTTACCAAGTGTACTCATTTGCGCTGGTATTTTATTGGGATTAGTTACTGTCCTTCTTCCAACCAACCTTCCCTAATTTGACAGTCCCAAATGGTGTCCCATGTTACAGGCTTTTCCTGGACCACAGTGAGATTGAATATTTGTTTAAGTGTTTGCTGACCCACCAGTACTTTCCTCTTGAAAATTGCTTGTTTGGTATGGAGATGTAGCCCCGAGAATACTTGCCTAACATGTGTAAGACCCTCGGTTTGATCCCCAGTAACTCATGTGCACACACACAACCCAGAAAATGAAAATTAGTTGTCTGTGTCCACAGTTGTCTCTTGGGGGTTCCTCTTTTTCTTACTGACTTATAAAAACATTTTGATATAAAGTCTATCAGCACTGTCATATATACAGTGTGAGCATTTCTCACTCCATTCTAACTCTGTTTATAATGAGGTTTTAGAAAATGACTTGGTTCCTTTGTGTTTTCTGCATTCCTTGTTTAATCTTTCTGACACTGATATGGCACTAGAGCTCACTTCCTTAAAGATGTTACTAAATCCCCCATTCTCTTTCCAAAGCACACAATTATCATCTGGTGGAAACTGTGTAATTGCAGCATCATCAGCATTTCTATTGCTACTCAAGGAACTCTAAGGAGCACAGTGAATTTTCCTTGATCATTGGTCTCCTTATGAATCTTGGCAAGTGTTCAGCTTGTAGGCAAGGATATCCAGGCACTCACAGTTTGCTGTGCAGTTGGCTACAAATGATTGAGTTTTTTTTTTTAATCTATCTAAAAGAACTCTATGTCTCTCTACCACTAAATTATGATATCTTATCTTACAGACTTAACAGCATCTAATAGTTCTATCTCTAGGTAATGTGATCCAGCTGGAGATGTTTTAGGACAAAAGGACATGTTTCTCTAGCCAGTAAGTAAAAGTGTTTTTTTTCAGCTATAAAAGGACAAAAGGTTTTGAAATGATTATACTGGGCAGGGTTTCCTAGACTTGTTTGTTTGGCAGTTGGCCATATTGCTAAGCCTGAGTCTTCCAAACTTCTTCCATTTTTGTAGCAGTGTGAAGAATTCACTGGTTGAGACCAGAGTCCCTTTATGGTGTGATGATTAATGTCCAGGGTCTTTTTAACCTAGAGGCAATCACAATGGGACATCTAACAGTTTCATCAGCAGACCATCGATCAATGTGTGTTAAGAATTAAAGACGTGATCCTCTTTCTTTTTGAGTTAAGTAACTTTACTGCCTTTTCAGGATTGTGTGTTTTCCTCCTTAAGAAAACATTCACATTTGACACAGCAAATATAACAAGAATTGTACAGGATCTGTAGTTTCAGTGAGATGTCAGCAAAGATGTCTAACTTAGCTAAGGTGCTGTTTCATCTCATTTTCAAGGTTTTGACAGCTCTGTGACATGGGTCTCCTTTGCTGATTTTCTATTTATGTTTTGTCATCTTGAAACCAAGAGTGCTGTCATCTGTTTTCATTGCCCTACTGCAAGAAGAAATGGTCTACCTCTACTCCCACACTCATTTTCAAACAAAATCTTTTTGGCAGTTTTGGAGCTTGAACTCAGAGCCTCACTGCCTGTGGCACCCTTGTACCACACTGCCACCTTGTTCTGCTTTAGTTATTTTTTTAGATAGAATGTTGATCTTTTGCCTGGGGCCAGTCTCAGGCTGCGATCCACCCACCTCTGCCTTCTGTATAGCTGGGATTGTATGCCACCATGCCTGACTTGTTCTTTGAGTTAGGGTCTTGTTAACTTTTTTTTTGCCTAGGCTGACCTCAAACCACAATCCTCCTATCTCTGCCTCCCAAGTAGCTGGAATTACAGGCATGAGCCACTGTGCCTGACCCCAATTTCATTTCTTAAGACATTACTATTACTAGAGTTAGACCAACAATTGTAAATACTACAATAATTCGTCTCAAAGCACATATTGAGGAATCAATAGTGAGTAGGTACTTTTTGTGTTCCAAGATCAACAGCAACAACCATTTGTGATATTCTAGTCATGGTTCTAAATAGCTATACATATGTAGTTGCTTAAGCCTGAAAGTAACCCCATGGGGCAGGGGCTTTAACTGTCCCCCTATTACAAATGAGTATAGCAAACATGGTAAGTGGCTGAACATGAAAAACCTGGCTCTAGAAACTGCCCCCCTTATCTTTGAGAAAGGGTGCTACTATGTAGCCCAAGTGGGCCTTGTACTCAAGACCCTGCCTCAGATTCCTGAGTAGCTGGGATTACAGGTATGAACCACCATGCTCTAGAGGCAATCCTTTTAACTTGATTATGTTGTTACAATGCTACAAGATTAACGACTGCATCGTCATTTTACAGATGAGAAGCTAAGGCCTAGAGAGATGATTTTGCAGTAACTTTTCATACATCTGGGAAGTAGCAGATATTGGTTGAAATCCTAATTCCAAAGCCTTCCTTGTGCTTTTCCTGCACTATGACATGTTTCTTTGAATTCAGGATTTCATCCATATCAGAGAAAGCTTGCAACTGGCCAAGAAACAGATGCTTAAATGGGCCTACAACATGTGTTTCTGGATTCGTGTGCACAGGAAACCTCTCTTTGAGGCCACTTTCTGTGTTTGTATAAAGGACACAGTAAGAACTGCCTCTCTTTTCTACATAAATAGCTGTAGGATTTAGTTTTCCAGCTCATTCTGTTCCTGCCTCAGGAACTTTGCATTTGCTGCCCCTTGGCTTGGAATGCATCATCCCCAGACCTTGGCATGACTGACTTCTTCTCAAGTGTCAGCTCAGTTGTCATCACCTCAGTGGGCCTGACCCTAACAACCTGCATTTGTCTGCTAGGGCTGCCATAATGAATTACCACAAGCTAGGCAGCTTAACACAACAGAAATTATCCTCTCATGGTTCTGGAGGCCAGGAGTCCCGACGAAGTGTTGGCAGGGCCCTGTTCCCTCTGAAGGCTCTAGGGTAGGTTCCTTTCTTGCCTCTTCATTTTGTGGTGGCTCCATACATTCCTTGGCTCATGGTAGTACAACTCCAATCTCTCCTCTGTCACTGTGTTTCTTTCATCTCTATTATTTTCTTCTTCTTAGAAGAACACTTGTCATTGGGTTTAGAGAACACTTAGAAAATTTAAAATGATCTCATTTCAAGATTCCTAACTAGTTATACCTGCGTAGACCATTTCTCCAAATAAAGTCACAGGTTCCAGGAGAACACATCTTTTGGGGGGCACCATTCAACCTTAAGTAAAGCAGAGTGTGTTGCTGTCATGCTCTGTGACATCAGCATCCACTTTAATTTCTTCAAAGTATTTGCCCTTATTTGATGCATCTTGATCCTTTGTCTGTCTTCTGTCTCCATCTACTTGAATTCAGATTTTGAGTAAAGAGCTATCTTATTACTGTATCCCTAGCGTGTAGAACAATGCTCAGAATCTTATAAGGATTGCCAAATATTTACTGAATAAAGGGATGAATTAATGTTGTTATTGTGCTAATCTGAAGTCAACTCAACTTAGTTCTTTGATTCAACAATTTCTAGGATTTTATTGTATTTTTGTTATGGGTTTCAGTTGTAGCATTCTGGAAAAGCAAACATATTGTGGGACATTTATTTTGCACAGTGGGTAAATATATCCAATCATTGCAAATTAGCCCTCAGTTGCTAACGGGTCTTGTTAGTTCCTGTTGCTTTTACTTTCCCTCAAGAAAGAATCCTTAGCAGTATCTTTCTTTCTCTCTTAGGCTCTGATCACCTCCGAGAGAAAGATGGTCTCTGGGCTGTCTTGGTCTGGCTATCCATTATTGCTGCCCGGAAGCAGAGTGTGGAGGAAATTGTCCGAGATCACTGGGCCAAATATGGCCGCCACTACTACTGCAGGTGAGAAGGCGAAGAATCTTTGCATGTACCCTGGGAAAACTCTCAGAGAAAATTTCTAAAACTGATGGGATAGCACCTTGAGAAGGAGACAACTTTCAGAAACATCTGAGGGACCAAAAGTATGGAGCTAGATTACCCTGATAAGTGTTTAGGGATGATGTCAAGAGCTACCAAACTATAAGGCACAAATTTTGCTTTCCCTAGTGACATCCCTCTCTAGTCTTTTCATCAGTGCCTATGAGGTGGACATAAGAACATATCTGAACTGTAGAGCTCTGAAAACTCCTTTGCTGAGTGTCATGCAGTCAGTGGCAGAAGCATTTCTTGTTAGTTTACCACCTGTACTTGCAAGGAAGGGAGCAGACACAGAAGCTACACTGGGCTGGTGTGCTGTGTAATCCTTTCCTTACCTTTGTCTTACCTGCACATTTATGAACAATGTTCAAGATGCCCAAGCTGGCACCCTTTAAAGGGGCCACATGGTTCAGGAGCCCCAGATTTTGCTAGAGGTTTACTCTCATGAGAAGAGAAACAGAAAAGGGAAATATTACCCAGGAAGGAGGCAAATGAAAGGATGGTAGGCGGGAGCTTAGGGTAGTCTGTCTCCATCCCTTTCATCTTACTGAAGTAAGAGAGAATAAGAGTATTCCAGGGTGTGCTTGCCTGCTAGGTATGTGAAGCAAAGTATGCCAGGTACATGCACCTAGTACCAAGCCATAGTTGCAAAGGATGTTAACTGTGGAGACCTCAGGGAGGGACAAAAAGGACTTTGGGGTAGCCTGGGAGACTATTAAAAACAAAGAAATTGTGACTCATTTTACTTTGCTCATGGATAGTTAACTGCTTTGGGTGTTCAGTTGTGTTTCAAGAGCTTGGGGGACAAAAAGAGCCTTAGACTTTTCCCTTATAAGGTGATTGTTTCTGCTCTTAAGAAGCCATTTACTTAGATAAATATCAAAGAATAAGGAAGAGTTTGATGGTGCTTATTAAACACAAAGAGATTGCAATGTCCTGGTAAATGTAGACAACATTACCAGGACCATAATATTCACGGGTCCTGTTTAGTCAAGAAGGCTGGGAGTGGGATAGCCTGAACATGACCCTAAATTATTCATTGCATCATAAAATATGGATTTGTAAAGCAGGTAAGAACTTGTCAAACTCCTTTTGTGGAGTTTTATTTATTTATATATTTTGCACATACATTTAATCAGCACATGAAATCCTTCTATTACATGAAGCTCTTCCAAAAATTTCAACCTGATAAAACATATTGTGACTGCCAACGTCTGGCTTAATGAGACCTTTTTGAGTCAGAGATGCTGGTCTCATAATTTGTGGAATAATTATCTAGGTTCCTGCCAGTGTTTTGAAGAAATGGTGTTATGATAAGTATATTTATAATATAGTTCATTTTTGTAGCCAAGAGCTTGTAGTCTAATCACCTTTTTCATAACAAATACCATATTAGAGAATAGTATGCAATGGAGATTTAATTTCTTGTAGGACATTGAATTATGTTACAGATTTCTGTCCAAAAAGATCACAGAGAAAAAGAAAAAGGGAGGAGGGAAAAGGTAGAAGGAAACACAAACATTTCCTTTAACTCCAGCAGATGGCAAGTTGGGAGATGTTTTTGAAATAAATGATTTCTAGCCTGACAATTTTCTTGGCAGGGAGGAAATAACACAATTTCAGTTTAACTAATACTGAGCCTAAAGTTTAGCTGAAAAAATCTTGCACAGTTTTCCTTGTTTGAAGCAGTTCTCATTTGACCATTTCATCTGTTGAGAGATAATATGTTGACAGTGGTGGTGGTGGCTGATGGGGAGGACACTCAGGGTAGTGAGGGGAAGGTGGTTCCAGACCCTGCTTGTGTATAAGATAAACACTTGGGTATGCTGTTCTGATCTCAGCCATACACTAAATAATCCACTAGTGGATTTTCTCAATTTTTGAATTTCTTTCAATGCCTCTATCTCTCTAGACTCTCCTACCCCATTCTCCTGCTCCTTTCTAGGTTAGATCTTTTTTATTCTTGATGCAGAGTCTTGCTATGTAGCCCAGGCTGGCCTTGAACTCATGATCCTCCTGCCTTGGTCTCCCAAGTGCCAAGATTATAAGCATGTACCACCACACTTGGCTCTTGGTTATATCTCACCTTCCCGAAATTATTATCCTTAAAGAAAAGCTAGTCTTAGAACACATGTACACTGACAGTGTTGTAAGGAGTTCCTTGTTGTTTTGTTTCTGAAACTGGGAAAAAAATAAAGAAGCACCTTGTGTAGGAGGAAGAAAATAAAAGAAAGGGATATAGATATGGGGACCCTTTGCTAGACATTGGATCATTCCATGTCCTCCATTTATTAATGCCCTGATGTTTACTGGAAGTCTTAAAGCTCTTGGGTAGAAAAAAGTAGCAACAACTATTCTGAGCTTCCTTCACTTAGCTCTGAGAACTCACATCTTTTCTCTATGCTACAGGAAGACCAATGTGAGGTCCTGTCATAGCTACTTGGGCACAGCTGCCCCTCGTTGGGCTTCTTCCATAAGCAGGCCCTGCTGGGTGTGCCAGTAAGTCTCAGTCAAGACTATCTGATGTCTTCTAATGACTGAGAATAAAAGTAGTTAACAGATTTTAAGCTCTGATGCCAGGCACTGTCCCAGCTGCTTGATATGCATTATATGTTAAAAGCTCCAGCAACAAAATGGATAGGGATGATTTTTTAGTCTTTTTTTTTCCTTCTAATCATCACCCAACCCCACTGTTATATTTGATGCTTTGGCTAGGAGGACTTTTTTAAATGGAGCAATAATGACACTTCTTCCCAGTTTCCAAGAGAGTTTTATGGTGTGTTCAGTTCATTTTCTCCCTCTGTTTTTGCCTCCCTGTCTTTTCCCTACCATCCTTTCTCCTATGTACCATGCTCTAGATGTAGTAGAGAGCTAAGGTCTGTGCCCTCCGGGAGCTCAAATTCTGGTGGGCAAAGACCCATATTCAATAAGTAAACAAATATAGAAACAAGCTAGCTAGATAGATAGATATGGAAACAAACCATATATATTTTCCCCTGTGCTTATTTATATGCATTATATGTATATATGTGACAAGATTGGGAAGTAATAAGATTGGGAAGGGAAGGAAGCTACCTAAGTAGATGGGTACTAGGGGAAGGATGCTCACTTTCTGGAGGAGACAGTAGGTTTGAAGATTGAAAAAAGAGGATGAGCCAGCTCTTTGAATGCGCTAGGTGTAGAGGAATAAGAACATGGGGTAGAGGGAACAGGCCCAGATGCAGGTGAGGGGAGGGTAAAGTGTCACTGAGGACTAAAGAGTAGTCATGGTGGCTGGAGCAAATGAAGACAAAACGTGGAACGAAGTCAAGTGGGGAAGGGTCAGATCCCACAGTGTGTGATGGACTGTGGTTGGCATTCTGTGTTTTGTTCTCAACATGATAGCTGTTTTGGGAGGGATTTTACAGAAGGGAGTGACATGATTTATTTTTACAATTCCACTTTGGTCACTGCTTGGGGCTGAATTATAAGGGCCATTTGGAAGAGGGGAGACCAGGTGAGGGTACTCTCTATGCTCTCTTTTGCTGAAATCAGAACCAATGATTAGATGACCTTAAAAGGCTCACTCAATTACTAATTCTCTTATTGGGTGTTTTGTTCTTCCTGTGTCCTGTCCTCCCTCAATAGGTTTGACTATGAGGGCCTGGAGCCCAAGTCGACATATTATATTCTGAGGGACCTGGAGGCCCTGGTCACAGACAAGTCCTTCATTGGCCAGCAGTTTGCTGTGGGGAACCACATCTACAGTGTGGCAAAGACAGACAGCTTTGAATATGTGGACCCTGTGGATGGCACCGTGACCAAGAAACAGGTACTTGGCTAGGCAATCACCAAAACAGATCACCAGGCAGAACTGGTGCCCAAAGCATCCTAAAACTAGAGAAGTCTTTTGGAATGGTCTGTTCTGAGCCCTTCATTTTACACAGAACTCTGCAGACTGGGAAGCAGTCCTTGATGAAGGCTACCTCACTAGTTAGTCACAGAGGGTAGATTAGAACATGGGTCTCTCTATCCAGTATTCTTTCCATTTGGTAACTGATGGGCCAATACCTTAAACAGGCATAGGCTCAACATTTTCTTCCCAAGTGTTTGCAGCCTACAGGTGCTTTTATGTGGTGGCCATTATTGATGACAGATTCAGAGAAGTATTTAAGAGCAAAAGATCAGGGGCCCAGGGAATATTTCCCTGTCACTGAAGAATCCCAGAAGCTTAGCCATATGAATTCAGTACTATAGGGAAGAAGCAGTTGGGAATTTTTCCAGAAAACCCAAAAGAAAGATTTATGGCTAAGAATGAGTATGATAGATAAGTGTCAAAAACAATCACAACTCTATTGGGGTTTCGCCTTTGTGAATTGTGTAAGAAAAGTTGCTAGCTACTATGCTTATTTGTATTTTCCATTTTATGTATTTATTGGTTATGGCAAATACTGACCCCTCCAAGAGCACATTACAGTCCTTAATTTTTGCAGTCTAAATAATACAATCAGAATAGTTTCAAGTGAAGCTCAATTCCTAACTTCTCACCTTTTTATATCCCTTTCATAAGTACAGACAATAAAATAACTAAGGAGCTGCAGGTCTTTGGCAACTAGATGTAGTATAGTTACTGCTGTTTTCATTCGACAAGCACTTCCTACACCCTCTTTCTCATAGGACCCCCTGTCTTGCCAGTACTCCAAATTTTGATGCCTTCTTATTATTCTCTTGGTCCTCTCTGGTCCACTTAGCTTTATAGTGATTTTTCATCTCCATCAAAATATTGGCCCTTCCTTCTAGAAGCCCTTATATGGTTTTACAAATCAGTTGCAGCCTCAGTTTGGAAAGGTGAGGGCAGTAGAGAAAACAGTGGGTAAGAAGCTAGAAGACTCAGAATCAAATCCTGTCACTTACTAGCTGCAACTTTGGGAATGTTGCCTAATTTGTTCGGGTCATAGCTTCTTCCTCACCTGTGGAATACCTATGTCATAGAATTGTTCTAGGAATAGAATGAAAGAAAATACACAAAAGCTCCTAGTTATCCTTTTTATAGTTTGTACTAAGCTCTTTTTTGTACGTGTGTGTGTGTGTGTGTACACGTACGTGTGTGTGTGTGTGTGTGTGTGTGTGTGTGTGTGTGTGTGTGTGTGTTTGTGTTTCCCTCAAGGATAGCTGCTTGCAGACAGGACTGAATTTGCTCTGCAGTAACAGCAGTGAATCAGTCCTTGGAGAAGAGAAGTCAGGGCTTGGCTGGCAACTTTGAGTCCCTGTGCCTTGGGTCCATGTTTTCCAGTTTTGTGCCCCATTCCCATTTCCATTCTACACAGGGTCATCTGGGCAGACTTTCCCCAAATCCAAGGTTCATTTCATTTTTGTTGCTGTAGGATTCAGCAGACATGAAAAATGTGCTTTCTAAAGAATCTTTGGGAGGGTTTTGCTCACTGATGACAAAGACTTAGAAACTCTCCTTGGAGGGATTGGTCCAGTCAACTGAATTCTGGGCTTTATCTGGTTGTGAGAAGCTTGTCTGTTGAACTAATTTGTTTGGCTGTCTAATCTGGTATTTCGCTACCTTATATCTTCTTCAATGTACTCAGCGTTTGGATGCTTTTTTGTTGAATGTTCTTTAGCCATTCGTTTCAGGTGGATTCCTCAACTGGATCTCAAGTTATGACATCAGTTTATTCCATCTTCCTTCTCCCTCCATAACCACAGTATTGGTTTCCATTTTAACTCTGGAATTTATTGAGTTTTTTTCCTTTCCACACTGTCCCATTGGAGCTCAAATGTGGCTATAAATAGATAAGTGTTACCAGGACCTGCTCTAGGGAATTTTTCTAGTAAGAAGGAAAGAAGACTGTTGTTCATTTTCCCAGATTTTAGGACTGTAGTGACATCTTTATTGGCCGGTGGCCCTGAATCACAGTGGGATTTCTCTGCAGGTCGGGTTTTGGTTCAGTGAGAGCAATAAGGAACCAGTTAACACTCAGCAGCATCTCCACTGTTAGCCAATCACAGATGATTCTTTTGCCACAGTTGGTCCTATTGAGTCCTATGTAGGGGGGAGTCCTGCATAGCAGGGCTGTGCCACTCTCTTAGGATATCAACAGACATCAGCATTCCATCTTGTGGTAGTTGAGTCTGGTGCACATGTCAGGTGATCAATATACATATACTTTTGGAACTATGGACACCTAAAAGACATTTGAATTTAAGTCAACTAGGATCATTTCAAAATACTTATAAAATAGTGCATTCAGTGAGTAGATATATATTGAGAGTCTACCAAATGCATGATTTTGAGTTTTTTATGATACAGTTTTTAGTATAAATATATAACAGCTTTATTGATATATAATCACATACTATATAATTCACTCATTTAGAATGAACACTTCAGTGGTTTCTACATTTACAAAGTAGGCAATCATGCCTACAGTCAATTTTAGGACATACTCACACACTCCCCCCAAACAAGACTTTGTATTCTTTAACAGTCACCTCCCTTCCCACACCCCTCTAGCACTCAGCTCCTGGCAACCACTGACCTACTTTCTGTCTCTATGGATTTGCCTGTTCTGGACATTACATATAAATGGAGTCATGTGTGGTCCTTCGTGACTAGCTTTTCTCACTTAGTGCACTGTTTTCAGGGGTCATTCATGTTGTACTATGTATCAGTACTTCATTCCTATTATTGCTGGGTAATATTCCATTGTGTATATTTGTTTATTCATTATCAGCTGATGACATTTATTTTGCTTCCACGTTTGACTTTTATGACTAATGCTGCTGTGGATTTTCACATATATGTGGTGCACACAGAGATTTTCCATTCTCTTAGCATATAACTAGGAGTGGAATTGCTGTGTCAAATGTAGGTACCTAAATCTTAGAGGAACTGTCATATTGCTTCCAGAAGCAATTAAGCCTGTGTTCCCACCAGGGGTGCATGAAGTTTCCAGTTTTTCTACATCTTTGCTAGCCCTTGTTATTAGGTCTTTGTTATTTTAGGATACTATTATTTTAAAACATTATGAATTATTTCAAAATTAAGACAGGACATTTGAACAGAAGTATGTCTATCTGTTAGCAAAACCCAAAGAAAACATAATATTGCAAAGTCTATATTTGCTGTGGGAGGCAGATTGCTATGGTCCTCATCAGTGTTCTATTGCCTGGGAATGAGATAGACACAGGTTTGAAGACTGGCTTCATCACTGTCTAGATTTGTGACTTTGGTTGTGCTGCTTAACATCTCTGAACTTTACTTTGAGGGATGGCGGTGATGGTAATCACCATGTAGGGTAATGGAGAAGGTTTGAGGAGAAAGTTATATAAAGTCCCTGGTATAGTGATATCTGATCCATGCTCAAGAAATGGTAGTTTCTTCCCCCAGTAAAATCCTTAACCTGACTATCAGTGTGAGGAAGTATTTAGTGACTTGCTTCTAACAATTTTTACAAATGATGTGTTATGAAAAGATGTAACTTCCATCTTGGGTAGTCTCTCTCTCTCTCTCTCTAACAGACACACACAATTGAGTATATATTCTCAAAAATAATCTTTGGAATACCTTAGAATTAGAAAACATTTCCCCAAAACTTCTGTTTACTCTATCTCTAAAATTCTTTGCAGTGAAATTTGAGTTCAGATTGAGGATCCCAAGGTAATGGGAAATTCCTAGCTATTTCTTATTTGTTTTAAATTCTACTTCCATGTAAAAAGAGATAACAGACGTGATTTTCAACAATTTTTTTGCTATTCCCGTTTTATCCAGAAATTATCTCTAAATACAATATTCTGTTCCAGAGCATTCCATGCCTGCAAAGGGCATGAGCAACTTCAAGCATGTAGTCCTCATGTCAGGGTGTCTTGGGTTTGTGTCTTAATTCTACCACCTCCATGCTGGGCTATAGCCATTGGGAGAGTTAAATAATACATGAAAATTACTGGCACATGACAAACACCAGTAAATAGTTAACTAAAATTAGTTATGTTAAAGGAGCATCTTTGGAAGGACCTGGGGTGTGGCTCAGTGATACAGCGCTTACCTAGCATGTATAAGGATCTGGGTTTACTCCCCAGCACCACAAAATAAAAAAAAGAAAGATTTTTGTCATTTGAGGAACCACATATGAAGAAAAGCCAGAGGAAAAAAACATACATGGTGTCATGTGACACCTCTTTCACTTCTGATTCATCTGTAACTCAAACTCACATTTCTCTGCCTATACCAAGTCACACCCTCCCCTCCCCCCACCCCAACACATACATTCTGATTGAGAAAGGAAAAGTCTTTTAAGGCATTTTAGGCTCTGTTTTGTCCTTAATCTGAGGTCAGAGTCAGGAAATAGATCATGGGGGAAGAAAACTGTTTCACATACATCTCTAGAAATAAAGTAGAAATGCTTTTCCAACCAAAATGAAATGAAAATCCTATTCTGGCAATAAGCCCCCAGCCAGCCCCGGTGCTGTAGAAATATTCAGGGAAGTCTGTCCTGCCTGAGAGGCCTGTGAGGGTCGCTCAAGGAGCAGAAGGAAACCCTGAAGCACTCCACCCAGACACAAACTTCCACAGAATTGGTCACATGAATGACAAAGGCTGGTTTCTTCAAATATGAGTGGGAATAAGCCAATAACTACTATGAGAGTTAGGAAGCCATTTGATCAAATTGCTGACAGTTTAAGAAGTTCACAACTTATGCCTTGTAATAAGATGAAAAGGGTAAGCAAAAGTTGGGCAATCCATGGGACTGAGAGTGCCTACTCTCTCCAGTGGTAAAGTCATTATGCATACATGTGGGTTTCTTTTGTGTCATCCTCCCTCCCTGCACCATTAGTATCCCAAGGAACATTAGCAATACCAAGAAGTCTTTTACCATCATCCCTTCCATCTCCTTCTTGTAGCCTAAGTCCTGGAATCTCCACTCAGTACCCACAATTACCATGCTCCCAACTCTGACAGGAGGAATACTGCAATTTGGTACTGTGTATGAAGGACAATCTGACAGAACTGGCCCCACACTGGGAGGTGGTACATTGTTACCATGGTAGCATCCATTCAGTACCATAACCTGTATTTTGAAAATTTACTTTGAAATAAGACAATGATCCTTTAGGAGCAAAAATTAAGCAACTGAGTCTCTTTTTTATAACTTGTCCATCTTATGTATTTCTTTTTTCAATGTTTTTATTAGTATACGGTAGTTGTACAGGGGGGTTTATTGTGATTTTCCATATATACATATATTGTACTCTGGTTTGGTTCATCCCCTCCATTATTCTCCATCTTTCCCCTTCAAATGACTTTGACAGGTTCAATGCTTCATATTCATACATGTATAGAAAGTATATCAATCATATTCACCCTCCTTTACCCTCTTCACTTTCCCTCCCAATCCCACTAGTACCCTCCTTTTAACATGACCTGTGTTACATTTCTGTCCTTCATTGTTTAAGTGTCTGTTCAGTGTTCAGTGGGGATTTTGCCTTGGTATTTTATCATGCTTCAATCAGTCTAACCCCCTCTATCACTCTTCCTTTACCTTTTCCCCTACCCTGTATTGTTCAGCAATTTTCAGCGTGTTCTCTTAAGTTTTATTCCTACACAGATCAGATGTGCTGTATTTCATTATTATTCACTATCATTTTTTTCTTCTTTTCCTCCTCCCTTAGTGTCCTCTAACAGTCCCACCTTTGGAAATGTATATATGTTTGTGTGTGTGTGTGTGTGTGTAGAGAGAGAGAGAGACAGAGAGAGAGAGAAAGAGAGAGAGATGAATTTGGATCTATCTTTCACATATGAGAGAAAATATGTGACCTTTGTCTTTCTAAATCTGGCTTACTTCACTTAAGATGATGATCTCCAGTTCTATCCATTTTCTTGCGTGTATTTCTATTTAGCAAGCTCAAAAATCATAAAATCCTCCCAGTGCTGAAGTCATTTGCAACTAATGGTTCAGCTGATATTTAAAAGCCTGATATAAATAAATACATACCAGTTAGCTGATGTGGAAAGCCAAATCCAATTTGATTATTCCAGATTTACTCTGGGCATATTAAAACTTCCTCAAGTTATGCAGGCTGCATAGAAACAGTTTGATGTTCTCCTCCACCTGGAATAAAGAACCATTTGAAATTAGTTCAGAGAAAAAGTCCACTTTGAAAACTGAGTCTGAAGTCACTTTGCTTTTAGAGTTCCTATTTTAATATTCAGGAAGGGGCCTGAAATTTTTAACTTAGGTATTTAGAAATAACAAAGTCATTTGACAGTATGGCAATCACATTTTAGTCCCAACATATGGCGCCTTAGAGTGTATCTTGGTTGCTACCAAAGCCTGGTCAGCAGATATGGAGAAGCTCACTGAGTTATTATCATCCACAGTAACATAGAAATGCCACTGAATAGGTCAGCTGAGGAATCTGGAGTTTTGAGGGTGAGCCCTCTCTCTCTCTCTCTCTCTCTCTCTCTCTCCAGGGATAACTGGTCAACCTTTGACTTCAGCCTTCAACTCTGATCACATCATAATCACATCCTAATCAATGAACCAACTGAGAGGCTAACAGTGGCAGTTTATCATTATCTTTGCACATGCTGTTTGTTGGAATGGGGTTTGTGCATCTAGAAGTAGAACTTTGGAAGTCATTTCAGTCACTCTGATTAGCCCACTTATAGAATTTAGTTAAGCCTGAAAGTTAGTATCCAGATGGAGTCCCTCTACATTGAGTAACAGAAATGTTATCATGGCATTCATATTGTGATTGACTGCGAATTTAAAACATTCCTTTTCTATTGCAAATTGTAATGTTGAAAAAAATCTCTGTAATCAATGTACACTCCTTTTAACTTAGGATAATACAGTGAAGTTTGTTGAAGTTTGATTCATTCATGTCTTTACCCACTCAATGAGTATTTAGTGGGCACCTACTATCTGGTAGTCAGCCATTAGGCAGTGAGGACTGAACAGTACTCGGGACAGTTGAGAGGCCTGCTCTGTGCTTCAATTTAGCAGGGAAGACAAAGTGAAGTTAAATTTGTAATTACTATGGCGTTTATTTAACAGTTGGACATACTTGGGCATGTATGTCAGCAGGAACTAATCGAGATGATAGTTAAGCTGTGCCCTGATGAATAAGTAGACACTAACCCAGGCAAGAAAAATCTTATCAGACTACACACTTTTCCTTGATCAAATGTGATTATATGGTTATTTGGCTTTACAGATGAAGAGCTAGGGTTTCCTATAGTTACTTTTATAAAGTGTTATGATAACTGTAAGTATGGCTATGATCTCCAGTGCTGTTCATTCTAAAGCACTGTAGTTGTGATGAGTAAAGACACTACATGGTGCTAAATATGCCTCTTAGTTGGACATCTTGAGAAACATGGATTAAAAAATAATTATTTCTAGTGATTTTTTTTCCCTGAGGTTTTCTTATTTGTCCTAGAAGGATCAAACATATATTCCATGTTTTTATAATGACCTGGAATGGCTGATTTTAAAATAAAGCAAAAGAGACAGTTCCTGGTTAATTAAGAAGTTCTCATTCCTCTGCTTCTGGTTAACTGAACTTGTTATATTGAGTTATCTTCTCCGGCAAAATTTGATTGCTTTAGGACTGTCTTCTTCTAAAATGTTAGTAGGGGAATCATCATAAGGCATGCAGTAAGAATCTGAGCTTTCTGAAATCAGCAACTTCCTACTGAATTGCTAAGGTCTCTACATAGTGAGGAGGGTGACCAACACCAGGAAACACAAGTACAGAAGGAAAAAACAATAAACTGCCACCAGAACTAAGGAAAGAAGCTTGGCTGCCTCTAGGTCAAGTGTATATCACAGACCTGGGCTGGTGTAGTGTGAACAGGAATGTCATTTTGGCCGAAGAAATAGGGGAATCGAGTGAGTGTGACCTACTTCTGTTGGTCCATATTTGATAGTGGGACTCTAATGAGGAAGAGCTTTTAAGTCTCTCTCTGAGCAACCTTCTTATCATGTAATACTGTTTTTGCTAGGTAGATGTTTTAACAGAGCATTTAAGAAATCACTAACCTTGATTTCCCCAGATAGTTTCATGTAGTTGTTGGCCCCAAGAGAACCGATGGGTTTTTTTGTTGTTGTTTATTTGTTTGTTTTTGGAGGTATTAGGATCCTTGCATTTGTTAAGCAGGTGCTCTGCCACTTGAGCCATGATTCCAGATCTTGGTTGGTTCTTTAAAAAAAAGAGCCTGCTCTTTTTCTCCCAAGAGCAGAATAGTCAGTTATGGCTGTGTAGTCCTTGCATTGCACGAAGGCACCTAGCCTAATGGAAGAGGTGAAGCTGAAGTCCAAGCTAGTGAAAAGGAAAAGATAATTTGTCTACCCAAAGGGGATACTGTTTCATAATTCATGCAAAGACACCATATGGACTAAGCTGCTGCTTTGCTCAACTGCTTTTGAACTCCTGCTCACAGTTAATTCTATGACTTAAACAAAGAAAAATGGGCAATTCTACATATTTTTGTGTGTGTGGAGAGATATGTCTGTTCCATCCAAATCCCCTGCTTTATGGGATGCATGTTTTCTTCTACAAAATATGGTTCAGATGTTGCATAGCAATATTTTCACCTTGAAGCTTTCCAGATAAATCTTCGGGATTTCCTGTGGGAGATGATATCCAAGTTGGGCTCACAGAGCCTTTCCCTTCCAAGGCTGTCCTGTGTCCAGGTTCACATGCCTGGTGTGGCCAACTGATTGTATATACAACTTTGTACCAGATTTTAGGGCCATATGCTGTTTTCCCCTGGAATTCATCCTACATCAGTATTTGACTTGGTCAGATGCTGCCAAATAACTGTTGGTAACATACAGCTCCTCCTTCCCGCCTGGCTGCAACACGTCCTAGAGTCTCCAAACCAACATCTGGCAGCTCTGAGTAGATTTAGCAACTTGCAGATTTCTCTGCATTGATTTACACAAGTGCTTTAAAAAAAAAAAAAACCCAAACAAGAAAACTCCCAACATTCATTTATCAAACATTTATCAGACATTTACTCTATATAAGGTCTGAGCCAGCTTTGGGGACCCTATAAAACACATGAGAGATTGTCCAAACATGTCACATGACGAGCAATGTCTGAGCAACAGCAGCTTCACGTGGGTCAACAGCAAATTCCAAGCCTGGTGTCAGCACACCTAGATGGAAATCTCAGGTCCTCTATTGACAAGCTGTGTTACAGCCAGCAAGTTTTTAAACTTCCTTTCTTTTCCATAAAAAGAGACAATAAGAATTTTCTTGAACCTTGAGGGTCTAATGGCTAAATATGAAGGAGTATTTTATTACTTCACAAGCCAGTGGGTAGATATAGTGAAGTTCAATGGTAAGAGATCTGTGAGGTCAGGAGTGATTACAGAGGGCATGGCAAGTCTTAAAGTCAATCTGAATCCTGCCTAATTTAAAAATAATTATGCACCATTGCATCAAAAATCTGGCACTATTTTTCTTTTTCTTTTTTCTTTTTTGTTTTGGTGGTACTGATGTTTGAACTCAGGGCCTCATACTTGCTAACTTCTACTGCTTGAGCCACTCCACCAGCCCATAGCACTATTTTTCATTGAAAATGTAGCATAGGAAGAGTCCCTGTATTTTTTATAGAGATTGACACTTTCAAAGCACTTCTCACATACATTTTCTGATCTTATGTTCCCAGCAATGCAGCGAGCAAGGCTATATTATTTTTTTCATCTGATTTTTAGGAAACATAGGCTCAGAGAGCTTAAGTGACCTGCTTAAGACCACCAGCTAAGGGGCCAAGAGAGAATTTTAGCTTGGGTTTATCTGATAGCTATTCCTGGACCGCTTCCGAAGTGACTTTCCACGAACAGTGAATCCAAGAGGGACAAACCTGAGGAGAAAAAGAAAAGCTGTAGTGATAGCTGGGAGCAGACCGAAGGATTTCTGTGTGGAAATAGTTGCATGCAGCCAGGGCTATCAGGTCCTGTAGCGATCATTCTTTGTGACAAAGCTAGGTTGTACAAAACCCTGCTGTCATCAATGAGAGGAAGCCAAATGCAATGCTGGAACTGAAGACACCTTCCATACTCCCCATCTGACCCCATAATCAATCTTATCTTCTAATGGAGAAGGGCATCTTTCCCCCACTTTTTTTGAACTGACAGCTGCTGTGTCATCCAGAACATTCCAGATACTACAGCTGCTGTGGTTACAGAGGTATTACAGATTCCTTCTAGCTACTCTGAGAATTCCTTAGAAGACTATGCTAAAAACAATGTCGGGTGACTCAAGAGGAGGTCCTTGCCATGGTTCTGCTGCTGACAAGGACCCAGTAGGAAACTTTCAGGTCTTAGTAGTGTGATGTTGCTTTGCTAACCCTTCTGTGTTGTAGCCCCCCTGTATTATGGCCCTTCTAAGACTGCAGATGGTAAGGTATGCATGAAACCATCCATCTTACAAGGACTTAAGACTGACATGTAACCCACCCCAGATGCTTGAAAGATGAGGCAAGAGACCTAGAGAAAAGAGGCTACCCCCCTGGTTCTCAAGTTTGACTGCAACACTAGAATTACCTGGAGAGCTTTTAAAGTCCCAATGCCCAAGTGACTCCCCATACAAATTAAATCACAATGCTTGGGGTGAGAGCCTAGTAGCATCATTTTTTAAAGGCCATCTTCCCCTAGCTAATTCCATTGTGTAACAAAGTTTGCATGCAAGTGGGAGCCACACTGGTTCCACTTTATTGTTTTTAGCCCAAACTGACTTGTTTTAGGACATTATGAGAGAGGAAGGATGAGTACATACAGTAAAGAAGCTGCCCTGACAACGATCCGGATGATTTCTACTGATTCCTTTTATCTTCTACAACTGCCCTTCAGGGTTTGAGCATTAGCCCCAGTTCGCCATGAAGAATGTGAGAATGTTTTCATTTGACCTGGGGTCCTCACTAAAGGGTCCTCACTAGAAGGTCTGCTGGGTGGGGCCTCCAGTGCTGCTCACTACAGTTGTAGTGAAATACATTCAAGTGCTTCTGGAGGTCTGATGGGTCCAGGCATTGTCCGTGGCTATGTGGCTAAAATGGAGATGAATAAGGTATGTAAGGCTCTGTCCTCCCAGAGCTTATCAGCTAATGAAGGACTCAAAGACAAAAGTCTGTAATTCCAACAATTTAGGATTAAGGCTGTGATGGAAACATGTTTTATTCCTTTGCTCTGGGCCTTGTCTTTTCAAGAGGATTTGTGGCAGCAAAACCACATAATGAAGTTGTTAGAATATAAATAAGAAACAGAAATCAAGACTAGGGAATATATAAATTAGAGAGTCAAGAACAGAAGAAGAAAAATTCATAGTTATGCAAATCATAAGGACCCACTTGGACTGAACCTCAAATTTGCATTAAGTATTCTGGCAGCCATATTGAAAAGGGAAATGTGGTGAGTTACAAAGCACTTATTGTTAGAAAGAAAAAGAAGACCAGTTCCTCAGGGAAGAAAAGGCTTTTCTAACACTTGGCTCTTGGCAAAATGCTCATGGGGAGGTTCATACAGTCTCTAGCAATATTCCTATGGTGACTACAAAAGTGGATTTTGTAAGCAGGGCCTTGTATCACTCTCAATAACCAAGAATATTATGGCTACCCTTAGGGGAAAATAGCATGATTTTATTTTTAAAGGCTTAGTTAAGAGTACATAACACATGCCGATGGTTTGTTATAACCTGAATTCTTAAGAACCTTCCACTGGCCATCCACAAATCTAGGAGGTTAATTGTACTATGGAAGCTACCTGAAAGGGTTAAGTCTGGGAGATCAGCAGAAAAGGCAGCCCAAAGTTATTTGGAATCTGCAACAACAGGTGTGTTAGGGCTTCAGCCTGAGAATTGCTTCAGCCAATTTATAGATAAGCAATCCATAGTCCTAAGCAATGAGTTACATGTTGGTGTGTTCCATATACTGACAATTGAAATACAGTTTCCAAAGAGTTTGTAAAAACTTTGCTGGGAACACAGTTTTGGAACTTTTGGGACTCTGTTAGTTTGAACCTCACTTAGCATATGATACTTTCTGAATACTAGGTAATTTATTGATTTGCTTCATTTGAAATTTTATTGACATTCCCCTCTCTAGCAGCCAAAGGTCGGTAAGAAGCCAATTTTTCATTATTGTAATATAGTACTCCAGGCTATGGAGGGCAAATAATATATTTGCTCAATGGCAATTACCTAGCTCTGGCCATTTGCAAAGCCAGTAGAGTAATCAGTTGCCAGTAAAGGAGATGGCTACCATTGTTGAGCCACTTTGAAAGCAACTACCATCATTTATTTGGAAATTGGGACAGAATATGCCTACAAAATTTAGAAAAACAGAAAACTATTCAGATAGAATGATAGTGTCTTTCTCTATCAGATATTGCCAGGTGGGGGTAGAGGTAAGGAGCTGGCAGTCAGATTTATGTATGAGGTATGATACAATTTTAATAATGGCTTATTCTTAATAAGCAGAATTTGGGGCCAGAGAAATTTCAAGTTTAAATTGCTTAGGGAAAATGTCTGCTATCTAAATCACCTGAAATAGCTATTTTTTAAGAAGTAGCAACACACTAGACATTTTGTTTCTTCCTCTTTCTTCCTCTGGCTCCTGCCTATGTTCTTATTGACAAGATTTACTTTATCAGCTGCCTTAGAAGGACAAATTTCCTTCAGCAAAAATCACAGTATGATCTTGTAGTCATAATTTTTAAACATCCCTGCCACTAATAAGAGGAAATACAGCGAGTTAGGGACCCTCTGGACCTAAAATGAATTAATCTTGGGCAGCATTAGTTAAGTGTGGCCACAGCTCTGCTCCCACCCAACCCTCGTGGCCAGGACTTGCAGGTGAGAAGGAAGGAGAGAGTCAAAGAATGAGGATGTTTCAACAACCCTCAGCCTGAGCATTTTGTTATTTGGTTCTATTGCTACCAGAAGAATATGGGAATGGGGGGTTGGTGAACTTCAAGCAAAGTCTAACATTATGTGGGGGTAACCCTAAAATGGATATTTTTCACTCACCTTTAATCCTCAGACTCAGGAGGCAGAGGCAGGAGGATTTTAAGTTCAGGAAAAGCCAAGACCAAGACCTTGACTCAAAAACAAAACATTTTTTCCTATGCAATAAATAAATTTCTCACTTCTATCACATCCAGCAGATTTATAAGGAATGAACTTTGGCCCTGGAAATATTTTCTAAACACCATCTTATCTTTATTACTTCTGTTGTCTGATTCTCATGGCATCAGACCAAGAAAACTTGAGCATCTGTTGATAGTTTTACGCCTAACCCCCGCCAACATTAACCACAAAGCAACCGAAATAGAATAAAGAGACAGATAAGATACCTCAAGGAGCTTTTAGGTTTACCACACTGTCCTGCTTGGGTGAGCGTCCAGAAATAATAATAAATTGTTGTGACTCTCATGGATTTTAGGTCACAGAACCATTTTGACTTCCATAGTAAGTATTACTTAATAGTGCCTGTGTATTCATTTGTTCACTGGCCCTTTCTGGATGTTCCTGCTCCCAGGGCCTGAGGATCATTTTCTCGGATGCATCACGGCTCATCTTCCGACTCAGTTCCTCCAGTGGCGTCAGGGCCACCATCAGACTGTATGCGGAGAGCTATGAGCGGGATCCCAGCGGTCATAATCAGGAACCTCAGGTACAGAAGCAGCGTTGTGCTCTTGGCAATGTGTGTCTCCTACTCACTCGTGGAAACTTTAGAGAGCTCCCGTGGACCTGTAGTGGATAGCTTCAGCTGAAGGCAAGCTTAGTATGACTTCAACAAATTTAATTCATTCATTGCAATGTTTGAAAGAGAATAAAAACTGCCCTAGCATCTATAAAGAGTTCAGACCAGCATTAACAAACAACTTACCTCTGCAGTTTCATTGGGGTGATACTCAGAAAAGGCACTTTGGATGGGCAAGTTAAGAAAATTTCAAGTTAAAGCCAAACTCTTCAGACCCTTGATTGTTCTCATGTAAGCTATGAATCTCCAGGGGTTTGGAAGACTGGGTTGGACCATGACCTTTCTTGTATCTCATGAAGTACAGATACAGATACCACTCTGGGCTTCCTCTCCAGGACTGTGGCAATAATCATAAATAGCTCAACCAGAAGCCTCCCCATTCCTATATTTGTTAAAGCTCCATTGGTACCAGAAAGAACCCAGTCTGGTGTCAGGTACATCCTGCTGCACTGTTCGTTGAGCTTGGCTCCTTGGTCTTTGCTTCAATCTGGGTTCTTCCCAGTGAGATACTTCCTTGCACCGATACATCTGCAACACTTCTTTGTGGAAAAGTAGAGAAGTAGAAAAGCTCACTACTTCTCAGTGTAGAGTCACTCACAATTTCCCACTATAATTTGCACTGGATGGAGTAAGACACTAGGAAGGGTTTTCTCTCTTTTGTCAGTAGTTTAGTTCGTTTCTTCATGGGATCTTTCTTTGGAGAATCTCCAAGAACTTTGTAATTACGGTGATTTGGATTCTTATGCCTGATCCTATGACCAAAATACCTGTGTGGAGTAAAATCAGCACAGAGCGGGAAGGAAAGGCCTGAAAACTGTTCTCAGCGTCATCAGGAGGATGTGTAGGCAGAACAGAGGGCCCACATTCAAGGCTTGGCCCTGCATCTCAGGATCATAGGCTCCCATGCAGGAGTTGGACAACACTAATAATTTGTTGGTGAGCACATTTTGCCCAAGATAGTACCAAGTCATGCAAGAACTAGATAGAGTATTACTCCCTCTTTCCGAATAAAACTCCTTCTATGTCCCCTATTAGGAAAGGAGTCCTGAAAGTCCAGAGCTACGTACTGGGTGAGGAATGATATTCCTGGCCTCCCCAGCTCTGACTCACTCTGACTTGAGGCTATTTTTTTTTTCTGCAACATTCTTTTCCCTCTTTGCACAGGGTAAGTGATTATAATACTTGCTTATTTTTATTTACCTTCCTCCCTGGACTAAGCCCAGGCCATTAGGCCAAGTGTGAAAACAACTATACACACAAACAAATCTCTCTCTGCAGTGGCCCACAAAGCAAAGTGGTACTTTTTTGTTTTTTTAAAGGCTTTCTTTGAAGCCAAAAACCTCCCTAAGGCTGCTTTTAGAAGGTTATGTGGGTAAAGAAAACATAAATAGCACTTGCTTTAGGCCCCATGCTGCATATTTTCCACGCTGTTGGTGTAAAGAGTTCACCAGTTTGACTAGCTGAAATCCCTTCATTGATGTTTCTCTCTTTTCTCATCGTTGATACTCTCTTCTTTTCGAATCATGAGTGAGAGTTTTTGTTCCAGACCTGCCTGGGTGGGTTCAGAGTATTTAGTACATGATCTAGATAAACATTTTACACTAAAAGTAGAACTCCTTATTAAAATAGCACATATCATTGACTCAAAATCCTAAGCCCTACTGCATAATACATTTAGGTAAAGATATAAAAATAAAATAAAAATTTAAAAGAAATCTAAACCCCGAAAGGAATGGAGAAGGTATAGTGGGCATATCTGTGTTAATTATTGCCTTGCTCTATGTAGATACTTATCTTGGAGCATTTGGAGGCTTCTTACAAGTATTGTTTACCATTGCCAGCTGCCTGCCTTCAAGAGTGCTGGGAGGAAAAAACTGTGGTTAACTGTTAACAGAGATCAAGGATAAGCCATGCTTCCCAGCATACTGGTGTTAATACTGATCCAGAGCCTAACAGGCAAAGACTAGTCCATGTTGCTTTTTTAACTTGTTCTTATTTGCTGTCCAGCAAGCAGACAAGATTCCCACGCATACCGCACACTCAGGCACCCATTCACTAACTCTTAATCTGCAGAGATTCCATTGATAAGCTTCTTCCACTTCAACAGGTAGTTCTTAATATTTCACCCACCCTAACTCAGTAGCCATCTATATTCTAGTTACTTTGCAAGAGGACAGAGTTCCTTTCAACTGGTTTATCACTATCTGGCTATTTTACTTTGCCCATAGATCATTTCTTTTTCATGTTAAATTCATGTGAACAGAGCATTTACACTGGTTACCTTGTGGAAGTTTTCAACCAGGAAACCTTATGACATAGTGAATGTGTATGGGAATCTCTACCCCACATGTGTCTCAGTTGTGTCATTTTATTAAGTGATTATGCCATTTGTTTTAAGTTACTATCAAGTTATTTCTTACTTACATAAAAATATTGTAAACCGTTCTATCTACATTTACTCATGAGTTGGAGGGAAGTGGAGGAAGGACAAGAGGAGGACATTGAGGGTAAGGCCTTGCCCTCCTTCTGTGTCCTTAGTCTATCAGGAGGAAAAATACCCAAAGGCTGATGGCTGAAAAAGTTTTAAAAGCACAGAATTACTTTAATTTTACTGGCAATAATTAGGCCTTCAATGATCTCTCAAACCAGCTGGTAATAATTTGAAAAAGGGTTGAGCCAAAAGGGTTTTTTAATTCACAGGTAACTAGACACGGTACAATTGTTTCCATCTTCTGTCCTTCCTAACTTATTAGCAGAACTCTAAATTAGCTTTTTATTTGCCTTCCTCCCTTGTCCCTCTGAGCCCATGGGTGGAGTAGCTAATGAGCAATAGAAGATCCAAAAGGAAAAGTTTTGTTGTGGGGTAGAATAATCACTGAGAATCAGCTGGGGGCCTATGAACAGTTGGCTTTGATATTTTTATTGTAGAATATAACCACACCCCGCACCCCATTTCACCCCAGTCCTTGGGAGGAGCCTGATTCTCCTCAACCTGCCTGATGAATTTATGGATTTCTGAGAAGCTGTACCTAGAAGACTCTAAGGACTAATATCGGAGCACCAGGAGTCTGTCCATATTTAATGCATCTGTCAAACCAAAGGCCATCTGCCATTGTATTCTACCTGTTCTTATTATAAATTTATAATCTGGAAATAGAAAGTATACAGCCAATTTGTTTTACATAGGGGAAACATACAAACCAGGACACTTTGGGAAGTGAAAAGGGGTATTATTAATATTTGTGTTGAAACTGTCCCCAATAAACCAGAGATACGGTTAATTTAGTTACATATTTTCCTCCTCTCATAGAACTGCACGTCTCTTTAGGGATGGGATTGCAAGAAAAGGGACTAAACCAGGAGTAAGAGTTATATGAAAGTTCTCAGTCAGACTACACATCAGGACCACCCGGAGAAATTGGTAGACATTTCCGGGCCTGGGCCCACTCTCAGATTCCACTTTAATTGTTCTGAGGTGGGGCTTATAGTTTTACCCAAATGATTCTAATTAGAACAGGACTTCTAAAACTTTAATTACATGCTAGTCACCTGGGAATCTTGTTAAAAACTGGGGGCTAGAGATTCTATATTTCTTTCTTTCAGCCTTCTTTCTTTTTCTCTCCTCCTCCTCCCCTCTACCTTCTACTGCCTTCTTCTTCTTTGTGATGGCGATCAAAGTCACATGCTGGGCAAGTGCTCTGCCCCCAGTCTGATTCTGCATTTCTAACAAGTTGCCAGAAGATAGTGCTGCTGTTCTCAGAGCCAAGGAACCACATTTTATATAGCAAAGAATTAGATGAATTGTGCAGGCCCAGCATCAGGGCCTTGAAGTCTTTAAAACTGTAAAGTAGGCAACACCTATTTCTAGTGCTATCACCATTGGTCTCTGTCCCCTAGACTTTGATTTCCATTGCCTATTTTACTCTACTTGTTTGTCTTACAGGCATCACCACCTCGACATATGAACCCCTGCCAGCCTCCTGCATGCCCTCTTCCCCCAGCAAACCAGTATCCTACTTCATTCAATTGTCTCCATTTCAAAATACAGCAATTTCCAGTCTTCTGATTAGTTCAGCCAAATTCACCCTTGACAGTGTTCTCTCATACTCTACTTCCAATTCCACAGCAGATCCCATCAACGAGACCTTCTAAACACATCTAGAACCTCACACTGTCTCACCACCTCTACCATTTCCACCCAGGGCTAAACCACTGTTGTATCTGAATCACTACAGTAATCTCCCAACTGTATCCTTCTGCCATATTTGCTCATTCCTTGGGCCACTCCACAAGCCCTTTCTCAGCACAGCAACCAGAGTGATGCTTTTAAAACATGTTAGGACACCTCATTGCACCAGTAAGATCCTTTAATTGATCATCTCACTTAGAGAAGAGACAAAACCCTTACTATTTCCTTGAATACCATACTAAAAATGACCCTTCCTCCTTCTGACCTCATCTACCCCCACTCTTCCTGCTTCTCCAGTCCAGTCATTGTTCTGTAAACATGTCACACACTGTGCCTTGTGTGGCATTTGTAATAGCTGTTCCCTCTGCCTAGAATGCTTTTTCCTTCTGATATCTGTATGGCTGTCCCCTCACTTCTCAGTAGGGGATTCCCTGGCCACCATGTATAAAATGGCCCTCACACCCAGGCACTTCTTATCTCTTTTGCCCTGTTTTACTTTTCTCTGTAGCATTTCTCCTCATAACACACACACACACACACACGCTCATTGATTTGATACATGTCTCTAACCAGCATTTTAAGAGGTTAAGATTTTGTCAGTTTTAGTCATTGTATCCCCAGTTGTACATGATTGCATCTGGTAGATTGCGAATGCCCAATGAAGTTTTGCCAAGTTAATGAACTATTAAGTATTGATTATTTTGGAATATCCCAGACCACTTAATGTCACATGAGAAACTGATATATTCTATACTCAGTATGAACCTTAGCACTCCCATTAGGCTTCCTCCTATCATGGAGGGATTGAATACCATTTTGACAATATCTATAATACACTGGATTTTATTCTAGGTATTTCACATACATCTATTTTCTAATTCACCATTCCAGGGCCCATAAAGAAAGATTATATCCTGTTTTATAGGAAAGGAAACTGAGTCAGGAAGCTATTCAGATCCATAGAACAGATGATTTCTAGATTGGAGAGTCAAACTAGGCCTTTCTTAAAGCAACTCTGGTCTCTACACTACTGGCTAAGGTCCAGAGGGGAGACTTCTTCTACCTATACTCAGTCTAAGGCTCCATCAGCTAATTATCTGAGCCTCGGATATCAACTGGATACCCAACAATTCAGTTCAGTTCCATTCAGTCCAGTTCAGTCCAGTTCATTCTGACACTATCTGAAATTAGCTGAGACCTCACAAATAAGGGCTCAGTCCCACAAGACTGTCCCTATTTCCTATGCCAGCTACAAATGAGGTGCTTGGGCTTCTCACATTTCTTCCAGGCTGACTTCAAATTCAGGGGCTCCCATGACCCTCCTTTAGGTTCAATGATTCGCTAGAATGACTCACCAGAACTTAGGAAAGGGCTTTACTTTCTATTGCTGATTATAAAGGACACAGTTCAGGAATAGCCAAATGGAAGAGATGCATGAGGCAAGGTATAGGGGTGTGTGGAGCTCCATGCCTGCTCTGGGCTCCACACCCTCCAAGCACTTTAATGTGTTCACCTACCAGGAAGTTCTCGAAACCTCATTTAGGGGTTTTTATGGAGGTGTCATTAGTCAAGTATGGTTGACCAAATCATTGGCCCTTGGTTCTTGAACTCTTCCTCTTTCCCCTCCTCCTCATCCTCCTTCCCCTCCTCCCCCTCCTCTCCATCTTTCCCCACCTCCCCCTCCTGGAGGTCAGGAGTGGCGCTCAAGTTTCCAACTCTCTAACCACCTAGGTAGGCACCTTTGGTAGCCATGTCCTGAACTGAAGCCTCCACCAAGAGTCACCTCATTAGCATAATGTCAGGTATGGTCAGAATACAAGTAACAAAAAACACCACTCAGGAAGTTCTAAGCCAGGAACTGGCAGAAGGTCTCTGCCAGGACCTGGAGACAAAAAACCCAATGTATTTTTTTTTTTTTATTCCACACGTGTAAAAGTCAGTAAATAATAAGTTTTCTGTCCCTTAATTTGAATTAGCAATGAATCGATTTTAAAACATCATTAAGAGAATGATGTTCTAAATACATACTGGCTATGTTCTATATTAGTAGGGATCTGGAATGATTGGTCAAAAATTTAGATAATGGAATTAGAAATTGAAATAATATTTGTGATGTGCTAGAGCTAGAAATATTATGGAATTCAGAAGTGACATTGGCACTCATTTGGACATTCCATTTTCATGACAAGCTGAAAATTTGTATATATATGTGTCTATATATATATACATGTGTGTGTATAAGTATGTCTGTGTGTGAGAGAGAGAGAGAGAGAGAGAGAGATAACATGATTTTGGAATCATACTAAATAAATGTATACCAAAATATTGTTATATGAAAAGAAAACCTGCATAGGGATGTCTTAATAGTCATATGTGCAAGGAAAACCATGAGGAAATACTTCTTTTTCTCCTTAGAATTAGTCTGTATTGCTGCGATTTGGAACTATGGGGGAAAGCGGGAGTGATACAGAGAGAGTTTAGAAAAGAAACACATGGTGAAAGGTTTGAGCTATAAACTCTATGGCCAAGTTAAGGAACTGGCTCATTTTGTCTGGAAGAGAGGCATGACCTTGAGGTCTTCAGGAATTTAAAAATAATATGAGAAAGATGACCAGCTGTTCTCCGTAGCTAATGAATATGTAATTTGAGGAAATAAACTCAAGCTGAACTGGAAAGGATTCAGACTGACTATTAGGACAATTTCTCAATTGTGAGGACTCTTGCTCTGTTAGGATAGTTGGTTGTGCTTTTCTAGAAGTCTCTATGGCCACATAGATTCAAATAATTTTTAAATATGGGCCAGGGGACAAAGTACTGAACAAGATAATGCCTCAAAGTATTTTTCAACCTTAAAACATTGGTTCTGTGATTATAATTTTTTCAAACACAACAAGGGGATTGGACTTTGATCACATGATAAGGCAAGTGCACACAAGGGAGGTAAGAGGATAGGTAGGTAACTCCCCCCCAAAAAAAGATAGCATTTGATGTCTTCAATGCAAAGGAACTAATGCAGAAACTTGAAAGCAACAGAGGCCAATAGGAGAAGGAGACTAGGAACTACAGAAAAGGTTAGTTCAAGAAGAATCAATTTAGAAAGTAACACATATGTACATGGAAGCAAAACTAGGAATCTCCCTACATAGCTATCCTTACCTCAACTAGCAAAACCCCCTGGTCCTCCTCATTAATGTTTATACTCTCTTTAACAAAATTAGAGACAAGGGCAAAACAGTATCTGCTTGGAAAGCGAGGAGGGTGGGGGGAGATAGTACGGGTTGGGGGGAAAGGGAGGGGAGGGGGGAGTAATGACCCAATTATTGTATGCACATATGAATAAAGGAAATTAAAAAAGGAAAAAAACAAAAAAAGAAAAAAAACAAATACATTCTAGTCAGGTGGATTAGAGTTCCCTCTAGTGGTGTAGATTGGAACTTAGTGTAGTTGTGTTTTTGCAAGATCAAACTTTGCAAAAATAAGCTGGTTTTCTATTCATTGATGAAGGTGAATTACTTCCTTGAAAAAAATGCAGATCAACAGTCCTTTTTCTCACTTAGATATTGAAATCTGGTCTCCCACTTTGCCATTACTAGACATTGCAAACTTCTGCCAAATTCTGATATATGACAAAGTCCCTTGGTTTCAGAATTTGACAGAAGGTTCCCAAGGAATGGTGTCTGTTGCAGACCAGGGTTGTTTAGAGTTTTGAAGATAATATACCTTTTCCCCAGTCAACCATTGTGACCAGAACTCCCTTCAAGGTACTGAGTATGTGACAGCCCTGTCTACTCACAGTGTGTACTGTCTAAGACCTATGGGAAAGGGGGAGACTGCCACTGCAGACCACTCATGTTGATCCTGCTGATGGAGCTCATCTCAAAACCTCTTTTATGGTAGTATATTCAAAAGAGACTCTTATTACAAATTTTGTAACAATACCTTGGCATTGCCAACTTATCCAATAAGACTAGTGGTCTTAAGAACAGATCACTGATTGAACAGCAAAAACTTGTACGTTGATTCTGGCTTTGGGTAAAATTTAGATTAAGTTTTAATCTAAACCTCACAAAATTCTATTTCTTCTTCCTACTTACCCATATGTAATTAAAAATAAAAGCAAAAGTAACTTTAAAAATAAATGTAAGGAAATCTAACAAAAGTTTGATTGTGATGCTGTTCCAATTTTCTAAAATATTGAGTATCAACTTCTGATAATTTCTTACCAAAAAAAATTTTTTTTGGAGGCTCGGCTTTGCTGTGTCTGAAATACATGCTTAACTAGCTCTTGGTTAACCCAGTACTGTTTCTGTCCACATATCACCAAGTCTTTCTGGATCTTGTTTACCCAGCCTGAAAAGAGAGCATGAATGAATTTTGCATTGATCACACAAGTACAGAGCACCATTGGTCACAACTCCTCTTGCCAGATGAATGGGTCTGACAAGCTGTGTCTAGCACAGTCTAGGTTTTCCAGCATCCTCTTTGTTCCACCCGAGTTTCAATGCCTTTCAGCAGAAGGCTCCTCAAGTCTCATAGATTGGTGGTGATCCAGGCTTTCTTTGAAGCAGTGCCTTTCTTTGGTGTAGAGTCAATCATTTGCTTTTCTCATAAACAAGAGTATGTCTTAGCCAATTAAAACTGACAGGAAACCTGTTCACTGGCTATGACTTTCAGAAGAAGCACTGGACTAATATAGGCAATCTGGAGGAGGCCTTGCTGGGCTCCCACACAGTCCAGCTTCATTCACATGGGTAACACAGCATCTGGCTGTCAAGGGAAGGAATGTAGTAGTCTTACTTTGATTAATTTTAACTTTGATGCCCTAGTCCCAGATTGAGAATTCCTATGCAGGATGCAGATAAGGGAGTTCCCCATCCTTTGTTTTTGCCTCCCAGAGATGGCACAAACTCCAAGAGGGCAGCATTTCAGTATCAGAATGCTTAGGTTTAGGGGAGGAGGGAAAACAGTTAAAGACTTCTGAAATTCTGGCTTTATGTTCCTTTTTGGTATCTCATTTCTGAGCATTTCTGTTGGTAGGAATCCTCATGTGAGCTACTGTTTGGTCATCTTGGGCCTGGGTACTCCGAACTTTATGATTTAGGGCTGGAAGTAGATGAGGCTGTGAAGGTTGACTTAAAATGGGGATTCCAACAAATCGACAATTTGTTGTCTCCAACTAATCAGGAGACAACTGCCACTGAAAAGATAGTTGCTACTCACAGTTCCCAAGAGGAGGTATACAGCATGCTCCACCAGGCCGCAGGGGGAGGCATCAGGGACAGCCAGGAGGCAGAAGGGGTGAGTGGGAAACTTAGGCCTTTATTGTAGTTTCTGTGGGAAAAGCTAGGTGAGGCAGGACAAGCAGATTCAGGATTGGTTTTAAGGAACAGAGACTGCCCAATTCTCTGGTACTTCACCGTGGTGTATGTAGGGAGGAATAAGATAGGAAAATTGTGGCCCAAGTGTAAGACTGCTGTGAGAGCTCTGATAATGAACAAGATTGGTTTGCATTTGAAAGATACTCTCCTATAAACTGTTTGCTATTGTAAGAATCAGCTAATCCAGGAAGGCAGTCTCTCCAGTGTCAGCAAGGTCCCAATATGTCAAGACATCAGAATAAACAGTCATGCTTAATGCAGAAAGCAATGATAAAACCACTGTCAAGTTTCCAGGTGGCTAAAATTTGGGGGAGGGAGGGAAACCCCAATATGATTTTGTTTTTTCAAATACTATCAGTGCTATATTGCTAGCCTCTGGGCAAAGGTTGGGCTTTGGAATTAGATGTCTTTGGTTTTGTGCTCTGTTTTTGCCATTTCCCAGTTCTTAACTTGTCTAAACTTCCATTATTCTATCAGTCAAATGGAGATAGAACTATCTTTTATTTTATTGCTAGTTGTAATGATTAAGTCAGATTATTCATGTAATGAGTTTTGCTCAATGCCTGGCTCATGAACATAAATGTTTAATGAATGTTAGATCTCATTAGTATTATTGTTTCTGACCTTAATTTTATTAATAAAAATGTAAACCATTTCCTGTTCACTCAAGGATAAAAGTTTCTCAGATTAGCCAGCAATTTGTTTTCAAATGAAATTAACTTGTCTTTTCTTCTCCCATTAACATCTAACTAGAACTATGGAAGGCTCCCCAACAGAACTGACAGCTTCTAAAAACCTGGGTCTTACAAGGCAGCTGCCAGAGCCCTTATGCTCTGGCAATCTAGATATACCTTACTGTGCTGAAAGATTCAAAATGAACTTGATTCTCAACCTGTCTTTTCATTCTGCCCTCTTCCCACTGCTCTCGTTCTTTAGGGCCCTTATATCCATGGAGTACATGTAACAAATTCTCTGCCTTCCTGGCTTGGAGCAAGATATACTGAGTTGAACCCATTCAATTATCCCATTTTACCCATGATAATGTGCTATTTTAGGTTGTTCCAATCTCATATACCAGAGAATCTTTATTTAAACACTAAAGTGGTTATGAGATGAAGGGTGGGTTCATTGAACAAAGGTTTCTGAAGTTTCTGCTGGTGGTCAAAATCATGTGCTTAGAAGCTTCAAAGTGAACATGAAAATAGGTCCCTTGGAGGAGTTGGCAAACTTTTTCTTTAACGTCCAAATAGTAAGTAGAGTAAGCTTTGCTACCTGTATTAGTTTGCTAATACAAACAAAGCACTACAGCCTGAATGGTTTAAACAACAGAAATGTATTATTTCATAGGATCTAGATAGAAGTCCAAGATCAAGGTGTCAAAGGGTCGTTTCCTCTAAGGGCCATGAGGAAAGGATCTGTTCCAGGCATCTCTCCTTGGTTTATACATGGCTATCTTCTCTTCTGTGTCTTCATAATGTCTTCCATCTATGTGTGTTTCTAGGTTCAAATTTCTCCTTTTTGTAAGAACACTAAATGAATAAATCAGCTTTCCATCTCTGTGACAAAATACAAATTTATAAGGAGCGAAGATTTGCTTAGGCTCACAGTTTCAAAGATTTTGGTCCTGTGGTTGGTTGCCCCCATTGCTTTTGAGCTTGTGCCAAGGCAACACATCATGGCAGGGAGTAAGTGACAGAGCAAAGCTGTTCAACTCATGGTGGCCAGAAAGCAAATAAAGATAGGAGATGGGGCTGGGGTCCCAGTATTCCCTTGAAGGGCATGCCTTTAGTGATATAATTTCCTCCCACTAGAACCTGCCTCCTAAAGGCTCTACACCTTCCAGTAATACCAACAACAATACAGGCTAGAGACCAAACCAAAGCACATGGGCCACTGGGGGACATTTCAGAACTAAACTATAGCAGAAGTCATATGGGATTAGGGACCTCCTTAATAGTCTTCTTTTAACTTGACTACATTTGTAAAGACCCTGTCTCCAAATAGGGTCATATTCTGAGGTATTAGCAGTTAGGAGTTCAACATAAAAATGTTGATGAGGGGTTGGGGAACAAAGTTTAATTCATAACGTTATGCAGATGGTCTGGGGTGCAAATTCTCCACTGCTGTCATAGCACAAAAGCAGCAGATAATACATGAACAAATTAGTGAGGCTATTGTCCAATAAAACTGTATTTGTAGGAACTGAAATTTAAATTTCAGATAATTTTAATATGTCACAGAATCTTCTGATATAAAAAAAATTATTAAAAATCCTTCATAGGCTGTACCCAAACCAAGTGGAGACCTGAATTTGACCCAAACACTATAATATGTTCACCCTTGCATTATGAATTTCTGACCCATTCTGCACAATTTCTATTTATACTCAGTGATAGATGCATAAACAATGAGTTTGGCTAAGCAGTTTATTCTGTCAAATGTTAAAATTATGTCTGTATTTGTGTAATTGTGTAGATGAATTTCAAAGTTTTACCAAAAACATATCAAATATCTCTGAAAATCTCCAAGTTAGCCTTCTGAGATTGAACTCCCCAGCTTTTGTTCCCAACCAAACATGAAAGAAAAGTGTCTTAAATTATATTTGTGCTCATGAAATTAAATCCTTTTTTCAGATGTTTGGTTTCTTGTTGGAGGATTTCTGTTTTCTACTTAAAGGAGTTACTTACCAATGCTGTTCAGCTGAGCAACACTGTACTTATGTCACGAGGAATGGGGTAAAGGGGACAAAAAAGAAAAGTATGAATGTGGGAAGCAAATAACAGAGCCCTGAGCTGGGGTGTTCAGGCTGGGTGGGGCGTCCAGGAGTGCATGAGAAGGTACTATTACTGCTTTTCAGATGCCTTAACAGTGACCCTCAAATCCACTTACCAAGGAAGTCCCACAACCCCTATGCAGCAACAAGCCTGTTGTTACTCTGGTCTTTATTTGCTTTTAGCTACATCCTCAGGAGTTAGCTAAGATGGTCAGTGGTGGTCCCAAACCACAACGCTGCTTTGAGGAGATAGTAGCAAGACTCCCAGCTGCACATTCAGGCTGTGCTTGACTACGTGCAGATTTCTATACTGGCAAATCATGCTGCTGACTCCAGCTCATGTTTCATACAACGTTCCTCAGAACTTGCAGTTATTATGAATTCACTTTCCTTTTAACGGAGAACACTTGAGGGAATGTTATAAAGCAAGAATGTTCTGTCCTGCTCTAGCACTACTTTGAACTCTTGCAGAGGGTCATTCTTAGACCAGCATCAGCATCAGCAGATTGCTTTTGGAAATGCAGAACCTCATTTTAACAAGCTCTGTTGGTGATTTTTGTGCACATTAACATTTAGAAGGCTTCTATAGATGACTGTTGGGATTGTTATTTCCACCTCTGCTTAGCAGGATGGCTTTCCTTTCAGACCAATCTTCTAATGTGAAATGAACTAGGATGCAGTTATAGGGATAGCTAGTCTCTATGGTTCCCTCCCACTCCTGGAAAATTACCAGAAGTGTAGAAAATCACCCAGAAAAGTGTTCCCAAGACCCTTGAAGACCTATTCCAGCTTTTCAAGTCAATTAACAAAAAGGAAAACAAGAAAACCAGTTTCCCCTTGCATCTCCATAGTAACCCTACCACAGTATCACTCAGCAGCATGAGACTGTTTTCTTCACACAACTATCTTAGTGGAGCTGAGAGATTTAAAATAACCCCTGGATGAAGTGAAGAAAGTTCTAACTTTATTTTTCCAGGACTAAATTTGTAGATAGACAGTCTAGCACAACCTTAACGACTAGGAAAGGTCAATTATTTATAACCCTTAAGGTTATGTAGCCTAGTTTGAAAGGCCAAGAACATGAAAACATGTTCCTATGACAAAACCATACTCCTATAATGTAACCATCAATTCCACAAATGTCTTTTTATTTCAACGAAGAAACCCTCTTCCTGTCAGGGCTTGTTTCCATCTTTTTGGTACTTGGTACTGATGACTGTCCTTGTTGAGCTGCCTCCTTCATGAGCCTCAGGCAGAAGTTGTTTCTTTTCACTTTGCTTCTGCAGCTCAGTCCTGCTCAATGTGTGTCCTTGTACTCCTTTAGAAACTGATACACGCTTAAGGAATGTGTTTCAAGTTCTGTGATGTCTGTTCCCTCTGTTTTCAGCATTGTCTTGTCCAACTACAATCTGATTGTATTTCCTCTAAGTGGATATGGAGACCTGTGCACACAAACAGAAAGCGAGGCCAGTTTTACTAGGCCAAGTGTCTCACTGATGCAGAGCAGTGTCACCTCTGATTTAAGAGGTGTAGAGTGGCTTTCACTCAAAGAACCAAGGACTCTGGCATTCTCCATCTCTTTTTATCTAGCTTCCATCAGAAAAGATAATGTGAACTTCATTTTCTGGGGAAATGAGCAGAAGCCAGAGAGGCTGTTGTCTATCTACCAAAAGGTCAGCCTGTTGAGAGTAGAATTCAGGTCACTTCCACCTACTGTTGTAGCAAGCCACACTTCCTGCTCCATCAACAATAACCACAGCTGTGTTCGTCAGCATCTATCATAGGCTAGCCTGTATATGGGCCAGGCACTGATGTGGATGCTTTGGCTGTCACATCTGGTTCTCACCACAATCCAATGCTACAGGTACTGTGTTATCCATCTGTGTTTTACACACGTGAAAACTCTGACCCTGAAAACTTGAAATACCTACGGTTTCTAAATAGTACCTGTGGTATTTCAACCTAGAATCTGTGGTGTTAACTAGGGTGCTATGCCACGGCCAGCTCCATAAGGAGATGCTCACCCACCTATGGAAAATAAATTGGAGTATCTTTAGTCTGGCATATAGTTAATGAAACCCAACCCAGCCACTAAGAATACTAGTAGATGTAACCTTTAAGCCCCACAATTCGGGATGAGCAGAAAGTCAGGTCTCTCTTTCAGACCTCCTCCTTCCTTTTGCCATCAAATCCCTTGTCTTCCTTAGAAGGCTGTATCCTCTGGAAGCTGAAGAATGCTACGTGTAACTGGTTTCATCAAGCAGTTGTGCAGATTGCTCAGCTCTTAACCAGAGAAGCAGAATCACCAGCATGGGGACAGGGAGTGCTCCCCATGGGTCAGCCTCAAAAAATAGATGGTGGTGCTGGTTCTTTCCCATTTGGCCAGTAAAGGACCTGCCTAGGCCTTGGTAGTTCCTCAAGGTGGGAAGAGAAAAAAGCCCATTCTCTTAGGGAGTTTTCTCTGCCAACATGGGCCTGGGCATGCAGCTTCCCTTTCTCAGCAGCTTACAAGGCTTCAGTGTGCCTGGGTGGTGGGGTTGGAGGGTGGTCAAGGGGACTGGACTGCAGGGGAACAGATTCTGAACTGCAGTTCTGTGCCTGAATCATGATCAGTTCAGTCCAAGCTGAGTGTTTGCATTGCAAGGAGCAGAGGCTGGAAGGATCTCAGCTGCTTTCCTCCACATTCTGAGTTTCTTATACAATCTGCCAACCCTTCCCAGTGGCTTTCAAGCTCCTCACAGTGAAAATCTCTATGTCAGAAAAATAAAAATTAAATTAGAGTGTGATTTTTGGATAAGTAACTATCAGGTGAAAATCCATACTTATTAATATTGAAATCACTTCATGACTTCTGCTCTTTACTGCTTGGTCAGTGATAGCAAAAAAGTCTAGACTAGGGCAAGTTTAACACCATAGAGCATCATGGGAATTTGGGGGACACTGAGTTCTCCTCAATCATTGCCTTGTTCATATATTGCTTCAGGGTTGCCAGGTTATCTTTTTCTTATTGCCAATTACTTGAATTTTCATATAAAATTATATTTTTAAATATTGGCAGGAAAATGATTACAAATCAAAACAAATTCTGTTTGAAGGACTTCTAGTTTCTAGAAACAGTAGACTAGGAAATCTGAACTAACCCTCTTTCTGAAAAGAAAAAATAAAAATAAACTTGGTGTGGTGGTACACACTTGCAATCCTAGAACTCAAGAGGCTGAGTTAGGAGCATCAAAAGTTTGAGGTCAGCCTAGACTACATAGTGAGTTTCAGGATAATCTGAGCTGTGAGATTCTGTCTCAAAAACAAATAAAAATAAAAAATAAAAAACACATGTTTAAAAATTGCAAGAAATATATAAAAGCATCTTTTTAGAAGTGTCCGTGACCTGCTGACCTTGTAAAATAGTAACAAGAACAAGGAAGATGGAGCTTGAGAAATGAACCTGAACTCTGTATATCCTAACACATTTACCTACCTAGGAGAAGTGCTATAAAACCAGGTGCTTTGGTGAACTACTTAGGATGTAGGTAACAGACATTAAGTCAAGTGGAGTACTTGCTCTATTACAGCTTGGCTCTGCTACCAAAAGAATTAACCAAAGAGGTAGAGCTGTGTGGCAGAGTCATCCTAGCATGGCAACCCCTGTTCCAGATTGTAAACTCAAGGGGAACTGTTCCAAAGGTAGGGTACAGACTACTAACCAAAGTGTTATAAATCCATGAACTACTAGCTCTGAACTTCTTATTAGTTCTCCCTGAAGTCTCATAGAAAGAAATAAAAGAAGTTAGCTAACAATATCCTAGTTATCAAGGTATTTCTATGAGTAATTTTCCATACAAAATGGCCAGCAACCAATAAAAGGTTACAATGAACTTGATGAGACAAAGTATCATGTACCAGAATCAACAGAAATAATATACAACTGGAATAGATTCACAGATTTATTCAATACAATCTATAAAACAGTTATTTTCACTTTGTTAATGGAACTCAAACACCAGCAAATAAATGGAAGCAATAAAAAGATATCAAGATGCTGAATTTAAAGAAGTGAAAAGGATAGGAGAAATTAAGAAGATAGTAATAGGCTTAGCAGCAAATGAAGAAAGTATTGTTGAGCTTAAAACATGTCAGAAGAAACTAGATACATGCAACTGGAGAGAGAAAAAGTGGAAAACATAATAGAGGAAAAGAGGCAAGAAGGATACCTAAGAAGTTCTAACATAATTTAATAGTCTCAAAAGAAGAGGAAACAGTGGGGTTCAGGGAAAACTTGAAAAGATAATAACTGAGGATTTCCCAGAACTGACAAAGGAGATCAGCCCATTGGTTGGTTCTAGAAGGCCAAGCAGGAAATATAAAAATAAACTCACATCTAAATTCATCAGATAAAGTCATAGAAAATCAAAGAAGCATTAGTTTGATTGTCCAAAATTTTTTCAACTGCAGCACTGAAAATTAGAAGATTGAAATAAAAATCACTTACAGTCTAGAATTCTCTAATTAGTGAAACTGTTCTTGTAAAATGAAAGCAAAATAAAGATATTTTCAGACAACAGAAACTGAGAGAATAGTCTCCCAGTAGACCTACACAAAAGAAAATTTTAAGAATAGTCTTTAGGAAAATTACCCCAGATGGATATTGGAATAAAATGCACCAAGAAATAAAAACAAAGAAATGTTAAAAAGGAAAATTAATTTCAATGAACTTTGGCTACATAAAGCATTAGTTTTATTATTGTTTTGTTGGGACTAGGCTTTGAACTCAGAGCTTCTCACTTGCCAAAGAGGTACTCTATCACTTGAGCCACACTTCCAGCCCTACATTAGTAGCCAGGTGCCAGTGGCGCATGCCTGTAATCCTAGCTATTCAGGAGGCAGAGGTCAGGAGGATTACAGTTCAAAGCCAGCCTGGGCAAATAGTTCCATGAGATTCTATCTAAAAAAAAAAAAAAAATCACAAAAAAGGGCTGGTGGAGTGGCTCAAAGTGTAGACCATGAGCTCAAGCCCCAGTACTGCAAAAAGTAAAGAAATTAGTAATAGGATCTTGTGGTGCTGAAATTATGTATCATATTAATATTATAGATAACTAATATGATAGACAGTAAACACAAGAACTATAAGCATTTGAAGAATAATCGTACATAAGGTAGGAGGCTTATGTATGATTATACATTTCTTGCATATCTTGGAGGAAAGTAAAGGTCTACATAAATATTAGACTTTGGTAGGTCTAAGTTTTATGTTGTAATTTCTTAGGTCACCATTGAAAGATAGAAGAAAATGGTGTAAACTCCTGAGAGAGGCAAATATAGAACAACTTAAAAAGCATCAATCCAAGAGAAGAAAGAAAAATAAGTAGATCAAATAAAAAGCATGTAAGATGATAGATTTAGATTCAAATATTATGATTATTATTTTATTAGCATGTATCAGTAAGCTAAGTGCTCCAGGGGAAAAGACAAAGTCTGGATTTTAAGAAACAGCAAATGTAAGCTCAGTCGTAGACACATCTCAAGCAAAAACAAAACAAAACAATGTTTCCCGACCAGAGTTTGAGAGTTTAAAATGAGAAAAACAAAAATAAAAATATGGTTTTATTCATTTCAGGTAAGGTATACTTCAAAGTCAAAAATAAAAATATGGTTTTATTCATTTCAGGTAAGGTATACTTCAAAGTCAAAAGCATTGCTAAAGATATAGAGAGTTCTTCAAAATTCACCCAGAACATAATTTTAATTTTACAAAGCAAAAATCCAACAAAGATACAGGAAGAAAGAAATTCTCAGTAATCCTGGAATATTTTAACACTCCCTTCCGTAATTATTAGAGTAAGCAGAAGCAACAATTTGAATCAATATAGAATATTTAAAGAACATAGTTAACATACTCAATTTAATAGACATATGTAGATGCTACAGCAACCAACACCAGCATAAATTATTTTCATACTACAGACACAGGTATAAAAATTAACTGTAGAGTAAGGAATGGAAGACTAAAGGGAACTATCACAAAAGCAATGAGGTTAGAATGTGAAATAAGCAAACACAAAAAAGCATTTGATAAAATGCAACATTTATTCATGGTAAAAAATTCTTCCAAAAGAAATAGATGAGAAACCCTTTAATCTCATAGGGTGTTGCTAACAAAAAATCTTGGAGGTAGCCAATATGTGTGAACTGCATTTCTGCTAACAAAAGAGAACAATTTGAAGGGCTTGTTTAAAACTCAGGCTATGTTTTCAGAAGTACAAGCATCAGTTTTATATATAACTCAAGTATTGTTAAATTTTATACACTTCCCTATGGCTATTCTAGTTCACAGTTCTTAAAAGGGTAGTTTTCAGGTATGGGGACATGGCTCAAGTGGTAGAGCACCTGACTAACAAGTGTGAGGCCCCAAATTCAAACCCAGTACCATCAGAAAAAAAAAAAATAGCTGGCCGTAGTGATTTGAACCTGTAATTCCATCACTTGGGAGGAGCTGGCAGGAAGAACATGAGTTCAAGGCCATCCTGGGCTGCACAGCAAACCTGTCTTATAGACTCTTGCGAACTCTTTGCCCTGCCTGGCTTCAAACCTTGATCTTCCTGATCTCTGCCTCCTGGGAAGCTAGGATTATAGACATGAGCCACCCATGCCTGACCTGAAGCAGTAACCTTTTATAGCAAAAGCCTTAAGACATTTTTCTTTTTGCTTTCAGAAAGCGAAAACTTTCCTCTCTGTTCCCCCCTCCATATAAGGGCCATTTAGTAGTAAGATACAATCCAACTTTACAGTGAAAAATCATAGCACGGGGTGGGTTCGAAGCTCAACTTCATGACTTTCAGCAAGTTAATGCTGTGCCTCTAGCTTCAGTTTCCTCAAAAAATCTCAGCTTTCTAGGAAATGTGTCCCTTGATACATGAATTGGAATAGTGCATGGCACACCAGGGATACTCAGTGTCCACAATTAAAAATTGCTAAAGAACAGTGAAAACTTCAGAAACCAAGTTACAAACTACAGATGAGCCCAAGAGACGACATTTCCTCTTCACAAGACTTTTGCAAGCCAATAAATTAATTTTCTCTCTTGCAATGGAGCCAGTTGTGTTGCTTGTGACTTTAGCCCAGCCAGGAAACATGATATTTTCTGGCCTCCAATTTGGCTTAGGCAAGAGTGAGGATGTATTTGATATCCATGAGTCTGTGCTGCCTATTTGCATATTTATTGGAGTGAGGCAACCTGGCAGTCTTTGGTGTCAGAACCCTGAATACAGGGTTAGTAAGCTGCTAAGGGCCAAGCTGTTTATACAACTGCTTGCCTGGGAACCACTGTGTGAACTTATTTCTGAAAGCTGTTGTCAGCTGTGGAATGTGTTGAGGGAGGACCCCCCTCCATGTGATGATATGAGAAAGAGATCCCTTCTTCTATGCTAAATAATGCTAATTTGCAAGAACAGCTCTGAACTGTGACTTGGTAGCATCATAAGGACAGACAGGGTGTGGCCTTCAGATCTGGATTTTAATTGCTAGCCCATAAGGAGAAGAGCCAACCAAACAGATTCAATATCTGGGAGTTGCCCTGATGCCTGAAAGTAATCAGGAAAGGAAGACATCATGATATAAAACTGGCCAGGAATATTTAATGATAATACTATTAATACCTCTCGTTAAATGAGTGTTTACTATGTGACGGGCACTTCACTAAGTGCTTCATATATATTATCATTTCATGTTTACAACAGTTCTGTGACATCGGAACTACTATCTGTATCCCAACCCCAAGCATAAGGCATAAAGAGATTAAGAACTCTATTTAGTGCTAGAGATGGAACTAAACCCTGCCCTCCGGATTCATGCATTCAACTAACATACTACAGAACCTTCCACATCGTTTCTTCCTTATCACTTTCCTTACCTAAAGAACAGTGTAGAGCACTGTGTAGATTGTGTGCCTTTTGCTCTATTCGTTAGCCATTCTTGTGTAACAAACTACCTCAAAACTTAGTGGAACACAAAAACAGTTTTAGCATGCTAATGGATCCTGTGGGCCAAGGATTTAGACATGGCTCTGTGGGATGTCTTGCCCCACCCTGCTCCGTGATGTTTGGGTCTGATGGGAAAACTACAAAAATGGAGAGTGACACAAATGGTTAGAGCTGGAATCCTCTGGAAGTTTGGCAGTACCAGGGTTTGAGCTCAGGGCATTGTGCCTGTGAGGCAGACACTTTACCACTTGAGCCACACCTCCAGCCCTGGAAGTTTCTTCATACCTGCACCTAATGTCTAAGAAGAGCAGCATAGTTAGCTGCTTAGGGCTTGATGGGGAAGTTTCAGGGCCTTCTTTCTCTCAGTCTCAGAAGTCACATAACTTCCACTGAACTCAACTGGTTGATATTCACAAGCCCGTCAAGCTTCTAGAGAAGAGGGAAGAGACCCCACCTCTGTCTCTCTCTTTCTTTTAAACTGGGGTTTGAATTCAGGGCTTTGTACTTCCTAGGAAGGCACTCTACCTTCCTAGGAATGGAATGCCTCCCATCCTTTCTGCTCTGCTTATTTTTGGAGATAGTTTAGAGCACTGTGTAGGTTGTGTACCTTTTGCTCTAGTCTCACTTTTTGCCCAGGCTAGCCTAGACTATGACCCTCCTATTTTAAGCTTCCCACCATAGCTGAGATGGCAGGTGGTTTTTGTCCAGGCCGACCTGGAACTGGGATCCTTCCAAGCTCAGCCTCCCAAATAGCTAAGATTACAGATATGAGCCACTGATACCCATTTGAGGCCTTACCTCTTAATGGGAGGAATTCCAAACAATTTACAGCCATGTTTTAAAACTGCCACACTGTTCTTATCCTCTTATTTGGTGTATTAGTCAGCTTTACAGCTCTATAATGAAATACCTGAAATAATTAACTTATAAAGAGAAAAGGTTTATTTTGGCTCACAGTGTTGGAAGGTCCATGATTGGGTGGGCCCATTGCTTTTGGTGGACGTGCTAGATGGCAATGATAGAACAAACTGCTCACCTTATGACAAGGAAGCAAAAAAGGAAGAGAAGAAGAAGGAACTGGGATTCTCCAGTCCCTTTCAATTCATGTCCACAATGACCTAAGAACCTCTCACAAGGCTCCAACTCCCAAATGTTCCACCATCTCCCTATAGTGCCCCCTGGGACCACACCATTAACACATGGACCTTTGGAGACATTTAACATATACACTCTAACAATTGGCTTCAGAATATCCAGCATAATAAAAATATCCTCATGTCTAAAAGCAAAAGTCTATGAGATATAAGACATAGTCTCTCTCTTCATTTGAAAATGTTTTGAAAGGCAGTTGCACTCACCACTGTGCCACCAACACACACAGAAAAATGCTTTTGACATGGCATTTCCTACTTTGTATGGGTGAACAGTGTTGCCATTGGTCAGGATGAGTTAAGTCATGTCATGAAAACCAGCAGCCCTAAAATCTCAGTAGCCAGGGACTAGGGATTTAGCTGAAGAGCAGAGTGTATACTTAGCATATGGAAAGCTCTGCATTCAATCTCAGCACCAAAACCAAAATTAATTAAAATTTTTAAAAACCCACATGATATATGTAGGTGGGTTCCTCCATGTTTTTGTTACTCCAGGGTCCAGGACCATGGGACAGGCATCTGGAACATTGCCAGTCACTGTGCAAAGGGAGAACTTTGGTTGAAAATGACCACATCTCCCCGACTGCTACACCACTGACCAGAAATAGCCCCAGGACACTACCTGTTCAAGAAAGGGGTGGGGGAGGAAAACTAGACATTGGTACGTGACACTAATGACTGCCACAGAGATTGAATAATGCCATGCACTTATTATTTTGAATAGTTTTTCTGAACCTAGACCAACAAGGGCTTGGGAAATAAATACTTGCAACTCACGTGTCAGAGAGTAGTTTGGGTAAATGTCAATTAGTATGAATGTGCTCAGATTCTGTTACACAAAGTGAATTAAACATTCCAATAGACAGAATACATTTGAGGAAATATGGTGAAACTGGCTGGAGCCAAGCTTGGTTTTATGGTCCTGAAATGTACCTGAAGAAAACCCGTGGCCAGCTATAAGAATCACTGATACTCAGGGATACCCCACCATCCTGGCACAGGTTTACATATTGGGTCCTGAGCTGCATAGTTGATTCTTCATTATTATAATGGAATATCTGAGACAGCTTATTTATGAAAACAGAGGTTTGTTTACCTCAGAGTAGAAAGCTGAACAGCCAAGATCAGAAAGCCCCATTGGTTTGCCCTCTTGTGAGAGCCCAACAGAAAAAACCATTGTGACAGTGAGGGATCACATCACCAGAAAGGAAGCCAGAGAGGCTGGTGTTCCACAATCTCTTCTAGGCCATATCCCAATTGATCGAAGAACCTCGCACTAGGTTACATTCCTTAAAAGCCCACCATCTCCCAACATCACCACCTGGGAACCATGGGGGACAAATTCAAACCATATCTAAAACGAGCATTCTTCCAGTTGGGGAGGACTAAGAGCTGGTTATAGGTCACCTTGAAGCTCAGATGCTTCAAGATATATGAAGCATCATGGGGGATATATGCCCCCCCATGAAGCCACTTTCAGGAGCAGCCCTGGGGGTGGGCACCTCCATATCACTGATATACCTAACACTCACCACACTGCTACAGAAGCCTGCTTCCCATGAAGAGGCCAGGGTGACAGCAATGCATGGTCCCCATGGCAAACCCTGGGGATAAGAAACCTGAAGGGAAAGGGGTAACAGCATATGACAGTAAAAAATGTTGATTTGAACTGGAGAGCTTTCTAAAGGCGCTCATTTGACACTTGAATATATATGTGTATATATATTATATATATATACTGATTTTTAATCTTATTTAAAACAAGAGATCTGAGAGTGTACTGAGTAGCAATTAGACTACCAGTTTGCATATCCTGAGCTAGCCTTATGCGTTGCAATGAAGATGTTCAAGTGTTCAAACCACTAGTTTGTCTGAAAATAGCAAATGCTTATGCAGCGACCTTGTGTGCCAGGGACTATTTTGTTTCCTATTCACCAGCTCATTTAGTCCTCACACCTGCTCTCTGAGGTAAGGGCTCCCTATTCCAACTGACCAAAATGAATGCTTCGAGAGGTTAAGTAATTTACCCAGATTGCATGGCTCATGAGGGATAGAGCCAGGCTTTGATCCCAGGCAGTTTGGCACCAGAATCCATACATGTAACCCCTTTCCTATTCTGCCTGTCCTAGGCTAAAGAGCACATGCTTAGCAAGAGTGGTTTCCAAATCTGGCTGTGCCTGAAGATCACCTTGAGAGCTTGTCAGAGCCCCACAATCCCTTCTGGGTTCATAGGATCATGAATATTCCATGTCTGTGGCTATTCCATCTCTGAGCCCACAGCCAGTATCCTCAGCTGGTCCTTGGCTAGCAGACTACTGAGCAATCTTTGGGAGACATGTTGATGCCTTTACTTCATCTTTAAGGAAGAAGACCTCCTGGATCCACAAGCAGAAAGCCAAGCTCAGCAGCATCATTGTTATAACCATAGGAACCCAGATTTTTTTAAATGACCCTAAGGACTGATAACCTAGATCTTGACTTTAGAAGTCTTCTAGGGACCAAAGAAAGAGCAGGCAACAGAGAGGGGCCTCTGAGTAACACAAACTGGAGAGACCATAGTCCTTTTACTTTTTTAACTTCTGTTTTCAATTTTGCAGTTCTGGTTCTGCTAACAATTTTGCTCATTTCTCATTAAACTGCAAGAATATTCCACATGACAGAATCTTTTGAAGTGTGCTGTGGATATACCCAGTGAAGAAAAATGTGAAGTCATGATAGGGACATTTGGGGGGACATGGGGTTTTGAACCAATTAGTAATTCCCCATCCTTTCACATTGTTCTTGGTGGAAGAAGGAATGAGATGGTGGGCACAGAAAGAAGAAGAGAGAGAGAGGAGAACAGTGACCAGGGAAGCATTTCTGTGAGATTTCAAATGGGAATGCTTGCACTTTGTTTCATCCTTGAGCATCAGGATGCTGAGAGGGTACAGAGCTTCTGCCTAACACCTTCCTGCTGTGCCCACAGAGGCTGACCAGTGAGTTTGTCTGCTTCCTGCTTCAATGCCCTCAGGTGATGTTTGTGTGTGAAGCCAAATGAAGCTCATATTTGAAGAAATGTGAAAGTTGGCTTCAGGACTCTTCTATTTTCCTTTTGATTTGCAACCTCATTGCCACTCCTCACCTCCTAAAGACCCGAATCAATTGCAAAAGTGGAGACTGGTGGAAAAGGAGGTGGAGCCTGCCTGGCCAAAGTGGTTTCTGTCAGGTGGGACACTGCAGTCCCCAAATGCTACCTAATTTTTGCTGTGATGAACCACTTTAGGACTATTTCATCCACTTCTGTTTGGAAAGGCTTTTCCCCTCAAAAGAGAGTTTTTGTGGCAGCCTTTTATTTTATTGAGAAGATAGATTGATTCTCTCAGCATTGGACTCTGAATTCTAATTTATCCATAGGCATTTTTCATTTGCCAGTTTTGGTTAATTTGGGTCCCGTTTTTGGATCAAAATAGTTTTATAACATGAAAAATAGATTAAAGTTGGCTGAGCATGGTGGAGGGTGCCTGTAATCCCAGATATTTGGGAAGCAGAGACAAGAGGATTGGTTTGAGGCCAGTCCAGGCAAAAATGAATGAGATCCTGTCTCAAAAACAAACCACGCATGGTGTCACACGACTGTAATCCCAGCCATTTGAGAGGTGGAAGTAGATGGATCATAGTCTGAGGCCAGACAGAGCAAAGTGTGAAACCCTATCTGAAAAACAAATTAAAAGCAAAAGGACTGGCATATGGCTGAAGTGGTGGGGCCCTTGAGTTCAATGCCCAGTACTTTAAAAAGAAAAACAAGGGAAGGGGGGCATTAACGTTTGAATTGAGCTCATATATTATGATAGAGATTAATTAACAGGTCAGCAGTGTTTAGCATTTTTTCAGCTAATTTTTATTAGCAAAAATGTATTTGATTTAGTTTTCAGTGATAGTTTCTCTTCTACATGCTTCCCAAATGATGTGAAAGACTTGGTGGTCTTTGCCCTCCAGGGTCTGTGCTCCAGCCTAGAGGGCAAGTACTGCCAATGAGGGGAAATACCCAGGATGAGGAGGCTGGGGGGACAGAGTGTTTGTGAAAGCAGGGGAGCCAGGGCTTCTGGTTTGCCAAGAGAAGCTTGCCATTGCTTTGGGCCCAAGGTGAAGCAGAATACGATCAGGGCAAGGAACACGTGTTTGGCTCGTTAACGCAGAAGGAATTAGGAGAAGTTACTAACGGCATATCTGTCTTGATCATTGCAGTTCCAACATAAGACATGTAAATGTATATGCATTTTCCAACATTTCCTTTAGCCTAACACTTTCTCTTTGCATATGAGAATACTGTTTAGTATTTTGATTCAAAAGATTCCTATCCAAAATTCATCCTCTATAATGTCCTTCTTTTATCCCTTTGTAGCACAGTAAGAAGAAACTCAAAGACAATTGTGAAGCAATCCAAAGAAAAAATTCTATGCTTTCTTGATTTCTCACCAATATGTTATACTATCTCACTCACATATAATTTGACAAGATTGGCTAATCTTACCCTATTCTTTTTTAAAACATTCGACTTAATTTTTGCAGAAGAAGCTACTTGCTTTTACTCATGTTGGTTATTGAGATTATTTCATTGAAATTATTTCAGTTTCATTATTTCAATGAAAAGAAGTTATTTCTTATTTATTCATTAGTGAGACTGCAATTTAACTCTATGAACTAGCCATAAATGTGTCAAATCACCAGATGTACTACCAGATCGGTCTTTCCAAAGCACAACTCTGTTGGTCTTACCTTTCAGCCCCAAGCACTCCAATCTTCCCTAATGACTTAAATCTGTGTACAACACCCTAGCATTTAGTTCCCTGCAAACCAGGCTGGCTTGCATACCTCTGTGTCTACACTCCACTCAGGACACACTGGGCCACTTGTGCTGTCATGTACCCTGTGCATTTGCTTGTGTTATTGCTATCTGACTTGGAATGCATTTGTATCTGTTAAGAACAGGTGAGGTTGTATTAAAAAAAAAATCCCCATTTCTATCACAGGTTTTATTTTCCTGAATTATTGAATCTTTTCTTGCTCCCTTGCTCCAGTATTGACCAGTCTCCTTTTTTTTTAAATCAATATCTCTATGTTAGAATTGTCTCTAAATGAACTGACTTTATTTTTATGTCAATCTATTTATTTGTTATAGAGAGTTTATAACAGTGCTTTTTGTGGAAAACTGATATTGGATAAATACAAGTGTACCATAAAAGGAATTCAATAAAAATATATAGAGTGACAATACCTTCCAGTTAGGTAATTCTTGCCAAAGGCATGCACTGTCTTGGTTAAAAGTGCTAAAGATTGGCAACAAAGCGTTTCTCCTTGGTGAAATCAGAAGGATTGAAGAAGAATGGAAAATAAGCTGGCATTCTCACAATTTCATAAGTGATGCCACATCTGTGTACCTTCTAAAATCATCCCCGGTGGTGTGTGCTTATGGCAAGAAATGATCCTTACTTCTCTTTATGTCCTTCACCTTATGTGTTCCTCAGGCCTCTAAACCACTCCTGCCTCCTTGGGAGCAAGGAGGTGTGTCAGGAGCCACAGCAATGTGAGACAGGAGGAAATACCATTTACTTCTGCAACACTAGCAATTAGTCTGTCTTCTCTGAAACATCAGGATGACAGGCTCTTTAGGCAGAGGGTCTTAGGATGAAAATGGACTTTTCTCCTCAAGTTGTATTGGGTGAGGGTTATAGAGTAGGGGGATGTGATTGGGAAGGGGGACAGCTGGAGTTTTACTGAACTTCCTTACTTCATAATCCTCTGTTTATACTCTCGTGTAAGTAATTGGCTTGTGCACTCTTTTTTTTTTGAATAGTACTGGGAGTTCAACTAGGACCTCACACATCTCACACATGCTAGGCAAGCATTCTACTACTTGTTCCATGCCCCAAACCCTTCTGTTTGCATTTTATTTTTGAGATAGGGTCTCACTTAATTTGCCTAGGCTCGCCTCTAACTCACAGCCCTCCTGCCTCTGCCTCCTGAGTGCCTGTGACTGTAGGCATGCACCATGCATACACCACTTTCCCATCTTAGGTAGATTTCTTTGGGAGCTGGGTCAGACTTTGTTGATCATCATAGCTCTGTACTGCTTCTCTGTCCTACCCACTCTAACATGCTTTGAAGGGGAGAGCAGCAAAGGTCCAGAGAGGATATCTAACCTATCCTCCACGTCTGCCTGAAAGCCATAACCTGGAATTTGAATTCTGATGCTGCTAGAACTCAGTCACAGGCTCCATTCTGCAACTGATTCAAGTTGTTCACAAACTTTCTTCTTCCTTTTCCAGGCAGTGCTGAGTCCTCTCATAGCCATCGCACTGAAAATATCCCAGATTCACGAGAGAACTGGCCGGAGGGGGCCTACTGTCATCACCTGAATGAAGGAAAGCCAGCTTGCCAGGGCCAGAGAGCACGCAGCAGGAAATGCTTCACCATGCCTTTTTGCTACCTGTTTGTGCCTCTTATGACTTTGGAAAACCAAAAGTTATTTTGCTGTTGGGCGGGGGTGGGGTGGGGTGGGGTGGGTAAAGGATGGTTGGGAAAAGAGAAAAACATGTTTTGTTTTGGCTTGTCCAATTCCTCCAAATGCAAAAGGATCTTTAGTTATCTGTTGAAGCTACACTATTATTTGATATCTATATTTTATCACACTAAGGGGCCTCTTCTTTTGAGAAAAAAATAAGTGGGCTGGGAAACTGATAATCACAGCTCCTGCATATCACTGGTGCCACATGAGCAAAGGTTCCAAAATCATAAGGGAGCAGTGCCAGAATTAAGCTGACCCTAAGCCACAGGGGCCTTAGGCAGGCAGGTCAGGCCCACAATGGGACAAGGTTTTAGAACGCCTCATAGCTCGCCTCACTCTCACCAACCATACTCCCCAAATTCCCAACTTCCCTGAACACCTTCTCTCACACCTTCTAGAGCTTTCTACAAATCACAATGGCACAGACCCAACAAGACATATCCAAGGGTGTTTTACTCTCTTTTATTTTATAAACGGTATTACTTTAGCTATCAAGCCGGTTGTGTCATTTGAGTGTGTGTGAGAATGATCTTCTGTACAAGACAGCAAATGAATGCTTAGAACTGGGTAGCTTCCTTGATTACATCACACAGGTTGATATGTGAGTTTGTATAAATTACTCCCATGAAGACAAAAACACACCGTGTGAACACACGCTCTAACTTTCCTACTAGGGCCTATTTTCATGCACTTGTTTAGATGCAATTCTGATCTTATTTGTAATGGTTGTAAAACGGAGAGGGTGAAATACTGTCAAAGTAGGAAATGAAGTGGATGCCAAAAGGAAATATTACCAGTGGGACAGTTATGCGCTGGATGACAGGAGGAGAGGCAGGGGGGTCACAGTGGCTTTCTTCGCCCCAGAGGAAAAGAGATCTTGCAGCTCTTGCAGGCTCATCTGTACTGTAGAAGACTCAGTCATGCAAAGTGTTTGCATATGTTTTGCTTCCTTGGGAACAGATGCTCAGTGATCATGTCATTTGCAGAGATGACCTAGTACACTTTGACTGTTAAGCAACGTGTTATTGCTGTAGTCAAGGTCAATGCAAGCAAGGGAACATTCCCAGCAAGGTATTTGTTTCCATTTTCTGTCTGTGCTTCTGTCAAGAACTTACTGGGACATTTAGTAGTTAATAAAAAAGAAATTCTGTGTTTTAACCTTGTTCAAGGATTGTGGCTTTTAGCTCATTCATTTCGTCACTTGAGAAATTTCAGTAGTGGTCACCTATTCTGACAAATCTGCCTTTCAGAATACTTTCAAGGACTGTTTTTCTTTATGATGACCTGGAGGATTTATTAACTACATGGAATAGAAAAATGAATTGCTCAAAATTGCCTTGGGGAGTCAGCAAAAGTGAAAATGGTATCTAGTTTTTCATTGTAATAGTCTTTATTTCAAAATAATAAGAAGTTGGCTTCCAGTTGAGATTATAAAGAACCAGTTATGAAGGATATCACCAATGGACTCAAATTTGCCTTACGGCCGTGGTTCTTATTATCTCTCGACTCAAAAGTCTCTGTTAACCATCTGTCCATCCATTCATTATGGATGTCTTAGCCAGGACAATCTGACACATTCTTAGGCTTATCAGTTCTAAGAAAAATATTTGTTTTTTTCTTAAGTTGCTGAATTTTTAATCACCTCTAACTTTTTTGTTTTTTTGACACTGGGGTTTGAACTCAGGACCTACACCTTGAGTCATTCCACCAGCCCTTTTCTGCACTGGGTATTTTTGAGATAGGGTCCCATAAACTATTTTCCTGGGCTGGCTTTGAACCCAAATCCTCCTTATCTCTGCCTCCTGTGTAGCTGGGATTACAGGCATGAGCCACCAGTGCCTGGCCTCACCTCTAACTTTTAAGTTCAAATGTAAATTAGTCTTTACTTAAACACACTCTTTCTTTTTTTTAAAATCTGAAATCATGTGTATCCAGTAACCCAAGTATATATTTTACCCATCAGTTCACTCACCGGCTCATTCATTCATTCAATAAGAAGCATTCAGCAGGCAGACTTGTTTTAGGTATAGCAAGAAGATGGATAAAACATTATTCCTGCTCTTATGAATTTGCGATTTGGGAACAGGAGGCTTGACAAGCATTTGCAAATAATTAGGGAGACATAAATATTATTGTAGAGGCACTAGCAATGATCTGTGGGAATACACAGAGGGGTGGAACACTGGGACCTAGAGAGTTTTTCTGAATCATACAGTTTCTGGATATTTTTAACCATGTATATGCATTTATGTCATTTCATCAGGGAGAATGGAACAAGAGCTAGCAAGACTAGTTGAGAGCTAGGACTTGTGAGAGGAAGCTGGCTTTGGGTCGGGTGAGAGGTTGGTTTGTATGGTAGCAATTGAAGCAGACACAGGGTTGTGAAAATCAGATGGAGCCAGCTGCACAGTCACCATTTACGGAGATTTTTTTCAGCCTGTTGCCAAAGGGAAGGTTTTCCAGTGATTCTAGGACCCAGCCAGTCTCTGGATCCTGCTCAAATTCATATTGTCAGGTATCATTGCTGCCTTATGTAATATCCAAACTTCTTGCTGGACTCTACATGTATGTCCTTTTGCCTTATTCTCAGGATAAGTGAAAGACAGGATACTAGTCACTCTTCCCCATGCAATGTTCCTTGTGATCTTAAAGATGAAGTCCCAACCACCACCCTTTAAGAGTAAGTGATTTGAGAGGGCTGAGAATTTTGTGAGAGCCACCAAGGTGAATCATAGACGAGACGAGGGGTAGAGTGTGACGACTATCAGAGACAGTTGGTGATCTTCTAACACTGAGGGGTTCCCCCACTACAAGTGCCTCCAGAAAATGGCAAGTCACTGTATATATATATATATATACATGTATATATATACTGTACTGTATATATACATATATATATATATATATATATATATATATATATATATATATGTATGTATTCTACTGGTTCTCAACTAGGGTCTACCCACTCATCCATGTACCATGTGCCAGGGAGGCATTTAGTAGAAGAGGACCAAGTATGCTTAAATACCCAGCCAGGTGTTAGCCTAGCCACTTTGCATCACCCAGGATTCTTGAGTTTTAGCTATGATAAAAAATGAGTAGCCATCATTAAAATGAGATCATTTATCAAATCTTCCTGATCCAAAGTGCCGGGTACATCCAGAGTATTTGTGGGACAAATAGTGTTGGGTGATGTTATAGGATAAAAGGCTTAGACATGACATGAATGCTTTCAGCACAGACATTCTCAGATGGAGACACAATCCCGTGGTGGCACCTTGTGCTGAGTGTTGGCTCTTCTGAGCCAAGATAAGATCAATGGTATGGTGACTTCTGATTGGCTTCCCATGGGCCAGCATAAGCCATGAGATTTTGGCATCCAGATCCATTAGTTATGGCAGGTGTGGGGAATTTAAAAAGCACTTGCAGGAACTGGTAATGACACAGCAGGAAGTCTCTGTCCCACTGCTGGAGCATGTCCTGGGCCCTCTCACAACAGGTGGAGAGTGAGATCCAAGGCACACGCCTGGAGGAAATTGCCAGTTCTGAATGCAGAAGGGTCTGAGAAGCTGTGCATCTTGGGAGATGATGTAAGTGCTAGTGAATCAGTGTTTGGACCTTCAGCAGCTACAAACAGCAAGAGATTATCTGAGGCGGCAGAGCTTAGCAGAATGCCTGCTCCACTCCAACCAGCTGGAGTCCTTACTAGCAGAAATAGCTCGTGCAGTTGACAGTCTCCTGGTATGTGAGCCACCCTGGGTTGTCATGGAACTTTATATAATACAATAAAGACATGATTGCAAATCCATGCCTTTATCATCTTTTCATATCTTTTAGTACCTAGGTGCTAATGTAGGTGAGCTGTCACCTATAATGCAATGTAGGTGAGCTGAAGTAATGCCTCACCAAAGACAATTTATTTAAGTAAAGTGTTAAAGGGTGAATAAGCATGTCAGGGAAAACACTTGCGGAGTTTTTGCATGGAGTTATCAAAATGAGTCCAGTAATCCCAGATATGCACAGTTTATCAGTGATCTTACCACCCTCATCTTTTGGGTGGTGGTAGTGATTATTTAGACTTGCTGCTGAAAGGAACATTACGACATTATAATACTAGAGGACCATCAGCTCTGAAAAACTCCTTTCCCTGTTTGCATGTGAGCAAGAAGAAATGAGCACAGATTCTCTGTAGTAGAGACTTTCTCTTTCCATTTTCTCAGGGTAAGTGCCCACCCCAGAATTCATGGAATTATGGTTCCCAATCCATCACCTTTCATAGAGCAGGAAAAGGAGATACAATATCTATTGCCCCTAAATGAATCCTCCAGGGATGACCAATGTATCACTGTCTGCCACACCAGGACATTTTTGTTTGACTTGTCTGGTGGGTTTTAATTGCTGGCCTTCTCAAATGTAGGATTTGCTTTGAGTCTTATCCAGGTTCTTCACACTTGAGTCAGAGAGCACATGTTTTAAAAATCATGTGTTTGTTGGTATTCCTTTTCAAAAAGAAGCACCCAGGTTATTTTCTGAATCGACCATTGGTGATCAATAATGTTTGGGTTTACAGAAAGAGTAACTCATCTTAACACTGTGCTAGTTTCACATAGAGAATAATACTCTGGCTTATGGTCCTCTATTGATTTTTTTCTGATGCAAAAAATAGCAAAAAGGAAAGTTTAAATACAAAATTTATTGCCATAAAGAGATTAAAACAATTTCTTATGCAAACCAAATTAATATTTGTTTCACCTGACTTCCAGAAGTTGGAAACACCATCTATTACACATGCAAGCTTTGGGTGAAAGTCCAGTGATACTGCTTATTCAGTCTAGTAAATGTGCTCAGACGCTCAGGGAAACATTCCCAGAAGAGGAATAGAAAGAGATGACAAAAAAGGAATAATAAATTGCATTGTTAATAAATGATAACCTTCATATTGGACAGCCATGAGTGACCTTGATACCTAGTCGTACCCTCATTGTTGAGGATTCAAATCACATGCCCAAGTTTGTACTCCATGGACAGGTGTATTTGTCATGATGTACTTAACCTGTGCACTCAGCAGTGGGGGGAAAGAGAAGGCCACGGAGACCCCATTCCATCTTCCTTCCTTCAAAGGTTGCATCCTTTCTTCCCATTGTCCAAAGGCTCTGTGCCAATCACAGGGTGTGTGAAGAACACGCCCTTCATCACTCAAATAGTGACCAGATGCAGAAAAACTGCACTAGTATGTGAGGGCCCAGCTCAGGTAAGAAACACAGCAGACTTCTTTACATTAAGTGAGAAGCCATTTAGCCCTAAAGTTACCTCTGCTGTTTCTCCAAAGGCTTGAAGATAACTGCAGCCACCTGGAGTGCCATGTTCTGCTAAGGATCATTTTCTCAATGAGGAGAGAAATCCAAACCACTCCCTGGAAGGAGGGAAGGAGAAACAAGGCTAGCCTAGCACAAAAGTTTGAAGAAAGTAGATCCTGTCACATTGTTCTATGGACCATTCTTTGTTTTCCTGGAAGCCACTGTGTGTTACTAGACAAGTTTCTTAACTTCTCAAAGCCTCAGTTTTATGCATCTGTAAAATAGAATAATGGAGCACCTGCCTCTTAAGTATAGAATGAAGACTAAGAAATTTCATGGCACAGAGGCGGCCATATAAAATGCATCCCATAATCCCAGCATGAATGCCTCACATGGCAGAGAAGGAAACTGAGGCCCAGAGAGGTAAATATCCTCATCCAAGTTAAAAAACATTAGGCTGTGTGTCTTTCCAGCACCCTGCCACCACTTATATTAAAAATACCATATAATATTCTTATATTAAAAATACCATAAAATATAATAATATGCAGGAGGAGTCATTGTGCTTAAAAAAACAATTCTCCCAAGTCTAGAAGTCAAGAGCTCTGTCTTGAGACTCAAAGAATTTCTTTAAGGATAAAGGTATGTCCTTATTATCTTCTATCTTTCAAATTCTTAAGATTTATAAGGGAATTCTTTGGATTACATATAAACATTTGAAAACTTCACAAGACTTTTATCAAATCCACAGATAGCTGGAGGAGTGGCTCAAGTGGTAGAGCACTTGCCTAGCAAGTGCCAAAAAAAAAAAAAAGTGGAATCAAACCCACAACTAGCACAAATTCCCCCCCCCAAAATGTTGTACATTGTGAATTAAATATTCTATTTATTCAATTTGAGTCTATAAGAAATTTTATCCTATCAGTTTGTATGAGGACCTCTTTGAAAAATAACTCACTTAATATTTCGCATTTAAACCATTTTGAAGGTACGTATTTCAGTCAGTTTCCTTTCATACAGAAAAAAAACACACATACTTAAAATAAAACAATGTAAAAAAACATTCACTGTTTCCTAAGGATATCTCCTTTGATGTGAATTATTGAGTCATTCTGGTAATGTCAACAGGTGTGATGTGATTCTTACAGAATGTCATGACTGTCCCAGCAAGCAGCATGTGCTCCTCCCTGTCTGGGCTGTGATGATGAGAGGGGAGTGAAGTGAGACAGGAAGCCTCCCCTTGAGCAAGGCTGTCCCAATACCACCTTTGTGGTCCCAAGGCTCACCTGGGATGGGACTAGTGGGAATCCTCTGTAATGTCTGCTTGGAGCTGGGTGTGGTGGCTCATGCCTGGAATTCTAGCTTCTTGGGAGGCTGAGATCTATCTGGAGGATCACAGTTTGAAGCCAGCCTCATCAAAGAGTTTGCAAGATCCCGTCTCAACTATGGCTGGGTATGGAGGCACAAATCTGTCATCCCCATCTATGTGGGGAAGCACAAACAAAAAAATTGCTGTTTAGCCTGGCCCTAACATAAAGTGAATTCCTATCTCAAAAATGACCAACAGGAAAAGGGCTGAAGTGGCTCAAGTAGTAGAGTGACTGCCTAGCAAGTATAAGGCACTGAGTTCAACCTTCAGTACCACCAAAAAAAAAAAAATGTTTGGTGCTGGCCACACACCTGCCAGGGTCACCATGCTGCCCTTTCATGGCTGAGCCATCGCTAAAGTCACACTGCTGCTGCATCCCTGGAGTCACACAGCATGGTAAGCCCTCGTTCAGGGTCCCTGGGGCAGAGCTTTTCATCTCCAGTCCCTGACCTGCTTTTCTTCTTAGCAGCTGATTCCCACAAAGGTGTGTCCTGAGTGCTGGTGAGTGTCCCCTGTGTTCAACACTGGGCTTGGCCTCTCAGCCTCCCGAGATGTTTCTGTAGCCTCCAGGTCGTCTATGGCCTCCAGGTCGTCTATGGACTCTTGGTAGGATGGTGGGGCCTGTGGGTGAACATCAGTTTCATCCTCAAGTTCAAGGGCCATCTCTGTGTACAGAGGTGGAGGAATGTCCAAGGCCTCTCCCTCTTCAGGACAGGTCTGTTTCTCAGCATCAAGGATCTCTTCATAAGCCGGAGGGTAAAAGTCTGGCCTATGGGACAAAGTGCCACAAACACACATGTGTTATTTAGGAGGTGATGCCAGAGAGGCATATGTCTGCTTCTCTCTACTCAGGGTGTGAAGTTAAACTGTAAGAAACACTGATTTTTGAAACAGATGTACTTCTTCCCTGGCATTACCAGTTTCTAAAGAATGTGCACCCTTCCAGAAAATCCCTTATCAGTCAAAGCTTGCATGGCTCTAGTCCTGTTTTTTTCCAGCTTGTATTCCAGGTTGTTTCCTTTTTCTTTCTCCTTCACTCCTGGAAAAGCCCATTCAGTGTGGGACACATAGTAGAGGACAAGGGGCTCTTTGGCTATGGAACCTCTCTCCCCGCTACTCAGTCCATTCTCAACCTGGTTCCCATCCACACAAGTCGTCTTCTACTCCACTGCTCTCAGGGTCTCTGATCTTCACAACTAACAAAATAATGAATGAAAGCCAACTATGTGCAGGCCCCTAACTATAGCAGGTGCCAGCTTCTCCTGACTGCCTTTCAAGTCTCAACAGCTAGTTTGCAAGAAGGCACATGGCCATGCTCATTTCTCACATGGGTTCAAAGAGAACTTCATGCAGCCATTCTGTGCCTTCGGGCCTGTGCTTACAGGAGAGCCTCATGCCAGGGCTGTACCTGTTGGTCATCTGGCCCAACATGACTAATTGCTACGAGCTGTTTCATCATGAATGCACTTGGGGGTGAGTGCAGGTGAGGAAGATGGACAGAGTGAGCTTAGTTGAGTTGTGTATTTATACAGGGAGTCCATCCAGTGCCTACAGGGACTGTTTGTGGTGTGTAACCACAACACAGCCGGGATTGCCATTTGTCACCACAGCCCCATTCCAAATGTTACCAGGCTCAGAGCCAAATAGCTGAAGGAGCTGTCTACTGTATGACATAAACTCATGTGGAGTGGCCAAGGTTGAGTCATGGGACAGATGTGTAAAGACACTGTGGACAGAAAGGTGAGCTGTTCCCTGGAGCAGCTGGAAAGTCTCCCCCGATGACTGCCAGCCCCCAAATCCCACCCCCTCTCCCAATTCTGCCCTCCCCCACTGCCATTCACATTCCCAGGACCCTGAGTCCCACCAATGGGAACACACTTGTTTGATACCACTGTCTGATACCTATTTTGAGTACAAAGCTTCTGAGAAAAGCAACTTCCCAGTCTGACTTGCTGGTCATTCTGTTTGGGTTGAGCATCTCAGAGTACAGCAGGAAGAGGCAGTAAAATCAGGTGTCATGATAGCCATGATTTACCTTCAAGTATTTACTTGAAGTAAATTTAAGCTGCATCCTAAAGGCACTCAGTTACCATGATCAGAAATTCACACTCTGGAGGTAGACATCTATACCCATACATATACACACAGACACACAAATTATCACTCTAGAAGCACCTTTTATAATCGATACAGTTATCTTAATTTTTAATCAATCCCAAAGGCCTTGCTGAGTTTCCAGTAAACATTAGAAACACCTGTGGTTGTTGTAATTAGGATCTTGGTAATTAGCATATGGACATCACGATGTAGTGTTATGGGTGGATTACCAACATTCAAAGCACATGGAATAGCTAAAACATTTTAGGTACTCTTACTCTTGCATGAAGAGTGCAAAAGAATTTATGAATTCCTTTCAAAATAATGCCTGAGATTTTATCCTAAATAGTCCTGTATTTGGCCATGAATTAGGAGGTTTATGGTTCGCTAACTGACTATAAGGTTAACAGAATCTTTTTTCTTTACGATAAGATATATATATATATATATACATAAAATTTGCTATCTTAAGTGTACAACTCATGTCCATTCAGTACACTCATACTGTTATGCAACCATCACCAGAACTTTCCATCCCCCAAACCGAAAGTCTATATTTATTAAACAATAACTGTTCATTCTCCCCTCCCCAAGTCCTGGCAACTGCTGTTGTATCCCCTGTCTCTATGAATTTGACTCCTCTAGCTACTTCATATAAGTGGAATCATACAACAATTATCCTTTATTGGCTAATTTCACTTAGCATAATGTTTTCAAGATTCGTCAAGCATGTGTCAGGATTTCATTCCTTTTTAAGGTTGAGTAATATTCCATTGTGTGTGGGTACACAGTATTTTGTTTATTCATCTTGCCTTGAATGGCACTTTCACACAAGATGAGATCAGAACACCTAAAGGGAGAGTCAGCTGGGACTTCTCTTAGTAACAGAGGTTATAGGCCTGATTTTATGTCTGCTTACTCATTTGTTGTGGACAGAATTTGGTCTGGGAATTACTTTCCCTTATAACTTGGTTACCAACTAGTCATTACCTGTCTCTACTAATGGCAACATAACCAAAGAACCTAGAAGCTGAGCCTCTTAAGTTGGCTTAGATGGGCTTTTACTGTTGGTGACAATAGTGATAGTGTTTCTCTAGGGAAACTTCCCTGACCTCATGGTCTTCCCCAAGGCAGCCCCATTCTTCCTAAAGACCAACCCCAGAGTAATGACTCAATGGTAGAGTTTTGGTTCTAGATACATAACTCTGTGGGATGGGAAAGTGACTCCACTGTAGGATTTCTGCACCATGGCCCATCTCAGCCCCTCACGTTCCCTCTGGCCCTCAGCACATACCTGTCCACCGTGGCCAGGGGCAGGTCCCTGTGAGCAAGGTGTTGCCTGAGCATATGGCTGAACATCTCTTTGCTTTCACTCACGTGGTAGTAGATGCACCAGAAAACTCCACTCAGAAGGATCACAAACCCTAGAGGCAGAAGTAAGTATGCCACAATCAGGTTCCTCTGACAATGGACTATGGAGTTGGAGGAGATGAAGAAGGACCCGAGGCAGATTATCAAGAAGCCAGTCAGCATGGCCAGAGCACAAAGAATGAGGCCAGCTCGGCTCTGCATCCTTGCTCCTCAGAACCTGTGCCCTGACCCTGCCACCCCTCTGCTTCCAGGCTTCCTCAAGGAGAGTGTGCTCATTAGCCACCTGGCAGCCTTATACACCTAGGGACCAAATGGCCTTTGGACAACTAAATAAAGCAGGCACTGAGAAGCTATTCATTAACCATTGAAAGTCACTGTAACATCCTTGCAGAGTGAACCAGAAGCCCAATGGTGTGTCCTGCAGGAAGAGGTGGCTGCAGGTAGCCAATTCACTCTTCCTCGTTGGTGGTTGGGACTCTCAGTAGCTCCTAGGCATTGAGGAGGGGTCCCTCATCTTATGATTCAAAAGGCACTGGTCTCTGAATCCCTACTGTGGGTAACTTCCCACTAAAAGCTAGGGAAATGAGCATTTCTGGAAGAACTACTTCCTTTGTGGTTTGGCAAGGAATCCTTTCCTGATTTCTTTTCCTCCTTCTGTCTTCACAAGGCATTTCTTTAAGAGGCTCTTACCATCAGGGTCTTGCCTTTCTCGATGAACCACCTATTATTGCCTCCAAACTCTAATACTGAACAATTTTCCAAGAGGAAAGTCAGGGTGTGAACTCCTTGGTTCCTTCTGTTGACAAGAAGAGCTTTACAGGAGAAGGAGAGAGCTGGAGAGATGACTGTGGGACACAGAGTCTTGAGGATCAGGGGAGAGGGGTTCCTGAGGATTGGTTGTAAAAGAGGACCATCTAGTCACTTCTATTCTGATGCTGGCTTTGAATCCTTCCCATTGCTGGGATCCACATGTTGCTCATCACTTCTGGTCAACACGTAGATGTTTGTTGAATATTTTGTTCCATATTGCTCAAGCACTGGCCACCATTCCTGACTCACTAACAATATTTGAGCCTGGTCCCATCCTTTCTGTTCTCATATAAGGCCATAAGCATTTGAAAACAGAGCATCACCCAAAGGATATATCATGTCACCACCACCATGCCAAACAAGCAAGCATTTGTCAGAAGCGCTGCCTAAGACAGCTCCATCTCCCCCCTACACAGAGCTTCACAGAACACCCTAGCATGGTAAAGTCTCTGAAAAGTCCTCCAGTCTTCCCCTTAAAATATGTATTAAAGAAATTGATTTTAGTAGATTTTGCTAAGAAATGTTCCATGTCCTCTCACTGTATCTCTGCTTTATATAGCATTGCCTTAAAAATCTTCCCAGCATGAGCCTTCTATGCTCTGTATGGAATTTTGTTTCCTTCCTCTAGACAGTTTTTGGTTATAGACACCTTATTCCAGATCTGGCTCATGCCCATATCCTTTCCTCTTTTATTTGACACTTTCGTGTATTCCTCCCCAAAGTTTCCTTCCCAGAGGGGCTCTGAGTCACTTTTTGCCCAGAAAGGTTTTCTGCAGCTTCTCTTTGCTTGTCTTTCTACCCCAGTACTCCATCGCCACTGCTTTCCACTTGCTTTCCCAATGGGAAAAGCAATGGTTTGTGCAGTGTCATTGTAGTTCCATGCACACACTTCAGCATCACAGGCACTATCTCCTTAGCTCTGCCTTCATGTTGAGGCTAAGACAAAGAAGACACCATAGATCAAAAACAATATAAGGTACTTCCATATCCCCTCCCCCACAATCCATATTTCTATTAGCTTCAATTCCAACCCTGAGCTACTTCTGTCTTCTAGACTTTATTATCTTTACAATTCTAAAACAATGCTTTTTCCCTTCTTCCCCCAACTAGTCTTCAGATAATCAAGTTTCTAAGATAAACCTAATGAGCCTCACCATCTGGCATCCGTATTCAAGTGTAAGTAATTCCCTCCCTTTGAGTGTGGGCTGGACCTAGTGACTTTATTCTAACAAATAGTTTATAGCAGAGATGATGAAGTGTCCCTTCCACCATTAGGTTACAAAAAATGGTGACTTCTCTCTTGCTAGACAACTCTCTTTATTGCTTCCTTGGCTTACAACCTTTGAAGAAGAAGGCTGCCATATTGGAGAGACCTGTGTGGCAAAGAACTGAGGGCACCTCTAGCTAACAGTCAATGAAGAACAGAGGCCCATGGTCCTTCAGCCCATGTGGAACTGCATCCTGTCAACAAACATGGGAACTGGGGATCAAAAACTTGTGCAATTGAGCCTTGAAGTGACTATACCCCAGCAACTTTCATTGAATAACCTAAAATAGAGGATCCATTTAAGTCATGCCTACATTCCTGACCCACAGAAACTAGGAGATAACAAGTGTGTACTATTTTGAGTTACTAAGTTTTGCAGCAAGTTGGAAATCAGAGTAGACAATGTGCCCTATTAAAACTAGCTGTAGTCATCCTCAACATCATCATTATTATCATTACAGCAGTAATTCCAAAATGCAATGAAAGACCCAGAATTCCCAATGGAAAGGTCTGCACTAGGAGTTGGGTCTTGAGAACTGGTAGATGGGCAAGTCCCAGAGCTACTATTCAGTATCAGATTAAGGAGAAATAGCACTCATGATGAGAACTGCCCACCCCAAGAGGGGGCTTGTTTTAGACCAAAATGCAGCGGTGGTGGATTAAGTTGGGGACTATGGCAAATCAGGCCCAGTTCTTGTGCATACGTAAACATGGGAGCAAGTAAGTGTTTCTGTACCTGTTCTCCTCCAGTACCTATTGAGGACACTCTAACCTGTGCCTCCCAGTTTGCCAGGCAGACTTCTTCCTCCCCAATATCTTTTGAGGAGGCTTCTGTCCTCCCAGACCTGTGTTTTGGTGGTGGAGATGGCAATGGTGATGTTTGGTGAGAAATTCTGTAGGAAAGAGCAAAATCTAGGAAGGAAGGAGTCAGTTCCTTTATATAAAATTTATATGAAATAAAAAAGCTCCTGGTCTCAGGATATTTAAGGAATTTATTTGAGGGGAAATGGGGCATCAAGGGAGAATGTATAGTAGACGCTGAAGTAGATGAGGGAAGTAGAAAAGGAAAAAACAATTTGGAAACATGAAGTGTCACTGGGAACCATATGTTTCGTTCATGATGATTAAGGAACACTAGTGAGCCGAGCGCTGTAGCTCACATCTGAAACCCTAACCACTTGGGAGGCAGAGATCAGGAGCATCATAGTTGAAGGTTGACCCAGGCAAACAGTTCACAAAACCTCATCTCAACCAATAAAAGCTGGACACAGTGGCATGGGCCTGTCATCCTACCTACACAGGAAGTGTAAATAGAGGATCTTGATCCAGGTCAGCCAGGCATAAATGTGAGGCCTTATTAGAAAAATGACTAAAGCAAAAAGTGCTGAGGATATTACTCCAGTGACAGAGCACCTGGCTAGCAATGGCCAGGCCCTGAGTTTAAACCCAGTACTGTCAAAAAACCCCACGAGTGATATTGAAATTATTTTCTAATTTGCATTTGTCATTATTAAATTTATGCTATTAAATAATTCTACATATCTATTTCTGCTGTGACTTTCTGTTCTTGTATGCATGGATCACTGTCCTATATGCATTAGTACCCTCTGCCCTTTTCATTCTTCAAACATGATCAAGGATCACTAAAACAATGACATCTCGTGTTTTTAAAAATCCTTGTTAATTGGAATTTTTAAATTATTTGTGTTGCAATATACTCTCTTTTCCTTTAGTCACTAGCAGTTAAAATATTTTGGAAAAAATATTTTTATATTTTTTGTGAAATACCATGCACTGTGAGGAATCACCCTATTCTTCAGGCTTCTGAAAGGGGTAAAGAAACCCAAGCAGAAGAACAGATGTAATGACACAGGGAACAACAGCCAGATCTTCAGGGCTGGAGAAAAATGAAAAGAATCCTACAGAGTCAGCAAACACTAATATGCTCCCTTGAAGGGTCTGTTTCAAGAACCTTTGGCCACTCCACTGAGCTTTCTGGCTTCCCGGTATCTCCTGGATCTGCACTCTCTCCCCTTCTACTTCTTTCCCCTCTTGCCACCAATCATGGAGGGAGGGGCCATGTAAAAGTGGGAAAGGCCAGAGAGGGAGGATGACTCTCTAAGCTCACGTGGATGCTGTGGGAAAATGGGTACCCAGGGAGGAGCATGCCCACCCTCCAGACAGAGACTTTCTGAAGCCAGTTGAAGCCAAGCCGAACTCCACAAGAGATCCATGGAGGAAAATGGTGCCTTACTTTTAGATCAATTTCTTCTTCTTAAAAATTTACCAATCCACAAAAGCCTCTGACCTGGTAACATGCTATTTGATTGTCAGCCAAATACCTTAAAATGTAGTGACTCTTTCAACACTGTTCCTTGAGCAGGACGGCCCCATGAGCACTGTTCTGGACATTGTGTGCAGCTGAGCTCCAGGCACTGAAACTCTTTTGTCCAACTCTCCAGTGCAACACATACAGGCCTTGGAACTTCGCACAGCCCTCTGCACTTGAGTTTCTGTTTACTGGGTGCACGGGTCAGTGCCTTTCTCTTGAAAACAGGAAAAGCATACTTCTCTGAATGAGACGCTGTTGGGGACTTTGGAAGGCAGCTAATGGTGTGTGGAGGCTGTGGCACAGGAGGGGCATGGGGCCAAGCGTGAAGGCAGAGTGGCAGTTTTCAGGAGGTCATTTTGGTTCAGGAAACAAGGCTTTGTGGGAGGTGAGTGAGGAGAGTGTGTACGTAATAGGAGATGCCACCCAGTCTGATCTCATGGTGGTGATTACTGAGTGATTCTGGATTAGCCTTTCACACTTGAAGGTTCATTGAGCAATGGACACTTCCTCCTTGTTGTTTTCTTTGCTTTTGAAACATTTCTCCCCTCCCCCCTCTACTTCCTCCTCCCTCACTCGAAGATTTAAATAAAGAGATTTTTGAGGTTGGTGAAGAACAAATGGCCTCTCAAAAAATGCACTGGGTCACAGGTGAGACTCCTACTCGCCCTACAAAGAACCTGATGGTTCTGCAGGACAGAGACTGTGAGCAAGGCCAGAACTAGGTGGGGCCCCTGAGGCATTTGCCAGGTGCAAAGTGTGTGTGTGTGTGTGTGTGTGTGTGTGTGTGTGTGTGTGTGTGTGTGTGTGTGCAGGTGCAAAGTGTGTGTGTGTGTGTGTGTGTGTGTGTGTGTGTGTGTGTGTGTGTAAGTAGGCAAACCCTGGTGATCAAGACAGATCATATTTTCAAGCAATGTTGAAAACCCAAATTGGCAGATATGACTCTTAGGTCAGTTGCCTGATTCTGCTGAATACATTTTTGGTGAGGAAGTTGGGTTATGCCTGTGGACCACACAAGAAGAAAAACTCTGTTCCAGACAGAGCCTAACTTTCAGTATAATCCACGAATAAACCAGAATGGATTTAATGTCTTTGATAATCCTGTTAAAGCTGAAAGGAGATCACCCTTCAGCGGCCACTGTGGAGTCTCAAGCCAGGGCAGAACTCGACTACCTGAGTTTGCACCAAGTGGTATGGTGGGCAAGGACTTGTAAATATGAAGCAGGTCTGTGTGCAATTTCATGCAGTGTTCTTTAATACTGAGCTTCTACTTTCCTTCTTCCTACTTCCTAGTTTTTAATACTCGTGAATAGCTTAAATGGTATCAAAATTTTGAGTTCCCCAAAAAAGTTTGGTAGAACTCACTCATAAAACCACTGGGTCCAAGATCTCTTTTTTTCTTAAAAAAAAATCTTGCAATTTATTATTAAATGCAAGATACTGTGGGTAGGACAGTAGATATTGAGATAAATACAGGATATGCCATGCCTGGACACACCTCTCCCACTGTCCACCTTTCAGGATAAGAGGTTGAGTGAATGGAGTTAAGATTTGAGCTGACTTTGGTTTTGATGTCACAATGGTTACCTTTGGTGCACTGCTTGATTCAAATTCCTCTTGTGTTCACTGGTGTTTGACGTGAGGGTTGGCTGGCTAAAAGGTTTTCCCTTGTCCACCCTAACTTTAGGTCTTTCCTGAGTACCTGCACCTCATGAGGGGTCTTTACACTCTTCCCAGTTCCCTTAGCGGTAGACCATGGTGCTTGGTGCTTGCTAGCTGGGTGGCAGGTACAAGGATTTCTCTGTGTTCCTGGTCTACCACAGCCTTGGGCAGATCCTGTGATCATGGGTCTTGGGAGTGGAGACTTTCTCAGTCAGCCTACTCTTTCTCCAGCACTAGTTGCTTCTAGGGTCATGGTGTCACAATGGTTTCCTGACCCTCCCCTAGAAGCAGAGGTTTCTTTCTTTTTACTTTCTCCACCGGCATGAGTTTTCACAGTGCCCTAGTGAAAAAAGGGCTTTCTTCCTTTCCTTCCACCCCACCCTAGCAGCTTAATGAAGTCCCAGTGAGGCTTTGGGAGCCCTCTGCAGCAACTTGATGTTAATGCACTGGGAAGAATCTAGGAGGGTGAGCAAACTGCGCTTGCTCTACAGCTCCCCTGGCTCTACACTCCCACCTAAGCCCACTATTAAAATGTTTAGTTGAGTTCTTTTCACTGGCTTATGTGACACTTGTGTATTCTCTTCCTGAGTCCCCTTGCCAGATATTAGCCAGGGCTCTGTCCCAGTTTCCCCTGAGGACTCCTGTCTTTCCTTAGATTTCAAAATATTTGGTTGACTCATAACCTCAGCTCTCTGATAGATGCAAGGCTTTTGTAGTTTATCTTCTTTTTAGAGTGAGAGCAACACACTTCCCACTTTCTGCATTCTGAGCAGTCATGCAATATCCTGGGCAACAGTTTTGTTCTTGTGGTACGAGGGTCTGGACTCAGGGCCTCATGCTTGCTAGTCAGGCACACTACCACTTGAGCCACTCTGCCAGACCTTTTTTGTGTTGGGTGTTTTTGAGACAGTGTATTGCTTTTTTCCCAGTCCAGCCTTGAGCAGTGATCCTCCTGATCTCTGCCTCCCAAGTAGCTAGGATTACAGGCATGAGCCATGGGTGCTGCCCAGCTTTTAGTCCGTTTTTAATGATTGCTTTTGTCATTCTTTTGCAGTATCTTCTATGTAATACTTAATTTATTTCCAATCTTGTTTTCTAATAAATATATAATTAGAGCCACACAATTTTCTTCCATGTCACTTTGACTTAAATCCCACAAGTTTTTATATGCTATGTTCTCCTTGTCATTCATTTTCAAATAATAAGTAATTTCATAAAATATAAAAATAAGCAAAATATATAAACATATAAGTGAGAGGAAACAAATGAAAATAGCCTTTAAGAAAAGTTGTTCAATCTCACTTATAATAAGAAGACAGTAAAATAAAATTTCTTACCAATCAGTTCAGCTAAACTCCCAAAGATTGACCACATGTTCTTTTGCAGTGTGGTAGGGAAAAGGCTCTCTTCTGTTGTTGGTGAGAATACAGCATCAGCAAAATTATATTTGTAGTTCTTTCTGACCCAGAAGTCAAACTTCCAGAAATCTATTCCAATGACACACTGGCAAAAATACAAAATTGTAAATGTACAGGTCTCCTCTTTTCGGCCAGCACTGTTTGTGATGACGTAACACTAGAAACACTCAAATGGCTGTGAATATGGACCAGTTAATAATCAAAGGCATGTCACAATAACAGAGTGCTATGCAGTTGTAAAAAGGAATGAGTAATAATTCTACATTACCAAATATCATCTCCAGGATGTATTGTTAGGATGAAAAGATAAAGTAAACAACAATGTATAGTGTAAAAAAAGAAGATATACATATACCTTTATTTTCGAAAAGTAACAAGATAACAAGCTTACTTTTTAAGATGATCACCTTTAGGAGACAGAGAACAAGGTCGGAGGGACAAGTCTGAATGTGGTTTTGACATTAGAATTATATACATGAGTTACATAATTCAAAACAAAATCTAACCAAGACTGAAAAAAGCAATGCATAATTCTCTCTCTCTCTCTCTCTCTCTCTCTCTCTCTTTCTCTCTCTTTCTCTCTCTCTAGTACTGAGGTCTCAACTCAGGGACTTGCACTTGCTAGGCAGACACTTTACCATTTGAGCCATGCACCCAACTCTCTCTCTCTCTCTCTTTTTTATGAAGGCAACAAATAAACCTAGATTTTTATCAGGCTGCTTATATACCATAAAGGAAATAATTGCTTAAAGTAAATTCAGTTTTCTTTTTTTGTTTTTGTGGTGCTGGGGGTCAAATGTAGGGTGTTGTGAATATATAGCAGGCGCTCTCCCATTGAGCTATATCCCAGCCCTGGAGGAAAATTTTAATGCAGTCTTTTCACTCAATGGGAAATACTAAAATATAAGACAAAACAAAGGTAAAACCTACAAATAAATCCAGTAGTCTTATTGTTAGTAAGAATATAAGGTATTTTCTCCAAATTTTTACATTTGTAGTGTAAGATAAACCAAGTAGGGTAACCTGAATATGGTGCAATTGTTTCAGCACAAGAGAAAGAAGATATAAATAAAAATCAAGGAGGTTAAGTAAAATCTGTATCATCTTAAATTTAAGCTTAACACGATGAACTCATGATTTATATCTTTCCGAAAATGCATATAATCTAATTATATAATCAGTGAGAAAACTTTTGAGTGGTCCAAACCACTCAGATTGCTTCTCTATAGCCACTTCCCACAAAAAGGAACCAAGAATCTTTGTAGAAATGGCTGACTATAAACCTCAGGTACAACTGACAGAGTGGCTCAAGAGGTAGAGCACTCACCTAGAAAGCAAGGGGCCCTGAGTTCAAACTCTAGTACTGCCCCCCAAAAGAAGGAATGACCTCAGGTAAAAAAACCTCAGAGACATAATTTTGAACCAAAAAGCAAAAAAACTAACAAAATTCTAGGGGTTATGCCTAACAGATGCAGTAGTTGAGCTGAAGGGGCCTCCCACTAGCCTAGATTTCTCAGCCTCAGCACTATTAATATTTCTTGTCAGAGAATCCTGCATTGTGGGATAAATGGTGTTTGGGACCCTGGCTTCTACCCAGTAGATACCAGTCACGGAATCAAAGACACCTCCAGACATTGCTGAACCTCTTCTGAGGATCGAACTTTCCCCTAGTTCAAAACTGCACTAGCCCAAGATGGCACAATCTGAATGCCAATTCTCAAAGACTGAAATAAATCAAAACAAATTAAATGCATTTAAAAATCATGAGTTCCAGTTTTTTTAGCACTGAAAAGATCTTCTTGGACCTTTCATGTGTTCTTTTTGCCTAGTTAGATGAATGCAGAAGCTTCTGGAAATCCCTTTTCTTTCCTTCTACACTGTGTTCTGGAAGAGTCCCTTGGCCCAGCATTCCTACTCATTAATTTAATAATCATCTGTGTCCATTTGGACATTCAGCCCTACTTCTGAAGAAGATCAGATTGTGTTTTCAATAGTTTGGAAGTCTGAGTGTTTCTTTTCCGTGGCCACAGAAGTCATCCTGAGACTGAAGGTTCTGGTGAAGGAGATAGCTTCTAGAGTGTGCAGGGTGAGTAGGGAAGGTACATCACCTGGGTGGGGAGCGTTCTCTTCTCAGAATAAGAGGTCTGGGAACCGCCCATGTCAGAAGAAATCCGTGGTTCCTTTTCCTTGTCACCTCCCTTCACCCCAGCTCTTGCTGTTGTGTGCATGGAGTGACTCCAGGTCTGTAGGGCCTCTGTGCCATCAGTCAGCCTTTCTGCTGAGAGACCCTCCAGCTTCCCTGGGGAAAGCAGTCAGTGAGGCTCTGGCATGGGATCAAGGACCACATCAGTGCTTCAGTGCAGGAGCGAGACAGGAGGACCCTGACCAGCTCAGCAGTTTGTAATGTGATCTTTTAATTTATTGATCAGATAATTATTGACAAGGCCCCTCCCTGCAGTACTAGTTAACCCTGAGCTTGAAATTCCTGTAACATATTTGTGTTTCAAACAACACTGACCTTTGCAATGACCTTTTGGCTTTTCTTCTGCCTTCATTGCTTTGCAATTCAATTCTATCTTTGGTCTGCATTCCAGGAAATCTTCAAAATATCCAATCTGTGATTATAACTTTTCTCATTTGGAGGTTCAGTACAATTTGAGGAGAGAGGAAAAGTAGACAGGTGTGCTCAGTCTATCAATTACAAGGCCCGTTTTTTTCTGAGTGTATAGGGTGCCAGTGGGCACAGCTTACAGAATCAGGATCATATTATATATCCGATTTTGTATTTTTCTTTTTCACAACATGTTTTTTTGAAAATATCATTATTAGTGATTTGAATATATTTCTTAAATAACATATTTAATGTTTTGAATGAACCTTAGAATTTCATCACACCAGAAAATACTTGCTAATTTTCTTTTATTTTTTCCACACTAAATAATAATAAAATCCTTGAGGAAAGAGAAAACATCAGTTTTGTAGATTCTTAAGCCTGGCTTCAATAGCTGTGTAAGTTTCCTGAAGACAGGGAGCAGAAATAGGGTTAATGGCAGAAACAGGGAGTAAGTTTGATTTAAAAAGAGAAGACTAAACGTTTCATTCCTGTCTTTTTATTTGATTGCCCCCTCCTGTGTTGTTGCTGCATTTGTGGACGCACACTCCTTGGTTGCATTGGGAAATATGACTGCTGAGATTTTGCTCCATTTAACAAAGTTGTAGAAACAAGCACCTGTCTTTGGAACACAGTGTTTCTTCTAGAACATATCATAATCTTTATAAAGTGTTGCTGAGTGCGATGTGTTTCTCAGCTACAGGTGTATTAAGCAGCATAAAGATGATGTTGACCTAGCCAAGCTCTATTTGCTGTCCCAGAAGGATGACTCATTCTTTATGTTGAAGGATTGAAGTCACACCTTCTCACAGCCAGGAGTGTAACCAAGTTGTGAACATGCCATGACGGTGACTATAAGCTATCATGGGGTTGTGATTTTAGATGGTTAGAGACATTTTTTTAATGTTTTATTTTTTGTCATGCCAGGGATTGAATCCAGGGCCTCATGCTTGCTAGGCAAGTGCTGTACCATTCCCCCAGCCCTTTTGTTTGTATTTTGTTTTTTTCAGAGCGAGTTTCACTAACTTTACCTCCAGTGGCCCTGAACTCAATCCTCGTGCCACTGCCTCCTGAGTAAGTGGGATTACTGAAGTGTGCCACCTGTCTTGCTTAGAAGCTTTTATTTGTCACTGCTCTTATCAAAATATGAAGACAAAACTCAACATTACACTCACATGGACGATTTATTATCAGGCCCAGGACTAACTTTTTATAAATGTAATTGGAAGCTTCAAAAGCCGGTGATCCTCATTTTCTGTCTACAAACATTGAAAAGCAAATCCTGAGCCTTATTTTTTTTCTTTTCTTTTCTCAATGCATTGGCTTACTTAAAGTAAATCACTGTTGTCTAGCATGGAGGGATAATGAATAATTCATTAAAAATAGTTCTTTCTTAGAATGAGAAAATGGGATTTAGACATAAATTATTAACTATTCACATATAGTAGTAGACTTTTTTTGGCAGTACTGGGGTTTGAACTCAGGGCCTTGTTCTTGGTAGGCAGGTGCTGTATCACTTGAGCCACACCTCCAACCCATGATAGTAGATTTCTAAATGTCAACGTGGGTCTAAATGTACTTTTTTTTTTAAAGATGGATGAAAGAAAGATAGAGAAGTAAAATTGCTACTGACCTATAGGAAGGAGGAGCAGTGTCTTGGTTTATTGGCTTCTCACATATCTCACTTTCCACATGATCCAATATGAAAAATACATCTAAAACCATCTTCATGCTAATTTATGGGGTACCATGTGCCCAGCACTTTCATTTGCTATCTTTCATTCTCACAACAATATTGCAAGGCAGATACCATAAAGCAGATACCACAAAGACTGAAGGATGCTGAGTTCTAAGAGGTTCAATGACCTCCTCAAGGTCATGTACAGCCACTTTGCTCACCTGCAGCTCACTGGCTCTGCCTCCTGTACTCTTCATCTTGCATCACAATGCCTCTCTTCACAGCTGAACTTAAGCTGACAATTTTTCTTAACAAATTCATAATTAATGGTAAATTACCAGTGGCTGCTTCCCATGGATTTCTAAAATGTTATAAGCTCACAATATTTATTCAGCACCTGTTGTTTATAAGTATATCAGTGAAGACAGGACAGGCTTGGTTTTGCTTTCTTCAGAGCATCTGTTTATTTAATGTGGGTCACTAGCGTGCAAACAACCCCAGGTCATAGTTACTTTAAATGTTAAGAGTTCATTTCTCTTTCACTCACCGTGTTCATCATAGAACAACTGGGGCTCATCTCCAAGTCTACATAATCTCACTTTAGGACTCAGCAGAGGGAGTAACTATCTCCTGATCATTGACAGCCACATAGTCAAGAGCAAAGATGAAAGTGAAGGGCCTTGCATTGGCAATTAAAATTGGGACCCAGAGGTGTCATGTACCACTCTGAAATACTCATTGATAATGATTGACCACAACCATAAGAGACAAAGAACTATAAATCTACCAGAAGCCAGAAGACTTGAAAGCCAAAAATATTTCGATGAACAGCCTTAACTCCAGTCACCAGGTGTGCAATTGCAGGCTAGGGGAGCACAAAGAATGAGCCAGGCTCTTTGTTTTTTAAAAACTTACCATGAGACAATCTACCATAATACAAAGAAAAAGCAAGATACTAGGGTGAATGAAAGGGAAATATGACTGAGTTAAATGGTAATGTAATGGCCTTGAAGAGGATATTACAGGTGAGCTGAAAGCTTGAGGGGTTTCAAAGCATTGAGGGGTAGTATAAGGAGAAAAGTACTCAGGCCAAGAGAATTGTATGAAGCTTTGGCCCATTCAAGCAACAAAGATGACTAGAGCAATGGAATAGGAGAGGTAGGTAAACAAGAAGAGGAGTGAAATAAGAAACTGGAAAAGTCTTCTGGGGATAGATCATGGAGGTCTGAACACTACATAAGGAAACAGTGCCTTTTATATTGCTATGGCTACATTTTTACTACATCTATAGCAGAGGTGTTGTCTCAAATAAATTAGTATTTCCATCTTGACATACCTATGTCTCTTAGAAGAATATGTTCTCTTGGCAATGAGAACTCTATCAGAATAGATGTCATAAAATCAATAAATATGAATGAATAAATGAAGGAAGAACACCAAGAAAAGCATTATAGGTCAATCCCTTTATACTTTATCAAATTCTGAGTATCACACTTAACTTTTTTAAAAAAGAACAAAAATTACTGAATAGTAATAGTTCCCATGTTTGTTGACAGCATGGTCATCCTATTCCCTTTGTCAGTGATTTGTTTGAGTCTCGTCATGTGACCAATCTTGGTCAATGAAACAAAAGGCAAGGCTGGTGAGGACTTTTAAGAGTCTTTATGTTTCCTGTCTTTGGAGGTGACAGATGAGGATGTGATCCTCAGAGCTGCTGTTTTCATTTTGCAAGTGTGGAGAGAACTTGCTGGTCCCTGGGTTTTCTGCCCACTACTCCACTGAATGCTTTCTACCTTCCTTGTTGGCACCACATTTTGTAGTTGATCCCTACTCAGTGGACTTCCCAAGACAGTATTTTTCTCCCTCTTTTGTTCTTCTGCATTCTCTAAATCAGATTTTTCAAATTATATGTAGTAGCCCATTGATGCATCATTAAAACAATGTAGAAGGTTGTGACCAGAATTGGAAGAACATGGCAGGAACATCACACATGGCAAGGGAAAAAAATCTAGGGGTTTCCTGTTTCTGGTGTGTGTGTGTGTGTGTGTGTGTGTGTGTGTGTGTGTGTGTGTTTTAAAACAAACTTCATATTACAGATCTCCATCAAAAAGTTTGAGAGCCACAGGTACCTGTGGTCTCATTTATTTCTATAACTCCCAAATCTTTATCAAGGAAACCATTTCCATCTCTTCTTATATATCTTGTATCTATATCTATATCTATCATCTAATCAGTTCCAAGCTCAAATCTTCAACCATCTATCAATGTGTCCACCCAGAAAGCTGAGAGCAATTCATCACAGACAGGAAGCAGTAAGTTTCTTGAAAGTCAAATCAACCTTCCCTTTGTTTCATTGACCAGGATGGGTCACTTTGCCCTAGTGACTAGGGCAAAACCAATCACTGACAAATGGAGTAAAATGACCCTGATGAACCTAGGCTAGTTGCTCACTGTGGTCCCACTCAGGGCTTCCCATCCCCATCTTCTCTTTACTGCCCATTCTTCTCCTCCTCTATTTCTTGCATTAGGCAAAGACAGGACCATCTTTCTAATCAGGTCAGCTGAAACCCTGGGAGTCATTCTTGGCCCTTCCCTCTTCTTCACACTCAACATTCTTTGTCTTTAAATTTTGTTTATTTCACCCCTACACACCTTTCCAAAGGGGTATTTTAAAAAATCCTTTACTCATCTCCATTATATGCTACCACCCTGATCCAAGTCACTGTCATCTCACTTCTGGACAAGGGCATTTACACTCTAACTCATCTCCTCATGTCACCTTCTTCCTTTCCAATCCCTTCTTTCTTTGGCAGATGGAGAGATTTATTAGCCAGGCCCCTTCCTTACTTAAAGCTAGGGGTCAATCTGCACATCAACAACCATCCCAGTCTTCTGGAACGGCCCTGGAAGCTTCCTCTGCCCAGCTCCTATGGCTTCCCATCTGAGCTGATGGCAGCATTTCACACATGCTACTGGTGCTCATGCCTGGGCCCTTGAAGATGCCTGTCTTACCGGGAACTCTCACCCACCTCACCCTCCACCTCTTCGTGTGCCAACTTTTTCTTATTTGTTAAGGTCTCAGAGTCTATTACCTCAGGGGCCTTCCTTAACATGAATAAGATTAGATCCTTCTGGAGTCACACAACACAGTTGTGATTATTTGTTTCCTGTATTCCCTACGAGACCACAATCCCCATCAAGGGATAGGGCCTGTGGAACCTCTTCACCAAGCCAGGGTCTGATACTCAGCAGTGACTCAATCATTGTTTTTTGAATAGACAAATGACAGATGCAGCATTTAAGATATTTCTTTAAATATTTTTGATGGCTAATTGTAAATATTTTTTGCAGCACTGGGATTTGAACTCAGGGCCATGTGCTTGTTAGGCAGGTGCTCTACCACATGAGCCACTCTGCCAGCCCTGTTTTGTGTTGGATATTTTCGAGATAGGGTCTTGCAGTGAACTATTTGCCTGAGCTAGCTTCAAACTATGATCTTCCTGATCCCTGCCTCCTGAATAGCTAGGTATGAGCCACTAGCACTTGGCTTGTAATTTTATTTCTTTAAAAGAGCATGTGACTGCCTGAAAGTGGACTATTGCCATGTGAAATGCCCCAGGATGTTTGGACCTATTTAACAATACAAATAGGGACTGTCCATTCCAGCTGAAGTTCACATGTCTAATGGAAGCACATGTCTTCCTTCATGAGGGATCTCATTTTGCTCTTCGCTTCACAGTAAGATTCTGGTAAATCAAACCCCAACATTGGTTGGCCCTCAATCTGACACCTCCTTTAGTCAGAATACACATTCATAGATGTGCCTCAGTGACACATGAAAGACCATGCTCCTCCCTCACTCTTATAGTGCCATTTGTTATTTGTCCATCTCCTCTGCTCTGGGGTATTGCCAGGCCCACAAATGGATGAACTGCTGACTTTCAGTAGTAGAGGCCTTGCATGCTGTATTTTTCATGTGGTCAACATATATTTCCCAGTATGTCCCCTGAGGATACAACAATTCCCTTGGCCTTGACCTCCTTTGAAGTTGAAAATTAAAATGAAGTTTCTCCAGTTGCTTTAAGTAATATAGTTAAATATTATAATGTGGTTGACCCCTGCCTCCCAACCCCTACTCTTATGACGTGATTCTGTCTTGTGCTGGCCAGCCTGCTGATCAAACAAACAGACAGGAGTGTGGAGGGAGACAGCAGGGAAAGGAACATGTTATACTTTAATAAAAAGCAATTGCACGTTCCCCAGACTATTTGGAATAGGCTGTGGAGGTTCGTTCTGTAAAGACTACAAAGACCAAACTATACTTGTCTTCTCTTCCACACCAAGCAAAGCAGTAGACAATGAAGTACAGACTCAGGCCTGCTGTGTCAAATCCTCTTTCCCATCAAGGCTGGTTAGGTGTTAGAAAGGATGAAATCTGGACTCCTCCTTAGGGGCAGGGACCTCAGCAGCATCTCTGTCTCTTGTCACTCTAGCACTGCTCAACCAGGAGGGAACACAGGCTGTTTTGCCATTGTCCCATGAGACTGGCCAGATGCAGAGGCAAAGCAAGCATTTATTCCCCAAAGAGGCCACAGGAGGCCTCTGCTAGTGGAGCAAGTTCAAGTTGCTACAAACCAATTCCCTGGCAGTGTTTCCCTGCTCTGTCGAGATAGAGAGGCTGAGTGACTGCTGTGTCTTATTGGCTTTGGTGGATGATACATGCTGAGGCTCATGGGAAGCTCCAGGGAAGTATTTACATTAATTACATTCTTAGTGGCCACCTTGCTTCTAGGTACTCTTTGTTCCTCTCCATTTACTCTTTCTACGTAGACTCTCTCAATTATTCTGTCTTTACTTTGCCCCTCCTCTTTGACCTCAGTCCCTTCTCTCTTTCTAGTTGAATATTTTTTGGCAAGCCTACCAGTGTCTCTATTTCCTGCTGTTCAACGTGCATGAAAGCAAGGCTCTGCCTATCAAACCACAGTACCCTGGCTTGGTTCTCTGAGATGGAGAACGGCACACACCAGGATTGCCAAGGAATGTTCTAAAGAGCTACACCAATAAGGTGGTGAAGAAGACAAAATTGGACATAGCAGGAAGCTGACGCACCATGGGGCTGCACCCAAGGCCTTAGCCAACCCTGCAGGGAGCTCTGGAGCTCAAGGCCCTCCAAAAGTGTGTGAAGTTGGAGTGAGGAGGGGCCAGTCCTTTGTCTCCCTCCATCAGCCATCTGTTGGATATAGACCATTCCCTGGGAAGAGGCTCACTCCTGGGCAAGGTAGTTGCCTTCAGTGGACGGAAGTCCCTGGTGGAACTGTGTGGTAGAAACAACCGGACAGCTGCTGGTATTTTGAGAGGACACCCTGAGACTGGCTATGGGAGTGAAAAGAAAAGCAGGAAACAGGCTAGCTGGTGCCTCCAGGGAGAAAGTAATTATTAGGGTGATGCTGAAGGATCCAGCAAGCAAACAGGAAGGGGAAAGTCCCTCCTCCCCAACCTCAACCATCCATTCTCCTCTTAGCGCCCCTGTGGCCAGAACCTAACAGGAAGGCTGCAGTTTCACTGAGTAGATAACAGCTTAACAGCACACCTGGCAATTCTGCACCCACATTTCTGCACTGTAATCATTGGCAGGTGCTCCACACAAACTGCCTTTTAAAAAAGGAACACAGGAGTAGGGCATGGTGGTGAATACCTATAATCCCAGCCTCTCAGGAGGCCAAGACAGGAGGAGGTTTGATGACAACCAGGCAAAAGTCCAAGACTCATCTGTAAACAAATTAAAGGCAACAGGACTAGGCCATGGCTCAAGTGGTAGAGCACTTGGAGGCCCTGTACCTACAAAAACAGAAAAAGAAAGAAACACATGCCTTCTGCTCACTACATTCTACCTGGTCCTCCTCTCACTCACTAACCTTCCTAGCTGGGCTCCTTCGTATTTGTTTGCTACTCCATAGAAAAACTGTCCTCCCCCAGACCCTTTATTGAAAAGGGATCCAGAAAGGAGTATGGGCATGGAATTTAATGCACTGACCTTTAATCACAACGAACACAACTTCATGATGGTTTTCCTCCTGGAACTCATGACTCCTCTTCCGTCCTCTTGATCAATCCGTACACTCCACACACAGCCCCACTCTCTGAGTGAGTTCCAGGCTTCCTGTGGAACTCTCTGTATCTGGCCCTTAGTTGCACTGCTCAGTGCTGGGTTTTTACTCTGTCCCTCAAGTTCCTATTTAGCTGTCACCCCATCTTGCTGTCAAGGCCGGGTCACTTTTCCCCAGCTGACAACTCAGCGGGCATTTCAAGGATGAAAAATTCCCTTGAAACAGAACAAAGCCCCAAGAGGAGCTGCTTTCTCTTTGTGTGAATTTGTGTTTCGTTGGAGTGTTGATATAGTCAAGGCTTGGAAAATGAGTCACATTTTTCTATTTTTCTGAGGAAGGCTAAAAACATTTCAGCAAATTAGTAGATAGCATGGAAGCCAATAATGGTTTTGTAAACAAAGGTCCTGGAGTCCTTTTCCTAGAGATATGGGTTCTAGGTCTCTACTGCCTTAACCATCAGAGCCCTGAGTGGGCTGGGGCAGAAGAAGGAGGCTTTCTGGGGTCCTAGAGTGTTTTGAGGGGGCAGGCCTAGAGTGAAGGTGAGTGGCTTGGGTCCAATTGCCACTCCTTGCTATGTACCATCGTGAATTTTCAGGGTCTGCAGCCCACGGGGGGGTACATTTTATGATGTCTCTTGCTTTCTTATAGCTCTAAGAGATTCAGATTTGAAGTTCCCTGTGTCCTGACCACCCCTTAGAGACCCCAAAGGGTGAGCAGATTCTTTCTATCAACAGCCACCCAAAATTGTCCCTTGTTACTCTTGTCACAGCTGCATGTGAATGATCACCCCACCCCCATCACCTGCTCCTGCTTTGTTGATCTTTTAGAAAAAAGCAAGAACACATAAGAAGATCCCAGATAGGAAGCACTGGCTAAGATACCTGGCATATCTTTTCTCTGCCCCCAAGAAGTTGACCCTAACAATTTATTGAGTACCTATTATATGCCAGGCCCCATGGATGTTATTTCTAAACCAGGGAGATTGTTCTCACTTTCACATAGAAAACAGGTTAGGGGCAGATGACACAAAACAAGGGAGGTAATCAGATTTGAGAAACAGATTGCATAATAAGATTATTACGCTTAAAAATCTCTTATTTGTTGTGATTATGTTAAGGAGACAGCTTCACACTGACAATAATACATATTCCTGTTTTATTTCTTGGCTTTGTTCTGTCATTATTTTGGGGTTTAATATATCTTCAACACCTCTCTAACACTTGAATTTCTCCATGATCCTCCTTCCTCTTAATGAAGCAAATCTCAGGCTTTGCCAGGCAAGAAAACCGAGTTAGAATTTAATAGCATTGTTTTGCATTTGTTGTATCTATTTTCCTAGTTACTCCCTATTTATGGCAAGTGATATTGATTTTTCCATTTATAGTAGAGACATAAAGTTTTCCTTTTAAAATAAACTTAAGTTTAAAAAAAAAAAACTGAGTCAAGTTCAAAAGTACCTATATGGTTGTGTCATATATCCTGAAGGTAGGGCCTTGGATAACACAGCCAAACATCTCTGTGCTCAGTGTCCTCAGGGTAAGGCAGTACCTACCTCACAAGGCAGGTGTAAGGTTTATGTGTCTTAATCTATGTTAAAGGCAGAAAGCAGTTACTCAAGACACCCGAAGTGTCTCAAGTACTATAGTACTAGATGGTGTTGTTATGTAAATGCATGACATTGAGAAAAGATTTTCAGTTAGTTCTTATGTCTCCTGTGGGAGGCAACCAGGGGCATTTAACTTTTAAATATAGAATTCTTGGTGAAAGCTATACTTCGTTTCATACAGTGCTGTAATATTACAGAGTTTGGGGAACTTTTTCCAGTGATTTATGAGTATTAACATACAACTTTTCTTTTTTAATATTGAAATAGTATTTATTTCCTTTATAAGGAACATAAAATCTTTGAAGTACCTTATTTTTACTAGCTACCTCCCTCCCACAGGTACCTGCAGGAAACACAGAACAGTAGTCAAATTGTGGAGATCACTTCAATAATCATTGTAGAACCAAGTACAAAACTTAATTTTAAAAAGTCCAGGGATGATCAGACCGTGCCTTTGCTCACGGGGTTATAATTATGATGAGATATAACTTTGATAGTGTCTTCTAAAATACTCAAAAGCCTAGAAATACAAAGTAAAAAGTCAATGTGTCCAGGTAAGTCTATGAAAGCGCTCGTGGGGCATATTAGATTGTTATTATGGAGTTTCAGCAGGAATTAACTTTGAACAACCCACCATTTAATTTCTGAGGGAAAGGACTGGTAAAGGGTGGGAGTCGTCATCAGAGACTGAAATGAAGCTTATCTGGTCTCCCAAGTGTAAGCCATTTGGTGGTCAGAGCATCTGGGGGTTGGAGTTGGTGGTAGAGCACACACTTAGCATATAGAAGGCCCTGAGTTCAGTCCCCAAGGCATACACTCACACACTCACACACACACACACACACACACACACACACACACACATAGAGCATCAATTCAGAATAGAAAGCAAAGGTGTATACTTCCTGACAATTAACAAGATAAAGGTGCTAAAATCCATATACAAAGAGAAGTCAGTATTTTTTATGTTGGAGAACAACAGGAAGGAAATATAATTTTGGTCTCCTGACAAATAGATCTGTATCACCTAAGAACTTGTTGAAAAGGAAAATTCTCAGGCCCTCCCAGACCTACTGAATCAGAAACTCTGGGGGTGGAGCCTGGAAACCCACTTTAACAAAACTTCCAGGTGGTTCTATAAGGTAAAACCAAGAGTTCAGGGGAAAAACAATTGCCATTTTATTCCTGACATCTGACAGACATAAGTGGATGTAGAACAATCATTAGCTGCTCTTTTCTTCCTCCCTTTGTATCTTGAAGACAAATATAATTGCCTACTAGGCCCTAGGAGGACAGTTTTGCCCTACTGACTCCAAGCTCTTTGAGGTGACCTGGGGCTCAGGGCTCAACTCACAGAAAGAGAAAATAAAACATTCTGATTCTTCTTTTATTAACTTAAGATGTAGGATCTGACAATAAAGAGAATTCCTCTTGAAAAAATGAGTATTTTCATTATGATCATTGAAACATACCCTAGATAATCACAGGATGAGAAGGGGAAGGCACAGCTGGGAGGTGAGCTAGTTCTGGCTTTGGTGAGGCTTGGGTGATTGGATGGAACTGGCTTTGTTTCTTCTCACTCTGGATCTCAATAAATTCAGAGTCTCACATATACAAGGAAGCCTGCCTCCTACCCCATTCTGCTTCTTGTGGTGACATCAACAGGTTTTAAAGTTCCATATTGATACATTTATAAAAAGTACATCCACCATATTCACCTTATTTACTTTCTCCATTTAGCCTCCCCTTCTTATGAGTGCCCTCCCCCTAACATGACCTGTCCTTCGTTGTTTAGGTGTCTGTTCGTAGTTCAGTGGGTTTTTGCCTTGGTATTTTTATCTGTAAATATATTGTGCTTAGGTCAGTCTAGCTCCCTTCCATTACTCTTCCTCACCCTTTTCCCCTTATCCTGTATTGTTCAACAGTTCTCAGTATCTTGGTCTACACAGATGTAATGTATTTCATTATTATTCTTTCTATTGTTCTATTCTTCTTTTCCTCTCCCTTGGTCTCCTCTAACAACCCCACTTTTGGAAACATGTTCTGTATATAGTTGTATGTATATATGATAATGCTTGTATTTATATTGGATCTATCTTCCACATCAGAGAGAAAACATGCATCCTTTGGCTTTCTAAATCAGGCTAACTTCACTTAAGATGATTTCCAGTTCCATCCATTTACCTGCAAATGAGAAAATTTCATTCTTTATGGCTGAATAAGATTCCATTGTATATAGAGACCATATTTTCTTGATCCATTGATCAGTTGTAGGGCATCTAGGCTTTTTTCCATACTTTGGTTATTGTGAATAGTGCTGCAATAAACATGGATGTGCAGGTGCTTTTATTGTAACCTGACTTACATTCCTTTGGGTATATGCCTAGGAGTGGTATTGCTGGATCATATAGCAGATCTATATTTAGTTTTTTGAAGAGCCTCTATACAGTTTCCCATAGTGGTTGTACTGATTTACATTCCCACCAGCAGTGTGTGAGGGTTCCTGTTCCCCCACAACCTCACCAGCATTTGTTGATTGCATTCTTGATGATAGCCATTCTTACAGTAGAGAGATGGAATCTTAGTGTGGTTTTGATTTGCATTTCCATTATGGCCAGGGACGGTGAGCACTTCTTCATGTGTGTTTTGGCCATTTGTATTGGAAAAACTGAGCTTAAAGGGATCAAGTAAAGGAAATGAAGTTGGCATGGTCCTGGTGTCTACTAATTGACCCATGCATGAGTACATTAGGTTGGCTTAAAGTTATGTTAACTCATATTTAACAAGTATTTATTAAGTCCCTAGGTACTAGACTACAAGGTGTTTGTAATTTTTCAGTGAGCTAAACAAAGATCCTTACAACCATAGAGTAGTACCCAAAAGAAAATATTAATAGCTACTTAATTGTTCAACATTAGCAATCACTGATTGATTGCCATATGCAAGGCACAATCACTGTTATCTTTCATAGACCTCACAACAGGCTGAAAAAGTAAATTCTATGTTTATCCTAACTCTCATTTTCCCAAGGGCCAACTTCCCAGACCATCACTGTGGGGTTCACAAACCTTAAGAACAGGTAAGGAAGATCCAAAATGGTGACTGGGACACAGATGCAGACTGTGTGAGCTCCATGAATCAGGGACTTTGCTGAGATGATGGAGATATGCTTGAATTGGGTAAAGCACAAGGGAGAGCTGAAACTTTAGCACCCTGAACCCCTAGCCAATGGAAGTTTTCTCCATGCCATGGTACACTGAAGGAGCTGCCACCCCCAAGCTGCCACCGTCCGCTGGCCCACCGGGCCACCACACCACTGGCCCCTGGCCAGCCAGGCTGCCACCTGCCTGACAGCCCGCTGGCCCACCAGACCTCTGCCCTGCCAGCCCACCAGGCCACCGCCCCACAGTCCCACCAGGCTGCCACCCACCAGCCTGCTGGCACACGAGCCACTGCCTGCCACAAGAGGGCTCCAACACCACCAGACAACAGCTCCAAACCTGCCTAGGAGATGCAGACAAACAGGACTGGATGCTAAACGAGTAACACCAGAATACTAAGGCTGAAATTCTACTGTTCCTGAACTAGGAATTTATTTATTTATGTATTTATTTATTTTTCTTTTTTCTCTTTTCGTTAAGTGTTTGTTTGTCTTGTTCATTGTCTGATTGTCTACCATTTCTCCCTGTTGATTTCTTTGGTTCTCCATTTTTTTCTCTTTTCCTTCTTTTTCTTTTTTCTCCTTCTTTCTTGGTTTTGTTAGTTTAACTATTGTAAGCTAGCTAATAATAAATTACACATAGACCAGGGACAGAAATAGTACCAAGTGGAATCATGGGAAGACATAAAAATGATGGAAACCATTCTCCCCGCCAAAAAAATTAGTACAGGATTCAGAGGGAAATGAAGAAAATGGACACCCAGATCCAGACTCCAACAAAACAAAGATAAACTATACCAAGGAACCCAATGAAGCCTATAAGAACAACCTGAAGGAAGAAATCCTGCAAGTAATCAATGAGAATTTCATAGAGATGATACTAGACATGGTCAACCAAAATGTACAGGAGGCACTCAAGAAATTCCAAGACAACAAAAGTAGAGAATTTGAGAAAACACAAAAACAAATAAATGAAATCATAGGAGCCCTAAATAAACACCAAAATGAAACAGAGAGCACCCTAAATAGAGAGATAAATGAATTATGGCTGAAAATTGACAATATTAAAGAGGAAGTGACCCATGATATGGAAAACCTCACAAAAAAGAATGAAACAGAAATACAAAACAAAATGGAAGGACACTCCAGCAGACTAGAACAAGCAGAAGACAGAATGTCAGAACTCGAAGATGAAATGGTAATTAAAGGAAAAACTGAAGAACTATTAGTCAGACAACTCAAGACCTGTGAAAGGAAAATGCAAGAACTCACCAATTCCATCAAAAGACCAAACCTGAGAATCATGGGCATTGAAGAAGGAGAAGGGATGCATGCAAAAGGAATTAGTAAGATATTCAACAAAACAATAACAGAAAATTTCCCAAATCTAGAGAAAACTATGCCCATTTAGGTACAGGAAGCCTCCAGGACACCAGACTTGACCAAAATAGAACTACCCCATGACATATTATCATTAAAACAACAAGTACAGAGACTAGAGAAAGAATACTGAAGGCCAAAAGAGAGGAAAAACAAATTACATACAAAGATAAACCCACCAAAATCACAGCAGATTTCTCAACAGAAGCATTAAAAGAAAGAAAAGCATGGAATGAGGTCTTCCAGGCACTGAATGAAAGTAACTTTGACCCTAGGATACTCTATCCAGCAAAACTATCATTCAAAAATAGATGGAGGAATAAAAGTCTTCCATGATAAGCAGAAACTAAAACAATATATGACCACCAAGTCACCACTACAAAAGATTCTTCAAGGAATTCTGCACACAGAAAGTGAAAGCAAACAAAACCACGAAAGGCCAGGCGGTACCAAACCACAGGAGAAGAAAAGGCAAGAAAGTAAACAGTAACATTTATACAACAATCAAACCCTTAAATAACAAAGACAACAAAATGACAGGAATCACCACATACCTATCAGTACTAACACTGAATGTCAATGGACTTAATTTCCCCATCAAAAGATGTCGGAGACAAGGCTCCCTTTGTGAGCCATTCTGTCTTGACCTTGCCCTGGAACATTTTGCGGTTGTTTGTCCCAACTTCTCCATCTCCAGCACAAGATGGCGCCGTCCCTGCTTCTCTTCCGGGAGTTTACCTTGCTGCCGGCACGAACGTGCACCCTATCAGAAGTCCTATAGCAGAACCAGCCAACCAGCCTGCACCTCGTTGTACCCCTCACTCCCTCAGCACATAAATACCCCTGTGTGAACAATAAAATTTTGCAGCTTGATCAGAACTCTTGTCTTGCTGTCTCCTTCGTGTCTCTTGTCCCTTCATTCTTCCCCTTCTAGGTTCGCTACCCACGCTGATGTGTCCTGCAGGACGGGACAAAAAGACACAGCTTGGCAAACTGGATTAAAAAGGAAGATCCAACAATCTGCTGCCTACAGGAGACCCATCTCATTGACAGAAACAAGCACTGGCTGAGGGTAAAAGGCTGGAAGAAGATCTACCAAGCCAATGGCTCCCCAAAACAGGCAGTGGTAGCAATACCTATCTTGGACAAAGTAGACTTCAAACTTACATTGATCAAATGAGATAAAGAAGGACACTCCATACTAATAAAAGGGGAAATACACCAAAAGGAAATAACTATTATCAACTTATATGCACTCAACATCAATGCACCCAATTTCATCAAACATATGCTGAAGGACCTAAAAACATATATAGATTCCAACACAGTGGCAGTGGAAGACTTTAATACACCCTTCACTAATAGATATGTCATCCAAACAAAAAATCAATAAAGAAATTCTAGAACTAAATCACACCATAGATCAAATGGGCCTAGCTGATGTCTACAGAATATTTCATCCAACTTCTGTACAACATACATTCTTCTCAGCAGCTCATGGAACCTTCTACAAAATTGGTCATATCTTAGGGTACAAAGCAAGCCTCAGTAAATATAAGAAAATAGAAATGATCCCATGCATTCTATCTGATCACAATGCATTAAAACTAGAAATCAACAACAAAAACAATGGTAAAAAATATGCAAACAATTGGAAGCTGAACAATACATTGCTCAATGATCAATGGGTCATTGATGAGATAAAAGAGGGAATTAAAAGTTTCCTGGAAGTGAATGAAAATGAAAACACAACCTACTGGAACCTATGGGACACAGCAAAGGCAGTTCTAAGAGGAAAGTTTATAGCCATGAGAGCATATATTAAAAGGTCAGAAAGATCTCAAAGCAATGACCTAATGCTACATCTCAAACTCCTAGAAAAACAAGAACAAGAAAATCCCAAAATAAGCAGAAGGAGAGAAATAATAAAAATAAGGGCTGAAATCAACGAAATAGAAACAAACAAACAAAAAAAAACATGCAAAGAATCAATGAAACAAAATGCTGGTTCTTTGAAAAAAATAAATAAGATTAACAGACCCCTGGCAAACCTGACTAAAATGAGGAGAGAAAAAAACCCAAATCAGTAAAATCAGAAATGCAAAAGGGGAGGAAACAGCAAGCAACATGGAAATCCTGGAAATCGTCAGAGACTACTTTGAGAACCTATATTCCAATAAATTTGAAAATCTTGAAGAAATGGACAAATTTCTAGATACTGGAAACAACCATCTAGATTTGGATATGACCATCCAAAACTGAACCAAGAGGATATTAACCACCTGAATAGATCTATAACACAAAATGAAATTGAAGCAGCAATTAAGAGTCTCCCAAAAAAGACACGTCCAGGACCTGATGGATTCTCTGCTGAATTTTATCAGACGTTTAAAGAAGAACTGATACCAACTCTCCTTAAACTGTTCCATGAAACAGAAAGGGAAAGAACTCATTTTATGAAGCCAATATTACTCTCATCCCAAAACCAGACAAAGACACCTCCAAAAAGGAGAACTATAGGCCAATTTCCTTAATGAATATTGATGCAAAAATCCTCAGTAAAATAATGGCAAACCAAATCCAACAACACTTCAGAAAAATCATTCACCATGACCAAATCAGCTTCATCCCAGGAATGCAGGGGTGGTTCAGCATATGCAAATCAATAAATGTAATAAACCACATTAGTAGAAGCAAAGACAAAAAACACTCAGTCATCTCAACAGATGCAGAAAAAGCCTTTGACAAGATCCAACACCACTTCATGATAAAAGCTCTAAGAAAACTAGGAATAGAAGGAATGTACCTCAACATTATAAAAGCTACATATGACAAACCTACAGCCAACATCATACTTAACAGTGAAAAACTGAAACCATTTCCCCTAAAATCAGGAACGAGACAAGGGTGCCCACTATCCCCACTCCTATTCAACATAGTACTGGAATTCCTAGCCAGAGCAAACAGGCAAGAAGAAGAAACAAAAGGAATACAAATTGGTAAAGAAATTGTCAAAATATCCCTATTTGCAGATGATATGATCCTATACATTAAAGACCCAAAAAACTCTACCCAAAAACTCCTAGACACCATAAACAGCTATAGCAAGGTGGCAGGATACAAAATCAACATGCAAAAATCTTTAGCTTTTCTATGCGCCAACAACAAACAAACTGGAAAGGAATATATGGAAACAATTCCATTTACAATAGCCACACAAAAAAAATCAAATACCTAGGAGTAAACTTAGCAAAGGATGGAATGACCTCTACAAGGAGAACTACAAACCCCTGAAGAAAGAGATCAAGGAAAACTACAGAAGATGGAAGATCTCCTGTGGTCTTGGATTGGAAGAATCAACATAGTAATAATGGATATACTGCCAAAAGCAATCTATATGTTTAATGCAATTCCCATCAATATCCCAATGTCTTTCATCACAGAGATTGACAAATCTACCCTAAAGTTCTTTGGGAAACACAAGAGACCGTGAATAGCCAAGGCAATACTCAGTCAAAAGAACAATGCAGGAGGTATCACAATACCTGACTTCAAACTATATTACAAAGCAATAACAATAAAAACAGCATGGTACTGGCACAAAAACAGACATGAAGACCAGGGGAACAGAATAGAGCACCCACATATGAATTTGCACAACTATACCCACCTTATTTTTGACAAAGTTGCCAAAAATAAATGATGGAGAAAAGACAGCCTCTTCAACAAATGTTGCTGGGAAAAGTGGTTACCCATCTGCAAGAAACTGAAACTAGATCCATGTTTATCACCTTGTACTGGTATCAACCAAGATGGATCAATTACCTTAATATCAGACCCAAAACTCTGAGGTTAGTATAGGAGGGAGCAGGAAACACTTTGGAAGTAATAGGTATAGGCAAGGACTTCCTCAATAGAACACCAGCAGTCCAGCAACTAAGAGAAAGGATGGACAAATGGGACTTCATAAAATTAAAAAGCTTCTGCACAACAAAAGAAATGGTCTCTAAACTGAAGAGACTACCCACAGAGTGGGAGAAAATATTTTCCAGCAACACATCAGACAAAGGACTGATAACCAGAACATACAGGGAACTTAAGAAACTAAACTCTCAAACTAAAGCAGATACCTTAAAAGCAACTGAGGCCAACAGGAGAAGGGGACCAGGAACTAGAGAAAAGGTTAGATCAAAAGGAATTAACCTAGAAGGTAACACACATGCACAGGAAATTAATGTGAGTCAACTCCCTATATAGCTATCCTTATCTCAACTTGTTCCTTCCTACCATTGCTTATACGCTCTCTTCAACAAAATTAGAGATAAGGGCAAAATAGTTTCTGCTGGGGGAGAAATGACCCAAGCATTGTATGCACCTATGAATAATAAGAAAATAAAAAAAAAGAAACTAAATTCTCCCAAAATCAATGAACCAATAAAGAAATGGGCAACTGAACTAAACAGAACTTTCTCAAAAGAAGAAATTCAAATGGCCAAAAAACACATGAAAAAATGCTCACCATCTCTAGCCGTAAAGGAAATGCAAATTAAAACCACACTAAGATTCCACCTCACCCCTGTTAGAATAGCCATCATCACAAACACCACCACGAACAGGTGTTGACGAGGATGTGGGGAAAAAGGAACACTTGTACACTACTGGTGGGAATGCAAGCTAGTGCAACCACTCTGGAAAAAAATTTGGAGACTTCTTAAAAATCTAAACATAGATCTGCCATATGACCCAGCAATACCACTCCTGGGGATGTACCCAAAGGAATGCAACACAGGTTACTCCAGAGGCACCTGCACACCCATGTTTATTGCAGCGCTATTCACAATAGCCAAGTTATGGAAACACCCAAGATGCCCCACTACTGACAAATGGATTAAGAAAATGTGGTATTTATACACAATGGAATTTTACTCAGCCATGAAGAAGAATGAAATCTTATCATTCACAAGTAAATGGATGGAACTGGAGAACATCATTCTGAGCGAGGTTAGCCAGGCTCAGAAGACCAAAAATCGTATGTTCTCCCTCATATGCGGACTTTAGATCTAGGGCAAATATAGCACTGTTGTAGCACTTGGGTTACATGACAAGGGGAGAGCACATACAAGAGGTACGGGGTTAGATAGAAAACCCAAAACATGAAAGCATTTGATGTCCCCATTCCAGAGGAACTAATACAGAAACCTAAAAGTGACAGAGGTCAACATGGGAAGGGGATCAGGAACCAGTGTAAAGATCAGTTAGAGATGAATCAACTTGGGGTGTAACACATTTGTACATGGAAGCAATGCTAGGATTCTCTCTGTATAGCTATCCTTAACTCAACTAGCAAAAATGCTTTGTCTTTCTTATTATGCTTCTGTCATCTCTTCAACAAAATTAGTATAAGGGCAGAACAGGTTCTGCCTGGAACCGAGGCGGGGTGGGGGGAGAGGATGGGGGTGGGGGTGAGAAATGACCCAAACAATGTATGCTCATGTGAATAAATGAATAAAAAAAAAAGAGCAGGTAAGGCCTAAGATGTTGCAGTTCAACTTGGTGACTAATAAATTCATTGATTATTGAAAGACTGAAGAACACGACTGAATTTCATACAATAATACAAGGGGTTTTGTGATATACTTACACAAATGAGTGATGTAAATGGCTTGAAAAGAAGGAGCATCAAATGCCTTTACCTGAAATCTTTAGTGGCATGTTCTCAAAGAACATTAATAATAAATTATTCTATGAATTCTCTAGAAAATACTATAATGGAAACACACACACACATACACACACACACAACGCACACAATTGACAAGAGTTTAGTTAAAATTTTCAGTCAGATGAGGCTTATGTAAAAAGAAAATCCTTATCAGTTAAAAATGCATGGAATATGTTTAAAAATTAGGTAGTTACATAGAAACATAGATATATTCCAGTCAAATACCAACAGGATGACAGTACTCCTAAAACATCAAATAAGTTCTCAAGGAAGTTTCGACTTTACTAGGGAATTTTTATTGTTCACCTCATACTCACCTAGAGCTTGCTAAGGAAAATCTCACTTCGCCAACTTCATTTCTGTATTACTCCACACCTTGCCATGTATTTCTGGGGCTGTCCTGGTGAATGCTTCAGTATGAAAGAGAATAAAATATCTGGTTAAGACTCCAGCCTCAGGAGGCAAACTGCCTACGGTCAACTTCTGTCTCTGTCATCTGTATCAGCCATCTAATAAAGAGCCTGACTTTTAGCTTCTCTGTGACTCAATTTCCCATTGTGCATAATGGGGACTGATAGTGCATCATAGTGAGATTAGAAGATTTGGATGTGTTCATAAAGTGCTTAGAATAGTCCGTGGCACACCGTAAATGCTCTGTGAGGTTATTATTCTGATATTCTGCTTCTGCAAATCTGCCCTGGCTGTCCTTTGCTCCTTCATGGCCCTAGACTGCTGCCTCTACCTTCTAAGGCCACCTTCTTCCATCCCCAATGGCCTTCATTTACAGTGCCTCAGATGTCTCTTCTACCCAATCTCACCTTCATAGATCCCCACAGCTGTGTCTTTACATGAGCATTTACAGACCAGGGAGTCAACACAAGAATGACTTTCCACTCTGGTAGATGTCCTCACCATTCTATAGTCGACACCAGAGCTGGCACGTGACCTGATCCTGACCTCTTCCAAGTGACCAGAGGCAGTTCTGCTCATGACCCTACTCCAGGCCTCCCACACTCAGACCTCTCCGGCTGGAGATGATAGGAGTTTGTCTTGCCCGGCCAAGGCAAAGATCCCCCACTAGAGGGCTCACCTTCTGACCCTGACCTGACCTTTTCCTAAAATGGCTGAGAATGGAGCATCCTCCCCTTCAAGGGCAGTGGAGAGACATTTCCTCTACCTCTTCTCCAGATTTGCTGGAATGAACTGACAATGATTGAATAGGAGAAGAGGCCTACAAATTTATTAGGGTGCAAAAGGGGAAAGCCATATCCTGGAGTAGGGAAACCTCAAGAGAGTGATTACCACTCACTTAACTTAACCTGATTCAGAAACATATATACCCTTTTTTCTGCAGGAGAAGGGAGAGTGGGGACTGTGGACCGTTGTGGGGTTGTAAATGATTACCAGGGGAATGAATGGTCCGGGAGACGGTCTCCTCGGAGTGTGAATGCGTCCAAGGTTCAGTCATCACTATGTAAGAGAGTCCATGCAGGTGTGGTTACCTCCCTCCTCAGTGTTTCCTGAGCTAGATCATGGGGGTTCAGGGTGGGGATGGAAAGGAATTGTTTCTTTTGCAATCAGGTCTTAATGCAGATAAGGAAAATTCCAGAGAGGATCTTGCTCCTGGCTTTGCATAAAGAGAGCAGTAGTTCTTTTACAGCCTTTTAATTTTCTTTAGATCAAATTGCTCAGCATGCTAAAAACATGCACTGTTTAAGAAGTACCATTTTCTGGGCTCCTATACCCCAATCGCCCACAGCATTAAGTCCTAAGAAGACAATTCCACTAGGGTTCAATTTAGGGACTGTCAGGAAGTCCAAGTGTCACTACACCTGGGTCCCACCAGCCCACCATGCTGGGTTCCACTCCCGTTCTACCAGCTCTGCCTGGTCAAGGCTTCCAAAAACTAATATACAGTCTCACCCAGGGTCACCTTGACCCAGGAGAGCTTGGGATGCTGAGAGGCCCAGGTGGTGTGGCAGGATTCAGTGTTCCCTGCTCCATCCTGGGCTATTTTAGCTTTCTGACAGTTCAGAGAGGGTTCCTGTGGGAATTAGCTCTATTTATAACATTGTTTCTATGGGAAAGAGTGTTCCAAGGGAAAGATCTGTTCAAGATGGATTGCTGGTAATTGTTTCTTCACACGTGGGGATATACTGATGTTTTAAAAAGCTAGTATAAATAAATAGAACAAAGAAAACACAGTGTTGCTTCTTGCATTTTTAAGGGAAGTTTTTGCTCTCACGATTGCTGGGCAGGCATTCCACCACTTGAGACACACTCCAGCCCCTTTTAGAGGAATTTTTTTAAAAATTAAGTTTCCTTCAAGAGACAAAGTTTATTTTACAGAGTAATGCTTATTAAGCACTTACTGTTTACTAGCAATTCAGTTGCAGCTGTATGTGTCTCATTTAGGCCTCACAGCAACTCCCCCCCACCCCTTGAAGTGATGTAAGAAAGAACCTGACTCCATTTTTAATGTTTCGCTTCTGACAGCCTCAGGCCCCACTGGACCTTCCCCTTCTTCCTCCTGGGCAAACTGGTGAGGAGCCAAGGTGCCTCCTCCTTCCATACTGGCCAGAAGTTCAAACCATATAAACCCCACCTGCAAAGGGGAGCCCTCGTCCCAGCTCCACCCATCACCACCATGAGACTCTAGAGCCAGTCACTTTCTGCCACTGTGACAAAATACCTGAGAAGAACAACTTAAAAGGAGCAAAGATTTACTTTGGCTCTCAGTTTCAGAAGTTTCAGTTCTGGTCACTTGGCCCTGCTGCTTTGGGTCTGTGGCTAGGCTGAACATAAGGGTGAGAGGCTGTGGTGAAGCAAAGTTGCTCACATCATGGCAGCAGAGAAGTAGAGAAAGGGAGGGAGAGAGGAAGAGAGAAGGAAGAGAGAGGGAGGGAGAGAAAGTAAAAGGGAGGAGGGGCTCAGGTTCCAATGTCCCCCTCAAGGGCATGCCCCCCCAGTAACCTCACTTCCTTCCACTAGCCCCCACCTCCTAAAGGTTGCACCACCTCCCAAGAGTGCAAATAATCTTTTAGCATTAGTTTGGGGGCATTTCAGATCCAAACCATAAAGGCCAGTCACCTTTCCCCACACTCTTAAACCATTCTTGGACCTGCTTTGGTGGCCACCAACCTCTTGGCATCTGTGTGTCATCATGAGGCTCAACATCCAAACCAAATTTTGGGTGTGAAGTCCATCTTTTCTCCACAGTACAACCACAACAGGTAGGTCCAATATTCTCTATTTTACAAATGGGGAAACTGAGGCTCAGTGAGAGTGAGTTGCTGGATAATGGTAGCGCCTTAACCAGTCTGCTCTTCACCTCCAATCAGGTGAGCGTTGTCTTTTGAAAATTAATGAAGAAAGCTACATTGCGGGCTTAGACGCTCTGCTAATGCTTAACATGTGTTGAACACCTACCCTGTTCCAAGCCTTTTCCATCACTAACCCATCCTCTTAACAACCTTCTGAGCTAAATGCCTCCATTATTCCCATTGTTCAGACGAGCAAACTGAGAAAAAAGCAAAGTCAAATGGCAGCACTGGGACTGGACAGAGGCAGTCTGGCTCAGAACCCTTACTCAGAGCCGTGAGGACACAATTCCTCACGTGGCCGTCACTTGAAGAAGTGGATAATTAGCACAGCTTACAAGGACTGAATTCCCGCCACTGCTTAATTGGGCAGCTGTTGTTTAAAGGAAAACCCTATGTCAAGTACACAGTCACTGGTCTCAGTAGTGTTCTTATATCATTCATACATATTTCACTCAAAACTTATAGGAAGAAAAGGCAATGCTTTATTATCTTTGACATCTCTTCTCCCACCCCCAAATAACCAGGTGATTGCTTTTAGACAATGGGGCTTCACAGGAGCCATTTGACTAGCTTGCAATCAGTAGGTGATGCTGAGTTATAATAAGTCCCTACAATTTCACCTTCAACCCAGATACTGCATACCCATCACTATAAATAGGCCAAGGCTCTCCAGAAATCGCCATGGAAACTCTCTGGAATTCTTATTCCCTGTCTTGTGCCATCTGTCAGACTAAAGGTACAACAAAATCTATAATTTCTCATAGAAAATACCTCAAACTCACAAGGACAGAATATATGTTTTAACCATCTGCTTTCCCTCCAAGCTTTCCAGCAACTTCACTGCAGCTAATAAATGAAATTGTGTTGAATTTTTGATAACTGTTTCACCATCCATGGTTCCTGGCTCTAGAAACACATTTAGATAGAAAGTTAAGATTAAATAACCTCAAAAAAACTATGAATCAAACAAAATCAGCATGATTTACAGTGCTAACAGTTGGGACAAATGTTAAAACTAGTCTCTTATTTCAGCCTGTGTAGCAGAGATGAGACTTGCTGCTTTTAAATTTGGCCCTGACCTCAAAAGCCATGGGCAAATAGAGTTACAATTTGCCCATGAACAAAGTTAGTTTAATAATGGCTTCCATGCAGAGCTGTCAGAAGATAAAAGAGTCTATGAGGGATTTGGAGGAATAAAACTCTATGGAATTTAGTGTCAAGTATGGTCATTCCTTTGAGGAAATAGATCAAAGCCAGACGGTGAAGCATTTGAGCTGGAAGGCACTCCACTTGTGCCCTGAAGGAGCTTTGGGTCCCCTCTGATTTCCCTCTGGAGCTGCCAGAGGTAAGAGGTACAACAATGAACCTATGCACTCACCAATCCAACTTCTACAGAGAACCTCTGCATTCATCTGATTTTCAACTGAAGATTCTCATAAAAGTAATATTAGCAAAGGACCCTATGATTTAAAACTAGTTTGAGAAGCCTCTGATATAATCCAGCCCCTCATTTTATAGATGAGGACACAGAACACCATTGGCTAAGTGATTTGCAGAGGTCTGAGAGACACTCAGAATGCAGCTAGAACTGGAAAGGTTTCACACTTCCCAATGCTGGCACACATCTGCCACTCAGATATGGGATTCTGAACAACTTCTTCCCACCCCAAACCCAGCTTCATTCTCCTATGAACATCTTGCTTCTCTGGGCTTTATTTTCATCTGGTCGGTTGGATTTTCTGCCTAGCATGGTCTTTTCAACAACAATCTGTTTGTTCCTCAGGTAGATAACTAAATCAATGTCTATTTTCTAAAAATCCCCAGTGTACCATCTATGGAGGAATAAAACATGCAGAGAATATACGTGAAGATCTCCATCTTGAGATTCTCCAAATAATTGTCTTATGTGTGGCCCTCTTCAAAGAAAACGTGATTTTTATTTATGGAGTGGAAAAATCATGACCATATCTCTTTAACAGAAGTAACTGAATTATTAAATATTGGTCATAATTTTCATCAAGCTCTTCTGGGAGACAATAATAGTAGCGGTGGTAGTGGTGACAATGATAGTGAAGGAGAAAAGCCTGTGCTGTCTACTGAATGGAATAGCCAGTTATCACAGCAGTGGCACTGAAAAGGACCTTGGAGATCATTTCTCCGTCAAGAGACTCCATGGTTTCCAGTAGTGAATTTATCCTTCATCTTAATATTGGCTACCATTTCTTGAGCATTCAGTAAGGGCCAGCCAATTGTGTTAAGCTTTTTTTGGAGCGGGGTGGTGGTGGGGGGAAGTTGGTGGAATTACTGGAGTTTGAACTCAGGGCTTTTTGCTTGCTAAGCAAGTGCTCTACCACTTGAGCTGCACCTCCAGACCTGTGTGTTTAACATAAACACTGTCATCTAATCTCCATAATCATTATTCTCCCCATTCTTCAGACATGGAAACTGAGGTTCAGAGAGATGAAAGCAGGGCCAGAGCCTGCATAACAAAAGAGAGAATCATTTATTTTGTTTTTAAAAATGGGATCTTCTGGAGCACAAGGCAACAGCTCTAAGTTAAATGCATCCCAGCTTCACAGAGTTGGAAAAGAACAAAATTAGGAATTGCATCTATGACCGACTTTGTCTAAAACCCATTTTCTAATTGCTGTACCACATGTGCTTCAGAAATCCATGTGTGCTTAGACGCTGTGAGTCTTGTATTGCTCATGATGAGGCTTTTTTCAGACTGATCTATCTTTCCTTCTTTCTTTCTTTCTTTCTTTCTTTCTTTCTTTCTTTCTTTCTTTCTTTCTTTCTTTCTTTCTTTCTTCTTTCTTTCGTTTCTTTAGTTCTGCCCCTGCCTCCCTCCCTCCTTCCTTCCTTCCTTCCCTCCTTCCCAATATTAAGTCAATATTAAGTGTTAGTGTCACAGTACATTTTTTGTGTGTATGTGGTACTGGGGTTTGTGTGGAACTCAGGTCCTCATGCTTGCTAGACAGGCACTCTAGCCCTTGAGCCACTCCACCAGCCCTTTTTTGTGCTGGGTATTTTCAAGATAGGATCTCAAGAACTATTTGCCCAGGCTAGCTTCTAGCCTCTTGATCTCTGCCTCCTGAGTAGCCAGGATTACAGGAATGAGCATTGAAGCTTAGAGAAAAAGCACCAAGATAAAGGACTCCCAAATAGCTGTTATCTTGGTTAACCAATTATTAACATTTTACTGCATTTGCTCTGTCTCCTTTTGTGTGTTTAAGAATCTCTCTCTCTCTCTTTCTCTCTCTCTCTCTCTCTCTCTCTCTCTCTCTCTTTCTCTCTCTCTCTCTCTCTCTCTCTCTCTCTCTCTCTCTCTCTCTCTCACACACACACACACACACACACAAATTTTTAGTGACCCTTGAAGTGTTGGAGCGTGGTACCTGGGAACAAGCATCACCTTGGTATTTGTTAAAAATGCCTCAGAGTAGGATCAGAAAATTGGGATGGCACCCAGTGACCTGTGTTTTAACAATCCACCAGGCAATTTGATGCTCACCCAAGTTTGAGAACCTCTTTCATATGGAAGACTACTTGAGGGAAAATTGTGGTAAGCACTAGCTGTTTTTCTCTAGGAGAGATCTGGGGAAAAGTTGGGAAATGTGGCTTAATTCTTCTAGGTTTGCTCATGTCAAAAGAGCCATTGTTGAATTTTCCAACATCCCTGAACTGGTTCACATAAGGAGTGCTAGAGGCTAAGTTAAGTTGTAGGACTTAGTGTTCCAATTAAAGATTCAAATGTGACCTTCCAAATTATTGCCAAATGCATTTCTGTGTACTTAATCCCCCCTGAAGTGGCTCAAAGGTTACTGCTCATACTCCTGCCAGAAAAGTTCAGAAATGCAAACATAATTATTATGGAGAAGGCTGATGATTGCATAAATGACTGTGTTCACCAAAATGGCTTGTAATAGTTGCAGAGAATGAGAACTTGAACTGGAATCTCCCCTTTCTAGAAAGCAGTTTAACAAGGTTGTCAAACACAGAGGTTACTGATGAAATCATCAACCACATAAAATTTCATTAGTCTTTACAATTACAAAATCATATCTCTCTCTTTAAATAAATGATTCAGGGTTTTACAACCTGTGAAGTGAAGATTTCCAGCTTCTGTGTGTGTGTGTGTGTGTGTGTGTGTGTGTGTGTGTAGTAGCCTGAGTCTCACAATAGGTTGACATGGTTACCAATAATTATTTATTCTGTAGCCCAAATCAGAGCTATCATAAAACAGACTGATCATGGTTGTGTATATAGAGCAGGAATAGCCTTCTAAAGAAGGCACACTGGAAAATATTTCCTGGGGCTGTTCAAGTGTGGGTCCATCTCCATGAAGTAGGCCTTATAGGGAGTTTTCTTCTGATTAACATGATAATCAAGTCAAATGACAATGAACAGATTTTCCATGTTATTCCATTTATTTCAGACTCAAGTCAATTTTAAAAAGAAGAGAAAACAATTGTGTGGGGAGAAAATGATTCCCTTGGAGACTTTTGAAATGGGACTCACCAGTATTTAGAATTTGTGCATAGGGAGGCAGGGAGGATATCTAATATTCATTTCCTGAGCACTCTAAGCTTTAGAAATTTGACAGTATTTATGTTTACTCTAAAACATCAAAGAGCTCCATCTCACAACATCTCAGACAACCAAGATGAGAGGGCAAATGAAGGATAGGTCCTCATATATTCTGCGGTTTTTACTTCCCCTATAGGTTAAATCGGGCTTTTGAAACCTGGCCATACTCAATAATCTCCTTGTGGTTTTTATACTGTATCTTCCTTAGCCATAACTTATATTTATAAATTTGCTAGCTTTCTTTTGACACTACTCCATAGCCCTATTCGTCTCTCCGCTGCCTAGGGTTTATTTTTATATCTGTCAACAACCTTATCCTCTGTCCTAACTGTATGCTCAAGAGCTAGCTTACGAAGCAGGTGTTCCTCATCATATTTCTGATAAATGATCAATGAGAATTAGCAGCATAACTTTTGTAAAAGGATAATGGCTTGGGCCCTGGACTGGGGGTCCAAGAACTTACATTTGTGTTGGGTTTGGCTATAGTTTGTGACTTTAGTTCATTGTCCTTATTCATAAGATAAGTTAGTGTACGTGAACTAGAAAATACCCTGGACCACTCATATTCTGTGATACTTTTCCACACCAGGTTCAATGTTGCAAATCTAAGTTTAAGAAAATTTAAATGAGTAAGAGTTGAAAAGGAAACCAATATTTTTAAAGCACAATGTTCAAGAACGGTGCTTAGTGTATTTCTGTGGATCACCTTATGCAATTTTTACAACTGTGCAAGATTTTTGACTTCCATTTTATAGACAGAAAATCTAATTTCACAGAAGAGGTAACTAATTTCCCAAGCTTATAGTTTTAAAATGCCAAATCTATCATCCAAACTACTTCAGGGCTTAGATAAAAAATTTTTGATCCTAATATGTTTAAGTTATTAACAGATTAGGACTTACACAAGCTATTACATGCTATGGCTTAGATATGGTTTATTTCCCACAAGTTCATGTGCGGGAACCTTGGTTCCCAAGGGAATGACACTGAAAGTGGCTCTTTAAGAGGTGGGGCCTAGGGCTGGAGGAATGACTCAAGTGGTAGAGTGCCTGCCTAGCAAGTGTGAGGCCCTGAGTTCAAACTCCAGTACCACTGAAAAAAAAAAAAGAGTTGGGGCCTAGTGAAAGGTGATTAGGTCATGGTAGCACCATCCTGGGAAGGAGTTGATACAGATCTCAGGGAATGAGTAAGTCAAGCAGGAGTGGATTAGATTAGTTTCCACCAAAGTGGGAGTGAACCTGGCCCTTCCCAGTCTCTTAATTTCTGGCTTGCCATGGGCCACTTTGTGACATAGCCATGGAGCCCTTTCCAGATACTAGTGCCATGCCATTTGGACCTTCTAGCCACAAGAATTGCAAGCCAAACAACCCTCTTTTCTTTATAAGATACTTAGCATCAGGGATTTTGTTGTAGCCATGTTAAATGGACTAAGACACCAGGTGTGGGGTTGCTTGAGAATATATATCTATCTACGTGTAGAACTTAAGAACACTTTAGGAAGCAGGGCCAGGTATTTTTAGTGATAAAATTAACACAGAAGAGACAAATAACTTGCTTCAGGATTAGTTTTCTGGTGGTCAAATATGAAAAGAAGGGATTTCTCATAAAACTATTCTGGGATTTCAGAAGTTCAAGAATTCACAGTGGGTTATTTAAAAAACTAGATAGCCATAAGTGGTCTTATGAGAAGAAAGGCAAAATATTTTCTCTAAATGAAGTTTTTTCTTTTAACAGCAAGCTGTTATTTAATGAGTTGCGAGTGCTTGGTGTCCTGTGGGACTCCTGGAGAGGGGGCACAGAGCATCCACAGGAAGCTCAGCTTTTGGGATTGGTGAGTCATATTTTCCCTAAGATCTGCAGGAGTTTTGCAGGTCCCACATCTGCCAGCAGAAGGCTCTGTCAAGGATGCCCTGATTCTGGAAGACCAGCAGATAGAACTTAGCAACTCTTTTCTTGCCTCCCACCCTCTGCTAGGTTACTTGGTCAGTCAAGTCAGCGATCCAATGCAACTGAGGGAACCAGTCGGTGTTTGAGGAGTGAAATGTCCCTGGTAAAATGCCCATATCTAATGACTCATGGGTATTCAGTATGTGACTACTGAATTATTACTATGTTTGGAAATTTAAAGAATAATTGTCACCAATGTCAACAGCTTTAGGGCTCTGTTATAAACCCAGGGAGGAGATTTAGGGGGGATTTTGGACTTCCTTTTTCAACTGTTCTCATTAGGATGGAATCTATGTTCATTCTCCCACCAGCACTCTAGAGGCTATCTGAATTAAGGCACCAAATATCCATTTGTATAATCAGTGTTAATTTTAGATTCTGCAAGTCCTTGCTTTTGGCATAAGCAGCAGGAAGAAACCTTGAGCTTTGAAATGTTTCCTTTTCAATTGTGCTTTTACAGACAGTTGGACAACATGTCTGGTTCCCTTTGAGAGTAAACAAAGATGGTAAAGCAGGCTTTTTTTTTTCATTTTTTGTCCTATTTCTGTCATTCATTCATTTATTCCATGACTTAGTGACCACATGAATGCTGGGAAATACAAAATGATAGAGACAGTTTTTGTCTCCCAGGAAATGTAAAGTTGACTGAGAAAAACAGATTGATAAGTGAATTGTTATTAGTATAACACAGTATATGTGATAGGGAAAATTATTTAAGGAAAATAATGATTCTGAGAAAAGACCCAAGGGGAGGAGAATAGAGAGAGAGGAGGGAGGAATCAAGGAGGTGGGATTTCCAGGACTGGGAAGAGGAAAAAGCCAAGAATATTCTCCTGAGGTGGGAGCATGTCTAATGCTTCACAAAGACCAGAAAAAGTCTTTGAGGAGAAGAGGTAAGCCACTGTGGACTGAGGGTCAACGTGGTGTCCATGCTGAAGAGCAAGAGAAAAAGAAGACTGCTTGCGGTGGAAGCCCAAATCCTCAGAAGCTGATAAAGATGATAGGAATGTGCTTCCAACATAGGAAGAAAGAATTAAAAGTCTTCAACTTTTCTGGTTTTGGTGCTGGGGATTGAACCCAGGGTTTCCTATGTGCTAAGACCATTGCCTCTTCTTGAGCAACAACCCTGGCTTATCTTGATTTTGAATGATATCCTAGAGTGGGATGCCTTTAATAGCAGCAGTTGGTAGACAGAGTACCAGCTATGGCTTTTGGTACCATTTCAGCTTTGCCTCAAGCTAGTTTCATGATCTTGGACAAACTATCTCACCTCCCTAGAGACTAGTTTCCTCAGTCTAAAAAGCAGAAGTTGGGTTATCATTTCCTTCAGTCCCACATTCAAATATAAGACATGGAGAGAACTTTGTCTATTACAGATTCCTTACTGAGTTACTTCTGTGTGGTCCACCCAGAGAAGACTCTGAATATACTGTAGTTTAAGAAGTCACGCACATAAGGCCTTAAGCTGATAACGGTTTTTGTTTTTGTTAAGTGACATTAATAGCTTGACACTAATACACAATACACTGTGACCATGTTTGGATATAAATAAGCTGGGACTTTTATAGTCCGAGCTAAAACTACAGTTGGGCTAGGCCCCTAGCTGCTACTTATCCAAGCTTCTTGTCCTTCTGTTCTTTCCTTATACGTCCTTCCTTCTCACTCTGCTCTCTCTGTTTGCCTTTCTCAACCACAGTCATTTTAAACTATGTTCTCTGGAGTCATGAGGGGCTGGATTTCTGTTTTGCTGGAGGTCAAGGTCTAATTTCATCATTTAGGTTGGATATTAGATAGAATTGTTGGAGTGTAGTGGTTGCAAGAGGCAAAAATGTTATGGGGAAAGAAATGTATAGGTAAGAGTTCTCATGGTTGAGTCTAAAATTGGGACCAGCCAGATCTAAAAGTCTGTAAGTGTCTCAAGGAACTACAAGACCCACCAGCAACACCCCTGGAAGATCCTCCTTTATTTTTTTTTCATTTTTCTTTTATTATTCATATGTGCATACAAGGCTTGGTTCATTTCTCCCCCCTGCCGCCACCCCCTCCCTTACCACCCACTCCGCCCCCTCCCCCTCCCCCCCCCAATACCCAGCAGAAACTATTTTGCCCTTATTTCTAATTTTGTTGTAGAGAGAGTATAAGCAATAATAGGAAGGAACAAGGGTTTTTGCTGGTTGAGATAAGGATAGCTATACAGGGCATTGACTCACATTGATTTCCTGTGCGTGGGTGTTACCTTCTAGGTTAATTCTTTTTGATCTAACCTTTTCTCTAGTACCTGTTCCCCTTTTCCTATTGGCCTCAGTTGCTTTAAGGTATCTGCTTTAGTTTCTCTGCGTTAAAGGCAACAAATGCTAGCTAGTTTTTTAGGTGTCTTACCTATCCTCACCCCTCCCTTGTGTGCTCTCGCTTTTATCATGTGCTCATAGTCCAGTCCCCTTGTTGTGTTTGCCCTTGATCTAATGTCCACATATGAGGGAGAACATACGATTTTTGGTCTTTTGAGCCAGGCTAACCTCACTCAGAATGATGTTCTCCAATTCCATCCATTTACCAGCGAATGATAACATTTCGTTCTTCTTCATGGCTGCATAAAATTCCATTGTGTATAGACACCACATTTTCTTAATCCATTCGTCAGTGGTGGGGCATCTTGGCTGTTTCCATAACTTGGCTATTGTGAATAGTGCCGCAATAAACATGGGTGTGCAGGTGCCTCTGGAGTAACAGTCTTTTGGGTATATCCCCAAGAGTGGTATTGCTGGAAGATCCTCCTTTAAATCCAGCCTTACCCAAAAGTCTCTGGGGCCCTTCCTGGCTCATCTGTCAGGGCTGCCTCTACTTTTATGGATTCAGAGAGGAGCAGCATGGCAGCCTAGAAGCCACAATCATGAATCCTGGCTCTGCAGTAGATTCATCCAGGAACTTTTGAAAGATACTAACACCCAGCCTTACTGCCAGAGATTCTGAATTAACTGGACTGGAGAAAATGAGCTTATTTTTAATATACTCCCCCATGTGACTTAAGTACACAAATAAGTCTGAGAATCCATCCTGCAGGATGTCAACACCTAATTTACTTTATAAGCTGTCCTTTAAAGGGAAAGGTTGATCACATCGAAGGTGATATACAGGTGATGGTAGATGTATTCTGTTTGACCAGCACAATGTTAGAACAAAATGAAAAAATAAAAAAGCAAACAAATAAATTAAAAATTTAGAAAAAAACCAACCAACCTACCAACCTCAATTCTGAATGCCTTTTCAGGAGGCCTGATACTCAGAAGGCTTTTGTGCCTGCTGTGACTTTTAAAGGTATTTACTTAAGCAGCTCCTAATCCCCTGAGAACAATGTACACATGGCCAGTTGTTTTCCCCTCTTAATGAAGAATCCGGGAGGAGTGTTGATGGTAGAGGGGGTTAAGGGCACAACCAGAAATCCACAGATAACCTACCTGCAATTTTGATTCCTCCCTCCCCTGAGTTTCCGCCCCCTCATCACAAAGTAAAGGGTTTTGGCTAGCATAGGGCTCCAGCCCCAGTTACATGACAGCTAGGAGGAATTCTCTTTGGATGGGTCAGTTTCAAGGACATTACTTGCACCACAGTGCTAGGGAATGATAGCCATGGAGAGGCAAAGCTCTGAGCTCACTCTAAGGAAGTCTCCTTGGACGCTTGGGTCTGTGCAGTGAGTAGGATCTGGGCAGAACCTCTAAAAATGTTGTTGCTACAGCCTCCACCTGGCATGTGGTTAGCAATGAGAAATGTTCCCAAGGTCAGGTGCAGTGACTTCACCCACATGCAGAAAACAGACAGCGAGGATGAACTCTAGTGCTCCTTGTTTCCCTTCCTACTTTGATATTTCTAAATATGTGGAAGGTTTTTTCTAGAAAGCTACTAACACTTTTATCTCAAATTTTCAACACAAAGAATGGTTGTAATTCACTACTGGACCACTGCTGTGGACTAAATGCTTAAGTCCTCCAAATTCATATGTTGGAACACCAATCACAGGTGTGGGTGTATTAGGAGGTGGAGCCATTGGCAGGAGGATTAGATGATGAAGGCAGAGTATCATGAATGGACCTAGAGCCATTCATTATGAAAGAGATCTCTGAACTCTGCCTTCTCCTGCCACTCTGTGAAGACACAGTTAGGAGGTAGAGTCTATGAACCAGAAAACCATCCCTCGCCAGTCACCAAATCTGCTTGATCTTGGACTTCTCAGCTTCTAGGACTATGAGAAATAAATTTCCATTGTTTATAAGCCACTGGTGTGCCCATTGTTGCTACTACAGATGTTCATTCTCATATTCTCAGGGCAAGAGATTGTATCACACACTGTTAACCCCCATCCCTGCCTCCACACCACTGGGCCCAAATGCAGAGCAAAGCATACCCTAGGGCCCAATCAACCAGTGGGTTGAGTTCAGTTTCAATTCCATTTCTTTACACTTCTACTACACAGTCTGGAGTTTCCCTTGGTGATTGGTGATAACCCATTACTACCAATGGTGAAAGCTCAAATGTAATAATAGTCTGGATTAGCTGTACATTTTCTGTTCAAGTTTGTGGGCAGGGCTTCTATTTCTGCTTCCCTTAAAGGGTGTGGCAAGGGTCAAATTAGTCTTTGTTCTAATCCTTTAAATCAATGTGCACCTGTCCACAGTGAAAAGGGCATGCGCAGCATGCAGACCTTCCAGACTCATATAGAGGAGAGAAAAAGTTTTGAGTTTCCTTCTGGAACATCACACACTGTAGTATTTCATCCTTCCAGAGTTCACTGAGCCTGTACTCTCAACTCCTGGGGAGATAGTTAAGAATCAGGATTTACTAATTTTTTTTGTTTCCTTGTTTGTTTCTAAGGTTCTAAAACACACAAGATTTTGGTTAACAAAATCTGTACACCAGGCTCTTATTTGGAGGGTATGATTTCTATAATAATGTCTACACAATCTTCTAGATAACACTGGAGCAATATGTAATCATCACTCAGTTCACATATGTCTTCAAGAGTATCACCCACGTTGGGTGCTTTTTTTTTACTTTTTGTTACTTTTTGTTACTGCTGCAGACGTGCCTGCTCCTCTCAGGGACAGACACATGGCTCTCGTCTCTTATCTCCTCCACATTACACTCATGATCACCTGTGTATGGAGTTCTAGGGTTCCCTTTTCTGTTTGGTCAATGGCTTATTACTGTAGGCCTGAGTGCAAATGACCCTGTTCTCTCCACTTATATGCTAGCTTCATGACCTCATTAGTGACATCGTTCTCTCTTTCAGATCACACTTGTCATATGCTGGCTGTTCCACTTCTGTAGAAGGTCTCACTCCAACACAGACTCAGTCCTTTCATCTCAGCCATGACAGGGTCGATTGCCCTAACTCCAGTGTGATGAATATCAACTTTACTAAGCTAAATGATGCCCAGATAGCTGAGAAAACATTCTTTCTGGGTATGTCTGTGGTAGTGTTCTTGGAAGAGAGTAGCACATAAATCAGTAGACTGAGTAGAGCAGATCCATCCTTACCAATGTGACCAGAACTATTCAAACTGCTGAGATCCCAGATGAATCACAAAGATGGAGGAAGGATGAAGTTGCTTTCGTTTGTGGAGCTGGAACACACATCTTCTCCTGCCTGTGGATATTAGGACACCAGGTTCTCAGGTCTGCACTTCAAGGCTTGAATGAGTAGCCCCCAGGTTCACAGGCCTTTGTCCTCAGGCTGAAAAATGTCATAGGCTTTCCTGTTTCTCCTGCTTGTAGGCAGCATATCCTGGGACTTCTTGGCCTCCATAATTGTGTGAGCCAATTCCCATGCTAAATCTCCTATTATCCATCTATCTATCCATCTATCTATCTATCTATCTTCTTTCTATCTATCATTTATCTATCTACCTATCATCTACTGGTTTTCCTTCTCTGAAGAACTCTGACAAATATACTGAGTGTCTGAGAAAAGGAAAAACTAGCTTTGTGATTGAGCAATGTCTCCTTAAAATTTAGTCTACGAACACTAGGTAACTGGGATGTAAATATGTGTCAACTAAAATGAAAAAATGATGCCCTATGTGTTATAATGGATGCTTCTTATATGTAGGAAATGTGGGAGCCTTTATGCACTTATTTATTCACTTCCTGCTTACCTAATGAGAACTCAAGGGGAACCATTGTTTCCTTTCCCTGATCTGCACAAATTCCTTTGGTTCTGTGTGTCTTCCCCTAGCCTCTGTGTATTCTTCTGTTAACTACTCCAGCTTTGCTCTTCTTCAGAGCTTTGGACAAGGTTCTTGAAGTGATCTCATTCATTTAGAGAGTTGAAGTGCCTGGAATTTTGCCTCACACCTCTGCTCCTCACTGGCCTCTCCTACCAATGACTGACTGGTGTGGCAGGTGACACTCAATGTACCATTTTCCTTGGGTTACATTTGAATATAAAATGTCCCCCACAGGCTCATGTCTTTGAAGACTAGATCCCCAGTTGGTGGTGCTATTTTTGGAGGTGTTGGAAGCTTAAGGAGGTGGGGCCTAGCTGGAGGAAGGGGGTCACTAAGGGGCTTGGCTTTGGAGGTTATACTGGTCCCCAGTCCCCTCCTCTCTCTTTGCTTCCTGCCTGCCATGATATGAGAAGCCAGCTCGTCCACATGCTCCTGCTGCCATGTTCAGTTTCACCATGAGCCCAGAAACACAGAGCAAAGGATTATGGACTGCAACCTTTGAAACTGTGGACTTAAAGAACTTTCCTTCTTTAAGTTGCTCTCTCTGCTATTTTGTTCACAGCAACACAAAAGTAACTAATGTACTTGCCTCCAGAAGAAATAAACTCTGAGGTGTCATTTATGCTCAGTGATCCTGCAGAATCAGGCTGACACTGAGGCTGTCTCCTACGCCACACCATGGCTTGGTTTCTCCCTCTTCTTCATCCTGATTCCTACTCCCTGGGCAGTGCCTTCTGGAAGCATTTGCTTAGTAACTCCTGTGCACTCATAATTTTAGTTCAGAGTCTGTTTCTAAGTAAACCAAACTAAGATAAGAACTTTCTATGTGCTAGGTACTGTGATGATGTTCTAGTGTAAGAGACCATGATGGACAAATGAACCAACAAAATAAACAGGTTCTAAAATGCCATTTGGCTTCATGGTTCTCTGATAAAATATATGATGTATCTTTCAGGGACCCAGATGGAAAGGGATGGTCAACTCCATATGAGTCATTTGAGAGCAGGATTTTGTTTTGTTTTGGACAATAGGGGGATTTGGTTTGGTTTGTTGGTTCGTTTTGCACTTCTGGCATAGGCTTCACCTATGCTAGAAGTTCTCTACGACTGAGCTATACCTCTAAGTGATTATAAAGGTGTAGGCAGGATGTAGGGCAATGAAAATGAACAGTGCATATCCCAAAGCTAGTGACAGTATACTAAAAAATAAACTGAGGCCCATTAAAATGATAACAAGTTCATTTGAGCATTCAAGCATTCATGAATTGGGCCTCTCCAGACTGCTGATTGTTTGGCACGCCACTGGGTGAACGAGAGAGGAGGCTTTTATAAGATGTTCGCCAAAGCAGAACAAAGAACCTATGTTTACAGGTCAAGGTGGAAAGATTCTGATTGCTTTAGCATAGATTTTGTTTTGCTGCCCGAATGGAGTTCTATTTCAGGCTGCTTATACAGAACCTCAAGATGTCAGAGCCATTTCAGCTGAGTGGTCCCCAGTTAAGGATGTTTAGCAGTGCTCTTTCTATACACTGGGCAAGGAGTAGATAGGCACGAAGAGGCATGCATGTGTTGAGAAGGAGATTATGTATTCTGCAAAGGGAATGTTGAGGTGTTGGGCTAGAGTTTATTTGATCTGTTACATAAAGCAGAATGCTAATGAGCTCTGTTAGTTCACATCTGATTGCATGGCATGTTAGAAGTCAAGGAGAGCTTAGGAGTAGTTAGAGACAGGCAGCAAAGTAGTGAGGGAGAAGGTGAAAGTAGAAATAGAAATGAGGATTTAGGAAGGTCACGTCCAGACCTTCAGCTGTGTAGTACAAAAAGCAGGGGAACTGTACACAGATCTCATCAGCTTCCCAGCACTTTACTGCTCTTGTTTATGGGGCCAGAGCCAATTTTCGAAAGGAAAAGTCTGCATTTCTGAGAAAATGGTTAATGTCAGCCATCATACTCTGTTTAAGAAGGCAGGGAAGAATGTAATGCATTTAAAAAAAGAAAACATTCATCTTGCTGGCATGGTAGCACACACCTGTAATTCTAGCACTTTGAGAGGCTAAGGCAGGAGTACCATGAGTTCAAGTCTAACCTGAGCTACATATAGTGAGACCCTGTCTCAAAAAAAAAGTTGTCTTTCTAGTTCAATAGTGATCATTGACACTTGCTGAACACCAGGAGCTAGGCCTCCACGTTCTCCTTCAATTCTCACCATAATCCTCCGAGGCATGAACTGTGTTTATTGTTCATTCACAGTAATGAGAATGAAGTTTGGAGAAATTGACAGAGGAACCTGTCTGCCTCCCAGTCAGCATGTGACAGATCCAGAACTGGAACTAGGACAGTCCAGCCTTTAATATCGATCTTCTATCTGCAAAACCTAAGAAATATTTAGTGGTGTTTCAGAATCACCCTGACCCATTTTACAAGACACAGCCTCAAGGTACTGTGAGACCAAAGAAAGGGAGACAGTGCTAGAATTGCAGAGTGCAATTTATTGAGGGATTTCCTGACAGAAACATGCCTGGGGCAGCAGCAAGACCAAGTACATCATGTAATTTGGGTCAGAAGGAAGGGTACATAGAGTTTCGGACAAAGGTGACTTCATCCTGGCTGGACTCTACCTGGTTTATCTGAAGTTAATATCAAAGAATTGGGCACATTCCTGGCACCAGGGTTCAGTTATAAGAATACACATGTCACTCTGATGGTTTTTATCTATTTATAGTCTTCTGGGAAACTATGCAGGGAAAACCAACTAGGTTACTGTGGGGTAATCAGGGCAGTTATGACTCAAGATGGCTGCACTCTTGTTAAGCTGAATCCACACAAATGGTTCAAAGGTTATACCACCTGTCCTCTCTTTATTTGTAGACTATGTCTGATAAATGAGGCGATATTATTAACAGGCTAATTCTGACTGGGAAGATATTCTAATGTCACAGAATAAACAGAGCAATAAGAAAAGATATTTAATCAAAAAGACATACAATTAATGGGAATTGATTCAATTCTGCTTTTAAGAATTCTTGCAGGGAGATAAAAGTTCACATGCCCTGGTAGGGGTAATTCAGTGTTGAACGGTCCTTCCGGCAGGTGGAGTTTGTCTTTGCAATTGGCCGACTTCTGCGCAGCCGGTGGGCAATTTCAGAAATGTGGAGGCCTCTTCCTGCCCTCCGCAAGAGGGCGCTAGAATTCACAGGCCAGGACCCAACTAGCCGTGAGACTGAATGACATATGACACGACCACTAGAGGGGGCAGCGAGGACCTTAAGCTTCATTCTGTGAGATTCAAATTTGTATTTGTTTACATTTAGAGATGCTTCCATCCAAGAGCCAGTCTTCATACTTCATATGATGCCTGCGGAAATGCGCTCTTCAAACCCAGGAGGCACACGTCCCCTCAGCATTTGAAGATCAGGGTCCGTCTGACATCTGCTCATCTAGTAGAACAAGGATTTTCTGTTGCTCAGGCTATGAATAAAATTTTACAATCTATAATAAATCTGTTAAAGTTTGTCATGTTTCAAGAATTCATGTCGCTCACAAACAATGCAAAATATCTGATTGTCATCCCTTCTCTTGGAGGGAGTCTCAGTAAACACAGAACCCACAATGACAACAGGAGAGGGCTGGCTGAGTAGCCCATCTCAGCTCTGCAGGACATGTATCATCAAACAGCACCACCTAAAGACCCTTTTGGAAGGCTACAGTGTGCTTCATCAGGGTGTCACTGACAAGGACTCTAGTGATTAACATCGTGACAATAAGAATAACCCTGGGAGTTGTGTTTTCAAGTACCTTTTTTCCTACATGGAAGAACAGGTCCTTTGCATGGATACATTGTAGCTTTCTATATAAACAGTATGGGGGATACTTCAACATGGACTAACAAGAGGCCATTTAAAATGATGCCAGGGAGCATACTTATTGAACAAGTGATCATGATTTATTGTTAAGGGATTAAATGAAGGTTTTTAAACAGAATGAGTCCATTTCTGGCATATCTATTGAGATACATATATTGGAGGGAAGGCCTCAAAGATAGTAGAACTGTAAAGAGATATTTCTTTTTAATTTTCCCTCCTTTTTACTCATCTGTATTTCACATGTTCCTACCCACCTATGTACTACAAAATGTAATTTTTAAAAAATTTAACAAAATACTCCAGGAATGGGGGTGGGAGAATAAAGGAGAATGGCAGAGGGGTGAATTTAAGCACAATATATTTAATAAATGGTAAGAACTTTTGCAAATGTCACAATGTACCCCTACCCAGAACCAAAAAAGAAGAAGGAAAAAAACCAAAATATGGACTTTCTTTTACATTTCAAGTAAATGTGTGTTTAGGTAGAGGCTTCTGACCTTTTTAAGCAGTATATACTTATAGTGATAAGATTTTCAGCCATCTGCTCTTACCCTAGATCTACAAGGTTGATTAATGAACTGGCCAGGTATATTCTTGACTGTCACCTAGTGTTCTTCTCTGCCCTATTTCAGAGTGGAATGCCATGTGTCCAAACCATTCCTGGTCAAGGCTCGCCTGCCAACACCACTCCAATGTCTCATCTTTCTCATATTATTCCATTACCCAGGACCCTGCACAGGCTAGGTGAGCACTCTACCTAAACCACATCCCCAGCCCCACAAGTCCTGGATCTTTCCTTTCTTGATCATCCCCTACAGAGGCCCAGATTTCTGCTCCATTTGCCCCACCACCTGTCTCAACTGTCAACATCTTCCCCACCTTTCAAGGCCCATTTCCAGTGCCTGTCTACTCAATCCTTTCCTGAAGCCCAATGGGACAGGAGCTCTCTAGGGCTTCAAGGAGGGAGGGGTGAGCCAGACATGCTGCTCATGGTTCCTCACCTTTGTCAGGATGTTCCAGAATCTTCATGAATGGGGGCCACGCCTGAAATGGTGAAGAACCCTCATCCCCACCATACAGGTGCCGTGGGCACTTACATTGTCAAGTGACATTGCTTGGTTAAAAATACAAGCAACGAACAAGAATTGGCCTCATATTAACATGTTTGGTTATAATTCAGATTATTAATAAGTGAAAACTTCATTAGCCAGGATGAGAAAAGAGGGAAAGGAAAAGAGAATAGAGCAAAAGTAATATTGCATAGCATAAGATGGGAAGGTAGAGGATATAAGGATGTGTATTGAAAGCTGTTGAAAAATGGGGAGGTGGGAGGTAAAGGGGTAAGGGAGAGTAATGGAAGGGTTGAACAGACCAAAGTAAAGCACACCCACAGTGGCATAGATTGAGACATCCCTTTGAACATCAAGTTAAATATTAATAACGAAAACCAGGACTGTAAAATAGGCACAGTGTGTGGGGTGGAGGGGGTATTACTGGAGGGGATTAAGGAGATTAAGGAAGGAGATTAAGGTGATGGTATATGGTTGATGGATTTCATATACTTATATGAAATAGAACTAAGAAACCTCTTGCAATTGCTTTAAGTGGGGTGGGGAGGGGCTGAGGGGGAGAGACAATGGGGTCAATGTAAATAATGTACAATACAAGACTAACTGGAATTGTCACTGTGATTCCCCCGTCCCATATAATGAATGTATCCCAATTTTTTTTAAAGTGAAAACTTCAAAAGCATCTCTGAGTCACTGTTCCCTCTTGAGTCATAGACAAGGTCTGCTGCTGCTGGTGTAGGATGACAGGAGAAGGTTGTCTGAGTGCCACCACATATAGGGTCGTGAGTAGCAACTCTACCTGCCCAGTGAATGGACTGTCTTTAAGCCCTGGCCTCTTCTCTCCTCAGCCAGTATGCCATGCATGGCCTCTGTGTGGGCCTGGCCAGTGACAGCATTCTATGGGGCAGTTGGAAGATAGCTCCTGCCAAGTACCTGCTCTCTCCCACTGCAGAAGATGGCGAGAACCTCAAGTGGCCCTTGTGACCCTCCTGTCCCTCTTTTTGGTTCTGTCTCACAGCCCAACCAGTACCGCAACCCTTTTCTCCACTTTCCAAACCCCTCCCAACCCCCTTCTCTGGGCAACCTGTCAGGCAGACCATGGTCTCCTTGGGACATAGCAGCAGGAAGGACAGTCTCGCGTGCTCCTGGGTGGGAGGGAGGCAGGTTCTCTCCCAGCCGGGTGCAGCCACTCACAAGTCCTCCTATGTGTGCCTGCCCACTGTCTTCTACTGCTGTGACCACCACCTGGAACCCCTCTACCTTAGTGCCATCCCAACTCCTATCCATCCTCTGGGACCGGCTGAGGTGTTTTCTCCCCTATGGGGTCTTCTATTGCTCAGCCAGAACATGGTGGCTCTTGCTGTCATTCACTTGGTCCAAGGTAAACTCTATAAGTGTACAGACTTTACAGTCAGATTGCTGGGCCTGTATGACCCTGGACAATTTAATCTCAGTGTTCTTACTTTCCTTATCTAAAATATGGGAATTATCCTTGTACCTACTCACAGGGCTGTTTTGAGAAGTGAGGAGGTCATAGTTTCTACTGCATAGTGAAAACTTCACAAATGTTAGCTTTCCTCTGCATAACATGTACAGTTGGTCCTCGGTATCTGTGGGGATCGGTTCTAAGACAACCACCCCCATACCAAAATCTGTGAGTGCCTTATATAAAATAGCATTTGCATATAACCTACACACATCCTCTTGAGTAATTAAAGTCATCTCTAGACTTCTTTTTTTTCCCCAGTACTAGGGATTGAACTCATGCTAAGCCAGTGCTCTACCACTGAGCTACACCTCCAGACCTACTTTTTAATTTTATTTTGAGACAGGGTCTCACTAAGTTGCCCAGGCTGACCTCAACTCACCATCTTCCTGCCTCAGCCTCCTAAGTGCTGGGATGCCAGGTATGTACCACCACACTTGGCTCTAGATTTATTACACTGCCTAATAAAATGTCATATGAATAGTTGTTACACTATATTGTTTAGAGAATATTGACAAGAAGACGACTCATACCTGTTCATATGCAATTCTCTCGAATTTTTTTGATCCGTGAATTGTTGAATCCAAAAATGCAGAACCTATGGAGGACTGACTGTATTTTTCACATTAGTATTTTTATTTGACTTGTTATAGTTTACATCTTCTCATTTTGATGTGACTACACGTGCTTTAAATGCTCCAACTGAGCTGTCAACAGTGCCTTTGTGTAGTCTTTGTAGCACCTAGCCAGTAATCTGTTCACAGAAGGTGCTTAATAATTACTGTTTGATACATAGTACAATATAGCAGGGCTGGAGGTGTGGCTCAAGTGGTACCTGCCTAGCAAGCGCAAAGCCCTGAGTTCCAAACCCCAGTATGAAGAAGGAAAAAAAAAAAAGAATATGATAAAGCAAATGCAGTGTCTTGTGATCTGTAAAATACATCACACCAGCCTGCTGGTCAGGGTCGGTGTGACCCTCAAAGGCCAGCAGCTTCAGGGGGACTGTGCTGCAGCACACACCTTCCTACAACATGGTGCTAGAAACAGAGACGATGCAGTGTGCCTCCTGACTCTGAGTTGACGCTGGAGTCCTCTGTTGGTCTGCAGCATTTTTCTGGAGGCTTAGCAGAGCTGGAAGGTACAAGATGGCCTCACACAGGCCTGATAGGTGTTTGTGGTGGTGGCTAATGGTGGCTGGACCTCTTGCTTCTTGTGTGGCTGCTCATCCCGATAGGACACTGGGCTTCTTCCCAGCAGGACGGTGGCCTCAGGGTGGTTTATGTATCCATTTTACTCATTTTTCATTCATGGCCACGAAGATTACTTCAATTGTTTTATTACAACATTGCAACTTGCACATTGTTACTTTGCCTTTTTTTTTTGGCAGTACTGGGGTTTGAACTTAGGGCTTCAGGCTTGCTAGGCATGTGCTCTACCACTTGAGCCACTCCTCCAGTCCTTTCTTACTCTAGTTATTTTGGCTAAAGGATCTCACTTTTTGCTCAAGACAGCCTGGACCAAGGTCCTGCTATTTTGTGCTTCTCAACTTCTCTGGCATGACAGGTGCACACCACCATGCCCAGCTTTTTTTTTCATTGTGATGGGGTCTTGCAAACTTTTTTTTTGCCCAGGCTGGCCTGGAATCATGATGCTTCTGATTTCAGTCTCCTGGGTAGCTTGAGATGACAGGTGTGCCAATACGCCCACCTATTGGTTGGGATGGGGTCTCACAAACTTTTCACCAAGGCTGGTTTCAAATGAGATCCTTCTGGTCTCAGTCTCACAAGGAGGTAGGATTACGGGTGTGAGCCACCAGCACCTGGCTCTGCCATATTCTACTGGTTAAAGCAAGTTACAAGGCCAGCCCAAAGTCAGGGGTGAGGAAACAGAAGTAGCAAAGTGCCATTACAACCAGAGTGTGGACTCAGAGAGCCCTGATGCCCAGGGGCCATTGTTACAACCACCTGTCGCCCATACCTGGGTTCATCTTGCACATTATTGTACTTCTAATGGCCTTTCTGTAATGTGCTTTACAGTTTAATAAAGGTGTCCACGAGCATTTGCTGTTTGACCTTCATGACAATCCAAAATCCCTTTGAAGCAGGTATTACCATCTTTAAAATGTAGAATGGATAGTTTCCTTGAATCCACACAACCAGTCATAGTAACAGAATCACATTAGAGTTACAGTTTTCCTCTTCCTATTATGAAATGTCTGTCATAAAATGTGTAGAAAATAATACAAGCACCTGCCCACGCTTTTACCACCTAGCTTAAAAGTTAGAACAGCAATAGTTCACTTGAAGTTTCAGTCACATACCTCCATTTCCCCATGACCACCCTCTCTGGGAGAGCAATTATCTTGAATTTGGTGTTTATCATCGTCAGTGCAGAGATTTATACATTTTTTATATAACATATGCTGTGGTGCTGGGGCTCAAACCCAGAGCCTTGTGCAAGCTTGGCAAGTGTTTTACCAATTAAACTATACATCCCCAGCCCTTTATATAGGTTTCTAATCCATGAATGACAGCTACCAGATTTCTTTGTTTCTAAAGCACATTTTTTTTCACATTTTCTGATCTCTGAAATCAGTAAGGTCTCATAATTGATGTTGTACAACACCAAGAGGTCCTGTGCCATAGCCATCATTGCCTGCCCATGCTTCAGTATCACAAGTACCAGGGACAAACCTGCAGAATGGGTGTCAGAAGCATGGGAAAATTCTGGAGACAATTACAGGGCACTCTTTTTACCCTCAGGGACCAAATGTCTAGGCAGAGAGGAGGTGGCAAGTCAGAAATGTCTTCCATGTTCCAGAAGCAGGAACCAAAAGTAGGCTAGCTATTAGCTGACTGCAAAACTAGCAGAAGAGGCCTGAGCCAATGACTTTTCCTTCTTTTATGGATTCTTTTTGGAAATGCAGTAGCACCAATTCTCTAGATGGATGGAAAGGTTTTTGTGTGTGGAAAACACAGACATCAGAAAAGCACTCAGAGAAGTCAGATTTCAAGTGTGAGAGAGTTTAGAGAATACCTTAGCTGATGTATTTTACTTACATTTTCTTCTGTTTCACATGTATAAATAAGTGTTTTTTTAAAGTCTGTCTAATCAAGTACATTGTGTCCAAATTAGAACTGACAAGAAAGTATTTTGTCAGAATTTTCTTAGTATTTTTCTGCCTTAATGATACACAAAATAATAGTGTATCCTAGAAACTTTAGGTAAAAGGTGTCAAATTGCACCTGAGTTTTGAAAACTATGCTTGTGTACTCAACATTAAGCTTCTGAGATTTTTCAATTTGATAAACCTACCCTGGTTCATTCATCTTAACTATTGTCTGAAATCCAATCATGCAAATACCCCATGGTTTGTGTACCCATGTAGGTGGATATCATTCAATCCATACTGGGCCTATAGAGAACAAAAAAGCAAAGGAAGTGGGAATTTGTTTTCTGCTTGAGCTAAGACTGCTGCCCATCTTCTCCTGCCCTTGGACAAAGAGGCTCCTGGCTCTCCAGCCAGGCTCACTCTGGAACTTAGACCAAGAGCAACTTCCAACCCCCATTCCTGGGGCCTTTGGACTTAGACTAGATTTACAGTATTGGCTTCCCCAGTTCTCCAGCTTGTGGATGGTGGGTCATGGGACTTCTCAGCCTCCATGATTGCGTGAACCAGCTCCTATCATTCCATGAGCAGAGAGGCTATATATATAAATATGTAATGATACAAATTATACACACATACATGATTGCTTCTGTTTCTTCCTCTGGAGTATCCTGACTAACATACCATTGAAGAATTAATTAATTTTAATGCTTGAAGGGATAATTAAGACTATCTGTTGGATCCTGTCATCTTAGAAATCCAAGAGGAATTTTATGAGAAATTGGGTATAGGAGGTATGCATTTTGATGAATGGATGCAAATGAATAATGGGGGCATTGGTGCATGAGGTGAACATAAGAATGTTCTAGAGAGGCAGGCTATTCAGAGAAGAGTGTTAGTTCATTAGGGAACACTGGATCATGAGTTACTCAATAATGTAAGGGAAGCTTCTGATATAACAAAATTCGAATGGGGAGACAGGCCGCAAAGGAGGGCACCTATAATTACCTTAATTTGACTACTGAGCAGCTTTCCCTAGTCCTGTGATTCTCAATAAGAGGTATGTTAGCATCACCTGGGAGCTTTTCACATAGACTCTTCACCTGGGGAATACAGACCGAAACTTCAGCGTGCAATGGAAGAGCACTCAGCAATGCAATTGTTACTCCCCACGGAGATCTCTCACATCTCTTTGGTCAAAATAATGTCACATGCTTAACCTCAAGCCAACACCAACAAGGTGGGTGGAGTTATCCAGAATGGTCTAGGCTAACTGACTTTCCTTCCCTCACCTCAAGCTGGAGAAGGTCCCAGTCATCCCTCAATGTATGTTCTCAGGTCCCACATGAACAAAGTCAGAGGCCGGCGAAGCTGAAGGGACAGAAATGGCTGTTTGCTAGGCTAGCATCAGGTAAACGTAACCTAATTCCATTTTCATAAATAAAAATTAATTTGGATAGGCCCAGAAGAATGAATTTTTAACAGTGTTGTCTCCAGTGAGTGGAATTATAGGAAGTATCTGTTTTTCTCATCTCTTCATTTCTTTATTTCTCCCCTCCCCCTGCATCTACAATTTTCTACAATGAATATGTAATATATTGGAACTCTTCCCAAATATTCTCAAAATTATTTTTCAAAAATGTTATTTTTAAAATGAAACATTTCTAGCTCTCGCCAGTAAAAGCAAATAATAAAAAAAAAAGTTATGTAAGATCAAACCCAGGGGATTCAGCTGAGGCTGACCTTGTCTGTGTAGCCTTCAAAGACATGGGGCTTCAAGCAACTGTGTGAACCCATAGGCCCCAGAGGTATCCACCCTTTTGCAAGATAGGGTCCAGTCAGTTCTCTTCCAGAACTAGAGTATTGGATGGTACAAATCAGATGGCAAGCCAGTCCTTGGTGCCTCAGTCCTGGGAGTAAAGATGATACTATAGATCATCTAAGCAGGAAAGTGATACAGAGACATTCAGGCCACCACAGCAAGAAGACACAGATGGAGGAGTGAAAAGGGAGGCATGAAAAAGGCAACAAAAGAGCAGCAAGGTCACTGTCTGACCTAGGCTACATGTCCAATAACTTGGCAATGCATAGACATTCTGTGACCAAGGAAGACTGGATTCTACATGGTACATCCTGTTACCTATAGTCCTTTCTCAGCCTATACCTGGGACTTAAAGGAATGAGAGAGGCCAAGAATGAGGGAAGTTTTTTTTTTTTAATTATCATGTTTTTAAATGGGGATTTGAACTCAGGGCCTCACACTTGCTAGGCAGGTGCTCTACCATTTGAGCTACTCTGCCACTCTTTTTTTTGTGTTGGGTGTTTTTGAGATAGGGTCTCCCTTTTTATCTGGCTGGTTTTGAACCAGGATCCCCCTGATCTCTGCTTCCCAAGTAGCTGGGATTATAGGTATGAGCCTCCAGCGCTTGATGGAAGGAAACTATTTTTCTAGACAAAGTGGGAACAGCCCATATTAACTCACTAAATCTCTGGCTCCACTCATCAGACCTGGCCTTCTGCATCAGGCCCTCACATCTGCCCTCAGCTCAGTACCAGTAGCAAAAAGCAAGCAGTGCCCTTGGGGAGATGAGAGAGGTGGCCCAAGTGCAAAGACTTGAGCTTTACAGTGACACAGGCCTCCGTTGCAATCACACTCCATCAACTCCTAACTGTGCAAGCTATTTCACCTTCCTGTACTTGTCTCCTCACCTATAAAATGGGTATATAGCTGTTAAGGCACTACATGAGCCAGTTTATGCAAAATACAGCAAGCCTGAGTGAAGAAGCAGAAGAGTAGTAATTGCTCACAAATGCACCTGCAATAGCCACCTAGAAAATGCCTCCCTCCTCCTCCTCACCTAGAACTCTGAGCACAGACATGAATCAAAAGCTCAGAGGTCAGATTCAATTTCCTAAACTGATGTTTTAATGGAAGTAGACCAACTGGGGGTTGCTCTGGCCAGAAAAAGGAATGGTTCTTTGAAAATTAGACCCAGCGAACTTCACCTGCTCACTGCTGGACCACCTGGCGCTGGAGGAGTGAGCTCTGACTCCAGAGAAGAACAAATTGTGCCTGATGGGCCTGAGGGAGAAAGTAAGGTTTAATCAGCAGAACAGCACAGCAATCTGCAACAGGCTGTGTGGGCGGCAGGGCCAAGAGAACCGAGTAGAAGGAAGAAAAAAAATGCAGCGGGAGGCAGAACTGGGATTTATTCTCTGTTGTGGAGTAGCTGTGACTTTGATTTTGCCTCTTTTTTTGAAAAGATTCTTTGCTGCTCCTTGTCAGAGGGTAGCACACAGCTAGGGAGCAGCTCATGAGGCTAGAGGTGAGTGGGGAGGTGAAAATTTCTGTTCCATCAAAGTGCTGTGTTGATCCACACAGACAAGGGACACACAGATGGCTCTTCAGTGGGAGGATGAGTTCCTGCATGTTGAATTCTAGTTTAATAACCACTAAAACTATTCCGAGGGGGAAAATGGAGCAGGCAAAAATGAGAACACTCAAGGTCATATTCACCTATCCACATTGCCAGAAGGAAAAGTGTGTCTCGTACAAAGTATGCCTGGGTGTTGAAAATCCTCCATGACAAAATGGGGCCATTCCACTGAAGACCTGGTACTTCCCTGCCCCCCCCTCTTTATTTAAATAATATAAAATGTTTTGGTTTATTTTAGCACATTATCCAGGGAAAAGAATATGTTTGTAAAAGGAGTGGTTTTTTCCAAGGCATTTTCTAAGTTTGCATTTTGATAATAGTGCATTAGTGCAATCGTGCCTATACTACAAATAGTACCTTTGATGATAGTGATAATAGGGCAATAGCCAGTGAGTTCAAACCTTCTCTTGAGAGTGGAGAAACTGAGGCACAAAGAGATGAAAGGACTTACCCATGGTCACAAAACTTGCTGCTGGCCAACCTGGGGCCGCAGCTCAGAACTTAGTGTAAATATGTATGTATTTAGGTATGCATTTATTAATTTTCAAATGGGAATTCATCTTCACCCTCAACTGATACATGCCCATATTTTGAAGAGTCATAATATGGTTTATAACAGAGAACAGTAGTCCCAAGCCCTGACTGCAGCCCCCAGGAACCTCTACTTCCCAACCGCCGGTAAACGGATGGAATTGGAGAACATCATTCTGAGTGAGGTTAGCCTGGCCCAAAAGACCAAAAATCGTATGTTCTCCCTCATATGTGGACATTAGATCAAGGGCAAACACAACAATGGGATTGGACTTTGAGCACATGATAAAAGCTTTAGCACACAAGGGAGGGGTGAGGATAGGTAAGACACCTAAAAAAATTAGTTAGCATTTGTTGCCCTTAACGCAGAGAAACTAAAGCAGATACCTTAAAAGCAACTGAGGCCAATAGGAAAAGGGGACCAGGAACTAGAGAAAAGGTGAGATCAAAAAGAATTAGCCTAGAAGGTAACACCCACGCACAGGAAATCAATGTGAGTCAATGCCCTGTATAGCTATCCTTATCTCAACCAGCAAAAACCCTTGTTCCTTCCTATTATTGCTTATACTCTGTCTACAACAAAATTAGAAATAAGGGCAAAATAGTTTCTGCTGGGTATTGAGGGGGTGGGGGGAGAGGGAGGGGGCGGAGTGGGTGGTAAGGGAGGGGGTGGGGGCAGGGGGGAGAAATGACCCAAGCCTTGTATGCACATATGAATAATAAAAAAATTAAAAAATAAAAAAAATTAAATCAATACTCCCAAAAAATAAATAAAAAAAAATAACAGAGAACAGTGGTCCCAAGCCCTGACTGCAGCCCCCAGGAACCTTTACTTCCCAACCTGTCACGTGCTTCCTCAGACATAAGCCCCTATATTTTTAAATGATCTGCTGAAGCTGGACTTCTTGTTTTATCAATTTTAGGTGTAATGTGTTGGTTTTTCTAATTTTCAAAATGAATTATTAGCACTTCTCTGACTTTGCCCTCCCTATCCAACCTATATTTGGCAGTTAAATTTTCTGGTTAATTCAATAATCAGCAAATAAATGATTACAACATTTTAAATACTTTGAGTCAAGTAATATATTAGGTAGCATTTCACTTCCTTTCTTTTTCAATATTTTCTTGTTCCTAGAGTTAATAATTAACATATATTTTCCCTATTGTCCTTACACTCTCATTAATTATTTTCAAACTCCCCATCACAATGGCTGTCCCTCTCAACATTATTTTCCACATACACCAGGTTTCCTGTATGTTTCATAGTGTCCCTGATTACGTCCTCCATGGATCTCTGCCCTCCTGCTCCAGACTGGCCAGTGACTTGCTGGGCTCTGCCCAAACATCAAACTGTGAAAGCCCCTTACAGGCCTTCCTTCTACCTGCTTCCTAGATCCTGTGTATTTTTCTTGGAGGAGTAGCTCATTCATTTTAGTGCCTGAGAAAGGGCTCATAGGATGTAACGTTTTGTGAAAATGGCTACATTTTATCCTCACATAGTTGATAGTTTGGCTGGGTATAGACTTTCCCTCATTATTTTGAAGGCATTGCTCCTTGGACAACTAGATTTCAGTGATGCATTTGGAAAGTCTGATGCCACTCTGACTCCTGATTTTCATAAATCCAATTTCTTTCTAGGATATTCTCTCTATTTCTTTGGAGTAGAAGCGTGCCCCAAGCATAGATGATGTGTCTGGCATCATTCAGAACTTCCTATGCACTTATCTGGATGATCCTTGGAGAGGGGAAGAGAAAAACTGAAGTGGAAATTACTCTTTCTCTTTTCAAATAAGGGAATTGGAAGTCAGGGAGGGTGACTAATCTACCTGATGCCTGGGGCCTGTCCCTTTAGGTTACACTGCAGTGACAACCCTGAAACCTCACAAAAGTATCCCATGCATATCACATTTCCATAGTCTTAAAAGAGACACTCAGGGCCTCTGCTTCTGGAGATTCTATCTCAAAATGGGCTTCTGTGCTTAAGGCAGCAGGGAAGGGAGCATCACAATTGAGATACGGGACAGGTCACTTTTGATTTGGAGTAGGAAGTAAAATCTAGAAAGTGAGACAGTTTAGATCTAGAATGTGGTAAATGGCTTTGAGTCACCTGTAGCAGTGTTTGTTCTCATGGGAGGAGGAGAGAGAGAGAAAGCCCTGGAATGGAGGAGGTGGACTTCAAAGAGGAAGATGAGAGATTGCCAAAACACACAGCACACTGAGCAGGAACACAGACTTTGACATCTGACAGTCTTCTTCCAATCCTAATTTTGTGTTCTTAGGCAAGTTTCTGGAGTACTCAGAGCCTCAGCTTTCTCATTTTTGCAAAATGAGAATAGTAAAACTTAATTTCCAAGATTATTCTGTGAGTTGAATGTGTTTATATCCACTTACAATGCAGGTAAAACTCTCAGTGCAGTAGATGGAACACAGTAAATGCTGAGTAAGAAGTAACTGTTACACACACACTTAATCATTTTGCCTGACCCTCAATATTCTGGAGAAATTTCTAATATTTATAAGTAGTGGAGCCATTCAGAGTTTTAGAAGGTTCTTCAATGAATGAAGAATTCTGGCCTGAGGAGAGACTATTTAAAATGCAGCCTGACATTTTGGAGGAAGAAAATAGCTGAACGTTCATATTTTTTTCTTCATTTAGTAATGGGAGAGGTTTTTCTTAGCATGTTTGTCCTGAAGTCATGGACAGGGCATAGAAATAAAAGATGGTGACTCCCCAGGGATTTGGGATGCACATAGTAGTCAGAAAGAGGAAACAAACATATCTAATATGTTATATTAATATATGTGTGTATACACATATATATGTGTACATATATACACGTGTGTGTATATGTGTGTTTTAAATGTGTATCCTATATCAGCAATATATATATATATATATATATATATATATATATATATATATATATATATACACATATTGGATATATATTCGAAATAAAAAGGAAAGAAACACATCTATCCAACCTCTACAGCAGAGAGGGTTCTGAACACTGAAGATCTATCCAGTGTTCCTTTTTTAAGGTCAAATATTTTAATATTGTCTTTCCTGGCCACTAAATCCCATCTTGATGAAATCTCAGAATAAGAAGCAGGTGAAAGGTGTAATTTCCTGTCCTGCCAGGCCCTTAGGAATGTACAGTGTTTGCTATAAATTTAAAACTTGCAATATTTAGAAAAGAATTCATTTTCTTTTAAATCCAGTTACCAAAGTTGAAAGCTCCCAATGCCCAAAGAGCAGCTGGGACAAGAACTGCTGCCCGCAGGCATTCCTGTCCCCTAGCCACATGGCAGTGGGCATCCTCTGCAACCAGCTAGGCTGGTGTGCAGTGGCTGCTCTGCTGCAGAGATCAGGAGCCACGTGTCCTGTTCACAAGCACCACACGCGACCTTCTCATCACCCGGGTGAGCAGGTGCCAGAAGCCAGAGAATCCGAGCGTTGAATTAGATGGCAGAAGGCTCCCAGGCCAACTCTCCGCACTTTCCCACAATGCAACTTCCTAAACAACTGGTCAACCAACCTCTGCTTGAACACACCCAGTGGCTAAAACTAGTCTACTAACCGATCCATTTTTGAAAAGCTAATACAATTTGAACATCTTTTCATGGGAGAAAAAGTATTAGAACAAAATGTTTATTCCCATTTCTGGGAGCATCTAGTACATTTTTTAAATGAAAAAGTGTCAAGTTAAGCCAGGTGAGGTGGCACATACACGCATGTAGTTCCAGCTACTTGGGAGATGGAAGTGGAAGGATCGCTTTAAGCACAGAAAACCAAGGCCAGCATGGGCAGTATAGCAAGATCTATTTTGTTTTTAAAGTCATTCAGATTAACTGAAATTGTATAACATTTCAAGTATTTACAGTCAATAAGTCAAGTCGTATATTTCAGACCCTTCAGAGGGCACCTCTATCACATTTAGAAATTACAGAATTTTTCCTTGGAAAGGCCCTTTTTGTTCATCACCTTCTGAGACATGCATATTTATGGTTGTATTTTTGAAAATAAACAATACTGAGTTATAGGGACACATATGGTAGGCATATGTATATGTGCAGATGGTGTGTTTGCATGTACATAAAGGAAACAAGAAGACAAGTATCAAGGGTATTCTAGCGAGTGGAACTTAGTAAGGGGGGACAGGAGGCATTCTCTTTCCATTTTATACATTTTGTTAATGTTTGGATTTTTTTTTTTACAAAGAGCATATGCTATTTTTAGTATTTAAAACACTTCTCTCAAAAAATTGAAAAACGGCCTAAAAAAGAAGTCACAGGCATTGAGCAGAAATCTGATTGCCTGCCCTCTGGACAGCCCAGGATAAGCTCACCCCTTCTTGTCCATGGTAGCCATGAGCTATCTGATACCATCCCTTTGGTTCCCTGTGTTTCTGTTCTCCTAGCTAAATGTCTCCATTTCCTTCAGCTGTTTCTTAGTTGGCAGGGTTTCAAGTCTCCTTGACATCCTGCCACTCTCCAGTGAACTTGAGCATATCATGTGAGTTCAGAGAAAAATCCATTGGGAGGCACAGGTGGCAGCTGGCCATCTGTTGAACATTAGCAAGTTTGTGGTTCATGGTGTTCGTGAAGTGACCTGGCCAAGCTTTCCAGGGTTCAGGTGCTCTATTGAAGATTGGCCTGTGGGATGCCCATTCTGTTCTTATAGAACCCCACAGTGCCTAGCAAACCTGGATGACTTATCCATGCCAGCCCAGGACAAGAACAGCAAGGGTGCCATGTGATATCCTAATCAGGCTTAACCAGAACAAGTCTGAAGATTCATAGCTTGAAAATTCTATTACCTTATTTATTACTAGAGTGAACATATCTCCTTACTTACCAATTTGAGCCTTGATTTAATGCCAGTTAATTAGTTATTAATAATGTCTCTTTTTGCTCTTAAAATGTCTCAGTTTAGATGATAAGATATATAGTGACCATATTTACTATGCATGCAATAATAACATCTCCCTCACATCAAGGAATTTTCTAAACATGAAAAAGGAACTGATCCCTTTCTTTAGCAAAATCAAAAGCACTTATGAACATATGGCAGTTACTGAAGTAGTTTTTCTCCTCTGAAACTGCCTAGCCATCTTTAAAATGGCCCCCAACCTCTTGCTGGGAAGCCAGGAATTCAATTCATTGAGACAACAGTGGATTCCAATGGTGTCTTTAGGTGAGCAAAGTAGTTATAGTGTATTTTATCTTTTCAGTCCCAACTATAAATATGTAATCCCTTGAGAACCCCATGCACACGTCTTCCACTCAGAAAAATGTTTTCTCCCCATTGATTAGGAGAACTGATGCAGTATTCAGGAGCTGTGTGTCACATCAACAAGAACCAAGGCATTAATGAACACCTCAGGACTTCGGAAGAGTTCTCATCCACTCTGTGCCTCAGTTTCCTCATCTGTAAGATGGGAATGATAGTAGTCCCTAACTCATACAGCTAACAGAAGGTTTAAATGAGTTATATTTAAAACAGTACTAGTTGGTAAACAAGCAATAAACAAAATTACTTGGTCTTGATTTCATGGCATCTGAGTGGGACAGACAGGAAAGAATATAAACAAGAAGTGTGTGAGTGGATCTGCTTGGCAAATTTGAGGATTGAATTGGGCTCGTTTAGGAAACATAACCAAAGAATTGGGCTTTGTCAGATGAGGCATCCCACTTCTTGCACAAAGGAAATTGTCCCTTCAAAGATTAGTGCTCTGGACACCTGCCTGCCTTCCATTTCCTTCTTGTCAAAGGCTAAAATAGACCATCTTCATCAGTACTCCCAGGAACAAATTAAATGGTTGCTGTACTGAATCCTGTTCTAATGTGCAATGCCCTGGCATGGGGGGAGGTTAGGCAAATATCATTTGGAGCTACTGCCACCCTTCATTTCCATGGGGCCTCACGGAGTTTATTTGGGGCACATAAATAGAGTACATTGCTCTATGATTTCCTCCTGAAATGTACTACCATTATTTTTTTGCATGGGGTAGACTGGATGTCAGGAGGAGCCAGAGCTGGCATATCAACCAAATAAACATTATCCTTGAACTGAGTCTTTTCTAAATCCAGGTTATTCCTGCCCTTTCTTTAGTTTTCCCTCTGATCTAATTCAAATCCCCAGGAGCGCAATGACCTTCACCTAAGACTCTGTGGGACACTCAAAATGCTCTGTGTAGGACATTGATCCTGATAAGGTGAAAAGGATACTGGCTCTGCTAATTTAGGGGCCGAGGGTCTGTAGAAAAAATACTTTCAGTTCCGAGCACATTTCTTTACCATCTTCTCAGCATTAATTGCAATCTATCATTTCTCCTAGACACAGTCATTAGGAGTATCAGATGATATTGGTCAAAGAAGTTTTCAAAATTAAACTTGGAGTTACAAACTCAAATGCCTACAGTGGCCACACAGGTAACTTCAATGTGTGATTTGAGGCAGGTAAAACAGTAGAGAATGGTGGTGACTGTGACAAAGTGGGAAGTTTATGTCCAGCTCGAGACATCCAAATTCAAGTTGAAAAAAGTAGTGGTGATGAGACACTGTTACCTAATGTCTGACTAGTCCGTGGGCTATATCTGAATCACAGAATATATTCTTAAAGCTTTTAAAGGCAGGGTGCAATGCCTCATACCTATAAGGGAGGTAGACTTTGGGAGGATCATGGTTCAAGGCCAGCCTGAAGGGGAACAGTAAGACCCTATCTCAATTAGTAAGATGGGTGTAGTGATATGCACCTGTAAGCCCATCTCTCAGGAGGCATAGTAGAAAGATTGAGGTCTGAGGCTGGCCCCAGATAAAAATTCCAGCACCTACCTGAAATAACTAAAGCAAAAAAGGACTGGGTTTGTGGCTCAAGTGATAGAGCACCTACCTAGTAAGAGCAAGGCCCTGAGTTCAAACACTAGTACTGCAAAAAAAAGAAAAAAAACAAAACTCTTAGAAATAAGAGCAATGTGCTCTTATTTAGTGTCAAACAAACTGTATGACCTCAAGTAAGTTACTGAATCCCCTTAAGGCTTAATTTTATCCATTTGTAAAATAAAGATTATAGTACCTATCTCCAGGGTTATTGTGCAGGTTTGAGAATAAGGAGAACCTAATATTAATTAAGGAGATTCTAGCTCCCTATATAAATAGCCTGCTCACTTAATCCTAGATAGTCCACAACAGCACTTTCATTCCAGTTTATTCTTCTCCAGGGTGTTGAGATGTTCATGATTGTACTGAAGTTAGGAAGGAAAGTTTGGAAGACATGAAGATGTGATGGTGGGGAGTGTATCAAGACTCTACTGCACTGGCTTTGTCTCCATGTCGTCCTGCCCCTGAGATCTGGCCCAGCCTCCCAGCCCAGCGGCGGGAGGCCGCCCAAGATGTTGAGACCTGCAGTAATGAACTCTTATGGTGTTCATGTGCAACGGACACATGAGGCAAAATGTCTATTATCTTTTTCTCAAGATGGCTACCAACTTCCAGATGGGACCACTTACACCCCTTAAACCAGTATTAGAGTTTTCACGAGTACTTTGTTTGCTTTTAAAATTAAAGCAAAAAATACTGTACTTTTGTGAAGGAAAAGATAAAAAGAAGGGGAAAAAAACATACTTTTTCTCTGAATTTGGAACCAGACCTTAATTCCTATTTCAGGCTATCTGACAAGGAAGTGAGGAATATCCTCCTGAAGAATGCTTACCTTCATGATTTCTTTCAGATGGTTCAAAATATTAGCAGTTTTACATCTTTCTTTAGCCTAAGCCTGGTTCCGGTTATGTATTTCCTCTCTCCAGTGCTGGGAGCTGTGAAGTTGAGCAGAGATATTTTTGCAAGGACTGATTTCTGCTCTATAAGTTCTGTGCCTTGAGCACTCCCCAGGGATGGGGCAACATCTGTTAGATCTCTGTGGTCTTCCAGTGACTGTCATTTCAGCATCTGCTGAGGGTGACCACAGAGGAAGAAGCAGTGAAAGGCCTTCCTTCTTATGTGCTTTCAGAGAAGGTATGAGGCTTCTAGAGCAAAAATATAGCACATTGAGATAACCAAGGAAGAAAAGTCAAATAGGATATAGGAATGATTTGTCTAGAAAATCAGAACTTGGATATAACCATTATTCATAATTGGAAGTTATTTTGGAGACAATTTCCTCTTCTGTCTTTTTTAAAAATGAAAAGACAAAGTTAAAACAGTTTCCTTTTGGGAATAAGATGGAAGGAGTGCCTATCTATGTGTTTGTGTTATGTGTGTGTGTGTGTGTGTGTGCAGGGAGTGGGTAGAGGTGAGGCAAAAATACATGAAATATTGATGCCTTTCTACTACATCTATCCTGCCCCAAGATTATGGCTCTCTATAAAAATTTTTTTATAACTTTAAAAAAAACTACATAAGTAAGACACTTACTTTAGGGAAATCTCAGGAATATATACAAACAAAAAGAAAACCCTCTTCCATGAATCCAAAACACACATATTACTCCAGTTAACACTACAGAGAGCACTTCCATGTCGATTGCCCATCATTCCTTCTGCCTTATTCAGGAAGCCACAGCCACGTTTGGATGAACAGCACCTCAGTCAATGGAATCATTTCTAGTGGCACTGCCAATCCAGATGTTAACCTGACAATCAAAATGGCACATCCTCTACTGGCAAAGCAGTAGACAAGTGACCACAGTGAGGTTTCAGTCTCCTGATAGGTGAACTTCAGGAACTGAAATGCCGGAGTTCTTCATCCTGATAGGGGAACCCTAATGAGCTCTTTCATTAGATCCCATTGACCTGGGCCTTCTGAGAACTAATTCTTCATCTTTACCTGGAATTATACTATGGCAAATTGAATGCATTGATGGTCCTAATTAGTGGCTTCCATATTTATCCTGTTTAAAGAGATGAAATCCCATCAAGAACTGGCATGCAATTCCTTATTGCTTGTGTAAGATGCCTCCTGACTTGTTTTGGCCATTAGAATGAGGGTGTGTGTGTGTGGTGTGTGTGGTGTGTGTGTGTGGTGTGTGTGTGTGTGTGTGTGTGTGTGTGTGTGTGTGTGAGATGGTGTGCCAGCATGACATCTCAGAGTCTTGACTTCAAGAAGGCTTGGTGTGCTTCCGTTCTTTTTTGTAACCTTGACTCTATAATAAGAATAAGACAGGTCTGGGCAGCTGGACGCTGAGAACATTTGTTGGAGAACCCAGTGGCCACAGTCAATTCTCAGAAGCAGATCCACCTAGTGAACACATAGCTGCCCTGAGATACCTGGGAAAGACTAGGCTACATTCCTGAGCTAAATGAATTGATTTTTCTAAGCCACTAATTTTGGAGTTGTTTGTTATGCAGCAATAATTAACTGATACTTGTACAAATTTCCAATCCTTCCAATACATTCCTTTTCTTGTGAATTCTGTTGACTAAAAACAAACATCTCTAATCAGAAATTTTCAACTAGTCTTCTATTGTCTTAACAGAATGTGAGCACACCACACTTCTTCTTTTGTGATCCACTTTGCTTTGCAACTGATTTTGAGCATTTTTCCCCTAACCATTCATTTGGCACAATAAAGAAGGAAAATCTCCCAAATGCCACTTCTAAGCCTTGGCCCAAATCAGGCTTCATCATGGCCCTTGGCTGAATCCCATTCTCAGGCTGGCCCCAGGAGATCTGTTCAACAGTAAGTGTTTAGCCTGTGTCTCAGTGGATGATTGGACAGCACAGTGATTCTTCACAGATCAGTGACCAAGAAGAGAAGGATGGAGCCATGCCTCAGAGGTGTTTGAGAACATTAACCTTCCCAGACACTGTTTACCTTGTGGACAAAGAAGACAATAGTTTCATTCAGAATGTTCTTTTTCCAAATGTTTAAGATGTGTGGGTAGAAAAGACAAAAAAAGACACAGATATTCTTCCATAATCACTTTATTTTCTGACCTAAAACAAAGTGATTGGAGCTCAATATTCTTCTACCTGTTTATTCTACTTCCATCATTCTCCCCCATCACCAAATAATAGATTTAACCAGAGATATTACTTGCTTGGCAGAGTTGGGCAAGGGAAGGGAGCAATGCTTGCTTGATAATCCTAATCTTGATGCTAAGAGAAATATATTAACATTTCCAAGAAGAATGATCCCCTGTAACTCTGCAAATGTTTCTATAAAGGGAATTTTCCAAGTGTATTATCTACTGTGGTCCTTTCCAACAAGGTGCACAACTGGAAGTATGTCCCTATCTTGGTTGCTTTTCCTTTGCATTTGATATTTTGCTAATAATAATAGTTTCTATGGCATTTACCAAATCCTTACAAAAACTCCACAAAGTATTGTTATTCTCCCTATTAGAATAAATTGAAGTTCGGAGAAAGCAAGTAAATAGTGAATGGTCCCACGGCTAAGTTGCAGAACTGGAATTCCATCCCAGTTTGTCAAATTCCCAAGTCAGAATACTTTACGTTGTTGCTATACTATCCCAATGCCTGTAGAATTTATTTTTTACAGTATGGGGATTTGATCTCAGGTCCTCGAGCTTGCTATGCAGGTGCTCTACCTCTTGGGCTATGCTCCCATCTCTCAACTGCTATAGAATTTTAAGTAAAATATGAACATCAAAAAAATTAGAGCTGGAGGCATGACTCAAGCAGCAGAGTGTTTGCCCAGTAAGCATGATGCAAATGAGCCCTCAGCTCAAACCTCAGGGCTGCAAATAAAAATAATTAAAAAACAAACAAAAAATTAAATAATCAAATTATGAGCTAAATACTTTTAAATATGGAAAGGAGTAAGTGGTTTTAAAGAGTTTTCTTCCAATCCTAAGTGGGTTTGATATAGAAATGATACTGATTTTTTTCCCTGTCTCTTTCCACCATAGGCAACTTCCTCAGGCTTCCACTTAAGCCTTAAAACTCAGTATCTTACCCAATGAGACCACAGAGGACTCTGGTACAGAACCTCATTCATGAGCTTAAGAAACATCAGTAAGTATTTGCTAAGGTATTTGATGTAGAAAGAAAAGAAGATATACAGATCACATTGTGAACAACCATGGAAAGAAAGCATCTTAACTAAGAGTCATGGTTCATTCTATAGATTAGTACCACGAGTAATTATGCAAAGGTATATCTGTGCTGTCCAAATGATGGCTCATGATTCCATGAAAGAAGGTGGAGGACCCACAAGCACGCATGCATGAGAGAAAGCAAGAGAGGGCAAGAGGGGACCAGACTCACTTTTATAACAAACCCACTCCCTCAATAATGATACGAATCCATTCACAGAACTCCCATGACCTAAACACCTCCCAATAGGCCCACCTCCCAACACCATTGCATTGGGGATTAAATTTCTACCATATGAACAATGGGGCACACATTCAAACCAAGGCAGGGACTATGGAGAATTAAAGACCCCACCTCCCTCTAAAGTGGCAGTCACTAGTCAATTCCAGCTAATTATTGCCATACAGGGATGCAAACCCATCGATGACTATCTTAGTTTTTGGAAAGAAGTGGGAAACTCAGTAGCAAACACAAGCTATGGTATTGGAGGGTGTAAGCTGAATGATTTTAGCTGCTGGTGCCCCTGGTCATCCACTCTGCATGTATCTCTGCACACAAGGCCATCTGCTGTGTACACTTTTGACTGTGTGCAACCACTTGGCCTGCATGCAGGGCAGGCTGGGGATGCTGAGAAGTTATTCTCTACAAAAGCAGCCATAGAGTGTTTCCATCCTTCCAGAACGTTCTGTGAGATGGGCCTCTCAAGATGGTGAATAAGGAATAACCAAGATTTAGAAGGTAAACCATATCCTGTAGCTAAAAGAAATGGTGTAAAAGAAGCTGGTTCATGATGGGTACCACACCTGGAACACAAAGGAGTTCAATAAATACTTCTTGAATGAATGCAGACCTATGAAGGCAGATGGGTCAAAATGTAGTGTGCTTACTTCCGTTTCCCTTCCAAATCAAAACTAAAGAGACAGTGACCTAGGAAGAGACAAAGTGAGGGTAACAAAGGATTGTGGAGTTTCTTATGAATAAAGTAAAGGTGTTACATTAAGGGATGGTGAAGTTCCTTGGCAACAGCACTTTGCTCTACAGGACTGTGCTACTTTTTGTTATATAATGGTATGGGGGGCATAACACAGAGACTGGGAGGGAATTGGTCAGATCACTGATTCCAGGTCCTGCCCTGGTCAGATGTGCTACAGAGAAAATCATTTAGGTCTAAAACTTGATCCTCATCTGTAAAAGACTAGTATCACCTGATAAGGTGGTGATAATTGTGAACGACAGCATCCAACAAATGCATCTTTTTTTTTTTTTTTTTTTGGCAGTATTGGGGTCTGTACTCACATTTGCTAGGCAGGCACTCTACCACTTGAGCCATACCTCAGCCATTTTGGCTCTGGTTATTTTGGAGGTAAGTTTTTTGTTTTTGTTTTTGTTTTCGGTTTTTTTAATCTAGGTCAGCCTGGACCTTGACCCTCCTATTTTATACTTCCCATTGTTGCTGGGATGACAAATGTGCGCCACAGTGTTCAGCTTCTTTCCTTTGAGATGAGGTCTCAGAAACTTTTTTATTGCCTGAGCTGGCCTCCCATATTTTGGGATGACAGCACACACCACTGCACCCAGCTATTGGTTGAGATGGAGTTTCACAAACTTTTTGCCTGGGCTGGCTTCAAACCTCAATCCTCCCCATCTCAGCCTCATCAGTAGCTAGGATTACAGCCATGGGCCACCAGCACCTAACTCAACATGTGCACATTTTAAAAGCAAAAGGAAACCTTACCCTGAATCCACTGGGAGCTGGTAATAATTTAGGTACCTCCTGCTCTCTGGACCAACCTGTACATTTAAACAGATTAAAAGAATGGGTGATTAATATCAGGACACACTGTACTTAGTGGTGGCCTTCTGCAGTTCATGCTAAGTGATAAAGGATCTGAGGTTCCACTTTTGCCCAAGATTGTGTCACTACAACCTGCCACATGCAAAACATAGCATTGTGTATAAGAAGGACAATCACTTGTTTACTTAGAAACATGATTTTGGTTTGGTTTTTGTTCTGGAGGGATTTGCTGCCAACCTGTGGGATTTGAAATTGTTTTCCCTGTAGGAGGCAGATTCGGAAGTCTGGCCTGCCAAGACTCTTTTGGAAGCTGAAATTAATTAAAATATTTATTTTAGTCCCCCATAGCTAAGACACAGCAGGTGAGGGTGTGCAGCATTCATTTCTATGGAGGTGCAGTTATGTCCAATCACTTCTTGTGTGGCACATCCTCCCCAAGGCCACCACGCCTGCTCAAACACCTGCTCTGTATGTATTTAGCACAATGGTATTTAATGTCTTACCTAAGGGCACCCAGAATCACCCACCTCTACCTGAGGACAATAAAGCCTTGTTCTATCTTTTGTTACCTATAGACTCACCTCTGCTGATGGACTTTCCTCGTTTCACTTTCAACCAGACCTATAAAGCTATGTGAAAGATAAAGAGAAAAAGATAAGATAAAAAACAATTGTCAGTTTTTGTGGGGTTTTTGGTATGACAGAGGTTGAGAAAGATACAAGAATATGTAAGAGCACTTCCTGAGTGCTTACAAAATACTTGAAGATGTGAAATGCTACAATAGAGAACAAAGACAATGTAAACACCCACTGTTGTTGAATGGTGGAAACCAGTACTGATGTCCCCTCTGAACACCCACTCCATCCACAGACAGACTAGATGCTTTTGGAATATTATCACATCATTCCTTGCCAACTCTTCAACATAAGAAAGGGTATGAATTTTTTGATTTTTTAGTATTTATTAATATTAAGGAAATATTTATGAATATTTTATAAGAGAACTGGCCCTCCAGGAAGTCTAATGACTTGAGAAGCAATGACAAGTAGGCTCAGAGCACACACTTGGAGGTCACTAAACTTGAGCTGGAGTCTCAGCAGTGATACTGACCAACAGTGACTTCAGGTAGTTTATTTTGCTAAGCCGTCATTTTGTCATGTATAAAAGGGAATGGTAATAGTTAGTGAACCACCTTCCTTGTGGAGACTCAATGAGTTAACACATACTAGATGCCTGGCACATCACCCAGCACGGGAGACATGCAGAGCCACGCCCTCTTCATCCTCAAAGGCCACATACAGCTAGGGGGCAGAGTCAGGATGCCAACTCTGGTTGTTTTATTCCCCTTGCAAAGCCTCTACATGTTATGTTTTTAAAAACTAAATTCAATGAAAATAAGTGGAAGTAGAAAAGGGTGGTCACGGGGGAACACAAGGCCTGGAGGGGGCAGGACAGTCCCCTCTGTCCCTGGAACTCACCCCAGGTGAGTCTTATATATCCCTCTCTGGGTCTTAGAGGAAAAATCTGTTGAGCTAAAAAGTAGGTTTTTTTAATCAAGAAAAGAGTCTGTAAGGCTTCCAGAATTCCCACCTGTGATGGTAAACAGAAGTTATAAGGTCCATATTAGATCGTGACAGGCCAATTCCCCATACTCTTTCCCCAAGACTGCCTTTATTCACCTCCTGTCATTCATTCTCTGCCTTTTCACTTCTTAACATTGGCATGGTTCTTCAAGGGCCAGCTCAAACTTCACCACCTCCCCGTGACTCTGGTCTTCCTTTTCTCTTGAGGCTAAAATATTTGTTCACAGTTTAAGCATTTAATTGATTTCTCTGTTGCATGTGGACTAATTCCCCAAATAGACCAGGTACCTCTCTTGTCTGTCCCACTGGGTTTAATATTGTTACATTAACCTAGAAGGCTCTAAATAGATAAGAGATTTGTATGAATTCTTGTTGACAATCAGACTCATTTTGTGAGACACCCATCAGGTAGGAAGGACTGAACTGAGAACTTGGCCCAAAATAAGATTTGGTCTCCACCCTTTCACCCCAAAAGAAGACAAAATCACCACATTTTATACCTGGGAGACACTGTAGCAGAGATGTTAGCAACATGGATCTAAAACTGCTTAAGGTCCCTTGTTTTTCTTAGCAGTAAAATGGGCCTAATACTCAAAAATGCTTCATGCAGTCCCTGTCAGTTTTAAATGAGATAATGGGAGGAACCCTCAGGGTGAACCTGGCATATACAGAGCTCAAAGTTAGCCACAGGTAGATTCAGAAATGAGAAAAGCAATTGTTCAAATGCAATAGTGTAACAACAAACATCTTAGAGAAGAAGCTTACCTGGATGTACTCACCTGGATGTACTCCAGATGCAGCCAAGCTGCTGCGAAGTTATTCGAAGGTATTTGATGCTGCCGCATGGTTCACTGAAGAACTGGGCTCTTTTGCCCCTGCCAGTTTCTAGGTAGCAGGGCAGGGGGAGGGAATAAGAGCTTAAGAATTAGAAAGCTTAAGAATTGGTCTGGGCCTACAAATTTCCAGGTGGGAAGTGACTATGGAAGTCAAGGCTATCAGCTGCCCTCTCCTACCTGAATCACAGGACTGAGTAAAGTGGAGACCCATAAACTGACAAAACTCTAGGAAGTGAGTCTGGACAAGTTTTGTTGCCTCAGATTCCATTACAAGGACAGCAGAGGGTTGAGGCTGCTGAGTGCAGTGGAACTGTATTTGATTCTTTCTAACACAGGTCCCATGGTAACACAGGCATCGTTTCCTGTGTGTGAGGCAGTTTTGAGGAAAACAAGCAGGCAGACTAGCTATCAGTGAGCCAGAACTGTTTGCCTTGCTGCGTCTTGTGAGAAGGCAGGCTGTCAGGGCAGTCACATGCAACATTGGCATGGAGGAAGTAGTCAGCTCTTCTTTGGTAAATGGCCCCCATTAGTGTGCTCTACCAAGAGCTCCAGGTGTCCTTTGGACAGGTATTGACTTGGTTTCCATGGTTGTTGTCCAATTGGAAATCTGCAGAACACTAAGGTCAGCTCCTCCAGCCTTTGCATTTAGGTAATGGGTGCCACAAATGGCAACAGGGGAGATCTTCAAAGGTTCCAGTTCCAAATTGAACTTAGTTTTTGGGAGAATTTGGTTGGAGGGCGGGATTGGTTGATCCTGTTAATATGCATCTCTGCAGCTGAGAAGTTACAGAGCTAAGCTGCACTTGGCTGTGCTGTGACTTTGTGATCATCCTCCCTGCCTGAGTGAAGACACATGAGAACCACCTGCAGTTACAGATTCAACAGAACCATGTGTTGAGATACACAGAGGCTCAAGACGATGAGTTGAGACTCTCTTAGGAAGGTGATAAGGTAGATGTTCTAATAGTGATAGCAAGTCAGTGAACGCTTCCTACTTGTGAACTCTGCCAGGTACTGTACTCAAGACCACCACAGCACTATCTCAGTGTCCTTGCCTCATTCTGCGAGGTAAGTCCTGTGACCTTCCTTTCATAGCAGAGGTGCCCGAGGCACTAAGAGGTTAGGTGCCTAGAGTCACACAGCTAGCAAGTACCAATGCAGAATCTGAACACAGATTGGCCTGATTCCAACTTCTCCTCTCTTTCTATCAAGCTGCCAGTTAGTCAGCTTGGCTTCATGGATACCAACACCTAGAGCACCTGCTGGGAGTAGGGCTATGCAGAAAGCCCCAGGAGAATAGAAAGAAGCAAAAAGCCAACTGTGCTTGCAGTGTAGTTCCAAAAAAAAGCAATGAACTACTCGTGTGGTTGCTAAGTGGGTTAGAATAAGAGCCATCTCCCAAAGAAAATAATAGTCCTTTCCAGGATAGAGTCCACCTTTGCTTTCCTATCCAGAGTGTTCTGTTCAAAGGTCTATGCTGAAAGGCTGTAGGCAAACTTGCCTTGATGCTGAAGGGAGGGATGTGGTGTCATGAAACAAACGGGGTCAGAAAGCTGAAGGTCCCAAGTAACGGTCTCAGTCCTTGGCAAGTTAACTTGTCTCTGGGGATTGCCATCGCTGTTTCCTCATCTGTAGTAAAGAAATAATAAAAACGACATTTAATATGTCTCCTGGGTACTCTAGAAGGTACAGTGGAGATCAAACGACGTAACGCGTGAACATGCTATAAAATACCATAAGGAATTTCTTTAAGGTGCTTTATTCTTCGGAAAGGCTGCAGGGACGTCAGGGATGAAGTCAGACATCCCTGAAGGATGAATGCTTGGGAATGACTTCATGGATGAAGGGGACAAAGAAAGCTGTAGAGTCTTCTGGGTTCTAGTAGCATTTAATGGAGCAATTTTATGGTGGATCATAACCATGTTTGAAAGCCTGGGTAGGGATGACAGATGGGATACAAAATTCTCTCCAACTTTGATTTCAAAGGTCTCCTTACCCAGTGGAAGTGGCCTTGCCAGTTTTCCTCATTTTGACATCTTCCTCCTCTGTCTGACAATTCATGCCTATGACATGCCATTTCCTGGAGCAGGGTAGCGTACTGTTCAAGATCCAGGGTCTGGATTGAAGTTCCTATGATTGTGACAAATTTCTTCATTCTGGACCTGAATTTCCTCAGCAGAAAATAAGCCATGATAAGAGTATCAACCTCATAAGGTATGTCAGACTTTCGCCACTGGTGACAAACACCTGAGAGAAAGAATTTAAAGGGAGTAAGGATTTATTTTGGTTCATAGTTTGTTATCATGAGCAGGGGATCAGGAACCAGTGTAAAGATCAGTTAGAGTTGAATCAACACGGGTTGTAACACATGGGTACATGAGAGCAATGGTAGGAATCTTTCTGTATAGCTATCCTTAACTCAAATAGCAAAAATGCTTTGTCTTTCTTATTATGCTTATGTCTTTTCTTCAAAAAAATCAGTGATAAGGGCAGAACAGGACCTGCCTGGAACTGAGGGGGGGAGATGGGGAGGGGGGCAAGGTGGAGAAATGACCCAAACAATGTATGCACATGTGAATAAATGAACAATAAACAAATAAATAATAATTTTTAAAAAATAAATAAATACATAGTTTCAGAGATTTTAGTCCATGGTTACTTGTCTCTGTCACTTCTGGGCCTGTGTGTGGCAGGGAGCCTGTGGTAAAGAAAAGTGACTCACCTCACATGGCAGGCAGGAGGCAGAGAGGAGACAGGAAGGGGCCAGGAACAAAATATAGCCCCAAGGAAAACCCGCAGTGACCTACTTCCTCAGGTAGGCCCCACCTCCTAAAATTCCCAGCACCTCCCAAATTAGCACCACCAACTGGGGACCAAGTATTCAACACATGAGCCTATGGGAAAAGTTCATATTCAAAGCATAACATTGTAATTGTAGTTTTTAAAATAAGATAATTCCTAAAGGGAGCTTAACCCACTGTCTAGAAAATAAGTGTAAGCCCTTAATATTATTATTACATGTATAAGCACAATTACTAATAGTAATATAATTCCTGTTTTTACTTCTGCCACCCTCTTCCCCAAATGCACTTGTTTTCACTTAAAGTTGTTTCATGGAAGGAGATCTTGGGAAAGATTTGTGAAAGCAATGAACCAAAAAATTCTAAAAACTTATAAACTAAGAAGCTAGGAGAATCAGTCTCCCTGAATCCAGGTTTTCCTCCAATGATATAAATTGAGATAATCTGCCTCATAAACTTATGGACAAATGAGAGACATCCAGGGAATTTTATATTCTATAGCCCTTCTGTTGTAAGCATTGGAGAAAGCAAATTTAAATTTCCAGCTTCCTGAGATCCCAAAATCAACTTCCTGGCATCCCCTAAACAAAAAGCACACTTTAAATAATTACAAATCTTCCAAACGTTCTTGATTCAACTTGCAAAGGCCATGAGTTCATTCCAACAAAGAGGCTGATGTAAAAGAAGGACCTTCAACAAAAGTGCTATTTGGGTTGCCTCTGAAAGTATTTAAACTTTCAGAGTTTAGGGGTTCAGGGAAAGTTTTTCTATTTGAGTGGAGTGAAAGGAAAAAAGAGAGGTTGAAAAGCATTTCTGAAGTTTCCAGCAGTAATGGAAAATTCCCACCACAGACGCTTGCTTTCTCCCTACAAAAGGAGTACTCCTGAAGTTCCCTGGGACAGCCCCCAGTAGACAGATTTCAATTATTGCATCCCCTCTTTACTGGTGGAGTCACTGGAGCTTAAAGAAGGGAAGTAAACTCACATATGCATACCTCCTCATAACCTCTATGAACAGGTTCAATTTTTCTAAGACCCATTTAAAATGATCCAAGACTCACTCCTTTGAAAGCCCACTGGACAGCCATTTTGTCTCCAAGAAGCTGCCCAAATGGAAGGGAAGGCAGCTCTCTGTTGCATGTGGCATTTGTTTGAAATAAGCAAACCTCTGAAAAGACTATAGGACAAAAGAAAGTGAGGTACTTTGGGGTGAAGTTGAAACAGAGGTTATGTTTCTGTCCCATCAGAGATTTGCCCTCAGTCATCCAGTAACAGGTTGGAAATCTCACCTGCTCCATATGTGCCTGACATTTTCAGGTCATATAGACACCTGTTGTTTTGTTTGTGTAGATTAGCCTTACATAAACTTGTTCCCTTTCTGAGTGGTATTTCTTGTTTCATTTCTCTTGATTTTCTTTCCTTTCTGCTTTATAATTATTTCCATTCACTCTGTGACACTTCAAGAAGAGAAAACCCTTTAACTAGGGGATGATGCTGGAAATTCCAACCCACAAACACAGACTTTGATCTGTGTGGAAGGACACCTGCATCCCTTCTCAGGCTGGTTATGTCTGAATTGATTTGTCTATCAGCATCTTTTCTGATGAGGCATGTAGCTCTGTAGTAAAGAAACTCACAGCAGGCAGATTAACAATCAGGCTAATTAGCATATCCCTCATCCCACATACTTACCATTGCTTTGTGGTGAGAACATTTAAAATCCACTTTCAGCAATTTTGAAATATGCATTATTGCTTATAATAATTATTGAACAACTCATGACCAAAGTTCCTTCCTCAGATAAAGCTTTGTATTTTGTTATTGCAACAGAATGGTTAGTAACCCCAAGCCAGGTATTAAATTCCTCTAACCTCAATTTCTTTATTTCTCGAGTTCAGTCTATAATGGTGTCCACTTCACAGTGATGCTACACAGATTACATAATTTCATGAAGGCTCAGTAAATCCTAACTCCCACAACAGCACTAGATGTCTGAGAGAAAAAAGATGAAATAGAAATGCTTAATATTTTATGAGAACTTTAATCTCTAAAGAGTATTATGCTTGTGTGACTTTGGATTCTCCAAGATGATATACTTTGGAAAGGATGCAATGCGGACAAGATCTTGTTACCTGAACTGCAGTATCCTACTTACTGACATCAAATACCTATCCATCCTTTGATTCACCCTGTACTCTCTTCTCAATCTCATTAGGACCACCCCATGACCTGTGTGTTGGAGTCCTTATTCCCCGACCTTCCTCTAGACCTTACATATATCAGTTATTCTTTCTCTCCTCTCAACTAGGTCCTTTCCATCAGTATTAAGCCTGTTCTAGGCCTTTCCATATTAAAAATAATCTCCCTAGGTCATATCTCCCCTCTTGCTATTACTCCATCTTTCTTCTTCCCTTTGAAGCCAATCTTGCAACAAATTATGTACTTATTGCTGCCATTTTTTTCATACCTTAATTCACTCCTCAATTCATAGCAATCTGGTTTCTAGACCATTCTACCAAAGAATACTTGCTAAAATCCCTAATGGTCTCCATGTTTTCAAATCCAAAAACCTTTTTTAGTCTTTACCTCATTGACTTCTCACTAGCATTGGACATGGTAGCTTTTGCTGGGACTTCCTTGGCTCTGGGACAATTCATCTCCATTTTCCTTCCATTATCTGGGGTTGCTCTTTTTTTGTTTCCCTTTCTGGCTCTTTCTCCTCTTCCTTCCATTAAATGCTGAAGTTCCCCAAGTTTTAGTCATAGACCCTCTTCTCATTCTGTACAGCCTCTCCAGGCTACCATTCTCAATCACGATATGAGTTTTGTGACACCCACTTACATCTCCAGCACTGATCGCTCCTGTATGTTCCACACTCAGATGCCCAGCTACTAATTTACTACATCTCCACTTGGAAGGCATGCCTCTTTAACTTGTCCAAGAAACAAGTTCTAGCACTCTTGCTCCTCTTTGTTCCCTGTTTCAGTGAGTGGCACCATTATTCATCCAGCATGTATCATCCAGCATGCCTTCCCCTCCCTCACCCACCATACCTAAGTCATCACCAGGGTCTCTCTTTTACTTCCTAAATATCTCTCAAAGCAATCTTAATTCTCCTATTTCCATAATCACCCAAGGGCCTCCTTCCCATTCACTCTGCTTTCCCAATCCCCTTCTTTTCAGCACACCACTCACAATCATGTCATGTCCTTCTTTAAAACTTGTCAGTGAGCAGGGCACAGTTGGCTCACCCTTGTAATCCTAGCTACTCAGTAGATCTCAGTAGGCAGAGATCAGGAGGATTGAGGTTTGAGGCCAACCCTAAGCAAGCAGTTTGGGAGAGCCTATCTCGAAAATACCCAACACAAAAACAGGGCTGGTGGAGTGGTTCAAGTGGTAGAGCACCTGCCTAGCAAGTGTGAAGGACCCTGAGTTCAAACCTCAGTACTGAAAAAAAAATGAAACACTTGTCAGTGACTTCCACTTGATCACAGAGAAAAAAAAATGACCCAAATCCTTTCAATGATGTGACAAAACTGCCTTTCCACAATATCCATTTGCTTCTTCTCCTTCCTCTTCCAACAATCTTAATTATTGAGATGGCAGAGTATCTCAGACACACACAAATGTTTCCTAATCTCCTGTACAGAGAAATGTAAGCAAAAGTTGTTTGAGTAGCTAGTAAAGTCCTTTTATCCTTGACCTTCTGGTTCTTCATGCCTGGAATATGGTTGTGATGACTGGAAATCAAGGCTTTTTTGAGAATGGAAGATAAAACTAGAGATAGTAAGGCAGAATGATGAAAGAAGCCTGGGTTAATGGCTTGGTAGAACCACTATAAAAGCCTTAACTTTCTGAACTTTTGTGTGAGGATCAAAGTCCTTGTATGTTTAAGTTCACTATAGTTGTATTTCTGGCACTGAGTTAAACTTAATTCTAATTGATACACTCAAGACTTGTAAAGCAATAAACAGTCTGGACTCCACACTACATCTCAACCTTCTTCTTGCCCTATTTGCTCCCATGTACTCATCAGTATGGTTGCTCAAATCTCCTTTCAGTTGTCAAACCCACCATGCTGCCTTCCTACACAGGAGTTTTGTATACTCTTCCCTCTGTTGTAGGATGTTCCTTCTCAGCCCCTCACCCCAGCCTAACATAACTCACCTTTACTCATCCTTCAGATCTCAATTGGAGCAGAACTTTCTTTGGAAATCTCCTTGAACTTTTCTCTTTCCCTCCTCACCCCTTCTCCCAACCAATTTAAGAAGGTTCCTCTGTCATTTATTACACATTCATTTGTGGAATTATTTGGTAAGTATCTGTCTCTACTATGAGATTTAAACTTCTTGAAAGCCAGGGTCATGTCTGGTTTTGTTCAACATATTATTCCCAGGCCCTGACACAGTTCTTGGTAAATAGTTGAATGAATAAATGAATAAAGACCTCCAGTCCCTTTTTTCATAACCTATTTTGGCCTCTTCATTCTCTCTTGTCTCAAACACTCCCTTGTCAAAATTCTCAACAGCCTTACTACTGTGACACTTGCACAGCACTTCAGAGCTTCAGAACACCTTCATACAAATAGTGTCAGTTTTAGTCTGTACAACAGCTCTATAAAATATGCAAATAGCAATAAATCTTTTTGAAGCAACATTTTCAACATAAAACCATTCTTACTAATCCCCTTAAGTGGTTACCAGGGTTTGTTACCTCATTCAAATCTTGAGCCTCAATAGTAAATTACAATTTTGAGAATTATCTAATTTACCTGTGGCCATATGAAATATGTATTCATACAAACAACAAAAGCAGATAGGGAAGAAGTCTTAACATCACTACTGCCCTCCCTTCCAAACATTGTTTTCTGTATTCAATTCCATTGTTCTGAATTGTCAAGGAAAGAGTACATACAACATTCTTAAATTCATGCATCTTTTAAAATCACTATATGTTTCCTACTAATTCTTCCATTTTAAAGTAATAGCCAACAAGCAATTATGGGTTCACATTATTTAAAAAAAACATTAAGGGAAAAGTTTTTAAATTGAGAAAATTAATGTTCACTGGGTAAGCATTTTCTGAAAATTAGGAATCAGCTGCCATTATATTAGTGAGAGAACGCCGTGGTTCAGATTGCTAAAAGACATGTTCTAGAGAACAAAACCAGAGAACCAGTGTAGGAGAAACAGAGGTGATTACAAAGAGATCGCTTGGGGGCTATGTCTGTTGAAGTAGGGCGCAGATGAGCCATTAATCACATAAGTGCTTTCAGAGTAGATATCAGAATGGAAATGTAGCTAAGAACGAACATTTCCACTTTCAAGAATTCCTTTAATTATTTTCCACACAGGAATCACAACATCTTATGATGTTCTCAAACGTCAGTCAGAACGTCTGAGCCGCGTGCATCACCAATATTTTTCCCATCAAAAATCTGGTGTTTTGACTAGCCTATGTAGACTAGTATGGATTTAGATTAGGTTTTTTTGAAGAAAAAAAAAATGACACGAGAGGCTGAATTTCTCTATCTGGCAGAAAACCTTCCTAAAACAGAACACACAGAAATTTCAGATAAGATGCAAAAACATCCTTTTAAATGAAAGGCATTTACATATATAAATATGTAAACAAACAAACAAATACAAGGAAATTATCAATTGCCAAAATATGAACAGGGAATTAATACCTATAGTGATAAGCACACAGGCTGACTCCAGGGAAGCTTGCTGGGTAAGGGACTCAGTCATTTAAGGTCTTTTGTTTTAATGACTTTAGGTCCTGCTAAGTGGGGACTTGAAAATGAAATCTTAGGGCTGGTAGAGTGGCTTAAGTAGTAGAGCACCTGATTAGCAGGTGGGAGGCCCTGAATTCAAACCCCAGTACCACCACCAAAAAAAAAAAAAAAAAGAAAGAAATCTTTGCACAAAGCCATGAGCCCCCAAAGGGCTGCAAATCTGCTCATTAGTACAGGGTAACAGTCCAGAAACTTTTTGGTTTCAAGCTAGGCATTGATGGGAGAGAAAAAAATCTCCCCTAAGAATTGTTCTTTCATAGGTTAAAGTTTCAAATTTATACAACTTACATGACTCTGCAAGATGATTTTGGTGGATCTCTCCTCACAGTGATTTGACTGACTGATGCACACAAAAGTCCTTTTGATGGCACATAGTAGAGTTCCAGATGATCAAATCATGTTATAGGCTATAAGTAAAATTTCAAAATTATTAAGACTTGAAAGAATGAAATACTGAGAGGAAAAAACAACTATGAAAATGAACAGGCTGAATAAAAAGTTAATCAAAAGAACGTCTAAAAATGGAAACCTAGTCAACAAAGTTAAAAAAAACTCTAAGGAGTAGTAATACAAGTCAAATGGAGCTGAAAAGACAATGAACAAACTACAATATAGATATGAAGAAATTACTTAGAATGTAGAACAGAGAAATAAAGAGAAGAAAAATACTAAAATGAAGATAAAGAATAGTGTTTATAGAACAAGAAGGTCTAACATACATCTAACAGGAGGTTCAGAAGGACAGAATGAAACAAGACACTTAGACATATCATAATACAAGTGTAGAATACCAAAGGCAAAGATGAAGAGAAACTCTGTCACTGAAAATACCAAGAAATAATAACCAAATTTCACCCCAAAAGGACCACTTACTTTTTTATACAAATAAATTTGCATAAAAATAAACCAGGCCTCCTTATAGATATGGCTAATTCCAGATCTGTCCTGGAAATATTCAAAATAACCTGAAATATCTTGCCAAATATCTTTGATAGTTCCTATCAAAGACTGTGAAGATTATGTGAAAAAGACTTGGAAGCCAACCTTACTAAGTCCCTATTGGTCAAGGAAGGGACAATAATTATAAGAATTATTATATAGTTATTTTCAGAATAGTAACTGAAATGGGTTAAAATGAATATGTAAAATTTATGACTTTGTACTGATACTGCAAAAAATCTCAGTGACCACCTTGGAAGATGCTGGGTATGATGACATACTTTAGCAATGTTATTTTGAAATTTGATAAACAAAAAGAAGCCACCATTTACCCTAATGTGCCTGTACAAAGTGAAACTCAAAGTAAACAAAAGCATTTTCAAAAGTATTCATACAAGTGTTTAGCTAATAACTGGAAAATGAATGATAGAATATCATTTTATATCCTTTAAGGAAATAACAAATCTCAAACGATCGTCAATAGCTACGAATATCACAGAAAGAGTGACAATCAGGCATTAGATACTTCCTCATATAAACACATGGCACCACCTATGGAGGAGTCTTGCAAAACACAAAAAGAAAGGGAACATAAAGGCTCTGAATTAACAAACAATTTTAGAACTATAAATGTAAATTTGTAGGAACTATAAGGGAGAAGGGAAAGTGTTAATACCATGGAGACACAACCAGTAAAATCTAGATTGGAGGAAATCCTATAGAGCAAACCTGATTCTTCAACAAAAGATTTCAAGAAAGAAACCAAAGGAGAATCTACAGATTAATAGAAGAGAAGGAGACCTAGGGACTAATTTCAAGGAATTGATCCAATTTAGTTCCTGGTTGAAAACGTTAAAAACATATATAATGTAACCAGAAAACGTAAACACAAACAGGATATTTAATGACATTAAGACGTAACCTTAGGTGTGGTAATGTATCTGAGTTGTGTTAAATGCATGCGTGCACACAAACACACACAAGGAGTTCTTAAAGTGTCTTGGCTGAGCATAATTGTTGTTTAAGAAACCAAAGCTTTCTAGCAAGGCCAGGACAAGGCAGTGAGAATTGATATGTGAGTATTAGGTAGAGCAAAGTATGATGACCGTGAGAGTAATGACTACTTGTGTTTGAGAGTAGCAATGAAGAGCTGGTCCCTTTGCTGTTTGGAAGCATTACTGTTGGGGGATAATCGTTATGTAGAACAGATCTCTTAAACTTATCAAAATGCATTTCACATGGGCTTCAATAAAATCATGCTTTTAAAATGGTAGAGCATAGTAAGGAAGTGCACCACTAAGTATCTAACCTTCAAATCATGATAAGGAAAGCTATGAAGTTGACAGTAAACAACTGAAACTAAATGAACATTGCCAGGGGAAAAAAGGGAATGCAAGTGTGTTTTAGATACATGTTAAATCAGGTATTCACTTTAGGTCCATTTTATTTCCCACATACTATAAAATGCTAACTTCGAGAAATTAGAATTAATAAACATAGTGCAAAAATATTATGTTATAAATAACATAAAGAAACATATTAGGAGTATCATATATCTGAAAAGTATTCAAGGGCTAGTGGAGTGACTCAAGTGGTAGAGCACCTGCCTAGTAAGTGTGAGTCTCTGAGTTCAAACCCCAGTACTGCCAAAAAAAGAAAACGAAAAGTATTCAAGTAAATAGAAAAAATTGCAGAAATTATGTAATATAAAGGGGGGATTCAAAGTTAGAAAGGTACTGATATTGCCTCTTTAAATTATTGTGAGTTGACACATTGCAGATAAATGTTTAAATTGTTTCTTGATATTTTCTTAAATGCTCATCTTTTTTCCTTTTGGAATTGAAGTGTTTTTATATAATCATCAAAAAGCACAGCCTCATAATAGTTATTATTCAGAAATAAAAATTTCAAAAATCTTTCTTAAAAGACCTGTAATTAATTTATGTGTCAAAGAAGAAACTATAATGGAAATTATGATTATTTTAAATTAAATAATCAATAAACTTAAAAATTCAAAGGTACACTAATACAAGTAAATGCAGTTGAAAGGAACATGAAGTAATCTAAAGAAAAAAGAAGGAACCACATAAAACAAAGACAGCATAAATTATTGGAATTAAAAACAGAAATGTTGACTTTGAGAAAGCAAAACAAGTGACTTCTCTGTTCTCCCTCAAACTCTGAATCTGTTGAGAAACCAACAAAGAGCAACAGATATGAACAAATGATCACCTTCATTAATGATAAATTATGTTGGAAGGTGTGACAAAAAGCAAGAACCAGCAGCAATAGAAATACTCACTGTTCAGCTCCATTTGTGGAACTTAGAACCATCTAGAAGAGAGAAGCAGACCCAGACACCTAGAATTGTAATCTTGCTCTAGTCCAGAGCATAGAAAGAGATCCAATTCCCTGTTCTTAGAATTTTTGATGGTTTACATTAACCCAATCAAGGAATGAAAACCAATGGCTGTCACCCAACAACACATCACAAGTTCATCTTCATGCAGAGGAGTAAGGAATGAGAGAAGTCAGGATTACTTAGGGAAATCTGTTCACATGTAAACCACAGGCATGGAGAACAAGAATTTCTTCCTGTTAAATACAATAAAGGGGAGCAACCAAATCAAAGATTTTAAAGTTTGACAAAATAGACACATTTTAGGCAAAATTAAAAAGGAGAGAGGTAGAACACAATAGAAGTATTAAGATGAAATTCAGACTATAACTAAGACAAATACAGAAACCTTAAAATGACAGAGGTTATCATGAGCAGGGGATCAGGAACCAATGTAAAGATCAGTTAGAGATGAATCAACATGGGTCGTAACACATGGGTATACGAAAGCAATAGTAGGAATCTCTCTGTACAGCTATCCTTAGCTCAACTAGCAAAAACACTTTGTCTTTCTTATTATGCTTATGTCTTTTCTTCAACAAAATCAGTGATAAGGGCTGAGCAGGACCTGCCTGGAACTGACGCGGGGAGAGGGGAAAGGATGAGGAACGGGGGCAGGGGGGAGAAATGACCCAAACAATGTATGCACATGTGAATAAATGAACAAAAAAAAGTGATCATTTTGATAAATAAAAATGGTATTCATGAAAAAAATAAAATAATAAAATAATGTGAACTTTATGCAAATGAACTTTAAAATTTAGATAAAATGGGTAATTCCCAAGAAAATATAATATTTCTTAAGTAATTCAGGAAGTAAAAGAAAACCAAATGGACCTATAGTCTCTGAAAAAGTTGAATCTATAATTATACATCCCATTTCCCCACCAAAAAAAGAAAGAAGAGGAGAGGAGCAGGAAAAAAGGGAGGAAGAGAAGGTGAAGATCTAACCATCATGTCAAAATGATTCCAGTGGGGAGTTCCACCACTATTGGAACAGGTACATCCACTCTTCTACAATCCCAGACAATTTCAATGATGAAAATATTTTCTCAGGGATGATTTAAATTTCTTCTCTGAAAAGAAAGAATTCTGTTTTTCTTTAATTTCTTTAACTTGCTTTGGTCTTTTTACTTTATTTTCATGAACTTTGGAAGGGAAAAGAATAGGCTAGAAAAATATTATTCCCTCATTTAACAGAATGGTCAACATTAAACCTGCTCTGTGTGTGTAGTCAGTACTAGTCTTTAAAAAGGGAAAGTGGGAGAGTAACTATACACCTGCTAGAATGGCTCAAATCCAGAGCACTGACAGCACTAAATGTTGGAGAGGTTGTGGAACAATGGAGACAGTCATTCATTGCTGGAGAGAATGCAAAGTGCAACATTGGAAGACAGGGTTTTTTTGTTGTTTTTTGTTTTATTTATTTACAAAACTAAACATATGATATAGCAATTGCACTCCTTGGTTTTTACCCAAAGGACTTTCAAAACATATCCACACGAAAACCAGCACATAGATATATATATAGCAACTTTATTCATAATTGCCAAAACTTGGAAGCAAACAAGATGTCCTTCAGTAAGTGAATGGATGAGTAAACTATGGTACATTCAGACAATGGAATATTCATTGAGGGTGAGAAGTGATCCATCAGGCTATGAATAGATATGGAGGAAATGTAATTTATGTTTCTAAGTGAAGGAGTAGAAGCAAATCTGAAATGGCTACATACTTTATGTAATAACTAAATGACAATCTGTAAACGGCAAAACTATGGAGACATTAAAAGATCAGTGGTGTGGTTGGGAGAAGGGAAGTGTGAACGGGCAGAAGACAGAGGATTTTTAGCATAGTGAAATTACTCTGAAGATACTATAATGGTGGATACATGTTGTCATACATTTTTTTCAGACACATAGAATATGCAATACTAACTGAACTCTAATGTACCTTGGGTGATAATGATGTTGTATGATAACACATATTTGTGCCAGAGGATGGAAAATAAATTTGGAAAATTTTAATGGGCCTATCCCTGAGGCAAAATTCCCAGGAGTCTACTTGACTGGGCCATATCAAGATTTTCTTTTCAAGGTGAAAAACAAGTTGCTGCATCTGGGCCCTACTACCACTAAGAAATAGGTATATTGACTAGCAGGTGTCTTGAATTCTGGAGGCTATATATTTCTTATTTGGGAGTGCTACTCTAACTCATTTACCAAACAACTCAAAGGCTGTCACTGTCTTTGTGGCTCCCATTTAAGTTGCTCTTCCACATGGCCACGTGACCCAGCACATCCATTGGTGCTTATTGTGTCTGTAACAGATACAGAAGTTGCATGGAGCCTTGGAAAGAAAGGCCATTTTAGGTAAGTCACAGCATATCTTTAAGACTTTGGAGAAGATCTATATCATCTTCTGTAGGTAACTATTCTCCTTTTGAGAAAGAGTTCCTGGCTTACAACTGAGCCCCAGGACAGACTGTACGCTTGATGATAGGCCACTGTGTTGACCCAGGCTGTGCTGCTGACATGCCCTTCTCATCACGTTAGGCTCTTTATACCAAAGATCAAACAAAGGTCTCTGTGCTTACTGGCTGGAGTGATTGACCCTGACCATTAAGGAGAAGCTGGTGCAAGAGGGAGAGTATATGTAGGAGATCCTTCAGGCTGTCTCTTAGTCCCTCTGTGCTCACCCCCGAAATCCAATACTATCAGGATTGCCAGCGGCCAAGACCCTTCTGAATGAAGGGTCTTGCAATATCATGACCATACACACTGTTTGCTGAGGGAGAAAGAAATATGGGATGGATAGTGAAAGAGAGAAATGATAAATTCCAGCTATGGCCACATGACCATTTGTAGAAATGAGAACCGTAGTATCTGCAAGTCTCTTCCTAGCTTTCATATGGGCATATTTATAATATAGTGCATATTAATGAGTACATTTTTATTTTTCCATCTCCAGGTTTCCTACATTCTAACTACTAGTCATTAACCTTAGATCTCAGTGTTTGAGGTAAGTAGAATATAATTCATTCAGAAGAGGGTTAAATATCACCCAATGATAGCCAAAGGTGACATGTGAGCCACCATGTATTCTCTTTTTGCAAGGGGTGGGAGGGGAATTCATTTTTTCATGGAATAAGGTATAGCTTCATCATGTTATATTAAACATTATTTTACCATTGTCTTATTTGGCAATTAAATGTATTTTTAAGAAGAGGAAGTATATAAGAATGCCTGGGAGGGTTGTGGTGGTCTGTGCTGTGTCATATTGATTAAACTAGGAGCTACATTTTTAAGTTCCATTTTAAGTTCATATTGTGTCATATTGATTAAACTAGGAGCTACATTTTTAAGTTCCATTTTTAAGTTCATGTGTGGTTCTAGGTTATAGTTGGCCAGAAGAGGAACTTTATGAAATTTAGGAGACAGAGTGAGTGAGGCAATGAATATTATTCTCTCATGGTTATTTTGTTTTTCAATATGGTGACAATTTCCAGCTGAAATTCCCTCTTCCCCATTGCCTGTTTTCCCACATGCTGACCACCAGCACCACTGGCCCACACCAATTTGCTTGAAGATGACCCCCAAAGGCAATGATAACTTCTGATAAACATCCTGTAAGTGCCTCCTTACCAGTCCCCCTTCAGCAGCTGGCTGTGCTCTGTTGGTGATGCCTTCTTTGACCTCTCTCTGGCCTCCTACACAATCTAAAGTCTATTCTTCCATAACCAATCTTTCATCCCATAATAGTCATAATGACTCTGACTCCAAACTCACTCAACTTAACTCTGATACAGATGAAATGATACATGTCATATGCAATTTCTGGAAGAAATCTATAAATATAAGAGACTCCTTTATTTTTTCCTTCTGTCTACCACCTGGAATTCAGATGTGATGTCTGGAGCTCTGGTACCAGCCCCTGAATCATGAGAAAATAACAAAACAAAAGAGCCAGCTTTGATGGTTGTTGAGCCCATCCAATCAACTGGCTTGCCTCGGCTTTATTTATATGAAGAGAAATAAATTTCTGTTTTGGCTACTCTAGTTTTGGCATGTCTATCAGTCAGAGCCTCTATAACTTCAAATTTTCTATCATTGTAGCCTACACTGGTCTAAACTAAAACAGTACCTGAAGGTTTTCTTTGTTTCTTTTCTCTGCATGGTAGTTCATGAGACTAATATGCCATACTATATTTAACCATTTCTCCACAGATGGGCATTGAAATTTGCTCCAACTTTTTGATATTATAAATAATGATGCAACAAGCATCTTTAGGAATATATCCCTGGCCCTTCCTTGTTTATGGGTCTTTCCCACAACCAATCTGTAAAGTCCTCAAGGAACTTCAGTTTCCCCAACACTGCCTGGAACACATGAATGCTACATGGCTTTAGTCACACCGTTGTCATGCTCAGTCAGGTGCAAGCCCTTCCCAGCTTCCCAACTGCCATTCCTGCTAACCAATACCTCTTACTTTGGAGACCACATCCTATGGTCACTTCAAGCCCTACAAATACATAAATATCTTCAAGATGCAAGCTAATTTGTACCTTCATATCAATTCCATGGTTTTTATTCCCTCATCTATCCATCCACCCATGTATGTATTTCTTCAACAAATATTTATTAGCCATCCCTATGCTGGAATACAAAAATGGAAAAGACCTGACCCCTAAGCCCAAGAAGTCACAGCCGAGTGTGGAGACCCTGAGGGAGGCCACTAGAACACAGAGAGACAAATGCCCTCGCATGATAAGGTCAAGTGTTGTAGGTACATGGAAGGTGCCGCAGCATAGTCTGGGTAAGTGGGATAGAGGCATAGGATTCTTCAAGGGAGTGCTCCTCTAAGTGGTGGAGAAAGTAGGGCTTTTCCAGGACAAGAGAAAAGGAGAGAGTGACTCCTGTGTATGGAGACTGACTCCTCCCATTGCCTGCATCTGGACTTCACTTTTTGACTGATATCTGGTGACTCAGAAATACATGCTGCGAAGTCTCAGTCTCCCACTACCACACCCTGCTGTGTCCTTCAACTTCACTAAGTTTTTTTGTTTGTTTCTTTGCCTTTTGTTTTTATAAGACAGGATCTCACTCTGTAGCTCAGGCTGAACTGGAACTTGCTATGTAACCCAAACTGGCCTTGAACTCATGATCCTCCTGCCTCTGCATCCCAAGTGCTAGGATTACAGGCATGCACTATCATCCCCTGTCCTTATTATGTTATTTATTCTTTCTCACTGACCTATCTCTCTTTCTAAGCGAGGACCTCAGTTTCCTCATTAGAGCATATATTCATTTCCCAGGGCTGCTATAATAAAATATCATAAATCTTGTGGCTTAAACAACAGAAATATTTTGCCTCACAGTTTTCGAGGCCGGAAATCTGGGATCGGTGTTGGAGGGGTTGGTTCCCTCTGAGGGCTGTGAGAGCGCTCTCCCTGTGTCTCCACATTGTCTTCCCTCTATGCATGTCTGTCTCTGTGTCTACATTTCCTCTTTCTATAAGGACCTAGCCATATGGATTAAGACCCATCCTAATTACTTCATCTTCATTTGATCATCTGTCAAATATCCATTTCCAAATAATCTTTTGGGGGAGATACAATTCAACATGCAGTGGAACCCAAGACCCCAGTTACTATCTAATTGTCCCTTTTATATTATCACTTCCTCTAATGTGACAAACAGCCTCCATCCAAAGTCCTGATGCTCATGCTTGGGATTTTTTTAAACTGCTTTTCCTCGTGAAGGTACCCGTGTTGTTGCTGGCTTATTGCTTAATAAAATTGACTGCCTCCTCTGTGGGCTTTAATTACAGGCAGAGGGATGCAGTTTGAGGTGTCAGTGAGGCCATTTTCATTTAACTTTTTGTAGATTCACACTGTGTGCTTCATTCTCATAAACCATGGAATTAAGTACACGAGCACAGTGGCCTGGGCTCTGCTGCCCGCTGCTGTCTGAATGAACATGTGGAGTAAATAATGACAATGGATCATACTCATGGATGGGGCTGTCTGACGCTGTGTAGGCCCATGCAGTCTGGGCAAGGATGGCTGCTGTGGGCTGCTTGAGAGACAGTTCCTTTGACCAGCTGCCCAAAAAATTAAGCCTGAGAGTACAAGCAAGCTGTTCACAGAGCAACAGGCTATGAGTGCTGCAAAGGATGTTAGAGAACCTGTTCTAAAGACTCTTAACTTTGGTGCATGTTGAGTTTCCAGGGATTGCCAGCAACTTGTATTACCCCATCTGTGTTCTCTTGCCCCTCACAGAGGTTACCTTAAGCTTCACTGAGCAATTCCTGTCTATCTGGAAGCCTTCTCAAACACCTGTGTCTTCTACCTGAGGGTGTCCTGTGGCTGCAGCATGTGCTTCACCAATGGCAGAACAAGTTAAGATAGCACCACAACTTTCCACCAATAATGGCAGGACTTGGCTCTTCAGGTCTCAGTGGGGCAATTCTGAGATACACTCTGAACATACTCTCATAAGGGCCCAAAGAAACTGAGCCTCCATTGTCTGCAGTGATACCTACAAAGGCACTCTTTATTGGGTCTCCTCCCTTCCCTGTATTACTTCCTTATCTTGTTCTCTGGAATTGCCTTCCAAATTATCTACTTGCACTCCAATCCTTATTTTGGCATGTGCTTTTGAGGGAACACAAATCAAATCAGGGTTAATAAAGCCCTGAGACTATGCATGAAAGTATATGGTCCTGTACAGTTTTTTTTCTGGGAGAGAATATGGAGCTTTTATCAGATCCTCAAAAGTTTTCACCCCCATCTCAAAAGGGTAAGAACCCCTGCTCATTATTTCACAGAGGAGAGCAGATATTTCTTTCATTACTAATCTGATCACTGCCAGTCTGGGAAACTAAAAGGAATAAAGTTGACATTTGAACTTGTTGACAGATGGGCATGGTGGGAGCCAGGACAGCAGAGATAGAAGCACCCATGGGGGAGGACAGAACAGAAAGGCATTTACATATAGCTCTCAAGTACCATGTACAAGGCTAGTCACAGGCAAGGCTAAGCTGATATGTGTTTGTGTGTATTGTGTGTTGTATATTATGTCAGAAGTAGGAGGATCAATCACAAAAAGACAGATATGGCATGATTCCACTTATACGAGGTGCCTAGAGTAGTCAAATTCAGAGAGACAGAAGTGAAACAAATGTTGCCAGGTGCTGGGGTGGGGGGAAGAGGAAGTTGGTTTTCACTGAGTTTAGAATTTTAGTTTTCCAAGATGAAAACTATTCCAGAGATGGCTTTGATGGTTGCACAATAGTATGAATGTACCTAATGTCAGTGAACTATAAAATGGTCAGATTTTATGTGTATCTTACCACATTTGTTTTTAAGAAGTTTGTATAAACCACTGATCTCAATTGATACACACACTGTTTTTTTCAGGAACTGGCACTCACAGTGTGTAATGGAAAAGGAGGTGAGAGGGTGGGCTTAATCTCCAGTTGGAGGAGTGACTTCTAGCAAATGCTGTCATGTCTTTGTGCCTGAGTTTCTCTTGGGTGAAGAAGAATCATCACTGCTATGAGGACTTCCAGGCACAGAGGCCTAGAGAAAGGCCCCCATAAGGAAGAGGTGGCTGTTGGCTGAAAACACTGCTCCTGCAGAAACCTCAGGAAGCCCTGAGAGAAAAGAGAGAAAATCTGTGTGTGAAGAGTTGGACGTCAGCACCAAGAAGCAGAAAACAATCAAAACTGGAGACTGGAAATAGCTAGGAAAGAAATGAAGATGCGGAACAACCGGAAGTGGTTAGTACTGGCAAAAATGTGTTAGGGCAACAGCTTTCTAAGACTAAGTCCATGAACCCATAACACCTTGGGGGTCAGCGGGCAAATTCATGGGGATCCTCAATTCTTAGGAAGAATACTTTAACATTATTTTTTTTCTGACGGTGAACATCCAAAAATGATTTAAGAATATGGCATTTATGGATATGTGAGCACAAAGCCATCTCCCCAAGGTGTTTTGACTTGTACTGACTTCGAGCATCTGGCCACTGTTAGATGAGGGTGTCCTGATGTCAAACTGTCAAAGTAGTGCTGTGTCTGCCTCTGTTCTCATGGCAAAGTCCTGTTGTAATAATGTGCCACTGAAAAGCCTTTCTCTAGAGCAAAAGTTTAGTCTCCCATGTCAATATTTAGTTTTGCCACCACAGATATGCAGGGGTTTTCACTAACCTGCCACTTTGATGGCTGCAGTGGATGTAAAATATAAGGAGAACCACCACAGGACATGAGGTTCCTCAGTATGAGTGAAAGTCTCACAGAGTTTAAAGACCTGAGTAGAAGTCAAAGAATGAGGGCTTGGAATGGCGCAGTTGGTAGGACAGCTACTCCACAAGCATGAAGCCCTGTGTTCAAACCTCAATACTGCCAAAAAAAAAAGAAAGAAAGAAAGAAAAAGAAAAAGCATGGACGTCAAAGAATGATATAAAGAAAATTTGCTTCAACTTTTTCTAATCATTTTTTATTTTTATTTTTAGTACTGGGGATTGAACCCACAGCCTTGCACTTGCTGGGCAAGTGCTCTATCACTTGATCAACACCCTTAGCCACTTTGCTTGTATTTTGCTTTTGAGACAGGGGCTCACTAACTGCCTGGGCTGGCCTCAAATTCATACTCCTCTTGCTTCTACCTCTTGAGTAGCTGGGATTACAGGCATGAACCACTACACCTGGCATTAACTCTTTAATAAAGCTAGCAATTCACTTCTGATATCTGCAAAATGAAAACCAAAATACTAGATATTATTTTCTTATACTGATGCCACCAGTAACCAAATTAGAAAAACATATCTGTACAGACTCTGACAATTTGGTAGAAGTAAAGTGAATACAACTTTTCAGAGTTTATGCAACATTAATATAGCTTTTCAATTTTGCTTAAACCTGAATTTTGTTCATACTTGAATGCGCAAGCAAAACCTTATTGTTACTAATAGTTTTGTACAAAATATTTTGTAAGTACACATGACCCATACTGATCAAAATAAAATAATATGACCAGGATAAATATAGTTGTGGGCTGTCATTTTCTTTTTATTACTAAACCCGACATCAACAATTTAGTTTCAGCCAAACAATAATTTATAACAATAGTTGAATATTACAAAATTGATTAGCTTTCTTGTTTGGATTTTAATTTAAAACCAACTCCCCAAATATACTTTCTTAGTATTTAAGAGATATGAACACAATGAGAATATACTTTGGTTTACTTGCACGTAAATAGTGCTAAAATAGAAGTGCCTAAGTGATCCCTAGGGGGCCTATGAGAATTTGCTTTTTCTTTGGTGTCTGACCGCCACAACGGAATGAAACTAGAACTCAACAACAAAAGAAACAGCAGAAAATCTCAAACATCTGGAGACTGAACAACACATTGCTCCATGATCAGTGGGTCATCAAAGACATAAGGGGGGAAAATCAAAAAGTTCCTGGCATTCAATGAAAATGAAAGCACAGCCTACCAGAACCTATGGGACACAGCAAAGGCAGTGCTAAGGGAAAGTTTATAGCCATCAGTGCATATATTAAAAACACAAAAAGATCTCAAATAAATTACCTAATGCTGCATCTCAAACTCCTAGAAAAACAAGAACCTAAACCCAAAACTACAAGAAGAGAAATAATAAAAACGAGGGTTGAAATCAACAAAATAAAGACAAAAAAAAAACAAACAACCAAACAAAAAATCAATGAAACAAAAAGCAGATTCTTTGAAAAGATAAGTAAGATTGATAAATCCCTAGCAAATCAAGGAGAGGAATACTATCCAAGAGACTCAGAGGAAGGCAATAGCAATGTAGTCTGGGTTATCAGTGTTGGGAACTTGTTCTCCACCAGACCCTCCTGTTTCCTTAGGCTTTGTGGGCAGAGACAATGATTGCATTTCTTCTGGGCTATCTTTTCAGGGATCTTTGTACAGGGGATAGTATTAAAAGATAGGGACAATGGCTCCCTAGAAAGTCAAGGGCAGGTTTGCTTACGCATTGGAAGAAAAAAACAGCAAAAGGAGGCATGCTACTGTCCACTGTAAAAGATTTAGCTTCCCTACGCTCTATGTTCCTCCCCTGTAATGCAGTCTACTGCATGTGTTGGCTCATCTTGGCATTGCCCTGTGGGCATCAGGGTCAAGAGAACTAGCACAAAATTGTGGATGCCTTGTTTACAATAGCTGTTGTGTGTGGAAAACTGTTACCTGTCTCTGACCAAGGAGTTTCATCTCTGCTCTCAGCATCCATGAAACTATGGCTGGCTAAGTTGTTGGCTTGAAAGTAAAAGATCAGAATTCTCTTAGTTCTCGACAATCAGGTTGGTTCCTTGACGATTCATGCTATCACCTGGGTATCACTTAGGGTACCATTTAGTGAGGTGGATGCAAATCAGTGGGAAAGAGCATTCCAGCTGGATGAATGTCATAAACAAAGACTCGGAGATGGCAGGGGGCTGTGGTCTATGATGGGGTGGAGAGTAGACTAGTTTAACTAAAAAAGAGAGTTTGGGACTGGATGTGTGGCTAAAGTCATAGAATCTGTCTAGCAAGTGTGAGGCCCTGAATTCAAACTCCAGTACCACTCAAATAAATAAATAAAATAATATAGAGGGTTTAGGTTGAGAAATATCAAAAACTTGATTAGAAAATTAATTTGGGTCTTAATTGTCATATGTTTAAAGGATAGGCTAAAAGAAGAGGGAGAGAATGCGCTCAGGCTGCACAGTGCCATATCTGCTAGCTATACCATGGGAGGAAGTAAAAGAGCAACTGGTGAGCACTCGGCAGTCTTAGAACAGAGGGTTGCAGGAATTGCAGAAGCTTGCTTTGAGGAAACGGTGCTGTGTGTCTTGATGGTCTGTGAGGTAAGACAACTCTGCTGTGGAGGGGCTACTAAGGAAGCTTGAAGTTGGGACCTGAAGATTACCTGTGAAGAGGCTAGGTTTGAAAACTGAGGTGTGAAAGTCACTTACTGTGCAGGAGATTCATCATCATCATCCTCTTCAATTGTCGAAAGTGTGGTGGCTTTGTGTAGGGACTGCCTGGTGCAGCTGAGCAGGAATTGGAAGAGGTAGATGTGGCACCTGTCCAGGCACTCTGTCTTCTCAGGACACTCAGAGGTCTGTTGCCATCAATTACTTTATTTCCCAAGAACACGAAGACAAAGTTCACAACCTTTTCCTTTTGGCCCCTTAACTCCAATCATTTCTCCATTTGCTGTGGTTGACTTTTCTTCTTTCTCTGTGGTAGACATCATGGTATCATGGGGAAAGTGCTACAGTTGGAGCTAGACAGACTGAGTTTGAAATTACAACTCCATAACTCAGTAGCTCAGTCACCTTGTGTAAAATAATAGTAAATCATTTAACCTGGGATCTACTTCTAAGCTGTAAAATGGAAATAACAATGACTTTATCAGAAGGTTATAATGAAACAGCCATGAAAAACCTGTAAAAAGTATTGGCTCTCCGCCCTCAACTACTCCATTCTTTTCCTTCCTGGGTTAATTTTAGGCCATGGGCATAAACTCCCTGATGTGTTCCTATTGAGTATTGAGGGTATATGTCCTGCCCGGGAAATCTGAGAAGACTCATGACCACTTCAACCAAGAGGGGAAGGTGAAAAAACTCACTCTGTGACTTTTAAGGCTAGATCATAAAGATGATGCAACCCTTCCCTGACTTTCTGGAGCCCTTGCTCTGAGACCCTGGGCTGCCATGTAAGAAGTCTGACCACCCTGAAGCCGGAAAGCTGCAGCTGAGCCCAGCCCACAACCACTCCCACTGAGGCACCAGGCATGTAGTAAAGCTAACTGAAATCCTTAAAACCAGCCCATCAACCCAGTGAATACCACCAAGGGATCTCCACTGACACTAAACAAAACCAAAGGATCACGTAGCCAGGTCTGGTTTCAATATCCACCCCCCAAAAACATGAGATACCATAAAATGATTGTTTCAAGCCATTAAGTTAGGAGGAAGTTTATAACCCAGCAAGAGTCAACTAAAACATCCCCTTTCATTCCAATCCCTCTTGTCCCACCTCCCCCTTTCCTGCCTCAATACTTGAAACAACCAGTCCTGAGTGTACTCTGGTTTGAATCCTGTCCTTACTCCTATCTTATTAAGTAAATGTTACATCAGAGAAATTCATTTTGTTTCCCTGTGCCTCCTTCCTTCTTCCTCTTTTTCCTTCTTTCCTTCAGTAAGACTTTCCTGAGTGTCTTCACTATGTCAGATGCTAAATTGAGCATGACCCTTTTCTTCTAGGTCAGGTTCCGCAAACTTATTTAAAAGGTCTGAAAGTACATAGCTAAGTGTACATACAAAACCCAACCCTGCTGTTGAGGCATGAAAGTAGCCATAGATGTTATATATATATATATTATATATGTATTATATATATTATATATATATATATAATATATATTATATATATATATCCCAGCTATATTCCAATAAATATTAATTCATCCAAATGAATTTTGTATTCATTTAGAAAGTAGGCAGTAGCTTATACTTGGTCCACAGGCTATAGTTTGCTGGCCTCTGCTCTAGGTGTTTATATATTAGGGGGTTTTTTTGTTGCTGTGAGAAAATACTTGACACAAGCAACTTAAAGGAGGGATTTATTTTGGCTCATGGTTTCAGAGGTTTCAGCCCATGGTTGGCTGGCTCTGTGTTTCTGGGCCTTGTGGTAAGGCAGAGCACCACAGCAGAAGGCCCCACCTCCTATTTTCACCACCTCCCAATAATGACTTCCTGTTATGAATCCATGAAGCGATTAGTCTATTCATTAGGTCAGAGCCCTCTGGATCCTATCACTTCTGAAAAGCCCATCTGGCAACCAAGCCCCCCAGTACATGAGGCTGTAGGGGTACATTTCATATTCAAACCGTAACAGCACTTGACTGGGAACATGTTTACCTCCGCTGATGTCTTCTCAGTCAATGTGTAACACACACCAGCACTATCTTGCAGCCACTAGCCTCCAGCCACCCCAACTCAAAGAAGACCTGATATTTAAACTCAGCCTTGGCCAACAGAGGAATGGACATTCAAACTCAGAGGTGCAGGTACAAATGCATGCAGCCTCAAAGCACAAACATGATGTCAAAGGGGTTAATCGCGTTAGAGAAGAGGATGGTTCCAGAAGAAAAGTGAGGGATAAGTCAGAAATGCTAGAGAAGCTCATTTTCTAAAATTGAAAGAGTCCTTATTCCACTCACTCCTTTTGCCCTCTAAGGACTGTGAGGACAATTCAAATAAGGCAAAAATGACTATGAGTTCCATAAATTCCTGCCAGGCATTTTAAGGTTATCATCTTTCCTTTTTGAAGAAATAGTTCGTTAAAGTAGATGTCTTCAGCAAGCCTCAGCAAATATAAGAAAATAGAAATAATACCATGCATACTATCTGACCACAATGCAGTAAAAGTAGAACTCAACAACAAAAGTAAAGACAAAAAACATGCAAACAGCTGGAAACTAAATAACTCATTACTTAATGAAGAATGGATCATCAATGCAATAAAAGAGGAAATTAAAAAGTTCCTAGAAGTCAATGAAAATGAAAACACAACCTACCGGAACCTATGGGACACAGCTAAGGCAGTCTTGAGAGGAAAGTTTATAGCCATGAGTGCATATATTAAAAAGATTGAAAGATCCCAAATCAATGACCTAATGATACATCTCAAACTCCTAGAAAAACAAGAACAAGCAAATCCCAAAACAAATAGAAGGAGAGAAATAATAAAAATAAGAGCTGAAATCAACGAAATAGAAACCAAAAAAACCATACAAAGAATTAATGAAACAAAAAGTTGGTTCTTTGAAAAAATAAACAAGATCGATAGACCCCTGGCAAACCTGACTAAAATGAGGAGAGAAAAAACCCAAATTAGTAGAATCAGGAATGCAAAAGGGGAGATAACAACAAACACCATGGAAGTCCAGGAAATCATCAGAGACTACTTTGAGAACCTATATTCAAATAAATTTGAAAATCTAAAAGAAATGGACAGATTTCTAGATACATATGATCATCCAAAACTGAACCAAGAGGAAATTAATCACCTGAATAGACCTATAACACAAAATGAAATTGAAGCAGCAATCAAGAGTCTCCCCAAAAAGAAAAGTCCAGGACCTGATGGATTCTCTGCTGAATTCTATCAGACCTTTAAAGAAGAACTGATACCAACCCTCCTTAAACTGTTCCATGAAATAGAAAGGGAAGGAAAACTGCCAAACACATTTTATGAAGCCACTATTACACTTATCCCAAAACCAGGCAAAGACACCTCCAAAAAGGAGAACTATAGGCCAATCTCCTTAATGAACATTGATGCAAAAATCCTCAACAAAATAATGGCAAATCGAATTCAGCAACACATCAAAAAGATTATTCACCACGACCAGGTAGGCTTCATCCCAGGGATGCAGGGGTGGTTCAACATATGAAAATCAATAAACGTAATAAACCACATTAACAGAAGCAAAGACAAAAACCACTTGATCATCTCAATAGATGCAGAAAAAGCCTTTGATAAGATCCAACATCATTTCATGATAAAAGCTCTAAGAAAACTAGGAATAGAAGGAAAGTTCCTCAACATTATAAAAGCTATATATGACAAACCTACAGCCAGCATTATACTTAATGGAGAAAAATTAAAACCATTCCCTCTAAAATCAGGAACCAGACAAGGATGCCCACTATCTCCACTCCTATTCAACATAGTACTGGAATTCCTAGCCAGAGCAATTAGGCAAGAAGAAGGAATAAAAGGAATACAAATAGGTAAAGAAACTGTCAAAATATCCCTATTTGCAGACGACATGATCCTATACCTTAAAGACCCAAAAAACTCTACTCAGAAGCTTCTAGACATCATCAATAGCTATAGCAAGGTAGCAGGATATAAAATCAACATAGAAAAATCATTAGCATTTCTATACACTAACAATGAGCAAACGGAAAAAGAATGTATAAAAACAATTCCATTTACAATAGCTTCAAAAAAAATCAAATACCTAGGTGTAAACCTAACAAAAGATGTGAAAGACCTCTACAAGGAAAACTATACACTTCTGAAGAAAGAGATTGAGGAAGACTATAGAAAGTGGAGAGATCTCCCATGCTCATGGATTGGTAGAATCAACATAGTAAAAATGTCGATACTCCCAAAAGTAATCTACATGTTTAATGCAATTCCCATCAAAATTCCAATGACATTCATCAAAGAGATTGAAAAATCTACTGTTAAATTTATATGGAAACACAAGAGGCCACGAATAGCCAAGGCAATACTCAGTCAAAAGAACAATGCAGGAGGTATCACAATACCTGACTTCAAACTATATTACAAAGCAATAATAATAAAAACAGCATGGTACTGGCACAAAAACAGACATGAAGACCAGTGGAACAGAATAGAGGATCCAGATATGAAGCCACACAACTATAAGCAACTTATCTTTGACAAAGGAGCTAAAAATATACGATGGAGAAATAGCAGCCTCTTCAACAAAAACTGCTGGGAAAACTGGTTAGCAGTCTGCAAAAAACTGAAACTAGATCCATGTATATCACCCTATACCAAGATTAACTCAAAATGGATCAAGGATCTTAATATCAGACCCCAAACTCTTAAGTTGATACAAGAAAGAGTAGGAAATACTCTGGAGTTAGTAGGTATAGGTAAGAACTTTCTCAATGAAACCCCAGCAGCACAGCAACTAAGAGATAGCATAGATAAATGGGACCTCATAAAACTAAAAAGCTTCTGTTCATCAAAAGAAATGTTCTCTAAACTGAAGAGAACACCCACAGAGTGGGAGAAAATATTTGCCAATTATACATCAGACAAAGGACTGATAACCAGAATATACAGGGAACTTAAAAAACTAAATTCTCCCAAAACTAATAAACCAATAAAGAAATGGGCATGTGAACTAAACAGAACTTTCTCAAAAGAAGAAATTCAAATGGCCAGAAAACACATGAAAAAATGCTCACCATCTCTAGCAATAAAGGAAATGCAAATTAAAACCACACTAAGATTCCACCTCACCCCTGTTAGAATAGCCATCATCAGCAACACCACCAACAACAGGTGTTGGCGAGGATGCGGGGAAAAAGGAACCCTCTTACACTGTTGGTGGGAATGTAGACTAGTACAACCACTCTGGAAAAAAATTTGGAGGCTACTTAAAAAGCTGGACATCGATCTACCATCTGATCCAGCAATACCACTCTTGGGGATATACCCAAAAGACTGTTACTCCAGAGGCACCTGCACATCCATGTTTATTGCGGCACTATTCACAATAGCCAAGTTATGGAAACAGCCAAGATGTCCCAGCACTGACGAATGGATTAAGAAAATGTGGTATCTATACACAATGGAATTTTATGCAGCCATGAAGAAGAACGAAATGTTATCATTCGCTGGTAAATGGATGGAATTGGAGAACATCATTCTGAGTGAGGTTAGCCTGGCTCAAAAGACCAAAAATCGTATGTTCTCCCTCATATGTGGACATTAGATCAAGGGCAAACACAACAAGGGGATTGGACTATGAGCACATGATAAAAGCGAGAGCACACAAGGGAGGGGTGAGGATAGGTAAGACACCTAAAAAACTAGCTAGCATTTGTTGCCCTTAATGCAGAGAAACTAAAGCAGATACCTTAAAGCAACTGAGGCCAATAGGAAAAGGGGACCAGGAACTAGAGAAAAGGTTAGATTAAAAAGAATTAACCTAGAAGGTAACACCCATGCACAGGAAATCAATGTGAGTCAATGCCCTGTATAGCTATCCTTATCTCAACCAGCAAAACCCCTTGTTCCTTCCTATTATTGCTTATACTCTCTCTACAACAAAATTAGAGATAAGGGCAAAATAGTTTCTGCTGGGTATTGAGGGGGGGAGCGGGAGGGGGTGGAGTGGGTGGTAAGGGAGGGGGTGGGGGCAGGGGGGAGAAATAAACCAAGCCTTGTATGCACATATGAATAATAAAAGAAAAATGAAAAAAATAAATAAATAAAGTAGATGTCTTCAGAACACAGTATAAAACTCACCCTGTAACATAGCTGGCATTCATGGGAGGGAACCAGAATAGCATGTAATGTTCTGACAGCTCTTCCAGCAGTGAGACTAAATACACACAGACTATTCCAAATTTGTATCTGCTACAAACATGAACAATGACACAGTATCATTTTTCTATGAGGTTCGTCTGGATAAACTATATGCAAAAAGGATATATTCTATCACTTGATTTTGCTAACTTTAACATCATACCTTTAAGACCAAAAAAACCCACTCTGGATTCGCTTTTATTTTTCTTTACTTGGTAGCACCATTGCGGTGCACACCTGCAATCCCAGCTCTCAGGAGGCAGAGGCAGGAGGATTGAGAATTTGAGGCCACCCTGGGATAGATAGCAAATTTGAAGCCAGCCTGGACCATAGGTTGAGATCCTGCTTCAGGGAAAAAAAAAAAAAGTCTTGGACTCAGGTTTCCTCTTCGCCTTTTCCATTCACACCGCCTCTGACATAAGTCCTGACCAATGGTTCAATGAGGGAGGTGGTAAAGGCTGAGCTGCTGTAACAAAAAGACTCCCAGAGTGTAGGGCTATAAATAAATAAACATGAGCATGTGTTTCTCTCAAGTAACAGCCCAGAGGAAGTGGTCTATCCTTACCTGACACCATTAACATGGGGTTTCTTTCTTTGACTGCTCCCAGGTAATGCCTTTTTTTTTTTTTTTGTCAGAAGAAAGAAGAAGAGTTTAAAAAAGAAAGCACACAGTCTTAGAAAAGAGAAAACCCAGCAATTAGTCACATTATTTCTGCTTACATCCTACTGACAAAAACTCATCATATACCCCACCTGGCTTCTAAAGAGGCTTAGAAATAGCCTCAAGTTGGGTAGGCAGGCATTTCTAAAACTGAAAGCAAGGGTGGGTGTAGCCATTAGTGACGGAGAATGAATTCTATGAAACAATTAGTGGGCTCTGTCACAGCACAACTTTTAGCTAAAGCCCAGAGAGTGATCCCGATTTGTTGGGACCTGAAGGCCATGCAACTCTCAGGGCCCTCTTCAAGATAAAGGATACAAACTAATCCAGGTAGCACCAGTGGCTCACACATGTTATCCCAGCTATCTGGAAGGCTGAGATTGGAAGGATCAGGGCTCTAAGCCAACCCAGGCAAAAAGTTTGTGAGACCCCATCTCAATAGAAAAAAGCTGGGTATGGCAACATGCACTTCCAGTGATGGTAGGAAGTGTAAAACTAGAGGATTGTGGTCTAGGCCAGTGTAGGCAAAAAGCAAGACCCTGTCTTCAAAATAACCAGAGCAAAAGGGCTGGTGGAGTGGCTCAAATGGTAGAATCCCTGCCTAGCAGGTGTGAAGCCCTGAGTCCAAACCCCAGTATGGCCAAAAAATATATAAATAAATACAAACTAATAACCAAAAAATTATGGCTTCATGGCTATTAAAGAGACTCTTGCTAGTGGGAGGCTGGAATGATTAATTTTCATTGTCTTCGTGGTCATTGCACCTCTGTTCAGGTTCACCAATCAAATCCTAATCTCAAATTCTCTCTGCTCCTGCAAAGGACAGTTTAGACCATTTTTACAGGATGAATGCCTGTAACTTTTCAAGGTCAGTACCAAATGTAGTGGATTTTTTTTTTTTTTTGCTAAATAATAATAAAAAAAAATAACAAGTCTCGAATTTCCTCTTCCTGATGTTTTTGCTTTAATTCCTTACCATGTAATGCAGTTCACCCATGGGCTGTTCCAGGCAAGGGTCAAGAAAAAAAAGATGCTCTCTGTCACTGATGGTGTAACTAGATTATGGTCATAACACCTGCCGTGTGATTTCATCTTGGGTACAGCCTGTTACCCAGCCCTTTATTGGTGGAGAGACCCCCTTATTTATGAGCAATTGTTCTGTACAGATACCATAAGGAGCCCATTTGGCAGCTGTTCAGGGAGATTCTTGCTGTGTCTTCATTTTCATATCAGTGCTCACACCATAGGAGAAGAGCAGACTGAGGACTATGTCATTATCCTGCTTGCAGTCAATCAAGACCAGGCTAATTAGGTTTTCCAGGTGCTTAGATACTGAGGGACTGCATATTACATAAATACATAGCTAAACATTCCTGTCTATAAGGACCAAAGAATTGTGGCAGAAGGCAGCAAAATGAGACCATAGAAAAGGCTTCATTCAGTTTTCTGGCTTGCACTTTCTCTCTCTTTTCAGAAACATCCCTCAACTACATCCTTCAACTACAGTTAACTCCCTGACTTCATACCCAAGATTTAACAGTAAGATTTTGTTCTTCACTCATTAAAGCTATAAGCCTACTTTTGTCTATGAGAAGCGATTTGTCTGATGGGGATCATAGGTTCACCTATAGGCAGTCCTGCTCTTCAACGGCTTCTGCATAACTCTAAAAGGTTAACACCAGGGTCTGTGTATGAGTATTAGGACTTCACAACTTCTTTCTCTGTGAAGAAGGGAACATGGGCACTTTGCCAGCATATCCTCTATTCCCTTGTGATATTCTTCGGATCCATCCTTAGTCCTTTCTTCTTCCTCATTCTTCTAACATTTGTATGTTGACGATTTTTCATGCTTGGTCTCCAACTCAAAATTCTTTCTTCTCCCTGGACTTGGAATTAATTCTATGGACTCTCTCCAGTAGCACACTAGTACTAACATTTCAATCATGTCCAAACATCAACTCATTTCCCCACCTCTTTGCCCTCCTCCCAGCTTCTCATGTCTCTGTGAATGGCCAGTCAGGGAGCCATACTTGACTCTTCCCTCTCATTAATGTCACTCTCCTGTCATGTCACAGAGTCACTAGGTTGTGCTGATCCTACCCTTCTCATTGTCAGGGCAAGTCAGTTACATCACTGCCTTGTCCCCAACCCTTCACAGTTCCCCACAACTTTTAGGATAGATCCAAAGGTCCTCAGCATGGCACACAGGCTTTTATCTCCCGTCTCTTATTTACCCATTAGGTAAAATTGAGTTACATGACAGCTCAGAAAAGTCCCTGGTCCCTTTATTTTCTGCAATCATCAGTGCCCTGCCCTCCTTTGTCTGGAGGTTTCACTACCCTGAGAATGCTTTCTCTCAGCCACCATACTGGGTTTAGGTCTTTTCTGTCTGCTATCATACTCCACTGTCTTCCTGCCACACAGCAGGAGTACCTATCTGAATTCCCCACACTTCATCCTAAACCCTTGAATGGATTTGTTCTCATCAGAAATAGACACTGTACTTTATTCTTTGTGTTTCCTGTATCTTGGCATGACACCGACTCACAGTAGAAATTCAAGAAATGTCTGTTAAATGAGTAAATTTTGTAGAAAAGAATCATGTATTAGGCGGATGATTAGACTCAATGGCTAGACATTTCTAGAAATCATGCTATAAAATTCACTGGGTAGATTTGATTCTCTTTATGCTATTAAATGTCTTTTTCTTTTAAACAGTAAGTATTCAGTGAGCACCGACTGTGTGTCAGAAATCTCACAGTGCACCAAGGATGTCTAGGATGTTAAACTGTCTATAACACTCTCCCTACCTTAAAGAGTTACAGTCTAGGTTAAAAGACATGAATAATAAATAATGTTATAATGAGATCATTGCTATTAATCTAATATAGGAAACATGAGAAGCCAAAGGAAGGAATGCCTTCCTTTTCAGAGAAGGAAATAAGGAAGAGGTAATATTTGGGTCTTAAAGACTGGGCTGGTGTTTGCTAGCATGACAGAGGGTTGGGGGAAGAGCCTTCCTTAGATTTGGAATTTGATTAGGGTCTAGGACATGGGAGGTCGAGAATTCCATGGATTATTCCAATAAGCTTGACCTTTGCCTTATAAGGAGATGAGGAAATCAGAAATCTTGAATGGTTTTGAACAAATTTAATACCATCAGTATTATTAAGGAAACTTGTGGATGACTATGTGGAAGGTTTTAGGTGAAAAAAAAAAAAAGAGGAAGAAGCAGGACCATTGAGGAAACAATTGCAGTGTTCCAAGCTAGAGATTACGTAGGCAGTGTGCTCTGGTGTCATGATGTGGACTTGCATTCAAATCCCAGCTGTGTTGGTTACTAGCTTGGGCAAATGGGATTTATAATAATAAACTGATGAGATTAGTTGGGCAGGATTAAGCAAATATTTATACAATGTGTTTAGAACAGTGCCCACCTTAAAGTAAAAGTATTTTCTTTTTCATTCTGTGAGGATTTGAACCAAATAAGAGAATGTAGAACAGAAGAGACAGGCCCAATAAATATTTCTCAAGTAAAATTAAAAGCATTTTAGGATGAGCATGATAGGATGGGGGGCGGAATATAAAGAAGATAGTAAGTCAAGGATGATCCCCGGTTTTCTGGCTTGAGCAACTAAGTGAGTGATGGTACTTTCCACAGAAGGAAGGGCAGGATTTTTTAAAGGTCAGAGGTTGTTAGTAAGTTTGCTTTAGTAAGTGTTGAATTTGAGTTGTTTGAAGCACATTCAAGAGCACTTATTCACTAGGATGTTGGGAATACAAATTGTGGCTCTAAGGAGAGATCCTCAGGCAGAAGATGGAGATTTGAGTCCATCTGCGTCCAGGTGGAGATGGAAGGTGAGAAAGTGTGTGGCCATCTGGCTTAAGGAGAAAGCACAGACTGAGAAGGTGACTGAGGACAGAGTTCTGGGGGAACACTGACAAAAAGGCAGTAGCTAGAGGAAAAGACCCCAGAGGAGATAGAGCAAGACAAAATAGAGGAATAAGAAGAGAATCACAGCACAATAAATTAAAGGATGGATAAAGTCATCTGTTGCTTAGCAATGGCATGAACAGCAGGTACCTGATAATACACTGTACCAGTGCAGTAGCTCCAAATTTCAAATTTTACAAAAATGCTGGTTTGTCTGTAACCTGTTTTGTTGAATCTAGTTCAAATCATTCAGGCTGCTAATGTATACCAATTTGCATGGATAGTTTGTATTCCAAGAACCAAAGCAAATGTATGATGCTGTAGCTACAATACTTTAATTTTTCATTGTAGGAAGCAAGGTGTAGGTAATTCAGTTCTCTATCAAATGTTCATTCTTGTTAAATATTTGCTTCTCAAACCACCTACAAAGATTAACTATTCAATGGTACAGTTACACAGGTGATGGGGAGGGAGTCACAGGATTCTCTGCGTTACCACTCAAGTAATGCAGGAATGTAGAACAAATTGTCCAATGTGACTTATTTGAAGCAACACCTAGTCTGTCAAACAAGAAAAAAATGTCAGTAGGTGATAACTTCTCACAAGACAATCAATGATCCCAAACAATTCTCTTAATTAGACATTGCTAGTGAAAGTCTAAATAAATCTTCTGCACAGAAATGCATATACCCAGAACTTCAAGATGTTAAGAAATCCCAATTCAATATTGGAACATTAAGAGTAAACCAGCATGTGCAATTTTGACTTCCATATACTCATCATGTATGCATTGAATTCTACTTTTACCAGGCAGCATGCAGATAATAGGGCAAACAAAAAAAATAATCCTATGCTTTCACAGAGCTCACACCAATGCAAGGGCAACTCAGAAAACAACAAAAAATAACAAATTTTTTTTAGTTTACAATAAATGCTGTGATGGGAAGAGGGGCTAAGCAGGAGAATAAGAGGATGGTTAAAGTGGAGTCTCTTACCAGGTAATATGGAACTGATACATAAAGGCAAAAAGGAGCTAACCCATGAAAGAGTTGGGAAAAGGATTCTGGGAAGACTTAACTGTTTCCCTAAATACAATGGAAAGAGTTTATAGTAGGGAGTGTGAGTGATATGGCTTAATATTTTAATTGCTTTTCAAAGAAGGATAGACTTGGGTGAATAGAAGATGTAGGTCGACTCAGGGCTGTTGTAGGAGTCCAACCAAATGACCATGGTGGCCAAGACTGAGTTGGTGACAGTGGGAACAGAGAAAAGATAATAGTCAAAATACATAGGCTGGAGACAGAATTGACAGGACTCATTGCTGGAATAGATGTGGGAAGCTGATGGAAAGAAGAGAATCAGAAGTGAAAAGTAACTGTCTGGATTCTGTCTTGATTATGGTTGACTGGTGATGCCATTTATAGGAATGCTAAGTGCTAAGAAGCACCAGTGGGGAGCATGTTGCTCACACTGTGTTTGCAACATTTGTAGACCTCCAAGGGGAGAAGTTGAGGAGGCAGCTGGAGTGAGTCTGCAGTTCAGAGGGAAAGTAAATCTAGGAATGAACATCCCAACTTAGGTTTTTGGAAAAACTGAGTCCCTGATGAAAATTTTATATCTAAATGTTTTCTTTATGGGCTCCATTTACAGAAACACAGCTTAGCTTTAAAATGAACATTTCCCCTCAAAATTTTAGAATTGCATGTAACCCTTTGGTTATGCTGACAATACCTAAAAGGATAAGAAGCATCAGTCCATTACCAGAAACAAAACGAAAACTGTATGTGGAATCCACTCAAGAGTACCAAGCATTTATTTTTCCAACACATCACCTTCCGAACATGGCCAGTGCACACCTAGAGTGGATATAAGGACACCCTCCTCCCTCTGGTCTCCATCCCACTTCTCTTTGCTCATCTTGACTTTACTTTCTGTCCATCCCTCTCTGTGAACGTGGACTCATCTGAGGCCCAAGTCAGATTCTTTGAAGTGTCATGTAGTTTTGCGGAGGCTTCCATAATTAATTTCTATACCAGTACCTCTCCAGCTTTCATGTGCACATGCATCACCCAAGGATCCTATTAAGATGCAGATTCTGATTTCATTGGTCTGCAGTGTTGTCAGGTGATACTATAGCTACTGGTCCTCTCCTGAGAACAGTGGCCACTCAGAGCATAGTTTTCATGCTTTCTGCTAACACGGTGTCTGTAGTTCACATCCTAGGGGAGGTAGGTGGTAAGTAGGTGGGTAGGAAAGAAGTAATTGAGGGAAGAAAACCCTACCCTGATACTTATATTTGAGCATCTTTTCTTCTCATTTGGTCCTCAAAAAAGCAACAGAATGAAAAATAATCTTTAGAAACTGAACTCAAAAAAAAGATTACAGACCTACTTAATGAAATGCTTTTTATAACTTAAAAGGCAGCTTGTTTGTCTCCACATGGACCAGGGCCTGGATGAAATGCTACCACCTGTACTGCGTCATGAGCTACAATAGCATCACGGTCGTAATAAAGAACAGGATTTTTGAGGGCATTTCCCACCCTTTGTGGCAAGTGGTTGCAAGTGTGAAAAGCAGCCAAGAACACTAAGTACTCCGTTAGAGCATAGAATATTTTATACATTATGCTGGGAAGATGTTTACTCCTGGTTTTGTTTGGTTTGGGTAGCAGATATGATTGGTCTGAAGGAGAGCTTCCCAGATCTTACTAGGTCAGGACGACTGAGCATCCATCAACCCAAGGTAGAGAAGTTCACATTCAAAAGCATTGCTCATGAACTGGAGTGGCTCTAGCAGGCCTATAAACAAGGTTTTGAGAAAATTAATGGATTTTGAAAGAATACAGTTAGGGCTGTCTGCCACATAGTGACAAATATTGTTGTTTTCCGCATCTAGTTTACCAGTAGTAGGTGGCAGCTGGCTGGACGAATGAGCAAATAAACTTGGCACAAAGTGGGAGGCAGGCAGGTATAACAGAAGGCAGCTGGAATTTAGAGGCAGACAGATCTGGCCATGCTGGGATTCCGGGGCCCTCTGCTTTTGCAGATGCTTCTCTGGGAAGTTGGTGTCTCTCTGGGAAGTTGGTGTCTCTCTGGGAAGCTGGTGTCTCTCTGGGAAGCTGGTGTCTCTCTGGGAAGTTGGTGTCTCTCTGGGAAGTTGGTGTCTCTCTCTGGGAAGTTGGTGTCTCTCTGGGAAGTTGGTGTCTCTCTGGGAAGCTGGTGTCTCTCTCTGGGAAGCTGGTGTCTCTCTGGGAAGCTGGTGTCTCTCTGGGAAGTTGGAAGGAAGATTAGCGATAATGCATTGAAGCATCTGACATAGTAATTAGCATTGATAACTTGGTTGCTATTTTTATTATCATCATTTCAGTCTCCTTCCTTGGTTCCTTTGGCTTTCATCCACCCCTTAAATCACCCGATTGGGGTTTCATCTTGCCCCCTCTTGTTGCCAGCTGGCCATCCATCTGCGGGGCTGGATGTTTCCACTCACTTCCACCAGTCCCTGCCCACCCTCCACTCCAGCATGTAAGCCCATCTCATCTTTCAGACCCTCCACTTCCCTGCCTCCCTTCCAAATACAGATTGCAGGGCCATTCCTTCCTTCTGCCATCTTAACCATTCTTTTTAATTTTTATTTTTGGCAATACTAGGGTTTGAACTCAGGGCCTCCTGCTTGCTAGGCAGGTGCTTTATCACTTGAGCCACTCTACCAGCCCCCATTCCTTCCTTCTAGAACCCTATTTCCTTCTTTTTCTACTTTCTCATTTCTCCAGCATGGGTTGTATTTGTGAGGCAGTAAGATGAGGCCTACCATTTGCATCTAGAGTGAAAACAAGGAAGTAGACCCACTGCAGCCTCACTTTTCACCAATTTGCCAAAAGTACTGCTGGCTACCTCTGTTTACCTAAGACATTCTCATGTTTAGTGACTCTGCATAGAGTCTAGTGGCCTGGTAATTTTTCAGATCTTTCCTAATAAAGTCATGTGTCAAAGCCCAGAATGACAGGAGAAATAATTGTTTCTGGGAAGTATAATGGTTGCCTGGTTCTTGCTGGGAAATAGGATTCTGTGAGCCATACCCTCTGTTAACCTGAAGCAGCTCACCTGCTTATAATAAACAAATGGCTATAAAGCTTTAAGAACTTAAGAAATGCATAAATAGATTATAAAAAAGGAAAAAATAGGAGCCTCTTCTACTGGATCCTTACATTTATGAATGACTACAAAGACAGGCAATCCAGGAAAGGGATCTATGAGACAGCAGTGAAGCAGGGAGCCTTCTCCCTTCTCTAAGCCTCCCTGGAGCTCTACAAAAGTAGTTCTGTTTATGTTATCTCCTTGAGGAGAAGGATTTGTAACTCTTCCAGTAAAAGAATTTTTAAAAAGTGGCAACTGTGCCAACAATGGGGAAATCAAGTGGCTGTAAGTGTTCTGAATATTTAACAGAAAGACCTCAAGCCCTCCTCCCCCACTGCTCTTCCAGAACACTAGTGGCCAGACCTTTCCCCTGCAAACAGGATACTGCAAACCTCTTGGAGGGGTCCAGCCAGTCTAGCAGTCCAGGATGAATGGCCATAAATCACTAGCATCAAAGGCCGCCCAAAGCTTACCTAGGTGACCCTATAGGGCTGTAGAGTTGACAAGTGCTACCTCTTTTCTCAGGAACTCCAGTCAGCATTTTAGCTCCTCTGTTCTTCACCATGAGGAGACAACCAAGATTATCAGACAACTTAGGAGAGCATCCAGTGACCAACCAGACAAGAAAAAACAGAATTGGGAAGAAGCAGGCCATTCAGGGAAAAGAAAACATGAACGTCTCCAGGATGAATCATCATAAATCTCCACAGAGAGACAGAAGATACTGCATCCATGACATCAGAATGCAATACTATAATTGAGGAAAATGGAGGGAACAGAAAGAGCTTTTAGAGATAGGTACCTGAAAGAAAACATGAAAATTGTACAAAAATACAAGTAAAATATAAAATGTAGACAATCTCCCAGATAGCAGAACAAATGGGCAGAGAGAGAAAAATAAGAAAGTAGAGGACTAGTTCAGAAGTAAGAAATGAGAAAAAACGGGGTGATAAAATCATTGCTGAATCAATTCAATAAAAATTTCCAGAGCTGAACTAGATGGATTGCCAGATTCAAAGGACTCCTTACAGCATGATATGATAATGGGCTTACACCAATGCACACTGTTACATAAAGAAATATATATTATACTTAAATGTTTATAAATGTTTTTAGTCATTATTCATTTTCTGTTGTATACATATAAGATTTTAAAGGCACCCAGAAAGAGGAGAGAAAAAACAGTTTACCCACAGAAGAACAGTAATCAGAATAGATTTAGATTCTCAGCAGTGGAATAAAAAAATCTATGGTATCATATATGCAAAATTCTGTAGAAGAATGCTTCCTGCCTAGAATTCTATACTTAGCCAAACTATCATTTGTGTATTATGGTAGAGTAAGGATGTTTACTGGAATGCACATTCTTAAAAAATACATTTCCTATGAATGCCCCACCAGAAGAGGGTGTACACCAATAAAAAAGGAAAATGTGAGCTACAGAAAACAGGAAGTTTATGACAGCAAATAGGGAAAAGCATGCCCCAGGACTGTGACAAAGGGACAGCTTGAGATGCCTGCTTCGCACCAGTCCAGACAGAGCAAGTTAGCATGTCAGGATATCTGTCATCGTGATGCTTGCTGCTTTTTCAGTAAAGACAGCATGTAGGGGTGAAACTGGCCAAAATTCTTACCCATCCTTGACCTGTGCTCCCCCCATCCCATGCCCTGCTCCCAGGGTCAGCAGGGCTATCTATCTCACCCTCACAGACAAAATGGACACATGAAGAGGTACTTCTCATCATTATTCATTAGGTAAATGTCAATTAAAACTACAGTGAGATATAATTTTGCATCCATCAGATTTTGATCCTAAGTCTGGCAACTCCAAGTGGCATAGAAGGTGTAGAGAAACTGGAACTCTCCAGCACTATTGAGAGGAGGGTAAATTGGGACAGTTTGTTTAGTGTATAATTTGGTACTTTGCAGTCTGAAGATTCACGTGCCCCATGACCCAGCAGGGCCATGCCTAGCTAGAGTGAGAAAAACTCTTGCACCTGTGCACAAATAAATGCATACAGGAATGATAGGTAGAACTTGCCACTGTGTGTAGTGTTATTATGTGGTAAAGAGGGAAAAAGGAATTATCTATCAAAAAAAGAATAGATAAATTATGGTTTACTCCTACATTAGCACACTGTATAGCAGAGTTAGCAAACTATAGCTCAAGGTCAAATACAGCCCAGTGCCTACCAGTATAAATAAACCATATATATATATATGTTTATATATATATATATATGTACCTGTATAAACACAACCACCTTATTCATTAATCTATTATTTATAACCACTTTCATGCTATAATGACATTGTTAAACAGTTACAACAGAGATCGTATGGTACACAAAGCCTAATATTTATCATAAGAAAAGTTTACCTACTATACAGTCATGCCCTCCCTCAAAAGAATCAGAGGCACTTATATTGTTCCCAGTTAGTTTTCAACCAAAGAAAAAGAACAAGTAGGAGGTCGGTATTAAGTAGTTTATTGCAAGAAATGCTCAGGTGGCTCTGGGGAAAGCTAGCTAGGTCTGTCTGAAGTTCACAGGGCAGGCTCTCCAGAAGGGTAGGCTAGAAGAACCCGGCAGTAGTTACTGTTTGTAGGTGAAATTTCTTCTTCAAGGGAAGCCTTGGCTCTGCCTATCAACTGACCTGTAACTATTGAATCAGTCTATATCTAGCTTATCTAGGATAATCTCCTTCACTTAAAACCAACTGGTTATGGACTTTAATTACATCCTCAAAAGATCTTCATACCACCACCTAGATTAATGCACAATTGAGTAACTAGGGACGCCTAGCCAAGTTGACACACAAATTGGTCATCATATTGTATACACAAAGCTAAGTCTCATTAATGATTGCAAAATGATTCATGAGGTAGGGTAATCGCTCCATACAAGTTTAAAGCCAGCAAAGCAAGTTAACATCAAGTTTACGGATTCAGGGATTTATAAAAACATTTAGAGGCATGATAACGTTACATTGTTACTGATTACCACTGGTGAGAAAGAAAGGGAACAGAATCAGAAGCTGTATATTGTAATATTTTGTTATTTTGCTTTTTTTTTATTAAAGGCGAAGAGACTTCTAAGTAAGTGAAGCACTTAAAAAATATCCCAGAATTCCCCCTCCAAAAATCTTGTCAAACTCATCTTGGTATCATAATTATTTATTGTTAATATTTATATGTATGGTTGTAAACTTTCATAATGGTTACTTTTATAATAAAGATTACCCCCCATTTGCACAAGCCTAAAAAGTTGGACAGTCAACTTTGAATCAGAACTACACTGGATAGAACCAAACAGTAAAAGCCTTTGATTTTTTCCTAAATGCTAAACACCCCTTTAGTGGGTGTTTTGGGTTTTCTTTCATGGACCAGTGTTTCAGGGAATAAACCGCAGGTCATGGGTGCTGAGCCTGGAAAATCACAGTGTGCATCAGGCTCCAGCCCATGCCCAAGGGAGAGCACAGAACAGGGTGTGAGTCACTTTTCCCAGCCCTGACCTTGGGTGACCTCCACAATGTCAAGATCTGGAGCTGAACAGAACTCCTGACTTAAAGCTAGAAATACAGAGGCAGGTGGCTGGTCTCAAGGCCCATAAGCACTGATGGAATGAGACTTGTCAGACCTCAGGGGTCTTTTATTAGGTACAGCCTGCATTTGTGTTTGCTACACCAAGGGACTCACTGAGAGTTCTCCCTGAAGACTGCCATTCACTTCTGATTCAAGAAGTGGGTGTGTACTGAGCCCGAAGTTGCAATCATCAGCCTGCCTGTGAAATCGATCAGTTGACATTTCATATTGCAGGTCAACATGTATGTGTGTCAAAATTACACTCTTGTACTATTTTTTAAAAAGCCACATTATCTTTTTAAAAACTGAAATATACGAAAAGCTATTAAGAAAACAAAAACTAAAAGAGGAAGGTCTGGGAAGGAATCAGTGAGAGGGCAAGGGGGAAAGGAGAAGGTACTGGAGGAGGAAAAGGATGGAAATTTTATATATATGCCAGGCTTTATTCTATCTGCTAGAAATATAAAAATGTACCAATGGTCAAGGTCCCTGTCCTTATAGAGCTAATGAAGAGGAGAGGTAGAGCAACACTGAAAAGGAAACAAATGTACAAAGTGAAGTTGGACAATAAATGAGAAGAAAAAAACCACTCCTAATGTGCTGTTCTAAACTCTTAACCTCTTTCATTGCCATGATCAAGAAAGGTACCTTGAGCAACATAGGACTCAAGATTTCTATGTAGAGAAGATAGCCATGGAAAATTCTGGTTAAGTGTCTTCTCAGCAGAGAGAACAGCAAGTTTAAATGCGCTAAGCATAAAATAGTTTAACATGTTAATGAAACAAAAGGGAAAAACACGAATATGGATGGAACTTTAGGGAACAAGGGGCTGAGTGGTCCACAATGAAACTGAAGATGTGCATTTTATCGTGTGGGGCCTTGAAGACCACAATACAGAATTCAACTTTTATTCTAAGGCAGTGGATAGCCTTTAGAAGATGCTTTTATTTTTTGAGACAGAGTCTTGCTGGGTAGCCCAGGATGGCCTTGAACTCAAGTTCTCCTGAATTAGCCTCCTAAGTGCTGGGATTACAGGCACATACCACTTGCCCTACCTTCTGTCTTTGAAAAATTTTAAGCAGTATAATGCGAGGTTTAACATCCATCATTTTAATGATCCTACTGGACAATAAATGGCAGATGGGTTTTAAGAGGGCAAGAACTGAAGCCAGGAGACTAAATGCAAGGTTTCTGTGGTCATTCATGGAGGAGGCAATGCCCTTTGGGCCAGGGTAATGGCAAAGTAGCTGCAGCAGAGAGAGCTATGATTTTATTAAAGTGAAACTGTTCCTGTAGTTCTATATATGCGCATTCATTTTCCTTAATTTTACAAAATCAAAAGGAGTTCAATAATTCTTCTAAAACAGACTTTAAAAACACATTACCCACAATTCAGGATACCACATTGGGACTGGGGTGGAGAAGAAGTGGGGGAGGTCTAAGAATTACATCCTGAAAAGACAGAAGGTTGAGCCAGGACTGCCATCTTTGGGGTGTCTGAGGAGCAGCAGAATCAGGCCATTTTCCAGCTATTTCACTCTCTCCCCATCCCACCCCTACCTTCATACTCTCACTTCTGTATGAGCAAGAGGCTGAGGTTTGCTGCAGCTGCTACCCATGGAACAATTGAGACCATTAATTGACTCATCCCTGTGCCTGACATACCAATGTTTTATGTACTAAACCTGTAGGTTGGGAGCCCTGTTTGCTAAAACTCTACCCACTCATAAGTCCATGCAAAGTCGAAAGCAGCTGCACTTGAGCCTCTACTAATGGCTTCGTTGTTTGCTACCCAGCAGGCACTTGCCTTCATTCTTCCTTACCCTAGAGCCTGCCCGCTACTGTGAAGGGTGATGAGGCACCGTGGCTCTCCTCCCTTGCAGCCATATCACTGCTTCAGTTTCTTAACTGGTGTCTCCACCACCCTGGATTTTGTTGATTGAGTTCGCATGGTATAATTTAACATTTAAATTTTACTTATACACTTGGTGGTATAATGTAACATGTTTCCTATAAAATCACAGCCGTTTTTATGGTTGTTATTTGGTGGTACTGGGGCTTGAACTCCGGGCCTCATGCTTGCTTGGCAGGTGCTCTACCACTTGAACCACACTGCCAGCCCCTAGCAAATGATAGTTGTAAGCATCAAAATATATACCTTTCAACAGCTTATTGACAGGGTCATTAGTGTCTCCACTTTACAGAGTAATAAATTGAGGCACAAAAAGATTACATACTAGAGGCCATCCAGCTACAGAGTAAAAAAACCAGCTTTAAATTCGGATGGATGCTTCTAGTGATTATGCTGTACATGAAAAAGTATATTTAGAAAGACATTTCTACAGCTCCCTGTGGTTGCACGTTCTCTAGGAGCAGATAATTGGTTGGTTTGTAAGACTACAAATCAATGAACTCAATTAGCACACAGCTCTGGAGCACCTAGAGTGTGTGTTGGGCTAAGCTATAGGATACAAAGATGAGTGAGATGATGCTAAGGATGATGACAGCCATGCTGAGCACTTACTGTGTACATTCCTCTGTAACAGGTGTGAGGGAACACAAGCATCCATCCCCATCCAGGAGAATTTCATCACAGAGCTCCATCAGGTAAGAGATATTAGCAATGTGTTAAGTGCTGTAATGGGAGTCCTCAGAGTTGTGTGGTTCAAGCAGGTAGATGTTAGCCACTATTTAAATTTAAATTAATTGAAATGAAATGAAATGAAAAAATTCAGCTACAATTCATGTGCTACCCATTGGATGGCATGTATTACAGAACAGTGTCCTTGAATAAATTCTACTGGGCGATGGTTTAGGGTGTTTGGAAGCACAGAGGAGAGACCCCCCCACCTCCATCTAGATATGGAAGTGAGGAAGAGGGTCAGGAATGTTATCCTGGCAAGGTAATATTTAAGCTGGAGGCTAAAGAACGAATAGTTTCAATCCTTATTCCTCTCCTATTGGGTGTTTTACATTTCAACTTAGTGAGCAAGGAAATGGACTCAGAGAAGTCAAGAAAATTAAGTTGCTTGAAGTCACAAGAGTGTTGGAAGAGGCTCCATTTGATCCTGAATCCATCTGTCTTCAGAACTGTGCTTGAAACACTAATACTGTAATTAAGGGAATCATGGGTAAGACAGACCTCTTTTGGAAGGAATAGGTGGCAGCTTCACAAATATTGAATGAACACTCTGTGCTGTATTTCAAAGCGTTCTGTTAAGCACTGTTGTGATTTGGACAGTTTACAAAAAAACCTGGATTCTCTCACCACATGGAGACAAAGACACATGCCTGTACAAGGGCAGAACAAATCAGTGGATTCTAAGTGCTATAGGAATCCCAAGATGTCTTCCCATGATGACTTCTTGGATGGAGGAAGACTTAAGGACACATTGTGGTTGTGGAGTCTTGGAAGATTTTCAAGCTGTATGAATAGCAGCTCTTGCATTCCAGACAGGAAGAAAGGCTTGTAAGAAGGTTTTGGGTGGAGAGGTGAAAGTCCATGTTGAAGTGACCTGGAATTCCTAGATTGGGATTGCATTAAGATGAGATGACTCAGTACCCTTTGCAGTCATGGACTTTCATCAGTGCAATTGCTGAACAGTATTTGTGAATTTGTTTATAAGCAGATGGGTTCAGTGGCAGAAGAAGGGCATCACTGATCCCTGCCTTCTCTCAGGGAGCTCTAGATACCACAGGAGAGTTTCTTTCAAGCCGGAAAATTTCTTAAGGAACACAAGAGAGATTTTTGGATCACGCTTCTTTGTTTTCAGAGTGTGCCTCAGGTCTTCCCTTTCTCTCACACCTCTCATCAAACCCTCAAATGAACCCCAGTGCCAAAGAATGCAGAATTCGTTTCTGGAATTTTAAATTAGCACATTACTGGGTACTTAAAACTTCATGGGAAAAATAATCTAACTAATATAAAAAGTCTGCGTGGACTTGTGAACAATTAAATATGGCCCATCAATACTACACATGCCTTTTATATAGTTTGGTTTGCTATTTACATATTATCTGCTGTGTTCCACTTCTTGTCTTAACATTATCTTATATACATATTTTGTACATGAATATGATCCAAAAGGCTCCTTTTTAGTGATAATTTAATGCATAGTCAGTTTTCAATTATTGGCTAGTGGGTTTATTTTTTGAATTTTTTTTACAATCATTTTTGCCATATATTCTTATTTTTAGAACACATACCCTCTAATGGGATTACTGGGACATGGGTTTGGTAATTGTATACTCCTTGACTATTCTCTTACACCAATTCATCTAGTGTATTTGTTTCCTCAAAGCTCTGTCAACACTGGAGTTTGAATTATTACTTTGTTTTTGGTAGTTTAAGACATTGGGAGCCAAGGAGAATCTCAGCTATGTCAGCTTTGGGACCTTACTCTACCTCAGTTGCTTCATGAATGTGGATAATATTACTGTATGAGGTTGAGGCCTGAATGAGATCATAAAGGAAAGCCACCTGGCATACAGCATGGCACACAGGACACAGGCAGTCAGTGCCTACTCCCTCAGCCTTAAGAACTCTGCAGGAGCACATCAGTGTTCTTTCACTCTGTGGTTTTCCTTTATGGGGCTGCTGTGGCTAAGCATTTGTTCCAGGTGATCATCTATTGTTAACATAACTTGGGCATATTTTAAAGCCACTGCCCTTCCTACTTGTCCCTATCTCCTCTGTCCACAGGATACTCCAGTCCCAACTTCAACTGTACCATCTCCTATTCACCACCTAATCCATGATCACTGCCATGATCACCAGACTCCAGGTACAGTGCTAATGGGACATAACAGAGCATCCTCCTTTACAAGCAGGATTCCAGAATCACTGACTGAAGCCCCAGTGATTGTCTTTCCCACTGTCCAGTGGGTACCTGATAGTTTCCCATCAGTAGTCATGGTCTCTTCTTAAAATAGGTGTTATTAAATAACATCTATTAAACAAATAACTGAAGATTTTAGGGTGAAAGGAGAATTTGGTCTCTTTATTTTTGGCACACAGGCAATATAGTCAGCACTCTTATAGACTACAACCAATTCTAAGATTAACTATAATATTGCTTAGCCAAATTTTAAAACATCTTGAGAACCATTTAATTAAATTCTTAACATCATAATTAAACAGAGCAGACAGCTGTTTTCTGTGGGTAGGAGTAAATTTTATTTAGTTGGAACTTCCCTCATGATGTTTATAGCTATGCAACATCTAAAATCTACTTTCTTTTCAGTAAGTGATGGTGTTTAAATTGCTATAGTAAGAAATAGAGACTTGAATGTATTCCTTAGGGCTGGAGTTTTGGCTGAAGTGATAGAGCACTTGCCTAGCAAGCACAAGGCTCTGAGTTCAGACCCAGTACTGCCAAAATAAATAAATGAATATATTATTTAAAGTTATAAAATGAAAACCATTATAAAAACTCAAAACAAAAGTTGGGGAGCAAAAAAAGAGAGAGGATATGGAAAGCAGTAAAGTTGCTAATTGTTCCCCTCTTTCAGAATAGAAAGTCAAAGATATTTTTAATACGATAGCTCAGTTAAGAGAAGTAGAATCGTATTATTTAGTGTTAAAACAGGAAACCCAGAAGAAGAAAAATAACCAGAAACTTCTAAAAGTCATAAATTTTCTAGAGACTAGAACTAGAGGCTGGAGAGAAAGGGAAATCTTACTTTTCATTTAGACTCGTTTATAGAGTTTGAAATTTTTTGACAAGTGTATGTTATTTTTCCCTTTAAAAACTGTTTGTAAGGAAAGGGTGAAGGAGGCTAAATGTAGTGGAAATATTAAGTACTCATGTATGAAAATGGGAAAATGAGACATATTGAAGTTATTCCAGGAATGGGGAGGAGGGTAAAAAGGAGAATGATGGAGGGGGTGAACTCAACTATGATATGTTATTGTAAGAACTATTATAAATGTCACAATGCACCCCCAGGACAACAATACAATAATAAATAAATAAATGAATAATAAAACTGCTTTACTGAGATACACTTTACATAGCATTCATTCATCCACCTAAATATACAACTCAATGGTTTCTAGATCATTCCCACGGTTGTGCATCCATCACTGCTGTCAACTTTAGGACTTTGATAGCACCCTGCCCATTTAATGGGCATTAGCCATCACTATCCCTACCAAGTCCCCTCTCCCCAGCCCTAGACAGCCACCTTCTGTCTCTACAGATTTGCTTATTGTAGAAATTTTATAGAAAGTGGAATCAAACACTATGTAGCTCTTCATGTCTGGGTTATTTCAGTTAGCATGATGTTTTCAAGATTATTCCATGGGGCTATGGGCATGGCTCAAGTGATAGAGCACTTAAAGCACAAAGCCCTGAGTTCAAACCCCAGTACTGCAAAAAAACAAAAAAACCAAAAGATTCTTCCATGTTGTAGTGTGTATCACTATTTTATTTCTTTTTATTGTCAAATAAAATTCCATTGTGTGTATATACCACATTTTGTTTTTTTAAAAAAAACATTTTATTAATATAAGATAGTTATACAGGGGTTTTGCTGTGGCATTTTTATGTATACATGTATATACAAACCCCAGTTTGGATCATCCCTTCCAGGAATCTCCCTCTTCACTCACTCCTCTTCTTGAAATAAGTTCAACAAGTTTCAATGCTCCATATTCATACTTGTATACAAAGTACATCAGCCATAGTCACCCTCCTTTACCCTCTGCATTCACCCTCCCCCTTCTGCTATTACCCTCCCCTTAACATGACCCAGTTCACATTCCTGTCCTTCATTGTTTCAGTGACTGTTCATTGTTCAGTGGGGTTTTGCCTTGGTATTTTTCCTATAAATATATTGTACTTTAGTCAGTCAACCCCCCTTTATTACTCTTCCTTACCCTTTCCCCCTACCCTGTGTTGTTCAAGTGTGTATCCATTCATCTGTTGATGGATGTTTGGCTTGTTTTCACTCTTAAGCAATTATGAACAATGCTGCTCATGAAAACATACGTTTTCCTGTGGACGTTCATTTTCATTTCTCTTGGGTATGTACCTAGGAGTGGAATTGCTTGGTCATATGCTCTACATTTAACTTTCTGAAGAGCTGTCAGATGTTTTCCAAAGTGGTTCTGCCTTTTTTATATTCCCACCAGCAAGGAATTTCTGCACCTCCTCATCAGCAATAGTCACTGTCCTTCTGATTCTAGCCATTGTCCATGGTGGAAAGTGGAAAGGCATTGTGGCTTTGGTTGCATTTCCCTAGTGGCTGATAATGTTGAGTATCTTTTCCTGGGCTTATTTGAGCATTTGTGTATTCTTTGAGGGATCAGTCTGTTTAGATCCTTTGCCTGGACACATTATTTCATTTGGTTCGGTACTGGGGTTTGAACTCAGGGCTTTGTGCTTGCTAGGCAGGTGCTGTACCATTTGAGCCATGCCTCCAGCCCACCTTGTGGACATTACTTTGCCTTAAAACTCACAGTGAGTGTTTTAAAACAGAGAAAACAAAAGACAGAGGTTAGATATGGTCATTTCTGGATGAAGAAATTAAAACTGATTTCTTCTTTAGCTCTTCTGAATTTTTCTAAACTTTCAAAATATGTACTTTTAAAATCATTTTCCTCTCCATTTCTTTACATTTTTCTGATTTGGAAAATGAGCACAAGAAAAAAAATTTAAAGCAGATATAATTTAGCTCGAGTAATAATAGCTAATGTTTTGACAGATTTCAGGACTTTTCTAGAGTTTATGTATTTTTTAAAAATTATAATACATGCACAAGTTTAAAAGATGTATTTAATTCTTATTGTGATATCAAGAAAACCCTTGCATATTAAATATACTATTTCTTGGAGATCAGAAGGGGACTGTAGTTCCAGGCCAGCCTAGATGAAAAGTTAGCAAGACCCCATCTTGAAAACAAGTTGGGAATGGCGGAACACTCTGAAACTCCAGCTATGTGGAAGACATAAGTAGGAGAATCATGTTCCCAGGCTGGCACTGGGGAAAAACTTTAGACCCTATCTGAAAAATAACTAAATCAAAATGGGCTGGGGGCATGGTTCCAGTGGTAGGGTGCTTGCTCAGCAGACATAAGGTCCTGAGTTCAAACCCTGGTATCACCAAAATAATCAAATAGATAAATAAATAAATATACCTTTTCTTTAACTATTTCTTTTGAAAGTCCCTAGAGGAAATGACACCATATGTCTTGGTTTATAGAAAAGTCACAAGAAAGGACTACTTTCTTATAGTAATTACTCTAAAATCCAGGGGGAAAGTCACATACACACACACACACACACACACACACACACACTTCTCAACCCATGGAAAACACAAAGCAAGGAGACAGCAGAAATTCTATTCTTGAGGCCATAGCCTGTCCTCTGCCCCAGCTTGCTGCTCTCTCTGGAGTTATGACTTATGCTTCTCTTAGTGTTTCCCCTTCCAAAAACTGCAGAGTTTCCAGTGTAGCAACTCCAAAAGGTGATTGCACAGATTCCATTCTCCCCCATGGTAATGGGATGAATAAGAGTGCTTGTGGCAGGAGCTCCAGAAGACACTTTTTAGCACTTGATTTGAGAGATCAGTTTCCTGAAAGCATATAGTCAGTTGCTTCTTCTTATCTCATTTATGTCTACAAAAACTTCAAGACAGCAGTGCCATCCAAAACTATGCACATACACTGCATGGAATCCACTCTAAAAATCCAGGCATCACCAAGCTACACACACAGAAGAGCCCTGATGCTGAGGACTCCGTGAGCCTCCAGCCATTGCTATGCAATAAGAAACCTCGGATGAATGGTTCCAGCTTAACCTCAGTACAGGAGGCAGAGAACAGAGCAACTCACCTTGCCCAGGCTCTCACCCCTCCCCAGGCACATGTGTAAACCTGGCATTTCAGACTTCTTGCAGGTAGGTGGGACCACGGGACTGAGTTCTGGCCAACAGCATATGGACAGACGAGAACTTGCTACTTCTCCACCTGACATCTTCATTCTTTGGCCCCTTTCTTCCAGTTCAGCAGAGATTTTAGAGGCTACTTACTAGAGATAATGGCACCACAGATCAAGGAACAGGCTTCCTGATGACAGCATGAAGCCAATCCCACCAGCAAGTCACAGTATAGCCATGTGAATAAGAAACAAACCTTTACTGAGTCAGTGTACTGAGGTTTGGAGGCTGGGGACTGTATCACTTTGTACACCCTGATTAGCCTGGTTCTTTTTTCCATCCCCTACCCCAGCACAATGTCTTAAGTTGCTGTGGCAGTTTGTTGACAATGTCTTTTAAGGGATGTCAGACAAGAAACTCCATTTTGCTAGCAAAGCATTAGATTCAAATATTGCCAAAAGGAGAGGCTTGCTGGGGAGGTTCTGTCCAAATGGTTCTAAGGCAGAACACTAATATTTTTGAGAAATAAAAGCAAATATGCATGTTGCCTTCTCAGGGTATTTTCCTGGGGCTTGGGAACTCTTAGCAGGGCTTCGATGGCTGACTAAAGCTACTCACCTCTGTTCTACAAATAGTTGTTGTGTTATCAGCATCCTATGTCCCATCTCCCTTCAAAAACAAAGCTGAGGAAGTCCCCCTGTTGGCCTGGGAAGTTGTCCCTCCACACAAGGTAGGATCCAGACTGTAACCACCTGGGCACTTCCTGAAATGGCTACAGGGAGGCAGCAGCTGTGTCTTGGATGGACAACTACTGCTTTACTTAGGAAGAGTGTCTTCAAGTTCATTACCTTTCCTTCTTTTTCTGTCTCCCCAGCAGATTCATTATAGTACGTATATTCTGGATTGTACATCTGTGCACTCAACCTATGGCAGATCAAAAATATTGGTGGTGGTGGGGAGCTGCATCAGTGCAGAATATGGTTGGATACATTTTCTTGTTATTGTTTCTGAAACAATACAGTGTAATAACTATTTACATAGCATTTACATCGTATTAGCTATTTGTAAGTAATACAGAGATTATTTAAAGTACACAGAATAGGTAAAAGTCCCAGCACCACAAAAAAGTATTTGGAAGGATTGCATGTGTTATATATAAATATTATGCCATTTTATATAAGACTTTAGCACCCACAGATTGTGGTACTTGGAGGTGGCCCCAGAATCAATCCTCACAGACACAAAGGGACAACTATATTTCCTACTATTCTTTCTAGACCAGTCACTCTTTTATTAGGACCTGTTTGATGGCAAATATGTTCATCATTGATGAGAAATTTTAAATTATTTCAGACAGGTAGAAAGCAACTAATTTCACATTTCAGAACAAAGATTTTGGCAAGAGGGACCCAGGCTTAATCGTGACTGTGGGGCACATTCTGTTGATTCCCTCCTGCTCTGGGGATAAAATTCAGCCCTGGATCTGTTTCCTGGTTCCACAGCAACTGATTTTTGTGACTTTAGGGAAATTGTTTCATCAATACACTGCTCCTCAGTGTATAAAGTTGTAATAGATTTTTCAAAGTGTCTAGAGAACACAGGAGACTCATGTCTGTCTCCCTCTTCCACTGCAAACTTTTAAATCAGTGTGTCCAATGATAATAATCCCTTATCAAGGCCTTAAGTTTCAGGCTACTTAAAACTCAAGTTCAGACTGGATTCAGAAAACATGTATAAAAATGTTACATCTTTAGGATGCTTTCTGAAATGCAACTTGGTTGTCTGTGCTATACTGGTAATTTTCAAATTTTTTCCTTCTTTCTCACCTTCATTCCAATACTCTCTCACTTCTTGTTTACTGCTCAAATCAAACCATCACTTGGTTTGATCAAATGGTTTATGTTGTTTTTGTAACTTGTAGGAAAAGTGAAAATTCATCTGGAAAAGGTATGCATGTGAATCTATTTGTAACAACAACAAAAAAATATTGAAGATAAAAGAGAGTAACTGAGCTCACTAGAAGATAGATCGCAGAGGTGAGTGGAAATTAGATTAGCAGTTTTCAGGGCACACACCTTTATTAAAATGTAAACATAACATAACATCAATTAAAAAAAATCTTAGAATTCTGCCATCCTAACATGATGGCATATTCTCCTTTGGGAATTATTCATGTGCATATCTTTCACATAATTATAATCTTAGTGCATATAATTTTGTATTTTGGTATGAATTTATTAAGGAAACCTTTTCTAAGTCTTTTTCATTTCTTAGATGAGTTTCCAGGTATTTGGGAGAACTTATTTAGGGCCAGACTTGTATGCCTGCTAACATTGGCCTCTAGTTTCTGCATTGTTTCTGGCTGAGGAATGTAGACATCAGCAAGTTTTGAAGAGAGCTAGGATCACGCCAATCCCTGGGCAAAGAACTGTGAGTTAAACAGGACTTGTTGCTGTGAAAAAAAAAAATAGGAAAAAAGTACCGAGGTGCTGGGAATTATATAGGCCTGTCTCTTCCAGAGGGTCTGGGTCCTTAATATCCAAACCCCTTCCAGCTTTCCACTGAATGTCCTGCAGAAGCATTTAAGGGTCACAGAATGTGAGGCATGTGAGGAACCTTTCAGAGCCTGTCTTTCACACCCCATGATGTAGACCAAGAATCTGAAACCAAGAGAGAATGCAGATTTCACTGCTGCAGAGACAGAGCAGGGGTGAGAAGACAGGTCTTAAGACTCCAAGTTCAATGTTCTTTCCAATTCTGAGAGGAAGGAGAAACAAGGGGATGGACAGGATTAGGAAAGGGAAAAGGAAGGAAGGAAGGAAGGAATGATGGAGGGAGGGATGGAGAAAAGAAAGAGGGAAAAAGGGAGGGAGGAAAGTTAGAAGAAAGCTAAGAGAGTAAGGGGAGAAAGAGAAGGAAGGGAAGTGGGCATGAGGTTTCAAGACTTTGCTAACCTTAACAGCGAGCATCATATTAGAGACTATAGGATCCCCAGGGTAAACTGGCCCTCTGAAATTAGAAAACCAAGCTATATAGGCACATTAGCAAAATATTTAAGCCTTTTTTGTCTGCTTAGAAATGAAGTTTCTAGAAGAGAAGGAAAGATGTCAGAAGGATGATCCCTCAAGAATTGTGAAGAATGCAGGCTCTACTTTCTACTGTTTGAGGTCAACAGATACAGTGCAAGCCCTCATCTGGATTCTTACTTTTTCCTAGGTGGCGAATACATAACAGATGAAGAGGTGGAAATACCCACAGCTGACTGATGTTCCTCAAGTTCCCCCCATAGCACCTTTCTGAATATTTATTGTACTTCTTTTTCCCTTGAAACATCACTAGAGAAAATGTTAAATGTGCATTAGTAATTTACAGAAACTCATCCTCCCTCATTTCATAGAAAGGCCCAGAAAGCATTTATAACCAACCCAAAGTCTATAGATAAGAAGAATGTATCTGCTCTGGAGTAAGTCAGCCTCCATGCAGGAGAACCTACCACAGGTGCCATGCAAGGGCAATATAGGTGATTTGGGTCAGAAGAAAGGGGCTTCTGTAATGATCATGACAAAAGTGATTTCATCCAAGCTGAATGTATCTGATTTAGATCAAGCATATTACTGGCAGTGATAGCACTGGGGCTGATTATTAAAAAAGCTCCACCTATAACTCTAATGATTTTATTTACAGTGTGCTAGGAAACTATGTGGGGGAAACAGACCAGGGTTTACTTAGGGGCAACCATGGCTGTTTCAAAACATAACGGCTATAAAACGGCAAGATGGAGGCCCAAGCTGTATCCTTATAGTGTTGGTTATCTAATGTGGTGTAACAAAGCACCCAGAAACTTAGTGGATGAGGCAGTCTGCATAAAATGATTGCCATCAAGCCCTTTTGTTCTTGTTCCTGCTCTTGGATCTAGGTGGTCATGTGACTTGCTTTGACCCATTGAAGAAAAAACATTCTAGAACTTTCAAGGCCAGGCCTTAACAGAACTGGCAGTTTTCAGTCCCTCTCTTTTGGAATCCAAATGACACAGAAGTCTGATCACCTTGCTGTTAGGAAGCTCAAGTCAGCTACCTAGAAAGTGAGAGGTGGTGAGGAGGAGTGATGTGTGAGTGAGGCCTTCTAGCACCTTCCAGCTCTGCCCAGCTGCCAGCTGAATGCAAGTGACTGGCCTTAGACGGTGCTGGGCTGAGCTATGCTGACCTGAAGGGTCAGGAGAAATAGTAAATTGTTGCCATCGGGGCTACTAAGTTTTGGAGTGGTATGTTATAGGGCAGCACTTAAGCTATTGACTTTGAACAGCAACCATTTACTATTTGTCATAAGTCTATGGGTTGAGTACGTGGTCTGTTGATCCAGACCCAGCCTGGCTGATTGGCTTGAGACTTGCTTGTGCTTCTGAAGACAATTGAGACTAATCAAGGATGGCCTGAGCTGTGATGGCTCAGCTCTGCAGGGGCCTCTTTCCCTGTGGCAAGCTTATTCTACAGAATTCCAAGAAGGGATGCAGGAATGCACAATCACTTTTCCAGACTTTAATTTTGTCAAATCTGCTATTTTTCCATTGACCAGAGTAAATCAAAGTAGGAGAGGACTATGGAGTTAAAGGGGAAGATTCTGGATAAAGAGTGGTCATTAACTGGGGACCATTACTACTATCAAATCTTCTACAAGAAACCCACCCAGGTTATACATAGTAAGAGTATAATTATATACTAATGTTAAGATTTCAGACTAACAGGTGGAATCAATTGGAAAAATTACATTTGAGATGAAAATAATTAGATGAGCATTTTCTGATTTTAAATAGTTAGGGATTTCCTGGCCAAGTCACTACTGCTAGTGACATTGATGCTGGTGTTTTATTTCTGATAAAAATAATTGGAAATATTTCTAATAGACATGACTTTCCCAAATTCCTATTGATAAGAGTTAGAAGAAGAATCAGGAACTCTGGGTGTCACACTACATGGCCCCTATTTAATGCACAGTAATGATGCAACTTAAGGCTTTTTAGAGTTTCTTAGAATCCTGTTTCATAGAGTTAGCTCTCTAAATAGCCAGTGGGCAGTCTGCTTTGTGACTTTCCTCTTGAAACCTAAGACTATGTGCCTCTGTATCAATGTCAGGCTCCAATGGGAAAGAAGTGCTGTGTGGAACCCATTTATGGGTAATATGTGTGAGCATTTCTGATCCACTGTAATTTCATTTAGCTCTGGCTTTACCTGTTTTTATCTTCCCAGAGTTTCCAGGAATTGACTGTGTACTTTTACATCACCTCTGTGGGAAACAAATTCATTTTCTACCCCCTGAATTTCAGAGCAGCCTGTCAGAGGAGCAAGGAAGGGGAGACTGGGATTACCCCTCCCAGATCCCAGCCAGCCTGTTACTTACTGTGGTGTGATGCTGCCCCTACACAAGGATTCACACCAGTTAGTGGAAAGCTTCTTGATCAGTTCCTCTGTAGTCCACTGTCCCCTCTACCAGTCCCATCCAGAGCCTAGTTAACTCAGTGTTTGGTTTTTGTTGTTATTGTTGTTGAGGAAGTAAGAGTCAAGGAAACTGTGTCTGGTTCTCCAGTCACTGAATGTCGTTGGGTCTCAGCTTTTTTAACTGGGAAAACCAGCAAAGCTGTACTAGACATATGTTCCTGCTTAGAGCTCTGAAGAGTCCAGGATGCTAGCATAAAATTGGATACAAGTAAGAGGGTCCTAAGCAAATGATGCCCTAAATTCCCAGTAATACCTGGAAGAAGTAAGCAGGAAAATAAGGAAAGAATAATAGATATTTGTTGGTTTTCCCTCAGCTTTAAAAACAATAATGGATAATTTTATTATCAAGGAACTTTTGTGCTCAGTTCCAGGCTGATATTAAGCCCTAATAAACTCACCTGAGGTTGGGGGATGGGGATGGGAGTTACCAAGACATTTCAAAACTGAAAAAAGGTGTCCTTTTGCAAAGAACCAATCTCAAGCATATTTATTTGTTTCACCAAGCCAGAGATATCTGACAATAAGGATCATGTAATGCTGATCTTCCTGGACAGAATGGAACCCACGTTTCCCGTCAGTGTTGTTATTTCGTTTTGTTAAAGAAGGGAAAAGTGGAAGGAAGTGACGAGGCTGAACAATATCACTTGCTTCAATTCGGCTGGGAGGGATCAGCTACCTTTCAGTTCCTATTAAGTGAATTCAGTTTTAGGGCCCATGAGCATTTTCCCAAAAGATTCCTTTAGATCCGGCCCCTCCCCTCTTTTAGTTAGACTGACCTCAGGTGGAATTACAAGCGTCCCCAGTCCGCTCAGCGCTGTTAGTAGGATTTGGCATCCATCCCCTATTCGCGCGGGACCCCCCCCTCACCAGCGTATCCCTACCTGTTGGATAGGTCTTACTTCCTGGAAACACCTGCTGTCCTTACAAGGGGAGCAGCCGTCGCCTTAGAATCCTAGTCTGTCCTTTCCTGGTGAAGGGGGGCGCCTGTGCTTAAGTGCTGGCTTAGCCACCAGAAGTGTCCAGCAGGATTCAATAGCCCTGAAGTGGGTAGCCTTATTCCAACCCCAGTCCTGTTTAGCGGGGCTTCCACACTCTGAGAACCACCGAGAAGCTCTTGGCCAGCCCTGGAGCAACCGGTCAATTCTAGGGGCCTCCTCGCCCGGTTCGGCGTCCTGGGCACGCGGCAGCGGGACAGGACGCCTTGTGCCCACGGACCGACGCCGGCTGCCAGTCCGACTGCGGCTGACACTCCCGCCGTGGCCGCTGCTGCAAACCGGTCTGGCTTCCCTGCAGGGCGTGCGGGGATGGAGCGAGGGGGTGGAGAGAAAGGGGAAGAGCCTGGGCGGCCGGCGGGCGGGGCCTGCAGCCTCCCGGAGCCGCGGCAGCCGCCGAGCAGCCTGCTCTCTCCGCGCCTCTCTCCGACTCCGGTGCGCGCTGCGCGGGGACCCGCGCCCGAGCCCGGGGGGCGCCGCGGCTCCTCGGCCTCTGTCCCCGGACTCGCCTCGCCTAGGCTGCGCCCGGACGCAGAGCTGCTGGCCTTTGGGGGCCGCCCGCTGCTCTATCTGGCCAGAGGACCGACGGGGAAGGAAGGGGAAAGCGGGGACACACACACTCGCCGGGCGCGCGCGCATTGCACACTCGCAGCCGCGCGCCCCCGCCGAGGCGCGGCCGGGGCGAGTTTGGCCCCGCGGCTTCGGGCCCGGCACCTGCCCGCCCCCGGCACGGTCCCCGGGCCCCGCCCCGCCGACCCTCCCGCCCCTCGCCTGCGCTGCTGTCCCTTCGCCCGGGAAAGCGACAACATCCCGACAACTTACAGGCTGTGGCGCAACTGGTCTGGACCGCCGAGGCTCCTGAAGGCTGCCCGGGTGAGGTAAGTTTCCTGCGCGCCCCCGGCCTCTCCTCCCAGACCCTCAGAGAGGTAGCGCTCGGGAGCTTCGTATCTCAGATAAGACCTGACGATCTCTCTACCCCGCCACTTTGCCTGTGCGCGTTGTGCTGGGGGCGACGTGGAGGGGGCGCCCGTGGCCACCGAAGCGGGACCTTCGTTCCCTGGGGGCCGCAGCTGTGCGCTCCCCCAGGGTACCCACCGGCTCGCCACCCCGATCCCTCGGGCCGCAGTGGCACTTGGCGGTCACTCTAGGTTCACTTATACAGGATCCCTTTCCCCTTTTCAGGGGAACCTGCCGAGTTTGGCAGCAGAAGGTAAGGTCTCCCCACCAGTGTCCCTTGGTACTAAACAGCGGCGAACTTGTTAGGCGCCCCTGGGATCTCCGGAGGGGCTTTGACAGTCGGTGTTCTGGTCCTTTCTGGCGCTGGCGCCGGATTGAACAGGTGCGGTATGGTTCCAACCTAATGCAGCTGCAGACTTCTGCGGGTCCCCGACTCTTCCCCAGCCGGGTCAACGTGACGCTTCACCATATGGGGCGGGGGGAATGGGGTTGTGGGGCAATGGGGAGGAAGAATGTCCCGGTTTGATTTGCCATGCCTGTGCCAGGAGTCGCCAGAACAGAAGGCAATAAATGTCTGCTTATCTCTCATCTATGCAGATGAGCATGTTGTCATTTCTTACCCCCACCGCCAGCTCGCTTGTCTTTGGTGCCCAGAGTGGGTAGAAACCTGATCCAGACAAGTTGCTGGGTAGGCTGATGAAAATTTTCATCTAATCTACTGCAATCAGGGCTCTGAACAAGAAAATGCTAGATACTCTCCGATGCTTTTTAAAGGGAGCACATGGAGGACCCCAAATAACACCCCCTACCATTGTCTCTTGTTGACAGTTAGCCTGCTGGGGCCCTAGCTCTAAGGTGAGTGATCCATTAAGGGACAGGGTGGACAGGATGCAGAATGTGTTCCTCTCCTCACGTAAGGAAGAAGTCCCCGGAAAGTACTCCTGAGCTTGGATTGGAGGACTCATTTTGCTCCTTTGATGAAGCCCGTCCATCCGGAGATGGAGATGTTCCTCTTGTGCAGTGGTGAGGCTGGAGTGTTCTGCAGTTGTTGGGAGTGGAGAAAAATCAAAGGATTGGTTTCATTGGGACTCCAGTGTTCATGGAAGCTTTCAGAACATTCCCAGTGAAAGGAACTCCTCCAAAAACCCTTTCCAGCTAAACCCAAGCTGGGAAGGTTGAGTCTCAGGTGTTACGTGTGATCTCTGAGCTGACAGAAATAGTGGGTTTTGTACAGTAGTAGAGACCTATGAGGATGATGAGAACTGTGGCAAGTCTTAGCTTGATATGTGATCATGTCTTACTTGGGAAGGAAAAGAGAAAAGCACTGAATGATAACCACATTATGTTTTTTCCAAATTAAGATGACTAGAGGGATTAGGTAATAACGCCTTACATTTTCATCAGTGTCTTGCAAATTTTAAATGCTTTGCAGCAATCGCACCGAATTCCAGCCATTTCTGAGGGAGGCAAGACAAAGATGATTATCACATATTTACAGGAGGAATGGAAGGCTCAGTTTCCGGGATTTATTAAGGTAATAAGTGGTCAGTTTTAGTGTCATAGCCAGGTTTGCTGTCATAGCTCAGTGCCAGCTCTGTACCTGCATATGGTTCTGTTTTGTTTTCTTCAATGACCAGATAGTGCCTCCATTTACTGTGGGCAGTACAGTCTCCTTGTGAATTACTGTTCTCATCTCGCAGATGAGGAAACCGAGGATCAGACAAATGAGGGCGTTTTCCATGTTATTATATCTTCTTTAGTGGAGTTTATAAAATAGAACTCATTTCCTGATGTCTGTTTTCCTCACTTTGTGTTTTCTGCCATTGTCTCAATTCTGGTAGCAATGGATCCCTGCACTACACCAGGGTATTAGAGGCAGCATAGATAGAGTCTGTTTGGTGATCTGGATTCTAGTTCTAGTACAACATGTGTGCCAAAATATTTTTTTTTTTTTTTGGTGTGATTGGGGTTTGAACTCAGGGCTTTACACTTGCAAAGCAGGTGCTCTACCACTTGAGCCACACCTCCAGTCCAATTTTGCTTTGGTTATTTTGGAGATGGGGGGGTCTCAAGAACTGTTTGCTCAGGCTGGCCTTGAACCACAATCCTCCTGATCTGCGCCTCCCAAGTAGGTAGGATTATAGGCATGAGCCACCAGTACCCAGCTCACTTCGAACTCTAAAGTCACTCATATAAAACAAAAGATTCACATTAAATTATGTTTCTTTTTCCAGCTTTCACATTCTGTAATGTTTACCAATGTATTTGTATTCCAATGGGGAAGGAAAGCTTTTTACTTGATATCAACTAAGGGATTTAATTAATTACCTGTTCCATCTTTAATTTACTCCTTCCCACTCTCACCTTGTACCACTTGAAGGGAAAGAAAATTACAAGGATGCATTAACTTTAGCATCTGCATTGTTCAGTGTTCCTATTTGACTTGAGTTTATTCTTCAGGACTGAATACTCTGACAGTAAACACACACCTTTGTTTTTTTAGCTTTGTAGTTTGCATGTAGTAAATAGCCCCAAAATAGATGTTGAATTAATGAAGTGAAATCTTTCATAAGAAAAACATATGTTGCAAAACATAGAAAACGTCTCACCATGTAAATTCCCAGCACATAAGATAATTTGCCTATAGGAGGTACGCCTTCTGAAGCCGGCAGGTACAGGGCCCATTGTTGTTCTCTTTCCTGAGACTATCCTATAAAGAAGAGGTTTTTTTTCTCCATATAGACAATAGACTATGTTATCAATGAGGTGTTCTTTTGCTTGGCTCTCACCTTTACTTGTTAGAGATGTAGAGCTTCCTAAAAGATACAGTTCTAGAATGGACTTGTGCCATTTCATGGAAGGATATATCTCAGATGGAGAAACCAAACTCTTTTTTTTTTTTTTAATATAGCATTGAGTAAAATTTCAGTAGATGCTAACACTGGCTTGTGGTTTCAGAGGGGGAACCTAATTAACAAAGCCAACCTAGTTTCTGTTCCCTTTAAGAATTCTCTTCTCTTTCCACTCCTCCTTCATATGTACAGAAAAGTAGTTGTTTTATGTTTGGAAGAATGACAAAGAATCGTAAGACAAAGAATGACAAAGATCATAAATATTGTCAACAGATCCCGCCGTTTATATTAGGGGTTGATGTATGTTTTCTTTAGATAAAGAATTCAAATATTAATATTAACTCGTTAAGAGAAATATCTTTTGTAGGTCAGAATCTGAAATGTAGGGAGGTAAACTGACCTGCTCACGGTCACACAGATAATAGTGGGAGGGTCAGAGCTAATGTGGCATTATTAAGGAGATTTATATTCAAGACTGTGCCAGGAGTTTGTGGTAAAGGTGCTGTTTTCACTTTTAGAAAGCATAAACGATAACAGAAAACTTTGTTTGCTCATAATTATTAGAGCGTCGGTATATTTTAAGATGGTTTAGTATTTATATTTTTAAATTCTCTCGTCCAAGTAAAATACCATTATGGAGAAAATGTTTGTCCATTCTTATCTGTTCACTGATTCTTTTGGCTTATATACATCAACAGTGATTTAATACCTTGCTTCAACCGGGACTTGAAGAGAGGGACTTGTTTGAATAGAAACACAAATGCATGCTGGATTCATAAGCTTCTGGTAAATAAAACCAGAAGCGAAAGGTTGCCCTGTCATCCAGCCAGTGAAGTCATAAATATGTATACATTTAATTTGCATTCGTATTTGGCTTGTACTTCTGTTAAATGGTGATTTAGGACATTTAATATCCTGGAAAAAGCATGGTTTCCTATGGCTAGAACCTTTATTAGAGTTACTCTGTAAAACATCAAGTCCTAGATGTATTTGTTGCAAAAACATTTTCACTTTGTAGCAGGTGCATTGTCTGGGGTTGGAAGGAGTCCTTCTGTTTCTTAGAGGCTGCCCAGTTAGCCCTGCACAGCGTGTAGCTTAGCTGTTCACTGTGTCTTATCTGTGGAGCAGGAGGTGATTCTGCTGAACACCAAGGAAACTGGGAGGGAGGAAACCTAGCATTTTGTTTTAATAAGCTTTGTTTTCTTTATAACAAATCAACTTTAAGTTTATCTTATTGATGAAATTGGGGGATATGTGCTGTCTCATAAATAATTGGCGGTCATTGAAAAGTTTTATTCAGCCAAGTCCTTTCAAAAGTAAAAAAGAGTAGACCAGGACAAATAGCCTTGAATTTGTACAATTTATTCTCAATTTTATCTTCTTATGCATAGCTTCAACAGAAGTACACAAGGGTGAAGATCTCACAGGAAAACACATAAATTCTACCCAAATTAGTTTTGAAACATAGCCGCGGGACATGGTTACTTCTTCCATCAGCTGGCAGTGTCTTGGTATTGTCACTAAATGAAGCCCACCCTTGAATGCACAATACATGATGTGTGTGCTGTCCTTGTAGCCAGTCTTCTGTACTGTTCAGGAGACTGAATAAACAATGCATATACAGTATGTCTTGGGCAGTTTATATCATGGGTAAACAGTAAATTCTTAAGTCTCATTTTCTCTAACATTTTGAAAACAATCAGTTGTGAAATTGCAATGAAATATAAAGCACTGAGTGTGTGGTATTGCTCCCACTCTAAAAATGAGTGTACATGTCTTTCTGTTGAGAGTCAGGCAAGGATTCAAATTGCAAGTGTTGGGAGCCTATGGAGTATAATTACCTGAATTGGAACCAAAGTTCAGAGACAGGACGGTAGAAAGTTCTTCTTTTTTGTAAGGAAAAAAAGTGATGTTTAAGGCTTCTCCATCCAGTAATGCTGACCAGGGAGTTTGGGGAGGAGGATAAACTTATAACTAGCCATAAAAATGTGTTATCTTTGCTTTGTAGACAGACTGGCACAAGAAACACAATGGATTCAACATATTGCGTGATGGTTTTCACACTTTTTTCTTTCTTTTTGAAACTATGCCCACATTTGTGAGCATTGGGTGATAAAGGAAGGAAAAAAAACCAGCAACAACTGAGAATAAGTACTAGGACTTCTTTGATGGAATAGGAAGCACATCTTATAGGTGCTTAGCAAATTTTTGTCAGGTGAAAAGGGTAGTTATCATGTTTTACTTATATTTGTATTCTTGGAATGAAGCACTATGCCCAGACAATGGCAGGAGTTTAATAAATGTGTGCTGTGCAATATATGCATCCAGATTAATATTGCTCTTCAAAGTCTTGGATGTTTCTTAATTATTTTAATGATTCTAGGATTTTCTGAACTATTTTAGAAATGTCAGGCAGGGTGATAGACACTAGTTTTGATAGTTTATACTGGTCCTTCATTTTTTTAATTATAAGCTGTCGGTAGACTCTAACTCATTTATTTACTTAGGCAGGCTTACTGTGTAGCCCATGCTGACCTTAGGCTCCTGAGTGCTTGGATTACAGGTGTGCATGACCATGCCTAGTTCCAACCTTTTCTAAACTGACATACCTAGGAATAATATTTAATTATTTCTCTTCTTTAGCAGAAGGAGTCATCTAAATATAAAATTTGTTCTCTTTTTCTTTTAAAGTATCTGATAAATATTTTTCTCAGCACCCAGAATGGCTTCACAGTGAGTTTAACTCAGGGTCTACAGATGAAAGTGGACTTGAAGCTTCTCTACGTTAATCACCTTAGCTGTTATGTCCTTCTGGGTCTTCTCTGAGCATCTCACCTAAAGGAAACCGTCCCCATATGTTTTGTTCACTTGTCACAATGGATACTTATACATGAATGTATTTCTCTTGTTTTTCTCTCACCTAGATCCAGACTTAGGCAGAGTGTGAACTCAACCTAAGACTTTAACAGTCTTTGAATACAGAGGTCATTGTTCTTTAACACTTTTTCTAGCAGCTGCCCATAGTAGTTGCTCAGTAAATGTTTAGATGAATGAGTGAGTAAAGGTGAAATGGGCTACCATTGAGGTCCCTCCATTCAGCTGTTTAAATGGTAACAATGGCAGCTGCCTTAGACTGATGACAAGCCCTCCAGGGGGAGGAAACACTTGCACACATAAACAAATTCTGGCAGGATATTGAATGAAGCTCTATCTCTATTTAAAGAGTGATTTCTTTCATTCTCAAAAAATGAATAGTACAAGGGATGGGGATGTAGTTTAGTGGTACAACACTTACCTAACATATATAAGATCCTGGGCTTAATCTCCATATCACACACACACACACACACACAGACACACACACAGACACACAGACACACACAGATTAAAATGTTAAACCTATAACTCCTAGCGTCAGTCTCCTGCAGGGTTTTGTATTCTCAGGTGAATCCCCATGTGTATAGAAAGGGTGCCATCTGTCTGGTTCATCAGAAATGCCAGCATAAAAATGAAAAATTCTCCTATACTAGTCTGGGCTTTTCTCAGAACCTTGTGGGTCACAAGAGAACTAGTTCTTGCAACTGGATTGGGTGTCTGGGGCTTCAGGTAGTATATTAAAAAGTGTTTAATGGTCACTGACCCTGCCAAATGGTGGGTACTTTGAGGACTGGGAGACAGACCTCGTATATGGGTGGTAAGAGTAGACTACCTACATGACTTGCTCTTGAGTTTTGTGTCAATAGATGACACATGGAAGAAAGATTCCAAGAGCCAGTGATTGTGTCTAGGGAGGAAAACAATAGTTTGCTAACAATTTTCAGAACATTTCAAGTCAGTTTAATAGTCTAGATATAGATGAATGCTTTGGCTAAAACCCATGTGTCATGGGTATTCCTGACTGTTGAGGAAGGTGACTTTGCTGAGGACCTGCCATATTCTGGTCACTTCTCAAGTTCTGTTTCTTTTCATTTTCCCCATGTACTGGCAAGATAGGCCACAGCATAGAGAGGAAAATGGAAACCTAACTTGCTCATGAGCGCAGAGACAGTAGGGATGGAGGCTAAGTTACTGCCCTGGCTTTTCTGATTTTAAAGCCCATTTCTTTTTCTCTGTTCCATGCTGCAGCATCTCAAAATAGAGTCTGGAATAAAAGTTTTAGAAAGGAGAATCATAAGTGAATTCAAAATTTATGTCTCCAACCTAAATCTCTCTCTGAATTCTAGATGGCATAATTGCATTGCACTTGGCTATCCCAAAGTCACCTCAAATTCCACATGTACAAAGCTGGAACATGGTCTCTATTCTCCATGACTGATGCCCTCATAAGGTTCCCAGATCTGTAGTGTACTAGCTACCAAGTAGCAGGAGCACAGACTTGGGAACCTTCCATTCTTTCCACTCACCACATCTAATCCATCACTAATTTCTGTTGATGTTGCTCCCTGAATCTCTCCCTATCCATCTGCTTTTTATTATTTCTGCAAATTCCTTCCTAGCCCAGCTTCTCAGTAGCCAGAGTCTCACTTACCTCTTTTCTCTTTTCCATTGTGGCCCTCCTCTAACCATGACCCATGATGCAGCTACCTGACACTCTGACTGGGTCTTTACCTCCTCTACTCATCTGAGCCTTCCTGGAAGCAGAAAGACTCTGGTCACAGGGTCTTTCTAAATTGGTGGCCTTTTGCACTCTTGCACAGCCTCTGAGGACTCATTCTTCCAAACAGGGTCCTATCCTGTTGCCTTTGTTCCCTAGAGTGCAGTAAGGTTCATGTTCATCATTACAATTGACTGCTCTTACAGGCATGGAATAAAAATGCCAGTGTAATACTGTGGACTCACTCAACCCTCCCCTCCAAATATCAAATTTTTAGGGTACTCTTGGAATCCTCAAGGTGTACTCACTCATCTAGCAAGGAACCAGAGACTGCTGCCACCAGCCACAGTTGGCTATACACTGGGCTTGGGTATCATCCCAGCATCATATCTACAGCTAGAAGTCAAACCTAAGCCTTTTCCAGAAGTGCTGCCTCTGCTCCCTGACTGTGGCTTGTCCTGGCAGCTTTGGGAAGAGATCCAGGGTTGCTGTGATAACTGGGGGGGGTAGAACAAAATTTATAATTTGAACTCTGTTCTCCCTGTCCTTCCTCATAGTGGAAACCAGTTGAAGGAGGTAGAGGAAAGCTCCTCCAGCCACGGGTGGGGAGAGTCAGGGGGAGAGAATTGCAGACTCCTCAGTGGCCTTCCAATGGGCCTCCAGGAAAGATCCGAGCGACTAACATGGTTCCAGAGCCCTGCAAGGCACTGCCTGTCACTCCAGTCTGAGACCCACCACTTTGCCCTTCACTGTTTGCTCTTCAGCCATGCTGAGCACGCACCACCTCCTGACTATTCATGCAAACCACGTGTGGCTCCCACTGGGGTATTCCTCGCATTGGTTGACCATGTGTCAGGTCAATTCTAAGGTGACCTTTAGGACAGGACCAGCACTGTGCTCTCTGGGAAGGGTTTAGTGCTGTGGTTACTGGACTCACTCATAGGACCTTCACTAGGCCATAACCATCAGGAGCTTGGAGTCCACATCTATGGGCTTCTTCCCCCATTGCATGCTTAGCGGTCAGCATAGTGCAACACATGTAAAACCTTGCTGAATAAATGAGCCAATGAATGCCAGTACCTTCACCTTTAAAAAAATCCTGCTTATGAGTTTCCAATGGCAAAAGGGAAGCACAGAGATCAGGAATGTATCACCTCACATTGCTGATGCTACCCACAGAGTTTCTTCAGCTTTCTTTACCACTGCCTACTGGCACAGCTGTCAGGACCACCATCTCTGTAATGGTTGCTGCATAAGTTATCGCCAAGAAAGTTGTCCTCCAAATCATATGAAATATTTCTGGAAGGGTATTTGAGATACTGGTGATCCTTGTTTGCCTCTGAGGGGTGAACTGGCCCTCTGAAGGCAGGGATGAGAAGGAGGCTTTTTATTACAGACCTTCTTTTACCTCTGAATTTTGAGCCACATGTGTTGATTACTTATTTAATAAAATTAAAGTTGTAAAAGGAGGGAAGTTACCATAGGGATGTGGAGAGATAGGAATGCTTGTGATTTAGAGAAAAGGAAATAGAGGTGTAGTTGATGGGAAACTGTTCTCAAAAAGTTCTAGTTTTGGCCAGGTGCAGTAGCACATGCTTTGTAATCCCATCTACTCTGAAGACCAAGATAGGAGGATCCAGGCTTGAAGCCAACCTGGCAGGAAGTTAGCAAGAGCCCATCTAAACTAATAAGCTGGGTGTGGTGGCATGCTTCTGTAATCCTTGCTACATGGGATGTGTAAATGGGAGGATCACAATCCAGGCTAGTCCAGGCAAAAACCTGAGGTCGTATTTGAAAAGTAACTGAAGCCAAAAGGACTGGGGATATGGCTGAAATGGTAGAGCACCTGCCTAGCAAGCATGAGGCCCTGAGTTCAAACCCAGTACCCTCCTATATACATGTACGTGTACATATACAACCTTCATTTATATATACATATATATAGCCTTCAATGATACAGCCATTTTCTTCTGACTTGCTCTGAACATTGATGGACAATTATGTGACTTCTACTGAAAGGGAATTTCACACCACATAACATGACACCGTATAACATAACATTGCTCCCATTTCAAAATACAACATTTCTTCTAAATATAAAGGCTTATGGAACCAATATCCTTGAGAGCAAGCAGTTGTTGAGGAATGAGTTCTCTATGATGATCTGTAAGATTGGAATAAGAAGCAGGATTGTAGCATGCTGTAGAACTGGAAAATGTGAATTGGCCTGAATAAGCTTGTGTTGTCTCTGTACATGACTTTGTCAGTTACTGAGTCACATTTGAACAGTAAATAAAAGAAATACCAACAGGTCTTACCTCAGACTGCTATAACAAAGTACCATAGACTTGGGTGGCTTTTCAACCACAGAATGTCTCACAGTTCTGGAGGATAGACGTCTGAGATCAGGGTACCAACATCGTTGGGTTCTGGTGAGGTCCTCTTCTGAGTTAGAGACTGCTGACTTCTTATTATATCATCATATGGCAGAAAGAGGGAGAGAGAACTGTCTGGATTCCCTTCCAAAAGGGCACTAATCCAACTCACAAGGGCTCTAGCCTTAGAACCCAAACACCTCCCAAAGAACATCATCTAATACCATCATACTGAAGGTTAGGATTGCAACATGAATTTGGGGGGGGGCGGCGGGGAACACAAACATCCCATTATGAAACCCTTTATAGCTCAGTCAGTGCACCATAAGAAACACGTTCTACTTTCAAACCTAGTATGTGCATAGACATATATAATAAATATAATCAAAACAAAGTTTTCATGAAATAATACTTACCCATGCTACGTGAAATATACTATGCTATTTTGTGTTATGTTCCCTCCCTCCTCCAGTCTGTACCAAACATTGGCCATGATCTACCTGATTGACTCTCTTTGTTAAAGGGCTCTGACACCCGCAGTTTAGAAGCCACGAATCTAGTTGTCCCTACTTCTGTTGTCCGTGGGCTGTGCTCTATACTCAGGCTTTCTGTGCTCCTCACATTCCTTTGAATTTACAGAGGTTGAGGGTTAATGACCCCCTGAAGCCTCTCCTGCAAAGTTTTAATTTCTGTCAAGAAGGGACAGTGAGACAGGGACAGTAGGTACCTGATAGGTTAGACTTGGAAGGAAGTGACTCAGAAGGCCACCTTGTCTGTCACACAGGATTGATAAGTCCAAAAATGGACCACAGCTTTTAAGCTGGGAACATCTATATTTTTTCATATAATGTTTAGCCAAAGTTCATACTAATTTATTTTAGCAAGAATCTAGATAGTATAAAAAGACAAAAATCCTCATTTTAAAATATGTCAGAACAAATTGAGAATGTCAGTTTTCTTTCTGCCTGGACTTCACTGAGGCATCAGGCTTGTTCATCTTAACTGGTCACATAAGCAAAAAATGAAAAGGGACTAACTAGGGAACCCATGGATATACAGACCCTTTGGGCAGGCTGTTGTACTTCTTGAGTAAATTTCCTATTTGTGGAGGGTTGCTATGTTCCTTCAAGTGCCAACATTTGTTATAGCCAGTTTTTAAATAGACATTTTTCCCAAAGTTGTCACATCTTTCCCCAGTTCTTTTAAGACCATACAGAATACAGTATGTCTTTTAACTTAGAATCCATTCAGAGATACAAGGCCCCATACCAATTGGCTTCATTTTGTTACTTACAAAAACCTTATCTGCCTTTTAAAAATTTATTGGTGGTGGGACTCTACTTCCATGGCTTTTAGAAATGAGCCCCTTTATTCATGGTTTGCTATTGAGAATCTGTTGTGATCTTGGGAACCAGATAACAACCATATTGTCTGACTTGCAGTTCTCCAAAAGACTCATATTATTCTTTGAAATTGGTATCTTAAGGGAGGGGGAATTTTTGAGAGGGGACCTCAAGAACTCTATTTGTAAAGTCAGCAACCTTAAGTTCTTTTTCCTTCACTTAGTTAATTGACCAATAAAGAAAATGCTTTTCTTATATTCTGTTTTTAAGCTGCTCAGATTCATACATAAAATGCTGCCTTTCAAAGGTGAACTAAGCATAGTTTCCTTTTCCTTTTCCTTTTTATAATGTGTTTACTACTTTACCTGGTCTAAAGCAAGATTCATGGGCTTTTCCATTTCATTTAATTTTAGTGGTAAAAATTGATGGGTATTTTGGTGAGAGTTTCATTTTCAGTGTTTTAATGGCATTATAGATTACCAAAGGTCTTTCTCTTTCCCTTGGAGAGACTGCATGGGGAAGTTCTCCAAATTTTCCTGATTTCCATCTTCTATCAGCAAACCTGAAATAAAACAAGTAAGGTGAATAATGAACAATTAACTTATTTTTAAGAGGTGATGTGAACGGCATTCTTCTTTGACTTATGAATTCATTATATTGAAACAAAAAAGAAAATAATTGAGTCATTGCTTTGGCAAGCTACTTTGAAATGATACCCTTTTATTATTCCTCCTAAGATGTACAGTTCTGACAGAGTGGTGAAGATGAATGGAGAACAGAGCTAATGGGAGATCCATCTCTCGTGCTGAGAGTTAGGAGAGAAACACGACTTTTGTTTATGTTTATTTACAGAAACCCAAATGGAAAGTCAGCTTGTGTACAGTTGGGCTTCATTATTTAGTTTAGCAGTTTCTCAGAAACTCCCTCTCCTACATGGCTATTTGTAATGTAAACATGATGCATCATTTCCTTTTGCGCAGACTTTATAGGAGGAACAGTCCTTTCCACATATGTCAAAAGACTTCTGGAAGCATTTTGAAGCTGAGTGGTGAGTATCCTACACATGTGTCACACAGCCTTAGGGCTGATCATCAACACTCCCGCACACTGCATCTGTACGTGTTTCTTTGTTTGTCTGCCTCCTTCTCCAAAACGTCACCCTCCACTTTGTCTTGTTCACTCCTATATCCCCAGTACCAACGACAGTGCCCAGCACAAAGATGGCCTGCAATGGATGTGTGCATTCATTCTTGCTTAAGCTGTAACTTTTTTCCCCTTAATTTTCTATTTCTGCCCACCTTTTCCATTTTCAACACCCTAGCTCCTAGCTAGCCTAGTCATTGCTTCAAATCCCTATCCCAATGAGTGGTCTTGTTTTTTGCCAAATTTTAGCCTTTTTCTATTGCTTGCTTTTTTGGCCTGCAACACTTGGAACAATTTAATAACCTCATGCCTCACTCTCTTAGCCACTCATCTGCTCTTGGGAATCCCAGCTCTTACCTGTGTTACGAAATCTACATTTGCAGCTGCTCAGTCACCTTTTAAAAAACTCAGTCTACTTCCCTCTCTAAACTCTAAGTTACCCTCATTGAACTGTTGGAAATGTTAGCTGTCTTTTTACTTTGCTCATCCCCATGACTTAGCAGCTACCATTTAAAAAAGGAACACTTCTGTTCTCACCTCACTTTCCTAGTGACTGCTCTTACCTGGAGCAGCTTCCTAAATAGCTTCTATACCTCCCTATCTACCCCACTCTGGCCAACTATAATACCTGCTCCTGAGATTTAATTTTATCACCGCCATGCCCCCAAATCCTTAGATGCTTGAAATCTAAATGCTTTGGTTTAGTCCAGAAGACCATCCACAGTCTGGGCCTGGGTGACTGATGGTCATCATTTTTGTTATTTATAGTCATAGCACTGTAGTAATGACAGCAGCTTTTAAGTCTTTTAAACTTTTATTCTACCAGGCACAACACATAAGACATGAAATCATAGTTCTTCTTGGTGTTTTAGAGCTGTATAATATGGTATTAGAAAGAGTAGGTATGAGTGGAAGGAGATAGGGCTGGAGAGATATGCAGGGCCCCACGTGGGCATCTTGTCTGCTGTGCTAAGGGGCACAGCAGTGAGGCAACAACTAGAAGAGTTTCATGGAAAGTCATGAGCTTCATACTTTATTTTAGCTCAGCAACATGAGCTAACATTTGGGAGTTGAATTAGAAGAGAAAGGAACTAGAGACAGGGAATTGAGGGAAGATGAGGGCTTGGATTAAGGTAGTGAGGACAGGGAAGAGTGAGCAGATTTGAGATTTAGGGGAAGAATTTTTATGACCTGGTTAGACATGAATGTTGAGGAAAAGGTAGGAGTAGAAGATGAGTATCTGGCTGTTGATTTGAGTGCTTAGAGATTGGGGGATGATGCTCAACTGAGAGAGAAGACTCAGAAGAGGCTGCATAGACATGATGGCAGAAGCAGGAAAGCTATGATAAAAAAAAGTCCTATTTTGGACATGGATTTGAGATGCCTGTGGTATGTCTAGGTCGGATGTGGCTATAAAGAGAGTGATCCATGAGGGAGACATTCACTGTGTTATGGTCATATGCTCCAGGCAGTGATTTCAAGCCAGGGGAAGAGCTGAGATTAAGACATCTGCAGGACCTCCAGGTGGAGTCTAGAAGGAAGCTGTATATGAGTGTGGATCTAAGCAGACAGGCTGCGATGAAGACATGGTTTTATAAACTTTTGCTAGTTATTAAAGCCATGGATTTAAATAAGACTTCCCTGAAAAGGTGTATAACAGAGAACACCATTCCCTGATCTTCATTTGCACTTTAATTTTCTCATACATTGGCTCAGTTCCCCATACTCCACCCCTACCCACCATCTCTGTCTTCCATTTTCTTCTCTGTTTAGGGAAATGATATCAGATGCATCCCATTGTTCTTGAAGGCTTCTCAGACACCACTGATCCCCATACCTGCTTCTCCAGAAGCGATTTCTCAAGCATACATTCTCTCTGGCATTCTTGTTCTTGTGACTCTTGGAGCTTTCCTTTGAGGCTCACTTGTAATTTGTTTCCAGCTTATCTCTGTAAGCAGATTCAAGTCCTGACAGCAGGGCCCACATCTTTCCCCACTCTGTGTTCCCACCCAACCTAACGGCTCTGTTGCCTTGTATACACTCACTGCTGATACTACATTTTATTGATTATTTTATTCCTCTTTAAAAGAACAAGGAAAAAAAGCAAATAATTCAAAGTTCCATAGGGTTTATATCAGTTGGTATACCTTAAACTAACTTGAAAGTGCCTGTGTCAAATATGTTTACAGCTGAATGTTCTATTTTTCACTTAAAAAAAAAAGAAAAAGAAAAAAATTAAAGTATTGAAAAAGTCTACAAACTAGTGCAGGACTCTTGTCATTTGTTGTTTTTGTGATTTTAAGCTGCAGAGGAAGAGAATGTCTTTTGACAGCTCCTCTTTACCTACTATAGCTTGTTGCAAGTAATTTTCCTTGGGTCACACTTCCAGTGTTTCTAAGAGACATTTTGCACACATTTGCACTAGTTGAATTTGGATGCAGTGAGAGCTCTTTTCTGAGAAGCAGGGACTGTGACTCATCCAAGCCCTCTGTTGACACTTTGGTGACCTCTGGTCAAGTGGCTTGACCTCTTTTGTGCCTTTTTCTTTACCTCATCTGTGGAATGAACATCTATCTATACACTGGCTCCTGACCTGGATCAAAGGCATGTTGTGAGGCCAAATGGACTGATGGCCTTTGAGGTCCTGAGATCAAAAGTATCACACACATTACAGAATTTATTTTATAGAATTACGGAAGAGGTCATGCTCAGGACAGCTACCTTTATAAAGCCCATGAGTAAGTAGATCTAAACCAAAGGGTCCCCACACAGAAGAAATTTCCTCTCCTATCTCCAGAGGCCCAAGGTGGGAGTGAGACTTGTTACTGAAGACTGGTTGAGAGTTTCAGAATTTATACACACCCTCAACATGGGAAACAAAGTCAGCATGCTTTTATCTTTAAAAAAGAGATGACTCTGAGGTGTGGAGGTTTATTGAAGAATGCAAAACTCGTGTTTGTTTGTTAAAGAAAAAGAATGCTGGTAGATAGCAAATAGTATGACAGGGTCCAAAGTAGAACATGCTGTGCCAAGTATTAAATAAGTTCATTGCTTTTTGCATTTAGATCGTGGGTGTCAACTTATCATAGCTCATAGCATGCTCCATGCCAGGCCTTGAGGGTACCTGTTTCATTTACAGATGCTGTTGAGGTGGAATTTGAGGATCTCCCAGAAATCATCCAGAAAGAACTTTTAACACCTGTGGAATCCTTAAGGTTGTTTGAATTTAATTGGGCATTCCTCAGATGCCACTGAAATTTTTGGTTAATGATAAAAATATTTATGTCCTTTGAAATATGTCAAATGGCAGGGAGAGTTGACTAGAGTTAGTGACAGAAGCAATATGCTTGATCAAAACTGAGGGAAACTCAGTTTAACAGCATTGGATGGGGTCATTGGATCTGTAGGTCATGACGTTGAATGTATGATGAGACGAAAATCTCAATTGCTTACATAGCCTGGCAATGAGCCTAGTGGCATAGTCATAGCTATATTTAGGCTATTTCTCAGTTTTATGCCCTCGGGGTCAGACTGTGGACCAAGCATGGCATACCTTTAGGCAGTATTACAAATTTACTCAACCCAGTGAAAGTTTAACTGGCAGAAGGTGGCATGTGGATGCAGAGAAGAGAGGGTAAAGATGCTAATACCTGAATCTCCTAATACAGGGAAGTAAGACTTAATGGTTGAAAGTTGGTGGAATTCCACAGTTGTGCTGTCTTCCATTTCTGCTGGTGGCACCAGAGAGTTCCAGTTGCTCACATTTTCATCCACTCTTGGTATGACCACTCTTTTCCATGTCAGACATTCTAATACATCTATCATGGTGGCTCATTGTGATTTAAAAAAAAATTTTATTATTCATTTTATTCACATGTGCGTACATTGTTTGGGTCATTTCTCCCCTCTGCCCCCCTCCTCCACCCTTTGTCCCCCTCCCCCCCTCACTTCCAGGCAGAACCTGTTCTGCCCTTACCTCTAATTTTGTTGAAGAGAAGACATAAGCATAATAGGGAGGACAAAGCGTTTTTACTAGTTGAGATAAGGACAGCTATACAGAGAGATTCCTAGCATTGCTTTCGTGTACAAATGTGTTACAACCCAAGTTGATTCATTCATTATGATTTTAAATTACATTTCCCTGGTAGATAATCATGTTCAGCATCTTCATATGATTTATTTTTGCCGTCTTTGCATGTTCTCTGATGAAGTACTAAACTCTTATGTTAATTCTACCAAGTTTTTTTGTAACATGTACCAAACTTTATTACATAAACACTGTGAATGAAAGACAGTTTTACGTTAAAACAAAAGTCGCTAACATGGCACGGTGACACATGACTGTAATCCCAACTACTTGGCAGGGTGGAGATTGAGATGATTGCAGTTTGAGGCCAATCTGGGCTAATTAGATCCCATTTCAACCAATTAAGCTGGGCGTGGTGCCACACACGTCATCCCAGCTACTCAGGAGGCATAAATAGGAGATAGAGGTTCAGGCCACCTTGGGCAAAGATATAAGACCCTATTTGAGAAATAGCTAAAGCAAAAAGGGCTGGGGATTTGGCTCAAGTGATAGAGCACCTGCCTAGCAAGTATGGGTCCCTGAGCTCAAATCCTGGTACCAACCTCTCCTCCCACTCAAAAAAAAGCGGGCAGAAACACAAATGAAGACTTGAGTACTTAAAATTACAAAGGTATTGACAGAGAATTACAACAATAATATTTTAAACTTTAAGAGGAGTCGGGGCAGTGGGAAGAGATTCCTGATGTGAAGCAAGTCCTGGAGATTTAAGTGTATTTCCAAGAGATATGAAGATAATCACCAGGAGACCATAGCAGAAAATGTTAAGAATCTTTGTCCTAGAAGAATGGGAATGGCAGGGGTAGGCAAAGGAAGAGCTGACTCTCTCATGAAGTCTTTTGTATCACTATTGCCTTGTACATAGATTTTTTTGATAAAAATATATCATGGGTATATTAGTCACAGAACATAAAGATAAAAATGACATGAGGTAACTAAAATGAGTAGAGGGTAGAACTGAAGATTATGAAATAAGACATTCTGGAGAACAAGTATGTGATTAAAGAGCTGTATAAAGGAAGGAAGGCCCTAAAATGACAGTCCCAATGAGCACCTAACACTTATTTTGGTGTTTACTATAGTCCAGGTGCTTTCTAAATATAAGCATGCATTTGCTTATTACATAGTCACAGCAACCCTTGGGGTAGGTCCTGTTTATAGATGAGGAAACCAAGAGCCAGGGATCCAGGGATATTAAATACATTATTCAAGATGGCAGAGTTTCACATCCAGGTGTTCCAGTTCCAGAGCCATCTGTCTGAACTAGGCCATTTTATAGACCTCATGATAGGAGAATGGCCATGACACTCCAAAGTTCATACAGTAGGTGCTCCTTGACCCAGGCTGACGTGATTTGTTCTCTGAGGCCCACTTCTACAAATGCCTATCTTTAGGTTATTAATCAGTCAATAGATACTTGAATGCCTATAACACAGTTCTGGATACTATGATTATGGTCTGCGAAACAGAAAAAAGAAGTGTATAATTTGATGCCAGATGCTATAGGGAAAAATAAATCAGGATAAATGAGAACAACAAAGTGGGATGAGCACAAGTGGGGGTCATGGTGCTGGTAAGGTGTTATGTTAGAGAGGGAGGTCAAGGAAGTCCTCTGTGAAGAGATGGCACAGGAAGATTGTCTTAGTCCCTTCAGGCTGCTATAACAAAAGCCCATAAATTGAATGGTTTAAACTACAAATGTTTATTTCTCACAGTTCTGAGGGCTAGGAAATCCAAGATCAGTGTGCTGATAGACTGGTGTCTGGTGGAGGCCCACTTCCTGTTTTAGACATGGTCATTTCTCATTGTATCCCCATAAGACAGAGAACAGAGGGAGAGGAAGCAAGCTCTCCATGTCTTTTATAAGGGCACTAATCTCATCCAGTCGGACTCCACCCTTATGACCTAATTATCTCCCAAAGATCCAACTTTCTAATACTGTTACCCTGAGGGTAAGGATTCCAATATACATATTTCAGGGGAATGCAAACATTCACTTTATAATATTGATCTAAACGAAGTGGAGAAGTAAACTGCAGCTACAGAGAAACGTATTCCAGGCAGAAGGAATAGTAAATGCAGGGTCCTGAGGCACAGAGCTTGTTTGGCCATTTGAGATACTATAAAGAGGCTTCTATGTTCAAAGCTGGGGAAGGAGAGGAGAGGAAAGAATACCTGGGGCCAAGGCAAGGTGAACCTTTTAAGTCAGATAGTGACTTTGGATTTTATTTTTAGTGCGATGAGAAGCCATTAGAGGGTTGAGTGAAGGGAAGGGATAGCCAGCAAGAATTTCCTGTTGTACCTCTCACGAAGAGGCAGTTGTCAAGGAGAGCCTTGAAAAACTGGGAGCATTTTGCTGATCCATAAAGCTTTGTATGAATGAATTGCTAGAGAAGTCAGGTCCTCCATGAGCAATGAAACTGTACTAATATGTACGTTTCCTAAAGGTGGTTTGTTGGATGAGACAGTAGCTAAATTGTACCTATATAGAGATAGTAATTGATGGCACAATTACTGATCATTTCCAACAACAGGCCAGTAATTTCTCTTTTCAGAGGAAAAAAGTCAAAGAAGAGAAAAAAAACCCTGTTAGAATAATGTTAACTATAATGATATAAGGCTAAAAATAATTCCAGTATCTAACATTTGGAGAAATGATTAAGCTGTAATAGCTTATAATAATAAAATATTATTTGCCAATAAAATACTATATAGAAATCTATGTAAAATAAATGAAGAAAATACAAAATATTGTGAAAAACTATAATCAAGTGCACTGATAAAAATAAGAAACCATGGAGTACTTATGTACTCCATAAAACGCTTTGGTTTTTACCTCTTTACTGTATATTTGGTTGTATGTGAATGTGATAGGAGGAAATTAAGAGAATATGACTCATGAAAAGAAAGGCTGTCAAAGGATGTAGAAAATAATACACAAGGTCAACAAGATTTGGGGAGTGCCTGATGCCAAAAGACAGGAACCGGGATGCTGATGACTGTTCCCAGTGTAGGTAAGTGAGATTTGAGGAAATGTCCTGCAAGACTTATTGAAAGTAATACTGATTTCCAAAAAAGTGAGCCACGTCAACAGATGAGATTTATTTTTGGATTAAAAAAACTACTTCAAAGAAAGTTTCAGATTTATTGTCAACAGCCCATATCCAATTACAGCATTAAAAAAAAAACTACAAAAATTTCTCAGTTCTTAACAGAGAGCACTCTTTGATATTATACAAAGCTAAATTCTGCAAAAGCAGAGAATTTCAGTTAGCCCATAAGAGCCATTGTAATGGAATTTGACCTGGGCTGTGTTGAGAAGTAAAACCTTGGAGCTTGTCACAGCAGGTTGTATTGGAATGAGAGAATAAATTCCAAAGAGTCCATGAAATGGGTGGGGTAGCCTTTATATGTATATGCTAAGTATGAATACTGATCAACTAGGATGGAAACAAGAAAAGGAATAATGGTTTTCAGGATTGTTTGGGATTTAGAATGTGATGCACATCTCTGCACAAGAAAAGATTACCCTGAGATGGGGCCAGACAGGATACTGGCTTCCTACGGGTCTCTGTGAATGTGCTCTACCTTTCTGATCCTTCAATCATTAACAAGTAAATAGGTATGACTTCCATAGTCACCACTGTCAAGGAGAGTCACCTTTAGCCCAACAGGATCCCTTTCAACAGATGTGATAATTTGGTTTCAAGGGTCATGAGCCTTGGTTGAGCATTGCTTTAGGATCTTAGAGGCTGTTTTGTAACTCTTGGTGCCTAAAAGTTATCATATTTCAATTTAACGTCAGTTTGTGAGTACTGTGCTGGTGGTGCCAATGTGATTTTTGATACTACTGATGTCTAGATAGGATGCAGACCTTCTGTGGGGAAATTGGGAAGAAGTAAAGCTGATGTTGCATTGATACTGGACAGATTGTGTCAATCTCTTTGTCTTCTCAGAAAGAACAGCCTCGAAAATGAGGCTAAGGTTGATAGAGAAATATGGGGCTGGGTATGGAGGATTAGGCCTATGATCCCAGCTATTGTTGAGGTGGAGGCAGGAGGATCAGGAGTTGAAGGCCATTCTGGGCAAAAAGGTAGGGAAACTCTATCTCAAAAATAAAAACAGAAGGATAACTCAAATGGTGTCATATTTGCCTAGCATGTGCATTGTCCTGGGTTCAAGCCTAAGTATTTTCCCCCAACCCCAAAAATAAAAGAAAAGAAAAAGAAAACAGGTAGTAGAAAATAAGTAAATGATAGTTCCTTTCTCTTTTCTGTGCAAAGCTTTTTGTAAGGTGCCTAGGGCAAAAGGGATAGCATTTAGAGGGAGGGGCTGGGTGAGAAAGCTAAAACAAAGGTGTGGTCCCTGCCCTCAAGAACCTTCCAATAAGGTAGGGGAGTTAGGCAAGCACTCATAATTAGGGAAAGATAATGCAGTTAAAGGAAAGGTGGCTGGAGTTAGGGTAAAGTCAGCTTTTGGCTACAGTGTGTGATGGTTTTTCTATACAGATTTGAAGACAGCTGGTACACAGGGCACATGCATGGCATGAGATGACCCTAGAGAGAATGACACTGTAGAAAGTGATAAAATTTCAGAATTATGTCCCTTGCTTTTGAAAATCACCTCTGCCCCCGATACATTGTATTTCAGGAAGTATGTCATAATAAGCAAACTGCATCCTTCTTTATAATATGGGCAAACAGAGGTGGAGGAAGCACGGGAAGGACTTTCAGCTACTTCCTGCTTCCTGGGATTCCTGCGCCTTCACCACCACACCCTTCTTAGGGTTCCTATGGGCTTGTCCTAAAGCAGCCTTGCTTCCTGGCAATCCTTCCTATGACAAAGAAATAAATAGTGAGGTGGATTGGAGGAGATAAGTGTTTTGTTTTTATTACTCTCTAATGGGACTTACAATGTGTCTTTTCACTTGTTCATAGGTGTGAAATTCCTTGAGGAATGAAGGGTGTCTTGTTTAATTTTCAATAAATAAAATGTTGTCAGTGCTGGCTGAGGTGGATCACTTCTATAATACCAGCTACTTGGGAGGGAGAGATTGGGAGGCTCACAATTGGAGGCCAGCCTGTGGAAAAAGCCAGACCCATCTCAAGAAACAAGCCAGGTGTGATGGTGTGCACCTGTGATTCTAGCTACTCTGAGGCCTTAGGTAGGAAGATCTTAGTCCTAGGCCAGCTGCAGGCAAAAAGTAACAGTGTATCTAAAAATTAATCAAAAGTAAAAATGACTGAGGACTTGGCTCAAGTGGTAGAGCACCTGCCTAACAACCTTAAGGCCCTAAGCTCAAACCTTAGTTTCACCAAGAAAAAAAGAAAGAAAGAAAGAAAGAGAGAAATAAAGAAAAAGAAAAGTTATCAAAAGGAATTCCTTTTACTCAAAGGTCTTGCTGACTGACTTTCATGGGGTCCCTTTGTTTGTTTAACAGTGCTATTCATATAATCTGAAACTATGTGCAGATGGTCCCTGATTTGCAGTGACTCGATTTACATTTTCTACTTTACAAAGGTGTGAACGTATGTTGGTCCAATCGTTCTGTTTTTCACTTTCAGTACATTATTCGGTGGACTACATGAGCCATTCAGCCGTTTGTTATGAACAGGTTTTATGTTGGATGGTTTTGCTCAACTATAGGAGAACATAAGAGTTTGGACCACACTTATGGTAGGCTAGGCTGAGCTATGATGTTTGGTAGGCTAGGTGTATTGAATGTATTTTCACTATGCAATATTTTCAACTGGTGGGTTTATCAAGATACAACTCCATTGTAAGATGAAGAACATTTCATTTGGTTTTTGCCATGTTTGGAATTTAAGGGAAATTCATTCTCTTACCATGTCTAATTTATGCTTGCTGGCATCAGGGATTGACTGTGGCACCTTTTAAAGTCTCCATTCTTATTTCTTAGGAAACTCAGAACTGCGATCTCCAACCATTTGTGTAAAGGAGATCAGAGGAGAAGGCACTTGTCTTCAGTTTGGTAGCTTGGGCTAGCACACAGAAGCTAGTGGAACCTAAAGGAAAACAAGTGAACCTGTCTAGCAGATAGAGGAAGGCCAATGTTTTTCCTGGGCAAGGCTATCTGGGAGAGCTCAGAGTTGAATAGCAGCTGGCGTGAGAGAGTTGGCAAGAACACAGCAGAGCAGAAAGTTCTCTGCCTGCCCTTTAGGCAAAGCCGAATAACTGGTTGAATGGAGTGGGCATTACAACTGATTATTTGGCACAGTGGATAGGCATTTTTTTTTTAAAGCTCTTCATCGTGGTTGTGGTGGTAGTGGTGATGATGATGATGAAGAAAAGGGAGACTTGTGACAATTTTGATGTTTTGCACCTGGAAACTTGGCACCTTCTTCCACATAATAGAACTTTATTTAATTTAGGCACAGGCCACAAGGTGATTGTAAATACTCAGGTAGTTGTGTAATTGAATTGGTGGTAACTTATTTTTAGAAATCTTCTAAGGAGCAGACCATCCAACCACAAAATTGCTGGTGGGAAATGAGAAGCAGATTGCTGGAGGGACCTTGCCACATATTGTGTGTGTTGTATGTGTGTACACATGTGGCACTAAGTGCTAGTCACCCCTCCAGTCGTTGGTTTGTCCCTGCAGTTACTTCAGTGCATGGCAGCCAGCCTGGCACTGCACTCCAAACTGTACAGCCTTGCATATTTTTTATTTGTTTATTTTGTGTCTGTTTGGATTTTCTCCCCTATTTTCTTCGTTAATCTAACTAAAGTTTTGTCGATTTTATCTTTTTTAAAAGCAAACTTTTGTTTCATTGATCTTATATATATATGTGTGTGTGTATGTATATAATATTTTAGTTTCCATTTCATTTGCTCTGATTTTTAAAAGTGTTCTCTCCTTTGAGTCCTGTTATCTGTACTGTATACAAACTGTTTGTGACTTTTAGGTTTGGGGAGGAACAACTGAAAAAAAAAACGTTCTCAGTTTTGGGTCTACAGATAATTTCTTTCGAAATCACCACTTACTAAAATGCCTAGACTCTGTAAGGAACAATTTTTAACTGCTGAGTATTTATGAGAAGGAGGTGGGAATGCACAGGTGTGATTATGAGCTTGAATTTGGGTTCAAATTCAGGTGACCCCAGGAAAGTCCCTCGGCTGCTTTATTCCTTGGTGTTTTCAGCTATAAAATAGGGTAATTGCGTTCTTACCTCATTAAATGTTGTGAGGTAAACCTTCAATAGCAAGTTCAAACATTTGCTAATGTTTATTACAAAACTTAATCAAAGCACACAGTGTACACAGAAAAGTAGATGAGGTTCACTCCATTCAGGAGCTTACTATGTAGTTGAGAAGAAATGCTCATAGATACAATGCCATACCAGGAATTCCATACCAGGAATGCAAAGTAAGATGGGTTCAGAGAAGGGAAAGGCCACTCCCATGAAAAGACTACTCCAATGTGGGAGGCACACCCAGTTAACAGTGCTAGAGGAAACAACAGAAAAGGGACGGGTTCTAGATGGGAGGGAAGGACAAGAACAAAGGCTCAAAGCTCCATCTGGAATATCTCTGCTGCTTGGTTGAGTACTTAAGCAGTGAGGGCAGGTGGTAGTTGGCTGATGAGTCTAGAATGTATAAAATGGACTGGATGTAGAAAATCCTCCTGTTTTTTCACTGTACTTTTTTTCATTAATGTGCTGACTGATACTTGTTCTTATGGCTTCAAATGGTCCTGAAATTTATAGAGATGAGGATGTCTATGGAAGAGAAAAAAAGAAACAGGATCAATAAAGAAGGAAGAATGTGCCTATTCACAGTTTGATGGAAGGGCCATTCTGCAGAGCATTTGGTGAGGTTAAAAGGAAAAAATTAAAAAAGGCGGCCCATCTGTTTGATTGTTGTGAAAATCTTCTGCCAACCAGACAGATGGAGGCTAAAGCTGATACCTTGTTGCTGCAAACTGTGAAACTGGAAAAGGCAATAGGAGGTGACCATCTCAGTGTCTGCTGGCTGGGTAATTGGGCTAAACACACACACACACTCACACACACAAAACCTCACTAATACTTGCTGGCCTATTTTTGTCACTTAGAATATAACAAAGAAAATTGTACATTGGACTTAACACTTATCATTAAGGAAGAATTATTTTATGATATGGAAAATAGAGACAGTGATCCTGATCTCTTCAAAAAATTTTTAGCAACTTTTTAATTTTGGAATATTCTTAGATTTAGATTTAGTTGTCTGTTGCTATGATAGAATACCTGAGAAAATCAACTTTAAACAAAGAAAGACTCATTGTGACTCATAGTTTTAGAAGTGACAGTTCATGGTGAGTTTGCTCATGCTTTTGGGGCCCATAATGAGTTAGGATATCATGGTGGGAATGCATGGTGGAGGAGGCTACTCAGCTTATGGCACCCAGGAGGCTAGTGTCCTAATATCCCTTTCCAGGATACTCTCTCAATGACCTAACTTCCTCCCACTAGGGCCTACCTCTAAAGGTTCTACAACCTCCCAATAGCACCACAGACTGGTGGCCAAGACTTTAACACATGGGTCTTTGGAGAAACACTCCAGATCCAAACAATAGAAGAGGACTGTTACAAATAGTAGTACAGAGAACTCTTGATACTTCCCATCCAGGTTTGTCCTATTGTTATCTTGTATTAGTTTGGTACTTCTGTTTCAGTCATCAGTGGATTTGATGATTAACTAAAGCCCACACTTGATTCAGGTTTACTGTTTTTCCATAATGTCCTTTTTTTGTTTCAAGATCCTATCCCATGTTCCCTTAAGGTTCCTCTTGGTTGTAATAGTTCCTCAGATTTTCCTTGGCCTCAATGACCTAGACAATTTTGAGAATTACTCTCAAATGTTTTATGGAAATTTCCACAATTAGGATTTTTTTCATTAGATAAGAGTACGAGGCAAGAGACCATCCTTATACATACCACATCAAGGGTGACATCAATAGGATCATCCCTACTGCTGTTGATCTTGATTGCATGGCTGAAGGAATGTTTGTCAGTTTTCTCCACTTTTTATTTTCTTCCCTGTCCATACTGCAATCTTTGGAAGAATATCGTCATAGGCAGCTTACAAAAAAAGAGTGGGAAGTTAATGTTCCTCCTCATTTAGGGTAAAGTATATTAAAATATGTAGAATTCTTCTGCATAAGAGATGTGTCTTCTCTCCCCATGCGTTAATTAATTGATTCATTTATTCAGTCACTAATCACAACCAACTCACTTATTTTATACTTTGGGTTATAATCCAGTACTACTTGATATTCTTGCTCAAATCATTGCAGCTTTGGATCCTTTTTTGTTTCCTCTTTTAGTTGACTTCTGAGTCCCTTGACAAACTCTCATGAGTGAGGGGGTTTGTTTGTTTGTTGTTTGATACCTTATCACTTGCTGGTACTACAAGATGCTCTTGGATCATTTGGTGAGCTTTAGGAGAACATATTCGTGGAAACCAATCAGATCTCGCAGCTTTTTTAAGGGATATGTGACCCAGAAGAGATGAGAGTTTCTGAACGTGGAAATTCTGATTCCATAAACATGATGGAACTTCATGAGAGAGATGGCGGGACAGAATGTGAGAAGAACTCATGTGACTTCAAAGGACACATCATGATTAATGTTGATTTTAAAAAGTCATGTACCAAAAAGGAAGAAAGGACTTATGATCAGACTAAGAATGTCTAAAAATATTGTCATCAGAAGTTTCTAGCTGCTGGTTTGGTAAAAGTTTCTTTTCTTCTACAGTTCTCAGGTTTATATTTAGTGACTGCATAATAGTTTGTGTGTTTGTTTCTTCTTGCTGCTGTAAAAAATTAATACAACTTTAGTGTCTTAAGGACACAGATTTATTACCTTACAGTTCTGTAGGTCAGAAGTCCTAAAATCGAGGTGTTGGCAGGACTACATTCCTTTCTGGGGCTCCCCGCTCACTAGATGAGAACCTGTTTCCTTGCTTTTCCTTACATCTAGAGAAAATTGTCAATCTTTGACTCACGCCCCTTCTTCTGTCTCTAAAGCCTGCAGCATTTTCGTGTCTCCCTCCTCCTCCCTACCCCTACTTCTGCTGCCACCATCACAGTCCTCCCCTGCCTCAGACCCTCCTGCCTTGAAAATCCTTGATTACACAGGGCCCACCTGATAATTCAGGATAACGTCCCAGCTCTGGGGCCTTGATCTCATCATGTTTGCAAAGTTCCTTTTGCTAAGTAAGGTATTATTCGCAGGTGTATTCTGAGGATTAGGATGTGGGGCTCTTTGGAAGGCTGTTATTTGGCCTACCCCAGTTTGTATTCATAGTTCATTTAACCATTTCTAGTGCTGGATACTTTGTATCTGGCTCATGCCAGGGTAATATTCTCTCTCCTACATTTGTATCCCTTCATCTTCTTTTGCGTATGTATCCTGGAACAAAGGTCATGGACATTTTATGTACTTGCTTTTGAAGTACCTGCTATATTATCAGTAAATATGTAAGTATGTCTTTACCCCTACAACCTTATCAGCTCTTCTTTTTGTCATTGAAAGGTGTGTTTCCATTGTATGTTACAAAATGGTAATTCATTGTTGTGTGAATTTAAGTTCCTTGTTGACTAGTTTGGGCTCTTTTGGGGGCTGTGTATGTGTGTGATGTATTTTGAGAACAGTGTTTTGGTTTGTTTGGCTTGTTAGTTGTATCTGGAGCTAAAAGAATGAGATGGAGGTAGACTATTGCTGAAGTAGAGGGTAAGGCTGAATTAACAAAGGCTAGCTAAATAAATTGCTTTCACTTCTCCATCCAAGAGATGATCTTCAAAATGGAAAGGGCATTATTAAAAGGAATTCAGAAGACAGTGAAAGAGCATCCTGGTAGTTTGAATGAGTCTATATCTCTGGGGCCCCTGCGATCAAATCTCGGGTATTGAAAGGTTACCCGATAATCATCTCTGAGTGATTGCTGGTGATCGCAGAGTAAATCTTGGAGCAGAGTGTGGGTGAAGTCCCAGAAGACCTGAGACAAGCAGATGCTGTTCTGCATAGTGCTTGAAAAAGTCCAGTTCTTAAAAGTAGCAAGGTACAAAATACTCCCTTGCAAAAATTCTGAGTTGCCATTAAATAAATGATTTGTGAGCCCATAGTAAAGGAATGCCATAGGCATTGAAGCATTTGACAAAAATCTCTCACAGGTCTTCTTATGCACATGAAGAGAAGTGTTGGTGGTTAACAGACTAATTCAATGAAGTCACAGCTGATTCTATGCATATGTCATAGCACAGGTAATGACGGAGTGCCAGTTGACCTAGGAAGAAGTTCCAGTGGCCAGTAATCAGGTTTTTCTTTGGCCTTAACTTAAGAAAAAGCCATAGGAATTGGATGGGAATCTTAAAAGAAAATCATTTTTATTATATGCTTTTGGCATAGAGTTCAATGAGTTAGCTAGGCTGTAGAGTAAATACCTGCAATATGAAATAAATGTCCATAATTATGAAAGCAGGCCAAAACCAAATAAATTTATGAGAAATAATAAGAATTTTAAAAAACTGAGTTGCATTTAAAAATGAAACTGCAGGTGATTTTCCTCCTTTTTTTTTCTTGCCTCCCCTTAGCTAGGAAGGCGCTCTACCACTTGAGCCATACTCCCAGCCATTTTTGCTTTAGTTATTTTTTTAATAGGGTCTCAGGGATGTCCTGGACACTGTGATCCTCCTATTTATGCTTCCTGTATAGCTGGGATGACAAATGGGTATCACCCTGCTCAGCTTATCAATTGAGATTGGGCCTCACTAACTTTTTGCCCAGGTTGGACTCAAGCTACAATCTTCCTGATCTCTACCTCCTGAATACCTGGAATTATAGGCATGGGCCACTATGTCCACCCTAGATAAAGTTCTTGATCCACTTGGGGTGCCTTTGTTTTAATTGACAGAATAAACATGAGCTATAACTTTAGCACATTAAAGCTTTCCTTAAAACTTTAAAATAATTAAGAATTCAGCATTTGTATTTAGACATACATTTCAGCCTCCTCCTTAGGACTTCACTCAATATCTCAATAATTTTGGTGGGGGAATATTTGCAACCTGGTTAATTTTGGGTTGTAGTACTCCTCAGACCACCTTCAACTACATTTCCACTTTGGCTTCTTTATCAATGATTTCTTCCCACATCAGCAATTTCACCTTTCAAGGGCCATTCTAGGCTCCCTGCTGCTGTCTGTGCCTGGCATGAGTTTAGGTTTTGCCCTAAATTCAGGTGACATGTGCAACTGACTTCAGGTTCTCAGTGAAGGTTTATTACTGCTATCACTGCTTAATTCAAGAGAGTGACATGTTGTCCTGCATGCTTTCTACCTGTCCCAAGATACCTTGGAGTCATGCATTGTGTTGCAGCACAGTGGGCTGCAAGTGAGCTACCTGTTATGGCTGTGGATAGTCTCTTTGCTTAATCTGAAAATCAGTTCTTTGATGTCACCACCTGTGGCCAGTTCTTCTTTGCTGCTCTGGCCTGGCAAGTCTTAGCTAGAATACTTTGCCAGCCTCAATCAGCAAGACAAGTGGTGTGAAACAGGAAGTCACTTCTGCATGGCCAAGGCTCCTCCATACTGTCTGCGTTTGCATCAAATGTCAGAATTTTCTCCCTGAAGAAATGAAAGCTCTTGGGACTGATGTTTTTATGTCAGGTTTGATGGTGTATTGTTCCTAACAAGGTTTTCTAAGTGGTAAAAGCATTTTAAAGCTTTTTGGCTATGACCGCTTTTTAGAAAATTTTAATCTAACTAATTTCAGGATCTATTTGTGACTGACTAAATGTTAAGAAGTTTTAATGTAGCATGAAAGTGGATTGGAAGGCAAGTGGCCATTACAGTTCTAGTTAACAACAGTAGAAGACAGAAATTACTTCTCTATAGTCAGAGATAGGTGCCTTTTGTTATATGCTCACCATGAGGGCCTCTGAAAGTGGACTTGAATGCAATGTTGGAGAGGAAACTTTGTAACCAGGACTCCAATCCAGTAGCTCTGGTGAAGTCACCAGAGTGCTGTAGCAACTGAGTTGTTTGTACGTCATAAAACTGTGATATGGCTTGAGGCAAATATTTACTTAGTGAGAAGTGGAGGCGGGCACACCAAGGCTAGCTTCTTCCTTATGGGCCTTTCCTTGTGAGTTCCTTAGTTCCAGACTCCAGGACACAGTGATAGCATGGGAGTGGCTCAGACCAGATATGCCCAAGAGCTGAGATTAAGCCATGGTGCAGTTAGTTGTACCTAAGTTGCAAGACTCCAGGTTCAAATGTCACTTGATAGGCTAGAGGTATTTTACCTACGAAATTGAAAAGGGGTAGTGAAGTGTTAGATCAGGTCACTTCTAAGGTCTCTGTTAGCTTTGTGATCTGTAATTGGTATTTATAGATGCCATTTTGCTTGTCTATTTAACCAAACTTGTGAAATACAGATATATAAAGGAATAAACATATTCTGTTTTATTCTGTGACACAGATAAAATAATTGTGCATGTTTTGGAGTATTACTTTCTAGTCTTTTTTTTCCCTCTAAGTGAATATGCCTAAGAATGGGTAAAACATGGGGTATACATACATTTCAAATTTTGAATCATACATACATTTTCATGAAGCGATTTTTGTTTTACTTAATATTGTATATTGCCTGTCATTTGAGTAGTGCTTAGAGTTTTTATCCCAAACCAGATTCCCTTGGTCATTGCTTCAGTTTCTCCAGTGTTTCCCACTTTGGAGACAGTATTGTAACCCCTCCAAAGTAGACACCCTTGACTCATGAACATTCCACAAGTACAGAGAGTCAGCATAGGCCTTCCAGAGGAGAACCACGGGGACTCTCCCCAACCCTGCCCAACATACTGTGGCTTCTTGCTGTCTACTGTGTAGGTAGAGGCTGCCACTCTCAATGGTCAAGGTAGAGAGTGATGGATGACCCCTATGAAATGACATTAGCATGTGACCTGACTGTCTCAGATGCCCTCCTTGAAAAGTGTTTGTTTGTGCACAACCAGGTGAGATGGGGCTGACTCTGGGCCAAGGGATGCAGGAAGTAAACTGGGAAACAAAGCTTTTCTTTCTGTGCCTTGCCCCCTGCTCTACCCCACCTCTTGTTCCTCTTGTGACATTGCTCTACTTTGCCTAGCCCCTAGTTTTCTCTTTCCTCTCCATGGGCCTTATCTTCACATTATTGCTAGAGTTCTTATCAAGTGTTATTAACTGGAAGGTTCAAGTGATGGTTGTTGGTGTGGGGAGAGTCAGGGTAGGTGACCTGCCACCCATATCAGTGAGGTTCAGAGTTGGAAAGCAATCTTAGCTAAGTGTAGATGAATATATGAGGTGTAACTATTGCTGAATATTTTTAAAGTATGTTCCAATATTTTCTTTTTGCTTGCATGTTGTTTCAACCACTTTAAGAGTTAGATTGTTTTTGGTGGGCTGGGTTGGAACTTAAAACACCCCAACACCTGTAATAAGAAATATTACACATGGTGGGAAGTTTTATTACATGACTAGATACATGTTAAAGTCACTTCTAGTTCTCAAGATGACTGATAATATTGTTGCTATGGAGAAAGTTCTGGGTCCCAACTCCTTTGAGAGTTGGGACCAGCCATATGTGAAATTATGTTTCAATGTGCAGGCAGGTATACGTAACTGGCTTTCTGTGTAGATAGTGGTAATAAAAGTAACTATGGTTTGAGTAATTTATGTGTCAGGTACCAACTATCACAAGAACCTTCATACTTATTCTGTGTCTCACCATGGTTCTTTGAGGTAGGCAGAATTATCTCCATTTTACAGATGAGGAAACTGAGGCACTGAGGAGAAAGGACTCAGACCCATCCAACTCCTAATCTTGTGACCTTTTTTCTTTGGTCCCTGATGCCTCCCAACCCTGTGCTAATGAGTCTTTCTTCTTTCTGCTTTGCCCTTGAGGGTCCTTCAATGAGAGAAGTTGAGTTTTTTTTTTTTTAAATGTTTGTTTTAAAGTAGTAGTATTCCTTTCAAAAGATTCAAAACATTGGTTCTCTTTGATTGCTTCAAATACCATTCTGGATCTTTCCTGCTCTTCACAGTGGTTGAGTAGCAGTGATCTTGGGCCAGCAGATTCAAATAAATATACTAAAAATGATCTGTGAAGAATTCATAGCAGTGACCAACAGTGATATATAGCAGGTCTTTCTGTTTTACATAATTAATGACAGTTTTCATATAAATCTAACATGAGACAAACCAGAATGTTCATTTGCTCATTTACTCATCGTCTATGAGACTTTTTGTGGACTTTCTTCAGTACTGGTTTCTGTGCTAGGCATAGGGAATACAAAAGTCCGTGAGATCCAGTCCCTACCTTTATGGAGCTCAGATCCTAGTGACAGTAGACCCAAAAACCTTCATATACTCTTCTTTGTATTTTTAAAAGAGCTCAAATGCCAAAATGTCATTTAAAATCTCCTCAACAATGAGTTCCCACGGAAGCAGTCTGTCTGTGTGAGAAGAAATCCCTTTCATGTACTATTGATTTGGTAAGCAGTGTTTCCTGTAGCAGAATGTCTCATCTAGTGTGTGCTGATTTGCTAAAACGAACTGGCGTATGATGATAGGGAAACTGTTGACCTTTGAACCTTAACTTGATCAAAGTGCCAGTTTATTGAAGGTGAGTTCCATTTCATACTTTATAGCTCTGCACTTTCACATTTGCTTTTCACGATATAAGACAAAGGTGGAATGAATGGATGGAATTAAAGAGGCTCCCAGCCTGTGATGGATGCTTCTTAGATTTTCTGCTGAGTATGGACTGAGGCTTTGGGCCCCAGATGGCAGTGCCAAGAATCATTCCTGTTAGGACAACATCTAAGGGAAAGACTCATAAGTTGGGAGTTCTGCCAGAGCCTGTTCTAGGAGGATCAGCTTTGCACTCATTTGGTGGCAGACATCCCTTCCTGAACCACATTTGTCTTCCTGGAAGAGGAGGAGGGTAAAGAAGTAAGAACTGCTGGTGCATGCAAGAGGTCAGTAGCTTCAGATGCTACAGATGCTGAAGGCTCTGCCTAGTGTGGCAAAGGTGAGACGCAGGTGAACCCAGAAACTTTGATGACCTTAGTGTTCAGACAGGGCACGATGGACCTTGGTTTTAGAAAGTGCATTTTCCTTGAGACATTCTGCTACAAAAGTGCTAAGGGTAATCTGCTTGGAGAAATAGATTTCATGGGATGCCATCAAAAAACCATGTGGTCTAGTCTTCCACTTTCCCATTAAAGTTTAGTCTGTGGCAAACATTTTCTGTATCTGGATAAAAATATATCATATGACTGACTGTTCTTATTCCTCTTTCACAATAATAAGTCCTATTTCAATCTGCCAGATCCTTAAAATGTACATATCATGTAATAGTCAAAGCTTCCACTTTCATTCATGTGTACAGCTGCTCCCTTCCTCCAGCAAGGGCCTTCTGTACAGAGAAGGCACTGTGGCTCTGTGGATGGATGCCTCCTTTCTTGTTTGCTCAGAAGTTTTTACTTTTGAGTTGAGCTTGAGGCTGGAGGGGAAGACAGGAATGGGTATGGGAAGATTTTTACCTTGCATGCAATATCACAGGAGAACTTTCTTTAGTTGTGGGTATCTAGAGTTGATTCTTTCTTTTCTGGGATTTTTGCTTTTTGAGGCAGGGTCTTGCTGTCTAGCCCAGGCTGATCTGGAATTCATGATTGTCCTGCCTCAGCCTCCTGAGAGCTGGGATTACAGGTGAACCACCATGCCTGGCTCTTATGGAACCTTTTGTGGGTTCTTCAAAGATACTCCCTTACCTACTCTAGAGACTTCTTACCCTCAGTTTCTGTAGTATGGCTGCTTACTCTATTTAGTGTCAATGTAACTTCTTTTTCAGAACTTCTTTCTGAAAAAGAATGCAATGGGTCCATCTCCATTCCATTGCTCTCCAGGTGATTGTTGTGATGCAGAACCTAATATGGCCCAGACATATAGCTCATGGAATAGTCCATGAGAGACAATGTTCTGTTTCCCACACTGCAGAAATGCAGCTAAGCCCAGTGCAACTCTGGTTCCTCTTGGTTTGTCCATTGGCATCCAGCCAGTCCACCTCCTGTCCTTCAGGTGTTGCAGGCAGAAGACACAAACAAGGTCACAGTGCCTCCCACTATGTAAGTCTCTTGCTTTCCATGTGGTTCTGTAGCGGCCCTCACTAGAACAGAAGGGGAAGGGGAGGAACTCCCACCTCTATTTGCTTGGAACCTTCTCTCCTCTTAGCCACCAACAGCCCAAGCCATGTGCATCTTTGCTGGGTGAGGGTTTAAGACCAATGAAAAGGTTTGGCACCATGGCCTTTGAAGCATTGCATGTAGGTGTGGAGCCTGCCTTTGGAGTCTGGCCTCAGACCAGTCCATATTTGTGGCTTACTTGACATGTCTCGCTTTAACATCTGTAGTTCTTTCGAGGGGAGCAATACTTATCATATCCCTGGCTCTGGATACACAGCATATGACAGGCTCCCAGGCCTCTTGCCCTTTCCATCCCAGTCTCTTCCTGTCCCAGCCTCTTTCCTACTCCACAGCCTGAGCTCCAACATCATCTTTCACCTGAGCTACTCTGCTCCCATCCTGGCTTTGCATCACCACTCTTCTGTCCCTCCAGGATTCTCAGCTGTTGCACTGCCTCATTTAAGTAGATGTCCTCTTCATTTTCTGTCACTGTATTCTCTTTATTTCCTTCCCAGTATGTATTATAGTTGATAATGTTTCCAAATAAATTACACAAACTAGGTAGTACCTCTCTTTTATCAAATGATAAGTCCCAGGAAGGAAAAGTTCACGTCTGTTTTATTTAGTAATGTATACCTAATTATGTGTTGAAGAAATGAATAAAAGTGTGAACTTAAAAGTTAATTTGTTTAAGCTATCCTTCTTGAGTTCATCTCTTCTTTTGTGTTAATTCTTAACATCTGGAGTCTTGGTTACATGGGACACAGAGTTTAGGAAGTGCTGGTGGGATACAAGGTTTAACTTTTGACATTTTTTTTCCTTGTTCATTATTGTCTCCCCCTCTCTTCTCCTTTCTGTGTCTCTGTCTCACTCATTCTCTTCTATCAAGCACTTTGTTAGAGATAAGGCAGAGCTCCACCCCACTTTACAGATGACCACACTAAGGGGACAGAGACCATTTGATATTAATGGAAAGCATGACTCAAAGCTCAGCACCCCATCTCTCCCTTGCTCTCCATGCTTTCTCTGCCTCCCCAGTCAGCCCTGTTGCACACTGTCTTTTGAACTTGCAGCAAGGCTGTTACCCACTTCCACATTGGACTGAGGTGACAGCAGCCCAGCCTAGCCTGGGATGGAAAAACTCATTTCCAGGCCAGAACCCACCTGGCATGGTGCAAAGTAAGAGAGCTCTTTTCCCAGATTCAGCCTTGCAAAAGCAGTGCACTTAAAGGGACCCAACAGTCGTTAGGCCTTCCCGTCCACAGCCTCCTTCCAGCCCTGGGAGAGAAGTAGAAGTTGGATTCTGAAGGAAGGTGGTGCATTGAACTCAGCTTGGCTCTTGCCTTACTTCGCAGTATGTTAGGGCTTCCTCAACAGACTGCCCTAACCCTGGCTGAAGTCAGATAACTCCACATTCTTCCTTTCACTCCATGTAAGGCCCTTGGGGAAGTCCTGCCTCCCTCAGGTGACATGAGGGGACTCCCCTCAGGAGGAGTGGCTTATCTCTTGTGCACACGTTCTTCTCTGTGTCCTATCTGGTTATCACCACATCGAAACTGTAGCTATTGACTGTTTGTGGCTTAATTGCTGTTTATTGGTCATAAAATAATAGACCACCAATTCCATGGGTTATTTATTACTGGCATGTTGTTTTAAAGTATATACTGTTAACATGGTAATGCTTTATTTTATGTCACCTTTTTTGATAAATGTTATTTACACAAATAATAAGGCTTGCATTTGAAATGTGCTTCAGAGTTAACATGCATTTTATTCTTTTATCTGGCTCTGTTATAAGAAAATGCAAGTAGGCAACTAATTTTTAGAGAGTTTGAGGTAAAATTTGTATCCTCTATATTACTTTTCTATAATTTTTGATGTAATATAACTATATATTTTTTTACAGCAAGTATTTCTTTAGTTATAAAAATTTAAAGTGATTTTTAAATTGTGTAGTTTTAAGCTTTCTCATCAGGATCCGAAAAGTAAAATACCTCACTACAGATTCTGTCCCAGGTCATATAAAACAAATCATAATGTCTAGGCTAGGTATTAGTACTCTAGAATTTGAACCAGAATGTAGTTAATACTGTTGGATAGAGAAGTGGGTTGTCTAGTCTAGAGTTTGCTTAGCATAGAGGCCCCTGTTTATTTATTTATTTTTATTCAGGTGAAAGTCACAGAACATAAAATTGTTTTACAGTGAAAATAGAGACAATTATTACCTCTATCTAGCTCCAAGACATTTCTACCTCTCCAAAATACAACTCTGTAAGTACTAAGCAGTCACCCCTCATTTCCTACTCCCTGCAGCTCTAGGGAACCACTCCTTGCCTTTTATTTCTGTGGATTTAACCCTCCTGGATACACAAGACACAATATATGTCCTGTTGTGTCTGGCTTCTTTCACTTAGCATGATGTCTTCAAGGTCTATCCACACTGCAGCATGTATCAGTACTTAAGTCCTTTTTATGACTGAATAACCCAATATTTTTAGCATCAAAACATTATGGGAGTTATGAAAACTCCAGCACCCTCACACACACAAGCCACACTATATCTGTCTCACCATGGGCAATAACCTCCTCTCCCAGCAAGTGTGAGATTTTAGTCCATAATAAAGTACAAATGCTGAAGGAACATTTGCATTTAAAGCTGTAATTTGTTGCACATTACTTAAAACTCAGGAAGAAGACTGTAGTCAGTTATATGTAATGTAATTCTTTGTACAATAAGTACCTCATGGGGGCAAGAAATATTCACCAAATGATGCAAAGGAAATAACGAATTAACAAAAGTATTCTTGAGACCCTTGAATCTTAAGAGTTAGTGCTGGTGTGAATTTTCCAGGCAGTTACTTGAAAAATGTGGACTTCTTGTCTTCTTGCAATAGCTTCTACTCAGAGATTGGGATCTGCTGGTTAAAGATTTTTTTCCTCCAGCCTCTATGGGTGGCATGCTATAAGGGAAAGACCATGAGCTTTAGAGGAGGCACAGCTGAGTTATCCATTTGTCCTTGGGCACATAACTTTTAGTTCCATGTGGGTAAAATGGCAATGATAATATCTAACTCTGGTCCCCCCAAAGATAGCCACATTCTAACTTCTAGAATCTGTAAATGTTACCTTATTCAGAAAAAAGGACCTCTACAGTCTGTATTTAAGGATTTTGAGATGAGAAGATTATCCTGGATCCTCCAGGTGGGCCCTCAGTGTATCACAAGTCCTAGAAAGCACAGGGAGAGGCCAGAATCACCCAGAGGTGGTGTGAAGATCCAGGCAGAGACTGAAGTGCTGTGAGCTAGGAACTCCAAAGCTGGCAGCAATGAGAAGCCAGAAGGGGCAAGAGACAGGTTCTCTCTTAGGGTCTACAATGAGAGCATGGCCTTCTAACACCTCCATTTCAGCCAGTGGCAAAAGTTTTGGACTTCTGGTCTCCATGACTATAAAAGAATACATTTCTGTATTAAGCACCTAAATGTACTGTGATTTGTTACAGCAGCCTAGAGAAACTAATGCACTTCTTTTTCAAGGTAACTGACTATAGATCACTGGCACATTCTAAGCTGTTTTCCTCCCTTCTATCCTTGTATCAAAGATGATGTTTCTCAGACTTGGAGAATAGCATTTAAGAGTTTCACCTTGGTACCAGGCTTTCCCGACCTTGGCAATGGTGACATTTGGGGTCAAAGAATTCTTTTTGTGGAGCTGCCCTCTGCTGATAGTATGGTTAGCATACTATCCATTAGTATGCTAACCTTCTCCCAGTGTGAGGGGATGACTCCAAAAACCACCTCCTCACACTGTCAAATACACCTGGGGGACAAACTCACTCCCTACTTGAGTCACTAATCTACAGTACAATTACTGGGTGCGATCCCAGCTCCATCTTTAAGTAGCTTCGTGGTCATGGGCAGAATAGACAACCTCCTAGAGCCTCAGTTTCATTACATATAAAATAGTGATAGCACCTGTATCAGAAGGTTATGATAAGGCTATTCAAATGAAGTGATGTGTATAAAGGGCTTGGAACAGTGCCTGATACCCAGTGTTTCATAAATGAATATTATTCACCCATGATCTGCCATACCAGTTTGTCACACTGTTTTCCAATCTTTCCAATGTAGAACTAATGGGCCTGTTAAACTTTTTTCAAAAGTAAGGTCTAGTTTAAAGATACCTGTTTTGAAATGCAATATTCTTTCTCCATTGCCTTCCCTTCCCTGTCACTGGGCCTACCAGTTGAGGAAATCATGGCTTGAATGTATTCTTGGACTACCTGTCAGTCATGCTACTTCCTGAAGTCTTGGTATAATAGCCTGAATAAAATGTAACAACAAGCAGAACGCCTTCCATCTGCCAGTGATGTGTCTATTATCCCATAATTACAGCTTTCTCCTCAGTGACGGGAGCTGGGAATTCACTAAGGAGTATGTCAGTGTCTCCATTCGAATTTGTGAAATATTTAGCAGCGTTTAGCAATTTGGGGGAAAATGTTAGAAAGTGTTGTGAATATGTGAATAGACACCATCATCTACTTTTGTAAGGAGGAGAAATGCACACCAACTGTGGTCCAGGCCATTGTGTTTCTAAACCCTTGGGACATAGCCAGTGAGTAAAACAAGATCCCTGCTCTCAGAGAGCTTGCATTTTAGTACACAGCAATAAAGACATGCACAATAAATTTGTAAATGGTATAGTAAGCTACATGATGATAAGACTGGAAAAAAATAGGCTTGATTGAGGGGTTGGGAGTGCAAAGGTGACGGGGAGCAGGCAGGATGTTATATTAAGTAGGGTAAGGAACCTTTGGGTATTTTCATAAATGAAAATGTTTTTGGCAGGAGTTGAATCCACTGCTAATGCACCTTTGATTCTGACCAGCAGTTGGAATAGCTGAGTCTTTCAAAGGTGGCAAACCTGCTCTTTTCACACAGTCCTGCCTGACAGTGCCTTTCAAAGTTAAACCCTGTAGCTTTGGCTTATCCAGGCTGCCGTGGGAATTCTTCACTGCAGTGGTTTAGGAATCACTGTGGGCAATGCAGACTCAGGGAGGGAGTATGCCTAGCACATCAGAGAATGGATTTCTGCGTCAAACAGGCCCAAGTTTTAGTCTGGATCTGCACTTACGAAGTGGATGACTTTGAGGAAGTAAGTCATTTAACTTCTCTAAGCCCTGGAAGTTATTGTAAAGATTAAATGAAATAAGGTATTGACAGCAAGTAGACTTGTGTCAAGGGCATCATAACCCCTCAGAAAATATTGTGGTTGTAAATTTTTGATTAACATGGAAGCATATTTCTAAGGTACTGTATAAATATTCATAGCAGTTGCAACCTCTTTGTGAAACATTCCTGTGATTATCAGCTTCAAACACGCAGACATTTCTTAAATAAACCTTGCCTGCCCAAAGAGGGCTGTACACAGAGCACCTGTATTGACCGCTTGTAGGCCTGGGTCTCTGATTCAAAAGGAGATTGAATGAGAGAATACAGGGAGTGAATGATTTGAATAACAAAAGTCTAGCTATTTTAAAATGTGATTAACTAGTTCTTGTGGACGATTCCATAGACTGACTTTTCAGGAGTTACATGGCCCTTCACTTTGTGGATAAAGACTTATGGAGTCACTTTTAAAATGGTTCTGGAATACAGTGAGTTGCCCAGTTCTGTTGCCTGAATGAATTGCGAGATTCTTCAATGAATCTTAGGCTTCATTGGGAAATGGTTAAGATCAAGGCAGGTCCTCATAGCTGGAAGGTGTTGCTGCACTACAGGAAAAGGCTGGGAGCTAGGAGAAGTGGTGATTGCATAGCAACGTGAACATACATACTAAATGATCCCTTTGAAATGTTTGCTTTTAGGGCTGGTGGTGTAGCACACTGATGGAGTGCTTGCGTAGCACGCACAGGATCTGGGTTAAATCGTCTTGCCAAAAAAATTAATTAAAAGTTCAGTTTTATATGAGTTTCTGACAATACTAGGACTCAAGCCTGAATTCCTTATTTTCCTATTTAAACTTAATGAGTTACTAGAGTTACAGTAGTCCTTCATACTATATATAGAAAGAATAACTTTTCTTCAACTTTATAAATGTATTGAAGGTTTATTTCAGTATATCCAGCATTCTGTGCTTATCACTCCTTTAGAAAATCTAGTTCTTCAGGTTACAAAAAGTTATAGTACTATGCTGATCACACAAAGCTGTATCCCCACAGTCAGTATCTATCATCTTATTGTGCCCATAGTAGGTGCCTAGTAAATGTCCATTGATGTGAATGTATGTTGTTTTCTGAGTTGCCCTTTACTTTCAAGTGCAATGTATTGATGGAGGTGGATTTGAATGGTATAGTGTTGGAGATCTTCAAGTTGCACTTGCTCTAAGAACAAGCAAGTCCTAAAGAGATTCAGTCACACATACAATTAGGGCAGGATATTGCTTTTTTTTTTGGCTGTACTGGAGTTTGAACTCAGGGCTTCCTGCTTGCTAGGCAGGTACTCTACCACTTGAGCTACATCTCCACCTCAGGATATTGCTTTTAACATTTTATTCTTTTCTTTTTTCTTCCTTTCCTTTTTTTATTTTTTTAGTCCGGAAAAAAAAAAATCATGCTTCTAGAAATCACAAGACCCAAGGTGCCATCCTTTTTATGCCACTGGTTACTGATGTGTGTTTTAGCTGGTCCTTTTACCAGGGGGGATTCATAGTGACAATACCGGTCAGTCTTATATTGCACATTAGTTACATTGCCCCATTGTCTCTCTCCTCAGTCTCCTCCCCACCCCACTTAAAGCAATTGCAAGAGGTTTTTTAGTTCTGTTTTATATAGGTATATGAAGTCCATCAACCAAATACCATCACTGTAATCTCCTTCCTTTACCATCCCCCCTTCCACTAGTGCCCCCCTCCCATACATACTGTGCCTATTTTTCAGTCCTGACTTTGTTATTAATATTTAAGAGATGTTCAACTGGGTGTCTCAGTGTATGCCTACTGTGGGTGTACTTTACTTTGGTCTGTTCAACCCCTTCAAATACTCTCCCTTACCCCTTTACCTCCCTCTGCTCATTTTTCAACAGCTTTCAATATACATCCTTATATCCTCTACCTTCACATCTTATGCTATGCGATATTACTGATGCTCTATTATTCTCTTTTCCTTTCCCTCTTTCCCCGAGTTCCATAGAGTAGTTCCACTGTTAGAAACACGTTCTACATCTGAGTTTGTATGTGATCATGCTTGGTTGTTTGTATGTTTATCTTTGGATCCATCTTCCCTGTATGAGAGAAAACGTGTGTCTTTTGATTCCACTTCCCAATTCACTGATTAGTTGGTGGGTTTTGGGCTGATTAAAGGTGAGGGGCTGTTGCAGGCTCTGTTTCCAAGTCTTAACTTCTTCTCACATTGTTTTTATGAGGGATTGTGAAGGCACACGAGGGGGCCAGATATTGTTGCGGAAGGGTGGGAGGGGTCATATCTGGGATGCACATGAGGGTTCTGTTGCATTTTAAGTTCAGTATATTGGAGTGTGCACATTTGAGATGAGCAACTTCAAAGAGGAATTTTTAAGAAGCAAACTCATTAGCAGTGAAACACAAAAATGAGGACAGCTACTGTGTCCAACACAGACAAGATAGGGTTTTTGTTTTGTTTTGCTTTTTATTGAAAATAAAGGAGAAAACACATTTTTTTTAAAAGGAGAAATCACGCAGGGAGAGCAGGAAGAAAGAGAAAGTATGAGGAAAGATTCAGGAAAAATAACATTAAAGTACCTGAGCTCACTGCCTGTCTAACCCCAGGGAGTCCTGGAACCTGCAAGTTCCCTTTCACCTCTTCTGTCTTCCCCCAGGAAATTCTGCTACAAATCTACTTGCCTAAAAATTGTATGTTAATTGGCATGAAAGGAACACATTTTTTCATGGTAGAAAATTTAGACAATGTAAGTGTTTTAAAAAGGATTAAAATCTCTGATAACCCCACTACTCACAATAACCAATTTTAATAATTTTGTTATATGTCCTTTAGTCTTTTCTGTTTGTATTTACTTCAAGATTTTCTTAAAAACAGGATTAGAGAGGACCCACTATTTTAGAACCTGCTTTTTAAACACTTAAGAGGGCTGATAGAGTGGCTCAAGTGATAGAGTACCTGCCTTTCAAGTGTGAGGTCCTAAGTTAAAACCCCAGTACTGCCAAAAAAAAAAAGAAGAAGAAGAAGAATGTTAAACATTTAAGATAGTATGAATGTTTTTCCTGTAGTTTTCTATAACATTTTAATGGTTATATTTTGGAATAATTAGCATAATATAAGCAAATTATAACTAATCACTGAACAGCAATCCTCCTGTTTACATTTCTTGAGTAGCTGAGATGACAAGTGTGGGGTCTTGCTAACTGTTTTCCTAGGCTAGCCTCAAGCAGCCATCCTTCCAATCTCAGCCTCCTCATTAACTAGGGTTACAGGTGTGAGTCACCATGCCCAGCAAAAATCTGTTATTTTAATCATAAATATAAAAATGCTTTAAATATCCACACTTGTTTCCAGGGATCAATTCCTGGAAACAAACTTTTTAGATCAGAAGGATTGTAAAATGTTGGAGTATTTGATATATATTGCCAAATTTCTCTCTAGAAAAATATTTATGTAAGTTTAGACCAGGAATGGGGGTGTCCAATTCCCTGCTTGCATGTGATCACTTAGAAAAAACCCGTATTTAGAAAGACAGATATCACATGTTTTCTCTCATATGTGGAATCATGAACGTGAAGGAGAGACTTATGGAAGAGGAAGAGGAACAGCAGGAGTGGGAGACAAGTGAGGGAAAATAGGGATACATATGATCAAAATACTTTATATACATGTATGAAAATGGCATAATGAAATGCATCTTGTATACAATTAATACACTAAGACTAATAAAATTTTTCCTTTTTTTTTGTGGTCCTGGGTTTGAACTCAGGGCCTAAGGTAGGCAGGCATTTTTACCCTTGAGCTACTCTGCCAGTCCAGAATTTTTATTATACAAGGAAATATGTGAAATAAGCCAGATACAAAAGGTTACATGTTGTATTTTAAAAATCTTTGATGTGTTGATTTTAAAAACATTGTAACATCTTTTAATCACATATTTGACTTTATGTACATTTGCATATTTTGGACATTTGAAGGATTTCTTTGCATATTGCCTTATGTCATTCACCGATATTTTCGACAGAGTGCTTTGCTCTTACAATAAATTCGTAGAAACACTTTATTGACTATAAAAATTAATATCCTTTCTTGACATACTGCAGATTGGTTTGCCTGTCTTTCAGCTTTGTGTTTAGTAGAGTAATTTTTTCTCAGAGCTTGACGTGTGTGTGTGTGCGTGTGTGTGCGTGTGTGTGCGTGTGCATGTGTGCTGCTGAAGGTTGAACACAGGGCCTGGAGTGTGCAGAACAAGTGCTGTGCCACTGAGCTGCATCCCCAGCCAGATGCTTACATTGTTACGCGGTAATATATTTTTTCTCTAGATTTTGGCCCTTGCCATGGTTAGACAGCTCTTTTCTGTTCCATTATTATAGAAATATTACTGAATTGTCTTTTAGTACTTTTGTGGTTTGATTTTCCACATTTAAATCTTATCATCTCTGAAATTTATTTTTGTGTAAGGTGAGAGATGGAATTGTAACTTTATTTTTTCAAGATGAAAAGCCAGTTAACCAACTTGATTTAATAATCCATTTATTTGAGATGCTTTATTAATTGTACATTGAATTCTAGACTTTTCTTTGATAGTCTCTTTGTTAAGAACAGAGTTACATTTCAATTCCTATAGATCAATAAAATATTTTCATATGTTAGGGCAAGTCCTATCTACTTATTTATCTCCCACCCCCAAATTTTTCTGAAGTAATCTTTAAGATTTTTCTTCTAGAGGGACATTAGAATCATTTGGTCAAATTCTAAAGAAAGTATCAAATGGTACATTACTTGTAGCTACACAACATTTTTCAGTTTATTTGGAGGGAAATTATTATGTTTATAATTAAATGTAAACAGTCAGCAGATGGGTTATCATTTCACTAATGCCTTTATTATAAGTTACATGGCTTTTTTGGCAGTACTGGGATTTGAACTCAGGGCCTCACACTCAATAGACAGGTGCTGTACCACTAGAGCCACACCCCCAGTCCTTTTTTCTCTGCTTATTTTTGAGATAGGCTCTCACTTTATACCCAGGCCAGCATGGACCATGATCCTCATATTTATGCTTCCCATGTAGCTGGAATGATAGGCATAAGCCACCATGCCCAGCTTTTATTGAATGAGATGGGGTCTCACAAACTTTTTGGGCAAGTTGGCCTTGAATTGCAATCCTCCTGACTTCCGCCTCCCAAGTAGCTAGGCTTATAGGCTTGAGCCACCATGCCTGGCCTATATGGCTTTCTTTATGTTGGTTCTGTATGCTTTAAGTATACCCAGATTTATTTATTATCTTTGCTTTCCTTTATGAGTATGAATCTTATCCTATTATATTTTCTACCTAGCTGTTTCTAGAAATAAAGGAAACCTGATTTTTTGTGTAGTGGCTCCGATTTTGTTCAAGTGATTGTACTGAGTTTTGTCAGTGGTTGTCCTATTATTTCCAGATAATGTCAATTTTACCTTTCAGTTTCCATTGTCTACAATTTTTTACTGTTTCAGGTCATACATGAGTTGTGGTTCTCTTCCATGCTTTGGCAATGCCTGTCTCTTTCTTCTCCAAATGAGATCTTTTAATGACCTGTTATTTACTCGTGACAGACTTGATATGTAGCAGTTCAGCTCTGTGAAAAGGCAGCTCTGTTTGCCTGAGCTCTCTGGCTAAAAGACAACACATCAACCTAATGAGTAAATACATTTTACCGCAGGTTCTAAGCAGTTTGTGTCTCTGTGTCTGTCTTGCTGAACTTTGAAAGATTACTGAGAAGGAATTTGAAATACATAATACCTAACTTAGAAAAATGGATCAAGGGCTAGCGGAGTGGTTCAGGTGGTAGAGCACCAGCCTAGCAAGCCTGAAGCCCTGAGTTCAAACCCCAGCATTCCTGAAGCCCTGAGTTCAAACCCCAGCATTGCACCCCCTCCAAAAAACCCCAGAAAAATGGATCAAAAATTCATGTAACATGTAAAGTCTTAACTTTTTTGTACAGAATTATCAAGTTCTTAAATGTACAGTATACTGGAATGGTTGGAGTTTGCACTTATACTTTAAAAGACAAAGTAGTTTTGTTTGATTGTGTCCTACTTTGCAGACTGCTTTCCTAAAGAATTCGTTTTTGTTTTTAGTATTGGTCCTAGTTTTTGGGTTAGTAGGGTGGGTACACTGAAGGCACATTAATAAGTATCACACTGCATAATGGTATCACAAGCAGTTTATGTCAAAGGAGTATAATAATTCCGAATATATTTATGTGCTTTCTTAGCTATGGAGGTTTTTTAATACTCTCCCATACAAAAAAAATGATTGAGTTGCCCGTTTCCCTCCCTTTAAAATGTGGAAAGCATTGGAAAATATAAGGAATATAATAGCTCTACCAGTAGGGATAGCCACTATTGGCATTTACAATATCTTTCCTGTGTCTGTGCAGTTGCTAGCATAATCACCTGTGTTTTTTCTAGATGTGGGGCATTTTAATGAGACCACTGGACTCTGGGGCTGTGGGAATCTGGAGTGAGGCCATCTACACAGGTTTAGGGGTGGCCATCCCTGATGATGCATCCTAGGGTGACCTCAGTAGGGTCCACCTGCGGTCCTCCAGTGATCACTGACCCATGCGTCCTCAGAGTCTAAAAAGCAAAGCTAAGATCCTTCTGCCTGACCTCTGGAAGGCTTAGGGTCACCTAAACAAAATGCTCCTTTTCTTTGAGCTGCTGGGTGGCCTCCCAAAGTTTCAGTTTAGCCTGGGCTTTGACATCTTTGATCAGTCAACTGACGCTGATTCCAGGGTATCACAGGGTGGGCTCACTCCTGTTGTGCACGAAGACTGGCAGAGAGAGGACGTTGGATGCATTGTCTTTCTTCTAAGTCTAAATTCCAGGGATTTTTAAAGGGCTTTGGACATGTGATGTTTTACATGAATACTTTTGAAGACCCCTGTTTGACAGATCAGCATGTCGCCCTCCATTGTGTGTAATATTAGTTCCAGAAACTTGGAGCTGATCCATGTCGGTACCAGAGCCAAAGAAAAGGAGAGTTTGAATTAGAAGTACAGTGTGAAGAGTATTTGAGTTCCTTATCTTCGCATTTTGTGAGCTTGACACATTTGTGGATGGGAAAAACAGACTTCTAAAAATGTGTAGTGACTGCTGTGCAGACTGGGTCTCCATTCTGTTTACAGTTTGGTTATACAAGGTCATCTGTAAATTAAAAGCCAACCAACAAACAAGGAAAACAATGAGAAGAGTAAATTTTAATGGTTTTTTGTTCTTCTCATCCCTGCATTGCAATTGATCAAAAATAAGCAAAATTTTAAAAGAATTTTCTTTTATCTTTACTTTTGAAATAGACTATGAGGATTCTGATAATGTGTACATTTGTTCTCTTTCTATCCACATTAATTTTATCTTTGCACCAAATAGCTAATAAAAAATGTGACAGCTTCCATATTTAAAAAGTAGAAAGAAACAGGTAAAACTAATAATAATGGTCTGTTTTAAAATATAAAAATATTGTAATTCAATAATTAATCAAAGCTGGGTAATGGTGGCTCATGCCTGTAATCCTAGCTATTCAGGAAGCAGAGATCAGGAGGATCATGGTTCGAAGCCAGACTTGGCAAATAGTTTGTGAGACCCTATCTCAAAAATACCCAATGCAAAAAAGGGCTGGTGGAGTGACTCAAGTGGTACAGTACCTGCCTACAAAGCATGAGGCCCTGAGTTCAAACCACAGTAATTTGATATTGAGTAAGTTTACCAAAACAAACTTACTCAATATAAAAATTATTTTTGATATATTTTATATTTATATTCAGACTAATTTCCCAAATGCAGTGTATTTTTATACTTATAGCACACATTAATTTAGGTGCTACATTTTTATCAGAAATGCTTGATCATTCTTTTTAGGTTTTGTAAATTTTACCATTGAAGTTAAGACTCATTCCCAGATAATTCCAACATAATTAAAAGTTTCCTGATAATAGAAAAAAAATTTTAACTAAAATCAAATAAAATTTTAGAAATTCATCATGTCATTTGCACATGTCAGCTTAATTTTGACTTACTATTTTTTAAATAAAAACATCACATTTTTGACATAGAAGGGGATTTAGGAGAAAGCTTGAACAAGAAACTTCAAAGACGTAGCTTTCTTAAACTGAGTTTTGCTTTATCCTGACTAAAGAGAGCTGAGGAGAGTTCATTTGGTAAAAAAAACAAGCATTGGAATGCATAAGTTTCTTCCTCCTCCTTTCTGTGAGAATCCGAAGAAGAGGATGGTTGTTCTAGACCTATGGTTAGACTCCTGTCCTCCCTTGTAAATTCTGCTCTGCCCAACAGTGTGACCTCTGGTCACATGTGAATACTAAGACCTTAAAGAGTGGCTGTGTGATGACGTTTTTACATATGGCTACTTTAAATTTCACAAAGGATGCTCAGCTTAGTTACTAGAAAACATTTTGCATATGTTTGGAGCAACTAGGAATGTGAGTCTACCATTCAGCTGCAAGCTTTATGAAATCCAAATTTCAGTTTCAGATAAGATATACAGCTAAATACACACTGTATTCTGCTGAATATACTCCTGCTGAATACAGCTATAAAACCTGGCTGGAATGCATGAGGACTGTGAAAGTAAATATTAGCAGGGAGACTGAGGAAGAAGTCCACAGTTTGAGTTTCCACCAAGCTGACCAAAGAGAGTCAGTCCGGTTCCTGTAACTTCATTGTGTCCTGAAGTGAAATTCTCTACCAATGCTTTGAAGACTGGACTGACATTGGAATCATAGCCCATAGAGGAAGGTTTAGAACTTGCAGCCAGAATGTAACCAGGACAATTGCCTATGAACCAAAAATAGCAACCTTCTCAAAAAGGCTTCAACAAGACCCAGAGGCTCTTAATGTAGTATTTCAAATCTCTGACATACAATCCAGAATTACTTGGCATGTGAAGAACCAGGAAGATTCTGAATTTGTGTGGGGGAAGGTTATCAAGAGAAGGCAGTAGGCACAGATGTTGGGATTATCTGACAGACTTTAACACAGCTATTAAAAAATGCTTAACAAGTAAAGGCAAACACTTTTGAAACAGATGGAAAATAGAAATCTTTAGCAAATGAGTAGAGGAAATATATAAGAACCAAATTAAAGCTTTTGAACTCAAAAATTTAATAACCAAATATTTAAAACTCACTCGATAAACTCAGTACCAGAAGGTTGATATCAGCAGAAGTCACTATACCTGAAGAAAAGATCAACAGAAATTGTACAATCTAAAGAACAAAGAGGAAAAGGAACAACGTCTCAGGCAAAAGGTTTAATGTTTGCAATACTGGAGTTCCAGAAGAAGAGGGAAAAAGAGTATGACACTGAAGCAATTCTTGAATAAATAATAACATAAACCCCTGAAACATGCCATTATACCTACAGATTCAAGACACTTATAAAGTCCCAAACAGAATAAACCCAAAGAAATATGTCCCAAATATGTAATTGTCAAACTGCTGAACACCAACGACAAAGGAAAAAAAATCATAAAACAGAACAATAGTGCCTTTCCTCTACAAGAGCAATGAGTTCAGTGACTGGGAGTACCTTGCCACGGAGGCCAAGCTAGTGACACATTTTGAAAGAGAAAATGATTGTCTATATCTAGCCAAAATACTCTGCAGGAATTTCAGATTTTTTTTCAGAAGAAGGAAAATTAAGATAATTCATGGCTGGTAGACCTAGTCTAAGAAAATTGCTGAAGGAAGTTGTTCAGATGAAGGAGATCATACCAGAGGGAACTTGGAACATTAGAAGTAAAGACAGAGAAATAGACATGGGATCTGCAAACTCCATGGACATTACCATCTCCAGTTCTTTCAAACAGGTGTAATACTTGGATGAATACATAAAATACTGTCTTATGAGGCTTTTCAATGTATGTAAGTATAGCTATGGTAACTGCATAAATGATTAGAGGGGAAGGAACATATATGTCAGATTTTTACATTCCAGTTGAAATGGTAGCATTGAAAGTTAAGTAAATATGTGTATTCCAACCTCAAGAAAAACCACTAAAACCAAAACTATCAGAAGAATATGTAGTCAAACACAATAGATAAAAATTTAAAAATGTATAGATAACTCAAAACAGGGCAAGAAAGCAAAGCAATAACAGCAAAACAAAAAGAATAAACCAAAAATAAATAATAAGTAGTCATAAGCCCAAATATGTCAAAAAATTACAGTAGATGAAAATGTTTTGAGCAGAACAATTAAGAGACAAAGATTATCATAATAGATAAATGCAATCAAGTATTTCCAATGAAAATTTGGAGTCTGGGTGAGATATACAGTAAATATAAACGCTACAGCGAAGCTTGCAGACTTAATGGGGAAGAAGTATAATTACTTATTAGATTTATACTGACGGCATGCTGAGACAATATTCTAATATATGGAATTAAGTAAAATAAAGTATTAAAATTTCACTGTTCCTTTTAATTTTTACAGTCTGACACCCATAAAATTTAAAATTACTTGTGTGGCTTGCATTAAAATTTGTATTGGACAACAGTGGTAGGTGACACTTTGCAAAAACTGAAAAAGGACAAGCAAGGTTGGCCAGAAGCTACATTTTTTTTTATTATCTTAGTTAAGACATTAGGAGATTTGGAAGTCTTTCTAGGGTTTGACTGTTTAGACCAGGACTAAATGTATAAATAGAAATCCATTTCAATGTACAAAATATCAATGACTACCTACAATCCTAGCTCCTTGACACAGTTTGTGTAACTCAGCCATGGACACAGCTCTTTCGTAGTAGGTCAAATGTTAACCTAGCACTGAGAGAAAGCCATACTAGGTAACTGCTTTACCCAGTGCTCCTAACAAATCAGTAAGAACTACTTCTAGCTAATCGGGTCTAGAAATGCTATTACCAGACTATTCTTTCCCTGAAAAAGTGACTTTAATGATATAGTCCAACCTGAAGCAGATAAATGGAAGTCCTCAGTGCAAAACAAAGCAACAACAACAAAACACAGGCAAACAAAATGTAGGACTAGCTCAATGAAATCCAATGGGGTGGACATGAAAAGTGGGATCTAAGTTATCTCAGCTTCCAAGAGCATTTCTTCTTAGGTACTGAGGCTGGAGCTGTGTAGGAAGGAGAATTCATACCCACAACTCTTGAGTGTTAACCAGCCTGGTTAGGACTTAGCAGTCCTTGAGCCATGAGACAATCCACAGGGGTCACCTCTACTTGGATCTTCCTCTCAATTGTAGCATTAACTAGGAGATGCCTATGCTTACCTCTCTGGCCTTACCTCTAGACTGCCAGCTCCATGAGTCCATGTGTATTTTGCTTAAAGCTTTGTCCCTAGTTCTGTATTAGAATAATGCCTAGCTCATAGGAGCTCAAAATATGCTAAAAATATTTAAGGCTCACCTTAGCCAAGTCTTGCTGGCAGGGGGTTTAAAGGCATTTTGACCTCTTCTAAATCATTCTAAAGAGTTCTAACCTTAAAGGTTCCTATTGAGACTTTCTACCTTCTGGAAACATGTGTATTTCCTGAGTGAGGTTGTAATCTGGCAGACAATGGCCAGCTTGATTTTAGTTTTATGCACAGCTCTAAATCCTATATGCTAGAAGCGAAAGGAATTGGAATCCTCTATGCTAGAGACACAGAGAGAGAAGGAGAGAGGGGAAGGGAAAAGTGAGGGGAGAGGAGAGAGAGAATGTTCTTGTATTGGTTCTGTGATGAACTAGCTATGAAACCACACCAAGCTGAATATGTTTCAGACCATTTGTGTAAAATGGATAGCTGTGGTGTGTCCTGGGGGAGAAGGGAATGGCCATGCCAGGTATGGTAGTCTGCAGGACCCTTTGGTTCTCCTTCAGGGGCATACATACTCACATGCTTTGGAAATTATATAAATAATTTGCTTCTTCTCTCAGGTGAAATTGCTTGTATTTTTTTCTTATTTCTGATTGTATTTTTTCTTACTGTCTTAGAGTTCTGGAGGACAGTGAAATAAAATTAAGATGGCAACAGGGTTGCCTTCCTTGTGGAGGCTCTGGGGAAGAATCTATATTCTTGGCTTTTCTAGGTTCTAGAGTCAGCTGTACTCCTTGGCACCTAGCCTCCTTCCACCTTCAAAGTCAGCAGTAGCTGGTTGAATCTTTCCCACTTTACATCGATTGGACACTGACTCTTCTACTTCCCTCTTCTATTTAAAGGATCCTTGAAATTACACAGGGCTCACCAATAATACAGGATAATCTTATCTTAAGGTCAGTTGATTAGCAATATTAATTCGACCTACAACCTTAATTCTCCCATTGTCTTTACTATAGTATATTCACAGGTTCCAGGGATAAGGATGTGGACATTTAGGGGACCGTTATTCTGACTGTCACATTGCTGTGTCTCTGAGTTTTCAAAGTTTTAAGCAGTCATTTCAGAGGTGGTAATAAGTCTTGTTCATCTGTTCCATTTTCCTACTCTGAGTTAGTTAATACATAACAAAGAGTCAACTGAAGAAATTAGAACTAAGTATGCCCTAGAATAAAGAATTTCTCTTCAAGGAATCCGGCCTACTCTGTAGCTATTTCTTCTAAATGTAGGAGGTTCTTTTTTACCGAGGACCCTGTTTCCATCCACAGAAAGACAGAAATTGAGTCTTTTTTTTTTTTTTACAAAGGAAACAGGAATATATTTCTTGAGCTTAATTTTTTTTAAACTTCTGATTAGAAATATCTTAAATGTTTGCCAAAGTTCAGTGTGCAATTTTTTTTCTCCCAGCTAAGCAGGTGGCTGAAAGTAGTGAAATGTTGTTTTTCTGAATATAGAATCATAACGTCCTTGTGAACATGCTCACTAGAATAGAAAAATTGGACTGTACTCATATACATTTCGGTCTGCTCTTTTGAGTAGATTTTTATATCTGGTTCTCACTATGATTATTTACATCTTGGATGGAAATGCCGCATCCATTTGCAGATTAATTATACCATTATCAAAAGCTTAGAGGGAAATCTTCAAAATTCACTGTTAACATTTAAAGAAAATAGATGCACAGGAAGCTGAGATAGGGAAGATAAATCAGAGATGTTTCTGAGTGTGCTTATGCTGGGTGACAGAACTTGTATGAATTTTTAGGTTGACTGTATCACTTAGGCTTTCCCATATGAAATGTTTGGGAGGTAATAAATGCATAGGGGGAGCTCAGGGCTTCTGTGCTGTTTCACATTTACTGCCATATCTATCTCAGCCCATCAGTCACCTAGAAACACTGCTGAGTGCCTACTTGGTGCCATGTCTTTTTCTTTTTCTTTTTTTTTTGACTTGGGATATAGGGTTAGAGATGGCTCAAGTGGTAGAGTGCCTGCCTAACAAGGAGGGAGGCATACTTCATATGCTGTGTCTTTGGTGGCTAAGTTAAGACATCAGATAACAATTAACATGCTCCATATGTAAAATTTGCTTTTGTGAGAGGTGCTGTTACCAGAGAAAGGAAAGGGACAAAGAGGATCCCTGATAACAGGGAAGGGAAGAAATCCTCTATTCAGCCTCCCAATTTCCACCCAAATCACAGGATCTTGAAATCCTCTATGAAAAGCATTTCCATGGGTTTCACAAAGAAAGGAAATTCACAAAGTAGAAATTTAACAGTATTTACGTAGCAAAGCATAACAAAGTACGGAGAACTAGAACCATCCTTTGGAAGGCAATGAGGACACTGTCGTGTTCTTGCCACACTGTTCAATGCGAGGGACCATGGTCATCCTTTGTGTGAATAGGGCCCCTGGAGTTGTGCAGGTCAAGAATGTGAACCCTTGCACAATAACTCTGGCAAGCCCCATGAGAGGACCTGCAGCCAGGAGGGATTCACATGGTGAGTGGACATGTATGATAACAGGAACACAGAAGAGGGACTGTCTCACTTTTCTCAGGATATCCTGGGACACCCAAAAAGACTCTTTAGGGGAAGCCCTGCCCAAATTGAGTCTTGGAGGATCAATAGGAGATGATCAAAGAGGAAATAGTTCAATGGCTTTCTGAACCAAGATAGGAGTCTACAAAGAAACGGGTGTGCAAAACCATGCTGCATGTGCAGGGCTTACAGATACAGCTACTGGCCCTTGCTATCTGGGGGAGGTTCCTGAATCCCTGGAGGAGACTCAAGTCCCTTATATAAATTGGCAAAGCATTTGCATATAAGCTATTCACATTCTCCCTTATACTTTAAATTCTCTCTAATACAATGTAAATGCTGTTTAAATCATAGTTATGCTACCTTGTTTAGGGAACAATGACAAGGAAAAGAAAGTCTGTACGTATTGAGTACAGCACAGTCTTTTTCTGAATTTTTTTTCCAAGACAGAGTCTGTCTATGTAGCCCCAGGTTAGCCTTGAACTCCGACTCTCGTATTGCAGCCTCCTGAGTGCTGGGATTATAGGCATGTACCACCACACCTGGCATTTCTAAATAGTTTTGATCTGCGGTTGGTTGAATTACATGGATGTGGAACCCACAGATACAGGGCTGGCTATTTCAGTATGACCAAATGTGATTCATATGGGAGGTGGTGGGTTAAAGCATTTGACTTTTATGTGCCTTGATTCCCCACTCAGTAAAACAAGGGAAATAAGCTGCCTCATGGAGTTTTGTGAGTTTTAAATGAAATATCACAAGAAAAATGCTTAGGACGGGGCCTACCATGTAAAAGCACTAAGTGTTAGCTACTACTGTTGACAATCATGGTGAGCACAGTCATGATATTACTTGAGGTTGGAAAGGTAGACAAAATCTGCACAGCCAATGTTAGAGAGTATTGATGTAATACTATTGTCTGGGAAAATTGTCGAAGGATTTTGTAATAGGATTTTCAGCTTTGTAGATTTATAAACTTTATGTCATCATTTTTCACGGCTGCTTAGATCCTCCTGGTGAATTGATTCATACCACTCAAAATCATCAGAGAGACTGATGAAGAAAGATGCCATTTTTACCACTTTGCACCCAAAATGGAAACCACTCGGCATGCTGTGATAATTGTGGCACAGTGAGGTCGTGTATTTTCTGCCCATGCATTAGTAAACATCCTTGAGTGCCTGCGTGACATCAAAGGGCATCTTAAAAGAGGATGAGCAGACATTTGCAGAGCTAATGCAGACGAATGCTTCATCTGATGTTGCCAGCTGAGTGGGTCATCTTGCTCATTTACTGCCCGTCTGCCAGGCAGGTGACAGTCCTCACAGAACATGCTTCAAGGCCCCATCCTTCCTTGGAAATTCAAGTGACACTCTTGTTTTCTCCTCTCACAGACATCCCTCCTTTTTTTTTTTTTTTTTTGATGCCCTCAATACCCAACTTGTTTTTGTTTTTTGACCATTACCTTTGTTTCCAGGTGCTCCCGGGATGTGTCATGATTTTCCAGTTTCTCTGGAGTCTCTTTAAAGTGGCTGCTCTTGGTGATATTTGAGGGTTTACTTTCATCTCAATAAGAAATGGTCTCCTTAGTTTCATTGATTCATTGCACTCAGGAGCTAACCAGTGACTTGTTTCTAGTACTGTGAGTAAATTCACAGTGCTATTAATTACCTAAGAGATCTTCACATTTCTGAGTGTCATCTGATTTTCTTAACCTGTTATTTTAGTCATCACTTACACTGGACTTGGATATCCAGTTCATTTAGGGACTCATGGTTTAATGAATAAGTTGGAGGCGAATATTTGTCTCATGAAATTGCTTAAGTGTGTAATAATAAACATCCTTTTCTTAAGGGACTATACTACCCTGAGCCTTTGGAATTCCAATATCTTTCCAGTATTTTCTATGAGATTTATAAATATAAGTGCTTGTTTTACTGTGTTTTATAGTACTGTTTATGGCTATGATATTACCTTCTACATTCTACCCAGCACTGTAAAGTTAGATAACGTTGGCAATAATTTGTCAGAAGAAAAAGTAATAGTGCTAGCATAGACAAAGAATTTAGTCTAGTATAGTTGATAGGAAGTTTTTTCTGGTCCTCACTTTTATTCTGTGATCTCTTAGTTGTATCTCTAAACCATAAACATCAGGGTAGCCATAAAAATTGACTTTATGCTCAGAATTGTATTTTTTTAAGGACTGTCATTAAAAATACCGAAGCATTTTAGATGTTCAACGCGTGTATTTTTAAGTAAAGTTAGAGTTTAAAAACCGGGAGAAGGCCTATGTTAGTTCACTGCCATTTGGAATATGTATGCTGAAGATTGTTTGTAAGCATTTCAGTAAACATGCTTTGATGGAATGTTACAGCACTGCTCATTATCTTGAATTCACTTGCAGGTCATTCGTTCTTACATGTTTTCTAAAAAGTGAGCATTCACTATGTTTTGCTCCAAATGAAATCAGTTACAATTGTTCATAATGGGCTTGTTTAAAACTGAAAGCTCTTGAGAAAAGCTGCACTTCTGCCATTATAGATGTTGGCATTACGATGGAACAGAGCTTGTCTATGATGTCATTGCGATGGTCTGTTGCACAGAGCAGTTGGAGATGAGAATCTCATAATGAAACATTTATTAAGATGCTGACACTCTACTGCAGACTTGGGGCTATGCCTAGCTATATCAATTCTGTGCTCTAGCAAATCGTTTTATAATGATGCCTGATACACATCTTCATGGAGGAAAATGGTTGTCCTCACTTGTCTGGGTTGAAATAAAGTTGCAGTAAAACTCCAAGCAGGAGTACCAGAGCTATTTTTAAAATTATAAGACATGTTTTTCTTTTTCTTTTTTAAAAATTCTCTAGCAAAATAGGACCAAAGATTTTAAGAAAAAAATTTATTCTATTTCATATGGAAATAGATACTAACATATCATATAAAGTGATTTTCTAAGTTATGGGAAGGACCAAAGTCACATTAAAAAAATCAAATTTGTTAATGGTTTTTGAAAATACAAATTAAAAAACAAACAAAAAAGAGCCACTTTTTGTTGTCAAAGTTTAAGAACAATGGTAATACCAAAGTTGAAGTAGATACAGTAACACTCTCAGATCTGTGGGAATATCAGTTGTTAGAGACTGTCTTAAGAGTAATGTGCCTTATAGGAAGCTTTGAAGTACTTGTTCTCTGATCTATCAGCTCTACCTCTGGAATTTAGAAATAATTGGACAAGGAGGACAAATGATGACCTTCATTATATCAAATATTGGGAACACCTTAAATTTCCATCAAGAGATAATCAAATTATGCTTCTTTTATCCATTGACTACCTTGCAGTTACACAGAATGATGTTGTGCAGAGAAAGATGGTATAAGGTGGTGAGTGACAAACAAATATGCATGTTATGTTTTCATTTGTGTTTAAAAAAGAGTGTGCACTGTAACTTGCGGATACCTATACCAAAATACTAACAGAGGCTGTCACTGGATAATGAATTACACGAGTTCTTTGTTTTGGGTGCCTTTGTATATAAAAATATGGATATGCCAGCTCCATATTTATATAGATATATGTAATGGGTAATCTTGATTATCAGCTTGGTTGGATTGAGAAGCACCTAGGACATTAGTAAAGCACACCTCTGGGTGTGTCTGTGAGGGTGTTTGCAGAGAGGATTAACTAAGGAGGGGATACCCATCTTGAATGTGGGTGACTGAGAGCCCAGATAGAATAAAACTGGAAAAAGGAGAAAGCCCATAGCGCAGTCATTCTCTGTCTCTTCTTGCTCATGTGAGCTGCCCTGCTCCTCCACTTGTCCTGCCATGGTGGCCTGAAATTGCTGAGATCATAAGCCAAAATAAATCTTTCCTCCCGTAAGTTGTTCTGCTCAGGTATTTGTCACAGTAATGGAAAGTCTAACATATAAACAAAAATTATCTTAAGTGTATCTATCATGGACTTAACACTTATTCTATAATAATCTGTCTTATAATTGGATGAACATGTCAGGATGTTAAGCAATATTCAGTGCACATTGTTAAAAAACAGTTTAAAAAAATTAACCCACCTATTTATTCTCTACCATAGGGATATAAACAAGAGATGCACTGTATACCATACTTAATATCCATTGAAACTGAAGATGTAGGTCTGAGATCTATGTTTGTTAATAGGGAAAAATGTGTTCACAACAGATAATATGGAAAGGGCAATGAACATTGAATATATGTAGATTGCATTAATCAGTTTTGGGGGGGTTTTTTGGTGGTACTAGGGCTTTGAACTCAGGGCCTCACACACTTGCTAGGCAGATGCTCTACCACTTGAGCCACTTCACCAGTCCCATATGTTGAAATTTGGTAGAATAAAAATAAATAGAATTTGTCACTTTTGGTTATTTAGTTTAAATATATAGGAAACATTAGAACAAATATTGAAATATTTGTCTCATTAAATGTACAACCTTTCATCAACACACCCCTGTTTCTCCCATGTTTTTTTAATTGAAATTTTTTTTAAAAATCAGAAAGAGCCAGGTGTGATGGCAAATGCCTCTAGTCCTAGCACTCTGGAGGCTGAGGTAGTAGGATCATGAGTCTGAGGCTAGCCTTGTCTACATAGCAAATTTGAAGCCAGCCTGGACTACTGGCCACTGTCTACATCTTCCTCAATGCAGTCTTCCTTCATGTTCAGAGAGGTTTTTAGCTCAAGGAGGGCTTTCTGTTCTTTGACCCATCATTAAAATTGCATATTCCAAAAAGCAAATTATGTAGGAAAAACTGGGACAGATCTTTCACTGCCATTTCTGATGTGTTCTTTGTCTAGGTTATATATTCTATGTCTGATGACCAGGTCTGCTAGATATTCTAGAAGCGATGGTATTAATTGCATTTCCCCTTCAGTCTTGCTGAAGACAAGTGGAAATTTCTATGTCATCAGTGAAGCAGCAGATTAAATACAGGCAGTACTCTGAAAGTGTTGCTAGCTGTTATATATGGAAAAAAGAGAAATTTGACTTCCTCAGATTTTGCTAGTCTAAACCTAAAGATTATTTTATAGACTTTACATAGGTAAATATTTATAACCTATTACTTTTGCCCTCAATTCCATCTCCTCTACATACTGTGGTCTCTTATCTCAATGATTTTGTCTTTTGTCTCATCAGTATTTTTCTTACCACTAGTCACTTCTCAAAAAAGAAAAAGTTTAAGCAAATCCTGTTCTTGGCCCCCCCTTCCATGACCCATCATGGTGTATTGACATTGCATTGCTTTCTTTCCTCTGGTTCCAATGCCTAGCACAGTGGCTGCCACCTATACAGAACTTGAAAAATGATTTCTCAATTTGAATTTGCCACAGTTTAAAAAATGTGGTTTATTTTACCGCTCCACCTTACCACCTACTCATGGTGCCACACTCCCCCATCTGATTTTTTCCACACCTCCCTCCAGCCTCCGCTGGAGCCTCTCTCAAGATCACCAGGTGCATTCCTATTCTTGTAGATGTGTAACAAACATTATTACCCAGAATCCTCTTTAATTTTGCCTCTTTCTAGTAATGTATTCAGTGGAAGAGTAGCTGCCCCTTGCTTCTGAATGAAACCTCAGGGGCCTTGCTTTCTGCTCACTCATAGGCAATAAAATGGCCCACTGTCATGTCAAGTAACTGTTTCAACCTGGTATCTCCACTGTCCAGGGCAAATGGCAAAGCCTCCAGCTTCATTATAGCTGCTTCCCTCCTCTCAACAAGAACCTATGGGGACAAAAGGTGTCAGGTCCCAAGGAGGACCTGGTTCTCTTTTCTTGCCTTTTGCTAGTCTTCCTACAGTTTGCTGAAGTCTTCCCTCCAAGGGTCAAAATAACGATGAAGGAGAGGAGGGAAAAGTTGAATTTTGACTTGGTTGTCTGGAGAGATCATTGGCAATTTATTCTCAAATGAAGTGGTAGGTTTGTGGTAGGGAGATGTGAGTTCATTCATAACAAGATGAGCTTGAAGCATCTGCGGAACAAACATTGGAAATGTCTAATACCTTGTGAACATGTGACAGTCTAGAATAGGTCAGCCCTGTCTAGAGAAGTAGGTTTGAGAGACAGCAGCATATTGACTCACCACGGGGGTAGATGCTGTTACAGAGAGAGCTTACAGTGAAAGAGGAATCCGGGGAACAAATATTACCAAGCAATCCTGAAAGAGTTAATAAAGCATCCTAGATCTGCTCTGGATGCCTTTTTGATCTGGAAGTAATCGTTAGCTCTCTGTGAACTTCATTTCCTTACTAATAAAGATTAATGTAGGTTTCCTCTGAAACCACTTTCAGATCAACAGTCCATGCTTCTATTTCTTTGCATTAATTTTCAAGCTTGCTTTGGAACAAATAATTACTTAATTGTGGTACCTCCCTTGTATAAGCTCATGCAATGATATTGACCTCTGAGTTCTCTCTGATAAGAATGCTTGTCCTGGACACATCAACTCTATCAGCACTTTGAAAAGATAACCTGAAGCACCCAGGAAAAGGCCAGGTTTGAGGAATCCAGCATGTTTGGGGAGAATCAGTAGCAAGTGGTGATTAACAACTCTGCCTCTGAAGCCAGACCCTAGGGCTCAGATTCCCCTATTACTAAATTTACCAATGCCGCTTCAAGCAACTTAGTTAACCCCCTCATCTATAAAAGAAAAACAATAATCCTAGAGATGGCATAGGGATTAGATAATATTCACAAAATGCTTAGAAAGATACCTAGCACGTATGCCCCCACTTAAAACTCTGTTTTGAATTACTGCTATAATGTCATTGTCCTCCATGGGTGCTGAAAATTCATTTCCTTTTGCAAAGTTGAGCTGCAGGTGAAAAAAGTCATGTAGATTCTGAATGACAGTCATCTTGAGCTTGTAACTATAGTATGAGATAGGGGAGCTGGAGCACACCCTCCCACCCACTTAATGCTTTTTCTTTTTTTGCATTTACTTGTCATGTTTAACTCACAGTACAGCTGTGTGGAAAAAAATGAGAGAACTGTGAGCTTCTCTCTCTCTCTCAATAATAAATCTTCCTGTCTTAAAGTGTCTTAGAGTTTAGGTAGCCCTTCACTGCACAATGTCATCCCCTACAGCCAAAACAATCTCCTGAAAGCATGTTGGTTATGTGTCTTTAGGTTTGGGATACCAGCTTCAAACTTCTTTGGAACATTTGACATGTTCCTCAAAACCTATCTCTGGGTTTCTGTTACATGGAGGCAAAGACATGCCTTAAGAAATAGTAACTATTGAGACTTGAATCATTTTACAGGTTTTTTTTATTCCTATTGGGGAGAGGCTGGGTTCAAATTGTCAGGCACAGCCAAATATGTGTGTCCCTGAGCACCGTATTATATGCCATGAAGGACAGTGACATGACAGCAGTATTTCAGAACAGGGTTTTAAAAGAATAAATAAGAATGAGCCTCTGGGATTAGTCCCAGTTGAAAAGTTCAGCACTACCAGGGAAGATGGCTGTCCCTGGGGATTAACAAATGGCTGGTCATGGAGAACAGCACTCCGGATGCCTTCACATTCTTCATGATCCACTGCCTCTTGCGCTGTGGCAGCCCTCTTGTCAGACACATGGACTTAGAGAGTAGAGCTCTTGAGAATGTGGTTCTGCCCATTTTTCCTTCTTGCCTGGATTGTTACATGAACATTTCAATTCAGACTTCTTAGGGTAACAGAAAATGTATGACCCTAAAATTGCTACAGTCTTAGGGAAGAAGACAAAGAGATGATAATTCACAGAACCAAACTGAAAATATGAAAACAAAGACTTGGGTAGTAAAAAAAAAAAAAAAAGTATGGTAGGATCACTTTGTAATCATGGCACTCAGTATGTTAACAGAGAGAGACCTGGTTGTATAGGGCCTCTGCTGTCTGCAAGCCTGTTATGGAAGTCCTGTTTTTCATCTTTACAACAAAGATGCTTTGTCCCTACTTCATAAATGAGAAGAGTGAAGCCTAAAGAACGTGGCAGACTTGTCCAAGGTCACAGCTCTGGAAGTCTAATAGTCTGACTCCAGAGTTGCTACTTTCTTTAACATTACACTAATTTGTTGAGATGTAACAGAAATGTTCCAAACACCCATGTGTCAGTCATCTTTCTACTACTGTAACAAAAATACCTGAGATAACCAACTGAAAAAGAGGAAGAGTTTGCTTTGGTTCACAATTTTGGAGGTTTTAGTCTGTGGTCAGTTGGTGCCATTGCTTTGAGCCTGTGGTGAGGCAGTACATCATGGTGGGAGTATGTGGTAGAGGAAGCACATTCACTTCAGGATGGGAATGAAAGAAAGAAATTGGTCTCCCACAGTCTTCTTCAAGGGCACACCCCCAGTGTCCTAAAATCTTCCTCTAGGTTCCATCTTCTAAGGATCCACTTCCTCCCAGTTGTGTCATAGGCTAGGGACCAAGCCTTTGGGAGACACCTCACATCCAAACATTAGCACCTAGTCAGCTGGAAGGGCCAACTACATAAATCCAACTAGATTTTTCAGCCTTTGCATGTTTTGGAGTTAACTTTATACATTACCTGAAAGCCATCACTTTTTTTTTTCTTCTTGACAAATGGATTAATCCTGCAAGGGAAAGATAGCAGACAGGCAGAGAGAGGCACAGAGCTATGGGAAAGCAATACTGATCATAATTGTGGATATGGCCTAGGAGGAGTTCAATGCCAAAGAGAAGGCACTAAAAGACGGACACTGCCTATAATGTTTGAAATCAGTGAGGAACAAGGAAAGGTCTGATCTTGTTTTCTATTCAAAAGTCTTAAAGGAATAGAGACTGGGGATTGGATAGCTGATTTCATATCTTCCCTGATGTTCCCACTTGAAAAAATTGAACAGAGTAACTACAATTCACATTTCTTTACATGAACTTTGCAGAGAGCCTAGGCTGGGCTGTAAACTTCTTCCCTTTCTACCCTTTTATTTCCTCCATGTGAAGGATACAGTTCCATTCACTAGTATGATGGCTTTTATTTGTTATCAAAAATGAAAGTTGAGAGGAGTCAGTAGCCCTTGGTAAACTTCTGCCTTGGTTCTCTAATTCTTGCTGTTGAGGGATTAGATTAAGTAACCTGGAGGTAGGCACTGTGCAAGTCACACTTCATGAGCCTTCAACAATGTGAATAAGTTTTTCAGATCATCTACTTATTCTCTTTCAGGATAAAGTAAGTTCTTGGTGACCAGAATCATGTCCTTACACACGACTCTCAGTCCTCAGATATATTCTAAACAAACAGCCCTTGTGTAACATTTAGGTGTTAGTTTAATTCTGTTCCATTTTATAAATTGCGCTGTGAGGATATCACTGAGAAGGCAACAGAGCCGACTTCAGCTGAACACAAAGATTGCAGTTGAGAAAATAAAAGCCAGTGAGAGCAGGCATAGCGATACACACCTGTAATCCTAGTCCTCAAGGGACTAAGGCAGGAGGATCTCAGGAAGTAGCCAGCCTGGGCTACATGGAGACCTTTTCTCAAGGAAAAAAAAAAAGAGGACAGTGAGATGGGCTTTTTCATGGTTTCTCAGAAGCAACTAGTTTTGAGGCCCTGAAGGAACAGAGCCTCATTCAGCTAGTGGTTCTCTTGGTGATCTGTAAATGGTCCTATCAAGTCTTCAGTGTTATGTGAGGCCCTAGGAGTATACAGGTGCACAGAGCCCCAGGAAAAATGTAGCCTGAGGGGTGTATTTGTCTTCTTTCTGTCTACTGTTAAAGACAGCAAGATGCTGTTCCACTGGTACCACAATGATGTGTCAGAGAGATTTGGAGGCTCAGCATTCTAGTTTAGACTGGGGTAGTGTTTGCAAAAAACATCTTCCTTCCAAATGAAGTTCATTCTTACTCTGTTCTGTCATCTGGTTACATTCCCAGTTCCCATGCTACTTTTGTTATATTGGTAACATTTGAAGACCTAATTTGATGCACGAATTTCAGGTATTTAATTCGATATATATTTACATATGTGTAACCAGCCCACAGATCAAAATGTGGAACATTTTCTAAGCAGTAGCCACTATTTTGATTTCTACCCCCATAGATTGGTGTTTGCTGGTCTTGAACATAATTAAAATACATCATAGAGTATATACTCTTTTGTGTTCGATTTCTTCCATCCAGTATTGTACTGTAACTCAAATGTGAGGTTGAGTAAAGAATTTCATGGTATAATTCACTTACCCATTCACCTGTTTGTGGACATTTGGGTTGTTTTATATTTGAGGTTGTTATGCATGGTAATACAGGAGTATTCTTGTATGTGACTTTTAGTAGATGTAAGCACGTATTTCTCCCAGGTGTATACCCAGGTAGGATTGCTTATTCAAAGGATATGCATATGTTGTCTTTTAGTAGGTACTGCAAATATTTTTCTAAGATGGTTGTACCAGTTAACACTCCTGAGTTCTTTTGCTTTCAAGGCAAAATTTTCTTTTGTAATATTTTTACTTTATTGGTGATGCTGGTTAATGTGGGATGTTGAGCTATTTGCCGCCCCTCAGTCTACACAGAAACACACATATTCATGTTTCACATTTATTCAAAATTTGCGTTGTCATATGCTTGGAGATTTAATAGTGAAAAATTGCCCATAGGAATTAAAAAGAAACTATCCATTAGTTTTTTAAACCTAATATTAATCACAATAAAGTTTATTGAATAAATGTCTAGTTTTATGGTGCAGGAGTGAGCACGAATCTCAACTGTGTACATGTGGTATTTAATTCATACACTGAAACCAGAAGGGTGACTTGACTCAGAGAAGGTCCCTTGGCTCCTACCTCTAGCATAATTCATTTGCAACAGGCTGAATTGCATTTTATGGATGCTATTTTCTGTATTTTGTCCTTGGTTCCTTTGAGAGGAAGCAAGTAACTCAATATATAAAAGACTGCTTAGAATCCCCAGTGCTGAACATTTTAATTCTATCAAGTATGTGCCTATATATGGCTGAAAAAGGATGGAAACTTAGGGCTTCGGTTTCTTAGTTTACACAATGGTTCATTAAGTACCTGCATGAGCTGGAGGGCGGTATAACTAATAATTTTCCTGATATGAAAAAAAGAATTGTCAAAGTAAGGAGTTCCTAGAATCAATCTAGAAAAGCCTATTAGGGTAGATTTTCAAATAATAGAGTTTTCTTCCCTTTTGGAATAAGCTGCATTTGTTTATGTATTTATTCAGTCATTCATTCGTTCACAACAAACACTTATTGACTACTCTGTGGCAGGATTAGACACTAGGTCTAGACACTTGGCATCCAGACCAGAACAAAGTAAAGATTTTGCTTTTATAGAGCTTACCTTCACAGAAGGGCAAGAAGGAAGAAAACATAGAAGTAGAGATTGAGATGGGAGGGTAGGGAGTGATGATGATGTGGTTCTGTGGAATAAAATAAAAACGGGGTGAAGGGGATGGGAATGTAGGCTCGGTGCTGGGAACTGCTGGTGCTTTTTATAAAGGAGGTCAGAGAAAGCCTGTCAGTCAGTGGCACTTGTGCAGAGGCTGAAGGAATTGAACACTGTGGAAGTCCACTGGACAAAGAGTAATCTGAGCAGGGTGGAGCAGTGCCTGGTGGGCTGAAGGGCAGTAAGGAGGCCTCTGTAGTCGGTAGGTCATGAGGGGAAAAACAGCTGGAGGTGAGGTCAGAGGGAGGGCAGAAAGGACTCTGTAGGCTGGAGGCCATTTTAATGACTTCAGCTTTTTCTCTGAGTGAGAATCTATGGAAGGATTTTGAACAGTGAAGTGATGATTCAAACTTTCTTTTAAAAAATTACCTTGAATATTATAAGTAAAATTGACTTTCAGACAGAGTAGAAACAGAGAAACCAGCTGTTTTTTTCAAGGGAAAAACAAAATGTCATAAATGTCTTATTTTGTGGACTTAGTCACTATCACTGTGCTTCATTAGTAATAATTGTGTTTATCAGATCTGGGTGAATAATGACTGGCAGATTTGAGCCACATCAGTAATAATATAGTAATATGCAGAAAGAAAAATGCTGTGGCTATTTTAGAATAAGGTCTATATTTTATATTCTTTAATATTTTTCTGGCACTCTTCTCTGCAGTTTTACTTAATGTTGTGCCACTCTTTTAGCACTCATGCTTGAACTTAGGTCATTTGTGACTTCTTCCGGTTTGTCCTCTGCTCATGAAGGTTCTGCCATTGTTTTGCTGTCTCCTAAATGCATCTCCTTTTGATACTCCAAACTTTGGTTTTAGATCCTCCTTTCATCTCAGAGTTATCAAGTTCTATAATCCATGGGAAATTCACCAAACAGTGTATGTTCTTGAAGTGAGACCTTGATTTAGATACGTTCATATCTTTGTTCTCCAATATTCTGGCAGTAGGATCCTTTGCTATTTTTGAACCTCAGTTTTTCCTCTATAGCAATATCATTATCTAATTTATATTAATGTATAAGTTTAAGATCAGTATCTAATTTATAAGATTGCAATAAGGAGTAAATGGGACTATTGAAGTGTTCATAAAGTGCCTGGCAATGAATAGATACTTAAAAATGTTCTTGCTGGAGGCTTGGCTCAAGTGATAGAATGCCTAACAAGCACAAAGCCATGAGTTCAAATCCCAGTATGGGGAGCAGAAGGATTGGAAAGTTGCTTCTTTATGGTTTCTGTTATTTTACTTCACTCCATCCTTGATACACCTGGCAGGTTCTAAAGCATAGCTCTCATGTGTCATTCTCCTTATCAAAACCTGCAGTAGCTCCCAGTTGCCTCACAGATTAATATAGATGCTTCTGCCTGGCATTTGGATCTCTATTCTCTGACTCCAACTTTTTTCCCTTATTCTTCTCCATGTACTTCATGTATTAACCAAATTCACAATTTTTATAATCACCTACTTCTATATGTTATCCTACCTGTCCTTCAAATCGTCTGAAGTACCATTGCCTTCTGAAAGCCACTAATGATTTGGAAGTGGTTTCTCCCATTTTTGAAACATCATTGTGCTTGGAGGAGGCAGCATCTTGCTGAGGCTCTGGTGCTAGAGCCCAGGTGCTGTTGCTTACTGTCATCCTGTATATGTTATTTCAACTCTGTGTCTCAGTCTCCCCTGCTATGGGGGCACAATAATAATACCTAACTCATAGGGCTTGTGAGGATTAAATGAGATGCTGTATGCATAGCAATTTGAATATTATCTGGTACTTGAAAATTAGTTTCTGTAATTATAGGCATAAATTCATAACATTATTTTATCACCAGGACCCAAATTTTATAAGGACTTCAAATAAAACCTGTTTGAGATACAGTAGAAAGACAGACAGACTAGAAAACAAGACACTTGGAATCTAATCTTGATTCTCACTACTACCCAACCTGTGTAATGTTGACTATCTCAATTATCTTCTCTGGATCTTTCTTCAGCTGCCCAAAGGTGGAAAAAAGAAAGAGAAGGGGATGAACAACAACAAAAAAAAAAAACCACTAAGTTCTCTATCAGTTCAAGTAGCCAAATGGCTATCTATGGACATCTAATAGCCACCTCCAACTCAACCCTAAACAGAACTCTTAAATTTCCACACCTCTAAATGTGTTCCTTTCCTCCTTCAGCATATGACAATACCATCTACCGAGTTTCAGTTAAAAAACACACATACACACACAAAAACCTGTGCCCTTATTTCACTTCTGGGTTAATTCTATTTCAAATCCTATTGATTCTACTTCCAAGGTATATCTTGAGTCCATATACTTCCCCATCAACACTGCTACAACACTAGTCCAAGACTTTCTTGTCCATACTGTGCAGTAGACCTCTGTCTTTTGGTCTCTATTCTTGTCCTCTTTTAACCTACTGTTCACAGAGCCAAAGTGATGTGGAAAACACAAACCAAAACAGCATAGTGCTGTGTCCTTAGTCTCAGCTAGTCAAGAGGCTTGAGGGGGCAGGATCACTTGAGCCCAGGAGTTTGAGACCAGCTTGGGCAGCATAGTGAGATGCCAACTCAAAAATAACAATAAAACATAAACCAGCTATCATTCCCCTGCTTACAATTTCTCAGTGGCTTTTTGTCATAGTAAGAATGAGATCCATACTCTTTTCATCTTCTCATCACTCTCCCCCTTACTGAGATCCACAACTCCTGTACTCTCCCCCACTGGAGCCCCTTTTTTCTGTTCCCTTACCAAACTGCCTTGGGCCTTTGTACTTGCTGTTCTCTCTGCTTGGAATAGCTTCTTCTTGTCATTTACATCTCATTCTACCTAATTGCCCCAGTGGTACTCTACCACAGTGCTTCCACCCCTACACACACACACCCGCAAAAAAAAAAAAAAATGTTTATCTCTGTTGCCTGCACATTATAGGTATGCAGAGGGGAAAAACAACAAACTCAATTAAAAAGTGAATGATCGCAAGCCCACTTTTAATGAGATGTCAGTTTTATTTTAATTACATGAGCCAAGAACAGTATTGTTTTCTAAATGTGAAGACCTACTGGCTTTCCTTTCATTCAATCCCGCCTACTAAACAAACATTATGAAGCACATATGCTTGTGCTGGAAGTGTGACTGTAAATAAGACAGCAATAATACAATCACAAGCGCCCTCCCACCATGGTTCTCAAATTTACTCTTCTCTCCATCTCCTCTCCCGCACTACTACCTTAGTGTAAATTACCATCCTCTTTGGAGGATGTGGGTTCTAATCCGCACTGTGAATCTATTCGCCAGACTGCAGCCAGTGAGCATTCCAGTTGCTACTGTACCCATGCTTGAAAACCTTTGAAGTTTCCATTGTCAAAGACTAGGGTCTGCTCTTGTCCATCACTCTCCACAAGGCCACACTTCTCCCCGGTTCCCGCCTGCCACCTAGCTTCCCACTTCCAGTAAGATTCTACAAAGCACCCTTGTTGCCTGCCTACTTCTTCGGTTTTCAGGACTGTCCCTCTCTCGGAGAAGCCCTCTGAGATTAGGCCAAGCCCCATTCCCCATCAAACAGATCATTCAGCTCCGCATCACCAAGGGCCTCTCCTTCAGAGCTCATGTTTGTTTTATAATTATGTTCTCCTGAATCTTGAGCCATATCAACGTGCTTTCCCTCGACCTCGCGCTCAATTGCTATTTGCGGAAGGAACGCACTAACTGGCTGCCCAACCACCGCTCACCCTCCCCCTGCGGAGGTGGCGCCGCGATGACGCATTAAGAAGGCGCCTCGAGGACTGACGTCGCAGGACGCCTGCGCAAAGAGGCGCGCATGCGCAGAGTGGCGAACTTGCTGACAGATTCTCGAAGCAGCGGCAGCGGCGGTGGCCCTGGACTGCGGGGAATGGGAGTCCTAGAGCCCTGACTGAGCACCGCCCCCGCCTCCCTGCCCCCGACATGGCTCAGGAGAAGATGGAACTGGACCTGGAGCTGCCTCCGGGTGCGGGCGGGAGCCCGGCGGAGGGCGGCGGCAGTGGCGGCGGCGGGGGCCTCAGGAGGTCTAACAGCGCCCCCCTGATCCACGGCCTCAGTGACACTTCGCCGGTGTTCCAGGCCGAGGCGCCGAGCGCCAGGCGGAACAGCACGACGTTCCCGAGCCGCCACGGCCTGCTGCTGCCGGCCTCCCCTGTCCGCATGCACAGCAGCCGCTTGCACCAGATTAAACAGGAGGAGGGCATGGACTTGATCAACCGAGAGACGGTCCACGAGCGCGAGGTGCAGACCGCAATGCAGATAAGCCACTCCTGGGAGGAAAGTTTCAGCCTGAGTGACAACGATGTGGAGAAATCCGCCTCCCCAAAGCGCATCGATTTCATTCCGGTGTCACCAGCACCGTCACCCACTCGGGGAATCGGGAAGCAGTGTTTTTCACCATCCTTGCAAAGTTTTGTGAGTAGCAATGGATTGCCTCCAAGCCCTATCCCCAGCCCAACTACCCGATTTACTACCCGGAGAAGCCAGAGTCCCATCAACTGCATTAGACCAAGTGTTCTTGGACCATTGAAAAGAAAATGTGAAATGGAAACTGAATACCAGCCAAAGAGATTCTTCCAGGGCATCACCAACATGCTCTCTTCTGACGTTGCACAGCTGTCAGATCCTGGCGTGTGTGTGTCTTCGGATACCCTGGATGGGAACAGCAGCAGTGCAGGATCTTCTTGTAACTCACCAGCGAAAGTCAGCACTACCACCGACTCTCCTGTGTCACCTGCCCAAGCGGCCTCTCCCTTTATTCCAGTAGATGAACTTTCATCTAAGTGATTCGCCCATCTTGAAACTTTTTTTTTTTTCCTTTTTTGCAGTGGAGAGACAGAGAATTCACCTTGGAGCAAGCACTGAACTTTGTCGATTAATTTGAGGATATTTCCCATTTGACCCTTTTCCTCTTTTTTTTTTTTTTTAATTTTTGAATTTCCTGAAATGTTATTCTAGAGAACTTCTGTCAGGTTCCTGCGGATACCCTTGAATTCAGTGTAGTAATATTTTCAGACTTTTTCCCAATAAGTGTGTTGAAGCATACATTTTACGCTGCTAATATGTCTAAATACATATGTTATCCCTTGATTTTTTTAAATAATTGAGAGCTCTATTTATTTATGGGATTATTAAGTTCTGATGAAAATATGAATGTTGAATTAATCAGTATAGTAAACTGATGTTTTAAAATTCCATACTTTATGGCCACACTAATTTTTAATGTTATTTTCAGTGATCGCTAATTTCCATTTGATGAAGAACAATAACTTGCCTATCTACAGCTTTTTAAAAAAATGTTATATCAATCCAGTGGTTGTCTATTTTACCCAGGAGTCCTTGGTTATTTAATTTTCTAGATACAGAAGTAAATGGGAGGGGAAATGATTTTTTAAAAAAACCCAAATATTGAAGTTTGCAACAAGTGTTTTAAATTAAGAATCTTAATGTAAACATACTTAGGAAAAAACATTTTCTAATGAAATTTTAATAGTAATTCTACTAAGTCATACAAATATCACTACTATAAAGAAAGTGGAAATTTTCTTTTTAAAAATATTTTTACCAGAAAGTGCATTGGCACAGTGCCTTGTAATCTTAGCTTACTGCATATAGGCTAAGGCAAGGCTCTTTGTACCACTTAAAACTTAAAAGGTTTTCAAACATGGTGTGTGGGATGCCCTGTTGAACTTCAGCAGAGCGCCCAGGCAGACTGCTCTCTCAGTCACTGATATACTTTAAAATATGCAGGTGTGCCTCAGTTCTGAAAATTTTTGCCAATGAGGAGCCAGACCAATTTTTAGCTGCTTTTCTGCTCTACCCATCTGTCACCTTCCTGGGTTTCCTTTGCTCAGGAAGGAAACACCTGTTTCTTGCCAACAGGTCCTTCCTTTCCACGTTCCACTAAACTAGGGCACTGTCACAGTTAGACAAAAGTACAGTGTGACTTGGATTTCTGACAGTGTGAAACAACAGGACTGTGAATTGTTTAACCCCTGTGGTTAAAAGCTACAGCTGGAGTTGACTGCTTTGGGGATGTTGATTAATTAAGGGCTGATGATTTGCAAGAGAAATCAATGGAGAGTCACATAGGTAAATTATTTAACTTAGGTTTTGTTAAAGGTAGAATTGTGGAATGCTCTTTGCCTTTTACAATTAAGAACAGCAAATAGTTTTTATATTACACTTTCTTATGTTATCTATCTTAACAAGATAGATGAGAGATAGATAGATTGATAAGGATAGATAGGAAGGGGTGGGGTAAAAAATAAAAGACTTTTCAGAGACCAAGACAAAAACCCCTCATTTTTTAAAGTTACTGTCTACAGACTTTAACAATTATGTGGAATTTTTACAACTGTGAGAATAAATGGAATTGGTCAACTCTTGACAGTTGCCTCAAGGTTCAGTGAAATGACATCAAGGGTGAGATTATGTCCATATGTTTAAATTTTTCTGTTATGGGGAGTAGTGTTCATATGCTTCAGTCCTGACAGTGTTCCTCAACTCAAACCTATATATCCAGTTTCTTGTTGAGTACCTTGAAGTACTTCCAGAGGTACTTTAACCTTAGCATCTTCAAAACAAAATGTATTATCTTTGTACCTAACATGTTTTTGCAGTACTTAAATTGATGTCATCACTATCTAATTTTCTCAATTAGGAACTATGGAAGCATCTTTGACTTTCCCTTTTCCCTGTCTTTCATGTCCAGTTTAACCACCAAGTCCTGCCAACTACTAAAATGAAGTAGTTCTCAACTCTCCCCCTTTCTGTATCTCTGTTGTCCATTAGTTAACTTAAGTTCTTGCTCAGGTGATCTCCCTGCCTGTCTGTTACCTCCCCCTTTGTCTGATCTTCACATTGGCTCTGAAATGGTCTTTCTAAAATACAAACTTGCTTTTCACTTTCCTACTTGAAAACTTTTTATATGCTTCCTCCTTTCCTACAGTTTAGGGAATGGTTTCTTTAGTCAAATCTATAAAGTCCCTTTATGATCTGGCCATATTCTAAAATGGCTTCAGTCCTCTCTTCATTCCGGTCCCAATACCTGTCCTTCCTTCTTGATTGGTAAATACTAGACTAACTTGATATTTTTTAAATATGCCATGTACTGTCATGTGTCTGTGCTTTTCAGTGGGTGCTTCTTCCTAAAAAGTGCTTCCTCCTAAAAAGTGACATCCTATCCTGTTCAATCAGCCAAATGCTTTTTTTTTATTGCATGTGAATCTAACTATGAAGGCAATGTATACCTACTGACTATAAAATATTTTTAAATGTGTAAATATATAGTTTTTAAAAGTTTGCCTTTTACTACACAAAATTCATTATCCCTTCCCATAGGTTACTTCTGTTAATAATTTGGCAATTTGTACAAGATGTGTTACTCTGCATTCCATGTACATGTGTATATAAATACAGGAAAACAACATGACAGTGATATCTTCCTTTCCTTCTCATATCTAGTTACTCACCAAATCTTAGAAATTCTGTCTTCTAGAATCTGTCTTCTTACTTATGTATCTACTGCCACCCTGACCCAGGCTATCATCATTTCCTCTTCAGACTTGAGGCTCCCACATGTGCCCATCACACCCACTCTGGTCACTACCTATTCATTCTCTCTAAGGCAACTAGTTATCCTTTTAACATTTATTTGTTTCTGTTGTTCTCTCAAATATACCAAAATGTATTAATTCTGACCTGGAGGTCCTGAGGGATCTGGTCTTTGTCTCTTCCTCTCTTTGTTTTCTATGCTCTATCCTTATTGGCTAGCTAGCTTTTCTTTAAATACTTCAATGTTTTCTACTGTTTTAGGTCCTTTTACCAGATCCTTTCCCCTGAAGGTATAGGAATTTTTATTTCTATAAGCTTATTCTTTAGATGGTAAGTTTTAAATTAGCTATGGCTTTTAAGAGTTGGTATGGACAATTTACATTACCATAGTATCGTTCACAACTTCAATCATTACCCGTTAGCTCATGCAATTATCCTTCAAAAAACATTTTTAAGGTATTAGTATTGCTAATCTATAAACTTTGAGCAAGAAGTCCTAAAGCAATTAACAACATTTGAAGTACAGTTTGTCATATATAATAAACTTCTGTGATATATTTTTCTTTATTATGTTTGTTAAAAAAAAACGGTATAAATGGGAAAAGTAATTAATGGTTACCAATCAAGCCTGCTGAATGTCAAAACCGTTAAGTATGCTTAAAAGATTGGTTGTAATTGAGAATAATCTTATTAGGTTACCTAACAGTGATTCACATTGATTAGTTCAGCCCATTGCATACCCTCAGGAAGAGACCCCTTTGAGATACTTGGCAGTAGAATGGGCAGAGTCAAGACTTAAAGAGGAGATGAGCCTGAGAAATTTTTTTCCTCTGAGTATGTTTATGGATTGCTAGAAAAAGTCTGAAGATTGAGGGTAGGTGGGAGATGGGAATAGTTGCCAGACAACAAGGCAAAGGAAAACAATACTAACCTATAATTCCTGAGTAGTGTCAGATAATAGAAGAGTTGACCTTGGTAAGAAACAACAGAAATGTTTTTTGTTGTTCTAAAGCAGGAAAATGAAAAGAGTAGGCAAAGACATCAGCAAATGTTGAATTGATTTGCTTTTGCGGTTTAGGGGTACAGAGAAAGATATACAGAAGGTATCTGGTTGCTTCTGTTTTGCTGGTTATTGAGGAATTTAGAATATTTGGGGATGGGTACAAGAGTAGATTAAGAAGCTTGAATGAAATGCAGGCTTGCTGTTGCTCTGAGATTCTGTAAAGGAGTGACTTAGGGTAAATGGAAGGTTTATCAGACTACATTGGATGCCACCTTGCATTTGGATAGGAAGTCTGTTGAATTAACTAGGTTTTTCAAATTATTTAAATGAGTACTAGTTGAAGTCTGGTGTGTGAAGCAATTAAGGGTTCTACTGAAAGTGTAGGGTGAAGCATTGGCCAAGGCATTGAAGATGGTCAGAGGGAGATGGACCTGGCCGCTTTTTAAAGGTCTAGCCTTGTAATCAGCCATTCCGAATTACAGGGAGAATCTGGTCTCCCTGTAGCCAGTAGTTCTGTCCATATTTTTCATGACTGATTTTGTTTAGCTAGAGAAGCATCCCTAAAGGCCAATCTTGAGTTCTACTTATTTGATAGAAATTAGTGTCACATTGCCCACAACAGCCGAAACAGAGTGGATTGACACCAAAGTAAATTTTTTTTCTTAAAAATTAAAATAGTCTTTATATAGAAATACTTGCTATCAGGCATTGAATTCTGAACTAAACACATATGTTAATAGCGCATTTATTTTTATCACTATCACCTGAGGTAAGCGCTGTTGATATCTTCATTTTGTAAATGAGGAAATGGAGATACAGTGATTAACATGCCCAGGGTCCCACATTGGAAGGTAGGCAGTGTACTGTAGTGCTTAAGAACAGACCGTGGAGCCAGGTGGCTGTGGTGATAAAACGGTTCAATACATGTAATGCGCTTATGACCGTGCTGAGCAGTTTCATCGTTATTGTGGTGGTGGTAGTGATTATTATTGTCATTTAGCTTGGACTTGTTAAGGAATCTGTTCTGGGTCATCCTTGACTGATGAAATTCCTACTTTTTACTCAGTAATAGGATACCCTTTGTCCTTCAAGGCTGGCCTGGGGCTCTCTGTGGGATTGCAGGCATGTACCACCATGCCCGGCTAGGGTGATTATTATTGATGTTAGAAAATCTCTCTTATACTGAGCATGTATTTCCCTCTTACCTTCCACTATTGGACTCAAGTCCAGCTCACTGGAAAATTCAGAACAAGTCTTATTATTCTTTTTTTTTTTTTAAAGGTATTACTCTCCCTTTATAAATCAGAAACACTGATCCTTCTCTGATGACTGCTTCTTGCTTCTGGACTTTAGAAACCTTGAAACCTCGAGAAGTTTCTTCAGCAAACTCCCTCTATGAAGTAAAGCTATCAATACTTGGCAGCCAACATTTTCAGATTACAATCCCTTCAGGACTGTGCCTTTCTAGGTATGAAGTAAGAAATCTAACTACATGAGTTTTTGCCAGTATTAATAAAAATTAGTGTCAATATTACTTGACTCAATATAGGTCTAGATTCCATTTTAATTGATTATATATGTATATATATATGTATGTTTAGATATATATTCATTTAATCTTCATAACAACCCTATGAAGCAGGAGCTGTGAATTTTCCCATTTAACAGGTGAGCAAACCATGTACATTACTTCCTGTTTTTCCTTTTTTATTTTAGGTTCTTTTTGTTTTTTCTTGACAATTTTTTTCTTATTTGATATTGACCCTGTTTTCCAGCTAACTAGTAACTTGTGAATTTTAGTAGTGCTGCTACTTCTATTTGGAATCAAATGATATTTTTATTAAAAATGCCTTTAGATATCATTATTATATTAGGGGAAGATATCAAAAGGATTATTTTCTTTCAAAATAGATAAAAAATAAAAGTGTATAAAAGGAAATCATGTTCCATAGCTATATGTATTTTTTAAATGATTTACTATTTGAGTGAAATTTTTTGAGGGGGTCAGTACTGAGGTTTGAGCTCAGGGCCTCATGCCTGCCAGGCAGGTGCTCTTACCACTTGAGCCACTCTCCCAACCCATGATTTGCTATTTGAAAGATAAGGAATACCAAAACCACCAATCTTAGTTTTTTTTGTTTTGTTTCAATATATATAAAATTTGTTATATTATTAAATATTTATATACATGTATATCTTTGTTATATTTGATTTATACACTATCAAATTAATTTGGTTGTTTATATATATATCATTTCTAGGGAAACAAAGGTAAAAACCAGGTTGGCCCTTTCCTAACCTCCCCCACCCCAAAAAACCCAGCCTCTATAATTTTTAAATGTGTCATTTTTTAAAGAAAAAAGGTAACAATTCAAATAATGACTCATAACTTCTTATTACCTAAATGATAGCAAACCCAGTCTCTTTCTCTCCAGGAACCTCTCCCCAGAGGTAGAGATTTAAGTTAGAGAAATCAAGCAATCCTTGAGAAATTTCTGTTTTTGTTTTTTTTTTTTTCTTAAACTTTACTTTCTAGAAAATCACTTCACCATTGAGTAAAAGAACTAAAAAAATAAAAAAGGAAAAGAAAGAAAACTTCCCTTTGAATACATTCTAGAGGTGGTACTTAGACTTCAAGTTTCACACTATCATGTCCCTGTATTTGACTTTTTTAAAACAAACCATTGAAAGCCACAATTTGCTCAAAAAGGTTAATGCCATTTTTAGAAGTTAAATATTTAAAAATCACTTTGAAAGTGACTCTTAATTTTATTTATATATATCTATATATATGTGTGTCAAATACTTGAGTATTTGTTCATGCATGTTTCATGTACACCCAAATGCATACCACATGTATACACACACACACACACACCCCGACCTACTTCACAAACCTTTTCACATGTGCTTGGAATCATATTTGGCTTTCTTCCCATTTGATATTTCCTCCTCTTTCACCCTCCTAAATTTTCTTAAATAGGTGGGTTGGATTTTGTGACTGCTACTGAAATACACACACATATGTGTGCATATACATAGGTACAGTTGACCTTTATACAAAGTATTTTGTGCTTTGATTTTGCATTAAGTTTTCAAATTTCAAGTGCTACCCTAAAAGAGAAAAAGGTATGTGGTACTTGTACTCAGGATCTCTTTGTGCCTGCTTTTTAGTTTCCCCTTTTTGAACTTCTAGAATGAATACTAGTGGTGATGTAAAAATCACTCATTAACAAATTCTAAAGTAGCATGACTGAAACTAGAGAACAGAGAGCCTACTGCTGTTCTTACTTGTGAAAGTTCAGTTCTGTACCAATGCCATAATCATTCTGGTTCTTTTCCAACTGCCTACGGTGGTCCCTTAAACCAAACTAACCTCTAAGACTTGGCTAGCAAGGCAGTTGAGAAAGAAGACAATTGAGAAAGATCTTTTGTGCCCTAGTAAAGCAAAATGGTTGTTTGAGGTAATCATTCCTGTTATTCAGGTAATCCTTCCCCTTACTTTAAGGACAAAGAGATTTTACTGTTGTCATGCCAGGAGGATTACTGGAACTCCCAAGTGACAAGTAGCTATTCAGTGCTGTTATCTTTTGAAAAGGAACAAATATGAAATATTGGGGAGGGAGTGGAGTGAGAGAATGATGGAGGATTGGTATTTCTTTTGGCATTGCGAGTGTTCTCTTGAACTATCGTTGTGAGCTCCCTCCATTGTGAGCAAGTGATGCTGAAGGTATTCTCTTGAAAATTTATTTGCTTTGTTTCACTTCACTTAGGATTTAGAATGCTTTAAGAGTTGCTTCAATTTTGTTTTCTTTAATATTCTCTTCTTTGAGTACACTGAAAAAATGGTAAATAATGATAATTATTATAGTAGTAATATTTGAGTCAAGAATTACAGTTCTAGGAGCTCTTAACCAATTTTTACTGTGTTGCTAACTGAATTAAAATTTCATACCTTTTTATATAGTCTTTCTCAAGGCCTCATTTACCACATTACTTACTGCAGATATTTTTAAAAATGCAAACCTGAATATACAACTTTAATGACAAACACTTAACTTTGAAAGTAAATCAAATTATGTAGTTTGGGTGAAAGAAGACCTCCCTTCCTCTGCACAAACCCTGAATTCCAGAACTCTGGTCCACATTGAGATGTTGTGGTTCATGCTCGGATATATTGTCTGTTCTTTCAGACAAGCTCTGTCCTCAGCTTAAAACTGCTCATCCTTCCTCTCTCCTCCATACTCCCTAATAACCTCTTTCCTTAAATAGCTCCTGAAAAACTTAGCTCAAAAGGCACACTGTCCTGATGGCCCCTGCCTCTCCAGGTACTTTCTTTTGTAATCCTGTTGTGCCCAGGACTTCTCTTGGTCAAAACCATTGACGGCCTGAATTCTAGTTGTATGGTTTTCTTGTCTCTTTGCCCCATGCAGAAACAAGAATTGCTGAAAGCTGGAGGCTCATGCCTGTAATCCTACCTATTTGGGAGGCTGAGATTGGGAGGATCATGTTTCCAGGCCAGCCTGGGCAAATAGTTCATGAGATCCCCCATCTCCATATGAAATGGATTAGAGGTGAGGCTCAAATGGTAAAATGCCTGCTTTGCAATTGTGAAGCCCTGAGTTCAAACTCCAGTATCACCAATAAATCAGTCAATCAATCGATCGGTCAATAATAAGGACTGAGCCTTTTATTTCTGCCCCTAATGCCTATAGCACATTATAGTTACCCAAATTTATATTGCATAGATAAACCGGTGGATGAATAAATGAACAAATGAATGGCACTCTTGTTTTGTTTTGGTTTGGTTTTTGACTTTGCTGTATTCATAGTAAGATTTTATTTTATTTCTTCAATTGACAATGACAGTGTCATTTAGAAATTGATTTGACAAACATTTTGACAAACATTTATTAAGCACCCTCTGTGGCACACACTGTTTTTAAGAAAAAGGAATGCAGTAAGATTCTTAGTGGAGCAAATCCAGTCACATGGCTGAGATCTTTATAACTGACTAAGAGACTAGAAATTCATTCATTCATTAAGCAACTTTTATTTGGAAACTTATGTGCCTCCCACTGGCTAGTCTCTTAGGATACATTAATACACAAAACAAAGTTTCCTGGCCTAGAGAACACACATTTTGTTTACAATCTAATAGTGTGTATGTGTGTGTGTGTGTGTGTGTGTGTGTAAAAACATAATTTATATAGTGAGGAAGAGCAAGGAGGTCTGGGTGGCAGGGACAGTTTAAAAGGAAAATAATTGGTAGACAGTTTACAGACACAGATGGCATCAGATCTTGTGGCCATTGGAGGACATGGAGTTTGATTATAAGTGAGAAGAAAAGCCATCACAGAAGTTGAACACCGGAGTGACATAATCTGTCTTAGGTTTTAAAAGGAACACTTACTGGACTGAGAATAAACTTTGAGGTGGAGGATAGAAACAGGGGACTAATTAGGAGGCCCTCCAGCAATGTAGGTAGGGTATGGTTGTGGCTTGGGTGAGAGTGGTAGCAGTGAAGGTGGAAAAGTGGTTAAGTTCTTGATAGATTTTGAAAGTAGAACCAACAGTTTTCCTGGCAGATTTAAGGTAGGCATAAGCAGGAGAGAGCGAAGTTAAAGATAATTCCAAGGTTTTATGCCTAAGCAAAGTGCAAGGATTGGAGTTGCCATCAACCGAGATGTGCAAATGTGTGAGTAGAGTAGGATTTTTTTGTTTGGTTGGGGCTGGGGGGCAAAGGGCATTAATAGCCAAATTTTGAATATATTACATAAGCAGTCTTTATTAGTCATTCAAGTGGGGATGTCAAATAGGCAGATACCCAAGTCAAGTTCAGGGGGCTGTGCTGGAAATATGTAATTAGGAGCCATCTGCTGTGGATGACTTAGTGTCCATAGAGAAGAGAGTAATGACTAAGCATGGGGCACACTGTGACATGAGAAAGGTGCAACCAGGGAGGTAGGAAAACCAAGAAAGCAGGTGCCGCAGAAGCCTCTGGAAGAAAATGTGTGACCGAGGATGGAGTGGTGCCGTGTGTCAGCTGCTACTGGTCTGACAAGTGAGATGGGACTGATCAGTGAACATGGAGTTACAGGCCACTTCATGTCAGTAGAGTGGTGGGGATGGGAGCCTGAATAAACGTGGCCTTCTTCCAGACCCTTGAGGTTAAAGAGCAAGTAGAGCAAAAAGTCACCTCTTTCTTCCTTTTATTGGTAATTTGTTATTGAGCATTTTACAATGTATATTCCTTTATGTATATATGATTACAGTTTGGGTAAAAACACAAATGATGTTCTCCTTCCCCTTGGCATTTTATGGAGACAAAAAAATCTGTTAAGCATTTTTCTTACTGCAAACATGAGTAAACTATTCAAACTCAGGCTTACTGATTCACTTCCTTCATAGATTCATCTGGTTCATTTTATTCCCTTGTCGCTTATTTTTCTTGATGGCTTTTTTTTCCACTTATAAATTGAAACTTAGTTGTACACCCATGACACAATTATTTCTGTATGTTTGGCCCAGTTTCTTAACCCAGAGACATTTTCTCCTTCAGCGAATGCTCTGAGTTTCTTAAAGTAGTTCTTTGTCGTGTTAGGTTTTATTTAGAGACAGATTTTTTTCCTTACTTCTTTTCAAAATTATTGGGAGAAGAGAGGACCAGAAATGATAGGGAAAAAAAGAATATTTCCCTCCCTTTGAATTGCTAAGAATTTATTCTAATCATAAAATATTGTCAGATTTCTTCTTGTGGGTTGGGCAGTCTGTTCGGATCCTTTACAGAAGGGGAGCCAGGGACATTCAAGCCGTATTTGTACCCAGCAATGAGGAATGTCTTGTCCTGGAACCACTGGTCTCTCCTAAGATTGCACTGAGATCTTTCCAGACTCCAAGTACAGCCCTCTCCATGGCGCATTCTCTGATTCTTCTGGCTTTAGATAGTATTGGTTTACTGTAGGACTGCATTCCACATCTAGCTCTTTCCTTTTTCCCAGCTTTGTGATTTTAGGCAAGTTAACTAATCTTTGTGTGTCTAGGATTTCTCACCTCTTAAATGGGAGAAGTTTCTACTTCAAAAAGGAGTAAAGATTACTCCTAAAGAATGGAGTCCTAAATGATATATGCATACACATATAGATTGTGAAAATAAATGAAATAATCCCCTGTATTTATAGCAGACTTCCTAAAGGAAAGTGACAGTGGTTTATTCCTCCTTGCCAGGAGGTCAATTGTAATTACTTTTGTGCCATTCAATGGAGAAAGGGTGGAGCATGGAGGGCAGGGGCCTGGGATGAGAAATTGGTTAGAGATCTGTCATAGGTTTAAAGTCACCACCATCTCTGTCTTTCATAGATATGGCAACTTGAGATCCCACATTTTCTAGATAATAGTGAAGATATCAAATATTGCCTCCAGATGCCCATTGAGCTACCTCAGGAAAACAAAGTATTTTGACATCAGAACTAGCACATTTCTGTTTTATGCATTGGATAAGGACACAAAAATCCTTTATGATATCATGTTTGTTAGTTTTAGGGTTATAAATTGAAGACACCGTATTTAAAGGCCTTGAGAGAAGGAGGAGATGGTGACTTCTTACATTTTTGCAATGAATGTTCAGTGAATATGTTCTGTGTACCTGGTACTGGGCTCAGGGCTGAGGTTATGATGAGAAGTGAACCAATCCTTAATTTGCTCTTGGAACACACACACACACACACACACACACACAAACACACACACACATACAAAACCCCACAACTCTGTAATTCTGCAGTGCTTTGTAGTACTTTTTGGCAGTGTATAATAAATTTATTTCCAAGATGTCATAAGAACTCAAAGGAAGGAAATACAAAGGTGTTTACAGAGGAAACAATGTCTTAGCCAGTTTTAAGTCAATATGCATTTACCAGTGGGACAAAGGGAACAAGAGTTTCATATAGCATGTGTAAAAACAAAGTATATTCTAGGAATTTTCAGCAAATAAGAATCATTCATTTTAAAAAATAAGCAATGTTTAGGTAAAACTTTTGTTAGGAAATTATTAAGCCATTTGATCTTGGAAGATTAGATGAAATGACAGCTTCATAAAATATTTTTATAACTACTTCCTATCTCAATGTCATACTTCTTTTTCCTACTTTCAGAATTATGACTGTAGATTCCCAAACTCCAAAAGACAGAATAGACAAAGAATATATAGTTCAGATTCTCTGCTAAATTTTGTGCTCTAGGTAGTAATTGAGTCTTTGACAACAGTTACTGTTGGTCTTTGCATTGGGAATGCCTTGGGCTGTACATTCTGAGACTTCAAACAAAGTAGATTTATGAAGGAAAGGAAAGAGAGATTTAGACTTACGAGATATGTTGTAAGGGAGCCATTATGATCTTATTTAAATATTTTCCACATTAAGTAAGGCATATAGTCCTGTTACATCACTGCTATGATTTTTTAAATAAATAAATTTGTATCTGTGACAGTTTTTTAAATTCCCTATGAGGTTCACATAATAGCCGATATGAATTCTTGAAGATAATCTATAATAGCACAATTTTGAATTAAACTTCCTCAAAGTTATAATGATTCTCTTATTAATTCTGAGCTTATTTTATAAGGAAGAAGTTTTTTTTTTTTAAGTTTAGGAAGCCTAATTTAAAAAGGTCTGGAGAGTGATAATTGGGATGGATTTCTGATACAGTTATAAAATTGTTCAGTTGGTAAATACTTCCTGAGAATCTGCTGTGGGCCAGACATGGATAACTTAATGGGCAGCTCTATTTCTGGCTTCTAATACACAGGTTAAACTTTGACTTCATGGACTCTACATTGTAGCAAATGGAAATAGCAACGAGAAAGGGAAATAATAAAATAACTGCTAATTAAATGTTAGGAAGGAAGTAAAGAAACACCTGCTTTAGGTAGACTGCTCAGGGGAAAACATCACAGGCAAGAGAAGGTGTAGCATCTGCAAAAACCTTGAGCTAGAAAGAGTTTGGCTGTGCTTTAGCAAATTGAAATAAGGCTGGTGGAGCTGAAGCATAGTAAGAGGAAGAGTAGAATTAGAGGAGGTCACAGAGCAAGGTCACCAATGACTGGAGAAGGGCAGATAGACCAATGTAATGAGTTTGGATTTTATTCAATGGGAAAGGCATTAAAAGTTTTAACACAAGGTACTAACCTGAACTGATTCCTTTTGTAATATCCTTGCCACGTGGAAAATGGAAGCAGGAAGATGAATTAGAAGCTATCACAGTAACCTTACAAGAAGGTGCAGGTACTTGGGCTGAGGGTAGCAGTAAAACTAGAGGAAAAGATGGCTTTGGGGAGGTTGAAAGACTTGGGGAGGGACATACTAAAAAGAAAGAGAGAAAAACCGAGGATTATTCCTACTTATGGCTTGAGTGAAGAGAGAAATGTGACAGTGAATGAGAAGGAAAAGTCAGAGGGGCAGGAATAGAGAGGTGTTTGAGGGTTTTTTTTTTTTAACATAGATTATGTCTGATTTGCTTGTGAGGATTCTAAGGGTGGTGTCAGTTGGCTATATCAGTCCACAGCTAAGGAAAAGTCTAGAATGTAGCTTAAATGACACGTGAGATAGCCCTGTCAGTGGCTCTGAGTATGCTGGCTTTGAGAAGCATTTGTAGTGTAACTTCAGTTCTAAAATTCTGTCTATAGTATATATCCTCTGTTCACCAGGGACGCATATCAATCCTGCAAATGAATGAAGTCCTCTTGGGTGACTCATTTTTTCCAAATGCCTTAGCAGGTCACCCGGGACCTTCCCTACAGAACCTTCTAGATTTATGCCAGGCTAATTCTCAACATGTGCCCTTTTATTTCCACCGTGACAAATTAATGGAAATCTCCAGAGAATACCATGTTTCCCAACTCCATGCCTTTGCAAAATAATGCTCCTATGTCCTAGAAACACTCATCCCAAATCTTTTCTACTTTGCTCTCACAGAGACATCTGTTTTCCTCCTCAAAGAAAGCTTGCTAGAGCCCAGGCTTTGTTTCCTTTTGTGTGCTATCTTACATAACCTGTGCCCACTGTATTTGAGTACTGACAGCCCTACTTTGCCCCTTTGTCTCTTTGGCACTACTGTCCTTAAAACTAAGCAAGAGGCCAACTCATTGGGCTTGTACTTTAGAGGATCCACTCTGGCCATCCATTGACTGTGTCCCTCTCCATGGAGCAATAAGTCTGAGAATTCAAGGAACAGGCTCAGCTGGAGCCCTTGTACTCCCTTTTAGGCAGTATCCCCAGGTGACCAGGATCCCTAAACTCCAGAATTCCCTGCCCAAATGATGCTGGGTTTGCTTCAAAAGCCTGAGCTGCTTATTCAAGGCCAAGTCCATCCTTCTGAAGGTCACCCGCACCTCAACACATGCAGCCTTTTGCAGAGTTGCGGTCCGAGCTCAGCCTGTAGGCAGAAGGCCCTTTAAAACAAGGGAGAGCACTGCAGATAGGAAGGGAAGATGACTGCAAGGAATCGGGGACCAGACATTTCTGGGCCAGAACATTGAGAAGTTCTGGAATTCTAAATTCTGCCCTTTGGTGCATTTACACTAACCATGAACTAAGGAAATTAGGAAAGCAGTCTCATTTGTAACATCAAAAAGAATAAAGTGCTTAGGAATAAACCTAGTCAAGGAGGTAAAACATTTATGCATAACACTAGTAAAAGAAATTTTAAAAGACATAAGTGGAAAAGCATCTTATGTTCACAGATTAGAATACTTAATATTATTCAAATGTCAGTATTTCCTAAGATGATCTACTAACTCAAGCAAAATCCAATGGCATTTTTTATTGAAAAAAATAATACAATTTATGGAACTACCAAGGATTCCAAATAACCAAAGCAATCTAGAAAAAGAAGAAAGCTGGAGACATCATACTTCCTATTTTCAAAATTTATTACAAAGCTACAATAATCAAACAGTGTGGCACTGGAATAAAAGTAAACATGCAGACTAACGGAATGGAATAGAGAGCCCAGAAATGAGCCATGCATATATGGTCAACTGATCTTCAACTGGGATGCTGAAAATACACAATGGGGCAAGAATAATCTCTTTAACACATAGCATCAGGGAAACTGGATGTCTGCATGCCAAAGAATGAAACTTAAGCTGGGCACCAGTGGCTCATGTCTGTAACCCTACCTACTTAAGAGGCTGAGATTAGGAAGATCACAGTGTGAGACCAGCTGGAACAAATAGTTCCAAACACCCAGTCTCCAAAATAACCAGGGGAAAATGGACTGGAGGTGTGGCTCAAGTGGTAGAGTGCTTGCTTTGCAAGAGCAAAGCCCTGAGTTCAAACCTCAGTCCCACAAACCAAAAAAAGAAAAGAATGAAACTTACACTATACACAAAAAAAAACTCAAAGTGAATTAAAAAATGAAGCTGGGGGTGTGGCTTAAGTGGCAAAGATCTGCCTAGCAAGCAGGAGCCCTGAGTTCAAACTCCAGTACCACCAAAAAAAAAAAAAAAAGATAATGTAATGTAGGGGACAGTAAAGCTCTTAGGGAAAAAAAAGGAAGTCTCCATGGTGTCAATCTTAACAGTGAATTCTTGGACATAGCACCATAAAACACTAGGAAAAATATAAGTAGAACATGACATTTAAAAGTTTATGCACAAAAAAGAAAACTATCAACAAAATTAAAAGGCAACCTACAAAATGGGAAAAAATACTTACCAGCCATATATGTGAGAAGGGATAGCACACTATGCGGAGTGGTGAGGTGCAAGCAAAGTAACAATATCAGTAGAAAAATACCCTGGTTTCAAAAATGGGCAAAGGACTTAAATCGATATTTCTCCAAAGAAGACATACAAAACCTGGCTTCCTCACATAGGTTCCTTTAAGAAACTGAAAATAGGGACATTGATGGGGGTAGAGACACTCGTGGGCAGCCAGTACCCAGTTTGGGCCAATGAGTGAGCAACTCACAGCTTGTGGGGTGTGGGTTTACATCTGTCCTCTTGCCAGAGCCCTGTAAATGTTAGGGTGGCCCTTTCCTTACATTGCTAATCCTTGAGGTTCGTACCATGTCTTTGACCAGCGTCTAGCACAGAACCTACACAAGGCATAGATGTTTGCTAACTGAAGAATTTTCCAGTATTCCGTGGTTTTTATGACACAGGAATGAATGGGGGGAAGCTTGAATTACCATGGTCTCTCCAGACCCCCCCCCACTCCCTTCTTAGTGATTAAACACTGAGCTTGAAGACCCATCCCACTCAACACCATGAATGGTGTCCATGGCAAGAAGACACAGGGCTACTGTGCATGCACGGTTCTACAGTTTCTGCCCTGCATAGAGGTACCTCACTGGAGGGCAAGTGGGGACTGATTTCTAGCCCATACTCAGCACTGCACTGCTGGTAAAAGGGGCCTTTTTCTTTCCAGAGGAAATGATAGCTTTACTAACTCAAAGGGGGTGCTTTTTTTTTTTTTGTCATTCACACAAAGGTGTCCTAAGGTTTCCACCATTGGGTCATGTAAGAATGGGATATATGAGCCCTACCTCCCCTTCCAAATTCTCTGACTCTTAAGTTCTTGAGGAGTGTAAGCTGTAAGTTTTCTAATTATAAGAATGTTTTAAGCAGTTGTACCCCTCATACCTACAACTTTTCCCCTCTAGTACAAAAATTACAGATAGGAAAGTCTTTATTCGACTCAGGTTTGTTTGCATGCTCTGTTCCAGGACTCCTCCAGTCAGCATCGGCTACTGCCACCTAGGCAGTCTGGTTCAGAGGTATTGTAAGTCATGGCTTTGTTCTCAGACCCCTCCAACTGTCTTCTGACAAAACCACATTGTGTGGGGTGCTGAGGAGCAGGCAAAGCAAAGAGCCAGTCCTGGATAGTGTGATGACAAGTTCCAGAGGAGTGCTGTCCATGGGAAAACAAGCCTGGACATGAGAAGACTTCAAATTCCAGGGGGACTTAGCAGTATTAACACTCAGGAAAGGGCACACATTTTTTCCTGTTGGATTACTAATAATCCTGACAATGCTAGATCCTTCCTGGATTTCTTTCAGTTGGGCTGAATTTAAGAATTGTAATTTATCCTGTTCTGATGCTAAGAGAAGAGGGCCTGTGTAACACTTGTATGTCAGCATAGTGGTGAGCACTGAGGCTGCCAGCCAGATGGATAGAGCTGCAAAATATTTCTCCAGATTTAGGGTACTTTTCTCCAACTATAACCCATAGAAATTGACATAGTTAATAATAAAATTACAAAGTTACTCCTATGAATTTAGTATGCTGTATGAAAGAAGTGGATCTGGCCATGGTGGGCTGAGCCCCACTAAAGAGATAACTGAAAATCCAGAATTAGTTTTTCAGTCAGGGATATGAGTGCTTTGATTGCAATACCGTAGATGCACCCCTGCAGGGTTAGAAGATAAAGAACAGCATCCTCCAAGACAAGCCCTCTCTTGATTGCTGGGTGAGAAATCATCACCTTTTAGAGCAGCTGCGACACAGGTTCTTCTTACATTGTTCTGTGACTAAGGCTGTGTTGAATTCTCATGGATTGAATGACATAAGTTTGCCCCAGGGTGTTAACAGCCAGTTTCAGCTTCTCGTGCCAGTCTGAAATCAGCATGTGACCATAACACAGAAAAGATTAGAGTAAGAAGCCCCAGTAGATGATCGAGCAATGGGCATCTCTGGATGACCAGGTTCCTGCCTGCTGTATCTCCTCAGTGGTCTTCTGTGTTTTTCAATGTTTCTATAATTGATAAGAGTTGCATTTATAATATTTTTTAAATTGTTACTTCAAAAGAATCCATGTGAAGAAATTGAAACCTGTATGAAATGAACCTGAAACACCAAAAATAATTAATAATAATAATTATTATTATAATAATAAGGAAGGAAGGAAGGAAGGAGAGAAAGTAAAAGAAAAAGGAAAAAAGACTTTTGTAGAAGTATCTGGGATACTAAATTGATCAATATTTTAGCCTTTCATCTCATTCTATCACTCACCAAACCAAATATTTATCTATTTATTGTTCAATACTAAAGGAAGAAAGAAAGAAAGCACATTTATTAAGCATCCACTTAATGTGTTAGAACTAAAAATAAGACATCCTTTCTTATCATAGCCTAAGAAGAAAACATAAAAGCTCATATATTCATTTGTTAAACTTTCAAGGGGGAGGTGGCCCAAATAATGTATACACATGTAAGTAAATGTAAAAACAATAAAATAAAATTTTAAAAATTTTTAATTAAAAAATAAAAGAAATGATAAAAAAACCCTTTCAACTTTAGTGGCTGTCCACTTGCCAGCTACACACACACTCACACTCACACACACATACATATAAAAGAGGATATTGCAAGTGGCTGATAATGTAGTAGAAAAGAAAGAATTTAAACGAGCGATTACAACGTTATTGATATCACAGTAGAGGTAGGTCCACAGCCTCGGGAGCATGGAGAGAACCTGGCATAGACAGGAGGGACAGGACTGAGTTCATAGAATGAAGTAATGCCTGAGCAGCATCTTGAAGGACAAAGCAATTAGCCAGGGAGAGGAGATGTGCTGTGTCAGACATTGGAGTGTACACAAAGGCAGGAAGCAGAGAACAGATGCATTCTGGGAACTGCAAGTCATCTCAGGTGATTACAATTGTGTGGAGGCTAGACTCAAAGGAGAGAAGAGTTTTAAAAGCTGGCTTATTAGAGGTCATCTGATGTGCTATGTGCTTGAGAATTTAAGATCTGCCCTGAAGCAGTGTAACACCACTCCAGGATTTTGAAGGAGAATGACATTTGTCATTGCAGAAAAGTCCCTTTAGCAGTATCTGTCCCAGTGAGGCAGACTAATTAGGAGGCTGAGACAGTAATCTATGCAAGAAATGGATAATGTCTCAATTAAGATAGTAGCAGTAAAAAGAGGAGGAAAAAATGGAGTTAAAGAACATTAAAGGGATTAATTGGACTATGCCCATACAGGTACAGGAAGCCTCCAGAACACCAAACAGATCTGACCAAAATAGAACTACCCCACAACATATTATCATTAAAACAACAAGTACAGAGACTAGAGAAAGAATATTGAAGGCTGTAAGAGAGAAAAAACAAATAACATACAAAGGTAAACCCATTAAAATCATAGCAGACTTCTCAACAGAAACATTAAAGCAAGAAGAGCTTGGAGTGAGGTCTTCCAGGCACTGAATGAAAATAATTTCAACACTAGGATACTCTACCCAGCAAAACTATCATTCAAAATAGATGGAGCAATAAAAGTCTTTCATGATAAGCAGAAACTAAAACAATATGTGACCACAAAGCCACCACTACAAAAGATTCTTGAAGGGATTCTGCACACAGAAAGTGAAACCCAACATAACCATGAAAGGGCAGGCAGCACCAAACCACAGGAAAAGAAAAAGCAAGAAACTAGAGAGTAACCTCAACTTAGGTACACACAATCAAACCTTCAAACAACTAAGACAACTAAATGACAGGAATCACCACATACCTATCAGTACTAACACTTAATGTTAATGGACTTAACTCCCCCATCAAAACGCACCGTTTGACAAACTGGATTAAAAAGGAAGATCCAACAATTTGTTGCTTACAGGAGACCCATCTCACCGATAGAAATAAGCATAGGCTAAGGATGAAAGGATGGAAGATTTACCAAGCCAATGGCCCCTGAAAACAGGCAGGAGTAGCAATACTTCTCTCTGACAAAGTAGACTTTAAACCTACATTGATCAAATGAGATAAAGAAGGACACTCCATACTAATAAAAGGGGAAATAGACCAAAGGAAGTAAACATTATCAACATATATGCACCCAATGTCAGCGTACCCAATTTCATCAAACATACCCTGAAGGACCTAAAAGCATGTATTAACTCCAACACAGTGGTTGTGGGAGACTTTAATACCCCATTATCATCAATAGATAGGTCATCCAAACAAAAAATCAATAAAGAAATCCTAGATCTAAAACATACCATAGATCAAATGGACCTAGTTGATGTCTACAGAACATTTCATCCAACTTCTACACAATATACATTCTTCTCAGCAGCCCACAGAACCTTCTCCAAAATAGATCATATCCTGGGGCACAAAGCAAGACTCAGCAAATATAAGAAAATAGAAATTATACCATTCATTCTATCTGATCACAATGCAATAAAACTAGAATTCAACAACAAAAATAAAGACAAAAAACATTCAAACAGCTGGAAACTGAACAACTCATTGCTTAATGAACAATGGGTCATTGATGAAATAAAAGAGGAAATTAAAAAGTTCCTGGAAGTCAATGAAAATGAAAACACAACCTACTGGAACCTATTGGACACAGCAAAGGGAGTCCTGAGAGGAAAGTTTATAGCCATGAGTGCATATATTAAAAAGACTGAAAGATCCCAAATCAGTGACCTAATGATACATCTCAAACTCCTAGAAAAATAAGAACAAGCAAATCCCAAAACAAATAGAAGGAGAGAAATAATAAAAATAAGAGCTGAACTCAATGAAATAGAAACCAAAAAAACCATACAAAGAATTAATGAAACAAAAAGTTGATTCTTTGAAAAAATAAACAAGATCGATAGACCCCTGGCAAACCTGACTAAAATGAGGAGAGGAAAAAAGTCAAATTGGTAAAATCCGGAATGCAAAAGGGGAGATAACAACAAACACCATGGAAGACCAGAAAATCATCAGAGACTACTTTGAGAACCTATATTCAAATAAATTTGAAAATCTTAAAGAAATGGACAGATTTCAAGATACTTATGATCATCCAAAACTGAACCAAGAGGATATTAATCACCTGAATAGATCTATAACACAAAATGAAATTGAAGCAGGAATCAAGAGTCTCCCAAAAAAGAAAAGTCCAGGACATGATGGATTCTCTGCTGAATCCTATCAGACCTTTAAAGAAGAACTGACACCAACCCTCCTTAAACTGACCATGAAATAGAAAGGGAAGGAAAACTGCCTAACACATTTTATGGAGCCAGTATTACAGTTATCCCAAAACCAGGCAAAGACACCTCCAAAAAGGAGAACTATAGGCCAATCTCCTTAATGAACATTGATGCAGAAATCCTCAATAAAATAATGGCAAACCGAATTCAACAACACTTCAAAAAGATCATTCACCATGACCAAGTAGGCTTCATCCCAGGAATGCAGGGGTGGTTCAACATATGAAAATCAATAAGCGTAATAAGCCACATTAACAGAAGCAAAGATAAAAACCACTCGATCATCTCAATAGATGCAGAAAAAGTCTTTGATAAGATCCAACACCATTTCATGATAAAATCTCTAAAGAACTAGGAATCAAAGGAAAGTACCTCGACATTATAAAAGCTATATATGACAAACCTACAGCCAGCATTATACTTAACAGAGAAAAATTAAAACCATTCCCTCTAAAATCAGGAACTAGACAAGGATGCCCACTATCTCCATTCCTATTCAACAGAGTACTGGAATTCCTAGCCAGAGCAATTAGCAACAAGAGGGAATAAAAGGAATACAAATAGGTAAAGAAATTGTCAAAATATCCCTATTTGCAGACGACATGATCCTATACCTTAAAGACCCAAAAAACTCTACTCAAAAGCCCCTAGACACCATTAATAGCTATAGCAAGGTAGCAGGATATAAAATCAACACAGAAAATTCATTAGCATTTCTATACACTAATAATGAACAAACTTTGAGAAAGAATATATGAAAACAATTCCAGTTACAATAGCCTCAAAAAAAAATCAAATACCTAGGAGTAAACTTAACAAAGGATGTGAATGACCTCTACAAGGAAAACTATACACTTCTGAAGAAAGAGATTGAGGAAGACTATAGAAAGTGGAGAGATCTCCCATGCTCATGGATTGGTAGAATCAACATAGTAAAAATGTCGATACTCCCAAAAGTAATCTACATGTTTAATGCAATTCCCATGAAAATCCCAATGACATTCATCAAAAATACTGAAAAATTTATTTGTATACACAAGAGGCCACGAACAGCCAAGGCAATGCTCAGCAAAAAGAACAATGCTGGAGGTATCACAATACCTGACTTCAAACTATATTACAAAGCAATAGCAATAAAAACAGCATGGTACTGGCACAAAAACAGACATGAAGACCAGTGGAACAGAATAGAGGACCCAGATATGAAGCCACACAACTATAACCAACTTGTCTTTGACAAAGGAGCTAAAAATGTATGATGGAGAAATAGCAGCCTCCTCAACAAAAACTTCTGGGAAAACTGGTTAGCAGTCTGCAAAAAACTGAAACTAGATCCATGTATATCACCCTATACCAGTATGAACTCAAAATGGATCAAGGACCTTAATATCAGACCCCAAACTCTAAAGCTGGTACAGGAAAGAGTAGAAAATACTTTGGAACTCATAGGTATAGGCAGGGACTTTCTCAATGGAACCCCAGCAGCTCAGCAACTAAGAGAAAGCATAGATAAATGGGACTTCATAAAACTAAAAAACTTCTGTTCATCAAAAGAGATGATCTCTAAACTGAAGAGACCACCCACAGAGTGGGAGAAAATATTTTCCAGCAACACATCGGACAAAGGACTGATAACCAGAATATATAGGGAACTCAAAAAACTAAACTCTCCCAAAATTAATGAACCAATAAAGAAATGGGCAAGTGAACTAAACAGAACTTTCTCAAAAGAAGAAATTCAAACGGCCAAAAAAACACATGAAAAAATGCTCACCATCTCTAGCCATTAAGGAAATGCAAATTAAAACCACACTAAGATTCCACCTCACCCCTGTTAGAATAGCCATCATCAAAAATACCACCAATAACAGATGTTGGTGAGGATTTGGGGAAAAAGGAACCCTTATACACTGCTGATGGGGATGCAAACTAGTACAACTACTCTGGAAAAAAATTTGGAGGCTTCCTAAAAATCTAAACATAGATCTGCCATATGATCCAGCAATCCCACTCCTGGGGATGTACCCAAAGGAATGCAACACAGGTTACTCCAAAGGCACTTGCACACCCATGTTTATTGCAGCGCTATTCACAATAGCCAAGTGATGGAAACAGCCAAGATGCCCCAGTATCGATAAGTGGATTAAGAAAATGTGGTATTTATACACAATGGAATACTACTCAGCCACGAAGAAGATGAAATCTTACCATTTGCAGATAAATAGATAGAACTGGAGAACATCATCCTGAGTGAGGTTATCCAGGCCCAGAAGACCAAAAATCGTATGTTCTCCCTCATGTGTGGACTTTAGATCAAGGGCAAACACAACAAGGGGATTGGACTTTGATCACATGATGAGGTGAGAGCACACAAGGGAGGTATGAGGATAGGCAAGAACCCCCCCAAAAAAAAACAAAACAAGATACATTTGATGTCCTCAATGCAAAGGAACTAATGCAGATACTTTAAAGTGAAAGAGGCCAATAGGAGAAGGGGACCAGGAGCTAGAGAAAAGGTTAGTTCGAGAAGAATTAATTTAGAATGTAACACGTATGTACAGGAAAGCATAGCTATCCTTAGCTCAACTAGCAAAAACCCTTGGTCCTTCCTATTATTGCTTATACTCTCTCTTCAACAAAATTAGAGACAAGGGCAAAATAGTTTCTGCCTGGAGGAGGTGGGGGAAAGGGTGGGGGTGGGGGAAGCGGGGAGAAATGACCCAAACAGTGTATGCACATATGAATAAAAGAAATTTTAAAAAGAGATTGATTGGAAAGAATTTGACTGATTGGCTGTATTAAGGAGGTGTTTGGATGTCCTATGGCTTGGGCAACTGGATGACTAATGGCAGTATTTTCTGAGTGGGGCGGAATGATAAGCTGTAACTGGAGCACTTTGAACTTATTGTGCCTAACACATAGGGTCCCTGACAGCAAGTGGGAATAAAAAATCTCAAGCTTGGGGAAAAGATCTGGGTTCAAGAGTTATTTGGGAACTACCCCAAGTAGATTGTAGTTGAACCCATTGGAATGAAGGAGATTTTTTAGAGGAAGTGAGGAAAAAAGAATACAAGTGACCTGAGGATCGTGAGTATTCAGGAGGCAGCTGGAGAAGAGTGGGACCTACTAAAGAAAGAGAAGAAGTGTTTTGGGAGGTAGAGGGAAAGCCAGGGGTAAATAGAGTCTACTCCTGCCCTCTCTCAAATCCATCCCTATGGACTTAAACATCATTGCTAGAATGTCTGAGAATATCAGTGTATTGTTTAAGTGGGTGATACACTGCCCCTCTCCCCCCAAAAACAGAGTTCTGTTAATAAAGAACAGGAGGAAAGGGAGTTTGGAGTAGGCAGGTGATAGTATTGACCATGCCGTGTAGCCAAGGGAAGAGGCACCCTTCGTGGAGGAGGACTGACCATTCATCAGTGCAATAGAGGTTTGAGAGGCTACTGTGCACAGGGTACTCAGTGCCAGTGCTTCAGAGGAGTGGAGGAATATAGTCAATGAAAAGGTCTCACGGGTGAAGCAACAATGAGTCCACATGTGTATTTGCTGCATCTCCATCTGTGAGTAGGGTAGGATGAAGTAAAGGTGAAGGATGTACCCTATTGTTTTGAGGAGTTCAACCTTGACTATAAGGGGTAGGAGGCAAGACTGCAGCCACAGGAGAGGACCAGGGCAAAGAAAGTGTCAGGAGCCAGGAGTTCCAGGTAGAAATTAACATGCTCATGTCTTTGGGGTGAACAGATTAAACGAGAGGAAGGGTTGAAGACCCTGAAAAATGAATGACTAGTGGGGCGAGGGCTCTAGATAGGTGGATGTTGGGCAGTGTGTTAGTAAGTTTTGTGTCACTGTGACACAAGCATAGCAGCTTAATAGGCGGAAATAACAGCTTAACAGGACTTTAACATCTTAAAAGAAGGAAAGCTTTATTTTGACTCCAGTGTGAGAGGTTTCAGCCCATTACTGGTTCCACTCTGGGGGCCCGAGGCAGAGCTGCACATCATGGTGTGAGCACGTGGTTGAGAAAAGCAGCACTCCTCATGGTGAGCAAGAAGCAGAAGGAGGCAGCAAGAGGCTAGGGATGAAAGCCCCTCCAAAGGCACCCCCAATGGCCTACTTCTGCCAACCATGCCTCACCTCCTACTCTCCACCTCCCAATAATGTCACTGTATTTTGAATCCATCAGATTAATCCACTGATTAGGTCGGAACCCTCAGGATTTGTTCACCTCTCAATGTATCAGTGCTCCAGCTGGGAACAAGACTTCAACACATTAGCTGTTTGGGGAAACACTTCATGTCCAAACCATAACAGGACACAGAACATGCCTAGCTGTGCATTAGAGAAGAGAGACTTCCCATGAGAGAGAAGGATAAGCTCACGTCACCTTTGTGTGAGGCAGGGACACATGTAGAGATCGTCATACACTGAAGTCTTGAAATAGGCAGGGCTAGCAGAGTGGTCAAGAGCACCACTTTGATCCTGGACACTGCCATTCCCTTCCCAACTCGAACAATGTGACCTTGTACAAGTTATTTAACCTCTCTATTGCCTTTGCATTCTCTGCAACCAAGCAACGAGGTTAATAACAGAAGCCAGTTACATGGAATTGCTGAGGAAATTCAGTGAGTTAATTCGTGTCGCACCTACAAGAGTGCCTGGCACAAGGAGTGCTTCATGTGTGTTATCAGCTATAGTCGTTATTTTTAACAGAACTGAGAGCAACCATAGGCTGGAGTCACCTAAACACCTGACCATAGGTAAGTGTGTGTTGACCCAGGGCATGACAACTCAGCAAGGAAACTGCATTCCTGCAGGAAGTCCTCAGAGGAGAGCGGTATTGGGAGATTGACATAGCAGATCATTGAGAGGCTGGTTCAAGGAGAGGCAGAGCAAACACTGGGAACACAGGCAAGAGGCTGTCTGGAACCTGCCCTGCTATGCAGGCGTGAGCCCTCTTGAGAACTTGAGAGGAAGCATGTGAAGCTGGGAGCCATAGGCACAGAGGCTCATTGCCTCGAGGAGGAGAGGGTGATCGAGGGAGTGACCAGGCAGAGCACAGGTACCATGTCTTACAGGACCTTCAGTGCCCAGAGTCTCTTCTGTAGCCTCCAGAGTTTGGAAGTAGAATGGTGACAGGTGTAGACACTCTCAACTCCCTTGTTCAGAGTGTCTACAAATAATAATGCTAAATGTCTGGAATGCATACTGCGTGCCAGGAACAGGGTTATGCTGTGTGTTTCAGGACTCCTATCACCACCCTGGGAGAGAGTCATTATTCTGTCCCCTGCTCCCAGATGACAAAACTGAAGCACATAGAGACAGAGCCACTTGCAAAAGCCATCCAACTGATGAGTGGTGACATCCATATTAAAAACAGGCAGTGTGGCTCCAGAGCCTGGTTCTGTCCACCAAAGTGTCATCTCTGTCCTGTTAAAACATAGCTCCGTGGAGCCAGTAGTGACAGTGGAGGTTCAGGCAGCACCTCAGCTGGGTTTATGGCAGCTCTGTTTCTGTCTTAGTCAAGGAAAGCTTGGCTGTATGAATCGAGACTTCTTTGAGAGAGCTTGGTCGACATTACACAGCTAGAACATTAATAAGCTATAGAAGTATTTCTACCTGGCTGTCTGTCTGCAAGCACAGGGCCTTTGCTGTGCATCTTTCTACAGTCTGATTAAATTGCAAAGTTCTTACTTTCACTCTCCTCTGACTGGCCAGCCCTGCCCTACATGACCTGACAAATCTAGCTTGACCACCCAGTCCCTGTGTTGTAGAAAAATTCTACATAAATACAGATGATCTGCTGGGTTAGCCCAAATCTAGTGCCCATCCTCCACTCATTCTTAGCTGGGAGGTGGTGGCGGCAAAGGTTACCACCAGGGAGAAAGCTCTCAGAAATCTTGTGACCTTCAATAGTTACTGATGCTTAAAACCCTTGATCCCTTCAACTAAACACCATACTCCCCACATCCAGCCAGTGTCCTCATGCTGAGGTGGCTCCACTGTCAACACCACCTGGGGTTCCCGCTTTTCCATCACCAGCTTGACCCTGGGCTTTTAGGTTTCACCCCACCACTAGTGTAGCTTCTCTGTAAACCTGGCCTTCCATTGCATCTTGGCTACCCTTGAGCATTATATATTTTTAAGTTGTACTGGCCTACTACTCAAACATATTTAGCAGGTGTTCCATTACCTACCATATCTATGGCTGCCCTCCAAGGCCACTAGCCTGTGGCTGCTCATTCCCTCCCCTGATTACCCCTACTAGGTCAGGATAATCCTTCTAGACACATCCTGGTTGGTCCCTTCTGTAGTCCTGCATCTTCCCTCCCTCCAACAGCCTTTCCTATTGACCCTGACATCTCACCTTCCCTCAAGACTGCTCGTCCTAGACCTGAATTACTGCCCTTGTCTCCAGCCCCCTCCAGTTAGTCTTGATTCTCCAGTTCTGTCCTTGGCTCATTGAAAGCAGCTCCCAGCCCAGCATGTCTTAAACCTGCACACAGCCAAATACATGTCAAACACTTGGGAAATTTAATATATAGTGATTAATAGTTGATTTATGATTTCCTGGCCTTTAAATTTGTTATTGCATTTTTAGAACATTCCATATAAGCCAACTGACTGGGATGATTGAATACTTGTTAGTGGCAAAGCCAAGTAAAAGTATTAATGTATTAACTCCTAATCCTGTGAAAGACTTTTCCCATTATTACATGTGCTTGTGTTTTGGTTTCTCATTTGTGTACCTTGACAATAGGGACTGTCTTACTCATGGTTGTATCCCCCCAAAGCACCTTACATGAAGGAGTCCTGGAATAAATGAGCAAAGGAATACCCTTGTGCTTGAGGAATATGTCATAAATGGTCATTTTAATACTTTCCCTCTAACTTGATATTTGTGCTTAGTTTGAAATCACTTTTATTGTTGCAGTCAATTAAGCTTAATATTAGCCCAAAATCATAGAAAGGTATTTAATTTTTTTGGTTGGACATTTTTCTCCTCCTTACTCTTTTCCCTGTCCTTAGCAGCATCTTCCATCTCCTCTAACAAGGGGGTCTTTTGGACTGCACGCTTGTGTCTTTCAGACTTGCCAAGAGGCACAGAGGCCCTTAATACCTGGCTCACTGAAAGTTGTTTGGGACAATCTGCCAGCTGTCCTTTGTATTCCTGACCTATAGGCAATGTGTTGCTTTGGCTTTCTCAATAGGAGATGAAATAGTCCCACAAATACTTTGCAGAGAGCTGCAGGAGCAAAGCCAAATAGATTTGATTATTTATTCTGAGACCAAACATTTTTCCACCAGTCATAACCAGCTTTATTTGCATGTGGTTTATAAAATTGTTGCAATAATTGAATAATTCCTGAAGCATGTGTTCTTAGGGAAAAAAAGAAGAAAATAGTTTAGAAATAAAATGTGGATAAAAAGTATAAGATGGAGAATAAAAAAATGAGAAGTTGTGCCTGCATTAAAGATATGATATTGTGAAGTCTAGCTGATATAAAATGTCTAGTAAAAACTTCGAAGAAGAAAATTTAAGAATCGTGTATAGGCAAGAAGTCTAACTTTTGGGATTCTTTGTGAGTCTCACAAAGAATATTCTTTGAGATATGACTGAGAAGACATCTTTTTCTTAAATGTGAGTTAAATCTTTGTAGATTCCTTTTCCACATGGCAAATATCATGGCTATATATGTATTTACTCCTCTGATCATTTCCTCTGTCCTGTGACACTACTAGCAAATATGCACAAACACATATTAGGTCTTTTTGTAGGGGATGAAAATCAAGCAGGAGGAGATCAGGTGACAATGGTGTTTTCATGACAGGCTGTTACACTGGTCAAAAAATACCACATCCCTCATGGCTGTTTGTAACAGCGACTTTCTTCTGTCCAGTGTTTGCAGTGCAGGCTTGGTTTGAAAAGCCTTATGAATTCTTTTAGCATAACCTTTATTGTTGGAAAAATGAATTACAAGTGGTTCATTTTATGCTGAGCATTTGTCATTGCCATTTATAGCTATTCTGTTTATTCACTTGTGAGAGCCATTCTGAGAGTTGATGAATGTGTTTTATGAGAGAGTATAAGAGCCCTGCAATTTGTTTTGATTGGTCTCCATTTGGATTCATAGCAAGCAGGTGCCATCATTTGGAATTGGTTTTGGCAGTGGCTTGGTTATATAAATATTAGATACATGGACTGAAGCTTCATTTAAATTATTCCCATCAGTGTGAATACAAGAGCTGTATGCTGAATATAAGACTCCATGGTTCTATTTTTATAGCTTCTGAGCATACAAATGTGTAACATACAATATGTCTAAACATATGTATGTATGAGTGGCCTCCATCGTGCAAAAATATAAATGCAGATTTTCTGCATTTTTTGAGAGTTAATGCAAATATCTTTAAAAAAAAAAACCTGAGACTTTGATTTCTTAATATAACATAGCTTTTTTTAGTCTGAAAAATATAGGCATTTTCCAACTTTGGAAACTATGTCAAGGGTTGTTTTTAGTTTGGTGTATTTTTATGGCTTATATTTAAGCCTTAGAAAATGACCCATCACACTTTTTAAACCTTTGATTTTTTTTTCCCTGCTTTTTTATTTTTTTAAGAATGGCTTTCTAGTTGTTCATGAGGCCAAATACATTCCCACACCTTTGTTTTTACTCAGGCTAAAGATTGAACGGGGACTTGTGGTCGTAGGTGGAAAGAGCAACCAGGAAGACTACTTGCAACCCTTTAACCAACATCCAAACCTTGGCTGCTTTGGAGTACATTTTCTTTTTTCTTTTCTTTTTTTTTTTGGTGGGACTGAGGCTGAACTCAGGGCTTCACTCTTGCAAAGCAAGCACTCTACCACTTGAGCCACTCCTTCAGTCCCCATTTTATTTTTGTTGTTGTTTTGCTTTCAGTTAGCATGTGATAATGCTACATATTTATAGGGTGCAGTGAGAGGTGTCAGTACATGCATATATGTGTAATGATCAAATCAGGACAATCTGATTGCCACAGACATTGATCATTTCTCTGAGTAAATTCTTGAAACATGATATTTAGTCATGAAAATTACAGTATGTTTGTTTCTCACACTTTTGGGTCTTTCTTTAAGGAATCCAACATGGTGCCTGGCATCATTCCTTCCCTCTATCTCTCATCCTGTGTCCTCAGCAAACTGCTCAAGCTCAGTTTCTGTAGTCACCACTTAGGACGCTTTATGTGATCCTGGAAGGCTGACTTACCCAGTACCTCCCCTAAAAACCCAAGTAAAGTACATGTAAGCTCGTAATGCAGTTATTCACACATTTGTTTCTTCTGCTCGCATGACTTCTTTGAAAACTAGGACCTGTCTTTGTCATTAGGCCCGAGGGCCAAGCTCGCTGCCTGACATGTAATGCTCAATAAATGATTTGAATGAATGAATGAATGAATTTATTTGCTGTCACAAAATGAGCATGAACCCAGAGGAGCATAATTAAAACAAAAATGTTAGCAGCAGCATGCAGAGATGAATAAGCTCCTTCTGCCTCATATTATCTTTTTTTTAAGTGTTTCTGCTTTTGAGAAATCTAAGAAATGTGAACATACATGCACATAACATGTTTTGATACATGAAATATACTAGGAAACATGAACATACATTTCATGCCTGGATGACATGAAAACATTTGAATATGGCTGTTCTATGGAAACTCAACTCGCATTGGGCAGGAGCACTCAGAATGATTAAGCAACTAATGAATCTCCTCTTTATCCTAAAGAGAATTTGAGGTAAGGCTCTACCTAAAGAACTTGGCAGTGGCGCCAAATCTGAAGGACTATCTAATGAATTCAGCACAATTCAGGGTAGAAGAGACGTGAACAAGGAACCAAGGTCACAGTAGCAGAGATGGACATAAAACTCAGACCTTTAGAGCCTGTCCCAATATTCTTCCCATTAGTCCTGCTTGCTTCACTTCATTAGTGTTTAACAAACTGTTTGTTTATCTAGGATGAACTTGTGGCTAGTGTCTATCACTTCTTTTATCTACAGGTTGGTCTACTTTGTTGTATTTTTAGATAGTTAGCCATTTGCCTTTCATATGACCTTCCATGAGAATCAGTCATTTGTAGCTAATTAAAAATGTTTTTGTGAATGGCCCAAGAATCTACATTTTCATGCCCAGATCTTGTACAGAGACCAGCAAAATGAGACTGAGGGGACGTACTTCAAATGTAGCTGGAGATGTTTCTTGGTTCATTTATCAACTAATGGCTTCATATCTACAAATCATGCTCCCAGAAAGAGAGCCTGCCTCAAGAAATTTTTTCAAAATCTACATCCCATTCACTTTCTAGGACAATTATGACTGTCAAAATAGCATGTACTGCATTGTGGAGCCAAAGGACTATTTGCAAGAATAAGTGAGATCATATATGTGACAACATTTCACATATCAGAGTAACTCAGTAAGTGAGTGTGAGCTGGGCGTGGTGGCATACATACACATAGAGTTCCAGTTTTTGGGAAGCTGAGGCAGGGAGATAACTTGAGCTTAGGAGTTTGTGTCACCTAGACAACCTAGTGAGATTCTGCCTCTTCTTTAAAAAAAAAAAAAGGAGAAGAAGAAGAAGAAAGGAGGAGGAGGGGGACGGGGAAGGGGAGGAGGAGGGGGAGACTTCCCTGAAATTGAGTGAAAGTATAGAAATGTAGAAAGATATGAAATCCTGTAAGTTATTCATTCCTTAAGGTAACACAATCCAGATACTAAATACCAGAAAGATAGATAAGCAATTGGAGAGTCAAAAATAATCATTGCCTGGCATGTATTATTGTTAGCTGACCTGCTCTCTCAACACTCTAACCATATGACAGCATAAATCAGCTCTGTTTAATGTCATTAAAAAATAAGTTCTAACTGGGAATCTTGTGTCAGATTACTTATCAACACATTTCCTAAGGAGACCTACGCCCTGTGATTATCCCCTTACTTGGACATTGGAATTTCTGCATTCCAGGCTTTTGCCAGAGATTATCACTGTGAGTGAGCCACTGTCCAGTTCTTATCTGAAGGTTGGTTATAGGAGATTGCATTCACAGAGGACTGCCTGAAGGATATGCAGTCTGCTCATTGTGAGACTAAATTTTATTCATGGTTTATGTCAAGTCATCAGATGGCTGCCAGCTGGGATCTCCATGTATTAGCTTCTTGTCAGTTTTACTTTACTGGAGAAGGCAAGTGAAAAATGACACATCTATCATTACAGAATTTTTAACTGTGTGTGAAAAGAGAAAATTTCCACAGTGTTCCAGATGAAGAAAACCAGTAAGCTACCAAGACAGAAGCATGAGTCTCTAGCATCAAAGTACCCACCTATAATCCAGGAAAAGAGAGACAGCAATACAATATTTATAAAGAGAAAAGAGAGAAAAAGACGGTGGGCACATGATATTTTACTAGCCAAGAGGTCTATTCACATATAAGGACAAAAGAAAGATATTTTTGTAGATGGAGTGACTCAGAGCAGACCATCTATGTGCCCCTTCTGAGGGAACTACCTAAGGAAGTATTCCAACCAAGTGAGAAATGAGTCAAAACAAAGGCATCACTTTGGGGAAGACAAACCAGCCAAAGAAACAGTGGTAAGCAATGCACCTTATAAAATTTGTGACTAAGTCTAAATGAAGAGAACATGATTATGAGCTACCAATTATGTAATTTCAGATTTCTTGAAACAGAAGAGACATACTGACTGCAAGGAGACGTTTAGTAATTTGGAGCAGAGCAGGCAATGAGAGAGTAAAAATACTCCAAACATTTCTACAAGGAAGAGAGAACAGATGTTACAGTTTGGGTTCTCTGAGAGCAGGGACCAGGACAGTTTTGGGTGCATAATATTGATTAGGATTTAACACTTATATAATGAGTTTAATTTTGTTCCCCAAAAGGATATGTTTAAGTCCTAACTTCCAGTACTTGTGCATGCAATTTTTCTTTGGGAACAGTCTTTGCAGATATACTCAAGTTAAGGTGAGGTCATGAGGGTAGGTCCTAACACAGTATGACTGGTGTCATTATAAGAAGAGGATAATGTCACGTGTAGACAGGACACAGAAGTGGAATGCTATCTGGTGACAGAGGCCAAGATTGGAGTGATGTGGCTATAAGTCAAGGAACACCAAAGAGGGATGGCCACCACTGGAAGCTAGGGAGCGGCAAGGAAGATTCTGTCTGGAGCCTCAGAGGGAGCATGGACCTTCTAGTACTTTGATTTTGGATTTCCAGCCTCCAGAACTTAAAGAAAATATTCTGCTATTTTAAGGCATGTAATCTGTAGTAGTTTGTAAGAGCAACCCTAGGAAGCTAATACAACTGTGGAAGGAGGATGGAAGGAGCACAAAGTCAGATTCTCAGGCAGGAGCCACACAGACTGGGCTGCCTCTGTGGGGAAAAATGCTACCCTGTCATTTGGTCACAGACAGGAAGTGGCTGCCCCAAGAAGATCATGACCTAGGGTGAGTGACTTCCAAAAGGCAGACCCAGAAGGAACTGTCAGCTGAAAGCATCTGATGACACTCCTAATGGGAGACAGTTGTCCCTCCTCAGAGAATGATCTAAATGATATGTATCTGTGTCTACCACAGTAGACCAAAAGAAAAATGTTTGGGTAATGGGGGTGGCATACAATTGTTTTGGTGTTTAAAATAAAAATGTTGCTGGGGGTGTATCTCAGTGGTAGAGTGCTTGCCTTGCATGAGTAAGGCCCTGGGTTTGATCAGCAGCACCACAAAATAATAATAGTGATGATGATGACTTAAAAGTAGAAAGATAACTCTGAGCAAAATCTATTATAAAAACACTTAAGCTGGGCATGGTGGTGCATACCTTCAATTTCAGCACCTGGGAGACTGAGGCAGGTGGATCACAAGTTCAAGGCCAGTCTGGGGTACATAGCAAGACCCTATCTCAAAATAAACAGAAAAACAAAAAACCAGACGTTTTTAAGGGTAAAGGCATTTCCTTTATTCACTGACCAATGCAGTTATGAAACACAGACAAAAGAGAAATAGAAATAAAAAACATGATAAAACTATAATCAGTCCTTTTAGGAAATTTTGGTATGTCTCTCATAATTTGGCATAGTAGACAAATAATGACATAGGTTAATAATGCAATAGGGCATTTGTGCTCAATAAGCAGAAAATGTGTATTTTTCACTTCTATTTCTATAGTCATAGTGAAAAAAAAGAGTTCGGAGGGTAAGGGGAAGTATTTTTCTTATCCAATTTTTGATCCAGTGCTGAAAAATAATGAAAAATAAATAAATAAATAAAATGTAAATGTTTGAAATTAAGAAACAGTCTTATAGATGATTCCTAAATGAAACTGGAAATAAAATAAAAAGTGATGGATTATCTAGAAATTAAATTAAATGCTTTATATCAAAACTTAAGGGGAAGTTATTAAGATATGCAGGAATACTTTGTAGCCTAAATGCTTTTGCTATCTTTTTTAAAGAATGGAAAATAAACCAAGAATTTTTTTTATTATTTTATTATTCATATGTGCATACAAGGCTTGGGTCATTTCTCCCCCCTGCCCCCATCCCCTCCCTTACCACCCACTCCGCCCCCTCTCTCTCCCCCCTACCCCCTCAATACCCAGCAGAAACTATTTTGCCCTTATTTCTAATTTTATTGTAGAGGGAGCATAAGCCATAATAGGAAGGAACAAGGGTTTTTGCTGGTTGAGATAAGGATAGCTATACAGGGAGTTGACTCACATTAATTTCCTGTGCATGTGTGTTACCTTCTAGGTTAATTCTTTTTGATCTAACCTTTTCTCTAGTTCCTGGTCCCCTTTTCCTATTGGCCTCAGTTGCTTTTAAGGTATCTGCTTTAGTTTCTCTGTATTAAGGGCAACAAATGCTAGCTAATTTTTTAGGTGTCTTACCTATCCTCACCCCTCCCTTGTGTGCTCTCGCTTTTATCATGTGCTCAAAGTCCAATCCCATTGTTGTGTTTGCCCTTGATCTAATGTCCGCATATGAGGGAGAACATACGATTTTTGGTCTTTTGGGCCAGGCTAACCTCACCCAGAATGATGTTCTCCAATTCCATCCATTTACATTTCGTTCTTCTTCATGGCTGCATAAAATTCCATTGTGTATAGATACCACATTTTCTTAATCCATTCATCAGTGGTGGGGCATCTTGGCTGTTTCCATCACTTGGCTATTGTGAATAGTGCCGCAATAAACACGGGTGTGCAGGTGCCTCTGGAGTAACCTGTGTCACAGTCTTTTGGGTATATCCCCAAGAGTAGTATTGCTGGCTCAAATGGTAGATCAATGATAAACTAAGAATTGTATCTAAGAAATTTTAAAAGTCTTCATAAAAAGGAATTGTTAATAGTAAATGTAAAATTGTTAACAGTAAAATTAGTGAAAATGGTCACAAAACAAAAAAAAGGAGAAATCTGATTTTAAAAAGATAAATCAATAGTAGAAAGATAGACACATACATACAGCATTAGGGATGCACAGTCACTCGGAGCCTAACAGGATGAAAAGAATTTACCAAGACAATACTATGTACAACTGTATAGCAATAAACTTAAAAATGTAAAGGAAATTGGTGGTTTTTGAACAAATTATAAATTAGCAAAATTTGATCCAAAGATAAGTTATAAATCCCAAGAGATTAATTATTATATGACAAAAACTGAATACGTATAAAAAGATACAGCCCTCTAATTTTCTGAAAGATATCAATTCTTAATATTAAAACCAGATAAAGTCAGAACCACAATGGTCCAACATCACTCATGAGTATGTCCTTTTGAAGCTATTAACAAATCAAAATGAACTTAAAGTTTATTTGTATAAATAAACCTTGCATTGGTAGAGTATAGAGCAGAATAAAGAACACTTGTATGATTATATCAACTGATGCCTTAAAAACACATTTGATACATTTCTGTAGACATTCCTAATAAAAACTGAAAGTAAATTTGGAAATGCAGAAAGAATCTACCACATTTCTACACCAACTAAAATATCATGAGGTGACTACTGAAAGATTATGTTTTAAGTGTCTGGCACTACTGTTATTCAAACGTTATGACTCAACATTGTCTTAGAAGTTGAGTGAATGTAACAATAAACAAATTGCAATAAACTGTAAAACTATTGCAGGTGATATTACTGAGACTCCTGCTAAAATCTTTTAGAATACTACAAAAGAATTTGCTAAAATGACTGGGTGAAAGATAATAGACAAAATCCAGTTACTTTTCTTTATATGAATTAGTAAATGGTTAGGAATGCAAATAGACAAGAGTCGCTATTTAAAAGAATAAAAAATGAAAACATCTAGGAGTGAATTTAGTAAAACATATGACAAATACAAAAAGCTCTATAAGATGATAGTAAAAGATTTTCAAGAAAGAGAGAGTTATATCATCTTTTTGGGTGAAAAACTTAAAATTCTGAAGATAACAATCCTTTCCAAATTCGTATATAAGTTTTATAAAGTTGTAGTCAGAATTCCAGCATGGAGGATATAGGTGTAGTCAGATCATTCAACATGATTTTAAAGACTAGATAAATATGTAAATGTGAGAAAATTACCAAATTTGAAAGAACAATAGTTTGGGAATTCAAAGTGAAACAGCTTTTAAAACGTTGAAAATTAATAAGTGTGTTAAGGATATGCAAATAAGAGACAAGCAGGAATGGGTACATTACTATCAACTACAATGGGAGTCAAGATTAAAATTATTGCATAAGAAAAAAATATTTTTAAAGGATAAAGTATACAGTTCACAAGGACACTATTACAGGTATCTCCTTTATGTCCTTATTGCTTGTCTCAAATACAGCTTGTACCAGAAGGCATCAGAGCATACTGTTACGTAACTGCTTTTAAAACAGTGTATTAGCTAAGGAATATGGGAGGATACATGTATAACACCAGGTTAGGGGACGCCGTCTTCCATAACCCATACAGCAAAAATTGCAAGACAGTAAACCCATAATCCATAAGGGACAAATTGGCAAATCTGACCATGCAAACATTAAAAATGTCTACAGGAGAATACTCCATAAACAAAGAACAATAGTTTGCAATCCATGTGACAGAGTTAATGTTTAATACAGTAAGAGATCTTAAAAATTGATCATAAAAGAAAAAAGATAGACAATCCAGTGTAAAAATAGGCAAAGGGCATGAACTGAAAAATGTAAATCACCAAAAAAACCCATGAAAAGGGTTTGCTATCTCATTAATAGTGATAAAACGTGAATTAAAACATCTGAGATGCTGTGATCTCCTCAGGTTGGCAAACAGTTTTAAAGATGGTGACAATCCAGTGCTGATAAGTATGTCAGTAAGCGGGTACTCTTTGTGCACTCTTGGACTGGCTCCTGGACCTTCTTACAGAAAGAAGTGTAGCAGTAGTCATTTAAATAGTTAATGTGCTCATCACATTTGACCCATAATTCCACTTTCAAGATTTTTTCACATAGAAATAGAAGCACTAGAACATTAAAAATGTTTGACTATTGCTGTTTATTCCTACTCTGTTTCTGAAAACAGTCTGAATGTTCAGCTATAGGGAGTGGTTGGTCAAATGATGCAAATGATGGTGTGTCCATCTTGTGGAGTATTATGCAGTTATTTTTAAATGGGGTAGATGCATAGATTTGAAAATAAATCTATACTGGGAAAAGCCAGGTGGCAGAATATGTGTGAGTGTGTGTATGTGTGTGTGTGTGTGTGTGTGTGTGTGTATGTACGCATACAGGGGAGATTTTGAAAAGCTATACAACAAACTGTTAACATTGGCTATCTCTGGAACAAGGGAAGATAAGGGTAGGACCTGATTTATTTTTATACCTCTCTGTATTTTAGAAGTTGATTACCAGCCAGAAGTGGTGATGCACCCCAGTAACACCAGCTACTTGGGAAGCTGAAGCAGGAGGATTGCAATTTTGGGGCCACCCGGGCAACTTAATGAGGCCTTGCCTCAAAATAAAAAGGGTTAGGATATAGCTCAGTGGTAGAGCACTTGCTTAACATGTGTGATGCCCTTGGTTCAATCTCCACTATCACACACACACATACACACATACACACACACACACACACACACACACACACACACACTGATTACAATGAATGCCTTTTCTGCATAAAACATAAAAAAGAGATTTGTTGAACTATTCTTTGAAGTTGTATCATCTAAGCAACTCTGACATAAATCACAGTTGATAATATTGAAATATTGTCCACATGTCAAGCGGAGTCTCCTGTATGAAAACCCACTGGAGAAATGTACACTCCAGTCTCGGTCCCCTAATACTTGTGGCTCATTTGAGCAATTGGTCTGCTTTTATCTGTTGGGCATTGGACATGAGGCAGATGATTGTGTCATCCTGTGCTGTGGCAACTAGGAATCTCACAGTCAAATTAGAGACTACAGTTTATTCAGCACTGTACCGGTCACGCGGCTTATTTTCTACGCATCACCCACATCACTGGAATCGTCCTGTTGCCCACCTCTTTCTTTCCCTGTATGCCTTCCCTTCTTTATGTAAACTTCAAGTGTTTGCATTGAACACATCCATGTAGCCACTTCTGATCGTTTTGGGGAAATGAAGTCAGGATATGAATAAATACTGACCAGTGATTTCCATTTTAACAGGAACCTGGGAAAGAAAACAGTTTCAACAATGAGTAGGCCAACCATCAGTACCAACTACAGATGACTTGCCATTTCCTTTTCAAAGGTAAGGAAATGCAGTCTACATTTTTAACTAATTCTGATGGACACAGTACACAGCCTTACCTTTTTATGTACAGTGATTTACAAATGTGCAAAACTACTATCTAGTTTATGACCACTAACTTCCACATTACCAAATTTAAAACAAACATCAAGCAACTAGAAAATGGAAATTCTGTGAATGTCAGCATGGCTGAAGGGACAAAACCTGGGAGATGAGGTCTCTGCCATTAATTACTGTGTGTGCTCACATTTTTAATAGTAAGAGTATTTTTCTTATTTTTAAATGCATATTTGGAGAATATAGAAAAATATTAAAAATGAAAACCTAATTCATTTATAATCTTTTCATATATAGATAATCACCAGTACTTCTGATAATGTCTTTCCTCATACCTCTTATCTGTACATAGAAATATATATATGATTCTAACATTTTTAGAAACAGTGGTTTTGATCTATACTTACCTTGACTGTTACAGTTGCAAATGACACACTGTAAGTGGTGTGGAACATAATATTTATCAACACTGTGACTATCTTAGCAGTCTTTTGCAGTTTACCTGCCTGTCCACAAGTGTCTCATTTGCCTCTCCTACCCAGAGGTCCCTGGTTAATAGGACCATGTGACCTTTGTCAAACATCATTCTATGGGGTGGGGGGGGAAGAAACAGCTTTGAATCCAGGTGATAGCTCATGCCCCTACTTTATTATCATTATCTGTTTTGTGCTCCTTAAAAGGAACTGAGTCTTTAAAATGAAAGTTCACCCATTTTCTCCCACCTCTTCCCTACTGTACAGTCAGGGGTGATTTAAAAGTGATAAAAAAAAAATATTTTGAGACCACCTCATCACCCAGCCTTCACTCATGCCGTTTAATCAATTTCTCATTGGGATTGTTTTTCAAGCACACTTCAGAGTCTCTCTTGAAATGTTTCCATTTTAAAAGCTGCAAAGTATTAGAACTGAAATTGCTAAAGTGGCATTCTTCAGGAAGGTCTTCTTCTCTTGACTCTAGTGAGCAGCTGACGGTTGGTTTTTTTGTTGTTTTTTTTAATCCTGAGCTGATATTATAAAGCCTTTCATGCATTTAAATTTTCTTAGTATTTTTATTCATAACTCACCAAATGTTATTGTACAGAGACTAGAAACAAGCAGACACAGTGGGAAACAGTAGTTTGTGAAATAGCTGTTCTAATATGGACAGGTTAAAGGGACACAGACAGAGCTAAAAAATAAAGAGGGTCAAAGGGTAGTTTGTTGGTAGTCGTAGGTGTGGTGAGGTGGGCTTGCCGTGGATGGCTCTAGCCACATTTACTCTATGGTATCAGGGTAAATGCAATCATTTAGTTCCAGTGCAGAGAAATGACTGGTGGATTCTTTAGTGTAGCAATCACTACATTTACTAAAAGCCCAGGATTTAAACTATGCTTCAAAAGCATTGAGAATATCAGAAATTTTATCCCTCCTTGGTGTATTGAATGTCCTTCATGCAACTTAAGCTAAGACCCTTAAAAATGGAGGCTTCCTGATTATGCAGTTACCCTTATTTATCACAGAACTAACTGGCTTAGAAATTTCAGATGAATTTGAAGTTAAATATGAAAGTCTTAGGGAAAAGTGAGAGAAACACATGTTTGAACACCTCATATCTCTCAACAGGAAAAAGTATTTTATCTAAAAGCATTGGGAAAAATACAAAGATAATTTTATTATGTAAAAAAACTAAAACTTCTCTGTGCCATAATTATGAAACAAATGAAAAGGCACACAACAATGTGAAAATATTAATAATGTGCTTGAAAGTAGATTAATAACCTTAAAGATTAAAAATCACAAACACTAGTAATCATGATGGGTAAAAGTCAATAACCAGAACACTAAAACCCTAGCAGAAAGATTGGGAAAGCAATGGAAACTCAGATGAAGAAAGATAAAGAAGGTAAAAAGCAATGGAAGTTCAGATGAAGGAATTAAAAATGAGGAGAAAATTTTCAAAGATGCAGATTAAAGTTGGCTCTCAGCTTTCTTTCATCTGTCAAATTAACAGATATCTAAAATGATAGTAATCATTGCTGAGTATATAATAAAACAAGCTCCTCCTCACTGCTAACTTAACTATGAATGGGTATATTCTTGGGAAAAAACAGCACTATGTAATAAGAGCTTTAAAATTTTAATAACCTGGCATGATGATGATGGTAGTTCCAGGAATCTAGTCCAAGAAAACATAAAGCTGGACAAAGATGTAAGCACAAAATAATTATTATATTATTTGCAGAAGCAAACCCCTGAACCCCCTCAACTATTTGTCAATATTAGCACTATTAACTAAAGTACTGACACTCATGGGGTTCACACGGTGGTATATATTGCAATTCAAAAAAAATTCTTCTTGCAATGAAATTTTTGTCGTCAAATGGGAACCTGATTATTACAACAATACTCAGTGAGTAAGATGGTATTACATTTTTCATGTAAAATGCATAGAACAAGAGGAAAAAACAAATATGCTAAAATGTGAATAGTGAAGTTGCTTAAAGGAAATAGAATTAAGAGTGACTTTTTTTCTGATTCATATTTTTGGTACTTTCCAGGTATTTTCATAGTGAGCAATTATAACCAGAACAAAAAATAAATTTTAAATGGCTTTATAGGAAGAAACTATATGGGTTTGGCCTTCTACAGCCTCTTTCTTTGAGCTTACAGAGTTAAGTATACAACCAAAATGATTTATAAATGAAGAATTATTTTGGAAAGATTAAGGAATACAGCTTTTTTTCTTTTTACTATTCTGTGGTTTTCTTTCTTTCTTCAAAACAACCGTAGTAACAGCAACAAAAAGTTTTAAAATGTATCTTGTAGTAAACAGTACTTTTTAGTATGCTGTACCTCACAGTAGCATTTAAATTCAAACGAGAATATTCTTTCCCTTGTAGATGTCGTCAGCTGCTGAAAATGGAGACGCAGCACCTGGCAAACAAAATGAAGAAAAAACCTATAAAAAGGTGAGTGTATTATTTTCTGTCTTCCCTCAAAAAGAGGACCACTACTGTTCTACTGTTTGGCACTAATATTGTTATACTGATATTGTTACAATATTGTTGGTACTGTTTGGTTAATATTGTTAGTGGCTTCCTCTTCCTTCAAAGCAATTGAGTTACTGTCTTTCTTGTTTTTGTTACACCTACTTGGCACAGAATTGGTGGCTTGAACAACCCATGTATTATCTATAGTTCTGAAGTTCAGAAGTCTAACAGGGTCTGACTGGTGTCTTGCAGAGCTGCATTCCTTCCAGAAGAGCTAGGGGATAGTCTATTTCCTTCTTCTGTCCCGTTCCTAGAGGCCTCCCATAGTCCCTGTATCATGACCTCCCTTTCGCTTCAAAGCCAGCAGTCATCAGGGGTCTTTCCTGGCTATATAGCTCTGACACTCCAGAGGATCCGTGTGATCACATCAAGCCCCCTTGGGTTATCCAAGGTAATTTCTTTTTCTTAAAGTCAGCAGAGCAGTAACCTTAATGTTCCCAGCCTTAACTGCTCATTGCCATATAACATAACATTCGCTAGGTCCAAAGGATCGGGGCCTAGCTATTTTGGGAGACATGATCTACACAATTGAGTAGTTATTTAAAGACACTTCTTATTTCTAAGAAGCAGACTCTTAAAGGGATACACTAGTCTGTGTCCCGTATGAACACTTTAATTGACTTACTGCTTGCCACCAAAATTTTACACATCTTCTACCTTTGAATTTTAAACAAATATGAAGTGTGAAATGCTATTCCCCCCCCCCCTTTGGAGCCTTTCACATTTCATCTCTTTAATTCATGTCACACAGATTTCTTTTTCCAGACTTCCCAGTGTATCTTCCCTTACCTGTCTTTGAATCTGATAAATTCTTGGCTCCGAGAAAGCAAGCAAGCTACTGTACAAAACCATTACTGGGTAGAATATGTCCCCAAGCACCTGATACAGCTGACTGACTGTATACATGATAGGTTTTAAAAATTCTTGCCCTTTCGAGAGTAGGAGTTTGAGTATTGAAGGTTTATTGTGTCTTAATTTTTCTTTTTCCCCTTTGTACTTTGATGGATAGTTAACAGGAAGTTTTGTCAAAAAGCACTTGAACCATCTGGTCTGACCACATATTCAGATCACAGGACTAACATGATACATTTCCCATTCAGTTTTGATGTAGGAGAATATGACCTTTTTCCTGGTATACCTTTTTCATCTGACTTTTCTATTCGGCCAAACCTAGAGATATAAAGAGGTTGTCATCCAAAGTGATGGTGTGGCTCGGGAAATGCAGGGTGAAGAGCTCAGAAATGTCATGTTATACTGTATGAAATTTGTGCATCTGGCCAAAGGTAACAATCAATACACTATTATTTCTACACACAGAAAACCAAATCTTATCTCATTTACCCAAGACTGCGTAAATTCAGTCAAGCATGAGATCAAGTGTAGAGGTGGTGAAATTGCTAACCTGTCATGACTTCGGGTCAGTTCAAGATATTATTCTAAGTCAGCACAAAAGGGCACAGAGATCCTTGACTGGATTTTGACCTAAGACTTCCTTTGTGATGCAAGTATAGTACCGGAGAAGGTGATCATGCCTTCTTGGTCTGTAAGTGTGCCCTGCCACAGAATTTACCAAAGCGGATTATCAATAACATTCTAGTAAGGATTCTCATTAATGTCTTTCACAGGATGTTTGCAAAAGTTGTAAAAACTGAAAATCAAGTGCTATGATAACAAATACTTCCAGTGAATTAAAAGTGTCTGAGGAAAGTTAAGGAACTTAGTACACACTTACGAAACAAAACACCAACAATGCTTTAGAACATGGAATAGCATGGAGCTCTTTTAGATAACCTTTGATCTTAAACATAAGTGAAGCAGGGGAAGGTAAGTGGCCCCTTTAACAAAAGCACCCCAAAAATACAGCATATTATCTGAAACCTGAGCCCTCAATAAACGTGTTGTTGAGTCACACAGCAAGGTTGCTTTACTGATGGATCAAAGCACAACTAAATTATTCAGTTTAATTCTTTTCCATTAAGCAACACAATCCTCAAACTGGTGAAGGTGTTAATGACGGAATTAAGTGAAATGAAAATGCACACTCTTGAAAATGTGATTATCTCTAGCACTAGATAAACCATTTCCCAGATGAAAGAACTTGGAGCTAGAAAAGGGGACACCAGTGAGTGTTAGTTTTGAGCAAATTTGAGAATGGGAAAATTGTCATAAGCAAGAGATATGCAAATATTAGTCGTCGTTTAGAACTAAGGGAAACATACATTCTGGAAACCAGATGATAAGTGAGACATTGTTTCTCAGCATAACTTGAGCATCATTACTAAACATATGGTTTGTATACATCTGGAGAAGAAATGTGTCTTTTATAAGCCTGGGGAAGTTCATGAGGATACTTTTTATGTCACATTAACCACATTTCCTAGTTATGCTGAGTCTTATATTAGTTATAGATATATTCTTAATGAATCTTGAGTTAAAGACAGCAGGGAGAATCTGTGGCATTCTTTCAGACAACATGGACAAATGCCACGATGGAAGAAATTCTAGGTGACTGGATTAATGGTACTGAAGACAGGTAGTTTAGCTCCCTGTCTCCATCAACATGATGCACAAGTTGTTCCTGTATCTTAACATTTTTACTCATAACCCTAATGAAAGCATAAAAGTTTTGCTTTGCAAATGGACAGATGACAAAGAAACTAGAAATGACAGCTCACAGACTAGATGTGTGGCACCAAGGCCACCATGCATTTTATTGACTTATGTCTTCTTACACATACCTTAACGTTATTTTTTTTTTTCTGTCCTGAAGCTCTGACCATTAAGGGTTTTGGAGAAACACTGTGTTTTTTCTAGGACTGAACCATGGGTTCAGGATTAAAGGCCCGGCCTCCCATCTATTGTGCTAGAGACAAGAAAGATACCAAAGGAGTCTATATGGAGCTTGCAGTTGATTGGAGAGGAAGCAAGACATGAAAACAGGTGTCAGACACAACAGTCTATATAAGTTGATCACAAAAAGAGAATCCAACATGGGCTAGGGTTCATTGGCTAGCTTGAGGTTTCTATATGAAACCTCAGATTTATTGGGCAGCTGCCAGCAACACTCGGCATCAAGTGTCATGATTTCCATGTGCGTTTAGGGAACACTTGGTGTTCATGGAACAATCTTATATACTCAGTGTCTTGATTTTTCCACATGATTGCTTAGGCTGCTGCTTTTTTGTTCTTCCAGTTGACCATTTCTCTGATCCATTATCAGTTCTTGGCAAACCCAGGAAAAACAGCCAAATCAGTCCACAAGGTTAATGTCCTTCAGCTAAGGGCTAAAATAAGAAGTTTGATTTTAGCTCCTTAAAGCAAACATGGTACCATTAAGACAGGCATTAAGGGCTGCCTGCCTGTATTTTATTTACAGAGTCTAGTATTTCCATTCTTGGTTAATTGACTGAATATCTTCCACTAGAGTTGTAAATACAAAAGTCTGCAGGGGCCAGGCAGGAAACAAGGGAGTGATGTAAGTAGGGAACCATCATGAGAATACGGCTTCCTTGAGAGGCAGGTGGCAGTCAGCTTGGCTAAGCGAGCTGTGCTTGAATGCTCACCCAGGCCTGCCACATACTCTGATTTTTTAGGAAACCAGAAATAAGGATTTTGATGTGAAATCTCCCAATTTTTTTAAATTAACAACTAAACTGAAAGCTTTAAAAACACATATTCTGGACAAAACAACAGTCCTGGGGAACATATCTGTCCCACAAACTATAGCCAGTTTGCCACTTCTGACCCTCTGTTGGTATAAAAGTGAAGCAGGAAAGAAATACCTGTAAGAACTGGTCTCTATTTCCCATGACCTTACAATTCGTTTGAGGGGAAAGAAAAAAAACCTAATAACTCAAATCCGTACTGAGTAAGTGTCAAGATCAGTGGCATTTTATTTAATCACCTCACAAGTTCTGACAAGCTTGAAGCTCATTACAGTCTGCTGGGCCTTTCCCCAGGCTTGTTAGTTACCAGAGCTTTTTTCTGGGGTAAAAATTTCATGATGTCTCCATGCGTTTGTCACTCCTTCAGCAACTATGCTTTCTGATTTACATACTTATTTGTCTTCACAACAGGGAATATGATGAGCACAGGCATAAGATCAGGGGTAAGCACGGCTTGTGGGAAGGACCAGAGGAGATTGGCCTGCACAAAATTTTGTCAGTGTTTGGGGACGATATCAGGCAATTTGGGAAACGTGCGCTGGCTCTGAGTGACAGCAAGCCTTAGAAGAGGTTTGAGGAGTTTGAATTTTATGTTCCAGGCCAGTGTTGTCCAATAGAACTTTCTCTAACGATGAAAATGTTCTAGAATCTGTACTTACTCAGTAGCCACAAGCTACCTGTGGCTGCTGGGCATATGAAATGTGCTCAGTATACCTGAATTTTAGTAAAATGTCAGTTTAAATAGGTCCATGTGTCTGAAAGCTGCCATGTTGGACAATGTTCTTGTAGGCAGGGAGGTACCATGGCATTGTTGAAGGATAGTGACATGACTACAAGCCTAGTGACAGTGTTCAAGTTGCATGAGGTCAGGGGATGACACAAGAGGCTTTTCTGTTAGTTGGACAAGAGTCAAGTATAAAATTGGGGTGGGAAAAGTTGGGAGAAACTTTTTTTTAATTTTGGTTTTTGTGAGATAGTCTCACTATACAAATAGCTCAGCCTGGCCTCAAACTTGAGATCCTGTTGCCTCAGCCTCCTGAGCGCTGGGATTATATGTGTATATCACCAAAACTGGTAGGAAAAGGAATGTTTTTGAAAAATACTACAGTGAAGACTGAGAGAGAGTATTGTCTTTATAACATGGTGAAAGACTCAGAAGGAAGCAGGAAGCAAGGTATAAGTTCACCTTAAAGATGGCATAAATTCTGGTAAAATACTGACACTAGAAATCCAAGCTTCTTCATTTTAAATGTGAAGAAATTACCCAGCCCAGCCCAACCCAACCCTTCCAAAACCAACAGATGGCAGGGCAGGTCAGTAATGGATGCTGATCACTGACCAGCCCTTGGTCAGGGAGATGATTAAAATTGTCAGCCGCAGGGTGTCCTGATTCCATGATTTGTGTCCTGGAATTGATAGCATTTCCTAGCCACCTGGACACTGACTGGCATTGGAAATGTTTGTTACCCCGTTTGCCTTTCCTCCTTCTCCACTTCTTCACCCACGGCCCCTCCCTCTCCTGCTTCTCACTCATTCATGGGCCTACCCACAACAGACCTCCCCTGCAGGATTCTGGTTCTGCTATGGGGCCAGAGCAGGGTCTGGCCTTTTGCCTTTGTTCCATTAGTCTTAAACCAATTTTCACTATGTCTGGTAGGATACTGGCCAGACCAGGACACAAACAGAATGGGATCCTTGACCCAACTGCCTCAGTTTCTTTCATCTTCTCTTAATTTATTTTTGAATACCCTGGTTGTGTTTCAGTCCAGGGCCTCAGCCAGTTCTTCTCTCTGTGGAGGCAGGCAAGCAGTGAGGTGTGAGCAAATAATGCCTGGCCCTGACCACATTACAAGGACAGATGTCTTTTATTATTTTTTAAATATGGCCAGAAACACTTTGATCTAAGAGGAAGCATTTGTTTAAATATCATCTCCTTTATATAACCTCTCTGAGAAGACACACAGCCAGTGACATTGCCTCTACAGAGAACTCTATAAACGGGAGCCCTGAGTTGGCAGAAAACACATCTTGTGTACCTGTATATACATATTTAACTTTGAAACATGTGAATGTATTACCAATTCAAAAACTAAATAAATATCATGTTAAAATTTGTGAGGGAAAGGGAGCTGGCATGTGTCTGTGCCCTGACCACTCATTCTTTCCTTCGATTCTAGAAAGTCACTCCCCTAAAATGAGCAAACTTGTTCCCGTCTGACGTGACTACACTCTGGAGCATAGCAGAGATGTCTGTGTATGTGATGTGTTGAGCAGCAATTGTCATGAAGAGCGACTATGCTGGTCTCTAAGAAGAGGGAGCCTCTTTTTTTTTTTTTTTTTTTTTTGATGGGACTGGGGTTTGAACTCAGGGCTTTGTTCTTGCAAAGTACAAAGGTCTTGAGCTCTGACTATTTTAGAGATGAGGGTCTCATGAACTATTTGTCCAGGCTGGCTTGGAACCTCAATCCTCCTGATCTTTGCCTCCCAAGTAGCTAGGATTATAGGCCTGAGTCATCAGTGCCTGGCTAAACTAGACTTTTTTTTTAATTGTGCTGGAGTACATTGTGACATTTACAGAAGTTCTTACAATATATCATAGTTGAATTTACCCTCTCCATCATTCTTCTTTATCCTCTCTCCCCCCATTCCTGGAATAGTTTCAACAGGTCTGATTTTTCCATTTACATACACATGTACACAATATTGGCACCATATTCACCCTCCTACACACTTTCCTTCTATACTCCCCCCTCCCACTGGTACCAACCCCCCAGGAAGTATCTTTTCTGTCCTCCGGTTCTCCATTTTTATACAAAACAAAGTTACATTTTTGTTTGTTTAAGATAGAAATACTAAACTAGCCTTTTAAGAGAATATCACCCTCTAGCTCCTCAGGAGGCAGAGATAGAAGGATCATGGTTCAAGGCCAGCCCAGGCAAAAGATGTAGACCTATTGCAATAACAAGCCAGGTGTGGTGTTACACACCTGTGGTCCCAACTACTTAGGAGGCAGAGATAGGATAGTTGTCTATGGCTGGAGCATGGCTCAAGTGGCAGGGTGCTTGCCTATCAAACTTAGGGTCCTGAGTTCAATCCCTGGTACCACAAAAAAAAAAAAAAAAAAAGAGGAGAGTGGGGGCACGAGTCTAGCTCTCTGCTGGATATCAGTTTATAACCCTAGGTAATTTTTTTCTCATTGATCTATATCTTAATTTTCCTCATTGATAAAGTATAATGAATATCTCTCCTGACTGGCTTATACTGTGCTATGAGGATTAAATGGTTTAACAGATGTGAACACATACAGGGCAACCTGAAATACTAATATGAGTGAAGTCACTGTTTTTATTAGTGAGAGCAAGATCCCTCCCCCTCTGATTTCCAGATTCATCTGTGGGAACAGAGCAAGGCAGCAGAGTTCCTGCCTCCCCCAGGGCTGGACTTGGCAAAAATGGTTACTTAACATCCTGGTGTCAGCTGCAATCAAACCTTAGCGTGGGACAGGGAACAGGGAGTGCTGGAGCAGGACACTGTGTCCTTCCCCATAGTGGTGGCTTCTGATACAGGGGACAAGGATGTGCTCTAATAGTGGACTACCCATGGGGTTATTTAATTTGAACAGCAAGGAGGTGAACTGCATTGCTTATTGGGAGTTATTAAATAATCCTGTTAGATTTAGAAACATGTATAATCATAAGCCATTACCAACCATCCCCCATATGGATCCCCCCTCCAAATACCTCAGCTTCTACATACAGTCCATGTGTTTCTGTCTTCTTTCTGACTTAAGCACATGATTTCAAGTCTGCCTTTATTACTTTTACGCAAGATGTTAAATATCACTGCCAGGTGCCAGTGGCTCACACCCATAATCCTAGCTACTTGGGAGGCTGAGATTAGGAGAATTATGGTTTGAGGCCAGCTGGAGCAAATAGTTTACGAGACCCCCATCTCCAAAATAACCAGAGCAAAATGGACTGGAGATGTAGCTCAAGCAGTAAAGCACCTGCTTTGTAAGCACAAAGCCGTGAGTTCAAACCTCAGTCCCACAAAAGGGGGAAAAAAAGATGTTACATATCATTAAGCAAAAACAATCAGCAGCTTCAGATGGAAACCACAGAGGAAGCCAGTCCTCACATCAGTCTGTTTCTTTGACTGGTTCTTTGTTATGTGACCTCTTTCTGCATTCACTTTGGAAGGGCGTCTATATGATCAGCCATACAGGTTTGCTGCACTTTTGCCTTCTGATCAACTTACACTCCATCTTTTAGTCCCTAATTCCAATAGACATCACACTGATGAAACTAAAATACTCAAAGCTGTTATATAATTTCCTTCAGGGGCAAGAACAGCTCTGAAACAGTTGCATTTGGTATGAATGACAGTCTAGGAGACTGAAGTGCTCAGTGTTTCTGCAGCCAGTTGAGCCATCTAAGCTGTCGTTCGTGCTCACAGGGTACAATGCTGCTTTTGTTTTATAATGAAAAGGCTGAGTATTAGCAGGTGATCTGCACGCCTTCCTGCACAGTATGGCCAGCAAGGTTCTGCTCTGACCAACAGGCCTTCTTGCCCCTATGACTGGTCCATCTTTATCACAGCCTCCCCTCTCCTTGGCCTGGACTTCAAACTGAACCTTTTAAGGTGGTTCTCAAAAAGTCACATAAGAGCATATGAATGTAGAATTCTATGTTTCTTATTCTCATTCTGAGAAAGAAGACGAGCAATGTAAGTAAGGATTTAGTCTTAATGTACTTAGCAAACACTCATATGGTATTTTACCTTGTGCTTATTCTAAATTTTTGCTGTTGTATGGTTAGAATCATTTGATAAATAATTTTACTTATCAAATTTCATTGAGTTTATTCTGGCCCAAATTTTATTTATTCATTGAATCAAAGCATAATTATTACCAATTAAAAACAATTTCAGAAGCTCTGCTAATAATAAGATCTGTCACTTGTTAAGTATTTAGTCTATGCCAGCTACAATTCTAAACACTTAAGAATTCTTAATTCATTTAATCTTCATAAGAACCTCATGAGGTGATGTACTTGGCTTTCTATGTCCAAGGGATCTGAATTCATGGGTTCGACCAACAAAATATTTACGGAAAAAATTTCATCCATACTGGTCACATACAAACTTTTTCTCTTGTCATAATTGCCTAAACACTATGGTATACCAACTCCTTTCATGTAGCATTTACATGGTATTATGCATTATAAAACTAATCTAGAAATGACTTAGAGTATATGGAAGGATGTGTGTAGGTTACATACAAATACTACATCATTTCTGTAGATTTTGGTATCCACGGGAGTCCTGGAACCAATTCCCCATGGATACAGAGGGACAGCTGACTATGACTCCCATTTTACTGGTAAGAAAACTGGAGTACAGATACGTGAAGTAACCTACTCCTAGAGCACAGAGCAAGTAAGTGGCAGAATAAGACTAGGATTCTAATCCTGAATGTATCTCTCCAGCATCTGTCAGACCCTATTTTACAAGGTCTTAATCCTGGTGTCCAGAGAGCAGTACTGCCTATGACAGGAAAATGATAGGACTCAACTACTTGCTATAAGAGTAGGAGCCAGTGTCACAGGTAAATCCAGTCATTTTTGGGTTGGGGAATATAAATTAATAAAATTGTACAATTTTAAAGCATTTTTCTCACCTGGATGTAGACCCTGAACTGTAGCTTGAAGAATACCTTTTTTCTAGAAAGTACATGGCAATTTCAAAATGAAAATCAAATAGATCTTTGGGACACTGTGCAGGACACTGGAAATAAGAAGACACAGTGGTAATTAAAAATTTTTTCTTAAGTGCAGACCGCAAAACTGACCATAAGGAATGAGCTATACCTGGCATGTGTGACATATTTTGAATCATCAAATTAGGAGAAGAATATATTTGAAAGTCTGCCTGGTAGGGTAATGACTCATTATTAATCTGCTCGATAGCAAACACAGATTTGATAAAGGAAGTGTTGATTAGGAGACTCTTTTGAAAGTTACTTTCCCATGTGGGAATCAAGTTCTCCCAAATGTACACCTGCATTTTGTAGTGAGTTCAGTTCACTATCTGTTGGTCCTGTGTCATGGCTTTTATTATACCAAAGAAAGCAAATGAACCAGCTCCATCCTCTGCATGGCAGCCATGGTCCTTGAGACATTCAGCACATTTGCTGAAGAGAAAGAAAAGGTGGTCTGTGGTCTCTGTAGGGACCAGAAAATTAATATTCTCAGTCTTCCTGTATCTTTTCTGCACAACTCCAACCTGTATTTACTCTCAGAAACCCCCAGACACACACTGGGCTCCATTACAAGGAAATGCTCAAGCTGTCCACAGAGTCTTACTGCGCTTGTCCCAGTGGAGATGCTGAACTGTCCTCACTCTCACATCTGTGATTTGTACTCATCCAGGATGTAGTACTGCCCACACTGCTGATCAAGGGGCACTTGCTCATTGAACATGGAGCTGAAATGTCGGTTGCCTGGGTAACATTCTAATTCTCATGGGCTACCTTTTCATATTGTGGCCTTGTTGTTTGTTCTGGTGTGATTAGTGCCTGGAATATAGACACATTTATTTGTGCATGTACTTGGTTATTCAGTTGACAAATATTTCTTTAGCTTGGCTCTGTGCTAGGCCTTAAGGGTCAAACAGAGGCTAGCGTAGATGAAGTCCATGCCCTAATAATGCTTTCATTGTCCTGGTAAAGAAAGGCCATAAAAATAAGCTTAATGAAATAATCATCATTTTCATAATTACCAACTGCTATGATGAGAATAAAGAAAGGCAGGGGTGCTGCCTTTTTAGGTAATGTATTCAGGGAGCCCCTATAAGGAGGTGGCCTGGAGGCTGGAGTCTCAAATATAAGAAGGAGGCAGCTGAGAAAAGAGTGGAGGAAGAAGCATTTCTGGCAAAGAGAATGGCATTTTGTTAAGCCCTGGAGGCAGGAAGGTGCTGGTTGGATTCCAGGAACTAAGGAGAGGCCATTGTGGTGGAGGTTTCTGAGCAAGGAAGAATGAATGGGAAAGTAAGGTGAGAACAGAAGTTCTCAGCTGGGGTCAATTTTGTCCCTCTGGGGACACCAGACAATGCTGTCACAACTGGGGAAAGGGAGTGCTACTAGCATCTGATGGGGGCTGTCAGGGATGCTGAGGCACATCCTGTAATACACAGGATGGCCCCTCATCACAAAAACCATCAGCTCCTAATGTCAGTGGTACTACATTAGAAATAAACATTGGCCTAGACTAAGAGGATAAACTAGGAGGAAAAGAAGGGAACAAGTTTGAGATGTTGACTGGTCCAGGGTTGCATATGGACTGAGGAAGTGATGGTAATGATTTATGATCCCAGGATTCTAGCTTGGGCTCCTGGGTGGATGCTGTGGCCATTGATGGAGATGGAGAGGAATGGCGAGGGAAAACGAAGTCTTCCAATCTGGACAGTTTGGTTTGGGAATGTCAGCAAGTCACTGAGAGGATGAATCACATAGGTGGTTGAAAATGTAGATTGGGAACTCAAGGGAGAGGTGTGAGGTTCAGCTTTAGTTTGTCAAGTTGTGCTCTGCAGGAATTGGTAAAAACAGATGGAGAAAGGCCCCAGCAGGAGGCCATATTTTGATATTACATCTTAAGACCCAACTCCAAAGTGCTATATAGGTTGAGTATCCTAATTGGGAAGTCCAGAATACTCCAAAATCCAAAACTTTTTGAGTATTGACAAGATACCACAACTAGAAAATTCCACATATGACCTCATGTGATGGGTCACACTCAAGACACAGGTGCACTAAAAATATTGTATAAAATTACCTTCAGGCTATGTATGAGTTGTATATGAAACATAAATCAATTTTGTGTTTAGACTTGGGTCCCCTCCCTATGACATCTCATTATATAGATACAAATATTCCATAATATGAAACAATCCAAAATCTAAATGATTTCTGGTCACAAACATTTTGGATAAAGGATAATCATCCTCTGTTTTTAAAACAAACAAATCCATCCAAGTCATGGCCTTATAATCTTCCACTGGCCTTTTTACCTATACAAAATATCCACATTCCATAGCACATCATATGTGTCCTTTAGGGTCCATTCCCAGTGAGCATGTCTTGACCCATCTCCTGCGGTCATCTTAGATGCACACTTGACTCTGGTCACTGAATGTTTCACCTTTCTCTTTTTATCCCATTCCTTTTCATCATGCCCATTCTAAGATCTCTGTTCCACAAATAGTTCTCTCATTGTCCCTGCCCACCCCCAGCAGTGGCTGTCATTCACCCCTTCCCTTGCACTTATTTCTGTTATATCACGGAGACTTTGTTCTGTAATCATTGTGCGCAGTTATGTCCTGCCTGCTGCACCAGAAACATGGAGAACAAGTGTCCTCCCAGTCACCTTAACATCCTTAGGGTCCCACACAGTGGTTGGCACATAGTGTTCAAGAGATTTATCATTTTTTTCTTCTTAATTATAAATTATCATAGACTTTCCAGAGAGATCTATCCTGGAACCTGCAGTTCCAGATCTACAATTAGAGGTGAGATAAGTTGTGGGGTGGTGATTTTGCCCAGGACAAGCCTCAGATCTTGATCCTCTTATCTATGCCTCTAGTGTAGCTGGCATTACAGGTGTGAACCACTGCATCCAGCCAAGGTAGGGGTGTATTAAGATTGTAAATGAAAATTTGATTTTAAAGCAGTGAAGCTGAGTTGGAGAACAAAATCAAAGAATGGAATCTTCTGAGATTTTGTTTTGTAAAAAGAAACTTTTGTTTTTCAGGTAAGCATTCAATGTATTAAAAATATCAAAAGTTTCCATTTCTTTTTGGAACTTGTGATATGCCAATTCAAGCACCATTGATGCTTATCTCCACATTTTTTAATTCATTCTTTTCTTGGTCTGGGGGTGAAGGAGTGGTACTGGGGTTTGAACTCAGGGCCTCGTACTTGCTACGAAGGAGCTCTACCAAGTGGTAGCCATCCCCCCTAGATATTTTTACCTTAGTTATTTTTCAAATAGAGTCTTGAATTTTGGTCCAGGCAATCCTGAACCATGATTCTCCTATTTATGCTTCCTAACCCAATTTACTGGTTGATGATCTTGGTAACTTTTTTCCTTGGCTGGCCTCAAACTGTGATCCTCCTATCTCCACCTCCTGAGTAGCTGGAATTAAACATCTGAGCCTTCATGCCTGGCTAATTTGTTTATTTACAAGCAAGTTTTTTTTTGAAAGAATATTGGACACTTTATTGACATATATATTGTTAATTTTTAAATCTGTGCTTTTAGGGATAATGGAGGTCCTGAATTGTTTCAGGTAAGCTCAGAGATTTTGGGAAGAAAATGCACAGTTAGGATAAATCTCCTGATTTATCTAGACAAGGGGAGAGAATCTTACCAGAAGCCAGGTGGCCACACAGAGCAGATGCGGCATGTCTCCATGTGGCATCCTTTGGCCCTCAGAATCCCTAATGGGGATATATACACTGGCTAGAAGACAAGGTAAAATTTGCTCAGTTTGGGGGTACCAGGTCCCGGTCCTCTACCATCAGGCCTCCATTTCCATGGAGGAAGAATATACAAACAACCTTCTCCTGAAGTAGGAGACATTACAGGTATCCATGCCCTTCCTGCTCATTGACCCAGATTCAGCCTGAGCACTTAGGCTAGGACACGCTGGACACCCAGACGGACAGAGCAGCATGATAGTTTCCAGCTCTCTGGATCCCAGAGTGCCTGTTTTCCTCAATGCTCTCACTCAGTAGATAAAGCTGGGCACCTGTTGTATTAGGCAGGGCAAGAGCAGGGAACTCAAGGGACTTGGACCTGAACCTCATGAAACCAAGTTAAAGAGTATGAGCATTTTAGCAGTATGAACAAATTACCTTTCAAAAAGGCTGTCCCATTCTGGAGGCCCCCACCTGATTAAGGGAGTGCCTATTTTCCAAGTCCTTACCAATACAGATCAGTGTTCTTTTACATATCTTCTTAGCCAGCTGGGTAGGTGAAATGCCTTTTTGTTCATTTGCATTTAAATTCATTTTTATTACCAGTTAAGTTTGATTTTTTTCAAATATTTTTATGGATTAAAGTGTATTTTTTGAGAATTAGAGTTTTGCTGTTTTATTGGTAAGTTCTACTTATGTAATAAGGGCATTTTATTTTTGTTACAAATACGTTTCTGGTCCTAAATTAAGCTTTTAATTTTGCTTACTTTTTTGATATGAAATCTTTTTTACTTTGTTTTCAATTAGCATAATAATGGTATATATTTATGGGGTATAGTATGATATTTTGATACATGTAAATGTTATTAGACTACTTAGCATATCCATCACACCATGCATTTATCATTTATTCATGGTGAGAGCATTCAAAATTCTTTCTTCAGGCTATTTGAAATATGTGATACAAAATTGTCACCTCACTGCAAAACAGCACCAGAAGTTATTCCCTGTTATTATAACTGTGTACACATCGACCAATTAATCTCTCTCCGTCACTACTACTTTTTTCCCAAAAGCTTTAATAAAGTCAGGTTTGCTAATATTTCTCTCAAGGATTTATTTTTGCTCTTATTTTTCAGTTTTGTGCTAGTAATACCTTGTTTTAATTATAATAATTTGTAGTGCACATAGTATCAACTAATTTTCAAATTTTTCCTGGTTGGGGCTGGTAGGGTTGTCTAAGTGGTAGAGCAGCTGCCTTGCCTAGTAAGCATCAGGCCCTGAGTTCAAACCCAGTACCACACACACACACACACAAATTCCTGGTGATGTTTTTACATTTGCTCTTCTAATTCAACTTTGGAATTTTGAGGTCATTACTTTTAAAAAGATTTCTGCTGTAATTTTTGTTGGACATGTATTAATGAATTTAGGGAGAAGAAGCATCTTTAAACTATTGCATCTTTCCATCAAAGAGCAAAATGCCTATGTGGTGTCTTTTATTCACCCAAGTAAATCTTTTCTTCATAAGTTTTGTACCTGCTTTTTGTTAAACTATGTTACTTATGTAGGGGTTTTTTTGTTGTTCATATTTTGGGATTCTTTTTTCCTGTTATGAGCAGGATGTTTTTTCCTTTATGCTTTCTGGACTACATAAGACTTTGATTGGTGTGAGTTTATTTTGTAAACTGGCCAACTTTATTTTTTAAATTATTCCACTAGGTTCATGATTGATTCTTGGGTTTTCTGGGCAACACACAAACTATAAATTGTAACTTTTTACTTCTTACCAATTATTTATTTTTATTTTATTAATTTAATCTTCAAAAACAGTATCAAAAAATTCGTGTAATAAGTAGATAGCCTTGTCTTCTTCTCGACTTGAAAGGACAAATGGCTCTTGTAACTTTTTCCCAGACTCATTCTTTGCACACACAGGTTATTAATAGGTATGTAAATAAAATAAGTTTAGAAAGTTTCATTCTACTGTTTCCATTAGTATGATGGTTTCCCTTAGCTAGAAAAATATTTTCTATATTACGAAAGTTTCTTTCTGATGCTAGTTTTACCAAAAGTTTTTTTTATTTGATTGAATAGCATCTTTTTCATATAATTGATTTAAGCACGTCATGGAAAATCAGCTATAGCAAACACAGCTAGCTTTTTGAGATCCTGGCAAATTATAAAACTATGTTTCTTAAAAATATTATTCAATTTAAATTTAGTATCAGTCCAGATGGATAACATAATTGTGTTATTTCCTTATAGTTCAGGGAAACTTTTAAAAATTTCTCCCTGTAGACCTACTGATCATTACCTCACAGCAAAGTAATCTGTGTGGAAATAATCTTAAGAGTTAATGCTTTTCACAAGGTGTTTTGGTATGGGCAAGTCATTGAAATCGTTCTTCCTGAAAAATTCTGGTTTGGGCAAGAAAACATATTTTGTTGTTATTATTGTTTTGGAGTTGAGGGGTTTTTTGTTTTATTTTGCTTGTTTGTTTGCTTACCTGAAATTCTGTATTTATTAGTCTCAGTTCCTTCTGTTGAGATTTTTAATGTAATTTTATGTTATGTTTTGTTTCCTGTTTCTTTCTTTGCAAGTTAGGGGATGTATATGACAGCTAAAGGCCCCTTGAGTTTCTAGATCATTGTTTTTGTTTTGTTTTCGTGCCCTTATGGTCTTTTGCAGCAATTACTCTGATTGATGCCTTTGCGAGATGCCTTGAAAAAGTGGAAAGGAAAGAGGTGAAGAGTGGGAGGATCTATATTTCATTTCTGGTCTATTCTCAAGAAAACCTAATTGGTTTTCCTCTCCTTTAATGCAAAGACAATAATATGTTGCTTATTTTCTCCCATCCTTCCTTAAATACTCTGAATTAGAAATGACTCCATTGATTTAAAAAGATTAATCTTCTGTGAGAAAAAATAGGGAAATGAATACACCAGAAAATTATCAAAAGTCTGTCATGAGAATTCCAGTCTCGGAGGAATATATACTTCAGTGTGGACAAAGCATGGCACTGCCCGCTTCCCACCTGCTTCTCAAACCAAGGGCAGTCCTGATATAACCAGAGCCTAAGATGTAGTCTTAGTGGTTTTGCAGAAAAAAAAAAAAAGGAGAAAGTCCAGAGTGCTGTATTCCTGTGGGTCTAAGCTCATTCATCCCCAGCCTAAAGAGGTGCTATGGAGGCCATCTTTAATCCACAAGGCCACATGTATACTCTTCCTTGTGATAAACTCATCACTCATCCATTCATTCATTAAATGGTCATCTAGGGTCATCCATTGGGCCCACAGAGAAGTAAACCATCTCCTTAATTTTAGCCTAGTGCCAATTAGCAGTGATTTGAGGGGGCCTCATGGGGCAAAGAGTGAAAAAGTTGGAATGCCTCAAGCAGATGGGACCTAAAAGTATGGAAAATGTTCTAAAATTGATAAAGGTATTAGTTTCTTATTGTTGCTGTAACAAATTACCATGGATTAAAATAACACGAGTTGAAGGTGGGTGTGGTAGCCTATGCCTGTTATAGAGGAGGTTAAAATCAAGAGGATTGAGGTTTCAGGCGAGTCTGGGCAAAAAGTTTGCAAGACCCCATCTCAATGGAAAAAAGCTGAGTATGGTGGTGTCATCCTGCCTCTTGTGGGCAGCTTAAAGTAGGAGAATTGTGGTCCAGGCCAGCCTGGGTAGAAAGTAAGACCCTATCTCCAAAATAACCAGAGCCTGGGCAGAAAATAAGACCTTATCTCCAAAATAACCAGAGCACAAAGGGCTGGAATTTTGGCTCAAGCAGTAGAGCACTGGCCTAGCAAGAGCAAAGCCCTGATTTCAAACCCCAATACCACCAAAACAAACAAACAAACAAACAAACAAACCCACAACAAATTTATTATGCTACAGCTCAGCTCTGTGGGATAGACATCCAACACTCATCACACTGGGCTAAAATCAAAGTGTCCCTTTCTGTGCTTCTAGATGAGAATCCTTTTCCAGCTTCTAGGGGCCACTTATATTCCTTGCTTAGTGGCCTCTTCTTCTCTCTTCAAAGCTAACAATGGAGGAGTGATCTCACCCTCTTTTTTCTCCCCACTTTTAAGGACACATGCTATTACATTGGACCCATCTGGGTGACCCAGGGCAGTCTCCCTATCTCCAGGACAGTTGATTAGCAACTTAACTACATCTGCAGCCTTACAGGGTAACACATTTTATCTTCTAGGGTAACATATTAACTGGTTCTAGATATTAGGACACAGATATCTTTAGGGACTGTTATTCTTGGGACACAATATAATTTAACACTGACCTCCTCTGTGAACCTATAGTTCTTTGTTATTTCTTTAACATATTACTATTAGTCTGTGTGGAACTCTCTACAGATATTGACTGAGGTCCTGAGGTGTAAATACTGTCTCATGTCTGTATTTCCCTTCTCCTCCTCTTTTTCTCTCCCTTCTTCCCTCCACAAAACCAACAAGCTCAATAAATACACCTCTAACACCTAAATCTCCCTGTAACAAACTTATTTAGATATGAGATCATTTTACAGGGTATAAGCATGAAACTGGGCTTCTAATGCACCCCCCTGGGATTAAAATCGAATATGGCTTGTGTTACTACTGTTCTCATGAAGCAATTAATATTTGAACAGAACTTTCAAAGTCAAATCTTGAGCCTACTACTGGAGATAGTATGGTTCTCCTTCACTTCCTTGATTCATATGAGTCTCCTACAGAACCATTGGCACATTATTTCTTTGTGTTTACAGAAGCGAGCTATGTTTTTGAAGCATGGAAGAAGGAAATGGTGCATGGGGTATAGAGTTGAGTGTTCCCTCAGCTGGAATCAAGGCTGTAAATATGCCAGTGACCTCATATTACTGTGGGACTGGTATTTTCCATCTTTCAGCAAGTGGTTTGGATAAACTTAGATGGATTTTTTTTTTAGGATTTATTTTTTAAGACTTCTTTAAAATGGAACATTAGTTATCCACAGAGATTTAATCTTAGGCAAAAAAGAAAAGAAAACAAGAACAAGGTCATCACCTCTGATGATAGGATTAGTCCTTTTTCTTGAAAGTAATTGGACATTCAGTGTGTTTTTGCAGTTTCTTTTGAATTGAGAATAATCCTCGTCATTTGAGGTGGAAATAGAGGAAATGATTAATTTAGAAAAGGAGAAGGATTGTGGAGTGGGTGGAAGTGACATTTTCTGCATTGTATTCTTAGAAACTTAGACTTTCAGAGTTGGAAGTGCCTCTGATAAAATTGTTCATTGACATAAGAGGACACAGAAGCCAAAAAACATTAAATCCTGGGACAGTGATGTGCCGAGTGCAAAAGGCCAAGCTGGAGTCAAGTCCAAGCCTGGATCCTCAGCCTTTATCACCTCTTGCACCTGTCTTAGCACCTCTGATGGTTTCAATGGGGTGACCAGACCACACTCACTGCCACAGTGGAGCCCCACACCTCCATTTCCACTCTTATGGCTGAACTCTTATACAGTTTACCCCTGAGAACTGAACACTGATCTGCTGTCACAGCAGCCTCTGTGTGTACGTAGGCAGGCCTGTGCCCACGGGAGGTGGTGTGTGAGCAGGCACATTTGTACACACAATTCCAAAACATTTTTAATGACTGGAATCAGGACAAAAGTGACGTGAAGTACACTCCAGTACTTGTAATCACTTCTACTTCAGTGCTTGTATTTTACACTTGGCTTGGTGCAACAATCTATTAAATACCTGTGCAATTTTAATACATTATCTTGACAAACCCACAACAGAAGGCATTTCATTGGTGGGGACAGCACATATCCAGACAATGGATCAGGCATTAAAGTGGCACATTCACCTGAAGGTAGATAGCAGGCTGACTTGTCTTGGGATACTCTGTGAGAGTTTCACACTTAGAGAAAGTTATGGCTCACATCAGGGTTGGCTTTGTTCCCTCCAGGGGGCATTTAGCAGTGTCTAGAGACATTTTTTATTATCATATCTGGGAAAGTGGTGCTTCTGATATCTATTGTGTAGCGGTCAGAGATTCTGCGGAACACCATCTGGTCCCTCTGTTGGGGGACAGCCCCCAACAACAATTATCTGGTCCAAAATATCAGTATTGCCAGGGTGGAGAAATGCTGGCCTGTGGGAATTTATGTCTTAGCTGATTCTTGGCTTTAGAAGGTTATGTAGAGAATTTATTAATTTAGAAACAGTGTGGCTTGTGGAGTAAACCTAACTGGTATAGTATATGGCTTAGAGAGATTTCTGTAATCCAGTAGGGCAAGGAAATAAGTTTTCCCAAGAGGAACAGAGGGACTCACTCAGTGAATGGAAAACAGGGCTATATCTCTGTCTTCTCTCTCTGGCCTCTGTTCTCAGTCACCACAGTGAAAAATCAGCTTCCCTTTGTTGTTCCCATCTGTGAATTCCATGGTTGAGGAGTTAGATACATTATTTTTGTTAGGGAGTCATTATTTAGTTTGGGTAGCTAAACATAGAATTTAAAAAGATGACTAAGAACATACAGAACAAAGGAATGCCTTATCCTTAAACACTTTTTATACAAATAGCCATGGTCTGAGACCCCAGTGCCCGTAAGGAATCAGGCCTCAAGATGGCCATGTCTCAACAAACCCCAATATGGCAATAGCTGGGGAGAAAGGAGAAGGGGGGTGGTGGTCAAGGAGTGAGAAAATGGCTAAGAAGCTGTTACAGGTCTCTTCGTGCACTGTGTTCCACTCAGGGACAGGTGTAGTAAGAATGATTTGTATTTCCTTGTTCATTTTGGAATCTTTGAAAGAAAATTTCCATACTGTTTGGGTTTTTTTCCCAGTGCCAGGTGGCTACATTCCAAACAAATTAAGTCATGGGGTAGAGACACAATTATTTCCAATCGTGCTCATTTTGTCCGGCTTGTGGCAAACACCCCTCACCCACGCACATCCAGCAGCTGTGGGCCGGGCGCAGGGACCTCCTGGCCTTTGTCTAACAGCCCTGGTTGGTGGTGTTTGATGGAAGAAACTCACAGAGTATGATGCTCTGCCCCTCTTGGAAAACCTGTTTACTTACCCAATTAAACTTTAGAAATTTCTCCCAAGCCATATACCATATCAGGTATGTTTATTTTACAAGTTTGCCTGTTCCTAAGCAACCTTCTTTGTAGCCTTCTATAACCAAGTATCAGATATTGGTGTTGGAAGAAAGATTAAAGAAAGAATTCTACACAGGCACAGGCCCTGCCAAACTGAGCTCAGAAGAGGGGAAGCTGGAGGTGTGGCTGAGGGGACAGGAGAGCCTGTGAGGAGGCATGGATTATCAATGGTAAGCAGGCCTTTTGTACAGCAGCCCAAGAGACATGTAAGAGAACACAGTGGAAGAATCTTCAGACTGATAATGGCTTGCTTGTGTGCACCTGAAAGTTGGCTGCAGGCCTGCACAAGAAAGGACCCCTACAGTGGGATTATGTATCCGTAGCCTTATAGAATCTTAGTGTTAAAATGATCTTTTTCCACCTACATCATCTACTCAGTCATTGACCCAACACTGAGCAAAGCTCAGTTCTGAGTAAAGACTGAGGTTAGATAGCAGATAGGTCAGCATAGTTGGTGAGTGTGAGGTCAGAGGGCTGGGCTACAGAAACCCACCACAGTTTCCTCTGTTCCTAGGGAAGGAGGAAGGAAGCCACCCTCTATTGAGCAATGGACTGTGGGCTAGGCTCTGTCACTTGTGCTGTATTAGAAGGTCATTCATCAGCTGGGACCACCAAGGATCCCTTTTGGACTGGAGCTACTGGGGGGGCTGGTTTGTTGGGGCCAAGTCAAAAATTTCTTGAAACCAGTTGAGTAGAGTCCCCCTTGACGCCAGAAAGGTGTCCAAGTGGCGGTCAGAATGCATAAGAAGAATCCTGAACCAGATGTTGGTTGGTACCTCAGACACCAAACTAGGTCTTGGGCAACACCAAAAACAATTAAATAATGCTCTTTTGGAGTCTGAGAGGAAAGAACTCAGCAGAAACCAACAGCTCCACAGCCTTGGCCTGGCTGGCCCTGATGAAAATTGCATATGGCTGATGCAGTTACTTCCTCCTGCTCCACTGTGAGACCTCACTGCTCTGTTCTTCTTTCTCAGTATCAGCGGTCCTCCAAAAGTTGTCCCCAAAAGAAGGCAAAATGAGCTTGATTTTGTATTGTGTTTTTTGTGGAATGACTCTAACTGGAGAGAAAAAAACTAAATAAAAAGCTTAGAGAAAATGGTGGAGTGAAATATGCTAAACCTCACAAAACAAGAGGCTTGGTGACTACATACACTGGAAAGTACATGAAACTAGAATGTAGACATGTAGTATTTTATATGTGGAAGAAATCATTGTAGCCATCTACTCAACCGCCTTCATTTTATAGAGGTGGAAACTGAAACTCCGCTATGTCACTCCCTTTCTCAGAGTCTCATAGCCCCCTGGTGGCAGAGGGGACTGAAGCTCATATTTTCTGCTTTATTGCTAATCCTACCATATTAATTTGTCTATATGTGAAAATTAACATGGCACTTGTGAAATGAGTAATCGTTATGAACACTTTTTGGTTTTGTTTCTACCTTTGGTCACAAAGCCAGTTGGTAGAAGGGGTAGAAGCCTGGAACTGGGATGTGGGGCTGTGGACTCTTCTCCCTGGTCCCTCTTTGCAGTCCAGATGTCCAGCTGGGTTTGAAAAGTCCTAAGGTGCTTCCTTGCAGAAGGCCTGGTCATCACCTCTGGGACTAAAAGAAACATATTCATTTGAAAAGCCCTGAGGGAAGTTGGACAGGGATCTAGGAGGCCAGGGAAGAAAAGACACTGGGTTAGGGGACGGGGCCATATTGGCAGCCGGGAAAGGTTTGAGGGTCTGACATGGCTGTTTTGTTTGTCTGAATTCCAAGTTCAAGAAATAAAGCATTTGAAACTATATTCCATGATTCTAAAAGAGAAAATGCATAAGGAGAAATTCTTGACTACAGCATGATCCCAGAGGATACATGGGCAGAGAATGCCAAATTCAGACTTGAAAGTGTGCATAGTGTTTGAAACTGTCCTTACCTTCAATGCTGTACATCACTAGCAATGACTGCTGTCATTGTCAGTCTTTAAAATCACTGCATTTTCCGTTTATAAAATTATTTTTGTTTTATGTAAGGTCTGTCTCATTTAGCAAGCATACCACTCCCTTTTCTTCTAAATCTTGGATCACTGATCTATGCCCTCCTACTCACAAATACTATTTATTCCTGACATACATATGCAGGTAGGATGATACATATCATGTATGTCAGATATACATACATAACTATTCTTCATGTACTTACAGAGTTTATCATAAAAATTAAACTAACAGAGATTTGAAAGCAGAGAAAAGCTGTTTTTCTTCTAGGCCTGCTTCTGAACTATTTATTAATTTCCTCATTATATCTGTTTTTTATAGATCAAGGAGCTTAGTTGTAAACAAGTTAAGTGACTAATACAAATGGAAGCACAAATGAAAAACAAATCCAGTGAGAGCTTTCACTTCTGTTTTTGTTCTGGTTGTTTGGGTAAATGGATAGCACTTAAGGCCTCCATTTGCCTCCTGAATGAAGTAACTGCAGAAGAGTGAGCCTCAGTCCTGCCAACACTCGGGAGTGCTAAGAGGTGCTGCGTTATTTCCTCTCCTTGGCAATTTAGGTTATTTATGTTATTTCCTCTCCTTCTCAAAACTGAAGGTCAGACGGTGGAAAGAAGAAGTCTGAGGTCTCTTGGGGTAAGCAATAAAGGGTATAACAAGATCTCATGCTCTTTTGGCATTTCCAGAAGTAATGTTAAGTTTCTCTGCAAGTGTTGACCTCCTTAAGGAAGTTGTAATTGTCCCCTCTCAGTCCCTGAAACAACAACAACCTTGTGTGTGTGTATGTGTGTGTGTGTGTGTGTGTATGTTCATGTGCAGCAAGAACTTGGAGGGATGAAGGGATTGCAGGGCAGTGCTAGGGATAAGTGTAACCTCTCACAGTAGGTGGTATAGTAGAAAGCCAAAAAAAAAAAAAATGGATGAGAAAGCAGGAGTTACTTAGTGTTTCTTTGGAGGGAGAGGGCTTGCCTCTATACCTGTCCTACATAAAGTCAGTAGACAGCTTAGATTCTCATTAAATTTCTAACGATTCCAAAATGCCAACTTGATAGAGACATTCCACTTTGGCACCATCTAGGGTACATTTAAAACTAGTGTTGCGGGTCTCTGTGTACCTAAATTCAGAGGACACTGTGAAAATACTCCAGGAGAACTCTGCTTGGCTTTGGTCCTTACCTGCCTATCCACCTGTGGAAGAGTGTAGCCCATGAACTTGCTGGTCAGAGGACAAGGCAAATAAAAGACTAGAAGCTGGCTTGGTATTGCCTAGAAACAAATCCAAGCTGAAGACATCCAGCGGTTGGATTAGCCAGAGAATTTAGCTGAGCCTGTGCTGCATTGAAATGCAAAATTGGCAAAGCTGATGTCTCCAGTGTTTCTATAATCAGTTATGACGTTGGTGTGATGATTTGAATGTGGATTTGGGGTTAAAAGATCTGGAGGCAAGTCAGTATGATAGCTCACATTGTAATCCTACTTACTCAGGAGGCAAAGATCATGAGGATTGTGGTTTGAGGCAGGCTGCAGCAAATAGTTCACACAATCCCATCTCAACCAGTGGCTGGGTGTGGTGGTCCTGGCTATGCAGGAAAACGCAAATAGGAGCATTGCAGTCCAGGCCAGCCCAGGCATAAAGTGAGCCCCTATCTCAAAAGTAACCAAAGAAAAAAAGGACTGGCAGAGTGGCTCAAATGGTAGCAGTATGCCTACCTACCAAGAACAAGGCCCTGAGTAACTGCAAATAAGGAAAAAAAAAAAAAAATCTGATCTGATCTGGGTTCTAAGGCCAGCTTTTCCATTTCCATGATGTGTAACCTGGGATAAGCTGCTTTGTCTTCCTGGATTAGTTTCATCATAGGAAAATCAAGAGTAAATAATTCAGTATACTGCCTGATGACAGATAGTAGGCACCTGCAAAAAGCCAGTTCACTAGGAGAATGGTGAAGGACTCCATTTGCTCCAATCTTGTTACCACCAAAACAGACTGAAGTGGGGTCATGGCAAGAAATTTACTACCATAATGTGAAAAAAATCCAGCTAAAGATTCTTGATTATTTCCCATATCATAAGGTACCTTTTTAACCCACAGTATAAGGCTATAAATAAACAGGTAGCTAGAACTTCGCCCACTGCTCTGCATCTCTCTCTCCACCAGCATCCATTCTCCTCCCTCACCTCACCCCCAGTGTGCTGTTTTGTGTTCCTGCCAGAGGCTCCACTGTTTCCCTAACCAATTGTGGAGAACACTTCTTATCTGTTAATGCAAAAATGACATTTAATTGTGACTATTAGCATCAATTCTTCTAAAGGACTATTTTAAGTTTAACAAACTAGAGAGGTATAAAATTTTTCTTAGAGTGAAAAGGCTATTCCTTCCTAAAAGAAGAACTTTACTTGGTAGGTGACAAAGAATAGCTTCAGTTTTTATCCTGGTAGAGCTTGTAATTCCCATAAGAAAAACTCCCAAGAGAAGGCACAGACTTACTGTTTCAGAGCATCTATGGAGATTATTTTGCAAATGCAGTTTAACTTCAAATCATATGAAATAATTAAGCGTGGTTATTAGTGTGTAACCATAAAAAATGAAAATTATGAAGCTATCAGCAGATGTACAATAAATACACAAAGGATCTCTCTCACTAGTGATCAGGAAAATGAGACTAAAACAGCAACTTAACAATATGGATGACACCAACGGAATCAATGATGACAAGAGTGTCCTTAAGGAGACAGGGAAATTTTATTATTTTTAATAAATATTAAAAGTCTAAGACTCAGAACCAGGAAGTAAACTGAAAAAAGCAGCAAGCTCCCTCCCTATCATCTTTTAGATGTTAAGTTACAAGAATAAGGGGACATCAGGGGCTCTCTGCATCTGCCCTCTACTTGAAGATGTGAAGATGCAAGACTCTTTAAATAAGTAGAGAGGCAGAAAAATAGAAGGTATGTCTGCCGAAAGGAAGTCCTAAGAAGTTACTTGTTGTTCCTAGGTTTTGGGTAGGCCTATGTCATATCTCCATGTTTTAAATTAATAGACAGTACCTATTTTTGCCACCCAGGACCACTGTCCAATGATTAGGGGCTGCAAGACCACATGAACATGGGTGTTCTCCCATCTCAGAAAGTAGAAAGGCCACAGATAAGAACCACCAATTTGAGTCTTTACACCCATTTCCTGCATGGGGGAACAGGAAGTTTCTCTTTTTTTGGTCTACTTCTCCCTACTTTATCATGTTATGCAAAAAAAAAAAAAAATTCTTGCTAAAACTTCCATCTTGTGAGACCCTTTGTTGTGAGACACCTTGAAATGCTTTACACATGTGGATCTCAAGTACCTGTGATTTTGTGTGGAAACTGGAAAGCCAGGAGAACCCTTCATCCCTCACCCAGTGACACTTACCCTTTGTTGATGACTATATAATTGAGGAAATGTCTTTTTTTCTTTTATTATTCATATGTGCATACAAGGCTTGGTTCATTTCTCCCCCCTGCCCCCACCCCCTCCCTTACCACCCACCCCGCCCCAATACCCAGCAGAAACTATTTTGCCCTTATTTCTAATTTTGTTGTAGAGATAGTATAAGCAATAATAGGAAGGAACAAGGGTTTTTGCTGGTTGACATAAGGATAGCTATACAGGGAGTTGACTTGCATTGATTTCCTGTGCGTGGGTGTTACCTTCTAGATTAATTCTTTTTGATCTCACCTTTTCTCTAGTACCTGGTCCCCTTTTCCTATTGGCCTCAGTTGCTTTTAAGGTATCTGCTTTAGTTTTTCTGTGTTAAGTGCAACAAATGCTAGCTAATTTTTTAGGTGTCTTACCTATCCTCACCCCTCCCTTGTGTGCTCTCGCTTTTATCATGTGCTCAAAGTCCAATCCCCTTGTTGTGTTTGCCCTTGATCTAATGTCCACATATGAGGGAGAACATATGATATTTGGTCTTTTGGGCCAGGCTAACCTCACTCAGAATGATGTTCTCCAATTCCATCCATTTACCAGCGAATGATAACATTTTGTTCTTCTTCATGGCTACATAAAATTCCATTGTGTATAGATACCACATTTTCTTAATCCATTCATCAGTGGTGGGGCATCTTGGCTGTTTCCATCACTTGGCTATTGTGAATAGTGCCGCAATAAACATGGGTGTACAGGTGCCTCTGGAATAACCTGTGTCACAGTCTTTTGGGTATATCCCCAAGAGTGGTATTGCTGAATCAAATGGTGAGGAAATGTCTTTTAGAAGAAATCTTTGGCAGAGCCTACCAAAAGGATGAATGTGCATATCCTTTAGCTCAGCAGTTCTTCTAGGAATCTACACTGTAAGATACTCAAGAAATAAGTGCAGGAGTATACAAAGAAGCACATCCATTATGGCATTATTTATTTGTTGTTTTTAAAAGAGAGAGCTGCAGGCAGTGGTGTAAGCCTGTAATCTCAGCTATTCAGGAGACTGAGGCCGGAAGATCACGTTTGAGGCCAGCCTGTGCAATTTAATGAGAACTTGTCTCAAAAATAAAAAGGGGAGGAGATGTAGCTCAGTGTAGAGTGCTTGCCTGACTGCAAAAGAGGCCCTGGGTTTGATACCCAGCACTGGAGGGAGGGAGGTAGAGGGAAAGAGAGAAAAATGAGAGAATGAGAACCCTAAGATTTATCAGCAAGAGAGTAGTTCAAACAATTTCATGCCATTCAAGCTATGAAAAACCTATGTAACTGTCAAACACAGTGAAATCTATAGAGTTGGATAGGAAAGGATATTATGTGAAAGAAGCTAGTTTTGCCACAGAGTCTGAATAGAAGGATCCCATTTTTAAATGCATTTGTTTACTTTTTCCCAGTTCTGGGATGGAAATCCAGGGACATGTACATGCTAAGCACACTTTCTATCACTGAGCCAGTATTCCCAGTCCTAATGTGGCTATATGTAAGCATGTTCTTCCAGTGTGTAAAAAAGAAGCCTTGGAAACTATTAAACAACTGAGTATAGTTAACTCTGGAAAGCAGAAGGGGGAAGGGTATTCATGTTTTACTTTCTAAAGTTAAGAATTGTTGAGCTTTTTTTTTAATGAACATGGAACACAGTCTAACGTTTTTAAATCAAGCAATGCTATCTGTATGGGCATTCTTTTTTGGGTTTTTGTTTAGTCTGAGATAATTTTGAATCTGCGTGATTTTTTGATTATGGGATCATAGGTTATCAGCTCTTGGACTATAGATTCAGAATGACTGTGGCCAAAGCCAAAAGGATGTTTGTTTCTTGCTCACATGACAGCACAGAGGTAGTTTATTTGCCTGTCAGAGTCATCATGGGCCCAGTTTTCGATCTTATTTTTCAGTCATTCTCAGTGTAGAGTTTCCTAATGTGATAAACAAGGGGAGCTTCTCATATAGCCACCACCTCTATGCAGGACACACTCCTTCCCGTGAAGGCTGGGGCCTGGCAGGTGGGCATGTTATTTCCTCTCACACTGCAGTGGCCAGAAATTAAGTGGTATACACCTCACCTCAAGAGAACTGGGCAAAATGCCCAAGCAGAAATTTCTATTAAAAACTAACAAGATTTCTCAACCTTGGCACTGTTCACATTAGGAACTGGGCAATTCTTTGATGCAGGGGGTCATCCTGTGCATAGTAAGATATTTATCACATCCCTGGCCTCCATCCAATAGATGCCAGTAGCACTCACCAGTTGAGACATCCAAAATTGTCCCTAGATCCTGCTAGATGTCCCCCTAGGGACAAAGTCAACCTTCATTGAGAACAACTGCTAACTAAGGAAGAAGAGGTGTTGGGGACAGCTAGCAACATCTACTGTAAGCATTTCTGTTATTTCTCCCCAAACAGAGTATGGCAGTAACAAAAGTGATTTACCTCTAAAATTGACAACTCCTTTACCAGAAAATCTAACATTCTCAAATTGTGTGGAATTTGATTTTGGTTAATTCTAGCAGAGTGAAAACTCAATCCTTATTTTTTTCTATTGAATCTAAATTTGTGTTTGTATGAAATAAATAGTTTTTATTTGAATACACAAACAAATGAATTTTTCTTCCCTAGTGTGTAGGAGTGGCAATAAGGATATTGTAAGGTGCCACATGTTGATGAATGTCTTTAGTTTAAACCGTAGTGTTTCTAAAAGACTAACGTAGCAGCATTCATAATGGCGCTCTACCCTAAATCACGAGTTTCATTTGCACTTGACGGCACATCTCCTTTAAGGGCGATTAAGTGAGCATAATTTACTGCCGCTGTGCTATGAATACCTGAAGAGCACAGTATTTCTCCGTTAAGGAGAAGTGTTCACTTAATATATTTTTCCTTCTCAATGAAAGATGTACTTCCCTAACAATCACATAACTAAAGTGCAGATGACTTGAAAGACGCCATGAAACACCTTTTCTTTGTTCTGCCTTTTCTATCAAATTTCGAAAAGCTAATGTCAAACAAGTAGATGCACTGGAATCTTGCTAAAAGGCTGCTTAGTGGGAAAAAGGGAAAAATTAAATATAGAGTCGATTTGTCTTGGGCTTCCTCCAAAGTTGTTTCATGCCCACTGTGTCAGAATGACCTTATCACAAGACAATTTTACCACATGTAGTATCTGTGCCAGCACAGGGGAAGACATTATTATAATCGAGCTTCAATATTCTTATTTTGGAAAATGCAGATGGCTGCAAAAGTGTGTCAGAAAAGTAGCCATGAAGAAAAAAAGAAAAACCCATAAAATCATGTGTGGAACTAATCATACAGGGAGAAAAGATTAATCACTTTGTGCTGCCGTAATGAGCAGAGACTATATGGAAGAACTAAGGTAGCAGTATATCTAGTGTAGCAGGTAGGATGACAAAAAGAAAATGGGGAAGTACATTAAAAACCAGAGTTGAGGTCAGGTGCAGTAGCTTATGCCTAGAATCCCAGCCATTCAGAAAGTGGAGATTGGGAGGGTTGTGGTTCAAGACCAACCCAGTCAAAAAGTTAGCAAGACCCCATCTCAATAAACTAGATGTAGTAGTGTACATCTGTCATCCCAGCTACACAAGAGGCATAAGTAGGAGGGTCATGCATGATCCTACCTGAAAAAAATGACTAGAAGCAAAACAGGCTTAGTTCAAATGGTAGAATGCCTGCAAGTGTGAGGCCTGAGTTCAAACCCCATTGCAGAGATCAGGAATGACAAGGCAAGTTTAATTGGGATATTTGGGCCTGAATTGTAGATTTGTATGAAAGCAAAAGGATTTCTGACTTATGACCAGCACTGCAAACTGTACACTAAAATTTGTGCTCCCAAAGCACAAATGGAGCTGGAAAGCAGCAGCAAAGCCAGCCATCCCTACATCTGTGGCCTGGGAGTCAGTCGTTACCTAGGGCTAGATGGTAAATGCATGGCATACTTGAATTATGTAACTTCATTTTATTTTATTTTTTTTCCTTTTTCTTTTATTATTCATATGTGCATACAAGGCTTGGTTCATTTCTCCCCCCTGCCCCCACCCCCTCCCTTACCACCCACTCCGCCCCCTCCCTCTCCCCACCCCGCTCAATACCCAGCAGAAACTATTTTGCCCTTATTTCTAATTTTGTTGTAGAGAGAGTATAAGCAATAATAGGAAGGAACAAGGGGTTTTGCTGGTTGAGATAAGGATAGCTATACAGGGCATTGACTCACATTGATTTCCTGTGCGTGGGTGTTACCTTCTAGGTTAATTCTTTTTAATCTCACCTTTTCTCTAGTACCTGTTCCCCTTTTCCTATTGGCCTCAGTTGCTTTTAAGGTATCTGCTTTAGTTTCTCTGCTGTAACTTCATTTTAAAAGAGACACTGTTCACAAAGACGTGCAGTAGCACAGGGAAACACAAGGCTAGAGTGGACCTCATTACCTCCCACAAGCCCGACAAGAATGGTGTGGTAACCCGGCACTGCTGGCTCATGCCAGTAATCCTAGCTACACCAGAGGCAGAGATCGGGAGGGTCACAATTTAGAGCCAGCCTGGGCAAATAGTTTGCAAACCCTATCTCAAAAAAAAAAACAAAACAAAGCTTCACGACAAAGGGCTGGCGGAGTGACTCAAGGTGTTGGCCCTGAATTCAAGCCACAGTACCACACACAAAAAAGAATGTTGTGGTTTCTAGAACCAACATAGCAGTCATGGGGAATGTAGCTTTCCGGAAGGCACAACCAGCCTGAGTCACCATGCAGGGAGAGAAGGATGGAAGGAGGAATACTCTGACCTTACTCCTGAACCTCCAGTCTTCTGCCAGGGTGGCTCACTGACCAAACCCAACAAGAAACCAGAAGGTGAGGGAACCCTTGGGTGTGGCCACACATGTGAGTGTCCTGAGACTCAGAGCCACATGGAGAAGGCTGAGGAACAGACCAGTATACTCACTTCTGCGCAAGTGGGCACTCTGTTCCCCTTCCCCTGTCTGCCAATTGAATTCGGAGGACTTTGAGACCCTGGGGAAGCCAGAGCCACAAGGACTCTCTGCAGGACTGCCTTTCAGGGACACCCACTGTGGACAATGCCTGATTAAGAAATAAACTCTTGGATGAAGACATTAAATGCCAAGTGTTTTGTAGCGCATAGAATCTGAGGATTTTATTTATTACAGCAGATAGCATTAGTAGGAATTAAGTTACAGAAAGTTCTGAAGGCCAAGCAATTTGGATTCATTGCTACAGATGGTCAAAACCCAGAGAATATTTTATTCTGGGAACCAGTATAAAAAACAACAATAAAAAATCCTCGGAATGATGAGTGTGGCAATTCATGCAGCAGGTGGCAGGGGACACAGTGAGCAATCAGTGATGCAACTGGTGAGAGCCAATGTTATCAGAGGACCTGTTAAGCAGACTAAGACAGAACAAGCTGGAAGGATAGAAGCATGTTGCTTACATGGCAAGGTCAGGTGCCAGCCCGCCCCCATGTAGAACTTGGGGAAAGTGGTAGTATGTGACAGGGCTTGCTGGCCCACTGTTGAGACGTGGGAGAGGAGCTTTAGGGAGAGCTATATGTCATGAGTAACCCCCACAGCAGAGAGGGTTGTGAGAGGGCCTGCCCCATGTCTTATACTAGGCAAGGGACGTCAGGGAGCTGCTGAAGAGTATGATATGTGTTTCCCACAGCCTGAGGGATGCATCAGACTATGGTATTTTCCTGGAAAATTGAATAAGCCAAAGAATTGTGAGTCACCTGCTTGCTGATGGCAAAGCTGGAGAAGGCTTGGGGGTGGGGGCTGCTTATCAACTGTCTCTGGGTTTCTGATGAGTATGTGACCAGTTGAAGGCACTGAGCTCCAGGAGAGTATGTAGCATCATATCATCCCTGATCCTGTCCAAGTGAGGACCTGGAGTAACAACAGGAGGCTACCAGTCAGAGGAGATGTGCTCTTCCCCTAAATAGGAGGACCCAACAGCCACTAGGAGGGGATACCTGCAGATCCTATCAAAGAACTCAACCAGAAACAGAGATGTGTACACCTGGCAAGCCTTTGGGGTGGCTGGATATGTTACAACTGTGCTTCTCAAGTCAGACATTCCTGTGCCTCTTCTCCTTCCAGCACCCATCAGAAAAGAGAAGAGAGCCCTCCTTCTCACCCTGCTGCTGGGGGCCCGCTTGTGCCCAGTAGGCAGGGGGAAAGTAGGTGGCTACTGAAAGTACATTTGAGCTTTTGTATCACTAAGATGGAATAGCCATACACAGTGTCTATGTGAGGCCATTTTTATGGATCTGTGACTGGACATGAACAGGGGAAATTTAATTTTGGAAGTCACTAGATAGATGGGTCAGAGACCTGCCATAAATTTCATCCTGGCACAGGGGAAGATCTAACCCCAGAAGGCAATAAGAGGAACAGTGGGAGACAAAAATAAAATTGTTTGTGATGATGTCTCATAAGAATCTAATAGTTATGTGGCTTTATAGCCCTGACATAAAAATGATTAAAAGATGAGCAAATCCCAAACATGCCTTTTCATTCCTCCTAATATTTTTATAAACATAGTAGCAGTACCGTCATGGAGGTTATTTCCCTTTATACATGTGACAAAAAAAATTAGAAAACTCATAAGTACAAAATTTGAAAGTTCAAATCATCTAATACCCCACAACCCAGAGATAAAAGTATAGATTGGGTGTATTTTCTTCCTCTCTTGTTTTCCTCTGTGGATGTATACACATATACTTGTAGGTGCTTTGTTTTTCAAATTTATGTGTTTTGCATTCTATTTTTTAAACATAAGGTTTTATTTCTCCAAGTTGTAGAGCATTTTAAAACACAGTTTAAACTATAGCATAATTTGACTGGAGTTTATCAAATAATTTGGTCAACTATTCTAAATCCAGATTTAGGCGTACATCTGAATCAATGACCAGATTGAGAAAAGAATAGAGAAGTTAACCCATAGTGTTTGATATGCCTTTGAGTTGTAACGTTCATATTATCAAATAAAAGAGCTACTTGTTGACACTGTAGCCACTTCTACCTTCAAATTCTCTTTTCTTGGTCCCACCACAGCCATGTTTTCCTGCGTTTTGCTGTTAAGTGTTGACATTGCTGGAGGCTCGTCTGTCATGCTCCCTCTCTGACTTCCTTCCCCCTCCCACTTGGTTTTCAGTACCATCCAATCTACTAACAACTCTCCAATTCAATACCAGATGTTTATCTGTTCTAAGATCCAGATGTTCATGTCAACATCTCCATTGGATGTCTCATGGTCATCTCAAAGGGAACTCTTAATCTTGCCCCCAAAATATGTTCTTTCTTCTTTCAATCTTCCCAACTCAGCAAAGCAACATCAGTTCTTTGACTTGCTCAAGAGTAAGTCCTTGATGGTACTTTTCTCTCCCTCATTTCTAGCTCATAGCAATTCCTTCCTATTTCCCTACAAAATGCATCTCAAACTCAACTCTTCTGTCTGTCATCTCATCCATCACCCTTCTCTAGGTCATCAGCACCTCCATATGAACCTCTCAACCAATTCCTGCTCACTTTCCCTCCTGTAGTCCCTCCCAGCTGTTCTCCACACAGCAACCCTCTTCATATTAGAATGCCACCTCCCAGGATAAAAGCTTTCACTGGTTTTTACCATCTGCTGATCAACATGACTGAAGCACACCAAATCCTTAGGATGCCTCATAAAGCCCAGATCTTGATCCACTCAGTCTTTCCAGCCTGCGATTCCAGCTCTTTCCCTGTGGCCCACCTAGTTTCCCATGATGGTTGATTTTCAGGTCCCTAAACCTTGTTGCATCTCTATCCCTGAAAATTAGCTTCTCTGACCTCCCAATGTAACCTTCTGTTTCCTCACGCCATAAACAAGCCCACAGTGTCAATTCCCTGAAGTCACTTCTGTGTCCCCAATTTGTAGAAGATTACCTGACACATGGTGGGCACACAACCAAACTTTGGTGGCATGACCTGCTGACTGACCCCTTCCCATCATTCAAGCCTCAGCTTCAAACACTGCTTGGGTTGGCTTTTGCAGACTCCCACCATTCATAAGGGAGTCTCCGCCCTCCTGGTCTCAGTCATGTTACCCTGTTCTTTGTGTTACTGACTGTAGTTTGTCACTATGTATGTGTATATTTGTTTGTTTAATATCTCTTTCCCCACCAGACTGAAAACTCTTATGAGAGCAAGAACCAAGTCCTGTTTCTCATTCATGCATTCCCCAATGCCTGGCACAACACCTGGCTCATGGAAAGTTCTCAGATCTTGATTAAATGAATAAACAGCATCTGACCTCATGTTCAGAAGAGAACTCTCTTCCTGGGGCAATACTGGGGAAAATGCCAGGGCCAGTCCTAAAATAGAGGAGTATAGTCCACAGAGTAATAGGGCCCTAAAGATGTCCACATCCTAATTCCTGGAGCCTGTCAATGTTTTCTTACAGGGCAAAAGGGATAGTACAGATGTGATTTAAAGACTTTTTTGATGGGAAAATGATCTTGGGTTATCCAGGTGGGTCCTTATAAAAAGAAGGTAGGAGGAGCAGTCAGAAAAGAAGGTGAGAGACAGAGAGACAATTTGAAAACTCTACTGCTTTGAAGATGGAGGAAGGGGCCATAAGTCAAGGAATATGTGTACATTCTAGAAGCTTGAAAATGCAAAGAAACAAACTCTCCCTTCAAGTCTCCAAAGGAGATGCAGCCTTTCAAATACCTTGTTTAGGACTTCTGACTTCCAGACCTGTAAGGTAATAAATTTGTGTTGTTTTAAGTAACTAGGTTTGTAATAATTTATTACAACAGCAATAGAAAGCTAGTATTAGAAGTAACTGGAGAAATGGTTTGCAGAACCCAAAGGCAAGAAGACAGTAGGCTTGCCTACCGATATACCATCTCGATTCCATTGTCCCACAACCAGTTTTGTGATTCTTTCATTGGGGCAAATAAGAAGTTTGTGCTTTGCTCCTTGTGTATAGCTCAGGGACAGAAGAGAGAACCTGGAGTTGGACTTGAACTGTGGAGACGAGGAGGATGATAGGCATCTCTTTGCCCACATATGGATTGCCCTCTTGCTGCCAGTAGTGTTACTGAAACATTTTTAATAGCCTGACATAGGGTCCTTATCAATGAACATCTCTAATTTAAAATTAGATTTATACCTGTAGTTTAGGGAAAATGGGCCTTCTGAGAAAACAAGAAAGCACGGGAACCCATCCCTGGGGGAAAAAAATACACAAGCAGAACCTCTCCCATGCAGACATTAAGGGGTCATGGACTTGCAGATCATCTTGCTCAAGAACAGAGTATGTGCTGGTGTGGTATCTGATTTCCTATTGTGTGTAGGCGTACAGAGGAAGAAGTGGGGGGGGTCATATTAAATGATGGGCTTCCAGGGTCAAGTTCTGCAGGGTTTAGACCAAATCCTGTAGCGAGGCTGCTGAGGACTCATTAAAAACTTTCAAGTAATGTAGTGACATGATCAGATTTGTACTTTTGAAACAAATCACTCTGGCAACATATATATTGGCTATAATCCCATAATTAGTTTGTATAACCTTAGGGGAAAACTGCTGTTGACATGAAATGCTTTAATACTTCCTTTAAAAGCCAGTGATATCAGATGGCGTATTAAGTGATTAAATTTCATAGACAATGTGCTGTAGGAAACAGTTTCCTGTAACCTCGCTGTGGTCAGGATCATTGCTTCCCTAATAGTGGGTTTCTGGAGGCTTTAGTCTTATTCTTACCATCATCATTATTATCTGGTTCAAGTGCTTCCCAGCTTCTATCAGATCCATTGCCAGCTGAGCAAACTCAGGTAAGTCAAACAAATGGATAGAACACTGTACTGGGAGTCTTCTAGAAGACCAGAGCACCATTCCCAGCTCCAGCATACGCTAGCCAATGGATTTAGATCAGGTTAATCACCCAGAGCCAATTTGTTGATCTATACAATGTACAGATTAACATCTACCTAGCTGTGATGATCAAATACAGTCACTAAACAATAGTGCTGTGAGAGCTGAGAGTATAGCTTAGTGGTAGAACATGCATGAGGCCCTGAGTTTGATCCCCAGCACTGCAAAAAAAAGAAAAAAGTACTGCTTTGAAAACTATAACTTATTACACAAATGAAAGCTAACATTCATGCCTGAACCAGTTTGGATTTGTCCAGAGGAGCTATGAAAGTGAGTCTCTTTGGTTTGCCTTTGTGATGTTGCATGGGTCTATCTTTCACCAAGTATCACATGCTTGAGGGGTGTTTGTAGTATCCAGGCAACATACTGCCTTCACTTAGCCCTTCGTAAGGTCCTGAATTAAAAATCGATTGTTTTGCTGTGTTCTGAAATCTTAGCCCATGTTGAACTCCTATTGAAGGAGTCAAAGGGCCCACTTGGAGTTAGAAGGGGGAATGGTTGTGTTCCAGCTCTTTTAGGGCACATGCAAAGCCATGCAGAGAAAACTGGAGGGACTCAGAGTGCATGCAAAGCCACGCTGGTCTGTGAGTGATTCCCCAGAGTAAAGAAGGGGACCCTGGTGGCTCCAACTTTACAGGAACAGAACAGCTGGTTCTAGAAAGAACAGCCAGCAGCACTTTGCACAGAATGTTCTTTGTCATCACTATGACTTAGTGATCTGCTAATCACACACACTGCAGGTAGCATCTCAAAGTGTTTTTCCAGTTTTACGGCACAGCTTGCTCAACATGAAGCGGGACTTAACGTTCAGTGGGAAAATGCCAGGTGATGAGGTCTTTTCTGCTGGTGACTTAAAAAGCCACAGTGAATACAAATTGGCATTTCCTTGAAGCAGAAAGGATCTTTGTAATTATACCCACAATGCACCAGTGTTAAAGCATTTAATTGTTACACAGAGATGAGGAAGAGGAAGTTTTGAGGAGTCATCCCTACTGAACCAGCTAAATACTGCCTCTGTCAGTAACTCCCCACATTACCAGTATTGACATTAACACAGGTGTTTGTTCTGGTTTACCAAGAGTTTATGAGTTTTCCTTTGGCTTACCCATGCTTGGGTATGATTAAAAGCAAATAAAGTGTTTTATCTCATTTCATCAAAAGGAATGGCTCTCTCACGGCTTCTCCCTATGACGAGGGCAAACATCAGACATAAAAGAGAACTTCCAACTCTGCTTCTTGACTTGTTTTGAAAAAATAGATGTGAAAGCTGCCTGGGCCTGGAAATCAGACTCTGCCATACACTAGCAAAGAGACTTGGCAAAGTCACCTCACCTGGCTGAGATGTAAGCTCCCACCTGTGAAATTGGAATAGTCATCACCATTCCTCAGGACCCTTGAAAGCATTAAGTTAAGAGACGGCAGAGTGCACTTGTTTACCAGCCCTCCCTAGGTATGAGTCCCTGCTCTGCCCCTTCACTAGCTTGTGACCTTGGAGAGAATAATGGAGAACGAGTGTCCCTTACCACAAATTCTTGGTGTTTGGGATTTCAGATTTCCTCAGATTTTGGAATGTTTGCATATACATAATGAGATTTGTTGAGCTCTGACCCAAGGCTAAGCATGAAATTCATGTTTTGTATATACCTTATCCTTATAGACTAAAGGTAATTTTACACAATATTACAATGATTTTACATGTGAAACAAAGTTTGTATATTGCAGCTCTCAGAGCTTTTTGCCTTGAGAATAAACTGTATTGCACACCTGTGTTTTGTGTCAGTCATGACCCATCACATGAGGTCAGGTGTCACATTTCCACTTGGGGCATCATGTCAGCACTCAAGTTTCAGTCTCTGCAGAATTTTGGATTTCAGTTTTCCAGATTAGAGATGCTCAGCCTGCAATGCCTGCCTCACAAGGTTGTTGTGAGTAAAGGAGTTACTATAACCAGAAAGCACTTTGAACAGTGCCTGCCAGCTAATGAGCACAGTAGAAGTGTATGCTATGGTTATTGCATGATGACTATAATTGTTGTTATCCATATATCAAGTGCCTAGCACAGATCTCAGTTCATCAAAAGTGATTAACTTTTATTACTACTTCTATTATTTTTCTCAGCCAAGCACTTGAATTTTAAGGAGCCTAAAAAAGAAAGTAATATGATAACAATTTTGGTTTTTGTTTAACTAAACAGATGTCAATGGGATCATTTCCAAAATATTTTTTTTCTGAATTCGCGATTAAACTCGGGGTCTCACACTTGCTAGGCAAGCTCTCTACCACTTGTTCCATACTCCCAATCCCATTTGCTTTTTGCTTATTTTTCAGATAGGGTCTTGTGCTAACTTTGCCCTCACTGGCCTCAAACCATGATCCACCTACCTCCAACTCCTGAGTAGCTGGTATTACAGGTGTGTACTATCACAACCCAGGCCCCTTTCCAAAATCTTATTCCTTTAAGGACTTAAAACTTAATCTCATACTATAGGTGAAAAAAATTTTTTTCCAGTGTTGCTTAGAGCAAGAACAAATTATTGGGCCTTGCTATAGACCCCTTGCATCAGACAGGTCCATCATCTGTGTTACTAACATCTCCAGTAATTCTCATGCTCCCTGAAGTCCCCTGCATCCAAGGTTGTGGGGACAAAAAATAAGTAGGTGCTCTATGTATTTGACAGGTTGTTCCAGCCCTAGAAACACTAAATGACTGTTATCGTTGTGATTCAATGAACTAAGCAGTTCATGAAGTTAGTTCTGGAAAGCAGAGTCAAGGATGGGGTGGGGGAAAGGCAGAACACTTTGAGAGCATGTGGTCTGTTGACAGGGCTGGCACAGAATGTTTTTGAGGTGCTGGCTCCTCTGAAAAGTGCTGATTTCACATCTTTTGCCATACCACCCTGAGTAATGGATGGGGAAAGAGATGCCTTTTGAATTTTTATGCAAAGCTAAAATAAGGAAAATCCATTTGAACGTTCAGAATTCAGAGCTACTGGTACAAAAGGTCACTGACTCCAATTGGTGGCACTGCAGAACTCAGAAAGGGATATTAAAATAGCGAACTTTTTTAAGCACTAGATGCACTATTGACTTAAGTCTCAATCTTCTGCATCTTGTTTTCCTGGGATTTTACGTCAAAGAGCATGCGAAAGAAGAAAAACACCAGGACTTTTTTCTACTTTCTGCATGGATAAGGATGTAGGTGACTGGCCTCACAATAAGAATGACACAATATTCTCAATGGAATAGTCACTGATTAAATGATGACTCTATGGGAAATTGTTGTTACTAGTTGTAAGTAGGCTTTCTTGATTGGTTTTTTGAGGGGGTGTTGGTGGTACTTGGATTTGAACTCAAGACCTTATGTTTGCTAGGCAGGCTGTCTACCACTTGAGTCACTCTGCCAGCCCAGTCCACTAGTTGTATGTGGAGGGGATCAATACTGATTAGCATGGCCATTTCAGGCAAAGTCAGAAAGTATTTACCAGGCCTTAATCCTAGCTAGATGCAGTCTGTTTGGGATTCAAAGTTGGGTGACTGGAGATGACAGTGTGAATCTTGGAAGTGGGATGGAGAGGTCCTAAGATATTAGTATGGTTCTGTATGTTCTATGTGTAGTGTCAGAACAGCATCTAAGTAGACTGAACAAATCTGAGTCATACACAGAGAGTCAGTACTGGAAGCCATTAACAAGGATTGATTACTCCAGCAGTTAAGGAGCCTGAGAATCAAGAATCCAGCCTTTTAGGGACTCTGCAATGACAGGAAATAAAATATGAAAAGTCAATGAAGAAATGACAGAAGAGACTTCAGAAAAGCTGGAAGTGGTCCCAAGATCATGTCCTAACATAGAAATCAAGAGAAATGAGAAATGTTTTTCAAGAAAAGAGTTGTATTATTTGATGCTAAAAGCACAAAGAAATAAAAAGGAATAAAGTATGGAGGGAGGTAAAAATGAGTCTTAGATTTGCAAAACAAAAATATTTACTCAAAAAGAAAGATTTTTTTTTTCAATAAAATGGATAGTCTTTATTAATTCACTTAAGTCAGGGTTTCTCACTCTTGGCACTGCTGACATTTTGAGCTGGACAATTATTTGTGATGGGGGCATCCCCGGCCTCTACTTACTGGATGCCAGTACCAACTTCACCACACCAGCACCACCACCATTTGTAGTGAAACCCAAAAAATGTCTGTAGATATCACCAGATGTCTCTGGTTAAGAACTACTGATTCAAAAGGTTGGGGGCTTGGCTCAAATGATGGAGCACCTGCCTAGCAAGCATGAGGCCCTGACTTCAAACCCCAGTATCAACAAAGAAAAGGAGCTAGTGATTTAAGTATGTGTTTGTTTCTACTGTATTTGTGATCCTGTCTTAGGATTCTATGACATAAAAAGTATGACATATTTTTCACTGTTAAGAATATATTCCAGTTTTCCTAAATTTAGTTATTCTGCTACTTACGCTATTATTTGGTTAACACTAGACATACTGTGCAAGATCTTGGGTTCAATCATCAGTACCACAAAAAAAAACTATATCCATGTATATACACACACCCACATATACTCAGGCATCCATACGTGCATGTGTATATGCACACATACACCTCAATTGAATTATAGAGGTATTAGAAAAGTAATAAATTAGAAATATTAGTGTCCTAGTGCCATATGTTTTTTACAGATCATTGAGAAAATATTGGTGATAGATCCTTGGCAGGATCAGTAAGCAATTTCCAAACTAAGTTTTTGGTGAACATCAAAGACTCTATTCTTTGTTCTCTGATGTCCTAGGGAGATGAAATAGTCTTGTTGCTCTATAGGTACATTATCTGATTTAAAAAAAAAAAAACTATACCAGAAATTAAAATGCTATATATTAGAAACGTTCTACCAAACTCCTGAGTTCTTAATAAAAGAAAGATGAATATTTTAAATTAGAATTTAATCTTAGAAATATTTTGTAAGAAAGATTATCACAAAAAATAATTTCATGAGAAGGCAGATCCTTAATATTCAGGATAGACTCTACATCAAAGGGAGCAGCCTATCATTTTCCAAGCCCCAACTTCCTTGCTGTGTAGGAAAAAGAAGAAAATTTTAACCTCGCCTTCCTGTCGTGCTTCTTGTGACGTTGTAGCCTGGAGGCTAACATGGAGACCCTTGTTTTCTTTGCAGACTGCATCATCTGCTATTAAAGGTGCTATTCAGCTGGGAATAGGATACACAGTGGGGAATCTCACTTCCAAGCCAGAGCGAGATGTCCTCATGCAAGATTTTTATGTGGTGGAAAGTGTGTTCCTACCCAGGTAAGAACATTTTTATTTGTGACAATTTCCGTGCTGAGGAATCTTCACTGTGACATCCTTGTGTTGAAGGACTTTTCTTCCATGTTTGCATGGACTGTGTATGTGTTGAACCTTTGGGTCTACCATATTGTTTCTTCCTGTTGTAGCAGAGTGCCTTGGACTTTTTATGTGGAGGTGGGAACTGGGCTTCCTGTGGGTCAGTCATAATTGTGATGACTGCCTGGAAGACCATATAGAGAAGGATTTTGAGATTCAGTGGGAAAGGAATCAGGGAGAAAAAAAAAAAAAAACCAGCTTCCATGAACCAGCACTGCTACTGGGTTTTTATTATTCCTAATTTAAAAGAATGGGCTGGCCCACAATTCAGCCTTGAATTCAGTCTTAGAAGTCATCTTTTGTGAAGACTTTAACTTAAATTGTCTACAGAAAAGCATTCCAGAAGCTTCTGTCTTGATACCGTGGTCTCTAAAACATCAGGTTATCTATATGTGCTATCAGTCTGGGGAGCAAAAACAATTGTTTAAAAGCAAATACTTGTAGAAATGGAGCATGGGAATGGTCACACAGCAGTGTGAATGTACTTAACACCACAAAACTATAAATTGAAAAGATTATCTGTTCTCTCTATATTTTACCACAATAAAATAAACACAAAAATTATTAATTTGGAAATGTTACTATAACTGGCAGGATTTTTCTAAGAAAATATATTACAAAATTTAAAAATGAAAATAGTCAACTTGGGGACTTAAAGTAAATTACTTTGTCTTTGTGGCTGAGAGTATTGACTTTTCAATATTTCTCTTCAAAATAGACCATTTTTATTATTTATTACTGGAGTCGAGTAAGTGACTGGGTGACACTTTAGATGAGCATGCAGTAACTCCCCTCACAGTCACAAAAGGAACCCAGAAAAATTTAAAAGCCAGCTATGAACCCAGCCAACCTAGTGTTGCTTTAAAGGGTCTTAGCTGAAGAATTTTGGTCTAATGAAGTTTTGAAATTTGCTTCTCTGGGGTCCTCTACAAATGAGATTCCAGACAAAATGGACAACCCCAAGGGGCTAAGAGATAATCCTTGCTTGTGACATTTTTCTTCTTTCTGAAGTTGGAAATTGTCTCTTTGTTTCAAATCAGCCTATCATTCCAAAGCAGTATGCATTAATGACATTTGTTTCTCTTGAAAGCCAGGAAGTCATTAGCTTATCTTCATCTTTGGTATTTTTTTAGGGTCATCATTTCCATAAATGTGTTTGTGAGATGTTCTAAGTGTCATGGTTTTCTAGAGCCTCTCCAGACATTTCAACCTTATTTTTCCCTTTGGCTATAACAAACCAGGAGGGTTGGAGGCTCCAGTGGGAGGGTGGCTGACAGTGAATTCAGGGACTGAGCACAGACACTGCTGAAGATGAAGATGCTCCTTCTTTACACCCAGATGCCCACAGAAGGACCAGGCTGCTTGCTCATAGCCTATTTACAGTGCCCAATCAACAGAACAACCATTGATGGGCACTTGGGGAAAGTATAGAGCATAGGGTCCTCAGACCCAAAACTCTAGTATCACTTGGAACTTAAAAGACAGGCAGATTCTTGGGCTTTGCCCCAGACCAACTGATTCAGCAACTCTGTGAGTGGGACCCAGCAATCTGCTTTAAACCAGCCCTCCAGGGGATTCTGTGCACACAAGAGTTAGAGTACATAACTTCCCATTTTAGAGTGATAATCTTTCTAGTACATACCAAATTTTGTTCTTAGAGTAAGTACATGACTCTTACAATCAATGAAATCCCAAATGTTTTAAATTAGTCTATTAATGACTAAACTGTACATGATACTGTCTCAGATGCTTTACAGCAAGAAGCACATAAGCCAGGTCCCTATCAGTGAGGTGCTTAAAGGCAGCTCCTGAGTACAGTGGTTCCTCCGCATCCATGGAAGATGGTCCCAGAACCCCCATGGATACCAAAAGTCACTGGTGCAGAAGCATTCCCTTAGGTAAAATGGCATAATATTTGCATATAACTACACACTTCCTCATGTATACCTTGAATCATCTCTAGATTATTCATGATACCACTACAATGGAAATTCCATGTAAGTAGTTGTTTACTGTGTTGTTTAGGGAATAATGACAAATAAAGTCTGGGTATGTTCAATATAGGTGCAATTTTTTTCTTAATAGTTTCAGTCTATGTTTGGTTGACTCCATGAATGTGGAACCCAGGGATGTGGAGGACTAACTATACATACCTTTTGTTCATGGATAACTTGTTATAAGCCTATTGTATAGTTATGATTAAGAGAAAATGATGTCATTTTTTACGTTTCTCTTTAGGAATAGGAAGTCAAAGTTGTAACTACTTAGACTTGTATCTTTTTTCTTCACTCTGTCATCCAAACACTGTCATCCATGGTAGCAGAAGCAGACACTCTATGGGGGGAGGAGGAACTAGCTGACTTTTCCTCACTCAGAGGTATCCACCATTATATTTGAGATGCATCATTTAGAATACCTAAAGCTTTCAAGTGTCAGTAGTTCATTTAAACCAAGAATTTCTTTCAGCAAACACTATATTGATTGTTTAAATAACCTGTGCAAACTAGGTATATTTATATGAAGACAGAAGAAACATGTTGGTCATGCCTGAGTTTCCTCACTGAACTCAGTTTCTTCATGGGTTTAGTAAAGGGATGGGCCCCAGTGTTTCACAATGGAGGTGCTAGTTTGTATGAGATTACTCTTTGTGCAAGACTGTACATTTCAAATGTCATTCCAGGGCATACCAGTAATATCTCCTGGTTACTAGAGCAACTGAAAGACCTCCACAAAGTTATGGATAAATTGAGTATCTTGATTGTGGGCATAGTTTCATAGCTGTATACACATGTGAAAATGAACAGATTATACACTTTATTGTATTCCCATTATACCTCCATCAATCTGTCAAGTAATATTGCCCCCAGCCCCATATTTCTAAGCACATCTGAGAATGTGGGCAGAAGTAGGTGGCAGAACAGACTCTGGTTGTAAGCATCTGAAGCATTCTGAGGTCTCTGGTGTCTCTAAAAATCAGTGTCTGTCTCAGTCATAGAGAACTCTAAGTACTTAGAAATTTTTAATTTGCTTCTGCTCCAAAACTACAGAGCCTGTTTCCCTTAGCAACCAAATATTATTTTTTTATTTTGAAATTGCCCAAAGTTATGTTTAAATATTATGCATTTGTTCTATAGATTATTAATTTTGTAGATGGAAAAATCCCTGGATGTGTTTAAGAGTTGAAAGAGGACTAAAAATCCACTCTACCTGATTCTATGATCTTCCAAAATCACAAAGTAGATGAGAAAGAGAACTATGACCATATCTTAATCTTTTGACCCCAAATTCTGTGCTGGTGATTGGAAGCTCAAGGTTGTGGATAAATTTTCATGTATCAATGGTACAAATAAGAAAAAGGATGATTTATAATATTTGTACTATGTGAATGTGAACCTCAGGTGGCAAAGGGGAGCAAAGCTTTTAAGAACCAACCATGAGCCAAGTATAGTTTTATTTATATAGTATATTATTTGTATAACCTACTCTTACTAGCTTTCATCTATATAATAAATCCATTTGCAAATGAAGAAATTAAGGACCTAAAACATTTAGTCATTTAACCCAACTGTATACACCCGGTAAATGGAAAAGCCAAGATTTAAACTCAGGGTGGCTGGCTCCAAAGTTTTGTTTTTCTCTCTATTGTGCTAGTAAAGCACAGGAATGGTATTTCTTCTTTATTGAATCAGGAAAAGTGTCTGGCTTTTGTCCTAGAATTATGGACCAAGGAATTCCCTCACTGTGACAATTCCATAGACCTACTGCAAAGGTAAAACATTATCCTACATGACCAGTAAGCCTGTATGTCAAAGGTTCATAGATATGTTACCAAATCTCATTGCCCCATGTTGTAGTCTTGATAAAGTAGCCAAGCACCTGCAACTCAAGGCATGCTGACATAAACTCATCCGAGAATTAATCTGGATCCTAGGCCAGCATACTACAGCCCAAGGGACAAATCCACCTCACTGCCTGTTTTTTGTAAAGTCTCATTGAAACATAGCCACGTCTGTTTATTTGTGAATTGTGGCACCTTTCCGTAATTACAGCACAGCTGAGTAATCACCACAAAGACTATAGGGCCTACAAAGCTTAAAATATTTACCACTTGGCCCTTAACAGAAAAGATTGCCACACCTGGGTCTACACAGACATTGTGCACCTGATTTTATGTATACGTGGATAGAACATGAAGCTGGCAGAATGGTCTTCCAGGATTCAGTAAGGTGTGGCTGATTCTGGGCAAACAAATAATATATGATGTCCCTTCAAGTCAAAACTCTTCAAATATTTCATGTTTATTTGGTGAAGGTGGAGAAAAAGAGATTTCCTATTAATAGAAATTGTCTGCCTCTTCCTTTAGCCCAAAATAAAAGATTTACTGCATACACTGGATGTCGTAGAACATTTTGCCTTAATTGAAGTTGCCTTCAAAATGTATTTTCCCAGCATGACAGTAACTTCTTGACATGGTTAACATTTAGGTAATCAGTTATATCACCCCAGAGTGCATTGTTTGTTTTTGGAATATCAGCTGTCTTTGAATACTGAGTTTTAAAGATTAACAGCCTGTTAGCCCCAAAAGATGGCACAGCCTCCTGTTTGTACATAGTGTCGCTCACATGGCTATCACCGCAGCACTCAGCAGAGGGAGGTGGGTGCCAGCAAGGACAGTGTCTTTGGTCTTGCTTGTTTTATTTTTCCATTCAAGTGGACTACCTAGTTTGGCAAGAGAGAAGATCAACTTATATTTTACAAGTTAAAGAAAGGATTGTATATGGAACCCTAAGGGGTTCTAACATAGTTATTAACTGTCTGAATTGCAATGAATAAGGCCTCCATCTGCTTCTATGGACCCTGACTTACACAGGTCCAGTTTGAAATGGGGGTGCCTCCAAAGCTTTGTTACTAGACCAGTCTGGTAATTTGCCACTTAAAATTTTCAGTGTGATGTTTGGCCATTAGGACAAAGCATCCTTCACTTACCTTTCCTTGCAGTGGATGTGGTCATGTTTGCTGAGCAAAAGTAAGGTTTAGCATCCTTTAGTGAAACCTGTTGCTGTCACCTAGGAGTTGCTGATCTATTTGTTCTATAAAAGGCTCCAACCTGCACCTGATAGTTATAATTTTAAAGAAAGAAAACTCACCAAATCAAAAATGCCACCCCACAAGCAACAAAGTTGTGGTTCTCAGCTCTAGAACTATACTCCGTACATGTCTTTGAGTCTCTAAATTAGTTTTACTTCATTATTTAACACCAGTTCTCTCAGTCCAGTGCCACCAAAAAATAATAAAAGGTCACAGTCTATACAGATGAGAACACTGCCGTGTAGCTAATCCAATCTCCTGAAAGTGAGCCTGCAATGCAAGGACCTCATGCAGAAGGAATTTGGCCGTTTCGGCAGGAACTCTGCTGAACCAAGAAGACTAACAGAGATGGAGTAACTCTAAGTTTAGGTTCACCCATCACCTTGTGACTTTTCCACTGTCCTGATGGAACTAATTGTCAAAACTTGTGACATTTAACTCCTAACTTTTAAAAATTATAATTTGTACTAATGCATAGTAGAGTTTTTTCCTATTTCTAAAAATAAAACTGTGAGAGGTGCTTCTTTGTCCCTATGTCTTTATTGCCCAGTGTCTACTCCAGCGCTCACTGTTACTAATGGCTTGTTTTTCCTTCAAAGAAATTGCCAAAAGAATATTTTTTCCTAGGGTTGAGTCATGGCTCAAGTGGTAGAGCCCCCTAACTAGCAGGCTGGAGGCCATGAGTTTAAACCCTCCAAAATACACACTTTTTTCTCCTTTTTTATACAAATGGTAGCATGTCATACCATTCATAACAATGAAGCATGTATTCATTCACTTGACATTTATACTAGAGAACTCATATGTCAATACATATGAAGCATCCTCATTCTTTTTTCTACTGCATAATATTTGATTTTATCACAAAATTATCATTATTTTGACCATGGCTTATAGGTCACTTCTAATCCTTTGTTGTTATAAACAATGCTATTAAAGAATAACCATGTACACGTGGGTTGTTCTGTGCATATTCTAGTTGATCTGTAAGATAACTTTTAAGCACACATTTGCTGAATCAAAGAGTTACATACATTTGCAGTTTTGATACAAGTGGTGAAAGTGTTCTCCATGGTCTAAGTATTGACCTACTACGTTTCTACTGTATGACTTTTCAAAGTGTTAGTTTCCTTGGAGCTACATCAAAATTTTGTAGTTTTCACCATCTCATATGTAGAATGGTCTCTCAGTAACATTTGTTCTATTATGAACAGAGTTTATTCTATAATGAATGTGAATGTTGAGTTTCTTTTCATATATTTAAATCATGTGTAGTTACATTTCTATGAAATGTCTGATCATATTCTTGGCTATTCTTTTAAGTTAACTTTTTGGCTGTTTTCTTTGGAGTTTACTTAAACTTTTTATATTTAGAGATTAGCCCTTTGTTATATGACTTGCAAAATTTTTCCCATTTTGTCAGTTTATTTATTTATTTATTTTACTACATGATCAACTCATTCTTCACACGTAGATTTTACCTCTGGGCTGTTTCCTGTTGTGAGACCTCCTTAACCACCCAACTGTATGGAGGGCTCGCACACACCTTGCATACTGCACAAGTCTATTCACTTTGCCACTTCATTTGTTGAGGTTCAGAACTGGCCTCAAGAACATAGCTTCTAAGGTGGAATTTGAATTCAGATTTTCCTGAACTCTAAAATCCATGCTGTTAATTACCATGCAGGGTTTCCAGCATGACCCCAGAGAGTACAAACTACTCTAAACATTAGTCAAAGGAAGGAATAATTCATAAGGCAAAAATCCACTAGGAGAGAAAAAGTAAGCAAAAAGTGGTCATGTATTATGATCCTAATTTATAGGGCTGACCATTTGGGAATGTTTCTCTTCACTCATACAAAGAAAGGCATCTGAGATTGTGTAACCTTAGCAATTAATTATTAATTAATATATGTTAATTATCCACTCTTTATAATTTTCCAGTAAGTGTTATGTCCTTGCCCTTTGTATCTTCTCCATTTACACATACATAATCTATTGATTGTCCCACACAGGCAAGCCTACCCACAGAGGCTTAAATTGCCCCAAAGCTAGCTAGATTGAAATCTTCTTTTGTTCTCTGTGATTTGGTGGCTTTTTAAACTAGCTGTTCCCCTTTTGTACCTGGGGATGTTTTGCTGTGTGTACCTGTAAGCTTGCGGGTCTGTCTGTCTGTCTGTCTCATTTCCAAGGAAACCTAGTACTATCCTAACACCATGACTGACTTAAACACAGTAGTCAAAGAGTTGTGTATCCCAGGAAAATGATTATAACTAATGGAAGCCAAGGTGAGCAACCCAAGAAGCTCAGAATTAACCAAAACCAGAAGGAATAATAAATGCTCTACCTTCTCTGATAGAATCTTGGAATCCCAGCTGCCTAATAATGAGAAAATCTCCATGTGAGTGGACCCCTGGGTGTTTCATCTCACCTTTTTCAATGTTGAAGGAAATCCTCTAATAGCACGAATGTCTTTGATTGTATAAGACAGGAAGTAAAACAGAAAGCAGAAGAAATAAGACATTGGTGATACTCTTGGCCCACTGAAAGCAGCCTCCTTCTGAACCCGGCATTGGAAATGTTTTTGCCTCCTTGCAAAAGAGAAGGAGGTCAGAGGTCACTCTGAGCCTCTTAGCTTTTACCCCTTATTTCTACGCAGCCTACACTTACAAATTATTAGATGTTAGATGCATTCTGGGATCATCCCTTTGACAATCCTGGGAGACCTACAGCTGAGTGCATTTGTCATCATAAATTGAAAAATATAGAATGAGAAATAAAGAAATGTCCAGGTATATTACTACGACATTTCACCTACATTAGGAATATTCAGCTATACTTGCTTAGGAAAACAACAGCCCTTTAAAGGAGCAGGCAACACTGGGGCCGTTCCATGCTGAGATGGGGATGGTGGCTTCTCTTCTTTCAGTCAGCCTTAGTTCCTGTGTCACTTTCCCAATGCCCCTAAGGACATGGTCAGTAAAAGTAGAGAAGGGAACTCGCCTGTATGGATGGTGCTTTATCGCTTAGCATTTTGGGTTCATGGGCATTCATGGATTGTTTCTTTATATCACTTACATATCATAAATATTACTTAAAAGTTTTTCAAAATGAATCTTGAGAAAGAAAAAATAAAGATTATTTGGGAATCAAAATCAAGTTTTCAAATCTCCAAAATATTTAAGGTCACACATGGGTACTGGAGTTTGAACTTGGTCTCCATGCTTGGTGGATAGGCACACTGCTGCTTGAGCCATACTCCAGACTTTTTTACTTTGGTTATTTTAGGGGTAGGGTCTTGCTTTTTGCCCAGGCCAACTGGGTCCAGATCTTGCTATTTTATGCATCTTGCTGTCGGTGGGATGACAGGCACGTACCACCATTAGGTCTCTTTTTGGAAAATCTGCCTAGGAGAAAGAATTCAGATTAAGGTCCCATCTAATTGCAGTGTGATGGTTCTTTCTGGCTGGTGGGATAGTCTAAGAATTATTTCACTTATTCCTGGTAACAAATGCATATTCAGTATCCAAAATCCATGGCCAAAAAAATGTGTTTTTGAAATCACTCTGTTCAGCAAGCCCTGGATCTTTGCATAGCTATGTGGTTTCACAAGGGAAGACAGATGGTTTTCCCATGAAAGAGAAATGGGGTGGGAAGATGGATGAGAATATTCAGGCTGAAGCACTCTGTGATTGATCAGGAATGCCTGCGTGCAGTGGCCCATCACCAAGTTAACATCTGTTTTTACCTGAGGGCCACTGGCCTTTGTGCATTAGCTCTGAGACCAATTGCTTTGAGATCCATACTAATATAACTAGAATTTACAGTCCAAATTGTCTTTGGTAATGTTCTTCCTCTCCACCTCCTTTTCTGTATTTTAACTGCAGCGAAGGGAGCAATCTGACCCCAGCACATCACTACCCAGACTTCAGATTCAAGACATATGCTCCGCTAGCATTTCGGTACTTCAGAGAACTTTTTGGTATCAAGCCTGATGATTACTTGGTAAGAACCTATAATTTTCCTTCCTGCTACAGAAATGTGTGATGTAAACATTCGTCTCGTAGCAACTGTGACAAGTGGCTTGTGTCTCTTAGGAAGCTCAGGAATGCAGTAAAAGTTCCAAGTTTTAATGATTATATATTTAGCTTCAGGAAATGTAATTTGACTATGCAGCTTTTAACTGATAGTTGCAAAATCTGCTATGGTAATTGATATTTAAATAACTGTGATATTGGTTGCTACTTCAGATGATTATTCTAACAGGTGTATTAGAATAAGTGTTAAGCATTCCTATGAATTTTGCTAGTTAGATTCTATTTGAAAGTCTTCCTGGTTTTGTTGCCTTATTTATACCATTCATCTCAGACCTGCCTCAACTCATAACCATTTTCGTCTTGACCTACAAATTTGAATAACATTTTTAAGAAGCTGGAAAGTTTTATTCTCATCTCTTCATGCAGATTCGTGTGTGTGTGTGTGTGTGTGTGTGTGTGTGTGTGTGTGGTGATACTAGGGATTCAAATCAGGGCCTGGTGCTTGCTGCTAGGCAAGCACTCTACTGCTTGAGCCATGCCCCCAGTTCTTGTAGTTTTTTGTTTGTTTTTCAGATAGGGTCTCAAGATTTGGCTAGGTTGGCCTTGGACTATAGTCCTCCCACCTATGCCTTCCACATAGTTGGGATTACAGGCATGTACCACTATGCCTGACCATGCAGGCTCTTTTTAAACATATTTTTACATGTATAAGGGCATATTTTATCCTCAGATTTGTTCCTTTATCTTCTTTGGGCATACAGGAGGCACAAATATAACAGCCTGTTCATAACATTTTCTGTTGTAACCTTAGAGTTTTATCCCATCCCTATTAAGGAACGAGGAGCTTCCTTTCTGTTATGAGAGGGAAATGTTTATTTCATAATTTTATCATTGTTAACACCCTGGAGCTCTTCAAAATTGTGCATCAAGAAATGGTAGGAAGGATGCCATCAAATATTTATTGTACCTCCCATTCTGAAAGATCTTAATAATATGGGAACCAGACCCTGGTATAATCCTTTTCAAAGGAATTACAGCAACATTTGTCACTTCTAATAAGGAATGTTTAAAGCACAGCCTGGATTATGGATAAGATATAAGTAATGATATTCAAAACTGATTTCTGTTCTGTGCTGATGAAAACCCAGGGATGAGTCTCTTATCTAGTTAGTCCCTAAGAAAATCATATTATCTCTGCCCAGTGAGATGCTTGCTCTTTGGAGCACATGAATGAGTCTCTACAGAGCAGAGCCTGAGCATTCCGCTGCCCTTAAGCGTACCTTTCATGCAGCACCCTGTGTCACCATCACTTTTAGCAATGCCTCTGCTTGACTCAAGTGCACACATCTGTTCTGGAATGTATGTTAGGAAGATCCTCTGGCGTCTAGCCATTCAGTAATTACTGAGGATTGCTACCATGCAGGAAGTGTGTTTGAGGAACTCCGGGGTTTTGATATTATATTGTAGAAAACAAAATATCATCTTGTGGCACATACTAGAAATTAAAGGATTCTCCTTCTGAATGTTCTGGAACATCTCACCAGCCAAAGAAGTATGGGAGGCTCACATTTTATAACACTGGTCATGGTGTGACAAGGTAATTGCTTGTCCTCAGTCCTGCATGTCCATTGTCCTACAGGCTGGAAAATCCATTCTTTCACTCATCCTGACCTCACAGAATTGCTTTATTTGGGGAAGGTCCTTTTCTGAACAACTTTTCACACAGCTTACATAAGTTAAGCCAGAAAAATTATTTTCACATAGAATTGAAATACTTACAAAGGAGCATAGGAAGCTAAGCTGATGGTTTCACAGAGAAAAAGTCTTCATTAATGTACCTGGTAAAAGGTAAATTTTTAAATCATTGTGTACTTTGAGCTCCTGTTGTACATTAAAAAAAAAAAACTTAAAGTTACAGAGAGTTTTTAAAAATTATGTCACAACACTCAGACAACATAGAATCACATTAGGATGATAATTTGTTTATTGTGGGAAAAGAACCAACTCTACCAAACAATAAGAAGACTGAAGCCAGACATTAAATGCTATAGAATTTCATAGGAGGGAGTGGTCTGGCTCTGTTGGATGATTAAAATGTCTTCTTTGAAGAATGAGATTATGTCTTTTGCAGGAGTGTGGATGGAATTGGAGATCATCATGTTAAGTGAAGTAAGCCAAGCTCAGAAAGAGCGTTTTCACCCAACTGCAGAAACTAGACCTAAAAAACAAAGTCGTGATTGTAGAAGGAGGACTATTCAAGGGAGAATCAGTGAGTGGGAAGAGGGAGAAGAGAAAGGGTGATAAGGGGTGAATATTACACAAGTACATTATATAGGTGTATGGAAATAATACAATAAAACCCACCAAAAATTGTTAAAAAGGAGGGGGGAAGAGGAAGGGTGGTTAAGAAAGAGTAATATCAATGGGGTGAATTTGATCAAAGTACATTATATGCATGATATAAATAGCACAATGAAATCCCTTTATGTAATTAATTTATGGTAATAAAATTTTTAAATAAAATAAAAACTCAAGATACCTATTTAAAAATAAAAGGTCTTCTTTAAGTATGGCATGGTTTTAACTCTGCTTAAACATTACAAGGATTATATGTGATGGTTCGTGTATTTAATCCTGTTACTCTAGAGGTGAACGCAGGAGGATCAAGAGTTGGAGGCCAGCCAGGGCTGCACAGCAAGACTGCCTCCAAAGAAAAGAGATACAGATATTTGGAGTTGAAGGAAAGGGTGTTGGTAGGGCTGTGAGACCAGAGATGTTAAATGTTAAGTGGATCAGAGAGTTTGGATCTGGAACATTGATAGTTAGGGCCAGACAAATCAAGTAAACAACATCTTAAACTCCAGAAAATTAACAAAATGTAAAGATTTTTTGATGGTATTGAAGAATTTTTTTGGAATGACAGTGATACTCTGGTTCTATTTTTAAAGGCGAGTCCATACTAAAGAATATACTGAAATTTCTACAGATGAAGTGATTTGATGACTGAGATTGGCTTCAAAAAGAATTTGAGGTGTTGATAAAAAGTTATAAAATTTCAGTTAGGAGATCTATGTGATGACTATAGTCAGTAACGATCTGTTTTACACTCAAAATTGCTAAAAGAACAGATTTAAAATTTTTCTACCATACATACAAAAACAGGTAGCAAAGGACATATGGAATATGGCTTGGTTTAGCCATATTCCATACTTATATGTTTGTATACATATACACCTCAGGTTGTTCACCATAAAAATTTACAGTTTTTTGTCAATTAAAAAATAATTAGAAGCACTTCATACTTAAATGGGTGAATTCTATGGTCTGTGACTTATCTCCCAATTATAACTGTTACAAAAATTATTTGAAAGCAAAAGAAAGAAAAGAATCTGAGGGAAGGAGACGAGACTAGTTGGAGGTGTAGAAGAAACACAGTTGCCCACGAGTTGACCGTTGGTGAGGTGGATACATGGATGTATGTCAACTGTTCATCTATGTGTGTTTGAAATTTTCCATGACAAAAGGGGGAGGGGAGAGATGGGACCAGGACGATAAGTGTGCTTTTGTTTGGTTCCTTTTATCTACTTCCTCCAGCCTTCTCACAGACAGTTCAGTCTCTGAGACCTGCAAGAAACAAAACAAGGGCAGTGACCCTATCTAAATATGACAACTGGGTCCTCAGCAGTTATGGCCACCTACCTTTATACTTGGGGACACCTATGTCCCAGGGCTGAGATAGTTCCCCCAATCAGTCTTGGATTTTGGGAAGCTCACCTCATACCTCTCTATGTGAGGCCCTTTCCTAGTGATCTGGAGTATGGCCGATGAGGAAACCATCTTTTACACACTTCACCGCATGCTTCAGAGAGTCAGGTTGTGACCCTTGGGCTTTTTAGCCCAACCTTTAGTTTTATAGAAGAGTCTGAAGCTTGGGTCAGTGAAGAGGAAGCCCAAGATCACTGTATTGGTGGGGAATAGAGCCCAGATCAGAACAACCCTCTCCTTCCCCTAGTGTTCTGAAGACCCTTCACCACTGGCCTCATGCTTGCCACCAAGTCATGGACCTCTCAAGGACAGTCACAGGTACTTGTCCCTGTGACCATCACATGGTGCTTGTCCCTTCTGAAGAACCCAGCCAAAAGAGGTCAAACCTCTAGCAATGTAAAGCATAGAAAATAAAACAAGGTGTCTCTTGAAAAAGTCTCTGTATAGAAACTAAGGGTATGGTGTCTCTGTCAGATTGGGCTCTTTAAACCTGTGTTCATGAAGATATACTACATTAAGTAGGGAAGGGAAAGGGGACCATTCTTTAGCAGTTGGCAACTTCATAGTAGCTTTGGTAATGAGTACCTGTGATATGTACATGTTGCTACTTAGTTTTGTGCTGTTGCATCTGGATTTCTGCCTGAATTATTACTTAGGTTCTCAGTTTTGTTAAAATTCACCATGTGCTTGCTAATTCTATGTCATGTTGAAACTTGCACAATTTGGGTTGTGAGACAGTACAGTGAAGATGCTTCTGTGTGCACAGCCCTATGGGGGTCCTTCTTCCTTATTTGTTTCTAGACAGATGCCAAGTTATTCCTACATCTGCGAGGGCAACAGGCTATTGGTTCTTTCCTTCTCCACTATGTGCCTGGGTGTTCAAAAGTCCAAAGTAACTCCTAGCAATCTTTTCAAGCTCAGCTGCACCTGTAGAGGGAATATTTTATACTATCAGGGAAAGAAATAGCAGGTAAAATTACCTCTGCCACATGGCACAAGTTTTTATCATTTATTTGCATTGGCAGTGCCTAGCTGGGATGTGCTTTGCTTTCGTTCCAGTGGGGGGAGCAGGAAGGCCTTGTAGGAAATAGAAGTGAGAAAATGAATGGCTTGAGCAGTTTGCACGGATTAAAAAGTGCCTCGAAGGTGTGAAAAAATTCAGCACACACATGGGGGCTTGTTGATGGTGACTAATTAAAATGCTCGCATCTCTTTTCTTTATTTGCTTTTAAAAGGCAGCCTTTTGAAGGCTGCTTAGAAGAAAATATGGTAACCAAGTCATAGAGTGAGAAACCATAGAATTTTAGAGCGTAAGTCATATTTCTGTTAGCTATCACATTTCCAATTGATTGTACATCAATGCTGTGCTATTCATAGTAGCCCCAAAAGATTATCAAAATTTATTCTCCATTGATCGTCATTTATAAATTACATGATCAAGGAGAATTCCACAATTAGGTGACCACTGAAGCAGTATCGATAAGAATTCGAGACTTTAATCAGGAGAGATGTCCGGGTCTGAATCCAGACTTTCTCTAGACAGCTTTTCCTGGATCACCTCATAATTTCTCTATTTATAGCCTCTAGTTTGTTGATTTTGCAATTTCATAACATCTGCTTCTACCCATAGGACGTTCTATGCCTGGATTGGAAACACAGTGGAAAAACAGAATTTCTGCAGAGTTCTGGATCTTCCTTCACTTCCTCTCACTGTCACCTGTCTTTGTTTCACACGTGTATTTACCAGGGTCTTATACTTTTTTTTCTTATCTCAGGATGTCTTAATGTATTTCTGAGTGTCTCTTTCCATGGGCATTTTGCTGGAAAGCTCAATACATGCTAGGCAAAGCTAGCTCTTCCTTCCCTTCTCTGCCCAGAGAAGCTGTGCATTGTAAGCTGGGTGCCTCTGTCACCTGCAAAACAATAACAACAGCAATAAGTGGACACTCTCCCTGGGATTTCAAAAGGATTCACCTTAAAAAACTGACAGCTAGCTGGGTGCTGGTGGCTCATACCTGTAATCCTATCTACTCAGGAGGCAGAGATCAGGAGGATTGTGGTTTGAAGGCAGCCCTGGCAAATAGTTCTCAAGACTCTATCTCAAAAAATCTATCACAAAAAAGGGCTGGTGGAGTGGCTCAAGATGTCAGCCCTTAGTTCAAACCCTAGCACTCCAAAAAAAAAAAAAAAACCTGACAGCTACTTCCAAGCAGATATTTTTATCTTTATTTTACAGATGGATTTCCTAAGACTCCTACATCCTAAGTTACTTCAGGTCACATAACTAACTGGCAGTTGGCCAGCCACAACTTCCAAATGCCAATTGATTCCAAATCTCATGCCCTTTCTAGTGATAACCCTTCCACATGGACACTACACACATGGCTGGGCTTCCTCTCGGTTTTTCTAGTGCTCTGTCCACTAGAAAACAACTTTTGTTTTCCTAACTTACCCTCAACACATCAGTGAGGACTTATCTCCAAAGTTGCTTAGCAAAGGAGTGTCAAAAAACAGGGTCAGCAGGAAGGAGAGGAGGTGAAGATGGAGTTGGCAGTGACTTCAGAAGCCACGAACACCAACTTCTTTCTCCTCTCAGAAAATTTAGTTTCTTTTGTTCACAGTGCTTTCTAAGAAGTGCCTTTAGTCACTTTTCTCCCACTTTTTCTCTCCCTCCTGAGCTCTCTCCTCACTCTCCCTCCTTTTAGATTTTTTTCTGTGATAGGGACTTAAATATTTACAAGCCAAGAACAAAAACTTTGGGGAATTTTCAACCTTGGTGTTTTTAGATGCCTACAACTTCAAGATGTGGTTATATTACAAAGTTGTAGTAATTCTTGGTACTGACAGGAAAAAAAACCCAGACACATCACCGAGTGGAATAGGATAGGGAGCTCAAAAATAAACCCGTCTGTCCATGGTCAATAGATTTTCAACAAGGGTGCCATGGACACACAATAGGGAAAGGACACCCTCTTCTATTCATTGCTCCTGCATGGCTATGACGTGCTAGAGAATGAAACTGGACCCTATCTTAAACCATATATAAGAATCAACCTGAAGTGGACTGAAGACTTCAATGTAAGGCTGAAAGCTATAAAACTACTAGAAGAAGACATATCAGGAACCCTGCACAACCCTGGTCTACACGGTGATTTCTTGGATATGACCCCAGAAGCATAGGCAACAAAACCAAAACCAGACAAATTAGATTGCATCAATCTGAAAGGGTTCTGGATGGCAAAGGAAACAACATAATGAAGAGAAAATCTATAGACCGGGAGAAAATTTGCACATGATGCATCAGATAAGGGGTCCGTATTCAAAATAGGGATTGAGCCAATATCAATGTACAGGATCCAATATACAAGAAACCCAAGCTCTACATTAAAAGAAAACAAATGGGGAAAGGGGTAGGAGGGTAAATATGGTACAAATAATGTATGCACATGTATGTAAATGCAAATTTTTTAATTTAAAAAAAAGAAAACTAATAACCCTATGAAAAAATGTATAAAGAACATGAATAGACTTTTTTTTTTTTTTGATGGTGCTGGGGTTTGAACTTAGGAACTTGTGCTTAGTAGGCAGGCACTCTACCACTTGAGCCATGCCTCCAGCATAGACTTTTCTTCAAAAAAGACATACAGATCATCCATAGATATAGTAAAAAATGCTCCCCATCATTAATCGTCATGGAAATGCAAATTAAAACCAGGATGGGATATCCTCTCTCATCCATTAGAGTAGCTGTTACCACAAAGGTGAACATAACAAACCTTGGCAGGAGTGTGAAGAAAAGAAAAGCCTGCTGTCCTGGAAGTGGGGATGTAACTTACAATAGCCATTGTAGGAAATGACATGGAGGTTCCTTTAAAAACTAAAAACAGAACTGCCATATGACTTAGTAATCCTGTACTGGGTATGTATCTGAAGAAAGCGAACATAGCATGTCAGGGAGGCACCTGTACTCCCATGTCCTCTGCAGCTTTGTTCACCATAGCCAAGATATGGAAGCAACCTACATGGCCATGGATGACTAAACGGAGAAAGGAATTGTGTACATGTATATGATGAAACACTACTCAGCTTTTTAAAATAATGAACTTGTGTCATTCACAACTACATGGATGAACCTGGAGGACATTCAGTGAAGTGAAATGAGCTGTGCACAGAAAGACAAACATCACATGGTCTCACTGATATGTGTCTAAAAAATGGCCCACTCATAGAAGCAGAGAGCAGAGTGGTGGTGACCAGAGGCTGAGGGTGAAGTGAGTGGACAAGGAAAGGGGAAGCACTCATCAAAGGGTATGAAGTTTCAGTTAGACAGAAAGAATAAATTCTGGCAATCTATCGCACAGTAAAGTGACTACAGTTAATAGCAATCTACTGTGTATTTCTGAATCACTAGAAAAATGGATTTTCAATGTTCTCACCACAAAATAAGTAGGTGAGGTAATTAATATGTTAATTTGCCTGATTTGATCATTTTATAATATGTACATTATCAAAACATCACATCATACCCCAAAAATGTATAAAATTATTATTTGCCCATTAAAAATTAAAAAAAAAAAAACCATGGTTCTGTGAGTCCCAACTTTTGCAAGGTCAGTGTACCTTTTTCTCTGTCCCCATCCCATGTTTCTCTTGTCAATAATGTGAATTATTAGTTAATCAACACTGAATTTAATAACCAAAAGTTGACTTCTCTGCAGGTTTCTAGCATTTTTTGGTGAGATTTATAGCACTTCAGTTGTTGTGGAGTTTGGTCATTTGTCTGACAAGAATGTGGGAGCAGCCCATGTGCAAGTCACAGGTCCTAGAACTGTGTGTGAGATACTCACAGAGCTTTACAGTCTCGTGGGAACTTGGGAAAAGGAAATGGGCCTTTGTTGGGTTCTGTGGTGACTTCTGCAGTGAGAGCCTCCAGTGTCCAGCAGCTCTCTGCCTAGAGCCCGGAACCAGAGTTTCCAGAGCATGTGCTGCCCCGTCAGACAGGGGAGGCTCCAGCCATTGGAACAGTGCTCCCTGTGTCTTCCTCTTGTCCACCTACAGCAGAGGGTGGTCAGCTCCAGACTCTCCAAAGTCCTCCCAGTGGCCTTCAGCACCCTCCATGCTGAGGCCTCCCTGACCCTCGGGCCTCATCCCTTTCAGCTGTCTTCCTCACTCACTCTGCTTTAGCCACTGGCCTCCTTGCTGCACCTGAACCCACTAGTGCTCAGGATCTCGCCATTGGCCCTTCCTGCTGCCTGAAATGTCCCTTCCCAATATCCATGTGACTTGTAGCCCCAAGCCCTCAGCCTCTGCTCAAATGCCGCCATGCCATTGTAGTTCCAGTAACCACCTGATGTCATTCTGTATTTATTTATTCGTCTATTTACGTAATTATTTATGCTGAGGATGGAACCAGGGCCCCTTTCTCATGCAAAACACATGCTCCAGCACTGAGCTACACCCCAGTCTCCCCCTGTTCTAAATGAACTGTGGTCCAGCCCTCACTTGTTGCTGGTGCTCCAGCTGCCTCTCCTTCCTGCATCGTTTTTCTCCATGGCACCCACCATTTTCTAATGTACAATTTGTTCACTTGTTGGCTGTGTTTGCTCTGAATGGGACATAAGCTTCATGGATGCCTGTGATATATATGTTAAGGCAGTAATTTTTTTAATGTTTATCGAAAGCAAGAGTGAGTAGCAGTCAACCAGGTGAAAGTGCTTTGGAGGAAAAGGCAAAAACCTGGAAGTCAAGAGTGAGGGGCACATTGGAGAAAGCACGAAGTCGCTGTCTTGATAGAGCAGTTCCAGGGAGGAACTGCTGAGAGAGAAGGCTGGAGAACAGGGCTGGTCATCCATGACCTTCAGCACTGTCAAGAACTATGGAAAGATGTAAAGGCAATGAAGGACAGGGCCAGATTTGCCTTTTAGAAAGATCTCTGGTTTCTTGGTGGAGAATGAACTGGAAGAAACAAGAGTTCCAGTGAAGACCAGGAGCCCCCCACAATGACCCAAGCCTGAGATGATGAAACTGTTGAATTTAGGGTGTTGGCAGAGGGGATGGTGTTGGATATAGAAATGAGGAAAGGTGAGGTGTGAAGGCTGTCGGCAGAGTTTCTGACTTGGGGAACAAGGCAAACAGTGTTCCCCTTCTCTGTGATAAAGAAAGGAGCACATCTTTCTTATTACCACAAAGAGGCCATGACATTTCAACTAGCCTTGAAATGAGTTTGTTACATGTGAAGGGCTGTGGTGAACCAAGTAGAAATGTCTATTAAAATATTGACACTGGACACAGTGGCTCACACCTGTAATCCCAGCTACGCAGGAGGCAGGGATAGGAGGACCGGGGTTCCTGTGGTAGAGAAGTGGCTCAAGTGGTTGAGTGCTTTCCTAGCGAGCAAGCACAGCACCCTGAGTGCCAAAAAATAAAAGTTAAGTGAACAGGCCTGGAACCCTGGAGAGAGATCTGGACTGAAGATGCGGAAGCAAAGTCATGTTCTTACTGAAACAGTGAGAGTGGAGACATCTGGGAGAAGAGTGCAAAGGGAGAGGTGGTGTTGTTCCAGTGATGAGTACACGTGCTGTCCCTCTGGCAGCTGTTGTTGTGGCCACAAGATGATAACAAAGTACCTTCGTCTCTATTCCCATTTTAATTATCTCACTGGATAGGTCTGATGATCCATGATCCTGTCATGTGCCCACTGTGGGTGGGGAGTTCCTGTCTCTCCCATTACAGAATAATTAAAATAAATAGATCAGTTAAATCTTTAGAAATGTCCCCTAAGAGCCTCCTTGTCATACTTGGAGCTTCCTGTTAAAGCTCATAGAGAGCTTCCTATTTCAAAAGGACCAAGGTAAGTAACACTATGCTTGTCCTCCTTGAAAGTATACTTCATATTAGGTGTGATTTAGCCAGGTGTGGTAGTACACATCTGTAATCCCAGCACTCAGGAGACTCAGGCAGAAAGATTGTGAATTTAAGGTCAGCCAAAGCTACAGAGAGAGAGAAACCCTGTCTCAAAAAAAAACATATTTTAAAATATTTACTTATGGATGAAACTGAAAAGACATCATCTTAAGTGAAGTTAGCCAGGTTTAGAAAACCAAAGGCCTCATGTTTTCTCTCCTATGTGGAATATAGACCTAGTACAAATACAACTAATACTATGAAAAACAGGTCATGCTAAGGGGAGGTCACTAACGGGAGAAGGGAGTAAAAGAAAGAAGTTAAGATGATGAATACATTGATGTACGTTTTATACAAAAAATGAATATAGAATTTTTAAACTTGTTAAAAGGGAACTAAGGTAGAAAGGAGAAAAATAGAGAGGCTGAACCAATTCAGGTCATAATACATATATAAATGGAAACTCCCTGTAGAGCTATCCTAAACAAACAAAAATATCTTTTTTTCAAAAACAGAGAACAGGAAGGTAAAACAGGTCCTGACAGGGGCCTTTGGTACCAGTGTGGGGGAGAAGATACAAGGAAAGGGTGCAGGAGTGTGAATATGGGGAAAATATTATGTACTCATGCATGAAAATGGAAAAGTGAGATCTGTTGAAACTATCCCAGGAGTGGGGAGAAGGAGAATAAAAGAGAATGATGGAGGGGTGAACTCAACTATGATATATTGTAAGAACTTTTGTAAATGTCACAATGTACTCCAAGTACAACAATAATTATTAAAATAATAATAATAATAAATTTTTTTTAATGTTCTCTTGGGGCTAGAGGTGCACCTCAGTGGCAGAGCATTTGCCTGGCCTGTGCGAGACCCTGAGTTTGTCCCCCGCACTGCAAATCCTCGTCATCATCATCGTCCATTATTCATTTACTCTTTCAGTACTCCATCTGCAGTGAACCTCTGATAGAACTGTCCAACCCTGGAGCCAGTGGGTCCTTGTTTTTTGTGACAAGTGATGATGAATTTATCATCAAAACTGTTCAGCATAAAGAAGCCGAGTTCCTTCAGAAGCTGCTGCCAGGCTATTACATGGTAAGAAGCTGGGCACTTTGAAAGCCTCTGCCTCAGGTTTTGTTACTTCAAAAGGGTTTTTCCTGTTCTTTTCTTTTTTTTTTTTTCAATGACTCTGGCATGTTTTATTCTCCTTGGTGTTTCTTTCTCTTTGGTTTATTTATGCTATGACATTCATTGAATAGATTTTAAGAAGTGATAGCCAGTTGTCATAAGGCACACCTGTAATTCTGCTGAGGCAGGAGAATCACAGGTTCAAGGCCAAACTGAGCTACGTAGTGAGATTGAGGCCGAGCTACATAGCAAGACCTTATCTCCATCAATCAATCAATCAATCAACTATTTAAGTTTTTAAAAAATAAACTAGAACTGGTAGTAGTAGGGCATAGTGGTTGAATCACAGTCCTGGGTTAAAATCCTAGCCCAGCTGTCAGTTAGCTGTGAGATCGTAAGTAAGCAACACTGCTGCTGAGCTTTCCTTCCCTCGGCCTTCACAAACTGGGAGGGGAAGCCTGTCTTGTGCAGTGGTGGTGACAAGAGGAGGGTAAAGGAAGCAGTGCAGCGCAAAGCTCTTTGCACTCAGCACACAGTGTCAAGATGAGTGGGGAATGGTCCTCAGTTGCCTGTTGTGTGGACAGCATCACTAACTCATTGAACCTGTCACCAGCCTTGGCCACTACTGTGTCACCATTGCATAGATGGGTGACTGAGGCAAAGATAAACTGAATGCGGAGGCCAGGACTGTTCTACCAGCTGAGACCACACAGAGACTGTGTTTTAACCCCTGCACTATTCTATGTGAACTAAATTCTGAAGAACTTAAGATTTCATAGGTCAAACATGGTAACAGGAAAATTGCCTTTCCTGTAATGTTTTGGAGACACAGAAACAGTAACTTTGTTCAGATAGATTCATTAGACATTTGGTCTAAATTTTCACAAGAAAAAAAAAAAACACTTTTACTCCTAAGTGCTTGTCATTTTTATGTCACTGATATTATGTACTTTCATAACAACTGTTAATTTTCTGTGATTAGAAGGGCAAGGTGAATTCATTTGGATTTCAAAAGCCCTAGTTCTGCCATTTACTTATTCTGAGAAGTGATAGCCATCACCTTTGTTTTAAAACAGAATTGGTGAGATGCCACCAATTACAGATCATCTATTGTGAAAATATCACTTTAATTCCAAAATCTCCTTCAGACAGCATTAAATACTGGGAATTAAATTCATTTGCAATTATAGAAATAAAAATCTAAATTAAAAATTTTACAGGACAGTATGAATTTTTTAAAAGGCTTTGGTCCTGAACAAGAGTTTTCTTTTTTTTAGAGAAAATAAGAAATTTTAAAAAGCAATGTGGGAGGGGGGGTGTTGGTGGAGGGGAGCAACCAAGTATAATTCCTTTCCCAGAAATACATATTACAAATACTTGGTATACATGCTTTCAGATGTATTTTATTCATTTATATAGTTAAAATAATCTAAGATTATCAAACTGACCATACTCTTTGGAAAACCCACTGTGGAAATCAAACTTCTGTAGTAGTTCTAAGTACTACTCCTTTACTTTGGAACTGTGTTAGTATAATAGCCATCAGCCATATGTGTTTATTGAAAGATAATTAAAATTAAATAAAAATTTTTAATTTAGCTGAACAAGTGGTTTTATCCCAATCATGTGGGCTATTATAACAAGAATGTAATTCATTGCATTAACAAGAAAAACAGTGAACATCATGTGGTAGACAAGTAGATGTTGAGACTAAGTCCCTCAAAATTCAACATCCTCAGGCCGGTAGAGTAGCTCAAGAGGTGGAGCTTCTGCCTAGCAAGTGTGAGGCCCTGAGTTCAAATCCCAGTACCATCAAAAATAAAAAACAAAAAACTCAACATCTTCTATTAATTAAAATTCTTTAAATTGTCAGATAAGTTGTTTTAATATAATAAGTAAATTAATTAACTCAATGTATCATACATTATCAATATCTAAGTGTTCGGTTTACATAAACTCTCTTAGAGAAAAACAGAAGTCCTTTCCCTAGAAATAACAGGAAAAGACAAGGACACCACCCCCTCCCCGCCATTGATGAGCCTTCCTCATACATTTCCTAGAAAATCTGGCAATGGCTTTTTGAGAAGACCATGAAATAAGAGAAAAGTATAAGTACTGTTCTCTGTAAGAGACACAATTGGAAATGGGAAAATATTCCAGAAAATGTCTAGAAATGTCTAGAGGTAAGAAAAGTCCAGCAGGATATAAGGTAGATCTGCAAACATCCATTGTATTATATTAGGCAGATGATATACAACTGGGAATTTAAGGGGGAAAGTGATCTTATTCATGATGACATTAATTTTTAAAAAACATTGTTAGAAAAATGAAGACAAATAAAGTTATACTATAATTCTGATTGGGAAAGCAAATTATAGTAAGTGTTACACAGAACAATAGTCTATTAAGAAATAATCTTTGTAATAATAAGGAAAAACTCTTAAGATACTTCAATCTATAAAAAAACAGATATATAAGACCAATACAAGGGAAACTATAAAGTTATATTTGACATAAAAAGGTCTGAAATAATGAAGAGATGCATTGTTCCTGACCTCAGTAACGATTTCTGTTACCCCCAATCAACTTATAAATTTAGTTTAATTCTAATAAGATTTTCCCCAAAACTTGGCAAAGCTGAATCATTTGAAAGAGCAAGTATCATTTTAAGACTTGTTTAAAATAAATGGACAGTTAAATAGAAAGGTTGTAAGAATGGACAACACAATTGAAAAAGAAGAAAAATGATGGGCTTGTCAGAATTACACCGTTAGCTGTGGCTAAAGTTAAAGATGTCATATAACTACAATTCTGGACAAATGGATCAGTGGATTCAATGAAGTATTCAGAAACAGACCCGTGCATTTGACAAACTATTGTGTTTAATAGGAGGGACTTAAACTCAACTGGCATGATCAGGCTCTTCAATAGGTGGCTATCCACTTGTGGGGAAAATTATATTCCCTGTGTCAGATCTTTTTTGCACACTTAAAATTTATTCCTTATGAAGTAAGGACCAAATATAATGACCAAAACTATTAAAAAGAAGAAAATAAAAGCTATAACTGTGGAGTATAAAAACTTTTGTTAAATAATAAAGCCAAAAAAGCACAAGAAACAAATACATAAATCTCTCTACATCAAAGGGCAAAATATACTTGTAACAAAAATAGCAGATACAAAGTTAATACATGGAATGAAAAGAGTTTCCTTCTGTGCTGGGACTTGGAAGAAGAAAGAAAGATAGTAGAGAGACTTTTTACTGTGTGCCTTTTAGTGAGCTACTTAAATCTCTTACCTACTTTTGAAATCTACCAATAATAGGTGTATATTCCCTATTTTTTATAATAATGAAAAGATAACATTGTAAGGGAAAATATTTACTCCCAAATAAAAAAGAAAACAATAGGAATGCAGAAGATACTGAGAAAAGTGACAAAAACCCAAAGGAAAATGATCAAAGGATAGTAACACAAAATTACCTTTGAGATGGCCAAAAGCACATCAAAAATATTAAATTTCTATAGCAGTCAGTGGTATTCGATTTTTTAAAAACATGTTTCCAGTTTTCACCAATCCTGCTTGTAAAAATGTTTTAGTTTGCTAATCTTCATTATCTGTCAGAGTGATGGGAAATGTGGAATCTTCCACAGCGTGGTGGTAAATTGACCTCACCGTTTGGGGAGAGAGTTTTGCAGGAATGATCAAAATTTAAACTGTTCATCCCTTACACCCCAGCAATTATTTTTTTTTTCTTTATCTACTTTAGAGACTATTCCTCTTAACACCCATCAATTCTTTGCCTGTATTTAGTTAGAGCTAACTTGGGCCGTTATGTCCATGTTCAATTCAGCCCCTTTTACTGCTCTGAGTTTAGAATAGTGACATTGCTACTCTAATAAGCATACTCAAGGAATAAATTAGAATGAATGAAATTTTAGCAATAGACACTTATAAAGGCAATCACATCCACTTTTAGTTATTATATTAGCATGAAAACACATCCTTAGTGGAGCACTTTTTTTGTAAAAATGGGAGATTGTACATATTTATCCTTTTTTTGTTTTGTTTCTAGAATTTAAACCAGAATCCCAGGACTCTTTTGCCAAAATTCTATGGACTGTACTGCATGCAGTCAGGAGGCATCAACATCAGAATTGTGGTGATGAACAATGTCTTGCCACGAGTCATGAGGATGCACTTTACGTATGACTTGAAAGGCTCAACCTATAAGCGAAGGGCATCCCGGAAAGAGAGAGAAAAGTCCAACCCCACATTTAAGGACCTAGATTTCCTGCAAGACATGCACGAAGGGCTGTATTTTGATACAGAAACATATAATGCACTCATGAAGACACTTCAGAGAGACTGCCGGGTAAGGAAGTATCATTGCTGTGAGTTCCTTTGAAATGTCATCTGTGATCATATAATCTTTGGCTGTCACTTATCAAAAGTATAGAAATAAAGAAGATCCAGAATGGACACATGGTGTATCCCATCTTTCCCAGGCCAGGTGCTATCCCATGCTTCCTTTTATCCAAGGAAATGGTGGGTGATCAGGGGATTACCTAGAGTCTCTTAGCTTACCTCTCTTGGTTTTCATAAGCTAAGTCAGCTTTCTGTGATAAAATGAAACTAGAAAGCTTTGTGTCCTTTTCTTCCATCTCCATGGGAAAGGTAGATTAACTAGAAGAAAATGAAATTTATGTTGAATGCAGTGACTAGCAAGAAAACTCATATACAAATCTTGAATGATTCCAAGTGAGGAGACAAGTTTAGAGAAAATATACTTGTTGGAGTTAATGAATGGCTCCCTGGAGACCTGGTGTGGCAGAGCCACGGTATAGGCTGCACATTTGCTGCAATTATCTTGTGTGTCTGAGTAAAAGGCAGTTGAGAGTAAGGTTGCCAGTTAGAGCAAAGAGTATTTTGTGCAGACTTAGCCATAGTGATTGTCAAAAGTAGGGAGGAATTTCCTCAGGCTTCAATACTTTAGAATATATATATGTGGCCAAAACCCTTAGAGGATCTTTCTAACATGGTGGAAGTGGGTAAAAATCCTTTTGGAGAAAAAAATAAAAATGTTATCCTGATAGCTTCTAACAGATGATGATTATTTCATTATTAACCCCCAGAAATATCATGTCGTGGCCCAGATGAACCCGGTAGAATGTCCAGGACACTCTGTGCACAGTGGGAATGGACAAAAAGCATGGTGGTGCAGGGCTGGCCCCTGAAAATATGTGGTGTGCTGCCCAGGCTGTGGCTTTCTGGGTCTAGTGACCACATTGTTGCAGGAAAGAGGGACACCAGAAGATACCAGAAGGCAAGAAAGACAATCAAACTACCCAGTGTAATATAGAAAGTAGAGATCCTCCCCAAGGACCCTGTCCCACTCTTCCTGGGTCTTTCCTTTCTACCTGTTACAGCATGTATGCTAACATACAAAAATGTGCCCTTGGATTTGTTTTCTTCATTAGCAGAGTTGTTATTCCATGGCTCCCATTCTTCAGCTGCCACTTATACGCTCACAGTGTGCCATGCTAGTCTGAGACTCTTTAAGGCCTCATTTCATTTCATTCTCTCAGCCACCCTTTGAAGTCAATGCTATTCACACTCCTATCTTTTTTTGTTTGTTTGTTTGTTTTTTGGTGGTACTGGGGCTTGAACTCAGGGCCTCACACTTACTAGACTTTACTAAGCGAGCTTTGTCACTTTAGCACTTGAGCCACTCCACCAGCACAACACTCCTATTTTAATTGCTGGAGAATTGAGTTCTTAAAAGGGGTTAAGAAATTTGTTCAGCATTACTTAGCAAGTCAATAATAGAGCCCACATCTGTCTGGGTAGAAAGCATGTGTTCTAAACAACTGAAATTAAGATTCGCTTTAAGGATTTTTTTTTTTAATTATCTTTTAAAAAGTCAGGGGAGGAGCAGTGGGAACCAAGCAAGCAAAAAAATATATATATATCCAGCAGAGCTATTCAGATATCTGGGTGATTCATGTTTCTCTTTAAAAAAAAAAAAGAAAGAAAGAAAGAAAAAACAGAATACACACACATTTTAGTAGAAACCTTTTTCCTGTGTTTTTTCTATACTTACAGGATGTGGGTAAAAAGTGGCTCTCAAATCCCCAGAGTGTAGTCCAGGCCTCTCCAGTTTTAGATTTGCTTGTTCTCGTTCTCTCTCTCTCTCTCTCTCTCTCTCTCTCTCTCTTTCTTTGTGTATGTGTGCATCTTGCCTCTTTAATACGGAAAGTCTTTTTCTGCTGTCTTCTAATGCCACATGCTTCTACTCCAGAAAAAAAAAAAAGTCAAATGTGAGTACCACTGCACAGGATTTCTCTGTTAGTGTTTCCTGAGCCCAATACTGAGAAGACAGGGTCAAACACAACTTTTCATCAGGAATGAGACCCTAGAGATTTGCCTGTTTTATTTTTTAATTTTTGGCAGGTTTATTATTCTAAAAAACATAAACGTTTTCCAAGGTGAACTTCCTCTCACTAATTCCATTTGATCTTGTATAAGACATAGAGCATGGAACTGCTTTAAATTATATAGTCTTTTTCTCCTTATGGTATGGGAACATGTAAATGCTGAGCTATGGGAAAACCCGGCTCCTGTCCCTCTTCTGCCTTGACCATAAGCAAATCCTCTGTGATCAGGAGTCAGTCAACAGTTAGCTGGTTCTGGGAACAGAGCTGCATCTAGCTTCTAGAGTGACAGGTTTTAATGATTTTGTCATGGCCTACTTTGTAAATCCTACAGATGTTGTGGACTGTCCCCAGAAAGATACCCATCCACACAATGGTTCATAGATCCCTCAGAACCCATTATCCCTCCCCATGTCATCCTAGAGCAATGGTCACCTCTCCTTTTTTACAGGTTCTTCTCTGAATAGAGTAGTCAGCTCCCTGGATGGTTGGAAGAGAATATGGGGTTGCCATTGCTAGAAGCATCTCTTTCCCTGATCCTCCCTCATTTTGCAGAGCTGAGCCCTGGTGTAACTATTAGGCTATAGGGATCCAGGGGAGGCCATAAGGTCACCCTGAGACTGGTGTACCAGGCTGGTGCCAACAGTTGGGGATCTCTGCTGTTAAAATTACACTATGAGAGCTCATACTGCAAAGGCTGCAAACAAGCCAGTTGGAGAACGCACTACTGTGACTATGCCCCAGCCAGAGAAAGATGAGCAAGGCTCCTCTCAGGGTATGGACTTTCATACCCTGCTTGGACATATATTCCAAGCAGACAATGTACCAAGCACGAGGTGAGTGACCTCCCTGTTTGATCAATTGCCAGACAGTGTATTGGATACAATGATCAGAGGATCAGAGTAGGTGACATCATAGCTAGTTTTGAAGGATGAGAGGAATTCTCCACACAGGCAAAGCAATGGAAGCATTATTTCTAAAACACATACATAAATGAGTTGGTCATGAAACAGCATGATGTAGTCTAGGACTTGTAGGGGTTTGGTGTTGTAACAGTTAATAGTAAGGGAAGACAAGTGAGGTGAGAAAGGACAGTACCCAAATAAGGCCAGAACATCCTTTCTTTGTGGCACTAGGTTTCTCTTATGGACAAATCCAAGAATCCCAGACCTTTGTACCCCAGCTTCTCTGTTGTACTCCAGACAGATACAATAAGCCTCCTAACCTCTTGCCAACCCTCCCCTTGCTTCCTGCCCACCCTGCATCTCTTCCTTCACTTGGGTTGACATCCAGCACTCTGGGATTCCATTTCCACAGCCTGAGTGCTGTCTGAAAGATCCCTGCCTGGCTCACTAAACCAGTTCCCCCTCTGCATAGTTCCCTGCTCCCTATGAACCACTTCCCTGATTCCCAATGAGCACTGCATTTCCTGTACTGCACATCAGAAAAGCCTGAACAGCCCCATCCCACAGTGAACCTCTCCACAGAGGCCATCATCTTCTCCCCACATCCCTGCAGCAGCCCCGAGTCCCACTGCCCACCTTTCACAGCCAGCTCTTAGACCCCTCTGTATCATCTGCACTGTGTGACGGCCCGTCCTGACAAATTCCTCCACATAGCACATGGGTTACTCGGAACTAGTCTATAAAACTGATCTTAGCCTAAACCAAGAAGATTGCAAGTTCCAGGCAGCCTAGGCTACATAATGAGACCCTGTCTCAAAAAGAAAAACAGAAAGAAAAATCTGATCTTGTCTTGTGCTTCAACTCTGCCAGCCTCATTCCCCATGGATCCAAACAAAGGGCTCTTTCCAAATGCAAAGATTCTCTCTCTCTCTCTCTCTCTCTCTCTCTCTCTCTCTTCCTCTCTCTCTCTTCCTCTCTCTCTCATCCTCCTCCTCTCCTTCCCTCCCTTGTACTGAGGATTGGACTCAGGGCCTCATGGTTGCTAGGTAAGCACAGTGCCACTTGAGTCATACCCCCAGTCTTTTTTGTTGTTATTGTTGTTGTTGTTTTTATTTTGATTTTTTTCAGAAAAAGTCTTGCACCAATTTTTCCTAGTTCAGCCTCAATAAACAATTAACTGGTCTCCACCTCCCACATAGCAGGGATTACAGATATGCACCACCACACCCAGTTTAGGACCCCTTTCTTGAAGCCCTTGCTATCTGTTGACTTCACCCCGTGTTTACCCACCGTGATGACCGTCCATATCTGTAAGTGAACTGGACCCAGGGAAAGACAGTGGCCGGTACTACCAGGATACCACAGGTCACTTGCTATCAAAAATAGGAACTAGGATTTATTCAAACTCTCCTCTAGGCTTCCCACATACTGAGATGCACCTTTTTGAGAACAACTGTCCACTCTGTCATTTTCTCCCATACCTGTGCCTCTTCCTGTCTCTCCTGACCTGGAGATCACGACCACCATGCAGCTAGTTTCCCAAGCTCCTTTTCCTTCCTTGCTCTCCCTTTCTCTCCACTCACAGTGAGTCATCATGTCCCATACAATCTGCCTCCTAAATAACCTGTAGATCTGCCCTCTCCTTCCTATACACAGCCACTGCCTCTATGGGAACCCTGATGCTTTATCTCGTAGAGTTTTGAGTGACGTTTTCACTAGTTTTCGGTATCGTTGACTCCAACTCATTCTCACTGCTGCTACCCGAGTGATCCTCCCATCAGAAGACAGCCAGGCCCTGAAGATCCCATTGCCAGGGCTGCCCACCACCTTTGGCCTAAAGTCCAGGCTTCCTAGCTTGGAAACTTGAGGTCCCTCCTGATCTGGTCCCTGCTGCCTTCTCCAGATGCCTCTATCATCTTCCTTCTTCAGCCTTCTCTCCTGGAGCATCCCCATTCTTGAGCTTTTCTGATCGACTGGACAAGTCTCTAAAGGTTTTGATCTTTAGTGCATGCCTCACTCTGCTGGACCATTCTTCCTGTCTCTTCTTCACCTGCCCTCACCTATTCATCTCAGGACTACTCAGGCACCCCTTCTTCCAAGACTACCATGATGGGCTGCCTTCCCCCCATCCAGTCCTTCTCTCTTTCATGAGATTTAATACACTTAAATTTTCACGTGCAGAACCTTAAGCCTGAGGATCAAGCCTTAATCTGTCTGTCTCTACGTGCTTGCTGCTCAGCCGGTAATTAGTAAATGGCTTTGGGAATATGTATTTGAATAAAGGCATGATAAAGCAGAATACCTCTGAGAATAAAGAGAGACAGGCTTGGGTGTACCTCCAAGAAATCTGTCTTGGATGAACCTCCAAGAAATCTGTCTTGGATGACTTTTGTTTATCCAGCTGTTCTTTGAGTGCCTCCTATTTTGGAGGAAGCACCCAGCTTCACTGCAATACCTACCAAATATGGCATTGAGAATTTGATAAAGCAAATGGTCTCCTTTTGGATTCACTTGGGATTATCTGAAAAACTATACTGGCTGTCCTCAGATTGAGTCATCTGTTTAGCAGAAGTGTATATATATTTCAGTGATTTTCCCATGGATACAATGTTATAAGTCGTCATCAGACCTTACTGACCCCTGCCTCCCATACGTACCTGTCCACTCTCTCCAGCCAAACTGTTAAGTGTCTCAAAGGCCAAAGCTCATTCCTCAGCCCTCTGCAGCCACAGCACCCAGCTTACGGAATACACTCAGTATATGTTGCACGAATATGATGAAAACTCTTTTGGATTGAAAATATATGTGTTAATTTCAGAAGAACAATTATGAACTTCTTTGTATTAATTTTAATTTGCTATGATTATTTCTTCTCTGCTATAACTTATCTATGAAAAATCTAGACAGTCCCATATCATTTAATTAATTTAATAAATTATTATGTCCTGTAGTGTTTTTGGAGAACTCTGGGGAAATGACACGGAGACAAAGTATATTAGCAAGAATTTGTGTTTATAATCCAAATATTTCTTAATCCTCCAAGTGGGAGTCATATCAGAGACAGTCTAGATAATTAATGACTCAAATGACTTATTTTACATTTATTATCCTTTTTTTGTTGAGCAGCAAAGCTATTAATTTTCTTTTTGCACACAAATCATTGTAACCATAAATGTATTAATAGGTTCTCAGAATTTAATGAAACCAGGCTTAAGAATACTGGAACTTTATGATGTGCAAAATAGGGTGTTTCTAATTCTATATGGCAAGTTCTTGATTTATAGATCAAGATTCTTATCAGGTATGGGCATGTTTGCATGGGCTACAAAATGGCTTATTTTATATGATGCTTAATTTAACATTATGGCTAGTACTTTCCCTTCAGCTATACTTTTGTTTAGTATTAATTTTTTCACTTCACATAAACAGTTTATTTTTTCTTTTTCTTTTAATACTGGTTATCAGATATAATAAGAAATAGATATGCATCTTAGTGATGGTGATGCTTAAACCTATTCCCTTTCATCAATAAGGAATTGGATTTAGTTTTTAGACTTCAACCAAAATATAGAAAGAGTATGCAGTTATCATTAACACGGCAGCACTAAGATTACTTACAAAAGAAAGGGCAGATAAATTCACTGTCTTTTAAAATGAGTTTTACAAATACTATGTAATTCCATGACATTGATTTGCTTCATTGTTTTAACTTATGAGTTTTGTCATCTATAGTGTTAGTTATTTTGATACCATAACAATATAAAAATAAAGCAAATAAATGAATAAAACCAACTTGTAGAATGACAAGTAGTCTGGGCTGGAAGGATTCCCAAGAGTTTCTGGGAAAAAGTGAAATAGCGCCTTCCACCCACCCAGCAAAGCCCTGTTACCTACTGAGAACAGAAATAAACACATTATCATATTTGGAAGGACTTTTGAAATGTTTCTACCTGGACGTGTTTCTGTATTCTTATTTTGATATAACTGTAGAGTCACTTGCAAGTGGTAGCAATAATACAGGGGGTTCACATATATCCTTCACCCAGTTTCCCCAGTTCCCACATCTCACATGGCCTTAGTGCAATATTGCAGGCAAGGAATTGACTGTGATACTACCTACTGATGTTTTTCACATTTCTCAGATTTTACCAGTTTTGTGTGTGTGTGCGTGCGAGCATGCATTGGTGGATGACTCTGGCAATTATATTCATATGTAGGTTTATATAACCACTAGCACTGGAGCCCAGTGCAGAACAGTTCCTTCTCAAAGATCCTTCAGGCTATGCTTTTACAGTCACACCCACCTCCCTCTTTCATAGCCCCTCTCTAAGCTCTTACAACCATGAGTCTTTTTGGTCTGTATAATTTGGCTCTTTTTTTCCTTGGCAGTACTGGGGTTTGAACTCAGGGCCTTATGCTTGCTAAGCAGGCACTCTACCACTTGAGCTATACCACCAGCTATTAATTTGGCATTTTAAGAATGTCAAAAAGGGTTCCTGCCTAGCAATCTCAATGCCCTGGGTTTGATCCCCAGGACTGCAAATAATACTAATAACAGCAAACAAGACAGAGTGTTTTATAAATGGACTCATACAGCATGAAACAATTGATCGGCTTTTTCAGCTGGTAATGTGCTTGAGCTCTTTCCATGTTGCTTCCCATACTTCACAGTTTGCTCCTTTTGATTTCTGAGTGATGTTTTACAATATGAATATATCACAGCTTAATATTCCTCTGCTAAAGACCATGTTGGTGGGAGTGGTTCCTAGTTTGTGACTGTCTCATATAAGCTGCTGTGAAATTTTGTAACCTAGTTTTTTTGCCTGAGCATAATTTTTCATTTCTCTGGGATAAATGCTTAAGTACAATTGCTGCATTATGTCATAAGTACATGCTTACTTTTTTAACTGTATTTTTCCACTTTATTGGCATATATTAGTTATATAAAGTGCTTCTATTATGATATTTCCATACATGCATACAATAACCCCAATTAACTTCACCTCCTCTATCACTCCCCGTGATGCTCCTCCCCCTTTCTTAAAACAATTTCAGCCGATTTCATCGTTCTATTTTCACACATGTGCATAAAGTACATTAACCATGTTCCCTGCCACCCCCTCCCTTTCATCTTCCCCCTCCCAATGATACCCACTCCTGAACAGAACCCGTTTTACATTCCTGGCCATCTGTTTTAAGGTCTAGACTCTGCATATGAGAGAGAACACTTGTCTTTCTCAGTCTGACTTATTTCACTTAACACAATGATCACTAGTTCCATCCATTTTCCTTCAAACTACCTAATTTCCTTCTTCATGGCTGAATAATACTCTATTGTGTATATATACTGCATTTTCTTTATCCATTCATCAGTTGATGGACACCTAGGCTGATTCCATAGTTTGGCTATTGTGAATAGTGCTGCTATAAACATGGTCCTACAGGTATCTTGACTGTATGCTGTCTTCCTTCGGGTAGACAGCATACAGTCAAGATACCTGTATGCAAGATACCTGTATGCTATACCCAGGAGTGGTATAGCAGGATCATATGGCAAATCTATCTTTAGTTCTTTAAGGAACTTCCATACTGATTTCCATAGTATCTGTACTAATTTACATTCCCACCAGCAGTGTATAAGAGTCCCTTTCCACCAGCATTTGTTGTTTGCTTTTTTGATGGTAGTAGCCATTCTGACTGGGGTGAAATGGAGTCTCGGTGTTGTTTGATTTGCATTTCCTTTAATGGCTAAAAAGGTGGAACATTTCTTCATGGATTAAGTAGGTATAGGTACTTCTTTTGAATACTGTCTTAGTTGGATTATTTATTCTTTTGGTGTTTAATTTTTTGAGCTCTTTGTATATTCTGTATATTAATCCTTTATCTGATAAATAGCTAGCAAAGATTTTGTCCCATTCTGTGAGTTTCTTTTGATTCTGTTACTTATTTCCTTTGCTGTGCAGAAGCTTTTTAATTTGATGCAATCCCACTTTTTAATTCTCACTCTTATTTTCTGAGCATTTGGGATTCTGTTTAGAAAAGTGTTACCTGTACCTAAATCTTCAGGGATTTTCCCAGTTTTTTTTCTCTAAGAATTTCAAAGTTTATGGTCTTACATTGAGATCTTTGGTCCATTTGGAACTGATTTTTGTACAGGGTGAGATAGGGATGTAGTTTCTGTCTTCTATGCAGATCTCCAGTTTTCCCAGCACCATCTGAAAACTATCTTTTGAAGGGCATATCTTTTCTCCAACCTATGTTTTGATGCCTTTGTCAAAAATCATGTGGTTGTAGCTTGTGGGCTTATTTCTGGATCTGCTGTTCTATTCCATCAGTCTGCATGTCTGCTTTTGTGCCAGTACCACACTGGTTTTATTACGATGGTTCTGTAGTACTACATGATTGCTTTTATAAGAAATAGGCACACTCTTTTCCAGAGTGGCTGTGCTATTTTACATTCCCACCAACAGTGTATGGATGACTCATTTTCTCTTCATCCTCGTCAGCATTTACTTTTGTCACTATTTTGTATTTTGGACAGTCTGATCAGTGTGTATTTAACACTCTTGTTAAAAAGTTACCTGAGTATGTCCTCCAGAAAAACAAAAGATTAAACCAACAAATAAGCAGTTTGGAGATCCTGGAAGGAGAGCTGCAATGTAAAACAGAAAAACTTAGAGTCAAGTCCAGTGCCTGACAATATGTCTGTGGAACTTAATGCAGTTGACAAGGTTCCTAAGAGGCTTAAGGTCCTGGAATTTAGGGTGTATGTTTCTAATAATAAGCATTTCTGTGAGACTGAAATCTCATAACTTCATCCAAGTCTATTCTATAGTCACTGGTATTTCTACATTGTATTATACTTGATTCAGTGTTTGCTACTAAAATCTGCTTTCTATAAGAATAGGAGCTGTAAGACTTCCCCTCCCCACCCTTTAGTCCACTTGACTACTCTTGGTCAACAGTTCACTTGGCATTAGTCTTCTGAAGAAGATAACAATAAGAAACATTTTTGACATGGTGAACCTTACCTGATCAATAAATGTAATAAAAGCAGTTTTAGTAGTAACCTTCATTAGATTTGTCATAAAAGGGAACCAGTCAATCGTGTCAGTATTAATGAGTTTGTGGATAATTTTTTGATGTAAATTTGTATTGCTCACTTGGCCAATATCTGTTAATGGCCAGCAAATTCTCCTTACTTATCTATTTAGGTGGTGACTGGTGCCCCCAGGTAAGACTGTCCCTGTACCACAACTGTTCATTAGTCCTAGAGGGGGCAGATGTCTGTCCCAGCATTTGCCAGTTACAGCAGATTAGCTCTGTCACAAGTGGGTGAAGGGGAAGATTTTCCTACTGATAGTAATAGAAGGGACACGTGGCCAGTGTGAGGTGGTGGCAGGTAGCTACAAAAACTTAAATACTCTTCTCTATTGTTCATGCCTCATTTTCTAGTGAGCAAGAGATGCCTTGATGTAAGCCAAACAAGGAATTCTCAATATTTTGCAAGACCAGCTATTCCAGTGTTTGGTGGAAAGAATGTTCCATTTTAAATCTACCCTATAGATACCAAAGTAGTTTAACGTCTAAAACACATGATACATAATGTGTAGTCATTAAATATAGATACACAGTATGGTATGTAATACATTATTTCATGAACATTTAAGGCTCAGCTCAATCTGTGGATTGGCCCAGTTAATACTGGTTGTGGACTTGCATTGAGCCAGGAAGCACTCAATCTTAAAGGTAGATTCTACCATTATCTGTGAAATGAGTACTGTGGCTCCCTTTTGACAGATGACAAAGAGTCAGGAGGGGTTGCGCTTCCCCAGGTCTGCAGAGCTTATAAGCTCTCCAGGACTCACAGCCAGGTCTCTCTGACCCCAAACGCATATTCCTTCATCATCTCGCTCTCTTTGTAGTTTGTGATGGGGGAAAGTCACTGAAATGGAAAGTTTAATGACATACAGACATCAAAGACTAGAAGGGCCTGTTGAGCATCCTCCAGCTCTGACAAGGAGATACTGGAGTACAGTCTAGAGGCAACAGGGAGGGCTCTGTAAAGCACATGCTTGGTTGGAACAGCACAATGAGTTAGTGAAAATTTGCAACCTAATTGAAGGAGGAAGGAAGAAAGGGAAACAGTGTTAGGTGATTGAGGGACACAAAATAAGTAATTCAAACATTTAATTTAAAAGTTTAATGAAAAGTCTATTAATACCTGCCAACTGTTAACAACATGTGTACCAATGTGAAATACTACTACCACTAAAGCAAAATGTCTTTCTGAGAAATGTGAAGGCTACAGCAGAGTTGATTGTTTTTAAAATCTGCTGGAAAAGGAGATCAGGGAATAGGTGTGTGATGTTGAATCTTGAATGACCAGCTTTTGAAAATTCTCATTAACTACAGAAACCAAAGAATAATCAAGGCAGTAGTTGTCTTTATTTATAACTGTCCCTTCAAATCAGATGGAGTATTAGCCAGGCCTATGGGTACATGCCTATAATCCCAGCTACTCAGGAGAGGGAGGTAGGAGGATTGTGGATTTTGGGCCAGACCCAGAAATGAAAGCTGTGAGACTCTGTCTCAAAAGCAAAATAAAAATAAAAGGACTGGAGGCATAGCTCAGGTGGTAGAGTGTTTGCCTGAGATGTATGAGGCCAGTGGTTTAATCCCCAGCAACACACGCTCACACGCGTGCACACACACACGCACACACATACACAGAGAGAGAGAGAGAGAGAGAGAGAGAGAGAGAGAGAGAATTAAGTGGATTATTATACAATTTTCTACCGAAAGAATGGAAATGAGGCTGAAAACAAAATTCCTCAGCCTCGAGAAGTAAATTCTTTTCTGTTCTGTTTCTTCCTGAAAGAAATATTACTTAAAGTTTAAGGGGTTGAAGTATTTCCTGAGTTTGTTGTTGTTGTCATGTTATGTTTGTAGCTAGTTTTGATATTAAGGAACTTGTCACACAGAAGTTTAAATATATGATACCTCAAGCTAATGGAAAATAAAGTCTTTGGGCCTTTGCTTAAAATCCTGCTGTATCTAGTATATTAGAGTTTTCTACTTTCGTGTGAAAAGTAGCTACCTGTCTTTGATTTTATAGATGACCCTACCTATAGAAGTGAGGTCAATACAGGTCCTGAATGGGAGGACTCACACAGTGTCTGAGGGGAGAGAGCTGATGGAAAGAAATGTCCCCACAGACCACATCCTCCTCACTGTAGGGGATCCTGGGAAAGCCAAGACAAATGCTGCAGCAGGAAGGAAGTGACCACAGGAGGCCCGATGGGAGCAGCTCTGGCTTTGAAGATGGGTGTGGAAAGGCTTTGGATCCGGTGGTGGGTGCCAGTTATAAGCCAGTCAGTCACACAGATCACAGTAAAAAACAGAACAATATTGTTAATACCTACAAATACCAAAGGAGGGGGAGGGTGCAAACCCCAATACTTATAAAAAGGGAGTTGAGGTTCATGTCTTGGGAAGAACTCCTGAACTCTGGTGAGGGACTGAGTTACACAGATTTATCGCATATTTGAAAATTTTCAGGATGAGGAAAAAGGTTACAGAGTTGAAAATCTGATTCAGAAATATGCCATCTGGTGCATTCATGACACAACTCACTGTGTACCCGAAAACCATGACCTTGTCTTCTTCCCCAAAGCTTTCAACTTAGGCCTCTGGGAACACTTCAAAGAACACAGTAAGTTTGATTTTACAGGGCTCTCTTTTTTCACTCAACAGTGCGTGTTTACTGAGTACCCATAGTGCTGTCAGGACAGGGCCTACACAATTACCTTGTAAAAATAAGGGGCTTCCTTTCCAAAAAGATGACCACATACTGGCTCACATGCAGCTCTTTACCATCAGTGTGGATCAGCACTGCTTCCATGCCCTTGCGCTCTACAAGTGAGTGTCCCCTTTATCTCTCTAGTGTTCTTCCTTCAAAGAACTTTTCAGATTTAGCATTTGATCAAGCAAGTGTAACTTTTCCCTCCAGATTTTTGTCCCTCAAAATATTGCTCTTTCAGTCAGGAGTGGTGGCGCACACCTGTAGTCCCACACTCAGTTGCTGATGCAAGAGAACCAAGAGTTTGAGGGCCACCCTGAGCTACATAGTGAGATCCTGGCTAAAACATTTTTTTAAATGCTGCTGTTGAATGGCGTGTGAGTGTGTGTGTGTGTGTGTGTGTGTGTAAAATCTTGAAAGATGGATGACCATTTGTAAGGTATCACTTCAAGCTTTATAAGTGAAAATCAAAAGAAAGAAAAGCCTTGGTACAGATTAATCCTGAACAGTCCAAAGTTCTAAATCACTACCTTAGACAGTATAAAACACGTTATTGCCTCGACGAGGCTAAGGGTTTAATATTTATTTCATTCTACTTTACCAGCTGATATTAGATGTCTTGTCACAGCCTGTATTTTCTCTTTATTACATTAGCAAAGAGCACTCTGAGCTTTATTGAAGAAATTAAATTAAAAAGAGGGCACTCATCTCTAACTGCACATACAAGTCACTGTGGTGCTACACTCTGAGGGGCCTACTTAGTGAGAAAGCAAATCCTCGGGTTCATTTCCCCTAAATAAGTATTTCCAGGAATATCTATTTGTATAAAATCTCCTACATACTATTTTGAATCTTCATATGTTATTGAATTACTACAAATGTTTTGTGCCAGTCACTAACTGCTTATTTTAGTAACTGGACTGAGTAGATATAGACTAGCTGGAAAAATTACTCACCTTCCTATCAGCTCCACATTTGGTTAATTTTTTAAGTCTTTAGATCCTCCATCAACAAATGAGCAGAGTCAAGCATTTGTGAGTCAGACCATCTGTGACTCATGCCTATAATCCTAGCTACTTGGAGGCTGAGATTGGGAATATCATGGTTCAAGGCCAGCCAGGCAAAAAGAGTTAGTGAGATACCATCTCGATCAATAGCTAGGCATGGTGGCAGAGGCTGAGACCAGGAAGATCATGGTTCCAGGCCAGTCTGGGCAAAAAGGTTTGTGAGACCTCATTCCAGTGGGGGAAAAAAACTAGCATGATGGCACATGCCTGTTACCTCAGCTATGGTAGGAATCTTAAAATAGAAGGATCTCAGTAAAGGCCAGCATAGGCAAAAAGCAGGACTCTATCCAGAGCTAAAAGGGCTGGAGGAGTGGTTAAGACAGTTGAACACCTACCTAGCAAATACAAAGCCCTGAGTTCAAATCCCAGTACCACCAAAAAAAGAATGATCAGCTGAGATTAGTAAAGGACATCACCACTTTTGTGAAGAGCCCATATTACTGCTTTTTCATTTCATCTGTGTCATGTCTAACCTATCAGTGGCATAGATCATGTAATTTTATTCTAAGTATAGAAATGCATTTCATTCAAGCAAACTCAGGGTTTGGAAAAGCAATATATGAAATTTTATTTTTGAAAAGTTTTGAAAACATTTCTAAAAATAGACAGAATATTATAATTAAGAAGTATATTCTCTATACCCAGCTTCAACAGTTTTTAACTCATAGTCAAACTTATTTTATTTTCTTGTCTCCCCATTTAATTTGAAGCACATCCCACCATCACATCATTTTATTTATACATATTTCAGTAAGAATCTCTAGGATACCATTATTGTACATTTAAAATATTAATAATTCTAACTAATCAAATAATGTTCACATTTCTGGTTGTTCCAGAAACAGTTTTTATTCAGAGTTTACATGAAGTCTATTTAAGTCCCACTTCCCCTCTTATTTTTTTCATTTTGAAGGTATTTGTTGAGGAAACTGGGTTGTTTTCCATAGAGTGTGGATTTTGCTAATTATATCCCATGGTTACATTTAAATTGCATCTCTCTCATTTTAGCTTGGTTGTTGGATTGGGAAATTTGATCAAACTTGAGTCTGATTTCATATGTGATGTCTGTTCTTACCAGAAGACACACGTTAGGTGGATGCCTTTCTTCTGTGATGACAGAGCTGTTGATAACCACTGACTAGACCCATTCATTCATTGTGGGTTGTAAAATGGGGATGCTCTAATTTTATCATGTATTAGCCTGAATGATCAAAGGATTTTTCAGTAAGGGAAATACCTGACACGTACTGGTTCATGATGAAATAGTCACTGAATGGATTGGTTTTTGTAAGAACCCCTGTAATGTAAGAAATTATTAGAAACTTTGTTTGCTTAAAATCCCATTAAGAAAGCATCCCTTTTTCCCCTAGGATCAACATCCTTCTCTGCTTTGCATAGGATCACTTACAAATAGCTTGAGGTGCCTTGTCTTTACCATGGCAACACCTTCTGGTGCTGGGTACCAATTTTTAAATACAGTTGTTTTCAAAGATATTTTGGATTCATCCTATCGCTGTCATTTCTCAGTCTTATGATAACTTTGCATTCCTAAGGATTTGGAAAAGCAGAGGAATAGTGGACAGGAAAGCTAAAGAAGCCCTGAGATGTATTATAAAGTATAGCCTCCATCTTAAGCCAAACACCAAGCATTCTTGGGTGATTAAAGAGCTTGCAGTTGATCATGCCTGTGACATGTTGTCTTAACATTTTCCAATGAGAAATGTGATGGTCTTACCACACTCAAATCTCAGCCTAGTTCATAGCAAAACACCCTCCCTTTTATCTGCCAGTTAGTTGTGTGCCTGCTAAACAGTAAATCAAAAGAATGTCTATAAATATCATCTTGATTTTTCCCTTGATAACATGTGTATAAAATAACTATAATGTAGGTAGGTTTGAAAACACTGTGGACTTTCATCTTTATTTTGCTGAAATATAGCACATCATGACAGTAAATGTTTTCAGTGATGAAAGAATTTTGCAGGCATTGTAATCAGGACACACTGTATTGAGTTCTTACATTCAAGACATAGGCTTATAGTGGAGATCATTCTTTGCTGCTGAATGTTTTGGTTTTTACTTGCTTATGCAAATGAAAAGCAATCCAGCATATGCATCCTTACTGTGTTCAACACATACAGCAGGAAGCACAAAGGAAAACAAGCCTTTGGTGAGCCTAGCACCCTTATTTGCATGATAGGAAAAATGTTGGTATAATTAGAGTTTTATTCCACCAAGGGATGCTGATAATGTGGTTGGGTTTTCAGAGGGGAGAAACATGCCCACCAGTTCACTGAAATCATTAGTACAATTTTTGTGGCGGTAAGAGTTGAGTTAGGCTCTAAAAAACCACTAAGGAGTTAATAAGATAGAAAGACTCTTCCAGAAGAAACAACATTGAGCAAAAACATCAGGCATATTTTTCATAGCACCTTTAAGCATAATTAAGGGATTCTAGACCCCAGCCTGGAGGGTGTCTCTATGCTGGTATTAAATAACAGACATGGGTTGAAGCCACAGGAGGAAGGACCTTCAATGTCAAATTAAGGCATTGGCAGAGTCAGAGGCTTTGAGGGATATGATGGCACCTAGTCAAGCAAGAGGGTCAGGAATGCATCTCAATGGGAAGTTGAAGTGAAATCAGTAGAGAGGAGGAATGTTTTGATGATAACAGCTGCAGGACTGGGCAACTGAATGACAGAAAAAGGATCATAGAACCTGAAATCCACATAAGAGTGATTTGAAATGGAAGAGGAAAGTGAGGAGAAAGAACTGCTTTTGGAAAAAATAAGAGTTTAGGGTTGCAGCATGACAGTGTTTAGAAGCTTAGACATGTCCAGAAGGCCACTGAGAATATACAGGCTAGCAGCTTAGGAATGAGATCAAATCAGAGGTTACAGTTCAGGAATTGTCTATGGAAAGATAACAGTTGGAATCTTTCTCTACAAGATTCTCAGATCTATCTGTGTCTCCCTCAGTTCCAGCTGCCCCCACCTTGTTCAAGGATCATCGTCTCTTACCTGGACTGTTGAAATAGTCCCCAGTATTTCAGGTATACATTCCAATCACATTACTGACTGAAAATAGCCCTTGAGAGAAAAGGAAACATCTGACTTTGACAATAAAAAGCACTGCAATATTCCAAGTTGCTTCCAGGGTTATATCTGGAAATGATTTCTGTTCTCTTGCTCTGTAAGTGAGGAAGCAAAGTACTGCCCAAGCTAGCCAGAAAGGTACCTGTATTGGTATGGTATCTTGTGTTTGAATATTGAATGCACAGGTACAGAATCAACCAGCAACCAGGTCAGGCAGACATTCTAGAAACAAACTTGTGCCTGTCAGATTGCAGAGTGTTGCTCACTCTTAAAGCTCATGCATGTGAAGGTTTGGGCAGATTTATCAGTTATTTCAATTAAGAGACTGGAAGGATTTGAATACCAGGACTATTTTGCTCCCAACTGATGCAAATCTTTAAAACATGTGATTGAAATCTGTTCCCAGAATTTTTCACTACAATTTTACTTTGATTTAAAATATATGCATATATATTTATCTTTTTTGTTTCTTGGCAATTTTTGTGGATGATGCTTTTGCCTAATCAAAGAAATCTAACTATAGTGGTCAACTTTTTAGACAGTGGGGATAGGATCTCTTTCGCCTCTCATTCTAAAATGGGAGCCTTGGCCTTGTAAGGACAATTCAACACCCCTCAGGGCTAAATTTGATGAATTTAATCTCTTCAAAAAAATACTTTATATGTTTTTCTTTGTAAATTTTCTCTTGAAAGTTTTGACTTTTTTACAGTATGGGGATTTGAATTCAGGGCCTCATGCTTGCTAAACAGGTACTCTACCACTTGAGCCACTTTGCCAGCCTTTCATTTTTAATTGATACATAGCAATTATACATATTTTTATGGGGTACACTGGATTTTTGTTGTTTTTGTTTTGTTTTATTTTGCTTTTTGAGACAGAGTTTCACTACATAGCCCAGGCTGACCTTGAACTCTCAATCCTCCTAACCCTACCTTCTTAGGGCTGCAATTGCAAGTGTGAACCACCATGCCCTGTTAAGTGTTTTACTTTAATACATGTGTACAATACGTAATGATAAGATGAGGGTAATTGGCATATCTGTAATCTCAGACACTTATCATTTCTTTGTGTTGGAAGCAGTCAAAATCCTCTCTTTGGTTATTTTGAAATAACTGTCATCCACCATAGTTATGTGCCAGAGGACATTAGAAGTTTTTCCTCCTCTCCACCTGCACTCTCCACCTCCTTCTTCAGTTCTGCTATTCTTCTCTCTATGAAGGTTATTCTTTTCTAAAAAAGTAAGTAAACGCAGACAGGAAGTGTGGCTCAAGGATAGAGTGCCTACTTTCCCAGCGTGAAGCCCTGAGTTCAAACTCTAATCCAACCACAAATAAATAAATAAACCCAGAAAAACATTTGGCCTTTTAAAGCATGAGTATGGTTTCTTATCCTGTCCAGTAGTGGTAATTGACTCTCAGCCTGCATTCCTATTGCCTGTAAAATGTCCAGGTCTCTTTGGCCTGTCCAGAGGCAGTTAAAGAGACTAAATACAAACCAAACAGTTCAGGGTGAATATTGTATAAAAATAATGAGAAAAACTATTTTATCAATAAAACTTTTTTCTAGTGGTACTGGAGTTTGAACTCAGGGCTTTGCTAGGCAGATCCTCTATTGCTTAAGCCATCCCTCCAGACCCCTCTCCCCACTTTTTTTATCAAGCACAAGTAATTTGTGGATACGTTGCATAGAAAAATGAAATAAATAGGATGACTTCAGGAATGCCTTGCAGTCTTGACCACTCCTGCCTAAGTAGTTGATTCTGGGTACCTGTTAGGAACACCCAGTCTTCTTTACAATTTGCTTTGGAAGCCAGCTCAGTGGTTTGGAGGGACATTTACAAATGGGAAGTATGGGCTGTGCAGGACACAATGCTGTGGGTTTTTGCCCATTGAAAATGGGCCTGTTCTTCATCAGGGTATACCATGGTCATTCTAGAGCTGATATCCAACATGGCAGAGCTGTTGACCAACATGGCCAGCCTCTTGCTTTTGATCATGTAATCTACTGGCTGCCCACAAACCCAGTGCTTTAAAAAAAAAAAATCATGACTCACTAAAATGTGTGGCCTGATGAACAAGCTACAAATGCAGTTGTGTTTCTTTATTTTTTGGTTGATTTTTTAGTGAATTTTTGTTTGCAGAAGCGCATCTGCACAGGTGTTTACTTCAAGTGAACACCTGTAGTTTCTTGAACAAAGTGAAGAATGAGTCACCATAAATAATTATCGTACTGATACTAGGCAGCAATTGAAGACTTGCTTTATACTAGGAACCTTCCTAAACACTGCATCTGCATTGCCATGTTTAATTTTCACAAGCAATGGACACAGAGGATAAAATTATTGTCACCATTTTATGGGTGAGGAAACTGAGGCACAGGAGATGAAATAACCTGCCTAAAGTCATAGGGTTCCTGCTTTCTGTTCCCCATGCCTTTATCCAACTGTGTCTCTGAGAAGCCCTAGTTCTTGTGTGAGTAGAAAACAGTATCTGCACATGGTGGCCATAGTGAAAGGGGTTCTGAGGCTGTCTGGGTGGGCGCTGTTCCTGAGCCATCATTTCATTATAGCTGAAAAGGAGAAAGGCTAGGATGCTTCTTTCACTTGCTTCTGTGAAGAAGGCATCCAACATCTGTTAGTTTTTCCTTTTAAGAGACTGGACCCTGAGCACTCCTGACACAAAACAGTCTTGTGTTCCCTGGTCTCTGCTGCTTTCTGGCAGAGCAAGGATGCACTGATCCACCTCCATGAAGAACCAACTGGTGGGTCTGATGCTCAAGTGTTGGACCGAGGGTCACAAGTGTTAAGTGTCTCTCCCAACTTCTCCAACCTTGACATCCATTGCTCCTTCAGTGAAGGAGGCTGGCTCTGCATGATCTTCAGACCACTCTCAAATCTCTTGGGTTAGAAAATTCCACATCCTAAATCTCTTAAATAATAAGATCCTACTGTCAGCTCTTGCCTGCCTTTTTGGAAATCCAGACTTAGTATACCAAAGAGGAAGGGTTAGTGCTCTGGAATAATAGCATTCACTCTGTTTTCCTCACTGATGGCAAAAATGCCTGAGACCCAGGACAGCCACGTTTTGAAGGCCATGTAGGCCATATTTCTCCAAGTCTTTTTTTTTTTATAGCACCCGTGGAGTGGCATCCGCAGGCATGAGTCCCCAGCTTGATCCTGTCTTTGGTACATCCTAAATGTCTGATCAAAAACAGTTGAAGGAGAATGAGAAGCGTAAGAAATTCCGAGTATTTTATCCCTGGTTCAACAAGTTTCTGATAGGCTATAGTGTAGGCCAAAGTATTTCCTAACTAAGTCTTAGGGTCAGATTGTCATCTTGGTTCAGAGACTGCTGTTTTCTCTTTCTGGGCTGTTTTGACTTCCTGAGTGGCTGTGTATGATAAATGCCAAGTGTTATAAAGCTCGTTATGGGAAGAATCATACACAAACTAGTAGAAAAAGAGCATTTGCATATAGGAACACACCCCTTTCTTTGGCTGAATCCAACTATTCTTAATTCCTTTCCCTCCCCACTGTCTGCTGAGTGATAAGCAAGCTTTAAGTCATATTCTTTGTTGAGATAATGTATTTTAAAAAGACTAGCTCCAGGGAACTGAATGGCAACTATGAAAGTCAGGCTTAGAAAGGGAGACCATTACATTTAGCAAGATTCAGATTATGAGAACAGAACCCAAGAAAAAAAAAAAAAATCTCCACACTGAGGCAGGCACAGGTTGTAGAGCCTTGGTTGTTCCTTCTCTACTGTCGTGCTCATTAAGAGTGTGGACTCCAGAGTTGACTTCTTGGGTCTCTGTCACTTACATGCTGTGTGTGATTGAGCAAATTACTTTACCTGTCTCAATTTTTCATCTGTAAAATAAACAATAATGGTACCTAGCTCACGGGGTGGTTGTAAGGACCGAGTCCAAGGGAAGCACTGAGCACCTGGTACATGGAAAGTGTTCAATAAATGCTATTAATGAAGCATTCGTGGAGGATGAAGAAAAGACTTGTTTCAGATTTGCATAAAAGCTTGTTTTAGATTTGCATAAAACTTTCACTGGGCAGCCACTGAGACTGTCCTTCCTGCATGTGAGCTAATAATAAATAACCTCAAGTGTTTTGATCTGATGTTTCCTTGGTCGCCCACTCCCTGGGAAGAATGCAGGGAAGGTATGTCTGCAGATGAGCTGCACAGACAGTTTGGGCTGACCGGCCTCCTGTTCTTTTTCTTCTTCAGGTGCTAGAAAGTTTCAAGATCATGGACTACAGCCTTTTGCTGGGAGTCCATGTCTTGGATCACTCCCTTAAAGAAGAGGAGCCTTCACAAAACGTGCCTGATGCAAGGCGGCCTGGGGTGCAGAAAGTCCTCTACTCAACAGCCATGGAGTCCATCCAGGGTCCAGGGAAGCCTGGAGACGGGCTTGTCACCGAGAACCCAGACACGTAAGTGCAGCTGCACGCCCCTCCTCACTGTGACAGCCCCATCACAGGGTAATTCTACGATCATGGTCCCCATATGGTGGCACTGTGGGACTAGAGGCCTACTTGGTGCTAATGTGGGGTAAGCCAGCCTTCATTGCTGTTCATGGATGGAGACACGGTCACCCACAGCTCCCTGAGTTACTCTTCCACATGCAAGCTTTCTTTTTTTTTTTTTTTCACATAGCGCCAATTTTTTTTTAATAATGACTGAAATTTTTTTTGCCACCATTATACTGCATATTCAAAACACTACCACGGGGGGGGGCGGAGAATAAACTGTGGATTTGAACACACGTGCATTTAAGCAAATGCACAATAGGAGTGATGGTGGTAATTCAGTGTTTTATCTGCAGGAGATTCTGTTGCCTCAGCCAGATGTAACAAGAACTGCAGGGCCGATTTGCATGCATAATGCTGATGTACTATCAACAGAAAAATTACCACCAAAGAAGATTATTGAAATGGTTGACTTCCTCATGGGTGTAAACTCGCTGAGCAAGGAGACTAAAAGAAAGAAGTCACTTCCCATGACCATAAGTGCCTGATTCTAGGAATTCCCCAACAATGAAATGTGCACAGGCACATTTCTCTTTCATAAGGAAGTTAGCACAAATTCAATCTTTTTTTAATCCTTGATTACAACTCCACTTAAATGTTCAATAATCAGTTGAACAAATTATACTATATCTATATGGTGAAGTACTAGACCGCTATTAAAAACCTTACTCCCATCAGGCATAATGGTACACACTTGAAATCCCAGTTACTTGAGAGCCAGAGACAGAGGAATCTTTTTCTTTGGCAGCACTGGGGTTTGAACTCAGGACCTCACACTTGCTAGGCTTGCTTGAGCCACTTGGATAGCCCTATTTTGGATTGAGTTTTTCTGAGATAAGAGTCTCACAAACCATTTGTCTCGGGCTGGCTTAGAACTGCAATCCTCCTGATCTCTGCCTCCTGAGTAGCTAGGATTATAGGCATGAGCCATGGGCACCCAGGCAGGAGGATCTTTAGTTGAAGGCCAGCTCAGGTAAAAGTAGCAGTGAGACCCTGCCTCAAAAACAAAATGTCTAGAGGGCATAGCTCAAGTGGTAGTGTGTTTACCTAGTGTGGACAAGGCCCTGAGGTCAGTCCCCAGCACCATTAAAAAAAAAGCATATTACCGTTGACTATGAGGAAATGTCCATCACTTAATAAGTATAAAATTCAGGTTATAAAACATGACAAATTAACTAATTCCCTTTGTAGATATAAGAACACACGCACATATACTAGAAAGGTATACCAAATGTTAATAGTTATCTCTGCATCCTAGGAATGGACTTTTTACATAGTATCTATATTTTATTATCTTTCGAATCTCACAGTCAATATGAAGTATCGTATTCTTAAAAAGCAATGTATAGCTATCTTAAACAAAAATACCTTTTTTTAAAAAAACGAAGGACAAGAAGGTAAAACAGGTCTTGTCTGAGGGGTTAGCACCAGTGGGAGGGGGGAGGATTTAAGGAAAGGGTGTAGGAGAGTGAATGTAGTAGTGGAGATATTATGTACTCATGTATGAAAATGGAAAAATGAGACTTGTTGCAGCTTTCCCAGGAATGGGGCAAGGAGGGATAAAGGAAAATGATGGAGGGGTAAATTCAATTTTGGTACATTGTAAGAACTTTTGTAAATGTCACAGTGTACCCCCAGTACAACAATAATATGATAATAAAAATGTAAATAAAATAAAGTACATATAGTTTTTTTAAAAAGTAGTAAAGTTTTCTTATGAAAATTTTATAAATACATACAGTGTATCTTGGACAAGTTTACCTCCTATATTATATTCCCTTAACTCTCTTCCCCCACTTTTAAAACAATAAATAATAAAATATTTGGTGGGTTTCATTGTGTTTTCTCCATATGTGTGTGTGTATTTATGCAATATACTTGATCCTCTTCACTCCCCAGGACCCTCTCCTTTCTCCCCCCCTCATTCCATTGATTTCCCTCTACATTGCCCCTTTTTTTACACTCAAGTTCTATTATTTATTGTTATGTTTATCATTTGATACCTAGATTCCACATATGAGCAAAAACATGCAATATTCGGCTTTTTGAACTTGGCTTATTTTACTCAATATAATGACCTCCAGTTCCATCCATTTTCCTGGAAATGGCATAATTTCATTCTTCTTTATGGCTGGGTAACACTCCATTGTGTATATACACCACATTTTCTTTATCCATTCATCAGTTGTTGGGTACCAGGCTGATTAAAACAGGAATGATTCTTAAGTCGAGCTCCTTTACATCCATCTCTTCAGAGTTGACAGCTATAATGTTATGCTCCTTTGTGGGGAAATACATCATTCTAGATTCCCAGGAAGACTTTAAACTGATGGGGGGGTGGGAGGAGATGATGATGGAATTCTTAAAGATACTTATTTTCTTTTAGCTTTCTATTCTTCCATGGTAAAATATTTTCTCTCTTGCTCTATCAACAGAATGGGAGGCATTCCAGCTAAAAGCCATAAGGGAGAAAAGCTACTTTTATTTATGGGCATTATTGACATTCTACAATCATATAGGTGAGAAATTTGGGGAAAGTGGTCTTTTATTATTTCAAAATTAATCGACAAATGTTTCTGCAAATTTGCCAGGTGGGAGGGGTTTTACATTTCTAATTTTTCTATGTGTTTCCATTAGGTTAATGAAGAAGTTAGAGCATTCCTGGAAAGCACTTGTCTATGACGGGGTGAGTGACATGTGTACTTGTTAAGCTGCCTTACTTCTGACTTTTCAGAAACTCCCAAGGAACTGTGTCCCTAGATTTAAGAGGAGAGGAACTAAGGCCTTTGTAAACTCAGAATCTTAGACTGGCAGGCTGGTTCAAATCTGAGAACAAAGTCCACATAAATTTGAATAGCTATTCAAATCATTGACATCCAGCGTAGTGCCTACAGAGAGGCCAGGAAAACACAATGATGACTGTTTCTGTGTGAAATGCAAAGTTCCTCATCATGAGCTAATGAGGGAAAAAAGAGGAAGGCTTTTTCAAAGGGAAGGTTAGGGCCGCTGAAATGAAGTTCTCAGAAGCTGAGAAGCTACTAGGGGGTCCTTGAGCCCTGACTTTGTGGAAGACAGCCCTGGAGTTAAACTCAACCTGGTTTCTCACTAGTTAACAGGGTGTGGTAATAGTACCCATCTGTTGTGAAGGTGAGACAAGGTGATGTACTTTAGTGGTCAGTACAATGCCTAACACATGATAAGGACCTGGAAGTGAAAATGTTTATATTGATATGGATTTATGTATTATTTATTTATGTTACACATTTACATATGCTGACTGATATGGAGATGTCATAAGAGTCATGTCTTAACCAAAGAAAAACTCAGTTGGCAAAGAGCAACTTCTCTCTCTCTCTCTCACTCACCCACACAGTCACACAGTCACATCTAAATGTCACATTTGAACTTCCTGCTGCTAACCAACCATTTCTTGGCCTAAACCTCCCTCAGTAAATGACTTGATGTGACACTTCCAAAGAATATATTGATCAATGATTTGGCCACCCATTTCCCTTGAAGGTGTTAGGAAACACTTTCCTTTGAAAGGGGATAAATTATAGATGCTATTCTTCTTTCTGGAAAAGAACACACATTTTCCGTTCTGTGGAAGACTGTTAATAACCTTCCAGCATGAAAGATCTGCATTCGCCCGTGGACTGAGCACTGACCCTCCTTCCCTCCCTCACAATGTACTTTTAAACAACAGGCTCACAACTTTGTTCCTGAGAGGGAAGCCCAGACTTATTCACATCAAAGATCTTCCTATGAAAAGGTCAAGGTGGAAGTCAACTCCCTGTATAGCTATCCTTATCTCAACCAGCAAAAACCCTTGTTCCTTCCTATTATTGCTTATACTCTCTCTTCAACAAAATTGGAGATAAGGGCAAAATAGTTTCTGCCAGGTAGTGAGGGGTAGAGGGGAGAGGGAGAGGCGGGGGAGTAGGAGAGGGGGTGGGGGAAGGGGGGAGAAATGACCCAAACATTGTATGCACATATGAATAAAATAAAAATTAAAAAAAAAAAAGAAAAGGTCAAGGTGGTAGGTTAATTTTAGTTCTCCTTCTAGCTGAGAAAGGTAGAAAAGACATAGCCCCTTAAAAGTGGAAGGGAGAGACAGCATACACCCACATGATTTTCATTCTTTGTCACCAAGTTGAGATTCCTGATCTCAATGGCCTCGGCCCATATTGGCTAGATGCTTCTAAGAAGCCCCCACCTTTTATTTATTTAAAACATGCCTTCTGGCTTTTAAGTTTTATGGTTTTTAAAGAAAATCTCTGCGCCAATTATTTATTTGTAAAATCATAAGAACCATCCAGATTTATTTTGGTTTGTAGCTCTTAATTAGACAGTGCTTTTCATACCAAAGACAACATTCTCCTTTAAAGGCAGGTGCTGAGTCTGAGCCTTTCTGAATCCCTCTTGTGTCCTGCCAGTATTTCTGCACAACTGTATTTGTTATGAGAAGGTGTCCACTTCAGGCAGAAGCTGTCCGGATCCTAGGAAAAGTGCAGGTTACCCCAGGGTAAATGTCCTGCCACATCTACAGCCTCCTCAAGGCTCTACAGATCATTTGTGATGTGGCAGAAGAGGTTCTGTGTACTGCACTCTTCCTAACACACTGTAAAATGGCAGGTTATCCCAACTAAGCACACACAAATGCCCCTGTGACAGATGAGGAAACTGAGGTCCTACAACTCTGCTGTTCCCAAGATCACTTGGCCTTTTAAAGGTAGAACTCATGGGGCTGGTAGAATGGCTCAACTGGTAGAGCACCTGCTTAGCAAGCATGGGGCCCTGTGTTCAAACCCCAGTACCGCCAAAAGAAAAAGAAAAACTAAAGTTGGAACTTACACCAGAACCAGGTTTCCTGACTTTTGATCATTATATGTTTTTTATTCCACCCCCACTGCAGACCCGTTGTAGTGTCCACTCTTAAACTTCTAGAAATTTCCCTATTAAAATCCACAAACCTGGATCCAAAATGGGGTATTGCATGGGCAAGAAAATTTACTCTCACTAGAAATGTACAGCTTGGATAGTCAATGAATGATTACTAAGTGAACATAGAGAATCAGCTCCTGTATCCAGTCTCTCCTGGATTTGCAATAAGATGACCTTGCAGTTAGCATCTAACTCATTTCCCATCCGTGTGACCAGTGGGTAATTCAGGTAACACCTGGCAGACTTGTCTCCTAGGAAGCTGCCTAGCATCTACTCGCTTTTTTACTTGGAGATAAAGCCAAAATGTTCCTTTAACTTAATTTTCACTCTTCCATTTGGGTCATTTTGTTTATATTAACAATTTTTGTTCATGACAAAGAGTGCCAGCGTTCATTGACACTTGGAGCACTGATTGCCTGTAAGAAAAGAATTTAAAAGTCAACACATACACACACACACTGCTACAAATAAGAATCAGCTGTTTTGATTTGTGGAGTAAAATTCTTTCACTGTCTCTCCCAGCATCTAATGCTCCCTTTTGTCTGGAATTTCCAGAATTTTCATTCTCATTGAGTCTGTGCCCCCTGCCCCAGCCCCAGCCCCAGCCTCCTGGGCCCCACAGAAACAGACATGGCTCTCCCTAGCTCTTGGCTGTTTCAGGTTGAGGGTATTGCCTACCAGAGAGCCATTTGCGGAGCTCTTTCTTCTGACCTGAGATGAACTCTCTGAGAGGTAACCTGTGGTCTTTGGTTTGTTTTTTCAGGATACTGTTTCAGTTCATAGACCAAGTTTTTATGCAGACAGATTTCTAAAGTTTATGAATTCCAGAGTTTTCAAGAAAATTCAAGGTAAGATTCCTGTGAAAATTTCTTACTTCTACTAACACTTTAGGGCTGACTTCTCCATGCATCTGTGCAAGATTTTTATTGGAAGAGTTGGACTTTTTTCCCTACAGTGGTAGTCACTTAGTAATTATGGTCAGGTATCCCAATCAGTATTGTTGATAACCATTAGTTCTATTTTGTGGTGAAGAAAATTAGACACTGTGTATATGTCCAACCATATATAATGTGTTAGTTAAATTTATTATAGTACAGTCAAATAGTGGAACAGTACACAACCAATAAAAATGAAATGTAGAGGCACAGTTGGTCCCATTAAGTATAGATTTATGCAATCTATGTGGTTATTGTTCTATATACCTTATAAGGCCACCAAAACTCTAGTGAGACATAAAACTATTTACAGGGGTTATTTTCTTGGAATATTTTCTAGAATATATCACGTTAGGCCACAAAACAAGTCCTAATCAATTAAAAAAGATTGAAGTTATACAAAGTATCTTTTTCTATTCTGAACTGATATTTTTATGAGTGTAATTTCTGATAAATGTGTCCAATTGGGGATTATTTACTTGGGATAGATTCCAAGAAAGTATATGAGTATTCAAGAGCACATAACTACACAGAGGACTGGACCGCTGAAGGCTCCCACAGTCTGTATCCTAACAGCCCTCAGTCAGAATTATGCTTTTTAAATTGAGCCACTCTGAGAAGTCAGAAATCTTATCTAGTTCTTTTGTTTTGCATTTCTTGAGTACTGGCAAAGTTTAGCCATTACTCATGTTTATTAGTCATTTATAAGTCCTTTGAGAATTGAGGTTTGTAACATTTGCCCATTTATATTGGGTGTTTATTATTCCAGATGATTTATATGAACTCTGTTCTGTATATTAAAGACATAACTTCCTTTTTCCCTCATTATTCCAAGAAAAACTTTTTTCGCATTGATGTCACTGTCTCAGTGACATCTCCAATTGAGGCCACCATCAATTAAATTGTCTGCCTCAAGTTTTTCTGGCCTAAGATCTCCTCCACCATGTTGGAGACCCTGAGTTTCCTTGCATCCCCCAGTGCGTTTGCAGAGATGTGGCCTTTCATGTCCCAGCCTTAGGAGGACTCTTCAGGAAACACACATACCCATCTTGGCAGATGTGTTTTCTTAGCAGCATGTGAATGAATGTAAAATCAATGACTTCTTCAGTTCCCAAAAAAACACAGCATGTGCTACAAGTTTTCCCAATGTGTATGGCTTACCATGCCTTTTTTTTTTTTTTTTTTGGCGGTGGTACTGTACTAGGGTTTGAGCTCAGGGCCTCACTCTTACTAAGCAAGTACTTTACAACTTGAGCCAGTCCACCAGCCCTTTTTGGGTTGTGTATTTTCAAGATAGGGTCCCACAAAGTATTTGCCTGGGCTGGCCTTGAACTGTGATCCTCCTGACCTTTGCCTCCCAAGGAGCTAGGATTACAGGTGTGAGCCACCAGTGCCCAGCTTATCATGCTTTTAATGTAAGAATCTTTCACTTCTTAAGCCTGTTTTTTTTTTAAAGTGTTGTTAAGGTATAAGTCATATACCATACCCTTTAAATGGTTCTTCGTATGTTCACTAAAATCTAACTTTAGAACATTTTTGTTACCCCATAAAGAAGCCCCATCCTTCTGCATTCCTCCTCTTCCCAGTGCCAGCAGCTACCCCTTCACTTCTATCTGTGATGTTACCAGTATTCCACATTTCGTAGAAATCATGTAATCGTGACCTTTTTGTTGTAGCATGTTATCTGTACTTTACTCTTGTGGTTTGGTTTTGTTTTGAGACGGGGTCTTGCTGTGTAGCTCAGGCTGACCTTGAACTCAAGATTCTCCTGTCTCTCAGCCTCTCAAGTGCTGGGATTATAGACATACTACCCTGCCTGGCTACTTTTTAAAATGTATACTACATGGTAAGGGAGGGGGTGGGGGCAGGGGGGAGAAATGAACCAAGCCTTGTATGCACATATGAATAATAAAAGAAAAATGAAAAAAAAATGTATACTACATTTTACTATTCTCAGTTGATAGACATTTGGATTGTTTATAGTTATGAATGCTATGAGTAATGCCGCTATGAACACTGAGGTACAAGGCTTTGTGCGGATGTGTATTTTCATTTCTATTGCACATATACCTAAGAGTGTAAATGATGAATCAGGTAATTACTTTAAAATTTCCAGGAACTGCCAAACCCTTTTCCAAAGAAATAGCACCACCAGCAATATATAAGGGGGTTCCAATTTTCTCACATCCTCATTAACATATGTCACCCTCTGTCTGTTTTGTCTTCACCATCTTAGCATAAATTAGGACCTCACTGTGATTTTGATTTGCAGTTCTCTAAGAGCTAGCAATCTTGAATATCTTGTTGTGTGCTTATTGATGATTTGTATCTTCTTTAGAGAAATGTTTATACAAATTCTTCACCCATCAGTACTTGGGTCATTTGTCTTTTTGTCATTGAGTTGTAAGAGTTCTCTATGACTCTGGACACAAGTCTATTATCAGATATGTAAATTACAAATATTTTCTTCTATGCTATGGGTATCTTTTTGCTTTTTGGATGGGGTCCTTTGAAGCACAAAATTTCTTAATTTTGTTTTAGTCTAGTTCAGAGAAAAAAATGTTAGACTAAGTCCTGAAAATTTAAGCCAGAGTTTTCATTAAGAAGATAAATAAGAGCAGCTGAAGGAAAGGGAAGAGTGTGGTCATGCCACAGGGTCAGGTGGGTGAGCTGGAAAGTAGTCATATATGGATACAGCTAAGTACCAGAACATAAGGCTGGAAATGGGCACAGGACCCCTAGCCCCAGACATGGGTTAGCCAAAGACAAATCCAGGAGTTTCTTTCACAGAAAATTAATAAACCCACAATGCAAACTGTCTTTCAAGATTACCCTGTCAAAATTAGTACCTGAGGATTTAGATTTTCTGCCAGATCCAAGTTATTGTCTGCTAAGTGAGGCCTAGCTTATTCCTTTAAGGAAGAAATTCATCATTTAAGACATAAGTAAATTCTTTCTTCCGGTGCTCTATGGCAGAGGTTTGTTTCCAGGCCCTCTCTGCTCGGTCATGGGTGGTGCTGACTATAAACAAGGGAGAGTTGTTTCTTTTTCCAGGCTTTTGGCTGGAAAAAGGCTAGGTCTCCTGATTGCTGTGCAGTCACGCACTGCTCCCACCTCACCCGGGTTTAACATTCACCCTGGAACAACAGTATAGAAAAGCAATTCTCAAACCTTTTGGTCTTAAGCCCACTTTATAGTCTTAAAAGATTGTTGAGATAACCAAAGAGGTTTTATTTATGTGTAGTTGTCTGTATTTCACATATTAGAAACCTAAATTGAGAAAATATTATAAAATTTATTAATTCTTACCACTTAATAATAAAAAACTACTGTTATGTTAACATAAGTCAGTTTTAACAAAAAAATAAGATTTTAATATAAAAATAATTGTGAAAAATTTTATTTTCCAAAACAAGTAGTGAGAAAAGTGGCACTATTTTAACTTTTCTTCAAATCCCTAATGTCTGACTTAGTGGAAGATAGTTGGAGTCTCACACTGGCATCCAAATTCAGTCTAAAGGGTCTGTATGCCCAGGTCACACAGCATCTGGAAAGGTCTAGGTATGTGTGAGAAAAAGAATGAAAAAGGCCCATAATGTCCCATGTTATGAAAAATAGTCTTAGCCTTACAGACTAAGGTCTCAGGGACCTCTAACAGACCCCAAACCACATCTGGTATCCTCTGACTTAGAAACCTAAAAATACTACATTAAAAGGCAAGATATTATCAAAGCTTATAAAAGTTAGCAGAAGGAATGTTATGGCAGAAGCCGGAGTGGGGATAATTTCTTCAGACCTGTAAAACAAGAGGGACCAGCATTTAATAGAATAGAGACATAAGGAAAATAAGTTCTTTGGTCCATTTAGTTATCATTAAAATCGACTTTAATCAGTTTTTTAAACAATCAAAATCTCCTTTCCGTAAAAAGCAAATTCTAGTTTTATCTTTAACACACACACACACACACACACACTTTAACAGAAAAAGGAACACTAAAGAGTTAGAAACTGAAGGAAACAAGAAAGACCCCTGGGGTTCATGCTGTCTGGCTCTGTAACCTGGAGTATCGCACTCTTTCTATCCTCCATTTCTGGGCCTACGAAAGGACTTAGCCTCCCTCAGCCGTGTGGATAATTTGAAACAGACAATGTGAGTGTTAGCTTCCAAACGCGAAAGCCCTAGGCTACAAACCTTATTTAGGATGATGACAATATTATTATGATTGTAAGTCTGCTCAGGGGATAGATAAACCTTCCCTTCCCTATAAGTAGAGAGATCACCCTTCATCCTTCCCTCATTTGTGTGTCCCAAAGTCCTTCTCCAATTAAATTCTTGCAAACAGGAAGGCCCCCAATGAGCACCGTAATCTAAGCTCTGAGATTCCCAAAGCTAAACACAGTTACTCTAATACATTTGCTGTCAGTTTACCCCTTTATGTAAAGCTCCAAAGGAGAAGAGACACTGCCAAAAACAAGTTCAAGGGAAGCATAAAAAGGCTCCGCCTCCCACTCCCCTTCCTATTTCCTCCAAGGACATTCCCTAGCAATATTCACAGGAAGAATTACTGAAGTGAAAAATGAATAGAAATAGGGATGATTCCATTGTAGCTGAAGCAGCTCCCACTGTCAGTCACAGGCTTGGGCACGATGGTTTGGGAAGTACATTTCCATTGGCTCTGGTTCCCTGGGCACTTCTGAAGTTGGAAAATGCTGTCTAGACAAGATGGGGAGTGAATTATACATCTGACACAACCATGACCTTGAGAGAATCCTAGAAAGGACTCTGAGCTTTCAGGGGAAAACACAGAAAGAAAAAAGCATCCAGAAGTAACTTGGCTAGCATGGGCAACATGAGTACAAGATGAAACATTGGCATGTGTAGAAAGTTCCAGTCCCCAGTTAACAAAGCTGGGGTCATGAGAATTCTCCAGACTCACCATCTGCATTTATCAACTCAGTCAGCCTCCTCCCAGCACTAGGAAAACAATGTTTGGAGGAGGAAAAATATTTCTTTAGTAGGAAAACATGAAGTTCACCTCAAATAAGACTATTTCAAAATACGGAGAGAAAATTCCAACTTGAATTTTTTTCTAGGATATTTTTATTGAGGTCAGGTCATTGTGCACAAAGAGTTTGGCCAAAGCACAGAAAATTTCATCTCCTCGCTGTGCCTGCGTGTGTGTGTGTGTGTGTGTGTGTGTGTGTGTAAAATGAGGCTTTTGCCTTCTTAAATGATGACTAAAATGTTAGTAAATAATAAATAAAATATTAACTTAAAAATATGAATCCCATTTTACAAGGTTCTTTGGGAGATTTATTTGTTTTTGAGATAGGGTTTCCCTATATAGCCCAGGCTGACCTTCAACTCCAACTGCCCCAGCCTCCAGAATGCTGGAATCACAGGTGTACACCACCAGACCCGGCTTTTACAAGTATTTTTATTTGTCTCCTTTTTCTTTTCTGCCTAGCTTTGAAGGCCTCACCTTCAAAGAAAAGATGCAATTCCATTGCCGCCTTAAAGGCGACCTCACAGGAGATCGTGTCCTCAATCAGCCAAGAATGGAAGGATGAGAAACATGACTTACTGACAGAAGGACAGAGTTTTAGCAGCCTCGATGAAGAAGGTAAAGACTGTAGTTTTAACAAAAAGAAAAATTCTAATGACTCATTAATATAAGTAATGCAAATTCACAGTAGAACAACTAGGAAATACCTACTCTAAGAGATAGTCCATCAATTAAATTTTAGAGAATGTCTATAATAATAATATAAACAGTACAATAATATAAACAGTAGTTCATATTATATAAATATAATATAAACAGTAATATAAGCTGTTTATATAATAATATAAACAGTAGTTTATGGGAAACATTAGAAAACACTAAAATATTCAAAAATAAAATAAAACTATAAATTTATAAGTCCACAACCTGATGGTAACAAATACTAACATTTTCTTATTTTCATTTCTAGACTTTGTTCTATGCATGTACATATATTTACATTCATGCATATGTATCCATGTACATAAATGATAGGTTGTCTCTTCAGTTATTTTGATCTTCTTTGATGAATTTAAATAAAGTTTTATAGTATTCTCCTTGATTAGCACAAATTAAGATTTATCCCTTAGATAAATAAAGAGAGGTTGACATAGATGTACATTTTCTGTCTTTTAAAATAGCACCTTTTCTTAAGAACTGGGTGTTCTGACTATTTGTTGCTACTACATATATCACATCTTTTTTCTCTCATAGTTGCTGGCTAGGACTTCTGGTACAAGGATGACTAGAAGTGGTGTTTGTGGGCAGCCTTGCCTCCTCCTCAGTTTAAAAGGAATGCTTCTAACATTTCACTGTTGAAAAAGCAGTGTGCTGTACTTGGCTCCCATAGTCAGGTCAAGGAAGTTCCTTTCTCTTCCCTAGTTTGCTAAAAATTTTTACCAAGAATGAGTACTAAAGGCAGGTACTCTGTCTCACACTTATAATCCCAGTTGTTTGGGAGGCAGAGATCAGGAGGAGCATGGTTCCAGGCCAGCCAGAGCAAAAAATTAGCAAGACACTATCTCAACAAGAAAGCTGAGTATGCTAGATCACTGTAATGCCAGCTAAGTGGGAGGCAGAAGTAGGAGGATCACTGTCCCAGGCCAGCCACCAGCAAAAACACAAGATCCTGAAAAATAACTGAAGCGAAAAAGAGCTGAGGGCATGTTTCAAGTGCTAGAGTGCCTGCCTAAAAAGTGCAAGGCCCTGAGTTCAAACTCCAGTACCCAACACACACAAAGAGTAGTGAGTTTTAGTAAATATTCTTCTCTGTCAACTGAATTGATCATTTGATTTTTCTCTTCTAATCTAATAAGACATTTTAGATCTTCCTATCATTGTATCCTTTTGAGAATCCCAACATTTCCTACAGAAACAAGACCTGTACTTCCTATAGAAGTAAAACCCTTCATAGGGGGTTTCTTTTCTTCAGCGTGGTCAGCCTCAGCTGCCGTTCCTACCCTGTGGCATTTATCCACTCGTGCTACTCTAGTTTCTGTGGTTCTCATCCTGTCATAAACCAGCTTATGTCCAGAGCTAATGGTTTCAACAAAAGAGTTAACAAGTTGCCCCATATCCTGGCAGATACTCGTCCTCTTCCCTTGAGCTGACTGCAGCATGGTCTACCCCACCATGCTCCCTGGTTTTCTGAAAGCACTCAGAAAACTGCAGGTGTCTACAGTCTGGAAAGTACGACAAACTTATTTTTAAATTATATTAGTTAAACTTTAAAATAGAATATGACCACTAAAGTTTAAGCAATGGCTCCATTTGTTAATCTAGGGGGGGAGGAAAGTACAATAAATATACAGCATTGTACCCAGGAAGTCTGGAAATTTGGGGAGTAGTAAGCCTGTGGTGCTTTTTTCAGAAGAATTACTGGCTTGTGCTTCAAGTTCAGAGACACTGTACTGACAAGGTCTCTGAAGGTCAGAGATAACCCTATAGAGCCTATTCTTTGAAAATGTACCCTACTATTACCAAATGAGTTTATCTTCACAGTCTTCTTTAGGTACAGGTTTGACCTTCGTTAGCACTCTGTATTTGAGGACTTCTTTCAGAGTGCTCGAGTCATTCCCACATTTCCTCTAGTTTTTGGCCATTTGTTTTCTGCATTCTCAGTATGTCCACATTACATTCCTTCTCTACTGCCCTGTAACAAATTACCACAACCGTAGCAACTTAAAATAATACCCATTGATTAGCGGGCAGTTCTGTAAGGGAGAAGACAGGCTAGTTCTTTACACAGGACCTCAAGGCAGAAATCAGGTTTCAGCTTCACTGAGTTCCTATCTGGAGATGCCTGAAAAGAATCCTCTTCTGGGTTCATTCATGTCATTGGCAGAATTTGGTTCCTTACACTTATTGGGCTGGGTCCCCTCTTCCATGCTGTCTGACATGCTCAGTCCCCTAGGGACCATGCCATGGAGGCTCCTCTGTCTACAAACAGAAAATTCCTTCCCAGTCAGTCCCCTTAACATTTGGACTCCCTGATTGTCTCTGACCTCTAGGCCCAGATTTAAACAGCTCATGTGATTAGGTCAGGCCCCTTGGATCATCTCCCCTTCACCTAACTCAAAATTAGTCCACTCAGAGTAACCTGAATTACATCTGCAGAGTCCCTTTTCCCAGATTGTTTGGAATAATCACAGGAGTGATATCTCCTCAGATTCACAGGTCCCATCATGCTCAAAGGGAGAGCAAGCAAGAGTGAGGGTCCATCAGGAATCATGTTAGAATTCTACATCAGTTTTATAAAGAAACTGAAGGATATAGGAAGATAAAGAAGTAATCCCTTCCTTCAAAGAGCTACTCCTCATGGAAGGGGGGTCAGCTACTCAGTACACAGATGAAGTGTGTCCTGGGCAAAGGGACTTTTGCCCAGATTCCACTGGAATCTAATGTCAGGTTATCTTTAAAACCAAGCTTTCATATTTTCTCTCTATTTAATGGGAAGTCGGGATTGAGTATATTGAAGATTGCTAGCTGGCATTTAAAATTGAAGCCTTTCTCATGTTTGAATGTGGAGCACTTTGGCTAATCATGTTTTTATTCATTTATAAACTTTTTGGTGGTACTGGGGTTTTGAACTTGCAGTACTGAGCCTGGCACTTGCTCTGTCACTTCAGCCATGCTTCCAGCCCTTTTTGCTTTAGTTATTTTTCAGATAGGTTCTTATGTTTTTACCCAGGGCTGGTGTAGGACCATATTTCGCCCCCAGTGTAGCTGAGATTACAGATGGATGTACACCACCATGCCCAGCTTATTTTTTAGATAGGGCTTTTGCTAAGTTTTTTGTCCAGGCTGGCCTTGAACCATGATCCTCCTGATCACCTGATGTCCTTATCTCCACCTTTCACACACCTGGGATTACAGATGTGTGCATGCCTGGGTTATTCATGGTTTAGAAGCAAAGTCATCATCCATATCGTTTAGTGTGTTGTCTGGTCCTAGACCAAAGTCCATCCTTTCCTGTCCTGGCCCCATTTTCCCTCCATGCCTGTCTTTACCCCACCATACACACTCCTTCACATCCAAAATTCAAGGATTGGAGCATCCCTAATTATGCACATGGCCCTGAGTTCAAGCCTCAGAACCAGGAAGGAAGGGAGGAAAGGAAGGGAGGGAGGAGGAAAGGAAGGGAGGGAGGAGGAAAGGAAAGAGGGAGGGAGGAGGGAAGAAAAGAAGGAAGGAAGGAAGGAAAATAAGTCAAATTACTATATAGTGTCTGTTAGGATCATTTTCTATTTACATACTGAAAGCACATGATTTTGAATCCCTTGTGTCTCTCAAGCAATGCCAGATGCACCTTCAGGTTATATTGTATCTATTACCATCTGGTTTAGTTCAGTTTGAAGGTAAGATGTTTGGTTAGACAGCAGGAAGGTCAAATTACCCATTAAAAAAATCAGCCTGGCTAGAAACGTCAACACAGCAACTCTCAAGGCTACAACACGATGATGTAGAAACTACTCCAGGAATGGGGAGGCGGGAGGGTAAAGGAGGATGATGGAGCTGGTGAATTCAACTATGATATAGTTAATATATTATCAGAACCTTTGTAAATGCCACAATGTACCCCCACCTAGCACAACAATTTAAAAAAAATGGAAAAAAAAAAAAAGATAAACCACATAGATTCCAGAGAGATGGGCGTGGGACACTGCTGAGCATTCCTCTTTCCTGACAAGGGAAGGCTCTTACATAAGTGTTCTCTTGGTTCATAAAATTTAAAAGAGAAGGAAGAGTTTTCTCACTTTTATGAAGGTACCTTACTGTTAGAACGTAATGTCAAGAGCAGCTTTGATCACATTGAAAGGTATGGATGGGCTCATACAGGACTGAGGCACAGAGGACTACTGCTCTGTTGAGATGCTTCTTTGCTGGCCCTTAAAAGGTCTGCTTGGGTCTAAACTGAGTCATTGAGGCATGCATCTCATGGGGAGCGCAAAGCAGGTCTCTCTCTTCTGTACTCTGCCAGTCATTCTTTCAATGTCTGTCAGATCACCCTTAGGCTCCAAGGAGCTTTTATGTCATCTTTTTAAAATAGTAAATCACTTCATTAGGTTTTTAAAAGAACATTCCTAATGTCATTTCCAGAAGCCATTTTGTAAATGAATGCCATTTCCCCTCTGCTTAACCTGTTTGCCAGCAGTATTTTACATTTCTGCCGTAGTTCAGAAGAGCACAGTAAATTCATAATTTCGTTTGCAGTCTGATAGATAAAATGAAGGCTTTTGACTCATTTAAATATCATAGATACTAAAGCAGCATGTGTTACTGAGACTCATGAGTGTGTGTGGCTCTCGTTCCCCAGCCCTGGGATCCCGACACAGGCCTGACCTGGTGCCTAGTACTCCATCGCTCTTTGAAGCTGCTTCTTTAGCAACCACAATTTCTTCTTCTTCCTTGTATGTTGGTGAACACTGTCCCCACGACAGGACTACGCTGTATTCAAACAGGTAACACTTAACACAATCAGATACCAATCAGACTGTCACTGTGTCAACCTCAGGCCTAAAGCAGTGTCTCTGAGTGAGGATATGTTGTCGTTAGCAGTCAGGATTTGCCTGTCCCCTTCCTCGCAACTAGCGGAGGACATGTTTGACTTTTATTGTGGCAAACATACGTTTGAGGGAAAGTCCTCCTGTTTTTCTTTTACAGCTCATCATTATGTCATGATGTAGAAATTATATAGTCAGCCTTGACTGTATGGAAGAAGACAAATCTTTTGTCATTTTTATTTTAGCAGTTTCTGTGCATAGACTTTTTAAGTTGTGAGTATCAGTGAATGTTACACAGATAGCTACCAAAACGTTTTCATATTCTCTTTTGTATGTGTGATCTTAGCAATTATAGTAAACAGAATAATAGCCCCTAAAATTGCCCATCTAGTTCCTGAACCTGTGAACAAAAAGGACATTGCAGATGTGATTAAGAATCCTAGGTCTAAGAGTGTAGCTCAGTGAGAGAGCATGCTTAGTATGTGTGAGGCCCCAAATTTGACCTCTAGCACCAAGAAAAAACAACAACAACAAATAATATCTGAAAATCTGGCCCAGCCCCATGCACCTGAAAGTCCTCACTACTTGGGAGACTGAATGTAAGGATCCAGGAATTCAAGATCAGCCTGGGGCTACATAGTGAATTCCCATGGCATTAAAAAAAAAAAAGAAAGCAAGAAAAGGAATCCCAAAATGGGAAGTATACCCTGAATTATCCAGCAAGGCCCAATATCATCACAAGGTCTTTATAAGAGGAAAATAGGATGATCAGAATTAGAGAAAATATGACAACAGAAGCAGATTCAGAGAGAGAAGGACTTAAGGATGCTATGGTGCTGGCTTTGACAATGGAGGAGGAGACATGAGCTGAGGAAGGCAGGTGTAACCTAGAAACTGAGCAGGATAAGAAAATGAATTCTCTGCTAGAGCTAGAGTTTCACAAAGGAACACGGCCCTGCCAGCAGATTAAATTGTAGGACTTCTCACCTCCAGAGTCGTGAGATAATAATTTGTGTTGGTTTAAGCCATGAAGCATGCTATTCATTACAACAGCAGTAGGAAACTTACACAGTGACTCTCAAATAGTTAATGTGAAGTAAGTACTGAAGAAGGTTGCTAAAATGTCTTAAGTAAAAATGCAATTTGTTATTTGGCGGTATTCCTTTTTAAACAAAATATTCTTCAGTATTGGTTCTAGTGGTAGAAAATGACGTCCTTACAAAGAAATCACAACATTATCTGTGGGATTCACTGTTTTATTTTCTGTTTTTACATGTGTATCTATACAACTATCTTCAGTTCCCGGAGAGGTACTAATAGGTGTAGGTTCTCAATAATTAACTGTCAATGTTAAACTAGATCGGTAGTCACTGTCAGTCTGGAGAAGTAAGGTAAGTGGCAAGATGAGTCACAAATCTTAGTTGGGCCTGACTTTGGATTGTTCCACTTGCAGGACCAACAAACAAGAAGGGCTCCATATAAATTATATAACTTTCCTGAACTATATAAAAGTAATTTTATCTGGTCAACCTGCTTGGATTGAAGGAATTTAAACTGACTTAATGTAATTCCTAATATTAATATGTAATTCAGTGTTCAAATTTGGCAAAGCAGCAGTTTTTCCTATCTGTATGGTACAGCCAAATACACAGGTCTAAAGAAAGGTCTTTGTTCTCAAGTATAAATGGCAGTTCAAAAGGTCTCAGGAAGTTCTCAGCAAGGTCAAGAGCAGTCCTCATGGGATGACATGGTACCTGCTTACAGTTTGCTACTGTGATTATTATTAGGAGCGTATCATTAGATGTGCTCTTAAATCATTTACTAAAATTTCCAGCATGAAAATAATAGCATTTTTTTGGTAGTAGTATGAGCAGGGGGTGTTGTTGTTAAGTGTCAGTCTTTTGACCAGAGGTAATAAACTCCCGGTATTGAAGGTCTCCACGATCTGGCCTCCTCCTGACTCCCAGTCTGTCCTGGCCAGACTGGAAACTACCTCTGCCTGCTCCCAGAGCTATGCTATAATTCTGGGTTCTTTCCTTTGTGCTGATGCTGGCTGGCACGTAGATTTGAATGATGGAAATAAAAAATAGTGAGCTGTCTGTGATATTCTTCCCTTTCTTTTGGGAAGTGAATTGTTTTTAAATAAATCTTTGATGTTGTAATTTGATATCTTATATTTAGCTATCAGCCAGGGTTCACATACAAGATCAAGAACCTACTCCAACCAGGCATGATGGCACACACCTGTAATCCCAGCACTTGGAGGTTGATGAAAGAGGGTTGCAAGTTGCAGACCAACCTGGGCTACATAGGAGGACCCTGTCTCAAAAAGAAAGGAAGAAAGGAAAAGAAAGAAGGAAATAAGGCAGGGAGGAAGGGAAAGAGGGAAGGAGAGGAGAATGGAGAGAGAGGAAGAAAGGAGGAAGGAAGGGAGGGAGGGATGGAAGAATAGAGGGAGGAAGGAAGAAAGAAAGAAAGCAGAAACTACTCCATCTGAAGCAGAAGGGAACTGAGTGCTTACCAGGTGTATGGAAAGACGGATGGAGTGGACCCTGGGCCACATTCAAGCAGGTGCCCTGCCAATGGAAGGCACCCAGAAAAACAGCATTCCCTAGAACCCAGAATGTTCTTAAAATGAGCCAAACATGGAAAAATCAAGCAGCTTCACTGAAATCCCCAGATTCATTTGAAAAATCAATAGTTTTGACACCACTTGGCCATTTTCTCCTGGCATTTATCAGCTAGAGGGCAGAACCCTGGGACCTCCAGGTCACCATCCTCCACTTCATTCTTCTGTGCTGTCACCTGGTTGCCACCATCAATGTTTCTGCTTCTGTCTTTGATGTATAGGAGAAGCTGAAAGATGCACCATTTCCTTGGGGAAATCATAAGGAAAGGAGAGGTTTGAAGAGGCTACAAAACCCTGAAGAAAAATGATAGCCCAGGAATTCCTGGGAGTCCACACACCTATTTCCCTGACCCGCCATGCCCAGCTATAGTTATTCCCCAGGAGAACCTCACCAGCAAACTATAAAAAAATTGTCATACTTTTGTTCCCGTCAATTTTAGTGCCCTACATGGTGTTTCTAGAGGCAGTAAGTAGACATTATTCTAAGTCTCATCTGGCCCACTGAGTTTTAAACCTAGCACAGACAGCCTGGGAAGAAAATGCATTGCAAAAGAGAAAAAAGAAAATGCGTTGAATATTGATGTTATAATTCCCATGTGATTTTTCTTTTTATCTATGAATCATTTTCCTATTTAGACAAAGTGATCTGTTTTCCCCTTTTGACATTATGCCATACATATCAGTGCTAAAATAAGCATAGGTATTTCAACTAGCAGCTGTCATTCTCTTAGTCTCTTTAGATTTCTTGATTTTGCAAGGTATTAATTTGCACCTAGATAGCTCCACACCTAAATTATATACTGCAGTGGGAAACTGCTGTCTCTTACAATTCTTTCTTTTTCTTTGCAAGGATTATTCTTTATAATTTAAAAGCCCCCAATGTCTCTTAGAATACATTCCTTTTTTAAAGCATATTCCAAATTTTGACTAGGAAGCAAATATAAAAGTATATATTTAACTTGCTGGTTGGGAGTCCACAGTTTTAAGTTCCACTATCCAGTCATGGGTTTAGAGCGTGAAGATTACAGGAATAAAGAGAAACTGTCATGGGCACATTCTTTGCAGGCAAATAGTGGATTGAAGTTCTAAAATTTTGATATTTAAGTTTTTCTTTCTAGCAAGAGTTTGTTCTTTTAAAGGCAGTATAAATTGAGCACTAAGCAGTAGAAAGGCAAATGTGTTTTATCTCAAAACTAAAAGCAATTCAACTCAGTGTTGTAGAAGTGTCACACACATGAATATTCATGCTCTTTGTGATTCCCTGCACAGTTGGGAGTGCAGCTGAAGGTCTGTTTATGTGTGAGGATTGAAAACCCATTTGGTCCCAGCACATCTGTGTTCTCCCCGTCGAACATGTCCTCACAGCAGTGAGTAGCCAGTCTTGTGTTTTGCTGGTGGCTATTTCTAACAGCCAGCTCTCCTGGAGACATTTGGAATTTAATGAGAAGGACAGATGTATCAGGAAAAGCCACTGGTCATTTGTACATGGAAGAATACCTGACAAAGGCACCCCAAGTGATGAGTGCAGCATCAAGATCTTAAGGCTGAGCCGGGCACTGGTGGCTCACACCTGTAATCCTAGCTATTCAGGAGGCAGAAATCAGGAGGACCAAGGTTCAAAGCCAGCTGGGGCAAATAGTGTGAGAGACCCTTTCTTGAAAAAAAACACATTACAAAAAAGAGCTAGTGGAGTGTCTCAAATGATAGGAGCACCTGCCTAACATGTGTGAGGCCCTAAGATCAAACCCCAGTACTGCCAACAAAAACAAAAACTCTCAGGCTGAACTGGCAGATCTGACAGCAGTCCTGCACCCCTTCTTTCTGCATTGGGATGGTGAACCTAGGAGAGGAGTGAGCAGTTGCCTCTAGCCACAACCCCCTCTCCACAAATTGCTCACTACTTATATGAAAGACACCAAGTAGAGCTGTCCCAAAGTAGGTAGGTTCACAGGAGACTTTACTGCTGATAGTATGAATGAAAGTTGGTTGCAAGGACTTCTAAGAGATTCCAGTTTTCTAACCCTAACTCTTAACAAGGGGCAGAGTATACTGCAGTATCTGCTGTGGACACCACAGTTACCTGCTGTTGACACTGAATATTGAATCCAGCCTCCCCAGATTCTTTGGGCTTTTATACTTCTTAACCAGGTTACTCCTGCCTTGCAGACAGACCTGCTTACCCCCACCACCTCATCCGTTTCTCTTGCTCTTTCATTATAGTAAATCATCACTCAGGACTTTAGCCCTCAAACTGCTACTTTTCACCATTCAACATTGGGCAAGTTATGTTATTTTTATATGCCACATTTTACAAATACATTATTGTACTCTTCCCCTAAAGGATGGCTACAAAGATTAAATGTTGGAATAATTGGAAAGTAGCTATTATACCTCCTGGCACATAGTGCCATCAGAGCATTTGTTAAACAACCAAGTGCTTTGAGCCATAACCACCTTACAGCTTCCCCCATAAGTTCCAGTGTAAGAGACAAGATGTAATTATCTTTGGCAAAAAAAAGCCGTCGGAGAGCATTTTATTTGTCAGAGGCCAAAGAACCAGAAAACACATGGAATCTCACAAGGTGTCAGCTACAGAGTGTGAGGAGGCTGAAAGAGTGGAGAGGGAGGAACCCAGGTAAATACCTACCACAAGCTGTTCCCTCATGAGCCCTGCCACATCACCTGAACTTCAACTCAAGAAGCAGAACTGCCACCTGGGACCTGCTGCCACCTTACAGAAAAGGACAGTGGAGGAGGATGCCAGCTAAAGGTCCAGGAGAGTGGCAGGAACATAGTCACCTCCAGAGACACTGCCCAAACAAGGAAGAAAAAAAAGAGAGAGAAAGAAGCCAGAGACTTTAGTCCTCACCTCCTCATCCATCTCCTGCAGCATAACTGGTGAACCTGGGAAAGGAGCTATAGAATGCAGTTTGCTGACTGTCAGCCCCAGCATTGCAAAGTAGAAGAGAGACGGTATGAAATAACAGCCATATGCACAGAGCAAACGCCAGGTAGATGTAACATCTTAGAAAAATCACAAAGATCAGAGCTTCACAAACAGGGAGTGTGTATAAGAACAGTGATCAATGTGGACTCTTATTAAATGAATCCTAGGACAATTTATTGATATGCCAGTGGACTAGTAATCTGGAAAGTGGCTGTAATTTTTTAATGATCTGTGCAATTAGAGACTGCACTATTTACCTACAAGTCTGACAGTCAATAACACTTCCCATGGAACTCCTAGAGCAGACGCTGATTATAAAATGTCATAGCTAATTCCAGACACATGGGATACAGAAAAAGGTTCTTTGGCTCAAGAGTTTCTCAGGAACCCAGGAAAGAGTGCCCCTGGTAAGGCCACAGACACAGTGCAAAGATAGGAAAGCCATCACACAAGCCCTAGCAAAGAATTAAATGCCAATACCTGGTTCCTGAGCCCTCCACCCGACTCCCTCTGATCAACTGCATATAATTCAATCTGGAGCAAACACATGGAGGTGGAGGAATGTAGTGTACCTTCCATCTTCTTAAAGTTAAGTGGGATTACTCAACTTTGCCCAGTAACAGGAAAGTAGGTCATCAAGCAAACGATGACTTGTGTTTAGAGGAAAAGAACATCCCCAAGGATCCTCATACAAAACCCTGCTTTGTTCCCTGGCCTCCCAAGGGAAGAATACGTCATGTTAAGAATTGGGACCTTGATGGGCGTGCTGGGCTTACCCAGGAACCTAAGGGAAGCATCACAGCTCTTTCCACTTGTGACTGGGACACAGGCGGCACACATGGGAACCCCAGCCCCCAGAAAAAAAGGGAGTGGGAAGGAATGTGGATTTACATCACGTAAGTGTACACCTGGGTCTTTCCAGATGTCTGCCTTTCTTTCCCCTTCTTTTTTATTTTTATTTTTTTAACAAACTATAAAACCGCTTCTGAAGTGATTAGTCTTTCAAATGATCCCTTGTATACTCATGCATGGGCAGGAAATTGAAGTGAATTTTCAGATAACTGACATTTTATGAAGAATAATTGAGGATTCCGCATTCACTCGAAGAATGCTCTCTTTTTAAAGGAATTGATGCATGGTAGTATTTCTGGGTGCTTTTCCTTTCCTTTATTATAAAGATTTTTTAAAGAATCCAATTTGTGGATAAGCCGTATTGCCAAAAAAAAAAAGTCAGGGAGGCTATTGGCCACTCTTTGTATATACTAATTTACCAAAAAAAAAACAAAAAACAAAAATAGCCTCTTTCATCTGTTATTACATTGGCACCCAAAAACTACATCTTGATTTTCCTTGACTTTGATCATGCACACTACATCTTGAAGAGTGGTCATCAGGCGATGGATGCATCCCTATGAGCCCTCTCCAGTTCTCTGCCCTCCTTTACTGGCCTCTAGAGAAATGCTTCTCTGTGTGGTTAGTCCCTGGATCTAGGCACCTGCCTCTACACTTGTAGCCTTGAAACCCATGTGTCAGCAAGTTCCTCGAGGATTTCTTAAGCTCACTTGAGTTCAGGGAGAGGGGTGTTTTTGGAAATAACCTCCTTTTCTTTTTTTAATTTGAGTTTACTTTTGAGTTAGCATACATTAATAATGAGGGGGTTTCATTATGATAATTCCCTACAAGTGTACATTGAACTTTGAATAAGTTCACCTCCTCCATGTATTTCCCTTTCCTGCCTCTCTCCTCCTCCTTTTTTCAAACAGTGTCTGGTGGATTTCCTTGTGCTATCTCCATATGTGTAAGTGAGGTGTACTTCCATCCTCTTCACCTCTCAGTATCCTTTTCTTTCTCCTTCCCCCATCCCACAAAGTCCTCTTCTCTCAGAGGACTGAAACCTTCGGAGAGCTGGCCAGGCCCAGCCTCCCCACAGAGTCTAGTCGCATCTTCCCCAACCACCCCTTCCCTTAAGTTCGTGACAGTCACAGATCCCAAAAATTAGGTAAATGCAATAAGGAAAATAGGAATCAATGATAAACTCCCAATTCAAAATAACATTAATCCAACTGTAATTATTTGATAGCCTGCTTTCAAGGATAAAATAATGAAATATAGAATGATCGAAAGAAGTTCATTATTTTTCTGGATAGCCATATTAAAAAAAGTGTTTGGAAGGTCACAAAAGAACTTAAAAACAACCATACTTGCTTTCAATGAAGGACTTGGCTAAAATGAAAATGTCACCCTAATGGCTAGTTAGGAAACATGGAAAGGTTTGCCTGTTTTTTGTTTTGTTTCTCATCATGGCCAGAAGAGTGCGTCTGCATCTTTAAGCCCTTATTCTGGAGAAGAGCGTTTTTTACTTACTTATAGGTGGGTGCGTCTGGATGGGTGCCCTAATAATTTCAACTGTCATTACTGGCCATTTTCTTTGTTGTCACTGAGTCATGACAGAAGAGAGGGCAGCATTTCAATGTCAAGTCAAAGTTTGTTGGTGAAATGGATCAACTGTTTACTTCTTTGCCTTTTCCCTGCCCACCCTTAGAAGCTTTTCCGATCCCAGTAGAAACACTGAACTTTGGAAATGGAAGGAACCTTTTGACATCCTGTTATTAATCCTTTTATTTATTTTTCTTTTTTGCAGCACTGGGATTTGAACTCAGGGTCTCACGCTTGCTAGGCAGATGCTCTACAGCTTGAGCCACTCCACCAGCTCTATTTATTTCTTTTTATATCAAAATTATGCACACAGAGTTTGACATCACATGGTTGTATAAAATGTGTCAGGAAAAGGTGCGGGTACCAATCTGCTTCTCCATGCCTTACCATCCTCAGGTATTGTCTTCAACTCTTCAGCTAATTCCTTTGCAATTAAGTCTGTATCTCATAAGCATCATGCTTAAATTGCTATTTCTTCATCTTTTGGGTTTGGGCATTAAGCTAATAGCTTCTCTCTCTAGAAGGTGAAGGTTTATCTGTCTTTGCTTCACACCACACCTACTACACACATGCGTTCTTCCTGTTCAACTGTACCCTACACACCTGCCTGCCTCTCAGTATAGTTGCATCATGGTTGTACTCAGATCAATACTGAGTATGTTATTGTAACTCTGTACATACTATTAGGCAATCATTTCTCAGGATCTAAGGTTGATTAAAATTTCAGGACCCTCTTTGGATACCAAATTCCATGAGTGCTCAAGTCCCTTATATAAAATGCAGTCTTTGCATATTACCTGTGCATACCCTCCTACATACTTTAAATTATCTATGGATTACATATAGTGCCTAATACAATGCAAATGCTATCTAAATGGTTGTTATACTGTATTGCTTAGGAAATCATGACCAAAAAAGTGTGTACATGTTCAGTAAAGGGACGATTTTTTCCCAAAAATTTCAATCCTCTGTTGTCTGAGTCTGAGAGTTCTGCATCTGTAGAACAAAGAACCTAATTCTTTGTGGTTGGTTTTCTTTCCTGTATGACTCCCCTACTCCCCAGAATAGATTGTTTCCTTTTTTTGTTTACTTCATTATTGTTTGGTTTTGAAGTCCTGGGTATTGAACCCAGGGCCTCACACATGCTAGGCAAGTGCTCTACCACTGAGCCACATGCCCAGACCTGTTTCCTTAGTTTTTCATATATTTTTCCTTTATGGAACCCCAAGCTCTCTACCAATTTTGTTTTTATTGTTTCCCACATCATTTAGGTACATTAGGTTCTATTCCTTTTATTGTCTCACAGACGTTTCCCTTCTGACTTACTCCAGTCTAGACTGGTTGCTTCGATAATGCCTGAAGGACAGACATCACTTTGGGGTTTCCTTTCTGCATCCTTCTGAGGATCTTTGTCACCTGCTGCCTGTACTGGTCTCCCTGATTGTTATATCCCATGCCTTCCTCTTTCTTGGCTTATTCCCTCATTTTGGTGGAGCACATTTTCTGGTATCTCCAGTATCCTCTAGTATGGAAAGGACTCAGGAGACAAAATATGAGAGGATTTATATGTTTTCATGTGCATTCTCACCCTAACACTTGACTGCTAGAGTAGCTGGTATAGAATTCTACATTGTAAATCTTTTTTCCTCCAAAATTGCAAAGGCTTTGCCCATTATCATTTATTACTGTTACTATTGAGACAACCAGTGCTGATCTGATTCCAGGTTTTCTGTGGATGGCCCATGTCTTCATTCCAGAAACTTGTAATCTCTGACTTTCTCCCAGTGTTTCAGTATTTCATGATAGTGTGGGTCTATATTCACCAGTGTACTGAGTGCTCAGAGGGCCTTTTCAGTCTGCAAACCTGTTTGGGGAAATTTTCTTTTTTTTTTTTTTTTTCTTTTGGTGATACTGCAGTTTGAACTTAACTGCTCTATTTAAATGACATTGTCAGCCCCAGGGAAGTTTTCTTAACAATTTTTTTTTTAATTTCCTCCTCTCTTTTTTTTTTCTCCTTTTTCAATTTCTTTTATTCATGTAGGATCTTCTGAATTTGTCCTCCACTTTGATTTCCATCATTTCATTTTCATCTGTTTATCCTTTTCTATTTCTGAGATATTTCATCAAATTTATCCTTCCACTGAGTTTTTAATTTCCATTACCGTATTTTCTAAGAATTCTTTTTTGTGTACTAAGTCTTATTATTTAGCAATCTTTTCTTACTTTGTGGATGTGATTCCTTCTCTTTTTAGGATTATTATTGGATTTTGCCTTGATTTTTGCCTCCTCTCCCTTTTGGGTCTCAATTTCCATTTGGGTTGCCTTTTTCTCTTATCTTTAGTCTGCATCTTTCATACTGGAAATTTTCCTTAGATTTTGGATTTGTTGACCAAGTTTCCCTAAAAACCTGGCTGGCCCCTGATAGTGGAACCAGTGTTAATATTTGTCAGTCTTTGATGTTGAGCAGGTCAGACTTCCTACAGATCATTCCAGCTTCTTGCTTGGTGGGGAAATGCCTGGCTGTTAGCCTCCTAGGCCCTCTGGTAGGAAAGAGATATGTTTGTCTCAGTATCTAATACACAGCATCTAATTCTTTTCATCTCTCTCTTTTTCCTTCAACTGCTTCTGGTGTACCTGGGCCCACAGATTCTGCATTATATTATGGTCAAGAGAAAGAAGGAAGAAACCTCTCCAGTCCTCTGTTGGAACAGGGGATGGTGTTTGCCTGGCGATGTATTTCTTTGCTGTCCCCAGTGGGGGTTTGGGATTTTGCTCTCTTGGGATTTTTCTCAATCAATTTGCTAAGTTGATTGCTACCTGTTCTCATGCCGTCAAGACTCCAAATTTGTTTCTGTTAGCCTCTCCCCACCTTCTACCCTCTCTATGTTTTTGTCATTTTTAACCCTTTCTTATACTTGTGGAGGGGTTGGATGGGCTGTGATCCTTCTGCCTCTCTTTCTTTGTGAACTTAGATGGGCCCAGAGAAGTGCAAAGTGAGGATTCCGTGGTTACTATATAACTTAACAGCAGAACCAGATCAAAGACCTACAATCCCTGACTCCTTGTTTAAGGCTTCCTCTTTCAAATCACAATAATAGATTAATCCATAATGAGTATGTTTCTGATTGGGAGTGAATGATTTTAAAAGGCTACTTCACAATGAGTTCTGTGAAGGGCAGCTTTGACCAGTGTGTCATTTCAGGACAGTCAACCAAGAAGCCGATAAGGTCTTCCCAACACCATCAAACTGTGCACATAAGGGAAGGACTAGCAGGAGGTGTTGATCAGATGGTAGTGGCTCTGCTAAGTTATATTGCTTTTCACTTTTGAGCCTCTTCAACTTTCCATATAACCAGAGTCACACCAGGCCTGAACTACACGTGGGAACAAACAAGTTTATAGTCAAATACCCACATTTCACTCCATCTGCAATGGCAGATGCCAAGTCTCCTGCCAAGTATCGGCAAGTATCGGTGTCTCTAGGGAGTTCACGAACAAGTCCAGTTCCATGGAGAGCTGCCATTGGTCTTCACGCCCCAGAAGACACCACTGTCTCCCACCAGGGCAGCTCTGTGATGCATGGGGAGAGTATCCTTACTTCTCAGAGGGACTCCAAGGCAGCACGCTTGGGCTGGATGTTTTATTGGATTTTATGAAAATAGCTCTCCTGTTTTGATTTAAAGCTCTCTTTCATACTCACTTTCTTCTCCCACCCAGTCCCACACTGCCTCACCTTCCCACCCCTATCTGCCTGTCTGTTAACCTAAAAATCAAACATGAGTCCTTAGAGTTAGCCTACCCATATGAACTAGGCATGCCCTGTGATGTGCTTTCTCATTGCTCAGCAAATAGACTTTGGCTAGGCCTGCCCCACTGACCCTCCAGATAGGTCTACAGTCTACAAATGGACATTGCTTTGTCTCAATGTCTCAAGTTGGGATCCTTGCCATATCTATTAATATAGTCTCACATACTTTAATTCAATATCCTGAAACTTTGAGGAGACCCTTCTAGTCACAAGACAGTACATAAGTTTCTGGAAGGGATGGAAAAGATGGAAAATCCTCGTGTTATGGTTTGGGTCTGAAATTTCCCCCAAAGGCTCATGTGTTGAGGGTTTGGTCTCCCTCATGTGTAGGGCTTTGGCAAAGTGATGGGATCACGAGGGCTCTGATCTCATCAACAAATGCCTCATTGATGGGTTCATAATTGAATGGACGTGTGTGAGGTGGTGAAAACGTCAGGAGGTAACACTTAGTTGGAGAAAGTAGATCACTGGATACTTGCCCTGGAAGGGTATATCTTGTACCTACCTCCTCCTCCCCTCTCCTCCCCTCCCCTCCCCTTCCCTTCTCTTCCCTTCCCTCTCCTCCCTGGCTGTCATGAGGTAAGCAGCTTTTCTCAGATATTCCCTCCCCACTGTCAAGTGTTGCTCCAAGTGTACCTATAAGTCCCTAGTGTCTCCTGGGATCTCACAAACAAGTCTACAGTCTCACAGCAATGGAACCAAGTGACTGTGGAGTAGCAGCTCTGAAATTATGAGCCAAAATAAATCTATCCTCCTTTAAGTTGATTCTCCTGAGTATTTTGTTACAGCCACAGAAAGCTGTCGACCATACCTTGCTCTTGAGACACTACAGTACTTGTATAAATAGACACAATAGTGGGAAGTTCAATTTTTTTTAAAAAATCAATGAAAGGTGTATTAGGATAATTAGGATAGAGTTAGGGAAGAGGATTTGTCCAGAGCTGGTTTGCTCTTTTTTTTTTCAAGTTATAATGTTTATTTTTTTTTCTTTTATTATTCATATGTGCATACAAGGCTTGGGTCATTTCTCCCCTCTGCCCCCACCCCCTCCCTTACCAGCCACTCCACCGCCTCCCTCTCCCCCCTACCCCCTCAATACCCAGCAGAAACTATTTTGCCCTTATGTCTAATTTTGTTGTAGAGAGCGTATAAGCAATAATAGGAACAAGGGATTTTGCTGGTTGAGATAAGGATAGCTATACAGTGAGTTGACTCACATTAATTTCCTGTGCATGTGTGTTACCTTCTAGGTTAATAGGTTAATTCTTTTTGATCTCACCTTTTCTCTAGTTCCTGGTCCCCTTTTCCTATTGGCCTCAGTTGCTTTTAAGGTATCTGCTTTAGTTTCTCTGCATTGAGGGCAACAAATGCTAGCTAATTTTTCAGGTGTCTTACCTATCCTCACCCCTCCCTTGTGTGCTCTCGCTTTTATCATGTGCTCAAAGTCCAATCCCATTGTTGTGTTTGCCCTTGATCTAATGTCCACATATGAGGGAAAACATACGATTTTTGGTCTTTTGGGCCAGGCTAACCTCACTCAGAATGATGTTCTCCAATTCCATCCATTTACCAGCGAATGATAACATTTCATTCTTCTTCATGGCTGCATAAAATTCCATTGTGTATAGATACCACATTTTCTTAATCCATTCGTCAGTGCTGGGGCATCTTGGCTGTTTCCATAACTTGGCTATTGTGAATAGTGCCGCAATAAACATGGGTGTGCAGGTGCCTCTGGAGTAACCTGTGTCACAGTCTTTTAGGTATATCCCCAAGAGTGGTATTGCTGGATCAAATGGTAGATCAATGTCTAGCTTTTTAAGTAGTCTCCAAATTTTTTTTCCAGAGTGGTTGTACTAGTTTACATTCCCACCAACAGTGTAAGAGGGTTCCTTTTTCCCCGCATCCTCGCCAACACCTGTTGTTGGTGGTGTTGCTGATGATGGCTATTCTAACAGGGGTGAGGTGGAATCTTAGTGTGGTTTTAATTTGCATTTCCTTTATTGCTAGAGATGGTGAGCATTTTTTCATGTGTTTTTTGGCCATTTGAATTTCTTCTTTTGAGAAAGTTCTGTTTAGTTCACTTGCACATTTCTTTATTGGTTCATTAGTTTTGGGAGAATTTAGTTTTTTAAGTTCCCTATATATTCTGGTTATCAGTCCTTTGTCTGATGTATAGTTGGCAGATATTTTCTCCTACTCTGTGGGTGTTCTCTTCAGTTTAGAGACCGTTTCTTTTGATGAACAGAAGCTTTTTAGCTTTATGAGGTCCCATTTATCTATGCTATCTCTTAGTTGCTGTGCTGCTGGGGTTTCATTGAGAAAGTTCTTACCTATACCTACTAACTCCAGAGGATTTCCTGCTCTTTCCTGTATCAACTTTAGAGTTTGTGGTCTGATATTAAGATCCTTGATCCATTTTGAGTTAATCTTGGTATAGGGTGATATACATGGATCTAGTTTCAGTTTTTTGCAGACTGCTAACCAGTTTTCCCAGCAGTTTTTGTTGAAGAGGCTGCTATTTCTCCATTGTGTATTTTTAGCTCCTTTGTCAAAGACAAGTTGATTATAGTTGTGTGGCTTCATATCTGGGTCCTCTATTCTGTTCCACTGGTCTTCATGTCTGTTTTTGTGCCAGTACCATGCTGTTTTTATTATTATTGCTTTGTAATACAGTTTGAAGTCAGGTATTGTTCTTTTGACTGAGTATTGCCTTGGCTATTCGTGGCCTCTTGTGTTTCCATATAAATTTCACAGTAGATTTTTCAATCTCTTTAATGAATGTCATTGGAATTTTGATGGGAATTGCATTAAACATGTAGATTACTTTGGGGAGTATCGACATTTTTACTATGTTGATTCTACCAATCCATGAGCATGGGAGATCTCTCCACTTTCTATAGTCTTCCTCAATCTCTTTCTTCAGAAGTGTATAGTTTTCCTTGTAGAGGTCTTTCACATCTTTTGTTAGGTTTACACCTAGGTATTTGATTTTTTTTGAGGCTATTGTAAATGGAATTGTTTTCATACATTCTTTTTTAGTTTGCTCATTGTTTTCATACATTCTTTTTTAGTTTGCTCATTGTTAGTGTATAGAAATGCTAATGATTTTTCTATGTTAATTTTATATCCTGCTACCTTGCTATAGCTATTGATGATGTCTAAAAGCTTCTGAGTAGAGTTTTTTGGGTCTTTAAGGTATAGGATCATGTCATCTGCAAATAGGGATATTTTGACAGTTTCTTTACCTATTTGTATTCCTTTTATTCCTTCTTCTTGCCTAATTGATCTGACTAGGAATTCCAGTACTATGTTGAATAGGAGTGGAGATAGTGGGCATCCTTGTCTGGTTCCTGATTTTAGAGGGAATGGTTTCAGTTATTCTCCATTAAGTATAATGCTGGCTGTAGGTTTGTCATATATAGCTTTTATAATGTTGAGGTACTTTCCTTCTATTCCTAGTTTTCTTAGAGCTTTTATCATGAAATGATGTTGGATCTTATCAAAGGCTTTTTCTGTATCTATTGAGATGATCAAGTGGTTTTTGTCTTTGCTTCTGTTAATGTGGTTTATTACATTTATTGATTTTCGTATGTTGAACCACCCCTGCATCCCTGGGATGAAGCCTACTTGGTCATGGTGAATAATCTTTTTGATGTGTTGTTGAATTCGGTTTGCCATTATTTTGTTGAGGATTTTTGCGTCAATGTTCATTAAGGAGATTGGCCTATAGTTCTCCTTTTTGGAGGTATCTTTGCCTGGTTTGGGGATAAGTGTAATACTGGCTTCATAAAATGTGTTTGGCAGTTTTCCTTCGCTTTCTATTTCATGGAACAGTTTAAGGAGTGTTGGTATCAGTTCTTCTTTAAAGGTCTGATAGAATTCAGCATAGAATCCATCAGGTCCTGGACTTTCTTTTTGGGGAGACTCTTGATTGCTGCTTCAATTTCATTTTGTGTTATAGGTCTATTCAGGTGATTAATTTCCTCTTGGTTCAGTTTTGGATGATCATATGTATCTAGAAATCTGTCCATTTCTTTAAGATTTTCAAATTTATTTGAATATAGGTTCTCGAAGTAGTCTCTGATGATTTCCTGGACTTCCATGGTGTTTGTTGTTATCTCCCCTTTTGCATTCCTGATTCTACTAATTTGGGTTTTTTCTCTCCTCATTTTAGTCAGGTTTGCCAGGGGTCTATCGATCTTGTTTATTTTTTCAAAGAACTAACTTTTTGTTTCATTAATTCTTTGTATGTTTTTTTTGGTTTCTGTTTCATTGAGTTCAGCTCTTATTTTTATTATTTCTCTCCTTCTATTTGTTTTGGGATTTGCTTGTTCTTGTTTTTCTAGGAGTTTGAGATGTATCATTAGGTCATTGATTTGGGATCTTTCAGTCTTTTTAATATATGCACTCATGGCTATAAACTTTCCTCTCAGGACTGCCTTAGCTGTGTCCCATAGGTCCCGGTAGGTTGTGTTTTCATTTTCATTGACTTTCAGGAACTTTTTAATTTCCTCTTTTATTTCATCGATGATCCATTCTTCATTAAGTAATGAGTTATTTAGTTTCCAGCTGTTTGCATGTTTTTTGTCTTTACTTTTGTTGTTGAGTTCTACTTTTACTGCATTGTGATCAGATAGTATGCACGGTATAATTTCTATTTTCTTATATTTGCTGAGGCTTGCTTTGTGCCCCAGGATATGATCTATTTTGGAGAAGGTTCTGTGGGCTGCTGAGAAGAATGTATATTGTGTAGAAGTTGGATGAAATGTTCTGTAGACATCAACTAGGTCCATTTGATCTATGGTATGTTTTAGATCTAGGATTTCTTTATTGAGTTTTTGTTTGGATGACCTATCTATTGATGATAATGGGGTGTTAAAGTCTCCCACAACCACTGTGTTGGCATTTATATATGCTTTTAGGTCTTTTAGGGTATGTTTGATGAAATTGGGTGCGTTGACATTGGGTGCGTACAGATTGATGATTATTATTTCCTTTTGGTCTATTTCCCCTTTTATTAGTATGGAATGTCCTTCTTTATCTCATTTGATCAATGTAGGTTTGAAGTCTACTTTGTCAGAGATAAGTATTGCTACTCCTGCCTGTTTTCAGGGGTCATTGGCTTGGTAAATCTTCTTCCAGCCTTTCATCCTAAGCCTATGCTTATTTCTGTCAGTGAGATGGGTCTCCTGTAAGCAACAAATTGTTGGATCTTCCTTTTTAATCCATTTTGTCAAGCGGTGCCTTTTGATGGGTGAATTAAGTTCGTTAACATTAAGCTTTAGTACTGATAGGTATGTGGTGATTCCTGTCATTTAGTTGTCTTAGTTGTTTGAAGGTTTGATTGTGTGTACCTAACTTGATGTTACTCTCTACTTTCTTGCTTTTTCTTTTCCTGTGGTTTGGTGCTGCCTGTCTTTTCATGGTTAAGTTGGGTTTCACTTTCTGTGTGCAGAATCCCTTGCAGAATCTTTTGTAGTGGTGGCTTTGTGGTCACATATTGTTTTAGTTTCTGCTTATCATGGAAGACTTTTATTGCTCCATCTATTTTGAATGATAGTTTTCCTGGGTAGAGTATCCTGGGGTTGAAGTTATTTTCATTCAGTGCCCGGAAGATCTCACCCCATGCTCTTCTTGCTTTTAATGTTTCTGTTGAGAAGTCTGCTGTGATTTTGATGAGTTTACCTTTGTATGTTACTTGTTTTTTCTCTCTTACAGCCTTCAATATTCTTTCCTTAGTTTCTGAACTTGTTGTTTTAATGATGATATGTCATGGGGTAGTTCTATTTTGATCTGGTCTGTTTGGTGTCCTGGAGGCCTCTTGCATCTGTATGGGAATAGCTTTCTCTAGATTTGGGAAATTTTCTGTTGTTATTTTGTTGAATAGATTACGCATTCCCTTCGCTTGCACCTCTTCTCCTCCTTTGATGCCCATGATTCTCAAGTTTGGTCTTTTGATGGAGTCGGTGAGTTCTTGAATTTTCTTCACAGGTCTTGAGTTGTTTAATTAATAGTTCTTCGGTTTTTCCTTTCATTACCATTTCATCTTCAAGTTCTGAGATTCTGTCTTCTGTTTGTTCTATTCTGCTGGATTGGCCTTCCATTTTGTTTTGCAGTTCTGTTTCCTTCTTTTTTCTGAGGTTTTCCATATCCTGGGTGGTTTCCTCTTTAATGTTGTCTACTTTTGTCCTGAGTTCATTTATCCATTTATTCATCATGTTCTCTCTTTCACTTTAGTGTTTATACAGTGCTTCTATGGTTTCCTTTATTTCTCCTTTTGCTTTTTCAAATTCTCTATTTTTGTTGTCTTGGAATTTCTTGAGTGTCTCCTGTACGTCTTGGTTGACCCTATCCAGTATCATCTCTATAAAATTCTCATTGAGTACCTGTAGTATGCCTTCTTTTAAATTATTCTTGTGGGCTTCATTGGGTCCTTTGGCATAGTTTATCTTCATTTTGTTGGAGTCTGGATCTGAGTATCTGTTTTCTTCATTCCCCTCTGGTTCCTGTACTAATTTTTTGCTGTGGGTAAACTGGTTTCCCTGTTTTTTCTGTCTTCCCGTCATTGTCTTTGGTGTTGTTACTGTCCCTGTACTGTGTGCAATTAAGTATTTTCTAGCTTGTAATAATGACAATGGTAATATTTAGAATGGAAGGGTGAGCTGAGATGGAAAGCAAGAAGTTAAAGGAAAGGGGAAAACAAATACACAGACAAGAGGAAGAAAACAGAACAAGGTTTCAGACAAGAAAGTTTCAAAGGTATAAACAGGGAGCATTAGTGTACTAATCGACAGTAAGCTGAACAGACATTAAAGAGACAGAGAGAGGATTGAAAATCAAAAATAAAAAAAATAGTTAAGAATAAAAATAAAAAATAAGTAAATGAAAGAAATATCTATATATAAAAATGAATTAAAATAAAATGGAAAATAGAAAATTAAAAAAAAAACACCAAAAAACCCAAAAAACCTCCAAGTTCAAATGCAGTGAAGTTTCAGTCTTAATAATTTGGGTGTCCATCTCAGTCTCCAATCCTGGAGATGGTGCCTCAGATGTTGTTCTGTAGTTGTCTCATCAAAGGGGACGCATAAAGTAGAACAAAACTACACACACACACACACACACACACACACACACAAAACAAAACAAAACAAAAAAAAACCCCACCAAGTGTCCCAAGTTCAAATGCAATACAGTTTCAGTAAGATTTTCCGCTTGCAGGTGTAACTCGGTTGTTCTCTCATCTGGTCCGCATCTTCCCAAGCCGTCTGGGCGCAGGCGACTGGCAGCCCGGGAGCCCTCCTGGTTTCTCCATTTAACGTGAAGTGGAGATTCTCTGTGCTGGCTGCTCTCCTATCTGTCTTTAATTAAAGCATAAAATACCCTCCTCTTTCTTCTCTTCTCCCAACCACCCAGGAAGGGAAGAGTGAACTGGCACGCTGGTTTGCTCTTGAGCACCATTCGCCCCCTGTATCAGCCTGTGCTTAAGACAGATGTAAAATTCTTCTCCTTGCCTCAGTGATAAACAGAAAGCCCTCAGCAGGAACTGCAGAGAACAAGAGAACTGGAGTTTTTGTTTAAGGGCACACACCTCTCAGCTGTAACTTGAGCATGCCGCTTCTTTGCCAGTACAGGAAGGTCAGTCAAGGGCACCATATCCTGAACCCCATCACTACTGATCTCCATCCAGCCCCTAAAAACTTTAGGCTGTATTAGCCAAGACTGCATAAAGCTCTGGCTTTTGTGTAGCACCAGTGTAGTGCCAAACACTAAGGGAAAAACCCATATAATTTTTAATGAAACAGGAAAAAATGATTTTTTTTAATTAAACAGATTTTCTGTTCCTTAAGTAATTGTTTAGACTGCTTCAGCTAAAACACCACCCACAGGACCATTTGCCCCTCGAACTAAAAGCCTGCTTTGTGGAAGTGGATTTGAAACTGAACATGCTCCAGACAAGAGAAAGTTTTTTGCAAAATCTTAGAGAAATTTAAGTTTTTCTCCCTGTTCATTTTCATTCAGAGACTTCCAAATAGCATTTATGACTTTGTAGCTTTGAGCTGTGCAGGGTGTGATTTTTTTACCCTTTACTCTGATTTGATAGTTTACTAAAACATGAATGTTTTAAAATTCTTTGGCAGTTTTAGAGCTTGAACTCAGAGCCTTGCATTTGCTAATCAAATGCCCTACCAGACCTTTTTTTGCTTTAGTTATTTTTCAAGTAGGGTCTCGCATTTTTGCCCCAGGCTGGCCTCAGACCACAGTCCTCCTACTTGTGCCTCCCATGTAGCTGGGACAACAAAGCATGCTCTGGATTGCACAGTCGGTTTTATTTCATTTTTTTTTAAACAGGAAATTGAACACCATCATAATACATGGGCCTCATAACACAAATTTTAAAAGTTTAATTTTTTGGCTAGAACAGTTATTTGGATATTTTAAATAACTTTCCTAGTTTTATTTTTTCTGATTCCCTCAGAATTGAGGACAGAGCTAGAGTATTATTTTTATTGTGGGGCAAAGGTTATATCAGAAATTCATGGCAATGAGTAGAGAAATAAAATGTAATCATTACCTGTGATTAATTATTCCCAATTTTGATTTGGAAGAAAAAAGAATTAAGAAAGACAAAAACAGGGAAAGATGGCCCAAACAGTGTATATACATATGAATAAATGAATAAACAATTTTTTAAAAAGAAAGACAAAAACGACAACCAAAAAAAAGAATTCTAGAGCCCAGTATGGTGGTACATGCCTGTAATCCTAGCACTCAAGAGGCTGAGGTAGAAGATCAAGAATGTGAGGCCAGGCCAGGCATTGTGAGGCACACCTGTAATCCTAGCCACTTGGGAGGTAGAGATAGGAGGATCACAGTTTGAGCCAAAACTGCAAAAAAGTAAGACTCCTATCTCAAAAATCAAGCTGGGCGTGGTGGTACATACCTGTAATCCCAGCTATTCAGCTGGTCCCAGACCAGTCCCAGGTAGAAGTGCTAGCCCCTCTCTGAAAATAAACTAAAGCCAAAAAGAGGTGGTTCCCCAGGGACTACTATGAAAATCACCAACCCATCCATTCCCCAATTTCATTTCCTCCCCAAAAAGGCAATTACGTTTTTTATCTGACTTTTTTTAGTTCTCTATACAAAAGCTTATCTTGCTATCATTTCCTGATCCTTTGCATGTAACCTATTTTCTCCTCTCTCTGGAAGTTAAAGTTCTCTTTTTCATAGTGAAGTGCCTTGGACTGGGTTTATTTTCATCCGTCATAAAGCATGCTCTGAACCTTTTCAGTTTGCACACTCACATTGCTCAGGTTGAAGAAATTTTTCTCTTTTTTCTTTTTCCTTTTTGGGTTTTTGTTTGGTTGGGTTTTTTTTTTTATCATCAGTTTTCTTGATGTCTTGCCTCTGTTTTTAATCTCCTTTCTGATCGCATTTGAAAATTGGAGCTGCTGAATTCATTTGTGTTTCTGTTGGTGTTTTTTGTCTTCTATCTCTTTGTGTTTTCATTTTTTTATTTTTTTATAAATATTCTCAAATTTTATACAACCCTGTTTTGAATCAGTTCTGCTGTTATATTTTTACTTTTCAAGACCAAGACCTCTTTTTTTTTTTTTTTTTTTGGCACTACTGGGTTTGAACTCAGGGCTGCATGCTAGGCAGATGCTCTACCACTTGAGCCGCTCCACCAGCCCTTTCTGTGTGATGGGTTTTTTGATATAGGGTCTTGAGAATTATTTGTCTGGGGCTGGCTTTGAACCATGATCCTCCTGATCTCAGCCTCCTGAGTAGCTGCTAGGATTATGGGCATGAGCCACCAACACCCAACCCAAAACCTCTTTCTTGTCCTGATTTTTTTTTTTTTAGTGTCCCCTTTTATTTCATAGTTTCAGTAACTTACCTAAGATATAAATGATAATGGGTGTGCCATTTTCTTGTCCCTCAATCTGACTTTCCTCCAATTAGCTGTTTTCTGCATTTTCCCTTTATTTTTCAACAGTGGCTTTTCTCAGATTTCTGATAATCCTCTGTTGTTTGCTCAGACTTAAAAATGTGCCACTACAAATCTATAAAGACAGAAAGTAAACCAGCTGGGGGTTGGGAAGATGGAGTGATGGCTAATGAATGCACTGTCTTTCTGAGATGATGAAAATATCTTTAAATTTGTTATGTGATTATTGCACAACTCTGAATACACTGAAGAACCATTGAACTGTACACTTTAAGTGGACTAATTCTGTGGTATGTGTATAATATTTCAATAAAACTACCTCAAACAGCCAGGCATCAGTGGCTCACACCTGTAATCCTAGCTACTCAGGAGACAGAGATTAGGAGGATTGTGGTTTGAAGCCAGCACGGGCAAATAGTTCAAGAGACCCTATCTCAAAAGACCCCATCACAAAAATGGGCTGATGGAGTGGCTCAAGGTGAAGGCCCTGAGTTCAAACCCCAGTACTGGAAAAAAACAAAACTACTTCAAACAAAAAGTAGGTCACTAACAAAAAAGATTAAACTCTCAAAGCATGGTCTGTGGCGTGTGGTATGTGGGTTTCAGGTAGGGCACTTGGCTGAGCCGTTAGCTAAGGAATGTCTAGTGTCAGGATCTTGTGTCTTTCTTCCTGGATTTATCAGATTCCCCAGGAGAAATTCTAAACAGTCTCTCCAGCCCAGAGGGTAAAGGCTGGCTGCTGGCATTAAGGAACAGGAAGGAAGGAAACAGGCTGTCTCTGAATCCCGCTGACTAACACCACCTAATGTCCCCATTTGTGGTTGGTTGGTCCCTTAGCCTGTGCCATGCCTGGTGATCTCCAATCCAGAAACCCTCAATTCCACCCATTCCTTTTTTTTTTAATAGAGTTGAGAAAGGGCAGTTGCCAGTGGCAGAGATTTCAGAAGATGACCTGCCTGCTTCTTAGCCAGATTTTCAACCAAAGGTACTTACCTTAGCTGCCCAAGCCTGCTTTCAGACATTCCCGGTACCTTCAAGGCCTGAGCTTTTTGAGGATTCTATGAATTAAAGTTTTGCTAGGGTTTTCCCTTATGCAAGCTGAGTTTGGAGGAGGAAATAAAGGGGAAAGCTGTGTTCATGCCTTCTTCACCTGAACAGAAAAACACATTTGGCCTTTTCTGGGTATTCAGGGCATTTACAATATGTACTGTCTAGATTAATCTTTATTTTAAATTCTGATTTGGAAGAAAACATAGAAGAAACATTTGCTTCTGGACAAAATGTTCCTGTTTAGTGCAGAATCAAAAAAAAGTGAGTATGTTTCTCCCCTTCCAAAAATGGAAAAAAAATTTTATATGCAAGTATAAAACCAGTCCTCTCAGGATTCAAAGAACAAGTTAAATGCACTTAAAATCCTAAGGCTTTATGATTAGCTGTTTGAGATAAATAGATGAAGGAAGCATCTGGCCAAGTATAAAGCATTTCCTTTCGCTTGCAAGTGGTTAAAGTTCTCAAAATCTCACTGCCACTTAAAAATTAGATATGTTTTGAGCCAGGCACCAGTGGCCCATGCTTGTAATCCTAGCTGCTCAGGAGGCAGAGATCAGGAGGATTGTGGTTCAAAGCCAGCCCCAGCAAATAGTTCATGAGACCCTATCTCGAAAAAAGCCCCTTGCAAAAATAAGACTGGTAGAGTGGCTCAAGTTACAGGCCCTGAGTTCAAACCCCAGTACCACAAAAAAGAAAAAATCAGATACATGTTATTGTTATTTGTCATAGAAAAGTTACAGGCCTACTACTTGCTAAACTTATTCTCCTATGTACTTACTTGATTTTGAGTTATTCAGCTCTTCTAGATCGACTCTAGAGCTCAAGGTGTTAAAGTGATTTGGGAGACAGTGGCCAAGCTTACTATCAACTGTGGTCTTGTGGCTGACTTGATTTGTTTATTCTTCTCGTTCCTAGAATCACAGTTAATATTTCTAAAATTCTTATCAGGTGAATGAAGAAGAGTGAGAACCGTTCAGCATTAGCAGCACAATTGCATCACATATATTGACAACTTCAAGGCAAAGCTAAATTGTCTCTTCCTCCTCCAACTAAAACATTTCAATTTACTACATACAGTGTTGATCCAAATTCTACTCGTGATTGCTAAGATCGCTGGTCTCCAGAACCTTACAGTTCTGTTTCTCAATCTAAAATACCACCCTTTTTTCACTTTTGAAAAGGATCCCTCATTTTTCCATGCTGGAGATCCAACCCAGGGGTTTATGCATGCTGTGCACTGCTCCACCACTGATAACCCCCAGCCCCTGAGAAGAACGTCTATCTCAATGAATTGATAGAAGGCACTTAGATTTCCTTTAGGTTATTATGCATAAAAACTTGACTTTTCCAGTGCATCACAACCATTCAAGACCAGCTATATAATTTGTGGGATCTCATGTAAAATAAAAATGTGGGGTCCCTTGTTCATAAATTATTAACAATTCCAAGATAGCAACAATACGGCATTAAAATGAACCAGAGTCCTTCCAAGCCTAGAACCCATGCAGTCAGCACATGCACATGAAGCTGGCCCAGAGACATTTCTGGAAGAAGATACTTCCAGTGTTTCTACCAATAATAGTATGCATCCTTTTAGCTACCACAGTGACTAACACTTCACACACCCCCCCCCGCCCCCCGCTCAGGAGCCTGCACTGTGGAAGTAGTTGGGGACAATTTATGATGAAGTCAGTGCCTAAAACTCCACATCTCAGGTATATCCTGGAGTTAAATCATACAGCTGTCACACTCTAGTCAGTAGTTCCCTCCACTGTATTCTTCCCACTGTGGGCATTCAGTTTTGGGTGGTGGTAATTTCAGGTGCTTTCTTCCTGCTCTGACAGTAGCTTTCAATGGGCCAGTTCTTCGAGCCAAATTAAATTAAAACTTGAGACTTGATCTCCAGGAAAAAGAACTTGAATAAAAATATATCTCCTATTTCTACACTCCTGGCACTTTGTAGAACTACTTCTTTTCCCCATCTCTGTTGTGTTTCAGCTCGATGCATCTGAACACCTGCTAGTCACATCAGAAGGAAATGAAATCAAGAGCATTTTTCTTCCCCCCCCCAACCCCCACGGCAGTCTTTTACTTCCTTCTCTTTTGCTAGTAAGTCATCAGACTTCTTCAGGACTGCTTTTATATTCAGGCATGTTCAAGATTTCTTGACTTGTTTGTTTTGAATTTTGAATCGGAGAAACACTTAGAAATTCACCCTCACCCTTAGAGGCTCTTTACACTCACACAGTGGACTCAGATCTCTCTTAAGGGTATACAAAAGAATGGTTAGGATGCCATTAAGACATGTAAAGTCCCTCGGGGAAGTAAAGGGCTAATATTTATTCATCATAAGTAAACATCCTATCTGTGCATTCTCAAAACAGGACATCAGTTCTGTGGTCGTCTTACTGTGAAGGGTGCTGCCTTGGGTCTGCCACAAAATAAGCAGTACTTGACCCTGGGCTAACCGGACTCCCTGTGAAGTTCAGGAAGCTGATGAGGCTCACGTGGACACGAGCCCTGACCTATTCTTCCAAGGGAGAAACCCAAGCATACAAGTTACAAAGAAAGGATTGTTCTTTGTAAGGCAGAGTTGAATTGAGTGTGCTTTAAGAAGGACTAGGTGCTCTGGAAATGCTAAGCCTGTCTCTGAAGCTAAACTGCCATCTGGGAGGATTGCTCTAGAAGGAGGAGAAATAGCACGTGGCTTTTTAAACTCACATGGCTTTAGGTTTCTTTGTGACCCTGCCATTCTAGGATTCTCTTGAAGTAGTTCCCAAGAGGAGAATGCTTGATCACAATAAATATGAGCCTCGTGGGAGGAAAAGGGAGTCTGTTACACATACAATCCCTTTCTTCTCTTCCTTATGAACAGAGAAAAAAAACAAGATAGCAGCCATGTGGCCTTAAGCTGTTCCTACTTGGCAAAGTGTGCTTCCTTTGAGGAAATTGTTCAGTTATACTTGTGCTTTCCAGCCTGGTTGAGTAACCTAGCATAGAGGTTTAAACTAGAATACCACTGTCATTGACCAGATACATTACTTAACCTCGCTGGACCTCAGTTTCCTATTACAACAAGAGAATAATGATATCTACCTCAAAAGATGACCACAGTGCCAAGCGCGGTGGTGCACACCTATGCTCCAGATCACAGAAAGCTGAGACAGGAGGATCAGCTCTGAGCCTGAGTTCAGAGCCAGCCTGAGTAAAACTGAGAGACCCCTGTCTCTTAAAAGGAAGAACAAAAAAGATGGTTGTAAGGATGAGATGAGGAAATGTATATGACTAGCTATTACAGTGAGTAGAATAGACTATATTCCATGCATAGAATTCTATCCACTGTAAAACACAATAAATGTGCAAGTAATAGCCAGTTTTTTAAGACAGTCTTTCAAATGTTTTTGAACATTTTTGAACTACACTACCTATTGGGCACTGCCCACCTGGCAGGATAAAGGAACATCTGGACTCTCTTGGTCCCCCAAAGAAGAGTAAGTTCACATTCTTTCTGGGTCTCCAACCTAGAAGCAGTTTCATTGCTGGTCCCAACTTTGAGGTGAAGCTGTGATTTAGTTTGAAAGTATAAGATGTGGTTGGGCAGAGGGTAGCCCTGCAAAGGCTAATGTTCTTGTCAAGTTTATTCCACCATTACTACTTGTGGTGGACAGTCTAGTTCTGCAACACCAAGCCTTTCAGCCTGAACTAATACCCATCACGGGTTAGAAGTGGTTTAAGGAAACTAACCCAGATCCAAACCCCCTGGCACACAGGAAGGAATGAGATCAAGCTTAAACTTTTGAATTAACTGTAAAGTGAGCCCAAATCTTTGTATTTCCTGAGGATTAGCAGATCCAGTCTAGTTCCTTGCTGGTTCTATACTTCAGCCATCAAAAAACACAATGTATTGCTGGTGGTTGTAGCTCAAATGGTAGAGCACCTACCTAGCAAGGAGGAGGCCCAATACTGCCAAAAATACTTGTATCTGTTCTTTTTTTTTTTTTTTTTTTAAGGCAGTTGGTGTTCAGAAAGCAAAACAGATGGATGTCAGAGAGCACAAAAGCCAGCTAAAAGAACTCTCAGTGACTATAGCTGGAACAATTTAAGCAATAAAATAACATAGTATTTAATTATAGCCCAAAGAAAAAATAAATATCCAGAGTCCATATGGATATTAACATATGATTAAATAAATGGGGGCAAAGAGACAAAACTCCCATGTAGAATTCCAGATACTTTATGAAAATATTCAGCCTCAAATGGAACATAATGCCCCACTCATGAAGCGGTTTGCTGACAAACAGTATGTATGGAAAAGCAGGTGCAGGTGACTTCGCGGTAGAGAAGCTCCTTCAAGGTTAACACCATCGGTGATTAGTCATGTTGGTGTACATTCCTTGCAGATGATGTGAAGAGGATGGTACTTTGCCTCTGTGACCATCCCCAAAGAACTTGTACTCTCTAACCACGAGCAAAACATCAGCCAAACCCAAATTGTAGGGCGTTCCACAAAATACCTGACGGATGCTCTTCAAAACTGTCAAGGTCATCAAAACCAAGGGAAGTCTGAAAAACCACCACAGTCTAGAAGAGCCAAGGAGACAAGATGACTAAATGTAATGTGATGTCCTGAATGGAGCAGAAAAAAGTCATTAGGGAAAACTAACAAAATCTCAATGTGGTGTGGAGCTTAGTTTTTAAAAGGAAGTTGGTGCTTCCTATGTCAAAGTAGCATCACTGAAATTCACACTGGCACCATAACTGTACCTTATAGGAGCACAGTGTTATAATGCGAATACTGGGAGTCATGCTTTAAAACCACGTCTGAGGCTTGACTTGAAATGATAGGAAACCCATATACCAGTTGTATACACACAGACAAATAGGTCATCTACTGAATACCATGAGTGCTTTTGTAGCTGGGTTGAACTGTGATTGATGTATGGTGCAGTTCATATTTTAACCTGTCATAGAAACCCAATCCATATAGAGCTGGATATAGATAACTTTGTCTCATAGCTCATGGTTCCAGTTTTCCAGAATGTCGGGTTGAATCAAAGAAGTTTTTCAGTGTGCCTGTGCCAACAGTACCTTGTTTATATGCAGCCATCCATATTGGACATACAGGCAGATGTGACTGGTTTATCTCCCATATGTTGATAACCAACCTGCATATCTCCTGAGAAACAGGTAGGTGTTGTCAAACATGTCACAGGTGCTACTACTTACCTCTAAGGAACAAACTGTACCGATTCAGCAACATTTATTACTCATCAGTAATCTCCTGTGTTCTTTTTACACCATTCCAGCCTTTTTTGCCACACACATAGACGAAAGTGAAGAAAAGAAGGCATATACTTTCTCTGAAATTGGTTCTGTATATAAGACTGAATTTGTTTAATCTTACTACCTTTCCTTAGAAACAATTGCAATGTATCTCTTCCTGAGAAGACATTAACATTTCCTGAGAACTCGTGTTATTTGAGTTTACTTCATTTGCATGACTGTCCTTCAGTAATCATGTAGGAGTTGGTCCAGCCTTATGGATGAATCAAGTGCAATGTGGGAATAAGTAATAAACTTTCCACAGGTGGCATGTGGCCTTTTACATGGTACCTTTTATGCCACTTAATAAATGATCTCTCCCTAAGAGATTGTATAGTTCCTTAGTGTTCTGATTGAGAAGTTTTCTATCCTTGGATAAGAAGAATAAATAAAGGGCATTGCTATAGGGAAATAAAATTCCATGAGGCTGGCCTTCAAATGTTGGGTCACATGTACCAATTCTGTGGAAATAACAGGTATCAGACTGGGTTCTCTTCTTGTGAATAAGAGAAACCCAAACTGCAGAGAAAATCACTGGGATAAGAATTAATTTATATATAAACCTAAAGAAAAAGCTATGCTCCCAAGCCAAGGGAGGAATATGAAACACAGCCACTCAGAGGATTCATTCACTCATTGAGCGATATCTAGTGAACCTCCACTACGTCCCGGGCTGTGTGCAGCGGGGTGGGGATAAAACAGTTCAGTAATTCTGTCTTGCCCATGCCTTCATTGAGCTTGTTTCTAGAGAATCTCAGACTCATAGATGGCCTCTTCTCAAAGACATTCTCTTCTTCTGGAGAATCCAGACACATAGACAGTCTGTTCTGGAAAACATTCTCTTCTAGAGAATCCCAGACTCACAGACACACTCCCAGAATTGTTTCTCAGCTCCTACCACGTTCCACCCATCATTCACTATGCTGCCAAAATTCATATTCCTTGAAGTATAATGAGCCTGCCCTGGGACAAAGGCTTGCCCTCATGGTGGTGACTTGCTGTTATGTGCATTCCTAACGTGACCACATGGAATAAGGAAAGGACAGCTCTTCAAAGACCCAGTGAGCTGCTGTTACCAACAGAAGAAAAGAGGATCCCATTGCACTTTATAGTGTAAAGAAAGGAAAAGAAAGGTTTGGATCTGGCTTAGAAATTCTGGCTAAAGCTACTTGTATATAATAAGTATAGCCTTGGATGTGCTCACAATTTTTCTCAGTGTCCCTTGTTTCATCTGTATAAAGTAGGAATCATCATGTCTATCTCACAGAATCATTTGGATATTTAAATCAGGGTCAAATTAAATAGCCAGTTAAGAACATATTCTAATAATTGCTTAATAAAAGTTATATTTCACCCAGGTGTGAAATATACATAGCATGTACAAATTGTTTTCCATGCTTCTCCAGCGAATGATGTTTTAGTACATTCTGTCCCTATATTTTTATCTTAGCATAAAAATACATACTGGGGTGGGCAATGTTTAGAGCCCTTTTTTGTCTTCTTTTGGGCATGAGTTGACTATAGATTTTGCCTACTGAATTGTTGCATTTGACCCCACAACAAGGGCCTCCTCTCTGAGCTCCCATCTGTGCACCATGAGAGACTTTAACAGTGAAATCTGCAGGCAGTGGGGCTCTCCAAGCTGTTCCACTGCTCTTTCTTCCCATTCAAAACCAAGACAGGCATTAGTGTTCCCCGTGCCATGCTGGAGGGTTCTGTATCAAGAGAGGCAGTGTACTTACTTAGCAGCCAAAGCCAGGTCTTTGTGCCCAGGCCTCGTGTGCTTTGATGTACTATTGTGATAATGCCTATCCGGACTGGTGTTAAAACTGTAAATGCAATAGTGAATAAAAAGTGCCAGGGAGGCTATGAGTCTTTTGGGGGATGGTAATTATTATTCTTTGATCTCAGACACAATATTTTTTTTTAATCAAACAATGCTAAAAATAGAAAGAAAAAAAGACCATAGACTCTGGATTTTAAAACAAGTTGTGCCATGTTTAAGAAATTGCCAGAAAGTAGAAGAGTGCTGACCAGCCCAGGGGCTGGGGCTACCACACCCTGTTTTCTTAACAGCTTCAACATTATGAGATACCTTTTGAACCTGAGCATATCCCACACCTCCCACCCCGTCCCTTCCAGAAATTGCTTTATGATCTACTGGAAAAAGAGCCTTGTTCTCACAAGTTAAACAAGCTTCAGTAGAGAAGACTGATAATACACATTTGAAAGAAAGTCAAATATACATTTGGAAACAAGAGGAATCAATGTTTGTTAAAGGAACAAAGGGAAGTGTGACATTGAGAATCAGTAAAAGGATTTTAGTGGGCCTTCCAGGGAATAACATTGAGAACCTATTTGCTGGATTTCTGAAACTCATAGGACTTGAAATTCATTTGATTGTGAAAGCTGGTTTCCTCATTGGAAGGAAACAATAGTTATTTAGACCAGTACCATTACTTTAAAAATTGTAGAACTAGCCAGGCATGGTGACCTGTGCCCTTAGGCCTGGCACAGAAAGGCTAAGGCAGAGGGAACGAGAGTTTGAGGTCAGCCTAGGCTATATAGTGAGACCTTGAGTCAAAAAAATCAGCACAAATTAGGAAACCAAGGTTCATAGAGGTGACATAAATTAACATCACACAGACAGGTAGTGGCAGAATCAAGACCAGAAGCTAGTCCTATAAGTCTGAATCCAGTGACCTCTCCATTGATCTGTTCGGGTGTATTATAAGAATTGTTGCTAACTTTCTAAAATATTAGTTGGCTGATGAAGTCTAAAATTGCTTGACAGAACACTTGTTTTCCCTTAAATTGTTTTTTCACTGAAAGTCTGTGCCATCTAGAATTACAGCTAGGGTTAATTATATGTTGTCAAGACCAGGCACTCTGCCAAGTCTTTTAGATGCTTATTCATTATGTACTTGTAACAAGACTGGCCTGAGCTTTGATGATTAACCATGGGTGTTGGGTTGTGCCTGGCAATTAGTAGGAAATTGTCCAAGACAAGCAGTATTGCCCAGGGTGAAGTTGTCTAAGATCTTTCCCGCAATGTGAGGAAAAGTGTTGGTGAGATAAAATAGGTCATTAACACCAAGCTAGAGGAACTTTTGCTCATCAAAACGCTGTAAATTTTATTCCCTCAAATAGATTATGTTCTGTACATGAAGGTGCAAATTATAATTTTCAGTTTCCAATTTTTAGAACTGAAAAAAGTAGAATATAACTTTAACAATCAAAATGTTTTCAGTTAATTCTGCTCATTGAATTATGTTTTTAATGTTATTGATAAGAAATCACATGTGAACATGCAAATCTGAGAGCACTTTGCTATTATTCTGGAGTGCCACCAGGATCTTTGTTTCTCTGACTGCTACCTACTGCGCCAACATTTTGCTGTAGCCATAATGATTCCAGTGGAAATAGTCCCTTCAATGCATTATGGTAAAATTGGCTCCTAGTGTTTTTCTTTTGCTTTCATGCAATGATGTATTACAGCTTACTCCTTTTGGCTTGTGAAAGTGAACTGCCAAATTTTGCAAGCTAGTTGTTAAGCATGGCCATTATTAATAATTAAATTATATATATTCACAATTATATGAATTATATTTGGGGAGGTAACACTGAAAATCAGTCTCTTCTAACTATTCTACTAAATCTCTCTTGAGGTAATGTAGATATATTATCTGCATAGTGGAAATACTAGGTAATCATGGCCACTGTACACTTCTTCCTAGTGTTCAGTGACATAGCACTGATAGATTTAAATTTGAAGTATTTATTTCACAGCAATTGAAAAGCACTGTAAGTCAGGACTGGATTTATTGTTTGTTGATTTTCTGGTTTTTAACTTAAATGTGCATTGTAGCTGTAGCTGCTGCGTTGTCAATAATACTCACAATTGAAGAAATAATCTTCTAGTATTTGAAAATTATTCTTTCACTCAGCAACAAAGTATTGACAAATAAGTGAAGTTCTAACAAGTGTCTTTATTTTATTTCTAGCGCACTTAGTTTTAATCCCTAACCTATAGAAAAGTCTTTGGTATTTAAAGAGTCATTGGAGCAATTATTAAAGCTGAACCATGATTTAGAGAATGTAATATCTCAGTCCTTCTCCACATCCCAGTCTAATACAGCCAAACCATCTCAGCCATGCAGGTATCAGGCAGGGGCCTCCCTTTTTTGTGCCCACCAGGGCTCTTTTTGATTTCTTTATCATTAAACTGTGTAAGTCCCTAATGATTAAGGACAGGGTGTTGCCCTGTATACCAAAGACTAACAGTTAGTATGACATTTTCTGATTATTCAAGTCAGAGCTTATAATTAGTTTGGTGTCAAACTAGCCATGTATGAGAAACCTTGTCATTCTGTACCTCTTTGATGCTAGCAGGCACACTAAAGATCAATTCAGCTTATAGTTTTCCAATAGCTCTGGACAGTTATAATTATAATATACATCTGTGAAAGCCAAAATGTCCTTCTAATCTATTCTCATATTATTTTTTGCCAGAAGCTTCTGCAGTCTATAGTAATTTGGATTTTGACTAAATGATGCCAGTATACTGATTTCAAACTCATGCAGTTTTTGTTAAACAATTGCATTGATATTATGAGATATTGATGTTATGATATTATGAGAACCTGAGCACAGTCTGAAGTCTAAGGCACAGCATAAAACCATAAAATTTTTGTTACCTACTAAGAAAGGGCCTTACTTTTTTTAAGGAGAGAAAATGTAATGTTCAGCAAAGAATAGGAACTTCTATTCTTTCTAAAAAAGAATAGTACTTTTTTTCAGGTACTTAAAAATATAAATTTGAGGTACTTGAAAATATAAATTTCCTAAAGGTTAATGTTTTCTTTTATTTATGAATTCATGTCAATAAGAGATTCTTTTCCCCAAAAACGGTGTTATGATCTAAGAAAAAGGACTAAAGTTGGGGACTCCTTTTATTTTTATTTATTTATGGGGTTTTTTTTTTTTTTTGCTGCTATGGGATTTGAACTCAGGGCATACACCCTTAACCACTCCACCAACCCTTTTATTGTGATGGGTTTTTTCAAAATAGGGTCTCATGAACTATTTTCCAGAGCTGGCTGCAAACCACGATCCTCCTGATCTCTGCCTCCTGAGTAGGTAGGATTACAGACATGAGCCACCAGTGTCTGGCAAGGAGCTCCTTTCATTTATCAAAGCCAGTTTTCCTTTAAGCGTTTATACCACCTGGGTCCATTCACTAGACTGCCATTATGAAGTACCAAAGACTGGGTGGCTTAAATGACAAAAATTAAATTAAAAAATGACAAAAATTGTCTCACACTCCTGGAGGCCAGAGCCCAGATCAAAGTTTCAGGAGGGTTGATTCCTTGTGAGGCCTATGAGGAAGAATTGTTCCACACCTCTCACAGCTTCTGGTGGTTTGCTGGAAGTCTTTGACACTCCTTGACTCTTTACTTTTTTCTTCATGTGGAGTTCTCCTTGTGCATGTTATAAATTTCTCTCTTTTATAAGGACACCAGTGATATTGGAGTAGGGTACATCCTACATCAGTATGAACTCATCCTAACTAAGTATATCCCTAATAACCCAAAATAAGATAACATCTACGTGGGGTAGGACTTCAAAATGAAAATTTTAGAGGGACACAATTAAACCCATAACACCTCTCTCTGAATAGAGCTTTGTTTTTCTAAGTTGTTTTTATTTGTCTTCAATGCATAAAGAAATGGCAGTGTCTGGATACAAAACACCATCCACATGAGTCATGTCATTGAGGTACAGTATGGAGGGACAATGGTGTTTAGGTTGAGAATTATATCCTTTCACTCTATCTTCAATCTTTAGTGGTTCCATTAGCTTACATACACAGCAAAAGGTATTTCCAGTTGGGCATACTGTATTTCTGATATTCCTTTTGATCTCAAACTTAGGTTGTAAGAGGGCCAACTAAGGCTAAGAATCAATGCTGTCAGAAGTGAAAGGATCCCATTAAAGCCTTACTGTTGATCTTTACAGAGGAGGAAACTCTGGGTCCTAGGACGGTTCAATGTCTTATTCAAATACAGGACATCAGCCACTTAGTGCTAAGTTGGTACCAGAGCTCAGCTACCCTGTTTCTTCTACTGTTCCTTCCACATTCTATACAGCTCCTATAAGCCAGGACGGCCATGGGTTCCCAGTGACTTAAAGGGTCCTGGTCCCTATTGCCCTCTGGTGCAGGTTTCTAATGAAGAGTACAATGAAATATGTCTCCAATGACTATCCTAAAAATGTAGGAAATGGGTGATTCTCAACAGTGATCAGATGACTTGAGGCAGTATTGCTCCAGAGTCAGGCCACTGGTTCAAATCTAGAGGCCACCTGTGTTTAGACAAGTTAGTCTTAATGCACAGATATACAAAATCAACAGCAAGAGGACCTGCCTACCAGGGTTACCTTTAATAATTAAGTAAAATAATATGTGTAATACAACCATCACAGTGTGAAAAACACAGCCAAGGAGGGCTGCTAGCTTTAAATGTACATGTCTGTGCTGGGGGATGATGGAAAGAAAAAAAGAGATAGATGGAGGAAAAGCTCCCTGAACTTGGATGAGGGTTCCTTTTTGAAAGGTTTCTCCCTCTGGCTACTGCTCACACATAATGCCCTCAGAGGAAAGGGAGACTCTACTTGCTTTCCAGGCTGCTGCGCTGGTGGTCAGTTGCTGTCATCTTTCTGAGCAACCGTGGCTTCCTGTCCCCAGAACTGATAGTCCTGGAAACACACTGGATCTCTTTTTGCCTGTCAGTTCCAAGTGTTGCTCTTTGTGCCGTGTCTGCAGCAGGCTTTATACCTGGGGTGTTCACTTACAAGGGGGAGGAAGGAAGTTAAGGCCAAGCTCCAGCCCCACACAGGAGCCATCAGTCAATCCTTACAAGAGAGTGCTCGTGCTCTGTGGCCTTCCTTAGAAACAGGCAGGCTCCTTGTCTGAAAATAGCAAAAGTGGAAGCCCAAGGAGGAACAGCAGCCATGCTCATGTCTGAAAAGGAGAAAAGGCTGAAACAAGTCAAGATCTCAAGGCTCCTGATTGGCAGGAGACATTAAGAAGATGGGCAGCTAAGCAGTCTTGCCTAGTGTTATTAACTGTGCCATGGTCAAGGGCTTCTCACGTCTCTGTAGACCTGTTCGGCCACTGTGGAGACTTGCCCCTCTCAGCAAGAAGCTGAGGCAGGGGCATGAGGCCCCTCTACACTGATGCCGGCCAGGCTGCAAATAGAGAGTGTGGTGCCAGTGTTCCAGGCATCCTATAGCAGCTTCTCTGTACTACCATCCCCCCACACACACACCAAGGGCGAGCTTTTGGAGTGAGCAGGCACTAGATGCTATTTGACCATGACCCTCACTTCATGCATGGGTCCTGAAGGAATGGGCTTGCCCATAGCCATATGTGCCTCGAGAAGCTAGGAAGGATGTGCAGCCAGTGAGACAGGGCTGTATTTGTGGGTTTTCTCTGCAAGGAGAGCTTTCCTGTTCCCTTTTGTTGTCAGTTAATGTTCTAGTAGCCAAACTTAGAATAGCAGGAAAGGAATTCTTTCCAAGAACTTATGATAAATCTGACTGTACAAGCAGAACTCATCAAAGGACCCTGGGCACTGCCCAAGAACCAGGGGTAAAAGCCATGGTGCGACCTCCTTTGGTAGAGAAGAGCATTACCAGCTGTTGGCCTTTCTTCCTTGTACTTGCCCAACCAGTTGGGTCCTCTGGTTGGCCCTGGGAGATGGTCTGGGCAGGAATTGCCATTCGCCTTTAAAGATGAGGAACCAGGGGTTCCATATCCAAGTGTTGTACCCAGTGTTGTAACTAATGATCAGAGAGGCAGGCCTTTAGTTCAGCCTCTGTCCTTAGTCTGGACTCTGAGTTTTTCCTCTTCATGGCAGTCAGCATCTGAAGGACAAAACCTTCCAACATGAGGCAGCATGAATTTAAGTAAAAGTAGAAATTAAAAAGAAGAAAGAAAAGAGACACAAAAACAAAGATTCCATTCAACCTTGATGTTGGGAACATTTTTCTTGGCATCACCCAGCAATTATGACTTTGAGCCTAGAGAGGGAAATGTAACTTTAACACACCATTGGCCAGGCAAACAACAGTATTTACTTAGTCCTAATATTACAAACTCTACGTATCGATTCTCTAATTTTGGAGCCAACTCATGAACAAATTAGGAAAATTTTAGTTATAGCTGCAAAATAAAATATAAATGTTAGCAACCATAACAAAGGAGAGACAAAAATTTATTTTTTAATGTGTGTAATACAAAGAAAAAGGAGAAAGCAGGGACATTAAGGCATATATGGTATATGGAAAAGCTGGTACGTGCATTATTCATAGTTACAAAACAAATAAAACAAAACAGAAATAGTACATAGTAGAGCAAACAGCATGTTAGGTGGGTTAAGTGTCCTTCCTACTGAATCAATCAATGCTGCTAGATTGAAAATGTCTTTTATTCCCAGAGTCATCAAAAGATAGAAGGGGAATAACCATTAGTGCTAAAAGGAGGGGAGGACAGTTGTTGCTTTTCATCCTCAGTTATCTCTATCACGTGACATATTATGATGCTATTTCTTTGGTTAAAAAAAAATGAAGCAGTGAGAAGATGACTTCTAAAAGACAAAAACCAGATAGTGCCATATGTTTCCTGAACACATGCCCCTAGGAGAGTTAGCTATAAAACACTCATTAGGTCTGCAACAGAAATCAGTGTTCCAGGCTGTGAAATTACCCATGACGGCTTCAGCAGTCCAGCCAGACTCATGCTGTGCAGGAAGCCAAGCTAATGTCTCACTGGTGACAGCGAGAAGCATCTGCGAAAGGACAGCCTGTGTGGCACCAGAGCCCATGAATGTCCCTGCCAGAAACACACTGAGGAGGTGAAATTGTCCTCCTGGGCAGTCTCACCTGGGAGAAGTTTATGACTTGTGCAGAGCAGAGAGCACAGAGCTGGGGAGAGGACTGGCAGCTCCTGTTCTGTTACCAGGGGAGAACAGAACCGAGCAGATTAACAGTTCCTGGCCTGCTTATTACAAATCAGACACAATTAACCATAGTACGGGCTGAATGGAGGGAATTAAGGCAAAACTTGATGGTGCAGAAGCCAGGTGGGCCACCAAGCTAATACTGCTTCTAGAAATGGGTCCTCCCCAGCTACAAGCCAAGGAATGGCAGGTACTGTGCTCTCCCACTGCTGCATTTAGAGAGTATATCTCCCCAGAGGGTACCCCTTGTTTCCAAGTGACCTAGAGATCATAGGCAGAGAAGTTAAAAACTGATTTCAAATAGGCTTGCACCCAGTCAATGGTACAGTAAGAAGACATGGCCATAGCAAGAACAATCTCTCTTTGCTAAAAAATACATATTGATATTAAAATAAATATCTTTAGTATCATTTCCAGCTGAATCCCAAACAAAAGTAAGTAGGATTCTGTCATCCTTGCAAAGGACATGCTCACAAATCATGTTTACAACCCTTAGCCAGCGGCTCACCTCCAGCCTTGCAAAGAGTTAGAGACACCAGGAAGAAGTGGGCACAAGAGAGAACTGTGGGTGAATGGGGTGTGTGCTCCAGCCCAGCAAAAGAAGCTTCATTTAGGAGGGCTGGCTGTGTCCCATGCCGTGAGTATCTATCTGACTCACGCCTAAGATCCTAAAAATCTCTAATGGCAGAGCAAGGATACCTTGCTGTTTGGGACCAGCCTCCAAACCTCTCACTCACTTCCTTTCTGTGCTGCCTTTGCCTTTTTCCTTCCCACTTTTGACCAGCATGATCAAGTTTTCCCTCTGGGGCATGTTGAGGGTGAAACCCAGGGCCTCGCTCATGCTAGCTCTACCACTGAGCTACATCCACAGCCCATAATCATACTTTATATCTTTTTATCTCATTGTCTGTCTTCCTTGATGCTGTGTAAGTTCTGTGAACCAGAGACAGTTTCTTTTGATCTCGTGACCCCTAGGGTATGGATAGATGCTCATTAAATTTGTTTCATTATCACTAATCAGTCCACTGTCCGCTTGTTTGGTATTTTTATTCTCATTTCACATATGGGAAACATGCTCACAGGGGTTCAGAAACTTACCCAATATCACACACAACTAGGTGGAAGTGCCAAATCCATAAGCTTCCAAAGCTCACACTCTGCCTGTGGATACTGAATCAGCCCCAAAGATCCCTGTCACCCTTTTTTGGGTGGTAAATAGTATCTAATCTATGATTTTTAGAGAACTAGCATGCACTCTAATCTCATTCAATACACAAGACTATAAGCCAGATTATCAGAATACATTTAATGGTACTTTAGCTGTTAAAATGCTAACTATTAGTCAGGAGGCTGAGGCAGTACTGTCTCAAATTCAAGGTTACCCTAGGCTACATAATGAAATCATTGTCTCAAAAAAATAAACTATTTATATAGGGCTCCATATTTTACCAGGTTCTTTCATATAGGTGATTTTGTTTAAATACTAAACTGTCTTGGGACACCAGTGGCTCACACCTATAATCCTAGCTACTTGGGATGTAGAGATGAGGAGGATCATAGTTTGAGGCCAGCCTGAGCAAAGGGTTCATGAGACTCCATTCAACCAATAAAAAACCACCCTCATACCAGCTCTTCAAGAAGCATAAATAGGACGGCCATGGTCCAGGCTAGCCCAAGGAATAAATGTGAGACCCTATTCAAAAAATTCATAAAACAGGAAGAGCTGGGGACGTTGCCCCACAAGCCAAAGTCCAAGGTCAAACCCCAGAACCACCAAAAAAAAAAAAACAGAAGAAGAAGAAAAGAAAATGTTGGAAGCTTAAATACTTTTGTTGTGTTTGTTAGATATTGATGCCCAGTATCTTTAAATATTTTGCTTCCTAAAGTATATCTTGCCTACTGACTTTTCCTGAAAGCTTTCTGTTTCTAACTCTTCTCAAAAAAGTGAGAGTTTACACAGCTCGCATCAACCCTCATTCACCGTATTCCTTTCTCTTTGTATTATGTGATTATTTTTCATGCTCCCAGGCACATTTGCCTGTATCACCTTGGTCTCTGCCATGGCAAATTTTTGAAATTTCAGCAGCAATGACCCTAGGAAAGGTGTATGGGAAAGCAAACTTCAGATCCTCACTCTGTTAGCCTCACTCCACGCAACCTTGCAACCCCCTCATTCCCAGTCCTCCTCTTCCAAGCAGAGATGCTGAACACACACACACAAGGGGCCACGGGGCTGGGTGTGATGCAGAAGAGCACATGGGAACCCTGGAGTCACACAGAGGACTTGCCCGTTTACAGGAGGCGGCCACAATCTCACTGCCACTCAGAAATGTGAGCTGTGTTGGCAGCTTTTCTAGTTTCTCAGAAGGGATTGTGGAAAACTGGATTTTTGTAGGAATTTCTTGTCCTATTTTGTCAAACAAACAACAAAAATCTCTTCAAAATACACTTCTTCAAGCCAGGCTGAGCATGTGGGCCAGCAGAGTGCAGCCTCTGCGCTGGAAAGCCTCCATTCTGCCAGTCCTTGGGCCTGTGTTCGTGCTCACCAGCACCGGCCCCGGGACATTACAGATGGCCCCTCAGCAGCCTGGGGACTGTCCTGTGGTCTCTGTACTTCACAGCTCAAATCTCAGGACCCAACTTTCTGATCTTGTCAACTTGACTACCATTTTTTTTCTCTTATTATGAAAAAAAAAAGTTTTCATCGACTGGTGAATAAATCAGAAATTTATTCAAAAGTTCTGAAATGCATATGACCTGAAACGTACATTGCATGACATTTCCTGGTAATCCCAGCGCTATGTGTTAAGAGATCAAGTTTAGAATTACACCTCATTAACCTCTTTTTCATTTTAGCCATAACATAAAATTCATCCATTTAATGTATTCAGTTCAGTGGGTTTTTTGTATTCACCAAGTTGTGTACCTATCACCAGAATCTGATTTTAGAACATTTTCAACACCACAAAGAGAAACCCAGCACACATTAGCAGTCCCTGCCTCTTCCTGTCCTGTCCCCTGTACCTGACATTCATCTGCTTTCTGTGTGCAGAAACATACCTACTTTGAACATTTTACAGAAATAAAGTCAGATGACTTGTGATCTCTTATGACCCCTTATTTTACTTAACATGATATTTTCAAAGTCCCCCTTGCAGTGCATATATCAGTACTTTTTTTGCCAAATATCATTGTGTTTTATGAATTATCCATTCATTAGTTAGTAGACATTTGGGTCATTGCCAGTTTTTGGCCACTATTAACAATGCTACTATAAACTGTTGTGCACATACACTTTCGTTTTTCTTGGGCATGTACATAAGAGTGGAATTCCTAGGTCGTATGGTTTTCAAGAAACACAAAGCAATTTCCCAAGTAGCCACACCATTCTACATTCCCATCAGCAATGTGAGAGGGCTCCAGTTCCTCCCCCTCCTTTTCAGCACTTGTTACTGCCTGCCATCTTTTCATTACAGCCATCCTAGAAGGTGCCAGGTGGCATCTCATTGTACTTTTGCTTTGCATTTTCCTGACAATTAATGATGTCAGCCATCTTCTCACATGCTTATTGGCCACTTGGGTATCTTCTTTGGGGAAGTGTCTGTTCAGATCCTTTCCCCATTTTTTTATTTGGATATTTGCCTTTTTGTTGCTGAGTTATAAGAGTTCTTTATGGCCTGAGATATGACTCAAGTGGCAGAGCACCTGTCTCATAAGTGTGAAACCATTAATTCAAACCCCAGCTACTGCCAAAAAAAAAAAGTTCTTTATGTAGACTAGATTCAAGCCCCTAAGAACCACAGGCCACAGTTTTGTCCCCCAAATTTAATAATGCTCAAAATATTCTACTTACTAAGATAGAAAGTTATTCTAATATGTATGAAAAGCAGTGTAAAGAATAAAGTTGTTTTTAAGATGCCTATTTGATTTTCACCAAATTTTGACATATGAAATAGGAAATCTAGTTATTTCTTTTTCTATATTCATATCATTATTTCAGCTAAAACTACCTGTCTGTTAAATCACAGAGACTATTCTGACTTTTTCCTATTTTAATTTTGTCTTAACTATGCCCATGGTTTACTCACAGTATCCAAATATAAATGATAAATATTAGATTGAAAAATACTTCCAACATGGCTTTGCTTCTGCAGAGAGCTCTGGATCACAAGAGGACAGAATTACCTTGCTATATTTCACACTATATACATGTAGGGTCATTTTTTAAAAAATAAAATTATGGCAGACTTTGAATATGAACTGTAAATGAGATCATAGTGTTACATCAATCTGAGTTTCCTGATTTTGAAAATTAGGTTATATTATGTGAACGAATGTTCTTATTCTTAGAAAATTCACACATATGGATTTAGTGATAAGAGGGTGCCTTGTGTCTGGCCTACTCTCCTCAAATCAAAAAAATACTAATGTGTATTTATGGAACTAGAGATAAAACACATGTGGTCAAAGGATGCCAGTTGAGTGAAGGGTACCCTAGAATTCTCTCAAGTATTCTTGCCCATTTTCCTTGAATTTAAAAGTATATCAAAACAAGGGTCAAGCATGGTGGCTCACGTCTATAATCCCAGCTACTCAGGAGGCAGAGATGGGGAGGATCACAGTTCACTGCCAACCCAGCAAAATTAATGAGATCCCTATCAATCAGGAAGCTGAGTGTGATAGTGCATGTCTGTAAGTCTACTCTGTAGGAGGCATAGGTAGGAGGGTCACAGTCTGAGATCAACCCCAGGCAAAAACACAAGACCTTACATGAAAAATAACTAAAAGAGAAAAACAATTTGTCTTAACCTATGCCCATGGCTTGTGGGGGTGTGACTCAAGTAGTAGAGTGCTCGCCTACCAAGCACCAGGCCCTGAATTCAAAACCCCAATAGCAGTAGAGGCAGTGTTTCCTGCCTAGCAAGTGTGAGTCCAAGAGTTCAAATCTGAGTACCTCAAAACCCCAGTACTGCCAAAAAAAAATTAAAATTGCTTTGTGTTTCCTCAAAACCATATGACCTGGGAATTACACGCCTATGTATGTATTAAGTCTAGACAACATAAATAACTTTTTTTTTTTTTTAGTAGTACTGGTGTTCGAACTCATGGCATCATGCTTGTGAGGCAGGCACTCTAGCTCTGGAGCCATGCCATCAAGCAGTAAAACACAGGCTTAACATTCATGAGTACCTGGATTCAATCCCCAGATCTCCCCCAACAAAGTTACAAAATAAATAAAATTTAAATAAATTTTTAAAACACTAAATTAAAAAATAAATAAAAACTGAGCAAGAAAAAGCATTTGTGGAATATTCTTGGCTTTATACACACACACACACACACACACACACACACACAAAACTTAATATTAAGGAAAGAAATGAATTTAAAAAATCATAAGTAAAAATGCAGGCAGAGGAAACAAATTTTGAACCTTATCAAATAAATGTTTACAAAATAACTCAAGAAGCCATTAGAGATTTTCTCAATTATATGAAATGTTAACCCCAAAAACCAGAATAAAAATGGAAATTTCCATATTTCAGAACATTTTGTTTCTTTCCGTGGTGTTTAAGTGGATACAGCATTTATCTCTCTCAAGGCTTACCCAGGCAGGATCATTTTAAAACCGCAAGAGGCAAGAACACCCCTTCACAGTTGGGAGGCAAAAACCAGTCCACACCCACCTACTGTGTCCTTGTTTCTAATGCAAAGAGTAAAATACCCTGAGCAAAGTCGGCTGCCACTGACTGCCTCTTAAAGCAGCAGCCCTTGAAAGCCAGTGCTTTACTTCACCCCATAAAGCCGAGGGCTCAAACCATAAAGTCAACAGCCTTACAAAGAAAGAAGTCACATTGACTCTGCTCTGGAAGGTCCATTGGAATAGACTGTTTCCCATGCTGCATAACCCTTCTTAGGTTTTTGAAAAGCAACAGGACTTCTTTTTACCATGTCCAAAATTAGAAAATACATCAAGCTAATTATTTTTTTGGCAATGCCAGGGTTAGAGCCTAGACCTCATGCATGCCAGAACTCTACCACTAAGCTACATCCCCAGTCCCCTATAATTTTCTTAGTATGTCTGTTATAATCAATAAAATTACAAATTAACCTTATTAATATCCACAGAGTTCTTTTGACAAGTTTTTCACTATTGCAAAGGACAGGGTTTCTAAGTATTTCATATATCTTCATTTAATACGTAAATATATATAAAAATAGAATCGTGCAGTTCTCAGACTAGGGAAGGACAGAAGGTTATACTGTCCATGGTGGTCTCCCATCCACCTAGCCTAGGCAAGAGTCTCAGAGGATGACTTTAGACAAGAAGTTTTCAGAAGAGCTCAGCTCTTCTCTGAGCCCTTAAGGGATCAAGGGACATGTGACTCATAAGAGAAGTGAGAGCTACCTGCCCTCAGCTCTACAGCTCCAGGGAAGACCACAGGCCCCGTGTGAATTCCTTCCACTCCACTAGTCAGCTGTCACCACGAAAACATTTGGGATGAGGAGGATCCCTGACTTGGGGGGATGGGAGGAGAATCCTCAACTCACAGGCTCTTGAAATCCATGATGAAAAGCATTTTGAAGGGTTTCATAAGAAAGGGAGAGGAAAAGGGAAAGGAACCCATATGTCAACTTTCACAAATGCCGTGAAATGTCTCATACACTGAGGTAGAAAAAGAAAACGCTGTTATCACAATGAAATCCTCATATTATTAATGTATGATAAATAAAAAATTAAAAGAAAAAGAAAACACGCTGTGAAACCAGATTTGGAGGGAGTGGGGAGGAGCAGTACTGGGTTTTGAACTCAGGGCCTCACACTTGCCACTCCCCAAATTTTTAAAACTCAAATGATCACATCTTCAGGTATGGCTCTCAGAAAATTGTTTCAGCCCCAAAACCACCCACCTCAGCCTCTTTAGCCGCACTTTGGAGGTACCTTTGGATCCGGTTCTAGTGCCCCGGACTCATTTGTTGGTCTTTGTTCTTGCAGTAAAGGGTTACCTTCCAGTTCAACTTTTACCGTGGAAGAAGGGACCATCTACTTAACGGCTGAGCCAAACACCCTGGAAATGCAGGATGATAATACCTCTGTGCTGGACGTCTATTTAGTAAGTCATCTTTTGTTTCTCTCCCTCCTCTCTGGTTAGCAAATGGATTAAGGCCCTGGCTTACGCAAGAACAAATTCTATAAAACCAGGCATGCAAGGTTTTAAAAGAAGTAATGGCACCCTGTCGCTTCTGTAAGAGTTTCTTTTCACAATCTACGTCTCCCCACAATTCATGTAGACCCTTGCCCAAAAGTGTATCCGGGTCAAAACTGTATCACTATGGATAAGCAGGGAACAGATCCCCCAAGATGAAAGCAAAGTGGGACTCCTCCTTGGCGTTCATCCCACAGATAATGCCTTCCCTTGACTCACCTGTGCCCCTTGCATTTGAATTCTCTTTTTATTGCTTATTGCCTTCTTGATAAGTTACTAGGCTACAAGGCACAGAGCTGAGCAGCGGAGACCACAAATTCAGCATGAAAGAATTTTGACTGACCCCCTACTGGGTTGTCACTATCCCCCAGCTGTTTGATGTGAGCAGAACTTCCCTGACCATATGTCTTTATTTGCCAAAAGAGGAAAATATTGCCTTCCCTGCCTGTCTCCCACGGCTGCTTTGAGGCTCACAAGGGATCAGGTATGAGGACCTCCTTCAATGCCTGTCAGATTACCTATGTGTCTTTAATTGGATTGTTAGTGATGCAAGAAAGGTGTCTTGGTGGGTTAATTCTTTTTGATCTAACCTTTTCTGTAGTTCCTGGTCCCCTTCTCCTATTGGCCTCAGTTGCTTTTAAGGTATCTGCTTTAGTTTCTCTGCATTGAGGGCAACAAGTGCTAGCTAATTTTTTAGGTGTCTTACCTATCCTCACCCCTTCCTTGTGTGCTAAAGCTTTTATCATGTGCTCAAAGTCCAATCCCCTTTCTATACAAGAATTTTTAAACCTGTTGAAATCACCATAAGAAGGGGATTAAGGTAGAAAGGAGAAAAATAGAGGGGGTGAGCCAATTCGGGTTATAATACATATATACATGGAAATGTCACAAGGAAAGTCATTTTGTAGCTATCTTAAGCAAGCAAAATGACTTTGTTTCAAAACAGAGAATACTAAGGTAAAATAAGTCCTGTCTGGGGGTTGGCACCAGTGGAAGGGGGGAGGATATAAGGAAAGGGTATAGGAGAGTGAATGTAGTGGAAATAGTATGTACTCATGAAAATGGAAAAATGAGACCTGTTGAAACTACTCCAGGAATGGGGTAGGGGGATAAAGGAGAATGATGGAGGGGGTGAATTCAACTGTGATATATTGTAAGAACTTTTGTAAATGTCATAATGTACCCCAGTCCAATAATATGATAATAAAGAAAATTTAATTAAAAAAACTAAAAATAAAACACCTTAGAAAAGTAAGCTATAGCATGTCACAAAATTCTTACCAGAAGCTTACTTCTCTACCACATTCCCCTCCCCCATATCCAACCAGGAAAATAAGGAAATGGGGGGAAAAAATTAAAGGGTTTTTTTTTTGGTTTGGTTTGTTTTTTTCTTTTTTGCAGTACTGGGGTTTGAACTCGGGGATGACACCTTGAATCACTCCATCATCCCATTTTTGTGATGGGTTTTTCCAAGATAGTGTCTCCAGAACTATCTGCCCAAGCTGGCTTTGAACCGTGATCCTCTTGATAATCTGCCTCCAGAGTTACTAGGATGATAGGCACGAGCCACCAGCACTCAGCTTGAAGTTTTTTTGGTTTTTTGTTTGTTTGGTGTTCCATGTTTTTGGTTTTGCTTTTTGCTTTGTTGTTGTTCCAATAGTAAGTTGGGTTCATGTGGAAATAGACATCAGGAAAGCATTCCAAAAAAGAGGCCACATGAAATCTCCTGTTCATGATCCAAGGGTTCAGACCACTTTCAAAAACCAGATTTACACTAGCCAGGGAACTGTGATAGTCCTTCAGGGACTGTAAAACCACAAGGTGGTTAAATGGCTTTGTTGGTGCCTTTCCTTATCTGTCATCCTGCTGGTAGGAAGATTGTCTTAATCATTTTGCTCTTTCCTCCTTGACATTATCAATTTCATTTATAGTAATACTGCCATTTATTTTGTTTTATTAGTGTCTTGCTTCACTGCTTTCTTATGTGTCTTTAATCCTTTGACATTGAAAAGCTAAGCATTTCAGCAAAGAATAATGCTTGTCTCAGAAGCCACAGGGAAAAGTCACAGAATTAATTGTTGCTGTATTGTGAGCCCTTGAAGACCAGTTAGAAATAAAGACATCAAGGATCACAGATGAGTTTGTAACTGAAAATGACAGTGGGAGTGGCCAACTGGCTGGCATGGTCATCTGGTCAGTCTTCCAGTACAGTTTATTACCATTCAGAAGGAAGGAAGGAAAAGGCAGAGAGCAGGCAAAATCAGCAGTTCAGTTTCTCACCAAGCTTAGGCAAAAACTGATCTATCCTAATTCTTTTTTTTTTTTTAACTAAAAACAGTAAGCCATGAAGCATTTTTTGAGAGTTTCATACACTGTCCTAAACACATTTTATATATAAATATAAATATATTAACTCATTTCATCCTCACAACAATTTGCCCTAAGTTATGCATCCAGGAATCCATAAGAGCTGGATTCAAGCCAGGAGGGACTAAGCAAAAGCCAACAAACACTCTTACTTGTTTAACTCTGCTGTCTAGATTCAAAATCATGCTGACCTTATAAGACACTCATTAGACCCAGAGGGCTGGAGAGTAGCTCCACGGTAGAGTGCTCGCCTAGAATGTGCAAGGCCCTAGTTTGAACCCTAACATGGCCACACTTCAAATCCAGCTCCTTACGCTCTGTTGCCTACCCTTGAACCTGTGGAGCACCTTTCACTGTTACTGACCACTGATGGGAGCCCCACCTCCATCTCTCTGGACACATGCTCCCAATGAAGGTGAGAGATGGATTCAGAAAGGAAGGAGTGTGGGGTTTTCTGTTGCAAAGACTTTTTCATAAATTTCTACTTTTAGGGCTAGGGATGTAGCTCAGTTGTAGAGCACTTGCCAAGCTTTTGTGAGGCCCTGGATTTGATCCTCAGCCCCTCAGGAAAAAAAAAAAAAATTTTTTTGTTTCCTTTCTGGTTACTTTTTTTTTTTTTTTTTTAACATTCTAATATAGCAGTTGTCAAACCTTCTGATCTCAGGACCCCAATACAGTCTTAAAAATAATCAAGGACCCCAAAGAATTAAAGCTGAGAGGACTGGCAGTGTGGCTCAAGTGGTAGAACACCTGCCTAGCAAGCCTCATACTGAGGCTGAGTTCAAACCCCAGTACCATCAAAAAAAATATATATATATATATATTTTTTTTTAAGGCTGAGAAAAAATATTAAATACTTATTCATTTAAAATAGTAAAAATCATATTAATTTAAATTTCACCTTTAATTAATTTTTCACCTTTTTTAATTTTTCAAAACAAAAATAAATTTAGTGAAAAAAGATTATTTTACATTTTTGGAAATCCCTAATCACTGGCTGAAATAGAAGAAGTTGGGTTCTCATATTTATTTCTGCATCTATTTGTGTTTTTACTTTTTCAAACAGAGTGTCATTACATAGCCCAGGCTGCCTCAGTCTCCAAAGGCTGGGATTATAGGTGTGAACCAGCACACCTGCCTTATTTCTGCATGGGTCTTTGCAATAGAAAAATGAAGCCATCATTTTGCTTCTGGAAACTCCATGTTCATACAAGAGAGATTGAGAATAAAAAGGCAGGTAACATGTTGGTGTTAGGAGGAAAAAAGTTTGACTTCATGGCCCACACAGTTTTTTAACTTAGCCTCTTCACCTATTACAAAACCAAATGAGACGTAAATTAGAGAATACACACCTGGAGTCCATGCCTATCTCTGCTTCTCGTTAATCATTGACCTTGAATTCATCAGTGTCTTTGGACCTCAGAGTTCTCATCTCTAAAATGGATTACAGAATCAACTCTGAGACCTCTGCCAGCTCTGAAAGGCTATGGTTCATTCTAAATTACAAAGAGTTGCAGAAGTAACATTTTCCAAAGAAGACACAGTTGTTTCTCCAGATGTTGCTGCTCCATCACTCCCTCTACCATAAACCTGCGCAGTATTTAAATTTAAACTTGAGGGCAATGCATCTAGAATGCTCTGCACCATTAACTTGCAATTCCAGGGTGTGTTTCCATGCTGGAGATTTTTAATTCTTTATTTTGTATGCTTTCCAGATTTGAAAGGATTTAGCTTGTTGTTCACCCCTCAATATTTTCAGTTGCCTCTGCATTATGAGAGTGATAAGAAAGAAAACAGCGTAAGAAAAGAAAGCACTCTTCCTATGCATTTGTCTCTCCTCTCTTCTTGACCTAGTTTCAAAGCTCTGGATCCATCTTAACTTGAAGGGCAGTTGGAGACTTGTGTGGTTCACTGTCCTCACCAAATGTGGTCTGATTTCTCTTGTAATATCTTCCCACTTGAAGACACAGCATTTCTCTATTCATTGTAACTTAATCCCTTACTGCTTTTATATGTACACAATGAATAATGCTGTTTATATCCCCTTAAAATATGCAATTTGAGCCAAAACAATTTATGCACATCAGATAGCATAGGAAATTTTCTTTTAGAGATACACACACACACACACCGTGTGCACTTGAGTTAGGGCAACCTATTCCATTTTTTCCTGTGACTTGACTTGAAATTACAAAGGACAGGTGACCTAAGAAGGCAGCTAACTGTCCATCACCCTTGCTAAGGCATGCAGTTCAGTCTCCACTGCTTTCAAAAGGCTGTCACCTTCACACCAGGCTTTCTGATTCTTTTGCAAATATTCAAATCAAGGGAGGTGTTTTATTAAGATGACTTTATCCAGTGACCACATTCTCCCATTGAATGCCAAGCTGATAACATAAACTATTTAAAGTAATACAGCAGAGACAAGCAGGCTGCACTGATGTGAGATGGGTCATCATAGTCTTCATAACAGAGATCCTACTTTTGGGAATAGTCCCAGATATTCTATGCTGGTCGTCACCATAGCTATCATTTTAGTTCCTAAGGCAGTTTCTTTGACTGAATGCAATTTGGTGTTCATGGGAAGAGGAACCACCAACACAAAGCCATTCCTGCTAAAAAATGAAGTGGGAGAAAGTGTCCTTTTGTGGCTCCCTGGGAATGGGGAGGTAAGTGGGAGAGAATGGGACTGCATTTTCATACTATTTTTCATAGTAGAGAAGTGTGAAAGGTGGCCACCCCAGGACAATGCCTTTCATGCTTCTGTTATGCAGTTCCTAAGTTATGCCCTTGCTCCTTTTATACTTTCCACACCAGCATCCTCTCCGTGACATGTCCTTTCATCTAGATAAGCACCTCTGCTGTCTGAAATGCAAAAATAACAGTGCGGAGAAGGAAAAGGAACAGTTAAACCAGTTCTTAGCCACACCGTACTGGAGATAGTGCTCTGACAGGCAGCTCCTAGACAGCTGGATTATTTAATGTGTTTTTAGGGTGGTTAATAATACTCTTTGATCACAGGAGGAAGAGTGGCAGAGAAGTGAAAATGATTGAATTAACAGCTTATCATTCTATTATGTCTGGGGAAAGCCGGAGCAAAAGAAGAAAAACACATTAAATTAGGTCATGGGGGTCTTAGAAAATTCAGTGGAACTTTTTGGCAAGCGAAACTGTGTTTCTGGATTTGAATCCCTTGGCACTGAGGTTAATGACTTATCCACAAAGACTTGTGTCTCTATCATCACTGCTTCTTCCAGCCACTATTGGCTGTGACAGGTGTTTATCTGTAACAGCAGCAATTCCATTCCTTCTCAGGAAAGGGCTGGACTCTCCACCAACCAAAGATGCTGCTCAGGTGGTTTATGGGATTTAGTGAGAGCAGAATAGGAAGGAGAAAAGACAACGGCACCTTTGGCTTGGAAGGCCTTGAACCAGAATGGTTTTTCTTTTGCACATGACATTGTTGGGAAATGAAGAGCCTTCAGAAGGTGCAAAATAGAACCCTTTATTTCCAGAAATGTGTGGCTCCTAAATTATTGACCAACTAATATTCCTAAGATATGTGAAAGAGCTGAAAAAAAAAGTGGATGTCACTGTCTAAGCCCCATAGTATAACTACAGGTTATTCCTATTTTTGAAATAAAGGTGACATGTGCTTCAGTTTAATGAGGCAACCTGTCAGTCTGGATTAGGAGGGCACCCCTAGGAATTTTGTTTAACAGTCAACATTAATTGCTGTTTAAGGATTAGCTTAGAGAATGGGAGCTAGAGTTCTAGAGGCATGCTGGCTTTTCAGTTAAATTAGGTCCAGTCTTAGTAACTGCATATTGGTTAGTGAGGCTGTGGTAACCAGGTTTTTCTGTTATGTCCTAGTGTGGTGACCTGTGGCCTTGTGGTCCACTTGATTTGCATCTTCTTCAAAGCCAGTTCTGCACTTCTGAGTGCCTGAGTCTCCTATTACACCCAGGCCCTCCTCGGATCACCCTGTCATTTTCCTTTCTTTGCCTCCTAAAACTAGCCTATCTTCCCTTCTTCAATCCCTCTGGACATTCCCTGTGGCTTCTCTTTCTGGGTCCTATTTCTGAACTCTTTTTTTGTCGTAAGAAGCCAGTGGTTATTCAGCTTCTGAGACTCTCCAACTCTTGGAAAAAGAGTGAATGAGGAAAAGCAGTCTGTACTGATGTGAACTTGAGGTGTCTAGGATCTAAGTCTAGGAGCAAATGGTAGGCTTACACCAGATCAGAGCAAATGAGAATTTTAGGGAGAACAAATCTACGTGAGCCCTGTGGACCTGGTAAATAGGACTGTCCTCACTCATGCCATTTGCTCACCTGGGCTCCTAGCTGCAAAGGAAAAATACATGAGGACTGTTGACGTAATAAAAAATAAAGTCTCAGGTGCTGGGCTGAGGGCCTGGCCTCCCCCCAGTTTATCTGTGTTCATCTCTTCAGGCCCCCATAGTTTCCACAACGGGGATGGGTAGTTCTAGAGGCCAGGAGTATGAAATCAAGGTGTACATGGTGTCCCACTCCCTCTGAAGGTTATAGGGAGGACAACTACCTGCCACCTCCAGCCTCTGGTGGCTCCACATGTTCCTTGGCGTTCTGTGACCTGCCTCCCAGCTCATCTGGCCTTCTTCCCTGTGACCTGTGCTCTGTGTGTCTTCTCTTCTTATAAGAACATTGGTCTTTGGATTAGGGCAGGTCGTAATCCGATGTGACCTCAAGCTTAACTAATTACTTCTACAGAGACTCTGTTTTCAAATGAGGTCATGTTTTGAGGTCCCAGTTGGACAAGAATTTCCAGGGGACTCTCTTCAACCCATGACACACCTTACTGAAGGACTGTAAGTTGCCCTTTCACATGCATGCCTCTATCTTCCCATTCATTCCCCTGCTCCCTAAATTGCTGTGAGGCAGAGGAGATGTTTCCAAGTTATTTTGGATTCCTCACAAAAGGTGTCAGGTAGTTGACTATATTAATAGACTGTTGCTTGTTGGGGACATAATGTGTGGTAGAAATAAACTCCCTGGGGACAGACAAGGCATCGGTATGTTTAGAAGCTACACACACACACACACATACACACGCAGGGCTGAGGTTCACTGAGCTTATTCACATAGTCTTTTAGCAATGAACATCCTGTAATTCTATGCAAATGTAGAGGACAGCTGTGTTATGTCACTGTCCCAGTATCCCCTCCTAAGATGGTTGATTGGCAGTTAGAATGAAGTGCACGTTTCCTCTGATCTAGACTAAAGCAACCTTCCTCATGTTGGTACTGGACTAGCAATCAAGAGCCTGCTTTCAGCAAACCCTCTACTGTCACCTACTGGTAGAAAAGCAGCACTGCCCTAGAGGGATAAGAACTATGGTCCTTGAATGAAACCTAATTAAGAGTGTGCAGCTCAGTGGACTGTTTCCACTCTGTGCTCTTCACTGTAGTCTTCCAGCACCATGCGTGCAAGTTCATCAGAGAGCATATTCTTCAGCCATCAAAGACAGCTCACGCTGACAGGCCCAGCATCTACCACCACCTTTCAAGTCAGCCTGGAGACCACGACTACAATGATTCATAAGAGCGAAGGTGCTAATTTCCCCTCAGATCCAGGCAGGCCTCTCTTATCCATCAAGAACAGTTCCACTAGAGTATTGGTGTGGGGAGTGGATTATGAGAAGCCTATGAGAACTTGAGATAAGCACAGCTGTGCTCAGTGATATACAGGCTGAGTTTGGCAAGGCCCCAGCTGCAGAAGAAAGCGAGAATGCAAAATGCAGCACAGCTGCTTTTCCTAAGTTGTTTACATTTAGAGAAGTAGAGAGCAGGTTTCTCTTATTACAATGTCATGCCCCTCCCTAGGACAAGGAGGTTGCTCCACCTCCTTGTTTACCACTGATGGGGGATTGGATTGATAGGCAAGCTGCTTAGAGAATGATGCTTCTGCTGATGGTGATGAATAATAGAGAAAATAATAGAGAAAAGAAGTAACCAGGCTGTTGTACGTCTCCATCCGAGCACCCAGCCACACCTGATCCCAGCTTTCTGCACAGCTGTCTTCTATCATTTGTCCTTCTGCATCTCCAGTCGCCCCCAGTTAGGTCAGTGGAACAAGAGCTCGTGAGAAAGGTCTCGAGATATTGGAAAGGGTTCTTTAGCAGTTTGGAGATTCAACACAGAAAATGCTGCTTCTACTGCTTAGGCAGCGACCTTAACAGTCTCAATAAATACAGGGTAAAAAATGTTTTTTCTTCACTTTCAGTCTTTGACAGGTCCTCACTTATAGTCATGGAACTCCTGGATGATTGTGGCTTTTGAAGTAATCCCAAGGGAAGATAGTATTAAAGTCCGGGCATGATGGTACATGTCTATAATCCCAGCTACTTGGGAGGCAGAGATAGAATGATCTCAGTCGGAGGTCAACCTGGACAAAGTTAGCTTAAAACCCTATCTGAAAAACAAACTGAAAGCAAAAAGTGTGGCTCAAGTAGTAGAGTTCTTGCTGAGCCTGAGTTCAATCCCCAGTACCACAAAAAACAAAACAATAACAAGTGATAAATATGGAGTCTTTAAAACCAAAAAGAATTCCTATTTCATTTTGACATTACTGGGGTTTGAATTCAGGGCCTTGTGCTTATTAGGCAGGCGCTCTACCACTTGAGCCACTCCACCAGCCCTAAAAGGACTTTCTCAATCCCACTCGTGGCTACTGACTCCTGTATTAGTTTGCAGGACTATTACAGTAAAGTACCACTGAGTAGGTGACTTCAAGGTCAAGGTGTCAGCAGCGTGGTTCCTTCTGAGGGCCATGAGAGAAGGATCTGCCCCAGGCTCTCTGCTCGCCTTACAACTTGCCATCTTCTCCGTGTCTGTTCACAGCATGTTCCCTCTGTCCCTATCGTGTCCAAATTCCTCATATATCGCAGGAATTAGGGCCTAACCTATGACCTCATTCAACCTACCTACCTGCATATGGAGCCCACTTCCAAATAAGGTCACACTCTGAGCTATTTCCTGGCAAGTAAAGGGACCTAGTTTAGCCCATAGCGGTTGCTGTGTGTGTTTGTAAAGAACAGTGCTGGGAGGGGAAGACACACACACACACACACACCATCCAAGTGCAAGGGCAGCAGCAGGGGTCAGAGTGGACTATGCAGCCACACAGCAGGCTTGATACATGAGATGATCAGGGATTTGCAATCAGCAGGAGTCACTCAAGTGCCGGAAAGCCGCCTGTACAATTGTCAGCCTGTGTAAATTATTGATGTCCTCAGGCTTCTCTAGGGCCTTTGGAAAACAAGTGAATCAGGCAGGCAACAACTGTGTTAAAATCTTGCTGCTGCATACTCAGTTTTGAAATGAGAGCTGTAATCTTAAATCCATCCCATGAGATGTGGAAGATGAGGGCCAGCTTCTGGGCTGCTGCAAAGGGGTGCTTTGATGGAACACTGCAGGTGGACAAGAGGCCTGAGGCCAGCACCCCAGAATCTGACCAGCATTCTGCTGAATCAGACACACGTGGGCTGTCTTCACCCAAGTTGTGCAGATCCTTCAAGGACAGCAGAAGTCCCTCGTTCTGCACGAAGCCTTCTCTATTGAAGTCCTCAGTCCCTAGTCCTTGGAAAAGAGTAACTGCCTATTCCTGTATCTCCTGTATGAAAGCATTTGATGTCCCCACTCCAGAGGAACAAATACAGAAACCTTAAAACAGGTTATCATGAGCAGGGGATCAGGAACCAGTGTAAAGATCATTGAGTTAGCGTTGAATCAACATGGGACGTAACACATGGGTACAGGAAAGCAATAGTAGGAATCTCTGCATAGCTATCCTTAACTCAACTAGCAAAAATGCTTTGTCTTCCTTATTATGCTTATGTCATTTCTTCAACAAAATCCTGATAAGGGCAGAAGGAGACCTGCCTGGAACTGAGGGAGGGTAGGGGGGAAGGGGAGGGGAGGGGAGCAGGGTGGAGAAATGACCCAAACAGTGTATGCACATGTGAATAAATGAACAAAAAATAAAGAAAAGAAAGGAGAGAGAGAGAAAAAAAAAAGAGTAACTGCACTTGTGGTGTTTATTTAAGCTCAAAGGTAGGAAATATCGACCCGAACTCCTCTAAGTTTCTATGTAAGTCAGCTTTCCATTGCTGTGACAAAATACCTGGGTTAAACAACTTCAAGGGGGGAAAGATTTATTTTGGCTCACAGTTTCAGAAGTTTCAGTCCTTGGTCATTTGGCCCTGTCACTTGGGGCCTGTGGCGAAGCAGAACATCACAGGGAAGCAAAGGAAAACTGATCACTTCCTGATGGAAGCTAAGAGAGAAAGAGTCCCAATATCCCCTCAAAGGTACACCTCCATTGACCTAACTCCCTTCCACCAGGCCTCACCTCCTAGAGGTTCCACCAGCTCCTAACAGCGCCATCAGTCAAGGACCAAGCCTTCAACACATGAGCCTTTGGGGGACATTTAAGACCCAAACCATAGCAGGTTCATTCCAGCTATAAAGTTCCATATCGGTGTGATTTTAGTGCATTCATTCTTCCCTGTCCTGATCTCTGCAGCACTGACCTTTCAGTGTATTCATTGGACCTCCTAAGAATCTTGGATGTCTGCTACTAGTTGTAATACAAAGAGAAACTCCCACTCTATGACCAAGTGATTGTCTTTGTGAAGTAATGCCCAATAGAGGATAGATATAAATAAAATTAAATGTACTAAATATAGATCCTTATTTTAAAAAAAAGAAAAAGCTATAATTCCAGTCCTTGGAAGATGGAAGCAGGAGGATCACAAGTTCCAGGCCAGTCTGGCCTACACAGGAGAACTTGTCTTAGAAAAAAATTTTTTTTATATACTTTAGACTTCCCAACATCCCACAGTAGTAATTTTGTGTTTGAAAATTCAAGAATCTCTGAGAAAACAAATCAGGTGAACCAGAGATGGTAGGGACTCAGAGCCAAGGAGATGGTGGTGAGGTGAGGCATTGCCAAGCTTTGATACAGATTTGGGGTAATGCTGGAGTTATTAGAAGAAATGAGTACAGTGATTCAGGATGAGCTGATGTTCTGTCCTGAGAAATACACCAGCCAAGAGTATCAACAGCAAGAAGTAGCAAAGATACAGAGTAAGACTGGGAAAAGCAGAACTCGGGAATTGCTGATGGAAATGGGCTTGGAATAAAAAAAAAATGAAAAACAGGACTTAGGCTCTGATAACCCAAAGAAAAATTGCTGCTTTCCTCAAAGATATTTTGGCAAAGAATTCCAACTTGAAGCCAAAGTGAGGATGCCCTGGACATCACATTAGGAAAGACCCTGCTTCCATGGCCCCAGGACTGAAGCCTGAAATAGTTATAGTTAAAAGGAGGTTGGGAGCCTGGCCCCGTGGCAGAGCACTTGCCTCACAAGCACAAGGTCCTGGATTCGATCCCCAGCACTGCAAAAATAATAAAATAAATCACTGTTGAGGGTTTGGAGCTGGAGGATGGTGGGCCCTTCATAGGACTGCTTAGTGTTGCTCATCATGGCAATCTGACTGTGTGAAGTCCTGCCTTTCATTTTAGCTCTGCTCCAAGATTCCCTCCCAGCACATCCTGGATCTTAAAATAATCTATTGCTAAGTACATTTTCAAAACAGTAGGTTGAGGTGGGGGAAATGTTGAGGAAAGAGTTGCTAAGTGGAGGTGGCAAGCCAGGGATTAACACCTTGAGAAAGACACTTGTCGCCTCTGATACCCTGCCCATGCCTATTGGGCATGTAAAAGGCCAGCCTTTCTACCTGAGATTCATAAAAGAGAACCATCCAATTAAAAAAACCAAATGGTGAGTTAATAAAAATTACCACTCATGAGAGGTTCACAGGATATGATGAAATACTGATTGCTAAACAGAATTCCCTTTATTTGACAGAAGTTCTTTCTTAATAACTGTCAGTTATTTCAAACTTTTTATTCAAGTTTTTTAGTCTCCTGTTGAAGAGATTGGGTAGTACCATTTCTCTGACCCTGCCCCAACCTTCCTCACTACAATTTGGAGATTCTAGCATATGCTGGGCACTGTACTGGTGTTCGTTGAGGGGATGGTGCAGAGGATTGAACCCAGGACCTCATGTGTGCTAAGCACATGCTTTACCACTGAGCTACATCCCAACTTTAACTCTATATGTATGTTTCTCACTTTATTTTCCCATAGAAAAGTTTTATCTCGCCTCGCTGTGGTGGTCCACACCCATAGTCCCAGCTACTTGGGAGGCTCAGGCAGAGGGGTCACTTGAGCCCAGGAGTTCAGAGTCAGCCTGGACAACATTGTGAGGGGAGAGGAGGGGAGTGGAGGGGGGACAAAATTGTAAGAGAGGAAAGGAGAGGGGAGGGGAGAGGAAAGGAGATTATCCCTCATAACTAGCCTAAAAAGTAGGAGTTACTACTTCCATTTTGTAGATGATACAATGCTCAAAGAAGGTTGGCTAATTTGCATGTCACAATAATTAGGGAATTAATAGATTTGACCCAATCAGTATGTCTCTACAACTGAAAATGGCTCTGATTTTAAGTGGTTATCATTTTAGCTTATATATTTGCTGAACATGTTTTTATGCCCAACCACAGAGATACCATTTGGAAATGACCAAAGCATTCAGAAGTTCAAGACTACATTTGAGTTGCTCCTTCTGGCTTCAGGTCTAAGATACCATAGCACGTCCCCTAAGCGCTGAGCACTGGGAAGGCAGGAATACGTCTTAGTTGGTGTCATGTCCTTAGCACAGTGCTCTGATGTAGTCAGGACTTTATCTCAATAACCCTTCATGTAATCAGCGGGTCACAGGTGCCCCAAAGAAGCATATGTTGTGCTAGCCATTATAGAGGACTCCCAAACTGAGTGCACACACCCTGTTTCTACCTGCATGCTTTCCAGAAGTGAGGTATTGGGAGAAATAGTGAACTTGTGTTCCCACTCTTGGGCAAGAGTTCCAATTCAATACCAAAACTTAGTCTCACTGCTGCTTTCTCTTTTTTTTTTTTTTTTTTTTTGTCCTACAGTAAGTGAAAATGGTGACCACCTAAGCCACATGACGAGGGCTGAGCATCATTGTGGCAGAGGCATTTCTCCAGTCCAGAATCCTAGAAAGGAACTTGGCTGAGCCCCAGTCCTCCAAAGCAAAAGTCTCCTGGACTTAGAAGTTTGCGAGATGTTGGGAGCCTTGGTCCATGGGCCGGTCAGCAGGTGGATTGTGAGGATACCACACTATTCTGTCATTTGCTGTTGCTTGCTGACTGCGCAGAACTGCATGAACTCTGTCGAAACTGCTTTCCATGCCATCACCAGTCACCTTTTCGGACTTGGAAGTGCTATTTTCCTATGGACTCCTGCATCGTTTCATTGTGCATGCACCCAGTGATTACACATAAGCCAATATGGAATCTGCTTATGTATTTTTTTAAATCTACCCAATGCAAAATGATAACGTATAAATTCTTTCTTATTTTTTTGCAAAATTATAATCATAGCCCATGTCATGGAAAGTTTAAATTGTTTTCTTTCAAAGATCAGTGTACTAGGTCTGCCTATACTTTATAGAAAATTAGCTTCTATAAAGATTTTTTCACTGTTTACTAGTGAAATGAGAAAAGCAAAGCTATTTATAAAAGGCCTTATGTCGTGTACATACGTTGTCTTTGAAATATTTGTGATTTAGTTTATTGCTTGTAAAAGAGAAATTATATAATTTATTTAGTAAATACTACTGTAAACTATAGTTTTATTGAAAGAATAAAATATTTTGTTCTCAATTATGGTCATTGATTCCAATGACTTATTGTCATTACTGTTGGGAGGGAGGTGATACAGAGACTCATACATGCTAGATAAATGTTGTATAACTAAATATATTCTCAGTCCATTTTTTTTTTGCAGTACCAAACCTTGAACTCGGAACCTTGTGCTTGCAAGGCAGGTGCTCTACCACTTAAGCCACAGTCTCTAGCGCTTTTTGGTTTATTTATATTTCAAATAGGGTTTTTGTTAGGGTGAGCCTGAACTCCAGTCTTCCTATTTATGTCTTCCATATAGCTGGGATTATAAGCACATACCACCATGCATATTGACTGATATGAAGTCTCACTAAATTTTTGCCTGGGCTTGTCTCAAACCATAATCTCCAATCACCACCTCCCAAGTAGCTGGGAGGTAGCTTTCCAACTCACATTATTTTTAGTAATTAAAAAGAAATAGTACAGGGACTGGCAGCCTGGATCAAGTGGTAGAGTGCCTGCCTTGCAAACACAAGGCCCTGAGTTTAGACCCCAGTACTGCAGAAGGAGGAAGAGGAAGATAATAGAACAAACCTAGACACTCCCCATTTTAGAAGTTCCGGAATCCTAAATAACCTGAAGCTCATGACAGATGGAAGTGGAAAGATAAAACCTGCAGTCCTGAGAAGACTCAGTAGCAGATTCTGCCCAAAAAGCCCATCCCAAATGCCTTGGTGTATTGGTCAGCTTTCACTGTGCTATGCCATGGTAAGAAACAAGCCCAAAAGCAAAATTGTTTTTGCCAACAGTTTTATTTATCATCTGCCTATGTGACCAGATGCATCTCTGCTCCAGGGGTTGCCTTTATTTATGGATCCAGAGCAGCTCCTACCTGGGACGTGACACTTTTTTTAAACCCCATTTCTGCTTCCCCCTCAACAGTTTTTTATAGTTTTCATTGTGCTATTTTCATACATATATGTAATGTGGCTCTCATATTCATCCCCTCATCACCTTCTCCTTTCCCCCCCTCCTCCCACCCATTCTCCCACACACACATGCTACATTTATGGCAGTAGAACAGCAGTGGTGGAAACAAGCAAGGGGAGCCCATAAAGTTTTTATTTCCATGAAATGTGCAGTACTGTTCTGCTCACCTTCCTTTGACCAAAGCAAGTGACATTGACAAGTCTGAAGTCAGAGTTTGAAAGTATACTTCTCTTGTAGGAATGGTCTCAGCAGAGGGGAACAGAGAATAGTTTCATCAAAGTGATTTGTACCACCTGTGAGTGTCCCCAGCAGCAGGGACCTAAGATGCTGGGGGGAAATCGCTAGAAAGAGAAATGATCAGCACTGCAGAAAAGCATTCCTGGTGAGTAAGATGTTCAGAATAAAATACTTCAAGTTAAAGCTGTTACGTGTAAGCAAATATGGTATAAACTTTCATAAGTGGAGCCTGGAGCCATGGTTACTCAGTGTAAGGAACAATTTTACCTGCAGAGTTACTACCGGGAAGCCATCCTGGGCTAAGATGTTGTCTTAGTTCATTTTGTGCTGCTGAAACAGAATACCACAGACTAGGTAATTGTGAGGGACAGAAACCTCTTTCTTACAGTTCTAGAGGCTGGCAAGTCCAAGATCAAGGTCCCCGCATCAGTGGAAAGCTTTGTTACTACATCCTCACTTTCTCGCAGAAGGGCAAGAAGAGAGCCAGCTCCCTCCAGCCTTGTTTATAGCAGTATCAATCCATGCATGAGGACAGAGCCCTCATGACCTAAACACTTCCTAAAAGGCCCCACCCCAACACTGTCACACTGGGGATTAAGTATGCAACACATGAATTCTGGAGAGCACATTTGGATGACAGCAGACATCAACAGAGATTTCTAAAGTAGATGAGCAGCATTCTCTGCCTGTCTTCCTACTATTCGTACATACTAGCAGATGTTCTCCTTTACTACCTGGCTTTTGCCTAGCTGGACTCCCACTCCTCCCAGCTGTAAGTCTACTCATCTCATCTGGGATCCTTAGTCTAGAACACTGATTCCTAGGAAAGTCATAAGTGGATATTAATAAGGCCACAAAATAACATACCCATGTGTAGATGGAGTGTGGGGTTTTTTCCATAATGAGAAAGGCTATATCATCAAATTCACAGTGACCTTGACCCAAGAAATGTTAAGAACTATCGTTTCAAGACCTAACTCAAGTACCATGAATTTTTCTCTGGTTCCTAACCCTCCACCCTATCTTTGGGCAGCCTGAAGTTATCTTACCACCTCAGGAAACCTCAGCCCTTTCTTAATATTGAGGTACTACATATGCTAGAGCTCACTATTAACTGTAGAGCCCAATGAACTTTTACTTCTGTATATACCCATTTAATTAGCACCCATAATAAGATGTAGATCATTTCCAGTTAAACTACAGGCCTCTCTGGGTCTCTTCCCTGTCACTGCCATCTGCAAAGATAACCATTTTTATGGCTTCTATAATCATGAAATTAAAATTTTGCCAATTTTTGAGCTTCATATAAATGACATTATATAGTACTTCTTTATCTGGCTTTTTCTTGTTCAACACTATGTAAAATTCCTTTATTTTGTGTTCAGTAGAAACTCATTCCTTTTTGCTGCTGTGTGGCATTTTGTGTCTTAGTCTATTCCTGCTGCTATAACAAAATACCCAAGACTGCATAATTTATAAAGAACATAAACTTATTTCTCACAGTTCTGGAGGCTACAAGTCCAAGATCAAGGCACTAACAGGTTCAGTTAGTTGAGGCCTACTGTCAGCTTCCAAGATGTTGTCTTGTTAATCCATCTTCCAGAGGGGGTGAATGCTGTGTCCTCACATTGAAGGACAGAGCAAACAGTGATGTGTAGCTAATTCCCTCCAGTCCTTTTGCAAGGCACTAATCCTATTCATGAAGGCAAAGCCCTTGTGGCCTAATCACCTTCTAAAGCCACCCCTTAATACTGTGGCATTGGAATTAGGTTTCAACATATGAATTTGGGGACACACTGAGACCATAGCACTATTTTATCTACTGTATTGATGACATGATTGGTCACATTAAGGGGATTCTGTTCTTAAGGTCAATTGATGGTAGACTTCAACCACAGCTGCAAAATACTTTAGCAGCAACACTGTCTTCTTAGAAAAGTCATCAAGAGCCACCTGACCGGCTCTAGTCTAGAGTGACTGATTTCCAGGCTTCCTCCATGCTTGCCATTCTGGGATCTCCCTTCACCTCCCCCTTAGGCTGAATCTCTTCTGTGTCCCTTAGTGTTCTCTTTCTTGATTTACTACCTAGTTTTGGTAAAGCACAAAGTCAAAGTTAAATATGGTCCAAGATTCTTGTTGTGCTTCTGATCCCCCTGGTGTTTCGATTGATCCTTTATGAGTCCTTCCACTAAATTTCTGTTTGTGTTGCTGGGGATCAAACACAGGGCCTCATGCATGCTAAGCAAGTGTTCTACCACTGAGCACCTAAATTCCTTGTTTCAAGAAAAGCAAATTGCAAGGAGCTGGTGCACCACACCTGTAATCCTAGTTACTCAGGATGCAGAGATCAGGAGGATTGGGGTTCAAAGCCAGCCCCAAGCAATTAGTTTGCAAGACTCTATCTCAAAAGAACCCATCTGCCAAAAAAAAGTGTTGGCAGAGTGGCTCAAGTGGTAAGAGCGCCTGCCTAGCAAACATGAGGCTCTGAGACCCTGATTTCATACCTTAGTGCCACCAAAAAAAAAAAAAGTGGAGACACAAACAACTTTATTGAAAGTGATAATGAAGTCAGGATTGATCACATTCATTGAGTCTGTGGTTCCTATAAGTCATTGAGGGAAAGATCTAATAAGTCATGGGAATTTGAACTTTGAACTCAGTAGAGAGATAAGAATTGGCGGCCAATTGTCTACCTAAAGCATGCGATCTCAGAGAGAGACCAAAGTCAAGGATGTGGAAACATCACCATCTGAAGATGAGGAAGGAACGTCAGATACTGCTGTTTGCCCGTCATGGCCGTGTCTGGTGTGGCCTGCCACCCTCAGTTCCTCCAAACCTTCAAGATCATTTCTGTGTGTACCTACTGGCTGGGCATGGTCACATGGCTGCAGCACGACTGCATATGTATGGTGCCTGGCTGTTATCATCTAACATATGGTGTAGTCAGGTGGCTGAGTAAGAAACTACTGTACCCAGACAGGGCACTGTGACACATAATTCCTGCACTTGGGAGTCTAAGGCAGGAGAACCATGAGTTCAAGGCCAGCTTGGACTATATAAGGAGACTCTGTTGAAAAAAATAGTCCCCAGGACAAGATGGGATGTCCCAAAGATGGGATGGACTTTGATAGGAGTTTCTGCAACCATATGAAGTAAACAACAGTACACTAGTGTCTCTGTGACCTCTTCTTGCCATCATCATGACAGCCACACTTCATAGTGGAAGGTTAGGACCCCAAGAGAAACTATACATCGGACTCACCTGGGGCCTTAAAAAAAATTCCTAATAACTGGTCCGGTCTCTGGAGATTGACTTAATTGGCCAGGGGTGTGATTTGGGAACTGGACTTTTACAGTTCCCCAGGTGAACCCAGGTCCCTATATCTCAGAAGGCTGAGTTCAGCAGGATCTCAGTTCAAAGCCAGCATGGGCAAATTAGCTAGAGAGACCTATCTCCAAAATAACCAGAGCAGATGGACTGCAGGTGTGGCTCAAGTGCAAACACCTGAGTTCGAACTAGTCACAGACAAAAAAAAGTTCCCCAGGTGATTATAATGCAGACAAGATTTAGAACCACCAAATCACCAGTATAATGCTTGACCTGCATTATACTGGCTTGCATGGTACATTTTAAATTTAAGAATTATTTTCCAAATTTAAAAATTCATCAGTTTCATGTGCTCCAAATCCTGCAGATAACAGACGGAGTATCTATGCAGCAGGCCTACATTTCCACAGGACACTAGTCAGCTGGACTGAATCGCACTTTCTTTTTACTTCACACCTCCCCTACAACCACCCCCACCCTCCCCACTATCACCACAGCGCAGGAAAGCAATGGTGGCCGCTATCATCCTGTTTGCACCATGGATTTTCTTCTATCAGCACTTACAGAAAAGTGAAGCTGTTCCTTATGCTGTGACAGACAGACAGAAGCAGCAGCCAGACAGAAAAAAGTAGTGTGTGAAGGCCAAGGGTTCCCCAGACCCTACTACTCATCCCATCCTACCCACCTGCCCGATATATGACTTAAATCCATCCGTGTTCTCCCGCCCAGCACCAAAATGCCTTGTAGCCCGTAGAGCAAAGAACTGGAAAATAAGAGCTCACAACTCAATTATCTTAATAATTAGATAACTAAGACAAGAGAAAGGAGCTTCCAATGGTATCCATGGGCCACTGTCACAATTCACAAAATGCAGGAAGTTTGAGCAGCTTGTGTTTATTGTAAGTAAAAAATATTTATCTGGAGTTTAAAAGAAAAGAAAGCTCACGACCGGCCATCGTGGCAAATGACAGGTCTTGTTGAAGCCCAGTAGAGCCTAGTTTGATTGTATGCAAGAATCAACCCTCCTTCATGAGCCTTGGAGCATTGGTCCTTCTGCCCTTAGCCTCTGGGTCCGTCCACACTGTCCCCTCTGCCTGTTCTGCTCTTCCTCTCTGCTCAGTCAACTCCTCATCTCTCAGGTCTCAAGGACTCATGCCCTTGTCACCTCCCAGGTCCAGATAAGGCCACTCTTCAGTGCTCCTATAGCACTCTGCAATTACCCCCACCATAGCACTTACGTGGCTTTGTAAATGCCTTTAAATTATCTTTTGCCTGCACAAGAACATGTTCATTACCAATCTTGTTCACCACCGTATCATCAGCAACCACACTGCCTGGAGCTGTAGAAGCTCGATAGATAATGGATGGGTAGATGGATGGGTGCATGGGAGGATGGGTGGAAGGAAGGCTGGATGGGGCAACATAACAAGAAGAATGAATATGAGTGAGATGGAAGAATGGAGAGTGAAATCAGAAAGCAGGGTCCTGTAGGTGAAGGTATCTAAAGAAAAACAATTTAGGATACAATAAAGTCCAGAATATAGATATAGGTATCATTTGGGGTCCAACCTGAAGTACATAGGCCAGGAAATTCAGTGAAATTTAATGTAGAGAATTCATGACTAAGATGTAGAAGAGCTGAAAGAAGGGAAATGAGACTAAAGCAAAATTAGCAAAGCAGAATGTGCATTGCCACAACTACAACTAGAGGGCTGAAGGAACAGTGACTAAAATAAAAATCATGGTGACCTGTCCAGCGAGAGATGGAACCAGAGAGACCCTATCACTGCTACAGATGCTGCCCAAGGAGGATGGAGTGGGGAGGGGAGAAGGAGTAGGGCAGAGAGAAAAGGTACTCTGCCTTCTCCCTGCCACCTCCCCAGCCTCTGCTAAAACCTCTCATTGCCTGAATCTGTTTTGCAGCTAACTGTCAACGGGAAGTGTAAATGTAGGAACCAGCTCTTCTACAAAACAGAGAGATACAGATCCAAGAGCAAATAAGCAATATGGGAATGACCGAAAGTTGTGTTAGAAGGGTGGCAAAAAGAGGAGCCAGGAACTGAGAAATAGCATGGGGTAGACCATCTCCAGGAGACTGAAGCCACCTGACCTTCCAGACATAACAGAGGGGAAGGACTGTGGCCTGGAGCCAAGGAGCTCAATGAATGCCATTGTTTGGGAATGATTCCTAGGATAAAACAAGCCATATTCCACAAGCCTCAGCTGGGAAGAGCAAATGACAGAATAGCAGGACAGTAGGCTAAAAGACCCAACCCAGCTCAGGTACCTACAGCCTGGAGGATTTGGACAAAGGAATTAGCCTGTGAGCCTTGATCTGTACAATGGAGACTGGAATAGCACCCTAAATGGCTATTTAGAGGACTAAATGAAGTACCCATAAAGCATTTCACAGTGCCTAGTGATGGAAGAACAGAGAGTATATTTGGTACACATTCTGGACTCTACAACATGAGAACAAATGTTCTCTGCGGTCCCAGACCAGGGTCTCCCAGGAGGTCATAATCTGCTGTCATGGGGTAGGAGGATCCATTTCCAAGCTTACTCACATGGTTGTTGGCAAGCCCCATTTCCTCTCCAGCTTTTGGCTGGAGACCTTAGGAAATCACAAGGTGGGTCTCTCCACAGGTCCCCACAGCATGCTTCCCCTAGAGTGAGTGATCAGCACAGCCGTGGGGGGTGACAGTAAGGGGGAAAAGGAAGAGCTGTTATTTGATGACCATCAAAGTTAAGGAAGGAGCAACCAGTACCACCCCTCCTCACCTAACGCTGGTTAAAGCCACCCTCCTCCTTGGCCAGCCTGGAGTACAAGGGGAAGCCCCAAGTTCAGCTGCAGGGACCTGGATTCTCAGTAATCGACAGCAGCCTGCCATGCCCTGAAACACAGGGCACACACCAGATGTCTGTCCCTGGCAAAATGTTCCCAAGGGTGCTTCTGCCCTCTGGAGACACAGTTGTATAAACATGCCACTTCAAAGACACGGAGACCAGCCATGAGGCCAAGTGTGTGATTAGCATTTGCTGATCGCTGTGTTCTGCATATGTGATCTTACTTACTCCTCATGCAAATCTCTGAGGTGTAGGCCATTAGCTGCATTTCACAGGAAAGAAACTTAAACTCTGAGATTAGAAATGGACCGAGGACACAGGGATTGGAACGGTTATGAAAATTACCTAAAGCTTGGAAATAAGGCAAAAAGATTACTTTGTGCCTATAATTCAAAGTTATTCTAAACTGGCGGCTGACAACCAGGGGCACTTTTACCTCTCCCACCCACTACAGGGTGGGTAGTCTCAGAAGACCCTAGCTCAGATCACCTCAGGCCCTTGGCATCCTGAACAGAGAATTAGAGACACACAGATTGCAAAGCAGCAGCAAAGTTGTATTGAAAACCAGAGAGGAGGAAGTTACACTCCCAAGTGTGAGAGCAGGCTCTGACAAGGTGGCTTAAGAACAGCACCTGTAGCTCAAGAATGCTGGTGCCTTGGTTTGGGTGGTGGGTATTTATACACTATAAGGGGTGAACAAAGGGGTGGGGGGACTTGGGTGGTACTTAGAAGAGGCTTTTGGTGATTGGCAGATTGATTGTGAATTCACTCTGTTAATTCATGAACTGCAGTCCACATTCATTAGGCTTAGGGGCCCTTTTGGGTCCAGATGAAAATGCTATTTCAAAAAATGGCATTTTGGGGTTGTTCTGGGTGAAGCTACACCACCTGTTCCCATCCAGATGATCTGCAAAGAGGCTACCTGTTCCCTTTGACCTGATTTCCTGCCTCAATCCCACTCCTACCCTTCCTGCTGACCTCTGAACCTTTTGGGCAATGACTCCAGACGTTATTGACTGTGATATATGGATAGAGGGCAGCTATTACTGCCATCTAGTGGCTAGAGGCTATGAGTGCTGCTAAATATTTAACCATGCATGGGACAGCCCCACAGGAGAAAATCATGCAGCCCAGAATGTTAACAGTGTGACTACTAAGAACCTCTGCTCCATGACAACATTGACTTACATTTACTATTAATTAGGTCTCAAGAGTATCAACTTGGGCCAGGCACAGTAGCTCCCATCTGTAATCCCAGCTACTCAGGAGATGAAGATTGGGAGGATAGAGGATCAAGGATAGCCCTGGGGAAGAGTCATAGGTAGGAGAATGGTGGTCTGAAGCCAGCCTGGGGAAAAAGCATGAGACCCTATCCAAAAATTAAGCAAACCAAAGACAGGCTGGTGGAGTGGCTGAAGTGGTAGAGCACCTGCCTAGCAAGTATGAGGCCCTGAATTCAAACCCAGTACTGCTAAAAGAATATCAACGTGTAGAATGCTGATTGGATTAACTTTGACCCTTGTCTAGGAAGGTAATCCCAAACAGCACTATTTTACAGGCCTGAAGGACACTCTCCAGCTGTGTAGCCCTCTTATTCCAGAATTCTCTTTTCATTACTGACTACAGTTTCTTCTACCCTTGTTTAACCCAGCATTGTCTTCCTGGTTCCCTCTTGTATGACTCTACTAAGGCTGCCAAAACAAAGCTCCATAACCTGGGGTGGTTTACACAGCACAAAGTTATTTTCTCCAATTTCTGGAAGAAATGGCTGGAAGTTCTAGGTCATCTGGCAAGGTTGATGTCCTCTGAAGACTCTCTTCTTGGCCTGTGGAGGGCTCCCTCCTGCTGCTGCTTCATATGTTCTTTCCTTTTCCTCTGTACATACATCCCTGGCAGTTTGTTTTTTGTAGTGTTGGACATCAAACACAGAGCTCAGAGTCTCCAAGAAGACAGTTTTGCTTTTTCTTTAAGAAGTGAGAGGCTTTTGCCTAAAGCTCTTAATGTGTCAGAGCCAGGATCAAATCCTATCACACATGGCCCCAAGGAATCCTGCAGGGAGCCATTCCCAGAAAATAAATCCATACCTCCTTTTTTCTGGCCAGTGAACATTTCCATGATTAGCACATTATAAGTTATTCATGGCTTATATTTGTTTTAAAAAAAAAACTATTTCAGAAGTATTGATCCTGGAAGCTTTCCTACCTATCCCTCTTTGTTTTCATGGTGGTACTGGGGTTTTGAAACTCAGGGTATTGCACTTGCTAGGAAGAAGCTCTACTGCTTGAGCCATACCCTCAAGCCCTTCCCAGAGCTCTTCATCAGGTCATATGCCCTTCCCCCTGAACTGTCTTGTATGTTTTGAATGTTCTTGTCCTTCCAACGATTCATGTTCAAACTTTAATCTGCAGCGCACCGGTACTGGCCTTTGGAAGGTGTTTAGGCCATGAGGGCTTGTGGGGGAGCCCTCTGCCAGTGGAGGAACCGAACCCTTCCCCTGCAGAAGATTCAGTGTTCAAGGCACCATCGTGGAAGCCAAGTCCTTCACCAGACACCAAACCTGCCAGTGCCCCGGTCTTTTCCCAGCCTCTAGAGCTGTGCAAAACAAAACTGTTCTTTACATATTACCCAGGGGGCAGGGCACCAGTGGCTCCAGACTGTAATCCTAGCTACTCAGGAGGCAGAGGATCATGGTTTGAAGCCAGCCTGGGCAAACAGCTTGTAAGACCCTATCTCAAAAAAACCCATCACAATAAAGGGCTGGCAGAGTAGCTCAAGCAGTAAGAGCGCCTACCTAGCAAGCACTAGGGCCACCAAAAAAAAAAAAAAAAGTACCCAGGCTCAGGTATTTTAACAGCACAAAATGGACTAAGACATGGATCAGTCACAGCACAGTGACTGCTGCCAAGAGGAGGGCATGTGATCCCAGCAGAGCCAATCAGAGTTCTTCCCTGGGACTGAACTACTAAAACTAGGAAACTTGACGTCTAAGACTATAGGGTAAAAGCACTGGTGCAGAAATCAGGAAGCCTAGGTTCAATTCCATTTTAATCATGAACACATCACTGAAACTTTCTCAGCCTCCATGTCTTCATCTGTAAATCAGATGATTAGTACTAGCCACAAACCCACCTATGTGCACAGCCTTTCCCAAAAAACACACTACTTCTCTTAAAAAAAACAATGGCTTGGGTTTTATTTTCCAGCAGAAGGAATGCAGAGCAGGGGGCACCTCATGGATGTCACCAACTGTGCTGCTCTTGCCCCCAAAACCCTCTAGGCAGAAGGCTCCGCTTGCAGTTAGCCGACTCCTTGAATCCACAGGTTCTCAGCGCAGTGACAACCCCAGCCATTGTGCAGGGCCAAGCAGACTCCCTCTCAAATATGCCCAGGAAACAGAGCTGCCAAAGTGTGAGAACCCTGCTGGCGCTGGACTACATCCACGAATCAAATGACCAGACCCACCGTCAGCCATCCCTCATCTGATCAAACCTCAGCCAGGTAATCCCAGTCCCCCAGTGACAGAGAGATTCAAAGATTCGCCTGCTGGAGATCTCAACGTGGAAGTCCCCTAAAAGCAGGACTTGTGCTTGTTTTGTTCATCAGCACGGAAGTGAGCAGTGACACTTCAGTATATGTTTGCTGAGTGAATAAACTGAGGTCGGGGTGGTGTTTCACCTTCATGATGCTGCCCGAGGGGTGAACTCCAGGATCGGTCCAAAGCAGACTTCCTAGTTGCACCCACAATGTCAGGCGGTTTTCCTGCAGTCTCCCTCTGGCTGTTTTCCCACAGCAGGTAGGGGCCCTGAAGCTGGGGGCCAGGCCGGGGCGCCTGCGGCCCGTGGCCACCAGGTGTCGCCGCCGCGTCCCGGTGCGGGGCGGGGACGGAGCGGCCGCAGACCGGGCGCAGCATGTGGACGCTCGCGTGCCGCGCAGCCGCCGGCCTGCTGCCCCGCACGGCGTCCCCGGGCCCGGCCCGCGCCTGCTTCTGGACTCCGCGTCACAGGAAGCCAGCCGGACCGTGCGACCGCCGGGGTCTCCAAGTCGGAACCGCCGCGGCCTGCGAGCGCCCCCACGCCGTGAGTATCCGCACCGCGTGCACGCTGGGCACGGGGGCGCGCCGGAGGGGGGGGGTGCTCCGGGGACGCACGATACGCATGCGCGTGCGCTTGGGGACGCACGCACGCACGCGGGCGTGCGCGCTTTTCGGCTACGCCGGACGGCAGCAGAACAACGTTTCTTCCGCTGTGTGATGGTAGCCGTTGCTTTGGCTCCCGTTGGGTGATGGAAAGAGGGAAATTTTGTCGCCCAGCAAGAGCGCGGGAAACGGGCAGGGGCGGGGCAGGTGGACACCAGGCGTTCCGACCGGTCTGTGGCTGTTGCGAAGCTGGTCGCTTCCTTCGTAAGAATTTAGGTTTAATCCGAACGCATGAGGTGCAGAGCTGCCTAATGCGTGCATCTTTCCGACCTGGGTTTTAGAACGAAATGTTTCCTTTCAGCGAGGTGAACCCGTCAGGGCTGCAGTCCAGCTTTTGGAAAATGACCCATCTTGATTCCAAATTCTGGCTCCCCGGCCCAGCAGAGCTGTATCTCCTTGGGGACCCCCGATCCTCTCCGAGGCAGGGCTTCCGTTTCTGTGCCGGGGAGATAACCCGGAACACCCGTTTTGGGGATCTGGCGTGGGGATTAAACTGGATTGACGTAAGCACTTTAGCGCTTCCCTGGAGGATGCAAAGAAAGAACTGATCTGTTACTCTGCGACTTGCAAGGAAGAAGCCCAAAGAAGGTTTTTTTTGTTTTGTTTTTTGTTTTTAATCTCAGTGGGGGGTCTTGAAGAGGCCCAGGGAGTGGTAGGGGCATTCCAGGAAGGGGTCGGCTCCAGTGGCTGGTAGTCTACATGTGTTGGAGAGGAAGGAACCAGGTGAAGTCCGCTCCCAGCCGTGTGTGGAGCTCAGTGTGGATTTAGGGCTGGGGATGTAGTTCAGAGGTATAGTGATTTAGGATTACACTGCCCACTGATGTGTTATTTGGCCCACACCGCGTTTGAAGAAATTTAAAATTGCTTGCCAATGTGCAAAAGTTGGTACCCAGGTTCTCTGGAAAAACAGGCGGGAGTGGCGGTGATGGTCCCAGGATCCCTGCTTCCCAAAGCAGACATTTATTACTCATTCCTGCGCTGGCCTCCCCTGGAGCTGCCAGGCATGGTTTTCTCCCCTGCCTGTGTGGGCACCTGGGCATGACAACATGTGCTGTTATGTTGGGGTCCAGCGTGATGCTAGCCCCTAGAGGTGCATGGTGGAGTTAGGGGTCACTTGGACTTTGTAGATGTTTAGCATACTCGTTCACACATTGTACCTCCTTTTTCCATCCTGAATTACAGTTGTCTAACCTACCCATTCCACAACTCCCTTGCTCAGCAGTTGGGTGCATGGCAACTGGACCACTGTCCAGACAGTCATTTTAAAGTCTTGAGGGTCCTCAAGTTGGTCCCTAAGATCCCCTTGGACTCCAGAATTCATCAGGACCTGAGTTCAGGGGCAGCCTTCTCATCCTTTCTCTACCCCCTACTTTGATGTCTAGGGCAGCTGTTTGACAAATAGAATCCGGGCCATATACATTTTCTAGTAACTACACTGAAGAAGTAAAAAAAAAAAAAACAGGTGAGATTAATTTCAACAATGTATTTAGCCTAGTATATCCAAAATATTTGAGCATGTCATCAATTGTTAATGTTGTATCTTCATATCCTGTACATCTCAATTCGATGTTCGATATTAGATTTCTCTGGAACATCTCAAGCTATATTTACATTTTATAAAATTCACAGTTCTTGCTCAGCATGCAGAAGCCCTGGATTCACTCCCCAGCACTGTAAATAAATAAATACTGAAAATGAAGTTCACATAGTTAAGTTGTTCTAAACATACTTTTTAATACCTTTAGTATCATTTTAATGGATTTAAATTTAGTAAACCTTGAAACCCAGCTCCTCAGTCATTCCAGCCATGTTTTGTGTGTGTGTGTGTGTGTGTGTGTGTGTGTGTGTATGTATGTATGTGTGAGACTGAGGATTGAACCCAGGACCATTTTGGTTGTTGTTGAGACAGGATATCACTATGTATCCCAGGCTGGCCTGGAACTTGTGATCTCCTAAATAGCTAAATAGAGATTTAGCTTGTGATCTCCTAAATAGAAATTCCATACAAGTGCCACATAGGTCACCATCTAATTTTACTGTACCACAGACTCTTGGAGCTGGTGGCCTCCACCCTCACCAGCACTGGGTGATCCTTGCTCCATCTGTTAGTGAGAACCCAGAACCCACAGAAATGACTTTTTTAAGAGTACAGCTCTGTAGCTCCCACCCCAGAGGCTGGAAGGATTCTAATCCAAATGGAAAAGTGACCAGGGGCTGCAACAGCTTCAAGGGGATAACCTGATGCCACTGCCTCTTAAATAACCCTGCAGACTTCTACTGCAGTCACTTAATGCATCCCCAGGATGGCTTTTAGGCATCTGTTCATTTCCCACAGGTACAAAACCACCCATCATATACCTTTTGGGTATAACCTGAGAAACAGGTTATACCCTCGCTCACTTTAAGTTCATTTTTCACAGACAATATTCATGAGTTTATGCACACACAAGTATGCAAAATATCTGTACTTCTTAAAGATTAAGCACTTTGATAATAAATGCTAGGGACTGTATGCACCCCACCTTATCTCTAATGTGATGGTATCATTAGGTGGAGCTTTTGGGAGGTAGTTAGCTCATGAGAATAGAGCCTTCATGAGTCACAGCCCAAGAGCGTTACCTCTTCCACCAAGTAAGGACACTGAAAAAGCGCTATCTATGAGCCAGTAACTTGCCCTCACTAGATGCCAGAGCTGTCAGTGCCTCCCTGTTGGACTTTTCCAGCCTCTTAAGACTGTGACAAGGAAGTCCCTACTGTCTGTAAGCCACACAGTTCATGGTATTTTGTTACAGCAGCCAGAAGGGATGTAGACAATAAGCAAACACCCATGTTACCTATACCAGGTTCAGAGAATTTGCTTGTTCTTCAGAAGGCCTGTGCTTGCCCCATCCCTGCCCTGCCCAGCCCTGGAGGAGCCTGCTACCCTGATTCTGCTCATTATCCCATCCTTTTCCTACAGTCTTGCCTCCATGGGTCTCCCTAAACCATACACTGTTTACAGAAAGGCTTTTTGAGCCTGGTTGTGAGTGTCCCCTGACATTGATGCCTGCGAGTGTCTTTACTTGGTTTCCCTGCTGGATACCATCGTGTTGAGTGAATGTATCACATTTTATCCAGTCCCCTTGTGTGGACTTCAAGTGATTGCCATTCTGCAGTTGTGCTGTTCTGCTCACTCTTGTGCAAGGACTGAATTCCTTTCAGCTGAATTCCTCAGAATGGAATTACTAGGCAAAGGGCCTGGCAGGAGTCAACACACCGGCTGCTAAAAGTGGCTGTGCCAGCTCATTTTCCCCATCCCGGGAAGGGTACTGAGTCACTCTTCAAGTGTTGTGCTTATGCCTGGCCCAAAATGCTGAGGGGCTGCCTCAGGATGAAGGCCAACCTCCCTGCTGGCCACCTGGAATGAGTGACCTTGACATTGAGTGGTCCTTACCTTGAGATTTAAGGCCTAGAAACTATATAGTGTTTCCCAAATGCATCCCCTGAGCTCTGCTGAGCACACAGACACGTAGAACCATAGAGACAAGCTAGCAAGCCTTCTGGGGATGGATAGTCTAAAGGGCTCTGTGTGACCTGCTGGGTGGCTTCCACAGAAGCACTCACAAAACAAATGACCTCACCATTGTGGATTGTATCTGCCACCCTCAGGCTCTCCCTTGGCCAGGAGTCAAAGTCTGCCTCTCCAACTTCCTGGGACTGCATGTTTTTATTGACATTCAGAACAGAAATTTACTGAACACCCTTAGGCCCTGTATTTGGAGTATTTCTGTTCTCTTAATTCTCAACCAGTCTGCAAGGAGGGTACCATGATCCCTATGGAGGACAAGATAGGTTATGAAAGATTTAGCAGTTGCCTAATGAAGGTTAAATTGACAAAAACAAGTAAGACAGGGCAAGGAGTATTTGGTAAGGTTTCTTTTAATGATTAGAAACAGTTGAATAGTCAGACATGGTGGTGCACACCCGTAATCCCAACACATGGGAGGCAGGTTTGAGGCCTCAAACCTTATCTCAAAAACAAAACAAAAAACCCCAGTGAAATAAAGACTTCTACTGGGGGGAGCTGGGTCTGTGGCTCAGTAGTAGAGCACTTGCCTTCTCCAGGCATGTGCAAGGCCTGGGGTTCAATCCCCAGCAGCAAAAAAAGATTTCTGCTTCACTCTGTGAATAAGTAACCTACATTTGACCAAAACTCCCACCAAGAGCAACCCTCAAAGCTATAAGAAAAATTTAAAACAAAACCAAGACAGTGGTGGGAAGATATCAGAGAGACCAAGACAGCTAGGATTTGAGAGGCCAGGGTCCTGGAGAGAAGGGAAGTTCATTGAGAGGACCCCCACATTCTTACACTTCCCTCCCATGTTTTAAGCCCTGCTTTGATTCCTGGCCTTTCATTCTTTCCCTTGTGGCATAGTCTCTGGGGCCAGATAGATTGGGTTCAACCCCAGCTTTGCCACTTTGTATCTGCTTCTGTGTGCCCTCGGGAAAGTTACCCTTTGGGGCCTCAGTTTCCTCATCTGTAAAAATACAAAAGCACCCTCACATAGTCTGTCCTTGTGAATTGGCCTGCTTGCTAAACTCAGATCAATACTTATGGCACTTTGGCAGTAATTTGGCAGACAGGGACAAAGTGGCAAAAACTCCATTCCTCCCCTGGGAGCTCATTCTCTGCAAAGGTCAAACAAGGCATTGCTCCTTCTTCTTGTTTCAGCTCTCAGTGTAAACAACTATCCTCTCCAATCTGTCCAGAGCCCCTTCAGTGCTTTCTGTTGGTGATTTTGCTGTTTAAAAATGGCTTCCAAGGACTGGGGCATGGCTGAAGTGATAGAGCACTGCCGTAGTGTGCTCAAGGCCCTGGGTTCAATCCTCAGTACCAGTCAATCAATAAAATAGTCCTTAAGCCTAGTGCTTAGGGTCAGTACAAGAAGGCTGTGATGGAAAATGGATGTGAGGTGTGTTTCACTCAGACATGACTTATAGTGCTATTATCCCAAGTTCACTGTTAATGAATTAACAAAATATACTAAGTGAGGTGTCTTTAATCAGAAATACACATAATACAGGTTATGTATTGATCAGGTGAGAATGTTGTGATCAGAGACTCACAGGAACCTAACCCTGTGTTCCCTGAGAAATAATTCACCAATTGTGTGTGTGACTTTATAGGACTTAACCCTTATGAATAGTGGCAATAATAGAAGTCTTCCCTCACAGGATTAAAATGAGGATTAAATGAGTCTCCATATATACAGACTGAGAGCAGTGCCAAGCAGCTAGAAACGTTCTAGAATGTAGGGTAACTGTAACGGTCATTATAGCTGCCATCTGACCCTTCCTTCACAGGCTCCCTCTTTGAAGTGGGCTGTCTGCACTCTACTGTCTCCTTTCTGAGCTCACCAAGGGTGCTTTTGGCTCAAGAGCAATGTCTAAGAGCGTCTGGCCCTTTCTCCCCATGGCAACCAGAATGACCTTCAGAGGATGTAGGCCTTATCGCCAACCCCTGAAAGCCCTTCGTGCCTTCCCAGAATAAGTCCAGCTGAGTTCCTTCAAGGGCCACCTCCACCTACCTCCATCCCCTCCTCCTCACCTTTCTGCTGCAGCCTTCGTGGCTCTGGCAGCACCTCTTTGTCTCTGGCCCTCTACCTACTCTTGTCTGGTTATTTCACCCATCTCTCCAGTCCAGCAGAGCTGGTCCTAATCAGACCCCATCACCTGGATTCCCAGTGGTTAGGGACTGAAAAAAATCCACAGGTCACACTCTCCCCTATAGATGATGCTAATAGGATCTGTCAGTAGCCAGTCAGCTTCTTTTCTGGACTTCAGCAGACTTCTGCCTCTTGCTACTTTCTTATGCTTTTCTTAGTCAAATTCCAGGGGTCTTGGGATACCTTCCCTGCCTCACATGAGCCACCATGTCACCTGAATAGCCTACAGCGCTGCCCAGCAGCGCTCCCTCCTGTGGTGGAAATGGTCTCTGTGCCGCTAGCCACGTGTGTCACTAGCCACACTTGCAATGTGGCCAGCACCACTGAAGAACTGGCTTTGTTTTATTTTATATCAATAAATTTAAATAGCTACGTGTGGCTGTGGCTTCCCTGTTGGACAACACAAGCTTAGACATAGAGAATGAAAGGCATTATAAGGAGGTAAAGGAACACCTGCCTAGCAAGCTTGAAGGCCCGAATTCAAACCCCAATACTGCCAAAAACAGAAGGTGAAAATCAATTCCTAAGAAATATTTCTGAAACACTGTGACAGGATTTCTCTTAAATGCAAAAGTGGTAGTATATGAATCGTGTGTGATTGGGTTATAATAGAGTGAAAATGGGAATGTAATGCTCTTCTTAACTTTGGCTTTCAGAGTTTGAACCTCCACTACCTCAACCGGATTCTGGATGTCAAACAGCAGAGTGTCTATTTGATGCATTTGAGGAACTCAGGAACTTTGGGTGATCCAAGGTAAGAATGGAACACTTGTACCTCAGAGATCTCTTCTTCTCTCTCTCCTCCCTTTCTCTCCCATGTAGAACTGTTACAGGAATCTCGAACAGAGACACGGGACACCAAGGCTTTTCAGGAAGCAGTATTTATTAGCATGCTGGCAGCAGCTCAGCAGATTCACATCCAAAGGCTGAGCCCCAAGAACAAAGGGGTCTTACCTTATATACCCTTGCAAAGCAGGTTACAGAAGCAAAAAGCAAGGTTTAACTCATATATGGTTGCATGCAATCCTATCGGCTACTTCACCCCCCATGCTACATGACCTTCTTCACATTTAGATTCTTTAAGTTTTATCTCTCTGCTATGCCAAGCCCTCCCCCTGCTACATTATCAGAACACAGACTTGCTTGTTTCTTTTTTTGGCCCTCCTCCCTGCTATAGAACCTGTTTCTGCCTCAGCAGCAACCCTCACAGCATCCTTCTGTATGACTAAGTATCCACCATGTTATTTTTAATGAACTAGTGTTATATGGATGTACCATAATTCATTTAAACCATCCCCTGTTGTTGGACATTTAGCTTGTTTTCAGAGTTTTGTTATTTTTTTTCTTCAGTATCCTAGTTAAAGTAGGCCATGCTGCTGTAACAAATGACCCAAAAAATATAGGGGCTCAAATTAGTAATGATTTGTGTCCCCAACTCCAGGCAGTCCAGGGTTAGCACTCATCCATGAAAGGAGTTGGGAGCCAGGCTCCTTCTGCCTTTCAGCTCAGCCCTCACCTGTCAGTGCATTGTTCAGGTCGGGTCACCCTGTCCAAGTTCCATTCAGCAGAAGGGGCTGGACGAGGCACTTGACCCTCACTCACATTTCAGTGAAACGAACTTAAGCTGGGCACCGGTCACCCTAGCTACCAGAAGGTAGAGATCAGGAAGATCATGGTTTGCAGCCAGCCTGCGCAAAAAGTTCACAGATCTTATCTCAACCAATAAGCTGGGCGTGCACACCTGTGATCTCAACTATGTGAGAAGCATAAATAGAAGGATTACTGTCCAGGCCACTGGTTATTCAAAAATAACTAAAGCAAAAAGGGCCAGGAGTATGGCTCAAATGGTGGAGCACCTGCCTGGCAACCGTGAGGCCCTGAATTCAAAACCTAGTACCACAAAAAAAAAAAAAACAAACTTAATCACATGTCCCTAGCTAACGGCGAGGAAGACTGGAGAAGGCAGGCTAGTGAGTGTCCTGGATTCCCCTGTGGAAAGCTGTCCAGCAGTGCTGTAGTCTCCCCTCTGCCAACTGCTATCTGCAGGACCCTCACCCACACACAAAGGTTCTCCTCCCCAGGGAGTCAGTGAAAGGGCCAGGAGGGTCACTGCACCCACCCCAGAGCCCAAGACCTCCAGGTGGCATGCCATGTTCTCTCTCAGGTCTCGGACTGGCTTCTTCTGACACATGCACGGTGCTGGCAGGGGCAGGGGCAGTACAATAGCTCCCATTCCCATTCAGAGGAGAGACATGGCAACATGGGATAACCTCTACCCTAGATCAGCCTCTGCGAGGCTCCTGGCCTGTTGTCTTCCTCTGCCTCAGGGGAGGCAGGCAGTGGGAAGCATGCTATCCTTGAGGGTGAGCAGCCTTCAGAGCCCGATTCTGCTGAGAACCGTTTGAGGTTCCCAGAGCTGTTTTAAGGCTTCAGTGGTCTGTTTTGGGCCAGGCCCGCTTTGATAATGGGATTTAAAAAAAACAAAACCTAGTAGGCTTTTGACCTATTTACTCCCAGTTAGCCCAATTTACCAAAGCTTTCCTGGAAACTGGGCATAGTGGAGCACATCTATAATCCCAGTACTAGGGAAGCTGAGGGAGAAGAATCATGAGTTTGATGCCCTGTCTCAAAAAACAAACAAATTTTCCTGGATGGAAGCATCCAGCAGCTGCCTTATTTCTTTGCATGCACCCATGCCAGCTCTCTGAAACTAAGAGCAGGTACCTTAAGTTCATATCAAACAATAAGATTGGGGACCAGCAATCTCCAATCCTTTTTTCATCAGGATCAGGTCTCTTTTTTGGCTTAACAGAAGGCCTTTCGTGTTCAAAACCTTAGATTCTCCCTTTGACTTTTCCATCTTTGCACAGCTGGTAATCCCAAAATGCTCCGTTCCATTCCGTTCCATCTCCTTGCAAACAGGCTACTTGTTTCCTGGGTCATCGTTTCCTATTCCACCTGCTGAAAGCAACAAGAGGCCACCATACACAGGGACATACTAAGCATCCCCAGGATGTGTGCTCAGTAGACGTACTCTTGGTCATGAAGGTGATCACAGACGCCAGACTGACAGCAGCTTTGCATGGCTCACAAGTCCTTAGGAGCCCTGGAAGATTCTCTATCTGCCATAGTTGTGTTTGTGACCCTGCCACAATCTCTAAGCCAACACTGCAGACTGCACATTTTAAGTGTGTCTTTTGTGGCACCCACTTTCTGCTCCTGCCTCCAGCACCCCTCCCCCTCTGCTGCTGTCCTTTAGCCCCTCCTGTCCAAAGGGGTCAGGTCCAGTCAAGTCAGGTAAGGCAGGCTGTCCAAGTTCAGCTCCCTTTCACAGGGGCTCCTTCTGACCTCTGGGGTTTTTGTGGGGCTTTTGTTTTGTTATTTGTTTGGTTGTTGTTGATTTTTCTTTTGTGGGGGAAGGTTTTGAGACAAGGTCTTGCTGTGTAGCCAAGGCTATAACAGTGTTTTAAAACTAAAAATTAGGCTGGGCATGGTAGCACACATCTATAAACACAGCACTCAGGAGGCTGAGGCAAGAGGATCACAAGTTCAAGGCCATCCTGGGCTATATAGTGAGACCCTATCTCAAAAAAAAACCTGTTTTTATAAATAAAATTTATACAATTTTACTTTAAGAAATGTCTTAAATTTATAAATACACAACTGGATAATTTTTACTTATTTCTTTTTTTGATGGGGGTTGGGGGGTTTGAACTCAGGGCTTCATTCTTGCAAAGCTGGTATCATACCACTTGAGCCACACCTCCAGTTCATTTTGCTTTGATTATTTTAGAGATGGAGTCTCATGCACTATTTTCCTAGGCTGGTCTTGAGCCTTGATCCTCCCAATCTCAGCCTCTCAAGTAGCTAGGATTATAAGAGTGAGCCACTGATGCCCAACTGGATAATTTTTCAAAAACTGAACACACACAAAGACAGAAAGAAACAATATAACCTGTGTAGCCAGTACCCAGCTCCAGAGATAGAATGTCAGCCATACTGTTGTGATAGTTCAGGACAATACTGTTTCACTGGGTAGCATGACTGCCACAGTGCATCTGTCATGTTAGCTGCGGGTGCACCCACAGTTTCCAGTTTGGCACTACAGGAGAGTTCTGCTCTGAACATGCCAGGGAAGTGCGTGTCTTTGGGGAGCCTGGGTGAGCATTTCTGTGTGTACTCCTCACGTGTGTGAATGTGTTCAACTTCAGTGGACACTGCCCTTGTCTGCCAGCCATATCTGAAAGATCTAGTTGCCTCTTTTCTGGAAAATTCGTTTTCTGTCTTTTTCACTTAAACATTCTGGAAGTTTTGTTGTTTGTTTTTTGAGGGGTTGGTGGTGATGTTTTGTGATTTTGAGATTGAACCCCCAAGGCCTTGCAAGTGCCCTACCCCTGAGCTATGTCCCCAGCCCTTGGTTTCTGGCCCAGGGTCTCACTCTCTAGCTCAGGCTGGCTTGGCATTCTTGACCCTCCCGTCTTGGTGCTGGAATTCTAGGCATGTGCCACCATGTTCATCAGTACCTCATTTTTTAATGTGCATTTTTCTGAAAGTTAACAGAGTTTAGCACCTTTTCACGTGTTCACTGGCCTTTTCCATATCTGTTCTTGTATGAAATCTCAAGTATTTTGCCCATTTTTCTATTGTGATTTCTTTTTCTTGATTTGTAGTTCTTTCTGTCTTCCGGACTAGTCATTTTAAAGATAGATATAAATCGATTTTTTGGGGGGCGGGCAGTACTAGAGTTTGAACTCAGGGCCTCATGCTTGCTAGGCAGACACTCTACCACTTGAGCCACTCCACCAGCCCTAAGATAGATGTACTATAAATATTTTTTCCCACTTTGTGGTTTGCCCAACTTAAGTTTTAATAACAAAAGCAATGGAAACAACCTCAATGTCCATCTGAAAGTGATGGATGAAATAAATAACATAAAATAAAAATGCAATGAGCTGAGCATGGTGGCACACACATGTCATCCCAGCTACTCAGGAGGATGAGGCAAGAGGATCAAAAGTTTGAGGACAGCCTGGGCAAGTTAGGGAGACCATATCTCAAAAATAAATTAAAAGGGCATGGCTCAAATGGTAGAGCGCCTGCCTAGCAAGCAAGAGGCCCTGAGTTCAAACCCCAGTGCCACCAAAAATATAAAAAGGAAAAAGAATTGAAATTCTAACTGGATACAGAATAGACTAGGGTGGGGGCTGTTTGGAAGAAAGCCCCCTGCTCTCTGTAATTCCTTTCATGCTGTTTAAATTTTTACTCTGTGCATGGTAGATATTTTTCATCAATTTAGAAAGCGTAAGTAAAAAAGTAAATGCATAGATGGATATTAATAAGTCGGAGCAGTTTGGTAATGGTGTTTTTGGCGACTTGGTTTCCCCTGCAGCTCTCTAGATGAGACCACCTATGAAAGACTAGCAGAGGAGACGCTGGACTCCTTGGCTGAGTTTTTTGAAGACCTCGCAGACAAGCCCTACACATCAAAGGACTACGATGTCTCCTTTGGGGTACCCCTTAACTTATCTTTTCTATTTGCTCTCTAAGAATTGTAGCTCACTGCAGTAAAGAATGCCTTTCAGCAGAATTAAGCATCAAGCAGCATAGGGTTGTGGGTGGGACCCAAAGACCAGCAACAGCCACTGTGCAACAGCCACTGGACCAGTGACCTGGGGCAAGTCACTCTGCCTCTATGAGCCTTTTTTCTAACTAAAAACATAGGTTCCTGGTGAAGATGCCTCACGTGGTTGGCCTAGCATGCTTGAGGCCCTGGGTTCAAATCCCCAGCATTAACAAAAAAGCACATTCCCCAGCTTCACCTGGGATACCGGCATGTGCCTGTGTCGCAGACGGGCACAGGGAACACTTAGTTCTTAGGCAGGGATTTGCCTAGAGTTGCTCAGGCTACACAGGCAACGGCCCCACTGCTGGTCTGTTCCAATGTGGCAGGTCAGGCCGCATTCCTGAGAAGTATATTTTTTAAAAGCTCACCCAGAAATCTAATGTGCATCCCTGAGTCCCATCCCTAGAAGTTTATTTTTAATTGTTCTAGAGTGTGGCCTGGGAAGGGAACTGGGATTTGTTAATCTCCCTAGTGACTCTAATGTGGAGTTGTTGGTTTGAGAAGTTCTGAGTTGAATGAAATGTTAGCCTAGATCCTAGAGAAGTTCTGAGTTGAATGAAATGTTAGCCTAGGTCCTAGAAGCAAAGAAAGGGCTGGTCTGTACTGACTGGCCACCAGGTGGCAGATGTGAGCAAGTGTCTGCTTAGAATATTGCTTAAAGCCACTCTGCCATTGGAAGAAAATCTCCCCTCCTCTTCTTTGTCTCTTTCACACACCTCCCCCCAACCCCAACAGAGTTAATCCTCTTAACAGCAATTAATTAATACCAAGAAATGTCATGAAATGTGCATTTTTGGATTAAATCATAGGATTAGGTAGAATAATCAACTGTCAACTAAAGTGATAGAAAAAAAATGGTAGAGTACTTCATATTCATTATTCTTAACCCTTAAGGAGAAGTCACAGGTATGTGAAGTACCCTGTCTCAACATGCCATCTCATATGTGTCTATTTATTTACTTACTGGCCATGCTGAGGGTCGAACCCAGGGCCTTGTGCATGCTACATCCCCAGCCCATGTGTGTCTCTTTCTATGGATGAGCTGGTTACAACAGTAATTGCAATTTTTGCTCCCACTTGTATGGGGCTGATCTTAACTAGCAGGAATCCATAAGTCTCACTGACTGGGCCAGGGTCTACTCAGATTGGTTAGTCCCATGTCCCAGCCACTGCTCAATATTTTTGAGCATGTTCCTGCTAGGGTTTGGATCTGAAATGTCCCCCAGAGACTCATGTTGAAGACCTAGTCCCCAGATGGTGGTGTAACTGAGAAGAGATTGGATCCTGAGGGCTCTGACCTAATTGATGGATTGATCCTTTTATGAATTCATAATTGGGTAGACTATTGGAAGGTGGTGGAGACTGTGTGGCGGGACCTCACTGGAGGAAGTGAATCATCATCAAAGGGTGTATCTTGTCCATGGCCTCTTTCTTGCCCTCCCTGCTTCTTGGTCACCACAAAGTAAGTAGGTCCGCCTCACCAGGCCTTTATCCCATGATGTGCTGCCCCACCACAGGCCTATGGACTGAAACCTCTGAAATTGTGGCCCAAATAACTCTTTCCTCCTTTAAGTTGATATTTGCTCAGGTTATTTGTCACAGCAAAGAAAGTTTGACTAGCATACTCCCTTCTCTGCACATAAGTGTGCCCACACTCTGAAAATAGACTCTGATTGCCTAAGGAATAATAATAATGAGAGTTGAGGCGTGGCACAAGAGGTAGAGCATCTGCCTAGCAAGCGGGAAGGCAAAATAATAATGATAATGATGAATGGAAAGCCTTCTTCATGTGCTCTACTTGCAGACAGTTGCAAAGCATTAAAGTCCCCTGGGAAACCAGTACAGTAGCCACGTTCTTTCCCTTTGCCACTGCCCTTTACAAAATCCATGGGAAAAGAATCTTAATTACTCACAGTAAACAGGTTGGTGTGCAAGCTGAGTGTTGAGATTTTTACCTTGAGTAACCTTGCCCTTCACTTCAGCAGGCAGCACCACAGTGCCTGGTCATTATCTGTGTGGTCACTGTTTGGTATCTCATTCATTCATCCACAGATGTACTGTGGATCCCTCTGCATTTGCTACACACTCATTACGGCACAGGGAAAAGCCAGATCTCCTGTTCTCAAGGTCTTTAAAGGAGTGGAGGGCAGGGCCAAGGGACAAAGGAACAAAGTGGCACCAAACACAGTGAGGATAGTACTGAGGTGGTATGGAGCACAAGAGGCTTCTGGGACTCGTGCCCCAGCTGAGAGGGACCTTCCCACAGATGCCTGCACAGGCCCTGGAGCAAGAGTGGTCACTGTCTTGTGTGGGATCTGGTAGACTGTGGAGAAGACACCAGGTGGAGAGATAGCTTGAGTCTGTGAGCTAGAAGAGCTCTCATATTTATTATTCATTTGTTTTTCATGTTAGGCTTTTGGGTTAAGAAGAGTAGGTTTTGGGTTCAGCAGGACATGAATGGTCTCCTGCCTTTGCTGCTGCAATCTTGCACTGAGTCCCTGGAGGAGGCCAGACTGATGTTGTCAGGAGCCAGGGGAGAGAAATGGGACTTCCATGAGGACCAAGCAGTCAGTAAGGAGACTGGACTTGGAACCCACATCTTAAGACATGGTCTTAAGCACTTTCCCCTACATCTTGATCCTCAGCCAGCTGTCTATGGCACAACACACGATGGCATTTACGGACTGCAAATAAGTCAAGTTAGAAGTGACTGTGTGTTGCTTCCTGAGCCTGTTAGCACGTGGACGGATAAACCACGAAGCTGTAGGTGGAGATACAGAGGGACAAGGAGTGATGGCTAATGGACACAGCAAAGGGTTTCTTTTAGAATTGGTAGACGTAATCTGCAGTTAAATAGCTATGTTTCTATACTTTATGAAATCACTTTGTGAAATACTTGAAAGTACTGAATTGTACAGTTTTAAGAAATTTGGCCTGGAGTGTGGCTCAAGTAGCAGAAAGCCTGAGTTCAAACCCCAGTACAGGAAGGAAGGAAGGAGGGAAGGAAGGAGAGGAGCGGAGGGGAAGGCAGGAGAGGGGAAGGGAGGAAGAAGTTTTTTAGGTAAATGAAATGTAGTCTTAACAAAAGAGTGAAGGTAGGGTTTAGGAATTTTTTTAAAAAGTGTGCAATATAATCCTTGTCCTTTTAAAAGATGCATTTAGAAACTGGCAACCAAGTCACAAAAAATACTGTATTATGCTACTCATATGAAGTAGTTAAAAGAAGTCAAAATCATGGAAACAACATAAATATATACAATTTTTGTCAATTAAAAAGACAAAGTAGTCAAAAATCATAGAAACAAAGTAGAAAAATAGTTGGTTAATAATGGCTGGGTAAGGTGAAATGTTTTGGATATCTGTTTCACAACAATGTGAATGTACTTAACACTACTGAACTTGTGTACTGAAAAATGGTCAAGAGGGTAAATTCAATGTTACATGTTTTCACTGTGATTAAAAAAATAAAACCTGGCAGCTGCTGCCTGAGAATGAAGGTCAAAGGAGTTGAGACTGCTTCCTGTTATGGAAAGAGCAGTGTCTCTGAACCCACACGGAGCTGGGTTTGAGATCAGCTCTGCTAGTTACTAAATGTTCTTCACTGCTCTTAACCTGTGTTTCCCTGAGCCGTAAAACTGGGGAGTGATTCATACCGCCAGTGGTTATGGTCTGCTTGGAGGCAGTTTCCCCAGAGGGCCAGACACAAAGCCAGGCACAAGCTAGAGACTAAGTAAATGCCAGCTAATTGTTTTGTTAGTGTTCTTCCTCACTTTCCTTCTTCTACCTGCAGTCCCAGTGTCTCAGCTTTTTCTGTATGTTTCTTTTTTAATCAGAAAGAAAGGTATTAAAAGAGTCAGGGATGGGATAGAGCAAGAGCTTGCCTAGCATGCACAAAGCCCTAGGTTCAAAGCCCTAGTATGGAAGAAAAAAAAAAAAGTATGCTTGGGAGTCTTAAGGCAGAATGATCTCAAGTTCAATGACAGCTTGAGATAGATAGATACAGATATAGTGACACCTTGTCTCAAAAAAAAGAAAGAAAGAAAGAAAAAGAAGAATTCAATAGTGTTCACCCCATCCTATGCCTCATGAGTTTTAGTATGTTATTACTTTTCCATCCTCCTGCATTTCAAGGACTGACTGTGTTTGAGAAAGTGTGCTGTAAGAATCGTTTGGGGACCCCTGATTGGACATGCTTTCTGGAATATGCAGAGAAAGGCCGCCCTGTGTCTAGACAAGGCACGCACAGTGGAGGAAGCATAAGACTCCCTCCTGCCTAAGCCTCCTGCTCACAGTTCCAATATGGGGAACTTCACTGTAGCTCTTTTTTCATACCTTGCCCTTTCCAAAGAGACCAAGGCCTTGTTTGTAAAGTGCTCCTTTTTGGAGAGAGTGTTTTCAAATATAAATGTGCATTTATTGAGCAAAGATGGACCCACCAGACTTAAGAGTGCAAGGCTCTTTAGAGGAAAACAGAGCTGAGAGGAGCATCTGAGATGCTTATTAGACCCTTGGGAAGGATCTGGAAATAGCAAACCTAGGCTGGGGTGGCTATCAACACAGCTAACGCTGTGCACACACCATTGTTCTTCTAAGACAAGCAAGGGGCTGGGGTGGGGGGGACGCTGATTGTCTCTTTCTTTCCTTCTCTTTCTTTTTTTCATACTGGATTTGTTCTATCTGATGCTTGGGCTGACACTCTATTAATAGAGTTTGAATCTGCATTTTTTTTTGATGTCCTTTAGTATGTTCTGGTTGGTGGTTGAGGGCAACAAGCCAGCTGTAGGACCTCAGACAGGTCATAACCATTCTTACCTTGCCCACCTCACCAGGAAGAGAAAAAGCACTAAGAGATACTAACATTGCTGTGTGCCAGGTGCCGGTACTCACGTCTATAATCCTAACTACTCAGGAGGATTGCAGTTTGAACCCAGCCCGGGCAAATAGTTTGAGAACTCTCTCAAACATACCCAACACAAAAAAGGGCTGGTGGAGTGACTCAAGGTGTAGGCCTGAGTTCAAGTTGCAGTACCACAAAAAGTAAATAAATAAATAATAAACATTGCTGTGATTAATCCTGTTTTGATTCTTTCTGCACAATCTCCTATTTCTACATACTGAAGAATTTTCTTTTGATGCTGAGGACTAAACCCAGAATGCATGTGCTGAGTTACACCCCCAGCCCCATAGAGCCACTGATTTATGGTGTCCATTGTGAAAAGTGAAATGTGACAAAACACGAAGCAATTATGGCACTGTGCTAACTTGGTCTGTTTTATTTCCTTCTTGCTGTCTTCCACCTGTCCCTGTAGAGTGGTGTGCTAACGATTAAGTTGGGCGGAGATCTAGGAACCTATGTGATCAACAAGCAGACCCCAAACAAGCAAATCTGGTTGTCTTCTCCCTCCAGGTATGTTCAGAAGTCAAAATCTGTAATAGTTAAAGTCATTTGAAATGCAGTGTTGTTGGCCATTTGAGAAGGGTCAGGTGCAAGACCCCTTCCTGGTGCTTTAGGGCTGTCATCCTCAGCAGGACGCCTTACGGTATTTATATAAACTTCTCCCTGCTGGTTAGTGTCAGCAGGCATCAGAAGGCTAACTAGACCTGAAGTACGTAGCTTTTCAGACCCTCCCTAGACAGTTCTACTCTGTGAAGTCATTGCTTGTGGGGGGAGGGTGGATTGGAAGCTCAGTGGAATAGCATTTGCCTAGCACGTGAAAGGCCCTGGGTTTGATATTCAACACCACAAAAGAAAACTCACTGCTTTGACTTTAGGGGCTAGGGATATAGTTCAGTGGTAGAGCTAGGGCCCTGAGTTCCACCTCCAGCATTGCAAAAAATAATAATCAAATACAAGCTACTTTTAATATTGCAGCATCTGAGCTGGCTGCTCTTTGTCCTCAAAGCTGGTTAAAATTTAACCACCAGTTTGTTTTGAGCATCTCAGCTGAGGGTCAGTTGAATTCCCTTGTCAGTAGTGGATTCAAACCCTGTGGAGGTGGGACAGTGTTTTAAGTCCCTTCTCCAAGGCATTAATCCCCTTGCCTTTCAGTAGAGGAATGAAAGATTATGTTGCAGACAGCATGTGTCTCAAAGCCTGAGAACATGAAGGCAGAGCTCGTCCTGCACTGTCTGGCTGCTGTTGAAGTGGCTGTAAGAAAGGAACAGAGAAATGCCCACAAAAGCCCTCAGACTGGCCGTCCTGGGTCATTCACTTGCACCTCTGAAGAGTACATTTTGGCTGGGAATTGGGAAGAGTCCAATATAACCAGCATGGAGCTCTTTGAAAACCTAATGTTCTTTGCAGCAACTGGGTACTGGGTTGTAACTTAGTGATACAGAGCTTACCTCGTGTGCCAAGGAGGCCCTGGGTTGAATCCCCAGCACTGCAAAAAAACAAGCAAGTGACCAAAAACCTATCCAAAAGCATGTATTAATAACATGGATAATAACTCCCTAGAAATTCCAAATGTACTTTTTTTCCCCTTGAAATCAATTTTCCATTTGTTATTTAATTCTAAAACACCTAATACTTCTTGCCTTTATGATTTTAAAAACCCCACACAAAAAACTCCATAAATCAGTAGGCCAAGTTTTATCATATTCTGCAGCTTACCCATCTGACCTCTGGAACTATGTAGTTCTTATTTAAAATACACTGCTTAAATCTAATTTTTATGTTCCCAAAGTTACCTTCAGTATTACCTGTGGACTTATACTGAGAATGTTACTATTCAGAATGTGGGAATATGTGTGTATATTAATAATCTTGTGAGTTTAAAGCTTGTTTCCTGATATTTTATGTATGTACTTACGAAATTTTTTGTATAATTTTGTGATAATGAAGTGCCCCCCAGTTTTTTTTTTGAAAAGTATGTGTTAATAGTAAATGAAAACATCTTAAGGAATTTTTCATATTTTTTGCACTTCTCACTCCACCTGTTTTCAGTCTACACACCCATGCCATTCCTTTCACAGAAAGCAAGGGACCCAGGGACCATTTTACCAAAGAAGCATTCAAGCACCAAGAGGGCCTGTATTATCCTTCTTTTCAAAGTAAATTCATTTACAAATTTAAAAGCAGATTTGAATGATTGTTTTAAGTTGTCTAAGTACTTCTGGCCACTCTTGTTTTCATGATGGATTACAAGCATATCATCTTTGGGAAAAATGAAAGCCAGAAGTCAACTTTCAGAAGGACACTGGCCTTACTACAGCTATGTGGCCCTAAACTGCAGTGCCATCACTCACAATGATGTCACATTATCAATGCTGATACTTAAACAGCAGTGTGCAAACATGCCTCAAATGTTTAAATAGAACTTAGCTTTTCCTTGAACCATCTTTTCATAGTGAAAACAAGACAACAATGAAAACCAGTGTTAAAACCACTTAATAAATTTACAAACCTGAAAAATTAGACATTCAGATAGTCAGTAAGCTTTGCATTATGAAAGAAGTACATACTAAATTTTAAAAGTTTGACAAATTCTGTAGAATATCTTTCATCAGTAGATGGAAGCTTCTGCCACAAGGCCTGGGTGTCATTTGCTGGTTTGTGACCAAATCCATTTCAAGGCACGTCTTGGTGGTACAGTCATGGTGGACAGTACACTGAGTGTTAACTCTACAGTGTTTGGGAGATAGAAGGACCGTTCCATTTTCAGAGCTGACCACCAGAGGGTGGCGCTGGTGCTGTAAGTGCTGGTTTTGAGGCAGGACTGGAATCCTACTCTGTGAGGACAGGGGCAGGTGGTTTAGCACCTCATGCTTACAATCTGGATGAACATTTTCCAGCAGGGAAAGCCTTTGCACAGTGTAATGGAGTGATGGTATACATCCAAGTGTACTTTTTTAATCTGTAGTTTATATGGGAATTTTGGGGAGGAATCTACTGAGTAGCCATTTGTCACAGATACTAGGTTCCTCAGGGGGAAAAAAAAAGTATTTTTTTTCCCTCTCAGCTTTTCACATTAGTCCAGAATACCTTTCATAGAGATGCATTTCTGATTTTTTTTCTTCAGTTGATAATTTTTCAGATCCTATGGAACTAGCATTTCCTTGCCCACCTGGGAGAGGTCCTCACACTCTACCTATTTACCTGTTAGTACAGTTGGAGCACTGGGCCAAGGAGTGGTCTGGTTTTCTCTGATTTGTTGTTGTCGTCTGACATTACTGGGGTTTGAACTCAGGACCTTGCGCTTGTTAGGCAGGTCCAGCCCTAGTTTATCCATGCCCTAGCCCTTGTCTGTTCTTTGTTTGTGGCCCAGGTGGTTTGTGTTCAGCACTTTGTGCACATTAAATAAGAGCCACTGGTTTGCCCTTTTATCTGCATTATTGGAATGGGTTTGCATTTGGTTGGCAATGTAGGAACCCTTGACATTTTATACCCCTAAAAGATGCTTCCCACCAGCCTTCCTCAAACCCCTTGCAAACTCCTCTAGCCTCAGAGTTTGAAAGCACTCTCCTGAGTGCTCCAGCTGGGCTCAAGTGCCCTGCTGATAGGCTCCCAGAGTGCTGTCTTACCTCCATTGGAGCATCACCATGCACCATTGTTGTCTGCTAGGCCATGAAGAGGTAGATTTTGGGACACATGTCATATACATCTGGCAAAAACCAGCTACAAATTTGTCCATACAGGTACCATGTTTTAGTCAGCTTCACATTACACAATGAAATACCTGATGTGAAGAGAAAAAGTTTATTTAGCTCACAGTTTTGGAGACTCAGAGTCCAAGATGCAGGGGGAGGGCGGATAGGAGGGCATTGGTTTGGCCTCTCGTGAGTAAGGCACAGCATGGCAGGAGCATGTGTAAGAGCAACGGTCACATCTGAAGCCAGGAAACAGAGAGAGAGAGTGGCCAGGGTCCCATAATCCTTTTGCTAGCATATCCCAATGATCTATGGACCTCCCACTAGGACCCTCCTCTTAAAGATCTCCACAATACCTACTGCTGCCACTGCCCTGTCACCAAGCCTTTACATACAGGCCTTTGGGGCCCTCATCTGAACCACAGTGTACAGCATTCCTGAAGCAAAGTGCATGAGCCATTTTTGTTCAATGATTGAGCACGAGGTGGATGAACTAGCATTCAAACTCTCAATTTCACACTTAAATTTTAATTAGGAAGAAGAATTTTTAAAATAATAGTATAGGTAGTTGCCGTGGGAGGAAGGAATAACTGGCTAATAGGACTGGTTCTCCTTTTGGGATGATGGGGTGTTTGGGATAGGTAGAGGCCTTTGTCCCATGCCATTGGGAAGCATAATGCCACTGACTTGTTTGTTCCAAAGGTTATGTTATGTGGATTTCACCTCACTCGTTACTGATAGTATAGGTAAGGCACACATCACATCAGTGATTTTACAAACCCTGTTCAAAGACAGCCAGTGTCATATGTGAGGCAGGAAAAGAGAGAGATCAGAATGATGATGCATGGAGACGCACAAATAATAGGGGTCAATGTCTTCAGGTCTTGAGAATTGTTCTGTGGTGTGTTACAGAGGACAGATTGTATAATTGCTCTTTTTGTTTTGTTTTGTTTTGGGTTTTTGCTGTACAGGGGATTGAACCTGGAGTCTTGTACTTGCTAAGTAAGAGTTCTGTCATTTTCACTTTGTTTTTGAGCTAGGGTCTCACTAACTTTGCCCAGGCTGGCCTTGAACTCAGGAGTCTCCTGCCTCCTTATTAAACAGAAAGACTCTTAAGTCAAGAAATCAAATATTTGCCTCATTACATGTCACACTGTAAAGTTTCATTCAGTCAGTTTCTTGGTGGCAGCAGCCTTTACAGAATCTGTCCGTCAGCTTTCCGTTGCTGTGACAAAATACCTCAGAAAATATACTTAAAAGGAGGGAGTATTTATTTTGGCTCACAGTTTCAAAGGTTTCAGTCCATGTTTATTTGGCACTGTTGCCTTTGGGCCTTTGGCCAGGTCATACATCATTGTGGGAGCAAGTGGCAAAGGAAGGCTGCTCACTTCTTGGCCGCCAGGAAACGAAAAGAGAGAAAAGGGGTAGGAGTCCCAATATCCCCTTTAGGGCATGCCTCTGGTGACCTAACCTCTTTCTACTAGGGCACTCTCCTGAAGGTTCCACTTCCTCCCAATAGGGCCCCTCTTTAGCACGTGGGCCTTTGGGGATATTGCTGTGATTCTCCTAAAGAACTTAATGTGCATTTGTTTTGTCTCCCAGTGGACCCAAGCGCTACGACTGGACGGGGAAAAACTGGGTATACTCCCACGATGGCATGTGCCTCCATGAGCTGCTGGCCCGGGAGCTGACTGAAGCCTTAAAAACTAAATTGGACTTGTCTTCCTTGGCCTATTCCGGAAAAGCCGCTTGATGCCCCACCAAACTTTAAAGACATTAAAAGCTGTCAGGCCAAGACCCAGCTTCCTTCTCAGCCGTGTCTGGGTTTTTTTCCATTCCTGCTTAAGAACAGTTGCATTGTGTGTAACAGCTCTGTGAAAGAATGTGTCACCTCCTACCCTGCCTCTGGGATCTGAGTTTTCTTTCTTTTTTTTGATTATTTTGATTTCTTCCCGAACATGAGACCCCTTGCATCTTGTAATATCTTATACTCATAGCTTATGATCATAATACAAATACAAAAAGAAAAAGAAGGACAAGTTCCAGGAGGAGAAACGAATTAGCTTCACTCTTCATTCTTTGAAGGGTTTACTGTGAAAGTCACATGAAGAGCAGCTGGCCGATCTCACCATTCTGTCTGAAAATGAAACCTGCTAAAGAGTAGCTTATAAACGTCCCTAAGCTTCTTTCAGAGTCTATACACTAACAAGTTCTTTCCCATTGAAGTGTCAAAAGGAAGAAACTGAGGACTATCCCCTTTGTGGTTTGTGGCTGCCAGGATATAGCCTGAACTGGATGAGCCAGGAGGCCTGGTGCTGTTGCTTTCAAATACTCATATGTACTGCACTCATGTGCACATGTGTATACACATACATACATATATGTTTTCTAATTGAAATGTCGTTACAGAATAAGCTGTAGCAGTATAGTATTCCTGAAAATACACTCAGGAAAAAATAAAAACCCAGACACAAGAACCTCATCCATGGGGATGAGGAGGAACTTGGTAAATGTGAAGAGACAGATGTGAAAGAGACTCATTCATAAGGACAGCCCTGGCCCCAGATTTGCTTCAAGCCCTTGTGGACGGGGTTCACAAACTCCCTGCCTTGCCTCCCTGTGTGTTTAGGAGAGGATGGAAGGCAATTGACTTCCAGCAGGTAGAGCCTGTCAGGCAGCCCAGCAGGCTGAATCAGCTTAGCTCTGATTCCCACTGGGTAGGTGAGGAGGCAAAAGTGAACAAGTCTTTATGCTGCATAGCAAGTACATGGGTATTGGTGTTGCTCTATTGGAATTTCAACTAAATTCATGTTATGTAACACCTGTCCACTATTACATCCTTACAAGTGGTAAGCCTGTTATACCATCTTAGTGTGTTAATTTACACAGGAAGCAGCAAGGCTCCAAAATACCAAAACTGACTTAAAGTTATCTTCATGTTCTCTTATTTTCTTACTCAAGAAAGATATAGGGACTTGGGGTACAGCACACTTGCCTAGCATGGTAGGCCCTGGGTTCAGTCCCCAGCACCATACACACACACACACACTCACAAACTCACACGCACAGAAAAGATTTATTAGTGACAAGTCTATGCAAATGTGTAGCAAAGGCTTTTGCAGTGAGTGAACCACACATTCCATTATAGAAAAAAAAACAATAGAACAGTATAAACAAATGCTAAGTGGGTATTTAAGATATTTCCTTTCTTCACAAATAAAATTACTTTTTGAGTGTGGTGGAAATTTTTGAGTGCGGTAGTCAGTGGGAGCACTACTGTGCAAATGTCTGTGTATGCAGGTGGGTGTGTGATTTGCGTTTCTTCTAATGAAAATCTCCTCACCTTTTATCTGCTTGGGACTCAGTGAAATGGTGCAGTCAGCCGTCCGGGACAAAACATGCACTTCAGAGTGCAACAGAATGGAAGTCAGGGATCTTGCTGTTGTAGACTCCCTATGGACCAGCCCTTCGGGCTCATTACGCTTTATATACAATTCTGACTGGTGACATCATCCAGTTTCCAATGCAGTAGGAGATTTCCATTTAAGGAAGGAAAAGAACTTCACAACATTAACACCAGGTGAAGGAGGAATCAAAATCCTTTTCTGAGCACTGGGCAAGGTGGTACATGCCTATAATCTCAGCACACAGGAGGATCCTGAATTCAAGGCCAGCCTGAGCTAAGAGTGAAACCCTATCTCAAAAAACAAAAACAGATTCTGAGAAGCAAACTGGAAAAGTATCACATGTGCCAAGGCCCCTATCCCTCAGGCCTGGAAGCATCATCCACTAATGTCTAGTAGCCATATTAATGACGAATTTTCTGGAAAAGGTTGCTAACTGTTCAGTGTAGTATGTTGAAAGAGGTAAAGGAAGGCATAATATAATTTTAGAAACCTCTTTTCCTTTTTTTAAACACAATGTCTACCTTCTTGAAGGCAGTCCTTAAGCCACCCAGAAAAGAAAACCATCCAGAATGACTGACCGCTCTGAATGACAGGGAAACACTGAGCTGTGTAAAAGAGAAATTGAGGATGGGTTTTGTTTTGGTTTTGTTTTTTGGTGTTTTGTTGTTATGCTGGGGATTGAACCCAGGACTTAGGCATGCTAAACTTGTGTTCTACCCCTGAGCTGTACCTTCAGCCCCTGAATCTGAGGCCAGCCTTGGGTACTTAGCAAGACCTTGTCTCAAAAAGAACAACAAAAAAATAACAGGTTTACAATATACCCTCTCCAACTATACCTGCCCCAAATCCTGTTGCTGCCTCTAAAGAAAAACCCGTGTCTGTAAAGGTGAAGTTTGTGTGGATTGACTATTCAAAGTTGCCAAGGAAAGCTAGCTTCTCTCTTCCAAGGTATGCACTAAGTCAAAAGCTATTGCAGTTCGTGTCCAGTGGCATTCTTGGAACGGATTTATCTTTGGCAAAGTGAAACAACTACATGCCTGAAAGGGAGATGGGGAGGAGGAGGGGACAAAGCTGTGAAACTTCATATAAATTCATGCTGCTTTTCAAAATAACTTCATGACTGTCTGCCCATGTATAGTGAGTGTAAGAAATGCCTTTGTGTTTGTTTGAGTTAATTAGCCATGATACTTGGAGGTCCCTTTTAAAGGCCCCTTTGGAAGGTATACTATGGAGCTCACTTAAACCCGTGTCTGCTGGAGACAGAATCCAATCCCCAGTGGTCCATCTTGGTAAAAAATTGAATGTACCAGAACAGACTGCTGCGCTGCTCATTAGCTGAAGATTTATTTAGACTGTTGAGGAAACACCTGCACCCAACACCAAAGCTGGCTCCTAAGGATTTTCTTCTACTGTGAAGAGAGAAGTCAGGCCTGTGAAGTTCCATTCAAGTATAAATGCAAATGCAAGACAGGCTTGCTGTCTACTTGTGTTTCTGTGATCCTTGGGGGCACTGGGAATGCCACACATTTTCACTGTTGTTTTGCAAAGGATTTCTCTGCTACCAAATTGCTTGAGTCCACCAAGACCTGAACTCAGATCCTTGAGTTAAAAGGATTTTGTTCACTGTTTTCTTTTTACAAAAAAATGATGGAACATTACAACATTCAAAAAGGGTTTTGTTTTTGTTTTTCCAGCACTTGGCATGTCTCATAGAGGTTAGAAAAAGTTAGAATCTATAGAATTTGAAGTCTAAAACTACAAGGGATGAAGGAAGGAATGAACATTTTAAAATTCCTCACTTGGGCAGGTCCTGAGTTAAAATCACATCTATCTGCTAAAAGAAACTGATTCAAGTCAGAAATGCTGTATTTTATAACTACAAAAGCTGAACTTGGACTTGACTGTGAAGACTTCCAAGTTCTGTATGAATGACAGGATACTCACCATTCAATTGGCCTGTGCTGGCGTATGTCCCACTTGGCTTATAACAATTTTATAAATATCTCTTGCACCCAAACCTCCTGGTTCTCAGAAATCAATTTTCTTAATCTGATTCTCAGGACTTTTTTTTTAAGGCAAATAAAATTATTTTCTGCAAGATCATACACTTACATGTTCCTTGTCTGTGGAGAGATACAGAGAAAACAAGTACAGATGTGAATTAGCCATTCAGCAAGGCAGCTGTGCATCTCTGGGTAACTCTCAAAGCTGTAAGAAAGCTGTGCACTGGTTCTACACCTGCCATGCCCCATAGGTCACCATTCAGGCAACAGCAGCCTGGAGAGGGTTGGGCCAGCAATTGCTGGGGCTTTATAACCTGTCCCTAGCTCTCCCCTTGGTCAGTGACATGCCGTTTGAAATCTGCCATGGTGAGAGTATTTACTCAAAGAAATCAGCAAATGTTACAACCAGGATTTCGGCCACCCGACAGACCTCTGTGGGTTGTTGCACATTTACCAGCACACAGTGTCCTGGACAAGCAGAGCAGCAACATTCCCCTTTCACATGGACTGAATCCATCCAACAAATACATGCCCCCACACTTTTTAGAGAACAGAGAAGCGTCCTCAGCATTTAAATAGATGAAAGGTCAAAGTGTGGGGTGCTGGGGTATGAGAAGGACTTCTTCATCCGAAAATGTTTCCCAGTGAAGCCTAGGTCCCTAAGACCCTTTGGGGAGTCTCTGGTGTTCTCCTGTCCAACTGCCTATTTGTGTGACCTGGGGGCTTTTTTCACAAACAACCACCAAAACAACTTGCACAGGGGCAGCTTCCAAGAGTCCTGCTGGCTTCTGTTAAGTCAAACAGTTTTATAAAACTCTAAAGCAATGCCATCCTTTTCAAGAACTACAGCTTGTTTTGAAAATATATTTATCATAAAATACGTCAATAATAACAGATAATGGGGTTCTTTTTTTTTCTTCTCAGCAGTGCTGGGGAATCAAACACAGGGCCTTACACGTGCTAGGCAAGTGCTCTCCCACTGAGCTACACCCCCAGACCCAATAATGGGATTCTGATTATTATTCCTAAATTAATGAACTTATAAACATTTCAAAGTTTCTCAATCTTGATTTTAAATATGGTAAGAATAGGTAGACACAAACACATTCTTTGAAGTCTTCCTAACTTCTAAAGGTTAAGGGGTCCTGAAACATTCTTTAAGTTTGAAAACCTCTGCACTAGCTCTGTTGGGCCTGGCTTCCCAGCAGGGGAGTACAGTTCTGGACCCTTACGACCCCTCACAGAATCCCCTCCTTTTGGACTTCCTGTCTCTCCTTTTGAACTTCCCATTTTTCTTCCTCATTTAGGGAGCCTTTCATCTAATTTTGTGCATCTGAAAGTGGCGGCAGAGAAACCCTTATCACCTGAGGGGACAGTCTAGTTCCCACGAGATTACTGCTCCTGTTTGGGGGCAGCTCCCTTTCCCATCCTGAAATAGATCCTGGGCATGCTTTGAAATGTAAAGTGACTTCTGTGCAGCACAGGGGAGGGAATCCTCTGCCTTAAGAGGGCTCCTTCCAAGGCTCTGCCTCCTGGATCCTGGCCAGGTGTGTGTCAGCCCTGGGAGGAGGGCAGGAGAGAGGAATGACCCTATTCCTACTTCTGGATGAGTAGGGGATGCTTCCATTGGGAGATTCTTGCCTCACCAGGCTCAGTTTTAAAGCTAGAATAGCCCTAGTGGAGAACTTTGTGGGGCTTTAGGAAAGAATGAATAAAGGAAAAGTTAAAAGATTGCAGGATGATATATATATATTTTAAATCCCAATAAACACCTTTCCAGAGACTCACTGGAAAATAAATGGACTCATCCTCCACCCCTTCCCCACAGACCAAGTCTTCATGATTCACTAAACCCAAACCCTGGCTTTACTGTTCTTCCCTCTCTTACAGTTCATCAGTGTTTAAGAAATTTGGGGGCTGGAGATGTAGCTTAGTGGTGGAGCATTTGCCTGGCATCTGCAAAGTCCTGGGTTTGATCCCCAGCACTGGAAACATAAATTGTCTGGACCACCCTATGATCAAAGCTAAAAAGTTCAACATAAAAAGGTAGAAATTCATCTGAGAGCAAAGAAGTATTGTGTAACAATGCAAAGCCCTGGATGGACACTAGACAGAGGCAAAGTTGCCTCCTTGACCAATTCTGAAGGAAGATTCTTTGTAAACTAAAATCCAAGAACTGCTGGAGTAGAGCAATCAAGAACCCTACAGCCATTTACAGGGGTTATTTGGAAACCAGAGAGTAGACCACAATTCCCTTCCTTTTTGGAGCAGAATCAAGACATTTCCGTTCTTGCTGCTCAGAGAGAGGGGTGATGAGAGTCATTTCTTGCGGTCAGTGTCTCCATCCTTGGCAGGAAGTGGATGGGCTGTAGGGGACAGAAGAAGGCGGAACTCAGCCATACCAATACCACCTGCCACAACAGACAATGACCACTGGGACCCACAAAAACTGCTCAGTAGGGAGCCTGGGCAAGCAAGCTCTTCCCTTGGCAAGCCTCAGGGATGGTCAGTGAAGGGCAGCAGGAAAAGAGAAGAAATCCCAAAGGTAGCTTGAAAAGGAGGAAGCTCCCCAGGGGCTTGGAAGCCAGGTTGACATTGGGATGGCTGGAGGCTCCCACCTGAGCATTTGGTGGCCTGTGGCCGCCATCCTATAAATACATCCTTCATTAAGATAGAAGCACGTAGAAGGTTGGCCACTGAAAAAATAAACAGTATTAATAATATGAATAATATGAGTGTCAGTAGTGTTGACATTTTTCTGGAATCCTTTACTACATTGCCTAATGCCCAGAGAAGGAAAATAACAGTGTTTAGTGGACATAAATTATAGGGTTAGTGCAAGTAGCTAGTGAGATGATAAGCCAGGGCCTGTAACTTGGTTTTCTGTGGTCATCCAAAGTAGGTGTGTGCGTGTGTGTGTGTCTGTGTCTGTGTGTGTGTGTTTAATGTCATGACTTTTTCTTTTCTTTTTTTTTTAACCTCTGCCTCCTTGGCTCAAGTGGTAGAGCACCTGCTAGAAAGTGCAAGGCCCTGAATTCAACTTCCCGTACCACCAAAAACAAGAATTGGCTTGGAAAATTTACTCAAGACAAACTGTTAAGCATAGCACTTTTGACTTTATGTAATACTTCATTTGTTCAATCAACTTTTTTTTTTCACTTTTAGTTATTTCTCAGATAGGATCTGGTGGTCTTTTGGTGGGGAAGAGCCTGGGGCTGGCCTTAGACCACTATCCTTCTACCTCTGCCTCCCAGTAGCTGGAATCACAGGTGCACAACACCATCCATGGCTTGTTTGTTGAGATGTTGAAATGGGGTCTTGCTAACTTTTTGCCCATGCTGGCCTTAAACCTAGATCCTCTCAATCTCTGCCTCCCAAGTAACTGGGATTACAGATATGCACCACCACACCTGGACCTCAACCAATTTTTATTGATTACTTTTTTTTTGGTGCTGAGAATCAAACTCAGAACCTTATATATGCTAGTCAACCACTCTACTACTAAGCAATAGCCCTGAGTGCTTATTTTGATCCAAGTCACATGACACAAAGGTGAAATAAATACACCCTCCACTCAAGGGACTCATGATCTAGTGAAAGAAAGAGAAAAGTACAGGAACAAAATGGATGTGAAGAGTTATGACTAAAGACCAGGCACAGCAGTTCACACCTAGAAACTCAGCTACTCAGGAGAGAAGATTAGGAGGATCTCAGTTCAGGGCCAACCAAGATAAAAAGTTAGTGAGACTTCTTCCCCCCCACCCCCAACCCTGATCTCATCCAATAGCTGGATGTGGTGGTACACGCCTGTCATCTTAGCTACAAGAGAAGCATAAATAGGAGCATCACAATCTGAGCCTAGGCATAAATGTGAGACCCTATCCCAAAAATAACTAAAGAAAGAAGGGCTGGGGGCATGGTTCAACTGATAGAGCACCTGCTTAGCCAGCACATGGCCCTGAGTTCAAACTCCTAGAACCACCACCAAAAAAAGGATTATGCTCACATTGTATACTATTAGCACACAAGGACATCCTTTGTACAAGCATGCATAAGAGTACATTTTATTTTTTTCCCCCATGTCTCCCTATTCACAATTCAGACCAGGCACAGGGCCTAGGCTGAGGTACATATGGGGTAGTTTTACTTTGCCTCCTCTTTCTATACAGTCAGTGCAAAAACACAGACTGTGTAAGCACCAGGAGTCCAAGACTGCTGTTTCAAGTGTAAAAGGCAGTACACTGTACAGTTTGGAGTCTTGGATTTGCTTTTTGTGTTTTAAGTTTTTGTTGTTGTTTGTTTGTTTACTATACAATATACCCTGGTGGTCATTCTACCTAGTAACTGTACGTGTTAAATAGATCCTCTGGCCACAAGCAAGCAGAGGGTAAGACACATTGGGTGAGGACAAGTGAATCAGAGAGAAGAGCTAGGAAGGCAGATGACATTGGGGTACTTTCATGGTGCTCCTGGAGTTTCAGATAAAAGATCCAGCTCTGGGTCCCAATAGACCAGGCTGGGCCAACGGTCCCAATACATCAATCAAAGAGACAGACAAGGTGGAGGGAGACAAAGGAGATTTGATCTGCAGGATCACATTGGGAAGAACAGATGAAGAGGTTCAGTGACCCCAGACTGAGGGGGAGAGAAGGGGGATGAGAGGAACTTTGAGATTTGATAGGAGATGGAACCAAAGGGGCAGGTGATCTCGGTCAGGCTGGTGGTCTGATGGGTCATTGTCTCAGCTCTGGTTCTGCAAGGGGTTCTGAAGAAGTTATTACGTCATCACTTGAGGGGAGCAGTATGCTTCCCATGAGACAATTGTTCCTGAGTGGGGAGCAACTTCAGTTCCTGTCATGGGTGATTGCCCTCTGTGGAGTTGATCTGTTCTGTAGACTTGCCATTGCCTTGGGGTAGTTTCAATCTCTGTCCTAAAGATGTTTATCAATCGGTCCTGTCATCCCTGGAATGCAGATGAGAGTGCCTCAGGAGGAAAAAGAAAAGTAAAAAGAAGCAAAACCTCCCTCCCTCCATCCTCTAGCCCTTGTAACTGAATTTCAGTTGTCTGGAAACTTCTTTCCATTGGCCCATTGCAGTAGCACTAGCATGGCCAAGTTGTTCATATCATTTGTCTGCCTGCTCCCTTGGGAATTCCCAGGACCAAGGTCTCAGGCCCTGTTAGGTGCAGCTGCCCCGAAGTCACTGAGCACCTTTATCCTCTGGCACAGGCACAGCTAGGAGACCCACACCTCAAACTGAGGGACTATCATGTTGATAGTGTGTCCTGATGTAGACAGTGTACATGTTTCAGTGACAAGAAATCATTACTGAAACTCATGTTGAGCGCCTGCTAAGCTGAGGCAGAGGTAACATTGACCCTGTGTTTGTCACTTTGCCTGAGAAAATCAATGTAAAGAAGGAAGGATTTATGTTGATTCACAGTTTCAGAGGTTTTCGCCCAAGGTCACTTGGTCCTGTTGTTTCTGGGCTGTGATGAGGCCAAAGGTCACAGCAGGGAGCGTGTGGCAAAGCAAAGCTGTTCACCTCAGGGTGGCCAGGAAGCAGAGAGAGAGAGTAAAGGGGAAGGGAGGGGAAGGGAGGACAGGAGACAGAGACATCTGGGACAAAATATAACTCCCAAAGGCAAGTCCCCAGTGACCTACTTTCTCTACCTTGCCCCCCCTCCCGCCCCAATGCTGCTGCACTTGGGAACCAAGCCTCAACACGTGACCTTTGGGGACATTCCATATCCAAACTAATAACGGACCCCAATCCCAAAATAACGCTGTCAGAAAGGCTCAAAATAAAACACCACAGTAGCTCAAGGAAATTAGTGATTGCATTTGATTTATGGGAAGATAAGATTGCTGGAGAAAAGTTGGAACTGTGTCATGAAGGATGAATACAGAAAAGCTGTTTCTGCAAAGGGCCAACTGGAGGGGAAAGCAGGGTATTCTGGATACAGGAACGATTCAAACAGAGGCAAGAGGAAGGGTGTGGATCTACATAAAGTGAGTTGAAAGGTCTCTTGTTGCTGAAATGTGAGAACCGCTGGGTGGAGATGGACTGGAAGACAGGTAAAGGGGCAAGATGGTGCAAGAGGTAGTCTTGTATTGCAAAGGAGACTAGGGGAGAAGGGTTGCTTCAACCCAGAGGCCCAGGGGCCCAGGGGTTAGGGCCAGTCTGGGCAAGCAAGACCTCATCACCCCATCTCTCTCTCTCTCTCTCTCTCTCTCTCTATCTATCTCTATCTCTCTCTCTCTCCCCTCCCCCACTCCTCCCTCCCTCCCTCCCTCTCCTACTCCCTTTCTCCATTCCCCCCCACCCCCACTCCTTGGTGCTGGAATCAAACACAGGGCCTCTACCACTGAGCTGTATCCCTAGCCCAAGATTTCATCTCTTAAAAACTAAAGAAAAGAAAAGAAAAGTAGAGGCTAGACTGTAGAGGCCATGAATTTGAGGGTGATGAGCAGTTGGATTTTGCTTCCATGTCCTTCTCGGTATAGTGATCTGGGGAAGTGAGAGAAATAATTACAAGTTACATGACTTCATTATTGTATAAAATTGCATCAAAGAAGATAAGATGTTAGGCCGTCTGTTAAGTGTGGACCTCTACCACAGCTAGTAAAAGGCTACAACTGGTCTAGGGAATTTTTTGTTATGTCTATTTCACAGAGTTGGTTTGCTTAGGACCTGGTATCTCAATTAATTCCTAGGTGAGACTTTGGCATATAGAGGAATTAGAATATTTCTCAGAGTGCATTCCATGTAACATTTCATGGTTAGCATTTATTATTTCCCCTTCTCTTTTGAAAAACAATGTTTGTTGATATTTTCCTAAGCATGGAAAGAAAAAATTAGGGTCTGGGAATAATACTAAGGGCAGCTGTATGTTTTCAAAAGATAACGCAGATAGCCCTGGGGTCATGGTTCAGGATGGACTGTATTAGAGGGAGAGAAACTATGGTTGGAATGTTAGTTTCAGACCTAGCTTGCTTGCTTTCATTCATTAATTTAGAAAACCTTTAAGAATGGTTTAAGAATGACTACAAAATGCCAGGCACAGTTCTGGGCATCACCATGTAGGAATGAACAAAACAAATGTAGCACTTACTCTCCTGGAACTTGCTTTCCATGGGGTGGGGGCCCTCCACCCCATGGGGTGTGTGATCAGTAGACATGTCAGTCTATAGTGTTGGATATTAATAAGGACTAGGTGAGGAGTATGGTGGGTAGGGCTCTTTTTTTTCTTCCTCTTTTATTGTGGTTAAATGTGCATAAAATTTACCATGTGAACCATTATTACACAGTTCAGTAGCATTAAGTGCACTCTTACTGCTGCCCAACCATCACCACCAGCCATGTCCAGAAGTCTTTTGGGCAGAGATCTTTTTAGTAGAGTAGTTAAAGTCCTGTGTGACACAGTGGCATCAGAACAGAAGCTTGAATGACTAGTGAGAGAACAAGCTTTGTCTTGTTCTCTCACTAGCTGAGGGACATAGCTTCTGGCCCTTGGACTATCGCAAGAGCCCAGGTAAGAGGTGGTGCATAAGGTTTGGTGAAACCCCAGAGCATAAGAGGATAGGTGTAAGAAGTCACATGCCTCCCAGAAGTAATCTGGTTAGTGGAGTAGCCAATCCAGATCCATGAAGAGACAGATAAGGGGCACCCTCTCTTGGGACCCCTCCCTCCCAACTCTGGGGGCTCTACTCTCCCACTTTACTCTTTTCTATCTCAATAAACTCTTCCACTTTACACTTTAAAAAGAGAGAGTGAGAGATAACTCAGTGCTAAGCACAAGAATTGTGCTTTAGGAAGAGGATTTTCCTAACTGTCCTGGGATCCAACATCAGAGTACATGCTGGTCATGAAAGAAAATTTATGAGATTGTAAACGTACTATATTGACTTTCTGATTTTATTCCATCAGATATGAAAGTGGAGTCATGAGTTTCCTTTGGAATGTCCTTTAGCCTACATGTTTTGCATTAGTCATTGCAGTAATTAGTCATACATTATTGAGTACATTCCATTTTTCTGGGTACTGAGGACAACAGGGAAATGACCATATCTTCTCTACTTGGGCAACAGAAATACCTGTAAACCTTAACCATTCATTCAATCTAAAAATCTTGTCCTGCATGAAAACTTCCAGTGTTCTATGTGCCACACCAGATTTACCCGGATATTTGAAAGATTAACTTCCTGTGCTAATGCCATACAAGTCACAAAACCAAGCCCTATCCCACCATCTCCCAAAGGAAATTAGATGATACACAAAAGAAACTGAGCATACTGTCTTCCTTGTAGTCACTCTTCTAATTTGTTTTCTGTGGGAATTTGCAGAGAAATTTGAGTGTATTTGCCCTATGTGGATGGTTATTTTCTCCCTGATATGAGAAGCAGTAAGAGGAAATAGGAATGGTTTACCCAGGAGGAGAAGCAGCCTTAGTAAATATAGGTAGATCCGTGGAAATTCCCAGGGCTAGAATTTAGGGGTGTGTGTAGTGACTTTGCAAACTTTTCTACAAAAGTATGCCAGTAGAGTTAGGGTTAGATATATTGTAATGTTTGGGTGGGGAAAGTAGACTGTTTTGTGGAGGTGCTATACCTGCCATTTGCCATGTGAATAACTCATTGATACCTTCTCAACACCTGGTGACTTAATACTACATGCCCACAGTCCTTTGCCTGAAACCCTTGAACTATGTGAAATGGCACTGGATATTTTTATACACTACCTCCAGGAAAGACTGAGGTGACACCCTGCAATCAAACACATGAGTATGTCACCAGTAAAATGCATAGTTATTTATAGTAAATAGAATAAATAAGGATCATAAGCAGACATATGTCACTTCAGGTCAGAGTTTGCTGCCACCTAGTCTGGACATCAGACTTTTGATTTCAGAGATAAAACTTTGAAGTTTCAAAATTGTAGCTAAGGAATGTGGACCTACATAAAACTTACTCTGAGGGCTAAGGATATAGCTTAGAGGGAAAGTGATGCCTAGTCTGTCTGAGGCCCTGGCTTCCATTCCCAGCAGTGCAAATAAATAAATAAACAAACAAACAAATAAATAAATCTTTTCCTGAGTAATTCCACAAGGCATGTAACTGCATGAGCCAATCTCATGAGTAGCTGTGATTCTGTAATTCAGGAATTGAGATCTGGACAGGGGCAGATTGCTGAAACGACCCAGGTAGAGCAAAGGCCTCTTTACTGTATGTCGTACTTCTGAGGAATAAGTAGCCTACAACTGATGGAGACCAGGGATGCGCTGTGTTTTTTCTGCTTTTTTGCTGTTGTTGTTGCTTTTTCAGAGCTGGGGATCGAACCTAGGGCCTCATGTATGCTAGACAAGAACTGCACCACTGAGCTACAGTCCCATCCTCTATGGATGTGTTCTTAACACTCACCTTCAGTGCCTGGTCATTTGCTCTGGGTTTTTACTGCCTGAGGAAAGAGGTCTCTAATAGATGAACACAGGGTGGAGAGAATACTTATTGAGGGCTGGTGGCATGGCTCCTGCCTACCAACCATAAAGCCCTAAGTTCAAACCCCAGTACCACCAAAGAGAGAGAAAGAGAGAGAGAGAGAGAGAGAAATACAGATTGAGGTTCCCTAATTCAAAAATCTAAAATGCTCCAAAATCCAAAGAGTTTTTGACCACCAACATGATACCAGAAGCAGAAAATTCCAAGCCTGACTTCATATGCCAGGTAACAGTCAAAATGCAGATACTAAAAAATATTCTGTAAAATTCTCTTCAAGCTATGTGAACAAGATGTATATGAAGCATAAATGAATTTCATGATCAGACTTGGATATTAGCCCCAGCATATCTCATTATATGTATGCAAATGTTTTTTAAAATCCCAAATCTGAGACACTTTTGTCCTAAGCATTCCAGATAAGGTATATTCAGCAAATACTTCCCTCCTGTTTCCTCACAAGCCAGTCCTGTCTGGTGTATGAGCCCAACATCACATCTGTAGTAGGCATTCCCTACTGGTCATAGGATATACCAGTGGGACCTAATACGTCTTTGCTGGATGCTTTCCTCTGCCTTCCCAGAAGGCAGAAGCCCTATAAATCACAGCCAGATGGGCAGTTACAGGAACAGACAACGGATATCTCCCAAGTGAGTAGCATCTTGTTACCCAGGATCCTGAGCGGGATGTTGCTGTGGGAATCATAGGTGAGGATAATTAACTCAGCTCCTCATTTTAGTGACTCTTCTGTTTTCCAGTCACCTTCTCATAGACACGGCAGCCTAACAGTTGCCAGACCCACCTGGAGACACATTCCTTCTCCCAGAAGGCAAATGTGGCGGCTGTGGCTGTTCCATCCAGAGGGAGAGTGAGGACCATGCTCTGCACATAGGCCATCCACTGAGCAACCTCTGGTTTCTGTCTCCTGGGATTCCAATGAGCAAGTATGATACAAAGCAACTCGGACAGTGGGATTCGGAGGATGGTTTGGGAGTCAGGTGAGTGGCTTTTGGGGTTATTTTTGTCTTTGTGGGGTTTTATTAGTGAAGGAAAATACAGAACATTCTTGAAAGGAGCATTGAGTCACATTAAGTCAATAAATTCATATTTTACTTCTGACTTAGTCATATAGGAAATCATTTATTTGGGAGAGCCAAGTTTTTACTTCAACATACACTGTTCATGGAATATATGTATTATGTGTCACTGAGCCAGATGTAAGCTCTGTCTACAAAGAGGTTAGGCCTGGAGTATGTGTTTGGGGGGTATATATGAGTGTGTGTAACAAAGGGGACTTCTGAAGTAGGAAAAGAAGATCAGGGGCCCGGGGAGTCCTATGCAGGGAGAGTAGACAACAGGCCAGAAGAGAAGCAAACAACAGGTACATGGAGAAAATCAAAGGATGGAAGAGGGCAGAGGACTAACCCGGTTGGTGAAATTAGGAGAAGCATCAGTAAGTTGAGTGGGTTTAGAGATGGGCCTTGAAGGATGAACAAGATCTTAATAGGTAGACTAGGGCTGGGAGGTTGCCTAAGGAAAACCATCACAATGAGAAGCCAAGAGCCTTTCTGGAAGGAAGTACAGATTGTAGGTTAACATTAGTAGGAAAGTGTACTGAGCTGTTCTGATCCCTGAGTGCCTGACTGGGGAGTTTCCAGGAGGATAGAAAGAGATTCAATCAGGAGGAGTCTTTCAAAGGAATTGAACTTGGGAAGAGACACAGTCAAGGTGATAGGGTCATGTGTGGACAGCTTGAGCCTAAGAAGCTATGGAGAATACTCAAAATCCACCAGACAGGATATGAGCGCGAGAGAATGAGAGATGTCATTGGGGATGAGGGTTCTATGGAAAGTGTACCTTCAGCCACTAATGGTGAATGAGCCAAGAGAGGGTCAGATAGGATGCCTTTGCCTGCAAGGGACAGAACATCTCTAACTGGTTTAAACATTAAGAACATTTGTTGGGTCATGAACACTCAGGCCCAGAAAGAAGGCAGACATATGACCCAGCAATCCCACGCCTGGGGATGTACCCAAAGGAATGTGACTCAGATTATTACAAAAGCACCTGCACACCCGTGTTCATTGCAGCACTACTCACAACAGCCAAGCTGTGGAAACAGCCACGATGCCCCACTACTAATGAATGGATCAAGAAAATGTGATATTTATACACAATGGAATTTTATTCAGTCATGAAGAATGAAATTTTGTCATTCGCAAGTAAATGGATGGAACTGGAGAACATCATCTTAAGTGAAGTTAGCCAGGCTCAGAAAGCCAAAAATTGCATGTTCTCCCTCATATGTGGATTATAGACCTAAAACAAATGCAGTAATATTATTGGACACGGGTCACACACTAAGGGGAGAATGTTCACAGGAGAAATAGGGAAAGGGAAGGAAACCTAGAACTTGAATATGGTTGATGTGATCACTGCAGAGGAGTGAATGTAGTAATCTCAAACTGGCAGAGGCCACTATGGGAAGGGGACCAGGAAGTGAAGAAGTCTGACAGAAATGAACCCAAGTAGGTTGCAATACACAAGTACATGAAAGCAATGCTAGGAATCTCTCTGTGTAGCATCTTTATCTTAAAGTAGGAAAGCCGCTATGTCTTTCTTATTATTTCCTGTTTTCTCTTCAACAAAATCGGAGAACAAGAGGGTGGAACGGATTCTACCCAGAAAGGGGTGGGGGAGGTGGCACAAACAATGAATACTCATGTAAATAAATGTAAAAACTATTAAATACAAGGGAAAAAGAAGGAAAGAAAGAAAGAAGGCTTCAGCACCTGCTTAATCCTGAGGGCTCTGACTCCATCTCCCTGCAATCCCTCATGCTGGCAAAATGGTTCAAGCAGTTAAAGGATTATTGGCTTCAAACCTACATAGCTGCTCACCCACAAAAGAAAAGAGACTGTCTTTTCTAGTGTCTTGTTCTCTTTTTAAAATTTATTTTTATTACTTTTCCAAATTTATGTATGTTTATTTTGAGATAAACTCTTGCTTTGTAGCCCAGGCTGGTCTTAAATTCTTGATCCTCCTGCCTCAGCCTCCTGAATACTGGGATTGCAGGCATGTCTCATCATACCTGGCTTCCTTAGTTATTCTAAACTAAATCACAAAATGTGACACATGTATGGAAACACACATAACATATTTTGTGTGTGTGTGGTAAGGAATTGAATTCAAGGCCTTGTTCATACTAGGCAAGCACCCTAACACTGAGTTTCACATACCACCCCCCTCCCTAGGCCTCACAGATTTAATTGCAGTTCAGCTAATTTTGATAAAACCAATACCCATGTAACCACCACCCAGGTCAAGAAACCAATCACTTGTAGCATCCCAGATGCCCCTATTGTATGTAGCTCTTTCTATTGAGAAAGAAAATGTCCCAATCACAGTCATGAATCTGGATCACCTTCCAAGCTAAGCTGGGAACCAGTTCCCACCAGAGGAGCATCACAGGCTGAAGAATGAATTCTTTTTTTTTTTTTCGCCTTTTTCTTTTTCGGTGCTGGGATCGAACCCAGGGCCTCGCGCATGCTAGGCAAGCGCTATAACACCGAGTTACATCCCAGCCCTTGAAGAATGAATTCTTGAGCCCATTCCTAGTCACAGAGATAGGACGCTGCTCAGAGCAGTCATGTCCTTGGAGCCTGCAGTAGGGTCATGGTACCTGGAGGGCCGCGGCTGAGGAGAGGAGGATGAGAGCAGTTCAGGGCTGGTTGAGGAGGGAGGGCTGGGAAGCACCACCAAGTTTCACTACAGGGAGAGAGCAGGGGAGGGCCACTCCAAGACTACAAACCTGCGTTGCTGGTTAACAAAGCTGAACAAAGTCAACCGTGTGGTGTCATACAATATACAATCTACTATGGGAAGATCGTAAGACCCTCCTGCTCAGCAAAACAGGCTGGGTGTGGTGGTGCATGCCTGTTATCCTACCTGTGTGGAGGCACAGGTAGGAGGATCGTAACACAGGGCCAGTCTGTGCAAAAGCAAAACCCTACCTGCAAAATAACTGAAAGCAAAATGGGGAAGGATGCATGGTTCAAATGGTAGAGAGGTCCTGAGTTCAAACCCCAATATTTCCAAAAACAACAAACAAAAAATACAAACAAAATGACTGGGGGTGTGGCTCAAAGACAGAGAGGCTCTGAGTTTAATCCCCAGTACTGAAACTGACTAATTAACTAACTAAATAAGATAAAATAAAATAAATAAAAATAAAACAAGGATGGAGTTGCTGGGTCAAAGCATGAGACCACACAGGCAGCACGTAGGAAAACACCAGGCCTGTCAAAGCAAGCGCCACCTCCTCCCCACTTCTTTTCCCTTCCTGTTTGTCCAGCATGCAGGTGAAGCTCAGTATTGATGTCAGAGACCCAGGACACAGAACACAAGAGCTTCCTGTCACCAGAGGCAGCAGAATAGGGCTTTGTCTCCCAGATGGGCACCTTGACCCCATGAAACTGCACGAGTGCCAGTGGCCCGCTGAAAAGTCCTGCGGAGCTCTGAATTAGAACTCCAAGTTTGTGCCCTACTTTTCCTAGCACTGCCCTTGTGACCCATGGAGGCCGCTCCTTTCATTTTCCTGAGCAGATTTCTTTTTTCAGCTCTCAGCCCCCAGAGCCCTAAGCAGATCTTTCAAGGCTCAGTCTTCAGAGTGGAAATGTTTATTAGCTACTGAAGATGCTGTCGTTTTCGGGACAGGAAAACACAAAGGAATACATACAGCATGTACCCAGAAGGAAGAATGTGTAAGAAAACAAAGATCAGGCCAGCTGTCACCTATGCCAGTCAGAGTCTCCTTCCCCTACCTGAGCACAGTCAGAACAAACCCCAAGTGGTAGAATGCCTGCCCAGCAAGTTTGAGGCCCTGAGTTCAAGTCCCAGTACCACCAAAACAAATAAAGCAAAATCTAAGTGATAGAGCAAGAGTGAGGCCCTGAGATCAAACCCTGGTCCCACCCACCCAAACAAACAAACAAAACAAAATTCAAGTCTTTTGGGAAAAGTAGATTTCATTTCACATAGGGAAAGAAATTAAACAGGTGTTTCGTGTGTGTGCATAAATATGTATAATAAATATGCAAATACATGCAATAGCAATATCAACTTAAACTAAATCAATGGCATGTGAATAAATAATTAAAAATTTTTTCCCTTAATTTCCCCAAATATCCCAGATTGCTTTGTGCAATCTGGACAAGCTCTCTACCTACCACTGAGCCGCATCCTCAGGGCATAACATCTTTCAGTAGTTGGTTTGATTGAACCAGGACACAAGTGAGATTTACACATACTTCGTTGATATCATTTAAGTCTTAATCAATAGGCAATCAGTTTCTCTCACTTTTTTTTTTTTTTTGTGGTACTGGGATTTGAACTTGAGGCCTCCCACTTGGTAGGCAAGCATTCTACCACAAAAGCCACTCTTCTAGCCCTTTTTGCTGAAGTTATTTTTCAGATAGGATCCCTTGCATTTTGTCCAGGGCTGAACTCAGACGGCAATCCTCCTATCTCCCCTCCTGAGTAGGTGGGATTACAGACATGAGCCACGTTGTCTGGCTCCTCCATGTGTTTTTAATGGCTTGTTACTAGTTGAGGAAACTGGGTGATCTACCCTTCAGAGTTTCTAACATTGTGGATTTTGTTGATTATACTATGCATTAGTATTGTTAAACATATTCTTCAATTCCAGCACTGTGCATAACCTGGCAGTTGGATCTAGAAGTGGGCTGAGATTCAGTTTGCCCTTTTGAGTAAATGTGAGTTAGTTGTGGACTTGTGACTTTCCATCAGAAGGTATGCAATTCATGGCAAGCTCTTCTGTGATGGTCCTGGACAGTTATTGATGACCATCACCTTGATCCATTATTTTCTTAAGGTTTGAAAAATGCTGGTATTCAAAATTTGTCATTTCTTACTTATTGGTTGGAAAAATATCATTGTCAACTAGTCATACAGAGACACACCTCGTACATGTCTTAGCCTGGGTCTCCCAGGAAGTAAAGCCCACAGGCAAAGGCTTTCCTGGGGTTCATGGTCCTAGAGCAAGACTGAGGGGCAGGAGAGGCAGGAAAGCCATCTGGAGAATCAACTGTCCCCTGCTGCTGCTGCTTCAGGCACCTGATTGGATGCCCGTGTGACCAGGTGAGCTGTGCACAATGAGCCTCAGTTTAGCTGCAGACAGGGGAGGAGCTTTTAGCTCTCAGCTCCTATGTGTCCCTCACTGGTCAGAGGTTAGACCACGAATGTTAACTTACCCACACTTCAGGGTAGGGTATGCGCAGGCACGAAGGTTTTCCATGGATCCCCACACTGTCATTAAAATAGAGACCCTTGGATGGGAGGTGAGAAGTGAGAGTGTTTTCAGATTTCTCCTGCATCAGATGGTCAGAGCACACCTGGAGCTTGTTCCTGTAGCAGTGGCTGGAGTGAGAGTCAGGTGAGGCTGAGAAGGTCTAAAATGGTACTTCAGGGCTGGGAGTGGTGGTACATGTCTGTGGAGAGACAGGAGGATCTTAAGTTCAAGTCCAGTCTAGGTTATATAGTGAGACACTGTCTCAATAAAAAAAAAGTATGTAAGAAATGTTAGCGCCAACCCAGAAAGGGCAGGGGAAAAGTGTCATTCTTTCCCTTTATTTTGCATTTACCAGCTTTTAAAATATTGAAGCAATTCTACTGCATTTACGAAGTTGGCTAATTAGAGTGGGTTTTAAAGAAATAACATATGGCCCTGAATACTTGATATGTCCCAATTCACTTCAATTATTTTTCTTACTAATGCTAATTTTACCCCACTTTGGCCAGTGGGAGGTTCTAAAAGATGCTTCCAGATGCTGCTGCATACTAGTCTATTTTGTCTGATAGCTTCCGCGCTTTCTGAATTGACAAGATACTCCAGGGTTATTTTGGATACTTCTTGTCTTAGACCTAAAATCAACCATTTCTCCAAGGAGGCCTGGTTCCTTTTAAAGGAGAAACTTATTTGTTTATCTATCTATTTATTTGTTTGTTTATAATTTATTTTGCAGGACTGGGGTTAGAACTCAAGGCCTCAGCCTTTTTTAGGCAGGTGCTTTACAGAGAAATGAATTTAGAAAGCACAGTCTGGGATCCTGGGATCTTGGGGAGCCACTCCTATCAAGTTGGTCATTATCTGGTGGCATTTTTCATGAGTACCCCTGGTCTTTTTTTTTTTTTTAAGGAAAATATATCATGGGTTCTAAAGAATAATTACAATTCAATTTTTTTTTATTTTTAAAAAACTTTTTATTATCATATTATGATAATTATTATGGGAGTACATTGTGACAATTACAAAATGCTTACAATATATCACAGTTGAATTCACCACCTCCATCATTCTCCTTTATCCTCCTCCCCCCATTCTGGAAACAGTTTCAACAGGTCTCATTGTTCTATTTTCATACACCCTCCTGCACCCTTTCCTTATGTCCTCCTTGTTTAATGTCTTTGACTTTCCTTTATACTGAAAACTCTTTTTTTTTTTAGTGCTGGGGCTTGAACTCAGGGTCTTCACCTTGAGCCACTCCACCAACCCTTTTTTGTGATGGGTTTTTTGCCCGGCCTGGCTTCGAACCCGGGATCCTCCTGATCTCTGCCTCCTGAGTAGCTAGGATTAGAGGTGTGAGCCACTGGCGCCCAGGGTACTGAAAACTCTTGTTTCCTAAGGATATTGACATAATTCCTTACTTCTAACATTATTATGATTACTGAAAAACAATTTATTTTGTTTTGTTTTTGAAACAGAGTCTTGCTATGTATCCCAGGTTGGCCTCAAACTCAGGATCCTCTGTGTCAGCCTCCCAAGTGCTGGGATTACAGACATATACTACAAAACCCATCTATTATTTTTTTAAGTTCTCCTCATCCTTAGAAATGTCCCTAAGGAGTGTAGAGTCAAATAATTGTGTTTAAAATCACCAAAAATAATTTCCCTTCACATGATTAAGCTACTGACTTGATACCTACATTTATTTGCTATTCCCTTTTTTTTTTGGTGGTACTGGGGTTTGAACTCAGGGCTTCGTGCTCACAAAACCACACTACTTGAGCCACACCTCTAGTTCATTTTGCTGTTTTTTTTTGGAAATGGGTGCTCCCTAATTATTTGTTCAGGCTGGCCTCCAACCTCAATCTTCCAACTCTCAGCCTCCCATGTAGGTAGGATTTACAGATGTGAGCCACTGGAATGCTGCTTGCTGTTTCACTTTTGATTATTTAAAATTTGATTTAATTTCGTTGCATAATTATAGAAAATATTTACATCACTCCAAAGTCAAATCTATAAAACAAGGCTTATTCAAAGAAGTCTAGCTTTATCCTTATCTCTTCTATTCTGTTCCCTCCTCTCCTTCACAAATTAATTTTAATAATTTATCTTTCCATTAAAAAAAGCAAATGCATGCATGTGTTCTTCCTTTCGTAGTAAGTAGTGTACACTAGGTACACATTTATTCACTTTACTAATACTTCCCCTTATGATACACTCTCTGTCTTTCTTGTAATAATATTGTTTTGGGGGGGGAGGGGTTGGCGGTACAGGGGCAGGCAGGCGTTTACCGCCCGTTATCTTGAAATAACTTGTTAACAGGTATCCCCCAGAAGTCTCATATAAATAAACTTGAGTTTTGTAAAAACTACTGTTAATCATTCCATTACTTCTGGCAAAGTTTTGTGTAGGAAGAAAGGAGAGGTTGGCAGTCTTAAGCAAAATTGTCTGGAATAAGTGATAGTTATCTTCACTGCATTTAAAAAATTCTAATAAAGTATAGACAACGTAATATTTGCCATCTTAACCCCTTTTAAAACTGTTCAGTACATTAAGTGCTTTCATGTTGTGCAGCCATCACCATTATCCATCTCCAGAACTTTTCATCTTTCTAAATTGAAATCCTGTACCCATTTAACCAATAATTCCTGTTACTCTTTCAGGATATCTAACAAGACCAGGTTAAGTGGAAGGGGCACCTGCGTGGGCACTAGCAGACTTCTTCCTTTCCAAAGGTACAGGGACTGGTGAGGTGACTGAGCAGGCTCTGGGTTTAGTGCTCCGCCCTCACCTATTGTCCCAGAGGAGGAACCGGTATTTCCGGATTGGGCCCTCGGACCGAGTGATCCCGGCTAAGGGCGAGACTAGTGGGGGAGGGGACCGGAAACTAATCATAAAAGCTAACTTTTCCTCAAAAATCATTAACCTGTTTCTCTTCTTCTCCAAACAAAATCAGTGGCCCCACTACGCACAGGGGCCCACAGACATCCTTCTGGTATCCTCGAAGAGTGGCTGAGTTGACCCCTTCCTCGCCCGCACCCCTGGAGAGGATCAGAAAGTACATCTAGACATGAATAAATAAACTCAGCGAATTCCTCTTGCACTTGCGCGGGAAGCTCGGCTGGCTTTGCAGAGAAGGGTGGAGGCGGGGATGAGGGGTGGGCGCGCGGACTAGGGTGACAAGATCGCCCTTGTGACCACAGTCCCTGCCCCATCGCTGGGTGGCGTGAGTGAGGGCTCCCTCTCAGTCCTTCCCGACACCCCCAAAGTAGCGCGGCAAGAAGCTGTATCTTTTTTCAGGGTCTCCTGCGCCCGGCACCCTTCAGATCTCGAGGGAGCAGGTGACAAACGCTCCCAGCCCTTTCCGCTCTGGGCCGTCGCTCCCCAGCTCGCCACTGCTCAGCTCCCCCTGCCCCCACTCTGGACATATATTTTTTTTCTTTCTTCTAAACCTCCAAACAGGAAATAGCCTGAGTCACAATACACAGGAGCGGAGGCCACTCACGCCCGCCCAGTCCCGGCCACCTCCAGCACTCCCGGCTCAGGCCAGCGACGCGCGCCCGCGGGGAGCGCAGGGGACACCGCTCAGCCGCTGGCGCCACCCGTCTCCAGGCGAGTACCTTCTCCCTCCCCTTGGTCTGCCCAGGGCAGCCCGCGAGGCTTTGGGGGGCTCCGCGCCGCTGGTCCCGGAGAGCCACCCAGGCACAGCCACCTGCATTCGGACGGTCGTCCGAATGCTTCCCTCTGGTCCAGGCATTTGCTAGGGAGGGATCTGCAGAGTGAGAAATTGCTCAGTTCCCTCAGATCGGTGTGCCTGCAGGGGTGAGGGACAGCGTGGGCAAATGGGATTTGATGTCGCATGGTGAGTTTGGAGTGTAGTTTTTTGGACGTTTTTTCCCATCTGGCTTTGGGGCAGCAGTGCATCACAGGGGTCTTTTAGGGACTCCTCCGAACTGAGTCTGCGCGCTACCCGGGCAGCTACAGGTGCCTGGCACCTTCGTCCCCTAGGGATGAAAACTTTCACTTTCTGCTGGGCATCCCTTTAACTAGATCCTAAGGCGCATGGAGTTTTTCTTGGCGTCCGGGGCGGAAGAGGCGCTGCTGGTTCGGAGGAAGCAGGTGCGGGCTGCGGGGCTGTCCGCGGAGTGTCTGGGCTTCAAAATCCCGCTGTCCCGAGCCTCGCAGAGCCGGGATCTCTGCCCTGCTAGCGGTGCTGCCTTGGAAAACAGCATATATATGTAATGTGTGTGTGTGTGTGTGTGTGTGTGAGAGATATATGTAATGTGTGTGTGTGTGTGTGTGTGTGTGTGTGTGTCCTGTTGGTAAGGGAGAGGCCGAATTGTCAACATGCAGGGCGTTGTCAGTTTCACAGAGCTAAGTTACAAAGCTCTTTTATAGGGAACTCTCAAGTCAAGGCCAAGTTGGAGATCTCTATGTTGGAGAAAGGCCACTGAATGCCAGGCATTCTTGGATCTGGAGAAGGGTATTTTCCGGGCTGTTGAAGTTTGCGCGAGGACTTTATGCGCCACTGTCTCTCTGTCTTGGCTGTTGTCTGTGGCTCCTTTTCAGGCCCACAGGTGGGCGGTCCTGCTGGGAGGCCCGGCAGTCAGGCCTGCTAACTAAGTCTCTTGACGTTCTTTTACAATCCATGGTTGTCCCTAACTTTTACAATCTATGGTTGTCCCTAACCTCTCCATTTCCTGGTGAGGGCAGAGCGATTCAGGGTCCTTGCCTGGGGGCCTTTTGAAATGCAAACTCTCAGGCCCCACCCAAGACCTGCCAGATCCAGTTCCCCAAGGCATCTGTTTGCACTTTGAGGTTTGAGAAGCCCTGATCTAGAGTGTCTTGGGGTGACGTTTTCTGTCCAGTATAAAAGAGTGATTTCTAACACATTCCATCCAGTCTTTTATTTGAATCTTATTTTAACGGTCAGGACCCACACTTATGCCACACCACTCCCAACCCCTCCGTCCCAGGGTGACTCGCTCTTTCTCCAGATTTGGAACACACTTAATGGATTAACTCACAGGTTTTTGTTTCTGGATCTTTATAATTATGGAAATATGCGTAACATGAAATTCACCGTTTAATCTTTCTCAGTGTACGCTGCAGCGGCATTAAATTCATTCGCAATGTGCAGAATTTTCCATCATCCCACACAGAAACTATCTGTACCCATTCCCTCCGCTCTCCAGCGTCCTGGGCCTCTGGATACTTCTAATTCTATTTTTAACTAAGCATAGATGTCTGGAGATCTAACTTTGTCCTCCCCCCTCACTGGGGATTGAATCTGCACTTTTTTTTGACGGTACTGGGGTTTGAACTCCGAGCCTCAGGCTGCCATTTGAGCCACTCGGCCAACCCTTTTCTTGTTGGGTATTTTTGATATAGAGTCTTTGCGAACTGTTTGCCCGGGCTGCCTTTGAACCTCGATCCTCCTAATCTCTGCCTCCTGAGTAACTAGGATTACAGGCATAAGCCACTGGTGCCCGGCTGAATCTGCACTTCTTTTAACTGGCTTTAGCAGGTGTCCTATTGATATTTGGTTTAGTTTCTCCGCACACACACTTTTTTTTTTTTTTAACACAGACTCAAACTAATTTTTGAAAGTATTTGGAAAGAAATCTCGAGAAAAAAATTCTCTTTGTAAATATTGGGAAGAAGACACAAGATTTCAGAAAAAGATTTGAAATAATTTCCCAAAAAACCCAACCTGTTTTGTTTCTGCTTTAATGCAAAATGACTTGTAATGTTCCCCTGCCGTCACTCTTCGTCATAGAAATGTTTGTATAACATAGAAAAGCCTTGTAATCACGAAAGTTATCTGTTTGCATCTGCTTAAAATGGCCCAGCTGTGGTTTGAGGACACACTTTTCAGTGAGAACGTAAATGCCAATTGGTGAGCTAATAAAAAGTTTCATTCATCATCTTTAGAAAGTTATTGTTTTAGGACAAGAATGTGGGGCTGGAAGCGTGGCTCAAGTGGCTGAGTGCTTGCCAGCACCAAGCCTTGAGTTCAAACCCTGTACAAAAAATACAAATAAAAAAATATGGTTCAGAACGCATGAGTGGGCAGGAATATTGGGAAGACTTAATAAATAGCTGACTAGTGGGTGATCCATTATACACTCCCCTGATTCTTTTTTCTTAAGACCCTTGACTTTGATTGTGTTAAAACTCTCATCAAAGTGAGATGATGGAGTGGTAGGATTTACAACTTCCTTTGATTGAAAAGTGCTTTTGAAATGGGAGAGATATGGCAGAAAATTCCCTCTCTCAGAAGATTCCTGCATTCACACGATGTCAGACTGTTAATTCCTTTTGATTCAAGTGAGACAAGAGAAAAGATTTCCTCTCTTTTAATATGTTCTTTTTCAAAATAACAGTGTAGTTGAGTGTTTTATCTGGTGAGCAAATGCTATTTTGCTGTCCGTACATGAGAAAAAACTCCTTAGGCCAAGGGATGGTTTTATTGTGCTTTCCTGATGTCTGGGACATCATCTGAGAGCATAGTGAAGGTGGAAACTCCAGACTCGCTTAATCACAGCCTTTATGTCAGAATACGTACGTTTAATAGCATCTTGAGTAGTTCTGATTTGGGGATCACTTGGATAATACTTGGACACGTGTGCAAGCTAAGCGATAAGTAAAAAAAAAAATTGTGGTGCTGCAGATTGAATGCAGGGCTAAGTGAGCTCTCTACCAGTAACACCCCTAGCTCCTCATTCATAGATACTGTAAAATGAATCTGAATTTTATATGTAAATGAAATAAAATTAACAATAGGTTCATTCTTAAAATTAGGTAGTTCAAGTTTGGCAATTCCAATCAACACCTTTTTTCCCCCTCTTTTTTCTTATCAACACCCTTTTTGGGGGCGAGGGTAATGGGGTTTGAACTTAAGGCTTCCTGCTCTACTGCTTTAGTCACACCTCCAGTCCCCATGAACACCTTTGATGTTGATTGTCATTGAGGCTTAGTATCCTAGCATCCAGAAGAGCTCCTGGTCCTCAGAGGAGAGCTCAAGGTGCTTGACTTTGACTTAGTGTCAGTGAACTTTTGTTGTGTGCCTGTTAAAAATCAAGGATTTCCAGATATATTAAATCTTTACAACAACCTTGGGGGTGGGTGGGTGGTATTTTTAACTTCTCATTTTACAGAAGAGAAATTTCAGGTTCCCCTTTGTCTTCTTGCTTGAAACCAGGGCTCCTTCCATGGTCCTCCATGTAGAATTATAAGTCCCTGCCTACTCATTCTCCTTCATTAACTCTTCATTCAAATCTTTTGGAACATCAGTTACTACACTAGGCCTTGAGGCAAATAAAAAATGAGCAGACCTGAAGCAAATTCCAAAGGAGGACAGACTTGAAGAGCAAAGGGTTCTGTCCATGCACCCAAGACATCTGATGGGTTAGATTACACTTGGCCTGAATATGCTGTTAGTGTGCTAGTACAACTCACAGCAGGCAATCTGGGACATTTTTCCTACTGTGATGGGTCAGAGGTGTCATCCCTGCATGTCAGCCTGATAGTAGTACCTACACAGTGTAAAAGAAAGGGCATTCAGCTAGGCGTGATGGTACACACCTGTAATGCCAGCACTGGGAGTGGGGGTAAGCACAAGATTAGTTGTGGCAAGGCTGACCTCTACTTCCCCCAGCTGAATAAACCAGAATAAATCTCAATAACTCAGAGCTGCTGCATGCCTGTGTAGAAAATTAGGGGAATAAGTACCTCCCTCCAGGATTATAGTGAGGACTCAAAAAAGTCTTATTTGTAAAATAATAATAATAATGCTTATAAACTATAAAATGGTAATGAAAGCTATCTCTTATCTTTATTTGGGAGAAATTTATTATTCCAGGGAGACAGAAAAAGCCACACACTTTTTCCTAGCAAAGTGCCTAGCACACTTTTTAGCTTAACATTTTTTCAATTGACTGCGTCTGATTGTAATTGTCATTAATGATTGTAATTGTCATTAACTTTAAGCCAATTTTAAAAAGTTTTGTTGAGATATAATTCACCTGCCCTACAATTCACCTGTTTGTAGTGCACAGCTTAGTCTCATTTAGTATATTCACAGTTGTGTAACCATCACCATGAATAGGTATAAAACATTTTCATTGCCCTACAAAAAACACCCACCTATAAGCTCCCTTCACCTCTTAACTGGCACCTCTCCTTCCCCATCAGGCGCCCCTCCCAGAGTGACTTTGTCTAGTCCAGCCATTTCCTATAAATGAAATTATATAATATATAGCCCTTTGTGTCTGCTTCCTTTATAATGGAACCAGAAACATTTCTTCATGTTTTCAAAGATTATCTGCACTATAGTGTGCATCAGTTTTCATTATTATTATTTTGTGTGTGTGTGTGTGTGTGTGTGTGGTGCGGGGGATTGAATTTAAGACCTTGTACGTGCTAAGGGGATTCTCTACCACTGGGCTACATCTCCAGCCTCAACTTAATTCTTTTTATTGCTGACTAATCAGCTATTGTATAGCTATACCACATTCTGTTTACCCATTCGTCTACATTTTGGCCATTCATAATGAATGCTGCTATGAACATTCATGTTCAAGTGTTTTTTTTTTTTTTGGTAGGACTTGGGTTTGAACTCAGGACCTTGCACTTGCAAAGCAGGCACTCTACTGCTACCTTTGCTCCAGTTATTTTGGAGATGGGAGTCTCGAGAACTATTTCCTGGGGCTGACCTCAAACTGCAACCTTCTGGATCTCAGCCTCCCAAGTAGCTAGGATTACAGATGTGAACCACTGGCGCCTTGTGTGTACATATGTTTTCATTTCTCTCGGGTGCATACCTAGAAGTGGAAAACATATGGTGGTCCTATATTTAATAATAGCAGGATCTGCCAAGCTCTTTTCCAAGTGGCTGCACCATTCTACAAGCCCACCAAGCAGCCAATGCTGGCTCAGATTTCTTCACACCCTGATATTGTTATTACTTTTTGTCTTTTTTATTTAAGCCATCCTACTTGGTGTGGAGTGGTTTTGACTGTATTTCTCTGATGGCTAACAGTGCTGAACATTTCATGTGCTTATTAGACCATTTTCTCTCTCTTTCTGTCTCTCTTCTCCCCGCCCCCTCTCTCCCAGTGGCACTGGGGTTTGGACTCAGGGCTTCAGCTTGCTAAGGTGGCACTCTACTGCTTGAGCCATACCTCCAGCCCTAGACCATTCTTTCATTACTTTTTTTCTTAATTCGTTTCTGTAAGGAACTGCCGAATGAAGACCACACCACGTGTAGAAAAGAAAGATTTATTGAAGTACAGACTGCTGGGCTGCCCCTCTTGGGTTCAGAAAGATTTATTGAAGTACAGACTGCTGGGCTGCCCCTCTTGGGTTCAGGGTGCAGCAGCTTGGCTGGAATGGATAGGGGGTTTTATAGGAGGGACCACACTGTGAGGGAGGGAGAGTGTCTCTCCCAGAGAACAGCCGGGCCGCTAGCCTCCATTTATCTGTGATCACCAGATGGAATGGGTCAACATGCATAGCTAGTTGAGAAACTGGAAGTTCCTGAGATTTTGCAAGCAGGGAAACAAGCAGGGGAGTTTTGCAAGTGGTCATAAATCAGGGGGTCTGGTTTCAATGCTAACCTCATGACTTCCTGCCTGCCCCAAGGATGCCAGGGACCTAACAGTTTCTAATGGAAAATTAGATAGGGAAAAAAAACAAATCCATTTTAAATAGATTGCCTATTTCACTGGTTTAGAAAAAGTAAATTGATCCCTTTGCTCTTTTGGAATTTATTTCTGTTTATCTTTGTGTTTGACTTGGGGCCTAGTGTAATGGCTGATGTTTTAAAAGATTTGAATGAAGAATTAATGAATAAATAGCTTCTTGACAGTGAGAGGGAGTAGGTGGGTAGGGACTCATTCTTCTTGCTGATTTAATGAAAAAAAATCACACACCTGACCTGCCAAAAAATGATTTGGTGAAGATTTTTTTTTTTTCATTTTTCTTTTATTATTCATATGTGCATACAAGGCTTGGTTTATTTCTCCCCCCTGCCCCCACCCCCTCCCTTACCACCCACTCCACCCCCTCCCTGATTTGGTGAAGATTGAGGCCATTTAAATCATTTGAATCAGCCAGAAGCTGGTGGCCCACGCCTGTAATCCTAGCTACTCAGGAGGCAGAGATCAGAAGATGGCAGTTCAAAGCCATTCTGAGCAAATAGTTTGAGAGATCCTATCTTGAAAATACCCAACACAAAAAAGGGCTGGTAGAGTGGCTCATGTGGTACAGTGCCTGCCTAGCAAGTGTGAAGACCTGAGTTCAAACACCTGTACCACCAAATAAAACAAAACATTTTAATCAAAATATTTATTTATTAACATCTGTCAATTCTACTTATTAAACTATGCTATTAGGTTGGGGACTTAGCTCAGTGGTAGAGCACATCATTTGGCATGTTTGAGGCCCTGGGTTCAATCTCCAGCACTGTAAATAAATAAATAAGTAAATAAATAAGTGCAGTAATATACTGTAAAATTATATTACTATATATTCACATGTTTTATTAGAGTACTTGTTTTGTTTTTGGCGGTACTGGAGTTTGAACACAGGACCTCATGCTTGCATCACTCTATCTCTTAAGCCAAAAGAATAGACTAATTGGACAGGAGGTGTGGCTCAAATAGTAGAGAGCCTGCCTTGCAAGCATGGAGCCCTGAGTTCAAATACCTGCCTGCTCAAAAAACAAACAAAAAAAGTAGACTGATAGACATCTTTCATGAGTAATTGTATTTTTCTTTCTTTTTGAAGCTTCATGGCAGTGTTTTTTCTCTGCACCCACATGGAAAATTATCTTCATGCTTTGCAGTCACAAATCACTATTGAATTTCTTAGGTATCTGTTACGTTTTGGAGGCTCACACTATATTGAAGTCAGGTTGTGCTGTTTTGATACCATGATGGGAAATGTTGGTAGCACTGAGAGACATAGGAAAGTAAGCAGATTTAGCAAAAGAAAATGACTTCCCTTTGGGCATTGCTTGAGATGGTGGTGGACCATTTCGTGGAAGTGTTAGGCAGTGATTTTTAAATACTAGCATGCATCTCAAATACTAGAGAGCTGGTTAAAATTGATATATTGAGTAAGCTCCAGGATCTGCTTCTCTCACAAGCCCCCACTTGGGTGTTGCTATGCTGCTGGTCTAGGGGTCCCACGTGGAGAACCAGGGCTTTGGAGGCACTCATCACTAGGACTGGTGCATGTGGTGGCCACTAAGGACTGAAGGGTTGGGTTCCTGGCAGGTGCTTGGTGAAGTCAGGGGTCTGATCCACTGTATGGACATAGACAACTGCATGCAGAGATACTGTGGGGCGGGTAGCTGGGAAGAAGAACGAGCATCCAAAGGATGGTGAGGGGGTGGGCAGAGGATGGGGAGGAGCCCAGCAGCTGCTGCACAAAGTTTAGATGAAGCCCTGTCTGGGTATTGGTTTTAGAGGAGGCACTGAGCTGCCACCCAGTGGCGGGTGCTATAGCTGTGCAGGCCTGGCCTTCCCAGCCCTCCTCCAGGAGGCCAGCATCTCTAGATAGTGGGCTGTGCAACTTGGAGCCACAGGGACAAAATGTGGGCTTTATATTATGAGACCCCCTTTTATCCTTCAGGCCATAGTCCTAGGACTCATGATTGACCCCTCTCCCTCTCCTTGCCTGTCACTGCTAGTCAGCCCAGAAGCGAGGTGATTCTGCAAACCAGAGACTCCTTTTTTTTTTTTTTATTGTTTTATTATTCATATGTGCATACAATGCTTGGGTCATTTCTCCCCCCTGCCCCCACCCCCTCCCTTGCCACCCACTCTGCCCCCTCCCTCTCCCTCCCACCCCCCCAATACCCAGCAGAAACTATTTTGCCCTTATTTCTAATTTTGTTGTAGAGAGAGTATAAGCAATAATAGGAAGGACCAAGGGTTTTTGCTGGTTGAGATAAGGATAGCTATACAGGGAGTTGACTCACATTGATTTCCTGTGCGTGTGTGTTACCTTCTAGGTTAATTCTTTTTGATCTCACCTTTTCTCTAGTTCCTGGTCCCCTTTTTCCTATTGGCCTCAGTTGCTTTTAAGGTATCTGCTTTAGTTTCTCTGCGTTAAGGGCAACAAATGCTAGCTAATTTTTTAGGTGTCTTACCTATCCTCACCCCTCCCTTGTGTGCTCTCGCTTTTATCATGTGCTCCAAGTCCAATCCCATTGTTGTGTTTGCCCTTGATCTAATGTCCGCATATGAGGGAGAACATATGATTTTTGGTTTTTTGGGCCAGGCTAACCTCACTCAAAATGATGTTCTCCAATTCCATCCATTTACCAGCAAATGATAATATTTCGTTCTTCTTCATGGCTGCATAAAATTCCATTGTGTATAGATAACACATTTTCTTGATCCATTCGTCGGTAGTGGGGCATCTTGGCTGTTTCCATAACTTGGGTATTGTGAATAGTGCTGCAATAAACATGGGTGTGTAGATGCCCCAGAGACTCCTTTGTGCACATGGTGACTGTCATCTTTGTACCCGTCCTTGCCTCCTTTCCTGCATTCACCTGCTCAGCTTAATAGCTTAAGGATTTATTGGGACAGGCACCCAGTCTTAGCACAACTGGATATAAGTCAATTTTGAGTGTGCATGCTGACATATGGGAGTGTTTTTGACAATTTTCATCATGGAGATAAGAAAAGAACTCCACAAGGGTTGCAGCCCACTGTTGAAAAGGGGAGCTTATTGTACCCTTCCTGCTGTGTCCTGGATGTCCAGACAAACATCCCTCCATTCTCTTGTATATTTCCTTTTAAAGGAGTCCTCACTGTGTTTGAAGATGTATATATTCTCTTGGCTTTGGGGAAAAGGTCTGGAGCCTACCCCAAGCTGTTCTCTTGTCATTTGGGGTTCTGTTAGCAGACAGCAGGGTTTGGTGTCAGTGGCTGTTTTGCAGATGACTTGCTGCGTGTGGGCATGTTATTCGACTTACCAATTTGCCCCCAGTGCCTCTGCCATCTGCACACATTGACATTCCTGCTCCCTAGAGGCTCTGGGTGTATGTATGTGATGGGCCTAGACAGGATTTCACAACCTGCTTCTGTGGAGAGGCAGAGCCTTGGAGTCCCCAAGACCATGGCCAGGTTTGCGAGTTTGCTGGTAGGACTCATGGACTCAGCAGGTAGATGGACTCTGGACTAATTTATTATTGTCCAAGGGCACACAGCGCAATCAGCACAGGGGAGAAGTGCCCAGAGCAAAGTCCAAGGAAACCGGGCTCAAGCGTCTGGTGCCTCTCCCAGTGGAGTCACAAGGGCCACTCTGATTTCCCCCAGCAGCACTCGTGACTACACGTGAGGAATATTACCATCTAGGGAAGGTCCTGAGAGACTGAGCACCCGGAGTTTTTATTGGGGGATTATTACATCCCTGGACTACCATGTACCAAATTCCAAAGTGGAGTATGTGTTTAGTATAAACCACATTATTTGTACCAGCAGTTTAGGGACAGTGTGCCTCTCTTACTGTCCTTAAACGCTTACAGTCCTCGCACTGGGGATCCCCTGCCACAATCCAAGTCCTCAGACCAGAGCTGAGGGCTAGCCTAATTCTTCTCCTCCTTCCCATCCTCCTTCCTGTTCTTCTGACACTGTGTTGCCCAGGTTGACCTGAAACACAATCTTCTGGCTCCAACCTCCAAGAGGCTGGGATTACAGGTGTGAGGGACTGTACCCAGGCGTTTGAAGACCATCCTTATAAGCAGGGCTTTCAAAGGATAGCAGCAGTCAGACCTGTGATGTTGCTTTTTTCGTGCACAGATGGGCATGAGAATGGGTGGTGAGGCAGTGATGGGAGCTTTTGAACTTGGGGAGGGGACTAGCCCTGAAGCCTTAAGGTCCAGTGCAGCAGGAGAGGACAGAAATAAACTGGGGCTTTGTGTCTTGATCTTGGTTTTGGTATGGTAACCAAGATTTTTCACTTAAAGGACAGGGAAGGTGGTAGTGTCCGTTAGAAAAGAGTTCAACGCCCTGTTCATTCTTTCTTTTTATCTTTTTTTGGGGGCAGGACTGGGGTTTGAACTCAGGGCCTCATGCCAAGTTACTTGAGCTACTCTGCCAGCCTTCTGTTCATTCATTCTTAACATGTGTTATTGATGTCTACACTCTGCCAGGCACTGTGCCAGGTGCTGGGGACTTGCTGAGACTCATGTTCTAGAGGGAGACAAGTACGGAGACAATTAAATTCACTGGGATGGGGTTATCCCCACAGTCCCAGGAGAACCCCGAGGCTCAGTAGATGTCAGAAGGCTCGGACTTTGTAATCAGACTAGCCAAGTAGGAACCATATCTCCACTACTTATTATCTGTGTGGCCTCCAGCAAGTCACTTAGTCATTTGGTGGCTGGGAGAATTTATGGTCACCCCTTAAGGCTGTTGTGAGAAGTAAAAGAGGCAACAGACACAGAGTTCATATCTCAGTGTCTGGCTTGGTGAAAATGTTCACTAATGGTCAGTGATGTCTGGCCCAGGGGAAAGATGTTTCTGCCTGAGGTGGGGGCTGTCACTGCCTTGCCCTTTGCCTGGCTAGTCAGAAGGCATCCTGCTTGGGTGTGGTGGTGGCACATTCCTGTGGTCCCAGCACTTGGGAGTCTGAGGAAGGAGAATTTTGAATTCAAGGCCACCCTGGGGAACATATGCTGTCTTTTCAAAATAAAAAGGGCATTCTGTCTCCCTCCTACCCTGGGTTCTGATTTCTGGACCCAGAATCCCTTGCTGGATTACAGGCCTGTGCCACCATGCCTGGCTCTTATTTTTCTACCTCTTCAGGGTCCTTTTCTCTCTGCCTGGGATGTGCCAGATTTTTTTGTCAGTCTAAGGAATGCCCACTCAAATTGTTAAGACCCAACTCTGCTGGGCATGGAGGTACACACCTGTAATCCCAGCCCCTGGGAGGTTGAGTTCTAGGCCAGCATGGGCTATATAGTGAGGCCCTGCCTCCCCATGCCAAATCCCTTAGGATTGTCTCCTCTCTCCTTTGTCCCATCCTTTTTCCTGGTCACTCACATCTGTATTAAAGCATGCTGGGTTGTTGCTGCATTACACTGAGTGGTCCTTGAGGACAGGGATGGATTGGTATTACCTGAGTACCCAGTGTCAGAGTGTTTGCTAAAGCAGCCCAGCAGTCACTGAGGGAGTGAATGAGTGAATGAGGGTGGGTTGGACCAGGAAACCCAGTATGAAGTGGACACAGTGTCAGCAGGCAGAGTAGGTCTCCCCTCTCAGAGCGGAGTTTATGGTCTAGAGGAGGAGACAGTGAACAGGTAAACACAAATATCACTAGAGACAGAGGTGACTGTCCATCCCGGGCAGCTGGAGAGGCCCCTATGGGCAGTATGGGCTCATTGTCTGGAGTGCAGATGATAGTGGAGGCTGGAAGGACTGATCAGGCGAGGAGCTGTGGCAGAAGAGCCAGGAGTCCTCAGATGGAGGTGGAGGGAAGGCTGTAAGGGGCAGGATGGCAAGGAGATCTAGATGGACCCGGGGAGGGTTGAAGTGGCTCATGAGTAAGCAAGGCACATCGAAGTGCTCAGGGTGGACTAAGGAAGCTGAAAGGCCCGCCTGAGGTGATCCAGACTGTCTTAGTCAGCTCCAGCTGCTATAACAAAGCTCCCCAAACTGGGGTTAAACAACAGACTTAGTTCCCAAAGATTTGGAGGTTTGAAGTCTGATATCAGGGTGACAGCGAGATTGGCTTCTTGGTGAGAAAGGACCCACTTCCTGGCTTGCAGACAACTGCCTTCCTCCTGAGGGCCTTACCTGGCCATTCCTTGGTGTGTGATCATGGAGAGATGGCTGTCTCTCTTTTCCTCCCTCTTCATAAGGCCACCAGTCTCTTCATGAGGGACCCACTCTCATGACCTCATCTAAACCTGTCACCTCCACAAAGCCTCACCTCCAAATGCCATCACACTGGGGGTTAGGGCTTCAACACTGGGGGATGGGGGAGGTTCAATCATTCAGTCCTTAGCTCAAGCCAATAGGTACCTGCTGGGTGGATAGCAATCCTCGCTAGCCCTTGATGCAGTTCTTTGGATGGCCAGATTCACTAAGTTTAATCCCAGACAGCATAACCACTAAAGTGATATTATTATCCCCAGTTTACAAATGAGGAAACCCAGCTTTGGAGACGTTCAAAGGCTGTCCAAGGTCACGCAGCTAATTACATGTGAAGCTGGGATTCCAACTCAGTCATTCTCGTTCTAGAGTACAGGGTGTGAACCATTCCATCCTATCACTTCTTATTAGGAAGAAAACTCAAATCTTGGGTATCTGTCATTTGCCAGTTCCTGAACGAGGAGATAGTAGAGACAGAGGGATAAGTATGACTTTCTTTTAGGCCACCTTGAATGATCGGGGAGACAGACCTGTAAAAACATCATTTCTTAATTTAGTTAATTAAAATGTTGTGGGCCCAACAAGTAGCTTTTCTCCTTTCTCTTGTAACGATGGCACATAGCACCATTGGCAGAGGGAGTGTTTTGCCATTTCAAATGTGTCTGCTGGCTGAACTACCTACAAAAATATTTTTCAGAGAATAGTAGGCTGACTCATCAAACTAAAATGTACTGTTTATTTTTAGTAGTGTGTATAATATAATGAGAATAACTTGAATGATGGTAACAAGTATCCTAAAATTTATAATATCACCATAATGCAATTTGAGGAAATCTAGAAATATGTTTTTTAAAAAAAAAAGGTTTCTTTTTTCCCCAGTGTTGGGGATCAAAACCCCAGGCAAGCACTCTACCACTGAGTTATACCCCCAGCCACAAAAAGAGTTTTTTAAGGTGAAAATTATTGTAGCTCATTTGGAAGTGTTTTCCAGGAAAGGTTAAAAGAAAATGACTTAAAGGCCTTTTGGTGTTTTCTAATATTGGCCACTAGAGTCGTGAGCACGTTCTGTAAAGCCAGGAGGTAACTCACTTCCCTTTACTGGATAATCAGGTCCAGGGAAAAACCCAGACCACAGTGGGGAGGATAAGGAGACAGTGGACCCTTGGCAGAAGTCGGCTTGGTGAAGGTGGTGGGGTGTTTGTCCTTCCTTCTTAGAGTAGGAGAAAAAAAAGTTAATGCTACCAACTTAACATTTGGATCCAGATTTGGGGAAAAGGAAGAGGAGCAACTGAGCCAGGAGGAGGGTTCGTAGTAGGGCTGTGTGACCCTATGTCTCAGGGGGAAGGATTTGTGAGTAAAGGGCCCACTTATGGACAGAGTGGTGGAGTTAGACCTTAGCTCCCACCCTGACTCTGCTACCTGGGAACTGTGCGAGGCAGGGCAGGCTGTTCCAGTTTGCCTGTTCCTGACTCTGTGCCTGTCACTGCTCTGTGGTTGTTCACTGTCCCCAATCTGTAACCTCCTTTTGGCCAGGTGAGGTTTTGTTCAGCCTCCCAACTCTCAACCAATAACCATGAACTTTCTCTTTCTCCTCCCCGCCCCACCAAAGGAACAGAAAGAATCTGGTTTTGAAAAGAAAAGACATTTCCAGCTTTTCTTCAAAGTCTTTGAATCTCTTTTCAGCTCCTTGTCTTCACAACTCACCTCATCGTTTGCTTCAGATCTGTCTTCTTCTTTCTCTGCCCTGACAGGTTATATCCAGTGAGCGCTGTCTCTTTCTGTGACAAACACCAGTCCTTTCATTTTCCCTCTCTCCAAGGCTTTGGACTGCACTTTAAGAAGACACAATCTAGGCATCTTTAAGATGGCCACTCCACCAGACATTTTTTGTGATGGGTTTTTCGAGGTAGACTTCGAACTGTGAGCCTTCTGATCTCTGCCTCCTGAGTACCTAGGATTATAGGAGTAAGCCACTTGGTGCCTGGTGTCCTCTGAGTTTGAATGGATTCAGATTCTGCTTCCAGAGACTAGATCTTTCTCCCAGTGTCAGACATCGGTTTGTCTTGAACATAGAGAATTTTCTTTTCTCAATTAATTTGCTATAAAGCCATTTATCTGGACCAAATCAGGAGGCTGGGTACGCCCAGGCCTTTAGCTACTTCTAGGTTTCATCTTTTTCATACTGGTCCAAACTTGATGAGACTATGATTTTAAAATTTTAAAAAATTTTCTTATATTTTTACATTTACAATGTTATGACTTTAATGAAACTCTCACCCCAATTTATTTATTAAGGTCCTAACCCCCAGTAGCCCATGTGGTGGTATTAATTTTGTTTGGTTTGGTTTTTTGGTGCTGGGATGGAACCCAAGGCCTCTTGATCACTGAGCTCATGTTCTACAACTGAGGTACAACCCCAGCCCCACCAGGCCTTTTTTGGAGATAGTCTTTACATAGATAACCAAGTTAAAATGAGGACGAGCCCCAATCTGACATGACTTGCATCCTCGAGCCAAGCTTGCCCTCAATCCTGAACAAGAGGGAATTTGGACAGAGACACATACAGAGAGAAAGCCATGAAAGACGAGAAGATGACCATCCACAAGCCAAGGGGGATGCCTGTAACCGGTCCTTCCCTCACAGCCTCAGAAGGAACCATCCCTGCCTAATGCTGCGGTCTCAGACTTGAAGGTGTGAGATCATGCATTTCTGTTGTCTAAGCTGCCCAGTCACTCCTACCTTCTTATGGCAGCCCTGGCAAGCTAACATAGGCAAGATAAGACATTCTAGGGCTGGGGCGTGGCTCAGTGGTAGAGCACTCACCTGGCATATATAAGGTGCTGGGTTTGATCCCTAGCACCATAAATAAGAAAACCTGTTTAAGTGGGTGCCGGTGGCTCATGCCTATAATCCTAGCCACTTGGGAGATTGAGATGGGAAAGATGGAGGTTCTAGGTCAGCCCAGGCAAATAGTTCAAAAGACTCCATCTCCAAAATAACCAGAGCAAAATGGACTGGTGGCATGGCTCAAGCTGTAGAGCGCCTGCTTTGCAACCACAAAGTCCTGAGTTCAAACTCCAGTCCCAAAAAAGAAAAAGAAAATCCACCTAAAGCCAGAGGGAACTGTTAATACAATAGCTCTCCTGGTGCACCCCACATCTCGTCCAGCACGAGTGAGAGTGAGGCTCACATTTACAAGTCTGCCTTGACTTTTGCAGTGTCTTCTGTAGAGATGTCCTCTGCAGGGTCACCGAGAGTACACCTTCGGGGCAGGATGAAGTGCCCACTGCCCTATACTGGACCTCCCTGCCCAGCTGGGCCACAGCACTGTGGTCACTAGCAGGGTCCTGCCGGAGCCAGGCCTGCACCTCCAAGCAGACACAGCCTGCAGAGGGGTTGAGGACAAGCCTGGCTCAATGGAACACAAGTGTCTTCACTGCAGCCCTGGCACCTTCCATCCTTAATGACAGTCTCCTTCCATGGCCCTGGAGGACCCACTCTGTCCTCTGTACATGTGTAAACACAACATTGCATGATTTTTGTTGTTGTCTTTTGAGACAAGGTTTCTCTAGGTAGCCCAGGCTGGCCTCAAACTCTTAGTTCTCTCTGTCTCAGCATCCCAGGTACTGGGATTAAAGGCATTCACCACCACACCTAACTCTTAAACACAAAATTTTAATTGTGGCTCTAAGGTGGGTTTTTTTGGTGGCTCCAAGTTTTGAAAGATTAAACAGAGGTAAAACCCACGCACAGGAAATCAATGTGAGTCAATGCCCTGTATAGCTATCCTTATCTCAACCAGCAAAAACCCTTGTTCCTTCCTATTATTGCTTATACTCTCTCTACAACAAAATTAGAAATAAGGGCAAAATAGTTTCTGCTGGGTATTGAGGGGGTGGGGGGAAGAGGGAGGGGGCGGAGTGGGTGGCAAGGGAGGGGGTGGGGGCAGGGGGGAGAAATGAACCAAGCCTTGTATGCACATATGAATAATAAAAGAAAAAGGAAAAAATAAATAAATAAATAAAAGTATAGGACAGAAAGAGAAAAAAAAAAAAGATTAAACAGAAAGTGTTGGAGAGCACAGAAGAGGAGTCTCTGGCTGTCTTTCGGCACTTGGCACCCTTTTCGTCCCCACTAAGTTCCCGATTCTGACTTTGCCACACAGAGCACAGGTGACTGGCACACCCAGCGAAGGGCCATAAACCTTCTTCTTACTTTAAAGCTGCCCCTGCCAGTGGCAAGGCAAGGCCTGGGTAGAGACCGGCAATTCCAGACTCAGCATGGAAACTCTTCCCACAAAATTTCCACCAATAGTCAGAGGAAGCAGTTTCCCTAACACATGGAGCTGGAAGTTTCCTAAGTCCTAGCAATCCATTAAATGATCTTAATTTTGGATTTTAACTATTTAGTAGCAGAGGTTAAAAGCCTGGGAACTGGGCTGGAGCTGTAGCTCCGTGATAGAGTGCCTGCCTAGCATGCACAGGACCCTGGGTTCGATTCCCCGTGCAGCAAAGAAACAAAGCAATCTGGGAGCTATCGCAAGGGAGGGCCTCCCTCAGGTAGTGGCACTCAAGCTGGTGCCTTTCTTTCACTCTCCGCTGCAGGCCCAAGATTCTGCCTTCCCTCTTGGTGGTTTCTCTGCTCAGGCCAGCTCCTGGGTCTGCACACCCTCCACACTGCTTCTTAGTCTCCCTATTTTTCCTCACAAATACCACACACACTGCCGTGGGTTTTTCTGGATCTTTAACTTGTTAAGATGTAGTGGCAAGCAAGAGTCAGAAGTTTGAAGTAAGGCATCTTTTTTTTTGTTGCTGTTTTTTACCCCATAACTGGGGTTTGAACAAGGGTCTTGTGCTTGAAACTGCTCTACTTCTTGAGCTATGCCAGCACTTTTTGCTTTAGTTTTCTGATAGGGTCTAGTGTTTTTGTCGGGACTTAGCCTCCCACCCTGATCCTCCTATCTATGACTCTTAAGTAGCTGGGATTAAAGACAAACCACCATGCCCAGCTTATTTGTTGAGATGAGATCTCACTAACTTTTTGCCTGGGCTGGCCTTGAATCTCTGCTTCCTGAGTAGCTGGATTACAGACATGTGCCACCATGCCCAGTCAGTAACTTGTTGTTACAGGTCAAAAGATAGGAATTGAAGAAGGTTTCTCTTATTCGTTTGGTCTTTTTGTGTTGCTGTTGATAGAAAGCATAGCCTTTGCTCCACAGGAATAAGAGGTAGTTTATGCTGAGCCAAATATGAGTGACCATGGGCCAGGAACGTGGACTCAGGCTTCTCTGACTAGCATTCTCCACTGTGGAAGCGGTTCCATGAACTTTCATAGTCACGGAGCAAAAGAAAGTCACCAATCAATGCTTGTACCAAATACATTGGTTGGGAGGGGACATCAAATGGGTGACCACAGCTGAGGGGGACATCTCTTCTGTAGATATATGTAATGCTTAGCTTTAGGACTGATGGAAGCTGGTTGACGTGTTAGCTAATAGTCATAAAGATGTTAGGTCAGCTCATAAAACTAAAAAGCTTCTGTTCATCAAAAGAAATGGTCTCTAAACTGAAGAGAACACCCACAGAGTGGGAGAAAATATTTACCAACTATACATCAGACAAAGGACTGATAACCAGAATATACAGGGAACTTAAAAAACTAAATTCTCCCAAAACTAATGAACCAATAAAGAAATGGGCACGTGAACTAAACAGAACTTTCTCAAAAGAAGAAATTCAAATGGTCAGAAAACACATGAAAAAATGCCCACCATCTCTAGCAATAAAGGAAATGCAAATTAAAACCACGCTAAGATTGCACCTCACCCCTGTTAGAATAGCCATCATCAGCAACACCACCAACAACAGGTGTTGGCGAGGATTCGGGGAAAAAGGAACCCTCGTACACTGTTGGTGGGAATGTAGACTAGTACAACCACTCTGGAAAAAAAATTTGGAGGCTACTTAAAAAGCTGGACATCGATCTACCATTTGATCCAGCAATACCACTCTTGGGGATATACCCAAAAGACTGTTACTCCAGAGGCACCTGCACATCCATGTTTATTGCGGCACTATTCACAATAGCCAAGTTATGGAAACAGCCAAGATGTCCCACCACTGACGAATGGATTAAGAAAATGTGGTATCTATACACAATGGAATTTTATGCAGCCATGAAGAAGAATGAAATGTTATCATTCGCTGGTAAATGGATGGAATTGGAGAACATCATTCTGAGTGAGGTTAGCCTGGCTCAAAAAACCAAAAATCGTATGCTCTCCCTCATATGTGGACATTAGATCAAGGGCAAACACAACAAGGGGATTGGACTATGAGCACATGATAAAAGCGAGAGCACATAAGGAAGGGGTGAGGATAGGTAAGACACCTAAAAAGCTAGCTAGCATTTGTTGCCCTTAATGCAGAGAAACTAAAGCAGATACCTCAAAGCAACTGAGGCCAATAGGAAAAGGGGAACAGGTACTAGAGAAAAGGTTAGATCAAAAAGAATTAACCTAGAAGGTAGCACCCACGCACAGGAAATCAATGTGAGTCAATGCCCTGTATAGCTATCCTTATCTCAACCAGCAAAAACTCTTGTTCCTTCCTATTATTGCTTATACTCTCTCTTCAACAAGATTAAAAATAAGGGCAAAATAGTTTCTGCTGGGTATTTGGGGGGGGAGAGGGAGGGGGCGGAGTGGGTGGTAAGGGAGGGGGTGGGGGCAGTGGGGAGAAATGAACCAATCCTTGTATGCACATATGAATAATAAAAGAAAAATGAAAAAATAAATAAATAAATAAAAGAAAAAAGAAAATGTGGTATCTATACACAATGGAATTTTATGCAGCCATGAGGAAGAACGAAATGTTATCATTCGCTGGTAAATGGATGGAATTGGAGAACATCATTCTGAGTGAGGTTAGCCTGGCTCAAAAAACCAAAAATCGTATGTTCTCCCTCATATGTGGACATTAGATCAAGGGCAAACACAACAAGGGGATTGGACTATGAGCACATGATAAAAGCGAGAGCACATAAGGAAGGGGTGAGGATAGGTAAGACACCTAAAAAGCTAGCTAGCATTTGTTGCCCTTAATGCAGAGAAACTAAAGCAGATACCTCAAAGCAACTGAGACCAATAGGAAAAGGGGAACAGGTACTAGAGAAAAGGTTAGATCAAAAAGAATTAACCTAGAAGGTAACACCCACGCACAGGAAATCAATGTGAGTCAATGCCCTATATAGCTATCCTTATCTCAACCAGCAAAAACCCTTGTTCCTTCCTATTACTGCTTATACTCTCTCTACAACAAAATTAGAAATAAGGGCAAAATAGTTTCTGCTGGGTATTGGGGGGGGAGAGGGAGGGGGCGGAGTGGGTGGTTAAGGGAGGGGGTGGGGGCAGGGGGGAGAAATGACCCAAGCCTTGTATGTACATATGAATAATAAAAGAAAAATGAAAAAAATAAAAAAAGATGTTAGGTCAGATGCAGAGGTGGTAGCAAATGGCTATTAAACAGGGACTGGATTGGAGTATAGATTTGGTGATATCTGTTGAAGGCGATGGTTTATGTATTTTGTGGTACTGGGGATTGAACCCAGGGCTTTGTGTAGAACGCTAAGCGAGTGTCTATCATTGAGCTCCAAGTTGATAGTTTAGACCCAGTGGCAAATGATTCTGAAGAAAGAAGGCTAGTTTGGCCTGAACCAGGTAGGTTTAGAGGAAGATCCATAACTAATCTTTTTTTTTTTTGGTGAGGCTGGGTCTTCACACTTGCAAAGCAAGCACCCTACCACTTGAACCACCCACCTGGTCCATTTTGCTCTGGTAATTTTGGAGATGGGGGTCTTGAGAACTATTTGTCCAGCTGGCCTCAAACCAGAAACCTCCCAATCTCAGCCTCCCAGGTAGTGAGGCTGAGAGGTGTGAGCCACCAGTGCTCAGCAATAGTAATTTTTTTTTTTTAACTCTTTGATAATTCTTTTACATTGTATAGTCTGCTTTTCTTATTGTGTTCCTTACACTCGGTCATCTAAGTAGTAAATAGGTAAGTGTTATATATGGAAATATTAAGTGGGGGAAAATTAAATGTTTGCATACACTCAAATGGTGTGCTTGTAGTAGAGCTAAAAAAAAAATGGAAACTGGCTGTTTCCCTCTACTGTCATTTGGGGTCTTTTCCAGCTCCCTGGAAGCAGACCACACCCTGCAAAATAGCCTGCTGTGACATTAGTTCATGTCCCCATGTATACTTCTAAAGCCTAGTAGCTGTTAAGCTACCCACTGAAGAAGGAGGTCCACTCTTTTACTCCAGAAGAAAGAAATAAAAGTAATTAGTTCAAAGGAAATGCCAGGCTACTCTGTGATTTTTTTTTGGTGGTACTGGATTTTGAACTCAGGGCCTCACGCTTACTAAGCAGGTGCTCTACCACTTGAGCCACACCTCCAGGCTTCTGACCTATGAATTTTTTATGTTCTATTTTAAACTTCTGGAAAGAGAACTTGAGTATCTTGACTTAAAAGCTTTTTTGGATCATGCATATTTAAAAAAAATGTAAATAGATAAGTGAATCTCCCCTCCCCCTCCCCACCGAAGTACTGGGGCTTGAATGTAGGGCCTTGCACTTGCTAGGCAGATGCTCTACCATTTGAGTCCCTCCACCAGCCACTAAATTAGTGATTTTTAGTTAGAGGTTGTAGGTGTAGGTTAATTCTGAGGGAATTAACTAAATAAATGTGTACTTCTAAAGAACTTCTAGAATTAGAAGGAAAATGTCATAGAACTACATATCTGGAAGGGGTATTTTGGCTAGATTTCTTCTTTTTGTGTTATTGTCCTTACGTTATAAACGAATTCACCCAAACAGGGCAACTAAAATGAATAAGTAAATTAGAAAGATGAATGATCTCATTTATGGAAGAAAAGCAAATTCTTTGTGATATTTACTAAAGCAGTTATTTTCCTAACAAAAGACCCAGTTTTAATGTTGTATGAGATCACCATACATTACATTTTGTAAGAGCTGTATATTAAATGCTGGGATCAAAATTCCAGTAGCCAAATTGAAACACTGAAACATGCCATTTATAAAACATTGTGTCACTTTCATTGCAGTAAAACAGCTTCCCATGGGTGACAAGTTTTACTGGATTGTGCTGTGGTTAGCTCAGGCTAGGTTTCTTTGAAAGGGTCATGCAGTGATTTTGATCTGGCGTCATTAGAAACACAATTTGCTAGAACAAAGACTGCTGTGTGAGTGTAATTACATCTTCCTGTCTGATTACATGAAGAGCTTTTTTCAGGGGTGGCTGCTGAAGCCAACCAAGTTCAAATTCAGCCTGTAAAAGAATTCTTGTGACTAACTGGTCCTAATTGTTTGCAGAACAACCAGTGGGAGTAATATTCTAGAGTACTCTGGAAATGAACTATTCCAAGACTCAGTGGTTTATCCTTTGCTTTTCCCTACTTTATGTGGTCGGATTATATTAATTGTATAATCTGGCAGTGAAGAGAGGGCTCCTACTCTTTTGGGGGTGTTAGCAGTGGTAGAAAAGTTACCTTTTCTTCCATTCCATCTTATTGTCTTTTTTTTTTGGTGGTGGTACTGGGGTTTGAACTCAGGGTCTCACACTTGCCAGGCAGGCACTCTGATACTTGAGTCATACTGACAGCCTCAATCCTCTCATCTTATAAATGGGGAAACTGAGGCTTAGGGAATGGTTGAGAGGTTATTTCAATCATTGAATTTCAGACTTTTTTGTTTATATACTCCTATCATATTTGTAAGCACTTCCTAATTTGTAAGGGAGATACCTTAATGCAACTAAAATGTATTAGTTCTCAAGGTAAATATTAGAAATATTTAAAAGTATAAACACAAGCTGGGTGTGGTGGTATATGCCTGTAATCCCATCACTCAGGAGGCTGAGTCAGGAGGATCTTGAGCTCAAGGCCAGACTGGGCAAAAGAAAGCAAAATGCACAAATGCAAGCATAAACATTGATATTTTTAAGGAGTGAGAGAACAAAAGGGAAATAGATGACTCAATATTTTCTTCCTCAGTTCTAAAGAATATTGGTGTGTTCAACCATTTTGGAAAATACTGTTAAATTATTTTAGGTCATTCATTAGGGGTGAGGTGGGGGGGAGAGAGAGAGAGGGAGAGAGAGAGAGAGAGAGATATTGAGAGAGAGAGAACAGAAGAAACTTTAGATAAAGCTATTAAAGGAAAAGAAAATCTATAGAGATAGTTCAAAATTCTTGGGGTTGGGGGGAATGGAGGCATGACTCAAGTAGTAGACCACTTGTCTAGCAAGTTCAAGGCCCTGAATTTAAAACCCAGTACCACAGGAAAAAAAGAAAAAGGAAAAGGAAAGAAAGAAATGTTCTTGGGAAATCAGGAGATGGCTAATCAGAACTGTTACATAAAGATTCCCATTCTGTTCTAGATCCCCTTCATATGAGTTTACTTAATCCCAACTGAGAGTGGCACCTAGCCATTCTCTCTCTCTCTCTGTCTTTTTCTTTTTTTGGTGTACTGGGGTTTGAACTCCCAGCCTCACACTTGCTAGGCAGAGCATGCTAGGCAGATGCTCTACCACCTGAGCCATTCCACTAGCCCTATTTGAGTTTGTTTAGACAAGCAGCATCAATTCCACACATACACTTCCAACATAGCTTGAAAGAATTGCTGAGGGAGGAGGTATAAGTCAGAACTTTTTCAGAAACACATTACAGTTCAAGGTCACAAAAGTCAATTTATAGCTTTAATAGCTGGGATCTCGTTGTCTTCCACACAGTTGGGTCCAGAAGCACAAAGGATGTCGTGACATTTCTCTTAGTGCTGCTGCTCTCAACACCTAGTGAAGAGCCCATGCCTGCCATTGGTCCTAACTCCCTGTCAGCTCTGGTTACTACTCCAATGGCAAGAGGACAATCCTCTTTTAATGTTATGTTTTCATCCCAGAGAAGACTGGTTAGTCCAGTCTGGGTTGTGTGTACCATGATCCATGAAATGGGTCACCATGATGGATGTCTCATGTTTTCCTTATGGACAAAAGGAAAGAAGATTCTTTAGTTTTTATTTTTTTATTAGCATATAATAGTTGTAGAGGGGAATACATTGTGATATTTACGTATGTGCTTACAATATATCTTAGATTTGCCCCCTCCATCACTCTCCCTCTTTCCTCCTCCCCCCTTCTTAGAGCAATTTCAACTGGTTTCATTCTTCTGTTTCATATATGGATACAAAATACATCCACCATATTCACCCTCATCCCCCCTTTGAAAGGAAGGTTCTTGAAGCCAAGGGGATATTCTTACCAAAAAAGAGGAAAAGATAGATACTGAATACCTATAAATAAGATATTTTCATGCTAACAGGGATCACCCCATTGGGTTTTAGAGATATTTTAAAAATATTATAAAACCTACAATGGCTTTGTAACTGATTAATCTTTGCTTTGCTACTGACCCAAGCAAGAGGTTTATAGAAGTCAAAAATGCATTGCTATAAAATGACAACTGGAATTCCTCATTTGTCCAAGCACAGTCTTGCAGAGAGATATTTGTAGAAAGAGCAAATCTGTTTCTGATTTTAGTACATCCAGAGGCAGGTAGGCTTTTTACCAATTATTGCCAGACCTTGTCCTGCACCATTAGTACGTGAAGGATTAGCGGTCTCAAAGATTTATGTGCGGATTAATTGGGGAGTCTACATTAGATAGCCGTGTTTAAAACCCTGTCATTCCTGCAGGTCATTAGTGCTTTGTTCAGAGTTCTTTAGCCTCATAGAACACTGACATTGCGAGGAGATCTGAAAGACCTCTTTCTTCTTCCTGGTTTGGATTCCTACCCCCCCGCCCCCATTCTCTAACTCTTGTGTTTGACAGGTATAGCTGGGGATACATACAGCATCAAAAGGAGTAGTAGCTTCCAGTTGAGCAAACATTAGTTCAGTCGTTATAGAATTTACAGGACCTTGGACTGAGAAAGACAGGATGAGATATAAGAAATACATGGCTATTCTGGAAGCAGCAGTGGGTGTCACCCCTCTCAACAAAAGAGAACTTCTACCTGAGAGCAGAAGACATGTGAACCTGTGGCAGCACCCTGGGTAAGCAGAGGCATCTGGAAACTTCTATAGATATAAATCCTTTTTGGCTATTGGGGGCCCAGAGAGAGAGACTAGGTCATCTCTCTCGTGGGAATAATAGATACTAAGTTCTTCATTGAGAGCTTATTTCTTCTTGGTGGGAATGGTGTTCCCAGACTGATTGAAAAAATAGTGATGATGTTTTTGGATAACACCTGAAAAGATAAAGTAACAGGTGCGTTGAGAGCCCATTTTTACAATCTTTTTTTTTTTTTTTTTTGCGGTACTAGGACTTGAACTCAGGGCCTTCACCTTGAGCCACTCTACCAGCCATATTTTTGTGAAGGATTTTTTCAAGATAGGGTCTCATGGAACTATTTGCCCGGGCTGGCTTCGAATTGTGATTCTCCTGATCTCTGCCTCCTGAGTAGCCAGGATTACAGACATGAGCCACTGGCTCCCAGCTCCATTTTTACAATCTTAGATGTTTTAATTTTCTGATTTAGAAAAATTTTTTAACATGGTCTGCAAATGTAGCAATGCTTATGGATGAAGAAAATTTTTTTAACAATGTAAGTGTTTTTCTGACTAAAGTGTACAGTTGGAGGCTGGGGGGGTGTAGCTTAGTGATAGAGCACTTGCTTAGCAGGAAGTGAGGCCCTGGGTTCCAGACCCACCTCACCCCCTTACCCCTGCAAAACAGTGGGCAAAAGGGTTCGGCAGACATTATTTCAGGGAAATGCTTTTCTTATCATGGTACTTTTCCTGTTGCAGCTCTTTGTAAAGTCCCAGTGATTTAGCAAGCTGAAGAAGGAGTTGGAAGTGCTTTTCTGCCTGGTTACAGGCCTCATTTCAACCTTTTTTCCCCCTACAATCCTACTTTTGTGTCTTTTAGACATTGAGAAGTAGTTCAGTTTAAGGTGGCTGTGTGTTAGACAATATTTCTAGGGTCTGAATTTAATTTTTAAATTGCCTTAGCCACACAGTGGCAGGCCCAATCAAGTTGGTATATCAAATGATATTTCTTTGTTAAAATGTGAATATTCCTGGCTTATTTGTGCCCTAGAAATGGTAGACATTCTTTACTGAAGATTCAGAAAATACAGAAAAATAAAGGGGACTCCCCCATGGTTCCATCTCCTAAGAGAACTGCTAGGATCACTAGCCAGTGGTTTTCCATGGAGGTGGAGATGGAGAATCCCTCCTTTCTTGTTCAGCAGTGTCGTTGGGGCACTCAGGGTGCTCCTAGCATTGAGGACAACCTCCCATAAAAGAATTATCGAGTCCAAAATTGATTTAGATAGATTTTCTTCCTAGTTGTAAATGGTACTTCTTATTAGAAGAAAAATAGATAATTCTTTTGGTGAGTTCTCAGAATGCAATGAAATTTTGAGACATTATTGTATTATTATTTTAGTTCTTCTCTAGAAAGTAAAAGGAAGTGTGTACATTTGTGGAGGGGCAAGATGTATAGAGTTACTGTGAGTTAATGTGGCTAGCAAGGGCTGTGGAAGTCAGGTTGTAATGACCAAATTGTGATTACCTCGTGCAGGCAGGCATTCTTACCTCTTGAGCCACTCCACCAGTCCTTTTTTGTGATGGGTTTTTGTGAGAAAGGGTCTCTTGAACTATTTGCCCTGGGCTGGCTTTGAACTACAATCCTCCTGATCTCTGCCTCCTGAATAGCTAGGATTATAGGCGTGAGCCACCAGCACCAATTCAAACTGTGATTCTTTAAGGAGCCTCTGGACCTGTGCATACCGAATCCTGGACCTTGGTGGTGGAAGAACAGCACTTTAGGCTGGGAGGATCTTTTGTCAGAATGGCAAACAGGTTTCATACATTATACAGGTGTCAGTGGTGGGCGACTGCTTAAAGCGTCTAACTAGGGAGGACCCAAGGCCAAATCTGGGCTTACTGATTGCAGTTGATTTAGGGGTGTTTTTTCTGGACATCTAATTAGGGAATTGGCAGCTATGACACATGGTCTCTATAGTTGCCATTTCTGAATTCTAATTTAGTCTCCACATTGTCTTAGTAGGAGACTCAGCCTCATTTGAGTCATCATGATCAAGAGCTGGTTCCTCAGACAGAAACTGGATCTTCTTAGCTCCTGCCTCAGGACTGTCATGACGAGTGTTGTGCAAACAAGGTCATGAGTCAGATGTGTAAATTGATTGACTAGTTTTTGTTTGGAGATAGCCTTTCTCTTTTTAAGTTTTCTTTTTATTCTTGTGTTGGATGGGGGTACAATGTGGCATTTACAGAAGTTCTTACAGTATATCAAATATCATACTTGAATTCACCCCCTTCACCATTCTCCTTTATCCCTCCCCCTTTCCCTGCAAATGGAATGAGTACCTAGAAGGAACCATGTCTGCCTCACCTCATTTCCCCAAATCAAGCCACACAGAAGTCAAATTATTCGTTACCTTTATAAGGAAAGTTAAATGGGTGTTTTGTTGTTGTTGTTTTAGACAAAATAGTCCCTTAAGCCTGATGACATAGCACTGCCTCAGAGGTAAAAGAGATCGTCCCCGAATCTGTAAAATTCTCAGTTCTGAATACACATGGACAAAACCCTGCTTCACCAATTCCCAGTTTTTGTTTTCTGACCCAGGTTTGGCTTCCTGACCCAGCCTTTCGAGGGACATATTTGTATCCCTCACTAAGCTTATAGGGAACACTCCTTTCTGGGTATCTTACAAGGTTTACTTCCTGCTGTCATGTGTTAATTTCTTAAACTTTTTTTTTTGGTAGTACTGGGGTTTGAACTTAGGGCCTCATGCTTGCTAGGCAGGTGTTCTACAGCTCCAGCCACTCCCCCAGCTCTTATTTCTTAAACTTTAATGTGTACATGAGTCACTGTTGAGATGCAGATTCTGCTTGTGTGGGTCAGGATGGGGCCTGAAGCTCTGCATTTCTCACAAGCTCCCAAACAGCACTGTCTGCCCAGGTGAGGCTGAAGTCCAGGGGATGCAGTCGTTCAGCCCCTGGACCACACTGTGAGCGGCTCGCTGCAGAGGTGCACTCTTGTGTATCTCTTGACCTTGCAATGTCTGATGTTCCCCATGGCTTTTAGTCCCAGTATCTCCCCTCCCAGAAGATGTTAAAGATCTCAGTGGGAAGAAGAGGTTGTTGGCTCTGCTTCTATGGAGGGAACTCTTCATGAACATTCTGAACCAAGACTTCTGGGCTCATTGGCTAAACAGTGAGCCAGTGTTTCTTCCAAGAATCCCATCCCTTTCATTCTCAGATAGTTGTCTGCTTGAGGCGACACACACGCAGTACTGTACAGTTTTCAGGGGAGCTAAGTTGTGTATAAGACATAATCGGGAGTCAGGCACAGTCCACTCTTCAAAAGCTTGAGGAATCCGCCCTGCCTCTCCTGTGTTTAGGAAGAAGACTTTATTCAGTAAACTGTACAGTTGGTCAAAGCTGCTACCAAACGACAGTTGACTGAGTTTTGCAGGTTTACTGAAACAGAGATGAGAGGTGTAGACATGTGCACATTTACCTCACTGTAGCACAGTAGGTCTTCAGCAAATACCTGCCAGCACTTTCTCGCTTTCAGTATAGGCACAAATGAAGAAAGGAAACAAACAAACAAAAATTTGACACTCAAACACAAAAATACTGAGCCAACCTAACCTTCCTTCCTTCCTTCATCCTCCCTCCGTCTCTCCCTCAGTCCCTTCCCTCCTTTCTTCCTCCCTTCCTCCCTTCCTCCCTTCCTCCATCCATCCCAGTATGGGGATTTGAACTCAGGGCCTCACATTTGCTAGGCAAGCAGCTAACACTTGTGCCACACCCCAGTCCTGGATTTTCCTTTCAAAATTTGTAAAGGTTTTCAATTTTAACTCATGTTACCTGATGAGAATTTTACATATCTGTCAAAACAATTGAAAATAAAGAATATATTTTACTTGTTTCTGCCAAGTTTTTTCTGAATTTGTAGGCCCCAGTTAACAATGGTATATTTTAGAAAGAGCTGACTGTTACTGGTGTTTTCCAGTCAAAAAACCCTGGAATATTACAAAAAAAAAAAAAAAAAAGTCAGAAAGTTAAAATCCGTTGTCTTAGAAATGAAAAAAAAAAACTGAGTTAAAAAGTAAACCATTTCAATAAAAGAAAAGCTCTCTTTGGAGCTGATACCTAGAGAAAAATTCCATATTCAGGCCAAATGCTTAGGAAACACTTCTTGATTTGCTAGCCATTTATTTATCTTTGGAAGTAATAATGGAGACGACATGGGGCTGGACTCTAATCCGCTGCTTGCTTTGTGGGATGTCCAGATGGCCTCGGTTATCCTCTGCCTACATTTCCTGCTGATCCTAGGAGAAGGGAAGTGGTCTTCGCCTGTGCAAATAAAATCAGCCCCGTCCTCCACTTCTGTTTTGCCCTGTGGGAAATGGTGCGCTCTGCACACATGCCACAAGATACCTTGGGTAGCACACCAGCCCACTGTGCTGCCCAGCCCAGGCACCACCCAGAAATGAGCATGCCTCCTTGTAGTGGTGAAAGCAAGGGGTATGATAGTGTGTGGCTGGGGTATTTCTTGGGTTTTCTTATACTGAGGGGTAAAAGAGAAAGCACCATTGTTTCTGATGACGGGCAACTCACAATGTTATCATAAGACAGTGTTAATGGAAGCTGTGAAAAACAAATTCCCTTTTAGTTTAAAATGCTTTCTCTCTGTTGTACTTTTTTAAATGGTAAGTTTAAAAACATTTTATTAGTATATAATAGTTGTACAGGGGGATACATTGTGATATTCACATATGCTTACAATGTATCTTAGTTGGATTTACCCTCACCCTTCCCCTCTCCCCCACTTCTTAGAACAATTTCAACAGGTTTCCTTCTTCTATTTTTCAAATATGGATACAAAACACATCCACCATATTCCTCCTTTCTTTGTGCCCACCCTCCTGCCACTGGTATCCATCACCAGAAAAGACCTATTTTTTTTCTTCTTCCTTTTATTAAATGGTAAGTTTTAATGTATATTTTATCATAGTAATAGAAAAGCTTCCTTGCCAGGCATGGTGGTGCATGTCTGTAATTCTAGCACTTCAGAAGCTCAGGCAGGAGGATTGTGAGTTTGAGGCCAGCCTGAGCTACATAGTGAGATCCTGTCTCCAAAAAAAAAAAAAAAAAAAAAAAAAGAAGGATTCTTTAGCTATTTCACCTCTGTGAATTCTCAGAAGATCTCTTTCCTCAGATTGATCCGCGGTGAATTGATGATTCCAAACTGTGTGCTTACTAATTTTCTTCATTTTTTAAAAACTGAAACCACTGGGGCAGCCATTCCACTATACCCGAGACGAAAGAAAACATACGTAAACCTTGGGCGTGAGTGTTCATTCATAATAGCCAGAGTAGAAGCAACCCACCCAAATGTCCACCAACTGACCAATAAATAGATTCATAAAATGTGGTATATCCATACAGTGGTATATTATTTGCCCATAAAAAGTAATGAAGGTCTGATACATGTTGCACCGAGGATGAACCTTGAAAGTGGTGTGCCAAGTAAAAATGGTGGTTGAGTGCCACCAGTGTCCAGTTCTATGAAATATACAAATAGGGAAATCTATAGAACAAAAATTTGATTGGTAGTTACATGGGACCCGGGGGTAGGGAAGGAATTAGAGGGTTAGGAAGTGATGGCTTAAGGGATGTAGGGTTAATTTTTAGGAATAATGAAACTGTTCTCAAATGGAATATGGTGCTGGTTGCACAAGTCTGTGAATACACTAAAAGCCACACTATAAGGGTGAATTACATGGTACATGAACTTCTGTGTATTTCCCAAGATCTCACTATGCTGGGAATGACCGTATTGGATTTTTAACCATGCTGTGTTTTGCAGGGTGCGGAGTACCACCTTATTATCCTCTCCTTGCGAGTGGGACTGGCACCCCAGCTGCAAGCAGAAGAGCTCCACAAAGCACAGACCTGCGCCTGCACACAGGTGGCTTTCCCAGGTACTTACTTGTTTGTCTCTTATCAGCCTACTGACTCCACCAAAAATTTGGTGTGAATTATTTCACATCATATATGCAGTCAAAAACAAAAAAGAAAAAAATTTAAAAAAGAATAGATATAGTCAAGATCACCATTTTTGATGTTGATATGTAAATTTCCAAAGAAAATTTGATAGGAAACATCTTGCCTGCATTTATGTCTGAATTGCTAAGTGTAACTTTGCCAAGGATTGGTGAATGCATTTTCTTGGCCTAGCATATCAGGACAACTCCTCTGGCTCCTAACAAATGTCTGGCTGGTGGGATTGGTATTCTGGGGTTGGAGGTCATTTTGGTAGGCCACGTTTTGTTCATTGTTGTTGAGGTAGTAAACTTATGTAACAGTGGTTAGCACTTCGCTGAAGATATAAAAGACAGGATGCTGGCTGCTGGAGATTAATTATGTACAAGCTTTTAGTGAAAGAGCTAAGAGTGTGTATTATCTATTTACTGATTCAATTTTAAGGGTGAATTACATAAGATTTACAAGGTATTAAATTTTATTTGGACGGATGCTGGGATGTGTTTGTTCTTGGTTACACTTTAACCCCTGATTATAGGCCAGTCCATAGCTGGCTGGGATGAGGTTGGAGTTTTTTTCGTGTGCTTGACTCTTAATTCCTATCTGTTTAAGCTGGAAGCTCTCTCCTGGGTGGCTTCCAGCCCACGTGTGAGAGCTGGAGTTGAGTGCCGTGTGACCTGCACACTCCAGACTGCTGCTGCCTTCTTGTGGTGTGCTGTCTCCGAGCCTCAGATCCTAAGGGGCATGAGGCTAGATGATTTCATGAATAGCAAGAATGGGCACATACCAAGTCTGGTTGTCTCAATGGGGACGTCGTTAGTCAGACTTTTTCACTGTGATAAGATACCTGATGTTAACAGCTTAAGGAGAGGAAAGATTTTTTTGGCTTCATGCTTGCTAGGCGGGTGCTGTACTGCTTGAGACACACCTTACAGTCCTTTTAGCTCTGGTTATTTTGGAGACAGGGTTTCGCTTTTTGCCCAGGCCAACCTGGACTTCTATTTTATGCTTCCCACCATTGCTGGGATGACAGGTTTGTGTCATCATGCCCAAGCTTCTTTTCTGTTGAGATGGGGTCTCATGAACTTTTTTGCCCAGGCTGTCCTGGAACTGCAATTCTCCCCATCTAAGCCTCCTCTGTAGCTTGAGATGATAACAGGTGAGTGATACTACACACAGCCTTTTTTTTGGTAGTTCTGAGGATCCAACCCAAGGCTAGGCAAGTGCTCTACTGCTGTTTGTTTTGAGACAGGGCCTTGCTACATAGCCCAGGCTGACTTGGAACCCATGATCCTCCTACCGCGGCCTCCTGAGTGTTGGGATTCAAGGTGTGAGCCACCAGGCCCGACTAATAGCAGCTTTTTATACTAAGTCTACAAACTAGAACACTTAACCCCTAAACTCAGGCTGGTAAACAGGTTTCTCTTAAAAACCAGTTCGGATCAATTGCTAGTGGCTGCCTGAAGTTAAGAATTCCTAGGTGCTATTGGAGTTTGTTGAGCAAGGATGCTGGGTGGAGGAAGGTGTCTGTAGAGTCTGCTCTTGACCCATGGTTTCTGATCATCAGCCCCCATCCATCCTCCTCTACCATCTTGAAGTCTCTTCTGGAGAGCACTATTTGCCTGCTGTCTTGCTACTTTAAGGGGTTTGATTATCACCTTTCTGCTTTGACAACATCAGTTAAGAATCCAGAGCAGACTCACTTCCAAGATGTGGGATCTCATTGTTAGGCAATTTAGATGCCTTACAGCTGACACTGACTCACTCCACCATCTGGGCTTAGAAAAGTGAGTTGGAGATGAAAGCTTGAGAGCTTCTCTTCTATTCCTCTGGGAGCCCCTCTGTCATTCACCCTTCCTTGGAGCTTCTCTGTCTGCAGGAATTCTGGGAGTTCCCACCTGCAGTCAGACCTCACACTGGATGGGACAGACCCAGGGCAATGGTTCTCAAACTTCAGAGGGCTTGTTCAGGGGAACTCTGGGCCCCATGCCCAGAGTTTCTGCTCTGGCAGCCTGAGGCAAGGCCCAGAACCTCGCATGTCTAACAAGTTCCCAGACTGGCCTCTGCTTGTGCTTTGCAGACCATACCTAAGGGAGCCCTAACCCACAGTGCTCCTTTAATAGCTGGTTAGAGTAGAGCCTTGTGTGTGGGGAAACAGAGTTCCCTACCTGCGGTTCTTTCCTCCCAGTTTTAAGGAGTAGTTCACACAGCCCTGCCTAAGGGACATTTGGAGGAATCTAAATTTTCGGTCTAATTTGGGACCTGTAATTGCACTTCTGGGAGAAAAGACTGCACTGGTGTTTGTCCCCTTACAGAGGATGTGGCAGAAGGTCAGGGGAGGACTCCTGACTCAGGTCATAGCTGAGAGGTAACCTGAGATGAAAAGTTGGTGGCCAGGTGTGTCAAGGGCAGAAAAGAAACTTAGGGGGCACAGACTATACCTCAGAGGTTCTAGAGATGCCACACTAGGCTACAAGAGAAGGCCTGTGTATGTCCTGAGAATGTCATTGTGATTCTGATGTGAAATGCAGTGTCTACCAGTGGTAATAGTAATTAATAATAATAAAAAAAAATTTGGTGCATACTGTGTAATTGGGTGCTGTGCTAAATGCTTTACTTGACGTGGTCTCCTTTAAGTCTCACACCTGTCCCATGAGCTGCGGGCACAGCCATCAGCCATCCCATCTGTGCTGCTTGCTGGGGTGGCAGTAATAAAGCAGTGGGTGATTGAAGTCACAGGAATCTATTGTGTCACAGTTCTGGAGAGTGGGAGTTCAGGTCAAGGCGTCAAGGTTGGTTCGCTGTGAGAGCTGGGAAGTTCATGGGGTGGCCTCTTAGCTCATAGATGATTGTCGTCTCCACTTCCTTACATTTCTTTCCTATGAATGGCCCTGTGCCCACAATTCCCCTTTTATCAGGACATCAGTAATTTTGGAGGAAGGCCCCCTTTCAAGACCTTACTTTATCTTCATTACTTCTGAAGACCTGCCTCCAAATAAGGCCTCATTCTGAGGTGTTGGAGTCAACACTTCAACATATGAATTTTGAGGAAATACAAGTCAACCTGTCACACTAAAACCAGAGTTTTGGACACCAGCCCCCAAACTCCTGGCCTTCCACCTGTCAGATCCAGCCTGTTGCCCCTGTATACCAAATAAAGAGACATGGTGAAGGGTAGAGAAAGGAGATTTATTACATGGCCCAGGACACTCTAGGGGAAGAGGCAGAATAAGCACTCAGTCCATCTTCAGCCATCTTTGGGGGAAAGACATGAGCTATATAGGTTTAAGTAGACAAAGAATTAGGGGCAGAGGGAGAGAGATATGCAAGGTTAAACAGTCCTAGTCATAGGTGTGGTCTTTTTGGTCATTATCTCATTTGTTCTTTGAGGTTTCCATAGCCATTGTTATTGCTGTCATTACTTGAGAGGAGTGATCTGGTTCCCAAAACATGGTTACCGCTGCTCCAAGGTGCAGCCTCATCATTATAGGTTATTGTCCTCATTTGGAGGAGTGAACTGTCCTGCAAGGCTCTGCTATTCATTTAGGGGTAGTTTAAGTCCCTTGTCATGAAGTTGCTACTAATCATTCCTGTCCTTCCTTGAGTCCAAGGTGGCTGCAGAAGAGAATGAGTGGCTCAGAGCAAAGGACAACAGGTACAAAATAGAGACAGGGATACCAAACTTTTCTCCTGCTTTTAGTTAATTTGTGGGCCCAACTAAGGACTCAGTGCTTTTCAGCAAAAATGGCTCAACACCCCTTCCACCCTGAAGAAATGGAAGCTTAGAGCTTGGGCTGTGCCCAAATCACATAGCCACTAAGCTGAACCACAAAAACTTGCATTTTTGTAGGTCAAGAACTGCCAGTGGCTCACACCTGTAATCCTAGCTACTCAGGAGGTAGAGATCAGGAGGACTGTGGTTTGAAGCCAGCCCAAGCAAATAGTTCATGAGACCCTATCTCAAAAAACCCTTCACAAAAATAGGGCTGTGGAGTGGGTCAAGGTGAAGGCCCTAAGTTCAAGTCCCAGTACTACAAAAAAAAAAAAAAAGCCAGATCATAGCAATGTCCTAAGATTGAACCTAAAGAGTAGAGGAACTGGGGTTTGTTGAAACCCACTCCTAGCTGTGCTCTCTCACTGGCTTGTAGCATCCTTTTGTTTGTTTTTGTTTTTGCCATATTTCCTTTTGGTTCACCAGGCAAAACAGTGTTGTGGAAATCAGGGTCTCAAGCCACTACTCTGGTGGCTTTGGGTTCTTGAGTCTGTAGATAAAATTCTCTGATTAATTAATTCCTTAATTAATTTTGTGGTGCTGGGGATTGAACGCAGGGTCTTGTGCATGCTAGGCAAGTGCTCTACCGCTGAGCTACACTTCAAGCACATAGGTACTCATATTTCAGAGCCCTGTCTTTTGTGTTATCAGGGTACTGTTGGGAAATTATTAGAATACGAAGCATTTAAAATTCATGAAAGAAAGGGGCTGTGCTTTCTCAGCTGCTGCTGTTTTTAAACACGGAATACCTATAAATACATAGGTTATCTGAGAACAGATGTCTTGTCCTTTATTTCCTTCCCAAACCTGCCTGTTTGTAAAAATGGTAGACTAACAATGTGTTGTTAGCTCTTAACATTTGGATTTACCTGTACATTTATTTGAAGTTTCTTCAGCATTCAGGGATGTGAGCAAATTAGCGACTGCTGGTAATAGAGATTTCATTCAAGTAGCTTTACCAATACCCACGTGATAGTTCCCTTTTTTTCTTCCCTTAAGTATTTAAATGAGAGAGCAGTGCTCCAAATAATAATCTATGAAGTGTTAGTCATCTTAACAATTTAAGCAAACATTCATCATCAGGAGAAAGTGGAATTGCCATTGGCATTTAAGTGGGAGAAAAACCAAAATAAGAGGATTTTGTTCTTAACTCTCTAATGTTTTAGTAAAGTCAAATATGTTTTCCAAACAAAAATGAGGACTGGTGGAATACCTCAAGTGGTAGAGTACCAGCCTAGCAAGAGTGACACCCTGAATTCAAACCCCAGCACTGCCAAAAAACAAAACAAAACAAACTCAGACAAAAAGGAGAGTGCATGCTTTACTCATTAAATAAATAAGACAAAGCTTTGGCCTTCTGGTTTATCCCCAGAAATCTTCCAAATCTGGACTGTTTTTGTGTTTGGTTTTTGGAGTCAAGGTCTCACTAGGTAGCCTCAGACTCCCAAGTGCTGGGATTATGGGTATGTACCACCACTCCTGGCTACATCTTAAGTGTAACACATGGATGATTAACACTCAAGCTAGTTTCTCATCACATACTTTTTTGCAGGGGAGTTATGAACTCAGGGCTTCACTCTTGCTAAGCAGGTGCTCTACTGCTTGAGCCATGCCTCCAGCCTCCAAGTCTCCAGCCTTCAAGGTAGTTTCTGAAACACAAATTTGTATTCTGCATGTTCAAAAGAAACCCCAGAGCCCTAGCCTTCTCTTAATTTTCACAGCCAAATGTCTGAAATGGATTCTTTGTGCATCTCATCCCTTTTCCTTCCCACCACCTGCCCTTCTTTCCATCATTCTGTCCTCTACCTCTGCCAGTTGCTTAGAGGTTCTGTGGTTGGCTCTGGGGCCTATGTGTCAGGCACAGCACTGCCTAAGAAACCTCAGATGGAGAGGCTTTCACCACAGGGAAAGCTGCAGTCTGGTGGGAACCAGTTGTCATCATGTCTTGGGTGGTTACCTGTTGGGCCCTCCTGGTACTGTGGCTGTGTGGGGAAGCCTGAAGGGAGCTTATTTTATGATCCCCACTTAACTTGATGAAACTGGGATGAAAAATTTGCATTTAGCTTCTGGTTGAGGGTGGAGGTCACCATGAAGCCTGATTTTGATCTTTTATTCCCATCAGCTGATTGGCTGGTGACACAGTTTTTAGATCAGCCTGTTTGGGTTGTTTTAGAGGTAATCTGGTTGTGCAGTGAGATCAGAGAAGTCTGGAAAGGATCCTCCCTCACACCTAATCATAATTATTTGATATTCAAAAAAGTACTGATTTTTGGAAAAACATATATATGATTATAATTATTGCTATTTTCTATTGCTATTAAATGTAATTATCTACCAAAAAACTAAAGTAACTGTACATAACTAAAAAGATTCTTTTGGTAGTGCTAGGGTTTGAACTCAGTGTCTCATGCTTGCTAGGCAGGTGCTGTACCACTTGAGCCACTCCACCAGCTATTTTTACTTTTGATCTTAAGTCTGGTTACTAAAATAATTAACTCCATTAACATACTTTGCAAGAGATTTCATAATATGTTAAAGTTAAGTTCTTCTCTTCTGTTGGCTTTCACTCAGTGGAATAATCATGGTAGACCAGAGGGATGATTTCCCAAGAGTTAGAAGAAGAGTCAGGAGACTTGAGCAGCTGGAGGCAGTGTTCCAGCAGAGGCAGAACTAGGTCAGGAAGAGAGAAGATGGTAAGAAGTTGTGTCATTGGGAACAATAGCTAGGATTGGTTCTGAACAAAATAATTGAAGAAAATTATATAGTGTTTCAAATGTAAATCTCAAGGAGCTCTGAATCTCTCAGAAGTAAACTTGGTTTCTTTGTTTAAAAACTCAGATCATAATTTTGGGGGAAGGAAAATCCCCTTACATTCCTTCCTGAGATGGATGCAACATGGCTTCTTGTGTTTAACCCAGTCCTCACTTCCCTGATGAGCAAAGAACTTGATGTACCTCCTAGAAGCCCACCCTAATTCCCATGGCTCCACACCCTTCTTCCTTCCCTCAGTCACTCTAGGCTGTGTGGAGTAGCTTGGTGCAGTCTTAGCCTCCTAGATAGCAGCCAGGTAAGCTGTCCCAGAGGTCCTGGAACAGACAGGCTCAGAGACCAAAACCAAGCCATCTGATCACCATTATTCCACTTGAAAACAGGTGGTGAGAAGCAAGGGGAAGAGATGGAACCTGTTACCATGATGAGTTTAGCATCCAAAGGAGTGAAAGAGTCACACTTTAGGAACTCTATGGTGCAGTGTTCCTGTGTCCAATCTCTGTGGTGTTAGCTTGATGGTATGGTCACAAGACCAGAGTGAGGGGTCAAACAAGAGGCTCCAGCAGAGGGCAGGTGTCTGCTGCCAGCACGTGCTTGCTCCATGGGAGGGACGTTGGGTGGCCTGCCTGGCCAGTAGCTGTAGCTCACCAAGGATTTGTACTTTGTAGCTCAGTGTAGAGTCTACATGGGGCCACCAGGGGTGACCAGTGGTAGGAATGGCAGAGCTGTCAATCTAGAGGTAATTTGAGGATCTTTAAATAGTAAAGTATTAACTCAGCCAATTCAGGTAGATATATATGTATGTATATATGTTTATAAGTCTGTCTATCCACCTATCTGTCTCTCTCTCTCTCATATATAGATGTGTATGTGTGTGTGTGTGTTTTGACTGTAGTGGGATTTGAACTCAGGGTCTTGCACTCGCTCAGTAAGCAGGTGCTCTGTCACTTGAGCCACACCCCTCGACTTTTTTGTTGGTTTACTTTTCATGTAGGTTCTGTGTTTTTCCCCAGGACTAGCCTAGACCAAAGTCCTCCTTCTAATGGCTCTAGCACAGCCGGAACCACAGGGAAGTGCCATTACAACTGGTTTATTGGTTGAGATGTGGGTCTTGCTAACTTTTTGCCCAGACTCATCTCAAACTTTGGTCCTCCTGATCTCTACATCCTGAGTAACTGGATCACAACTCCACCTTCTTGCCCTAGCATAGATTCTTACACATGGAATATTATGCAGCTAGAAAAATGATGGCATATATTTGTATTCTATGAAAAAAAACAGTCAAGTAATTGTTTTTTCTTTTGATGCTGGGGATTGAACTCAGGGCTTCCTACATGGTAAGCACACATTCTGCCACTGAGCTATACCTTTGCCCTATAGCAGTAGTCCTATGTAGAAATGACAGGTTACAGAAGAACATGTGTGGTGTACACAAAGTGTGTAGGGTTAAACATAATATCCATGTGCATATCTGTTCAGAGATCCTGGGAGGATGCTCATCTAGTTAGTACCAGTAATTGGCTCTGATGGTGGTAACTTTTTTTTTTTTGCAGTATTGGAGTTTGAACTTGGTGCCTACACTTTGAGCCATTCTACCAGCCCTTTTTTTTTGTGATGGATGTTTCTGAGATATGATCTTGTGAACTATTTGCCTGGGCTAGCTTTGAACCTCAATCTTCCTGGTCTCTCCTGAGTAGTTAGGATCATAGGTGTGAGCCACTGACGCCCAGCAGTGGTGGCGTTTTAATTGCATTTTATTTACTGAGATCCAGGGCCTCAGGAATGCTTGGCAAGCACTCAATCACTGAGCTATCTCCCCAACCACAGGATTTTTTTTTTGTTTGTTTTAAATTTAATTGCTTCTTTTAAGAACTGTTACATCACAAGCTTGTGATGTAGAGTTCTTGTCTGGCATGTGCAGGGTTTGAACCCTAGCACTGTAAAAAACTAAAACCCAACAAACAAAAACACTCCAGAAATGTTGCATCACTAACATTTTTTTTTGGCAGCCCTGTGGGTTGAACTCAAGGCCTCATACTTGGAATGCAGGCATTCTACCCCTTGAACCATTCATTCTGCTAGCCTCTTTTTTTTTTTTTTTACTACATTTTTGTTATCTATTTTGTGATTTGAGTAAATGAGCAATAATCAGGGGTATAAAAATAGTAATTGATACCTAACTGTATGTGTGCATACAAACAAAAATTCAAATGAATCTAACAGGATTTCTTTTGTAAACCAGACACAACATTTTGCAAATCATTTCTTTTATACCCTTCAAAATGTTTTATCCAAGGAGAGGAGGTAAATGTTGCAAACCTGTCATCCCATATACTGGGAAGGTAAAGAGAGAGGATCGCTTGAGCACAGGAGTTTAAGGACAGCCTGGGCAAAGCAGGGGTGGTGGAGTGACTCAAGTGGTAGAGTGCCTGCCTAGCAAGCACGAGGCCCTGAGTTCAAACCCAGTACCACCAAAAACTAAAACAAACAGACAAAAAAAGAAACAGTCTTCTCAAAAACAAAAAAGTTTTACCTGCCATCAAGGTTGTAGTCTTCCTGTCTTGTGTCAAAGAATTGTAATAGTGTCCCTTTAACCTAATTTCCAAGACCTTAGTGATGGTGAGAATCACTTGGGGGTTCAGGTTCATGCTTAGAAATATCAACTCCCCAGGCCCCTTCTCAGACCTGCCGCATCAGTCACTGGAGAGGAGCCTGGGATGCTGTTGTGGTATTGTTTTGTTTGGGGGAGATGTTGCTTTTAACAAATACCTCAGTTGTTTATTGTCATCAGAGAAATTTAGGAGCCTGTTCTATAGAACATAAGCATTAGAATCACATTTTCCATTTTAATCGGTTGGGTCCTGCAAGGCCTTCCTCAGGCCCATTTTCTTTTGTTGGAAGAGTCTTCTGCTAAGCTTGACTGCCCTGAAAAGCTATTTGCTTTTCTAAGGCCACTATCAGTTCTGAAAATTCTTTTGAGAGTCTAGAAGATTCTCTAACAACTGCAATCTTTGTGGGACAGGGATATTGAATTCTTAGGGCTCATGGATTCTACTGATAATTTTTGAAAAGCCATTTAGGAAATGCAGAGGCCCCTCTGTTTTCCTGGAGGACCTGGGTGTCTCATGAGGACGGACCCCTGGGCCCTTCTTATGTCAGAGTCCCTGTCTTTATTTTGTGTTTTTCTTAAAGTAATTTTTTGGGAGCTCTGAGATTCACTTAGACTCCAGAATCTCTTTTCCATCAGTGATTCTAGTTAACTAACTGATTGGCTAGAGTCTAATTGTATTTATATGCCTTTTAAAAATATTGCATAGGAGCCAGGTGTGAGTAGCTCATGCCTGTAATCCTAGCTACTCAGGAGGTAGTCAGGCAAATAGTTCGCGGGACTCAGGGCTTTGTGTTTGCAAAGCAGGTGGTACTCTACCACTTGAGCTACACATCGGTCTATTTTGCTCTGGTTATCTTGGTGATGGCAGTCTTGGAAACTATCTGCCTGGGCTGGGTTCGAACCACAATTCTCCCAATCTCAGGCTCCCAAGTAGCTAGCATTACAGGTGTGAGACACTGTGTCCAGCTTACTCCAGGCTTTCTTATTGCAATAGAGGCAATGCATACAATGACTGTAGGGGTCATCTAACTATGAAGAGAATGGCTTTGAATCTGGTAGAGCAGGATTTCCATTCTGCATAAACTGGCTACTATACCTGATGATGACCTTGGGCAAGTTGCTTTCCTCTCTAAAGCGGCTTCTTTACCTGTAAAGCAGAAACAATAATACTTATGCAGAGTCATTGTGAGCAGGAACCTGAGTCAGTGTTATGTATGAAAGGCCCTTGATACACACTGTGCATTTAATCATCCATTACTAATCAGGATTTCTGAGGTTTTGTGTGTTGTTAATGGAGGCTAAAAAGTGGCTTGTGTTCCTGAAGAGACAGTGGCTTGTATGGAGTCCTCAATGTAAACAGTAGTAAGCTAGTGAAAACCATGGCACGAAACACAACAATGGGATTGGACTATGAGCACATGATAAAAGCGAGAGCACACAAGGGAGGGGTGAGGATAGGTAAGACACCTAAAAAACTAGCTAGCATTTGTTGCCCTTAACGCAGAGAAACTAAGGCAGATACCTTAAAGCAACTGAGGCCAATAGGAAAAGGGGACCAGGAACTAGAGAAAATGTTAGATCAAAAAGAATTAACCTAGAAGGTAACACACACGCACAGGAAATCAATGTGAGTCAATGCCCTGTATAGCTATCCTTATCTCAACCAGCAAAAACCCTTGTTCCTTCCTATTATTGCTTATACTCTCTCTACAACAAAATTAGAAATAAGGGCAAAATAGTTTCTGCTGGGTATTGAGGGGGTGGGGGAGAGGGAGGGGGCGGAGTGGGTGGTAAGGGAGGGGGTGGGGGCGGGGGGGCGGAGAAATGACCCAAGCCTTGTATGCACATATGAATAATAAAAGAAAAAAAAAAAAGAAAAGAAAACCGTGGCACGGCAGAGTCGGGTGCCTCTGAGGACCCAGCATTCTGCCAGGAGTTCCTTAACTGTGCTCTCAAGGCAGGGCCTTTCTAATCCAGACCAGGCTCCAGAAGATGTTTCTTAGGCTGGGCATGATGGTACATGCCTGTAATCCCAGCACTCAGGAGGCAAAGGCAGGAAGATCATGAGTTTGAGGTTAGCCTGGCTACACAGTGTGACCCTGTCTCAAAAAAATAAAATAAAATATAAAATAAAATAAAATAAAATAATAAATGCTTCTTGGCTCCCTAGGAGTGGAGTTGAGAAAGCTTTGGCTCTGTCCCTTGTTGGAGAAGTGAGTATCAGCTTGGTGTCTGCTGGCCTGAACATGCCCAAACCAGCTCTAGCATTCACCCAAAAGCCTACCATAGTCATTTTAAACTACAGTCACCTCCTTCTACCCTAGAGCTCTGCCCAGACACCAGCCTAGGCCTCCTCAGACTTTTAATCCTTTCCTAGGGCCATGAAGAGAGAGAGAGAGAGAGAGAGAGAGAGAGAGAGGTCCATTAATCCCATCACGATGGTCTCACTCTTATTATCTAACCTAAATTTAATTACCTTCCTAACCCTACCTGCAAATCCCATAGCACCGGGATTACCATTTAGGCCATAGATGACTCTGAATTGCACAGCTAATTCATTGTCATCTGTGAGGACAGGCAAACCCATTCCATCCAGAAACACTGTGAGGTTTTTTTTTGGCTGTACTGGGGCTTGAACTGAGGGCCTACACCTTGAGCCACTCCACCAGCCCTATTTTTTTGTGAAGGGTTTTCTGAGATAGGGTCTCGCAGAACTATTTGCCGGGTCTAGCTTTGAACCTCAATCATTTGATCTCTGCCTCTTGGTAGCTAGGATATAGGCATGAGCCACCAGCATCTGGCTTTGGGGTTCTCAACACCAGGGAAAGGATGCTTGGTTTGGGATTCATGCTACCAGCAGGTAGAAGAGAAGGTGAGTAGAAAGGCACCATCTACTAAGAACTTACTGTTTCTGCAGGTCTGACTACTTGTGCTCTTACAATGACCTCTTTTCATTACAGTAATAACATCCATGACAATGTATTACCAATAATAATTGTAATAAAGGTAAAAGAGAGAAACATGGATAATAGACTCCTTTGCTCTCCTTTTGCCACTGTCTTCTTATTATAAAGCCCCTCTGGACTTTCCTTCCCCTAGCCAGACAACCTCACCTTTCATTATCCTTTTAAACTTTCCAAAAGGCTTGTTTTGTGGTGAACAAAACACTGGATGGAGTCTACCTCCTTGCTTTTTTCTAGAACTTGACTCTCTCACTGTTTCCTGGTAGCCATTTAAGGGGCTGCTTCCTACTTTAAGCAGAAAGATAAATTTAAGCAAGAAACCAGGCTTGATGGTCCATGCCTGTAATTCTAGGGAGGCTGAGGCAGGAGGATGGAGCGACACAGGAATACCCTGTCTCAAAAAACCCAAAACAACAGAAAGGAAAGAAGGAAGGAAAGGAAAAAGAAATGAAAGGAGAAAGGAAAGAAAAGCAAAGAAATGAAAAAGAAAGAAAAGAAAAAGAAAGAAATCTAATGGCTCTGAGGTCTAGACAGAAGAACTCCTTCTGGGACAGGAATGAACTTGGCAGGGGCTCAGGAGTCACCACTGCTAAGAAAGGCTAGTGTGGCTCTAGGCAATGAACTTGGGAGAGTTGGGTGGGGTCAGCTCATGCAAACCTTGGTGGCCTTATTAACTAGCACTGTTACAGCGAAATACCGCAGATTTATTGGGGGTTTAAACCACAGCCCTTTATTTTTCATAATTCTGGAGGCTGGGAAATCCAAGATCAAGGTGCTGGCAAATTCCGTTCTCAGAAAAGGCCCTTTGGTTGGCTTGCAGGGATTTATTTTCTCAGTGTGTGCTCACGTGGCCTTTCCTAGGGCCATGAAGAGAGAGATCCATTAATCCCATCACGATTGTCCCACCCTTATAATCTAACCTGAATTTAATTACCTTCCTCTGACCCTACCTCCAAATCCCATTGCATTGGTGATTAATGCTGCAACACATGATCTGGGGAAGATACAGCACTGAGCCCATAACAGAAGCCAGGGAGGAAATGTGGATTGCTGAAAGTTTGAACAATTGGTAACCTTTTAAGGATTGAATAACAAAAAGTGACAAGATCTGATGATTTACTTTGTTAAGAAGGTCACCTGGGCTGCTGGTGGTGGGGGGAATTGATTGGGAGGGGAGGAAATGGGGAGGCTGATCCAAGGAGATGACAAAGAGGCAGGTTTTGAGAAGAGAAACTTTCTACAATTAAAATATGTAATTTAACATCTGGCAGGGGGGATACCATGATCATGAAGGTGGTTTTTCCCAGGGCGAGGCTTATCCATTGCACTCCAGATGTGCTGACCCCTGTGATTTCCCCAAATGTGGGAAATTTGACTGCATAATTTGTGGTAGTAGGGGACTTCGTTCATGCTCGCCCCTGAAAAAAATCCTTAAAAAATATGTAATTTATAAAAAGACTAATCTCATTTTTTGGGGGGTGGGGGAGGGGGGGACTGAGTTTGAACTCAGGGTTACTCACTTACAAAGCAGGTGTTCTACCACTTGAGCCACACCTCCAGTCCATTTTGCTCTGGTTATTTTGGAGATGGGATCTTATGAACTATTTGCCTATGCTCGGCTTGAATCAAGAACCTTCCTAGGATTACAGGCATGAGCCACTGGCACCCCACCTTCAGATGATCTTTTTTGAGGTCTGGTACATCATGTTGAAAAAATATTTATCTTGAATTTAATAATTTCTTCTCTTTCATTCAAAGTTTTCAAGGTCATGTCATGTGTTTGCCCATCCTGTGTGTCATGTCCCGTCTATCTGTCTTGTGGGAATGAACCCAGGGCTTCAAGAAGCTTGTTAGGCAAGAGCTCTGCCACTGAGCTACACCCCCTGCCTCATTCAAGTTTCTTTTTCTTCTGTCAGCATCAAATAAAATTTTATTTGCTATTTTTTAAAATTAAGACACTGTAGTAGGATCCCATTTTTGTTAAAATTATTCTGTTCTCTAGGTAGTTACTCACGTAACCTTCTGTCTGTGTATATGTATATGTCCAGAATGTTTGTCTGATGTTGGAGATAATTATTAGGACTTTAGATGATTTTTTAAAAATTATCTATCTTCTGCAGTGCTGGCGGTGGACCTCTGGGCCTTGCTCATGCTGAGCAAGCACTTAGTTTCATCCCCAGCTCCGAACTTTAGATTAATTTTGAATTTCTTTGTGTTCTTCTGAACTGCTCAAATGCTTTATAATGAGCATTTAATCTTTTGGGTTTTTTTTGGTAGGACTGGGGTTTGAATTCCAGGAGCAGTCACTATACAGCTTCAGTCATAATTTTTTTTTTTTTAAATTTTACAAAACCCACTTGCCTAAAAATTTAACAAAAATTAAAAGCCTTTAGTAACCATTGTGCCATTGTAAATAGTCTGAAGTTACCTGCTTTACTGAACTGAAGGATGCCTGAATGAAAATGGATACTGTCCTCTGAGACTCTGATCTACACGTATGTGTAAAGTGACAACCTAGAGCAACTCTGGTCTTTCCACAATACCAAGATGTAGAAGCAATCGTGAAGGCAGGCAGCTGCAGATTGCTCTTCAGCCAGCCAGAGAGGATGCGCTTGCAAAGGTAAAACAAGAATCGTTTGTTGCCCCCCAAAAGGAAGCAGGCCTGAGAGTTTTTCTATCATGCTTTCATGTTTAGTTTATATGCCTCTAAGTGCGGCATGAAGATAAATTGCTCTCTTCACAGTCTTTACAAACCTATGACTGTTATAATTAAACAACTTTGTCATGTTGTATCATAATTCTCAATTTAGAAATCTATTATTAGGGGCTGGGGACCTAGCTCGTTGGTAGAGTGCATGGTTTGTGAGTGGTTGTGAGTTCCTGGATTTGATCCGTGGCATAAGTGAAAATGAACAAACAAATCTAAGATGTTACTCTGTAGAAGTGGCAATTGGGTCCCAAATGTGTGGCACTAAAATTTCCATATTCAAGCAAGCAGTCCTTTATCTAGGAATTTAGGATTTGGGAAGGAAGGTAGCCAGACACCACTCCGCCCAAAGAAATACTGCACTAAAGAAGAGTGCTTTAGAGCTGGGCGCTGGTGGCTCACTCCTGTAATCCTAGCTACTCAGGAGGCAGAGATTAGGAGGATCCCGGTTTGAAGCCAGCCCGGGCAAATAGTTCTACAAGACTCTATCTCGAAAAAACCCTTCACAAAAATAGGGCTGGTGGAGTGGCTCAAGGTGAAGGGCCTGAGTTCAAGCCCCAGTATTGCCAAACAAAAAAAAGAAGAGTGCTTTAAAAACCTCAGAAAGAGAGCAGGACTAATACATGCTATGATGAGTAATAGTGATGGCTTGAGATGCTGCTGTCCCTCCCAGATGTGGCTTTGGGGACTGGAGTGGGGAGGAAGCCTGGCAGAAAGGTGGTTACTGGAATGGACTTTGGGCTGAGGAGGAAGGAGGGGCCGGGGGAGAAGATGTGACCACCAGGAAGGTAGGGGATGCCTGGCGGGTTCTGAAAAGTATCATTGCTCTCAGGCAGTTTTAGCTGCTGCTTCTGCACGAGTCACCCCTGGACTTGAGCAACTCTTTGACTTCTCATTGTTAGCATGTCACACTGTGAGTGGTCTCCTATTATTTGTTCTCTTTATCTCTCCATATCCACCCCAGGGATAGGGGTTGGCATTTAAGAAATGTTTGGGCTGGGTGCTGGTGGCTCACTCTTGTAATCCTAGCTATTCAGGAGGCAGAGATCAGAAGGATCTTAGTTCAAAGCCAGCCCAGGAAAATAGTTCCCGGAGACCCCATCTCAAAAAAATCTATCACAAAAAGGGCTGGTGGAGTGGCTCGAGGTGTAGGTCCTGATTTCAAGCCCCAGAACCACAAAAAAGAAAAAAAAGAAATGTTTGTTAAGGGGCAGGCAACTCTTTAATGTTACTTTCCATTGCACTCAACTGATGATATTATGTAACCATGTTGCAAATATATGCATACACATATATAAACCCCAAATCTTAACCTCTCCCCAGTAATGTTGTGGACTTGAACCCAGGACCTCACACATGCTAAGCGTCTACCACTGGGCCATACACACCCCTTTTTTGAGGGGAGAGGGGCCTGGGGTTTGAACTCTGGGCCTCTTCCTTGCTAGGCAGACTCTCTACCACTTGAGCCATGGGCCCAGCTCATTAACTCCCAATTTTTTTGAGACAGGCTGGCCTGGAATTCTCTATGAGCTCCTCTTGCCTCCCAGAGTGCTGGGATTATAGTTACAGGGGTATATATAAATCTTAACATTCCTGGGGACATCTGACTAAAAGGTTTTTTTTTTTTTTTTCTGGGACTGGGGTTTAAACTCAGGTCCTCATGCTTGCAAAGCAGGTGCTCTACCACTTGAGCCACACCTCCAGCCCCAACTAAAAGGTATTTTGAGGTCTTCTGACCAGCCTGTTTTAGAAACCTTATGTATTATAATACACACTGAAAAGTATTGGGAAAAAATTGGCCACTGCAGAAACAATAACCACAATTTTAAAAGAAAAATGTCTGCATAATTCCATCATCAGATCATTTTCCCATATACCTTCTAATTCTATACACTTTTCATAATTTCATTATTGTTACCATAGGTTAGATAAATATTGTGTTCTTGGATGGGGTGGTGCTGTACACCTATAATCCCATCACTCAGAAGGCTCAGGCAGGAAGGTGCCAAGTTCAAGGCCAATCAGAGCTATATAGGGGACACCCTGTCTCAAAAACAAAACAAAATGTGTGCTCTTTTCTATTGATAATTATATCATCATTATTCTCCTTGTTATATTGGTTTTCTTATTATATTTATTTTGTTTTTGTCTTTTGAGACAGGATCTTGCTATATAGCCTATGCTATTTATTTATTTATTTATTTCCATTTTCTTTTCTATGTAGCCGATGTTGACCTTAAACTCTTTATCTTCTACCTGAGCTTCCCTAGTGCTGGGATTATAGGCATGTACCACCATGCCTACCTATTTTTGTATTACAATTTTTTTTGTGCTCCTGGGGTTCGAGCTCAGGACCTCGCACTTTCTAGGCAGGCACTCTATCACTTGAGCGACAGCCTAGCCCTGTATTATAATTTTAAAGTTCAGTTGATTAACGTATTAGAATAGCCCTCCATCATTGCATATTGATGGCTTCCATCTTTCATGAATAGGAAGTTATGTTGTAATCTCACCTCCAGTTCCATTTTCTCTTGGAGCAGCTCTGGCCAAGATAAGCCATGGTTCTCTGTGAGCAGTTAGGTTCACATTCAGATCTATCGTTGGCTCTTCTTCCCTTCCTGAAACTGACTCCCATAGCTTTTTGGCCTCTCTTCTCCAGATTTTTTTTCCTGCCCTTTCTGTCAGTGCCTCTTTGCTCTGTGATCTGGTGACTCAATATTGCTCCCCAAGTGTTGGCATTCCCATGGATGGGTCCTATCCTTAGTCCTCTGGCCTCAAACTACCTTGGGTCTCTGAATAGCCTCATCCTCTTCCCTGATGTTTCCTGTCATGACTTCAGCTTTCATGATACATTGGTGATTCCCAAATCTTTTTACCTGAATACTCATGTATGCCTCACACTTGATAAATATTTTCTAAATTACTGCACCTGGATGACCCATAGTCATTGAATATCCATGCATAAGCAGTCATCATCCTTCCTCAAGCTCTTCCTAATACCTGCTCCCACCTCTGTGTTCCCTTTTTGGTCAAAGGCCAGGTCATCTACTTGGTTAAATCAGTGGAACCTGAGAGTCACCCTGGGCTCGAGTCCCTCTTGCCTCCCTATATCTAATCAGTCAGTCATCCAGTCTGCTGATCCCCTTCCCTTCAATTCTCTTGAATCTGGCTCCCTTTTGTCTTCTGCTACCTATCTTCATAGCCACATCATCCCTTACCTGCATTGCCACAAAAATACAGTTTTTGTGGACTGAATTCTTACTGACCTTTCCTCCCACTGCCAAATCCCTTTTCCAAAAAAGCTGACAGATCAGTGGAAAATGGCAGTGTAGTCCCCCCTGCTTGCCTGGACAACCTCGCCCTGTGGGACCTGGAAAGAAAGCCTGCAATGGCTTCATTCCTTGTTTCTCCACGCGTTCTTCTTTCCCTGGAAGGCTTTCCCCCTTATTTTTGTCTCATAAACACATTCCTACCTCTCTTTTAGAAAGTACTGTCTCTGGGAAGCCTTCTCTAAACTCCATCGTCTCGTTTTGGTAGAGGGGTGGAACTGGTCCTGAAAGCACCCCGACTATCCTGAGCTCACTTTGAATCTCAGCACTTACAGTTTCAATTTAATTGCTAATTGTCTCCTCTAGTAGACTCCTCATCCCCCATCCTCACCAGAGCCTGCATATTTTAACCAGGAATGAGGACTGGTTGACAGGTGTTCAGTAGTTACTTGTAGGATAGAAGTTTTTTTGGATACACAGATTCCAGGAGTGGATTTAAAATGTGGAATTCGACATTATACTGCTATAGACTAGTAAGTTTCTTCTCCAAAGAGTTGTATTGATTTAGGGCCAGGCTTGCTGGCACATGCCTATAATCCCAGTACTCAGAAAGCTGGAGAAGGAGGATTGTGAGTTTGAGGCCAGTTTGGTTTACATAGCAAATCCTGTTGAGAAGGGGGAGGGGAGAAGTTGCATTGATTTATATTACCATCAGCAAAGCCAGTGTATCAGTTAAATCAAGTTTTCCAACTATGTTCATGGAATGCTTGCTGTCAGGTGTTGTGCCAGAAGAATGGCATTGTAGCTATAAGTATGTCACAATTTGGAGGAGTCCGTAATGACAGGAACAGTCTATATCTTCATGGCCAATGTATATGGTCGCCGTTAGCTATGTGTGATGGTGAGCACCTGACCTGTAACTGGAATGACTGAGAAACTGAGGTTTTTATTTCCTTTAATTTTAGTTAATTGAAATTGAAATGTAAGTATGGTCAGGTGGCAAGTGGTCATCAGAGTGCACCGCCCACCTCTAGAGAGAAAAAGGTACTCATTCCAGGCTGGTGGAACTGCTACAGTCTGGCTCTTTCCTTCCTTTTGAAATGCTAGTGGTGTAAGCTCACCTCACTGAGGTGCGACCAGTTCACAGTGCTATCGTTATCATTCTAAGTCAGTACTACTTTATTTGGGGAATCATTAAATAGATGCTTGGAGCAGGAGAATAACACCCCACATCAGGGGTCACACCGAAATGTCTGGGGAGGGGGGAAGGGACGACACACATGCGGCATGGTGGGAAATGTTCGCACGGTGCTTTTTATTCAGGGTGTGGACCTAGCTTCTCCGGAGAAGGCCAGAAGCGTGACATTCATAGAGGCATCTGCTGCTGGACTTGTTTTTCCACATAAACTGCCAAACTCGTTCTGATTAGGCAGGAAGTGAAGCAACTTTTCGGAGCGCCAGCCCAACATCTGGATCTCATCAACGGCTGCAGACTAGACCTTTTACCTTTTACCTTCCACTGTGAGTTTTCGCCCTGAAGTTTGCTTTCCAATTTAAGGGAAGAGGAACGTGGGCAACAGGTCACGTTCCTCTTCCGAAATGTTTCTTCCGATCTCAAAGCCAAGATTACATATTTATGCAGTGTCCCTGTTTCTGTTCTCCAAAATAGATTATATACTCCTAAGACAGGCACTTTAAATCACACAGTTGTTTGCACATGGGGGATTCTGAAGCGAATATATATGCCGAATTGAATTAGATGAGTTCCATCCGATAAGCCCTGTGACCTACTAGAATCTTTTATAAGCTGATGAGAGGGATTTTAATCTCTATATTGGAGTTGTTGGCCATGTGCCAAAGAGGTAGCCTGGCGTACACTGTCCAGAAAAGCCCTGTTTTAATATTTAATCGGAACATATTATATCCTCATGGCTGGGGTAAGTAGTTGAGCTGAGAAGTCTGGGGTACAGTGTTAAGTAGACCAGATGGGAGACTTTGGGGTTTTCCCAGTTCTTTTCTTTGGAAGAGAACCCAAACACTGCCTGTGTGAAGCCTACAAGGCTCATCAAAAAGTGCTCCTACAGGATGCCCGCGCGACCTCCGGGGACAAATCTGGGGACACAGGCCAGCGCCACAGGCTTACTCCAAACTCTCCAAGTAGTAGCGCTTCCCCGGGCGCGCGCGCCGCGCCGGACCTGCGGGTGGAGCGAACCACAGGGCCAGCCGGAGGGGTGCAGGCGGGGTACCGCGGGACGGGACGCTGGGGTTTCGGGGGGCCCCCTGCCACCAACAGCCTCTCCCTTCCCCAGCCGGAGCCATGCTTGACGCGGCCCGCCGCGGGGACCCCCGGGGGCGTGGTGACGGCGAGGTCACCCCCCCCCGGCCGGCGCGGGGGTGGTAGCGGCCCATTCGAGGCTTTCCCGGGCAGAGGCGCAGCGCTCGCGCGGGGGGCGGGACAAAGGGTGGCTCCCCGCCGTCGGTACCCAGGCGGACTCCGCGGCCGGCTGGCACAGTGACCCCGGCGACGAGCGGGAGTAGGAGCAGAAGCGGGACCCACGGCTGAGATGCCGGTGCGGGGAGACCGGGGGTTTCCACCCCGCCGGGAGCTGTCAGGCTGGCTCCGCGTAAGTACCGCGCGGCTGGGGACGCGGACCCGGACCGGGCGTCTCTGAAGTTGCCCCGCGTGGCGAGTCTCCCACGGGATGTGGGGCGCGGGGAAATGATAGAGTTCACTGGACCGCAGTGATGCCCGCAGTGATCGTCCACTCTCGAAAGTCACTTGAGATTGAGATCAAGTCGCAAGTAGGGGAAACTGTGTTGATCCCAGAGTCCTGGATGTCTGCTACTGTGGAACCTTCTGGTTGTGTCTGTTGTCGCCTGCCCTATGCCTGTGTTTCCTTCTCTGTTTCAAATCACACTTGAAGCTTGTAACTTGCCAAGCTAAAAGTGTGTGTCCATCAGAGAAACTGACAGCCCATTGGGAACCCCCCCGAAACCACCCCCCACCCCGATTTCTTTTTATCCAGCTGCCTTTGCAATACAGGTAAAAGTTATTTTCAGTGGGGAGTGGAGACGGGGTTTTGGAAGAAACCACGGACAGGGAGTGATGAATGCTTTGTACTCTGGTATTACCTTACCTGTCGTCTATTCCTTTTATTTTATGTCTTCATTTGTCAAGTTCCTACTTTTGCACAGTAGTTTATTTTAAGTTATAAATAATCAGGGATTTCCACTGCAGAGTTTGAACATTCTTGAAATGTGCACAAAGTTGGGAGTGAATCCTCCAGTGCTGAGTAATGGAACACAGCCTCCCACCTCTGTTTTAGCTTCAGTTCTCAGGCAGAGCTGCTTCCCCGGCAGCCGGGTGGCCTGAGTAATAATGGTTGTGGTTTCCCTGAAGTTCCCAGCGGAAGAGTCATCGTCTCACAGATACTGCCCTGCACTGTTCAGAGGACCTGCAGCCTGGGATCCCAGCAGGGAGGGGCAAGGTCTTTTCCTCAGCTCTCCAGATGGGCTGCTCTTTGGTGTCCAAAGAGTCCATTTGGGAATGGACTGTGTCCAACACAGTCCATTTGGGAAAACAGGTCCACTTTTGACAGTGCTACTCTTGGAAGGAACAGTCAGTTGGTAATACCCGTCATACACACCTAGGAAACATAGTTTTAACTGAGAAATTAGTAGTAGCATTTTTTTTTTTTTTAGTAGTAGTAGCATTTGAAGCTAAGTGTCATTTAATATCCTACCCAGGAGAATGGAGGGATGGCATTGACTTATTCAATACATTTTCTTGAACATCTCCACTTCAATGTGGGGAACAGGAAGACGGATAGAAGGCACATCTTGTTGGGGAAGCAAGCAGATAATTAGTCAGTGACACCTGGTGGAGTGGCTCAAGCAGTAAAAGTGTATGGCTAGCAATCTTGAGGCCCTGAGTTCAAACCCCAGTGCTGTCAAAAAAAAAATCCAATGGATGCCATTTAGAAATTTAGAAACGGGGTTCTGCAGTGAGAAGAAAGGAGAAGGGAAGGGAGGTTGTTACCAGACTATGGTGGCTTTTGCGATGTTCCTTGAGTTTTTTCAGAGCCACTGCCAAAGGCGGATGAAGGGGGGAGTTTCCCCCTTGAAGAGCTGCTGTAACTTGTGTGTGAGCATGCTTTTGAGCCATAGTCCCAGTTTGCTGCTGCAGTCACTTAGTGAGCACCTGTTTAACTGCTGGTCACTTCTAGGGCATACAAAGTTGAGCAAGACGAGATTTCTGCTTCAAGTCTGTGGACCTGAGCATTTTGGAGTGTTTCAGAGTCTGATCTCTCTGTTGGGATTCCTGGGGCTGAGGGAGGGAATGTGTTAAAACAGAAGCACACTCCTCAGTTCAGAAATACGACAAAGGATGGGATTGTCCTCAGTGTACCCTCCGGCAAGGATTCTTGCTGGGAAAAAAGCGCATTTGGACAGATACCTTCCAACATAAGGCCCTGTGGGATATGGGGCTAGGAATGCATCCAGCTTACAGGGCTGAATGAGGACTTAGTCAAACCACACAGAGTGGCAGAAAATGGTAGATGGGAAGTTTAAATGTGGAGTTTGGAGTTGATAAGGGAGATGAGATCTAGAAATACATGTAGGTGCCAGGTAGTTGCCAAGGAAAAAACAGAAGGAGACTGGGTTGCCCATTCTCCTTGGGAGGCCTTGAATGCCAATAGCAGAACTTTGGGCAGGCTTGACTTCTAATGGCCTGACTTTCCCAACACACTAGTGAGCCAGTTTCCGGGAAAGCATTCCACCCAGTCCCTACACAGTAAATGTTGCTATTTTTGAGGCACACATAGGCTTAAGACCAAATGGGTTTTTAATATTATTCCCTGGGAAATTGCATTTGTAGTGACTTCTGCCTGCATTTATTTAACTTTTGATCTAGTTCTCTGCACATTGACAGAAGGTCTCAGCCAATCATTTATCTTCAGGGTGAGTGTGAGAATGTTTTGAATACATCCCAAGGCAAGAAAAAACATAAAAAACCCACCATTAACTTTTGAGTTTAGCAAAGTTTTCACTTCTTAGAAGGCTGTCTTTTTTTTTTTTTTGAGGTACCGAAGTTTGAACTCAGAACCTACACCTTGAGCCACTCCACCAGCCCTTTTCTTGTAAAGGGTTTTTTTTTAAAGATAGGGTCTCATGAATTACTTGTTCAAGTTGGCTTCAAACCTCGATCCTCCTGATCTTTGTCTCCTGAGTAGTTGGGATTATAGGCATGAGGCATGAGGCACCAGCACCCAGCAGAAGGCTGTCTTCTTAATAATAATTCTTGAAACTAGATGGGGCCACTTTAGGTCACTTTAGTCTTGTGTACAATAGTAGTTTTGTAGTTTGAAAAGTCCTCTGGACTTGGCTGGGGAGTGACCCCAGGTGTGAATGTTTTGGGGGGGGGAGGCGCAGAGCTAAGAGTTAAGAAGAGTTAGTAATAACTAAATTTTCAACATACTTCTACCAAGAATATGAACCATTAGGGAATTCCTTGCCTAATCTCTAAAACAAATCCCATTAAGCAGTTGTGACTAGAGAGTAAAGTTCTCCTAGATTGAGAGCTACTCCTTAGAAAATATATTATTGATTAGACTCTAAACAATAATCAGGAATCCAAAAGCTGCTGGCCAGGATGGCTCAGATTAGTGTTGAGAGGTGAAGGCGATTTAGGGTGTGGTAATGTCTGAGGACATGATTGTCCCCGATATGGGTAGAGGGAAGCAGAGGTGTTTTATTATTTGTCTCTGGATCCTAAAACTAAAGGTCAAGGCCAGAAACAGAGACCCAGAGGTCTGATTCAACACATCAATGTTTACATGAACTTTGCTAAGGATTCAAAACTATTTAGGGCCATTTCACTCCCACTGGAGAGTTAGTGATGACCCTTGTCTTAACAGAAGCTCATACCGCTGGCACATTTATGAGGGTTTATGGTTGGTATCGGCATCAGACTTTTAAGAGAGATTATATAATAGCAGTGGGAAAAGTTTTCACACACCAAATACCAATATTGGAATAGCTGGTGCCGAATGGCACCCAGAACTAGTCAACTAACATCCTACGCTGTCTGCATTGTGCGAAAGGCAGTTAGTTCTGAGTTGGAAAGTTTCTGTTCCCATTTTTTCCTCTTGATTAGAGATGTCCTTAGAATTTAGCAACTAACTACTAGAGCCTTGGAAGGCCTGCGTGATGGCCTGGGCAGTGGCTCTCCAGAATGGTGGCTGTTCTGGTTCTGGGTTTTTGTTATTGCTGCTGTGGATGTGATGATGGAACTCAGGGCTATGCACATGCTGTGGGAGCCCTCTGCCACTCAGCTACACCCCAGCCTTCCTCTGGCTTTTAAAGGGACTAGTGTCTCCATGACCCTGGCCACTGTACCCAAGCTTCCATCACTGTGGATAACCTGTGAACTGAAAAGCTAAGGACTGTCATAACCCCCAAAGCTGACCATTTGATTAAGCGTTTTTCTCTTTTTTGCTGTTTTCCAAAGTGTTTCTGTGGTCCCCACAGAATTGGCAGGTGGTACAGGGAGGGACATGTTTTGTTTTTCAGTTTTTGTGCAGAAGTGTTGTATGTGAGGAGTAAAAGTCATAAAAATGTTAAGTAAAACACCGAGTCTGAGGCAGGCATGGGTGGCCCACACCTGTAATCCTAGCTACTTGGGAGCTCGAGATCAGGAGGATCATGGTTCAAGCACAGCCCTGGTAAATAGTGAGACCCCATCTCCAAAAGAACAGAGCAAAATGGACTGGAGGTGTGGCTCAAATGGTAGAGCCCTGTTTTGCAAGTGTGAAGCCCTGAGTTCAAATTCCAGTCCCATCAATCACACAAACCACCCCCATCCTCACCGAGTCTGTTTTAAGAAAAATTGTAAACTATGGAAATGAGTGGTAGAATGATAAAGCAAGTATTATGAAGATGACCCCTGCATCTGAGATTAGGGCAGCACTATGAGTGTGGCTTTTGGTTCTCAACAGCCCTTAGAATACACTGGCCACATCCTAAGGATGTACGGTCTGCAGATCGTCTCGGGGGGCCTGTGGCTCTCTTCTTCCCACTTAGCTCTCTTATCTGTGCTTGCAGGCAGTGGATTTGTGAAGTTCTTTTAGTGTCTGGCTCAATTCTTCTTCCTTTCTGTGCTTTCTACAAGCCATTTCCAGATGTCAAATTTCCATGTCATTCTCATGTGGCATTTTTTGTTTGTTTGTTTTTGGTGGCACTGGGGTTTGAACTCAAGGCCTCACGCTTGCTAGGCAAGTGCTCTTACCGCTTGTGTGGCGTTTTTGATATGGCAGAATGACAGGGAGGAAGTATTTTGGTGCTTCTGAGGGACACCACACTATTTTCAAGTGAATCTTGCTCCTGCTTCATGGCTGAGCAATGTAGATCACCAATATAGCCTCACATGTGAAAGCATTCAACTTCTTTTTTTGGTGGTACTGGGGTTTGAACTCAGGGCCTTGTGCTTGCTAGGCAGGCACTCTTTTACCTTGAGTCATGCCCCAGTCCTCAAACTTTATGCTTTTAAAAGTCTCTCAAAAGCCTGCCAATTGGAGGATTTTTTCTTTTTCATTTTGTCTTTTTCTTTTTTGGTGCTGGGATCGAACCCAGGGCCTCGCGCATGCTAGGCAAGCACTGTACCACCGAGCTACATCCCAGCGGATTTTTTCTTTTTAAATTTATGAATTTATTGAGATGGGGATGGAATCCATGTCCTCACCCTTGCTAGGCAAGCGCTCTCCCACTGAGTTACACCCCTAGTCTGTTTAAATTTTTGATGGAGTTTATGTTAATCTGTAGAAGAGGCTTTGTTGTAGGAATTGGAAGTGATGCAGAAAACAGCCCCGCTTTGAACTAAAAAGACAAGCAAGTGAGAAGGAGCACTTTGGTGGTAGGTGAGCAGAACAAGAGGAGAAAACACTGTTAAATTTCTAATTCTATGCCTGAGTACAACATTTGTGAGAGCCTTCAGCCGATAACTTGCACTGTAGGTTCCCTGTGGCTGCACACCTTTCCGTTCAGATACCTTTTGTGATAATCAGTGTTTCACTGGAATGCCTTCCACTCACATTTCTCTTCCTCCCACACCGGAGATAGGGTGTCCCAGACCGTCTTTGAACTTGGGATTCTTCTGTTTACCTCCCAAGTGTGTACCACCATGCTTGGCTTGAAAACATAGTCTTGGTAGATCTACGAGTAAATTTCTTTTTTGGAACATGCTAAGTCGAGGCTGTACCAGTGAGCTACATCCTCAGGCCCATGTGTTTTTGGAAGCTGGACTTAAAATTTCAAATCGTACCATTAATCATGGCAAAGACCTTGTGTCATGTCTTGAATACAAATGCTTACTAAATTTTGCCTATAGGTGTATGTGAACACAGACTTCAGAATCAGTGTGGTTATTCTTACTGTTGCAGACTTTAACCAGCTATATAAAATACATGCATTGTATTCACAGAAAAAGAAGGCAGCATGTGTGGGAACTTTAATTATACAACACTTAATCCCACAGACACTCTAAAAAACCACGGGACCAAATAGATGAGTTAGTGACAAGTCAGAGGCGTTTGGAGCCCCTGCCTATAATTCATTGTGGGAGAGAACTAGTGGGTTAGTTCTTGGGGGTTGGTAATAGTCACTAGACTCTACTGATAGATTAAGATCAGTTATGTTTCTGCCATTGTAGTAAAGAAAAGAATTGACAAGAGTTGTGAGAACATTGTGCATTCTTTAGATTTGGTTCCTTAAGTTGGAGGTGACCAGGGAAGTTATGTTTCCAGTCATCATTAGGAAGCTGTGAACCCTTCCTGGACACGGAGCTTCTAGGGCCTTTGTTCTTCCCTGGAGGAAATAAAAAGAAAGTTGCTTGAAATGTGTTTAATTTGCCCAAAAATTGCCTTAATGACCAAATGCAGCAGTGTTTGTATTTGCATTTGCCAGGAGTCATTCGAGATCAGAATATTCAATGAAGGAGCTGCAGGCTGGTTTCTTCTTTTTGCCTTAGATGGATAGTCACCCATCTGAGAACCTGTGTGGTTGGAGTTCCATCCTGGGGAAAGGGAGGAGTCAGAAATGTAAGCAGCCTGCCTGCCCTCAATTCTTCTAAGACAGTTCCTCAAGGTACCCAGCAAAGCAGAATGAAATTAACTGAGAGAGTTAATTAGCAAAACTAAACATTTCTGGTTTTGAAAGGCTGAATCATGTGACTGGAACTTCCTGGTGAGCTCAGTTTCAGGAGGCTGACTTCCTCTTTGGCTTTCTTCAGTCAAGTGGGGGCCATTGCTCTGCTGCCTGGGATTGGCTCATGTGCACCTTGCCAGTGTTTACTCCAGCCCTTATCTTGGCCTGCAACTCTCCACCAGTCACTTACCATCAGCTGTGAGCACCTCCAGGTCTGAGTCATTGTGTAGGCCTGGGGGCTGTCTGGGCACCCATGAATCCACTAAACACTTTCGGCTTTGGCTTGACTTGGGGAGGCTTATGGCATGAGCTGGTGTGGCCCAGAGACTAAGAATTTGGAAGAGGGAATTCCTGACATTGATGAGTGAGTGGATGATAGTTTGGTAGCAAATATCTTATGACAGATTATAGAATTACATTCAGACTTTACCTCCCTTGAGACAGGGTCTCTCTATGTAGCCTAGGTTGGCCTGGGACTTGTCATCCTCACTCCTCAACCTCCTGAGTTTTGGGATTACACATCTAAGCCAGGCTCCAGTTCTTTTTTTGCTTTACCATAGAAACAGCATCTGCTACATCACTAATTAGCTTTGGCGACTTTAAGGGTCAGTCTTAAATTACAGTTGTCATTTTCTTAGTCTCTAAAGTCTTCTGCAGTACTTGAGGGTTCTACCTGCTTGACTGTATAACCTAGAACATTGTATTTTTTTTTTTTTTTTCCAGTACTGGGGTTTGAGCTCAGAGCCTACATACACCCTGAGTCATTCCACAAGCTGTTTTTTTGTGAAGAGCTTTTTGGAGATAAGAGTCTCTGGAACTATTTGCCTGGGCTGGCTTCGAACCAAGATCCTCCTTATCTCTGCTTCCTGAGTATTACAGGTTGGAGCCACTGGCACCTAGCTTTTATAATGAATTGTCACCAGATTTTTTTTTTTTTGGTGGTACTGGGGTTTGAACTCAAGGCCTCATGCTTGCTAAGCAGGCACTCTACCACTTGAGCCACTCCGCCAGCCCTGGAACGTTCTAAATGATTTCTGTTGGTTCTTAACGTGTTGGAGTGCTTCCTTTCTCCCTTAACTATTTTTTTTTCTTTAAATGTTTTTTTTTCCTTTCAAAAGGGATCTAATGGATTCTTTCTAAAAGACATTTTTTTTTCTTTAAAAAATTTGAGAGACCAACGTTAGCTGTTAGTGATAGATCTGTTATTCAGTTACAGCTTGAATAATGTAGCACGGCGTGTGCTGGGTCTCTTCCTTACTCCGCAGCCCACGCCAGCCCTACAGCCCTCTCTCATCTCTCAGCCCTCTTTGCAAAGTCCTCCTTCATCCTCTTTCTCTGTACTCTTCCCAGTCAAAGCTGCGTAGTAGGAGCCTGCATAGCTCTTTCACCCATGGACCTCCCCCCAGGATTTGCTGTGCTGTGAGCAGGTAGGGGAGGCAGGCCTGCAGGTGGGAGCCTTTCTGGTTTGCTCTCACAAGTGGCCCGAAGCTGAGCCTCCCGGTTATCTTGGCCCAGCTCTGCTCGCTGTCATCAGGTTTCAGCCTAACTTCAGGCCCAGCAGTTGGCCTTTCTTGGGCTGCTCTGTTTAGTGTCTGCATGAGTTTTAAGAGGGGAGAGAGATTTGTGGCATGTTAGACACCCATTGAAATTGTCCAGGAATGGAACTGAAAACATTTGTGCTTTTCCTTCTGCTGTTATTGTTAAAAGTCAAAAACCAGGCAAGTGGCAACTTGAAAGGAAGAGTCCCCTGAGTTCCTCTTGAACTTTTTGGTGGCCCCCTTTCCTGGCAGAGCCTAAATGCAAATTTTCTTTTCTTTCTTTCTTTTTGGGGATGCTGAGCATCAAACCCAAGGCCTTTCTCATGCTTGGGTAGTGCTGTACCTCCAGCTATAACCCCTAGCCCGAAATGCAGATTTTAATCAAAGGTTGGAGAAATATTTAGTCTCTTTAAATACTTAGTTTAAGTGCACAGATGACTGTAGGTAAAGGTTCAGGCAGGGAAAGAAAAGACAGACTCAATTTTCTGAAGAGCTGGGGTTAAAAACATTTGTCTTGGGCCTGCCTAGTAAGCTCTAGGCCCCGAGTCAAGTACCACCACCCAAAACAAAAATTGCCCGAATGTTTCTATAAAGAAAAATTTCCCAGACAAAGAGAGAGACAGTAGCATCCAAGGTCCATCCTCCAGAGCCTGCTATGGGTAATGAAGCATTTTCTGTTGTCATTTTTATGGTATTTATCTAAGTATAATTTATATACACATGTATCTATGTTCAGCTCTCAGGAGGAGAGCACTAGATAGATATTTTTGGTATTTTGTTTTTCTGGTGCAAAAACTTGGAAATAGATTTTTTTTATCGTGGTGAAAACATAATATTAAGTACACCATTTTAACCTTTTAAAGTGTATAATTCCGTGGCATGTCAGTACACACATGGTGTTATGCCACCATTATCACTATCTAGTTCCAGAGCTGGATGAATTTTTACAACGTAGTCATCTGCATGATTATCACCTAGATTAAAAAAACACTTTCCATCAATCTAGAAAGTTCTGTCTCATCACTTCTTTGGCTGTCACTACCCCCACCCACAAGAGAACCTCTTGTCTGATCTCTTTCTCCATGGAATAGTTTTCCTTGGCCTTGAGGGAGCTCATCTGAATCAAATCAGCATTTTATGTTTGGCTTTCCCTTGTCTGAACCTCTGTGAAATTTATCCATGCTGTTTGGTGAGATTTATCACTTCTTTGTTATGGTACACTAGTTCATTTCTATGCTTTTCCACAGTTATATATTCTTCTTTTGATGGATTTTGGGTTTTCAGAGTTTTTTGCTATTATGAAGAACATTGCTGTGAAATTGCCCACATGTTGTTTTGCACAAGTACACCTCCCTCACAGAACCTTTTTGGCCAGGGAGTTGGGAGCTTCCGGCCTGTGGTAGAAACAGAAGCTAAGTGCCCGCAAACCAGAAATGGCCTGGATGCATCCTGGGGTGCTGTTAGGTGCCCAGTCTCTGATAGGGGTTATACTTTATCATTTCTGTCATCATTCCTGAAGAGCACCACTCCACACCGTGGTGGTCACTACACTGATGTCTAATGTGTGCTCCACATCTGCCCTTTGATTGTTACCTGACACAGTGCCACTGACTTTTAGAGCTACCTTGCCATGATGTGTCTTGCTCTGGAAGGTCCTACACTGTGCTTCTAGGATTTCTTTCCTCTTCCTTTCCTTCTCCCTCTCCTTCTATCTAGGTCTTGCTCTGTTGCCCAGACTGGTCCTGAACTCGAGGCTCCAAGTGATCCTTCCTCCTTAGCCTCCTGAATAGTTGGGATTACAGGCATGCAACATGATGCCCAGCCCTGGGTGCTTTTCTGTAGGAATAACCTTGAGAAGTGATCATTTTGAGGCTGGGGGTATAGCTCAGTGGTAGACACTTTCCTGGCATGGACCAGGTCCTGAGTTCCATCCTCAGCATAGCAAAAAAAGAAAACAAAAAGAAAGTACCATTTTCAAGCCTACAAGTTAATATAGAAATGAAAGATAACAATTCTAAACGCTGTGTACCTTTATGAGACCTAATAAGGGCCTTTTCTTTTTGAAGTCATGCTAGCTTGGTAGTATTCATTTGTTTATTTTGCTGTACTGGGGCTTGAACTCAGGGTCTACACCTTGAGCCACTCCACCAGCCCTTTTTTGTGATGGTTTTTTTTTTTTGAGATAGGGTCTCTTGAACTATTTGTCCAGGCTGGCTTCAAACCTCGAGCTTCCTGATCTCTGTCTCCTTAGTAGCTAGGATTACAGCTGTAATTATAGGCACCAACCTGTAACTTGGTAGTTTTTATAAAGTAAAAGACAGTGTATAAATCTGGTGTATAATGAGCCCCTTTTTTCTCCCAGTCTAACTTCTTTTGTCTTTGTCAAATGAAATGGAAAGAAACTAGATCTTCATCCTGGTTTAAGCCTCAAATCTCATGCTGACATAAGACCGTAGTCTACCAAGGCAATATGACTAGGCAGTAGTGTCTGTATTCTTTCTTGTTTTATGAACTATGAACTATAATGTATGGCTTTAAAGATGTTTAAAACTCTTAGATCAGTTTTGACAATGTTTTCACCGTTATATGGAGACAACTGAGTTTTTCCTAACTAGAATGTTGGTGGATTTTTCTCAGCCAAGTAATTTTTCCTGTTATTCTGACTTGTTTCACCCTTATTATTTATTATTCTTTTAAGGTTAGCCAGGAACAGTGGTCCCAAGATCCCTTGAGGAACAGTCGAGGCTTCTGCTTGCAGTCCTATCTCTGAAGGCTTCTTGGGGGAAGTTGTAAAGTGGTAGAGAGAGCAGATTTCCAAGTGCAACGATAAACACGACCAGTCACTTGCTTTCAGCCCTGAGTTGGCAGTTGTGTGAGCTGACATTCACAGTGCTCACTTAGATTTGAATGTACTAGAAATATATTGACAGAATTCCATTTTATCTCTTTTTTCTCTAGACTTTGAGTCAGCCAGGGCTAACACTGGCTGTCCAAACAGTTTACAGTGGCTGATACAATGAACAAAGGGCTTCAGTGTTGGGAGAGGAGAAAATCCAGCTCGGGGAGCTTCTTCTGTGCAGTGACCTAATTCACTCCTTCAGCAGAAATGCTGGCTTTTAAATGGATACATGTATTTCTCTCTCCTTTTTTTTTTTTTTTTTTTTTTTGTCATGTTGAGGATTGAACCAAGGTCTCATGCAGACTAGGCAAACACTGTGCCACCAAACTACACTCATTTATTTATTTATTACTGATACTTCTGACCCAGATGTCTATAAATATTTCAGCTAGTAGCGTTACAGTTGGAGAAAGGGACCTGGGGGGTTTGCTTTGTGTATTTTTGTACAGTACAGGCTTTATTTTTATTTGACAGTATCTTTTAATAAATTAATTATTTTCTTTTAAATTAGAAAAATACAATTAAGTTCTGGTGAAGAACGATCACACATTTAGAGATTAAAAAAAAGTCAGCTAAAATTGAATCCTTGTCCTCCTACATCGCTCAGACTCCTCCACTGTTAGGAATTAGTCACCCACTTTTTAAAGATAAATTTCTCTGTGGGCTTTTCTGTTGAAAAATGTGGAGAAACAGAACTGGGTTAAAAATAAAACTCTTTCAGGCACTGGCAAATTTCCATGTGTCGTGTTTGTGATTTACCTGTCCAGAAAGCCTGACATTAGCCTAGAGAGAGTATTTGCAGTCTGTGTGCAGCACTTGGAAGAATCTCTCCCCTATTAATAGAAGGAGGGGAAGAAAGGAGCTGGCTTCTGTCTAGGGTGTTGGGGGGATGTCTCGCTTGATTTAGTAGGAAGCTCCAAGCAGCAACTGCATTGTGGCTCTGAATTGACTGGATGACAAAATATAAATGTTGCCCTAACTGGATTATAACCCAGTAAGGACTGTCCTAGGAAAAACTGTGGTAAGGAACCCCTCCCAACACTTTCCAGGCTCTCTCTGGGCCTTCTGCTGGGGATAATGATTGACGCAGGGCAGTGTCATTGCTGTCATCTTTGTCTCTTGGTCTCTGTTCCAGCTTGTATGCATTGGTTATATTCATGGACTCTGCTACTTTGTATTTCAACAATATAGACTTGCAAAAAAAAAAAAAAGTCCTCAATTAGGCATAAACCCAGTGCCTTTGTTTATGTCAGAAGAGCAGGGCATCATCAGTGAGAGTCTGAGTCCCTAGGCCTGGAGGAGCCCAGTGTTAGCTGGAGCTTGGTTTCAACATTGGTGGGGAGGGGAGTTGACTGTATGAGCTCTCCAGGCAGGTCTGTGTCATTGCATTCCTAAGATGTGCAGAGAACAGTTGCTCAGTAAATGAAGGAATGTGAGAGGAAGAGAAAAGAGAAGTCCCAAAGGACTGGATTGTGTTTTCCTCACTCCTTCCCTCCTTCCCTTTCTTCCCTCCCTCCTTCTTCCTCCCTCTCCTCCCTTTCCCTTCCGTTCTTTTTAATTGACAAAAGTTGGGGTACCCTGTGATGCCTGGATTGTCTCTCCCCTTTCTCCTTACATTCCCTCCCCTCTAAGAAGCACTCTGTGAAAGTCTTGGAGACCCACTGAACCTGCACCTCGAGACCCACAAATCTAAAACACGGCTAGGCACAGTGGCCCACATCTGTGATCCCAGCCACTCAGGAGGAGTAGATCAGGAGGATAGTGGTCCTAGGCTACTCCAGGGAAAAAGTTACTGAGACAGCCATCTCAATCAACAAGCCCTACCTGGACCTGTTCATAAGAAAAGGCATTTAGGGTTGGGCATGGTAGCACAACCCCATAATCCCAGCTACTTGAGAGGTTTAGGTAAGAGATAAGTCTATTATCATAAGTAATAGTAATGTACTGATGTTGCTAAGAGATGTCTTCTTTCATCAGAGGCCTGTGTCCTTTACTGTGTGAGGCGCCAGAGACTCTAAGACCAGTAAGACACAGCCTTATGGAGAAGTAGATTACACACACAACTAGGTAAAAACCACATTTCTATTGCGGAAACATTAAGAATACATCTTGTCGCTGGGCGTGGTGGTGCATGTCTGTAATTCTAGCCACTCTGAAGTTGGAGGCAGAAGGATCTTGAACTCAAGGTCCTAGCTCAAAAACAAAATACAAACAAAAGGGCTAGGGAAATGGCTCAAGTGGCAGAGCAAACATGAGGCTCTGAGTTCAATCCCCAGTACTGCCAAAAAAAAAAAAAAAAAAAGTCCTGTTAACTGAGTATACTTTCAAGTCTACCTAGCCTCTAGTTAGAAATGACTGTTATTCTTAACCCATTCCCCCATTTGTTAATGTCAAGAAACCTTGTTTGTTTGGGGTCAGAGTACATCTCTTAAAACCTCAAATGCCTCCAGGAGGCTTAGGCTATCAGACACTCCTACTTTAGTGTAAATTGGCTTTCTTCTTATAGTTAGTGGAGATGGTGTGCTTGACACAGTGAGAGTTTTTTGAGACAGGGTCTTGCGAAGAAGCCCAGGCTGGCACTCACATTCCTCCTGCCCTCTGTCTCCCAAGTGCTGGACTTATATGCATGTGCCAGCCTGCCCAGCTCAGTGAGAGTTTTGACTGAGGATAAAGGTAGAGAATTTTGGAGCCTGAACATTTTGGTGATGGAACAGATATGTAGAGTATCAGCTTTTGGTCTTGGGACTAGTGGATGTGGGGAGGAGGACATTGAAAACCAGACAAATCAGCCCAAAGGGAAGAAAGAGCAGGGAAGATTTAAATAGAATTTTTTTCTTTCCTGTCTTCCCCTGGAACCTTATTAAGGGTGCTTTTGTCTCTTCTGGCATGGCTCACTTCCACCAGGACCCGGAACCAATGGGTTGGTTGAATTTCCGTAGGCAGTTACAGGTTGAGTGACTGTTTGAAGTGCTGATTCTTGGTGGGAAGTGGTGGGTACATAGTTCTGCACAGCTCTGAGTGGGGCTCGTGGTGAGCAGTGGTCATGTCCCGTCTTTACAGTCCCTCTCCAAGGCACTTCCTCTAAGGTAGTTCACCTTGGCTTGTGGGCGCCACCCACTTGGTGTCTTTTTCTGAACTTCCCCCAGCTTGGTATCAAGAATCAAAGCTTTTGCTTCTGTGTGGCCAACACAGTGTCTTGCTCAATGTAGGTGTTGACACTCCAAACAGGGAAGTGGTTCATTTTATTTTAAATCACTTTTACATTTACTCACATGAGTATACATTGTTTGGACCTCCTCTCATTCTTGACTTTGAGAACTCTCTGAAGCACTATTTGAACTTAGTCCAGCTTCCATGCAGCATCCTACACTAGTAAGGATTTTAGTTTAGGCTGAAAAATATGTAGGAAAATGTTACTACCAAAACCGAGTGAGTGGACCTTTCAGATTCTCTTCGCACTAAGAACTTAGTAAGTAAACACGAAAATAAACAAAAACACCCAATAGGATCATCCCTTAGTGAGTGGATGCTAAGGACAGGCAAAACTTGTGGAAGGCAGAAGTGGAAAAAATTGAGGCAGATGAAATGGAGGGAGGAAAGGAAAGGGATGGAGAAGGGTGTGTGTCTTTCAGGGTCTGAGTGGACACCTTGCAGGAGGGCACCTGTGTCTTGGTGACCCTGGCATGTTCATGGTCTGTCACAGGGTCTTAAATAAGTGCTAGGGACTGGCAAATTACACTGAAGTGTGACTGGAGGTGAAGTAATTAATGTAAGTCTTCAGACTTCAAGGCCCTTCATGGGACACACTGTTCTGAAAATGGTAGGGTCAGTGTGATCTGACCTTTGACCCTCTGAGGTCAAAAGGTCACTTATCAGACACCTGCACAGGCCCAGGTGAAGGGGACTGTGGTTTCAACCCATCTGAATTAGACTAAGCTCCCTTTAATTCCTGCAAAACAGCTGAAGCCCTAGGCCACACAACAGAGGTGTTAGGAAGCCAGCAGGTCTCTCTTACTTTGTGCTTTAGCTAAGGAACTTCTAAAATCACAGATGAAAGCAAGTGACTGGAACGAGTGAAGCCAGAAGACTTTTCCAGGATTTCCCTCGTCCTCAAAGTCAAGTTGGAGACCAGCTGTGCTCACCGTTCAATCTCCAGTGTTGGTATGGAGCCTGGAAGAGAGATGCTTAATACACGTTTGTTGAATGAACCATGGCTCGGAATCAGCGGGCTCCTGTAGTTCTCTCTCCTGGGTGTTAGCTCCGCCATGCCAGTGATGGGCAGTTAATGAACTGTTTTCCAATTTCTAGCCTCCCCAACACACCCAGAGCAGGGCCTGACTGATTTATGCCTTTGTGTTATGTTAATGAATGTTTGGTGCTGGGGAATTGAACCTAGGGCCTTGAGCGTGCTAGGCAAGTGTCCTACCACTAAGCTGCACCTCCTTCCCATTTTAAGATTGATTTTTAACATTTTGAGACAGGGTCTCACTAAGTTGCACAGGTCTCTTCCCTCCTCCCCGCCCCCCCAGCCTCCTGAGTAGCTAGGATTAAAGGCATGCACCACCAGTCCCAGCAAAACACCTTTTTCTTTCTTTTCCTTTTCTTAATGAACATTTCTTATTTCTGTTAATGAACAAAAATTATAAGTATAACTTTCTGCTTTTAGTTTTTCTTCACTATTTGAAAATTTACTTTAGCTCTTATAAAAGTTATAAGTGGAGGGGTCTTAATGTAGTTATTAAAGTTCATATCTAATTTCCTCTAAAATGTTACATTAAGGGAAACAAGTCTCTTAATTTAAGCATCATGGTGCCACCTAGTGGATTATAGGTCACTTACCAGGCATTGGTAATCACAAATTCCACAAAAAGGAAAAATGGCATACCTTTTTTATGCTTTAAAATCGAGTACTCTTTCTGACAATGATCTTTGTTACAAGGCAGCTGGATTTTTTTGAGAGGAACTCATTAATGTGTAATTCAGAATTTTAAAAACTGGCCCTTACGTTGAAATTTCCCATATTCCCAATAAAAGATAACAATGCAAAGATGGTCAGTTTAACTCAGTTTATAGAGCAGTGTCATACAAGGTACTAGATAAGAGACTGAAGTCTTTTCTAAGTTTGGAAACAAGGCCATTTCAAACATTCAAGCTTTTCCTTTAAATTTTGTCATTAGTTCTGGAGGAGCAGCTCAAGGGGTAAATAGAGCGCCTGCCTAGCCAGCGTGAGGCCCTGAGTTCAAACCCCAGAATCCGCCCGCCCTCCAAAAAAAGATAAATTTTGTCATGCAAAAAAAATTCAGAAGCCTAACTTTTGGTGTGACTTCCCTCAGTGTCATCCACTCTGTTTTCTCATGTCACGACCATTAGCGAGGCTTGTTGATCAGTGTTGTCATTATTTTGAGTAGTGTGACTTTAGTCTTCACATTTCGTCTGTATGGGAGGTGACAGAGGAAACCTCACCTTTCCCCTTCCTGTCTCTGGTCTTCACTGCCCCCGCCCCTTGTCAGAGAATGGTCCAGAATGACTGGCATTCCTTTGGTTTCTCAGGAGATTTCTTAAGAGGTGCAGTGTGCCTTGTACAAAGCGTCCTGTCATTCAGTCAACTTAATCATATTTGAAGACATAAATACTTCTGCAGTTGAAAGCATATGCTTTTAAAAACTCTTATCCATAGATTAATGGTTTAAAATCAAATTATTGTGTCTTTTCCTGAAAGTTGGTTCAGTTAGTATTCTTAAAGTGTCATTTGCCTGCATAAGAAGTTCACATTCTTTTTTTTTTTAATCTCGAAAGTCAAAAATTTAAGATTACTGAAAGGACTTTTTTTTTTTAGGTGCTGGGGTTTGAACTCAGGGCCTATACCAGCCACTCCAACAGCCCTATCTGTGTGATGGGTTTTTCTTCAAGATGGAGTCTCATGAACTGTTTGCTCAGGCTGACTTTGAATAGTGATCTTTATGATCTCTGCCTCCTGAGTAGCTAGGATTACGGGTGTGAGCCACTGCACCTGGCTTGAAAGGCTTCTTAAAACATAAAGATAAGTCCTATTTAAAAAAAAATAGCCAGTCTTCCCTCTCAAAATAGCATAAAAAGCCTGGCATTTGCCTCCTTGCTGCCCCACTATAAATTGCTAGAACCTCTCTTAAAAGTAGAGTATCTTCAGCCAGGCAGTTAACTTGGGAGGTGGAGGCAGGAGGATTTTGAGTTGGAGGCCAGCCCTGGCAAAGTTAGTGAGATTCTATCTTAAAAGGAAACAAACAAGCCAAAAGGCTGGGGGCATAGCTGAAGTGATAGAGTACTTTTCTAGTATGCACAAGGCTGCGGGTTCAATCTTCAGTACACTCCCCCTACCCCCACCAAAAAAAAAGTAGGATCTGACTGGAGGTGTGGCTCAAGCAGTAAAGCACCTGTTTTGCAAGTGTGAAGCCATGAGTTCAAACCTCAGTCCCACACCCCACCAAAAAAAAAGTAGGTTATCTTTTAAAAGGGACTTAGAAATGTTTATGTACTATAATAATGCAGAATTAAGTAAATATGGAGGAATGAACCAAGCCTTGTATGCACATATGAATAATAAAAGAAAAATGAAAAAAAAAAGTAAATATGGAGGTGGGGTAGGGAGTTTTGTGCCAAGGTGTGTATTATAATAGTAAACTGTTGGGAGCTACTTAAATGACTGCTAGGAATATGGCTAGTACATTCTATAGCAGATATGGCTATTTAAAAATTTAAACAGAAATTAAACAAACTTCAACATTAGTTCCCAGTCGAGTCGCCCCTTGCCAAGTGTTTTGTGGCCAAGTATGGCTAGTGGTTTCTGTGCTGGATAACACAGTTTTGGAATGTTGTCAGGGTGGACTGTGCCATGGGTGAGCTCTGCTAGGCAGGTGCCTCTCAAACTAGCATGCATATCCATTATATGGGTTCTCTAGGTAAAATGCTTGTTTTTTTCTTGGCAGTACTGGGGTTTGAACTCAGGGTCTCCATGCTTCCAGCCCTTTTTGTTTCAGTTATTTTTCAGATAGGGTCTTGCACTTTTGCCCAGGCTGGCCTCCAACTGTGATCCTCCTACCTACCCTCCCAGGAAGCTGGGATTATAGGTATGTACCACCTTGCCTAGCTCAAAATGCTTATTCTTATCAAGAGGTCCGAGGTAGGGCCTGGAAGTCTGCATTTCTCACAAGCTCCCAGGTGATACAGTACTGAACAGTGAGGTTCTTTAGTTTCCTGTATTCATTCTCTAGTAGGAAAGGCTGTCTTTGAGGCTCAGACCTCTGCATGTAGGCTCACTGGCTTTATGGGGCTAGTAAGTGTCATTGGTGTGAAGGAATATCATTCATCTCTTATCAGTGTGAGTGATCCTCTGCTGGTGCCATTGGTCTGGGAGGGACAGTTTACCTTGTGTGTCATGTAGGGCCAACCCTGTTGGTAGTGTTTAGTTGAGCAGCTCTGGTTGATTTTATAACCTGCCCATTGACAAAGCAGTTTATAATTTTCTTTATCTTGGTATCTATTATGGGGTGGTGGTTTGCATGTATGTTTTTGTTTTTTTAAAGTGAAGCTGTATTTTAGTGTTAAATGGGCTGAGTCAGATTTAAAATCACAGGGTAGACAGGGCTGTGTGTTTGTTGCCAAATTAGTACCTTCCTTTTAGCTTATTAATGGCTCCTTTGTAATTACAAATCAGAATGGTCTGTTTAAATTATACCTTATAGCTTAGTATACCAGAACAGTGAACATAGAGGTCTTAAGTGTGATTTTCTGCTGGTGTGTGTGCGTGCGTGTGTATGTGCGTCTCAGGTCTTACTGAAATTGATTGCTGGGAGCTGGTGGCTCACACCTGTAATCCTAGCTACTCAGAAGGCAGAGATCAGGAAGATTGAGGTTAGAAGCCAGCCCAGGCAAATAGTTCCATGAGACCCTATCTCGAAAAAACCCTTTACAAAAAAGGGCTGGTGGAGTGGCTCAAGGTTGAGGCCCTGAGTTCAAGCCCCAGTACTGCAGGGAAAAAAACCAAAAATTGGTTGCATGTAGGTCTGGATTCAAATTGTGACCAGTCCCTGTTAGCTATGGGGCTTTGCTGTGTGCACGTTTCTGTAAATTTGAAATTTTGTTTGTTTACTTTTGGTGCTGGGGATCAAATCCCAGGTGTAGTGCGTGCTAGACAAGTATTCTACCATGGAGTCACATCCCTAGCCCTAACCTTTATGTTTTCGGATTTGGAGAAAGGGGAGGCTCTTACCAGGTTTTTAGAGGATGAATGAAAGCACTTGGCACAGTGTGGCGTATCGTTAAAAATCAATGCTGATGTGTTTCAGGCCTCTTTTTCTCAAGTGTTCAAGAGTCCAGCCACTGGGGAACTTGTGACTCTGTACCTAAAACTGCCTCTTAAAAGAGCCCAAAGTAAAATGTGACCCAACTCATTTCCTGCACCCTCTCCTTACCAAGTCACTGCAGAAGGATTACCACGCTGGGAAATGGCCATCAAGCTTGTTAAGATGCTCTGAGTTCTCAGTGACTGGAGTCATGGCAGGTCTGGTGCCCAAACCCCAAAAACCGTGGACTTTTTGGGGTGTGAAGGCTGGGAGTAGTTACCAGTGGGTCTTGCAGGGGATGGGGGTATTTAATGAAGAGGTAGGCTTCTTAGACCTGTCTTCTGCCACCTTTTACTTGTACGACCTCCAGCGAGTTCCTGTACTTCTCCAACTTCATTTTCCTTTCTGCAAAACAGTCTTAAAAATTATGATGGCTAAAATGGATCTGTCATTTGCTGTGTGCCAGCTACTACCTTAAATTCTGAATGTGCATCATCTGATTAAATTCTCACAGCAGCCCTAGAGAGGTGGGTCCTGTGGCAAGGAGAAACTGAGTAACTTACCCAGGGTACGCAGTAGAATGTGTACCTACTTTCTGACTACGCAGTCTGTGATGCATTAGTTATTTTTTTTTAAATCCAGCTTGAGATACCATATAATAAAAAATGGGCAATGAATGGTTTTTCCTGTATTCACAGGGTTGTGCACCCCACGTTAGTAGTCACTCTCCAGTTTCCCCCAAGTCCCAGTAGCCATAGGCAACAAGTACTTTCATGGTCTTTGGAATTGCGTTTTCTGGGCATTTCCCACATCTGGAATCATACCATACTTGTCCTTTTGCATGTGACTTCTTTTACTTACAGTTGAAAGCTCATCCATGTTGTGGCATGTGTTGGTATTTCAGTCCTTTCTATGCATGAGTAATAGTCAGTTTCATGGGTAAGTCACATTTTGTTTATCCAGTTTTTGGTTTGATGCACATTTGGGCTCTTTCCACTTTTTTGTCATTATGAGTAATGCCACTAGAAATGCCATTTGTGTAGTTTTTTGCGTGGACATACATTTTCAGTTCTCTTGGATTCCATGATGTGTTCTTAATGACCTTCTGAAAGAAAGAAAACAAACCATTGCTACCTGGGATTGCTCGCCATACCTGCTGCAGTATTCACAATGGGACCTTTATTGGCAATGCTACTTTTTCTGCCATGGCCGCTGAGCAAGTTCTGTACAGCAGCACTTCCAGTCAGGTCCCACAGTTCCAGTAGGGTAGAGTATTTCGACAGATGAGGTGACAGAGCATCACCTAGTGAATGTTCCAGGTCACAGAGCTTGGGCAGTGGGCAGGGAGCTGGTGATGCTTACCAGGCTCACACTCCCATGCTGTGTTAGACAGCCACCATGGAGGAGACTTATGCCAACCCCTCCCCACCACTTGAAGACTTATGGGCCTGGATTTTACAGAATGCTTTCCTGGGAGTTGCCTCATTCCATCTGTGAAATGGGTGATGTCCGTGGTGCCATGGAATCGAGTGGGTGCCCAAGCTCACAGGTGCATTGAGCAGAGTCTTGTCTAGGAGTCTGTTCTGGAGTTGGAGTTCATTACTATTTCTATGTTAGCACAACCACTTTCAAAACTTACAGATGGTGTCCCATGCCAGCTGTCATCCTTTCCCAATTCTTTATTATTTGTTTAAATGTACGCTGAAAATTTACCATAAATGCAAGACAATGGGCAAAAAAGCAAAACAAAAACAGAGTAACTCTAGTGCTATTCAGCAATTGCTCTGGGATCTTGTCTTAATAATTCTGATGACCTGTCAGAAAACCTGTAAAATATCTCAGTCTCTCTCTCTCTCTCTCTCTCTCTCTCTCTCTCTCTCTCTCCCTCCTCTCACTTAACCCAGGGCCTCAGGCATGTTAGCCATGTACTCTACCACAGAGCTATGCTCCATCCCTTTTTCCTGCTTTGCTCTTCCATCTTTCCTTTCCTCCCTCATTTCTTTCCTCCTTTCTAGCTGTCCTTCCATCTACCAAGGAGTCAGAGTGCAAAGCTTGCATCACATCTTGCACAAAGAAAAGAAGGGATTCTGGAGTCATTCACCAGTTTCAGATCCCATCTCTGTTGGCAGTGAACTGAGGAAACCATCTGGGTCAGCATCTCTATTTGGAAACTAGGGATGGGTGCTGCTAAGCCCCAGGGTGGCTTCTTTCCATTCCAGCACTTCTAATATCATGTCTCCTGTTTCTGGGCAGGCGTGTTTTAAGGTTCCCAAGCTGTGCATTGAGGTACTTCCACACATTCATCTGTGCCGTCCGTCTCATGTTATTAAATCGTTCACTGCCCGGACATGCTGTGCCCTCCACGCAGAATACCCACCCCTCTGGCAACTTAGTCATCCTTCAGAACAGAGCTTGCATAAAATTCACATGGGAGACAGCACCCCCTGGTGGTGGGTGTGCATCTCCCTCTACGCCAGCTCCTACTCAGCCTGTGCCGCCAGTTTCATGTTTCCTGTTCTTGCTATTACCCCATCACCCTACCCAGCCCCCATAGCCTTTTTTCTTTAGTGAAGATTCTAAACTTGTTTCCCACCTCAGGGCCTTTGCATTTGCTGTTCCCTCTCTGGGAATTCTGTTCAGACTTCCTTACAATTAATTATTTCCATTCTCACATCCATGGCATACTACCTGAGACTGTCATGTTTACTATTTATTGTCTCTTTCCTCTGCTAAAACCCTCCCTGTGAGGGAAGGACTTGGCTCATGTCGCTCAGCATCTGCAGCTGTGCCTGTCTGCTTGGGTACCAGAGAGAATTTGTTGAACAAAGGAGCCTCGTGTATCCGGCTGCTGTTGTATTGACTGAGTCGTAATTACTTGTGCACCCTCTCCCACTTACTCATCCACTGTGGACGACTGGGACCACCTGAGGGCAGTGGCTTGGATCATTCATCTCTCAGTGCAGATGGGGTTGCTGTTCAGCAAATGAGGTGGAGAATCTTGGAGAAGGTACTTCCCTAAGCTCATCAGATCTTTGCGTAGAGGGAGCTGTCATCCACCAAACATCCTTGATTCCCTGGGTAGAAGAGGCGGATTGGAACAGGCTGCAGATGTTCTGACGTTCCAAAGGCCTGCTCTACTCCCCCCTCCCCATTTTCTTTGTCAGAGTGTTTGCCCTGTGCTGGTGCCCCTTTCCCTCCCCCTTGTCCTGTGCGTTATTTCCAACCTTGTCTTCTGGTTTCAGTGTCCCTTGCTCATGGAAACCCTCCCTTGTCCACCTGACTAGATCAGAAGCTGGTACCTACAGGGCTTCCCTGAGGCGTGTGGTATCTGTTTTGGCACGTTTCTGTTTTCTGCTCTTTTGGTGGTACTGGGGTTTGAACTCAGGGCTTCACACTTGTTAGGCAGGTGCCATACACACTTGTTAGGCAGGAACCATACCCCCCTGCCCTTTTTTGCTCTGGTTATTTTTGAGATAGGGTCTGTGTTTTTGCTCAGGCTGGCATGGACTTCAGTCTTCCTATTTTAGGCTTCCCATGTAGATGGCAGGTACACGCCATCATGCCCAGTGATTGGTTGAGATGGGGTCTCCCGAATATTTTTACAGGCTGGCTTCAGACTGTGATCCTCTTGATCTCAGCCTCCCAGGTAGCTAGGATTATAGGCATAAGCCACCTGCACCGTTTGTTTTGGTTTCTATTTGATTTTGTAATGCTTGCATTTGAAGAATAGCTGTTCAATTAATGACTGGACAAGTAGTGATGTGCTTTGCACACTCACATTCATGGCAGCGTTATTCACAGTAGCCAAGATGTGAAAGCAAATCAGGTGTCCATTGCCACATGAACAAACAAAGAACATGTAGTTTGTTCACACTGGAGTGTTCCTCAGCCTTCGAAAGGAAGGAAATTCTATCACATACTACAATGTGGATGAGTCTTGAGGACATCATTCTAAGTGAAGGAGACAGGCACAGAAAGATAAACGCTGTTTAATTCCACTTAAATGAGTTATGTAGCTAGCGTAGTCAAATTCAGCATTGAAAAGTAACATGGTGGTTGCTGGGGACTGGAAGAAGAGGAATAGCAGTTGTTTAATGGGTTCAGAGTTTCAATTGAAAAGAGTTCAGAAGACTGATTACACAGTAGCATTTATATACTACTGTCTTAGTCTGTTTAGTCTGTTTCTGCTGCTGTAACAAAATACCCGAAACTAGGTAATTTATGAAGAACAGAAATTTATTTGCTCACAGCTCTGGAGGTTGGAAGTCCAACATCAAAGTGCCTATAGGCTTGTGCTCTGGTGAGTGTTCTTTTCTTCCAAGATGGCGCCTCACATGGCAGAAGAGATGGAAGAGACAAGCGCTACATCCCACATGAAGGAGATGGAGGGGCAAAGATCCTGCCGATTCCCTGGATCCCTCTTGACTTAATCATCTCCAAAAGCCCAGCCTCTTCTTTATTACTTTGGGTCTTAGGTTCCACTGTATGAGTTTTGGGGAACACATACATTGATTCCATAGTAACTACTGAACTGTGTACTTAGAAACTACTAAGATAATAAATTTTGTTTTGTGTTTTTTAGCACAATTTAAAAAAAAAGATTCAGTCTTGCCAGAAACTGTGACTTTTGAAAATCACTGTGAAATAATCTGGAGACCTTAAATTCTAGGTGACCCCTCATTGCCTTGAGGGAAAGAAGTGTCTGTTTCCTCCTCAGGTAGCAAGAATGCCCTGCATAATAAGCTGGGCATCTGTAGTCCTAGCTACTTGGGAGGCTGAGATAGGGAGAACCATGGTTAGAGGCCAGCCCAAGCAGATACTTTGTGAGACACCCTATCACCAAAATAAAACCAGAGCAAAATGGACTGGGAGTTTGGCTCAAGTGGTAGAGCACCAACTACAAAGCCCTGAGTTCAAACCCAAGTCCCACCAAAATAAATAAATAGAATACCTTGAGATTCCCCAGTGTTACTGAGCATCTGGCTGGGGTCCTTTTGCTCTACCTAGATAAGCATCATGGGTAGGTGAGGAGAAGCTCTTCAGTGCTAAGAGTCCCTGGCCCTTGACTCCCCGAGGCCTAGGGGCTGGAAGCTTAGGGCTCCCAACCTGAGAGGTAGGGGTCTGTTGCTGCTGAGTTTAGAAGCCAGAGACTGATGGCTGTAGGCCCTCAGATGGGAGGCTTGTTGCTCAGGACATTAGCCACCAGCAGCCCTAGCACTCGGGCAGCTGTTGTAATCCTGAGCCTCCAGCAGTGGTGAACAGCAGCATCGGACAGCAGCAGGCAGGGATTGCCAGTGTCACAGCTTTCAAACAGGCCTGAGGTGCTGGGACCCTCAGCCTTATGATGACAGTGTTACAGCTCTTGACCCTGAGGTGTCTGAGACTGTCTTTTACTGCTTGGCAGTTCCCTGGAGCTCCAGGGACCAGGGCCTGCAGTTTCTTGTCTCCAGCTCTTCCCAGCCTTAGTTAATCTCCATTGCTTCTGTCTTCCAGTGTTTTTGGCCCAACTGCTCTATTCAGCTGGCCTCTTCAGCTGTGCTCTTGTCACTACAGCCTCTGTTGTTATTGTCACCACCAGGGTGGTGGCTGCTGTCATCTCTGCCACCTTCATCATTGCTACCACTCTACTGCCAGTTCTACCATCTTCTCTTTGTGTTATTAACTCAGTCTATACTACCAATGATAACAATCAAAAGTAGGCAAGAAAAGACCACTCCAGGGAAGCTTTTTTTAAATTGGGCCTGGTGTTGCCAAGCTAGGGGCAGCACAGGAGGGTGTCTACCAGCTGGCAAAGAAAGCGAGTCAAACAGCCTGAAGGAGTAAGAAAACGTTTAAAACCATCCACAAAGCAGGTACTAAAGTCTTCACTGCCTGAAGTCCCTCCAACAGGCAGCTTTTGGGTTTTATGTCCATAAGTTGTTGCTTCTCAGTAACAGAGGCCATAGCTAAAAACAAAGACTAGGAAAAGCATTGCATTAGAGACATGCTTAAGAAAAGTTAGAACAGAAGCTGGGTGTGACAAAGGTGTTCAATTAATGACAGTAGTCCTTCATGAAGGACTCCTATCAGTCACTGCAAAGATCCTCATGCAAGTGAAAGACTGTGTTTGCACCAATTATGGGCCTTTGGCTGGACAACCAGGGGATGTGCTCCCCCTCTGGTTTGGGTGAAAATGGCTGCGGTTTAACCATGGTCACCAAGGCTTGCTTTGTCACAAAAGGTCCAGGACAAGCTGTTTTGAAGCAGTGATGGCTAGGAGTTATGCTTCAGGAGCAAGCAGCTGTGGTTACTAGGTAATTTCTTCAAGGTGTCCATGAAGTATCAAAGCAGTAGTGCTGGCATGAGTGCAGTCTGGCTGACTGCTTGGTTGACAGTCCTTGTTCAAGACAGCTGGGATACCAGGAAAGGGTGTACAGCAGTCAACTAGGGAGTCAATTTATCCTAACGCCTCCAAATCCTAGCTCATTTATAGGAAAAATACAGGCCGGGCACGGGGGCCTATGTCCATAATTCCAGCTATCCAGGTAGAGGTTGGGAGGATTGCAGTTCAAGGCCAGCCTGGGCAAAGAAAAAAAACAGTTTAGCGAGACTCCAGCTCAACAACAAATTAGGCGTGGTGGCTCGATTCTGTAGTCACAGCTATGTAGGAGGCTATAAGTAGTAGGATTAAGGTCTGAGGATGGGCCCTCAACAAAAATGGAGACATTCTTAAAAAAAATAATGAAAATGGAAAAGGGCTGTGGGTGTGGCTCAGGTGGCTGAGTGCTTGCCTAGCAAGCGTGAGGCTTTGAGTTCAAACTATTGGAACTGAAAAAAAAAAAAAAAAAGGGAACATTAAAAGAGTGCTTAACGCGAACAGTGTTTAACTCCTGCCCCAGTGGCCCAGGGAGAGGTGGGTTTCTCTCACAAAGGCTTTTGAAATCCTAGCCTCAGCTCCAAAGTACCACGCATCCCGTGAATCTTTCCCAGTGTTCAGAATCCTGAACTTACTCACCTTCTCTCCCCATGAACAAAGGGGCTCTTTGTTACTCTTTTATCTGCTAAATTTGCAAGCAAGGAGAGAACTTTGCCGAGCAAATGCGTTGTCCCTGAGTTGGCTCCAGGCTGTACCAACTGCCTAGGCCTTATCTTCCCTGAGTTATCGTCAAGAATGTGAAACATTCTCTCTTCCTGCCTTTTAATTTCTATGTAGCATTAGCAATCCAGTTTATCTGAGACACCACCAGTTTATTTCCAGCTGGCTTGTACTTTGGGTGTGTGTTATACATCATCTCTATTCCCTTCCTTAGCTTTGCTCTAAAAATGCGCCCATTAACAGTCAACCCTCACCATCCTAGGGGGATGGGCTCCAGGACCCCCATGGACGTCAAGGTCTGCAGAAGCTCAAGTTCTTACCTAAAATGGTGTAGTGTTTGCACGTAACCCGCACAACAATCCTTCCATATACTGTAATCACCTAGACCACTTATGTAATGTAAATGCTGTAGTGCATTGTTTAGGGGATAATGACAAAAATGTTTATACATAACTTAGCACAGACAAATTTGCTTCTTGCCATGTGGTCTAGGCTGGCCTTGAACTCATGCTTCTCCTGCCTTAGCTTCCTGAGTGCTGGGATTTTTTTTTTTTTTAATGTTTAGATATCTGAACATGCAGGACATGCAGGGCGGACTGTACTTACTCAGTTTTACTGAAATGCTAAATCATTTTCCACGCCTAGAAGACATACCTACTCCGATGCTGTCATCCCTCTCCCTCGTGTGGGGGAGAGAGTGGGAAAAGAGAGCTGTAAAGTGGTGCAAATCCAGACTGCTTTCTTTTTTGGTCCTCAAGTGGTGCTTTTCAAAGCGTTTGGCGTCCCTGCTGTGTGGCTGTGGCACCGTGCAGGATGACAACAGGATTTGCTGGGAATGTGGGCCACTATTGTGCCCGCCTCGCGTAACCACGTGGAGTGATGGAAATGGGTGGGCAGCCTGGGAGGTAGACAGTGGCCCGCCCCTCAGCTGCAGAGGCGTGAAGACTGCTCAGTGCCTCCACAGGATGTGGGGCCAGGCCATTAGAAAGCTGGGGAGACTGAAAGGCCGCGTGAGTCCTGTAAGCTTTCTTTCCCTTCTTTCTTTGCAAGAAGGGAGGGGAGCAACCCCCTCTCACAGTGACTCCTTTATCCTCAGCTTTATTTGTGCTCTGGCAGCTTTCAGTAACAAATGGTGAGATTGAAGACTGTGGATTGTAGTCTGTGGTGGGGTTTTAAAAACTTGACTATTTCCAGCAGAGCTAGGCAAGATTGATAGCCGCTTAACTGGATTTGGGAGTCAAAGGCTGCCGTTTTCCCTGCACTGGCACTCTCTTAGCTTGGTCTTGCTACCTGAGTATAGATGATTAACATACTATCATTTCTATGTTTGTTTGTATTTGAGAATTTCGTGTTTGGGGATAGCAGTTTTTGCTTTCTTATAATGCAGAAATCTTTCTATCTTTTTGTGGTAGCGGGGCTTGAACTCAGGACCTCACGCTTCCTGAGCAGGCGCTCTTACCATCTGAGCCACTCTGCCAGCCTAGAGATCTATATTCTTATTCCTAGGTCTAGACTTATAGATTATAGGCGGAGACAGCTTTCACGTTTTCTTCTCTTAGTAGTTTGAGCATAGTATTTAGCATGTAAATCTTACTTTCAGGCTTGGGACTTTGAGGAAGCATGTTCTTTTTTCTTTTTCTTTTATTATTCATATGTGCATACAAGGCTTGGGTCATTTCTCCCCCCTGCCCCCACCCCCTCCCTTACCACCCACTCCGCTCCCTCCCTCTCCCCCCCACCCCCTCAATACCCAGCAGAAACTATTTTGCCCTTATTTCTAATTTTGTTGTAGAGAGAGTATAAGCAATAATAGGAAGGAACAAGGGTTTTTGCTGGTTGAGATAAGGATCGCTATACAGGTCGTTGACTCACATTGATAGGAAGCATGTTCTTAATGGACAGCTTTTTCTAGTCTTCGTTTTTAGCTCCAGCTTCTGTCACTGGGGAGCAGCAGTTTCGGGACAATAGAACCTAAAAGTTGCCCATTAGAGAGACTTGAGGCAGTAAAGACTGGTGTCTGCTTTGTGCTTGGCTTCAATATGTTTCCTTGTTCTTTATGCAATATTGGTTGGATTTTTATCTCTTTGGCTGAGGTTCTCCACAGGAAAGAAGCTGTGTAAAAAGTGGAGAATTTAAAAAAAAAAAACTATTTTAAAAACAGTTAGATCAAATAACGATTTGCCTTAATCGCTTTCTCCTCTTTCTTTGCTGGAATACCTTCCTGTTAACACAGAGCTTTTTACTATAATAGACAAATAGTTCCTTTCTAACTGTCCACAGCACCTAGGGATGACTCACAGTAACGCAGAGGACAGTGACACCAACACTGCTTACATGAATAGTAAAAGCGATCAGAAAAAAATGCTAGAAAGCACACTGAAGATTCTCCTGACGGGTGCAATCTTGGCCCTGAGGTTGAAAATGTACCTTGGAGTCTTCTGGGCCCCGCTGCTCCCCTGAACCTGGCTTCATCTCCACCTGTGCTCCCCCCATCCCCTCAATCCCCAGCCAGCCTGCTCTCCCTTCCACTCAAAATCATTACGCTTTATTCTGCTCTTTCATTTTGCAAAATTGGAACTGCACCTGTCATTGGTGACCAGGTCCTTGGCCAGGAATGGAGTGTCCCTTCATTCCTTTCCCTTCCCTTCCTGGCTTTTAACTTAGGAAATGATTGGGTACCCATAAGTGAATTAAGCATGGGCAATTAATGCTGCGACTCATCACACACACCCATAGGCTGTCACCAAGATGTCAAACACCAGGGCCCTTTGTGTCCCTTCCCACCTCACCCTCTGCCTCTCTCCCACACCACTTCATCCTGAACTTGCTTTTTACTTAGTTTTATCATGTACATACATACATACAACATATGCATATATGTAAACAGAACATCAGTTTTGTTGGCTTATTTATTGTAAAAATGCCTAACAAAATTTACCATTTTAACCATTTTCAAGTTGAGTGTCTCAAACCACATGCTTGGCACACAGTGGATGCTCCAGAAATATTTTTCAATGAATGAATGAATGAACAAATAAAGGGTTCTTTGGGAGACCTTTGCAAAAAAAGTTACAGTTCTGTGGACTGAATATACACAGTAATGTTCAGAGGGGCTATTAAATTTTGTTCAATTTCTTTGTTTATTTTTGATGCTAGGAATCAAACCTAGGGCCTATATGTGCAAAACATGTGCTGTACCACTAAGCTAAACCTTCAGCCCCTTAAAATTGATTTCCACCCCAATTTCCCCACCTTTAAAATTTAAGATTTTGTATTTTATTTGTAAAATTTAAGATTTGTAGTTCATCAGACAGTATATTCTTTTAATATGACGTTTATGTAGCTAAATGGCTAATATCTCAACCTGTTAACCAAGATAGGACACAGCTTCTTTGGAGTCTGATCAGTTTCATACCAGGTTGGTGAGTGCCTCAGCCACCAGGTATAATGGCAAGGTCTGATTGACTGAAAATTGACTTGAGCCCTATTGCCAGTGGTGGGACACTAATCCTCTCACTGCAAATTTAATTTCAACAACCCTTGCCAGTGGCACAGACAGTACTGTCTTCTGTCAGAGATTATAGGGGGACTGTGAATTTCAAAAGCCAGGTTCATTCTCCTTGAGCAACATTTTAAAAATAAAATTTTGTAATTAGCAACTCATCTGTTTGGCTAAATGATACATGATAATTTGGCTAAATGATAAGAAGTGAATATAAAAATATCTTCCTATAATACCACAGCTTCTTGGGAAATTTAATAGTTTTTCATTTCTGTTCTTCTAATCTTTTTCCTATAGTGTGAAAAGTCTTAAAAAAAATAATGGGAGTTAAATAATTCCTTCATCTCTTCCTTCCCTCCTCCCTTCCTCCCTTCGTCCCTTCCCCCTTTCCCCCGCCCCTTTCTCTTTTTTTCAGACAGGGCCTCACTGTGTAGCTCAGGCAGCCTGGAACCCAAGATCCTCCCGTGTCAGTCCTTCTAATACTTTGATTACAGGTGTGAACCACCTCACCCAGCTTAAATAGTTACTTTCAATATCCTTATAACCTTCATCAAACCCAAATATCACTCCCTTTGTGGACACTCGTGCTGCCCCCACCCATAGCATTGCTTCATCCTAGGGGTGAGTCTCATGGTGTTGATTAGAAATTTTTTGATGATGTTAAAATAAGTTTTAGAGGGAGCATGCTTTGTAATGATTTTTCTAATGTGCAGGGGAGTTGGCATCTGTATTTTTTATTTTCTTTGTTGGAATTTGACAGTGTTAGGTTCAGGAAGGGACTGAGAAGGCAAGCTTGGAAAAGCTCATAAGGTCATGTCCAGATGGTCAGAGTGATTAGTTTTACTAAGGCCTCATCCAAAACTGAAGGTGGCAAGGACCTCGAATGGTCTATGGACCACCTACTGCAAGGGCTCCATTGGGTTTCTGCTTGCAGTTTTCCTTTAAGAAAATGTTCTACTATAAAATTGTATTGAAATCTGAGAAATGTGTGTTATATTGGCATGTGTTGGAAAATGCCATTTTAGACTTGGTAAAATTCCCTAGAGGATGGCTCTAAAGCACACCTCAAAAACCGGACCATAGGCACTGATGTGCAGCCTAAGTACCTCAAGTGTGCAGTAGAAGAAGCAGAGCTGGGGATACAGCTCAGCGTAGAGCACACGCCTCACAAAGTCCACCAAGAGAGAGGGAGAGAGGCTGAATTTAATAGAAATTTCCTTCTACTTAAAAATAGTAGAAATCGGTACCTTACTTGTTCATTTTCATTGAATGGTAAATAGTGTACCCATCTGGCTTATTAAAAAGAAAAAACTTACACTGTATGCCAGACACTGTGTTCTAGGAGGCAAGACAAAGGTGAATGAGAGATAAAAATAATTTCTGAATTCACTGTCATCAAAACAACTTATTTTGATGGTATTGGGGTTTGAACAAAGGGCCTCCCACTTGCAAGGCATACATTTTACTTGAGCCACTCTGCCAGTCCTTATTTTTTAACTTACATATCCTCAGACTGGGGTCATGGCTCAAGTGGCATAGCACTTGCCTAGCAAACTCAAGGCCCAGAGTTCAGTCCCCAGTGCTGAGGAGGAGAAAAAGATTATACAGACTTCTGGGAACAGTGTTGCTTTTTAAAATCAGAAAATAAAGCTGGAGGCATAGCTCAGTGCAAAAGTGCTTGCCTAGCATGTGCAAGACCTTGGGTTTGATTCCTCAGCATCCCACCCCCCCAAAAAAAAATTGAGGCCAGGTACCGTGGTGGCTTATGTCTTCCATCCTCACTAATCACCGCAGAGATTGGAAGGATCATGGTTTGAGGCCAGCCTAGGTAAAAAGTTAGTAAAACCCCATCTCAACCAACAAGCCAGGTGTTAGTGTGAGTGAGCCTGTGGTCCACACCTACCAGGAAGGCATAGGTAGGAGGATCACAGTCTGAGTCCAATCCTGGGCAAGAACGGGAGACCCTATCTGAAAACTAAAGCTAAAAAGGGCTGAGGGGTGAGGGTGGGGCGTGTCTCAAGCGGTAGATCACCTTCCTAGGGAGTGTGAGGCCCTGAGTTCAAATCCCGGTACTGTTGCCACCCTCTCCCCCCCAAAATATTGGTGGTGATGAATGGAAGTAACTGGGGAGTTTGATGTAATGTACGTAGTGATATTTCAGAACGTTTATGTGCTGCGTTGTTATGATAATGCTTTCTGTCCACCTCAGCAGTGTGCCCTTCTGGCGGTGCCTACCCTCCTCCACCTTTGTTTATTTGTTTTCTTTTTAGTTCTGGATGTGATTTGAATGGTATTTTTTTAATCTTTGAGAACTCTTGATCTCTTGGAGCCCAATGGTATTTGTCAAGGGAATGTCCCAGAAGTGAGTACATAGAGGGAAGGGACACTAAAAGAATCCTAAATTCCTCTCCCTGTGAGTGCAGTTCTGTTCTTTCAACATTAGGCTCTGTATCTAGCCTCTGTGTAAACAAAATTGCCTTTTCTTAACCTTCTGCTCCCAAGTGCATCAGTGTGTATCATTGTCTTTTGTGCTGAGCTCCCTTCCTGTCTGTCTCTCCCCTTAGAATCCGTGCAGGATTGGCCAACTGAGTGAATAAATTTGCTCTACGTAGAGCTAGATAATTTTCTTAAATCATCTTAGCTTGTATATTAGTCCAGCAATGCTTTTTGTTTATATAATTAGATTGCTATGTGTCCTTCTGAGTTAGATAGTCTCTATTAGAATATAGATAGCTGGATATCTCTATCTAGCTATCTAGTCTGACACTTGTTTTTGTACATTTATTGAATATTTATTGAAGAGGTTCTGTGAGGTCAGTGTTTCGGAGTGGTGATGATAAGGGGTCAGCACTTAACATTTCACCTTTTCTTGGGGTCTTTCTCTCACTGTGTATGTCACTAAATTTTCCAGTGTTAAGCCACTTTCATGGAAGGCAAGTTTTATAAAATAACGAAATATTGTGAACACCCACTTTTGGGCATATAGGAAGTGTGAGTTGGACTTCACAGTGAAGCATTTTTGAATTCTAGTTTCATTTCTAGCACTGATGTTTGTGGTTTTGATTAAGTTGGTTTTGCTTGTTCTCCAGCAGGCCCCAGGCATGGAGGAGCTGGTATGGGAACAGTACACTGTGACCCTACAAAAGGTGAGTTGTGCATATTTCATGAGCCAGGTGCTGGGTAGTGGCACTGCCAGATTCAAAGCTATATTAATAGATGACAAGCCAGCCTGTTTTGACTTTGTAATTGTAATCAATACACCTAGTGTGCTCCATGCAGGAACTTTTCCTTGGGGCTGAAAATTCTCTTCTATTCTCTGAGGAGATTTTCATACCATCAGCCCTGATTTAGGATTACACTGCCACACATACCCATATTTTGTGGATGACCCCAGGCTTAGGTTTTTAAGCCCTGAAATGAATTAGGTTTATATATTATCTGAGTTCACTTGTAGACACTGCTGGGCCAGTCGTGGATGTAAATCTTTAATTCCCATCCTCGATGCACATAGGAAAAGGTTTAGTGCTTTATTTTCTCACAAGATCTTAATACAAATTTTTTATGTTCAGATTTTATTTTGTTTGTTTTTTGTTTTTGTGTCAGGTGTCCTCCATTCTTCTGCCTCTGCCTCCCAAGTTCAGGGAGGCAAATTTATTTATTTATTTACTTATAAACTATTTGCCCAGGCTGGCCTCAAATAGTGATCCTCCCTATTTCCACCTCCTAAGTAGCTAGGATTACAGGTAGGAGCCACTGGTGCTCAGCTTAGATTTTTTTTAATCTTTAAAGTCTGTGTCCTTCTTTATCCTAAATTAAAATGAAACCACTAGCTCATCTAACATGGCATTAAAGATATACTTTAAAAATTCAGTTTTGGAACAATTTCAGTTTTTAATGTTGTTCCAGCTGAGTCCAACGTGATACAAACTGGTACAGATAGTGTTTTGAGCAGCACGTTCCTGTTTGGACAGAAGACATTACTTCCTTCTCCTGCCAGCTTCTTGTGATAACTCCAGTCTGCACTGTCAATCTTTTCCAGCTTTCCCAGGCTGTTTCTTTTAGATAAGGGCTTTCCTTTTCTAAGCCTGTCAGCTGACTACAACTATGCTTCAATTTCGTTTTTCATTTGTTTCTGTACACCCATCTGTTCCTGAGCCGTCTCTGCTTATTGATTTGACCTTTATTTTATTGAGTGCTTGTAATAAATCCTGAAAGCCACTTATAGAAGGATTTTCCATTTTTCTCCTAACGCCAATAAACAGGATTCTAAGAGAGGGTTTGGAATCGCAGTGTCTGGAGGCCGAGACAACCCCCACTTTGAAAATGGAGAAACATCCATCGTCATTTCAGATGTACTGCCAGGTGGACCTGCTGATGGCCTTCTTCAGTGAGTCTCCTTCCTCCCTTCCCCGGCCCCACCAGTGGACACTAGACAGGGTGCTTTCGAGGATGCGAATCAGAACACTTCTTTGTAACATTTGAAGTTTTCAGTGGGAATGGAGACCACAACAACAATGTATTGGCAATCCCCACAGCTTGGGGAACGTGCAGACTTTGGAGCAGGAGGCAGCAGTTCTCCTTAGGAAGATGGTTATAAATACCACTCCTAGGGAGCAAGCATTTCTGATTGTCAGACTTTTTGTCACTGTCACAAAACCCAAGAAAACAATTTAAGGAGAGAAACTCTTTATTTTGGCTCACAATTTCAACAGTTTCAGCCCATCATGGTGAGGGGAGGGTGTGGTGGCACAGACAGGGAATGCCTCTGTTCCAGGCTTTCCCCCTTTTATTCCATTACTCCATCCAGGACCCCAGCCTATGGGACAGTGCACCCGCATTCAGGGTAGGTGTCCCCGCTTAGTGACTCCTCTCTGGAAACCCCACACAAACCCAGAGGTGTGCGTCATGAATCTCCTTGATGTGTCTCAATCCAAAAAGTTGACAATCAAGATGAACCATCACAGAGATTAAAATAGGCACCTTCCCCCCACCCCCATGTCTGTCAAACATTATTTTTGCTTGTTTCAGTTTATATTGTTTAGGAATTTAGTGCATGCACAAGAACTTGGGTTTTATCCTTAGCACCACACTAATATAAGAGGAAGAGGAAGAGGGAGCGGGGAGGAGGAGGAAACGATGCTTGGGCTTAGAGATGGTCTTTATTTATAAGAGGGATGCAAATATTGGGAAAATTCATTACAAGACAGCACAACTTTTCCAATTGCCAGTCTTCTGCCTTGAAGAGATAATGCCATTTTAAAACACACATGCCTGACTTTCCTCCAGATAACTTCTGGGCAGAATCTAAAGTTAATTATATGGTTGCATTGGTCAGGTAACTTAAAAGTTGAGGTTCTGTTGGCACTTCAAGTATCTATGGCTGGCTGGGTACCTGTAATCCCAGCTACTCAGAAGGCAGAGATCAGGAGCATCAAGGTTTGGAGCCAGACCAGGCAAAAAGTGAAATCCTCATCTCAACACTCCAGCCACGTATGGTGGTGCTCGCCTGTCATCCCAGCTACATGGGAGGCTGTAGGTAGGAGGACCATAGTCTGAGATTGGCCCCAGGCAAAAATACAACACTCTACCTGAAAATAACTAAAGCATAAAAGGGCTGGGGGTATGACTCAAGTGGTAGAGCACCTGAGTTCAAACACTGGTATCAGTGCCCCCCACCCACCCCACCCCACACCCCCCACAAAAAAAGTCTCTGTGGTCCTATGGATAGTAGTCTTTCGTACAGAGCAGTGTAAACTTTAAAATAATTTTTGGGATGAGCTGAAGCAGTAGGATTATATGGTCTTACATTTTCTTGGGGAATCTTAGGCAAGCTCTTGACCCCCTTCCCTTTAAAGAAGCATGAGTGGATATCCTCCTATATCAGGAGTGTGTTTGTAGCCTTTCTGAAGCCCACCATGCATGTTGCTAACAGGACAGATATAAAAATTCCTATTGGTGTCCCATTACTAGGTTTCTCCTGGAGTGACCCTGTGGTATTGGAAAGGCAGCAGGCCTCTTTCCACCCAGTACACACAATCCAGCTACCTGATTCTGAACAAAGGTGCCAAAAACATATATTGGAAAAAAGACAGCCTCTTTAACACCTGGTATTGAAAGGAAAACTGAATATTCACATGTAGAAGACTGAAACTAGACACCCTGTACAAAACTGAATTCAAAATGGATCAAAGACCTAAATGTAAGGCCCACAACTTTGAAACTACCACAGGAAAACATAGGGAAGACCCTTGAAGATATAGCATAGACACTTTTCTGACTGTGCCTCCAATAACTCAGGAAATAGTAGCAGGAATTAACAAATGGAATCATATCAAATTAAAAAGCTTCTGCATAGCAAAGGAAACAGCTACCAGAATCAAAAGACAGCCTGAAGAATGGGAGAGAATCTTTGAAGGTACTTATCAGATAAAGAGTTAATATTCAGAAAATATAAAGAGTTCTAAAAATTAAACACCAAAAGGACAAGCATTCCAATTAATAAATAGAGAAATTAATTGGACAGTTCTCAGAAGAAGAAGTACAAATGGCTAATAAATACATGAAAAAGTGTTCAGCACCCTTAGCCATGAAGGAAAAGCAAATCCAACTACACTGAGACTCCATCTCACCCTAGTCAGGATAGCTACCATCAAGAAAACAGATAACAAACGTTGGTGAACGGGGGGATTGTGGGATCAACCTTTATACACTGTTGGTGGGAATGTACAATAGTGCAGCCACTATGGAAAGCAGTATGGAGGTCCTTAATAGCCTGAAGATAGAACCACCAAATGATTCTGCTGTGCCACTCTTGGGCATATATCTGATGGAATGTAAGTTGGCATACAGTAGAGACACCTGCACACCCATTTTATCGTAGCACTATTCACAATGGCCAAACTATGGAATCAGCCTAGCTGTCCACCAACGGATAAATGGGTAAAAATAATTTTACACACACACAGACGCACACCCCACACATACATAATGGAGTATTATTCTGCCATAGGAAGGATGAAATTATGTTGCTTGCGAGAAAATGGTTTAGGAAATCATGTTAAGTGAAATAAGCCAGACCGAGAAAAACAAATGTTGTGTGTTCTCTCACATATGCAGAATCTAGACATAAAGAATGACAGAGTGTAAAATGGGCGGGGGGGACTGCTGGGAGGAGGTGGAGAATGAGTGAGGGAGGTGAAAGAGGGTGAATATAATTAAAGTACTTCATATGCATGCTTGAAAATAAAATAATGAAACCTGTCAAAATTCATTTTAAAAGGGAGGGACATAAGAATAATAAAGGGAGTGAATTTGATCGCAGTTCATTTATATGCATGTATGGAAATATCACAATGAAATCCCTTTGTACAGTTAATATATACTAAGAAAAAGGAAAGAAGATGAGAAAAGTAGAAAAAAAAAGTAGCGTTCTGATGCATGCCTAAAGCATGGACAAATCTTGGAAACTTTATGTTAAGTGAAACATAAGCCAGACACAAAAGGACAGACTTGTATGATCTGCCTTCTATGAGGTCCCTAGGTTTGTGATACTCATAAGGACAGACAATAGAATGATGTTACAGGGCTGTGTGGAGGGAGGAATGGAGAGTTACAATTGATGAGCCTGATGGTTCAGTTTGGGGTAATGAATAAGTTCTGGAGGTGAGTGGGGGTGATGGTTGCATAGCAGTTGAGTGTACTTGATGTGGAATGGTAAATTTTATGTGATACATATATATAACCACAATAATAAAAAAAAAGTATGCAATACTAGGAATAAAAAAATTTAAAAGAAAAAGAAAGAATACTGAACTGTGAGGCTCCCAGGTCCTTTTCTCAGAAGAACTCAGCCCAAGTTGACTGAGCCTTGGAAGTCATCAGACACTAAGCCGCTTAATAAGCAGTTCAGGCCACTTTAGTGCTTCTGTTCTATCTAAACGATTCATGGTGAGAAGAGGGGAGTTTTTCACCACCCATTTTTATTTCTTGTCTCCAGAGAAAATGACAGGGTGGTCATGGTTAACGGCACTCCCATGGAGGATGTGCTACACTCATTTGCAGTCCAGCAGCTGAGGAAAAGCGGGAAGGTCGCTGCCATTGTAAGTCCTGGGTTCGCTTTGGGCTTCCTCAAGAGCATTTTGTTTTTATGCCCAGAAGAAAATTACCAGTTGCTTGACAGAATTATATAACCCACTAACTTCTCGGATCTTTGGTACTTTTGGAGGGTGATGTTATTGGATGATGTAAAGATGCATCTTCAAGGCCTTTCCTTGTCCCTCTGCCAGGGCCAGTGATTCTCTGACCTGAGAAAAGTTGCAGACGCCATGACAGTTCACAGTGCTGCTTGCTGCAATGTGATCTCCTAAGGAGAAGGATGTTCTTGATACTATAATGCTATTGTCATATCTAAGAAAATTAGTAACTGCAGTGCCAACTGCTATCCAGTCCATCTCTTAACATGTCTCTGATAGACTTTTTTCCTTCTTTTTCCAGGATCCAAGTTCACTTCTTTGTATTTGGTTATGTCTTTTGTCCTTTTTAATCTAGAATGCCACACACAGCCTACCCCATGGCATTAACTTTGGAAGACTCCAGGCAGTTATGTATAGAATGTCTCACTTAGTGTAATTTCATTTGATTTCCCTAAGTTAAGGCCTGTGGAGATTTTCACATTTGGAGGTATTGTGAAGCTTAGCAGCATTGTCATACTTTATTTTAACCCTGTGAGGTTTTTATTGTCCCTGGTTCTACATGAGAAGCCTGGGGCTTAGTGAGTTGGTTGGAACAGTTTTTAGTTTAAGGGGACATTGAATGTTTTGTTATTGTTCTTCCTCCTCTTCTTCCATTTTTGCTCTGCTGGGTATGGAGCCCAGGGCTTTGCACATGCTAGACTAGCTCTCTACTACTGAGATACATCCCCAGCTCTTGTGGATTTTTTTTTTTTAAACTTTGAGATAGGATCTTACCATCTCAGTTCAGGTTGGCCTCAACTTCAGATGCTATGAGCTGTGGGATCATAGGCATGTGTCACCAGGTCTGACTAGGGACACAGTTTGAGTGGAACTAGAACCAGGGCCCTGACCACCTTGTTCTCTGTTTGTAATTGTCTTGCATCCCCACTGTGTTTGCTTTGACCACAGGTGGTCAAGAGGCCCCGGAAGGTCCAGGTGGCCCCACTGCAGGGCAGCCCTCCCCTCAGTCAGGATGACCGAGCGTTTGAGGTGATGGATGAGTTTGATGGCAGAAGTTACCGCAGCGGGTACAGCGAGAGGAGCCGGCCCAGCAGCCGCGAAGGGCTCAGCCGCAGCTGGGAGGACAGTCCAGAGCGGGGGCGTCCCCAGCAGCGCCCACGGAGCGGGGAGCAGGACCGCAGCCGGGACCGCAGCCGCGGCCGCAGCCTGGAGCGGGGCCTGGACCACGATTATGGGCACGCCCAGGAGCGCAGCCGTGGCCGCAGTCTGGAGCGCGACCTTGACCGTGGTCACAGCATTGACCGCGACTATGAGCATGCCTACCACCAGGCCTACGAGCAGGCCTACAGCCCACCCGGGGAGTACCACCGCCGAGCCCAGCCCGAGGCCCGCTATGACAGCGCCCGCAGCCGCAGCCGCGAGCACCTGCGCTCCCGCAGCCCCAGCCCCGAGCCCAGGGCCCGGCCCGATCCCGACAGGCCCATCGGGGTCCTTCTGACCAAAAGCAAAGCAAATGAGGGTAGGCTCTGTGACAGTACTGGCCAAGGTGTGCCTGGTGGTGACCTGAGTGCCTGGCACCTGTTGACTGATTTAATCCTTTTAACTACATCATGAGAGAACTAGCTACTCTGTGACAAGGACACTGAGGCATAGAAGGCTCCATTGACCTGTATAGTTATGTCTCAGTGGCATACACAGGTTGTACCTGGTGGCTTTGCACTAGGAGGCTAGTGGTTCTCAAAGTAGTGTTATTAGCTGGACACTTGTTAATACTGACACTCGGGCCCCAGCCCAGCTCTACTTAATCAGTAACCATGGGGTGGGTCCCTCCAGTCTGTCTGTGTGAGTCTGTGTGACTCCAGGCTCTCTGGTGACCCAGAGCATCTTAAGCTGGAGAAACCAAGATAGAAGGCAATACTCTAGGTCATCTTGATTGAGTTGTTCTCTCTGCCAAGGGACAGCCCATTCTCTTGTTTGATTCTTTCTAGAAGCTTGTGAGATAGGAGGCTCTTTGCTGTGTTACAAGTCAGGAATTCCATGATAGAAAGGTTTGCGGTATGTCTGTGGAGAAGGCAGACCGTGGCCCAGTCTGCTTGTCCAGTGTTGCATTCCTGGAGCCCTTGTACACACTTAATCCTGTCTGAAGTCCTGTGCAGCAGCTGCAAGCTGTTAGCGCTCCAGTTCACAGGTGAAGATTCTGAAACAGAGATTGGGGAAGTGACTTGCCTGCCCATGGCTTGAAGCTAGGAAGTACATGACAGAACTCAAATTCCAACTCCATCCCCTGGGAATAGCTGATTTGAAGCAAGATGAGTAAACAGGGCTTTTGAACCTCCTGAGCATGGGTTCTTACCGTCTTACTTTTAAAATTCCTTGTAACATACCTTCAATCTCCTTTTGTTCTCTAATTGCTCTTCTTCCAAGCGATGGAAAAAAAGATTAAGAGCAAGAGAAAAAAAGATAAAGAATGCAAAGCAAGGTTCCTGGCTTTCTAGTTTGGGGATTTTCATTCTAAATAGCCTATCAGATGAGGTTTGTTTTCCTTAGTTTTTCATGAAGAGTTGAAGAAGGGGACTATTGGGCTGGTGGAGTGGCTTAAGTGTTAGAGTGCCTGCCTGGCAAGTACAAGCCTCTGAGTTCAAATACTAGTACCACCCCCTCAAAAAAAAAAAAAAGAAGGAGCCTATTGAAGTAACTGAAGAATAATGTGAGGAGGTTGTAATGAGACACCTGGAGTCCAGGCCCAGAGAAAAGGTGAAAGTTGAGATTGTACCATCCTCAGGAGGGTATACCTCAGGAGGCGTAGATCTTAGAGGTCTTAAATCAGCCAACCAGTTTTTTTTTTTCTTCATTTAAGAAATGCCCACGCAGGCATTTGTAAACGTTAGAATAAAAGTGCAGTTTTTAAGAGGGTAGGGAAGTGCTGATGCGTGAGAAAAGTTAGACTGGACTCCGCCTCTGTGAGGCTGCTTGATGAGTAGAGTGTCAGCATCCATGGAAGGAGATGTGACTGTCTGCTTCCTAAGGGATGGGAAGGCACAGCCACGCTTTTAATCTTTGCGATAAGAACCGATGCTAACAAGTTTACTGTCAAGTTAAAACTTACTTTAAAATCTACTTCATAACTTTCCTAAATTAGTTTTACAAGATTTTCAGTCATAATAATAATAATAATAAATTGAATACGCCTGTTTTCAAAACTGCTAGGTGGTGATGGTCACCACAATTCATCCTGTTTTTACAGGTTTAATAAGTAAAAGGAGACTAATCTGAAGAGGACTTAAAATATTGAAAAACAAATATCCCTGGTGTTCTTTCTTCTGAGAACAGTTTCAAGTGCATAACCCCTGGTGTACTGCTGGTTTAGTTCTAGGATTTAGAAATTGCTTTGCCTGGCTTATTTATCTCTTTTCTTTAATGCCAAACCCCACAAAGTCTGAATCGTTACAGATGAAGGTACACCATGTGCGTGCCTTCCTGCAGGCAGCCCGTTGTCAGTGAAATGTCCTACTAAGATGTGCTGAGTTGGGTGTTTTGCCCAACCCAGCACATCTTAGTAGCAAACACCCACATAGCCTTCACCCAGTCTTATCAGTTGTTAACATTTTGCCACATTTGTTTTCTTTCTCTTCTCTTTTTTCTTTTCTTTCTACCCTGTTCTCTCTCTCTCTCTCTTTCTCTCTCTCTCTCTCTCTCTCTCACACACACACACACACACACACACACACACACACAGGTTCTTTTTAGAGCCACTTGAAAGCAATTTGCATTGTCACTCATGATCATTAATATTTTAGCAGGTGAAGTCTCAAGGATCCCCTAAGTTACCATAATGCTATTATCACACTTTAGGAAGTAAACATGAATAACCTTTAATATTGTATGGTTTGCTTTGAAATTGTTCCAAAAGAATGTCACCCACCCCACCCCCACATTGGATCAAGGATCTAGTGATGGTTTATGTATTACATTTGGTTTTTGTATTTCTTAATCTAGACTAGTCCATCTGCGTCTTTTGTTTTTTATGACATCGAGTTTTTGAAGCCTGCAGGTCAGTTGTCTTACACAATGTCTCATGTACAACATTAATTTTTCATAAGTGTTTTTTAATCTTAAAAGCTAGACTAGTGCTTTCTGAGCAAGTTGACGACATGCATGCTTGCTTATGTCTCCTAGAGTATGGTCTCCGGCTGGGGAGTCAGATCTTCATTAAGGAAATGACCAGAACGGGGCTGGCAACTAAAGATGGCAACCTTCATGAAGGGGACATAATCCTCAAGGTGTGTGGACAAGGGCCACAAACAGTTGTGTCCCTGCCTGTACATGTTCCTGCAAGCACCATGTAGAAAAATGTAGCTGCAATGGGAGTCAGTAGTGAGGCAGAGGCCAGGAAGAACAACAGACTGAGGTGGTGTTTATCAGAAAACCAGCCTTAGGGTTGGAGATACAGCTCAGTGGTAGAGTCTTTCCTAGCATGCTCTAGTCAATCCCGCACAAAGAAAAAACCAAAAAACCCTCAAGGAATACTTCCTTCTTCCCTGTTTATTTAAAGTTTAGGTTCCTATTCCCTAAGCCAAGGAAAGATGAGTCAGAGGCTGTTACTATATGAATGATGACTATTTAATAGTTTTTGTAAACTTCTCTGGTTAGGAAACTTGTTCTAGTAGTAAAATAAACCATCACCTTTGAGCTTGGAAGTTCAATAAATTAGCAGAGTAACTTATGTACACCAAGATTCCTTCACCCCTGCATTTGGGATCCAGGCATGTGTGATTATATTTAATTTAAAGGAGAATTTGTTTTTATTCAGTCAGTTATGCTGAAGCCCATGTCTGAGTATCTGAGTAGTCTTTACTCTTTTAGGAAGGGAAAATAGGAATTTTCTACTTAGCTGTGAATAAGGGTACTGCATGTCACCTTACTGTTCTTTGTCAACACAGATCAATGGAACTGTCACTGAGAACATGTCTTTAACGGATGCTCGAAAACTGATAGAAAAATCCAGAGGAAAACTCCAGCTCGTGGTGTTGAGAGACAGCAAGCAGACTCTTATTAACATCCCATCACTAAATGACAGCGACTCTGAAATAGAAGGTAAGGGGAGGAGGACTGGGCGCTTAGCTAGAAGTCAGGACAGCTGCCCTCCAACAGCCTCATCAATGTTCAGTTCAGCTAGAGGTTGAATTTCCAACAGAAACCTCCCTTTTAAACTTTAATTCCAAAAGTGAAGTATCCTGTTGTTATTTGTTTCTTAAAGTGTCTGATGAAATTAGGTTTCCAATATGAAATTCTAGCACACTCATGAACTCCCAGAGAACTCTTAATTAGGCCACTGAAAACAATCCTTATTAGTAAAAATGTATGCATGAGCAGTTCAAAGAACTAAGCATTTCATTTATACATTTACTCATTGCTTAGACTTGCATAACTTTATATGGTTTGTTTTTGTTTTTTAAATGGGTATTAGTATTTCTAACAAAGATAAGACAGTTTAGAAGCTAGCTAAAACATGTAGATGCTATAGTAAAAGAATCAGTCAATATGGCTAAATATTGTGTTATTCATTGGTTAGTAATAACAGGTCACTTCTCCTCTTTCTCAAAGCTGTATTCAGCTAGATGCGACAGCTCAAACTTGTAATCCTAGCTACTTGGGAGGTGGAGATTAGGAGAATTGCCATCCAAGGTTAGCGGTGGCAATGGCTGGGGGTGATGGCACGTGTGCCTGGCATCCCAGCTACGCAGGAAACAAACAGGAGGGTTACAGTCTAGGCTGACCTAGGCACAAAGCGGGACCTGGGCTGACCGAGTGGCTCAAGTGGCAGAGCACCTGCCAGCAAGCCTGAGGCCCTAACTTCAAACCCCAGTACTGCCCCCCCCAAAAAAAAAGAAGAAAGAAAAAGAGACCTATTAAAGTAAGACCCTCTTTCAAAAATAACCAATGCAGAAAGGACTGGTGGAGTGGCTCAAGTGGTAGAGTGTGTCTGCCTGGCAAGAGTGAGGCCTTGAGTTCAGTCTCCAGTACTGGACTTCCCCCTCACTCTCCAGAAACTGTATGGGTTACTTGAGTGTGAATTAGACATGGGATGACATTTTAACCTTTTAAAAGTAACCAGTAGCAATAAGTAGACACAGTGTATCCTTAACCATCTATGATTGCTTTTGTACAAAAGATTAAGTTCTTAAGCTTTCAAATAGGGTTTTGTTGATTTTTTAAAAAGAATTTATAAAACCTTGAAAGTTAATTTAACATCCAGTACCAAAGGTCTGATCAGTTGGTCATTGCTGTGAGTGCTATAGAGGAAAACAAACAGGTCATGAGACTGAATCCTGGTATGGTAGGAGTTTGCTACTCAGTGTGTGAACCTTGGCCTCCCGCAGCATCTGTGTCTTCTGGGAGCCTGGTAGAATTGCAGAATCTTGGGCCCTACTCCAGAACCACTGCATTTCAGTAAGGTCCCCAGAAGATTTGCACATACCACTCAAATTTGAGAAGCACTGGTCTATTTGTAAGAAAGATTGAATCTATGTGTAAAGCATATAGTTGGTTCTCCACAACCTTGAGTTCCACATCCGTGGAATCAGGCAATCACAATTGATAATGTTTGGGGAAAAAAAAAAATCCAGAGAGTTTCAAGAAGCAAAAGTTGAATTTGTCGCATGCTGAGCTCTATGCTGAATTTACATGAATGAAGTGATGTGTGGACACATAGCCTCCTGCTATTCTGTATATCTATCTCTGAGTATTTGTGTTTAAGACTTCTTTTTCTTGTTTTTGTTCCCTAAACAATATAGTGTATCAGCTGTTTACATAGCATTTACACTGTCTTAAGTATTTTAAGTAATGTAGAGTTGATTCAAAGTGTGCAGGAGAATGTGTGGGTTATAAATAAATATTACGCCATTTTCTATATGGGACTTAATAAGCACCTGCTTATTGAGGTTGGGATGGGTCTTGGAGTCAGTCACTTGCAGATACTGAGGGATGACCATAACTCTTATCCTTTAGTAATAGCCTTAAAGGACAGTGTGGTAAAGGAGAATCATGCAATTTTGATTTTGACTTCCTTTTCATTAATCATGGCTCTTCCTTAAAATTATCAAGCTCCTTCCCCACTCTAGGTAAGTAAGACTGTTAGACTAATAGCACATTTTTGCTTACCTCTCTTCATTTCCCATGTCTCCTGCCCAGAGAATAGTATAATTTTTGGTACATGTTATAAATATTTTACTAAAAAAGTCTTTTTATTATTTTTGTAACCAGACATCTCAGAAATAGAGTCAAACCGATCCTTTTCTCCAGAGGAGAGACGCCAGCAGTATTCTGATTATGACTATCACTCCTCCAATGAGAAGCTGAAGGAAAGACCTAGGTAAGTACTGTGTGTTGTCCCTTGCACACATCACTGAATACAGCAATGTGTTACTTGTGAATGTTACTTCCTGAAACATTAACATGACGTGTGCTTCAGTTCAAGGGAGGATGCACCAAGCAGATTGTCCAAGATGGGAGCCACACCCACTCCGTTCAAGTCCACAGGGGACATTGCAGCTTTGGTTGTCACAGAGAACAGCAAAGAACCCAGATACCAAGAAGAACCCCCAGGTGAGATGTTAAGACACTCAATTTGGGGAGGGAGTGTTAGTGGTTGAACCCAGGGCTTTGTGCAAGTATAACAAGCCAAAGACCATTCATTTTCAATAGTTGAGTTGAGATATATGTGTTTAATATTTTCAAAAGGAAGCTGGAAAGAGAGAGAAAATTATTTTAAAAATAATTCTTAAAATGGAAAAGGGCCTTGTTTCTTCTCTCTTAACGTTAAGAAATATAAATACGATAATCCTTATATATGCATCAGAATTGGTCACATTTAGACATATTTGCTGAGTTGTATTCTTTTTGTCTCCATGTTTGATCCCAACCGTGTCACTCTAACCCTGTTCCACCACCCTGCAGTTGTTAGTTTTCCTTGTACAAATATTTATACATGGGAAAATAACATAGCATTATGATTTTCTAGTTATAAAAAACACTGTCTTCTTGTACATGAGTATCTTGTATTGGGGAGGTTAATTTCTCACTTATTTTGAGAAACCAGTGCTAATACCTCAAAATTAACCTTCATCCTACAGACTTGGTTGTTTCCTGTGATGGCAGCTTAAGATAGACAGTTTGTGTGGATTTTGCTATCTTTATATTTAGAAACAAGTTCCTGTTTGTCCAGGTTTATAAGAGTAGCTGCTTTTGTTTTTTCTTTGCTGTGGTAGGGATTGAACTCAGGGCCTCCTGCATACTAGGCAAACTACACACTGAGGAACTTCTCTTGCTTACACTAAATGTTTTTTAATCTACAGCTTCTCAACCCAGAACAGCCCCAAGAACTTTCCTTCGTCCTAGTCCTGAAGATGAAGCAATATATGGGTATGTACTTTTGTCTCTCTTCCCTCACCCCTTTCTTATTCCACTTAGCTGGCCACCTTAACTGGAGATACGAGGACCCAAAGGTGGTGGCTTTCCATATAATCAGTCACACTTAACCAAACCCTACTGCTAGTGTTCGTGAGAAAGAGGAGTCACTTGTAAAAAAAAGGCAAAATGTGGAAAGTGAGTGAATGTTGTGACAGTCATGTTACCTGCTTGTCTGCTTATCCGGCTACTTCTCCTGATCATTATTATGAATATTTGTATTGGCCAGATACATAATTCCCAAATAGGTGAAGTATCAATAGACCTCCATGCCTCCATAGTGACTGCAGTGACATGAGGGATCCAGCGTGGTAGGGAGACAGGAAGAGTGATACAGGGCTCTGCACTTGACAGTCAGCCCCTGGGTCAGTGTTGTCAGGGCCAGCAACGGGATTAGGACTAGCTTCCTTGGATCCGGGCTGTGTGTGTTTGACAAGGCCAATGGGTGCCAGCAGACTTGCCTTTGGAAAAATCCTAAACTGAGAGTCTGTAAGCTGGACTTTATTTGCTTTCTCATCTCAAATGAACTGACATGAGCATTCTGTATTTCTGCTTCTTCACCAGTAATGTGGACCTGGATGAATGTCCTGCTGACGTTCATCTCACTGTCCCAAGGAAGAGAAAATTCAGAAGAGATGAGAAAAATGAGAGAACTTATAAGCTATAAATCAGTATAGGGGTAGAGAACTTTTTCATCTGCTAATGTGGGTCCTCACTTTTAAAATATGTCTTTCATCTTTCTTTTCGGAACCCAAACCTGACACAGTCCTAACACCAAAATGGTGAGGTTTAAGAAGGGAGACAGTGTGGGCCTTCGGCTGGCCGGTGGCAATGACGTTGGGATATTTGTTGCTGGCATTCAAGAGGGTACCTCGGCAGAGCAGGAGGGCCTTCAAGAAGGAGACCAGATTCTGAAGGTAAGGGACCAAGAGCTCTTTCTAGAATTTACTTACAAAGAGTGGTTTTGCCTGGGTGTTTTGCCATAAAGGACGAGAAGGTGACTTAGCTTATGAAAACAGACAAACTATGGGTTTATTGATATCCATCATCTCCCTCTCCTTTCTATGGGTCCTGTGTTGACAGTGCTAGAATCCAAAACTTGTTCCTATGTCTGTGGAAATTTATAGTTTAAAATCCTCAACAAGATTTTTAGTTGTTTGATTAACAGAAAAAAAAAAAAAGTGCTGGGGGCATGGCTCAAGTGGTAAAGCACCTGCCTAGCAAGCACAAGACCTTGAGTTCAAACTCCAGTACCTGCCCCACCCCCCCAAAAAATACCAATTAAGAATCTACGAGAAGAGCTGAGCATGATGGTATAAGCCCATAATCCCAGCTACTCAGAAGGCAGAGGTAGGAAAATCTAGAGTTTGAGGCCAGCCAAGGCAAAGTGAGTGAGACTCTGTCTCAAAAACGAAATAAAAACAAAAACAAAAACGAAATAAAAGAACCTACAAGAAAGGAATTTCAGTAGATCTAGTGAATTTCACTGTGTTCACCCTCTTAAGGCAGTGGGCTGTAACTGAGCACAGGCAGGTGATGTTCTCAGACCCTGTGCTTTGAGTCCTGCCACAGCCATGATCCAAGCTCACCCTGAGACTCGGTTGTTGAATCTGTTCAGTGGGGTTGACAATAGTTGCCTGGCAGAAACCTTGGGAGGTCACACCTCAAACCCCCCTACAGTTCTGGCACAGAGTGGGAAGGTCAGTGTCCATTCTTTCTCCCCACTGAAAGATAACACATAGCTGCTACTTGATATATTGTTTATATCTAAAATTGTCTGGAATTTCTGGTTGATCAAAATTGGTACATTTAAAGTTATTATATATTTGTATAAGGTCTTGGTGTTAAAGAATTAAAATGAGCATGACTCTGCACACCTATAATCCTAGCACTTGGGAGCCTATGATAGGAGGATCATGAGTTCAAGGACAGCCTGGCCTACATAGTGAGTTTGAGGCCAGCTTAGGCACCACAGTATGGAAAAACCAAAAACACTTAAAATGATAACTTTGACATTTTATGAGACACAGAGGCATTTTTTTTATGACTTCAAAATAAACTTCAAGAACACCAAGTACCCTGTTACCATAAAAATATAGAATGCTAGGGAATTGTTTTATTGGAATTTTTGAATTTCTTTTCTGTTTCTGTTTGTTTTTTCTTCTCTGCCTTGTTAATTTTAGTGAAAAGCTTATGTATCATTAATGTGGTGGGGGGAGAGGGGAAGGGGATTGGAGGGGTGAAGGTTCTGGTAGTTCTAGACCCAAAGGCTAGGGAAGAAAGAGTTGCAGACCGGGGAAGCAGACAGGAAGGTACAAAGGCAGATAGCTGGCCCCCTGTCCTGCACGTGCTCCATTGCAGCAGTTCAGATTGCATTTCTGGAGCCAGGGAAGGGCAGACCTTGCTCGTGAGCCTTGCCGAAGCTTCCCAGTGAAACACTAGACCTTCCTTGTCTCTAGTTGGGATCCTAGAAGCCTCTGTTCTTGAGTGGATCACAAGGCAGTACTCGATCCTAGGAAACACCGTCCTGCCAAGTGCTACTGATAAAAATCCCATCCGAGTGGCAGCACACACCAGTTTTCTCTGGAAAATATGCTCATGAAGAAAAAGTATAAAGCCATAGGACGTCAGCTAGAGATTTGGAGCTTTTGCTCATTAAAGTTCAAGAGTAAAATAGATTTGTCCCATGGAGTGGAATTTTCTAAATCTCCATGAAGAAAAAGAGAATTCACCTAGGGGCTCGACAGTCCACTGTCTCCGTAAATTGTTAAAGGCAGGGGGAGTTGCTTCAGTTGTGAAAGTCACAGTGCTCTGTACCTCAGAAAGGGTTTTGCTTCCTCCTGTCACCTGGTGACAAGGATGAAACTGGTTTCTTTTGCAGTAGTCCTATATGGAGGTCAGGCAGTAGGTGGTCTTTATGCATCATTCACGGTGGGAATACATTTTCCACTGACCAGAAAAGGAGCCCACAGTTCTACAGAAGGGTGAAAAGCTAACGCACAGTGGTAGCTGACATAGCATCTGTCCTGGGCTCACGGCAGACTTTGGACCCTGTGGACAACTAAGTAGCTAACAAAAGGATATTTATCAGAAAGAAGTGTGCAGTATGCCCTCCCAAAACAGAGGTGCCACCCTGGCTTTTTTCATTGTCATTTGATTTAGCACCCCTTTCCATGGCCAGCCTGACTATATGAAGGGAAGTATGTGTATAGTTTGAGTTCTGTTTTCTATTGTGTGGTTTTTGTGTGTGGCTCTTCATTTGTAAGGTGACACCTTGATGTGGAATGAATGAATGATGAGTGTGCTGTAATATACAGTTTGTCGATAACAGAAATACATGTGCTTTTAAAAAATTTTCTTTCCTGCTTAGCTTGACTGTCTTTTTGCTTATTATTTATTTATCTAGTATGGTTGACATCTCTCTTTCAGATACTTATGGGATGGAAAAGAGAAAAGATCTTGATTTATTTGTTTGCTTGCTTGATTGTTAATTGTGGATTTTTAAAAAATGTGACTACTTGGGCTAGCAGAGTGGTTCAAGTGGTAGAGCATCTGCTTAGCAAGTGTGAGACCTCAAGTTCAACTCCAAGTACTGCCAAAAAAATAAATAAATAAAAATGTAGCTTCCATTTGAGTTTTCATTTTGACCATTGGAATTTTGGTCCCTATGGTCTTCCATAGAGATGGACAGAGGGACCTCCATGGTCTTCCCTTGACCTTGACCTTCTTTCTGTCTTTTCCCTGGGCGGGGGCATGGACCCGAGCACCTGGCACATGCTAGACAAGCGCTCTGCCGATGAGCTCCACCCACCTCGGTCATTTTATACAGCAAAGGTGTGTGCGTGCTGGTTAAATACAAGTATTTATAGCACATCTGAAAGGTGTCATACATATGACACCTTCATATATGGTCATACATAGATACAAATGCAGATACACAGATGGCTCAAGAAAGGATTAGATACAGAAGTTTGATGACCCCTAGTTGGGGACAAAGAAGTGGGAATGACAGTACCTGAAAAGATAAATACTGCTTTTTCAAAGAAAAAGCCCTTCCCACATGGTTTTGGCCACTGGGCAGAGGTTGCCTGGGTGGAGAGCCTCTTTGTTTAGCAAGTCACTTTATTTTAGAAGCTCTAAATTAGTTTCTGTCTAATGGTTATTTCCCTTAATTATAATTTTTTACCTTAATTAAGGCCTAATTAATGGTAGGGTTGGTTTTTGTTTTTTTGTTTTGTGTTGTTTTCAGTAATAAAGCATTACTTTGATAATTAAAAGGATCCTACAGTTCTCAGTGACTGAAGAAAATACTTCAGAGGAATTCTATATCTTCATTTCTATAATATATCATTAAAATATCAGGTGCTTTATAATAATCTTTGTATATTATTTATAATTACTCTTCTAAAATAGGTTTGTTGGGGGTGGGGAGCTGGGCTTTGAACTCAGCCCTCTGTGCTTGCAAAGCAGGCCCTTCCTGCTTACGCCATGCCTCCAGTCCATTTTGCTCTGGTTGTTTTGGAGATAGGGTCTCTAGAACTGTCTGCCCAGGTTGTCCTCAAACTACAATCCTCCCAATCTCAGCCTCCCAAATAGTTAAGATTATAGGCATGAGCCACTGGCGCCCAGCATATAATGCTATGTGTTAGACCAAGTGGTCTTCCATGTAAGACTAAAGCTTCTAATTTGAGAAACATATGTTAAAACATTTGTATTGGTTTGGCTTTTTAAAGATAAGGTCTCACTATGTAGCCCAGGCTAGCCTCAAACTCTCAGTCCTCTAACCTCAGCCTCCTGAGTGCTAAATGATAGAAGAAAAGTGGAATTGGTCTGTTTACCACAGACTCCACAACTCCCTATTGTTTTATTAAAGTTATCAGTTTCATTCTTATCTGTTACCTTCCTAGCTACCTCTATGGGAGTCTCAAAGAAAGGGAAATTGATACGGCCACAACAATTATAATCTGCTCTAGTGACAAATCCTTGATTCGAAGGTTTGTCCTTAAGGGGTGGTTGGCAGAGTGGGGAGGCAGGTGATGCCTACACAGCCCAGGGCTATGGCAAGGTGCTAGGAAGGGCTTGACTAGACACACTAGGACTTGTTTAATCTGGTGCTGCTCTGGGCAGGCGCTGATGCAAGCAAACAAGCAAAAAGCTCTGGTGGCACCTTACTTAAACTTCTCTCTCTTTCTTTCTCTCTCTTTTTATTCCCTTCCTATCAGGTAAACACACAGGACTTCAGAGGACTGGTTCGGGAGGACGCCGTTCTGTATCTGTTGGAAATCCCCAGAGGTGAAATGGTGACCATTCTGGCCCAGAGCCGAGCCGATGGTGAGCAAATTTGTTGTTCAGTTTACTTGGGGGAGTGGGAAGGTGTCTTGGGCCAAAAACAGGCACATTCAGGTCAAAGGTGTATGGGGACAATTTGGGTGTCATTTAACTTTATACAAAAGTGTTTTCTCTACACTCATCAAAATAATTTTACTAGTTCAATTTAGAATAGAACTTCTTTTCTGAACAGTGATATATCCTCAAGTTCTGCCTGGAGTTATTACTGAGTTTCCATATGACAGATGCCAAGGGTCTATCTGTTGATGGCTCCCACCTTTCCCCTTACTGGTTTGACACATTGCTTCCCCTTTTTAGGCTCTGTTCTTATCTATAAAGACAGTGTCTTCCCTGTTGTTTCTGAGGGTTGATCGGCAACTGAATTAGTCAGGGTTCTCCATAGAAACAGAACCAATAGGAGATACTGGAACCAGTAGGGGATACGCTTGTTTATAAGGAATTGACTGATATGATTATGGAGGCTGGCAAGTCCAAGATCTACAGGGTGAGTTGGCAAGCTGGGGTCCCAGCAGAGCCAATGATTTAGTTCTAGTCTGAGTCCGAAGGCCTGAGAGCCAGGAGCGCTATGGTGTAGTTCCAGGACAAAGGCAGGAAAAAAAAGCAGGCGCTCCATTTGCGAGTGATCCATACAGCCCAGGCCAAGGCCAACAGCAGCAAGCTGGAAAGGCTTGATTAGAGACGCTAGGGACTCATTTAGAAGGCTTTTGTTCAATTCAGGTCCTTAACTGATTGCATGAGGCCCACACTTATTAGGGAGGGCAGTCTGCTTTATTCAGTGTACCCACTTAATGTTAATCCCAAAGCACCCTCCCAGAAACACCTAGAATGTTGTCCAAATATCTGGTACCCAGTACCCAGTCAAGTTGACACATCAAGTTAATGACCACAGCACCTCATGAAGTTGTTATTTATCCTTCTTCCTGTTGGAGCTGTGGTTCCCATAAGGCCTGTGCACTGAGTTCAATGCATGGAGAGAGGGAAAAGGAGTGAGGAGAGAAGGGAGAAGCTGGTACACTCAGGGAAGATCGTTGACTAAGCCAAATGCAACAGACAGTGCGTTTGCCTTTCAGTGTATAGAGATATCCTGGCTTGTGGCAGAGGGGATTCATTTTTTATAAGAAGTCACTTTGAATGTGAGAAGGAAACTCCACAGAGCCTGGCCTTCACCAGGGGAGAAGTCTTCCGAGTGGTGGACACACTGTATGATGGCAAACTGGGCCACTGGCTGGCTGTGAGGATCGGAAATGAATTGGAAAAGGGCTTAATCCCCAACAAAAGCAGGTAATCAATCTCAGATTGCATGTTCCCACACACCCTTTTAATCCCTCTCCCAACAAAAACCAAGTGAAAAGGAAATCCCACGTGATGTCATCACTCATTACCACTTGTTTGTTGTTTATGGGTTGGGTCCTGGAACTGTGGATAGCCACCAGTTGGTTTGCTGCGATTAGCTAGCATCACAGGGCTGGTTGTTGCATTGGCTATGTGTGACAATTTCCAGAGGCATGCCTGCTGCCTTTGGTAGTGCACACCAGCACACCTCAGGTTCCCATTCTGCAAAGAGGCTTATGCTCCCAGTGATTGCTTGCTGGTTGTTGACAATGTGGGAAGTTAGGAAAGATAATCTGTGTTGTAGCAGGAGTCCAAGTGTGTTTCCTGCATGCTTACATACCAGATGAGCCAAATATAGTGTTTTCAGTGCTGAGCTCCCTTTGGTGAATTTCATAGAGACCCTGCTTTTTTCTGCCTCCATGGGAGGTAGAGGTCCTCAACTTTCCCTCTCAGAAACAGCTTCATAGTCAAGCTGAACCATCCCTAAACTGAATGGTTACAGCTGAATGTGGTTAATGACACACACATGTACTGCATTTCTGGCTTTATTCATTTATTCATTCATTCATTGGCAGTATTGGGATTTGAACTCAGGGCCTCATGCTTGCTAGGCAGGCACTCTACCTCGTGAGTCACTCCGCCAGCCTTTTTGTCTTGGGTATTTTTGAGATACGGTCTTGCAAACTGTTTGCCTGGGCTGGCTTTGAACCTTGACTCTCTTGATCTCTGCCTCCTGAATGGAGCCACCATTGCCTGGCTCCATTCCTGGCTTTAGAGATTCACTTCCCATCATTTCTTCTCTCAGAGCTGAACAAATGGCCAGTGTCCAGAATGCCCAGAGAGACAACTCTGGGGACAGAGCAGACTTCTGGAGAATGCGAGGTCAGCGATCTGGGGTAAAGAAGAATTTAAGGAAGAGTCGGGAAGACCTAACAGCTGCTGTGTCTGTTAGCACCAAGTTCCCAGCTTACGAGAGGGTTTTACTTCGAGAAGGTGAGGAAGCAACATGGGCCAAGAGGTGATCCCACTGGGCTCTGATACCCTCTTCCTCCATTTTTAGACTCGCAGCCAAGTTCTAACTCACCTGTATCACTTGCACCAAAAGCAGGGTATAGAGTTGGAGTTATATCCTAATAAGGAAACTGACTTAGAAAACAAGTAAGCTGTTTAGATTTGTCAATGGAAACGAATTTTTACAACTAAAAATTTTTTAGTATAGCCATTCCAAGATTCTTATGTTACCCATAGCAAAATTGACCTTTGCAAATGGTGAACATAGTAAAGGCATAGTTTTCAGAAAAGAGCTAAGTTGAATTGGGGGTGAGAGAGAGCACACTTTCTTTCATTTCTTTGGGTTATTTTCAAAAGCCCGTATTGCGATTTGTCTTGCTATCTGAATATCTAGGCAAGTGTACAGGTTTTAATGGCCTTTCTTGTCTCGTTTCAGCTGGTTTCAAGAGACCCGTGGTCTTATTTGGTCCCATAGCAGATATAGCAATGGACAAGTTGGCAAATGAGTTACCAGACTTGTTTCAAATGGCTAGTAAGTCTGTCATTGATGTTTTCCTTCTCAGATTTTATTGTGAAAGATATCTAACCTTGAAAAGTTAAAACAAGAATGGGCATCCAAATACTCTTCACCTGGAGCCACCAATTGTTAATGTTTTGTCAGACACACTTTCTCTTCACCACCACCTAGACACACACAGCACAAACAATTTGAAATTATATAGCTGATATTTTAATACCTTATTCCTTACTATGTATGGATCTGCTAAGAGGAACATTCTTTTTTACACTCAAAATACCATTATTACTTTAGCACTAAGGGATTCATCAAGAATATTATGGGCTGAACATCCCTTTTCTGAAAGCCTGAAATCTGAAATACTCTAAAAACTAAAACTTTTTGAGCTCCAACCTCATGTTACAAGCACTCTACAACTTGAGCCTTACCCTTACTCCTTTTGTTTGTTTTCCATATTTGATCTTATGTGACAGGTTATCGTGAAAATAGAGATGCACTAAAAATATTGTATAAAATTATCTTTGACATATGTGTATGAAATATATATGAAACATGAATTTCATATTTATACCGTGTGCCATTTTCTAGGCATCTCATTATGCATACGCAAATATTCCAAAATCCAAAACACTGATGGTCCAAAGCTTTATGTTTGTTTGTTGTTGTTGTTTTTGAGACAGGGTCTTGCTATGTAATCCAGGCTGGCCTCAGCTAGTCTCAGCCTCCTGAGTGCTGAGATTACAGGCGTGTGCCATCATACACAGCTGACCCAAGCCTTTTTGATAAGGGAAGCTCAACCTGTATTTAGTATATATACTATTTTTCAAATTTTTTAAATTATTCCAGTTATATTCTGTTTTTTTTTTTTTAATTTTAGCACAGAACTAGAGAGATCATGCATTACATTTGGGGTTTATGTCTTTTTATAGTTGTTCTTATGTAGTGTCCTCCTTTCTTCTAAATTACTTGGGGCATTGATATTTTGGAAAGTACAAGCCAGTTGCATCATAGAATGTTCCCTGTTGTTTGGCCTGACCTTTTCTTCATAGTTAGTTAAAACCTGCCTAGAGGTGTACCTCCATGGTAGAGAGGACTTGCCTGGTGTGCACAAGGCACAAGGCCCTGAATTTGATACTGAGTTACCAGTTAAACAAGTGGTGTGGTCCTTCCCACTGCCCCCTGAGGAGTCCCTCATGCCAGGTGTCCCATTGTTGTGCTCATGTTAAGTTGGAGCATTTGGTTTTCATTGATGTCTAAAAACAGTATTTGTTCCTATTTTTCCTTTTACAGAAACGGAACCGAAAGATGCAGGATCTGAGAAAACTAGTGGAGTAGTTCGATTAAATACTGTTAGGCAAATTATTGAGCAGGTGAGAAAATTCATGTTGTCAGAAAGAACTGTACAATTATTTGCTACAGTCTCTTTTAGAATAGAATCTGAATTTTAATAGTTAGTTAAATGTTGATAGTTCCTGTAAATGCGAGCCTTTTCATGGTGTATACCATTCACTGTTCTATGGCAATAAGGTATTGGGTTCTTAGAGTTCTCAGAATTATACCAAGCAGCCTAGAAACAGTGATCCTTCCTCATCCAGGGGGATATATGTTCTAGGACCCCTGGGAGATGCCTAAAACCGTACCATATCCTAAATATGCTGTTAATCTACATACACGCATCTGTAATAAAGTTTAATTTACAAATTAGACATAAGAGATAAACAACTAATAACAATAGAACATAATATCATACTGGAACAAAAGTTATGTGAAAGTGAATCTGTCTCTCATCTAAATACCTTGTTGTACTCTACTCACACTTCTTTTTACTTGCTGTTACCCTTGGACAACTGAACCTGTGGAAATGAAACCACGGATAAAGGGGGACTACTGCATTTCCTTCCATTAGGAGTTCTAACTGATCGATAAGATTGAAGTGGACAAAATGCAGAAGGAAGTGTTTTCTGCTTTTTGATTTAAATTCACATTTTTTAATCTGGTGCAGATAAAACAAATCGATGCTGTGTTTCTTTACATGCCCACTGATGAAACTTCCTGCCACCTGTTACAGGACAAGCATGCCCTTCTGGATGTGACTCCGAAAGCTGTGGACCTGTTGAATTACACCCAGTGGTTCCCGATTGTGATTTTTTTCAACCCAGACTCCAGACAGGGAGTCAAAACCATGAGGCAGAGGTTGAACCCAGCATCCAACAAAAGTTCTCGAAAGTTATTTGATCAAGCCAACAAGCTCAAAAAAACTTGTGCACATCTTTTTACAGGTAAATGAAATTTAAAATGTCTGTGCTCAAAAGTGAGAAATGCAGAATTGAAAAATGGAAGAAATAAGAAAATAATATGACTGTAGAATGGGAAATCCTGCTCGTGACTTCAAAAATAGTCCTGTAAAACGAGTATGTTAGATCCATGGTGTTTGTATATTGAACTTTGTAACATTCACTGTTGGGAAGCGATCATGAGGATGCATGGCATGGTAATAACTGGTCACTTTGATGAAGTTTACATTTTTGTGGGGGACTGCACACCTTGCGATTAAACCTAGCTCACCACCCAGCACCACATCTCCCTACAGATTGTGTGTCAGTGTTCTCTACTTACCACCAATGCATGCATTAGCTTACAGAGTGATAGGAATGTGTTTCAATTATTTAAACATGTCCTCCAAATAGAAACTTGAACACTCTGGGTATTGGATGATTTAACGATTTATTATTCCTACTTTTTAGGTGTGATGATAAAATTGTGATTGAATTTCAAAAAAAAAAAAAAACCTTTATCTTTTAGCACTACGTACTAAATAAAATATTTAAAGTCTTTGACATAAGGACCCATTACAACTATTGCTCATGATTGTGAAGTGGTCTCAAAATATGACCAATGTTAGTAACTGAATATACGCATTATTGTATAAAGACTAGCTCTGTGAATATTGTAAAATTAAGACCTTAAGAGGGTCACATAAATTTTGAGGGGCAACATGACCTTGTGGATTCAATATCCTTAGGACAATGATAGCTCTTTTGTGTTAAGTGCCAGTCATCATCAACCTTTGTCATTTTTGGCATATTCCGAATACTGGGGAAGAAGAAAGGGGGTTAATTAGTGGGTGTTCACCTTAGACTCTAGTCTTTTCTTGTTAGAGAGAGATGCACTACTTATCACTATAGCAAAATCTTGTATCTAAAAGATAATTTACATACTGCAGAGGAGAAAGTGGTCCATTATAAACTAGGTTCTGGGAATGTAATCTTAAGAGCTTTGTTTTTGATACATTCATGCATATCTTTTCTGCTTTTTATTTTCATGAGTGTGTATAATTTACATTAGAATTGCCTTTGGCTCATCAGCTACTCAGGAAGCTGAAAGTCTTAGCATAAGTAAAACTAAGTTGGAGTGGGTACACACTGTGAGCATTGAATTTTATTTAGAACTTTAAAGGAATCCAATCTCACCTTAAATTACCAATCTCTTATGTAGAATCATGAAGGCTTTAGGATTAATGTAACAGAGTTCTGGACAGCTTGGACCAATAAGCCCTAGTTTTCAACCCAATGGTCTTTCTGAGATTTCTGAGTTTGTTTCCTCCAAGCTTTATGAATGGCCTCACCAAATCCTTTGGTTTCCCACCCATCCCCAATCTGCGTGACCAGGTTGAGATTGGTGGAGTGTGCCATGCCAGAAACACTGGTTTTCAAACTTGAACAGCACAGAACCTTTTAGCAGAATTAGCATTTTGTGATTTTTTTATGATTTTACTATTTTTATGAATTAATAACTGCAAATACTAGAGTTGCTTTGATGAGTACAATTATTTGAAGTAAAGTCTATGTCACTTAGTTTCTTTATCTTGTTTCTTCCCTTTTTGCATAGTAATAAGAAAACTCTGTTCCCCACAGATTAGATTTTAATTATGAAAATATTAAAGTGTCTCTCCTTATGATCTTGACATAATTCTCAATTAAATAAGAGACACTTTATTTTGAGACTTGCCCAAAAGCAAGTTAAATAAGTTAAAATGTTAAGCTTGCCTCCCCCTTCTCAATTTTAAAAAATTTGCTATGAAATATATTTACATGTATATCTCACACATTTTTTTTTTAAGTTAAGTTTGAATTTCCAAATCAAACTTAGGATCTTCAAAACTCTTGTTTCATAGTTTGAAAACCACTAAGATGGAATCATGGACTTGGTGACCCAGGCAAGGCCACCCTTCATGTTAAACTGTGCCATTTTAAAGCACCATGGTATAGTCTAGCTATTTTAATCTAGCCATCATTAACCTGAAATTTATACAGTTCACTCCTGGGACTTCAGATGTTTTGAACAAATGCTACTGATCAGGATTATTGTTAGTGCTCTACAATTATTATGTTTCAACATCACATTGTAAAAATTTTCTGTCATTATTTACAGAAAACCTCAGGGGGAAAACTGAATCTTGTACCAGCTGAGAAAATCCAAACTGTAATAGGTAATTCTTGGTTTCAGAAGAGAGTATAGAGTCTGCTGTCCCCGGAAAGCTGGCAGGGCACTTTGCTTCTGCTTGTCCAATTAGTCAGGGTTTAGCACTTAAGTGTTAATGCAGCCACATGAATGGCTTTATTGAGATGTAATTTATATACTATATAATTCAGCCATTTAAATGTACACTTCATTGGTTTTTGGTATATTCAGAGTTACAACAGCCATCACTACAATCACTTTGAGGAATTTTCATCAGTCCAGACAGTAACATCATACCCATTAGCAGTTACTTCCAACTTCCTCTGAGGCCTTAAATGACACCTTTTGCTTCTGCTCTTGGTGCTTCCCACCCTTCATGGCCAAGGGTGGGGAAGTTACTTACCACACATGTGCCCAAGACTGGCCAGGACTGCCTTCACAATGCATTGTTCCCAGCTGGAGCAGTGGCTGAGTAAGGATCCTTTTAGAATTTCACTTTCTTGAGATTAAAAGCCATGCTAAGCCTATGCAAGGGGGCATAGGCGTAGCCTAGAAGTTGAATGTGTAATTCACTAATATTGCTTGACATCAAAGAAACGGAAGAGCCTGATGAAGAAGGATAATAGTAAGTCAAAGGTACATGATCCAGAGTCAAGGGAAGGCAGCATCGTGGTGTGCACCCACCTGTTAAGAAGAGGGCAAGTGCCTGAGTTGAATGCTAACTTTGCACAGGGCCTAGAAAATAGCTGGTGTAAAGCTCTTATTTTTTGTTCAAACACTTGACCGTTAATGTGAACTCAGTACGAGGTTTTGTAACCTTTTTCATTTTATGATGGCACATGAACTTATTTTCTGCATTTCTTAAATGTCCCTTTAAACTTTAGAATTTCTTTATGATGAATACTGACTACTTCTATCAGACAGCTCCCAACAGAAAGCTTGAAAAGACTACTTAACATTCTTTGTACATTCAATGCAAAGTGCTTATTTTTTCTCTGGGGTGCATAATCTCACTTCTATATTTAAGTGCACGGCATCATATTTTAACTATGAGCACAATAATCTTTGTAAAATACCAGGATAAGGACACAAAAATCCATGGTGTCAAGGTTAATTTTCCTTGGGTTGTTCAGTGTATCAATTTATTCTTATACCATAAATAATTAATAACCAAGGAAATTGTAAGCTCATTCAGGATTTTCCAAGGTCAGTGTTCAATGAAGGAAAGTTGAGTTACTTCAAAGAAAACTTGAAGCATAGTTGCTCACAAAATTTACTTAATGGTTCTTTTGGGCTCAGAAGTGATACATACTGCCATGTCCTCTAATGAAAAGCCATGAAAGTGTAAATTTTACTTTAAATTCTAATTTACCTGAAGTCTGGTAATTTTAGGCCTGATTTAGTTTATCGTTTTGTGCCAATTTGCTTGCCTCGTTTGTCTTCATTAGGTCCATAAATGCTTATTACTACAGAGCAACTGCATATGGTACACTTGTCGGTATTTTCTATCTGTGCTCTATATTTGCGTCTTTAGAGGGGCTATGTAGTGTGGTGGCTAAGGCCACAGACACAGGACAAACTTCTGATTTTGCACCCAGGCTCCTATAATTGGTGTGAGGCCTTTGGCTTGTTAATTTCACCTCTGTGCTTTGGTTTCTTGTCTTACAGCATGGGCACGGTAGCTTGAAATGAGCTAATCCATGTAATGTGCTTGGAACTGTATGTGGTTCCAAGTGCTATTATAATTATCTTAAGTGCTATTATATCAGATATATTTTGTTCTGAATAGAAAGAAAGCATATTTCTTGAGTACCCACTGGTTGCATTTGGTTATGTTTGCATATTCTAAAATGTTTATGGTTATCAAAATGTGATACACATTTTGGTGCTCCCATTAGTATTTTATTAGATGCAAGCAATAGTACATTAGTGTTTATTTTCTCATTTATAATATACATCTACCTAGGTAATGATCTTTAAAATGTACTTTTTGCTTTAGATCTATTACCTGTGCTCTCGAAAACATGCTCTTTTGAAAATAAATTTTTTAGGAATAGTAATGTGATTCAGTTGTAGAGCACTTGGCTAATATTTCTGAGGTCTTAAGTTCAATTCCCAGCACCACAAAAAAATGAAAATTTAAAATTTATATATATATATATATATATATATATTTAAAGGTAGCTTCTCTGAATAATATATTCTGAAAATAAATCCAGTATATAAGCTTTTTAATATCTGTCAATTATAACAGCTAGATGGTTAATAGTCTTACATTCAACTAGAAGTAAGGATGTAGTGTTCTTGGATTTACCTCAGTTCTAATTTAAATATGACAGAAATAAGTAGCTTCCTTAATGAGCATTGTTCTGGAAATTGATACAGTCCTTTGTGCTTACATTTCTATAGCTACAATCAACCTAAGTTCGGCCAATGATGGCTGGTTTGGCAGCTTGAAGGACACCGTTGAGCATCAGCAGGGAGAAGCAGTTTGGGTCTCCGAAGGAAAGGTATGTGACATAGGTAGGCTGCTGTGAGGTGAGAGCTGGTGTTCTGAATCTTTCCTCAAGAGGGCAGTGAATGTAGTAAAACCATGCCTGCTGGAAGTGGTTCCAGCTTGTGCGTTCTTCATGTCCAAAATTCTGTAAATTTTCCAACAAATAAAATGAAGAACTCTTCAAAGAAAAGCAGACTGTGATGAATGCAGGCTACATTCACTTCCCTTTTACTTTTAACGTAGTAACTAGAGTTGTATTCCAAGTACACTAATCAGAGCTTACAAGACCTCATGATGAATGCCACAGCTTACTAAGGACTTGGGAAACTTAGAGTAGAGATGAGAGGCAAGGACCATGGGGAATATGGTTAAAAATTCATACAAAAGAGAAAATCTAATAAGAGTTGCAATTACATATGTAGAAAAGAGATTGCAGAGACTATTTGTAGTTTAAATGGCCATTTTAGAGCACCGGGGTCTTGTCTAGGACTCTAAAATTGGACAGCATCCCCTCTGTGGAGATGAGTGACACACGGCCAGGCTGTGGGAGGAGAGAGAGTATGGAACCTGTGGTCCTCTGCATTCTAAGAACCTTTGGTGTTAGTGCCCTGTACTCAACCTGAAATGAGATAGTGTGAGTCTTCGTAGTGACGATTTTGCTGCAGAATTGGCTAAGGTCGTTCTTTGGGGATGTTTCGTCAAGGCCTTTAGCATCTACCAAGTCTTATAGTTTGCGAGGCTGTATGCTAGCCTTCCCTGGGAGAACATGGCTTCTGCTCACAAAGGTCTGAGAATCTTGTAGATGAGTGGAGATCGCAAAGTACCAGGAGACAGGTATCAGAAAAGGCTGGAGAGGAGCTGGATTCAGAAAGAAAAGCATAATTGGAGGAAGAATGGCTCAGGTGTGGAACATAGGCTGCACCGTAGCAAAGACAGGCTGGAGGGTCCCTAATTCGCATTCCTGTGTAAAAATTAACATAGTGTCAGCATCAGATCATAGCCACGTGATTTCAGGAAAACAAAGGTACCTCCGCTTTGTAGCCTGCATCCAGGTTTTAGACACTTGGCAGTGCCCTGGGGAGTATTCTTGAGTCCCCACTCCCAGGAGCTATGTTGGGCCCCACTGACCCTCCGAAACAAATTCCTCTAGATGGAAGGGTTGGATGATGACCCTGAAGATCGCATGTCATACTTAACCGCCATGGGCGCGGACTATCTGAGTTGCGACAGCCGCCTCATCAGTGACTTTGAAGATACTGACGGCGAGGGAGGCGCCTACACTGACAATGAGCTGGATGAGCCAGCCGAGGAACCACTGGTGTCTTCCATCACCCGCTCCTCGGAGCCGGTGCAGCACGAGGAGGTGAGGCGAGGCAGGCTACGGGCTGTGAGGCCACAGGCTGCAAGGCCATGGGCAGGAAAAGGAGATTGCAATGTTTCATTTGCTTCCTCTGGACAATTGTTAATTCAGGGTGTTGTGGAAGATATCCCTAAGGGTTGGAGCAGAAGACTGCTAGGGAGTCTCTCACTCTGGGTCAGCACTCATCACTCCCCTGCCCTCAGGTGTGAGGGATAAAAGGAATGCCTTAATGACCAGCTGTCCAAATTACAAGTGGAATATTCTTTTGAAAATACAGCATTGCCACATTTACTTGTAACCTTTGATTAGGCCTCTCGCTCTGTACTCTTAGGAGCCCCTGCTTGTCTTTTCCTTTTACCTTTAACTTCTAATCTTGCCAGAGCTCCCGAGTGTTTCCCCATCAGTTTCCTCTCTCTCATATTTCAATTTTTTAATTGACTTTATGATCAATTATGCATCCTATCATGGGTACTCTGCATCCGCTAGCAGTGGTTTGACAACTTCCATGGTCCTAGAAATTACATTAGATAGGCACTGATTTAGGACCACAGCGATTATTCATTGTACCTCAGAGAACAGTGAAATCATGATTTTATAGGAGAGATTATCCAAACATATTTGGATAATTATTGACACGGACTTCACCTTAGTAATATAACTGATTCCAGTGAATGATACTTTTCTCTATAAAAAAGAAATACCAAAAATAAAAATGAAGGAGGAAAAACCCCACCACCACAAAAATAAAAAATTAGTATATACTGCTAGACTGTAAAGAATGTCTACAGAAAAAGGCGAGCAAATGCTTGGAAATAGTAACAGGTATAAGTGACACAAGAGTTTTTAGACTTTAGGAGGGCTGTTATTTCGTAAGACATCCTAAGCATTTGCTAGTGGAAGGAGGTCTGGTGTCCGCCTTGAAAGTCAGGGAGTGCTGGCTCAGCTCTTCCACTTCTGAATCTAAGTTTGTGAACTCCAGCAAGGAGGAGTGCTTTCTTCTCTCTGCTTGGATGTTCTTGTTATGAATGAACCTTTGTGTTTTATAGAGCATAAGGAAACCCAGCCCAGAGCCACGAGCTCAGCTGAGGAGGGCTGCTAGCAGAGATCAACTTAGGGACAATAGTCCGCCCCCGACATTCAAGCCAGAGCCGCCCAAGGTACGTGGCTGGGAAGGAAGAGGCAGCAGGTCCTGAGCAGGGCAAACGTGAATGAAATGGTGTTAGATCAGGGTTTTGACTTGCCATATTCTCAAGTAGAGCCTGTTCTTTTGGATGCTACATGAACCCCAAAATTAGAGAAGGGTGAAAAGATAGAGAAAAGGCAGTGTTAAGAAAGTGTACTGTTTTAGGATTCTTACAGAAAAAAATATTTATTTATTTATTTATACAAAGAGTAAAAATTTGACAAATGCTGCATGCCAGAATCACCAATCTTGGAATCTGTTTTTCTTTTTCTGCCCATAATCTAATTTGGTTACATCCGAAAATCCTTACTAGTGATTTGCTAAAACAAACAATCATTTCATAGTTCAGAATACTTCACATTCTGAGAGCAACTTAATTTATTTGATTAATTAATTGTTATTCAGAACAGAATCAACATAAGACACCGGGAGGCACATGTCATGATTTCTTCACCCCCAATCAGAATCATTTAGATGAGAAGAAAGCAGTGATTGGTTGTGTGAGCTCTCAGGAGTAATTAGTGACCTTATGTGAAAACTCGCAAGCAGGGCTAGAACTGAGGTGTGAAGAAGAAGTGGCTGTGGTGTGTGATGCTCTGCCCTCGGCTCCCAGCCCAGTCTCTTTCCCCTCTAGCTGGGCACAGGTCTCGTCTCTGGGCCTCAGAAGCCCACTCTTTCAGTCCCACAGCTGACTTCTGAGATCTTCTCCAAGATTCCTGTCTTTTCCGGTACAAAATTATTCAAGATCTGTTTCAACTCTAGCAATTGCCCCTCCTACCCCAGCATTTCCCAGGACCCTAGGCAGGGCTCAGGATGCCCAATGGGGACCATTTGCCCTGCCATATTTGATTCCTTGTTGAAATGATACTTGTTGATCACCTTTGGAAACTGATCAGGAAATGGAGTATATTAAATCACTAATGTAGATTTGTAAATAAACTAAAGACCCAAAGTAAGAACATGTCATTGTTCTTTGCAGGCCAAAATCCAGAACAGAGAAGAATCCTACGAGTACTCTAGACCCCAGGAATACAAGTCAGCTGGTAACGAAATTCCTGGGACTCCTACCAAAGGTGGTCCTCCCCCCATTGCAGCAAAACCAACCTTTGGGCGACCTATCCTGAAGCCCTCTACTCCTGTCCCTCCCCCTGAGGCTGAGGAGGTGGGAGAGAACAGTGAGGAGCACGAAAACACTCCCAAATCAGTCCTGGGCAAAGTCAAAATATTTGAGAAGATGGATCACAAGGCGAAATTACAGAGAATGCAAGAACTCCAAGAAGCACAGAATGCAAGGGTAATTGTTCCTTAATACACTAGAGGATCGTGGCTTGTCAACACCAAGCGTTATTATAAATAAGTTTGATTTTAGTATAATGGTGCATATTCCTTTTGCCATTGCCACAAACATGACAGGATGGTCCCATGCACAGTACTGTGTGTGCCACTTCCAGACTGACAGCTGTCAGCAAAACCTTTTCTCCTTCCAATTAAGAGAGCCTAACAGCCTGGGTGAATGAGTCTGCTTTCCATGCCTCCTGTCTTTGTATTGGTTCTGGAATGAGGGTATGACAAGATGTGACAAATACCTCTCATGGTATTTACTTGGTTACTGAGTCTTTGTTTGCTCCCAGATTTGCCATAGAATTCTAGTATACCTTGGGCACTAAAACAGAAGGGCCCACCGGTTATTCTTTTTGAGCTGCTTGATTTTTTTGTTCTGTGTGCACATGTAACCTTTCAATGTCAAAGAAGAGTTTAAGTGATGCCAGGTATGGTGGCTTGTCCCGGTAGTCACAGCTGTTCAGGGGTCTGAGGCAGGAAGATCACTTGAGCCCAGTAGTTCAAGACTAGCATAGCAAGACACTGTTTCAAATAAAAGAATTATTTAAGTAAAGGACTATAAAGCATATTCTGCCTAATAGATAGATGTTTGCTCCATGCAAACCTCAATGCTTCTGAGCATTTTCCTTTTTTTTTTTTAAGTTTGTTTTGTTTGAGATGGCACCTCAGTATGTTGCCCAGGCTGGCTTCGAACTCCTGGACTCAGCCAAACCTCCCTCCTCAGCCTCCTGAGTAGCTGACACTACAGGTGCTTATTGGGGTTTTTAAAATTATGATAAAATGCACTTACCTAAAAATTGACTATTTAGCTGCTTTGAGTGCACAGCTCAGTAGCATTCCACCTTCACATCATTGTACAGCCATCATCTCTGTCCCTCTCCAGCACTTTTTATCCTCCCCAAATAAAACTCTACACCCATCAAATAGTAGCCCCCCATTTTCTCCTCTCCCCAGCCTTTTGCGACGACTGTTCTACTGTCTGTCTCTGAATTTGATGATTTCCTAAATATTTGTTCTTTCTGTGACTCACTTATTTCACTTAGGGTAATGTCTTCAGAGTTCATCCATGTTGTAACGTGTCAGAGTTTCATTCCTTTACATTTTTTTTTCCTATTTGACATGTGCTACTAGGCACCACAATTCCATCAATTTTTCCTCTTCTCAAGATGGAGTGCAGGATGGAGGTGTTGGGGGGTGGGACAAGGGTGAGGCCAGCAGGAGACCATGAGTGAACTAAGCAGTGGCTCATTCTGTCCTTCTTGGTGTTTTTCCTGATCACCACAGATTGAAATTGCTCAGAAGCATCCTGATATCTATGCGGTTCCAATCAAAGCACACAAGCCTGAAGCCAGCCTGCCCCAGCACACAAGGTAAGAGGTGCGCTGCAGGCAACAAGGGGATTTCTCACCTCCACTGCCTTCTCCATCCGCCCCACACCCCTGCAACTGTTTTCCTTACCCATTCAACCACATTTAATTATACAGATTACAGAATCATTTTCCTTTTTCCTGGTACCCTTGACATCTTGGAGCACAATTATGTTAAATTGTGTTACAGTAGCCCACAAACAAAATTCCTAGGCTTAGGCCTGTTTTGTCGCTAATGTTTTCTGGCTCTTAGCCAAGCTACTCATTCCTTTGTATCAAGCAGCAAAATCAGGCCACTGTGTTGAGCTCAATCTGAAGGAACTGGAGGAGCAGTCAGTCGATCAGTGTTGGTGAGGTGTTCTGTATTTAAAATGCTGCACAAGCACCAGGAATTATCACAGCCTCTTCCTGTTGGGGTCCTACGGTGGCTCATTTCCTGCTTCCGAGAATAGAAAAGAAAAAAATCACATTTTCTTGTGGCCACTCTAACTTAAAGCTAGAGTCTAGTATTACAGCAGTAAGGATCTAGAGATCCATTTCTTACTGACTGAAAGGCAGTACAGTTGGCCAGGTATAACTGACTGACACCGGCAGAGAGCTGTGCTGGATGAGGCTGTAGCCAGGGGAGCGTTGTAGTTGTGAAGGCATCCTCTCTATCTAACCAGGTAGGTCTTAGGTCAGAGCACCTGGCTGTCTTCCTCATTCACTGTCCAAGTGGGCCTTGGCTTTGACCTTGACCCATTTTCTGTCCCCATTCCCACCACTCTGAACCTGGAGAAGGGCCAGGAAGTGATCTGTATGAGAGACTCCCCACTGCACTTCTAGCCTCACCTCTGCGGGCAGCTGGAGGAGAGAGACAGACCCTGGAATGTACATAACACCCTTTGTTTGTTATTCCCAGAGCTCCAGAGCCGCAGAAAGGTCCCTCCCGACTTTACCAGGATCCCAGGGGAAGTTATGGCAGTGACACCGAGGAGGAGGAATATCGCCAACAACTGGCAGAGCACTCAAAGCGCAGTTACTATGGCCAGTCTGCCCGGTACCGAGACACGGAATTATAGATGTTGGAGCAGGGACTCCTCTGTGAAGCCACCGGGAGGGATCTTTTCCAGTTAAAATGCAATGTGGAGATGTGGTAGGGACCAGGCAACAGCCAGCATGAATTAACAACTGAAGGCTCTATTTGTGGGACTGGTGTAAAAGGAGTTTTATCATGCTTTTTTGTTCAGATGAGAAGAACACTACAGTCTGATACTGTTACTTGCTTCACTGGACCAAAATCTGTATTAATCCTGTTTGTGCATTTTTAATATGTATATTAGGAGCAGTAACTTTTTTCTCATTCATAGCTGCCTTCCAGGACTGCTTCAGTGTGAGGCAGATGTTAAAAAAGGAATAAAAAACACTGTTGGACTCAAGCTAATTTCAAAGAAGTATTTCAAACAAGTATTTTATTACAGCTCTCTAAGTGCCTTTGATGAGAAGTGTCTTAAATTTTCTTCCTTTGAAGCTTTATGCAAAACTGTCATGGACTAAAACTTTATTTTGACTACATTTTTATACCAGTTTAATAGCTATGGTTTTCTCTGCACTGTGTCATTTTTTCAAGGCATCTGTCTTTGTAATATTTTCCGTAAATTCTAATTGTACATGGAATAGCTCCATTAGCTTGGCTTTAAGTGCTAAATAGCTTGAAGACCAAGAAGTTGGTATGGGAAGGTGTTTTTTTGTTGTTGTTTGCTTAAAAACCATGTGCTCAAAAAAACAGATACTTGAGAGAAACATTTTATTTCCTTAAGTCTATGTATCGATGGCAGTCAGTTTTATAATTTAATAAAAAGGAGTACATTACAGTCAATAACTTGCTTTGGGTGAATTTCTACATTATTTCCTTTGGGGGGACAGTGCTGGGGGGTTGAATCCATGACCTTGCATGTGCCAAACAGGTGCTTCTATCACTGAGCTACATCCCCAGCTTTCCAGTTTTTAAATGCAACTTTTCTATTGCAGTTATTGATCATATAAATGAGAACTTGTTCATTGCTGAACCTTGGGAAACATAGGCAAATACACAAAAGAAAATCAAGATTCCCCATAACCCATCCAGTGCTGGTAGCTCACACCTGTAATCCTAGCTACTTGGGAGACCTGAGATCAGGAGGATCACAGTTTGAGGCCAGCACCCATCTCAAACAAGGCTGGATATAGTGGTGCATGTCTGTCATCCCAAACTGTATGGAGGCTGAAATCAAAAGGATCTCATTTCTAGGCCAGCTTGGGCAAAAATGAGACCCTATCTCCAAAATAACCAGATCAAAAAGGGCTGGAGGTATGGTTCAAGAGGTAGAGTGTCTGCCTAGTAACCAGGAAACCCTGAGTTTAAACCCCAGTGCCACATACAGGAAAACAACAACAACAAATTACCCATAATCCACCCTCCCCCCAATCATTTCCATGCATTTCCTCCAGTTATTTGTTCATGGATGCCTCTGTGTGACATTTGAGGGTGTGTTGTACTTACAGTTCTGTTTTCTCGTTCACATTCTATCAGGAATGTTTCCATTAAAACTCCACGTGCATATCATTACTAATAACTGCAGAATAATATAGCCCGGACTGCTTCATAAGTGAACAATTTCCCCACTGTTGGCTGTTTGGATTATTTCCAGTTTTTGCCTCTGTTATGTGAAATGTACCTCTTTGTATGTAATCCATATTTCAGGCCTTTTCTGCAGGTAAGTCCTTGGAAGTACAATCACTGAGTGAAAGCATAGAAACGTTTTTAAGGTTCCGGGTGTTTGTTGACAAATTGCTTTCTAGAAAAGAACATCAGTGTCCACATTCACTCTTGAAAGACTGAAGTAGGTTTAACGTTCAAATGAGATTATTTAGGAATTTAAGCTTAATATGAGTCAAAAATAAACTGAGTTTGAGGAAAGAAGAGAAAGGAACCTGGGTTCCCTTTTTAAGGATATTTTATTTTATGAACTGACACAAAGTTGCTAAGTTTGTGTTTTAGTGGAATTAGAGTTAGTTTAACTGTTTGGAACTGAGTTATATAATAACAGTGACCTTGGTTGTATCTCATCAATTGGGTGCTGTATATTGAACTTTCTGAGCAGGCCTCAGGGCACTGACTAAAAGTTAAACATTCCATACATAAAAGCCACCATGTGTGAATAGAAGAATAGTACATGGGTTAAATACAAGAAGGTTTACTTTGCTTTATCCTTTCACAAACCCAGGGGGTGGAGAGGAGGCTTCTCCTTAGCAGTGGCACTATCACCTGGACCCAGCAGTTTTGTGACACATTACATGATGCCGTCAGGCAGGGGCTCTAGTCCCAGGATGTTCCGTAGTGCCACTTTCTTACCAATGTATTGGAGTAAAATGAAAACAATTATTATTAGCAAAAGAGGAAAGAGGGAAGAAGAAAGTCAGAGCAGGGAAGAGAGGGTTGTGAGCAAGGGTGGTCCTTACCCTTTGTGCTGTCAGGGCTCTGTGGCTCTCCAGAGCCAGGAGACAGGACTGGACACATGACTCAGGGTCTGTAAGCCCATGGGTGGAGGTTGTTGAGGAATTTTCTCCTCATTGTTTCTGTGGAATCTCACATGGCAAGTGTATGCTTGCAAGGATGAAATCTGGGGGAGGTTGTGATTTGGGTCACTGACCCCAAGACCAGGCTTAGAGTATAAGTGGCTTATTGGGGAAATTCACCAGGAGATTGGAACTTAGTTTTTTGTTTTGTTTTTTGGTCACACTGGGGTTTGAACCCAGGGCCTCACACTTGCTATGCAGGCTCTCTACCACTTGAGCTACTCTGCCAGCCCAGGAGATTGGAAATTAATGTCACCAAGGAGTTCTGGTGACAAAAATTGCTGGTGGGGAAGCTGGTGTATTCATTCACCAACTGCCTCTGGTCTTGTCTGAGACTTTGCCTGTGTGACACACATGTAGGGAACAGGATGTCCTCACCCTTCTTCCCCAGGAAAAGAAATACAGAAACTGACAGTTGAAAGGCTGAAGTCCCCAGCTGTGCAGGCCTCAGGGCACCAGGGTACAACTGCACCTGTGTGTAATAGAACTGTGCTTAGCCCAGGCAGGTAGATGGAAGCTGGAGATGTACCTCTGTTACAGCACTTGCTTAGCACACTTGCGGCCCTGGGTTCCATCCTGAGCACAACAAAACAAAAAGATAACCAACCAACCGAAAACCAATGGCAGGCAATGGGTGATGGCTCCTCCACAGTGACAGCAGGTACCACTGTTTTGCACTAACATTCTAATGCATTAGAGTCGGTTAGAAACAGTCCCTTTAAGCATTCACCTCTGTCTTTAGAGAAAGGTGAGTTTCCCCTCCCCTTTTCACCCAAGGTCATTTTGTTACATCTAGGGCTCTGATGCCTTCAGACAGGATAATTGCCATGGGTATAGAGAGTAAGGGAGGTAGAGGGTCCCAAGACAGACACCTGTATCCAAATGGACAGCGCAATGCCCTAGAAGAAGGCATTGTGACCAGTTCACAGAAGGGTGCTGGTCCTCCTTTGTTTCTGGCTAAATCTTAGCCCGGGCAGCTTGAATACGAGAGTTGAATGCTTTAGGTTTTCGTAGATGAATGATACTAAAACTCTGGAAATTCCAGCACACACATCCAGCTCTCTTTAGAAGCACACTGGTGATGTTCTAGGGAAAGAAACTTAAATGCCGAGGGTCCCATTCCAAGGAGGGTTGTAGAGTGAAATGTGCAACCTTTCCAACTTGCTTGGCTGAGCAGCACCAAAGCCTCAGTTGTAGTTGGACAGCTTTCAAGCCAGGCACGTGTTGTGCAAGGCCTAGCTCACTTGGATCCGTAGACATCTCGGCCGGGTTGAGCTTCCTGGACAGGCAGCCATGGCCCATGACCCTCAAAGGATGAACTGCAGGGAATGTCTAGTTCCTCAGGAGACATGGAGTGTAATATGTTCTGCTGTGAAAGAATTGGTCAAGGCAGGGGAGGAAAGTAATCTCTCATCACGGTCTCACAAGGGCCTCAACAAGGAGAGCTGAGGTGCATTGTTAGATACCCTGTCGTTATGCCTAGATGAAGTGGACCGTCAATCCCCAGTTTTGTGATAGGTTTTTTTGAGATAGGTACTCAAGAACTACTTGCCCAGGCTGGCTTCAAACCTCTGTTCTCCTGATCTCTGCTTCCTGAGTAGCTAGGATTACAGGTGTGAGTCACCAGCACCTGGCTTGGCTCACAGTTTTAAAGATTTCTGCCCTGCTACCTTTGGGCCTGTGGCAAGGCAGTACATCATGACAAGAGCACATGGCAAGGTAAAACCATTCATCTCATGGCCATGAAGCAAAGGAAAATGAGAAGGGGACCGGGTCCCATAATTCCCTTTGAGGGCATGCCCTCAATAGTCTAAGGACATCCCACTAGGCCCCACCTCTTAAAGGTTCCACCACCTTCCAATAGCACCCCTCCAAGGGTCAAGTCTATCTATAACACACGGGCCTTTTAGGGACATCAAGATCCAAACTATGGCACCCTGTGACTTGCTCTCGAACCTCTGCCATTCCATGGGGGGGAATTTGCCCAGACAATCCTGCAGGCTGGAGCAGGAGGAGAGGTGTGGAGCAGAACACTAGCTGAGTGCAGTGTACAGTGGCCTCCAGAGGTGTATGAGAAATAATAGGTGTTGTTTTAAACCACTGAGTTCTGGGGTAGTTTGTTATACAACCATAGCCCCCCAAACCCTTTTCTAGGTGACATGCCACAAAATCCATATATGTTCCAATTATACAAAAGCATTTCAATTCTGCAGACTCTTGGGTCTCTCAGCTTTTCTATCTCCTGGAAAAATCCTTCCCCTTTCTTCACCATCTTCCAGAGTCCTACTGATCCTTCTAGGTTCAGCTAATACGACATGTCTTCTGTCACTCACGCCTTCCCTGATTTCCCTAAATTTATTACTGAGTCCCTCAGCAATCTCCCATAGCTCTTCACCTATGTCCTCTACTATTTTAGAGACTATTCTAGAATATTCTAGTTGCCAATGATCTGATCTGCTCCCCACTCATTTCTACATCTCATGAAGGAGGGGCACCTATACCCACCTTCACACCCTCAGTGTTCCCCATATATTCCAGAAATGTTTGTTGGAAAAATGGTGTGAATAGTTGAAGGGAAAAACATATCCAAATAAAATGTCATTTATCACAAAAAAGAGTAAATACCAATGACTTTCTGACCTCCTACCCCATTTAAATTCAACACTGACACCAATATAGACTGGAAAACATCAAGAAAATGTGGAGAAAACTGCCATGAATTGGGTATGGTGGTGCACGCCTGTAATTCCAGCACTTGGGAGGCTGAGGGAAGATTTTGACTTCAAGGCCAACCTGGGCTACACATTGAAATCCTGTCCCCAAAAACCTAAAGAAAAAAATCATGAACTTAGTGTGGCCAGAAAAAGACCAGCTAAAATATATTTTTCAAAAGGGTAGAATTATGCTAAAATGAACACACGTTGAAGATTTTATTCAGCTCAGTACTGAATGAGGGAAGCAGTAAATTGTTCAGACGAATTTGAAGGACATTGGAGGAACTAAGTAATATAAGGAGTTTAGTTAAGGAGTGTTAGGATAAGAATTCCGAGTTAAAAATAAGATTGGTTAATGTTCTACAGAAGAGTAAATGATAACCTCTGTAAATATTTTTTCCACCAGATGGAAATTATTTGCACGTCTATGAGACAAAAATCTACACATTAACGTGGGATTTCACTAAGTCTGGGAACTATGATCAGTAGTTTTATTACTAATTATGGGAGTCATTATGCGTAATGTCTCAAACTATTTTGTAGGTCATTAAAAAGAGTAATTCTCTAAATTTGAATTATAGCAGGAAGGCATGTTAAGTCTATTAAAAATGTTTATTGATTATCTCTGCGTGCAGATAAACGCAGGCAGAATATACTCATCAGGACTTAGTCTTTCACTCTGAGAAGCTTCCATTGTAAGTTCTGTTATTTGCATGATTCTTCAGAGTGTGAGGCGGCTTCCTGAATTGTTTGTTTGTTTTGTTCTTGGCAACATCTGTGAGAGTGGCAGGTGAGATTTTGACCACTTTGTAAATGATCCACAGCTTGGTTCTGTGACTTGCTCAGGGTCCTTTGACTAATAATTCACATGGTTTATATTTGGAACATTTTTCTGCTTCTGAGCCCAGAGTCCCTCTCTGTCCATCTACAGGTCCTTTCTAGAGGACTGCTTGAACTAGTTGGCTGATCGTGTTATATGGTTTTTCTTTTAATTTTTTTAAAGCACCAAAGAGTTGAGTTTGCAAATTGGAAAATTTAATTTTTCAAAACCATGAAAGTAATCTGGCCTACGTGGGGCAATAAAAGCTTTATTTAAAAATCATTAAATTTCACCTTGAAGTCTACTTTCAGCCTTTTTCTTTAAGCAGATACAATTGGTACCTGCTCAGGGAATGTCTGCATGACAACCGCGAGGGAGGTTGTCTGTCCAACAGACAACCCTTGCAGCTCATCTGCCCACCTTCGCAGAATCTAAGGGCACTTTGCAGCCATGCTCACCTTGTCTCTACTTCCTTTTCCCCCTAGGATCTCAAGCAGTGCACAGCATCCCCAGGGCTGTGATGTGCATGCAGAAGCAACTCTGCAGCTCCCTGGCTCAGGTCACAACTTTCGCCACAAGCTGGGCCACGGTGTATGCCTAGCTCTCATGGAAACTAATGATTATATGTTTTCAGGTCCTGGTTTCTGTGGGTACTGCAGTTGAAATGCACTGAAAGAAAGAGATTTGGAGGGGGGAGACAGATACAGTTGACCCTCTATTACTATGGGTTCCACGTCCTAGGAGTCAACCAACCATGGGTGGGAAATACCTGAAACAAATAAAAACAGTAAAAGACAATACAAATATAAAAACCAAGCTGAGCATGGTGGCTTACGCCTATAATCCCAGTACTCAGGAGTCTGAGGCGGGAAGATTGTGAGTTCAAGATCAGCCTGGACAACACAGCAAGAGCTGGCTTCAAAAAACCGAAACCAAATAAAAAGTAAAACCCAATGCAGTATGATAAGTATCTCCATAGCATCTATATTGTGTAAGGTTTTATTAGTAATCTACATGCACAGAGCTTATATGCAATTTTATACTGTGCCATTTTATATAAGGGACTGGAGCACGTGCAGATTTTAGCATCTGTGGGGAGTCCTAGGACCAATTTCCTAGGGATACCATGGGGTACCAAGGGACAACTGTATATTTTTTAGCTTTTGAAAATTATTTCCCAAAACTGTGCTGAGTAAGGATCCAATAGGACTTTTTACTTTTCCAGTGCTGTGGATGGAACCCAGGCCTCCCCAGGAGGGATTTCTGTGGGCTTGCCTTTCACCTTTGCTGACAAAGTTTAGATTTGCATACTTGGCCTTTAAATGCATTCTGAAAATTCTCTAAAGCAATATAATGCAGTCTGGTATCCTAACAAGAGATTAGGTAATAGCTTGAGGCTGCCAGTCTTCCATGCACCTGCATTCTCCAGGTAGGCCTCAGCTAACTAACATCTCAGAATTCATCAATAGACATGCATGGGACAGAGGCAGAAAGAAGCCAGCTCTGTACTCTAATGCATTTGGAATAACTGATCCGAAAGGGCTCACAACAAAAGTGAGAAGTGCTCATTCTGTGGATGGGAAACAAAAGAGAGGGCTTCACCACCACCCCCCCTCCCCGCCCATTTAGCACTTTCTCATTTGCTACACAGATGGGCGATATAGGAGAGGAAGCAGGTCTCTGAGAGAGAGACTAAAAACTTATTCACCGGTCCTGTGACCTGGTTGCTCTTGAGATCCAACCGCTCTGGGCTGCAGGTTCTTCATCAGCAAAATGGAAATGGATATTGCTATTCTCACAGATTATAGCGATGAGGAATAAATGAGGAGTCTAGCTAACCCTCTCCTCCCCCAAATATATGTTGCCAAGGGAGCAGAACCCCTCAGAAGGGAGCAAATGAACAAAACACAGCGGTGGAGAATGGTTGCCCCAAGACTTGTATGTTGGTACTGAAGTGTGAACTCAGGGCCTCGTGCTTGCTAGGCTGGCATGCCATCACTTGAGCCTCTCCCCCAGCATGCCTTATATTTGAATCCCTCTCTGAAACTGATGATGATGAGGGCTTGGCCTAACTACATAACCACGTGTACCTCAGTTTCCTCAGCTGTAAACTAAGTAAGAAAATTGCACCTTCCTCCAGGGGTTGATTGTGAGGATTATATGCTAGAACACGGGTTTTAGCACCGTGCTGGACACAGTGAGGCGTTTTTGGAAAACTTGATGCAAAAGTTCATTGCTTTTCTAAAAAATCAAGGTAAAAATCACATAATACAAAACTAGTCGTTAACCATTTAAAATATACAGTTCAATATTTTTTTCTGTTTTTATCTCTTATTGTTGCTCTGGGGGTACATTGTGATATTTGCCAGTGTTCTTACACTGTATCATAGTTGAATTCACCCCCTCCAACATTCTTCTTTATCCCCCCCACCCATAGTTTAACAGGTCTCATTTTCCCATTTTCAACAATTCAATATTTTTCAGTACACTTTAGTACATTTGGAACGTTGGGAAACCATTAGCTCTGTCAAATTCCAAGGCATTTTCATTACCCCAAAAGGAAACCCTGTAGACATTAAGCACTGTCCCTGGGTACCCCTTTCCCAGTCCCTGGCACCACTGATCCACCATCTGTCTCCATGATGTGCCTATCCTGTATGTTTTATAAAAATGAAAGTATATGAACTGGAGGCATGGCTCAAGTGGTTGAGAACCTGCCTAGCAAGCTCAAAGTCCTGAATTCAAATCCCAGTACCGCCAAAAAAAGATAAAGGAAACATGCAACATGTACTTTTTATGTCACTTAGAATAATATTTTTAAGGTTCAAACACCATTATTTTATTTTTTTTTATTATTCATATGTGCATACAAGGCTTGGTTCATTTCTTCCCCCTGCCCCCACCCCCACCCTTACCACCCACTCCGCCCCCTCCCGCTTCCCCCCCTCAATACCCAGCAGAAACTATTTTGCCCTTATCTCTAATTTTGTTGTAGAGAGAGTATAAGCAATAATAGGAAGGAACAAGGGGTTTTGCTGGTTGAGATAAGGATAGCTATACAGGGCATTGACTCACATTGATTTCCTGTGCGTGGGTGTTACCTTCTAGCTTAATTCTTTTTGATCTAACCTTTTCTCTAGTACCTGTTCCCCTTTTCCTATTGGCCTCAGTTGCTTTAAGGTATCTGCTTTAGTTTCTCTGCATTAAGGGCAACAAATGCTAGCTAGTTTTTTAGGTGTCTTACCTATCCTCACCCCTCCCTTGTGTGCTCTCGCTTTTATCATGTGCTCAAAGTCCAATCCCCTTGTTGTGTTTGCCCTTGATCTAATGTCCACATATGAGGGAGAACATACGATTTTTGGTTTTTTGAGTCAGGCTAACCTCACTCAGAATGATGTTCTCCAATTCCATCCATTTACCAGCGAATGATAACATTTCGTTGTTCTTCATGGCTGCATAAAATTCCATTGTGTATAGATACCACATTTTCTTAATCCATTCGTCAGTGCTGGGGCATCTTGGCTGTTTCCATAACTTGGCTATTGTGAATAGTGCCGCAATAAACATGGATGTGCAGGTGCCTCTGGAGTAACAGTCTTTTGGGTATATCCCCAAGAGTGGTATTGCTGGATCAAATGGTAGATCGATGTCTAGCTTTTTAAGTAGCCTCCAAATTTTTTTCCAGAGTGGTTGTACTAGTCTACATTCCCACCAACAGCAAACGCCATTATTTTAGATATCACCACACTGTAAGTTCCTCTGATTAATGTTCTAGAATTAGATTACTTTTGGAGGGTGAAGATAGGACAAATGGAGCCTTTTTCTCTGCATTTTGAGTGTCAGATATGTTGGGGTAAGTGGGAGACAAAACTGCTTCTGGTTCACAGTGGCCCCATAGTAATACATGAGACAGGGCCCATGTGTCTGTTTTTGCCGGTGGGAAGGAAGACCCAGAGGGACACTTTGGAGTCCATCTGCTTCTTACCCAGAGCTGTTGTTGCTGAGTTGTGGAGGAAATAGCAACATTGAAGAACCGGAATGCTGAGGGCCAGCCTACTGTCCCCCCAGATTTCTCCACCTATTTGGTCACAGGCAGGGTCTGAGCATTGAATTAAAAGCCTAGGAGGGTCAAGAGCAATGCCCCAGCAGAGAAGGGGAGAGAAATTCTAGGGCAAGCAACCAAAGCCTTTGCCTGGGGGAAGATGGCATCAGCCTGATAAACCAGTCATAGGCCTTTCCAGTCATATGTGCTTGTGGGAAGCCTGGCAGGTCATTCCACAGGCTGAACGAAAGGAGGCTCCCAGGGCTGTGTGTCACGAGGGGCAGGTGAGTGAATCCACGTAAGGACTTGGACCAGCGTCTGGCACACAGAACTCAGGGGTGTTAACTGCTGTTTGTCCTACTGTTACCAGGGTGCCTTGCTTGATTGATGACTTCCGATGATTAATTATGGTAGTAGTAGCAGTGAGATGATTGGATAGGCAGATAGATACATAGCCACACAGATACAGAGCCTTTTGGGGGACCCGGAGATTCTGTCAGTTGCAGTGTAGATCTATTCCCATTATGGGTTTCTCAAATGTGGAAGTAACCACAGGTAGACACAGACCTAAACCCCACGAATTACCTGACTTTCATAGATTCTCTCTAACTGGGAGCAAAAGTGGCAATTTGAATCTCCAGAAAGTAGTGTCAGTTCCAAGTCAGTGACCAGTTTTCCCTCAGAAGCTGATTTTTTTCCCTTGTCCAATCAACCTGATACATGATCTCAGTCCCTTGAGGAAAAGGTGGGAGGTACAGATTCCAGATGGTGAGGAAATTCGCTCCTCTAGGGGCCCAGTCTTCCCCTTTTTGTGAGGGGCTTAAGTCTGGAAATTGACTGGTGTGGGGGGGCTTGCCTCTCCATTCCAATGGTGCAAGTCAGACTTCTCTTCAGCGTACTCAGAGCTCTTGGACTTGCACTGAGCAAATAAAACCTTAGAAGCCTGGCCACCTCTGTCAGGTCTGGCCAACAAGTCCATGCCAAAACTCTGCAGCTCCAACTGCTGGTTATAATCCCGTCTGCAACCCAACGCTCTGACTTTGCTCATGTTCCAGACCATCAAGTGGAGCCACTTGGCCTCTGGCATGGCTTGAGAAGCCAGCAAGCAAGAAAAGGACCAGAGGTCAAAGCCGGACTTTTAAACATCAAATGAATGTTGGAAGGCTCAGGTCTAGATTTCTGGGTATTGATGCATATAAATATGTGGTTAATGCCCTCAACCTAATTAATTAATTTTTTTTTCTGGCAGTACTGGGTTAGACCTCAGAGCCTCATGCTTGCTAGGTAGGCACTCTGGCACTTGAACCACACCTCCAGCTCTTTTTCTCTGCTTGTTTTTGAGACAGGGTCTTGCTTTTTGCCCAGGCTGGCATGGACCAGGATTCTCCTATTGATGCATGGGGGTGCTGTACTCAGTCAAGGCAGGTCTTTGTTTTCTATGACACTAACAAATTAATGATAGAAAACTCCAGCAAGGTGAAAATAAGAAAGATTTATTTTCCAAGAAGAGAAAGTAAAGGCTGCTCTTTAAGCTGAGAGGTGCCTCGAGCAGTGGGGTCCACAAACTTGGTGTCCCCCAAGGAGTGTGAGGGGTTCTTTTTATTCTCCTTGCTGTGGTTCCTTATCTCCACAGGACAGCTGTTTCTGCACTTGGGCCAGACACCTTTCTTAAAAGCAGTTCTTCCAGGTTCTGGGGATCTCTGTCTCAGGGCCCCCATTTTAGCTCTCCCTTCAAGTCCCCCCTCTCAGTCGCCACCCTAACTGCTGTTAGGGGATAAGGGATGATGGAACCTGGTCTTTAGCTGGAACTGTAGGACCCAGAAAGAGTAGGAACCATGCTCTGGAGGGAGCCAGGATTTTATTTGATCCCACACCTGTGAGGATACCTGAATTTGAGGGGCTGATCACAGAGCCACTTAGCCTGTTGGAGAATGTAGTTCGTATATTTCTCTACAATGCCTGAAGTATTTATACGTGTAACAGGAAGTATTGGCAATTGTACGTGCTCCTCCCTGTTAAGCCAAAAGAAAATCTAAGGCTAGGCGGGGGTCCATGAGTCCACGAAAAACTCATTGTTTAACTCCAAAACTAAAAACACCACCTTTAGGTACCATAGGACATGTCTGGAGCCAGTAAAAATAGTTACTTTGTCTCTATGAAAGTAGAAGACCCTGGCCAAAAATATGAGCTTGTGCCTAGAAGGGCTCTAATGCCAGATAGCCACACATGTATAAGAACCACTTCTTTAACTTTCCTGGCTTTTATTATTATTATTATTATTATTTTTGAGAGGTCTGGCACGAGTGATTCCATTTGAACTTTGGTGGCCTTCCTCCCCTTGTCTCCAAACTGTTTGTCTCTGAACAGGCTCATCTGAAGACTTTTTCCAATTGGTCACTTTGATCCTTTCTTCTGAGGATTAACTTTTTCTTTAAGTGTCCTACGTCTGGAGGGCTAAGGGAAACTAGCAACAAGCTGGTTGGTTGGGAGTCAGTGCCAACTAGATTCTTTTGGCCAAATTTAAGCAATAGAGAGGCTTAGAAGGAGTTGCTCTTAGGCAGTGGGCATCTAGATAACGACAATACAAAACAAAATCTAACAAAAGTAGATATTTAAAAGCCTAACTGGGTTGATTTGTTAGAGTCATTTTTTATGGACTTGATTATAAATGTCCCAGAAGGATCAGAACTGCTTTGACAAAAACTTAAAAGAGCCATGATTAAAATTCTGATGGACAATTTAGTAACTAACAGAATAGTACATCAGTACCATTAACTTTTTGTTACGGTGTTTATGTAAATTTTGTATTTTAGAAGGCCTGATATACTTGGAAGACACAAATATATATACTGTATGTGTATGAACCAGCAACAGCATCACAGCCTTCTAGAGGTTATGCACACATACTAGTTGTTACCCCTGGAGTAAAACCTTAGATTTCCCATCAGTTGAGGGGGCAGTGTCAGTGACCCCAGGTAGCCTAATCTCAGGCACATATAGGGTACTAACTATGTTAGAATCATCCAAGACAGAGGTCGTCTAGAAGATTTTACATAAACCAACTCTTAAATGAATTTTTATTTAGTTGCAACTCAGTTATCTCAGTAGTCAAAACCCTGACAAAAATCAGCAGAGAACACAAGTAAATATTCATGAGGACTAAGTGTAGAGTTAGGAAACCTGATGACTGACATTAATGGATAGTTTATGACACACAGCAGGGTTCTACTAAACTGTAGCAAATGGAGCCCCCCAAAATTAACAGGCTCAATCTGACCATCCCAGGCCAAGAATTTCCTCCGCCTGACATGTGGACATGTGGAAGGAGTTGATATGTATAGCCCAGTGTTTGAGAGTTAATGACACACAACCCAGTTTATTTTTGAACTAACTACCTCTATTTTTTGACTCTAATGAAGACTTGAGGTCTCAAGATCTCAGGTGTAGTGCTTTTTTTTAAGTCCTTTTTTATCCTATCCAGAGCGTGTGCTCTGGTTTTGTTTTTACTTTGCTTCACGTAAGTAGGTTTGTCCCAATCTACATGTTAGTGCAGCAGCACCCCTGTGTTTAGCTGCCTATCCCCTCTCTGTGTCCTAATAAATTTTGCTTCCTACTTAATTGTCTTGGTACATTTTTGGAGCACCAAAAGATCCCTGACAGTTATCTTGATAGAACAAAAGCCTTTTCTTTAAGACAGTTTTTTGTAAATGTTATCAAGAATACAATACTTTAATGACAGCCTTGTTAGGAGCTTAGAGAATTAAGGTTTTGTTTAACATCAGTACATTAAATTTTGATATTATGAAACCTTTAATGCAACTCTTTTTTTTTTTTTTTTTTTTCATTTTTCTTTTATTATTCATATGTGCATACAAGGCTTGGTTCATTTCTCCCCCCTGCCCCCACCCCCTCCCTTACCACCCACTCCACCCCCTCCCGCTCCCCCCCTCAATACCCAGCAGAAACTATTTTGCCCTTATCTCTATTAATGCAACTCTTAGATTTTAGTCAACTTAATCACTTATATAAGCATTTATAAGCTCCATCTTTTTATGACAACTGACTCTGTACCCCTTGGGGAAGCTTGTCCTTACTTATCCTTTTTTCCCATTTTGAGACAATTTTGAGGACAAACTTTTTTTTACATAACTCTTTTTTTTAATCTAAAAGTATTTTTTAACTTGTTATTTAAAAAAGCCTTATACCTTTTACATTTCTTTGTTACTTGTTGAAAATAACTCATAAGACCTTTTAACTGAAAGCCTTATGTTTTCATGAAAAAAAAAACAGAAAGAAAGCAACCTTAAAATTATTTTTTGTATAAAAACAATTTATAGAAAACCCAGTTGTTGATAGACCCATGTATTACAAGAGAGAATTAAATCCCAGATTTTATTTCCTGTAGAATGAAACAGGCTAAGGTTTTTTTGTTTTTTTTTTTAACTACCCAAATTCTAAGATTTCTGCTTCAGGCTTAGGGCCAGGGTTTAAAATGGCACTTTCTCTCTCTCTCTCTCTCTCTGTCTCTCTCTGCTCTGAGCTGGAATGTTAACCCCTGAATACCTGCATCTTACTGAGACCTGATTGAAATAAGTTTGAAAACTGGTTTTCTTATAAGCAGCAGTAAGACAGAGTAGAAGTAACAATTTTTACATTAACTCTACAATAAGAACCATCTCGAGATGTTGCAAAAAAAAACAAAAAACTTAAGCAGTTTACCATAGAGAGCTCCAAAGTAAACACCCTGGGTTTTCTGTTACTTATAACTGTCATTTCTCTTTCCCATTTTTTTTTTCTTTTTCAAGAGCTAAAGCCTGCAAGGTAGCTAATGACGCCACATCTATACATACATTTTCTACAAAGTTTATAAGGCTAGTTGTAATGTGGTGTTACAGTTAATACTTCTCCCTGCTAGTCAGCACTCCTGGTCTCCCAAAGGATATTTAGTCCAAGCTTGGGTGCAGTAGAAATGAGGATCTTTTTCCTCAGGCTCTCAGGGTCCAGACTCTTCAGTGCCTTAATAAGCAAGTGAGGGGGATTCCTTAGAGAATTCAGGAAATTCGAGCCCTGTCATTTTTAAGAGGGTTTCATGCCTAGGCATCCCCAGGGCCGGAGACCTGGTTCCCCCACCAGGACCCATATTCCTCTGGGGAGAAGGTGTCCCATCTCCCTTCTCCTTCTGCCATGGTCATGGGGAAGACATTTGGGTCCGTCCAGATTTTGACCACCCTTACCAGCGTGACCTTGATCAAGTCTTCACTTATTTATTTTATAACCTGCATATTTAGCTATTTTCCCATTATTAAAAGCCTCTACTTTAAACAAGATTCTATTGAAAAGGGTTCTGGGATGGCCAGGAGGGCTAGCATAGATAGGGAAGAATTCCTTCCCTAAGGGGGAGATCACAGGAACATGTTCTGCCTAGTGTGTTCTTATGTCCTTTTGCATTTTTTTAATTGAGACTTCTTGAGGATTTCTCCTTCCCCCTAACCTGGAATTTCCACTCTAAGGGAGAGAAACCCTGCTCCCATTTTTTCATGGTGGGTGGTCATTAGTCATGTGCCTGAGGGTCCTAAAACAGTCTGCCTGAAAAGTCAAGCTGTGGGTTGGGCAGAATTTTTTTTCTCCTGGAGTGTTGCTATATGCTGATTTGAAGTGTTGCAGGATTGGTGTCGAGGGTCCTTGCCTTCACTGGCCAGAGAACTGGCTCGTGAGGCAGCTGATTGATTTGTGAGCCAAAGCTGGTATATGAAGTAGGATTTATTAGAGAGAAAAGAAAGGCTACAGCTAGAGAAGTACAGTGGAGCCCGGAAATCAGTAGCTCGCTGCTCAGGTGAAGGCTGGGGCTTTTATGGATGTTTTAACTTTGGGTTAGGTGGGCTCTTTTCATTGGCCGTGGATTCACAGGCTTTCTTAGATGAACTGGTTTATTTGTCCCTTATTAGGTGTGGGGGAGCGGAACAATCTTGAAAGCATTTTGCTCATGAACCCTGTGGCAGATCTATCAGACCCTGTATCTCCTCTTCAGGATGCAGAAATGCAGATTTATAACTCCTTCTCAGGGAGCAGGAATCATAGTGTTCTCCATGGGGGATGGGATACTCACTCATCTGCCTTAGGTCTCCAGACCCAACAAGTCCCCCCTCTGAGTCAAGTACCCAACTGCTGTTGGGAAGAGGGGCAATGACTCATCTAGCTGCTTTGAGCTGACAATGGGGCAACAGGGGGATAGGGAAGATGGTACTTGTCTCAGTGGTCAACCCGTGTAGTCTCCAGGGCCCCCAATAGAACAGGGTGGAGGGCTCATGCATAGGCAGAGGTGAGTATTCCTTGACTAAGAGCTGGAGTTTGATCCATTGGACCTGTTGAGATATGAATCTGGAGAGAACATTCATTATGCAAGGCCCAAACAGGAGTATTAGAAGGAGCATAAAAAGTGTCTGCTAAGGGCTGCATATCCAGGCATCCAGATTCTGCAAAATCCTGTAACTCCCAAGAAAGTTCCAAGCTGCTTTATGGTCTGGGGGAGTGGGAAATGGGTGATTGGGTCAATCTGCTCATGACTTAGGGAGCAGGTCTGTCCCTTTAAGATCATGTCTGGGTAGGTGACCTGAGGGAAGCATAATTGAGCCTCTCCCTTGGAGCCTTTGTATCCCTGGGAGGCCAGAAAGTTTAAAAGGAATTCAGTTGCCCTGCAGATGAGGGGCTCTGTGGCTCTGCACAGAAGTAAGTCATCAACATACTGAAGAAGGGTGGCCTCTGGGTAATGCCAATCTAATAAGTCTCTGGTTAGGGCCTGTCTGAAAAGATGAGGGCTGTCTCTAAACCCTTGTGGCAAAACTGACCAATTTAGTTGTTGTGAAGAGTTAGTGGAGTCTTCAAAGGCAAACAGAGGCTGATATCAGGATGCAGAGGAATGCAAAAGAAAGCATCCTTTAAATCTAGTACAGAGTAACATTGGGCTTTTGAGGGTATTTGAGCCAATAGAGTATAGGGATTGGGAACAATTGGTGGAGGGGAATGACTGCTTCATTATAAGCTGGAGGTCTTGAACCAACCTCCATTTCTTTGGCCCCTTGCCAAGAATAGGGGTATTGTAGGGGCTGGAGCAACTAATTAGCAGCCCTCATTTTTTTAAGGAATTTATGATAGATAAGAGGCCTTGTCTTCCCTCAGGCTTGAGGGGATACTATTTTTGATGTGGAAACTATGAGGGATCTCTGAGTTTTATTTGAATTGGGAGGGCCATTTTGGCTCACCCTACAGTCATCCCATCAGTTCACACTGTGGGATCTACTTGTTCCTGAAGAAGGGGGCAGCAGAGAAAGTTGCCTGGGGGAAGTAGAATTTGAGCCTTTAGTTGAGATAGTAAATCCCATCCCAGCAGGGGCACTGGAATCTCAGGACTATGAGAAAAGAGTAACAGAAGTGGACGTCTCCCCAAGAGCAGGCCAGAGGCTGAGTAAAATAGCACTCTAGGGGCTGGGCAGATATGCTGTGAATGATAACCTTATTATTGGACTGAGGACCAGGAAAGAAACGGGTTCCACTGTCCAGGAGGAAAATGACCTTTCACTTCTCTACCATGATGGTTACCCGAGGCTCCTCAACATTAATACTAAGAAGTGGAGCCTGGACAGGAGGCCCCAGGACCCAACAATCCATAGGAGGTGGCACCCCCCCTTCCATCTGGAGACAGGGGACTTAGACCTCCAGTGGTTACCTTTGCAGAGAGGGCAGGGTCCCAGTTGGGGATTGGGGCTGTCTTCCTGGCTGTCCCCCTTTTGGGCATTCTCTGCGGAAGTGCCCTTCATGCCCACAATGGTAGCAAGCTTGGGATGTAGGCCCCAGTCAGGTGGGGCACTTCCTAAGAGCTGCAATGAGGTCATGGTGTCTTTTTTATCTTTTTCTCTCTTTTTAGTAATGTCCCAGTTATAGGATACAGACATGGCTAGCTGCATTAGTTGGTCCAATGACTTTTCTCCTTCAGTCACAGACTTTTGGAGTTTTCTATGGATACCTGAGGCTGATTGAGTTGGAAAATTATCTTTGAGGAGAACCTCTCCCACCTGTGACTCTGGGTCCACTGTGGTATGCTTTCTGTTAGCATCCTTAAGATGCTGTAGAAAGGTAAAGGGGTTTTCTTCAGGACCTTATTATACTGTAGCCACCCAGGAATAGTTTAGAGGTTTGACTTTGGCCCTTTTTAGCCCTTCCACTATAGGATGGATGAAGTGGCATCAATACCATTCATCCTCCTCACCATTTTGATCCCAATGTGGATCTGCCTGTTTCCCTGTGGGTACAGGCACATTCATTCCCCATTTCCAGGTGCCATGGGTACAGGAGCTCATTGTAGATGGAAATCATCTCCAACCTGAGTGGCCTGGGCCAGGACCTGTTGCTTTTCTAATGAGGAAAGAATCTGGTCTAGTAGAAGCATAATATCCTTCCATGCCAATTCAAAGGCTTGGATCACAGAGATAAAGGCTTGGATGAACTGGTCTGGGGCATTAATATAGCTACCTATAAGAATCTATAGGAAATAAGTGATCTTTTTAAGTTTTAAAATTCTTGTTAGGGGCAGTAAATGAGCCCCATGCACCAAGAAGTAAAATTGAAAAATGCCTAATAACAGCAGGGGCTCTCCCAGATGGCAGATGGTAACCCTTCGGGTTATATATACCCAGAGCCCGAGTCAGAAGTTTTGCCCTTCCTCCAGGGACTTGTGCCACCAGGAAATATAGCTATCTTAGAGGTCCAATCTATTAATTTCAAGCTACCTGGAGGGGCCCAAGATCAGCCCCCATTACCCTGCAGGAGAATTTCCCTACATTTAAGAAAAGTACCTGGTAACTTCAGCCAATTATGGATCCCCTTGCCCCACCCCCTTTTTTTTTTTAATTCCCTCCCTTTGCAATGACATGTAAATAGAGGAACAAGAAGATGGAGGGTTGTGAGGGATCCTTAGGGAGTGAGCTGACATATCCCAGCAAAGCCTCAACACCCAGAATCTTTAGACCAGCAACTCGTGCTATTTACATGTAACTGGCTGGCAGGTGCCTGTTTTTTGATATTCAGTTGAGGTCTTTGTTAAGCCCCTGGACAGCTTGCATTGAGAGGGGGAGAATGTGGGCTGGGCTGTTCCCAGATAATGTCTGCCTAGGAAATATTGCTGATAAACTCTTCCCTTGGAGTGGTTTTGACCCAAATCTGATGGGGTTACAAAAAGGAAGCCCACTGTTGTCTGTGACAGAGAGATTAGCCACTCATTCTGGGAAGGTGGAAAGAATAAAGTAGTCATGGGAGAGAAAGTTTCCCAGGATCAGACAGTCACTCTAAACCCTGTCCTCTCTTTGAGGACAGTGGGCTCCTGCTCACGTAGCTATAAATGGCCCAGTATAAACCCCTGGGGGGCACAGGCTACCTGCCTCTATATGTAGCCAAAGTGAGCTCAGGAGAAGCTTCCATCATCATTTTCCTGGAAGGAAAGCCCTAGAGAGAGAAAGAGACAGGCAAGTTCAGTTAGCCAGGGATTTCAGCCTTAGCTAAGCCATGGTGGGTTGGCGGCAGCTGGGGGGGGCTCAGGGGGGTATGGGAGTTTGGGGGGGATCCCCTGGAGGAGAAGTCCATTGGAGTGCCACTTCCTAGGCACTTCCTAGGCATTTCCCCCCAGTTTGGCATGACTCATACTGACCTTGGAAAGGTGATGGAGATGCTGTGAAGTGAAGGCTTCTGCCTGTATGGGCCACCAAGAAATGATGCATGGGTATGCTGTACTCACCAGGCATGTTTTTGTTTTCTAAGACATCAATGAATAAAAGGTAGAAAGCTCCAGAAAGGTGAAAATAAGAAAGATTTATTTGCCAAGAAGAGAAAGTAAGGGCTGTTCTTTAAACTGAGGAGTGCTTCCAGTGGGGTCCAGAAACCAGGAGCCCCCTGAGAGTGTGAGGAGGTTCTTTTTATTCTCCTTGCTTTGTCCCAGCTATTTCTGGGATAGTGCTCTCTGCTTTTCCTCAGGAAAGCTGTTTCTGGGCTGGGGCCAGCTACCTTTCTTAGAAGCAGTTCTTCCAGGTTCTGGGGAATCTCTAGCTCAGATCCCCCATTTAAGCTCTCCCTTCACTGTTCTACAACTCCCCTGGTAGCTGGGATGACAGGCACACGCCACTGTGCCCAGCTTTTTTGATTGTTTTTGAGAAAGATTCTCACTATTTAGTTCAGGCTGGCCTCAAACTCATGATCCTCCAGCCTCAGCCTCCCAAGTGCTGAGATTACAAGTGTGCACTGCCACTCTGGTTTCTTAATCTGTTCTTTATAAATCTTTTCTTTCTTTCTTTCTTTAGTTCTATACTGGGGATTGAATCCAAGACTTTGCCATGATAAGCAAGCACTCTACCACTTGAACCACACCCCACCCCACCCCCCCGGCCCTACCTATTCTTTAAAAAAAATTTTGTTAGCATAAATTAATTGTCTAAAGGTGTTTCACTGTGATAGTTACATACATGCACCCAGTGTACTTTGATCAGTTTACCTCATCTATATTACTCTTACTCCCTCTCCTTCCCCCTTTTAACAGCTTTTAGTAGATTTTATGTGCTATTTTCAAACATATATATGATGTACTTCAGTCATACTCACCCCATCACCTTCTCCCTTCCTCCTTCCCTCTCCTGCTGGGTCAACCCCAGACAGAGCCCCTTTTACAGTAATGTCATATTATATCATTATTATTATTACTAGGTCTAGGTTCCACATATGAGTGAAAACATGCATTGTTTGTCTTTGTGAGCTTGGCTTATCTCATACAACAGGATAATTTCCAGTTCTATCCATTTTCCTGCAAAGGATATAACTTCATTCTTCTTTATGGCAGGATAACACTCCATTGTGTATATACACCACATTTTCTTTACCTATTCATTGGTTGTTAGGCATCTAGCCAGCCCATCTATTATTTAAAAACAATTAAAAACACTTTCTTCAAATCTGCTATAGTTTGAATGTCCTTATCAAAACTCATGTTGGGGACTGGAGGCGTGAACAATAAATCTCCTGTGCAACTAATATATGCCAATAAAAACCTCATGCTGAAGCCAGGTGTGGATGTACATACCAATAATCCCAGCACTTGGGAGGATGGAGAATTTGAGGCTAGTCTAGGCTACATATATCAAGACCTTGCCTCATCACTCCCTCCCAAAGTAAACTCATGTTGAAATTTAATCCCCATCTTGAGAGAGTAAAAGATGGGGTTTTTAAGACCTGAGTCTCATGAAGAGATGAGTCCACTAATGGATCAACGAGTTAGCCAGTTATCTCATGAGTGAGTTATGAAAGCTAGTTGGCTCTGTCTCTTGCAGTTACCCCTCTCGCCATGTGAGGGCCTCTCTGCCCATGGGCCATGCAGACTCCCTATGGGCAAGAAGGCCCTCACAAGATGTGGCCCCATAACCTTGAACCTTCCAGACTCCAGAACTGTGAGCTGAATAAACCTTTATTCTTTATAAATCATCTGGTTGGTGGCATTCAGTTATAGACCAAAACATAGACTAAGACAAAAGTCAATCAAGGATAAGATGCTTTAAAAAGCAATAGAGCTAGTTAATGAACACAGGGGAAAAAAGTTCAACTCCACTAATATCAGCATAAAACAGCGAGGTACTATTTTTCATCTGTGGGGAAGAATGTGGACAAATAACCACATAGAGTCTTATGTCTTGCAGTTGGAAGTATAAAATGGTAAAAATTTTCTGCTGGACAGCAAAGCAGTATACGCCAAATCTCTTTAAGATACATTTGTCTTTGATCTACAGTTCCATTTCAAGGATTTCTGTTAACTAAATCACAGGTTACATGGATAATGATATGTCACAGAACTGTTTTTAAGAACAAAAACTTCGAAATCACCTAAATGTTCAACAAGAGGGATTTGTTTTAAATAAATTATGCTAGACTCATGAAATATTCATTTATTCACCAAATATTAATTGAATGCCTACTGTGTACTAAATACTGTTCTAAAATCCAGAGTTACAAACTATCTCTTTTTTAATGGAGATTACATTTTAGAAGTTGGGGACATGACATAAATAGATAAATAAAAATGTAAAGGTTGTGTCATAGAAGTGCTCTATGTGAGGAAAACATCCTTTTCTATCAAAGCGTGTCACCATATCAGCTGCTTGCAGTTCTGGGTTCTTGTTCAGTGAGCTCCATTTTCACACTGAACCTACTACCTACCCCACCCCCAAATTCCAAGTGTAGTGTTAGCCAATCACGAGCAGACTGTGCACGAACCTGATCAATCTGAGTAAAGGAACAGAGCCCCGCTGCGTTGGGGATAAAGATGCAGACCTGTGGTTACCCCTTTTGCATGCTGTGCCCATGTGCCCGCACACACTTCTGCAGAAGTAAATTTTGCCTTGCTGAGACAATTCTGTTTCTGTCTTCGATGGCGACCCCGGTGGTCTTTGGGAGTCTTATTTCTAACAATTTGGGCGCTCATCCAGGATCGTTCCATCCAGAAGAGGTGCTCTGAAGCTCCTTCACCCAAGGGAGATGCGTCCTCGCCTCATTGTGGTGGCCTCAGGGTGTTGGGTGACCAGCGCTCTTGGACTGGAAATCCACTCTGGACCTGAATTATTTTGGCAACGCAGGGTAAAAGGGTCTTAGTAAGCACCACGGCGACCGAGAAGTTCTGTGCACAGACCAAGGAAGGTAAGAAACGCCATGGACTGGCCAAGTATTCCTTGGTGGTCAGGGAGGATCTCGGAGGTTGCGTGAGAGTGACTGAAACGTGTCTGAGACATGGGGCAAGTGTGGAGTCCCAATCCACGGTTCTGTACATGTCCAGGTGACTACTTATGGCTTAATGGCAGTCCATACGGACCTAGTCAGAGGCCTATACTGACCTGCTTATTGCCAAGTAGTGCCACCAACTGGATATTGTGCCGTGAGGGAATTGGTCAGAGATGGATGAAGCACATAGGGTGTGTGTGAGACACCTCCAGGAAGTTAGAGCCGCCGAGCATCCTCTTAGGCGTTCTCACCAACCAGGTAGACCAGGATGGGGAACGCCACAAGTAAAAAGTAAGGAAGGTGAAACTAATCTAAATGGCATGTGGCTGAGGATTGGAGCTGCTTCTCTCCTGGATTGTTTTCCACCTAGTTCTAAGTCTCTAAATCTGTCTAAACTCTCTACTAATGGTTAACCCCCTTAAGTCTTGCTTTCAAGATGGGACACTTTTCCTATCACAGACATGTCAAGACCAGGAGAGGGAACAGGTCATGTCCAGGTCACTGCAGGCAGCAACCAGGGACTGGTCCAGTCCCTCTCCTGGCCAAGACACCACACAGTGAGGATTATGGACCCATGCCCTCCCCATCATGTGCACACAGGCTGGAGGGACCAGAGACAGAATTTCAATTTCCTGTCCAAGCTTTTCTTATCTCCTACAAATGCCCATGTGTTTAAAATTGTGACCTTACTATTCCAGGTTGTTACTTTAGCTAAAAGACAACAAGACAGCCAAGAACCTTCTTGAGTTCTTTTATGGATTCAATAAGGCATTTTTTCTTTTAATGATTAGAAGGGACTCATTTGAAATTAACTCTTGACAGGCTAATTCATTCTACCTTTTCCATGTTTACTAAGACAGCCAGATATCACCAGTTTCATTGGAGATGTGATCCCTTTTTCCTTACCCAACATACAGATTCTGATTTAAAACAACAACTAACTTATTTTCGTTGTAAATTTAGAGGTTGGACTCTTGCAGCCTGTATCCTTTTTCCAGAGGATATAGAATGCCAGCTTTCCACCCAAAACTAGGTTTCCTAAATTTTCTTTAAAAGTTTTGACTAATAACAAAGTTACCGTAGCACAAGGAAAACTATTATTGGGGGTTATTTAAAAATCACCCTCAAGGGGTAAATCTAAAGTCTTAAAAGAGGCCATTTTAAGTTAAGATCCTGCTCTTTGATCTTAGTTGTGTGTGGCAAATGTCTAGTAAGGGGACCCCGTAGAGGATGGGGAAGTCCAGGACCCAGCAATAAGGACTGGAGAGGTGCAGTGATTCAAAAGGGATGCCTCCATAAAAATCGTTGCCGGCTTAATTAATCTCGCTTGTAAAGGTTTAAGGGGATATCCATCCTTAAGGGTACAGACCAATTGTTCCAAATAAAAGGAACAGATGCAGATATGCATGGCTCCATTTCTGTCTTTTCTTCCTTCTGTCTTTCTTCTCCAGGCACAAATTGAGACAGCATAGGAGAAAACGCAGTCCTGATTCTCCCTTAGGATTTTATGAGCATTGCTTAGTACACTAAGGGTGCTATTAAATTGATAAATTTTTTTTAAAAAAAAATAATATATGGGCAAAGCTAACATTAAGATGCCTCAGAATTGGGTCTTTTAAGACCAAATGCAACTTTGGCATTTTGAGCCATTTGTGTTACTTTTAAACTGATGTTTTGAGTTTCTGCAGTTTGTCTAATAGGGAAATTTGTATTCTATTTTGGTCATTAGCAGGGAAGGGATGGTACATATTAAAACAGGAGGTTTAAAGAGATCTGTTGTGATTTGCATAAAAATTAAAGGCCCTGAGCATATCTTGTTGCTACCCTAAGGAAAATTCTAACTTACACATGGTTTAAAAGGTTTTTCTGTGAGTGTACTCTAGTTGTTTTTAATGTGTCTTTGTGTGTATGTCTATTAGTCTTGCATTTATGATTGTTCTGGAATTCTGTATCATGTATGTGTGCTTATTTTTTTTTTTTACTTTCACTCCTATCTTTCCTTTATTTTTTATTGTTTTGTTATTCATATGTGCATACAAGGCTTGGGTCATTTCTCCCCCCTGCCCCCACCCCCTCCCTTACCACCCACTCTGCCCCCTCCCTCTCCCCCCCACCCTCTCAATTCCCAGCATAAACTATTTTGCCCTTATTTCTAATTTTGTTGTAGAGAGAGTATAAGCAATAATAGGAAGGAACAAGGGTTTTTGCTGGTTGATATAAGGATAGCTATACAGGGAGTTGACTCACATTAATTTCCTGTGTGTGTGTTACCTTCTAGGTTAATTCTTCTTGATCTAACCTTTTCTCTCTAGTTCCTGGTCCCCTTATCCTATTGGCCTCAGTTGCATTTAAGATATCTGCTTTAGTTTCTCTGCGTTGAGGGCAACAAATGCTAGCTAATTTTTTAGGTGTCTTACCTATGTGTGCTCTCGCTTTTATCATGTGCTCAAAGTCCAATCCCCTTGTTGTGTTTGCCCTTGATCTAATGTCCACATATGAGGGAGAACATACGATTTTTTGTCTTTTGGGCCAGGCTAACCTCACTCAGAATGATGTTCTCCAATTCCATCCATTTACCTGCAAATGATAACATTTCATTCTTCTTCATGGCTGCATAGAATTCCATTGTGTATAGATACCACATTTTCTTAATCCATTCATCAGTGCTGGGGCATCTTGGCTGTTTCCATAACTTGGCTATTGTGAATAGTGCCACAATAAACATGGGTGTGCAGATGCCTCTGGAGTAACCTGTGTCACAGTCTTTTGGGTACATCCCCAAGAGTGGTATTGCTGGATCAAATGGTAGATCAATGTTTAGTGTTTTAAGTAGCCTCCAAATTTTTTTCAGAGTGTTTGTACTAGTTTACATTCCCTCCAACAGTGTAGAGGGTTCCTTTTTCCCCGCATCCTCGCCAACACCTGTTGTTGGTGGTGTTGCTAATGATGGCTATTCTAACAGAGGTAAGGTGGAATCTTAGCGTGGTTTTAATTTGCATTTCCTTTATTGCTAGAGATGATGAGCATTTTTTCATGTGTTTTTTGGCCATTTGAATTTCTTCTTTTGAGAAAGTTCTGTTTAGTTCATGTGCCCATTTCTTTATTGGTTCATTAGTTTTGGGAGAATTTAGTTTTTTAAGTTCCCTATATATTCTGGTTATCAGTCCTTTGTCTGATGTATAGCTGGCAAATAGTTTCTCCCACTCTGTGGGTGTTTTCTTCAGTTTAGAGACCATTTCTTTTGATGAACAGAAGCTTTTTAGCTTTATGAGGTCCCATTTATCTATGCTATCTCTTAGTTGCTGTGCTGCTGGGGTTTCATTGAGAAAGTTCTTGCCTGTACCTACTAACTCCAGAGTATTTCCTACTCTTTCCTGTATCAACTTTAGAGTTTGTGGTCTGATATTAAGATCCTTGATCCATTTTGAGTTAATATTGGTATAGGGTGATATACATGGACCTAGTTTCAGTTTTTTGCAGACTATTAACCAATTTTCATAGCAGTTTTTGTTGAAGAGGCTGCTATTTCTCCATCGTATATTTTTAGCTCCTTTGTCAAAGACAAGTTGGTTATAGTTGTGTGGCTTCATATCTGGGTCCTCTATTCTGTTCCACTGGTCTTCATGTCTGTTTTTGTGCCAGTACCATGCTGTTTTTATTGTTATTGCTTTGTAATATAGTTTGAAGTCAGGTATTGTGATACCTCCTGCATTGTTCTTTTGACTGAGTATTGCCTTGGCTATTCGTGGCCTCTTGTGTTTCCATATAAATTTCACGGTGTAGATTTTTCAATCTCTTTAATGAATGTCATTGGGATTTTGATGGGAATTGCATTAAACATGTAGATTACTTTTGGGAGTATCGACATTTTTACTATGTTGATTCTACCAATCCATGAGCATGGGAGATCTCTCCACTTTCTATAGTCTTCCTCAATCTCTTTCTTCAGAAGTGTATAGTTTTCCTTGTAGAGGTCTTTCACATCTTTTGTTAGGTTTACACCTAGGTATTTGATTTTTTTTGAGGCTATTGTAAATGGAATTGTTTTCATACATTCTTTTTCAGTTTGATCATTGCTAGTGTACAGAAATGCTAATGATTTTTCTATGTTGATTTTATATCCTGCTACCTTGCTGTAGCTATTGATGATGTCTAGAAGCTTCTGAGTAGAGTTTTTTGGGTCTTTAAGGTATAGGATCATGTCATCTGCAAATAGGGACATTTTGACAGTTTCTTTACCTATTTGTATTCCTTTTATTCCTTCTTCTTGCCTAATTGCTCTGGCTAGGAATTCCAGTACTATGTTGAATAGGAGTAGAGATAGTGGGCATCCTTGTCTGGTTCCTGATTTTAGAGGGAATGGTTTCAGTTTTTTTCCATTAAGGAAAATGCTGGCTGTAGGTTTGTCATATAGCTTTTATAATGTTGAGGTATTTTCCTTCTATTCCTAGTTTTCTTAGAGCTTTTATCATGAAATGATGTTGGATCTTATCAAAGGCTTTTTCTGTATCTATTGAGATGATCAAGTGGTTTTTGTCTTTGCTTCTGTTAATGTGGTTTATTACATTTATTGATTTTCGTATGTTGAACCACCCCTGCATCCCTGGGATGAAGCCTACTTGGTCGTGGTGAATAATCTTTTTGATGTGTTGTTGAATTCGGTTTGCCATTATTTTGTTGAGGATTTTCGTGTCAATGTTCATTAAGGAGATTGGCCTATAGTTCTCCTTTTTGGAGGTGTCTTTGCCTGGTTTTGGGATAAGTGTAATACTGGCTTCATAAAATGTGTTTGGCAGTTTTCCTTCCCTTTCTATTTCGTGGAACAGTTTAAGGAGGGTTGGTGTCAGTTCTTCTTTAAAGGTCTGATAGAATTCAGCAGAGAATCCATCAGGTCCTGGACTTTTCTTTTTGGGGAGACTCTTGATTGCTGCTTCAATTTCATTCTGTGTTATAGATCTATTCAGGTGATTAATTTCCTCTTGGTTCAGTTTTGTATGATCATATGTATCTAGAAATCTGTCCATTTCTTTAAGATTTTCAAATTTATTTGAATATAGGTTCTCGAAGTAGTCTCTGATGATTTGCTGGACTTCCATGGTGTTTGTTGTTATCTCCCCTTTTGCATTCCTGATTCTACTAATTTGGGTTTTTTCTCTCCTCATTTTAGTCAGGTTTGCCAGGGGTCTATCGATCTTGTTTATTTTTTCAAAGAACCAACTTTTTGTCTCATTAATTCTTTGTATGGTTTTTTTGGTTTCTATTTCATTGGTTTCAGCTCTTATTTTTATTATTTCTCTCCTTCTATTTGTTTTGGGATTTGCTTGTTCTTGTTTTTCTAGGAGTTTGAGATGTATCATTAGGTCATTGATTTGGGATCTTTCAATCTTTTTAATATATGCACTCATGGCTATAAACTTTCCTCTCAGGACTGACTTAGCTGTGTCCCATAGGTTCCGGTATGTTGTGTTTTCATTTTCATTGACTTCCAGGAACTTTTTAATTTCCTCTTTTATTTCATCAATGATCCATTCTTCATTAAGTAATGAGTTATTTAGTTTCCAGCTGTTTGCATGTTTTTTGTCTTTACTTTTGTTGTTGAGTTCTACTTTTACTGCATTGTGATCAGATAGTATGCACGGTATAATTTCTATTTTCTTATATTTGCTGAGACTTGCTTTGTGCCCTAGGATATGATCTATTTTGGAGAAGGTTCCATGGGCTGCTGAGAAGAATGTATATTGTGTAGAAGTTGGATGAAATGTTCTGTAGGCATCAACTAGGTCCATTTGATCTATTGTATATTTTAGATCTAGGATTTCTTTATTGATTTTTTGTTTGGATGACCTGTCTATTGATGATAATTGGTTGTTAAAGTCTCCCACAACCACTGTGTTGGTGTTAATATATGCATTTAGGTCTTTCAGGGTATGTTTGATGAAATTGGGATTGTTGACATTGGGTGCATACAGGTTGATGATTATTATTTCCTTTTGGTCTATTTCCCCTTTTATCAGTATGGAATGTCCTTCTTTATCTCGTTTGATCAATGTAGGTTTGAAGTCTACTTTGTCAGAGATAATTATTGCTACTCCTGCCTGTTTTCGGGGGCCATTGGCTTGGTAAATCTTCTTCCAGCCTTTCATCCTAAGCCTATGCTTATTTCTGTCAGTGAGATGGGTCTCCTGTAAGCAACAAATTGTTGGATCTTCCTTTTTAATCCATTTCATCAAGTGGTGCCTTTTGATGGGTGAATTAAGTCCATTAACATTAAGTGTTAGTACTGATAGGTATGGGTTGATTCCTGTCATTTAGTTGTCTTAGTTTTTTGAAGGTCTGATTGTGTGTACCTAAGTTGAAGTTTCTCTCTACTGTCTTGCTTTTTCTTTTCCTGTGGTTTGGTGCTGCCTGTCTTTTCATGGTTAAGTTAGGTTTCACTTTCTGTGTTCAGAATCCCTTGCCAAATCTTTTGTAGTGGTGGCTTTGTGGTCACATATTGTTTTAGTTTCTGCCTGTCATGGAAGACTTTTATTGCTCCATCTATTTTGAATGATAGTTTTGCTGGGTAGAGTATCCTGGGGTTGAAGTTATTTTCATTCAGTGCCTGGAAGATCTCACCCCATGCTCTTCTTGCTTTTAATGTTTCTGTTGAGAAGTCTGCTGTGATTTTGATGGGTTTATCTTTGTATGTTACTTGTTTTTTTCTCTCTTACAGCCTTCAATATTCTTTTCCTAGTTTCTGAACTTGTTGTTTTAATGATGATATGTTGTGGGGTAGTTCTATTTTGATCTGGTCTGTTTGGTGTCCTGGAGGCCTCTTGCATCTGTATGGGAATATCTTTCTCTAGATTTGGGAAATTTTCCATTATTATTTTGTTGAATATATTATGCATTCCCTTTGCTTGCACCTCTTCTCCTTCTTCGATGCCCATGATTCTCAAGTTTGGTCTTTTGATGGAGTCAGTGAGTTCTTGCATTTTCTTTTCACAGGTCTTGAGTTGTTTAATTAATAGTTCTTCAGTTTTTCCTTTAATTACCATTTCATCTTCAAGTTCTGAGATTCTGTCTTCTGTTTGTTCTATTCTGCTGGATTGGCCTTCTGTTTTGTTTTGCAGTTCTGTTTCGTTCTTTTTTTCTGAGGTTTTCCATATCCTGAGTGGTTTCCTCTTTAATGTTGTCTATTTTTGTCCTGAGTTCATTTATCTGTTTATTCATTGTGTTCTCTCTTTCACTTTGGTGTTTATACAGTGCTTCTATGGTTTCCTTTATTTCTTCTTTTGCTTTTTCAAATTCTCTGTTTTTGTTGTCTTGGAATTTCTTGAGTGTCTCCTGTACATTTTGGTTGACCCTATCCAGTATCATGTCTATAATATTCTCATTGAGTACCTGTAGTATGTCTTCTTTTAAATTATTCTTATGGGCTTCATTGGGTCCAATAACAATGGTAATATTTAGAATGGAAGGGTGAGCTGAGATGGAAAGCAAGAAGTTAAAGAAAAGGGAAAAATAAATAAATAGACAAGAAGGAGAAAACAGAACAAGGAATCAGACAAGAAAGTTTCAAAGGTATAAACAGGGAGCGTTAGTGTCCTAATTGACAGTAAGCTGAACAGGCATTAGAGAGACAGAGAGAGGATTGAAAAAAAAAAAAGAATAAAAATAAAAAATAAGTAAATGAAAGAAACATATATATAAATTAAATAAAATGAAAAATAGAAAATTAAAAATAAAACTGAAAAATCAAAAAACCAAAAAACCTCCAAGTTCAAATGCAATGAAGTTTCAGTCTTAATAATTTGGGTGTCCGTCTCGGTCTCCAGTCCTGGAGATGGTGCCTCAGATGTTGTTCTGTAGTTGTCTCATCAAAGGGGACGCAGAAAGTTGAACAAAACTACACACACACATACACACACACACACACACAAAACCCCACCAAGTGTCCCAAGTTCAAATGCAATACAGTTTCAGTAAGTTTTTCAGTATGCAGGTGTAATTCGGTTATTCTCTCATCAAAGGTAGGGAGAAAAAGAGAAAAAAAAGAGTCTGGAGACAGTTCTGAGAATGGTATCTGCGGCTGTGGCTTGCCTGCCCGCGGCTGTGGCTTGCCTGCCCGCTGCTGTCAGCCTGCTATTGCTGGAGGCATTGTTTATGCAGATCTCAGGGGTGAGCTTAGCACTCACTTGGCCCTGCAGGCTTTGTTTACTCAGAGTTCTCCTGTGCATGAGCCTCTGCTACAAGCTTTCCCCTTTCCAAGCACACTGGGGAAGGTGACACTGCACCCACTTTCTCAGGCCTGCCTGTTTAATTACGGTTCATGTGGGAAGTGGGTCTTCCCCGCTCTCTTGTGCAGTTCTCCTCCCATCACCACTTTTACAAGCTTTCCTGCTCCTGATTACTGGGTGGTGCTGCTGCTCCTGCCAGCCACCATGTTTCTTTACAGCTCACGTGGGAAGTGGGTCTTCCCTCCTGTCCTGTGGAGTTTTCCTCCCTCCACCACTCTCACAAGCTTTCCCGCTCCTGGTTGCTGGGCGCATGCCTCTGGTCCTGCCAGAGCCTCTCCAGCCCTGCTGGCTTGTTTATTTACAGTCCCGGGAAGGATTCCCTTCCCCCAATCTTCAGTGTTCAGTGCGCCCCACCCTCTTTCCCACATGTCTTTATTGTTCTTATTGCTTATTAGTCAGTTTCTCTTTTTTTCCCCAGGTGGAGGTCGGTCTGTCCAGGGGGCTAAGCTGCTCTGGCCCAGGCTTGTCTGTGGGAGTAATGCGGTACCATAAAGCTCACCTTGTCTGCATCTTCCTAAGCCATCTGGGTGCAGGCGACTGGAGGTCCAGGGGCCCTCCTTGTTTCTCCATTTAACATGAAGTGGAGATTCTCTGCGCCGGCTGGAGGTGTAGAGGGGTCAAAGTTTTGCCTCTTCTCTGTGATTTTGCCTGCAAAGTGTGTCTCCAGTGTCTCTCCAAGATTTCACTATAGGAGGCTCGCTTTCTGCTTCCTCCCTCTAGCCGCCATCTTGGAATCCCTATGTGTGCTTAAATTGACATTTATGGCATGCTTAATTAAAAACTTTTTTTTGCATTTGTGTGTGTTTAAATAACTTTAAAATGGTTCTTATTATAGAGTTAAAATAAAGGAATTGCTGATTCTGTTCTTTTCTCTACCTCATCTCTTCTGCTACTACTTTTTAGAAAAACTAGGTTTTCAAGGTTTTATTTCAACCAGGTCTAACTAAAATACAGGCATTATTTTATGAGTAGTAATCTTGACCTGTTTCATCCTGTCGTATATTCACCTTTTTCATAATTGGATGTGTCTTTAAGTTACTTGTATAGACAGTTTAAAATTGCCTTTCTTCATGGGTCTATATAGTAAAAATAAGGCTAACTAAAAGATAATTTTATTTAAATTTAAAATTCTTATAAAAGTTATTTTAAAATACAAGTTACAAAGTCAACAAGTAGAAAGGATATAAAAAAGGTATTGAGTATGTGTTTGGGAAAAAAGTTAAAGGGAGAAAGAATGCTTTTGGATGAGAAAGAATTTTATAAAGAAAGGTTTGTTCTAAAGATTGTTCCAAATAAAGAGGGATAGGACAAACCATCAGAAGGTTCAGAATGACATATGAAGGTCCTGAGTAAGTCTTAAAAGTGTATGATGGATGGAGTTTATTAAAGTTTGTGTGTGTAATTAAGTTGACTGTAATTTAAGAGTTGTCTAAGGGATTTCCTAAAGTGAAAATACTGCTTGTGGAACTCATCAGGGTTTTGACTCTAGGAAACCAAGTCCTAACTAAATGTCTTTTCAGTGATTTTAATACATTTATCATGCTAAAAATGTGTGGGCTGCATGTCTAAATTTCATCTAATTGCTATACAAAAGTTTATGGGGTTAAAGTTATGAAAGTTTAAAGAGACCAACATTTAGTCAATAAAAAACAAAACACCAAAACAAAACTAATTCTATCTGGGGGCAATAACACTATCTCCTTAAGCTTGTAAGAAGTCTAAAAGCTTTGCTAAATATTACTCTAAAGGTAAAAATTTAACTTAACAACCCTAATAAGGAAAAAGTGGTGCAACCTTCTGCTTTCTATGGAGAAGCAAATGTAAACTTATTTTAGGGAAAAAGACATTCAAGGCTGTGGAGGCATTCCTCTTCCCCCTAAACACCTGTAAGTTTATCCCAGCTGTAAGAAAAAGTATTTAAAAGAGCCAAAGTTTAAGAAGCAACATTTGCTTATGATAAAGGTGGATTTTTAAAAAATATTTAATTGTGAGGATAGTACTGTAATTTTTTGGAATATAACCTTTGCTCATGGATCAGTTTCTCTGAAAGTATGAGCTCAGTTTCTCTTCAGCTCTATCATCCCTTAGGGACTGCTGGCCTCGACTCCACCACTCAAATTTCCAGTGCATCCTCCCTGGGAGATTACATCCTGATCCAGACTTGCAGTGGAGAAAAACTCATCCATCTTGGGAGGGACCTTATCAGGTGTTACTCACTACCAAGACTGCAGTACGTACTGCTGAAAAGGGATGGACCCACTATACCTGAATAAAACCAGCTCCCAAGGAGGAACAATGGACTGTGTCTTCAGAGCCTGGCATCACCAAAGTAACTTTAAAAAGACTATAGTGGGACTATTTCCCCTTGAGAAACTGTGTATTTGCCATTGATATCACCCGAACTTCTCCTTTGACTGTTAAGTTTGATGCATGCCTTGTACTCTCTTGTGGTGACCCCAGGGACAATGTCATCTCTGGGCTAAGACTGTATATGCACATATCCTGGCCATGGAGTATCATAATGATTTTGATAAAAATGTAATGGGCCTTGTGGGGGCTGGTCAGATGTGGGGTGGACTACACAGTAGAAGGGTTGGACCTCATCAGCCTATGGGAATGAAAAGTGGAGACAATTACAAAGACCCAAATTACTTTGGATCTCTCTCCCCAGTTGTCAACTCTACCAATGCAACCCCCTTTTGTTGGTCATAGATGACACACATACATGACCATACAGCCTTCCAACTTGAGGCAGTATAGATTGGGAGCTGATGTCTCTGGAACAACTCCATAGGTCTTTCCTTTTGAAATTAATCTCCTTTTGAGATTAATTAAAAATACTACAATTATATCATCTCCTGATGATAGGCCCCTATCTTCAATGCAACCCCTCAAACCTAATAGCGACAAATCCAAGGTAACTGTAGTGTATTAGATTTAAAAATAGACCATAGCTATTAAAACTCATTATGGGGAAACTAAAGCCTGGTTGAAGTGAATTAAATATTCTGTCCACACCTTAAACACAAGTGAAGTTACTTGTGTGTGACAGGAAGGCCAGAGCATCAAGTTGTCCCCTTTGGGATGGACCTCAGACTCTGCTAAAGTAAAATATATAATAACACTTTCAAAAAGAGAAGGACTGGAGCATGAGTCTTTTACAATCTTGTCACTACTGTTTCCCTTGGTTAAAGATTCTGGGGGGCAAAAGCCACCTCGTTGATTAGACCCCCATCCTAAAGCTGTTAACTACAGGTTGTGCTTCTCAGGGTGGGGGGAGGAATTAGAGTTCCTGGTAATGCATACAGGTACCATGAAGGTTGATCCTTTGAAGAGTTGAGCGATAAGTCTCCTCTGACTGTCACCAGGGCAGATGTCTGGTGGTATTGCAGTGGACCTTTAATTGAGACTCTTCTGGTCAAATGGAGTGGGACTTGCACTCTAGTCCAATTGGCTATCCTTTTCACCATGGCATTCTGGAAACCCAAACCTTCCCTAACCAAGGAAAGACAGAAATGAGATCTTGTTTTCCCTGGAGGGTCATTTGACTCCCATGGCTACATGGATGCAATTGGGGTCCCACGAGGAGTCCCTGATGAATTTAAAACAAGGAATCAGATAACAGCAGGATTCAAATCAACATTATTCTGGTGGTCCACAATTAATAAAAATGTGGACTGGATTAACTATACTTATTATAACCTGCAGAGATTCACCAACAATAGTAGGGATTCAGTGAGGGGAACTGCAGAACAATTAGGCTCCACCAATAAGATGGCAAGGGAAAACCAAATGGTTCTAGACATGATTCTGGTAGAAAAATGCGGGGATGTGTCCAGATTGGGGGTGAATGCTGCACATTCATCCCCAACAACACAGCTCCGATGGGACCATCACCAAGGCTCCCCAAGGTCTGACAGCCCTGTCAAATAAACTGGCTAAGAACTCAGGGATAAGTGACTCCCTTACTAACTGACTAGAGCAATGAATGGTTTGGGAAATGGAAGGGCATGATGACCTTAATCTTAACATCCCTCCTTGTATTTGGGCAATGGCTGTAATTGGGTGTTGTGTTATACCCTGTATATGAGGATAAATTCTTCGACTCATAGAAACTGCCCTAACTAAACAAACTCCTGTATCATACCAACTATTGTTGAGTACAGCTGAAATAGAGAGTCAGATAATGTTAAATGAGTTTGAGAAAAGAACAAAAATAAAAAGGGGGGGATTGTGAGAAAAACAGTCTTTTCTATCAAAGTGTGTCACCATCTTAGCTGCTTGCAGTTCTGAGTTCTTATTCACTGAGCTCTGTTTTCATGCTGAAATTACTACTTACCCTACCTCAAATTCCAAGTGTAGCATTAGTCAATTGTGAGCAGATTATGCACCTGAACTTGATCAATCTAAATAAAGGGGGCAGGGCCCCACTGTGTCAGGGATAAAAATGAAGACGTATGGTCTACCCCTTTGTGCATGCTGTGCCCATGTGCCTGCACACCCTTCTGCAGAATTAAATTTTGCCTTGCTGAGACAATTCCCTGTTTCTCTATCTTCAATTGTGACCCCGGTGGTCTTTGGGGGTCTTATTTCTAACATGTATGAAAATTAAAAGCATTGTATGATACAGGGTGACAGGGTGGGGGCTACTTTAGGTTCAGTAAGTCAGAAAATGCCTGATGTTGGAGGTGAAATTTAAGTAGAGACACAAATGGCAAGATGACATTAGAAATCATTAGGTTAGTAGGCCTTTATTTCTTGGCATGAAACAATATTACAGTACATATTTTCCCTCAAAACCCTATGTGTGGAGGTAAGGTAAGCTGGGGGCTGGAGGTATATACTGGAAATGTGCCTGAAAGGAAGTGATATTGTTTAGAATGCTTTCCAAGCTGCTAGGAACTGAAAACCCAGCCCAAAGCTGATTTTTATTGATCATGAATCTGAAAAGGTAGGGTTCCCAGGGTCTTACTAACCTCTCTGACAGCCTGGTTTCTTTCTATCTCCCTTCTTCATTCTATAGAGTCTCTTCATCTCTCATGATCCCAACATGATGTCAACAGTTCCTGGGGTTACATTTCCTCATACATGTCCAGTAGGCTACAGAGAGAATCTTTAGATCCTTGTCCCACAAAACACACAAGCTTCACTCTGATTGGACTGGCTTGAGTCACATGACTTTGTCTGAACCAAATTCCTTGGCCAGGGCAATGGGCTGTGAATGTTAACTTAAGCCACTGAAGACCCAATAATCCCTAAACCACTGGCCTGAGAACTGTAGGGAAGAGAATATTTCCCAAGGGAATTTTTTTTTTGGTGGGGGGGGAACTTTCCCTAGAGGAAGGGGAAAGTATTACACAGCAAATGCCAGTTGTTGAAGTCATGAAAACATCAAAAAGGGAATAGTGTTTGTATCTCTGAGGTTTGAATCATGGAATTGCTAGTGATTTTTTTTTTTGCTCTATATCTGAATATTTAACAATGTAAAATAATTTTCTAACTCCAAAACTATCTACCTACTTCCACTTTTTAAATCTAGCAAAATGAATAGCAGGCAATAGATGGGTGAAGATATGTTTCTTTGGCTTTGAACTTGCCACTCCTCCCCTGAAGCATTGCTCTTGTCACAGACCTAGCTATGCTGACCCTTTCTGTGAGTAAAAGGAAGGGCTGAGGGATCCTTAGGACTCCCAGAATCTCCCTGCTACTCAACAACCTAACCTCCCCTGACACCTTGCCCTCCTCTGCTTCAAATGTGCTATTCTGGGCCACAGTAATTATTCAGCCAAGGGTGAATTCTCTTCAGTGACAACTGAGATCCCTCAAACTAAGAATAGAACTCTGACTGATGGAGGAAGTGACAGCCACAAGTTGGGAGGGACATTTCTCTCTGCCAGCAGGGCTTCTTAAAATGACCTAGGACTCCATTTTATTCTTTGTTCCTGAGTTGACCATTGCTCCATACTTTTACTGCTCCAAATATTTTTGTGAACCATTGTCAGCTGCAGAAATCACACAAATGGGCTGGAGAAGGTTATCAGGGTCCCAAGGAATGTTCCTTCTCAGTGGGCTTTCAGCTGGGAACCCTGGAGGTAAGTTTGCCAGACAATTCTCTATTGTATGTTGGAGCTCTTACCTCAGAGGCATTTTGGTGTGAAGCCAAAAGGATATTTTTGTTTTCAAAGAGCTTCCGAGAGAAACCAGTGAAACTCTTCCTTCTTTTTCAAAAAATGGCAAAGAATCTTGAAGTTAGGGGGTGGGGCCCAGCCATTGCCTGGCTTTGTAGCATGGGGAGTTTAAGTTTTTCAAGCCTCAGCTTTCTTGTTTATAAAATAGAGATGCTTTGAGTGTGTAGCTCAGTGGTAGAATGCTTGTTCTAGCATATGCAATGCCCTGGTTTGAGTCCCACCACTGCAAAACAACAACAACAACAACAACAAACACAACCAACCAAACAAAAGAACCTGAAAGGGGTGTGTTATTAAAGTTCCATTCTCAATGTTGCTGTGATGATTCAATGAGTTTCAAAATTGCCTAGCACACTAAGTGCTCCATGATTAGTAGCCAATATTCTTCTGTCTTCTTTTCAGGAAGTCCCATAAAATTAAATTCTATAACTCAGCATAGTGATGTGGAATGTATATATATTTTTTGTTTTTGTTTTTTGGTGGGCTTTTGGTGGACCTAGGGTTTGATTTAGGACTTCACTCTTATTAAGCAGGCATTCAAAGCAGGAGCTCTCCCACTTGAACCACACCTTCAGTCCATTTTGCTCTGGTTATTTTGGAGATGGAGTCTCACATAGTACTTACCCAGGCTGGCCTCGAACCACAATCCTCCTGGTCTCGGTCTTCCAAGGAGCTAGGATTACAAGTGTAAGAAAAATGATCTTTTATATCAAAGTATTTGTTACCCTCTTATATTACTTAAAAATTCCTCAGGTTGCCGTCTTAGGTGACTTGCATGTTTAAAGGGTCCTTGCTTCTTCTTCTGGATTCCTGTACAACTCCATTGCTCTAAACCATCCCCCAAGCCTTTTAGCCAATGAAGGGAGATTAGAACCTTTGACCTGGACAAATCCTGGGTTAGGGGCAGGTACAACTGCATCAGGGATATAAGGAGGAGCCACGGTTGGCCATTTTGTGCTCATGTGTCTGTTCTGCTGGAATAAGTACATACTTGCACACTTTGGATCAGAAGAAATTGCCTTGTCAAGATTTTCTGTCTCTTGTGTGTCTAGTTTTGGCACCAGAGGGTCTTTAATTCCAACATAGGTGTGAGCTACTGGCTTTTGACTGGTTAACAAACTTTTTATGCTTAGTTTGCTATTTTAATTACTATGGCTATTCAACTAATTATCCCAAAGTTGAGGAGTAGAAATAACCATTTGTTTTTTTCATGGTTCTTTAGGTCATGAATTTGGACACAGTGCCAGAAGGACAGCTTGGCTTAGCTGTAGCATGATGTCTAGGGATTCAGCTGGGGGACTGGAAGGCTGGGAGCTAGAACCCTCATGTGGTTTGCTTTTGTGTCTGGTGACTGATGCTGGCTCTTGGCTATGGTCTTAGTTCTTCTCTGCTTGGACTTTCTCATGTATTTTCTCTGGGAAGGTTAGTTCAGACTTCTTCAAAGCATGGAGGCTGATTTTGAACACAAATTCCTAAGAGACAAGCATAAGAAACTATCTTTTTCGATGACCTGGTCTCACAAGTTATATATCATTATTTCCACAACCTCTTACTCATTGAAGCAGTCATTAAGTCCCATTCAGGGTCAAGGGGTGAGTGAATAGAATCTGTATCACTTTTATTTGGTGATACTGGGGGTTGAATTCAGGGCCTCAAGCTTGCTAAGCAGGCACTCTACCATTGAGCCACACCCCTGTCCCAAATCTGCTTCTTGATGGAGAGAGGCAAGGTTCTAGAAGACTATACAACTAGAAATATTGCTGTAACTGTTTTTGGAAAATATAATCTGTTACATGTGCATACAGGTCCCCAAAGGAATATGCCTCAGTGCTTCCAAGACTCTGACTAATTATCTTTTTGAAATAGATAAAGGATGATGGTGTTGGGATGGAGACATATCTGGCTCTTCTGTAATGAACAAGGATAGATCATAGCCTAGTTCTCTGTGAGATCCCTGAGGAAAATCCAAGAAAAAGGAAGGCTCCTGGGGGGGGAGGGGTGATAAAAAAAAGACCACCCAGTAGTTTGAAACACTATACCACATTATGGAGTCCTTAAATTTGTTCATTTTATTTTTTGAAATGTGGTCTCACTATCTTTCCCAAGGTAGATTCAAACTCCTGGTCTCAAGTTCTTCCTGCCTCATCCTGTGTAGCTGGGACTACAGGTGAAAGGCACCACACTCAACTGAGTCTTGAAGTTTAAATCCTGAATCTTTAGAAAAACAAACCTCTGTGAATGTCAAAACCAAGCTTACCTCATCAAAGGTATGTACAAGGAATCTCACACATCCAGATACAGCAATGTGTGGGGACAAGAGAACCACAGAGAGGACTGGGTGTTGGTAAAGAGCTGAGGCTGAAGATTGTGCTCCTCTCGTGACTGAGAGGGTCACATTCTGAGTGTCCTAAGTAAGGGTTTGCACTATCAACACATTGACATTCCAGAGGTGGCAAAAAAAATTGCAAACCTTTGGGGAGCTCTCTGAAGAGGACCCTTGAGACTTGTGTGTGCTTTTTTGGCCCCTTCATCCCATTTCCTCAGGATGGGCCTGAAAGTTGCAGATAACTCTGCTTGAAATTCAGTATCTGCTAAGAGGACACATTATTCACACATGGATTCTCATACTTTGAGTGACTTTTGGGCCCTAGACATTGGATAAGGGTAAATTTTGTCTTGCTGGCCTCAAAGCCCTGACAGTCCAACAGAGTCTGATGGAGAAATGCTAATATAGCAGAGAGGAAGACCAGAAAAGAAACAGACAAGCCTGTGTTCTGATAATATAGCAGGGAGGAAGGGATGGCATACCAGAGAGATAAAACTTAAAAAATCTAAAAACGTGAGGTGGGTCACATAGCACTGGGGAAAGAAAGTCACATAGCACTAGGGTGAAGTAGCCTATAGAATTGCATGTGACCATATGTGAGTTAAACCTTGCTTTTTGCTTCTGTAACCTGCTTGCAAGAGTATATGAGGTAAAACCCCTTTGTTCTTGGGGCTCAGCCTTTGGACACAAGTCTGCTGAGTCTGTGCCAGCACAATAAAATGTTGCTTCCTGCTGAATTGCCTCAGTGTGTTGTATCTCAGTTCAAGATTCCCATAACATTTCTGGGGGCTTGCTGCTGCAATTGTGGAGATGGTGGTTTTTCATCTCCCTTGTCACTGGGGTGCGTCTCCTGGGCCACCAGAAGAAGTGATTTTGCCAACAGACAGTTTGATCTGGAGGAGAGACTCATCCTCCTAGTGACAGAGTGAGGGCCTTGGATGCACAATGAAACCCAATGAGATGCAGGAACCAGTGAGGGGAGCACCATCCTTCAGACTGGTAAGAACCCAGGTTCAAATTCAGGCCTGCCTTAGGAAGCAGAAGGGGAGTCTGATCAACTCCCAGCAAGACACACAAGTAACCACATTTTGGGGTGAAACTATGTCTCTCAGGTTCAGGGAGCAGGGTGGAAATACCATGCTGTGTGAGAGTGTGTGAAAATGTGAGCCTGAGACGCAGCCTAGCTGCAAAGTGAGTGCAGAGTCCCTATCTGCAGGTCCATGGTGAACTCATAAGGTTTAGGATGAGCCCTAACAGGGCTTCTGGTCTGGGGTTTATGTGGACTCATTATGGCCAAAAGATGCCTAAATCCCTGTGAGGAGAGCAGCTGGAGACAGATGAAGCAAGTGAAGACACTGTGAGTCAATGCCCTGTGTAGCTATCCTTATCTCAACCAGCAAAAACCCTTGTTCCTTCCTATTATTGCTGACACTCTCTCTACAACAAAATTAGAAATAAGGGCAAAATAGTTTCTGCTGGGTATTGAGGGGGTGGGGGGGAGAGGGAGGGGGCAGAGTGGGTGGTAAGGGAGGGGGTGGGGGCAGGGGAGAGAAATGACCCAAGCCTTGTATGCACATATGAATAATAAAAGAAAAAAAAAAGTGAAGACACTGTGTAGGTGCAGCTCCTGGCTGGGTGACTGCATCCAGGTCACCGATAAGGGGTGTGTATTGTTCTCCCTTGTGCATCAGAGAAGAGGGCCTCCCTTTAATTCTCCTCCAAATTCCCCCCACCCCCCGTGCCTGTCTTGACATTTGGCAACAGGAGGAAATGGGTGGAAATCAGAGTAAAAACACTCTGGTTAAGAACTTTAAAAAGGAGCCAATACTGGCCAAGGAGCCTGAGGAAATACCACCATCCTATGTGCCAATTTATCCACCTCTGCCACCAGCACCCAGTTCCACACCCCCACTTCCAACACTGGATGGGGAAGTTTGAAGGACAGTCACACCTATAAAATCTGGTTCAGAAGCCTCTGGGACCTAAACTCCCCTGACCTCCCTGAGTCCTACGGACACCATAACCACTCCAAGTCTGCCAGTGCTCACACCACATCCCCTACTCAATTGGGGACATCTACCCAGTCTCCATGAGGACCCCTCCTCTCTTCAAACTCCTGCTCCCCTGCAGATGCCGCTGAGGGAAGCCCAGTGCCCAGTGTATTATGACCAGGAAGGCCAAATATAAGGAGAAGGATGGACATTTGTCTACCAGCTTGGTTTAAGACTGAGGAGGGAAATTTTCTACTGGATGGATGGTGAAAGTTTGCTGATGGCTGTATTGCTATACTTGAGTTGCTGGCCCCTACATTTGTAAAGAAGTTCCACAAACGAACTCATTCAGGGTGACCAGCCCTTGAGTGTACCCTGGCCCAGCATTTTTAAGTCCCCAAGCTCTCCAGCACAAGTAAGGCAGTATGTGAGAGATGTAGCCTATGTGCCAAAAATAATCCCAGACAAGGGCCAAGAGCACCTCCCCAGGTTCGAGTGTTGCTGGAACTCCTCTTGAAAACTTGATCGTGGCCTTCACTGAAATGCTACAAGTTCAAGGATGCCAATATCTGTTAGTGTTTGTCTGTACCTTCTCAGGATGGGTGGAAGCCTTCCTCCCATAGACTGAAAAGGCCTGGGAGGTGGCCAGGTGTCTGTTAAAGGAAATCATACTATCTATTCAGTGTGTTCCCATGATAATCAGCATGTCTGTTTCTACCCCACCTACAGCCCTTGGGAACAATGGTTGGAGGTCCAGAGATTTGACAGTGCTATCTGGGCGGGGGGAGGGGGGATTAGGGACCTCATTAGTACCCAGGTATTCAACCCTAATAAACCTGTGTCAGTGTTTTTTGATGTATGTGCAGCCATAGACCAAGATAGTGGGGGACAGAGAGGCCTAGCCTGGGAAAGAGCTTATATGTTAAATGGTAAATACATGTACCCAGACCCATGCAGTAGGTTATGTGGTGGCACAAGTTGGCATTATTGTGCTTACTGGAGTTATGTCTCATGGGCTACTTGGCAGACAGTAGGACACTTGGCCCTCCTCCACAAGAGAACACCTATACTTGACTGTACCTTGGCAATCGTAATCCTGTAAATTTTACTATATTTAAGCCCTCAGATTGGGATGTATGGTTGGTATAAAAATAAATGGAAAGGGGTACAATCCTGGGACCCTACTGCACCTCAAGTTAGTAACTATCAACCATGACAGTTCCTTTTACAAAGTCTTTCATTCCTTTTATGAGGAAATGAGAAGTGAGTTCTCTATATCTGACAAGACCAAAAATTTGTTTCTCTCACTGGCTGAGTCTATAGCCCAGACACTGAATGTCACTTCATGCTGTTTGTGGAGGAACCAGCATGGGAAACCACTGGCCATGGGAAGCCAGGGAGCTAGACCCATGGGTTCCCTTTATTGAGATCACCTTCCCCAACCACACGAAAAGCGTCTGGCTCCTAAAAACTTCTATCATTGGGAATTACTGTATCTCCTGCCCAAAAGACCAGTTCTCTACCCTGGTAGGGGATTTAACTTGTTTAGGACAGAAGTTTTACAATGACACTGCCCAAGAGACCCAATGGCAGGGAGCTCCAAATCACACAGAACCCCAGCCCCACCCACTGGCCAATTTTTCTAATCTCTGGAAAGCTTGGAACGATCTTACTACAAATATAGATCGGTAGGTGCCCAGATCGGTAGGTGCCCAGGAGACTGTATTGGATGTTTGGGAAGTAAGCTTATATGGTGCTACTTAGCAGCTGGTTTGGGTTTTGTGTACTAGGCTCAATCAGGCTATCCTTCTTCTTGCTTTCCCTCAGACAAGGTGAAAAATTGGGAGTCTCCATATATGAAGATAAATTAAGTAGACAAAAACAGGGTACCTTACAAATTAACAATTGGAAAGATAAGGAATGGCCTCCCCAGTGAATCATCCAGTACTATGGTCCTTGCCACTTGGGCAGAAGACCGATCCTAGGTCTATCACACCCCTATACATATGCTCAACCACATCATCAGGCTAAGGCTATTGTTAAAATTATAACTAATGAAACCACAAGAGCCCTCAATTTGCTGATAAAACAAAGCCCTAAGATGCACAATGCCATCTATCAGAACTGCTTAGCTCTAGACGACCTGCTTGCTTCTGATTCTGTAGGCAATTGCTGCTTACAGGTTGATAATGAAAGGAAGGTCATAGAGGAAGTCACGGACAGAATGAGGAAGCTCACCCATGTCCCTGTCCAGACTTGATGAGGATGGAATCCCAATGACCTGTTTGGAGGATGGTTCTCTGACTTAGGTGGCTTAAAAACCCTAATAGAGGTAATGGGCCTTGTTCTGTGAGCCTGTTTAATATTACCCTGCCTGGTTCCCCTGGTACTGTGGTCTATCAGGACCATTATGGAGGCTGCTATAGAAAGAAAAATGGCCGCACATGTAACGATGCTATGGAAATACAAACTCCTAGATCAAGATGATGCTCTTTGACCCTAGGTGGGTCCAAGCATCAAGGGGGGAATAATGTAGCAGGGAGGAGGACCAGAAAAGAAATAGACAAGCCTGTGTTCTGATAATGTAGCAGGGAGGAAGGGATAGCATGCCAGAGATATAAAACTTAAAGAATCTAAATGTGAAGGTCACATAGCATTGGGGGTGAAGTAGCCAATAGAGTTACATGCAAACATATATGGGATAAACCTTGCTTTTTGCTTCTGTAACCTGCTTGCAAGAGTATATAATGTGAGACCCCTTTGTTCTCAGGGCTTAGCCTTTGAACACAAAGTCTGCTGAGTCTGTGCCAGCACAATAAAATGTTGCTTCCTGCTGAATTGCTTCAGTGTCCCATATCTCAGTTCGAGATTCCCATAACACTAAGAAAAGGAAGAATGGGTCTGAAACAAGCAGGGTTGTGAAGGGGTGACCTACAGAAAATAACAGACATCAGAGTGGAGCTGAAGCGTCAGCTTCCTTCCTCTCTTACACCTTGTGGGCTTCCCACTAACAAAGAGTTCAGACAGAAGTGAGCATCCAGGACTTGAAAGCAGACCAGAGTAATGGGCTGGGAAGGGCTGCTTCTCTTCTCAAACCAGGCTTTCTAGGTGCTTCCTTCACAAACACATCCACCTTGTTTCTGCCACCGAAGCCCAAGGGGGCTGGAGGTATAGGACTGCACAGCAACAGAGGGCAATTTCCAGTTCTTGGGGCTCTTGGCATGGATTAGAGCTTCTTCCAGCTTCCTCCAGGTATTCCTGTGGCCAGGCCTCTTACCTCAGTCCTTGGTACAAATATCTTCCTGCTTGCACTCACTCTTTGTTGCACAAACCCGGACTAAGTGTCCTTCCTCCATAGCAGGTACATGAGGTATGATACAATCCCAGGTCTCAGACTCTGGGAATTGGAAGGGAAATAGGAGAAAGGAGTAGGGAAGCTTCAGGCTTCAAACATTCCAAGGAGTAGAATTCAGGGCACCAATGCTGTGCTCATGGAATTTACTCCATAAAATGTCTGTCAAGTAGCAAAATCTTTCTACTGTCCTCCTAAGCCAGCAAAGAACAACTTTTGCAGTGTTCTAGACTTATCTCTGCCTCTGCTTCCTCTCAGCATCTGTTTCCCAACCCAAAGTATCCATAGATGCTCCTAGATACCCACAATCCTCCTCAAGAGGTCAGCCAGTACCCTACAGCTGGTTTCTTTTGTTCAAGTATTCCCTTAAATGTCCCTGTGTTAGTTGACTTTTCATTACTGTGACAAATACCTGAGAGAGACAACTTAAAAGGAGGAAGGATTTATTTTGGCTCATGGTTTCAGACCAAGGTTGGCTGACTCCATTTTTTCTGGGCTGTGGTGAGGCACAACCTCATGATGGAGAGGGTGCAGTGGAGCAGAACTGCTCACCTCATGGCAGCTGGGAAGTAGAGAGAGAGACAGGAAGAAGAGTCAGGGACAAGATATAACCACCAAAGGCACATCCTGAGTTACCTATTTCCTTCAGCTGGGCTCCACCCCCTGAAGTTCCCATCACCTCCCAAAATAGGGCTACCTACCAGTTGGGAACCAAGTGTTCAACTCAAGCCTGTGGGAGGTTTCACATTCAAATGTAAGTCACCAACTCCAGGAAGCCTTCCAAGGATCTACAGTAACTTGGCCTCTTCCTAGCAAATAATTTATCATATTGTCAAAATGCTGTTTATTGCCTCTTTGATAGCCTTTGTCCTCCTCTGTGACAGAAGGAGCTGTTCTTTTTCCTTCCATTTTAACTTCAGCACCAGACATATGGGGAGTGTTTAATAAATGGGTGTGGGATTCACGACAGGAAGACATACATTAGTTCATTTTCTTCCCTTTTGAGTTTCTGAAGCACAAAAGAATGAGGAGAAAGGCTGAACTTCTCGTGGCACCCTGGAGGTATTTCATTTTTCACACTTGCACAGTGTTGGGGCTATTATGTGAAAAGACTGAGTTAACCTCAGATTTTCTCTCCTACATGTTCGTTGCTGGGGTTCCTACCTGTGCACCCATCAAGAAAATGTCTTGAGGTTGCTTTTCCATTCCTTTAAAGAACTTAATTTCAATTATTATCAAAGTAATGCATACCTATAAAAACGCCTAGAACAAAATGGAGCAGGCCCTCTCTCACCCATTGCCATCCCCCAGTTCTGTTCCTTGAGCCAAACTCCTTCAAAATCATTGAATTATTTTTTCTGATTTTTACCCCTTGCCCATCTCATTCTAAATAGTATACCAATGCTGCTATTTTTGACACTGTCTTTCTGGTGACCTACTGCAATTGAGGATGTGCCTTTTAAAGTCATTCCCGCACAAATCTCATCCCTCTGACCATCTTCTCAGCAGAGTTATTTTGTCAGTGAAGATAAGATTCTATCGCATATGTCAGACTCAAAATAACAGCGATTTAAATAGAAATTTCTTCTCCCTTGTGTAAAAGAAGCTGGAAGTTGTCTGGTATGGTGGATCTACCAGCATCAGGAAGGAAGCTTGCCTACCCTTCTTAGCTCTGGTTTCCATCTTTTGAAAGGAAGAAAGAAGAGGTTGAATTAGCTAGGATACATTAGGTTGTGCTGCTGTAATGAACAGCCCCCCAAGTCTCCAGCTCACAACAGGAGTTACTTCTCTGTCACACAACACCCCCTTCAGTGACTCCTGTGCGACTTCTCTGACCTTCCTTCTGTGACCCAGGGTGATAGTTTCTCTCTGGGACATTGTGGACCGTAATGGCCAATAGACAAAGCATGCAAAGTAAAACATGCACTGCTTCTCATGCTTCTTGACAGTGACTTGTGTCATTTCTACTCATTTTATTATACAAAACGAGTCATGTGGCCAAGCCTGAGTAGGTGGGATAGGGAATGATAATTTTCCTCCAGGAAGGGCCAGTAGATATTGTGAACACTCATACCTTCTGGCATGAGAGGAAAGGGAAAAGGCAGTTCATTTCTCAGCAAATCAGCCCCTCTATGGGGCCTTTTCTGGGGTCCAGCACAACCTACTCACTTACATCGTATCAGCAGAACTTGGTCAATGGGGATTCCAGGAAGCTTAGAATATGCAGTACTTTTAGCTAGGAGCATTCTACTTAAATAAACCTGGGGTCCAAGAACTATAGAAGATGGGGACCAAAACTCTATCATGGTTTTGAGTAAAGCCTGCTTACATTACAGGGAGCACGCCATTTTTATTGTTGACTCAAGGGTTGGAGGCGTGGCTCAAGTGGTAGAGAATTTGCCTACCAGGTTCAAGGCCCTTAGTTCAAACTCCAGTACTGCCTCCCAAAATCACAATTATCATTGACTCAAATAATGTCCGTATTCGCTTATTTTTATTAGCGTATTCAAAAAAATTTCATTATGATATTTCTATGCATGCATGTAATGTATTTGATAAGATTTACCCCCTCTATTACTCTTTCTTATCCCCTCCACCATTTAAAACACTTTTAATGTATTTCATTTTTCCATTTTCATATATGTATAAAAAGTACTTTGATCATATCCATTCCCCCATTCACCCTCTCTTTTCACCTTTTTACCTCTGGCAGGTTCTCACCCGCAAACAATCACCTCCCCCCCCCATTTTACACTTGTGCAGTTTTTTTTTAGGTCTAAATTCCACATATGAAGAAAACATGTAATACTTGTCTTTGGTCAGTCTGATTTATTTTGTTTAACATGATGATTTCCAGTTCCATCCATTTTCCTGCGAACAACACAATTGCATTCTTCTTCACAGCTGAATAATACTCCATTATGTGTATATACCACATTTTCTTTATCCATTCATCAGTTGTGAGCACCTAGTCAGATTCCATAGCTTGGCTACTGTGAATAGTGCTACAATAAAAATGAGTGCATAGGTATTTCTCTTGTATATTGGTTTACACTACTTCAAATATATGCCGAAGAGTGGTATGGCAGGGTTATAAAAAAGGTCTGTTTTTAGTTTTTTGAGGAACCTCCATACTGATTTTCATAGTGGCTCTCCTAACTTACCTTCCTACAACAGTGTATAAGCATCCCTTTCCCCCTGCTTCCTCGCCAGCATGTGTTGTTTACTTTCTGACTGGGTGAGGTGGAATCTCAGTGTATTCTGGATTTGCATTCCTTTACGTTAACCATCTCTTCACGTATTTATTGGCCATATATGCTTCTTTTTTGAGAGCTGTCAAACTTATTTTCCCATTTGTGAATTGAATTATTCTGTGAAGGTTTAATTTTGGAGCTTTTTACATACTATATATTTTTATGCATTCTGAATAGTAATTCTTTATCTGATGGATTGTTGGCAAAGATTTTCTCCCATTCTGTAGGCTGTCTCTTGATTTTGGGAATTGTTTCCTTTGCTGTGAAGAAGCTTTTTAATATGATGCAATCCTATTCTTACTCTTATGCCCTAGCAATTGGAGTCTTATTCAGAAAGCTGTTACCTATCCTTATATTTTGAAGTGGCTTGCCCTAGTAGTTTCAGGTCTTATATTTAGATTTTTAATCCATTTTGAATTAATTTTTATTCAGGGTGAGAGATAGGAGTCTAGTTTCAGTGTTCTACATGTAGATATTCAATTTTCCCAACACTATTTGTTAAAGAGGCTATCTTTTTTTTCTAACGTATGTTTCTGGCACCTTTGTTAAAAATCGGGTGGCTGTAGCTGTGTAAGCTTATTTCTGGATCTTCGATTCTATTCCACTGTTACGTTGGTTTTTGTGCAGTTCTATGCTACCCCCTCCCCCAGTGGTACTAGGTTTGAACTCGGAGCTTTGTGCCTGCTAGGCAAACACTCCATGCTGGTTTAATTTAATTTAATTTATTTTTTTAACTATGGGTTTAGTACAATTTGCAATCAGCAATTGTGATATCTCTAGCACTGCTCTTTTTGCTCAGAATTGCATTGACTATTCAGGGTCTTTTGTCCTTCTATATGAACTTTAGGATTGACTTTTCTATTTCTGTGCAGAATGACATTGGAATTTTGATGGTGAGTACATTGCATTTATAGATCACTTTTGGTAGTATGGCCATTTTCACAATATAAATTCTGTTGATCTATGAACATGGAAGTTCTTTCCATCTTTTAGTGTTTTATACTTTTCATTGTAGAGCTCCTTCACCTCCTTAGTTAGGTTTATTCCTAGGTATTTAATGTTTTGATGCTTTTATAAATGGGATTGTTTTCCCTATTTCTTTCTCAGCATGTTTGTTCTTGGTATATAGAAATGCCAATTTGCTTATATTGATTTTGTATCATGCTACTTTTGCTGAGTGTTTATAAGATCTAAGGTTTTTGATGAAGTCTTTAGGATTTTTTAAGTATAGTATCATATAATCCTCAAATAGGGATAATGACTTCTTCCTTCCCTATTTAAAAATCTTTTATTTCTTTCTCTTGCCTTATTGCTCTGGCTAAGAATTCAAGTACTATATTGAGGACAGTGGAAATTCTTTGCACGTTTCTTATTTTAAAGGAAATGCTTTCAGTTTTTCCCCATTTAGTATGATGTTGGCTCTAGGTTTGTCATATACATCCTTGATTATGTTGAAGCACATTCCTTCCATTCTTACTTTCTTTAGGGTTTTTTTTTTTTAATTGTGAATGGATGTTGAATTTTGTCAAAGGATTTTTCTACAGCAATTGAGATGGTCCTGTGACTTTTGTCCTCCATTGTGCTCATGTGCTGCATTATGTTTATTGATTTGCATATGTCAAGCCATTCCTGGATCCCTGGGGTGAAACCGATTTATCATGGTGTATGATCTTTTTTATGTATTGTTGAATTCTTTTTCAAGTATTGTACTGAGAATTTTTGTGTCTATGTTCATCAGGAAATTGTTCTATAGGATTCTTTGGGTCATGATCTTACCTGGTTTTGGTATCATAATGATACTGGCTTCATAGAATGAATTTGATAGCATTCCTTCCCTTTCTGTTTTATAGAATAGTTTGAGGACTATTTGCATTAGTTCTTTAAAGATCTGGTACAATTCATTGGGTCCTGGGCTTTTCTTTGTTGAGAGACTTTTATTACTGCTTCAATTTCATTGCTTGTTTATAGATCTGTTTAGGTGGCTTATATCCTTTTTGTTCAATTTTGGTAGATCATATTTGTCTAGGAATTTATCCATTTCTTTTAGATTTCCCAATTCAGTAGAATATGTTTTTGAAGAATTCCATGACAACTTCATTGGTATTTGTTGTGGTATCCCCTTTCTCATCTCTAATCTTTTTAGTTTGGGTCTTCTCTTTCTTTTGCTTAGTTTGGCTAAGGGTTTGTCAATCTTTTTATTTTTTCAAAGAACCAACTCTTTATTTAATTGATTCTTTGTATTTTTTTGTCTCCATTTCATTAATTTGTGCCCAGATCTTTATTATCTCTTTCCATCTACCCTTTTGGGATTTGGCTTGTTCTTGTTTTTCTAAGAGCTTGAAGTGCATCTATCATTAGGTTATTTCTTTGGGATCGCTGTGATTTTTTTGATGAAAGCACTCAAAGCTATATAACTTTCCTGTTAGCAGTGTCTTTGTTGTGCTCCAAAGCTTCTGGTAAGTTGTGTTTTTATTTTTGTTTGATTGTATGAAATTTTTTTATTTCCCATGTTTTTCCTTCAATGACCCACTAATCGTTCAAAAGTGATTTGTTCCAGGTGTTTGGAAATTTTCTACAGATTTTGCTGTTATTGATTTCTAGTTTTATTCAATTGATGACTAATAACATACAGGGAATCATTTCAATTTTCTTTTCCCTTCATTCAGACAGAGTCTTGCAATGAAGCCCAGGCTGACCTCAAACTCATGATCTTTCTGTCTCAGCCTCCCAAGTGCTAGGATTACAAGAGTGTACCACCATGCCCAACTATTTCAATTTTCTTGTGTATGTTAAGATTTGCTTTATGCCCTAAAATATAATCTATTTTGGAGAAAGTTCCATAGGCTAATGAGAAGAATGTGTGTTCTGCCTCTGTTGAGGGGAATATTCTGTAGATGTCTGTTAGGTACAATTAAATGATCTATTGTGTCATTTAATTCTGAAGCTCCCTTGTTGAGAATTTTGTCCAGGTGACTATAGTTTGGTGAGAATGGGGTATTAAAGTCACCCATCATTATTTTGTTGGTATTTATCTGTGCTTTTATGTCCAGTAGTAATGCTGAATGAAATTGGGTGAATCAATGTTTATACTTGTTATATCCTTCTAATAGATTGTTCTCTTTATTAATATGAAGTGACTTTTGTCTCTTCTAATTTTTTTTTCGGTGGAGTTGGGATTTGAAGTCAGGGCTTCATGCTTGCACAGCAGGCACTCTACTGCTTGAATCACACCTCCAGTCCATTTTGCTCTAGTTATTTTGGAGATGGATCTTGCAAACCATTTGCCTGGGCTGGCCTCAAACTGTGATCCTCCAGATCTCAGCTTCCCATGTGGCAAGGATTATAGACATGAGCCACTGGCACCTGACTTCTTCTGACTAACCTAGTTTCAAACTCTGCTTTGTCAGATACAAGCGTAACTACTCCTGCTAGCTTTCAGCAGCATTTGCTTAGAAAATATTTTTCACTTTAAGCCTGTATTTGTCTTTGCCAGTGAGATGCATTTGTTGTAGACAAAAAATGGTCAGGTCTTGTTTTTTGGTTTTGTTCTGTTTTTGTTTTGGTGATACAGGGGTTTAAACTCTGGGCCTGGTGTTTGCTAGGCAGGCTAGGCTCCACCACTTGAGTCACACACCCAAACTTTTTTCTTCAGTTATTTTTTCAATAGGGCCTCTCATTTTTGCCAGGGAACCAGCCTCCAATCATGATCCTCCAACCTATTCCTCTCACATAGTTGAGATTATGAGGGTATGCCACTACACCCAAATTATTTGCTTAAGTCTGGCTAACTTTTTGCCCAGTTGGGCCTCAAACTGTGATCCTCCTGATCTCTATCTCCTGAGTAGTTGGGAATCTAGATTTGCCACGTCACACCCATCTGGTTCTTGTTTTTTCATCCAGTCCACCAGTCTGTGTCTTTTGATTGGAGAATTGAGGCCATTAGCATTCAGAGTTATTATTGAGAGGTATGTAGTAATTCCTGCCATTTTGTTGTTTTTGTGTGTTTGATTCTTCCTAACTCCTCCTTTGCTCATCTACTCATCTAATGGGATTTATTCTTTCCTGTATTTTCACTGTTGCACTTATCTTCCTCTTCTGTGTGCAGGATTCCTTTAAGTATCTTCTGCAGTGTTGGTTTAGTAGTCATAAATTATTTTTAGTTTTTGTTTGTCATGGAAAGTTTTTGTTTCTCCAGTTATGAAGGATAGCTTTGCTGGGTACAGTAATATAGGTTGGCAATTATTTTCTTTCAGTATTTGAAAGATAGCATCCCATGCTCTCTTTGCTTTTCAAGTTCCTGTTCAGAAATCTGTTATTCTGATGGGGGTGCCTTTATAGGTATTTGGTGTTCTCTTTTGCAACTTTCAATATTCTTTCCTTATTCTGTACACTAAACATTTTAATTATTATATGGCATGTGTTATACTTTTAATCTTATCTATTCAGAGTCATAAAAGTGTCCTGTACCTGGATGACCATCTCTTTCTCAAGATTTGGGAAGATTTCTGCCATTATCATATTGAATACATTTTCTGTGCCTTTAGTTTGTAGTTCTCCTTCTATGTACATGATTCATAGGTCTTTTAATGGTGTCCCAGAGACCTTGCATGCTCTGTTCATACTTCTTTAGTTTTTTTCCTCTTCCTCTTCATGTTCTAATACATCTGTCTTGTCTTCAAGCCCTGATATTCTGTCATCAATTTGTTTCAGTCTACTAGAGAGAATTTCAACTGACAATTTTATTTGACTTATTAAGCTTTTTGCTTCCAGAATTTTAATGTGATTTTTTTTTCAGAATTTCTCTCTTTATTGAATTCCTCTTTCATGTCCTGCATTGTCTTCTTTATTTCATTCAGCCCTTTATTCAAGCTTTCTTGGAATTCATTCAGGCATTTATTCATGTCCATGTCCTCTTTAATTTTATTGGTCATTCTTATAGTCATTGTTTTGAATTCTTTGTCTGAGATTTCATCCACTTCACTATCATTAATATTTGTTATAAAGGAGTTGAATTTTGGAGTTGCCATGTTGCCTTTTTTTTTTTTTCCATATATCTTGTGTTGGGATTTGTGCATCTGAGACCAACTCAATGGTTGGAAGTTTTAATCAACTGTAGTTTTTCAGTCAAAATATTATCAATGTTTAGGCAGAACTGTGTAGTGGCTGATCTGAGGTGTTACTTTTCACTACTGGATCAGGAGTATGGCTCAGTAGCCAAGAACTTTCCCTCATGCTCAGGACACCAGGACTGACTCCCAGCACTGCTTAGATCAAGGTAAACTAGCTGGAGTCTTTTGTAGAGGGTTGATTGTCTGCTTCTGGGCTGTTTTCACTATAGAAGCTTCTTTGTGTACTAGGAGCTTCTGCTGGCTGCAGAATGCTTTATAGGCTGTGGGCTGGGCAGGTTCCCACTTGATCCACAAGCCCCCAGTTTGTGTCCCAGGAGTAGTAAGTGTCTAAGCCTATGGGTGACCCCCAAATGTAGAACAGGGAGAGCAAATAGAACATTAAGTTTTGCATTGGCAGGGAGAGAACTGAGAAATTTAGGCATTCTGGTCTCAGTACTTACAATCTCACCCAGCAGTTTACCACCCAGTGGTGGGGGTAGTAGGTTGTGGTAGTTACATGATTTGGACAACTTGGGCTCTGGGCTCTCAGATCAACCTGGCAGCAAACACATGCTGAGATTTAATTCCTGGAGGTGGGCCTTAGTGCTTTTAGAACTTGCCCAGAACCAAAAACCCTGGGAGTCAGTTCCTGGAGACAGGTCTCAGTGCTTTCAGACTTGCCACACACACACACACACACACACACACACACACACACACACACAGGTGTGTGTTTGTTGGGGGTGGGTGGAACAATGGGGTGGGGGAGGGCTGTGGGAATTGTGATTCTGAATGTTGGTCTAGGTTCTCAATCTCACCTGGCAGCCAACACATGGAGCCAAGAGGCAGGCCCTGAAGGCTGACTACTCTTCCAGCCACAGCCTCAGAACATGGTTTCCACTGTGACCCCCAGAAGATAGGACTTGCTCCTTACCAGGGAGGGCAGGGTCTCTGACTACTCTGCCTTTCACTGCCAGAGCTCCCTGCTTGCTTGAATTTCTTTGTGGGGCCACATCAGATCCTCTCCCTATCAATCTCTCCCATCCAGACACTCTGACAGGGTGTCCCAAGACTCCCTGAGCTATGATTGCTCCTTTTCAAGACCCCAGAGTAGCTCAGTCTCCAACAGTAGGTTCTCTATCAAGATGGTGTCTTACTGTAGCTCTCAAAGATGAGGGGATTGACAGAATATCTTTCTTCATGGAAGCTATCCTTCCACATCAGGGCAGTCGCTGTCTTTCCAAATCCCTCCACTTGTGGGAGGTGTGGGCTTATCCTGCAGCTAGAATTGCTACTCAGTCACCAGGACTATTTGGCTTACCTTGTGACTGTGTCTTTAGCTTCCCCTTTCCCTCCAGGGAAGTGGGGGATGGGCTTGGAATTGTTTGCTGTTTTTCTCTGTTGGTTCTGTTTTTTGGTGCTTTTCTGCTGTCCTGCTGATGCAAGTTAGGATTAGGGAAAGTTTGGGACTATAACCCTTTCCTGACTTGCCTTAAGAGCTCTATTTTAATTACAATAAGTTAGAGAGAATGGGAACTTCCTCCCTCATGGATGGGGCACCTGAGAATTAACATAGGTGTATACAGGAGTCTGCCCAGCAGCTCCCCCTGGCTCAAAGGTCAATGGAGCCAGGTAATGACATGCCTTCATTTGGTCTGGGCACCACCCATGCCCCTCCCCATTATTGGATGGGAATTACCTAGTTCCTCCCTTCCCATAGCTCAGCATAAGTTTTAAATGTCCCTGGAGAAGAAAAGCATGCTCTGCTTCCAGATTCCACCTGGGCCTCACCATACTTCCTTTTGTATTTCCCTTCCCTAACTTTTAATAAACTCCACTTACACCTATGCATCCTGCCATGGATTCTTCCTGGTGGAGCACAAAGAATTTAGAAGTCTTCTGATTACTTCAGACTTCACTGCACTGCCAACACTGTCACTTTTTTTTTGCAATTCCCAATGCTCTTCCTCTTTTCTTTTCTTTAGAATATAGTCTCTCCTTTGTTACCTGACTCTTCTCATTCATGGAGTCAAAATGGGGGACGATTCTGTCATCTTGTCCATATTGCTTATTTTTTATCCTTAATTATTAGGTCCTCCTCTCCCCACCACCAGGAGACAGTAATTACTTCATTCTTCTTACTTGTTTCATTTTCTATGTTTTTCCTAATTCTCCAATAGATCTCTTACTCCTTTTGTCACATACTCAAACACTATCAGTCTTATTTTCTTCCCAGGAGACCTTTTATTTTCCTCCCATAGTCCTTTGCTGTACCCAGAATGCTTGCTCTCCAAAACTGGTGCACAGTTGTCACTGAGGATATCTTTTTTTCATCTCTTATATTAATTCTCCCATATCTTTCATTCTTGGTTTACTTGTCCAATTTTCATTTACTTTTGTGAGAATGTCATCTTCCAATAGCTTCCTGAGAAAGAGTATAAAGCAGATACATTTTAAAAGATTTTTGCATGTCTCAAAATTATTTTGTTCTGTTTTTACATTTCATTTTTAGAGCAATGGAACATAGAATTAAAACTGAAAATATAGCAGGATATAGGACTTAGAAGGGTGCTATAAGACCTGTGCTATTCTGATTCATGATTTTTAATGTGTGGGTCACTTTATTTACTTGGAATCTTGGGACACTCTTAGACACTTTCTTTAATCTTGATGCTCTAACATTTCCTAAAGGTATGTGTTGGTGAGTATTTTTTTTTTTCCTTCAATGTACTTGGGCATGAAGTGAATCTTCCAATTTGAAAACTTAGTTCTCTCAGTTCTAAGACAAAAAAATTTCTTTGTTACTTTATTTCCTTCTTTTCTATTTTCTCTTTCTGTATCTCCTACATATAAGATAACTGTACTTCCTAAATTTGTTCTCTAATTTTTCTCCTATTTTCTTTCTGATGATCTCTTTTGTGTTTGTGGAAGTTCTCTGTGACATGTCTTCAATTTTATCTTTTAATTTTTTTGCTAAATGTTTATTGCTACTATTCCATTTCAAATTTCCAACATCTTGTTCTTATTCTTTGTCTAATCCTATAAAATTTTCTATTCAAGTTTAATAGATATACTGTCCACTTACAATAATAAGAATAGTGTTTAGTTTGGGGACCAGAACTTGGTGGAAATGGTAGAGCACTAGCAAGCATGAGGCCCTGAGTTCAATCCAGGTCCAACTGGAAATAAAGTTAATCTAAAAATGGCAAGGTAAAATGATAACAGACATAGAGACAAAATGTCAGCAAATATAATAACTGTTGACTGTAAAAATTGGAAGACATTTTATTCCTTCCTTAAAGCAGCTTTATTGAAATATAATTTACATACCATAAAACTTACCTACTGTACCATAAGTGTTAGTAAAATCCATACAGTGTTACAACCATTTTATAGTTTGATTTTAGATCTGTCCTGTCACCCACAAAATGTCCTTCATGACTGTTTGCTGTAATTACTGCTCTTGTTCTGAGTCATGGACAAGCTCAGATTTGCTTACTGTTTTAATAATTTGGCCTTTTCTAGAAATTTTGTATAAATAGAGTCTTTCTTGTCAGAGTTCTGTCACTAAGCCTAATGTTTCTAAGGTTCAGCTGTGTTATTGAACATCTCAACTTTCATTTGCCTTAAACAGATATTTTAAGTGTATGATTGAAATTTTCTGTTGATTTTTTAAAGCTTTTGACATGTAATTAAATTCACCAATTTAAAGTGTGTTTCATTCCATTTTTGTGGCTGAATTCTAAAAATTAACCCATTGGGGACATTTGAGTTGTTTCTATAATTTGGCTATGGCAAAGAGTACTGCTATGAACATTTGTGTACAAGTCTTTGTGTGAATGTAGGTTTTCACTTCTCTTTAGCATATACTGAAGAAAGGAATTTCTGGGCCAACACACTGTGTGTGCTTAATCATTTGAGGAACAGCCAGAATATTTTCCAAAGTAATACATAATATTACTTTGTGATATTAATATTATACTTTGTATTACACACTCACCAGCAACATATGGAGGTGCCATTACAGCCACATTCCTATTTTTATTATCTTTAAAAAATTGTATCTATCCTAGTAGGTATGAAATGCTATCTTCTTGTGCTTTTAATTTGCATTCCCCAATAAGAGGTAAGATGGTGGAATAGAAGCCTCCTCTGTGTGACTGTGAAGAGAAGAGCCAGGGTAACAAAAGACAGATTTTATTCCAAAGAGAAAATGAGAGGAAGAGCATTGGGAATCACAAAAGAAGTGGCAGAACAGCTGAAAAGGTACAGAGTAACAGAAAGGACCCCCAGAGAGAAATAGGAAATAGCCCAGCAGCACTAACCTCAGCTTCCTATGGGGTGGGAAGGGAAAGCCAAAGCCACAATCACAAGGTAAGCCAGGTGGCCCTGGTGACAGACTGGCAGTCCTGGCCACCAAACAAACCAGTTTTTTAAAAATTATTCATTTATTCACATGTGCATACATTATTTGGGTCATTTCTCCCCCCTCTCCCCTTCTCCCCTCCTCCCCTCACTTACAGGCAGGTCCTGTTCTGCCCTTACCACTAATTTTTTTGAAGAAAAGACACAAGCATAATATGGAAGACAAAGCATTTTTACTAGTTAAGGATAGCTATACAGAAAGATTCCTAGCATTGCTTTCGTGTACACATGTGTTACAACCCATGTTGATTCATCTCTAACTGATCTTTACAATGGTTACTGATCCCCTTCTCATGTTAACCTCTGTCGCTTTAAGGTTCCTGTATTAGTTCCTCTGGAATGGGGACATCAAACGCTTTCATGTTTTGGGTTTTCTACCTATTGCTATATCTCCCATATGTGCTCTCCCCTTGTCATGTGATCCAAGTCCAACCAACTTGCTGCATTTGCCCTGGATCTAAAGTCCACATATGAGGTAGAACATATGATTTTTGGTCTTTTGAGCCTGGCTAACCTCGCTCAGAATGATGTTCTCCAGTTCCATCCATTTACCTGCAAATGATAAGATTTCATTCTTCTTCATGGCTGAGTAAAATTCCATTGTGTACAAGTACCACATTTTCTTGATCCATTCATCAATAGTGGGGTATCTTGGTTGTTTCTATAACTTGGCTATTGTGAATAGCACTGCAATAAACATGGGTGTTCAGGTGCCTCTGGAGTAATCTGTGTTGCATTCCTTTGGGTATATCCCCAGGAGTGGGATTGCTGGATCATATAGCAGGTCTATGTTTAGATTTTTAAGAAGTCTCCAAATTTTTTTCCAGAGTGGATGCACCAGCTTGCATTCCCACCAGCAGTGGACCAGGGTTCCTTTTTCCCCACATCCTTGCCAACACATGTTGGTAGTGTTTGTGATGATGGCTATTCTAATGGGGGTGAGGTGGAATCTTAGTGTGGTTTGGATTTGCATTTCCTTTATGGCTAGATATGGTGAGCATTTTTTCATGTGTTTTTTGGCCATTTGAATTTCTTCTTTTGAGAAAGTTCTGTTTAGTTTGGTTGCCTTGGTTCATTGATTTTAGGAGAGTTTAGTTTAAGTTCCCTGTATATTCTAAACCAGGTCTTAAATTCAGCTTGGGGATTTGATGTGACAGTGACTCTTCCTAACAGGCCAGGCTTGAGGATGGAATCCATTTGTCACTCTTCATATTCTGGACAGCTATAGCTGGGCACCATCTTGAGAGGGGGCTTACTATCTGAGACTAAGTTCCTCTGGGAACCTGAATATAAGGAACAATGACAAGTTAGGGAGTTTGGGGTCAACCCCACAGTGTTTAAGTGGACCATAGTTAGGAGAGATAGTTGGGGAGAAGAGGATTGGACTCAGCCATACCTGAGAATCTGGGCAGCAGGAGCATAGACTGTGAAGGGCTGGTGGTCAGCGGCTTTGCCCTCTGTGGTGAGAAGAGAGGCAAGAGAATGAAAGATCCAAGCCCATTCTCATGGCTGGAGGACTGCCCAGCCTCCAAAGCAGGCTCCTTGCTTAGTGTAAATTGCCGCCATGGGACCTAGAGCTCTGAGCCCAAGTCCAGTGTGCCATGCTGTTTCCCCAACCTCCTCCCTCTCCTAGAGTGACTTACTGCTGGGTGAGATCAGAAAGCTCTGACGCCTTCGGGCAGCCTGCCAGGTTGCTTCATTTCTCCCTCTCCAGTGCAGATACCAGGGCTCTGTTTGCCTCCCCTACTCTTACACAGTCAGGGGAAACCCCCAGGCTTTCACATTTGCTGCCTCTGTGTGCACAAACTGGGGTGGGAAATGATAGAGAAGCCACCCATATCACAGGCCAAAAATCTCCTTGGGGCCAGAATTGGCTCTAGATACTCAAGGAAGGGAAGCACGTAAGGTAAATGCAGCACTGATGTTGACACCGAGCCTTTACTGGTCTGCCTCTCATACTGTGTTAGGGTACCTTCGAGGCTTGCAGCCCACTCAGCCTGAAACTGGCCATGACTAACATGACCCAAGCTGCCATTTACTGTAACTAAGGGAGGTGGATGGTTTCTGGGAACAGGGACTGTTTCTGGTTAATCTTGCTAAACAGTATGTGAGTCAATGAATTAAGACACCTGGTGTTTATCAAGTTCCTGATAAATAATCTTCAAGTAATCTTGCCCCACCGCCAGGATGTGGGTGATATCAGAAATATGTGACCCCAGGGGCCATAAAAATTGCTGTGTGACCATGACTAATGTTTAAAAAATATAAAAGCAGCCTGAACTTTGCATTCGGGGTCCTCGTTGAAACCTGCTGCGTCGGGTGGATACCCAGACCCCAGCTGGCTGGAAATAAACCTTGCTTTGTGACTTACATAATCGTGAGTGTCTTTTGTTCCTCTGAGGGGTGGTCGACCTTGGACCCCAACATCTGGAGGCCCCAGCGAGATCTCGGCCCCTCCCTGAGAGGAACAAATGGCCTCCGATACCGAGGTTTAGTTGAGAAAGACCATGGAAGGAGGATTGGCCATCTCCGTTTGGAGGGACTTAGAGTCCCCGTCTGAATTTGGTTGAGAATTCTCGTTGAGTGGAAGGAAGGGGTTGCAGCCTTGGAGGCTCCACTATTGGAAGTCGTGGGAGACATCCCCGACAGTCAGGAACCGTGCCAACATCCTCAGTGGATGCCGTTTGGGCGGTCTTTGGGTAAGGATCCTGAATCTGGTGTGAATGAAAGTGTGCCTGTCTAGTAGTCTGGTTGACCGGCCAGTACTTGTGTATGTTGGAGAGTCCTGTGCGAATTTGTTTGTCTACTGGAATTGTCTCTTTTGTTCTTTGTTGTCTCCTCTGTCCCTCTCTCCTGATCATCATGGGACAGGCTCAGGTAACTCCTAAGACCCTCTTTCTGAGTCATTTTTCAGAAATCCGTGCTAAGGGACACAATTATGGCATGGAAATTAAGAAAGGTAAGTTTAACATCCTTTGTTCAGCGGAATGGCCAACCTTCAATGTAGGCTGGCCTCCTCAAGGTACCTTCTCCTTGGACATGATTAAGAAGGTCTGAGACGTCATTAATAGACCCAGTCTTCATGGCCACCCTGATCAATATCCCTATATCCTTATGTGGCAGACTTTAGTAGAGGACCCTCCTTCCTGGTTGCAGCCATTTATCCATGAGTCACCTATAGACTGGCCCACGATACTGGCCATGTCAGGGAACACCCCCACTCCTGTTAATTCCCCTAAGAAGCCTATTCTGCAGGAAGAACCGACTCTCCATCCATCCTTGATAGACTTAGATTTTGAAGTAAACCCCCCATCATATGCTGCTGCCGCGCTGCTCCAGCCAGAGGCAGCTGGCCCCCCTGAGCCTCCCTACTCGTCAGCCTCCCTGTCTGTACCCCCTGCCCTGGTCTCCAGACCGGTGAGGGGGCTCAGGCCCCATAAGGCAGCAAGAAGAAACCCTCTTCCACTTCCACCGGGGCCCCCATCCTTCCAGTGCGGGCCCTGGGTGGTGCTGGTCCCGATGGGGAACGCACTTATCAGTATTGGCCATTTTCAAGTAGTGACCTGTATAACTGGAAAGCCCAGAATCCTCCTTTTTCTGAGGACCTTAGAGGCCTGATTGATTTGTTCGAGTCCATTTTGCATACTCACAGTCCCACCTAGGATGACTGTCAGCAGCTCCTTAAGACTCTGTTCACCACTGAGGAATGGGAGTGGACTCTCACTGAAGCCAGAAAGAATGTCCCCGGCGACAATGGACTACCAACCACCCTGCTGAACCTGATTGATGATCGTTTTCCTTTAAACAGACCTGGCTGGGACTATGGGAATACAGTTCCATATGGGAGGGAGCGTCTCCGGGTCTACCACCAGACTCTTATGGCAGGCCTCTGGGCAGCAGCTCACCACCCTACCAATTTGGCTAAGGTTAAGGCAATAATGCAAGGGGAAAATGAAAGCCTGGCCACATTCTTTGAGCATCTTTTTGATGCATACAGACAGTATACCCCCCTTGACCCACTAGCAGAGGTGAATCAGTCAGCCGTGATAATGTCCTTCATAAATCAGGCTTCCCCAGATATTAGGAAGAAACTATATAAGCAGGAAGGACTTAGGGAAATGACTCTCCGGGATGTGATGAAAGTAGCCGAAAGGGTTTTTAACACCCGAGAAACCCCAGAAGAACGAGAGGATAGAATCAGGAAGGAGAATCAGGAACTACAAGAAAGGATTTGGAAGGAGGACAGGGAACACCAGAATAAGGAAAACAAGAAACAGCAAAAGGAGATGGCTAAGATATTGCTAGCAGGAGTCCAGGGTCTGGCCGGACCAAGTTCTGGACGGACCGGCCCCACACGTCCCCGAAGAGATCGACCCAGGTTAGACCAGGGACAATATGCCTATTGTAAAGAATATGGACACTAGAAGAAGGAATGTCCCAAACTCCAGGGTCACCCGGGACCAAATAGCAGGCCCAATAATGATGCCCAGGTCCTGTTAGCCGGAATGGACAGTGACTAGAGGGCACGGGACTCGGATCCCTCCCTGAGTCTTGGATAACCATATATGTGGAGGGGAAGCCCATGAAATGCATGGTGGACACAGGGGCCCAATATTCAGTCCTTAATAAACCTACTGAGCCACTGTCCCAGAAAATTAGTCTTGTGCAGGGAGCTACTGGGTCCAAGGCATATCAATGGACTAGCAAGCGTCAGGTAGATTTGGGCCGACATCAGGTGACCCATTCCTTTCTGGTCATTCCTGAGTGCCCTGCCCTGCTTCTGGGATGCGATCTGCTAACTAAGGTGAGGGCTCACATTCACTTTGAGCTGGACGGTATCAAAGTGACAGATGGACAAGGACAGCCCATCCAAGTCTTGACCATGTCTCTCGAGGATGAACATCGCTTGTTCTCCTTGCAGGACCCTCCCCTGAAACCTATTGAGTAGTCCCCTGAAATGACTTATTGGATTCAAACCTACCCCCAGGCTTGGGCAGAAATAGCAGGTGTGGGGCTGGTGGAACATCAAGCCCCGGTAACAGTAGAGATCAAGGCTTTGGCTCAGCCCATCTGAGTCTGTCAGTATCCCATGTCTTCTGAGGCATGGAGGGGGATTGCCCCTCACATTAACTGTCTCCTGGAGGCCGGAATATTACGGCCCTGCTGTTCTTCTTGGAACACTCCACTCCTCCCCATTAAGAAACCCGGGGGAAAAGACTATAGGCCAGTCCAAGATTTAAGGGAAGTAAACAAGAGGGTTGAGGACATCCACCCCACAGTCCCCAACCCCTATACCTTGCTGAGCCATTTGCCCCCCTCCCATGTTTGGTATACCACTTTGGACTTGAAAGATGCTTTTGTTAGCATAGCCCTGGCACCCAACAGTCAACACATTTTTGCCTTCGAATGGCATGATGAAAATATGGGAACCCCCAGACAGCTAACATGAACTAAACTTCCACAAGGTTTCAAAAACTCCCCTACTCTGTTCAGTGAGGTTCTTAATCAGGATCTGGACTCATATCGCCGGAGCCACAGTTCCGTCACACTTTTGCAGTATGTAGATGACTTGCTTCTGGCAGCTGCATCTGAAGCTGAGTGCCGGCAAGCCATTGGAGACCTCCTCCAGGAGCTGGGGAAGTTGGGCTATCGGGCCAGTGCAAAGAAGGCTCAAATTTGTAGACAAACAGTCACCTACCTGGGGTATGAACTAAAAGAGGGAACCAGATGGTTAATGAATGCTATGAAAGAAACTGTTCTCAGACTCCCCATCTCCACCTCGGCTCAAGAAGTCTGTGAGTTCCTGGGGATGGCGGGCTACTGCCGGCTGTGGATATTGGGGTATGCTGAACTGGCAAAACCCTTATATGAGGCAACTAAGGACAAGGCCCCTTGGGCCTGGGGGCCAGATCAACAAAAGGCCTTTGAGGAGCTCAAGACTGCCCTCCTGAGAGCCCCAGCCCTGGCGCTGCCAGACCCTCTAAAGCCCTTCACCCTCTTTGTAGATGAAAGGAGGGGGATAGTGAAAGGGGTACTAATGCAGCGCCTAGGGCCCTGGAAGCGTCCAGTTGGTTATCTATCCTAAAGGTTAGACCCAGTTGCAGCGGGCTGGCCCCCATGCCTGCAGATCATAGTGGCAGTTGCCCTAATGGTAAAGGATGCAGATAAGCTCACTTTTGGGCAACACCTGAAGGTGGTAACCCCCCATGCAGTAGAGGGGGTCCTAAAGCACCCTCCAGGTAGATGGATGACCAACGCCCAACTGACTCATTACCAAGGGCTCTTGCTGGATGCTCCCCACATTCTCTTCTCAGAACCAGTCTCTCTGAACCCGGCCACCTTGCTGCCAAATCCAGACCTGGAAGCTCCCTTACATGACTGTGAGGAGATCATAGCTGAAATCACCCAAGTGCGCCCCGATCTCCAGGACTTAGCCCTACCCAACAGCGAGCTGGTATGGTATACAGATGGGAGTAGCTTCATCTCGGATGGGGTGTGTAAGGCGGGCACAGCAGTGGTGGACCAAGGTGGGAGCATAATTTGGAGTGCCCCGCTGCTCCTGGGGACCTCAGCCCAGAAGGCTGAACTGATCGCGTTGGCAGAGGCACTCGAGTGGGCTGAGGGGAAATGAGTGACTGTTTATACCGACAGCCATTACACTTTCGGCACCATCCATGTACACGGTGCCATCTACCGGGAAAGGGGTTTTATTACAGCAGAAGGAAAGGAGCTACATAACCTCTCAGAGATCCAGAGACAACTGCTTGTGGTGCAGAAGCCTCAGGCTGTTGCAGTAGTACATGTTCCTGGTCACCAGTCTGCTCAGACTCTGGAAGCTAAGGGAACCAGCGAGCAGATGAAGTGGCCCGAAATGCTGCTTTGGCCTCCACAACCCTAGCGCTGACTTTACCTGTGCCCAAGCTCCCGCCTTGCACTGCAACCCGAGTACACCCCGGAAGACAAGCAATGGATTCAAGATCACCGATGCCCGGAGCCCAATCAGCAAAGCTGGTATCATGATATTGAAGGGTGGCTAATCCTCCCTGAAAAGCTAGGACTGTTTCTTCTCTCCAACTTACATCGAGCCAACCATCAAGGCAAGAAAAAACTACTCACCCTCCTCGAGTCGGCCCACCTCTGATTCCTGCGCCAAACAGCTCAGATTCAAAGGATTGTGGACCAATGTGCTGGGTGCCAGGCTATGAAACTCAGTAAAAAGGGACTTCTACATACAGGTACACGGGTATGGGGGAGGGCACCGGGACGGAGCTGGGAAGTGGATTTTACTGAGGTGAAGCCGGGAAGGTATGGGTATAAGTATTTGTTGGTTCTGATAGACACCTTTTTAGTCTGGGTGGAAGCCTTTCCTACAAAAATGAGAGACTGCCCAGGTTGTAGCTAGGTTTTGCTGGAGGAAATCATACCCAGATATGGCATCCCCGAAACTCTAGACCCTGATAACGGTCTGGCTTTCATCAGTAATGTCCTACAAGGGCTGGCCCGGGCAGTGGGGACTAATTGGAAACTACATTGTGAATATAACCCCCAGAGCTCAGGGCAGGTAGAAAGAATGAATCGGACCCTGAAGGAGACCTTATCTAAATTAGCCATTGAGACTGGCAGAGACTGGGTGGCCCTCCTACCTTATGCCATCTTCCGGGTTTGAAATTCACCATATGTACATGGATTGACATCTTTTGAAATTCTATAAGGGCTCCGCCCCCCTTTGTTGTCTGAACCCTACCGGACCAAGACCCCAGTATGGCCCCAAATTACTTGGCCAGCTTAAAAGCCCTACAGGAGGTCCAACGAGAGATCTGGCCCTTAGTGCGCTCCTTGTATGAGACAAAAGATGCATCAAACCTGGAACATGGCATCGTCCCAGGGGGTTGGGTATGGGTAAAGAGACACAGAGCCTGCACTCTAGAAGAAAGATGGAAAGGTCCTTACATGGTCATTCTGGTCACCCCCACTGCTCTTAAGGTTGACGGAGTCAGACCTTGGATCCATCACTCCCATGTGCGTCCAGCCAGTCAGAAAGAACAGACAGACACCAGAGAGTGGTCTGCACGGCGGCACCCAGATAGCCCATTGAAGCTGAAGCTCTTGCGACCCCGGGAACATGCAGAGTCTTCAAGAACACCCACGGATGGGTTGGCTGGTCACTCTGATCTTGCTCAACGCCCAGAGCAGGAGCCTTGCAGAAACCAACCCTTACCAGCCCTATAAGCAAACCTGGATACTCACCAATGGGGAGACCCATACCACCCTTAACAAGACTATACACATTGTCCCTACAGGAACTTGGTGGCCAGAGCTTCAATTCTGCTTTAGAGACCTCAATTCTGCCTACAAATCTGCTGCCCCAGAGCAAGCCCGACGTGATGGTTTTTATGCTTGCCCCAGCCACAAGATAAGCAAAGAAGGATGCAATTCTCCTTCTGTAAGTCATGGGCATGTGTCACATCTAACTATGGTAATTGGAAATGGGGGGTATCAAAACTGGACCTGGTTAAATTTGCCTTTGTAAATGAGGGGGTACCATGGGGAACTAAAAAGCCATTGCCCACCCAAGAATGTCAGCCCACCGATCTAGATAGAATCAAGGTCACTTTCACTGACAGTGGCAAAAGGGACATCCTCGGGTGGATACAAGGCAGAAGGTGGGGACTTGTGTATTATAAATATGGTGGACATTCTGGCTCGACTGTAGTAATCAGATTAAAAGTTGAGCCTATAGGGCCACCATCTAAAACGGTAGGCCCCAACAAAGTACTCAAGCCACCCTATGTAGAGCCACCTTTCCGACCTCACACCACCCTGGTCCCTTCCTGGCCTCACACAAATGCTAACATTAAAACTCTAGGACCGCTAGGCACCAGCCCTCCCCTGGGAAGGCCCAATCTCACGTCCGGGTCCACAGACCCCCTCTGGAATTTGGTAAATGCTGCATTCCTAACATTGAACCACACCAACCCTAATATGACTACCTCCTGCTGGCTGTGCTATGATGCGAGGCCCCCATTCTATGAGGCAATAGGGCTAAATGTCACCTACAATGTCTCGACTAGTGAAAACCCCACTCAATGTTCCTGGGGAGACCGTAAGAGAGGTCTGACCATACAACAAGTGAGCAGCCAAGGAACCTGCTTAGGGAAGGTGCCGGTGAAAAAACAGGACCTATGTGCTACTATAGATAACAATCCCACCTGGGGTGATGGTATTAAGTGGTTAATTCCAAAAAGGCAATTGATGGTGGGTATGCTCACAGTCCGGGCTAACCCCTTGCCTATCAACTAATGTCTTTAACGGCTCCAGGGAATTCTGTGCCCTAGTGACTGTGCTGCCCCGCATCATCTATCATTCTGAGGAGAGCCTATATTCATACTGGAATACAGGAACAGGTGAGAGAAAGAAGAGAGAGCCTATTTCTGCATTAACCATTGCTACCCTACTTAGCCTAGGAGTGGCTGGGGTAGGAACCGGCATAGCCTCCCTGGCTACTCAACATAAAGGGATGTCCTCGCTGCACGCGGCCATAGACGAGGATATGGAGAGGATAGAAGCCTCCATTAGTCACCTGGAAAAATCCCTTACCTCTCTAGCTGAGGTAGTGCTTCAGAATCGACGGGGCCTAGACTTATTGTTCCTCCAGCAGGGGGGACTATGTGCAGCCCTAGGGGAGGAATGTTGTTTTTATGCTGACCATTCAGGGATAGTTAGGGATTCTATGGCTAAAGTGAGGGAAGGACTGGCAAAAAGGAAACGGAAAAGGGAAGCCCAAGAAAATTGGTTCGAAGCTTGGTTCAATAGGTCCCCCTGGTTCACTACCTTTGGTCTCTACCCTGGTGGGCCCTCTGGTCATACTACTGCTTATCTTAACCTTTGGTCCTTGTATTCTGAATAAGCTAGTGACCTTCGTGAAAGATCGAATTAGTACAGTCTAACTAATGGTCCTGAGACAGCAATATGAAAAGTTTCCGATCCCTGAGGATGTTTAAGCTCGTCGCCCATATGAGCATGATTCCTCATTATGAACAACTAAAGGGGGGAATGCTAGGGTACCTTTGAGGCTTGCAGCCCACTCAGCCTGAAACTGGCCATGACTAACATGACCCAAGCCACCACTTACTGGAACTAAGGGAGGTGGGACGGTTTCTGGGAACAGGGACTGTTTCTGGTTAATCTTGCTAAAATGGTATGTGAGTCAATGAGTTGAGACACCTGGTGTTTACCAAATTCCTGATACATAATCTTCAAGTAATCTTGCCCCACCACCAGGATGTGGGTGATATCAGAAATATGTGACCCCAGGGGCCATAAAAATTGCTGTGTGACCATGACTAATGTTTAAAAAATATAAAAGCAGCCTGAATTTTGCATTCAGGGTCCTCATTGAAACCCGCTGCGTCAGGCGGATACCCGGACCCCAGCTGGCTGGAAATAAACCTCGCTTTGTGACTTCCATTATCGTGAGTGTCTTTTGTTCCTCTGAGGGGTGGTTGACCTTGGACCCCAACAACTGCGTATAGCACCAGCTTGACACAGGTGTGGCTGTTACGATGGCTTGTTTTCTCCTCCGTAAGAAGATTGAGCCCTCAAGCCTGTTCACTGAGAAACCAATGAATAAAATTTGGAGGACACATCCATCCCAACAGCTGTGCAACTTAGAAACAAATACGAAAAACCAAGGCAGTATGACTCCTCCTCTTAAAAGTTCATAAGTTGGAGGGGGCACTGTTTTCTTGTCCCTCCTTTGTTAGAACAAACTTTCTCTCACTCCTGGTTACTACTGAACCTAACTGGGCTAACTGGGGGTGACAGGTGATGCAGAAAAGACACAGAATAGACAGAAAGTGGGGTCAGGTGTGTTGGGTGCCCAGGTGGAGACACCCAACCCTCATTGCTTCTTTTCTCTATATTGATTCTTTAAGGCCTTACTCCTTGCAGTTCTTTAAAACCTTGCTTAAAACCTCTTTCCTTAGACTCGCTCTGTCCCATGTTTTCTCTTAGCTCTTCCTTAACTTAATTGCTCTTAAAGTCTTTTGCTCCCAGGCTTGCACTGTCCCATGTCTCTTTAGCTTTCTTAAAGCCTTGGTGCTCAGACTTGCAAACAGCGATGCTTACAAACTGCATATGCATAACTCTTAAAGTCTCAGTCCTTACACTTGCCCTGTAAAGTTCTATCTTTGGGTTTTCTTTAGCTTAGCTTTTCTAAGGCTATGTTAAAGTTCTTTCTTTAGTTTAGTTTTTCTAAATCCTATGTTAAAGTTCTCAGTGCAGACTTTCTATCAATCCGCTTTAGCAATTCCCCTTTAGCAATCCTTTTTCCTTCAGCAATCTTTTCCCTTCCAAAAGCTTCCCATACCAAAAAGCCAAAAGCAAAAGGCAAAAGCCAAGGGGAAAAGCCTCACATTCCAAAGCAAAAGCCAAAAGCCCAGAGCAAAAAGCCAAAGGCAAAAGACCCAAGTAAAAGCCAAAGGTAAAAAGCCCCTCTTCCTCCTTTAGGGGCCTTTTATAAACAGCCATAAACAGTGTGGAGCTGTGGCTCTCCGGGAGGGGTGTGACATTGTAACAGGAGAAACCTGCATTCCTGTTTCTCTGAAGGCAAACAACTTAGGAGAAACAGCTGTTCTGCTTCCAGGGCTGTGCCAATCTCAGAAAAGCAGGTGAGCTGCATCTCGCCTTGCTTGTGTCCAGTTCTCATAGGCTTCCCATAATCCACTCTCCACAATAAGTCCTCAATAATCAAATTCAAATATAATGGTATGGCTGAAATGCCAAACAAAGAATTTTAAAATCTACTTTAAAAAATGATCAATGTAGTACCACCACAAAGAAAAGAAAAAGAATCAAAGACCTCAAAGAGGATTCGAACAGTAGAATAATAGAATGAAGTAAGGAAGTCAATTCAAGATCTAGATGAGAAAGTTAGCAATATGGATAAGAAATTCAGAGAAAATATTGAGACCCTGAAAATTAAAAACCAAGCAGAAGTGTTAGGAATGAAAAACTCAATAAAACGAATAGAATAGACAGTGGAAAGCATCACCAATACAAGAGACCAAACTGAAGAAAAAATATTGGGGATTGAAGACAAAGCTGAGGAAGTATTACATTCAGACAGTGATAAAGAAAAAAAAACATGACCAACTTTTAAGAACTCTGGGACATGATCAAGAGATCAAATCAAAGAATCCATGGAGTAGGAACTGATATACAAACTAAAGACATTAAAAAAAAAAAACCCTATCCAATGAAATTATAACAGAAAATTTCCCAAATCTAGGGAGAGAAATGGAGATCCAAATACAGGCATATACAACCCCAATGGACATGAAAAGAAAAGAACCCCTCTACATCATATTATATTAAAGATGCTATAAAACACAGAACAAATACTGAAAGCAGCAAAAGAAAAACACCAATTTACTTACAAAGGCAAATCCATCAGAATTACATTGAATCAGCAGCAACCCTAAAAGCCATGGAAACATAGAAAGACATATTTCAAGCTTTGCAAGTAAATAATTGCCAACCAAGATTACCATATCCAGTACGGTTATATTTGCAAATCAGTTGAGTAATAAAGAATTGCATGAAATTAAAAAACTTCTGCACAACAAAAGAAATGGTCTCTAAATTGAAGAGGCCACCCACAGAATGGGAGAAAATATTTGCTAGCTACACATCAGCAAGAGACCAATAACCAGAATACACAGGGAGCTCAGAAAACTAAACTCCTAAAAAATCAATGACCCAATAAAGAAGTGGGCAACTGAACTAAACAGAACTTTCTCAAAGGAAGAAGTCCAAATGGCCAAAAAACACATGAAAAAATGCTCACCATCCCTGGCCATAAAGGAAATGTAAATCAAAACCACACTAAGACTCCACTTCACACCTGTTAGAATAGCTCATCAAGAACACCACCAATAACAAATGTTGGCAAGGCTGCAGGGTAAAAGGGGCCCTTATACTCTATTGGTGGGAATGTAAGCTAGTACAACCACTATAGAAAACAGTATGTGGACTCCTTAAAAAACTAAAAGTGGATCTGCCAAATGATCCAGCAGTACCACTCCCTAGGGATATACCTGAAGGAATGCAGCTCAGGTTATTACAAAGGAAACTGCACTCCCATGTTTATTGCAGCAATATTCATAATAGCTAAACTACATGGAAATAGCCAAGATGCCCCACTACAGATGAATGGATTTAAAAAATGTGGGATTTATACACAGTGGAATTTTATTCAGCCATGAAAAGAATGAAGTTTTGTCACTCGTAGATAAATGGATGGAACTGGAGAACGTCATTTTAAGTGAAGTTAGTCAGGCTCAGAGGGCCAAAAGCTGCATGTTCTCACTTATATGTGGCTTATAGACCTAAAACAAATGCAGCAATATTATGGGATATGGGTCACACTAAGGGGAGGCCACACATGGTAGGATTAGGGCAATGGAAGGAAACCAAAAACTTGAATGTGGTTGATTTACTCAATGTACAGAGATCAATATAGAAATCTTAAACTGGCCAGGGCCCCCATGGGAAGTGCACTAGGGAGGAGTGAGGATGACTGGAAGAGATGAACCAATTGGGGTTGCAATGCATCTATGCATAGAAACAACAGAAGGAAACTCCTTGTGTAACTATCTTTATCTCACACTGATAAAAGCATCATGTTTCTCTTTTTATCTTTTATGTTTTTCTACAAAATCAGTGAACAAGAGGGCAGAACAGGTTCTGCCTGAGAGGAGGGGGGGGATTGGCATGAGTGGGAGAGGGGAGGTGGCAGGGAAAGGATAGAAGGATGAATATGGCACAAATAATGTACACACATGTATGTAAATGCAAATATGATACCTGTTGAAACTGTTCTAGGAATGGGGAAGGTGGGGGGATGAAGGGGAGCACCAGAGGGGGTGAATTCAATTATGATACAATTGATACATTGTAAGAACCTTTGTAAATGCTACAATGTACTTCCACCCAGCACAGCAATAGAAAAATAAAATATAAATAAACAAATGAATAAGAAAATTCCTTTTAAAAAAAGGAAACTATAAGTAACTTTTAAAAAAAGAACTACCAAATGAGGACAAAATAAAGCAATTTACAATCATAAAGCCAGCATTGCAGAAGACACTTAAAGGAATCCTACCCACATAAGGAAGAAAGATAGTCATAAACACAAGAGGTTCAGGAAAGAATAAATTTTAGGAGAGGAATACATAAACAAAAGAGAAGGCAAGAATCAAACATGTTCAATTCAGTAAACCAGAACTCTAAGAGGAACAAGGGAAGAAGAAAAGAACAAATAGCACTTGAATCCACAAGGGAGAAAAACCCAACAAAATTATAAGAATCAGCAAACATCTCTCAATAATAGCCATATATGTAAATGGACTTAACTCTCCAATTAAAAGTTGCATGTTGACCAATGGGATTAAAAAACAAGATCTATTTTTCATTTGCAACAGACACATCTCATTGGCAATGACACACACAGCCTTAAAGTGATAAGATGGACAATGATTTACCAAGGAAGTAGAAATCAAAAGCAAGCAGAATTAGTTATACTCATATCTGACAAAGTAGATTTCAAGCCAAAATTAGAAGAGATAAAGAGGATCACTACATATTAAAAACAGGAATATCCATCAAAAAGATATAACTATTAAACATTTGTGCAGCCAATTTCATGAAACAAACACTACTGGCTGTAAAGAGATAGGTCTAGATATAATAATAGTGTGTGACTTCAATACTCCACTCTTATAAATAGACAGATGATCCAGTCAAAAAAATCAACAAAGACACTTCAGAGTTTGTGTGGAGAAGAGTATGAGAGCCTATGAGAACTTGGCATAAGCACAGTATGCCCAATAATCTGCAGGCTGAGTTGGCACGACCTCAGCCACAGAAGGGAGCAAAGGCAAAATGTAGCACAGCTGCTTTTTCTAAGATGTTTACATTCAGAGAGGAGTGATGTCCCACCCCCACCCCGGAACTGTTGCTCCACCTCCTTGTTTGCTGTGGTATATAATAAACTCTCTGGAGTCTGGCTGTTGATGCTGCTGACAGCTGTTGTGTGTCTCCATCCCAGCTTTTTGCACTGAGAACTCTATATTTAGGCTTTAAAAAGCTATGCTAAAGAAAAGCTAGAGGAAACATAGGACAGTGCAAGTCTAAGGACTGAGACTTTAAGAGATATTAAAGATGCTAATGTAGTTTTTGGATTTTGTACAGGAACTAAAAAAGAAGTAAAGGAATAGGAAAGAATAGAAAAGAAGTAAATGCTGCTGTTGTGTGTCTCCATCTGAGCAACCAGCCCACCTGACCCCAGCTTTCTGCATGTTTGTCCTCTATCTTCTGTCCTTTCTGCATCTCCCATCGCCCCCAGTTAGGTTTCTAGGATGAGCCTGTGCAGGTCACAGGAAGAGTTAAACTTCACCATAGAGGAAATGGACTTAATAGACATCTATAGAACATTCCATCTAAGAGCTGCAAATACACATTATTTTCAGCATCTCATGGAACTTTCTTCAAAATAGAGCACATTTCAACCATAAAGCAAGTTTTAATGAATATAAGACAATTCAAAAAATTTCATGTTTATCATGGAATAAAGCTAGATATCAAGAATAAGAAAAACTATAAAAACTACAAACACATGGAGATTGAACAATACCTATTTGAATGATCAGTGGGTCATTGAAGAAATCAGGGGGAAACTGAAAAATTTCTAAAATTAGAATCTGTGGGATGCAGCAAAGGCAGTTCTAAGAGGGAAGTTGATAAGTATGAGTATATACATTAAAAAATTAGATATCAATAAGTAACCCAATGATGCACCTCAGGCTCTTAGAAAAATAAGAATAAGCTAAACCCCAAATTAGTAGATTGAAAGAAATAATATAGATCAAAGTAGAAATTAATGAAATGGAGAGTACAAAGATGGGCATTATGAAAAAGCTGTAGACTAATTTCCCTGATGAACATATGCACGAAAGTTCTTAATAAAATACTTGCAAATTATATCCAATTGTATATATATACAAATCAATCAATGAACTATAGAGCTGGTTCTTTGAAAAGGTAAATAAGATTTTTAAATCCTTAGCCAAAGTATCCAAAGGAAAAGAGAGAAGACCCAAGTTAATAAAATTAGAGTTAAAAAGGGGATATTACAATAGGTATCATTAAAATTCAGAGGATTATTAGGAGATATTTTGAAAATGTATAGTCAATTCTTCTATCTAGAAGTAGATAAATTTCTAGAGATATATGACCTACCAAAATTGAACCATGGGAATGTAGACAACCTAAATAGATTTATAATGAGCAAAGAGATTGAAGTAGTAATAAGTCTACCAATACGAAGAACCTAGGACCAAATGGATTCACTGCTGAATTTTACCAGACCTTTAAAGAATTAACAACAATGCTATTCCACAAAATAGAAAGGGAAGGGACACTCCCAAACTCATTCTATGAAACCAGTATTGTCATGATTCTCAAACAAGATAAGGACATGACAAAAAAAAAAAAAAGAAAACTATAGATCAATTTCCTTGATAAACACAGACACAAAAATTCTCAATAAAATACTTGCAAATTATATTCAATGATATATTAAAAAGATCATATGCTGGGCTGGGAGTGTAGCTCAAGGGTTAGAGTGCCTGTCCAGCAATCCCAAGTCTATGAGTTCAAGCCCCGCCCCCAAATAAAAAAGATCATGCACCGTGATCAAGTTGGTTTCATTCTTGGGATGCAACAATAGTTCAACATATACAAATTAATAAATGCAATGTAGCACAAAAACAGAATAAAGGACAAAAATCATCCAGTCATCTCAATAAATGCAGCAAAAGCCTTTGATGAAATTCAACATCTTTTCATAATAAAAATCCAGGAGAAATTAGAAACAGAAAGAATGCACCTCAATATAGTAAAGTTATATATAACAAATCTGTAGTATTGACTACAGGTACTAAGTGGAAAAAACTGAAACTATTTTCTCTAAAATCAGGAATGAGTCAAGGGTGTTCACTGTTCCTACTCTTATTTATTATAATGCTTGAATTCATAGCCAGAGCAATAAGGCAAGAGAAAGAAACAAAGGAATGCAAAAGGGAAAGGAAGAAATCAAGTTGTCCCTAAGTACAGCACCATGACATGATCCTATACTTAAAAGACCCTAAAGATGCCACAAAAATATTCTTACATCGGATACTTTTGGCAAAGTAGCAGGATACAAAGTCAACAGACACAAAACAGTAGCTTTTCTATACACTAATAACAAACATGCTGAGAAAGAAATCAGGAAAACACTTCCATTCACAATAGCCTCAAAAAATTAAATACCTAGGCATAAACCTAAGTAAGGAGGTGAAAGGACTCTTCAATGAAAACTATAAAACACTGAAAAATGAAATTTAAGAAGACGCTGAAGGAAGGAAAGGCCTCCCAGGTTCATGGATTGGCAGAATATTGTGAAAATGGCTATACTACCAAAAGCAATCCTCATATTTAATGTAATCCCCCTCAAAATTTCAATGACATTCTTCATAGAAGAATTCATACAGAAGAACAAAAGACCCCAGAACAAAAGACTCAGTGCAAATTCTGAGTAAAAAGAGCAATGCTGGGTATATCACAGTACCTGATTTCAAATTATACCGAGAGTCATAGTAACAAAAACAGTATGGTACGGCCACAAAAGCAGACACATAGTTCTAGAAGACCTTAAAATAACCCCACATATCTAGAGCCTCTACAAAGATGGATTCTCTACAAAGGCACCAAAAACATACATTGGAGAAAAGACAACCTCTTTAACAAATGGTTCTAGGAAAACTAGATATCCACATGTAGAAGACTGAAACTAGATCCATATCTCTTGCCCTGTACAAAAATCAATTTAAAATGGATCAAAGAACTTTGTGTAAATCCTGAAACTTTGAAAGTACTACAGGAAAACATAGGTAAAACACTTCAAGAAATACACACATGTAACAATTTTCTGAATTGGACTCTAATGGCTCTGGAAATAATAGTGAAATTGACAACTAGGATTACATCAGATTAAAAGGTTCTGCACATCAAAGAAAACAATTATAAGGGGAAAATGACAACCTACAGCTTGAGAAACAATCTTTGCCAGCTATTCATCTGACAATGGATTAATATCAGGAATATATAGAGAGTTAAAAAAATCACCAAAAGAATAAATAATACAATTAATAGATGAGCAAATGAATTGGACAGTTCTCAAAAGAAAAAGTACAAATGAATGATAAATGTATGAAAAAAGGTTCAAGCTCTGTAGCCATCAGGGAATTGCAAATCAAAATCACACTGAGGTTGCATCTCACCCCAGCCAGGATGGACATCAACAAGAAAGCAAACAACACATGCTGGTGAGGAGTTGGGAGGGGGAGGAACCCATATGAACTGTCAGTAGGAATGAAAATTAGTGCAGCCACTATGGAAGTCAGTATGGTGTTTCCTCAAGGAACAAAAAATAGAACTATCAGATGATCCTGTTACACCACTCCTGGATATGAACCTAAAGGAACCAAAGTCAATATGAATAGAGATAACTACACCCCTATGCCTACTGTGGCACTTTACAACAGCCAAGTCATGGAATCAGCCAACGTGCCCAACAACGGATGAATAGATAAAATGTGGTGTTGCAATAGGGTATTATCTAGCCATGAAAGGAATGAAATCATGTGTGTTCAGGAAAATGGATGACACTAGAGATCTTATTAAGAAAAATAAGCCAGTCTCAAAATGACATATTGTATATATTTTTTCTCATATGTGGATTCTAGATTTAAAAAAAAAAATCTACATGAGAGTAGAAGAGAAACTATTTGGGAAGGGGAAGGGGACCAGCAGGAATGGGGGATGGGGGACAAGAGGATAATGGGGGATGAATATAATCAAAGTGCATTATATACATGGATGAAAATGTCATAATGAAATCCATTATTTTGCCCAATTAATATGCATTAATTAATAAAAACCCTTGTAAAAGATAAAAATTTAAGGATTTAACAATTGAATTAGTAAGTGAACTTGATTTAGACATTCCTTTGAGATAGAGGATCTTCTAAACATTACCTATACACTATTTTCAAAGGCAGTCTTAACACATTTCTAAGAATTGATACTTCAGTCAGAGAACATTTTACCAATCATGCTGAAATTAATTTGGAAGACATTTTAACATCACACATAGATTATAAACTTTAACAATAATCGCTTGAATAACAAGAGTTTAAGAGGAAATTGCTGGGAATTCCATAGTATTTAGAACTTTTAAATGGCTACAAAAGTAGTACATGCAAAGCTATTTCTTGAAAGAAGCATGCTTAGTTGTTTGAGATGGGAAAACCAAACTGCTTTTCCTACTCTTCCTCTCCATATTACTCCCAGGACAGACAACAGCTCCTCTGGTCACCAAGGTGAGTGGGGATTTCTCCTTTTCTCCTCACTACCGTTCATTCACTAATGGATGCCAACTGGGTGTCACCCAGCTCAGGCACAGCTGAGTGCTCAGTCCCATGTGACACCCCCACTTCAGATGCCAGTCACAATCCCAGGTTAGGACCTGTGCCTCTGACCAAGAGGCTGTCAATTGGGGGTTCCTATGACCCCCACCTTGGGTTCAGTTAATCTGTGAGAAAGCCTTTTCAGAACTCAGGAATCCTTTGCTCATGACCACCCATTTATTATAACGGAGACAGCAAGGGATTCAGAGGAACAGCAAGATGGAAGATTTGCATTAAGGCAAAGTATATGGAGAAAGGCGGGGAGCTTCAGCGTCCTCTCAGGGTGTGACCCCCTCAAGGCACTGCCACAAGTTCTGGACAGCACTCTGGGGTCCTTACGAAGGCCTTGAGACATAGGCTCCATTGCATATTAACTCCTTCTCCAATCCTCCCCCTTACCCCCCTCCCCCACCGCTTCCTGGAGAGTGAGGAGTGCGACTGACAGTTCCAAGTTTCTAGTCACCAAGAGTCACTTCATTGTAACAGAAGATGCTCCTGTTACCCAGGAAATCCCAAGGGATCAGGAACTCAGGGCCAGAGACCAAATATGCAATATTTCATTATTTCACAGTATCACAGTGGTAAGGTTTATGGATATTTTTGAAAAATAAAACAAGTTTTGAAGTGAGTTGTGTATAGAATCTAAGGCTGGGCGTTGGTGGCTCACGCCTATAATCCTAACTACTTGGGAGGCTGAAATCAGGATGATCATGGTTCAAAGACAGCCCTGGGCCACCAGTTCTTGCTTCCCCATCTCTAAAATAACCAGAGTAAAATGGAGTAGAGGTATGGCTTGAGTGGTAGAGTATCTGCTTTGCAAGAGTGAAGAACTAAGTTCAAACTGGCTAGAAAAAGAACAAGACTAGCCTGAAGTATGCAAGTGAAATGAAATAGTAAAGAAGAAAAAAATTAAAAACTAGAAAACAAGAATCAATGTAGTATGATTTGGTATGTACCAAATTTGGTATGTACCTTTTGGCACATACCAAAAGGTAGTATGTGCCAAAACAAGGAACGAAAAAGAAAAAGAAACAAAGGCTAGCCTGACTGTTTCAGAAAAATTAGAAAAGACACAAATATAAAATACTTGTATCCAAATAGTGAAAATAATCACTTAACTCAATTATGATTTTAAAAATAAAAAGAGAATGCTATAAATGGTTTAATGTCAATAAATTTGAAAACTTTGAGGGGGCTGAGACTGTTTACCTCGTCCATTCTTTTCTTTTTCCTCAATAATGGAACCTCTGATTTTTAAAAAAATTTATTTTATCGTTTTTGCATTTACTTCACTCTGGGAAGTGAGTTTACATTACATTCCCAGCCCACCCCCCGGAACCTCTGATTTTTAGTTGGGTACATGACTGCCTGAATAAAAAGACATTTATTAGTATTTTTTGCCACTAGGAGTGCTTCCATGCTGTGATACGATCAATGAAATAGAGTAGATATTTTGTGGTAACTTCTGAGAAATTCTCTAAGAAGTCCGCTGGCACCTACCCTGTGCTCTCTCTTCATTCCTTCCTCCAGTCAGCTGGCTGGAATATGGAATGATGCTTGCATGTGAAGTAGCCATAGCACACCATGAGGTGGAAATCATGGGCAAAGGATAGAAGCAAGATAAAACAAACTTATATCCCTGAAACGTTTTGAAGCTATCTGGCAACCTTGTGCCTTCAGAGCTCTTTTATATGTTAGAGAGACAAACTTAGAGCTAGCTGGTTGGGCCAATGCTATTTTGTGTTTTCTGTTACTTGCAGCCATCGGGTGCTTTGGAGACGTGACTCAATTATTAATTACAGGTTTTTGTTAACATTCTAACACCCATTTTGAGAAATTTCTCAGATGGGCAATTCTCTTGCATATATCTCAGTTACAAAATATAGCACAATTTTATCTAGCTCTTTCTTAGGTCTCATAGGCATAGATCTGCACAGAAATGTCTATGTAATCAAGGCCATTTCTCCAACAATGAAAAAAAGTTTCACTAATATCAATATTCTACCCAACCCATCTGCTTTCCGAATATTTCTAGATACTCAGTGTCTTGTTTCCATGACAAATCTCAGTGTAATCTTTTTGAAGATCACTTCACACCTGCACACATGACGTGGTGATGTGAGCATTCATGGTCAAGTTCAGTTTTGTAGAAGCAGCAAACAGATCTCCTGTAATCCCAGCTACTTGAGAAGCAGAGGCGGGGAGAGACAAAGGCAGGGAGATCATGGTCTAAGGCTGGCCCAGCAAAAGCACGAGACCCTATCTGCAAAGCAAACTACAGCAAAAGGACTGGGTGATTGGCTCAAGTGGTAGAGCCACTGCCTAGCAAACTGGAGTCCTTGAGTTCAATCCCCAGTACCACCAAAAATAAGAAATAAAAGCCAAAACGAAAACCGGGGAAATTGTCTCTGCTTCTAAGATTATACAAGTTTCTTATTAAATAAAAACTTGGACTTCTGTACAGCATCAATTTATGACTACACAATGTCTGTGCTTATGATGAAAGAAGGAGTGATGTCTGAGCCACTGCCTTTATCTTAACGTCAGCTTGTTCTTTCTGTAAATAACCACCAAAGCCTGGGAAAGCTGAAAGTCACCCAGACGTCAGCCAGACAGGACAGACAAGGAGCTGAGATAAACCACAAGTCACATTTGTGGCTGGGAATCCGAACTGGTAATTATGAGCATTTATAGCAAGGGCTCAGTCATTTAAAGATGAGCTGTTGGTGGTGGAGAGCAAACCTTCCCAGAACTGGAGGGGTCCCCTGCCTCCGCTTCTGTCCTCGAGCCTGTCTTCTCCTCAGGCCAGAGTGTTGAAGGGTCATCTGACCACCTCCTGACACATTTTTAACGAGAGCACCGTTTGCTATCAATGGCTAGTGAAGCTGGGTGAGGCACAGGAGGGTTCCTTGCTCAATTTTTTCTGTTTCACAGCATGCTTGGAAATTTCTATAACAAAGCCTTCCTTCCTTCCTTCCCTCCCTCCCTTCCTTCCATCTCTACCTTCCTTTTTTCCTTTCTTTCTTTCTTTGCCTGGGCTGACCTCAAGCTATGATCCTCCTACCTACACCTCTTGCACACTTGAAATTACAGGCACACACCACCATGCCTGTCTTGTTCTTTGAGATAGGGTCTCAGCAACTTTTTATTGTTGTTATTATTGTTGCCCAGATTGGCTTCAAATCACAATCCCCTTATCTCCACCTTCCAAGTAGCCACTATACCTGGCACTGAAGCATTTCTTTGAGATGCTTCTCCTTTAAATAAAGTTCCAAACCAATATTGGTTATTCAATGAGTATTAACCCTTATTGGTGTTGGATAGTTAGGTACTCACAACATGCATTACTCCCTGAGAAACAGCTACATCATTTGTGGGAGAAGCAGAGTCTGAAATCTGTGTGAATGAAATGCTACGATGTTGGAAGTTTGCTTTAAGGTTGTCTAGTGGTGAAGGGAGGATGGCTGTAACAGGTGCTGTGGTGATGGGTACATGGAGCTCTTTATACTGTCCTTTCTGTTTTTATGGACAGAAGAAGTTTTCATAAGTAAAATCTTTTTTTTTTTTAAGATATGTTGCCAGGTGTGGCAGTCTATGCCTGCAATCCCAGCACTCAGGAGGCTGAGGCAGGAGGATCATAAGTTTGATGCCAGCCTGAGCTACAAAGAGAGTTCAAGGCCAGTCTGAGCTATATAATGAGATCCTGTCTCAAAAAAAAAAAAAAAAGTTGTCCATCTGCTTCTAGGACTATATCCCAGAAAATTGAAAGGAGGATGTTTGCACACCCATCTATCCATCTAGATAAAAACTAAAAGGTAGAAACAATCCCATGTCCATCAACAGATAAATGACTAAACAAAATGTGTCACTTACATGCAATGGAATATTATTCAGCCCTCAAAAGGAAGGCAGTTTTGATACCTGCTACAACATGGACGAACTTGAAGACCTTAGGCTAAATAATTCAGAGTCATAGAGACAGGAAGTGGAACATAGTTGACAGGGGTTGGTGGAGGGGGGGTGGAGAGCTCTGTTTTGTGGGTACAGTGTTTCAGATTTGCTGAGATGGTAATACCACGAACATTCTTAATGCCAGTGAACTGTCCACTTGAAAAAGGTAATTGATGCATGTTTTCCCACAGTAAAAAGTCTTTTAAAAACATACAGTTTTTAAGCTTGAAATGAGGGAGAAAGAAGAGAAAACTGAGTGTATATGAAAGTGATAGACATTGCTTCATCTTCAATAAATGTGAAAATCTTCATGTCTCCTCACAAGTGTCTGCCATTCCCTGAACAGGGTCCCTGCCTCATTTTCCTGCTCCCACCTTCTCCCTCCAGGCCTTCTGCTTCTGAGGGAGAAGCTGAGGCCACAGAGCTGGTCACAGGCAGCTGGGAGAAGCTGGGAGAGGCCTCTGCTCTTCGCCCTTCCTCTCTTCACCAGGCCTGACCTCACCAGGCCATGAAGCCTCTAACTCTGGAGGGAGAACAAGGCCCAGAGGAGGAAGCAGCCCATTCTCTGCAAGCAGAGGAGACAGGGGGAAGGGACAGACACTCCCATATCGTTCAGACCTCCAGCTTCTTCCTTGGAGGCTGGGTGACTTCCCTGCTGCCCAGGGTTGCCTATGAGTCTTTTGTCTCGGGAACTCTCCCCAACTGCTCTTGCTTCTCTCAGGAGAAACTCTTTATGACACATCCTCTGGAAGAAGTCCACGTGTGGAAATAAATCCATCAGAAGTTAAAAATATCACTGGTCATTTAAAAATACATTCTTCACTCAACACAGCAGATGTTAGTTTGTAAGCACAGCCATTTAAAGACAGGCAAGGCATGATTACAAAAAAATAGTGAGGTAAAAGTATTTTCAAACAAGTTGTTTCTGCAATTACCCATCTGATTTATTGATTCAATTGTTTATACTTTTTCTGTCCCCCAAGGTGGCAGAAATGGGGTCATCAGAGTGAAGAAGATCCAGTTGGGGGAAATGAGATGTGACCCGGGTTGGCTTGGGTGTAACACAGCGCACACCATAGGACCCTGCACTCTGCTGGCAGTGTGACTCAGGGGTGACACTGAGCTCTTGGCAGTCCACAGCAGAGACAACACCATTGATGTCAATCATGAAGGTAAAAATAAACTAGCTATTGAGGAGAAGTGGTGACTTTCCTGGAACTTCCATCCTCACCACTCCTGAGAGGCCTGTGTGTGATAGAGGGGACAAAACCCTCCAAATTTTTCCTACCGTAACACAATAGGTAGTTGTCCAGGGACTCTTCCCGAATGTGGCATTTAATGAGGGAAAGAAGTGACCCAGAAGTGAAAGTCATTATGGACTCTCGGGAAGTGACCAGAAGAGAGCAGTCCAGCTGTATGGCTCTAAGACGACCAGATGTAATTCAAAGACAATGTTTTAAACCTCTGAGTGTACTGCAGAGAGTGAATATTCCCTGACTGTCATTTACACTGTAATCCCTTCCAAATAAATTGGACAGTAGTGACCCATCTGACTGGCCCAGGGGCTTGTCTGAGACACCATGCCTCCTCCTTGCTTAGATTCCTCCCTGGGTCACTGAAGCCTTAAGTCTAGCTTTTGTGACCCACTTTACTTTCTTGCACCTGTGTTCAGGCTCACCCATAGCCTGTGGGTGCACCCAAAGTCTTGTCCTCATACTTGTGTGGAGCAGGCTCAGTGTTCTGATCTCACTACCAGCCAGACATCCAAAGGCGGCCACCAGACAGTGCTCAGCCTCTCTCCCCTGATAAAAAGATTTCTGCCAAGGTCAAATCTACTTTCTCTGCTAGGCTAGAAGTGGCTTTGTTATCTTTCCAGCAATGGAAATGATGAGAGAGAAGTGTTCTTATTTGGAACTAGAGCAGATATGTTTGTGGGAGTGAAACACCAGTGATTTTTTCCTTCTGTCCCTTCCATTGACTTAAGTGAAATGTTTTCATGCAAAATTCAGAGCACATAGAATTTCTAAATTTTCTAGTTTGATTTAATTTGTGCTTGATAGATCAGTAGTCATTCACAAAAGTCCAACTTGGAGCATCTTACTCTGCCCTGCACATTTTCTGTTATGATGGGGTTGATTCCATTTCCTGCATGTTGGCTCTGACACCATCCACCACCAGGAATGTCCAGAAGCAGAGACTCTCTGGGTGCCAGGTGCAACTGAAGTGGAACAACTTTTTTATTGTTGCTGTTGTTTCTTTTAGTAGCACTAGGGTTTGAACTCAGGGCCTCACATTTGCTATGCAGGTGCTCTACCACTTGAGCCACATCTCCAGCCCTTTTTGCTTTAGTTATTTTTCAGATAGGGTTTGATATTTTTTGCCTGAGATCCTCCTACCTATGCTCCTAAGAAGCTGGGATTACAGGGTGAGCCTCCATGCCTGGCCTGGAACATCTTCTTGACAGGACCCTAATAGGATTCAGCCCAGAGGAGACCCACCAAAAGCCACCAAGGGCTGAAGGGGGAAGGTCTTGTTAAACTAAACTTAGTTTGGCCTAATGCTGCCACTGGACATATTTTAAGTTTGGCCAAAAGGTTTCTCTACATTGCATGAATTGTAACCTAACTTGGTATATGAAAAGACTGTATCCCACACTTAGAATAAGTGAGTCTCAGCCAGTCATAAGTGTTGAACTATTTAAACATGTTCAAATTAGACAGACAAGAGCTGTAGCCAGTGGGGCTATCTCTGTACCTCATTTCCATTTTCTTTGTGGCCCTTCCTTTTCTCTGCTACAAGGATCACTGACCCATTTGGTAGCATGGAGCCTTCTGAACATTTTTGGTCCATACCTCTGCCTGATTCTTGAATCACCAAGCCAGTGAAGATTTGCAAACTAGATTTGTGTGGATTTCTTTTGTTTTTTGAGACAGGATCTCGCTGTAGTCCAGGCTGGCCTGGAACTCATGAACCTCCTGCCTTAGCCTCTCAAGTTCTGGGATTATAGATGTGTGCCACCACGCCTGCCTCTGAATTTCCTTTTTAAGCAATTTCAGAGGAGAGCTTTGCCTTTCATAAAGCAGACAGTAGGTGTAATAAAAGCAGACCACTGACTTCTGGTAAATGTCTGGGCTCCCTGCCAGCCCCTCACAGGCAGTGTGGCAACCACATTACTCCCTCGACACCCACTTCCACAGTACTTGCATAGGGGGACCTGCCCTCTGCCCTTTGGGTGATCAGGAGGGGTTTGTGCAAAGGGGGTCAGTATACAGTTTTACTCAAATCTTTGCAGGGACTCATTATATAGATTTTAAAAATTGTGGTGACCTCCCAAAGCCACCAATTTTAAACAAAAACATCTGAGTGAATGAAAATTCTGGAACATTAAAATATCTATTTGCAGTCACAATCTTCAAAATATTTCAACTGTCACAACTTTGATCATCTCGTTTGATGAAAAGTTTACTTTTGACTCCTTTTTTCTTTTTTGGTGGCATTGGAGTTTGAACTCAGGGTCTCAGTTTTGCTACACAGGCGCTCTACCACTTGAGCTACTCCATCAGCCCGGAAGTTTACTTTTGATATTTGACTTTAATTTCCTAAGGAGTCTTCACATTTGCTGTCCAATTGTCCTATTCCTGGTATTTTGTGTTGTGGTTGTTTTTGTCTGCCAGAAGGGCAGTCATTTTATTCCTTGGGTCTGGCACCTTTCAAGCCTAAGACAGAAAGGCACCTCTCCACCTTACAGCCCATATGAGTTGGATTATATGGGCAAAGTCTGAACTAAATGCCTAACAGAACATTCTTTGTGGTTCTGCTTTTGTGTGCTTCCCTGGCTGGAGCAGGGACCAAACCTCAAACCAACAGTGGGTACCTGCATTCCCCTAGGGTGCAAGATGAGGGAGAACTGTACGGGGATGACTGCCCAGGTTGTGGACAACCCACCTTCTAGTGCAGGTGAGGTATTTGGATGGACTGTGTGTGTCTCCAGAGCTGGAGAAGCTGGATGAGGAAGTGGAGCATGGAGAGCCCATGGAGGGCAGAAAACAGTTCCCACCCAAGGAAGAAGACGGCCTCAGCCTCTGGGCTTAGTGTGAGATAACACCCAGTGGTTTTCCCCATCCCCCCATCCCCAGGGTAGGAAGAGTTCTTGCTCAATAGACTTGGCCTCAGTCAGTGCTGTCTAAGTGTAAATCCAGGGACTTCAGAGTACGTGACTCCTTACTCTACTCTATGGGGAAAAGAACGTCCTGGACATTTCTTCCATTCAATGAGGCCAGGTTGACCTCAGACGTCCACAACTTTTCCTTTTTGTTAACCCAGGCATTTTTAAAAACCTCATCCTATGCTTATCAGCTATGACTAAGCTTGTCTTTTTTAAAAACTCTTATGCAGGCAGTCATAAGAGAGTGTGTCTACTTTTCAGTGTTTTCCACTAGTAATAGCTTGCATCAGGATAGTACAGGGTCACACAGAAAACTCACACTGCCACTTGACCTACCTTATCTAAACTTCAGTTTTACACGCAGCACTCATTTATATGTGTGTATTTTATTCTGTAGTTTTATCGCACGCATAAAGGTGACAACCACCACCATAAAGATAGGAAATCATTCCATCACAAGGATCCCTCTCATTGTCTTTTATTTACTTTTTTTTGTATTTTTAAAAAATTTTCAGTTATGGGGATTGAACCAGGGGCCATAGCAAGCACTCTACACCTGAGCCATACCTCCAGTCCTTTTGATTTTCAGATTGTGCTAACTTTGCCCAATCTGGCCTCAAACCAAGATCCTCCTGCCTCTGCCTCCTGAGTAACTGGGACCACAGGTGTGCACCACCATACCTGGTTTTTGTTTTTTTACATTTCTACAAGTGTGTAGAACACCAGCGTGTGGTATTGACACTGTTTTCTATGCTAGCAATTCCCACAGTTGTGTCCTGCTGTCCCACTGTGGTTTTTTATTTGCAGTTTACTAATGGCTAATGATGTAGTCTTTTTCTCATCCATTTATTGGCCATCTCTCTATATGTTCTTTTTAATTTTTATTATCATATTTATGTCTTCTTCAGTGAAATATCTCTTCTGTTTTGCTCATATTTCTAATAAGAATGTTTTGAGTCTTTTTGTATATTGATACTAGTCCTTTGCAAGATACATGTCTTCAACTTTTTCTTCCCGTCTGCGCCTTATCTTTTCATACTCTTCGCAGAATCTTTTGCAGAGCAAAAGTTTTTCATTTGATGAGTTCCATTTTTCAACTTTTCCTTGTGGCATTGTGCTATTGGGATCAAAACAAATACTTTTTGCCTAGCCCTAGTTCTCAAAAATCTTTCCTAAAAATTTTAATTTTAATATTTCTATCTTTGCTCTAGTTTGAATTTATTTTCATATAAGATGTGGGGTTTAGATCATTTGTTTTGTCCATGAATATCCAATTCCTTCAGTACCATTGGCTGAAAGAACTCTTGCTTTTACTTATTTAATTTTTATTCTCAAATGGGAAAGGGGAGGAAGAGAGAAAGATTACATTTGAGTGACACCATTGTGCCCACCCAGCAGAAGGTTGAGGAACACTGGGAAAATAGTGTGGGTTAGGTCAGAGGGAAGGACTGCCCCAGCAGGAACTGACTTGTGTGCTGTTAAACCCTGAGGGACGGCAGCCACTGATGCATAAATTACGTATTTCCAAGGGGAAAAAGACTATGGTTGGAAAGAGAGTGGATGAAACTCGTGCGCATAACTTTCCACTAGGTGCAGTAGTAACATTGAGCTGTGTGTCACTCTGGGGTTGAGGATAGTGAAGAGCAAAATGGGATGGTGTCCAGGCAGGTTGTGCTCTGACAGCCAGAACTTGGGGCACACACACACAGATTCCCTCCAGGTAGCCTCCCAGACTACAGTGCTGGCAATACCTCCTGCTGGACCCTCTAACTTCTCTCGGGCCTGACCACACTAAGCACCCCTCCCCAGGAACTTTTCTCACAGCTTTCCTGTGCTTGCCCCCTTCAGCTCCGGCCTGGTGCTGGAATGTAACTACTTAAGAGCTCAAGAGGCCTCCACAAAGAACACCAAGGCTTTGCATTCCACCTCCTGGGTCCCTGCCATGTGACTGTCTCCAAAAATGTCTCTGTTATTTTTGGAATGGAAAAACCAAACACGGTATGGCTTCTTGAAAAGACAAGGTGATTGCTCTCCAACTTGTTTGCAGAAAATAGACACTTGAATGCTGCCCTTCAATGGGCATTTCAAATTCAAGAATGAGGCCATAGGAAAGAAGTGTTTGATGAAGGTAATTCTACATGTGCACCTTATTAGTGGTTATTGTGGGATTTGGAGCAGAATATAATCAAACACATTGACACTTATATGTAAGGAGCAAACAACAGAACAGGGCTGCATGGCCCACTTTGAGATCTTTTGTTTAAAAACAACAACAAAAAAGAGCCAGTTGGCTAACTTGTTATCGCTGAAACTCTTCCACAGGTGAGCATAATGGAGTGGAGGAAGGAAATAGCTAGCTGGTGATGGTTTCCTTTCTACCTTTTTTATATGCCATATTGGTGTCACCTGAAACATAACCAAGCCAACGTGCTTCTTTTACAGCTTTTCTTAATGATCCTCACACAAACTGTAGAGAGTTGAAATTGCCCAACTCCCCCCCAAAATTATGACCTCATCCTAATGCCCAGAACCTGTGACTGTAACTTTATTTGGAAAAGGGTCTTACAGGTGTTAAAGATCTTCAGATGAGATCATTCTGGATTATCTAGGTGAACCATAAGTTCAACAACAGAAGGGGAAAAGACACAGACATACGGAGGGGAAGGTCAGGTGAAGATGGAGACAGAGATTGGAGTGATGTACACATTCCAAGACAAGCCAAGAAAGATGTAGAGCTGCCAGAAGCTGTAAGAGGCAAGAAAGGATTTTTTTCCCTAGACTTTCAGAGGGAGTTGACACCTCAATTTCAGACATATGGCCTGTGAAAGAACAAATTTCTGTTCTCCTAAGTCACCCTAGCAGCCCTAGGAAACGGATAAACATATTAACTTGTGTGCAGTTGTTAAGACTTTAGGAAAAGCTGGCCTGCTGGTGTATCCCTGTTATCCCAACACTTGGGAGACTGAGGCAGAAAGATCACAAGTTCAAGGTCAGCCTAGACTAAAACAAACAACAAAAAAACCCCAGCAAAACCTTAGGAGAGATGAGAATAGTGGTTACAATGAAGCCAGCATTAGGAACAGGTTCTGTGCCTCCTTCTGGAAGGTATATTTATGTTGGGACATGAGTAGTGTAGACAGTGTCAGGTTTTCATAGATGAGGGGATCCTATAAGACCCAACTCAAAGCCCCACATTTTCCGATGAAGAATCTGAGACTCTCAGAGGGAAATTGTTCTACTTGAGGCCACACAGGCAGAGGCAGGGACAGTAAAAACATCGATTGCTCTGGTTCCCAGTCCATCAAATTTCTTCTCTGCACTGTGAGCCACGCTCTGCTGAAGTTTTTTCAGGTTTTCATATAGCTCATGCCTGCAGGAGCTCACACAAACCTGGAATAGAGGAGGGCGGCTTTAGTTTCAGGCACTGAAACTTGATCCACCAGGACTTTCTTGCTCCCTTCACTCCTCCCTCTCTCAGCTATGAACGTCTGTCTTCCCTGGTATCATATTGATATCAATATGATATCGTCTCTCTGATGGTGGATATGGTTTCTTCATGCTCCAGAAGGCTGCTAACCACTCCACATTCACTCACATCCTTCCTGTACCATGGTCCCAAAGCCAAGAGGCAGCCTCCTATCAGATCCACAGAGAAGACTCAGGGAAGAGCTCTGATGGCCTACCATGGGTCACATGTCCAACCCTGGGGTGGAGTGTTAAGGGTAGGGTCTGTGAGAAGCCTACATAAGCACAGTTGTGCTCAATGATCTACAGGCTGAGTTTGGTCTGGCCCCAGCCTTAGAAGAGTGCAAAATGCAGCACAGCTGCTTTTCCTAAATTGTTTAGGTTCAGAAAAGTAGGAATGCAGGTTTCTCTTGTTACAAGGTCACACCCCTCCCCAAGAACTGTTGCTCCACCTCCTTGTTTACCACTGGATATAAAAGACTCACTGAAGGAGTATGTGAGTTTTTTTGATGGGGATTTTTAATTGACTTCCACTGCTGCTGGGTATGTGTCTCCACCAGAGCAGCTTTCTGTACCAAGAACTTTATATGTAGGCTTTAGAAAAGCTAAGCTAAAGAAAAGCTAAAGAGAACATGGGACAGTGCAAGTCTAAGGACTGAGACTTTAAGAGTTATGCTAATGCAGTTTTAAATGCAGCTGCTGTTGTGTGTCTGCAAGTCTGAGCACCGAGACTTTAAGAGAGATTAAAGAAAACATGGGACAGTGGTAAGGGAGGGGGTGGGGGCAGGGGGGAGAAATAAACCAAGCCTTGTATGCACATATGAATAATAAAAGAAAAATGAAAAAAAAAAAAAAAGAATAGAAAAGAAGCAAGGTTTTAAAGAAAAACTTTAGAAGTAAGGTTTTAAAGAATAAAAGAGGCAAAGTAAAAGAGGAGTTATTGGAGAAAAGATGAAAAGAGGCTGCGTGCGTCTCCATCTGAGCGCCCAGCACACCTGGCCCCAACTTTATACATGTCTGTCTTCTATCCTTTGTCCTTTCTGCATCTCCAGTTGCCCCCAGTTATGTCAGGGAGAACAAGAGCTCATGAGAAAGCTCTCTACACCCCTGTCCTGTCCTTTCTCCAGGGCATGCAACCAGAGAACTTCCCCAGACTCCCTGGTAGAGAGGGAAGGTCAGATTCAAGTGATGATGGTCTAGCCAGTGGAATGGGAGCATGGATGTACCCCATGTCCAGGTCTGGCCCACCCAAATTTCCACATGCTCCTCTGCGTTCCTTTTCCCTTCTTGTTGGCTGGAAGGGAGGCAACCTCAGGGCAACCTTGTAAAGGACAGACTGATATGGCAGTGACCCTATCAGTTGGCATCACCAAGTGAGTGACTTCCTGGAAGAAAGTCACCTGCTGCTCGGTGAACAAGAAAATGACTTCTACTGAAATTAAACTATTATAGTGGAGGGTTTATACTCCCATTGTTAGCCTACATTAAATAATAGGATATAGTAAAGAAGACACGAGTGTTAAAACCTGGGCCATCAAAATAAAACCAGACGTGTCAGATGTGTGGATCAGGCAGGCATGGTTACTGTGTGGTAATGAAGAGCCACATGCTCAGTGGTCTCAGCCACAAAGGTCTTATCTCTCACGTGGGCCATTTTTTCATCGTGGGTTGTCTGGGAAGGACTTGGCCTCAATCTCATCCTTGCTCAGGGACCCAGGCAGAGGGAGGCTCCAGCTTCATGATTCCACAACTGTCAAGGCAGAAGAAAGGCTGTGGTGACTCATTCACTAGTTTTTAAAGCATCAGCTGGCCAAATCAAGTCACATAACCATTCCCAACTGCAAGATGGTGGGGACACCCCACAGTGTTACCGGGAGGAGTGTGTGTGGTGCACAGAAGTCTGATTGTTACAAGAAGTTTAGGAAAGACCAGATACTGCTTGTCTTATGTTTTTGGTTAGCCTATATTAACTAATATGATATGTTTCCAAAAGAAGGTATCAGTGGGGAAAGCTGGGCCACGAGAAACAGCATCAGCCACGTCAAATGTCGAGAAGGTTGTCACCTGACCATGTCTCTCTATCAGGGAGGCTGGGGAAGTTCTCTGGCTGAGCACCCTGAAGGAAGAACAGGACAGGGGTTTAGGGGAACAGCCAGCAGCCTCTACCACACAGACCCTACTCTTTGGCCCTCCACCCCAGGGTTGGATATGTGACCCATGCTAGAGGGAGGAAAGGAGAGAAAAATGAGGATACTTTTTATTGGATTCTCTTTTGTACTCTTTAAATATTTAAAAATTTTATTGTAGTAAAATATGATATAAAATTTACCATCATAACCATTTAAACGTGTTCAGTAACATTAAGGACACTTGGGTTATTGTGCCATCGGTCTCCAGAACTCTTGCAGCTTGCAAAACTCAAACTCTAAACCTGTTTATTATCTGCTTCCCATTCCTCCTACTCAACAGCCCCAGTCACCACTATTCTACTTTGTGTCCCCATGAATTTGACTACTCTTGGCACCTCCTATAAGTGAAACATGTACTATTTGTCTTCCTCATGACTGAGTTATCACTTAGCATAAGGTGATTGATGAGGCTTTATCCATATTTTAGCATGTGTCACAATTTTCTCTTTTGTTTTTAATTTTTAAAGCATGTATTAATTGTATATATTAATGGGCTTCAGTATGATATTTCCATACATGCATATAGTATGTACTGATCAGTTTTCAAGGGTAAATAATACTCCATTGTATATGTACACAGGTTGAGTATTCCTTATCCAAAATGCTTGGAACCAGAAGCATTTCAAAGTTCAGATTTTTGTGGATTTGGAAATATTTGCATATTCATAGTGAGTTGAATAAAGTTATGGAGGGTACTGAAGTCTAAACAGGAAGCTCACTTATGTTTTATATGTTCCTTAAATACACAGCCTAAAGATAATTTTATGTACTATTTTAAATAACCATGGATGAAATAAGTTTCATTGTGTAGACTCTTTCACAGTGACATCAAAAAGTTTTTGATTTTGGAACATTTTGGGTTTCAGATTTTTGGATCTCAGGTGCTCATCCTATACCACAGTTAACATCTTCATTCATTCATCAAAGTTCCTGGATGGTGTCCCCGTTTTGGGTATTGTGAACAATGCTGCTGTGCACATCTGTCAGAGACCCTGCTTTTACTTCTTTGGGGTATATACCCACAAGTGGAATTGCTGAATCATAAGGCAAATCTGCTTTAATTTCTCTAGGAACTGTGGCCTTTGAGCTTTGCACCATGAGACTGTATTATCTGTCCGAAAATAAATGAAAGTAGAATGTTAGGGACTAGCTGAAATGCTGCGTTCACAGAGAATGCTGTTTGCAAGAGTGTTGATTGCGGTGTGATTTTTGCCTGCCAGCCCAGGTCACAAATGATGCTTCACCAGCCTCCCTTTCTGCCATACTGACCTTGGTTTCCTATCCTGGGAGTGATTGAGGTTTATAGCTTGGCCTCCTCAGCTCAGCTCAGTGAATGTTGGGCCTGGAGGCTGACTTATGGCCATAGAAAGATTTGAAGTCTTTCAAATTGAAGTCTTTCTTTGAGGTCTTTTCAGGTCTCTATTAGAAGCTCCAGTTTGGAAGAGAACACCCACAGAGTGGGAGAAAATATTTGCCAACTATACATCAGACAAAGGACTGATAACCAGAATATATAGGAAACTTAAAAAACTAAATTCTCCCAAAACTAATGAACCAATAAAGAAATGGGCACATGAACTAAACAGAACTTTCTCAAAAGAAGAAATTCAAATGGCCAGAAAACACATGAAAAAATGCTCACCATCTCTAGCAATAAAGGAAATGCAAATAAACCACGCTAAGATTCCACCTCACCCCTGTTAGAATAGCCATCATCAGCAACACCACCAACAACAGGTGTTGGCAAGGATGCGGGGAAAAAGGAACCCTCTTACACTGTTGGTGGGAATGTAGACTAGTACACCACTCTGGAAAAATATTTGGAGGCTACTTAAAAAGCTAGACATTGATCTACCATTTGATCCAGCAATACCACTCTTGGGGATATACCCAAAAGACTGTGACACAGGTTACTCCAGAGGCACCTGCACATCCATGTTTATTGCGACACTATTCACAATAGCCAAGTTATGGAAACAGCCAAGATGCCCCAGCACTGATGAATGGATTAAGAAAATGTGGTATCTATACACAATGGAATTTTATGCAGCCATGAAGAAGTACGAAATGTTATCATTCGCTGGTAAATGGATGGAATTGGAGAACATCATTCTGAGTGAGGTTAGCCTGGCCCAAAAGACCAAAAATCGTATGTTCTCCCTCATATGTGGACATTAGATCAAGGGCAAACACAACAAGGGGATTGGACTATGAGCACATGATAAAAGCGAGAGCACACAAGGGAGGGGTGAGGATAGGTAAGACACCTAAAAACTAGCTAGCATTTGTTGCCCTTAACGCAGAGAAACTAAAGCAGATACCTTAAAAGCAACTGAGGCCAATAGGAAAAGGGGAACAGGAACTAGAGAAAAGATTAGATCAAAAAGAATTAACCTAGAAGGTAACACCCACACACAGGAAATCAATGTGAGTCAATGCCCTGTATAGCTATCCTTATCTCGACCAGCAAAAACCCTTGTCCCTTCCTGTTATTGCTTATACTCTCTCTACAACAAAATTAGAAATAAGGGCAAAATAGTTTCTGCTGGGTATTGATGGGGGGGAGAAGGAGGGGGCGTAGTGGGTGGTAAGGGAGGGGGTGGGGGCAGGGGGGAGAAATGAACCAAGCCTTGTATGCACATATGAAAAATAAAATTAAAAAAAAAAAAAGAAGCTCCAGTTTGCATGAACATTCGTGATATATCAGGGAGAAATGAATTCAAGTCCAAGCTCTGCTTTGGTACAAAAGAAGAAAGCCTGCTGCTGAGGGAGGTGCTCCAAGATAACACTGGGCAGACTGTTCTGCTCGCCAACTTTTTGAGTTGCTTCTCCTTCACTTACTCATCCTAAGCACTTTCAACTGTTCCGAGAGAAGTGCAGCATATGTTTCCCTAAAACCTTAAGAGAATGGTTGCAGAGGATTTGCTTTGAGACCTGCTATGTTTTTGGGTTCTAAAACCCAAGGAGAATCACTGTTCTTTATTTTAGAACAGTTTTATTGGGATATAATTCACATAATGTGTAATTCATTCAGTGAAAGTGCATTTTTCATTGGTCTTTAGGGTTTTTGTGGAGTTGGGCAAACATTGCAACAATGTGATTTCCGAATATTTTCATCACCCCAAAAAATACCCAGTACACATTAGTAGTAATACCTCTTGCTAATCTCTCACTCCATCCTACCCCTCCAGCCCAGGCAGCCATTAATCTCCTTTGTCTCTATAGATTAGCCTATTTGGGAAATTTTGCATTAGTGAAAAGAAACAGTAATGTGGCCGTTTGTAACTAGCTTCTCTCACTTAACATGGTATTTTGGAGGTTCATTCATGCTGTCGCTGGTACCCATACCTGTTCCTTTTATGGCTGAATATTCCATTGCATGGTTATATCATGTTTTATTTATCCTTTCAATCTGTTCATGGAAGAGCAACATTTGGGTAGTTTCCATTTTGGGGCTATCATTAATAACACTGCACAAAGTTTTATGTAGACTGCACAAACTTTGTGCACAAAGTTTTGTGTAGAGACAGATTTTTGCTAATTATGGTATATAATTAAGGGTGGGATTTCTGGGTCACAAGTCTAGCATTTTAAGTAACTGTCAACCTGTTTTCCAGTGTGGCTTCCCATTTTATATTCCCACCAGCACTGTTTGACAGCTCCAATTTCTCCCCATTCTTTCCAACACTTGTTACTGTCTATCATATTTATTTCTAGCCATCTTCATGTGAAATGGTATCTTTTCCTCCCATAATGACTAATGAGGCTGAACGTATTGTCATGGTCTTTCTTACTGGCCTCTTATAGATCTTCTTTGGAGTAATGTTTATTCAGATTCTTTGCCCATTTTAAAATTGAGTGACTTGCTTTTAAATGGTTCATTTGTATGAGTTCTTTAGCATAAATTAAAAAAATATTAGACATGTGACTTCCAAGATTTTGTCCCATTTTGAGGATTGTTTTTTTCATACATTTGATAGTGTTCTTTGAAGTATAGAAGTTTTAAAAATTTGATGATATCCAATTCATCCATGTTTTCTTTTATAGCTTGAACTTTTGGTGCCATATCCAAGAAACCATTGCCTAACCCGAGATTTTGAAGATTACCTCTATAGTTTTTCCTAGGTATTTTATAGTTTTAGCTGCTACATTTAGGTATGTGAATTAATGTTTTTCTTTGAGACAGGGTCTTACTATGTAGCTCAGGGTTGCCTGGAACCCTTGATCCTCCTGCCTCAGCTTCCCTAGTGCCAGGATTACAGGTGTGTACCACCACATCCAGCTTATGAGTAAGTTTTGCGTAATGTGTGTAATGCAGCACCATTTTTTTGTCAAAGATAAATTTTATTTATTTATTTTTTAATTTTTATTTTATTCATATGTGCATACAATGTTTGTACCCCTCCCTTACCTACCCCGCCCCCTCCTTCTCCCCCCATCCCCTCACTACCAGGCAGAAACTATTTTGCCCTTGTCTCTAATTTTGTTGTAGAGAGAGTATAAGCAATAATAGGAAGGAACAAGGGTTTTTGCTAGTTGAGATAAGGATAGCTATACAGGGAGTTGACTCACATTGATTTCCTGTGCATGTGTGTTACCTTCTAGGTTAATTCTTTTTGATCTAAACTTTTCTCTAGTTCCTGGTCCCCTTCTCCTATTGGCCTCAGTTGCTTTAAAGTATCTGCTTTAGTTTCTCTGCATTGAGGGCAACAAATGCTATCTAGTTTTTTGGGTATTTAACCTATCCTCATACCTTTCCTATATGTTCTCGCTTTATCATGTGCTCAAAGTCCAATCCCCTTCTTGGGTTTGCCCTTGATCTAATGTCCACATATGAGGGAGAACATATGATTTTTGGTCTTTTGGGCCAGGATAACCTCACTCAGAATGATGCTCTCCAATTCCATTCCATCCATTTACCTGTGAATGATAACATTTTGTTCTTCTTCATGGCTGCATAAAATTCCATTGTGTATAAATACCACATTTTCTTTTTTTTTTTTAATTTTATTATTCATATGTGCATACAAGGCTTGGGTCATTTCTCCCCCCTGCCCCCACCCCCTCCCTTACCACCCACTCCGCCCCCTCCCTCTCCCCCCCACCCCCTCAATACCCAGCAGAAACTATTTTGCCCTTATTTCTAATTTTGTTGTAGAGAGAGTATAAGCAATAATAAGAAGGAACAAGGGTTTTTGCTGGTTGAGATAAGGATAGCTATACAGGGCATTGACTCGCATTAATTTCCTGTGCGTGTGTGTTACCTTCTAGGTTAATTCTTTTTGATCTAACCTTTTCTCTAGGTCCTGGTCCCCTTTTCCTATTGGCCTCAGTTGCTTTTAAGGTATCTGCTTTAGTTTCTCTGCGTTAAGGGCAACAAATGCTAGCTAGTTTTTAGGTGTCTTACCTATCCTCACCTCTCCCTTGTGTGCTCTCGCTTTTATCATGTTCTCAAAGTCCAATCCCATTGTTGTGTTTGCCCTTGATCTAATGTCCACATATGAGGGAGAACATATGATTTTTGGTCTTTTGGGCCAGGCTAACCTCACTCAGAATGATGTTCTCCAATTCCATCCATTTACCTGCGAATGATAACATTTCGTTCTTCTTCATGGCTGCATGTAATTCCATTGTGTATAGATACCACATTTTCTTAATCCATTCATCAGTGGTGCGGCATCTTGGCTGTTTCCATAACTTGGCTATTGTGAATAGTGCTGCAATAAACATGGGTGTGCAGGTGCCTCTGGAGTAATCTGTGTCACAGTCTTTTGGGTATATCCCCAAGAGTGGTATTGCTGGATCAAATGGTAGATCAATGTCTAGCTTTTTAAGTAGCCTCCAAATATTTTTCCAGAGTGGTTGTACTAGTTTACATTCCCACCAACAGTGTAAGAGGGTTCCTTTTTCCCCGCATCCTTGCCAACACCTGTTGTTGGTGGTGTTGCTGATGATGGCTATTCTAACAGGGGTGAGGTGGAATCTCAGCGTGGTTTTAATTTGCATTTCCTTTATTGCTAGAGATGGTGAGCATTTTTTCATGTGCTTTTTGGCCATTTGAATATCTTCTTTTGAGAAAGTTCTGTTTAGTTCACTTGCCCATTTCTTTATTGGTTCATTAGTTTTGGGAGATTTTAGTTTTTTAAGTTTCCTATATATTCTGGTTATCAGTCCTTTGTCTGATGTATAGTTGGCAAATATTCTCTCCCACTCTGTGGGTAGTTTCTTCAGTTTAGAGACCATTTCTTTTGATGAACAGAAGCTTTTTAGTTTTATAAGGTCCCATTTATCTATGCTGTCTCTTAGTTGCTGTGCTGCTGGGGTTTCGTTGAGAAATTTCTTACCTATACCTACTAATTCCAGAGTATTTCCTACTCTTTCCTGTATCAACTTTAGAGTTTGTGGTCTGATATTAAGATCCTTGATCCATTTTGAGTTAATCTTGGTTTAGGGTGATATACATGGATCTAGTTTCAGTTTTTTGCAGACTGCTAACCAGTTTTCCCAGCAGTTTTTGTTGAAGATGCTGCTATTTCTCCATCGTATATTTTTAGCTCCTTTGTCAAAGACAAGTTGGTTATAGTTGTGTGGCTTCATATCTGGGTCCTCTGTTCTGTTCCACTGGTCTTCATGTCTGTTTTTGTGCCAGTACCATGCGTTTTTATTGTTATTGCTTTGTAATATAGTTTGAAGTCAGGTATTGTGATACCTCCTGCATTGTTCTTTTGACTGAGTATTGCCTTGGCTATTCGTGGCTTCCTGTGTTTCCATATAAATTTCATGGTAGATTTTTCGATCTCTTTAATGAATGTCATTGGAATTTTGATGGGAATTGCATTAAACATGTAGATTACTTTAGGGAGTATTGACATTTTTACTATGTTGGTTCTACCAATCCATGAGCATGGGAGATCTCTCCACTTTCTATAGTCTTCCTCAATCTCTTTCTTCAGAAGTATATAGTTTTCCTTGTAGAGGTCTTTCACATCTTTTGTTAGGTTTACACCTAGGTATTTGATTTTTTTTGAGGCTATTGTAAATGGAATTATTTTCATATATTCTTTTTCCATTTGCTCATTGTTAGTGTATAGAAATGCTAATGATTTTTCTATGTTGATTTTATATCCTGCTACCTTGCTATAGCTATTGATGATGTCTAGAAGCTTCTGAGTAGAGTTTTTTGGGTCTTTAAGGTATAGGATCATGTCATCTGCAAATAGGGACATTTTGACAGTTTCTTTACCTATTTGTATTCCTTTTATTCCTTCTTCTTGCCTAATTGCTCAGGCTAGAAATTCCAGTACTATGTTGAATAGGAGTGGAGATAGTGGGCATCCTTGTCTGGTTCCTGATTTTAGAGGGAATGGTTTCAGTTTTTTTCCATTAAGGAAAATGCTGGCTGTAGGTTTGTCATATAGCTTTTATAATGTTGAGGTATTTTCCTTCTATTCCTAGTTTTCTTAGAGCTTTTATCATGAAATGGTGTTGGATCTTATCAAAGGCTTTTTCTGTATCTATTGAGATGATCAAGTGGTTTTTGTCTTTGCTTCTGTTAATGTGGTTTATTACATTTATTGATTTTCGTATGTTGAACCACCCCTGCATCCCTGGGATGAAGCCTACTTGGTCGTGGTGAATAATCTTTTTGATGTGTTGTTGAATTCGGTTTGCCATTATTTTGTTGAGGATTTTCGCGTCAATGTTCATTAAGGAGATTGGCCTATAGTTCTCCTTTTTGGAGGTGTCTTTGCCTGGTTTTGGGATAAGTGTAATACTGGCTTCATAAAATGTGTTTGGCAGTTTTCCTTCCCTTTCTATTTCGTGGAACAGTTTAAGGAGGGTTGGTATCAGTTCTTCTTTAAAGGTCTGATAGAATTCAGCAGAGAATCCATCAGGTCCTGGACTTTTCTTTTTGGGGAGACTCTTGATTGCTGCTTCAATTTCATTTTGTGTTATAGGTCTGTTCAGGTGATTAATTTCCTCTTGGTTCAGTTTTGGATGATCATATGTATCTAGAAATCAGTCCATTTCTTTAAGATTTTCAAATTTATTTGAATATAGGTTCTCAAAGTAGTCTCTGATGATTTCCTGGACTTCCATGGTGTTTGTTGTTATTTCCCGTTTTGCATTCCTGATTCTACTAATTTGGGTTTTTTCTCTCCTCACTTTAGTCAGGTTTGCCAGGGGTCTATCGATCTTGTTTATTTTTTCAAAGAACCAACTTTTTGTCTCATTAATTCTTTGTATGGTTTTTTTGGTTTCTATTTCGTTGATTTCAGCTCTTATTTTTATTATTTCTCTCCTTCTATTTGTTTTGGGATTTGCTTGTTCTTGTTTTTCTAGGAGTTTGAGATGTATCATTAGGTCATTGATTTGGGATCTTTCAGTCTTTTTAATATATGCACTCATGGCTATAAACTTTCCTCTCAGGACTGCCTTAGCTGTGTCCCATAGGTTCCAGTAGGTTGTGTTTTCATTTTCACTGACTTCCAGGAACTTTTTAATTTCCTCTTTTATTTCATTGATGATCCATTCTTCATTAAGTAATGAGTTATTTAGTTTCCAGCTGTTTGCATGTTTTTTGTCTTTACTTTTGTTGTTGAGTTCTACTTTTACTCCATTGTGATCAAATAGTATGCATGGTATAATTTCTATATTCTTGTATTTGCTGAGACTTGCTTTGTGCCCTAGGATATGATCTATTTTGGAGAAGGTTCCATGGGCTGCTGAGAAGAATGTATATTGTGTAAAAGTTGGATGAAATGTTCTGTAGACATCTACTAGGTCCATTTGATCTATTGCATATTTTAGATCTTGGATTTCTTTATTGATTTTTTGTTTGGATGACCTATCTTTTGATGATAATGGGGTGTTAAAGTCTCCCACAACCACTGTGTTGGCATTTATATATGCTTTTAGGTCTTTCAGGGTATGTTTGATGAAATTGGGTGCGTTGACATTGGGTGCATACAGGTTGATACTTATTATTTCCTTTTGGTCTATTTCCCCTTTTATTATTATGGAATGTCCTTCTTTATCTCATTTGATCAATGTAGGTTTGAAGTCTACTTTGTCAGAGATAATATACCACATTTTCTTAATCCATTCATCAGTGGAGGGGCATCTTGGCTGTTTCCATTGCAACACCATTTGTTGAAGGGTTTTTCTTCCGCATTTGTTGAGAAGACTATTCTTTCTCCCATGGAATTGTGTTGGCACCCGTGTTGAAACTTAATTGATCATAAATGTATTCATTTCTGGTCTCTCAGTTCAGCCTCATTGATCTCTATGTCTATCCTTATGCCCATACTACCCTGCCTGGTTTCTGTAGCTTTGAATGAAGTTTTGGATCAGTACTTCTGTGGCCATAAATAATTAAGGCACTCATCTTAACCATACTCTGTGGTAGTGAAGAGTCTTATGCTTCATATAATTCTTACAACTCCGTATTTCAAATTTAAAGATAAGGTATTTGGGGCATGTAAATATAACTTTTCAGAATTCACACTGTCTTTGCTGTCTGGGTTGACATAAGAGTGGAACTCATAGGCTAAGGCTAAGTCCCTCTCTAAATGAAGCACTCAAAAGCCCCACAACAGTTTCTGAATAGACTTTTCTAGATCCTGAATAGATTATTAGATGTGTCATTCTTACTTGTGACTGCATCAAATGAAGAATTTCCCAAGGCTATTCATTCTTAGCAACATGTTGACATTGACTGTGACATACTAGCTCCTCTGCGAGGTGAGGTCTTTCTACTAAATTCATCAAGGTATCTGGAAACATTGAAATGTTTATGTGGTCAGAGCAGAAACCCAAATTAAAATAGACTGAAAGGGGTAACTTTTGGGGAAAAAATTGAGATAGCTCATGTAACTGAAGAAAGTTGAGCAGCCTGAACTGCAGAAAGTGTGAAGTACAGTTGGACCTCAGGAATAGCTGGAACCAGCACTAGAAGGACATCAGGATTCTCTCTTTGGTTCTCTCCGTCCTCCAAATATGAACCAGGCCCAGCCCTGCTTAGCTTCTGAGATCAGATGAGCTCTGGTGTGTGTAGTGTGGTATTGCTGTAGATCTCTCCCTAGTTCTTACCTTTGTTTTTCTGAGCCCATCAGGTTCACCCTTCATGTAAGTCTCCTTCTTCCACATAGCCCAAGGCAAGCCAGAGACAGGAAAAAGCCTGGACTCTACATTGTTCTCTCCAGAGGAAACCCACTCTTCTCCCCAGAGCCAATTTGAAAATTGTCAGGCAAAGACTCTGATTGTTTGGTTGGGATCAGGTGAGGCTCTGGGAAGTTACTGTAAGCTTTTTGGTTACAGTGAGGGAGGATTTTATTTGTAGGAAAGACTCTTCAGAAGTTTACTTTTGGACCAAGCAAGTTGTTTTCCATCTATTGTAGCTCTAGTTATTGTAGAACATTTATTTATAAATCTATCAATTGTTAAAAATCAACTTGAAGGGGCATGTAAGTATTGTTTGGTCTACTTTAAAAATTCAGTTAATTAAACTGCGTCATTTCAAACATAATCAATTTAATATATTTGATTTTTTTCTTAAATATTTTAATTGTCTGGCCAAAGAAGTCTTTTTGAGTACTAGTAACTAGTAGCAATTCAATAAACTAACCTTACAAATAAAGAGAAGCTAACGTTCTCTTGGCTGTTCCAATACTGTGCATGAACTTGGCAGGATTCCAATATCATAACTCTAACTTAGCTATTCAATTGCTTGTTTTAAAATCTCAGTTTCAAGGGTGTCACTCTCCAAGCTCCAGTTCTCTTCCATGTTGCAAACACATGATTTTAAACATGTGCAGAGTCCATCTAAACACTAGGATATTAATATCAAGTTTTTGAGCCCTTTGAATTTTTTATACTTAATTAATTTAAAATCATCCTCCGATTAAAACCTGTATCCACTAAAGAACAGTTGTAGAATCCTAGAGAACTGAAAAAGTCTGAAATTCTAGACTTTCCTTTTAAGGAGCTCATTCACTGGAGAAATTTTGTGTATTCTAAGATGTACTGGTTTTTTTCCACATTGTTACGTGTCTGAAAACGGGATGTATCTCACACTTAGCAGCTGCTCACAGCTCACCAGCACCTTTCTTAGTGAGATGTTAAGTAATGACACCTTCAGTTAGATGAGATCTGGTACCACCTTACTTAATTGGGATTATTAAATCTGGAAGTTAAGGCTAGATATGAGATCTGCAGCTACAGATATCAGACGTTTCCTCTCATTGACATCACTGTCCTGTTAATGTTGCCTTTTCTGGTTTCTGTGGCATGGCTTCAGAACTTACAAAAGAAATGTGGCTTGTGAGATGGCTAGTTGGATTCAGTTTATCCAAATACATAAGCATTTGCCTACTCACAAAATCTACTAGTCCTGCATTTGTCTATCTCTTGACTGGATTTGTACTTGTATGACTTTCAGTGTACACAAATTTCTTTTTTCCAGCCAACTGTTAAACTGACAAGAACCTATGCTATTTAAATATACTTTTAAATTTAACATTAAAGGTATTTGAATTTGATGTATTCTTCTATTCTTTCATGTTCTGGTTGGTGTTATTCTACTTTTCATCCAGGTATAAGTTATATATAGGAATTATGATAATTATTCTTTTTGAATATTTGTCATTGTTTAGTTATAGAGTCTGTGACATGCTAAGCAAAATAAGATAGGCTCAGAAAGACAATTATTGTATGTTTTTTTCATGTGTGGAATTTAGACTATATATATTTCTGTATGTTTATACATACATACTTATATGACATCCATGCAAAGGGAATTTTTTGGGGGGAGAATCATTGAAGGTAGGTAAAGGAGAAGTGAGGGGATGAATACGATTGAAATACATTATATGCATTTATGAAAACAGCAAAGTGAAACCCATTAAAATTGTGGGGGATAAAAGGGCTGGGCATGGTGGCTCACATCTGTAATCCTAGCCATTCAGGAGATGGAGAACAGGAGGATCGTGGTTCAAGGTCAGTCTGGACAAAAAGTTAGCAAGACTTCATCTCAACAAAGAAGCCTGGTATGGTGGTGTGGGCTTGTGATCCCAGCTATGCCGGAAACATAGGTAGGAGGATTGTATCTGAGGCCAGTCCTGGGCAAAAACTGGAGACCCTACCTCAACAATAACTAAAGGGATGGGGGGATGACCCAAGTGATAGAGCATCTGCCTAGCAAGTATGAGAACCTGAGTTCAAACTCCAGCACTACTCCCAAAAAATTGTAAAAAAAAAAAAGAAAGAGGGGACAGGGAGGAAGATAAGAAAGAAGTAAATATGATCAAAACATTATATGGATGTATGGAAATCTCACAATGAAACTCCTTTGTACACTAATTTAAAAATACACTACATATACACTAACTTAAAAAGCACAGAGTCTATGACAATATCTAAAGTGGAGATAATTGCCATTCTCAACTCTTTCCTAAATTTAACAAACACTGTTTTGTATGCTCTTGACAGTGATATGAGCTTGGGCTACATGGCAAGTTTGGGGTCAGTCCAGGTCTGGAACTCTCCAGCTTCCTGACTTAGCCTCCCAAGTGCTAGAGTTCTTCATCTTCAAATGGGTGAAAACCACTTGCCCAGCATGGTTGTTGGTGGTTGTGTATGAGATAGGGTGCCTGAAGTTTTATGCAAAGCTCAGGGCATGAAGTCTTACCTCTGTAATTCTTCCTGTCCCTCATGGTTCCTCCATAGGCCACTGCTCTCTGGAACTGTTTCAGACTCAACTCCTGTTAAGTGCACTTGGCATTTCTACTCCTCCACTTGGTGCTGCCATTGGAGTCTCTTCTTACAAAGTTCACAGTCAGTGGCTTTATTCTGTGACCTCGGCCTCCAGGGCTTCAGAGGTTTTGCATGGACTGCACCCACATGCGACTTTCACAAACACTGAAAACTGTGCATTATGTCATACCTGTCCAGGCCTCAGCTTATGTGTCCCCTCACCCATGCCATTCTGGCCACAGGGGTGTGGTTGGAGCCTTTCACAGCCTACCTCATTCCTAGTCATATCCAAAGTGGCACAGACTCTGGGTTGAGGAGGGGGACACAGTTAAGCTCTCTGGGACTAGGTCCTGAGGCTGACAGATCACACAACTGTGAATGGGACACCTGATATTCCAGCCACAGGTAGCCTGACACCAGGACTTCAGGCCCTGGGCTCTCTTTCAGCTTCTTTTCTCTCTCTCTCTCTCTGTCTCTGTCTCTCTCTCTCACACACATACAAGCTAGCTTTGTACTTTCTCATGGGGATGACTAATAATTAGGATATTAGTACTCAAAGGAGACCAAGGAGCTGTTTTCTGACAATAAGGGAGTGAAGAGCTGGTTGAGTAGCTCCAGAAGTAAAAGTGCCTGCCTAGGCAAGTGTGAGGCTCTAAGTTCCAACCCCAGTGCCACAAAAAAACCCAAAAACCAAAAACCAAGGAGGGAGCAAAGATTTCCACAGTGCTGACATTTAGAAGTAAGTTAGAGCTGGAATGATCTTGGATGTGACGTAGGCTAAACCTCTCTCCCCATCCTGTGGCCATTAATGGAAAACACTGGAACTCATAGAGACATGTGACCTGTCTAAGACCTTTAAGTAAGAGGAGAAGTAATGACTGTAATCACTTACTCACTACTTCATTCAAAAAAAAGTTTATGGATCCCTGTCTCCCAAGGGCTATTTCTCCCAGATGAGATTTAACATAAAGTCCTCATGAACCTTGTATTTGTCATATTGTCATAGAGACTATGAAAAACAAACATATAATGTTAGATGGTAAGTACCAGGGCAAAATCCAGAATAAGAGCATAGGGACTGAAGGAGAGGTGAAGGACCAGATTAGAAGAGAATGTCAGGAAAGGTTTGTCTGTAAAGCAAATAAAGAATGAGGGGAAGAATGCTCCAGACAGACAGAATGGCAGGTGCAAAGGCCCTGGTGCACCAAGAAGGCCAATTGACCAAGATGTCTGAATTTGCCATGTAGAGCTCCTTCATCAGATCCCATATCAGGGGTGTCCCAGAAAGTTCCCCTGGTGAATTTGAGCAATACCTCAGATAAACTACTCCTTGGCAGAGGGAGAGGCAACTCTGGTCACACCATTCCAAGTAAACCTCTCTTGTTACATTGTTCTTTCTGTACTTTATTGTATAGGGAAAAGGCCTACACTTCACATTTACTTAACTAAACGAACTGGTCCAGAAATTTCCCCAGAACAAAGGAAGTCTCCACTCAGGCAAATTACAGCTTTGACTTCTACAGAAACTTGAAACTGCAGGAAGCTCTGACATTACAAGGTTACAAATACACACACACACTCACCACTCACATATTTGTAGGATATGCTTTATCACATATAGCTTATCTCCCCTAGAAATTTATGAGCCATAAATAATTTCAGGACAGTTGGCTTAAATTATCTTTTGTCGGAGTTGCAATATAAGAAGTTTTCAGTATTTAATTTCAGCAAAGAAGTCTATCTTGAGAGCAGAAGCATTAGCAATTCTTAACAGTTTGCACCACTACTGCAGAAAAATGTGCCTGCTCAGAATTTCTTTCTTTCATTCAATTTCTTCTCTTTTAATTTAAAAATATTAAAAAGTCACACAGCCTTTTCTCTGCCTGCCCCCTCATCCCTGTTCCTCCACCTGACCTTTCACACATCACGGTGCCCTATGGAAAACCAGTGACCGTGGAATTCGAACCTTGATGTTTAGAAGAGCAAGTCTGGGGTTTTGTCCTGGATATTTGGGCTCTGTAAGTTTAACTCTTCCATATGCAAATTCAACTGCTCTGGCATCATCCTTGTTTTGTTGCCCTCCTCTGAGAAGCTGTGCCCATGAGAATGGTTGAACTTCAGAATTGCAGGCCTAGAAGAATCCAAAGGATTGGGCTGCCAGCCTCAGGCAGGTGAGGTCTCCTGCATTTACAGGTGAAGTTAAAGAAGCTCCCAACTGGCTTCAGATGGGTGGGGCTGGGTACCCATTCCAGTGCAATTCAGTGTATCTGAAAGTCACTTGCACAGCAGTACTTGCAACAAAGCCCTTCCTCCCAATTTACATGTGAGGTTTGCTTTTTTGTTTTTTGGTGGTCCTGGGGTTTAACTTAGGTTTTTGCACTTGCTATGTCAAGCCATACTGAACCCCTTTTTACCTTAATTTGTTTCAGATAAGGTCTCACACTTTTGCTCAGTCCAGTCTCAGACACCAATTGTCCTATCTTCATTTCCCTCTCAATTGCTGGAACCACAGGCATGCACCACCACACCCAGCTCATTTTTGAGATAAGGGATTACTAAGTTTTTGCCCACGCTTGCTTTGAACTTTGATCCTATTTCCACTTCCTGAGTAGTTGAAATTACAGGTATGCACCACCATGTCTGCCTCCTAAGTTTGCTTTTAAGCCAAATCCTTTACCTTTCAGTACAATTGCTGTCCCTATTCCCCTCACATGTAAAAATAACCATATAAAGTTCTGGAGTCTGAATAGTAGTGTATTTTAACATTTCTCTAAGTTTGTTAACATGCAGGTCCCTGTGGATTAAGGGGTTGCTTCAGTTGTAGAATGCTTGCTTAACAATCACAAGGCCCTGAGTTCAAAATCCATACTGCCAAAAAAACAAAACAAAAAGCAGGTCCTTAGCTCTCCAGTCCAGAGTATCTGAGTGCATGACTGCATGGGTGGTGGGGGTTGGGGGTGGCCTGGGAGCCTGCATTTTGACGTGGCCACCTCCAGCATGGTTCTGTGGTCTGTGGATCACAGTCTGAGAAGCTGCTCCAGGACTGCCATATTAATGGAGGCTTCAAGAGTCCACATTCCCTCCTCTCTTTTTGTGATACGTAGGGGCTGGAGGCAGGCTGCAGGGACATGTTTTGAGCAAGAGTACCATCAGCAACTCCGCTCCTGCCACACACACACTAATTAACTGGCAGGGAGGATCAGCTGAGTATGGAAGGAACCAGCAGGGGTTTGTTTAAAAGTGTTCAGAAAAACCTGAGCACAGAGCCTGACTCCTCAGTAGAGAGCGCTTTGAGCACAGCCAGTGGAAAGTGAAGCGCAGGCAGGGAGAGAGGGTGGGAGAGACACAGCCTTCTTGCAATTTAACTTTGATCTGGAGGGGAACTGGTAGCTGGGTTCCACCACACCATATGGTCCAGCCATTGTGAACTTGAACTTTTGCCCACATTAATGGAGTATCTGGGTCAAGCCGTCCACAGGTTCTTCCTCACTTGATGTGTTTACTTTTTTGGTAATAGCTTTATGGGATATAATTTACCCACTTCAATTGTACAACTCTGGTTTTTCATATATTCACAGAGTTGTGCAATCATCATTACCATCAATTTTAGGACTTTTTTTTTTTAACCTCCTTAAAAAGAAGCCCTATACTCTAGTTCTCATCCTTCTCCTCAATCTGCCCATGTCCCATCCCTCAACAGCCACTAAGCTACTTTCTGGTTCTATAGACTTGTCTGTTCTAGACAGCTCATACAAATAGAATCATATAGTACGTAACCTTCTGTGACTGGCTTCTTTCATTTAGGACCTTTTTTTTTCATGGTACTGGGGTTTGAACTCAGGGCCTCATGCTTGCTAGGCAGGCTCTGTAGTGCTTGAGCCATGCCTCTAGGCATTTTTGCTTTACTTATTTTTTGAATAGGGTCTCTTGCTTTTGTCCAGGGCTGGCCTAGACTGAGCTCCTCTTATTTATGCCTTCCACATAGCTGGGATCACAGGTCCACCTCATTGATTGACATGGGGTCTTGCTAGCTTTTTGCCCTGACTAGCCTAGCACTGCTGCCCTCCCAATCTCCATCTCCCAAGTAGCTAGGATTATAGGGTGAGTCATCTGACCCAGCTTCCTTAGCATGTTTTCAACATCCATTCACATTATACCATTCATAAGTACTTCATTCCCTTTTTACTGATGAAAATATTCCATTGGGTGGATATTCCACATTTGGTTATCCATTCGTCCAGTTCATTGACACTTGGGTTGCTTCTATCTCTTGGCTATCAAAAATAATACCACTATTTGTATACAACTTTTGTGTAGATATGTGATTTCCTTTCTTTCTTTGTGGGACTGAACATGGGCTTCCCATGTTCAAAGCAGGCACTCCACTGCTTGAGCCATACTTCATTTCATTTGGGTATATATATACCTAGGGATAGAATTACTAGATCAAATGATAACTGTGTTTAGCTTTTTTGGGGGAACGGCTAGATTTCTTTCCAAAGTCCTTACTTCATTAGTATTTTTAAGGCAATCTGGATCCAATGGCTCGGAATCATCCTGTAAGAACTCAAGAATGACTAACCTCTTGCTGTAAACAGGGGCTTGGGGAGTGCAAAGATTCAGGCTCAGGTTACAAAAATCCTAAGCCCAAATACCTGAGGGCATTAATTGGCATAGCTTTAAAGGTTGGAGCAATGTCACATAGATTTGCATTTATGATAACCAGAAAAAAAACTCATAGAAATGTAGCCAATAAAGAGAGAAAAGAAAATGACAGTACAACTCTTAACCCTTAATCAGTAAGTAGCTTTAGAGACAATTCAGTGATCCTATAAAATAGGCATTAGATAAAACCACCTATGGATTTAAGCTACATCCATTATTAGCAGTTACTGCATAGAGAAAACACTTAAAAATTTTTGAGCACTTAGAAATACTTTCAAGTATTTAAGTATAAAATGCATAGAGAAATGTACAAATTATAAGTGAACTGTATTGAATTTTCACAATGAATCTTACCCAAGCAACTAGCATCCACATTAAGAAATGGATGTCACCCAGTAGCACCAAAAAAAAAAAAAAAAAAAAAAAAAAGAAATGGATGTCAAGAGCACTGGCCCCCTCAAGCCCCTTCCAGTCATGCCTATTCGCACGGGAAGGAGGCTGTCCTGACTTCTAACACCAGCATTCTTAGACACAGGAATGCATTTTTAATAGCTTGTTTCAGGTGTCAAGGACTGGTCAATAGATTGGATTTGCTTCGCTGAGAGAATGTCTTAAGATGCAGGCCGACTTACTCTGTTGCATGGTCTTAAACATTTAAGCCTCAGCACCCAAGAAACTTCTCATCACTTTCAACGTAAGAGAATATACTGTAGGTGGTTTTCATTAAGTGCCTGAAACAACAGACTTTAAACGGCTTTTTGACCTCTTCTTTTTCCTCCAGGATCAGTTTATTCCAGAGAGCAGTCCTAGAGCCCATTAAGCACAGGTGCTTCAATAATTTAAAGAGTATATGTGTAAACACACGTACGTTAGCAATTCATCACATTGCCGGTTGAAGTAAGTAATGACCAAAATAAACACAGCCTTCACAAGCAGAGCATAAAAACTGGCACATATTTCCTTTGTTTATTGAACAGGTGGATATTAAATACCCGCACCTTACCAATAAGACAAGCTCTCTAATACTGGACTAGATGCAAATCGACACTGCTCTGATTCTTAGCTGGAAAAAAACTCCATTATCATCATCTACGGTATGAGTCTTTGTACGCATTACAATTCTTCCGAGGGAAAGGTATATACTTCATCTTGCAAAGGTAAATTTTTTTTTTGAAAGGTCTAAAGATGTCTCTTCTATTACCAAAGGAGATTACGATTTTATTAGGCTATTTCCTCCGAAGTTTGGGATGCTATTTTCTACCAGGTGATGCTAATTAGCTCCTGAGTCAAAGCCAGGCGCGGTCTGTAACCCTTGCCACGCGGGCCCTTGGTGGGACCTTCGGGTGGCCGGGCTCCGCTCCTCTCCAGCCCCAGACCGGCGGTGGGGACAGCCTTGGGCTGTCGGGGCCAGCTCTTGGCGGAGGCGGGGACCGTCCCAGTCTTAGGGACTTGGAGGCGGGCGCGGGCTGGGCGGCGTCCCCGAGGCGGTGGCGCACTGGCGAGGCGCGCGTCGGGGACAGCGCGGCGAGCGGCCCGGCCGGGGGGCGGATCCGCCGGGGGCAAGGTGGGTGCGGCCGGTGGGAGCCGGGGCCGCGGCGGCGGCGACAGCAAGTGGTTGGACCGTGCGCATTTCCTTCCCTCCTGTCGGCCTCGGAGCCGCCCGCCCGCTCGCCTGTGCGCGGTGCCCAGTGCGCGGCGCCCTCCGCCCGGCTCCGCTCGGCGACTCGTCCCCGCCGCCGGCCGCTCCCTTGCCTGCCCCTCCATGTCTCTGCCCGTGGTTCTGCCGGGCTCCTGCTGCCCGGTGGCGGGGCTCTCGGGTGGCCCGCAGGCAGGGGGCCCGGGCACGGTGGCCGCTGCCTGTCAGGAACCGCCGCTGCCCCCGCTGCGGCCGCGCTGGCCCCGGGGCGCGCTGCAGCCCCCGGTGCGGCCTCGCTGCGCCGCCACCGCCACCGCCACCGGGGTGCTGGCCCCGCCGCCCGCGCTCGCCTCCCGCCGGGCCACCACCGCCGCTGCCGCCGCCCCGGGCTCCGCGCTGCTGCCCGCCCGGCCGCTGCTGTCGCTCGGGCTGCTGCAGTTAATCCTGGGCTGCTGCATGGTGGCGCTCAGCTTCGGGGCGCTGTCGCTGAGCAGCTCCCCGCAGGTGAAGAACTCGTGCCCGTTCTGGGCCGGCTCCTCGGTGAGTCCCGTGCGCGGGCGCCCTGCTTGCCTCGGGTTAGGATCCCCCCCGCAGCTGTCCCCCCTCTTTTAGGGCTGCATTTGGGGAGCACAGACCCTCCGGTTATTTAAAGTTTTTGGAGACGTTGAGAATGTGTGTATCGGGGGAGGGGGGGGTGGAGTGAGGACGGTTCAGAGACAATCTTAAATTCAAGGGTGCACCTGGGGAGGCTAAAGGATTTTTATTGTACCTGTCAAGTTAATAGCGTAAAAAAAAAAAAAGTGTAGCGCTCAGAGATTGGAAGGGCGGGAGTGGATGGCATGAGTGTGGGAGAATGATCACAAACTTTTCCGGCCGTTGAGACTTAATGAATTTCCAAAGTAAGCTCCGAGAGGCCAAGGGTTTGATTTGTTTTGCTCATTGATGTATCGGGGCTCGTCACGGTGGGTGTACTTGGGGGATGGGTAGAGTGAGCGGTTGGTGGGTTGACATCATTTGTTTTCACTCCTTGTTGAGACTCACGTAAATGTGAAATGTACCTGGTGTTAGACGACTCCATTCTATCAGAGGAGCACTTCAGAGGTAATGAGAGGGTGTCTGTAACTGCCTGCTTGTACCTGGTCATTAAACGAGGTCCCTAACTCCACATAGGTTCCTGGAGCCTTGCAGACTGCTGTGCAGAATTGGATTTTCAAAAAACAGAACCTGTCATTATGGATGAGCTCGCCAGAGCTGCAGGAGCTCGGGGGCAGGTAGCTGGAGATGTCACGCCCTGCTCCAGGACTAGTCCTACCTCTTTGTCCAATCAGAAAGGCTAATCCCTGGGGCACAAGGGGCAGCCTGGCTGCCAGTGAGCAAGTGTCGGTCTCCACTCAATGGTTACTGACCCCTGCCTCTTAATAGTTTCCCAACTTTCAGGGCATCCAATCCCTTAAGGTCTGCGGGGGCTGAGAGACAAGGAACAGGTCTTTGTGGAATGATTTGTAAGAGATGAGTAAGTTAACGACGTGTCAGTGAACGAACTCAATCTAAAAGCTTGGCAGTGCCTATAGTTTTAACTTAGATCTGTAATGAGCAGAAACTGGGCTTTTGCAGGTCCACACCTACCGAGGTTCAAGACCAGATGTTAAGAATGTAGGGAGAAGTAATTGAAAGTAGGGTAATTGTTTGAATAAGAACATTTAAGAACACCGGGTTCTTCAAGCCTAACCTGAAAATTTCTACTTGATCCCATGCCAGTCCTCTTCTTTTGAAATACTTTGATGTTGGTTGGTCCTGTTGCCATATGTTCTGTGCTGTGGTGAGTGAAGTTCACAATTTGCACATCCTGTAGACCAGTCCCAGCTCTGTGACCCTGTCCCTGAGCCCTGCCACTGTTCTCTGTAAGTGCTCTGGAAACCCCACAAGGCTGGGTATTACAAACAAGGTAGCAGTTAAATTCATCATGCACCCCATTCCACTACATTTTGGGCCACATTCAACCAAGTGGTAACTGTGTTTCATTCCTCTAAAAACCCCGGGTCAGAATCTTGCATACATTTTTTTAAAGGGATTTGCTCTTTGTAAAATCATAATCTCTTGTTTTCTCAAAGATAGCTAATTTAGGATTATGAAACATTTTTTTTTCTTTCCTAAAGTTAAAATCTGAAATTTGTTTGCTGTAAATAAATGCACTTAGATTTGAGTGGAGTCGCAATTGGACTTGATGAATTATAAAATAAAGGACACAAGGCCAGAAGATGCAGGCTGATGTTGTGGACTTGCTGGCTGGCAATGTCTTTGTCCCTAGGTCCTAGAGAACCACAGCATGAGAAAGGATCAGGGATCTGGAACGGAAAAGTCCTCTTCCATATGTCACCACCCCAGTCTCCCAGGTGTGCAACCCTGTGACCATTGGTTATTCTGATTTTGGTGACTTGTTCCTGAGGCTGACCTCAGAATTTGCAAGTCACAACAGAACCAATGGACACTATGGCTACAGAACAACTAAATATGATTTTAAGAAGATGCATTGGATGCTGTGATTATCTTGGTGTTTTAGGGGGAAAAACTTACTTGTGTCCTATGTTTTGAATTTATGTGGGTTTTTTAAACCCCTGTATTATGAACACTTTTAGATTTATACAAACACTATAGGGTGAAGCCATGGACAGCCCTTATCCCACTTCAGCAATGGTTTCCTCTGTACCCTATTCCTGGGCTCCTTGCTGGCCCTTGTGTTCTGATAGGCCCCAGAAGCATCAAACAGGGCAGGAGTTAGGTCCTTTGTGCTCCCTACTCCACTTGTCAGATGAAACATTATTTTGAATGAAATCTCATTGCGTCATTTCAATGTGTACAGAGTTTTAAAAAGACAACACAGACATTATAGGTAGCATAGAAGTGCCCAGGAAGTGTTAAGTACCCCCTTGCACTTTTAATATTTCATTATGAAAAAATTTTAAAATTTTAACAAGTGTTCAAGGTACAGGCAAATGACTCTACATTGGCCATTCATCAGCTTCAGTAGCTATCAATGTCTGCTCACTTTATACCGAACGCCACTCCCCCTTCTTAATACCTGCTGGGTTATGTTAAGGCAAATTCCAGTTAACACTTAAGTCATTAAATATTTCAGTGTGTATTTCTAAAAGAAGGGGCCAAATGGCACGTTGCCGTAATCCTCATAGCTAAACTAAGTCTTTTACAACAAATAGCTGAAAATTATCACTTGAGGGCTGCAGAAATTAAAAAATGAAGCAAAAAAAACCCCTTGAGAGTTAATTCACCTGCCAGACAAGTCACCCATTTTAAAGCGTACTATTTCATGGGTTTCAGTACATCTGCGCAACTGTCACCGCACTTCATTTTAGAAAAATTTCATCACTGCAAAAACCTATTAGCAGTTACTCCCCATTCCTCTTCCCCTGCCCCACACCTCTATCCAGGTACCCAGTGATTACCCTCCTTTCTGTCCCTATAGACTTGTCTCTTCTGAATATTTCATATAAGTGAAACCATGTCACACATGGTCTGTTATGACTGCCTTCTTTCACTTAGCATATTGTCAGGGTTCATCCATCTTGTGGCATTTATTATTAATTTATTTGTGTTATTCGTGGAGTGAGATCTCATTGTGTGGACATACCATGTTTACTTGTCACAGAATTGATTTTTTTCTGCAGCAGCACTAGGGCTCGAACTCAGGGCTTTGTGCATGCTAGGCAAGTGCTCTACCTCTGAGCTACATCCGCAGCCCCACTCAGATGTTTTAGTAGTTTAATGAAATTGCCAGCTAACTCTCCAAATTCCTGTGTGAACACAGAAGAAGACTCTCACATTTCAAGTTTTGAATGACTGTTAGGTATTTTATAGTCTGCTATATCAACTAAACTGGCTAATTTTACTAAAACTCTTTTGTTTTTTGTCAAAATTTTGGTTATGTGTCTGATAAGAAATCAGGTTGAAGGGACAAGCATATTGAAAATATTATTTTGTTAAATACAGCATGGTTCAAGGATAGTTTTCCATACATATACCTCTGTAGAAGTTCTCACTCTGAACTTGGAACTTTTTTTTTTTTTTTTTTGGTGGTACCAGAGTTTGAACTCAGGGCATCAGGTATGCTAAGTAGGCACTCTACCACTTGAGCTACTCTGCCAGCCCTGAGCCTGGAACTTTAGCAGCTTCCTGCAATTGTCTGACCCTGAAGCAGTATTTTATCTATTTAAAAATACATTTAAGAATTGACAACTCCTATAAAGAATCTTTTCCATACTTTACATTCATATTTTCAGGAGCATGAAGGGAGCATGTATAATGTAATCTTATTTTAAAATAAATTTTTATTAGGGTATATTCAATGTAGAGATGGGATTTTGGTTAGATCACCCCCACCCCCACCAGCTTTCCCCCTTGACCCCTCCCTCCTCGCCCCACTTCAAGCAACTGCAAACGGTTTCTTTGTTCTGTTTCATATAGGCATATGAAGGTATATACCCTCACCTTAATCTCCTTCATTCACCCTTCTCCCTCCCATAAATACTCTCCCCCACCACTACACCTATTTTACAGTCCTGTCTTTTGATATTAATATTGAAGTTGAAGTACCAAGGGGTTTCTCAATGCTTCCCCACTGTGAGTATACTTTTCTCTGGTGCATTCATCCCCTTCCATTGCTCTCCCTTAGCCTTTTACCTCCGACCCCTCACCCCCCCCCCCCATTTTTCAGTAATCTTATTTTTTTGAACACTCTTTTTTTTTTTTTACTTTATCTTTGGCTAATAATTCAATATATTATTATTCCTAAAGTTAGTGATGCTAAGAGGTTAGCCACTCTCAAATAACTTGGAGGCTGGGCATGGCAGAGCAGGCCTTTAATCCCTAGCACTCAGGAGGTGGAGGGAGCAGGTTGAGAGTTTGAGGCCACACTGGGCTACATAGTGAGGTACTGTCTCATCAACACCAAAGCAACAACATCAAAAGCAAACCAGCCTGCAGTTGGTGGGTGACTGAGGTAAGATCTCAGTGTCTGTGTTCAGGCCCAGCTGTGCTGGCTTTCAATTTTGGGATTTGTTTAGCTACTATTAATTAGATACTACTGGAATTGTGGATGACCCAGTCAACCACACTGAGCTAGTTACGCTGGTTTGTCTGTCTGACTTCAGAAAAACAAAATTCTGTCTGTGAAGATCCCGACATGTGTGATCCTTGGGAGATGCTTCAGGCAAGTGGCCAAGAATTGGTCATTGGGTTTTATCCTTCTCAGGAGCCGCTGATGTCCTCTATCATCTGCACACATCCATTTCCCTCTGCTGTAAGTCAGCAATCTGAATTTGGATCACTCCTTTCTTGAGTTCATGATTTTTGGACAAGATTTCATTTTCTTGTTGGGCATCCGTGGCTCAGTGCCAGTAATCCTAGCTACTCAGGAGGCAGAGATCAGGAGGATCATTGTTCGAAGCCAGCCTGAGCAAATAGTTCGAGAGACCCCCCCCCCCCGCCCCCATCTTTAAAATATCCAACACAATGCAGGGCTGGTGGAGTGGCTCAAGTGATAGAGTGCCTGCCTAGTAGTGTGAGGCCCTGAGTTCAATCCCCAATACTACCAAAGGAAAAAAAAATTCACTTCCTGATAAAGAGACAGACATTGGTAAACCTTAAAATAAATCTTTGAAAGAAGATTTCGATGACTAAGCAAAAAAAAAAGAATGGCCCAAGGAAGACATTAACAAAAATTCTGAAGTCTCTACAAGTTAAATAATAGTACATATATGATTTCTGTCACACTCCTGCAGTATTTAAGGGACATTTAAAATAGAATTTGTGGAGTGAATTGTTCTTTCTCAGTCCCTTATTTCACATGACAGCAGAGTCACATATGTAAGCTCTGTGCCTTGAGTGAGTCTTTGAACCCTCAGCCTCAGTTGCTCATCTGTAAAATGGGTAGGATGAGTCTTGTCTCAGGATCACTTTTGGAAGGTAGTCAGCATATGGGAAAGGTGCTTAAGGTGGGACACCAGCACAGGCCTGGCTTATACTAGAACCCTGGCAATGCTTTTTAAATGCCAAGGCAATTTGTAATTAAAGTGAACAGGCCAGTTTTTTGCAGGGCATTTTGGTAACTATCAGGTGTATATTAGAAATAGGCAGTTGTGCCAGGAACAGTGACTTATACCTGTAATCCCAGCTACTTGAGGAGTGGAGAGGGGGAGGATTGAGGTGAGGGTGTGCTGGATTTCGGACTCATCATCCCAGCTACATGGGAAGCATAGGACAACCTGGCCATAAGCTTGAGAACCTATTCAAAAAATAACTAGAGCAAAAAAGGGCTGGCGGAGTGGCTCAAGAGGTAGAGTGCCTGCCTAGCAAGTGGGAGACTTGAGTCCAAACCTCAGCATTGCCAAAATAAATAAATAAAAATAATAAAAAAAGAAATAGCCAGTTGTGCCACTTTGTCAGTTTTTTTAATGAGTCATACTAGACAGGAAGGAAATCTCTCTCTCTCTCTCTCTCTCTCTCTCTCCCCCCCCCCTCTCTGTCTCCCTCTCTCTGTCCCCCCCTTCTCTTCTCTCCCTCTCTCCCTCTCCCATGAGCACACTCACACGATTCCATCACTGCTAGAAAAGCTATAGGGCAAGATAGGTTATTGAAGGCTTTGATGAATTATTTGTGCTTATTTACAAAGTAAACATGGGGCATTTACAACATGGCTTTTTTTTTTAATCCCTTTGTTTAGATATAGCACCTTTTCACAAATGATCCAGAACATTTTTGCCCTCAGGCATGCTAGTGGATTAGTCATGAAAAATGGGGCAGTAGAATTACAAGCTTTTGATCTTAATGATTTGGTTTTTAAGCTGGAAGATTAAGGCCCATTAACCATACTTGGTGGGTAACACTGACTCGCCTGGAGTGTCTCAGGGGCCCTCTGCATTATCAGAAAAAAAGAAAGGTCTCCGGGTTCTTTGTAAGCTACAAGGAATGAGTCACAAGTGTGTGACACAAAAATTATAATAGACTCATTCTAGTGTAGAGATTGCTTGGTGTTAGAGAATAGGCTCTTGCCTGTTCATGGGGCAAGTTGCATCCTGTGTGGGGTGAAAGGGGTGCTGAGGGGGTGGCTTTTTGCTGCTAGGGCTCTCCATTAGGAAGCAGAGGTGGGGTTCATCAGTGAGCAAGCTCCTCCCGTTTCTGTTCTCTTTCCTCATCCATCCATTCTTGGACTTTCGCCATCACTCAGCGTGCCTTCCAGGAGCCTTTGGTGGCACCTGAGTGAGGATGCACAGGTCCAAGCCCTCACAGATCATCAAACAAGTAGCAGCGTTGTGGTGCAATGGGAGGGGAAAGGCTGTTGTCACCAAGGGCGGCAGAGGCGCTAGCTGCTAGCTCGGCCTCTTTCCCTCCTCCCTTCCCCATCCATTGAGGTGAGTGTGAACTTCCACTCCTCACATCTTGTGCTCTGAGAGGATTCATGCCCTCTGCAGCACCTATGCTCTGCAACCTTTCTAGAGGCTTCTGTCACTCTAGCCCACCTTCCTCTATTCAGCTTTCCCCCTTTCTCACTCACGGGGTTTCCCAAGAGCCTTGGGGAATCATTGGGCTTCAGAAGAGCAGGAATTGGGTGAAAGTTCATGGGCTGTGCACAGGAGGCACAGGACTGAGGAGGGCAAAACTGCATTCCGAGGGTACTGGGGTGTTTCCTATAGCCGCCGATAAGAAGGTTGTTCACACAAATCCTGTCGGGTGTGTGCGCTTGAATTGTCAAACAATCTGAGGCTGGGCACAGTGGCTCACATTGGTAATCCTAGCTACTTGGGAGGCAGAGATTGGGAGGAGTGCAGTTTGAGCCTGGGCAAAAAGTTAGCTAGATTCCATCTCAACCAATAAACCAGGCATGCTGGTCCATGCCTGTGATTCCAGCTATGCAGGTGTAAGTAGGAGGATTGTGACCTGACACTGGCCCTGGGCGAAAAATGTGAGACCCTACCTGAAAAGGAACTAAATCAAAAAGGGCTGGAAGAGGCTCAAGTGATAGAGCACCAGCCATGCAAGTGTGAGGCCCTGAGTTCAATCCTAGTACCACCAAACAAACAAAAAAGGCCCAATTCAAATGGAAATGGTGTCTTTAAATAGTTTGTCTTACATCCATGAACTTGGTGTATATTTTGATCTGTTTGGCTCTTCATTAGATATTGTCCCCTAAGCTTTATATATCTCCTCACCAAGGTCTTAGGTACCTTTGTCAAACATATTTTGAGATGATTAATACTTATCTCTCATATACATCTTTTACATATTTAAAAAAGTACATTTCCTATAGTTTGTTGCTACCATATATAAACAAAATACCACTTCTAAAGGAAGAAATAAAGACAGAACTATAGTTCTTTTTGTCTCAGAGGTCCTTCATTGGAAACGACACTCCTGTCTATCAGAATATACTAGAATAAAAAAATATCAATACCTTCCAATTTAGCAATCTCATTCCTGAGACTTTACCCAATGCAAACAAAAGTGCCCGTTTTTAAAGATAGATATGACCATGGATGTTTACGGTGGCATTGTTTGTGAGGGGGGAAAAACAGCGAATGCCATGAATATGGAAATGGTTGACACATCGGGTGCAGCCACACCACGGAACATTACGTAGCCACCAAGCCAAAGTGAAGACAGCCATTGCAGTGGACTCAGAGATTTGCACCAAGTCTTTATTGAGAGAGGAAAAGAAGAGGCGGAAAAAGTCTTTTATGATCTGTTTTTGTAGAAATCACACCTGTGTACGTTCAAATACACGTGGTGGCATGGCTATGACAATGTAGAAATACATACATATGTAAAATGCGTAACCACACTGGATTTCTGGATTGTGAACGTGAGGGAGGTGGGATGGGTAGGTCTAGGTATGTCACTTTTCCGGGGACTTTTCTGTTCTGAGCTGGCACTTCATCTTAATGCTATTGTTCTGATGGAAAACACTGTTCCACAAAGCTGAACCACAGGGGTCTCCATTGGGGGCTTGGTAACACTGGTTGCAAACACCAGTCATAAGTTAAATAACAGTGATGTTTTTTGCCTGAAGCAGGGTTGGTGTTTCCCTTAAGGGCAGTCAAATTTTCAGTTAAGTTTTTACAAAAACAGCTTGCATTTCCTCAGCAAAGTCCAGGGGCGGCAAGTGGGTGGCTGGGAGGCGCACACACACACACAGAGCACATGTGCCTGTACACCGAACGTCAGGATGTCTGAGCACTCTTTCCTCACTCTGAGGTCAGTCTTTGGAGCCACGCTTCTCAGGAGACCATAGGGAGGGCCAGAGATATGAAATGACTTGGCCAAGGTCATGGCATTAACTTTTTGGAAGCTGAGTCAGGGTCTGGAGCCAGGTCTCATGGATTCCATCTCCAGTGTGCACAGTAGACCCCATCCACATGCTCAGGGTAAGCCACACCTGCCCTGAGTGTCACAGGCAGGCAGAAGTCACTTAGGGGGAGGAAAGGGGACTGCAAGGGTATATAGTGCTTGGTGGACAGGCAGACATGTACACACAAGGGGGATACACAGAAAATGTTCCCTGCCTGTCTGCCTGCACGTAGTTTTGGTTCTGGGTGGGCAGACTTGCCCCCTGCTGGATTTGGTGTGGTGTAGTGGAGTGATTCACTCTCAGCTGGTGTGAGCTGTGTATTGCAAGTCATCCGTGTGCTGTGGATTTAAAGCTATGCTGTAAAATCCTTCTGGTTTATACTTCATCAGCAGTAATTGAGAACTCATGCGCTGGAGGGATTCTGGTACGTGAGGAGCCCTCTGTTATCTGTGTGAGTAGATGTAGATGTGCTTTCTCACACAAGGGTGACTGTGCCCAGGTGGCATAGGACATCCCCAGGCTGAATAATTTCTCTGATTATTCTTTCCCAGTGGCTTGGGGAACTGTGCTATCCAGAAGGCAAATGGTGGTTGCCAGTTTATGTTTTGGCAACATTCTGGTTCTTGTTAGTCTGTTGTTTATTGAAGTGTCATTTTGCAACATGCGCTCTTTTTCACTTTAGTTCTTCATTCTGTGGAATAAATGCCCAGGGACACCATTAGTTACCAGCCATATGACAGGCTCTATGCTGAGCTCTTTGCTGGGGTGCAAAGATAAGATAGGAGTTTGTGGTAGAAATTACTATAATTGAGAGGTTTTGAAGGGAAAAATTCTATGTAAAGGTCTTCTGGGTTATGGGGTGATGAGCTCAGTGAAGGGTTCTCAGAGGAGGTGCATGTTAAGTAGGGTCTTGTAGGATGGGTAGGAGTTCTCAGGTAGTTAGGACCACTGTTGGGAGGAGAGGGCACTGTACAAAGAGGAAGAAGCCCATAGCCCATGAATGTCTAGGACCTGGTCTAGAAAGGACAGGTGTGCCAGGCAGAGAGGTGTGTGGTGAAGGGGCAGGGGTGCATGGACACCAGGGTAAGACATGGGCAAGGGTCTTATCTATCATTTTGAAGATCTTACCCTGTCCATGAAGGGAGGGATATGGCCAGATGTACATCTTATCCAGGCTAGTTCTGGAAGCAGGGCGCTTGATTGAAAATGCTGAAATGCTGATTTGCTCTCTGACCAGAAGGAGAGGCTAATTTGTGCTTATGTGTTCTTAACTGACACCAAGGAAACGCATATATACTCGTTAAAAAAAAAAAAAGGTTTTTTGTGGGTTTGTGAGAGTGCAGAGTGGTCTGTCAGACTTCATATAATTAGGGTTATTAATTGATTTAATATCCCTGAAATTAATTGAAATTTCAGTACTTTAGAAACACATTCTTTTGAGCCCGGGGGTAATTAGTTGGAATAAGTCCATTTTCTGGACTGACCATTCTGTTTTATCTTTACAGGTGATACTCTCGGGAATCATAGGGTTAACAACTTGGAAACGGCCCATGATACTCCTGGTATGTGTAGATCTTGTCATTTCTTACTCTATAAAATGTGCCATATGTGAGGTCTGTTTAAAGAAACCATTGAAGAAATGCTTACACTTCCCTGTTTATTAAAAAATAAGTTAAAGGGCAATATTGGAAGTCAGGTGTTCTCATAATAATCACAGAAGATGATGATTTTTGGTTTTCTGCTTCGTTTTAAGCGTCTTACCTACCTGGTGCTCTACCTGTGTTTCTGGTTCCAGGATTAGATTCACTCTGAAGATGGAATTTTTAAAACCTAGTTTCCATGGTCAATTTTGACCAGGCACAAACGTCATAGTCCTCTCCGGACAATGTAATGAAACCTGCTTCAGAAACTGTTACCTTCCATGGACCTTGTTCAGCCCTGCTCTCAACCATGCCTCCACACTCCACGTGTTTTTTAATTTTTCATTCTTTTGAAGCACATCTTGTATATTAATCCCAAATATATGGCTTTTTGATTGTTAGAATGTTTTGGTTGGACAAGCTCAGAATTTTATTGCTTAGATTTGCTGTGCTGTCTTTTCAGAACATAAGTATTATAGTTTCTTAGTAATTAGACATTTACTGTTGACTTTATGCTTTTGTTACTGAGGTAAAGTTTATATTACAAAATGAGCCACTTTAAAACGTGTGCAATGCAGTGGGAATTAGAACTTTCCCAGTATTATCCTGTGTTTTTATTTGCTCTGTCATGTTGATTCTGAGACTACTGTAAAAAACACAATTGACCCTGGAATGTATCCAGCCTCCATGGATGAAATATTGGATTTAGGAAATTCAACTTGAATTGAAGACTACTTAACAATTTTTTTTTCCTGTGTAACACCTCTATTTTTCTATCATTTTCTTGAGATGGGGTTAAATGATTTCCTAAAGTCATTTTGTGTATATTTAATAGTTTATCATGAGCAGAGTTTGCTAGGCAGTAAATACAAAACCTCTTACATTGTTAGATGCAAGGAAAAGAAGCACCTGTGGAATCTTTGTGTCTGAATAGTGGATACAACCCTGCTTTCTTGACCTTGAATACTGAAGTAACATTTTCAGCTCTGCAAAGGTGATGCAGACAACATTAATAACTCCGTCATCTTGTATTTAGTGAAAACTCCTTTAGTATATTCGGAAGAAGTAAACTGACCATGTTACATTCGAATATATTCAGTAACAGGAGAGGAGGAAATGACTTTACAACCTCTGTTGTGAGTGGCTGAGGTGTGCTTTGCAGCAGTGGTGTGGAATTACAGTTTCTGCAGGAAAAGTTTGATGGTGTTCATGTTTGTAGTAATATTTGATTATAGGAATCACCTTTGCAATAACTTTTCCTATTGAGTCAATATTAAAATAAGCAATTAAGGTAAGTTAACATAAGAAATTCTCTTATGATATTTATACTCTGAAAATTCCAGATGACGAACAGAATATGACCATTTGCTCTGGATAGATTTTTAAGAAGATCTACCTTTTAAGACATTTATTCCTTTATCTTTATTTTCTTTTGGAGAGGTGGTTTATATATTTATTATGTGAGCTGAAGCAACTGGAAGCAAAAATGTCCCTAATAAAAAGGTGTCTTCTTTAAATTCCTTTCAATTTATTTGTCATCTTTGTTGGAAAGATGTACTTTGTGGCAAAGCTATAATCAGTGTGTACATACTATATTGTGCACTGCCTTTTCTGCTTATATTAAGTTGATATCACTTAATATTATGTTTTCATGTACAGGGAGGATTCTATATGCTTATCACTTAAAAGTCACTAAACAGCCTTCTCTTATATTTCTGTAACATCATCAATTACTATTGTGTTAACATTTGAGCTTTTTATATTTTGGTGCTATGAATTTAAAAGGTTGGTAGAGATTGTTTTAAAATGTTAATCAGTATCAAGAATTGAACTAGGAACTGAAGATGTGTCTCAAATGGTAGAGTACCTGCTTTGTAAGTGTGAAGCCCTGAGTTCAAACCCCAGTCCTGCAAAAAAAAAGAATTGAACTTGGAAAAGCTTTCTATCAGTCGATCATTTGAACCTTAGTCAATATCATGCACAAAAGATCTTTAGTTCACATAAATTAATGTTATACCAATATAACCTTCACCTCATGCTTTGTAATGTTAAAAAAAATGAAATGAAATGAAAGGAAAGATGTGTGATAAGGTGAAGGAAACTGGATGTGCCAATCAGATGCTGCTACTTCATCCCTTTAAGAGCTACACAACTGCCCAACACACTTGCCTTTTCTGAACCTAGCATTCTTTTCTGCTCTGAGGGGACAATTAGTGATAGCAGATGTAGCTCTACCAGACCCCTTCCTTGGTGGATATGGATTCTTCTTTCTTTTTTTCCTTCTTTTCCTTCCTTGTTGTCCAGCCTCCTCTCCCTCAGCTCCCTGAGCTTAGGGAATTTCCAGTAGCTGATTTGGGGGAAGGTCATGTTCCATGTGAGAAGCCAGCGGGGTCTGTGTTCTCCCCTTTACCTCCTGTGCTGTCTGTTTTGGGACTTCTTCCCTGGGCAGGTTGTTGGCCTGCTCCCTTTCTTCTGGCTCTCAGTTCAGGACTCTGCTGCAGAGGTCTCTTCATTGATCACCCTGAGGACGAGGTTCCTGGGATCAGCCTCTGAACTCGTGGTTTGTCATTTGTTGTCTTTCTTCCCCAGGAACTAGTCTGTTCTATGAGTACCTCATCCTTGTCTTTCACCCTCTAGTGCAGGGTCCACATGCTCAGTACACATTTGGGGTTGACTACGGTGTTAAATTGGCATTCAGGAAGAAATAACTTTGGGTGAGTTCTCAATGTTTTCATTTTGTCTTAAGTTTCTTTCACTCACTTTTCTTCTCCAAAAGTCTGTATTTGTCCCTTCCCCTGCCATAACTGCAGGCTTTTCGGGGAGTATTTTGGTGGTGTGGAGGTGGGGGCAGGGCTGGTCCATGTTGGAGCCTGTGAGAGGCCAAATGTTCTCACTATTGTTGGGTGAGCACCAGTGACTTTTGAGTGCTATCCTTCATGATGGCCACTGTGGCTGTGATCACAGCAGGTTTGTACCGGTTTGAACAAAAGAGGGTCATTTTGACCTAATCCCTTCAACCTCACCTTTGTATGGGATGTCAGAGGTGCAAGCTTCATTCAGTGAGTTCTCTTCCTCATACTGATAAAACACTCATGCATTCAGAACAAAAATAATAATATTGGAAAATAGGATTTAAATACTTGTGGCTATGATTAGGATTAAGTTAGGAAGTATAGTATTCTAGGTTGGTATTTTCCATAAGAGCTGACATTTTCTGTTTTGAAAAGGTTTGTATTTCTTCTAGACATCATTCCTTTTTCTTTCTAATAAAGTGATTTGTAAGTGTTTGGAAATCACAGACTTGGTACTGGAAATGGCCTCAAAGATCATCTTGTCTAAGTGTCTCAGTTGCAAAATAGAATTGTTTTAATAAGATGGTTTTATTTTCTATTTTTAATGCAATTGCCTTTAAAATGTTTTATTAGCATACACTAGTAGTACAGGGGGGTTTCAATGTGATATTTACATATGTGCTTACAACGTATCTTAATTATATTCGCCCTCCCCATCATTTTCCCTCATCCTCCCCTCTCCCCCTTTTGAACAGTTTTAACGGATTCCATTGTTCGGTTTTCATAATGTATACAAAGTACATCTACCATATTTGCCTTCCTTCATCCTCTCCATTTACCTCCCCCCTTCCACTGGTACCCACCACAGAAACATCTGTTTTACCTTCCTGTCCTTTATTTTTTTAAGTGTATGTTGATTGTTCAAGGGGATCTTGCCTTGGCACCACATGTGTATATGTCATATTTCAATCAGATTAACCACCTGTATTACTTAACCTTTCTCTATTGCCCTGCTTAGTTAGTGGTACATTTAGTAAAAATCACCACTGTGAACGTTTGGCCAGTTCTCTTGCCTATAATTTTGGCTGCTTAGGATGTGGTAATTTGAGCTGTTTTTTTTTTTTTTTCTTGGTGGTTGGGGACAGATGGCCTTCAGACTGATAAAAGGACAGCTCTGTTCCTAAGTACCAGGATAGAAGGCTCTCCCCCAGTGATCTTGTCAGTTCATAGGTGACTTATTTTCACCTATGGTTCCCACTGATTTGCACCCCAGTTTCTCTTTTAACTTTAAGATTACAGTATTTAAGATAAAATTTCCTTACCCAAAGAGTTTAGAAAATGACTTAAGGTGAACATTTTTTCCCCATCATTTAGTCCAAGTACACTAAGTTTTTTTTTAATCTGCTATGTCTTGGAGAAAAAGTCTTGGAACATCTAGACAATTTGTCCAACGAGGTTGAGGACTCAGCCTCACTAGCCACTTGGACTAGTTATGTTCCAAGGTAGATGTGATGTCTTCTTTCCTGATGACAGAAAGAATTGGAGTAGTCAGGATGATCATGTGCAGTTGAGGAGCCTGGAAAATGAGCTGAGGTGCTCTGGCCTTGTTCAGTCTAGGTCCTTAAAACATGTTTCACGGCTACAGTGATTTGTCATGAGTCCTTATTTCATAGATTCTGAAACCTGGATTTTATTTTATTTATTTATTTAATTTTTTTTCCTTTTTCTTTTATTATTCATATGTGCATACAAGGCTTGGTTCATTTCTCCCCCCTGCCCCCACCCCCTCCCTTACCACCCACTCCGCCCCCTCCCTCTCCCCCCCACCCCCTCAATACCCAGCAGAAACTATTTTGCCCTTATTTCTAATTTTGTTGTAGAGAGAGTATAAGCAATAATAGGAAGGAACAAGGGTTTCTGCTGGTTGAGATAAGGATAGCTATACAGGGCATTGACTCACATTGATTTCCTGTGCGTGGGGTGGGTGTTACCTTCTAGGTTAATTCTTTTTGATCTAACCTTTTCTCTAGTACCTGTTCCCCTTTTCCTATTGGCCTCAGTTGCTTTTATGAAACCTGGATTTTAATGCTGACATGTTACCACTAATTATCAGGTTACCTTGGGGAAATCTCTTAATTTCTGTGTTTATAAAATGAGTGGCTTAGATATGAACAGTATTTTAAAGTCCTTCTAGCTCTCATGTTATAAATTTCTTGAAATCTCTCTAGTTACCTTGATGGTATTTTAATTTAAATGGGCATTTCAACAGACCAGTTGAAATGTAATCAATAAAGTAAATAAACTGAAATAGTATGATTATTTCTTTTTCTGTGGTGCTGAGGTTTGAACTCAGGGCTTCACACTTGCTAGGCAAGTGCTCTCCCACTTGAGCCACTCCACCAGCCCTATTCACTTTCTTTTTAGACATAAAAATGGCTGACTGGCCATGATGACACATACCTGTAATCCCAGCCACTCAGGAGGTGGAGGCAGGAGGATTTGAAGTTGAAGGCCAGCCTGGGTAAGTTAGCCAAGGCTCTGTCTCAAAGTAAAATTAAAAAGGGCTAGAGATGGAGCTCAGTGGCGGAGCACTTTTCTAATAAGTCCTTGGTATAGTCCCCAGTACTTAAAAAAAGAAAAAGAAAAGAAAGAAGAAAGATGGCTGTTTTTACTCTTCAGAATTATGGATGATACCTACTTGTATGTCTGTAATGCTTAAGAATTTATGAGGTTCTTTCATACACCTGTTCTTGTGGGACTTCTATGGCAGGGAGGGAATATTAGCTCACCAATTGACTGGCTGTCCAGTTGGCCATCAGATGAACTATTCTGAGAAAGAACCCTGGGGTTTGTTCCCACTCCAATGCTTCTCCCTCCTCCCCCATTAGCAAACTGTTAGGTACTTGCTTGAGACTGACCACAGCTTATTTTTGGCATAAAATCTAAGTTAAATAAGTTGTTTTCTCACTCTTGACTGTCCAATTCTTTTTCAAGTTCCGAATTTGCAAAAGTTTTAGTACTTCACTCCAAAGAGCCTGGCAAAAAATAACCAAGACAAAACAAGGTCCAATTCTGCTTCTCAGTCCTGTCACTTTCAATGAGGCCAAGACAGGATTGAATTTGTTCCCTTGTTTGTACATGGTGTAATGCACCTGTCCTCAGGATTGTATGGAGGAACAGAAGACATAATTTGCATGGTCTGATGCTAGGCAAGCAAATACGTGTATTTATTACCTATCCATTGAGAAAATCTCCAGGAGAGCATCTAGTCACTAAGTAACCCATGGCAGGAAATGTGCCTTTGGGACCTGTCAGGGTGCCAGACTAGGTTCAGGCTCAATGTGACCTAGTGCGTCAGTAACAGAACTTTCTCATCTCATCTGTATCGATCTGGGATTTAATTTCTACCATCTGCCATGCCCTAGCCCTTTTTGGCTTCAGTTGTGTTTTAGGAAGGGTCTCTCACTCTTGCCTGGGCTGGCCTGGAACATGACCCTCCTACTTACAATCCCCTTGCCCCCACCCTTCCCCTCCATGTAGCTGGGGTGATAGGTGCACACCATCATGTCCAGTTTATTGGTTGAGATGGCTCTCACTAACTTTTTGCAGGGCTGGCCTCCAACCACAATCCTCCTGATCTCTACTTCCTGAAATTACAGGTGTGAGCCACAGTGCCTGGCCATAGAACTTTCATTTCTCTCCTCTGATCACTACCAAGGACTGTGCATCAAATAAGAATCTGGGACCTAGCTGGGCAGGTTGGTGCACATCTGTAATCCTAGCACTCAGGAGGGAGAGATCAGGAGGATCACAGTTTCAACATCAGCCTGGGCTATGTAGTGAGACTCTCTCCCCACCCAAAAAAAAAAAAAAAAAAAGAGAAGAAGAAGAAATGGAAAGCACTGTGGGTGATCTATTTCTGGGATGAATCCAGACCTAGGCAGGCAGTACCCTTTTTTGCAAAGGGGTCTAAAACAATGTGTATGTGTTCTAAATAGCAGGTGGAGTTGGCAGCATTAGGAATAGCCAAAGCTTAGAAATAACCTTTCAGTGAAGCTGAATGTTAGAATGAGAGCGCGCCTCAGACCAAACTCTGCTACACATACAAAACTCTTATTAGCTACCAGACCTGCCCCCAAATTTGTCCACACCCTCCACTCTGAAGCTTTGGAAGGATAGAGCTAAGATTTGCAGCAAGCATCTAAAATTGAGCACATGAACAATGTTTCTGAAAGTACTTGTCTCAGATACCATGCTTGATTCTCTGAACACCTGTTGATCAAGCAAAGCTACGTATCTTACACTTACTTCAATAAGAGAGAACGCCTTGCCAGAAGTTCCCAGGAAGGGTGAGTCAAAGAGAAGGTATTTGTATGATCTTGGGGCACTGACTGGGGATGTTTTGAAGGTGAATCTTGTAAGACAGGAGCTGGTTGGGATTGGGCAGAACCCAAATATGTCAGAAGAGCTGTGGATTGGGAGGTCAGCGAGAAAGGGCTTGTTACCTGAGCTCTTAGTCTTGATAAACAATTGATTAGTTTGCAGTCTTACTTTTGAGGAATCAGTATTTCCTGGAGCAAGCAGCTAAGTTATCTCTTTTCTTGTTCTTAGCATTGTTTAATACCAGGAAAGTATGACCTATCAGAAGATTGATTAATTTAGGGACAGGGGCTTGGGGATGTTGCTGAGTGGTATATTGGCTGCCTAACATGTGTGACTGGGTTCAATCTTGAGTACTGTCCAATTCTTAACATCTTTCATGTTAATTAAAGAAGCTCATTTCACCAATGACATGGCATTTCCAGATTTTCTATGCTAATTTAGCAGTCTCTTGGATGTCGTTGGGGAATAAAAGAAGCAGTCTTCTGGGGTTTGGCCTTTCTTATAAGTGCTAGCTGACCATTCTGGAATGTGAATTTCTGATGGGCCTTCAGATGTAGCTTGGACCAGGCAATAGGTACACAGACCTAAAGAATTTTGTAGTGCATCACAGACAACTGCAGTGGTAGGAGATGCTAAAGGAAGGCCTCTAACCAGCCTTTCGTCCAGGCTTTTTGGGCCCAATGGTCAATTTCTGAATATGGTTTTGAGAATACTGACCAGACTCTAAATGATTTGGGACCAGATTGGTTGGGGAGCATCTTAGATGTATCATGTGAAAAGATATAGAATAATAGGTACGGTCCCAATTGTGTGGCCAACAACCAACACCCCTGGGGAGTTAGTTTAGGTGTTTGCAATTATGTGGAAAAATTCTAGAAGGATATTATAAAGCTGCAGTGAGCTCCTTTGTTGAGTGAACTGGGAATGGGAGGGAGGAAGGAATCTGACTTTCCGATTTGCTTGGAGAGGACTGTGTGCTGTGCGTAGAGACTTTCAGCTTAGTGATCCTTTAATTTGGGGCAGCTCAGTATCTGCCATATCTGGACTCTTTTTCAGACTGGATGTCTATTTGTGAATCTTGTGACAGGAAGACCTATGCTGACCCTTCTGAGTCCAGCAGCCTGGATGAGCCTGTGACTTTCACCCACTAGTGCTCCTGCCCAGAACTCTGCAGCTGGGTGTCCAGTTAGAGTAACCAGGGGCGGCTTTGAATTCATTAGGTAAGGAGGCAACTGTACCCAAGGCTGGTGACAAGAGACCTGGTTTTCCTGTGGTGTGACCTCGGTAGAGGTCCCAGAACTCAGCTTCCTTAGCTCCTTCCCAGATTCCTGAGCCTGGTTCCTGTGGATTCTGTGAGCTACAAGAAATTCCTTTTCTGCTTAAGTAGCTGAGTTGGTTTTTCTTATTCAGAATGTAACCAAGAACTCTGACTGTAGTAGGACTGTGATCCACCCTCCCTTCTTCCCCATGAATTGAGTAACTTTTGTGATAACCGTTCTGAAGTTCAAAGCCAGATTTATTTTTAAACATTTGGGCATTTATGGCAATTCAGTAGAAGAACAAGAAACTGAGCAGTGCTCGGTCCAAATGGATCTATGGTGAGCGCTTGGCATCAGTGGAAAGGATTGGGTGGAGGGGTGGGGGTGGGATGGTGTCTGACCAGCTGTGATGTCTCAGTGAGAATGCCACAGAGTTGCCTGGCGGAGCTCTTTAGTGAAGAGAAAAGGCTAATTTCTAAATGGATGGTTGTGTTAGCAGGTATTCTGCACAGCAGTGGAGGGGAAAGAGTTTAGATTTGGGGATTTGGGTCAGGTCCAGCTCTGAGTGCAGTACTTCACCTCTCTGAAACTATATCCCATTTTATTCCTTCCTTCCTCCCTCCCTCTCTCCCTTCCTTCCTTCCTCCCTCCCTTCTTTCCTTCCTTCCCTCCTCCCTCCCTCCCTTTCTTCTTCCCTCCCTCCCCCCTCCCTTTTTTCCTCCCTCCTTTCTTACCTGCCTCCCTCCCTCCCTTCCTCCCTCCCTCCCTCTCTACTTCCTTTCTCCCTCTCTCCCTCTCCCCCTTCCCCTCCCTCCCTTCCTTCCTCCCTCCCTCTCTACTTCCTCTCTCCCTCCCTCCCTTCCTCCCTCCCTCTCTACTTCCTCTCTTCCTCCCTTCCTTCCTCCCTCCCTCTCTCCCTCCCTCTCTACTTCCTCTCTCCCTCCCTCCCTCTCCCCTCCCTTCCTCTCCCCTCCCTCTCCCCCTTCCTTCAATAGGGTCTCAGTTTTTTATGCCCATGTCAGGCTGGACCACGCTCCTCCTATTTATACTTCCCGTGTAGCTGGGATAGCAGGTATACACCTGTACACCCAGCTTTTTTATTGATTGAGATGGGATCTTGTAGACTTTTTGGCCTGGGCTGGGCTGGGCTGGAACTGGGATCCTCCTGATCTTAAGCCTCCCAAGTAGCCAAGATTGTAGGCATGAGCCACTGGCGCCTGGCTGCCATTCAGCCTTTGCCTATAAATAGTTTCTCAAATAATGAAAACCAATAATGGCAGTTACAGTGTACTTGTTATGTGAGTGTTATTTTATTGGTATGTTAGAATTGGGTTCTTTATTTCACATACACCTGAGGGCTTCATAGAAGAGTGCCAGTTCAGTTGCTCCCATATTCTCTCTCTCTCTCTCTCTCTCTCTCTCTCTCTCTCTCTCTCTCTCTCTCTGTGTGTGTGTGTGTGTAATGTAAGCAGGGGTCACCTGCAAACCTGCACAGTAAAAACCTGTTTTGCAGCTCTTAGGTGATCTCTATCCCCCAGTCAATAAAAAGATAGGGATTTAAAGGGACAAATAGAAAGTTACTGCATTGCAGTGGTATTTTGAGTTCTCCTTCCTTATTGTATGTGTGTCTGTGTGTGTGTTGGGGGGGGGGAGGGCAACGACTTAAAGATCAGTACTTGGAGAATGTGAGATAGGGTCCCAAGTGTTTGTGCTGGTGTCAGGCACGTGCCTGGGGAATTGGAAGGGGCCTCAGGTGGAAAGTACCAAGCCCTACATGCGTACTTCTAGCTGGCCAGATGCCTCCCCCGCAAGAGACGGCTGGCCTGGGGTGAGGCCCCTAGAGGAGTGGGGAGACCACAGCAGCGGGAGGCTGGGTCTGCACTGCTGGATGCCAAGTCACGGAGCTGCCACTCAGCAGCAGGTGTCTTAAAGAGCCAGTGGAGGCCCTATTGGAAGGGAGCCCCCTGAACACACTTGCCACAAGCAGACATTAATAGTCAGGTGATTAATAGACATTAACAGCCACACCTGCCCTGCCCCTACTCCCTGGCACCCAGATGACCATCTACGGGAGAGGTAGAGATTGCAGCTACTCCCCTTCCTTCCCACTGTAGGCTTGCTTGTTGCTTACAGTAAGAAGCTGACACCAGGGAAAGAAACTGGAATTCAAGTAAGTTCCAAGTTTTCACTGGGACACAGATCTGGCCATTTTAATTACTGACTTTTAATTGTGACTTGCAGTGATTGGAGCACGTTTTATAATTTTAAGTCAAGGACCTGGCTTCAAATATCTTCTTAAGGGATTAGGAATAACTAAGCCTACAAAGTAGACTTGAACAGCATTGGGGAAAGAACAATGTGGTTTTCTGCTGCCCCCAGAGGTCCCACTTGTTCAAGGGAATAGTGCCATTATTTATTGTGACACTTGGAGCATGAGTGATTGTGAAGAGAAGGGAATGTAATCCCATGTTACTCAAAGGAGGACCGTTTTGAGCAGCCAGCTCAAATACATTGTCGTTTCTTGTCCTCTATTATTTACTCAGTAGCATGCCATTTTTTTGTTTGCTTCATTTTTGGACCAAGACTTGGATGTCTAGCTTTATATTTTTCCTAGAGGTTCCAAATGATCCTTTATTTTTACATTTTTGTTAGCATATATTGACAGTACAGGGGGAATTTGTTGCAACTGTTCTGAATAGCCTTGCATCGTACAATGGTTAGATCACCTCCACCACCCTTCCTTCCATCCCCTCCCTGTTGCATTTTAAGCAATTACAAGAGGTGCCATTATTCTATTTCCTTTATGTACAGGAAACTCATCAACCATATGCCCACCACTTACTGTACCTGTATTACAGGCCTGTCTTTTATTATTAATTCCAAAGTCAGTGTTCAAAGGGGGTTCTCAGTGCATCTCAGCTGTGAATACGCTTTACTTTGATCAGTTCAACCCCCTCTGTGCTCTCCCTTACTCCTTCTGTCCCACCACCCATCATTTAGCTGCTTTCAGTGCGTGTCGTTATGTCCTCTACCTGTGCAGATGTGAAGTATTACAATATTGTTGACTCTCTGTCATTCTTTTTTCCTTTCCCTCCTGCACCGAGTTCCATAGGATAGTTCCACTGTTACAAACATGTTCTACGTGTAGATGAGTATATTATCCTTTTCTTTCTTTTGGGGACAAGAAAAAAAGTACCTCATTTTTGAGATTATCTATTGTTTATTCTTTTTCATACAGCTTTATTAAAATAATTGATTTACCATAAAATTTACCCATTTAAAGAATATAGTTCAATGATTTTTTGTATAGTCCCAGATATGGGCAAATTTGCTACCATCAATTGTAGATTACCACCCAAAGGTGGTGAGAGCCACTTCCCATTTCCCCATAATTCCCTCAGCTTTAGGAAACCACTGGGGCTTCTTCTGTCTCCAGATTTATCTATTCTGGATGATTTAAATACATGTAATGACAAAATTATGTGATCCTCTGTGCCTGACTTCTTTCACTTGACATATAGAGATTCCTAGCATAATATTTTTAAGGCTCATCCATGCTGTAGCAACTATCAGTTGCCCTTTGTATTGCTGAGTGATATTCTGTTGCATGGATATACCACATTTTATTTATTTCCTCATTGGTTGATGGACATTTCCATTTTGGGCTATTATGAATAATGCTGCTATGAATATTAGTGTACAAGTTAGTTATTTTTTTCATGGGCCTATTTTCATTTCTCTTGGGCATAAGCCTAGGAATAGAATTGGGGAGTCATGGGGTAACTCCATGTTTAACATTTTGAGAGAATGCTAAATTGTTTCCAAAGTGGTTTTATTTTGCCATCAGCAATGTTTGAAGGTTCTGATTTCTCCACTTTTTTGCTAGCACTCCTGTCTATCTTTTTATCATAGCCATCCTTTGCAGTGTGAAGTATCTCACTGTGGTTTGACATGCTATTGAAAGCTTCTTTTTGTGTGCCTATTGGTCATTTGTGCATTTTTCTTTGGAGAAATGTCTATTCAGCTCTCTTATCCATTTTGCAATTGGATTGTCTTTTTATTACAAGTCCTTCATAAAATTTGCAAGTAACTTATCTAATTCTCTGGGTTATCTTTTCACTTTCTTGATAGTGACCTTTCGAGTACAAATGTTTTTAATTTTAATGATGTTCAGTTCATCCATTTTAAATTTTGTTGCTTGTACTGTTATACCTAAGAAGGCTTTGTCTAAGCCAAGTTGATAAAGGTCTATTCCTGTATTTTTTTTCTGTATTTTATTGTTTTACATGTTATGCTTAGGTCTATGGTTCATTGATATAATTTTTGCATATGGTGTAAGGCAGGAATCCAAGTCCATTCTTTTGCATGTGGGTGTCCAGTTATACCACCACCATTTGTTCAAGATGCTTCTTTATCCATTGAAATATCTTGGCACCTTTGTTCAAAATCTATTGACTGTGTGAGGTTTATGTATCTCGTCTCCTTTCTTTTTAAAAAATATCTTATTGGCTATACCGGGGTTTGAACTCAGGGCCTTTGTGCTTGCCAGGCTGGTGCTCTACCACTTGAGCCATGCTCCTAATCCTTTTTACTTTAGTTATTTTTGAGATAGGGTCTCACTTTATGCCTAGGCCAGCCTGGACTGTGATCTTCCTACTTATTCTTCATGCGTAGCTAGAATGACAGGCACGCCTCACCATATCCAGCTATTTGTTGAGATGGGGTCTCAGCAAACATCCTGTACAGACTGACCTGGAAATACCATCCTCCTGATCTCAGTCTCCCAAGTAGCTGGGATTACAGGCGGAGCCACCAGTGCCTGGATCCCTTTGGGCATTTCTTCCTGAGATCTTTAGCATCCTGTTCTACTTCATACTTAATTGTTTTCCAGGCCTGCTGCACAGACATCTGAACATTTCTTTTCTTTGGGTTCTTGGATTGGATCCATTGTTTCTTAGAGCTTATGTGTTATTTTTCCTTGAATTCCTTTTTCATTTTGCCAGAGAACATTCTCAGATAATCTTCAGAAAGTAGTGAGGGAAAGTAACTCCCAGTCTTTGTATATCTTGACGTGCCTTTGTTTTTTCCCTCTCACTTGAATGATGAGATCGAATCCTGGTTCAAAAGAAAATTTCTTCCCAAATTTGAAGTCATTGCTTGATGCCTTTTGTCAAGGATAAGAAACTTGATGTTTCTGATTTTTGTTCCTCAGTAGGCACACTCTTACTTTTTTTTTCCTATATGGAGACTTTTAGAGTCTTTTCTTTACCTTGATATTGATAGTTTGGTTTTCAAAAAGAAAAAATCATGATTCTCAAGCAAATATACAGGTGTCATTAGGAGAAAACACTACTAGCTAGTACAAAAAGATTTCAGATGCTAAGTGTTCATAGGCAATGTTAAGAGAAGATTGCTAGGATAGATACAAAACTGGTTATGGATACCAAGGCTAGCAACTGTAACCTTGAGGTTTTCTGTCCCATCAGACAGACATGTTTTTATTTCTACCAAAATAAAATCTACAACATAAACTTTGCCCCCGTAGAGCCGTAAAGTAGGCAATTAAATAAATAAGTAAATAGAATACCCAGGAAACTCTTTTTGCCTAGTTCCAGGTTTCAGATAATTTTCCTGACAGTCTTCTGAAGATTCATGAGGATATGTCTTGATGTTGGTATTGTTTCCTTCATCTTTTGACTATTCAGGGAGTTATTAATCTGAAGACATGTCGCTTTTCAACATTGAGAATATTTCCTTACTGTTTTTGTGATTGTATCCTTTCCTCCACGTGCTTTGCTCTTTCTAGAACATCAAATAATCAGATGTTGGAACTCTTGCATTGAACCTCTTTTTTTTTTTTTCTCTTTTTCAAAATCTCATAATTTCTATTTCTTTGTGTTTTAATTTATCTTCTGGGTATTTCCTTAATTTTTTCTCTTACTATTATATATTTTTGACAGTTTTAATTATTTATTTTATCCTTTTTCATAGCAACTGTTCTTGTTTTATGAGTGCTGGATTTTCCTTCTCCCTTTGAAGGTACTTAGGAGACACACTTAACATTTTTTCCTTCTCTGAGTACTCTGTTTTCTTCATGGGGATGAGTGGTTCTGGTTGACATCTTGGTCCTTCTTTTGTACTGTTAAGTTTTTGCTAATTTTTTTTCCTGTGGTAACAACATAAAGTTACCATTTTTAATCATTTTAAGTGTACAGTACAGTGGTATTTTAACATTCAGTGTCATTAAGCATATCACATGTTGTGTAATCATCAACACTATCTGTTTCCAGGACTTTTTCATTCCCCCAAACAGAAACTGTACCCCGCTTATATAACAACTCCCCATTTCTTTCTTCCCCCCAAGTCCCTGGCAGGCACATACTATTTTCTGTCTCTGGGTACCTCATGTAGGTGGAATCATACAGTACTTGTCTTTTTTGTGTCTGGGCTTATTTGACTTAGCAACATGTTTTCAAGTTTCATCCATGCTGTAGCATGTGTCAGAACTCCATCCATTTTTTGTGGTTGAATACTATTCCATAGTATATGTTGGCCCTCACCTCTTGATATGAGGGGCAGCACTGAGTACAGAAGAGGAAGGTCTCTAAGTACTGAGGGAGGGTGGCCTTCTTTGGAGATTGTTGACTCTGGTTAGCAGATTCTTCTCATGAGCTATGATCTTCATGACTGGGGGAGTCGTAAGGCCTGACTCTAAGTTGCTGAACTTTGGAATAGGGACAAGAAGTGAGAAAACAAAGAAAATTAAAGATGCACAAGGAAGAGCCAGAAGACTGACTGATGGAGAAAGGAGTGTGGAGCCTCAAGACCCATAGATCTTTAAAGCTAACTCTCTGCTCTCTCATCTTCACATCCACAAGTTTACTCTTTCTGCTTCATTTGCTTCACAGATTGGGTGTGGACCAGTTCAACTTGTTAAAACAGCAAGTGTCACGTGCCACACGGCCCACTGACAGTTTCTCTTGAGAGGCTCAATAGGAGCCTTTCCCCTGGTCCTCGCACATGTTCCCGAGGAGAACGTGCTACATTAGGGCTGGTAAAACAGGCCAAGGTAAATTGAGGAATTATGGAGCCAGACACATGCTGAGGTCAACCCCTTCCAGCCAAGCCTGATTTCTGGCTCATGAGAAATGAAGAAAAGGTGCTGGAAGGGACGCTGGGGGATTTGGAAGAGAAACTGGGTGTAAGGAGTCCCTGGTAGGCAGAACGTGCTTTTCAAAGTGTCCCTGGATGTACGTGTGCACCAGAAAGACACAGCTCCAGGTCGTGAGTGCTTTTAGATCTCGTCAAAGCTGGGTCCCAAGTTGATGAACGTTTGTGTCTCACTCTGCAAAGCAAGAGGCCTTTCACCCCATTACGATATTTTAAATTCTCTGTAAAAAGAAAATGAGGGGAGAGTTGTAGTGCTAGCAAGTCTGGCCCTTCAGTGTCTTTGAGAAGAAAGGGAGACAGACAGTTGGTTCTCTACCCAGCACTAGTTATCTCACTGGTGGGAAAACTGGTCAGATGATGCTAGTCTATCTGCCAAGCTTCTGGAAGAATTTTAAAAGGTGTCAAGGGACTGAAAGCTCGGAGTGGTTCTTCTGGTGTCTGAGGATTACCGGCAGCTGGGGAGCTCCTCTGTTGGTTTAAAGGAGGGAGAGGTGACTCGGTGACGCTTGTGAGTGGTTATGTGGATGTTTGCTTTGGTGCTGGCGGCCAACCCAAGCATTCATTTTGCTAAACCAGTGAAGAAAGGTTTTAGTTTGGGGTCTTGTCTCCAATTTTTTTTTTCCTCCAGGCCATTGCATTGTATCTAGATAACTTATGATTCTAAATCTGACAGTACTGGGGTTTGAACTCAGAACCTTACATTTGCTAGGCAGGTATTCTATCACTTGAACCATGTCCCCAGTCATTTTCAATTTATAGTTATTTTTCGAATATGGTCTTAGTTTATGCCTGGGCTGCCCTGGACGGCTATCCTATTTACACTTCCTATGTTGCTGGGATGACAGGCATGTGCCGTCACCAGCTGTTGGTTGAGATGGGGGGGCGTGTCTCATGAACTCCTTCTCCCCACCCAGAGCCTGGCCTGGAACCACCTTCCTCCTGATCTCCATCTCCTGCGGAGCTCGGATTGCAGGAGCACCTGGCCTCATGATTCCAGAGCTTTGCTTTAAAAATGGTTCCCCAAGTGGAATGCAAACTTCAACTGTTCAGAGTTAAATAAGAAATTATGTTACTGGCATAGGTCTTAGGACGTTTGTCTTATCAGCCAGTGAGCAGTCAATGTTTTTAAACGTGGACTCTATACCTCTGAGGACAAAAATGTTAACAAGGTGGTTAGATTCCCAGGCAAACCTCACAGTATTCTTGTTTCAGTGGAAAAATGTAGCCTGAATTCTAAGGGACTGGGTACTTTGTCCTTCTACACACTTACACCCCCACCACCCTCACGTCTTCCTGTGCCATGGTGGCACAGGAGTCCCCAGCGGTGAGGGTGGTGGCCATCTTCGTGTGAGCATTGAGGGTACACAAGGGTTTGCCTTTCAGGGCTACTATGTGCTCTAGACTATTGCAAGAACTCAGGATGCCTGAATGTAGTGTTCATCAGAAGGAATCGGTTTTTCCTTTTGTTCATCGACTCATTCATTCGTATTACTTGCTACCCCCTATGTTTTTGTGTCTGTGGTTCAGACTTTATACCCTCCTGGAGAAACATGTATTTTAATTTTTTATTTACTTTCAAACAGTATCAAAAGGGCTATATGTTGTGTGTGAGTGGGGTAATAGCATAGTAATTAAATTATCAGTGACATGTTTTTGGGAAATTAAATGAGAAGGATTCTGAGGCGGTCTTAAGTGAAAAGTTTCTGCTCTTTTAGAAGTTTCTTCTCATGAAGAAAGAATTTGGCTAGCTGTTGATATTTAAATGAAGACATCAACATACACCCATGCACACAAATTCACTGTTAATGTTTAGGAAAAACATGTTTCTGATGATGCAAAAAGGAACATTTGATTGACTATTAATTGTGAGAGGCATTTTCTTTTTAAGCTAAGCAGATGTAACAGAGACTAAGCCAAAGTGGAAAGGCTGTAGCATCCGTCTCCATCAGTGAACACACTCAGGGACCTGGGAGGGGCTGTGTGGTTAGGGACAGAGGTGCAGGCTGGATGGAATGGAGAAGAGCATGAAGTGGAGCAGGTGCTGAGTGAAGGGACAGGAAGAGTACATTTTTTTTAGATAAAGTCTCAGTGTGTAGCCTAGGCTGGCCTTGATGTTGAGGGTCCTCCTGCCTTAGCTTCCTTATTGCTGGGATTGCAAGCACACACCCCCATACTTGGCTGACAAGTGCATTTATTAGGGAGAGATGTATTGAATGTCTTCTGTGTGTCAGGCACTGTTGCCTTGACACTTATATACATACAGTAATTTCATGGACCTCCTCCTATTTTTATTGTTATTCCATTCTAGCCTTTTCAGCTAGGTACTCTGTTTTATAGGTAAAAAAGTGAGACCCAGAGAGATTAAGTAATTTGCCCCAAATCACTCAGCTACCAAGTGAATGGACTGGAAATTGAATACACCTCTGCCCATCTTCAGTTCATGCCTTTCATTTAATTTTACCGTTTAAGTTTAGTCTTCATTTTCGCCAGCATTGTACATGCACAATATTTAAAGGGTCAAATGGTACCAGTAGATTTAATAAAAATATTTAGTTCTTTATCCCCTTGTCCAAAAAGTATCTTTTGATATTTATCTCTGTTTCTGAATCAGTGCTGACACTGCTGCTTCCTGATGCTGCAGGCTTGGCACTCTGGGCAGTTAAGAGACCTTGTCTTCCACACCTTGCACCATCCGTACATCTGCTCCTCCCTGCTCAGTAGAGTTATACATGACTCTCAGCTGGGTAATATTGAACGCCCTACAATCTCTGTAGCCCCTGACTAGCTGTCTGGATTGGTTGCCTGTTAGGCCTCCACCGTTTGTCACCTCTGTCACCATTTTACCCTTATCCTGGGCGTTTGCTTTCCCCTCTCTGGAGTTGGAGTCCTGTTCCTAATCCCATAGCTCCTTCTCTTCTAATTCCTCCTTCGTTTTCATGTAACATCCTCTAGTAATTTTCTGAGAAAAGGGCACATGAAAAACATGTTTTTAAAAACCTGCATTTAGATTGCAAAACTAAGAAACATTTTTATTTTACTCAAATTCCATCAAATATTTGCAACAAAATATACAATTTTGAGTCAGAATTTTCTCTCAAGGATCAGAAGGCATTGTTCCATAGAATTTTCGTTCTGCAAAACAAACAAACAAGCCGTTTTCAGTCTTTAGCTGAGATTGAGGAAATATTTTATTTTGGGTTCATAGCTGTGGTCAGAAAAGGAATCAGGAATTCTGACCTTTTTTGGAAGGGATATATACAGTTAATTGCACGTATCTTAAATGTATAGCTTGCTGAATATTTATAGCCTTAGCTACTTGTGTAATAATCATTCAGTCATGATACAGAGCTTTCCCAGCATTCTGTAATATTCCTTTATGCCTCATCCCACTCAATTCCCCTGCCTCCCTGCAGGGGTCTATTAGTCCCGTTTTCACTTACTGTCATGAAATACCAGGGGCGGGCTCCTAATGAAGAAAGGAGGTTTATCTAGCTCACAGGTTGGAGGCTCAGATTCCAAGCAGCCTGTGCGGACTCTGATGCAGGTGTCTCTTAGTGACTTCACCTCACAGCAGATGGCAATGGCAGGAACAAGAGATCACACCCCCAAAACAGCAAGCAGAGAGACTAGGGTCTCACAGTCCTTCTAAGGCCACGCCCCCAGGTAACAACAGACCTCTCCCTTGGCTCCACCTCTAGAAGGTCTCGCCACCTCCCAGCACTGTCACACTAGGAGCCAAACTTCCAACATCCGAACCTTTGGGGATACTTATAGATGCTCGTCAAACTACAGCAAAGGTTGTTTCAGTTTTTTACTCAGGAGAATGTTCCTGAAGTTCATCGGTATTGTTAGGAGCATTAATGTTGTGTTCTTTTGTATTGCTGAGTTTTATGGCTATGCTATAACTCACTGATCCATTCATCTGTTCTTGGACATTTGGTTTGTTTTCAGCTTAGGGCCTTGTGAACGCATTGAGATGCACGTTCCATGCAGGTCTCTTTGTGGACTCACGCACCAGTTTGTCTTGGATGGGTATCTAACCCTGGAGCGTCTTAGGGTAGTTTGTCTTTAACTTGAATAGAAACTGCCACGGGTTCTTCGTAGTGGTCGTACCATTTTATAATTGCCTCTTCAATAGACTCTCAGTCAGTCTTCATCTTAGAATTGCTTTCATTGCCAGAAGCAGCTGGATATTTCTGAATACTTGGGGATTCCAAAGAGCAAATCCTGTTGAGTTTTTTCTTTCCTTCCCGCTGCCAGGGGATTCGTTTTTCTCAAGGCCACTGAGTCAATGCATATTCCACCTTCCAAAGCTTTGTTGCTGTTCTCCTGTTCTCTTGATCCTTTGGAATTTCTGCACTTAAAAATTTCACTGGGCTGCCATTTTAATGGGCTTTCAGGAACTAGTAGACCAAAATACTATTCTCCACTCACCACTTTAAGCCTAATCATTTTTTAACTTGTTTCTTCTCGTCATTACTGGAACTATTTTATTTAAAGTCACATCTTGAGGTTGGAGCAGTTCGGAAATGAGGAGCGAAAGAGAAGTTGCTAGGCACCGGGGAAGGTCAGCCTCTTTAGAGAATGAACCTTGTATAAAAACACACTCAGTGACACCAGCTGTGATCCTCATGAGTAGTTAATGATACAGTGTGACAGGGAGATTGTGAAGACCTTTCAGCAGGTAGGAATATGCCAACTGACAGAGATGCTGCTTCTTGGTAGCCTCAGGATTCCCGACTACTATTATTGAGTCACTTAATAGAGTCCTGAAATGAACTGGGGGCTGAATTGCAAGAGATCAGAGCCAAGGTGAATCTCAAATACTGAATGGGAAAAACATAGTAGCTTTTGCATATAAAGACACTTAGTATAAGTGTCATAAAACATGATTCAAGTTAGGAGCAGAAATTAAAAGTGGTGAAAGTCATGTGGCGGGTCCTCTGGGAGGACTCATAGCATCTTGGATTATGATCTTATCTTTAAAGTCCCTGGAAATTGCATTAAACATGTAGATTACTTTTGGGAGTATCGACATTTTTACTATGTTGATTCTACCAATCCATGAGCATGGGAGATCTCTCCACTTTCTATAGTCTTCCTCAATCTCTTTCTTCAGAAGTGTATAGTTTTCCTTGTAGAGGTCTTTCACATCTTTTGTTAGGTTTACACCTAGGTATTTGATTTTTTTGAGGCTATTGTAAATGGAATTGTTTTCATACATTCTTTTTCAGTTTGCTAAACTGAAGAGAACACCCACAGAGTGGGAGAAAATATTTGCCAACTATACATCAGACAAAGGACTGATAACCAGAATATATAGGGAACTTAAAAAACTAAAATCTCCCCAAACTAATGAACCAATAAAGAAATGGGCACGTGAACTAAACAGAACTTTCTCAAAAGAAGAAATTCAAATGGCCAGAAAACACATGAAAAAATGCTCACCATCTCTAGCAATAAAGGAAATGCAAATTAAAACCACGCTGAGATTTCACCTCACCCCTGTTAGAATAGCCATCATCAGCAACACCACCAACAACAGGTGCTGGCGAGGATGCGGGGAAAAAGGAACCCTCTTACACTGTTGGTGGGAATGTAGACTAGTACAACCACTCTGGAAAAAAATTTGGAGGCTACTTAAAAAGCTAGACATCGATCTACCATTTGATCCAGCAATACCACTCGTGGGGATATACCCAAAAGACTGTGACACAGGTTACTCCAGAGGCACCTGCACATCCATGTTTATTGTGGCACTATTCACAATAGCCAAGTTATGGAAACAGCCAAGATGCCCCACCACTGACGAATGGATTAAGAAAATGTGGTATCTATACACAATGGAATTCTATGCAGCCATGAAGAAGAACAAAATGTTATCATTCGCTGGTAAATGGATGGAATTGGAGAACATCATTCTGAGTGAGGTTAGCCTGGCTCAAAAGACCAAAAATCGTATGTTCTCCCTCATATGTGGACATTAGATCAAGGGCAAACCCAACAAGGGGATTGGACTATGAGCACATGATAAAAGCGAGAGCACACAAAGAAGGGGTGAGGATAGGTAAGACACCTAAAAAACTAGCTAGCATTTGTTGCCCTTAACGCAGAGAAACTAAAGCAGATACCTTAAAGCAACTGAGGCCAATAGGAAAAGGGGAACAGGAACTAGAGAAAAGGTGAGATCAAAAAGAATTAACCTAGAAGGTAACACCCACGCACAGGAAATCAATGTGAGTCAACTCCCTGTATAGCTATCCTTATGTCAACCAGCAAAAACCCTTGTTCCTTCCTATTATTGCTTATACTATCTCTACAACAAAATTAGAAATAAGGGCAAAATAGTTTCTGCTGGGTATTGAGGGGGGAGGAGAGGGAGGGGGCGGAGTGGGTGGTAAGGGAGGGGGTGGGAGCAGGGGGGAGAAATGACCCAAGCCTTGTATGCACATATGAATAATAAAAGAAAAATGAAAAAAAAAATTAATATAATTTTGTATGGAGGTATAAGACAAGATAGCGTTAGTCACTTTGCATAACTATGACAAAATACCTGAAATAAATAAAGGAGTAAAGATTTAAAAAAAAAAAATTCCCCTTGGTGATGTGGGTGAGCCCTCCCCTCTGACTCCCTCTGTGCCTCACTGTCTAAAATATAAGTTCGAAAGACATTTCTTCTTCCCTGGGCTTTTCTGTTCCTGGAGCACAACTTCTGAGGATGGATTGATTGGCCTCAGTAGAATTCAGGAATGATAACTGGTGGTGTTCATGTCATGAGGCAGGTGATGGTGTGATGTTTTCTTTGAGGCAAGGAACTGGGCTTAAAGACTGGAAATAAATGTGAGAAAAATTTTGTCAAGAAGTGGAATAAGTCAGGCTCCCAGCAGAAAACAGATGGCGCAATGCCGTTATAATTTGACATAAGGTTAACAGAAGGACACTTCCCAAAGGTATGTGCGGGATGTGGGGGCAGGGAAGCTGTTAACCTTCCCAAAGCCTGGCAGGAGAGAGTGGTGGCCACAATCAAAATCAGAGTCACGCAGAGGATGAGAGAGGGCCTGTGACTTGCCACTGGGGGCACAGCTGGCAGAAGCCACAGAGAAGGAGCTCACAGAAAAACTAATTCCCCAGCCTCCTTGCCTCCCTCCCTCAAGGGCAAAGAAGGCTCAGGATTCGTTCTGCACAGGCGGCCTCCTGTGGGTGGAGAGGAGGAGGGAAGGGCTGTGAGCAGAGCTGGCCAAACACCAGAAAGATGCCCACACTAATGTCTGTGGCCCAGTGTGCGTGAGCTCCAAGAACCGAGGAGAAGTTTTGGAGTCAGTACATCTGCAGATTATTCTTATAGCTTGAGTATCCTTTCCAGCTAGCTGCCTTACACTCAGGTATGTCATCAGCAAAAGACTGAAATGCTGATACCAGTACCAGACCTACTGAAATTCATTTTGTGAAACTCATTTTGTATTAACAAGCTGCATCCCCCAAAGTAGAAATGCCCCTTACTATTATTAATAAGATGCTTTGTGTAGTATTTTGCACTTGAAAAAGGACTTTCAAATATATCAATTTGTGTATCATAGTATGGTATGGTATTATCACAGTCATCTTTTGAGGTAGATAAGAAGATAGACCTACTTGATGGATGAGAAAAGTGAGTCTCCCAAAAGTTGCCTAGCATATCACAACAAGTAAGTAGAAAAGCCAGGTCACCTGGTTCCAAATTGTAGTTGCTGTCCACAAAGAAAAACTCAAATCGCCCACAATGATTTTTTTTTCAAGTAAGAATAATAATATAAGAAGCATAAGAGATTCTTCCTCTCTGTAGACATTGCTGTGTGGGCTTTGTGACTATGATGATTGTCATTAGCAGCTGGTGTTTTCTTGTCCTGTTTGTGGGACAGCATTCAGGGAAGGTTGGGATGGAAAGCCAGGTCTTGGAAGTCATTCTGTCATAAGCAGATCGAAGCTGGAAGGGTCCATCCTGAACGTCCCTGTGAACCCTGTGTGTATTCCTTATAACTCTAACAGTTTGTACCTTGGGATCTGATCCAGCCTCTGAAATAGTGTCCTCACAGCTCAAATGCCTGATGTATGCCACACTGGTCTACATTTGACTACAGAGTTGACCATTTGGCTAAAACGTTTGACCAGAGTTTTTAATAATTAGTGTTAAATATTATTAATAATCATCAAATTAAATATTAATAATTATTAAATTATTAATAATAATGTCCTATGTAGGCATAAATTTGAGGAACAGTACATAGCACTTTTGTATACAGTCTGTTGCCATGGCCCAGCTCCTCAAGGATTCTGGGATTTGCAGATGGCCTTCTGATCATGTGACTTGACTGTCACCGGCAGTTCCTCAGGTGCAGGAGGGAACCCTGCGTGCTCTTTCATCTTGTTTGTCATGCACACATTTTACAAATAGATCATTGTATGATCTGATACTCTTGCTTTGGTAGTTGGATCCAGAATTCTCTCTGTTTTTATTATAGTAAGTATAAATTAGATTTGGTGAGATCCCGGATGTAAATGATTAGTTAGCTGAAATTTTTGTTTGTTTGGTTTAAAAAAAAATTTTTTTTTTTTTGAGAGAAAGTCTTGCTATGTAGCCCGGGTTGGCCTCCAACTTGTGATCCCTCTGCCTCTAGAGTGCTGGGATTACAGGTGTGCATCACCATGACTGACTTTCTGTTAGCTAAGTGTTGACAGCTGGAATCAGCCATATGAGCACCACCCAAGACAAGATGTACAACATTTTTATCACTCCTGAAAATTCCCTTGTGTCTCCTCCCAGTCAGTGTTCTCCCTCCCCACCCACCAAATGGGTAATCATTATCCTAATTTCTTTCTCAATAGATTGTTTTATCTATTCACGAACTTTTTGTCAGTGAGGCATATAGCATCTGGCTTATTTTGCTCCATGTAACATTTGACCTTCATGCTGTTGTTTTGCATTAGTAGTTTGTTCCTTTTTATTGCTGGATGTATTCCATTCTTTGAATATATTGCATTGTATGTTCACTTTATTGCATTACAAAATAAAATTTGTAGTTGAGAATTGCTTGGATTTTAAAAAATGGCGAAGATAGAACATAAAGGGAATCATATGTTTTCTGTTATTGGTCTCTTACTTTAGTATGGTACATTCATCACAGCTGCTGAACCAGTATTGATAACATATTGCCAACTAAAGACTACAGTCTTCATATTTCTCTAGTTTTTAGCTACTGTCCCTTTTCTATCCACAGTCCCATCTGGGACACTACATTGCATTTAGTTGTCATGTAGGCTTTGGTTCTTGGCTGTGGCAGTTTCTCAGTGATGATCTTGACAGATTTGAAGAGTGCTCATCAGGTATTTTGTATGATGTCCCTCAATTAGAATTGTCTGATGTGCTTCTCATGATTAGACTGAGATTATTATGGGGTTGAGGGGACAGGAGACTGCTGCGGCTAAGTGCTATTTCCATTACATCTGAGCATGAGCCACTGGCATGACCCATCCGTGATGCGAACCTCGTCACCTGGTGGATGCAGTGTCTGTCAGTTTTCTCCTCTGCAAAGTTACTTCCCTCCCTTCGTGTATTCTTTGGAAGGAAGTCACCTTGTGCAGCTCACATTTAAGGTGTAGGGAATTGAAGGTGAAGTAGCTCCATTATTTGGAATTATTTGGCATACTCTTGCATAGTTTCTTAATTTTTAAGGATCTGGCAGTTTTCTAAAGATTGTGCCATTTTCTTCTCACAGTCACAATGTCTGAGAGTCCGAGTGCTCCTCATCCTCACCAGCTTTTAAATTTTAACCATTCTCGGTTTGAAGTGGAATCTCATGGTTTTAATTTGCTTTCATGATGACTAATAATGGTGAGCATCTTTTCATGTGCTTATTGGCCATTCCTGTATCTTTTTTTATTTTTTGGTGAAATAGCTGTCCATGTTTTTTTTTTCCAAAGTCTTTAATTGGGTTGATTGTGTTTTTATTATGAGCTGAGAAGTTATTTGCTATTCTTAGTATAGGTTCTTTGTTCAATATATGCAGGAAAATATTTTCTCCTAGTCTGTGGCATGCCTTTTGACGTTATTAATTATGTCTTTTCATGAGCTAGAGTTAAGGTTTTATGAAGAGATCTGGGAACGCAGTGTTAGGAGTTATTGAACCCTCACTCATTTCCTATGTGATGATGGTAGTTTTAGTTATGACGATTAGTGGTGTGCTGGTGGGCATATAAGGACCACTACCACATTTTCTTTTCAAGTTATCTCATAATGCAGTAAAGGAACATTGCCAAAGTGAAGTTCAAAACTTCCTTGTAATAACACCAATTGCACTGCTGGGTGTGAAAATTCCGTATGTATTGGGTGTCCTCAAATAGCAACTGGCAGTATGTACAAGTCCATGTGGGAAGATCAAGCCCTGTCTGGGCTGGTGGAGTGGCTCAAGCGGTAGAGCGTCTGTCTAGCAAACGTGAGGCTGAGTTCAAACCCCAGTGCTGCCAAAAAAAGTTGAAGATCATGCTCTGTCCTTTGCCAGTCATGCAGCCCTCTTCCCAAACACTTTGGCATAATCATGGATAATACCATACAAGAGGGGACGTAAGCAGTATGCTGTCCAAATCAAAGTCCTGTAGACACTGAGGAATCAGCCTGGGGAACAGTCACAGTAGCAGCTGCTGCCAATATTTCCCAAAGATCTGATGAAAGGGCAGGTGCAGATTAGCAGAAAGGAGAGATGGCCGGCTGCCCTTGGAGAGGCAGGAGGAATTCCCCTTAGGAAAGTGGCATGATGTTGTATTAAATATTGACTCACAAATTGCATCCTGGGAGGTGTTTTCCAGCTTGACATGGAATTACCACAGTAGTCAAAAAGAGTAAGTTTTCTGTGTTAGAATTTTGCATGTGAATTCATTTGCCAGTCAGCTGACATGGTCAGCTACCTGAATTAATGACTTGTTTTAATAATTGATAATTATTGGCTTTATTCTTTTATATTTGATTTTGTATTTAAGGTCTGATTTTCATAATAATCACAGTTCCAAGTTGAAAGACCTGGGTAGTCTTTAATTTGTACCAAGTAAATACCGGTTGATGTCTCTCAGTTCTTAATTATTTGAAGTAGTAGTATTTTTAATTTTGGAAAAAAGCCTGAACTGAAAAGAAAGACCCATCTTTATTTTCATCTGTATGCCGTGATTTCTGGTGATTTGACTTAATTGATTTTCACTTAGATTCCAGAGTTCTCCATTTGTCTGCTTGTTGTTTTCATCCAGCAAAACTCAGGGATAACCAGAATGGCTTAAATAGGAAATAGCTATGGATAAAAGAAAAAAGAGAAAGAAATATTTGCAAAAAAAAAAAAAAAAGAAAGAAAGAAAAAAATAGGGACTTGAGATTATTGAGAAGACTTGAGAGTCAATGAAATTCCTTAGAACAATTTGAAAGATTCTAACATGTGAAAAAGATGATAAAAACATAGTTTTGAATTTTTTAAAAGTTTCCTCTTGGAAGAGAATATCATTTTTTAAAAAAATTCACACAAAACTATCTCTGAATTGAGTCTCTTTCTAACTGCCCATCTTCTTATCATTTCAGGTGAATCTCTTTGTGCTGCTTTCTGTGGTGTGTGTCCTCCTAAATCTCGCAGGATTCATCCTGGGCTGCCAAGGGGCGCAGTTTGTGTCCAGCGTGCCCAGGTGTGACCTGGTAAGCAGTCCTAAACATCACACGCGTGGGGCAGAGCCTGGTGTGTGTGCCTTCCTGGTGTGTTGTGCGACATGCAGGACCTTGCAGCTGTCCTAGAGTGAACTCGAAGTTGGTAAAAGGAAGTGGGAAAACAGAGCAAAGGGCTGCCCTCTCATTATTTCACTTGGTTGTCAGTTATTGTTCCCCAAACTGCGACCAGCCAGTATAACCCCAGCATCATAGTTGTGAGAGGCATCATTAGTTAGTGAGCAGATGGTCAGGTCTACATAGTCAATTGCTGTCTGCCTTCATCTGAAGACAAAAACTGGATATTACAGGTCAACAATCCTTTACCTGAAAGCTTGGGAAGCCAGGTGTGTGTCAGCACTTAGAGATTTTCCAATTTTGGAAGATCAATATGGTGCGCACATCTTTTGTTACGTGGTATGCCAGTGGAGTCTGGGACTGCAGGCAGGAATCAAGGCGTTTGGTTTTCAGAAGTTTCAGATCTGTAGCAAGCACCTCTGACTTAAAAAAAAAATTAAATTGTGGTAAAATGCACATAAAATTGACCATCCTAACCGTTTTAGGTATGCAGTTGAGTAGTGTGTGCTTTCACTTTGCTGTGCAGCGTCCAGAACTCTCCATCTTATAAAACAACACCCCAGCTGCCTCTTCCCCTCCAGAAACCACTGTTCCACTTTCCATCTTTATGAGTTCAAATATTCTTAGTACCTCATGTAAGTGCAACCATACAGCACTTATCTTTCCACGAGTGACTTGTTTCTTCACTTAGTATAATGTCCTCAAGGCATATCCATGTTGTAGTATGTGTCAAAATTCTCTCTCTCCCTCTCTTTTTAAAATAATACTCCAGGGGCTGGTGGAGTGGCTCAAGCGGTAGGAGTGCCTGCCTAGCAAGCATGAGGCCCTGAGTTCAAACCCCAGTGCTGCCAAAAAAAAAAAAAAAAAAAAAAGACATGGATATAAAATAATACTCCATTGTATGAAAGTATGACACATTTTGTTTATCCATTCATCTGGAGGATGGGCCCTTGGGCTCTTTCCACCTTTTGTCTATTGTGTATAAAGCAGCTATGGCCATGAGTATAAAAATATCTCTTCTAGACTCTGCTCTCACTTCTTTTGGCTATAATACCCCAAAGTGGAATCACTGGCCATATTTGAACTTTTTAAAAGGACATCTTAGTAACCAACGTCTCCCTTACCACAAAGCACAAGGAATGAACTCTTTAGAAGCTGTACTAAATCTCATTTATTTGGAATGAAACTCGTTTCCATGGCACTCTCATTTGCTAGGAAACCACAGGATACAAGCCAAGAGGCTGCCATATTTCTAGAGACACTGCCCTCAGCCCTTGCAATGAAAGCCATGACCTCCCCAGGCAGGAAAATGCCTCAGGGACTCGCTAAAAACTGGTTGCTCTTTCTCACAGTTCTTCACAAATTTTTTTTTAGTTTTGCCATTTCATTGCTTAATGACCTTCAGCTATAGGATCAAATCACTTTTCCGGATTCTAAGGCCTTATGTGAGTTGGCCTTACCCTGCCCTTGCCCTGGAGCAGCACACACACCCTGTAATTGAGCCAAAGCCCACATGTTATTTCCCAGGATTCATCTCTGCTTTTTGTTTGTAGCCACAGGTATATAAACTATTTATTAACAAACTCGTTTCTTCTTGGACAGACCCACAGTGGTCTTGGTGTGCCAGCCTCAGACACAAAGGCCCCAGAAGTTGGGCAGCCCTCCATGGGCTCTAGTCTTCTTCAGTAGCTCCAGATCCTCATGGAGTTTGGGCAGAACCTGGCAGTATTTTCTTTTTTTTTTTTTTTTTTGTCTTTTCTTTTTTGGTGCTGGGATCGAACCCAGGGCCTCACACATGCTAGGCAAGCGCTGTACCACCGAGCTACATCCCAGCCTCCTGGCTATGTTTTCCATCATTTCCATCCTTCTTGTTCAAGAGCCAGTCTGGAATCTTGTACTAACGTAGGCTCTGCGTGATGGTGATCACACGTTCCACCTTCTCCTCACTGAGTTCTCCGGCCCTCTTGGTGAGCTCAGTGTCTTTCTCCAACATCACAGGAGCCTGTCTTCTCCTCGCTCCCTCAGTGGCAGTGATGGCAAAGGCTATTTTTCTGCCTCCTGCCAACATTGGTGTTAAATACTCGCAAATGTGCTGGACCATCTTGGGACTCACTAGGAATAGGGCATCAGCACTGATGGTGTGTAGGCCTCACGTGCAAGAGCTGTTGGTTTCATGATGGGGGATGTTGCCATGCTCACTGTGTTGCCTAGGGCAGTCTTGAACCCCTGAGAGAAGCAATTGTCCTGTCTGGTGCTAGGACTACAAGTGTGCAATACCATGCCTGGCTCTGAACTGCTTTCTTATTTCTAACAATGCTATTTGTCCCTCAACTCAAGAATTTCCTTCCCTCACTTCCCTGTTTGTTCAAATGCTCTCGGTCTTTTAAAGTTCCATTTAAGGACTGTCTCCTTCAGGAAGTAATTCCTGATCCCCTGCAAAGTTAATCTTCTGGAATATTCTGCAGTTCTTAGACATTTATCCTTCTCTTTTTGAGCTAAAGATATTCAAATACCTGTCTCTTCTTTTGGTCTGGAGTCTTCCTTGAGGACATACTGAGTTCTCCTTTACCTCAGGGGTTTCTAGTAACCCCACAGTGCTTTTTTATGTATAGGCAATCCCCAGAAAAAAATTTTTGACAAAGTCTGGATTTCCACTTACTAAGTGCATGACAAATTAGAATGGCAAAGAGGAAAGATAAGTGATGATATATGGAAAGACAAGTCAGCAGTTGTACCATGTGTCAGAATTTCCTGTATTTTTAAGACTGAATAATATTTTTTGGAGGCATGTGGCAAATTTTGTTTATCCATCATCTGTTGATGGATGTTTAAGTTGATTCTATCTCTTGGTTATCGTGAATAATGCTTTGGTGACATTGGTGTGAAAATATCCTTTTGAAATCCTGATTTCTATTCTTTTGGATATATATCCAGAAGGGGATTACTGGATCATATAGTAATTCTCTTTAATTTTTTGATTTTTTAATTTTTTTTGATGGTACTGGGGTTTGAACTCAGAGCCTTATGCTTGCTAGGCAGGCGCTCTACCACTTGCACCACTCCACCAGCACTTTTTTGTGATGGGTTTTTTTCAAACTAGGGTCTTGTGAACTATTTTCCCGGGCTGGCTTTGAACCAAGATCCTTCTGATCTCTGCCTCCTGAGTAGCTAGGATTACAGGCAGGAGCCACCGGTGTCTGGCCTTTCTTTAATTTTTTGAGGAAGCTTCATGTTATTTTCTAACATGGCTGCATCATTTGACATTCCTACTAGCAGTATACAAGGATGCCAGTTTCTTCACATGTCTACCAGCACTTGTTTTCTTTTCTCTGCTGCTGGTTTTTTTTTGATAGTGGTTATCCTAGAGATTTTGAGTGATAGCTCATTGCAGTGTTGATTTGCATTTCACTGCTGATTAATGATACTGAGCCTCTTTTCATGTGCTTTTTGGCCATTTGTATTGCTGGGTTTTTTTTGGGGAGGGTGGAATTTCTATTCAAGTCCTCTGCCCATTTTTTTAGTTGGGTTCTTTGGTTTACTGTTGAGTTTTAGAAATTCTTTATATGTTTTCCATATTAACCCCTTCTCAGATATATGCTTTGCATTAAGTATATTTTTAATTTAAAAATTCCTGCCACAAACTGAGCATAGTGGTGCACTCCTGTGATCCCAGCAGTTGAGAGTCTGAGGCAGGAGGATATAGAATTTGAGGTCAGTTTGGGGCACATCCTAAAACCATGTCTCAGAAAAAAACAAATTAAAATATTTCTTCTCTATGAGATCAACTCTGATTATTTCTGATTGTATAATTGTGAAAGTTTGGACAAGTCATGGAAATGTAGGCTAGCACTTAAGAATCATGTGTAATCCCACTATTCTAGGGTAGCACAGTTGACCACTATGTTCTGCAATTACTCGCTCTCTTTTTAATTTTTTTGGCAGTACTGGGATTGAGCTCAGGGTCTCACACTTGCTAGGGAGGTTCTCTACCACTTGAGCCGCTCCCCCAGCATTACAATCTCGTGTACAAAAATGCACATAATTTCCCATCAACAGATTCATATCGTAATTGCTGTCCCTCATGAGAAAGACTAGTGACAAATTGTTATGGTTTGCAGGTGAAATGTCCCCTAGAGGCTCGCGTTGAAGGCTTGGTCCCTGATTAGCAGTGTTTAGAGATGGGGCTGTGGAAGGTGATTGGATCAACCCATTGATGGAGTCACAAGTTAATGGACTGTTAGGAGGTGACGGAAACTTCAGTAGGTGGAGCTTAGTTGGAGGGAGTATGTCACTGGGGGCATGCCCTTGGAGGGTATATATTTTGTCCCAGGTCCCTTCCTCTCTCTGTCTCTGCTTCCTTGCCATCATGAGGTAAGCAGCCTTGTTCTATCACATACTCCCCACCATGATATTCTGCCTCACCATAGACCTAAAAACAATGGAGCCAGTTGGCCATGGACTAAAACCTCTGAAACTCTGAGCCCAAACCTTTCCTTCTTTAAGTTGTCTTTCTCAGGTATTTTGTTACAGCAACAGAAGGCAGACTAACACACAAACTACATCTTTTGGGGGAAGAGTGCGCTCCTCTCCACTCACATAAGTCTCCTTAAAACAATGGTTTTAAGCTGGAGAATTTCCTTTCATAATCTTACACAAACTTGCTCAGGGTGGGGTTATTCATGATTTTTAAAGAATGGGATATATTACATACACTCCCTGCATCTTGTTTTTCTCACTTGAAGATAGATACAGATCTAAATTGAGCACCCTTTAAAAATTTGTTTTTTGTCAAGTCAGCTGTTTATTTTGCTGTTGTTGTGGCTTGGGTTTATGCCAGTAGACACAAGGCTGCTGTAATACCATTCTGCATATCCCCAGGGGACTTTCAGTCCTGGGGGGTAGGCACCCCGAACCAGGAATTGTTTGTTGCAGTATGCCTTTTCTTCTGTTTTTCTCCTTTGTTATTGTTATAAATTCCACCACCTTTATGACTATACTCATTTTTTAAAAATTGAGGTAAAATTTACAGTGACATACCCAGATCTTATTGTGCATTTTTACAATATACTTACTTTCTTATTGTGAGGTTTTTTTTTTTAACCAACATATACACTCATCTTGACAAATATATACACCCATGTGACACCCAAACAAACAAGTACCAGAATATTTTTGAACCCTCGGAAATTCACTGGTGTCCCTTTTCAGGCAGTCTGTACTGTCATGAGCAACCTCTGCTTCTTTGGCTGCAGGTAAGCTCCACCTGTTCTTGAGTTTCATATAAATGGAGGCACATGGCGTGCACATGTTAGTGTCTGGTTTATTTTGCTCAGCATAATATTTTTGAGATTCCTTCATGTCTCAATTGCTTCTTTTTGTTTTAGAATAGTATTTCGGGCGCTTGGATTATCTCCAGTTAGGAAGAAGTATTAATAAAACTGCAGTGCATATTATTGTATAGACCTTCTGGGAGAGCCGGCTTCCCTTTCTCCTGAGTAAATACCTGGACGTGCTATTGCTGGGTCATATGGTAAAAGTGTTTAACTTTATAAGAAACTGCTAATCAATTTGCTTAAGTAGCTGGGGCAAATAAGTATTTGTAATTTAAAATTGACAGTTCCTTTACTCAAGAGCTTCAACTCATTTTTTACCAGTGACTCATATCTCTACCAGCAGGTGTTTCTTTAATTTTCTGCCAGTCTGCCAGGGCTAAAGTAGAGCTCAGAGTTACTGTAATTTAATTTGCAGTTCCCTGATGATTAATGATGGCATTGTTGTATTTTTTAAAAGCTCTCCAGAAAATTCTAATGTGCAAGCGAGGGCTGAGAATCACAGTGTTAGGAGACGGCAGGAGGAAGCAAGGGTGTGACAGGTAATAGAATCAAGGTTGGAGAGTGGATGTTTACCATTTGAGATTGGGGATACTTCTTCAGATGTTTGAGAATTGACTAAAAAGATTGAGGGGAAGTAAAAACAAGTCTTTAGAAATGTTGGTCTCAAAGATGCTATTAAGAAGAGAGATGAAGATGCTAAGATTGGTGAGGATCAGGAGTGGGAGGAACAGGGACACAAAATGCATTTTTGTTTACAGTCATTTTGCAGAGCCTTGGGGCTTCCTTGTATCCAGTGAGCGCAATGCTTGACATTCAACTTTCACTCATCTGTAAAATATTGCCACCTACTCTGGCTCACCCCAGAGATTCCTTCTGGATAGCAGAAGTTTCTGTGTACTTGGATGTCTGGTGTTGGTGTGCAGCCCACACAGGCCTGGGTTCTCACATCACTAACACTTTGGTCTTGTGTGGGAAAGGAGTACTTTGTTAAGATGACACCTAGTACTACCTGAGGGATTAGAGGCCTCAGGTAAGGTCTAGAGGCTTGCACCAAGGACCACAAATAAAAACTGTGCTGAGTCATGTTGGAAAAGTGGGGGAGGTAGGCAGAATGTGTCATGTCTAGGAGTGCTGACTCATTACTGCCAGATAGAGTTGTTAGAAGGAGCACAGGAACAACTCAGCTGGAGAGTTTAAAGGAGGAAGGCCTTTGAGAAGTCTTTACTTGCTGACTTCAGCTCAGTGTAAGGGCTGATCTTGATCATGGGAGAGGGGCAAAGAGATCCCAGTGATGCTGAGAGCACAGGAGAGCCCTGTCTATCTAGGCCTTGCCTAGACAGAGCCTGTCTGAATGAGTCATTTTCCTTTATTGTTTTTTGGTGGTACTGGGGTTTGAACTCCGGGCCTCATGCTTACCAGGCAGGTGCTCTACCACTTGAGTCACTCCGCAGGCCCTTTTTTTTGTGCTGAGTTTTTTCTAGATAGAGTCTTGTGAACTATTTGCCCAGGGCTGGCTTTGAACCATGATCCTCCCGATCTCGTATCCCGAGTAGCTAGGATTATAGGCATGAGCCACTGGTAACTAGTCCATTTTCCTTTAGAAGGGAGAAACTAGTGTCAATATTAGCAGCAGGTGTATCTTCAAAACTGTGAGATAATGGTGAAAAGATTCTAATACAGACAGCCCTGTGCCTCTGCATGTGGGCCTGTGGATCTAGGTGTGGACATTGTTGAGGTTAGTAGCCACTACAGACAAACCAGGAAAGGACTGAGATATGGGGAGATGAATTTATAGTGATGATGGAGCCATCAAGGTAACTCTAGTTGTCATTCCTTGTACCAGAGGCAGAATTTATATGAAAACCTGATATAGTAATGTGTCCTTTTTAATGTGATTTCAAGAAAAAGAACAGAAAGGTGTTACAGAATCTATAGATCTCTAGAAGAGGCAAAACTAATCTATGTGGGTAAGCAGTGAGAACAGTGGTTGCCTTGGGGAGGGTGTGGGCAGAGATTGATGGAGACGGGGCATAAGGGAATTTTCTCTGGAGACGATAAAGCCCTTTATAATAAGGGGTTGGGTTGCACAGGTGTATGCGTTGCTCAAAACTCCTCAAATGGTATAGGCAGTAGTCAGGTGCTGGTGGCTCACACCTATAATCCTAGATACCTGGGAGGCTGAGATCAGGAGGATTGTGGTTCAAGGCCAGCCTGGGCAAATAGTTCACAAAACCCCATCTCCAAAATAATCAGAACAAAATGGACTGGAGGTGTGGCTCAAGCAGTAGAGTTCCTGCTTTGCAAATGTGAAGCCCTGAATTCAAACCCCAATCCCACCAAAAATGAGTAAGTAAAGATTTATAGGCAGTACTGCCAAAAAATATTCAGGGCTGGGTGTGGTGGTACATAACTGTAATCCCACCTACATGGGAGGCATAGGTAGGAGGATCGCGATCTGAGGCTGGCCCTGAGTAATAAGCATGAGACTCTATCCAAAAAATAGCTGAAAGCAAAAAGGGCTAGGGCCATGGCCTGCTTAGTAAGCATGAGGCCCTGAGTTTAAACCCCAGTATTGCCCAAAACAAAAAGACCTATACATACAAATTTTTGTGTGTATGTAAATTTCACCTCAAAAAAAGAAACTAGAACTGCTCATCCCCCCAAATGTTATATAATTCATAGTAGAATTTTTTCCTTAGTGTTCTAGTGAACTTGGATTATAAGGAACCAAGTTTTCTCTTAGTTTCACCAAACACCATGAAATTTATTACTAGCTAAACATAAATAATTTTAATTATTATTATTTGGCAATTGAAATAGTGTGACCATTCAGTTGTTCTTTAAGATTCCTGAAAAGTTTTGCAGCTAGTGGAGTCAGAGCTGCCAGATTAATTTAATGATTAGAGAAAAAAATGTAACCTTTCCTTTTAGGAAAAACAGAGGTGCCAATTTCAATAGCTTGAGCAGCAGAGCAAGTAAGAACAAACCTCAGACAATGGGTCTTGTTTGCCAAAACAAACCAGGTGTTAAATACTTTCATAACCTGACTCAAGAAAAACTCAGAAAAGTGAGCAAAAGTTTGGGAAGCATCTAACTAAAACCGTCTGAGGTTATTCATCAATTATCACTTCAAATAGAACAACACAAATCTGTGAGTGCATAAAAGATGGGAACTGGTCCAGGGCAACTGTCCACTAAATATACCATGTGCTGCTTAAACACACCTGGTAGATTGGGCTTTCCTGACTTCCTGGAGTTAGATGGAATCATTTGATTTGCTTTGGCAATGAATTTATGAGCTAAAGTGATGAGCATCATTTGGAAGAGGAAGATTTCAGCTAGGGTGAGCAGATTTAACAAGTAAAATTATTGGATACTCAATTAAGTTTGAATTTCAGATAAACTGCTAATAACTTTTTTTTACTGTAAACCTGCAGTGTTTGAAGAACACTTGTATTTTTAATAACTGTTGTTTATCTGGATTCAAGTTTAATTGGGCATCCTGTATTTTATCTGACAACCATGTTTAAGTGCAGTGTGCCATTTGTCATGGGCTCTCCAGCTCTCTGGCGTGTTGATTGTGCCATGCTATTGATATAGTGGATGTCCTGCCAGTCTGGTCCCTGAGGGAATATGGCATGCAGAGCCCTCTGCTGACCTGCAGTGGACTTGAGGCATCTATAAGAAGTAAGCTTTGCTGATTAAGCCACTGGAATTTTGGTTTTGGTTGTTAACTGCAGCATACCTTAACCTTTCCTGACTGACAAAGGCATTGCCTGACATGAAACCCTGCCACATCTCATTTTGTAAGATTGGTGCTCTGTGGTATAGCAAGGATTTTCTTTTTTAAAAAAAAAAAAATTAAATCATTATTCTGCCTGTTTCTTCTTAAGGTGGACTTAGGTGAAGGCAAGATTTGTTTCTGTTGTGAAGAATATCAACCAGCCAAATGCACGGACAAAGAAAATGCCTTGAAGCTCTTTCCGGTTCAGCCTTGTAGTGCTGTTCACCTTCTACTAAAGGTATGTTGGATAGATTCCAATCCCCCCTATCCCCATCGAGCTCCCATCCAGGCCAGTACTTAAAATATCCCTAGTCTGTTACTGCCCTCAAATAATTAAACTGCTGACAGCAGCTAGGAGTGATCCTTCATTAGTGACCCAGAGACAGAATTGAGTGTAGAAGGAACCACAGATTACTGTGTGTGTGTGTGTGTGTGTGTCTTAAAATTATGCATGGAGAGCTTATTTTGTGTTTGAGAATTGTAAGGTAGCAAAAAATGGAAAGAAACCTATCAATACCAGTACAGACCCACACACACAAATACGTTTGAATGCACCTGCATACGTGATGTAGCTTTTAGCAAAGCCTTTAAGTTGCATGCTCACTTGTCACCGTTCTAGTACTCATTTGTCTTAGAAGTAAATTGTCTGGATTTGTTGAATGCTGTTGAGACACAGTGGATGGAGACTGGGCAGAGAACACAGGAGAACTTCAAGCACTTTATATTTCATTTAATAGACAACAACTTTAATAAGCCAAAAAAATGATACCAATTAAAGAGAAATGCAAAACTAGTCTTGTTTCTTAGGGAGTTGAATAAAAAAAAAATGTGTCCTAACTGAAGGGACATTGGCCCAGTGAATAACAAAATCAGTTGTAAACCCTAACATATTAGCTTTTGGGTAGTCCACCACTAATGGCTTTCTTTAGGTCTTGGTTTTGGGTTTATATTTTTGTGGGGATAGGAATCTCAGAGAGAGGAGTTCAAATTTGCCAGCGGTGGGGGAGGTAAGACTTTAAAATGGTCCACTTTTTTTGGCTTCTGCATATTTGGGAGCTGAGTCATTCCAGAACTTGTGCAGCCAGGACCTAGCTTGGGGAAAGCCCTGTGAAGAAGCCAGGACTGTAGTCATAGCAGCTTTTGGACTTGCCTGTGCTGCTATTTTGAGGTCTGTGTTTGGAGGAGAGAAGTCCTGTTTACTCTCCAGCTGCCCAGGCCCCTGCTGCATCCTAGTTGGGTCCCTGGAGTGGCACTGCCAGTTGCTCCTGAAATAGAATCAGTAGTCACAAATTCAGCATGCTATGCTGTCCTACTTGGAGGATGGGAACTGCTGTCCCTGGGGACGCACATTTCGGAAGAGAACCTTACTGCTCTCCTGGAAGGAACCTTTCTATATAGTATTCTGATGCTTATAAAATGAAAAGCAGTTTTCCCTCAGTATCATTGGGGAATTGGCTCCAGGGCCCCCAAGGATACTAAGATCTGCCGTGCCCAAGTCCCTTATAAAAAAATGGCTTGGTATTGTCCCATAACCTATGTACATCTTCCTATATGCTTAAATCATCTCTAAATTATTATAGTACTTAGTACAATGTAAGTATTTTGTAAGTAGTTGCTATAATATCATTTAGGGAGAAATGACAAGAAGAAAGTCTGCACAGATTTTATACTGTACATATTCAGCTCAAACATAAACTTTTCTGAGCATTTTCCATCTTTGGTTGGCTGAATCTGTAAATAGAGAACCCGAGGACATGGGGGTGCCAGTTGTATGGTAATGCCAGGTCTTTCTGAGACAGGGAGCTTCTAAAAGTTTTTGGGTTTCTTTGTTGTTATTTTGGGTATTTTGTTTTTGAGATGGGGGTCTCACTGTGTAGACCAGGCTGGCTTTGAACTCATGATCCTCCTTTCAGCCTCTCAGTTAGCTGGGATTACAGGCACTCAGATAAGTTTCTAAAATTAAGACGTTCACTCTTGCATGAGAGTGATAATAATAGCCGTCATTTATGTCCGTAATTTCCACGAGCCCAGTGCTGTCTGTATGCATCTTTTCATGAGGCTTCTTTCATTGGGATGCTGTTATAATTATCCAAACATGTCTTTATATTCTGGTCATCTGCACTGAAGTGCTCCATGGTGTCACTGATTCTGTGTTCCAGAAAGTCCTCTTTGCCCTCTGTGCCTTGAATGCCCTGACTACCACTGTGTGCTTGGTGGCTGCTGCACTTCGCTACCTCCAGATATTTGCTACCAGAAGGTCCTGCATCGTAAGTCTGTGCCAGGTGGCACCATGCCATGTTTTGGCTGAGCCAGTCCCAGCCCCTGTTATGTCATCCATACTTTTCTCCCTGTGCTTTGTGAAGTTAGCTGTCGATTAATGGAAGTGCTGTCTAAACAGGATGAATCCCAGATATCTGCAGAAGAAGTGGAAGACCACAGCCGGATCCCAGACCCTGATGACTTCGTGCCACCTGTGCCTCCTCCTTCCTACTTTGCCACGTTTTACTCGTGCACGCCCCGGATGAACCGCAGGTATCCTCCCTACCCCCGTACCCCAGAGTCTTGGTGGGGTGCTCTAGTTTTGAAGACTGAAGAAGAGTCTCCAGAGCTACCAGCCTGGGCTCACTTTTCGCTTTTCTCTGAAATGCAGACAGATTGTGTGTTTCAGAGTTTTCAATTTGCTTTATCTTTTCCTCTATCTCCTTTTCTCTGTCTCTTTCTCTCGTCTGATAAGCCAAAGGAAGCCAAAGAGAAAGTCAAACTTGACTTAAAGATATTTTTTCAATTTCAATTAGCTTCCCAGGGAAAACGGACACCCAGGGAGATAATGGCTGTAATTTGACATGATTGAGAGTTGCCGTTTCCCTGGAAACACTCCCATTTAGGCCAAATCAATGTTTCATTATAACACCATCAGCAGATCCCAACAATCATGAAATTCTTCCCAGCCATTAAGAAAAGATTAATTATTTATTATATCTCCCTGGTTTAAAAAAATAGATACCATACTTATTCTCCTTTTTAAATTCTAGCTTAAAAATGCGATTTATTTCCCAAATCTTAGGAATTATTTGTAGAATGAAACACCACAGGATTTGTCTGGTTATAAAGGGATTTCTAGAACTGAACCTGTTTAAAGAATGACCTGATTTTTTCACTTAACAAACATATCACTCCTTGGCTGCTACTCTTTGTTGTGTTGGATTACCGAAATGCACAATGAGTTACACGAACTTCCTCCCCTCTGGTCCAGGAGCTCACGTTTAGGTAATTGAAATGAATGTTGGAAGGATCACAAAAGTTTTCCAAAGAGGGATTTGGGGTGCACAGAGATCTGTCTAGCCCAGAGTAGTGAGTGAGGTGGGCCGGCCAGGCAGGGATGGCTTTCTGGAAAAGCATCCTTAAACTGTGTTTAAAGGTTAAGCAAACCTGTATTTAAACTCCCAAAAGAAGATCTCTGAATTGCACAGAAAGTAAATTTCTATTTTAGAATCTCTTAGGCAGAGTTATCAAAGCAATTTGGTGCTGGGCTTGGGTTGTTGGAAAACATTTTCTAGTATTTAGGGCAGCTATTGAAATAGGTCCTATCTAGGTGCTATTAATGTTCTTCGCGTTGTACCTGAACTTCCTCCATGCTCTTCCCTGTCCACCTGCCCAGGCAGAGGCAGAGATGACCCCAAAGCCAGAGAGGGATATTAGCTTATTGGGTTGTTGGGGGGGAGGGACAGTGGAGCAGAAGGCCTGGGGCAGGCCCTAGGATGCTCAGGGAGGGGCCTACTGGCATTTCAAAGCTTCAGAGACCAAGATGACTTCCTAGCCTTTCAGGAAATAAGCCAAGAATTACAGATGCTGAAGAGCTGTAGCAACAAAATACACATTCTTTCTGTACCAAAGGACACATTTGCTAAACTGCAGCCTAGTCGCAGGTTGTTTGCGGAGGGTACGTTGGAGGACAGTAAGAGTGACTGTTAGTTATTTCATGGTTGGAAAGAGAGATTCCCCTCTTCACTAAGAATTCTGCCTCTTCAAGGTTGTGGTTGAGCACTTGGTTGAACTACGAGGAGGCAGCAGGCAGATTTAATTTCCTGCAGTGGCAGAAAGGAAAAGTGACTCATTTGGATCCAGCAGTCTTGCTGTGTAGTCCTGGAGTCTCCCCACCTGATTTCCTCCTCCCCTTCTCTGTTCCAGCAGAATAGTGCTTGTCAGTGTGTGTATTTCCATCCTTTGAGGATCTAGATGCATCTTTAGATTTGTCTCCCTGTGTCCTGAGATAGCCCCTGGTCAAACCCAGGTTGGGAGAAAACCAGCAAGCTTCCCATCAAAGACTTTACATTCAGTTTTTCAAAAGGATGATGGGAAGGGGAGGTTCAAGCAAAATAAAAAGGGCATTTTGAGTAGACACTGCTTAGTCTAAAATATAAACCTGGAGTCCTGGTTAATGAGGGCAAACACCCTCATTCTGCAAGTCTACCAGTATCAGAGTACAGCCCTCATTTCTTTTTAAAGGGACTGAGTTTATTCACATTTAAGTACATATTCTATCAAAGATATTTTTGGATTTGACTGAATTTTCTAGATTCACAGTATAAATCAACTTAATAGACACTAGCTATTTAGCCCTCATTGATAATTCTCTTTCTTGTGAGCAGGCAGGCAAGAATGTGCATGAATGTTTTTGTTCATATTTCCATAACCAGGTGTGTCAGGAGTTTTCGCATCATAGAGGCAGCCCATTTCCTGTAAGGTATTGTGTCCTCTCAGAAGAGGTCTGCTTATTTAACTTCTATAAATACAACCATTTCATGCTCTGGTAGCTCCTTGAGAAAGGGCTTCTCAAGTTACCAACATGAACAGAGGGCTGCAAAATCAAGGCTTCCATTCAAAGATGGGTTATTTACTTTGAGAATTGATTTGAAAGTACAGGAAGGAGATGTGCCCCCCGCCTCCACTACTCCAGGCTGTCCCCCATTCTCAAAAATTGGCTTGAACCAGGAATCAAAAAGGCAGAAACTCTGCTACCATGTGCCCAGTTCCAGGAGACACAGAATGTCTGTCTTTGGTCATAGGTGCATTAGTTACAGCATTTGCCTCAGATGAGTTTCCAAGGCTATCTGTAGTATTAAAGCAGAATGTATTTTGCATTTCTGCCTGCATATCCTCTTCCTCTTCAGGTTCATAAGCATGAACCAGTGAAGGCTTGCTGGAGACTTTGTGATGAACTTGAAAGAGCCCAGGCTCTGGAGTCTCATTAAGCATTGATAAGGCTGGTTTCTTACCATTTCTGAACCTCCATTTCCTTTTCCACCTGTGTTGTCACATGGCTACTGGGAAGAATGTTATGATATTGTGGACATAAAAATATTTATATAAGCAAAAGCTGAGGCTACTAGTCTCTTTTTGCTGCTGTAAAGGAATAATTTTAGACTGGATAATTTATAAAGAACAGACGTTTATTTCTGGTGGTTCTGGAGACTAGGAAGTCAAACCAAACTGGCAAGTTTGGTTTTGGTTCCAAGATGGCAGCTTGTTGTTGTATTCTCTGGAGAGAAGGAATGTTGTGTTCCCACTTGGCGGAACTGTGTTAGAATAGCATAAGACAAAGAACCCACTCCCCCCAAGCCCTTTTGGGAACACCATTAATCCATTTGTGAAGATTCTGCCTTTGTGACCCATAAACCTCCCAAAAGGCCTCACTTCCCAACACTGTTGCCCTGGGGATTAAGTTTCTAATATGTGAATTTGGGGAACACATTCACCCATACCGCCCATTCTCTACCATTGTTAATTGTGCATTTAAAATGTTCTTGGCTTGTGTCCTTCTCTTCAGAAGCATTGAGCTCTTAATCTTCTCAGACAGAAGTTTTCTTTTTGTTTTTTTGTGCCATAATACATTTTTATTAGTATATTAATTGGACAAGGGGATTTCATCATATTTCTATATAAAATATACTTTGACCAAATTCACTCTCTCTATTGCTTTCTCTTACCCCTTTTAGTCTCCCCTTTCTTTTCTTTAGTTTTTAGTAGTTTTCATTATGATAGATATATATCTATAAAATGAACTTTGATCACATTCACTCCCTCACCCTGCCCTGTTCCCCTGTCCCATCAGACTGATTCCTCTGACCCCAAGTCTCCCTTTTACATTCACGTCATATTATTATTTTTATTATTATTTTTTAGGTCTCAGCAGCTTTCTAAGACCCCCCCATTCTTAATAAAAATCCAACTTACATTCTCAGCTAGAGCAGGGCTTTAATTTGAACCACCAGATTTCATGCAGTGGTGCTTAATCTAACTGTGCATTGGAGTCACCCAGAGACAGACTCATTCCTGAACACAGACAGATGCCTAGGCCCACCCCAGGCAGTTAGAGCAGACTTTCTAGAGGCGAGGCTTGGGCCATCCATAGTTTTAGAAACCCCCAAGCTGATTCTACTCCATCACTAGGATTGAGAGGCCTAAGCAATCAGAGCAAAAAACAACCTGCCAGTAAATTCCTGACCTGTTTGCCTCCCTGAATATTTACCCAAGCGAGGTAAAGTAAGAAGTTGCTTAGTGGGAAAGGAACGTTCCTTCTGCACCACCTCTGCAGCATTTTTTACCCAAACAAAACTTTTCCAGCCATGATAATAACCACTGTAGAAGTCACTCATTTTGTGATCAAGTTGGATAAAGTGTGTCCCCTCCACCCTACATTTTTCTTCTGGAAGAGATTCTGCCCTAGTGTTGGATCTCAGACAGAAGAAGCCTGTTCTGACCTTTCAGCCCTCGGTAGGCCCTCCTCTCGAGTAGGTAGCGTCTGGGAATGTCAAAGACAGCAGAGCAAAGCTGGTGGTGGTAACTTCCCAGCGGTCCTCAGCATGTGTCCTTTGCTAAGGGGGAACAGACAAGGGTTTGAAAGTTCTGGAAAGATGGCTTATGGGGCTGTGCTAATTAAGGGTTGAAGACTGGCCACCTGGGGGGGTACATGGGTCTCCTTGTTTAAAACAAGGTAGTTCATTGGTCAGGAAAACCTCCAGTTAGATCTAGGAAGGGCTAGGCTTCTTGGCATTTATATTGGCAGCATTTATAATTCTTAGACAGTTTCAGTTGGGTAGGAGAGTTGGAATGAACCCTACATACAAGTCCTGGTCTAAGGGAAAATATCTTTTCCGGACAGCATTGTCAGGACCCCTTCCAACCAGCTCAAGGAGGGAGCTCAGGGAGGGACCTTCACACTGGTGCCTTCTGCAGACTGATGTTTGATGTATTATATAACCATCATCCCCAACTTTCAGGTCAGGCAGGGAGTGGAGTCTTATTTATGAATAGACCCATAGGCTACAGAATGTCATTCCTGTAGAAGGAATGTTTCATCTTCAGGAAGAAAGAATATCACCTCATTTTACATGTTTTTTTCTTCCACCAACCACATTTTACCAATGGGCACAAGGAATAAAATGAAAGTTTTAAATTCAGAGAGTTCAAGTCCTAATACCACCAATAACAATGATAACCGTAGTTATTTTAAAATTTAATTTTTTCATTTTCTAGTTTCTTCTCTTTCTTGGCTATGTTTGTTATAACAAGTTTAGGAGAAAACAGATGACCAATCTTTATCTATCTACTCCCTCCTGCCTCCATTATTCCCTTCTTTGGGGTGCAGGCACTTAAAATCTCAGCCATTTATTCAGCTGACCCAATTCTGTGGGTCAACCATTTCAGGCAGTCATACCTGAGAAGCTCTTCTGGTTTCTGCTGGGCTCCCTCACCTACCATTCTCCTTAATATGGCTCTGTTTTCAAAACTGTATTCAATCCCCAGCACCTGCCACTGAGCCTGGCATTGAGCAGGTGTCAGTATAAGTGTTGGTGGAGAACCCACCCTAAGAGGTTACACTGTGAGACCTCCAGCTGGCTGCTGTGTCTTGAGCTGTGGCACTGTTCACCTTTTTTTTTTTTTTTTTTTTTGCGGTACTGGAGCTTGAACTCAGGACCCTCACTGAGTCACTCCACCAGCCCCCCTTTTTTTTTTGAGATAAGGTCTCAGGAACTATTTCCTGGGCTGGCCTCAAACTGAGAACCTCCTGATCTCTGCTTCCTGAGTAGTTAGGATTATAGGCGTGAGCCACCAGTACCTGGCTCACCTTTTGTTTTAAGTTAACTCATCCTGTCAAATGTTTATATAAGAAGGAGTGAATTGTTACTAGGCATTAGGGAAGAAACTGTTGTCATGTGCTAATACAATTAATAGTTGAGTTTCCCAGAGTCCTTATTTGTTGTTATCACTGTTTTGAAATTGAGGTGAAATTCACATAGCATGAAATTAACCCTTTCGAAGCATACAATTCAAAGGTGTTTACTACCATCAAAATATTGTGCAGCATCACCTTCCAAAGCATTTTTGTCACCTCTCAAGAAATGCCATATATCCAATAAACAGCACTCCCCTTGCCACTGCAGTCCGTGCCCACCATCCATCTGTTTTTTGTTTCTGTGAATTGTTTGCTTTTTGACTGATGAACTTAAAAACATTGATGACATTACATTTTATGCACTGGCACTTGCTTAAGGAAATCTGGGCGTGTCATCGGAGGGCAGCTTAGATTGTTCTCCCTCTCCTGCCTGGGCCACTGTCACATGGGGGACTGAGTGGTTTCCCCAGTCTAGAGGCAAAGGCCAGTGTCCCAAGCCTCTATAGTCCGAGGCCCAGCATGCAGAACGTGCTTCTTGATACTAAGATGCTCTTTCTAGGATGATTGGTTCTGATATCATTCCACTGCCGCACATCTATGGAGCTCGAATCAAAGGTGTGGAAGTGTTCTGTCCTCTGGACCCCCCACCTCCATATGAAGCTGTGGTGAGCCAGATGGACCAGGAGCAGGTATGTTCACACCTTCTTTTTAGTATATTGACTGCAGGCGGGGAACATGGTACATCTCACAAAGGGCAATGGGGAGATGGTCCCACACATTATTTTAAGTTTACTGGGGTCCCACGAGCAGTTAGTTGAACATCAACAAAATTGCCCTCTTTTCCCCTTCCCTTGTGATGTAGGGATCTTCATTCCAAATGCCCGAAGGAACGGAAGCTGCTGCAAGTCCATCGGAACCAGTTTGTATACAAGTGACTCAAGGTAACAGACTTGCCTTCATTCCCAAAGTCATGATTTGGCAGATTTAAAACAGGGTAAAAAAAAAAAGAAAAAGATTTGGCTGTTGGAGGGCAGATATTCTCGGAGGAAATGTTCCAACCTACATGTCCTTCTTGCCGGGTGCAAAAATGCTCTCAACTATTAGGTCTTCTAAGTGGGAGATAAAAAAATGTGAAGAACAACAAAAAGACTCTTTTAGGACTAATCAGACTATTTTCAGGAACCTATGAAGTAGTTTGTTATTCCTGTTTTCGAATCTATGATTGTCATTGTTCTATTAAAATAAGCTTGAGTCCTTTGAAAGAAAATAAGTTTCATTTCTTGCAGGGTGGTTTGCTGTGGGATCCCATTGGGTCGTTACCCTTAACCTCTAGGGAGTTTTGATTTTCAGTCCTGTGGTAAAACTAGAGTCAATTTACATTCATCCTTGTAATTTAAGGATATTGTTGCTATAGCTTTCTCTCTTTGGGGAGGTTTTAAATGGCCCAGAAAATTGTCTACCAGCACAAAATTGCAAATGGTAATAAATAATGGATCAACTTTTAGCTATTTTAGATGGAGGTAATTTTTCAACAGTACCATTTAGAATGGGTTTCTGTTCACTCTCCTTTTTTTTTTTTTTTTTGTGCTAACCACATGTCCTACTACTGAGCTCTATCCCTAGGTCTACTGTCTGTCTTGAGTAGAACTATGAAGCAGCATTCAGTATCCTAAGTATCTCATAAGTCTTCCGTTTTTACAAAGGGTTTTCTGAACTACGACCCAGGCTCTCAAATGATGGGATTTTATTTCCTGAGCAGGAGTCATCCAGTTCCAGAAGGGTTTAGCAGTCACTGGCTCCTGAACTAGGTCATCTGGGAGTTTCCCAGGCCGAGCCATAGTCTGTGATATTCTGGCATGGTTTCTTTATTTTTGCCCTCGGGCTTAAAGTTTTTTGTTTGTTCGTTCTAGGTGTGGTGGGCTGATTTGGAGAAGCAGGTTTTCCCATCGTGCTGGGAAATAAAAACTTTCTGGGCTTGCTGCCCAAGTAAATGTAATTGACTATATTACTCTTGCCCTAGCAGGCTTGGGCTCACAGGTGTTTCCTGCCCAACATTTTGAAGGCTGCAGCTGCCGAAATAACTTTTGCTTCTCCTATTTACAAAAAATCAGGTGAGGACATTTCTAACACACCTGTCGAAGAAAGCACATCTGTATTGACTCCCAGTTCAAACCCGGTGCCTCCTTCCAGAAGCCGGAGAGCCCTCCCGCCCCTCAGGACAAGATCAAAGAGTGACCCTGTGCTCTGCCATTCTGAGGAGAGAGGTGATGTCATTGACCAACTCTTTGCAGACCACTGTGCTTATTTATCTAACGGTGCCAGGCGAAAGCCGGTGACTCTGGCCAGCTGAGGGCCCTGCAAGTTTAAGGGTACCTCAGAGGTGGTTAAGGGGTCTTGGGAAAATGAGGCAGTGTACACTCCCTTTAAAGCTGGCAGAATTTTTTTTTTTTAACGACATTGGCATCAGGAGCATTTGGTTGCATGACACTGTGGTAGACACTATAGGGAGAAAATTACAGGAACCTAAGTCTGATTTTACTTGCTTGCCATCGTGGGGGAATAAGTCAAAGGGGTGATTTGGTTGGTTGTTTTTTTTTAACCCCCCCCTCTTCTATACCTTAATATGTGTTACCCTTTTTCACTGTGTGTGAGTAGACTGAATTATTGAAATCTGACCTTGTTTTAAGGACTTTGGAGAGAGTGAAGCATATACACGCACATACCTGCATCTTCCCCTCTGTTTTGAGTTTTGCCTATATATAGACGTTAAGTAAGTTAAAATTGTAAATAATAACACTGATTGTTTTTCTGAATATATTTATGAAAAACTGAATCTCTCCAACTATCTCTTCTTTTGGGGAACTATCCTAGTAGTGGGCCTCTGCGATTCTGAAGCTCTAAGCAGTTTCAACTTTGGACATCCTCTGACCTGCTCTCTCTCGGGTCCTGTCTGAGCCTTTTCGGTCTCTGTCCTGTCCCTCTGACGGTGTGTGTCATTTGCCACAGCTCTGGACTGACGAGTCATGTGGGAGCCACAGAGAACACTCCTCTTATCTCTGCAGTGGCTTCTGAGTGCTGAGGAAGTCCCAGTGCGTGGGACTGAACTCTGTGCTCCTGCAGCTCTGTGGCTGGGCAGCCTGATTCTGAGGCCTCCCTTCTCTGTGGGTCTCCTGTACTCTGCCGGGCAAGCTGAAGGCTTGAACTGGCCAACTGTTGGCTTCCGTGAGAACTTAGCTGTTGCACGGCTAAGGGAGATCTTTCTGAAACCCCTCCCACGCTGCAACCTTGTAGGCGCAAGGACAACAAGCAGTACCTGTTGGATCACTTTCTTGTGAAAGGCACCAGGTTACCTTCAGTGAATGAGAGTGAATGACTCCGACTCTGTCCTCACACATTAGTGTGTTACTTTAGCATGTGTTACTGGAAGACTCTGGCTTTCTATAACAGCCTGGGAGGATAGCCTGTAACCATGGTTATAGAGCTTCTCATGCCTACCTTTCTCCAGAGGAAAGGAGCCTACCCTTCCTTCACCTGTCTTCCACCCTCTGCTTCCTGTCTTCCTTGAGTATCTAAATTCCCACCTGTCAGGCCTTCACAGGCTGAAGTCCCCGGTGTGAAGCAGTGAAGGCTGCTGGTGGTTGTGGACTCGAGTTTTACTTCACCCACTTCACGGTGCAGTGACACTCTGCTGGTCTTTATACCCTTACGGATGGAGGTAGCCATGGAAATTAGAGCCTGTGGTGATTTATGAGGCCCTCTGTGGACTTCTGGAATGATGTAATTTTTCTGCACCTAAATTTTTTGTAATAGTCAGCCATAGATCTACCTCATGGCCATGGTGTGAGCCTCGGTAAGAGAAGTCAGTACAATGCCCTTGAGGATATTTAGGACAAAGGTACAGTGAAAGTAAACACAGCATTACATTCATCAACAAGTCTTGTCTCTCTTCTGCCCCTTCCTCTTTCACTGGCTCCTTCATCCTCCCCTCCTTGGAACATAATTTCATTGGTCAGCCATGTTTTTTCTGCGTGCCCATTCATTCCCAGCTATCTACCATACCCCATGCTCTGTTACGGTTTGTGTTCTGAGTTCTATACTCTATCATCTGTCTTTACTTTGGGATTGTGTTTTATGTGACACAGTTAAATGGTTTGGGATGTAGCCTATTGGAAATGCACTTCAGGAAATAGGCTTGTGTCATAGTTCTATCTTTCCTTTTCTTTCTGTGAGATGAAAAGCAATACATGCATGCATGCATGGCTACTGGTGTCTTTCAGATGCTTTCTACACTGTGTTTTGTGATCTGTGTTCAAAGGCTCTAGGCCAATGGGTACATGATGTTTGTCTCTGCCCATAGCCACCCCAGTGCTCAGTTGTGAAGCTGCGACTCAGACTGAAAGGAGACTGGACCTGGCTGCTGTGACTCTGAGGAGAGGCATGAGACCAAGAGCATCAAGATGCAGACCTCGCTCTTTAATAGATTACAAGTCTTACATAGACACCAAGCTACTGGTAGCCAGGTTCCTGGAGCAATCCTCCTGCAGCATGACCCCAGACATCCATGAACTTGTAGAAAATATTAAATCTGTTTTGAAGTCTGACGAGGAGCACATGGAGGAAGCCATCACAAGTGCCAGTTTCCTAGAACAGGTAGTTTTATCATTAATACCAGGCATGAGTCTGATAACTGTTTCCATAGCAGCTGAAATGGTTTCTCCCATTTCTTGTTTAAGCAGAGGAAGCTCGTGGTCATGGTTTCAAGGGAACTGGGGTTATGAGGTCAGGGGATGGGGAGAGAGGAAGCTACAGACAGATTTCCTTCCAGGTGTGGTAACTTTTCCACAGTGCTCTTGGCCCAAAAGAGAATCCCGTTTTCTGGGATGGGGAAGCATTGCCTAGAAAAAAAAAAACAAAGGATGTGAGCAGTGTGGAGTCTTTCAATATTCGATTTCTTGAATTGCAGGCTTTCCCCGATGTGGCATGCTTTCTCAGCCCTTCGAAAAGGATGACATAGGTGAATCTTAATATTGGAAAGATTCTGGGAGCTGTTGATGTTCCCATAAATTGCTTGGCAAGATAAATAAGTCAATAGGATTTAAAGGACCAAACACCTTTTCCTTTCCAAAGATTAAAACGTAAAAGGCAGTCAGTCCCCTAAACTGAAACCACCCAGGCCATTTGGGTCTCAGGTTTCTCATCTTTCAAGGGAAGAGTTGGGCTAGCTGGTCTCTATCCCTATGTCTCTGAGTGACTGGAATTTCCTTCTGGTAGGAACTTTCTGGCCACCCTTTCAACATCTGTGCCCTTTTAGGTGTTTACCCCATTCCTCTGGGTTAGTGGGTGGCCGTTGTAGACCTCAGTGCACAATGGCACCTGGCTGTGTGCCTTTGTGCAATAGGTGCCTAACAAATACATCTTAAGTTGATCTGGGTTGATTCTCAGGGTACTCCCACTCCAGGACCCTAGCTGGATTTTTCAGGTGGATTGACTAAACCACCTCCTCACTTTCCATTCTGTTCCCCTTTACTCCTGCTGGCCTCATCTTACCAAAGCCAGAAGCCAGCTTCTCTCCCAGTCCCACAGGGGACCTAAGGGAGAAGACAGATCTGATTACTTTCTGGAAGAGGCACTTAAACTACAGACCCTCTGTGGCTCACTGTCTAGAAGAGCCATGAGTCAGTGGTGCTAGGTCAGGCTCCGTCGAGTCGTCTGTGTAAGGGAGATGTTTACATCCCGGTGTTTCTGACCTACTCCAGTTGTCATCCCCCACCCGCTTCCCTCTGTCTAACCCCACTGTCTCCAAAAGGAAGCATTTGGAGCCACTTCTCAATGGCCACCAAGCTCTGATGAGGAAAGAGCTGGAACATCCCAGAGACAGTTGGTCTGCTCCCTGGGGAATAGCTCTAGGGGAAAGCCAGGCACTGGCAGTCCAATAGATACTATCCTTATAAATGTTTGCTAGATCTTCATGTCTGGACTGGTTGAAAGTTTAAGTGCTCAGATTACTGTGACAGACTCTGGGCTATTGATCAGTTCTGAATCCCACAAGATCAGTTATCATAATACCACACCCTTCCTCCAGACAAAAGGAGGCAAGGACAATGGAAGGCGACCAGCTTTGAATTCTTACTTTCTTTAGTGTCACTAGAGTGAGTTTTTAAATCTATTTTAATTTTCCATCATATCAAAAGTCCCAGTGCTAACTTACCTTGTAACACAAGTTTAATGAATATTAAAACTTTCTTCTTTAAGTGTCAATAAATTTTTATTTAATAATTTTACAAAAAGAATTTGCTACATGTTTTGATTGGTTAACTGCACATCAGGGTCACCTCTAAAGCTGATTTTTCTTCCAAGATAGCCCTCCTTAAAAGCTGCTTAATCCAGTTGTCCTACATGACAAAAACACAAGAGATGAACACAACATAACCAAGAAAGATGTACAACTGCAAATGTTGCAATGTTACCAAATATTTGGCTGTCACAAAATCTCATTAGCAATGAAGTAGCCATTAGAAAAATCCTGTGGTTTGCATGGTTATTTCTGCTGGGCAGTAGTGTCCCCAAAAGTTTGATTGCTAACAAAGTAGCATATAGAGAACTTAGTGGAAAGATTTTTTTATGGTCATGTCCACAGCAAGCAAGAAACTGCATTCTAAAAGTAAAATTTTCTTCTTAATCAGGAAGCAAGGTCAGGCCTTAAAGACAAATGTAATTAATAGAATGTTAGCAAAATTTAATATTCCATCTTTTGAAAAGATTAACACTTCAATGACCTTAAAAGCTCAGAATAGTACAAATGAAACAAAGTCAGAAAGTCATTGGAATGATTGTTCTGTGATATTAGGGGCAGGAAGACTCCTGAGTCTTTCCCAAGGAACTAACAGTATCAGTCTTAGAGACCTGGTGTGCAATATCCCAAAATTACATTAACTGGATAGTCCTTGCTTCATCAATCCCATTTGGTTAGGAATTTCCCATATTTTTGCCATTTTTACAAAGTAATGATGTTCTGTACTTAAAGTTATATATGTGACACATTGCAAATCAGATCTAGCAGAAAACATTCTTAAACAGTTTTTACGAATCTGCTGTCCTACTTTTTTAAGTTGTTTATTGAAAGGTTATCAGATCCATCTGAAATATCACTGGTCTTTGTTGACATTTTATAAACTCATTACCTGACCAGACCAATGGTTCTCAAATTTTCAAGTGCATTGGTATCACCTGAATTGTTGTTAAAACTACTGATGTTCAAGCTCCCCTCCAGACTGTTGAAATTGGTGGCAGGTGAGAATTGATATTTCTAACAAGTCCCCACCGCCTACTCTCTCGTAATGGGAACCCTGGCTTAGAAGATAGGGAAATTGGGGAAAAAAGGATGAGAACGATGTCAAATATAAAGCAAGGAAGTGCAGTTGACCAGTTGATTAAATATGACAGATATACAATTGAAACAATAGAAAATTTGGCAGAATTTTTCTGAACTTTAGAAAAGAGGCTATATGTTGTTAAAAGCATCTCTGGAATCCAAGAGATATGTTTTACTGGGGGAAAGCATCTTTTTCTCTTTTCTGAAACCATTGGAAATTAAAATACAAGGTTAGATTCAGGAGGCAGGTCACAGGGCCACATCTGGCAAAACTTACTCTCCCACCCCCTCCCTATTCTCCTACAGATAATGGCCCCTTCCCAGCCCAGCACTTCCTGGGCCCACACTGCACCCTCTCGGAGACAGCCTGGCTTGCTGCACCTGTGGAGCTGCGGCGACCTGAGCACCTTTGCTCCCGTGGGAAGGCCGAGCGTGGAGAGGAGGCCCCGGCGAGCGGAGGCTGAGCGGCCACACAGCCTCATTGGTGTCGTCCGGGAGACCGTCCTGTGATCCCAGTCCAAGGGAGAAGTGTGCTGTTTACTGGCTGGGAGTTGGGGTCCCTGTCTGGGAACTCCTCCAGAAGAGGTGCACTCCCTCTCTTTGGCTCCCTTTTTTGCTGACCGAGGTCACTCCAGGGTGAAGGCTTAGGTTCTCCCAGGCCCCTTTGGGGGTTGGAGGCATCGAATTGGAGGTGAAGGCAGTGAGATCTCTTTCCTCTGCTGGGTCTCCCAGCATTTCTGAGGGACACATGTCCCCGTATGGGCAGAAACTGGGCTACTGATCCTTTGCCGGCCCCAGGCCTCTTGGCTCTGGGTGCTGCCAAGTTCTTTCCCTCACGGGAAGGACAGAGCTGCTGGGCTGCTGTTTATAGCTGCTCAGAGAGGAAGTGGCACAAGACAGGATGGTTATCCCCCATGTGATCGCAGTCCCCAAGCCCATTCAGGTTACCCTCCAATCCCACCCTCTTTAGAAAAAACCGGAAATTTGTCAATGAAAGCTGTTTAGGGAGAGGATTATTGTTGATTCCATTTATTCGTGCTTGCAAAACTAGAGCACCTGAGGCAGAAGGGAGAATAAAATGTTTACTTTGGATCTCTGGGCTGCTCGCTGTGTAGTATTTTGTGTGTGCCGGTGGCCGGCCCTGACTTTACAGGTTTGGAGCTCAGAACGGCTGTGGTCAGGTTCCCTGGGGCAGGCTGCCAAACCAGCTCCTCTCCAAAGCACCTGAACCCTGTGACTAACAATGCGCCCTTCATACAAGGGCTAGGCTGAATGGCTCTGTGGGGCTGCATTCCTGGTGGGGCCACGAACAATAAATCAATAAAGCAATTACAGCCTAGGGATTAGTGCTGAGAAGGAAGGGGTGGTTAAGGAGAGCCTCTTAGAGGAAATGACATTTGAGCTGGGCCTTGACTTTGTTGAGGGTCAGAGAAGAATGTTCCAGGTAGAGGGAGAGGTCAAGAGCAGTAGAGGTAAACAGTCCTGAGTCAGGGCAGAGGTGGGCGGAGGCTGGTGGGCTGCATTCTGTGCTAACAGTGAGATACCATGGGCTTTCCAATAGCTGGATGCTGGTGGGTTTAACTGTATTTTCAAAACATCACCTTGCTGGGCTGGTGGAGTGGCTCAAATGGAGGAGCGTCTGCCTAGCAAGAGTGAGCCCTGAGTTCAAACCTCAGCACTGTTGGCAGCGTGGTGTTGTCTGTGATCAGAAGACTTCCAAGTTCTGTGTGTCCCATGGGAAAGAATCCATGGCAGGACACGTGGGTGTAAATGGAATTTATTAAAAGCTAGGGAAGGGAAATACAAAAGGGAGCATGGCAGGACCCAGGTGGAGGCAGAGAGCGTGTGCGTCTCTTCTCCAGGTGCTTTTAAAACCTATGCTAACCTATGGCAAGGGAGGAACCAAGTGACTTTCATCCAATAATCAATGGGTGGGAGGGGCGGTTCCTGGGCCAGGTGAGGGCGTATCGTTACTTGGTTCCATTGACCTTTGAATCAAGGGGAGGAGCTGGGCAGACTTCTGTATACACCTATGTTAATTCTGGGGCGCTCCACCTATGACAGAGGAGGTTCCCATTCTTTCTAACTTATTGTAATTAAAATATAGCTCTTAAGGCAAGACCGGGAGTGGTCTCAGTCCCAAACTTTTCCTAATTTTAACCTACCTCAATACCACAAAAAGAGAAAAAAAAAAATCCGGAAAAACATCAACATGCTGCATGGAGAATAGGTCAGATACCAGAGGAAGTGAGGAGCTGGATAAAGAGGCCACGTGGAATGGTGATTCTGACTGGGCACCACTGTGTACCAGGTACTATGCTAAGGGCATTATTCACACTCTCAGTTTTGCACACTACAGCCTGTGTGGTGGGATCTGTTATTGTCCCCACTTTACAGATGAGGATACTGAGGTTCCATGACTTGCACAAGGTCAAGCAGAAGCTAAGGTATAGAGCTGACATTCACACCCAAGCAATCTGACTCCAGAAATCACTCCATTCTTCACAACTTCCCAAATGGTGGTAGTTCCATTTCGTGTTTCTGGGAGAAAGTGGTTAGTACTTCCTGTTTGCTTCATCAGACCACAGACTGCCTTGGCTCCATTCTAGCCACCCAAGCCAGAATGAGAATTGGTCACTCCCTTCTCAATTTGCAGGTAAGGAAACTGAGGCACAGCATCAAGTAAGAGTGGAGCAGAGTCAGGGGGCCAGCACTTCTGGCTCCTGGACCAGGACTATTAGTCTAGGTGGAAGCTTTCAGATTATTTGGGGTGAAGGAATCATTCTTTTCCTTCAGTCTGTTATTGACCAAAAACTTTGGTAAATTGTAGTAAACTGACTTAGTAGGAAAATGAAATAATAATAACAAAAATGACATATAAAACTCACAGCCCTCTTTTGAATAGATTATACTTTTAGAGCAGTTGTAGGCTTACAGTAAAATTGAGAGGAAGTTACAAAAATTTCCCAATGTGTCCTCTGCTCCCTTCATATGTATAACCTCTCCATTTCATCTCAACTGATAGACCTGTCTGGACCCATCATTATCACTCCAAGTCCACAGTGTACATTAGCATTTACTTTTGTTTATTCTAGGAGTGTGGAAAAATGGATAATGACAGGTACCCACCATTATAATATCACACAGGATAGTTTCACTGTCCTAAAAACCTCCTTTTGTGGCTGGGCATGGTGGTGCATGTCTGTAATCCCAGCACTCAGGAGGTGGAGGCAGAGAGGATCACAAGTTCAAGGCCAGCCTGAGCTGCATGTGAGTTTGGGCTAAAATGCCAGATGTTGTCTCAAACAAACAAACAAACAAAAAAAACCTGTCTTTGTTCCAACTATTCCTTCTTACCTCTCCCCTGCCCCTAGCAACCACTGATCTTTTTGCTATTTCTGTAATTCTTTTTCCAAATTGTCATGCAGTTGCAGTCACAGTCTGCAGTCATTTTAGACTGGCTTCTTTTCCTTAAGGTTCTGCCTTAAGGAAATATCTTAAGCTTAAATATCTTTAGCTTTTTAATTCACCCAAAGCCTTTTTAAAATTATTTAATTCAATTCTCATAAAAGTACTTTATCAGTTAACTTCTCAAAACTCTTCCCCTTGTTTTCTAAACTTAACCTTGGCTGTGGCCCACTCAAGGTCAGTGCTGATCTGGGACCCACTCCAATCTGAGCCTCCCAGTTTCCTTTGAGCCTGTTCTGTGTGGCAGGGGCTGGGGATGTTGAAGAGGAGGCCTGTGAGGGAGCAGGTGGGCAGATGCCTCTCCCTTTGTTGCCTCCTGTCTGTCCATGAGCTGAGGTGGTTCCTCACAGAGGCCTATGGTGTCCAAGTCCAGTGTTTTGTGAGTCCCACAGGGTTAGGAAGAGGGCTCTGCTGCCAGGCCTCCCCACCCAGCAGGAGAGGAATCCTGGAAGCAGAACAAAGGAACCCAGCTCCACCTCCCCCCAGGGCTCTGCGGCTGCCCAGGAGAGCAATCCAGGGGGCCAGAGAAAGTGCCCCAACGAGGCCATCTTTGTTTACATGCTGTTCTTCCTCAGGGCCTCTGCAAGGGAGCCAAGCCTGGCACCCAAAGACACCACATTTCTTCTGTTCTCCTCTCATTCATTCAACAGGTATTTATGGAGCTACAGAATCTCAGGCCGTGGGCCAGATGCTAAGCAAGTAGAGAGAGACATACAAAAAAGCAAATAAGAAATGCAAAGCTGCTGCTGAATAGCCCCCAGGCCTGCTGGGGCAGAGCCGCCAAAATGGTGGTGGAGACCAGTGGGCCTAGGTCTGGCTTATCAGAAGGCGGGCAAGAAGGGACCCTCATCCCTGAATATGAAACTGGTCCCAATGCCCTATAGACCTAGGTTTGTGGCAGCCTGTTAGGCACCATCTTGGGACTTCTTGAAGAAAAGCTGTTCATGATACTTGTTAAAGACAGTGAAGAAGACTTTATTCAGGAAGGGACTACTGAATCTTGGTCAGTAGTCAATCTTGACTACAAGGACAAGTGGAGATTTACACCAAGGAGCAAGGATGAGGTCAGGGGATAGAAAAATACAAGACTAAGGCTAGTTTTTTGTTTGTTTGTGGAACAGGTGAGAACTCAGGGACTTATTCACACCAGGTGAGTGCTCTACCACTAACCACATCCTAGCCCTAGGACAACTCTTGGCTGACCAACTCAAAAGAATCCTTATAGAGACAAGCCATGATGACAGGATATCCAGGTGAAGAATAAGGAATTCCATCAGATCTCCAGGGTAGGGAATGTCTTGCTAAGACTAAGCAGGTGAGGGGAGAACATCAGAGACTCAGTTTGGCCCAGGGAATCTAACAGAATCTGAAATTTTTATACTCCTCTTCTTGACATAGGGCTTGTGTAGGGAGTTAGGAAACCTGATGGCTGAGAACAATGGCTTGGATGTTGATTTTTAATGATGTTAACAGAATGACTGTGACACACAGCAGAGTCTTGCTGACCTGCAGCCCACAGAAAATGAAAAGCCCAGGTCTGACCATGCAAGGCCTAAACCTTCCCTGCCCAATGTGTGGGAGGAGTTAATGACATATAACCCAGTTTTCAGGAATAACCACCTCCATGTGAAAAAAAAAAAAAAAAAAAGCTTGAGTTCGTGGGACCTCAGTGTAGCCTCCTTCTTAACCTACCCACCTCCTCACTCAAGAGTGCACTCTCACTTTGCTTTGCATTAGTAAGCCTGGTCCTGCTTAGTTGTCCTTTGTATTGTACTTGAATTCTTTTTCTAATGAGACCAAGGACCTTCTGGCCTCTGACCTGGTGACCCAGATCCAGTAACATTGTGAGTGGGAAGCTCTCACCACATTATCTCTTGCCCCAGGCTTGTTGCTTCTCAGCAGGGTACTCTTTTTATCCCAATGACTGGCAAGATCTCTTGTGGTTTGCCCTAATGAAGGAGCTAGAGCCAAATTCAGGATGAATTTGGTCATGACCAATTAACTGTAGGTTCCAAGTCTGTGGAGGCTTTTCCAGTGTCTTTTAGATATTATGCATAAATTTGCCTTGCAAAGTCAGACACATTAGGCAGGGGAGAATTCTGAGCAAAGAGAGTTGCTGGGATTTTTCTGCTCTGTTAGTGAGCTATTTCTGCTACTGCTTCCAGGTCTGTTTGGAGGAGGCAAGCAAGTTGTCCACAGCAGTCATAAACAATATCAGAGGTATCAAACAGGGAGAACTGCTTCCTTGTTTTGTAGATGAAGAACTCCTCATTCAGAGAGGGAAGCTGATTTGCTTAAGGTCACACAACCTGAAAATGGCAGAATTTTAGCATATATCTTTGGCTTCTGTCATAACAAGACTGTTCACTTGAGGTATGGAATATGGCAAGGTGAAGAAAATACACCATAGGTGCTCATAAGGAACTAAAATATTTACCTCAAGTTATCACTTTAAAAAAGTCATGACTAGTATTTATTGTGAGCCTTCTTGGGCAGTCTTGTTAACTTAGCCCAAGCAATCTTCACAGTCATATGCAGCATTCTTTATCAGTTCATATGACTTGCTTTATTGCATTGGCTGACATCTCTAGTGCAATGTAGAAGACTAGTAGAGATGGTGGACATCCTTGTTCCTTATCTTAGGGAAAATACCTCTCACACTTCCCTATGAAATAGGATGTTAGTTTATCATGCTCAGACATTATCCTCAGTTCCTATGTTCTTGGGTTGTTTTTTTTTTCATAAAGAGTTACTAAATTTTGTCAAAGGCTCTCACAACATCTCTGTAGATCATGTGTTTTTTTTAACTCTTAGGTTTATTGATGTGATGATATTAATGGGTTTCTAATAGTAAACCAACCTTGGATTATTAAATAAAACTCACTAATTCATTATGTATTGTTTTCTTAATATGATATTGAATTCTGTTTGCTAATATTTTATTTAAAATTTTCACAGTGATATTTATCAATGACACTTATCTGTACATTTCTTTATATAGTCTTTACCTGACTCAGGTATCGGTGTTGGGTGGCAGGAGGCACGGCTCAGGTGGTGGAATACTTGCCTAGCAAGCACAAGGCCCTGATTTCAAACCTCAGTACTGCTTCATAAGATAAAGTAGGAGGCGTTCTTTCCTTTTCTGTGCTCAGAAATATTTTTATGAGTATTGGGTTATCTGGTCACTGACAGTGTGATAGAATTTCTTGCACTGGTAATTTTGTGTTGGGATAGTTTCTTAATAATTTCCTGTTTCCTTTGTGAATATTGGTCTATTTGAAGTTTCTAATTCTACTGAGATGTTAATTTTGCTAATTTTCATTTTCCTGGGAAATTTTCACCTAGTTTTTCAAATTTATTTGCAGAGAAGTGTCTAGTCTCTTATAATTTAAAAAGTTTCTTCTGTTGCAATAGTTATTTCCCTTTGTCATTTTAATTTTATATATTTATAGTTTCTACTGTTCTTTTTCTTGCCCAAGTAAACTAACTATACCACAACTTTATTTACTTCATTCTCCCCACTAATGTCTGGCTCCCTCTTTTTCAATTTTCTTTTTTGTGCTTTTTTTTGGGTTGGTTTATTGTTCTTTTTGTAGTGTTGCAACTGGAAATTTAATTCATTTCATTTTACTTTATTTTCATTGATAAATGTGTTTGGGGTAACAGATTTTCTTATCACTGCTCAAATTGCATCCCACAGATCTGATATATTTTCATTGTGCTTAGAGGCCCCTTTGGAGAAGAAATACAAAATTAGGAACCCAAAATTAGATACAGGGCCTTGGAAGAGGCACCCTCTTCCTACTGTTGTGAAACTAGTGAAATTCAAGTGTCATGACTCCTCCCTTTTGTCCGCCTCTGTGCAAGGACAAAGTTCAAGAATTTACACATGGGTTTGGGGTAAGTGGTTGGTATTGCTGAGACAGACAGAAGTAAGGGCAGGCCCTGACTGACACCAAGAGCAGCAAGAAGGAGGAATTAGAACGAGAAGGAGCTATAATAGTGTGCAAATCTGGCCCAGGCACTTGGCAAGCTTATCTCATTATGAATAATTGTACTGCTACCATTTGTAGGTGATTAAAAGCAGCTTCTGAATGTTAAATAATGTGCTTCAGATTGCAAAGTTGGTAAGTGAGTGCTAGGGTTTGAATGTCCATGCTAAAATTCACATTGAAATTTAATCCTCATTAGGAGGTAGTAAAAAGTAGAGACTTAGATTTTGTGGCATTTTATTTTATTTTTTAATCTGTGGCATTTTAAATGAGGGTAGAGTGGGGACTACCATTGCAGTAATGGCTCTGTAAAAAGAGGGAGGGAAACCTGAGCTGGCAAGCATGTGATGACCTGTGTTGCCTTGGGACACTGAGGAGTCCCACTGGATATGGCTTCATGAACTGAATAAACCTTTATTCTTTATAAATTGTGCAGCCTATGATAATCAGTTACAGCAACAAAGAATGTTGCTTGGTTTTGCCCAGTCTGAACCAGAAGGCCATGTTCTTTTCACTCTGGATCCTTCATTGTTGGCCTCAGTGCTCCTCATATCTTCCATGCAGCCATCAGATTGGGGACCTAGTATCACAGAAAACCACCTGGAAAGATGAGTGCTGGTAGTGCAGGATCACTTACTGTGAGGAACTGAACAAGGCATGGTGACTCCAGCAGTCACCTATTACTGTGTCGTAGGTTGTCCCCAAAGAAACATCTACCGTTTCACAGGCTGTGGGAGTCAGGAGGCCAGGACCTACTCAGCTGGGTGGTTCGGCTCAGGGGCTTTCATGAGGTTGTTGTCACGTGGCCAGGTAGGCCTGTATTCATCTCAAGACCCCGTGGTCTGCGCCATCTGCTTCCAAGCTCACCTGTGTGGCTGTGGACCGGCCTCAGGTCCTCCCTGGCTGCCTGTGGGAGGCCTACCTCCTCACCACGTCAGCCGCTCCATGGGGCCGCTCCAACATGGCTGCTTGCTTACCCCAGAGTGAGGTGAGAGAGAGAGAGATGATAGATAGACAGACAGACAGATAGACAGACAGATGATAGAGATAAATGGATAGAAAGTCAACCCAAGATGGAAGCCGAGTCATAGAAGGGGCATACCATCATTTCCATTTGTTAAAAGCAGTCGCTTTTAACACAAGGGACATGGCAAGAAGGAATATGAAAGTGTGGACACTGACAGGCTCAGGATATGCCACCCAGAACAGGACACTTTGGCATTTGAAAAAACCACAGGGGCGGGAAAGTCACTCTCGATCCCCTCACCCGTCTCCCCTGCAGTAGGTCATGAAAACTTCATTCCAGAAGGTTCCTCCCTATGCTCAGAGGAAAGGAATGTCCTCTCTGAAGACACAGCTCCACAGAGAAGAATCTGAACCAACAGGCTGAGTCTCCAGGTGATCACCATCAGACCACACTTCCTAGTCCAGTCATCTGTAGACTGTCACCTTCTTCCTCAGACCTAGGATAGAGATGCACAGCTGTCCCTGTGTTTTTGGGTCTTTATTTCTCTAGGCTTCTGTGTCATGTTTTTGTCTTGTTAATCTCTTGTTTTGCTTTTATAAGTTTCTGGCCAGGTGACCATTCTTTCCTCAAATACCCTGTGTGGCAGGTGTTAGGCTGGCATGATGGGCAAAGTGAGCAGGACAGACACCGTCCCACCCATGTGGCACCACAGAAGAACAGGGAAGACAGGCAGAGACCAGATGTGGTGCAGCTGGAAGTGCTACATGGTGTAGAAATCATGAGCAGCAGGAGTGGGGTGTGCTGGGAGCCGGCCCAGAACCCGAGTAGGGCTCCCAGGCAGGAAGGGTGGTGAGTGACAGGTTCAGGGGGCAGACATGGGTGGAAAAGGCATCTTTGGAGGATGATGCTGGAGCAGTGAGGAGTGGCAGAAGGCTGAGGCAGGACAGAAGTCAGAACCAGGCTTGCCAAGTCCTTGGACTGCTGGGCCAAGGCCACTGCACTTGACCCTGTAGACGGAGAGGCCCTGGGGAGCCTGGCCTTGCATCCAGCGAGTGAGTGGGAGAAACTGGAACTAGGGACTCTCTTTCCAATATTATTGTTAATACCTTAGGGAAGGTTTAGAATTTAAGAACAAAGAAAGGAATTGTAACACAAGATAGACAAGAAAATCATCGAAATAGGCCCTAATACCCAGGGAGAGGACTAGTGCTATTTTTACATTAGAAGTTGTTGGGTTTTTTTTTTTTAAGGCTGGAGGTATAGCTCTGTGGTTAGAGCCCTTGCCTAGCATACTTGAGGCTCTGGATTCAGTCCCTAGCACCCAGAGAAAAAAATGTTAATTGTATATAACATGATATATTGCCACAAAAATGTTTTCAAAGAATTCCCAATGTGTGTGAGTATGGGTGGGGGGTGAGTCTGCAGTTCAAGGTCACATGAAAGAGGCAGGAGGTAGGAGACAGGCCAGAGTCTGGAAGGAAGCCTGGCGAAGGGCCCAGTGATGATGCTCTGGGTACTGACCTTCCCGTCCTCGCAACTGTTCATGGTTTTGAAAGTTTTCACATGAATAGCCACGAGTGGTGTAATCAAAAGTTGGTTCTAAATAAAGATTAAAATCCACTTAAGATAAGGCTTTGCCAACTGAGCCTTCACCTCAGCTCTGGAAAGGTAGGGTGGGAGGGCTGTGGTGCAGCCCTACCAAGACTCCACCTGAAAAGTGATTCAAGCAAAAAGGTCTGGGAGCATGGCTTAGGTTGAAGGCACTGAGTAAGCCCCAATGCCACCAAAGAGAGCAGGAGAGGGAGAGGGAGAGAGAGACAGACAGGATGTGGATGATGGGGGGAGGCCTTACCAAGTATGATCGGGAATGGTGGCTTTAAGGTTCTGTCCTAGAGCAGGGGACTCCATATTTTGGAAGCAGGATGAACAGAACCCTCTGGTTGGATGTGGGAGAAAAAGTGTGTTGGGGGGAAAGGCAGAGGAGGTGGAGGGAGGGGAACATAAGGTGGCCATCACATCTCCAAGCCCCTTCTCAAGGCAGCAGCCAGAGCAACCGAGTTAAAACACAACTCAGATCCTGTTCCTCCCCAGCTCAACACCCCAATGGTGCCCACCTCACTCAGAAGAAAAACCAGCATCTTTAGAGTTACTTTACCCTGCTCTAGGGTTGCCTCCTGGTTCATGGTCTCTTGCCCCCTCCCTCCCTCCCTCCCTGTGCTCCAGCAGCTTTGCTGGCTTCCTTATAATTCCTGGAGCAGGCTGATGTGTTCCTGCCTCAGGCCTTTGCACTTGCCACCTCCCTAATGGAATGTTTTCCTATATTTGTTTGTCTTGCCCTCTTACCTTCTTCAGTCAAGCATCCCCTTCTGTAGTGAGTGCTTTTCTGGCAACTCCGCTCCAAAGCTGTCACTCTCTGGAACTTCTTTACCTAGTTACATTTTGTTCTTGGGACGCACCATGACTTAATAGGACTATGTATTTTATTTGGTTATTTTTTATTTTCTCCAGTAGACTATTACAGAAGGGCAGGCATTTTGCCTGTTTTGTTCACTGCCTTCTCTCCAGCTGCTGGCACAGAATTAACACTAAATTGATGCTTGTCGACTGACTAGTGACCACAATCTAAGTAAAGAGTCCAAACATCCCACTTACCTCCAAAAGCTCTTCAAAGACTTACCATCATTATTCAAAGACATTAAATGGCTAGACTTCCTTTAATAATAAGCTCTGTTGGTACATTTAAAAGAATTCCCTTTCTACATTATTTAATGATTGTTGGTTGGTTCCTTTTTTCTCAAGCACAACATGTATCTATTTGTGGCTTAGCATCTTGGGGGCAGCGGGGGATGATCCGGGCTCAGACTCTGCAGAGAAGGATGTGGAATCACTGGGGTTGCAGGCTAGGAGGGCGCAGGTCGCCCTGTGCGAGTTCCAGCCCTGCACACTGCGCCTCCGGCTGCAGCTCTGCATGCACTGCTCATGGCCTTGGCGCTGGGGTCAAGTGTGCTCTTGCAGCAGCTGCGGGGCTGCTTCTGACTGCAGAGATGGGGTCTCTGGAGGGTGCGTACACCATCCCACCCATGCCTAGTTTATTATTATTATTATTATTATTATTATTATTATGGAATTAACTTGAAGAGCAAAGCAAAAGGGGGAGGTTTTTAGTCCGTGCCCCACCCTCGCCTACCATAGATAAGCAGCCAAGAGAGCTGCAGTGACCGCCCCAAGCAATCCCAAGAGAAGGACCAGGCCCTCTGGGACCCGGGTCTTCCGCACGGGTGCGCATTCCGTCCTGCGCCACCAGGTGGCGGTAGAACGCCACGCGTGGGCCGGTGGCCAGGGCGCGAAGGATGGAGCAGGTCTGCAGAGCCTGCAGGGCGGTGCGTGCACCTGCAGTGGGGCCATTCCCTGGAGTGTTGTGAGTTCACCAGCCCAGGAAGTGGGCCCCTCAGACTGCCCTCAAACAGCCGTGGCCAATGCCCACCGAGCCCAGTCCTGCACCAGGCTGCGCACAGCAGAGGAAGGAGTCACCAGGAAGGGAAAGGGGGAGAAGAAGGGCCAACCATCAGCACACGAACCCATCCCGCCCGCCCAGGGCTCTTCCTCCGTGAAAAATGGTGAAATCAAATAGACTAGCCTGGGCCGCATGGACCTTAACTCATGCCTGACCACTGGGCTGACCTCCCTCCACGGCCCAAATTTCCCGGTCCTGGCTTCCCGTTCGCAGGCCTGCTCATCTGTCTCCCAGAGCTCTGCCTTTCCACCCCCGTCTCACATGTTTGTACTCTTCACACTGTAATGGCGACAGAAAGGGACCTTTTAACTACAATCTGTATTTTTAACAGTTTCTCCATCGCTGTCTTAAGTCTAGACAATCAGCAAAACATCAAGCCCTGATTTGTGGTCTCTGCCAGTATCCATGACCACGTCAAATCAGCACTGAGATGGCACTGGGCTCAGTTAGAAGCCCATGTCATTCCGTAGTGCTCCACCAAAGATACCATAGGTGACAGTAACCTAACAATCATGGAGTAATTGTCAAACAATTGGGAAGCGATGAGATCTGATGATTTATTACATGTGTTTTTAACAAGAAATGAAATTCCTGAAAACAGAGCCGTGGATTCTCACCAGTGAGTCAGGGTTGCGCCAGCCCAGTGATAAGTAGAGATGTCCCACAGCTACAGGGGTGTGGGGGGGTGCACACCTGACCCGGTGGCCTCCAGGGTCCTAGCTCCAGCTCTGTGACTCTCAGGAGTCATCTTGGCCATGGAGGCTGTGGCAACCCAAGGTTCTTCCTCTAAGGTGTGTTCAGCCTTTGCTCTGACAGGTGAGCAAGCAACACAGGGCGTTCTAGAGACAGAGAAGAGGGGGGTTTGGGGACTTGGGGGAGAAAGTCCTTCTGTGGCCCTGTCCTGGGAGGCAAATTCATTTCCTCTTGGCTTTTTGTTGTGAAGTAAATAGTGGGCTTCCCCCTAGGGACTGGAAGTCAGGTCCCCAACCCTCAGAACCAAGGACACCTGGATTCAAGGGTGGACTCTCCCACTTAGCAGCTTGGTGTCCTCAGACCAAGTCTCCTCCTGTTTCTGTATCAGCAAAAGGAAGGTGTTGTATGTAGCCAGTTGTTCTGAGGACCCAGCTGTGCCTGGGGAAGGAGTGAGTGGAGCTCATGGCCACCCCCCAAACCTGAGGGACTCCTCATTTTCAAGCATCATAGTTCCTGAGGGCATACACACCTGACCCAGGACTCAGTGGTGGAAGGAGGCATCGGGTCACTGTGCAAACCAGCAGGCCAGTGACTGTGTGTATGAGCCTCAAGACTCCTGGCACCATACCTACCTGCAGTGCTCACTGCCTGTTGCTTTATTTAGTCTTCCAAGTCTCACTCTGATTTCTATAGTCAACCTAATTTGAACTCATACAGGGAATGAATTCTAGAAACCAATGTTCTAGCTTTTAAGTTGACTTGGAGAGCACCACCACACTCTATGCTTCTCTAGTACCAAATGTTGTGGGTCCTCTCACCACGTTTTTCCACACCTCTATGCCTCTGTGCAACCACATGACCTGGCCAACTCTTACAGCACCTACAAAACCCTGCGGAGACCTCCCCTTTCCTCATGCTTCTCCCGAGGACTACTCATGTACCTTACATTGTGTGAAGTGCTTCAAGGGCAGACTCTGGTTGTCAGAGCAACTGAGCCAATGGCTGCCCATTTTATAGATGGAGAAATACTGACTCAGTCACAACGCAGTGACCAATTATAATCCACAGTGAATAGGAAGCTGAGGGAGACTTGATTCCTGCCTGTAAGAAAGTAATCAGTGGAGGAGGAAGAGGGAGTTAAAGTAGGCGAGAGGCTGGAGAAGTGTTGGGATAGGAGTGGTCTCTGGGAGAGGGTCAAGGTCATCATCAGACTGTTCCCACCTTCTGCCTCTGCACTGGTACCCTCAGCCCTCCAGCCTGGAGGAAGGGGTGGGGATGCAGCAATGACCTGTGCTGTTCACTGCTCAGCTTTCACAAAGACTGGAAATGGAGGAGGTGTGTGATCTCAGTAGTGCTGCTCAGCCTCCTTGGGCTCCAGGGCCTGGCTAATAAGGAGAGGAGATATCCCACTGTGGTCTGTCTGCTGCGCTAAACAAAGGAGCAGTAGCTTGGGGGGCCTCAGGCAAGCCCTTGGGATTCTAGTTTCCTGTCTGGACCACAGGGGACCTGGATGGTGGCTAAGGTTCCTCACTGCTAATTGCAACCTGGGATTCTGGATTACCTGCAAGTGGCCTTTCTCCCCCTATTCCAGCAGAGGGCGCCACATCCAGCATTTGTTTCTGAAAGGGTGGGTTAGCTGGGAGAGGGCAGAGGCGGTGATGGGTGTGAGTGCAAAGCCTGTGGATTTGTGTGCAAGCAATTAGCAATGAGAGGCGTGTGTGCAACACCACAGTTCTTATCACCGCCGTCATCTGCCAGCGCTACCCTCTGCCTGCTGAGCTCAGTGGCTACCACTTGATGTCGCCTAGCACTGCCTCGGAGCACAGCCAGGAACCAAGGGCTGGCTTTTGTGCTGGCCAGTGCTTCAGCCTGGAGCCCTCACCCCAGACATCCACAGGGCCCCTCACTTCTTAGGAAGGCTTTTTTTCTTCTGTTTTTCCCCCTAACTCACATAAAATGGTTATCACTAAACATGCTTTATTTAAAAAAATTAAATTGTGGTAAAAATACTATAACATAAAATTTTCCATTTTGACCATTAGAAAATTAAAATTAGGGCTAGGGTGTAGCTCAAGTGATGGAGCAGCTGCTTAGCAAGCACAAAGCCCTGAGTTCAAACCTCAACACTGAAAAAAAAAAAGAAAAAGAAAATTAAAATCGTAGTGAAACACATAAAATAGTGTTGAACCAGGGTCTCCTACAAGCAAGTGCTCTGTCATCGAGTTGCACCCCAAGCCTTACTTTAGTTCTTTTTATGGGAACAGTTCAGTAGCAGAAAATACATTTATTTACATGAGTGACCAATCTTCAGGGCTCTTTTAATCTTGCAAAGTTAAATTAAGACTCCCCATTCTTTTGTCCCCTAACCCCTGGCAACCACTATTCTATTTTCTTGTCTCTCTGAATTTGACTTCTCTAGCTACCTTATGTAAGGGCGATCATAGAGCGTCTTTTTGTGACTGGCTTATTTCATTTAACAAAATGCTGTTAGCATAAGATTCATCTGTATTGTAGCATTCATCAGAATTTCCTTTCTCTTTAAGGCTGAATAATATTTTATTGTATGCATGTTACATCTTGTTTGCTGGTTCTTCCACAGATGGACACTTGGGTCGCCTCCAGCTTTTGGTTGATGTGAATAATGCTGCTATGAACAGCCTATCTGTTTGTGTCCCTGCTTTCAATTATTTTTTGCCAAGCTTTATTTTTTTTCTGCACAGCACTCAACAACCATCCAACTAGATTCTTCCCACCCTCAACTAGAGTTGCAAATAATTTCTGCTTGGGAAAAATGACCCTAAGCATTATAGCTGTACTGCCTTAAAGGGCATTAACCCGTTTCCTTTCTAACTTGGCAATTGTATTCTAGCATTCCTTTTTAAATGCCGGTAAACAGCTCTGAACATGCTTTCTGGGCCAGTGTTATCATCTTACCTGTTTTGTCATCAATAAGTTAATCCATTTCTGTTAGTGTTCTATTTTTGTATGAGTTATGTTTTTAACTTAAAAATTATGCATTGACATTTCAGAAGGTTTTTTTTTTTTTTTTTAAACCAGGAGCATAAATCTGCCTTTGTGAGATGAAGTTCAGTGCCTCATAGTTTGTAGTGCTCTGTGTCAGGGGGCATCAAGTGCTCCTTATGTCTGGGATTTTCCTCTGTTGTGGTTCGTGCTTGTGGACTCTGGGAGTCCGCAAACTCTGGGAAGCTTATGTGGACCTTGACTGGACTAGGAGGGACAACAATGAGCAGATGTCACAGCTCTCTCTCCCTGTGAGCCACACAATTCAGAAACCTTCCATGTGGCCTCTACCTTCGCACAGTCCCCACGAGATGGACATTAGCTTGCAGCGAGGTCAAGTAACTGAAGATCACGGCTTAAAGGAGAATTTTAGAAGTTTAAAACGGAACGGTTCTGTGTGCATCAGGATGGTTGCATGGGTTTTTTCCTGCGTTCAGGTGACATCTCTGGCTCAGACGCACCTTGGTAAGGTGTGGAGAGGGCAGACTTGATGGGGCGGGGCTTAGTTGAAGGGGCGGGGTTGTCGAGAGGGCAGAGTGGCTGAGAGGTGGGGCTTCACGAGGGGCAGGGCTTTTGCTGAGGGGGTGGAGCTTGTCACGAGGTGGACCATGGTGAGGGGCGGGACTTCCTGTCAGGGCGAGGCTTTGTTGGAGGGGCGGGGTGGGTTGAGAGGGCGGGGCTGCTGAGAGGGGTGGAGCCTCATGAGGGGCAGGGCTTTAGCCGAGGGGGTGGGGCTTGGCCCCTGTGATCTAAAGGGAGGATGGAGGAGCGTTGTCATTTGAGGACATGAAGCGTTCAGGAGCTATTTACCCCTTGAGCCCCGCTCTGTGGGCTAAGGAAAGACAACATTTACCTTACTCCAAGAGAATCACTGATGGAGCCAGGCAGCCAGCAGTCCCTAGGCCACACTAAGTGGGTGCTGGCGACCCTCTTCTGTCCTGTGGCTGCGGGCCTGGCGGTGGAGGGCGCAGTGCGGTTGGTGGTGGGGGACGCAGGGAGCAGGGAATCAGTACCTCCAGGTGAGACCAGCGGGATGCCTCCTCGTTTCCTCAGAGAAGGAAGAAAGTGGGTGCTGCTGACTCAGGCCGTGAGACTGTGACCGGGTGACAAGGGTGATCTTTGGCAGACAGTGGCCTGAGGAGGCCCTGGAAGATGGAGCGAAAGCTTGAGGCTCCCCTCTCCACACAATGTCTGAGGGCACCCACTGCTTGTCTAATAGAGACCCTGGTTAATGACAGGGTCAGCAGAATGAACCAGGCAATGGGAAGCCTGGCTCCTTCCCAAGGGCAGCCCCTAGGGGAATTTAGGGAAAACCAAAAGCAAAGACTTCTGTCCCAACATCCAGTGGCCAAATCTAGTCCAGATGTCGAGGTGGGGCAGGTGTGCTGGAGATGGTGGGTGAGCACGTGGGAGTTCTAGTACAGCTGCAGCCAGTGCGGTAGTAGCGTGCCCCTCAGTTTCCTTCCTAAAAATGGACATAACAGCCCCTTGCCTGCTGGAGGTCTCCTGGGGATTAAATCAAGCTGACAAATACCAAGTGCTCAGGAAAGTGCCTGGCACAGAGCAGGCACCATGAAGACCAGCTGAGAGTGGTTCTCCACGTGCAACTGCTCAGCACACCAGTTCCACTTGTCTTCTCCCACTTCTACAGCAACAGGCGGCTCTGGGGCTACACACTGCCCCCTGAGGGATATGGAAGGGGAGAAGCTCTGGGCTGGAGCGTGGTCCAGTGTGGCATGCGCTGGGAGAAACTTTAAGGGGTGAGGCTAGTGGATCAGGCCACTGGTCCCACTACCAGGAAGGATGAATGCTGTCTCTGGGCATGGGTTGGGTCTCTAAGAGGTGGGTTAGATGTTTGGAGAGCAGATTGTTAAAAAGCAAGGCCACGCCAAGCACTCAGTCCCTCCTGCACTGGCTTGTTCCCTTTCTGCTTCTTCATCATGCTGTGACATAGCCAGGGGACCCTAGACAGGACATCTGTGCCATGCTGTTTGGACCCCCCAGTCACTAGAGTGCTGAGTCAAATAGACCTCTTTAGTGTTGTTGTTGTTCTTTGCTATTTTCAGAATCATTTTTAAAAGAATGTTGGCACATAAAAATGGGGCTACCTTGTGATGCTTTGATACATGTGTACTGATAAAAGAAAAATGCCGAAGTGTTCTAAATTTAATGGAAAGGAGGAGAGATGGGGAAGAGGTTAATCCTAAACAAGCTATGGCTAAAAAGCAAAAGATCCATTACACCCTGAATCTATGAAGACCTTAATTGAAATTCCACCACTGTTGACCTTCAGAAAGACAAGCCCTGGTTACATAGAAACGTCCCAGATTGTTAACTCCCAACTAATGCTGGAGTGACAATTACATCTCATTATGCACAGCCTTCCTATTACAAAGCTCGGGGTCCTGCCCCTCTTATCTATAGCCCATGTAGGTTATAGTGCTTTCCATCCCCAAAGGTTATAAAAAATGCTCTTGGTTCTGCCCTGTGGGTATTTTCGTACTGTTCTCTAGTCCTGCTGCTGGTAGTTGCTTATAGCAGTACTGTTCACAAAAAGGAAACAATTTAAGTGTCAGTTGATGAATGGATAAGGCAAAGGTGGTGTATCTTAGACACAATGGAATATGATTCAGCCATGAAACCCTGTCATTTGCAACAACAGGGATGGAATGGGAGTTCGTTATGTTAAGTGAAATAAGCCAGGCAGAGAAAGACAAAAGGCAAGCTCATGGAAGTAGAGGATAGCATGGTGGTCACCTGAGGCTGGGGAGAGTAGTGGACCGGTTAGTCAATGGTGCAAACATGCCGGCACTTACCTTTTGCCTGTTTGATCATAGCCATTCTAACTAGAGGGAGTTTATCTCATGCTGGTTTTGATTTGTATTTCCTTGATAAATAGTGATGTCAAGCATTGTTTCATATATCTGTTGTGCATTTGCATGTCTTTTTTTGAGACATGTCTGTTTAGGTCTATTGTCTATTGTAAGTCAGACTCTTATATTCTATTGACTTTGATTTTCTTATATATTCTGTTATTAGCCCCTTGTCAGTTGCATAGATTGCAAATATTTCCTCTCATTCTAGGCTGTCTCTTCATTCCTTTGATTATTTCCTTTGCTGTGCAGAAGCTTTTTAGTTTGGTGTAATTCCATTTGTTTGGTTTGCTTTTGTTTCTTCTGCTTTAAGTTTTTATTGTAAACATTCCTATCCATTCCTATGTCCTGAAGCATTTTCCCTGTTTTTTTTTCTCAGAGTTTCATGTTTTACAGTTAAATCTTTAACTCATTTTGAATTGTTTTTTGTAGGTGGTGAGAGACAAGGTCCCATTTCAATTCTTCTGCAGGTGGCTAGCCAATTTCCCCAGCACCATTTGTTGAAGAGTCTGTCCTTTCCTCAATGTATGTTCTTGGTCCCTTTGGCAAAGATCAGTTGGCTATAGAGGCGTGAGTCTACTTCTATGTGCTCTATTCAGTTTTGCTGGTCTTTGTGTCTGTTTTTATGCCAGTAGCATGCTATCATGGCTTTGTAGTATATTTTGAAGTTAGGAGTATGATGGCTCCTATGCTCTTTTGGTTAAAATTTGCTTTCTTAAAAGATTTGCTTTGGTTATTTGGTTTTTTTGGTGCTTCTGTATGAATTTTCAAGGTTTTTTTTCCCCCCTAGTTTTGTGAAGAATGTCATTGGCATTTTGAATCTGTAGAGTGCTTAGATAGTGTGGACATTTTTAACAATTCTGATTTTTCTAATATGTGAACACAGGCATTTTTCCATTTTTTTGTGTCCTCTTCGATTTCTTTCCTCAGTGTTTTATAGTTTTCATTGTAGAGGTTATTTCTCCTTTCTGGTTAAATTTAGTCTTAGTTATTTTATTTTTTTGTTGCTATTATAAGTGGGATTCCTTTCTTGATTTCTTTTTCAGATAATTCACTGTTGGTATAGAAACACTGATTTCAGTGTGTTTTTGTATCCTGCAACTTCTTTGGATTAATTTATTAATTATAGTGCTTTTGCTAAAGTTCCTGGGGTTTTCTGTAAGTAAGATCGTCATCTATAAACAGTGTCAATTTGACTTCCTCCTCTCCAATTTGGATGACCTTTATTTCTTTCTCTTTCCTGACTTTTCCCCTTTCTGTATGCTTGGTGCTTATTACATCTGACCTTTGCTATGTTAGGGTCTGTTTCTTCCATACCTAATTTGTTGAGAGTTTTCATCATGAAGATATGGTGAACTTCACAAATGTTTTTTAATCCATCACGTTGATGTGGAATATCACATCAATTCATCCATGGGATGAATCAAGTAGGCTTGATAATGGTAAATAATCTTTTAAATGTACCGTTGGGTTCAATTTGTTACCATTTTTTGAGGATTGTTGTATTTTTGCTCATGAGTAATATTTACCTGTAGCGTCTATTGTTATGTCCTTGTCTGGTTTTGGTATCAATGTGATACTGGCCTTATAGAATGAATTTGGAAGAATTCCCTCCTTTTCAATTTGTTAGAATATGTTTGAGAAGAATTGGTATTAGTTTTTCTTTAAACATATGGTATAAATAGTAGAGAACCAATCTGGTCCTGGACTTCTCTTTGATAGGAGACTTTCTATCACTAATTCCATCTCATTACTCCTGTTTGGTCTGTTGAGGTTTTCTATTTTTTTCATCAGTCAATCTTGGTAGTTGTAGGTGTCCAGGAATTGTTCTTTTATTTTAGGTTATCACATTTGTTGGTGTTTGGTTGTTCATTAATGATCCATTGTATTTCAGTCAGTTGTATTTCTTTTGTGTCTCTGCTTTTATCTGGGCTTCCTCTCTCTCTCTTTCTTTTTTAGTTTAGCTAAGTGTTTGTCAATTTTGTTTATCTTTTTTTATTTTGGTCAGTGTGGCATCTGAACTCAGGGCTTTACACTTGGTAGGCAGGTGCTCTAGCACTTGAGCCACTCCATCAGTTGTTTTGTGTTGAGTGTTTTCGAGATATGGTCTCTAGAACTGGGGCTGGCTTTGAACCATCTTCCTGATCTCTGCCTCCTGAGTAGCTAGGACTATAGGCGTGAGCCACCAACACAGGTTTGTTTATCTTTTTGAAAGTCCAACTTTTCATTTTGTTGGTTTGTATTTTTGTCTGTATTTAATTTATTTCTGCTCCAGTCTTAATTATTTCTTCTACTGGTACTAAGTTGAATATTTGTTCTTGTGTTTTTATTTCCTTGAGGTGCAATGATAGGTTGTTTATTTGAGAGCTTTCTCTTGTTTTGATGTGGACATGGATTGCTGTAAACTTTCCTTTTAGTACTGCTTTTGCTGTGTCCCAGAGGTTTTGGTATGATATATTTTATCATTTGTTTCAAGAAATTTAAAAATTCCCTTCTTGATTGCTTCATTGTCCATTGGTTGTTTGGGATTATGTTGTTTAATTTTCATTATTTGTATAGTGTCCAAAGTTTTCTTGTTATTGACTTCTAGGTTCATTACAGTGTGTTTGAAAAAGATACTTGATATGATTTCAGTTTTTAAAAGACTGAGACTTGTTTTGTGGCCTATCATATGACCTATCCTGAAGAGTGTTCCAGGTACTGTTGGGAAGGTAGTGTTGGTAAGGATGTTCTGTAGACGTCTGTTAGGTCACTTGGTCTAGGGTCCAGTTTACTTCTGCTGTTCCTTTGCTGATTTTCTGTCTGGATGATATGTCCATTGCTGAAAGTGGGGTATTAAAGTCTCAAATTACTGTTTCATTGCTCTCTCAATATTCGCTTTATGTATTTCAACATCGAGTCCACATATATTTTGTTATTTCCTTTCACTGAATTGATCCCTTCACTATTAGAGAATGACCTTCCTTATCTCTTTGTACTGCTTTTGACTTCAAATCTACTTACCCAATATTAGTAAGTCTACTCCTGCTATCTTTTGGAGTCCATTTGCATGGTATGTCCTTTTCTAGCCTTTCACTTTCAGTCTGCTGCATATCTTTAGGAGGGAAGTCAATTTCCTGTAAGCAGCAGATAGTTGGGTCTTAAGGTTTAATCCACTCTGCCACACTATGGCTTTTACTAAAAGAATGTAACTCATTTACACTTAAGATAATTATTGATAGGTAAGGTCTTCTTACTGTCATTTTATTACTTGTTTTCTAGCTTTTATTTCTTTCAGTTTCTCTTTCTTCTCCATCTCTCCCCCACATCTTCTTTTGTGGTAAAGTGGTTTTTCCTAGTAGTGTTTTGGTTACTTGCTTTTGTTGTGTCTGTTGTAGATTTTTTTCTTTATAGTTATGATGAGGCTTAGGAAAAAGCATCTTTTGCTTATAACAGGCTATATTTTATTTTTTGGTGGTACTGGGGTTTGAACTCAGGGCCTCCAGTCCTATAGCAAGCTATTTTAAAATGATAGCAAATTCACATTGATTGTAAAGATAGGAAAAGAAAAAAAAAAAAGAGAAATACTGATTAAAATCTCTGTGCCTACACTCTATTCTTCCCCATGTTTTGAGTTTTTGTTATTTACATCTTTATATGTTGCCTATCTCTTAACATGTTAATGTAGTTATTATTTTTAATAGTCTTTTTTTAGTCTTTGTACTAAAATATGAACAGTCTACCACATTTACAATAGTTGAGCATTCAGTATTTATAAAATTATTTTTACCAATGAATTTATACCTTCTTATGTTTTCTTCTTACTCATTAATATCTCTTTCAGCTTGAGAAACTCCCATTAGCACTCCTCATAGGAAAGTAAGCAGGCTGTTTTTCCTTTGAGCCTGTGGTTACTGCCATTATTTCAACACTAGATGGCACCCTAAGTCTAGGTTTACTGGGAGTCAGCAGTGTTGTCACTGCTTTAGCATTAAAGAGTGTCCCAAGCCCAAATCTGCAGTTGATATGTTTTTCAGGATGGATGGGGAAATGCCTAGACAGGGTAGTCTAGCCCCACAAGTCTCTGCTTTGTTCTGGGGTGGGCCTAAATACCTTGTTCACAGTTATCAGTCTTTGGTCAGGTGCTTCAAGATTCTGTCCAGTTCTAGGCCTCAGTATGGAGGACACAGTCCTAGTCTTCTACATAATGACTTGTACTAACTCCTTCTTCTTCCCTTTTCATGTTATGCTTCCTGAGATTGGGGGAAGGATGGCATGGGAAGTTCTATGGCCAGTTAAGCCATCATGCTGGGTCATACCCAGCACCCATAGCCTGCTGAGACCAGTGCAGTGTGGGGACAGGACCAAGTCCACCTTGTTATGGCCTGTTGCTGTGGTGGATTAGTGGCCTGACACTGCTACAGTCAGCCAGAGGTGGTGCAGACTGGACAAGTACATCCTGCTGGGGCCTCAGGTCTCTGCCTAGTACCAGAGTGGGTCCATATGGGGGCACTGGCCTGGGAACAGGAGTTGTTGGGATCTGCCCAGTGTTGAATTTTACCTGCTCAGTCTTGGGTTTCAAAACAACATCCTGTGCTTACTTTCTTGCCCTATGCCCCCAGCAGATGGTCTTGCTCTGTGCTGTGCTGCCTGAGTTCCCAGGAGGGATGCTGGAGGTGGCCACTAGGCTAATGTGAATGGACAGTAGAAGGTAGCAAGGGCCGTGAAGATCTGCCTAGTAGTGGTTCCAAGTCTAATGCCTGCACTTAATTCTCTCTCCCTCCTCCAAGTTGGAGGCACCTCTCTCCATACTGTGCTACTTGGAATTGGGGTAGGAGGTGACGTGAGCAACTCTTCTTTCCTATCTTTTCAATGTATCTTGATATTCTGCTAAAACTAGGTACTGTGGTGTCTCATCTGTTTTCTTTAGCTCTTATGAAGGCAGTTTCTTGAGTGAATAGCTGCTCAAATAGATGCTTCTGTAAGGAGACAATGGCCAAGGGGTCTAAATCCACCACCATCTTGTTCTTTATAAGTAGCTCAGCCTCGTTGCTTGTTATAGCAACAAAATGAGACTAATACAGACCCACTGAGCTAGACCAATGGAGGCCACAAGATGCTTTTACAATGTCCAGCCTCCACCTCCCAGAGTTTCTGGCAGCTCCAATGCACAGTCCCCAAGGAAAATGTGACAAATTTTTCAGGGAAGACAGAGGCAGTGATGTCTACTTTCAAAGAAGTGTGAAAGACATTTTTTGCTTTAGAAAGAGGGCTGCACACTCTGTATTGCTGTTGGGGGGGTGGGGCCCTAGCATGCCCCTGGCATTGACCTGGTCAATGCTGTCAAACTTTGAAGAGTGGAACTGCAGAGAGCACCAGGTGAAAAATTTCGAACTTCCTCAGGGAACCTTTAGATTCTGGGGCACTAGGGCACTGTTTTGCTATCTACTCTTACACAGGCTTAACACAGGCCACCTGGGGGGTTTCTGGGGGAGGAGGGGGAAATGAATTCCACAGAGGCTGGTGAAGTAGCTCAAGTGGCAAGAGTGCCTGTATAGCAAGCATGAGGCCTTAAGTTCAAACCCCAGTGCCACCAAAAACAAAAAAAAGAAAAAGGGAAATGAATTCCTATTTCCCTTCTCTCAATGAGGGAACAAAATATGAAATCCAAGGGTCTCTTCTCCCATTCATAGCCTCCTGGTGGAACACTAGCTGTAACAACCTCTGGTGTCTAAAACCAAGTCAGCTTCACAAATAAAAGCTTGGCTCCGAGCAGCAAGTAGTACCTATGGGCAGGAGGTGGCCCATTAGGGAAGCCAGAGTTCTCTCAGTGAGCTGGAACAGTCCTGTCCCTACCCTGAAACAATCAGATGCTCAGTCAGGGCAAGAGGTGACGTTCTTGTTTATTGTTGCAGCAACTCTTATACAGACATTAGCGTTCAGTTAAATAAGGAGAAAGCACATTTAAATACATCACAACCCAAACCAGACAACTGCGGTCACAGTATGTAGAAGAGAGGGCAGGCCAGGATTGGTGACCAGACTGTCAGAGGATATACATTCAGTGGGTGTGCAGTGCCAACATTCCAGGCTCACGTGTAGATACATTGTATTTATATATTTTATTTATATTTATATATAGAGATCATTGAGTGTATACAAAGAACAATATTGTTACAAATACAATACTAGACTTCTCCTGACCCTGTGCAATAAGCTCTATCGCACCCTCTTTATAGCACGGTAATACAAGTTCATACTCTAGGTGCTGTGCTAAGTATGTACAAGAGATTTCATCCCCACATGGTCCTCACACACTGCCTTGATGGAGGGGGGGGAATCAAATTAAGAATTGTGTGCTTAAGTGGACTCCAACCAGGGAGGGAGCAGACACAGGTGAAACTCAAAACCAAGTGGCCTGGTGAAGGTGAGAGTTAATGCATCAGGAAGAGGTGGACCTTGGTTGTAAACATAGATAATGACTACACCACAGGGTGGAGAGGCCCAAGATGGTCTCTGTGGATGGGTGTGTAACAGGGAGTGTTGGGTACGGATGGGGGCTTCAGGGGAGAGGAGGAGCAATGCGGGAGGTAGTAGGTTACTCTGGACTCTCTGAAGGCCAGTGTTGATGGGCAATGTTCAGAAAGCAAACCCGTGTGATATGCTCCACCCCCTAGGAGCCGGCTCTGGTGAGGGAGGCAGGTGTTGCTTGGGAAGTGGGCTCCAGGCATTGGTCTTTGGGGGTTTCTTCCTCTCATAAACACCCAAGGCTTATGGTGGCTCCCTGAAATGCTCCCATTGGAGACAGCATAGAATGGTGGATTCTGGTACAATGTGACTGGACTAGGAGGGGGAGGCGAATCTGGGAGCCTGTTCCCAAAGGTGAGTCACCAGCCTGTCCCAACTGAGAAGCTAGAGTGACTTTGTGCCTCACAGTGTGGAGAAAGGTTGCGCTGTACATAGTCTACCCCCTTGTGTGGGATGCTGAGATATTTACATATATAACTATACATATGGGGTGTTAGAAGGAAAAGAGACCACCACTCTCTTGGGACTTTCATTTGACTAACATCTGAGACCCCAATTCTGAGGTTCACCACTCCCAGGCTGATGTTAGTAGAGGAAAAAGACGCTTCAGCCAGGTGGGCCTGGACCAGGCTCTGACAACTTCCCTCCAGGTGTGAGGAACCACTCTGATGGACACAAAATAACGTGGAGGATATATAGTCTTACTCTTATGCTAAAATGTTAGTTGTCTAGGAGAGCTTATAAAATTGGCTTTTCAGCACCTTTGGAAGTTTCCAAGGTTATTGTGCAACAGGAATAGGAAGTATTTTCTCTCTCCTTTCTCCCTGGGGTAAACATAATTAACAGTAGTTATTTGGGGGCTATAAAGGGGCATGTGGGTGGAGTTCCTGTCCCCTGGCCAATTGTGGACCAGCCTGTGTGTTCTTGTCCAGGTGCTTGGGAGGTGCCCAGAGTGGTCAGCTGGGAGCACACAGGCAGGAGCCCCTCCAAATGTCTTCTAAGGCTCCTGCTGCCTGCAGTGTCACTGACAGTGCTTCCTTCCCTGTCCTACTTATTGGCTCTTTTTGGCAGAGGGGAGATGCACTGATGACATTTTAGACACTCTGCAGTCTGGTTATTTGTGGAAAGGCAAATAGAGCCTGGGCTGTAGTCCTGGTCCTCACACTTGTGGTGGGCTGACCCTCAAGTGGGTCACTCAGCAGCGCACTGTTACGCATCCTTCACACAGATCTAGGGGTCCTGGATCACCAATGCTGGCCCCCCACTCCCACCCCACACAGCTCTCTGCAGCAGCCAGACCCCCTTCTCTTCCCAGATTGGACATCCGGGTGGCCAGTGGCCTGTCTTCACAGGACTTTTTGAATAACAATCAAACAGAGTTCAGCCACTGGTTCCTTTCAAGCATTTGGCTTGCCTGACTCTCTGCAGTGAACTTGTAAGTCCAGGGTCTTGGGCAGGAACCACATTGCTTTCTGGCTGAAGTCTCTTGTTCCTGATCTTGTTATACTCATGTTTCTCGCTTCCCCAATCCCTCTATTCTATGACTCCATCTTACCTAACATTTGCTCACTGAATCCCTATTTCCACAGACATAACATAAATATCCCAGATGCAGAGATCAGGGGTTATAATAATATTACAAAATATATTGTTTTTTCTTCCCCTGTCTCTACTGAGGTCATGAATGAAACAAAACAAAACAAAAAACTAAACCATACCCCACATGATCTTTGAACCAAGAATAAGTGACCAGCTCAGAATAATAATATCACTAAAACACCTGCACTGGGCAGAGACGTAGCCCACAAATGTGAGGCACCTGATAGAAACACAGAACATTCTACACCAGCTGGAAACTCTCTCAGACCCAGAAGGCAGCAAGACAAAGTCTCTGGAACACATCTGGGGATTCTTAGGCATAACTTGAGGTCATTATTGTCCCTTTAATTTCGTGAGTTATGGCTATTCTGCCTTTCAAACACCATGTCCTGCTCAGTGGCTCCGGCAGAACATAAGGCTGGCCTCACTTTGGACCAGGAAGCATGACACTAGGGCACTCATATCACCATCTTCTAGGGGAATAGTCTGTCTCTCTGAGAACACCCAGATGTGCACACGGGGGTAGGGGAGTCTAAGGACACTCTTAAGGTCAAGGTGGAATTGGGAGGGCCGTGCCCCAGCCAGGGAGGACATCTCTCTCAGGACCAGGCCAGCTACCTCCTGCATGCTTGACCTCCTGTGGGGGTGGGGGGAAAGGGGTCTCCCAGGAAGGTGCTGTGGGTTTTCTAGGGGGCTCTGTGTACCAGATTGTCAGCTTACCTCACTGGTGGTGGGGAGCAGGGAAGAGTGATCTGCAAGCGAGTGTGTGTGTGTGTGTGTGTGTGTTACAGAAAAGCAGACAGTGCCTGCCTGTGATTATCTATGTGATTATCTACTGACTGGTAACCTTGGGACAACCTGGCAAAGCTTCAGATACCCAGTGAACTGTCCAGCTCTCTGTGGCACTATGGTAGCCTTGTCCAATGCTGTCATTTTCCCCTTTTATCCTTGGATGAGAAGGCTCATATTAGAACACACACACACATCAAAACTAAAACTAGCAATGGAGGAAGCTTAAGGTTGGGTCAGAAATTCTGGGCAGAAATGACGTATGGCACCCCAACTACACAGCGGCCAGTGCATATATATCCTTAAAGGCATGGCTTTCCCATCACTACCATTTCCCATCAAGCAAGGCGATGAGAGCAGAGATCAGCAACTGGGTTTTAGTCACCGCTGAGTGGGCCCCGCACTGCCTCCTGCCTCTGGGAGCTCCTAGGAGATCTGCGTCTTGGGGAGCAATAGGCCCCCTTGGGATTTCCAAAGGCCCTCCAGGATGGTCCAGGGAAGATCTCCAACCTCAAGGGAGCACATACTGAACTTCCCTGGTATTACAGAAGGGGCTGGGGAGAACAACCTGGAGAGAGACACAGCGGATTCTTCTCTTCCTGTGTAAGACCGAATGTTGGGCAAGAGGGGACTATCTCAGTGGACACACGGATGCAGCACAAGAAACACAACGACGGTGAGGAGAGTCCTCCATGCATGGCCCTGCAAGGTGCACACTCAGATGTAAACGGGCTGCTCCTGGGCCGTCAGCAGTCTGTACATGGCTGCTGGCATCGTCTTCATGTGGATCTGAGGGCAGAGAGCGGGTTAACTGGGGTAGAGGCTGGGAAGGACCTTATGGGCAGTACCTCCCACCATGGGGGCCTTCCAAGATCGTGCCCCAACGCTTCTGGGGACCTAACCCCGGGTGGCCTCCATGAAGAATGGAAGTCTTTCTAGAAAGTGCAAGGGTAGTGGGAAATGAACAAGGAAAACCAGGGAAGGCTTACACTCCCTGTCAAATGCTCTTATTCTCACCAGTCCTTTGAAAGTCACAATTCTTCAAATGGAAGGTGGCTCTGGGCTTCTAATTGTTTCTGCCTCCCTTTGCAATAAGGAAACGACAGTCCCTTGGCCCTAGCACTACAGTGAGGATGCCAGGTGAGGCTGGGCCAGAGAGATGCCTCTAAGGACCACTGTGTTACGAGACTTGTATCTTCCAAGCACATTTAGTGGAATGAACTGAGAAAACCAGAAAACTTGGGGAGCCCCAAAGAGAAGCAATACAACTCTAAGTGTTGAGGGGAAGGTGAGCAAATAATTCTGGGAGCTGTCAGACAGCCACTGGCTCATGGGTGTAACATCTGGTCCAGAAGGTTCTAGATATTGACGAGCACCTGGGAGGGGAAGGGAGGCTCTGGCAGGTTCCCTGCAAGGGGCACCAGAGAGCACCCTCAGCCCCTGCTGGGCCTTACTCCTACCTCCCCAACAGCATTGGAGAGGATGTGGACGATCTTCTCATGGGGTGTGGCCACCACACTCTGCCCGTTGATCTCGATGATCCGATGCCCGACACGGACGCCTCCTCTCTCCGCTATTCCCCCTCGCATGAGGCTGCAGATCTGCCAGAGCCAAGTACCAAGTTACACCTCCTGGCAGGACGTCTTAGACACGCGCAGGGACAGACGGGAAACTGTCTTCCCTGAGAAGCTGACTGGCGAGGTTTGGGCCATTTAAGTCTCTTGGGTTCTTTTCACCAGAAATAGGCTTGGCAGGTTCTCGGGCTGCCTTGTTTGTGTTTTTTGCACAGAGAATGCTGCATGTCACTGGATTTCATGGCATGCTGAGCTCTGACTACTTCTCATTCCCCCTGGGCCTGTCACCTGGGTGCTAGTGTTTCAGACGATCAGCCTGTGCAGCACAGGTTAGACGGACCTCCCACAGTGAGAGTGGGGCTCTCACACAGAACTGTTTAATGCCAGTTCTGTTTAATTAGGGTCACCAATGCATGAGCCAAAGTGGCACTGGAACTCTGCAGATGTTCCACAGTGCGGCTGGCAAGAGAGGAGAGGCACCTTTTGGCTCTTGGTCAAACTCATTTTCCTACAGAAATGGCACTGAGGCTGGTTTTTGTCATGGCACAGCTAGGCACTGTACTGGGTGAGGCTCCTGGCCTCTGGCAAAGGAGCCCTCCGTGGCTGCAGGGTATAGGTACCCCACCTCACACATAAGCAACTTGAATTGTCCAGGAGTAAGTGCTAATCAAGCTGACTTTATATTCCAGGCTGTCCATCTTTACTTAAAAGCCTATGCAAACAGACTTGCGACAAACACACTTAGTATGTTGGAGGGTGTGGGTTCTTCTGACTCCCTGATACTCTGGGGTGAAAATAATCCTTAGCTTCTTTCCACATCTGAGATTAAAACCAGGGATCTAGGGCTGAGGGTGCTTGTGTAGTATGCACAACCCACAAATACAACCCCCAAGGTCTAGTCAATTAAACCCCAAAACCAAAAGGCTTCTTCCTGGATGAATATTTTCAGAGAATGGACCAGCTTTTTTTAAAAAAAAAAAATCAAACACAGCTACATTTTCATTAGTCAACGTTTTGGGGGAGGGAAAATGAAGGGGAATGATGCAGGGGGTGAATTCACCTATGATATATTTGATATATTGTAAGAACCTCTGTAAATGCCACAATGTATCCTCAGCACAATAAAAAAATAAAATTATTGTATTAAATACATATTGTGGAAGAGGGTATGGAGTGAGGTGAACTTACAATTCCATTCTGGACACTGAAACCCAGCTGGTAGCGAAGGTCTGGTCTTCTGATTAATACGGTGGTCACCGGAGGACATCTCACAATATTCAGCTTCACTCGCGACTGATTCTTCAAGCCCTTAAACGTGAATAAAATACAATGGACACAGTGACTCTTGAGGTGGACAGAATAAATCAAAGCCAATGGCGCCCAAAGCAGAAGCATCCCCCATGAGTCTTCCAGAGTCCTCACTGCCCAGAGGCCTTGACACTTGAGAAGGTACCTAAGGGAGAAACTACCGGGTCAAGGTGGAGTCCATATGGAGATGGGTTTCCTGCAGGGGGCATTTTCATTTTGGGGAACGGACGGCGTTCAAGGGAGCTGAATAAGAGTGCAACTGTGAGGCAGTGGCACAAGTGCTTTTTGGCTTCAAAGATGGGTGATACACACGATCTCTGGTGGTCAGGAGAGACACAAGCGGGAAACAAACTTTTTTCCCCAGGGCAAACTCTCTAAGCAGTGATGACTAACAAGGGACAATGAAAATCAACAGCAAGCAGCCCGCTGACCTGGGCCTGTTTTCTCTGGTCTCTGATGCTACTCTGCCCAATCTCAGTAGGAAAGCAGGGAGGAGAACTGGACTCCAAGTAGTGTGTGCCTCCTTGGAGGATGGTGGAGGTGGCTGGAAGATGGGTGTTGATGGAGAGGGAAGAAGAAATAAGACATAGAGACTCTTCAGGGTGTCAAGATCCTCCCTCTAGATCAGAATGGAGCATGGAAGGAAAGCTGGTCTTTGAATTTGGAAAGGAAATGTGTTTCTGAGCCTGTCTGCAGCTTCCGCCACTTTGCTGTGGTCTAGGCTGAGCTCAGGCTCCTGTTCTCTGATCACACTCCGAGCAGTAACAGGGGCCCTTCCCTCTCCTTTAGAAAAGCAGCACAAAGCTACCCTGTCCCTTCCTCAGGGAGGCCCACCTATCACCTCCTCCGCTTCATGCTGAGAGGAGGGGCCAGGCAGAAGTAACCAGTACCTTCCAGATGGCCTGCTCTGCCTCTGAAGACTCTGGCTTGCTGGGGCAGGTACAGGCAAGGGCTCACAGCAGTAGCTTCCCAGGCGGCTTCAAGTTTCAGTGCACAGAGAAAATTATGTTTGCGTCATGGGACAAGAAGACCACACTATCGTGGCTGGTGGGTCTGCTGCCTGGCCCTGCTGCTAGAGCACTTAGGCAGGCAGCACCAGCCTGCCTGGACTCCCATCTGCTAAGGCCAGCTGAAGGAAACTGCTCAAGGTCAGGCACAGTCGCTCTCTAAGGGACAAGGGCGAAGGTGTTCTTAAAACACATTCTCAAGGTGGGTGAGCAATCTTTCCTTCAGGAGAGAGAAGCCACCAGGGGAAAGGGAGGGATTCAGGGAAAAGATGGCCTCTATTCTATCCAGGCTCATGGTGTCCCTAGAGACAGCACCCTGTGAACTGACCACGGGTCCAGTATGTGCCCACTGTAAGCGAGGTGGAAAGAGAGATACCGGGAGAACAACAAACCCAGGAAAGGCACACATGAAGGTGATGGCTTGCCTCCAATTCTATAAATAGCAATCTTCTAATTCCACAGCTCCTCTATCACTCCCGACCTAGTCTGCAAACTTTGCCTGCCAGAGGTCAGGACTCACGGTTCTCATTTTATAGATGAGAACACAGACATCTGTATGAAATCTTGTCCAAGGGCTCTACGCAGTCAGGATTGAGATCATGGGCTCCCTGCTCTGGCCTCCACCTACCTCACAAGCACCTTGCTCAACACAGGTGAAATGGGGGTTAGAAAGCATCAGCGCCAAAAGACTTGGTGGCAAGGGTGTGACTTGCTACTCTGAGTGGCAGAAGACACCCACACATCATTCGTTTCTAAGTAATGATGGTTTGCTTTAGATTGAGGGAGAGAGGCTTTTTTTGCCTCTGGGTAGCTGACCTTGCTATGCTTGGCCAATAGGATTCTCCAGCCCCACGCCAGCAGCAGCACTAGTATGTGGTCATATGTTAGGAAGCAAATTCTGGGCTCCACCCCAGACCATCTGAATCAGAAAATCTTGGCAGGGGTAGGGTGTGGAGAACCCAAAAACCTGTGCTAACAAGTCTTCCAGGTAATTCTGATGCTTGCTCAGGCTTGACAACAGGTGAGAGACAGACCTTGCCTCTCCTGTATCCAGGGACTTCACTTCTCCAAGGTGACTAGAGCTACAGATGGCCAGTTACTACCCACACTTGTGGATCCTAGGAAGACTGGGGAAGGCACACAGCTTGTGGGAGGGATGGTTAGCTCAGTCACTGCACAGCCTGGCCCAGTTCAGTCATCTCCATGTCTGCAGAATGTGTGAGCACCCCCAGGATTGCTCTGCACTACATCCCTCCCAGTCACAAGGATAGTAACCACCTGCCAGTGAACGTGGACTCCTGCACAGCACCATCTGGAGGTTCACAGGAGCTGCCTCAGTTAATCTCCCTGACAAAGTGGCAGCTATACAATTATTCCTATTTTATAGAAGAGGAAATTGAGGCTCAGAAATACTAAGTGATTCACTCAAGTTCATACACAGCCAGCTTCTATCCCAGATCCATCGTTTTAAAAATCCATAATGCTTTCTCATACATGCATCCGTACATGTGTATACACACATATGTAGTGTGACGGTGCCTTTCATGATTAAGGTTTGCTCAACAAAGAGGCCATAAACAGCTAAAGAAGAAAAAAACCCAAATCTTTTATTCCAACCTTGAATCGGGGTCATGTTTTAGGTCACCATCTTACATAGTATGAGTTTTTCAGGGCTCCTGATCCTCATATCCTTCCTACTCATTGCCTTTTGGGGTGATTCCAGTTGGTCCTCTCAGTGTGAGTTTCCTCCCTTCTGAAGTGCTCTGTTTCTGGGGGATTTGAGCTTTCCAGTGGCTGTCATTTGGCTTGTGGTCGCATGCACCATGAGACTTGGTGTTCACACTCATGTTACCATCACCAGTGTCCCCCAGTTGCTAGGGGACTTCTCTGGTTAAGGAAATGTTATCTTTGAAGCAAGCAATGGAGTGAGTGGAGTGTGCCTCTTTCTGGATGAGAGTCTGTAAACAACCTGGACTTCATGCACAACAGCAGGTCCATCACCCATGTTGTCAGGGAGATAATGCTCTGGCTTTTAGCTCCTAGTAGTGAGACGAGCATGGCCCGCTGAGGAGAACTGTGTTGGTGTCAGAGACCTGCACTGTCATTGTGTTTCTGCTACCACAAATGGGTGGGGGGGGGGTGCAGCTCTCAGGCACTTTGCTGTATCTCAGTTTTCTCTTCCCCTAAGAGGGTAAAACTTTGCCAAGTCCAATTTCTGTTTTTAACCCCTTTTCGCATGTTTTTTTGGTGGTACTGGGGTTTGAACTCAGGGCTCCACACTTGCTAGACGGGTGCTCTAGCACCTTTGAGCCACTCCTCCCAGTCCTCACATATATTTTCTTTATATGTCCTCAACACCAAATCTCAGCCAGTACACTTGAAAACATCTATTCCCTACCATTAAAAATAGGCGTCTTCTGCAGGGAGTGGGGGGGTATGGCAAAGGGAAGCTCAGAATATTGTTTGTGCATATATTTATTTCTTTTGAGTGTTTTTTCCTTCTTGTTCATGTAATCAAAAAATATTTATGAGTCACTTCTATGTTCCAAGAAAATGTGTTAGATCCTGGAGGATGGGCGAGGCAAGGCATCCCTGGGCTCCCTGGAGCTCAGGGGAGGGGTGGACAAGACAGAATGTGAGAATTAAGACAGGGCTGCAGGGCACGGGGAAGGCCAGCCAGAGGGGGCTTCTTGGCATCATGAGACCAAGAATTCGTGGGAAACAAAAGCTAAGAAGGCTAAGCCAGGATCCTGTTGTCAGAATCACAACCCTTCAGACAAAGCTACCTACCTTAAACTTTTATACCTATTAACTGCCAAGATTATTCTGGTATGCCTGTGCAATCCAAACCTTACCGAACACACTGAAATGCAAGAGAATGACCCTATTTTCTCAGTGTAACCTAAAATATTCACATTGCTCTAGTGGGCTTGTTTCTTTTTATGCGAATTGACTGCAGGTGGCTGATTGGTCCCTCAGCAAAAGAATTTTAAGACTGGGGAAAGGGTGTTGCAAAACGAGGCTGGGAGAAATGATTTGAAATAACCAGACGGTGCGTTTGCTCTGCTGCTCCTAATCAGTGTTTGAAGTTTGGTCCCATTAACTTAGATTTCTTAGCTGCCATTTTATTGGAGGTGCCAATTAAATAAGTGGTCATTTTGTCTCCATGCCAACAGTGGAATGCTGCAGCAAATTAAGAAATATGGTGGGAGGGGAAGAAGCCAGAATGGTTTCTATAGCAACAGGAGAGCAGAACTATGATGATTCTGTGAAGGAAAGGGAAGCTGGGCTCTAGGTTAAAAAGGAACAAAAATCCAGAGGGCAGGACTTGGAGCCAATGGAGTGAGCAGATACACATGCTAACATGCTTCACCTACCAGTAATGACGCTTCAGGAAAGAATTGTAATGGGAAAAGTAAGAGCTAGGAAAACAATTAGATAATTTGATTTCTATACCTTTAGACATATATTCTACTGCCTGCAACCTGGGAGAGCAAAAGGCCAGCATGCAATGAAATGGCAATATGCAAAAAACACTGCTTTAGATGCCTGTTCCTCAAAGTGTGAACTGAAGACTGGTGATGTTACCACCCTTGGTAGTTTGCTGAAAATACAGAGCCCACTCAAGACCTGTCAGATCAGAACCTGCATTTTAACAAGATCCCTGGGTGAGCTGCAAGAGTCTCAGCACTGGGTTTTATCAGGATGCGAGTTGCTGGCTTAGATACTTCCAAGAGCACTGAGGCACACTAAACAAACACGACCACAAGGCTTTCAAGTCCAGATGTTCCCTGGCAGTGACTGAGGCAGTGCAACAAAAAAAGGAGGTATTGGCTAGAGAATTTAAACAGTACTCAACCCACAGAAAGTCAATCTGCACTTGGTACTGGTGATTCCAGCAGGTAGCACTGATCAATTCCCCACTCCCCCTAGCTAAGGTAGGCCGCAGATGGGCAATCTCATTTTTTCATTCAACAAAGCTGCATATCTGGGGGCACTGAGATCGCTCTGCAGATTGTAACTGGAGCCTGGCTGCTATGTTTGCCTCTTCTGAGGGCAGCCATGGAGGTAGTGGATTTCTTACACTCCATCTTCATGAGCTATGTCTCTTTCATGATCACACGGCTGTTTAATCTTCTGATTCTATGGAGACCCTGTTTACAGGCATCAAAGTTAGCTACTCAAACAAATCTTCCCCCGTAGGAAGCTCTCAGGCAGCTGTTTGCACACTGAAGCAAGCTTTGTTTCTCCCTTGACTTGGTAACCCATGGGACAGAGCTGAATCCCCATGTGGCAGCAAAGGCAGTCAGGCTACCCTCACAGATCTCATAGCCCCTTCATCTGATCTGTCTCCTTTGGAGAGTGTCAGGGAGAATGGAGAGGACTGTCAGGCTCACTGGCCAGCTGGAGATCCTTAGCAAGTCGTCTGTGCCTTCAGGGATTCAGATGACTCATGTATGAACTAGGCATTGGCCATCCCCCTCAAGGCTGTCCTGAGAGGATGCGGTGGCTTGTGGGAAGGCCAGGTACTGAGGTGGAGCCAGCCAATCCTTGAGAATTCCTGCTTTCTTGTCCCCACCTTCACTTAAGTTAGCCTCTTGTCTCAGTCAACTCAGCAGGTGTAACAAAATACTGCAGACTTGGTCCCTTGTAATCAAGTTACTTCCAGCAGTTCTGGAGGCTGAAGTCATAGGTGAGGATGCCAGCTTACTCAGGATCTAATGAGGGGCCTCTTCCTGGTTGTAGACTGCTGATTTTTGGCTGCCCTTGCAGGGAGAAAAAACCAGAAAGCCCTCTGGGGTCCTTGGCATAAGGGACTGATCCCACTCATGAGGGCTCCACCCTCATGACCTAATCACTTCCCAAATGCCCTACCTCCAAATACCCCATAATGGAATTAGAACTTCAACGGATTATTCTGAGGGGCCACATTCAGTCTAAAATACTCCCTTCTCCACATCTCAAAACTTCCCCAGCCCATACCAACTTCCCACAAAGTCTCTCTCACTCAGCTTCATCTCACTGATTTCTGTTCTACACCTGAATTCCAGAGCCCCTATCAGGGGACCATGGACCCCTGGATTGGATAAGTCTTTGAGGTGGTGGGGGGTTCTGTCCTGTGTACTGTAGGATGTTTGGTAGCATCCCTGCCTCCACCTCCTGGATGCCTGTAGTACCTCCTCCCCAGTGGGACAGCTGAGAGAGTCTCCAGGGTGTGCAAGATCACTCCTGGCTGAAAGTCTGGCATTGGACGCAGGCTGTCTACTGGCTGAGTGACCGGGATCTACCTGTGACCAGCTATGTGATCACCTTTCTGTGACTGAGTTTTCCTAACCTGTGCTATGGGTGAAAGGATGATATCTGCCCCACAGAAGCTGTCACAAGAGTTCCATTAGCTAATCTGTGGCTAACAGTCCTGTCACCTCTTCCTATTGACCAAGCCCCTAGTGGGGGTTGTATGTGCTGTGCCCTTGGGCTACACAGCCCCTTGTGCTTCTCATACCTGCACACAGGTGTTTAACAAGTACCTTGTTCAATGGGGAAAGAGAGATGCTATGTGGTCCTACCTCCCTACCTTAGGCCCCTCCTCCCCTCTCCACATCATCTTAACAACACCAGATCAGCCCTCTCAGGTCAGGCTCAGAGCCTGTCCCTCTGATTTGACGCCAGTCCACTGTCCTTTCTGCTACCCACCCAGGTTTTACTCTTCGAAGGTCAACTTAACCATCATCCTATAAAAATTTCTCTCCTCTAAATTCTTGCAGGCTTTTACCTCTATGTTGCTATTAGGGCCCACTGAACCTTTTCAGTGATATAATCAGCCTCCACATGTATATTGGTATTCTAGCTTCTCCATGGTTCAGCTCAGCACCTAAAAGAGGCCCAATTAAACATGTCTCAATGAATAGCCATGTTCAATGTCAATTCTCTAATCTTATTAACGTACTATCAGGTGTTGCATAAAGAAATTGTAGTTACGCAGACTGCATATACAACAGTGGTCCCACAAGGGAAGAGTGAACCTGCAAAATTCCCAATGCCTAGTGACACTGTGACCGTCCTAACATGGTAGTGTAACCCACTCTTCATGTGTTTGTGGAGATGCTGGTGCAAGCACACCCACTGTACTGCCAGTTATATAAGGTGCAGCACACATACCTACTTACAGTGCTTAACACTCGATAATGACAAATGACTCTGTTACTGGCTTATGCATTTACTATGTTACACTTTTTATCATTATCTTAGAATGCACTACTTATTTAAAAACAGGTCTACTATAAGACAATACGTCTGGTAGACTGGCAGCAAGTTCACAGATCACATGATTAAGGTATCTCCAGTACAATAAAGGTGACTGAAATTTGTGTAAGCATTCAGTGATGATGGCAAAATAACAAAACCAGCTAAAAATGTATTTTGTTGGAATGTATTGCCCTATAATTAAATGACAGATGATTGTATATTAAGCAAGAGGCAGGATCTGATCACAAGAAAAGCACCCAACCCTGGGTCCTGTACACTCAACCTCCACCCTACCCTCTCAGATGAAGACAGTGGCTTTTTTGTGTGATCTTCTTTTGCTCAGAATGGCTATTGTATGAATTCTTCATTCATCTCCCCGAACTGTGTTCTAGCCCTTTAAGTGGTTCAGTCCAGGTTGAACAAGAAGTGATTATGTTAGGTATGACAAGGAATACACGGGCTGTAACAGAGTTTCCTTTTTACAGCAAGCAGCTAGTAGGCTCTGGGAGAAGGACAAACTACCTGTGTGTCACAGACTTCCTGTGTTCTCAGATTTCCGGCATTTCCATGACTTTTAAAATCATCTCATGTCCATCTGGCTGACTATAAAGGACTGACGGGTTACTGTGCTGAGGAAAATTCTGCTGAAGCAGAGTCTGGGATTCGTGGGAGACAGTGCTGTGATTGATTAGTTATGCCTTTGACTGGCACGGTATTAGACAGTGGTGTTATGTGAACCAAGTATACTATCCCTGATCTAAAAACGACTCAGGAGGAGTTTGTAAACAGTAACTTGAGGGCAAGCTGCTTTGAGTCTAGTCTGGGCCTTCTGTATTTGTACCTCCTTTGGTGCCTCAGCTTAAAATGCATTCATAAATAGTAATGACTGGATAACAGCCACACTTCACGTCATTTCGGTTCTATGACAGAGACAGAACCCCACCCCTGTGTCATGGTCAGGTACCTTAATGATGCTCTGACAGGTGGACAGAGGCAGGCCCACCAGGCTGGTGCCATTAATAGACATGATCTGGTCCCCGATATTCAGCTTTCCAGACTTCTCTGCGGGGCCTCCATGCATCATGTTGGCAATGATCACAGTTGGTAGAATGGACCCCCAGCCAGACTCCACAATCACAACTCCTAGGATTTCTCCTTTCTGCTTCTCTATGAAAACCTGAAAGGAGAAACACACGTAGAAAGCCCAGATCAGCAAAGTGTGGGGCAGAGGTAGAAATCAAAATGTTCCCTGCTTCCTGCAGCCAGGTGAGCTCCTGACTTCTCTGCAGTGTGTGGCATTTGTAAGGACTGTCACGCAGGCTCACACCTTGTTTTGTATTTCATCCTGCTTCACGCTAGACTAGCAATCTGACCTCAGCAACCACCAAGGGCACTTGGTATTTTTTTTTTTCTTCTTTTTAATTTGTCACCCTCCATGGCAAGGGAAAGAAACTCTGTGAGTGGGAGCTTTGGTAGTGTGTTATGGCTTCTGGAAATGGCTTTTGTTCTATGCAAAGGTTTTCCCATTCCACAGTGCTTCATAAATTCTCTCCCAACATTTACGATTCTCGAGTTAAAAATAAACACACAGAAACATTTCTCTATAAAGAGAAAGTTGAGGAGGAAGAAAATGATGCAGAAGTTGTCACAACCAAAAGGCTGAGACTGCACACAGGAAGATCCTATCCTGGACACCCATAATTTTTTTGTGACCCCCACTGGCAGGCAGAGAAAGCAGGACACCTGCATTGTAGGGAGATTTGTAGAAGTGCTGCAAAGGCAAGATCTGTCCAACAGAGCATATATGTGCATTTACTGGGTTTTGACAGCTGCTCCCTCCCTCAGCAGCTGAAGCTCACAGTTGGCCCTTCCCTGAAGAACTGTCCTTACCAAATGGGAGATACCCCATTATGGGTTGCAGTATTCTCTGCTCCCCAAATTAATGCTGCAGTCCTAAGCCCCAGTTCCTTAAAATGAAGACAGGGCCTGTACAGAGGTAATCAAGCTAAAATGAAGTCACAGGATAGGCTCTAATCCAGTGTGGCTGAAGTACTGAGAAGAGGAAATTTGGACACAAAGACACATGTAGTGGGAAGATAATATGAAGACAAGGCGAAGCCATCTATAACCCAAGGAGAGAGGCTGGGGAGACTCTTCCTTTTGGCCTTCAGAAAGAACTAACTCTACCAACACCTCAATCATGTACTTTCAGTCTCCAGAAGTAAGAGACGATTCATGGCTGTCCTTGGAGCCACCTGGTCTGTGGTACTTTGTTACGGTCGCCCTAGCAAATGAATATGCCCCCTGCAATCCTTGGTCAATGAGAGACAAGGGGTATGAGGGCCTGCCAGCTGCCTTACCTCAAGGTGGGCTGGACCTGTCCTGCAGCTGGTGACCAAGGGTCTCCCTGGGGTTAGAAGGAAACTCATGCCCAGTATTTCACCACCCTGCTCCACACGCTCCCCCTTTGTGCTGAGCGCAGGTTCCCAAAAAACCTCCTCAACAAGAATCCTTGTTTCAGGCTCTGCTTCTGGGAGCCTGACCCGAGACACTTAACGTACACAAATGGATCAAAATATCACTTTCTCATTAAAGATTCCATCTAACTATGGGTGAAAGCCTAAACCCTTTGGCTGGGCTTACAAGCCCTCCAGTTGTGACTTGGGCCTTGTTCTGGTCTCTCCATCTCTTCCTGTGTCCCCTGCTCTAGTCAAACCACCTCCTTCCTGACTCTGACCCATCCGGAGCTTTCTGACTATCAGGCTTCCATACTGTAGCCTCAGTTCAGCTCTCTGCTTGCTCCTCTATGTTCCAAATGACTTCCAGACCACCAGAAAGTCCCAGGAAGCTCAGCCTGGATAGCAGGGAGCACAGCGTCTATTCTCTGAACTGTGATCTCTTTGTGTGTGGCTTTGACCAGTGCTTGAACCTACACCATCACTGAACATTTTTGGTGCTGTTACCTGGTCTGTGGGCTTCATAAGGGCAGGGGTAAGGTCCTATCCATCAGTAGAATCCACTCAAAACATGGCTTGGGATTCCTGGGAGCAGAGGATGCTTTGCCTTTGTCTACACCCATTCACAACAGCACTTAGTGACAGGGTCCCAGCGGATGTGAGCTGCTGTACTAACACCACACTCTTCAGCCTCCACTTCCACAGTTGGGCTATCCCACTTTCCCTGCCCACTTTCCCCAAGCCCCTGCCCAGCCTGGGAACAGCCTAGGAAAGTACCTACATCTTTGCAGTTTTCTGATTTGGAGAAGTGGATCAGGTCATCATTGTACATGTCCTGGGTGTTGAGCAGGTCACTGTACTCCTTCTGGCTGAGGTCTTCAGGGTTAATTCCATTGGCCCTGAGGAATTCCTGGTATGCCACGCTGAATGCCTGTCCTATGGACTGTGCGATCAGCTGGGCCTAGAATAGGAGCCAAAGGGGAAGATGGTGGGCAGTGGGCAGTGCTGTGGGTGGATGTCTGGTACACTTCCCATCACCCCACCAACTCTTCCTCCTGGAGCTTGAAGGGACCTAGACATGCTATTCATTCTATACAGGGGCACCAGTGCCTCCCAGGGAATGTTCCTTTTTTGGGGTGGTTTGCACTCTGAGCCTCATGCTTGTTATGTAGGCACTCTTACTGCTTGAGCCACTTCCATCACCCCTTTTTTGTGTTGTCTATTTTTGAAATAGGGTCTTATGAACTATTTGCCTGGACTGGCTTTAAACTGCAATCTTCCTGATCTCTGCCTCCTGAGTAGCTAGGATTAAAGGCGTGAGCCAACGGCACCCAGCTACCAGGGGATTTTTCTGATTATAACAGTGATCATAAAGGAGATACTGGCATTCAGTGGAAAGGAGTGAGAGATACTGGACAGCCTGCCACACAGAGGACGGTCCCACCCAATGACAAGTCATTCTACATTCTGTACAATTTTCAAATATCGCACTTATTCACATAACACATATTTCTAATCAACTGTGCTCAGGACTGAACTTTAATTCAGGTACAAATACAGGCTATCATTGTGTGGTTCCTACATTAACACTTCAATAATACCTTGTAAACTGAGGGAAGCTTTGTTTTGTCCAAGCCTTTCCCAGGAGTAAACTCATGACTTTGGAAAATCATCCACATCACTGCAGTTCATGGAATCTGAGCTACCAATAAATCACTTCCCGTCAGCCTGTACACTCACAGTGACTACATGGTGATTCTGCCTGTGGTTACATATACATATTCTTATTTAGCCTTGAATTCAAAATGTCAGATGGAAGGCATTTCCAATGCTGCACTGAATACTGTGTTATCTTATAGACAGACTTAGTAATCACAGAGCTGGAAGCATCTGACTACTTCATTATGTCTCTGGAATGGTAGGGTGGAAGCAGACCGTCCCCTTACTTTACTTTACCTTGCCTTCATTTCTCTTTTGTATTACATTCATCACCAGGCCTGGCTCATTTTGTGAAAAATTTTCAAAAGTTTATGAACCCTGCTCTGGTCCTATTCTGCAGTTTACAGGTGAGGAGATTTAAGGCACAGGTACACAAAGGAACCTGCTCAAGGTCACAGGCTATAGGAGGGGAACCTGGCTCTTCTGCACTGGGTTTTGACACCTTTTTTTTTCTGTATTAAGCAACATCATAAGCCAGGTTAGCCAACAGTGACTGAGTATTCCTTATATGCCTAGATCACAGAATAGGCTATCACATGAATGGGAGTAACACATCACAGGTGTTAGTGGGAGATTTTACACTCGCTCATCTCAAACTCTTGAGGCTTCTCTTCAGAATTCAGAAGTGGTCAGATTTTTAGAGAGAAAGGTACATATAATGAATGTAGTATAATAGCTCCTTTACGGCCTGGGGGAAGTGCCCTACAAATAAATGTATAGGATTCATGATCAACTGGAGTTGAAGTCAGGTTATCAGTCAATTGACTGCAAAAGTCCCTTTCGAGTCACAGAGGGTTGTGGAATTGTGAATCTGTATTATTGTCCTCACAAGACAGATCAGGAAATGGAAGCTGCCAGGTTAAGAAGTGGGGGGCCTGAATCCCAAGTCCACCCTCCAGCCACCATATGGGGCAGCCTCTCTTGTGAAATTCTGACAGGCAGAAGAACCAAACAAAATATATTCTTTCTAGCAATGTTTTAAATGCAAAAAAATTCTAACATTTTTCTGCCTTCCTTAACTGTTGGTAAAAGCAGCTAGTTAACAGTGATACCAGAACTTTCTGTGGCTGGCCAGGGGAAAAGAAATGCTTAATTTTTCTCTCTCAGAGAACCTGGTGACTTCTCATGCTACAAGTCACAGCACCCTCCATCCTGCCATGCAGCTGAAAGGGGCAAGGTGTTGTTTCCTTCCTGAGATGTGCATATGGAAGAATTGAAAAATATGTACCTTGACCTCCCTCATCATCATTAATGATGAAGCTGGTGAATGCACTGGCTACCAAGATTTATGGTCCACTGGCCACATGCTAGGTACCAGGTTTTAACTCTACTGTCTGTCAGAGTCACCCAGCAGCCTCTGTCAATAGGCACTGCCATTCCAGAGGAGGAAGTTGAGGCTTTATGCTGCACAGCTTTCTCACAGAGATAGATGCAAAGCCGCACTCCCAGCTGTGGAGCAGTCTGCTCCACACTGCAGAGAGAGAGACATTAGAGTCTCAGCCCACTCTCACTCTGGCTCTTGCTTCTCCATTCTTTCCTAATGGAGCACCCCAAAAAACCCAAGGAAAAGAAGCCCCTCTTTTGGAGCTCCAAGTCACGTGGAGGGGGTTGGGGGGTCCTGCAGGGACCATCAAGTCTGTGAGCAGAGCTAATGCCACCTTCTCACTGGTCTGTAGGACACAAAGCCTAAGATTCTAAAATTTTACGCCTGAGCTTTCTGAGAATTGTCTCAAGCTCGTTTCTCTGGCTCTGCATGCCTGGCCTCTGTCTGAAAACACAGCAGGGAGAGGCACTGCAAGCTCCCTGGCTTCTCAGTGACCTGTTCCGGTGGTGGCTGCTTTCTAGGAACCAGCCCAGTAAATAACATTGATGGTGTCATTGTCTCCACCTGGCTGTGGCTGCAGCCATGACAGCTCTGGTTCCCTAGAGAAAGGCCAGATTGCCTCCGCTCCTCTGTTCTTGGAAAAGCAACTTACAGCATCGAGGTGAACATGCCACTAAAGAAAAATGGGTAATTTTCTCTAGGTGGATAAGGGTTCCCTTCTCCTTTGTGGCAGGGGAAAAGAGCACAGTCCGTGGCAGTTACATGGCCCTGCAGGGAAGGAAGCAAAGTGGGCCATAGCAGTCACTACATGGCCCTGCTGGGAAGGGAGCAGGGTAGGCAACACAATTCAGAACCAAGTGGGGAACTAGTGGGAAGGGAGCTTCTGAGGCCTCTGCAGCCCAGGAAGGGGGTGGCTGGGGCAGCTGGGCGCTCATGCAGTTTAAAGCAGTTCTGGGGACAGTCCTGGAAGAAGGCCCAATGAAAACACCTCTGCTGTAAACTAATTTCTTCGGTTGACCTCATCACTTGACAGAATGAGGGTTAGGAATCCCTGACTTGGTGACAGAGGAGCTGGTTTTCATAAGGACTGGAGTTAGCAGGGTAGAGGCCTGACTTTCCTGTAACCCACAGGCCAGCTCTGTATAGTAAAGAACTGTCCTCTCCAAACACCTAGTGTTCAGGTGACATCTGCTTGAGCCTCTACAAATTGGGTCTGACTGCCCTGCTCACTGGAGGCAGGAGGCAAGCCCAGCCTGCTTCAGCTCCACTGAGTTCTCTTTCCAAGGTTTCCAGCAGCACAGCCAACTTTCCATTCTCAACAGCACCACCCCAGGGCCTTTGCACTTGCACTTTCCCTATTCTCAGTTTATTCAGGTCTCTGCTCAAATGGCACCTCCATAAAAGAGGACTTTGTTGATCGCCCTACTTATTATAGCTTCATCCCTCCATTCCCAGACCTTGTTTTATTTTTCAGCAAACATTCCCCTTACCTAATTTTATATTAAGTGCATTTATCTGTCTTCAGTCTCCCTTCAGCCTGTATGATGAGTACTTGTGTGCATTATTCAGCCTTATACTCATCATTCTAGAACAGTGCCTGGCATAATTGTACTTGGTTGCTCAATAGACCGATTCGGGCTCAGAGAATTCACGAGAACCTCCCAGAGGGAAATCGGGGAAGCCACCCTTACGTCCTCAGACTCAAAGACGTGGCAGATCATCTTGTACTGTCTTTTCCCATCCTGCGACGGGTGGGAGGCCTCCACGCTCTCTTGGGAGTTGGAGCGGGGCGTCCGCCGGCGGGCCATCAGCACCACGATGTTCCCGATGTCTGCGATGTAGGAGATGGTCCTCAGAGGGTGGTCCATCATCGTCTCCTGGGGGCGGGAGGGATAGAGAGCAGGCAAGTCTGGTACAAGATCTTAATGACCCATGAGAGAGCCTTCCCTCCCCCCCCCCCCCCCCCCCCCCCCCCCCCCCCGCCTAGCCAAGTGTGGCCCACAGTCAGGGTGGGCTCCAGATTTCACTAGCAGATTTGTGACATCCACCCAAGCCTGCGGGCCTTCCCAGGGCTAACTAAGAGCAAGAAATGATCTGTGGCAGATAAAAAGAAAAAAACTCAAAGGTTTTCTAGCCAGTAATCTCTGGTGGTACTTGGGTTTGAACTCAGGGCCTCATGCTTGCTAGGCAGGCACTCTACCAGTTATGTTCTGCAATCCAGTCCCTTTTGATTTAGGTTATTTTTCAGATAGGATTTTGTGCTTTTTGCCTGACCTCAGACCTCAATCCTCCTATCTGGGCCTCTTGAGTAGTTGGGATTACAGGTGTGAGCCACAACACTTAGCCTACAAAATATCTTAAAAGACCAATCTGTCCAAGTTAGTGAATCCTCTGCAGAGAATTTACGAGAATGATAAACAACACCCACGTTTTAGTGTTTCCTTTGAGCTTTAGGCAAACAGTTGTAGCCCCACTCAGTAGCAGGCACTGCAAACCAAGCCTTCTGGCGTATGTGGAGCCCAGCGTCTGGAGCAGCCACTCTGTGGCACAGGTGCAGGCTCTGTGGTGCAATGCCACTGGGCTTCACCCTGCGAAGGCGGGTGCCAGCTGGTACCTGGGTGTCAGCATTCAACACTTTGATTCTCTGGGTAGAAATGAAGAGGTCCACCTCGGTCATTGGCTGAGATTCACCTTCCGGAGCCTGGGAAGAAAAACGTACCAGGAGGTGGTTTCAGCATGTCAGCATGACTCAGATGCATGGGAGCGAGGTTAGCTCACACACAGGGCACCAAGACACAGTCACCAGAATGCAACGCAGACTCGGGTTAAACTGCCAAGCCTGAGGTACCACACAGAGGACAGACACATGGACGAGAGTTAGCATATCCAGGTTTCAGGGAAAATCAACCCTGCTTCCTCCTCTGTAGAAGCAGCACCTCACAGCGGTGGCTTTTTCTCTGAACAATGATGGCAAGTGGCCCTTTCTGCTAGGGTTTTGGAGACAGAAAGGTCAGACAGGTGATTCATGCCCTTAAGACCTACGGGAAGTCACTTCAAGTCTGCTCCTGCTTGAGCTGATGGAGGATGGTGTTTACAGCAGGTGCAAGCAAACCCATCAGCTGCAGTTCTGGTAAGAGGGTCTTTGTGGCCACACACCACCACAGCCACGCAGAAGCAGCTGCTCCTGAAGCCCCCATTAGGAAAAAGCCCCAATGCCCCACATCCCGGAAATAGTTCATAAGCACCTAGAAGCTCCACAACCCCCAAAGTGCAGTCTGGTTCACTCAGGGCTCAACTCTGCATATGTGTGGTTATTAGCAAGTTTTCTTTTTTGCATCCAGCAATCCGAGAACTCCCCAAATCAAGCATAACTGGAATTGATCAGACCTAAGACCCTGCCACATCACTGCTCCTGAGTGGTTGGACCTTCCACACTCCTAGAGGATTCATTTAGCATCTCCAATCTGCTTGCTGTCAGTCCTCTGAAGTGAAATGACTAAATGAGCAACAAAAAAACAGCCACTTCAGGCAACTGAGTTTTGAGAAACACTGGCTTATGGGGCGGTTCAAAAAGAAATCTGAACAAAAAACTTGCTGGATGCAGAAAACAAAAACATGAAATCATAAAAAAGGCAAAACATAAACAAATGAAAAGGACAGGCATAACAACCAAGCTGATGAAGTTTGTACTGCACCTTCTTCCTGCTTTTGGCTAATTTCTGGGCCATCTGCTTAGCATGGAACAAACAGAGACAGGAGAATAGCAGTTAGAAAAGAATTTGCAGAGACTCAAGTCCAAAAGAGGAACTGACAAACTATACTGCTTAGTGGTATAAAGCATTTCTGGGGGAGGAGGACTGACTTCAAAAAATCCTAAAGACAATTGATTTCCTGATTCAGAATTTAGTAGGCAGCAGGGGCAAAGGGAATCGAAGTTCTTATGCTTCAGTGCTCTTTTCAAAGAATCAACTTTTGGTTCTCTTGGTTTTCTTTATTATATGCCTGTTTTTCTATTTCATTCTAGATCTTCATTTCTGTCTACTTTGTTTGGGTTTAATTTTTTTCTCTCAGCTTCTTGAAATAAATGTGATACTTTTCAAGATGTTTTCTTCTCTTATACTTAAAGCTACGAATCACCCTCTAAGTCCTGCTTTGGCTGTCTCCACAAATTTTGGTATGTTTCAACTTAACTGTTGTTCCATTAAAATGTTTCTAATGTCAACTGTGACTTCCTTTTTAAACTCTGAATTATTTAGCATTTTATTATTAACTTCAACACATTTGGGGGTTTTCTGGTTATCTTTTTGGCACTGATTTCTGAACTATTTTTCCTGTGGTCAGAGAACATCCTATGTATGATTTCAATCTCTGGAAATTTGCTGAGTTTTAGTTGTTATGGTCCAGCATGTGACTGGCTTAGTGAATGTGTTCTGTGGACTTCAAAATATGATGTCTGTAGCTGTTTGCTACAGATGACTGCTCAGATCGTCTATGTACTCGCTGAACCTTTTGTTTGCCTATTCTACCATTTTATGGAGAAAGGTGTGCTAAAATCTCTGGTTATTGCTGTGGATTTATCTCTGTTCCTTTTGGTTCTGTCAATATTTGCTTTATCTACTTTGTAGCTATGTAATACTTTGTGTATATACTTAGGACAGTATGTCTTCCTGTTGAATTACGTGGTATCTCTAGCAATATTTTTCCCTTAAATGTGTGCAATGTTAATATAATTTGTACCTAACTAAAAAAGCAGGTGATACGCCTCCTTTTCTGTTAAAGAGAGCATACTTGATAAAACCAGGGTCTGACATGTCTAAAACTGAGTCCTGACCCTGCCACCTGCTAGTTTTGTGACTTTGAGGAAACCACTTGCAGTCTCCGTGCCTCAGTTTCTCCATCTGTAAAAACAGGGATATGGATGCAATTTCTTGACTTTTTTTTTGGTAAGGCTTGCTATAGACTGCTCTTGCATGAATGGTGAGCTGGTGGTAAAACTGGATGTTGTCATGATGGGCGTGGGGCAGAACAAGATGTTCCCTCACATTCCTTGGTACTCACCTGGTGGGAACGCTCTTTTGCTCTCAGCAGTGATCTCGATCTCATTAGTGACTAAAATACGTTGCTTGCACTACCTCACTGTAGAGAAACTGGAGGAGCCAGCCACCCAAACATCACATAGCAAATCTCTGGCACACCCAGGAAACCAGGGCGGCCCCACTCTACATAGCCTCCCCTCGCTCGTACTGGGTTCTGATCACATTTACATGAACAGTCTGCTCAGAAAGCTCTGAAGGCCGCACCTACATGTGTGTCCCTAACTGCCATGCATCACACCTGAGTGTGTCCGTGTCTGGGAAGTGACCCTACGCTGATGGCACACTGTGCTACCCAGGCTCCTATGTGGACTCCAAGGATCCTCCTGCTACCTGTTCCAGTTATAACCTGCATGACAAATGACTGCTGTGGGGTCCTGATGTTTGTTTCTGCCACCTCCTGAAATGATATGGCAAAGACAGAGGAATTTCTATGACCTGTGATACCAAAAGCCTAACAGTGGTTGGTTAAATTTCTAGTGAACTGTGCCCTGAAAGAACTCTTGCAAAGAAAACAGATTCACCAGCAGTGGAAAACCCAAATTCTGTTTTCTTCCTGGAACTAGAGGAAGACAATCAAAAAGGCAAGCTGAGTTTCATGAAAGACATTCTGAAATAATTTGTATAACGTTAAAAATATTTTATGCAAATAAGAGTAATACCATCTTTAAGTCACTTATGACATCCAAGTACCCAGCAATAAACTACAATAAAAACTTAGATGGAACACTGAAAAAAATGGGGGCGTCAGGGGGCAGAATGAGAAATTAGTATTGGAAGAGGTCTGACAGGAGCATTAGGCCGGCATGCATCCCAAGCAAAGAAGGACGACATCCATTTAAATCCTCATGGTTCACGGGATTAGTCGTGACCTACGACCCAGGTGCTGCTAGAAACAGATTGTGGACCCATCCACTCACTCAGGCTTCAGTGCGTGCAAGGGCGACTGTTGTTAAGGCAGTCTGTGTCAGTCATGCCAGGGGCCCTCCCGTAGGTCCTATGTTTTCTTTCCCCAGCTGATATCTACTGAGCAACAGGGTCTTTTCTGAGCCTCTCACATGTCAACCTAAAGAGCTTCCAATGAACCTGTGAGGCAGGTGTGATATTACTCTCACTTTTCAGAAGAGGAAAAGGAGGCACAGAGAGGCTAATTTGTCCAGTGTCACACACACAGCTATGAAGTGGCAGAACAGATTCAAATTGAGCGTGAACAGAGATTCACACTGTACTCTAAACCACCAGCTGTGCAGCCTGGGTAAGCTTGTCTCCTGTGAACTTCTCAGCCTGTAAAATGGGACTGAGCGTACCTACTTCCCAGGATTCCATGTACTAAACGAGGCGCCTCTAATGATCGCAGATTTCTTTAAGCAAGATGGGAAATGACATGACTTAGACAAAGCTACGATGATAAGAACGTTTAATTCTGAAACAAAATCATCATTTTTAACATTTAGGGAAGATCATAAAAGAATAGAAAAATATGAGCTCTAGGACAGACTAATAAAGACAGACAAGAATATTTGATCATGGGTGGTCCTCGCAGAAACACGCACACCTCAAAATACCTCAACACCATTTGTGATCTAGTTACATGGGCCTCACAGACAGAGCAAGAATGGAGATGCAGATGGCGCCCTCTGCATGGACACGAAGCGGTCTGTGACTCAGGTAGGCTTCTGGCTGAAGAGTAGTGGAAAGGTGGTGGGAAAAAGGACAGGTGAGCTAGCTGCACTGACTTCAGGCTCTGGATGGGGGGCAGATCCAGGCCCCACTGTGGGAAAGGTGTGTTTCTATCCTAGGTGCATTAGAGACCCATGGGACACAAGGCAAAGCTCTCTCCAGGGGTTTCTCCCAAACACCTTCCCTGGGGTACCAGTAACAAGACCTTAGCAGGCAACACACAGTGATGGTGTGTTCTGTGCTCACATAATTATGGGAGCCACTGGTTAAACAAAGTAAATGAATGAAATCTCAGTGCAGGACTTCTCTGAGCCCTTTCCTTTTTTTTTTTTTTTTTAAAGTTAACACACAGTGCTTGTGCGTATTAATGGAGCTTGGTGTGATGCTTCCACAGGGTGCATGCAGCATGTGCTCAGGGTATTGTTTTTCCACCCTCCCTCCACGCCTTTCTCAATCTCTAGCAGTCGCTATTCTATCAGGCCAATATACATATATATTTGTTAAGCTTCCACATATAAAAGAGAATTGCGGTACTTGTCTTCTTGCCTCTAGTTTATGTCACCTAACAATGTCCTCCAGTCCCTTTCATTTTGGTACAAATGACAGCACTGAGTATGTGTCTCACATTTTCTTTATCCAATCTTCTGTCGATGGCACTGAGGCAGATTCTGCATCTTGGTTACTGTGAACAGTGCTGCAGTAGGAATGGGTGCACACTTCTTTTGGATATGTAGCCAGCTGAATCATGTGGTATTTTTAGTTTTGTGAGGAATCTCCAACTGTTTTCATAATGGTTGCACTAATTTGCATTCTTTCCCAGGGTGTACGAGTTCCTTTTTCTTATTCTTGCCAGCAATATTGTTATTTAAAAAATGTATTTGATAATAGCTGTTCTAACTGGGGTGAGATGTTATCTCATAGTTTTGACTTGTATTTCCATGATGCTTCATGATGCTGAGTACTTTTTCATGTATTTGTTGGCTACTTGTATTATATATATTGGGGTTTTGAACACAGGGCCTCACACTTGCTAGGCAGGTGCTCTACCACCTGAGCCATGCCCCAGCCCTTTTTTACTCTCCGATAAGGTTTTGTACTTTTTGTTGGAAGTTGCCTTTGATTGTGATCCTCCTACCTATGCCTCCCACGTAACGAGGATTTTAAAAGCGTGTTCCACCATGCCCTGGTTTGTTGAGATGTGGTTTCACTGACCTCAAAACTTGATCCTCCCCATCTCTGCCTCCTGAGTAACTAGGATTACCAGCATATGCCACCACACTCAGGACTTCATTCGTATCTCTTCTTTTAAGAGGTGTCTATTTAGATCTTTTGCCTATTTTGTTGTTGTCCGGGGGCGGGGGAGGTGGTGTTTATAATATTGCCCAGACTGGTCCTGAATTCCTAGGCTCTAGCAATCTTCCTGCCTTAGCTGCCTGAGTAGCTATGAGGACAGGTGCTTGCTATTATGCCTGGCTGCCTATGTTTAATTTTGTATTTTGGCTACTCTCTGTGAGATGAATACCTGGCACACACTTTCTGTACGTCTTCTCTTCACTCTTGCTTTCTTTGTTGTGCAGAAGATTTAGTTGGATGTAATCCCATTTGTCAACTCTTGCTTTCGGGATCCTATCCAAAAAAATCAGTCATCACCAATGTCCTAAAGTGTTCCCCCTATGTTTTCTTCAAGTAGTTCCAGAGTTTCAATTAGGTCTCTGATCCATCTTGAGCCGATTTTTGTACAGGGAGAGACATGGAACAAGTTTCAGTTTCTGCATGAGCCATGTCCAGCTTCCCCAGCTCCATTTATTGGAGAGGCTGTTCTTCCACCTGTGTCAACAATCATTTGGCTGTAGATGGTGGGCTTATTTCTACAATCTGTTCTGTTTCACTGGTCTCTTTGTTGTGCTCTTTTGGTTACCATGGCACTGGACAATGTGATGTCTTGAAACCCCTATACTGATACCCCAACTTTGTTCTTTCTACTCAAGATTGCTTCGGCTACTCAGTCTTTTGTGCTTTTATATGAATTTTAGGATGGTTGTTTCTAGTCCCGTGAGGAATGGCATTGGCATTTGATGGGAATTACACTCAATCTGTAAATTGCTTTGGGCAGTATGGACATTTCAACAGTATTAATTCTTCCAACCCAAGAATATGGGAGTACTTTTCATTTGTTGTGTGTCTTCAATTTCATTCATGTGTCATAATTTTCATTGTAGAGGCCTTTCAGCCCCTTTCTTAAATTTCCAGGTTTTTATTTTTTTTGTAGATGCTGTGGATGGAACTGCTTTCATGGTTTCTCAGCAAACCTGTCACTGGTGTATAGAAAAGCTTCCGATTCTGTATTTAGTTACTTTACTGAATTTTTTTTATCAGTTCTAATAGTCTTTTCATGGAATCTTTAGGTTTTTCTATGTATAGATTTCTATCATGTATAAACAAGGATAATTTGACTTCCTCCCTTTCTATTTGGATGTATTTTCTTTCTGTTGCCTAACTGTTCTGGATAAAACTTTCAGAATTATATTGAATTAGAGTAGTGAGAGTGGGCCCCCTTGTCTTGGTCCTGATCTTGGGGGAAATGCTTTCAGTTTTCCCCCAGTCATGGCCCACACTATTCACTCACAAGCATGTTTTTCAGTCTTCATGTATTTGGATAATTTTTAAAATTTTACTTGTCACTGACTTCCAGTTTTATTCCATTGTGGTCAGAAAAGATATAGGATATGGTTTTTAAAAAATTGTATTTATTCAAACTTATTCCATAGTCTAATACATGTTCAGTTTTAGAGAAAGTTCTATGCACTAATGAAAAGAATGTGTTCAGCAGCTGTTGGATGGAATGTCCTGTAAATGTCTGTTAAATTACACTATAGATGAAATAGACTTAGCGCCAGTATTTCATTGCTGATATTTTTTGTCTGGATGATCTGTCCATTGATGAAAGTGGGGTGTTGAAATTCCCCACTATTATTGCATTGGATCCTGTCTCTTTATGTAAAATAGTGTTGGTTTTAATAAAATTGGGTGCTTTGAGATTAGGTGCACAAACATCTATAACCATTATATCTTTGTGGTCTGATGGTTTAGTATATTTCTAATGCTTGGTTCTTTTTGTCTTTTGTATAGCAACTCTTCTAGAAGGAATTATATTTTCCTATGAGTTAATGATAGTTATCTTTCTTCCACTTCTGGAAGTAGGACTCTTAGGTGTCTTTGGTAAGACTGGTCTGGTGATCATGAATCCCTGCTTATCTTGGATGGTCTTAATTTCTCCTTCATTCCTGGAGGATGGCCTTGCTGGGTATAGTAATCTTGGTTGGCATGTATTTTCTTTTCAGGACTTAGACTATGACATTCCATCCCTTCACGATATGCAGGGTTTCTGCTGAGACATCTAATGGAGATGCTCTTAAAGTCACATGGTACTTTTCTCTCACAGATTTTGAAAGTCCTCCTTTGTCTTGGACTTTTGACAATGTGACTAAACTATGCTGTGGTAAATACCTTTTCTGGTCATGTGCATTAGGCCTCTATAATTATCCTCCATAAGCCTCTTATACTTGTCATATATCTGTCCATATCTTTCTGAAGATAAGGAAAGTTTTGTGCTATTACTTCATTGAATAGGTTTCCTGTGCCCTTAACCTTTATTTCCTCACCTTTGGGTATTCCAAAGATGGAGATATATGTTCATTTAACATGTTGTTGTTTTGTTTGAAACAGATGTAGCCTAGGCTGGGCTTGAAGTTGCGATCTTCCTGTATCAGCCTTCCTAGTGTTAGGATTACAGGCATGTGTTACTATGTCCAGCTCCCAAAGGTCTTGGATGCCTTCTTCTTCCTTTCCTTCCTTTATATTTTCAAAGACCTGTCTTCATATTCAGATATTATTTCTTCCATTTGATCTAGTCTCTGGTTGAATCTTTGAAATGCATTTTTTAAATTTACATTTTCCGTTTGGTAGTTTTTCAAAATCTCTTTGAATTTCTCATTCATATCCTATGTTTTATTCCTAATTTGTTTTCTGATATTCTCTTGGATCTCACTGAGCTTTTCTTTATAACCATTAAGCTTTTACATTCTTTATCTATTTGATTTCTTTGGAATCTGCTGCTAGAGAGTCATGTTCTTTTGGAGGTGTCATATTACCCTGCATTTTCATATGTTCCTACATTGAGTTTCGTGCATCTGGTGGATCAGGTACTCTGCCACTCTTATGGATGGCCTTCTTGGTAAGTGGCTTATCCTGAAGTGAGTTTCCTAGGCATTGTTGGATTTATTACCACTTGGGCACCTTAGTGTAGTCTCCCTGCAGCTTCCTTTGGCTATGATTACTGGTTCTGTGCATAGCATGTGCTGTATCAGAGATGGAGAGACTGAAGGAGTTAGGACATTAGCAGTTCAGGCAGGTATGGTGTAGTGTGTGTGGGGTGCTCACTGTGTGGCTGAACCTACCAGGGGAGTGGTGTCCCTATTGGGTGAGGGAGTTTCAGCAGAAAATATTGATGTGAGCTCTGCTTACCGGTAGTGGCGAGAGGCCTGAAGCATTCATCCTCTGATCTGTTAGTAGTTCCAACCCAAACTTTACATGGTGGGAGAGAGTGACAAGAACCACAGACCTGTTCTGTGGTGCTCACACCCAATCCTGACAGCAGTACATTTCAGACAAGGTGTGGGGCACTGGGAACAGTGGGGGTGGGATGGGAACAGAAGCTCTGGTGTCTTTCTCTGCCACTATTGTGAGAGCACCCAACCAGGAGTGAGATCTGGGCCCCTCCTAGCCTTGCATGCCAAGGACAACGGTTGGGGCTGCCTGCCCTCACCTAATCCTTCACTCCTGTAGCTATACTGAGTGAGCAGGACCATGCCTTAGCAGGGCAAAGTTCCCTTTGAGGCATCCTTTGGCTATGCATACCTGAGGGTGACAGCCATACAGTTGCTTAGGCCCCCTCAGCACACCTGTATGGGCAGAAGTGGAACCACTGTACCGTGCTCCACACTGGGAGAGGCAGGCAGTGAGAGCATGCTCTGCAATAGCTCTTGCCTACAGTCCTGGCACTGGTGAGAGTCCACACACGGATGGCCAAGCTCAGCCTCAGACGGCATGCTCCCTTATGTCCCAGTTCTTGAAAGTGGCAGTTTCTGTTTCCATCCGTGTCACAACACATCCTCAACAATGCAAGGCACCCACTGAACTTGAGTCATTCACTCTATTGGGCCTTGCTGAGTTGTCAAGGCAGCCACCCACTGACCCAGGTCAGTGGAATGTCTGTGGGTTCCCAGAGATCGGAATGTGCAGGGTTTTGACTTCTAAATCCATCCAAATTCAGGCAGTAGCTTCCTTTTCAGAATGACTCCTGGCAACAGCACCCTGGGCGTTCTCTGGGAGGTGATGTGAGATCTTTTTCTGAAGCACAGCTAATGTGCAGATTTCAGGTTACTTATCTAGCCTATGAGGACTATGTAACTTTCTGCTAGCTCGGATTTCCAGCATTTGCACCAATAGTTTGCCGAGACTCTCTCAACTTTCTGCCCTTACCCCTGCAAAGGGGAGATCCCCTATCCCCTGGCCATAGCCTGGGTAGCAGATGCTGAGGTATTTTGTTTCTCTTACTATGCTATTGTCCCATGTCTCAGAATCTTACACGGTTCCAGACTCTCTCCTGATGATTTCCAGTGTTCTCTCATGGTCACTCACATCAAAATGCAGCCACACCCATCACTTTGGTTCTTCTTTGTGGAGGAGGAGGTGATCACTGGCCACCACTATTCAGCCCATCTTGAAAAATCCCTTCTCAGAGCCTTTAGCAGGAAAACAAACTCATGTGGCAAATATCCAAGAAGGAGATCTGTTTTGCAGTGTTTCTGGAATGCATTTGCCAAGGGAACCCTATCAGTGACAAGCACTTGGCTTGACTAGAATGCTTCTCGGTGCTGGCTGGCAGGGATGCACAGCTCTACTGCTCTTTAGGATCTCCTGCAGGGTTTCTGAATACAGATTCCTAGGCCTCACCTTCTGAGTTTCTGACTCAGTAGGTTTGGTGAATTTGTGTTTCTAACAAGTTCTCAGACAATGCTAATGCTACTGGTTCTGTGACCACCCTTTGAGACCACTGTTGTAATATATTTGTAAGGTATAGGGAGGTGTGTGCACATGTGCATGTGTAGTCAGGTCTTTCTGGAAGGACAGTATTGCTTTGAAGAAATGATGTGCAACAAAGGCAGAAAATACACATTAGGGAGGGACCATCCAAAGATGGGGGAAAAACTAATAGCAGGTGTCTTCTAATTCTGCTACTGTGTTTAGACATATCTTCCTGCCTTGCTCCTTTTCCTTGAAACACAGTCTTGCTTTCTTTGTAGCCCAGGCTGGCCTTGAACTCACAATTTTCCTGCCTGTGCTTTCCACTTCCCAAGAGCTGAGATTATAGGCATGAACCACCATGCCCAACTAAAGACTTTTTGGTAGACATGTTTTATTCCTTATATTTTGGTAGATGGAATAGGCTTTTAGTTCTATTCCTCAGTTTGGCTTGTAGTAATGCTAAGTATTTTTGGCTCCTTTTATTAGACTGCAAGTTTCTCATGGTCAAGGCCTGTATATTGATTAACTTTTATTGCTAAAATGCCCATCACAGGAGTCTTCATACAGACAGTTTGCTTTTGGGCTAACTTCTTTATCTTAGTAGAAAATGCCTGATCAAACCACAGATCTAAATGTTCTCTCAATGTGGCAAATAAATCTGTAAACTTTTTGTTAAATTAAGAAAAAAGTATAAATCCAATGAGCAACGTTTAGTTCTAGCACACAGTTATGTGAGTGACAGACACCATGATCAACAAACTGAACACAAATTACAGACTGCTTTAAAATGGAAACTTCAGTGTCAGTGTCTATTTAGAAAAAGCACCATGAATACCAAGATGTGTTCACAACCCTCTGGTAAAGCACAGAAACACAGGAAGGAGAGGGGACAGAATGAGGGTCCCTGCAGGGAGTGAAGGAAGGGTAAGGAATCAGAAAACAAAGGAGAAAACTATTGCATCCTTGGTGTAGGTGAAAGTATCAAATCAGAAATTAGTAATTAGCCTGGGGCTAAGGGACACTGCAAAATAAATCACTGGAACTTTTCTTTTTCCTTTCTTCCTGATGGACACCATAAAATCTGTAGCCTTGCTATGCTCTGTGTCTATTCTGCTGAAGTGGCCTCAATCACTTGTTCCTGTGGTACCAGCTCCCTTAGAGAGCAGTGTCTCCCAGGCAAGGAGGGCACCACAGTGCAAGCTCCACCAGGGCCCCTCCCAACTGCTTGAGATCATTGCTCTCCTCTGCATGTCACGAAGTCTGTGCCCGCTCCCTGACACAGCCACTTTCTGGGGGTGCTGGAATAAATGGCTGTCTCCACTTACATCCGAAAAGGCTTCCGGCTGTGTGCCACGTCAAGCAATCTGACAAGCATTTAAATGGATGTAAAAAGAACACCAAGTGGAAAATATTTAATGACAGGCAACAGTTTCTTCCAATGCATAGAAGCACATTGTAAAATGATACTCATAAGTTATAAATGAAACGTAACCATTTAATTTTACCACTCTATAATGAATTCCTCACACTAGAGTAATTTACTTGTAAAAATAAGTACATGTTTTCCAAATGCCTACTCTGCTCTCAAGGCAGGTCTAAAATGTATTAATAATCAGTCAGCCTCAATCTTGCTTGTCTTGATAGAGCCATCTAATTTTAAGTTCAAATGAACAATGGAACTTCTGGGTACTGATCCCTGGGAAGCTTCAGAGTAAAATTTCTGATTTCTCATGAGGAAGTTGGACTTCAAGGGCAAAAGAACACTGTCAGACACTGCTGTGAAAATAAGGAAACATCATTCGGTACACAACTGGCCCCAGAGGGGATGTGGAACAGGGATGCTGCAGTTTTCCATGCAAGTTTGTGCCCACCTTCCCCCTGTCAGGCCATCTGGTCCTACCTAAGGGTCATAAGGACAGTAGGAAGACACAGACATTCATCTGCAGGTGTCCAGTGTTACCAGAAGGCAAAAAGACAAGGTACTCCAGAATAATTCCCAAATCTCAAGATTTTGGGAACTTTGGTGGGTAGAACCTAGGAGAAATTAACCTCACCTGAGTGGGTCCTGGCTGCAGTCCTTGGTGGAGATAAAACTCTATTTGCCTCTGGCCCAGGAAATGCCTGGGAAATGCCTCTACATACTTCCAACCACACCTTGCAGAGGTGGTCCCATTAGTGAGGCATGCCAGGTCCTTGTCCTCCATTGGCCCTGGGAAGCTAATGGCCTTGCCTACCTGGGAGACTCAGTGCTGTACAGTGTCTGCAGAACACAAGGAAGTACAACTTTGTCCTTATGGCCTCTGTATGGGACTCTGCCTGAAAGGCAGCTTGTTTTCTCCCAAGAGGTCTATGTGGTGGTGGTCTGAAAGCTGTGCCTGAGAAATCTGTTGCCATGAATGTCACCTCTTCTGGGTAAAGGAAAAACAGTTACGAGAAATTAGGCCAGGTGCTATGGCTTGGATTGTTTCCCAAAGGCCCATGTGTTAAAGGTTTGGTCACCAATCCATGACATTATTGGAAGGAGGAGGAACCACCTAGTGGAAGGAAGGTAGGTCACTTGGGCGTGTGTCCTCGAAAGGGATATTGAGACCCTGACCCCTCTTCTCTCTTTGCTTCCTGGCTGTCACAGGAGAGCAGCCTGTGAATGTGGGGAGTTGGAAGTTTGGAGATATAGAATAGAGAAGTCACAGACTTCTATAAACAGAGCTTAGGCTAGTTCTAGTGATAGCTCTGAGGACCAGAGTGCTGACAAGAGTGTGAACAATGAAAGACCACACTCCTGAGGTTCCAAATGGGAATGAGGGCTCTTTTAGGAACTGGACCACAGGCCACACGTGTTACATTCTTGCAAATTATTTGTCTACATTTTGCCTGTTCCTCAAGATTTTTGTGAGGCTGAGTATAAAGGTGATGAACCAATTAATTTTGCAGAAGTTATTTTGAGGCAGGCTACCATTTTTAAGGTTGTTACATGGGTATTGCTAATTGCCCTTAGTCAAGTTGACAGTCAAGAATGGGAAGCAAGAGTGGAAAGATTTGAAAAACCTGCAGTTTGGTCTGAAATGCCTATATGTAAAGTTGGTGTTAAGGAAGATATGACATGATTCCTAAAGATATTAGCTCTGTTAAAAAGGAGTCCAGTACTTTTCATAGGACAATAGGAAAGATGTTTTGAGTGCATCTCAGCAATCAGCAAGCTCAAGGATCTAAAAGTGTAAACTCATTTTAAAGACTTCCCCCTGAGAGAAAGGGATGCTGGGGTACCCTGCTCACTAGGAAGTTGTTTCCCTAGGATTCATACCACCAGGTTCAGCTGCCCAGGTGCTGCTGTAGCCATGGTGCAAGAGGGCCTGGCTCTTGCTCAAGTTGGTGCTGTATCTGCTTTGTCCATGTGATGCCGTTTCCTCAGGCATGCAAAATATAAGAGTTATGGGAGCAAGGAGGCTTCCCCACAGACCTCAAAGGAAAGTCTGGCAGGCTATGCAGTGTTTAGCAGGGTCAGATTCCCTGTGGGCAGCTCCTGAGACAGTAAAGCATGAAGCTGTGAGAGTAAAGCCAAAGATACAATGGAGACCCCAGAAACATGGACAGTTTGCTGAGGAAAGTTTCTGGCAATGAGCATAGCCAACCCAAGAGAGGGGCCACAGGGCCAGGGCTGCGCCCAAGCACTTTAAAGATGCTCACGCCACCCTCTGACCCAGGTGCTGGATGTGAACCTGTGAGAGTTAACGTTTTCCCTGCTGGGTTGTCATCTTGTTTTGGTTCGAATCCTCCTTGCTATTTTTCTCCCTTTTGGAATGGGAATGTTTACTCTGGTGTTATTGTATGTTAGAAGTATGTAACGTGCTTTTTGATTTTTATAGGAAGGTTGGAGGCATGGTTCATGTGGTAAAGCACTTGCCTAAATTGAAATCCACATTCTGCCCAAAATAATTTGATTTTTACAAAGGGCTCATAGCTCAGAGTTTGCCTTGAGTCTCAGAAGAGTCTTTGGGCTTAGGCTTTTATTATTAATATTATTTTTTGTGGTACTGGGGGTCAAACTCAGGGCTTCCTACATGCTAGGCAAGCACTCTAACCACATCCTCTGCTTGAACTTTTGATCAATATGGAGGCTGCTGAGACTTTGGGGGAAGTAATTAATTAGTGCCTTTTTAATTGTATGCAAGATAGTTATGTTAAGAGAAATTATGCCCTTGTTAATTCCTTTATTTTGAGATTAAGTATGAAATATATAAGGAGACATTTTTCGGGTGTCAAGTTCAGAAGGTAATGGTTAATGGTTAATTTGGACTGTCAACTTGATTGGATTGAGAGAGGAGTTGGTAATGCACGTCTCTGGCTGTGAGGGTCTTTCTAGAGAGAACTGGCAGGCCTCCCTGGTGGTCTAGTGGTTAGGATTCGGTGCTCTCTCAGAGAGGATAGGCAATTGGGCAGCACCATCCAATAGGGTGGGCTCCCAGATGGAACAAAAGGGGAAGGAGAAAGCCTGTCAGTGCAAGCATATCCTCTTGCTCCCTCGCTGCTGCCTGGCTGCCATGAGGTGAGCAACTCTGCTCCACCATGCTCTTCTATGAGGGAGTTCTGCCTCACCACAACAATTATAAACACACCCACAGCTCAAAATCATCATAATTATGGCAGCTTATGACAAGCAGTGGAAATACGTTTGCTTTTCACCACATGGAAAATCCTGGACACAGACTATCAGAGTAAGCCTCAGGAAAGAGGCCGGGATCAAGGATCAACCACTTCTCCCCTGCAAGGGATTCTCTCAGTTGTTGGTCCCCTTTCCATTCTGCCTCTCAGGCCTCCCTGCACTCCTGTGGCACTTTGTATCTGGTATTCTGGAGTACACTGTGCTGCCTTGAGTCCTCATCTCTTCTGTACTATTGAGCTTATGGGTAAGGATCTCACTTCATCAATTGCTATTTTTTTCTCCCTTCTAAGACCATGCACACAAAGTACTCAAGAAGTATTTTCCTGTTATCAACAGATTAAGGACTTTCATTCCTCATTACCACACCAAGATGCACTTTGGGAATGTGTGAGAGAAAGTATGAAAAAGGGAATGGCTCCTTCTGGGAGGAATCAATTTTAACCAGTTGAAACTGGATAAAGCTAATCTTGATGAGTCCTAACTTATCTCAAATTGCTGGAAATGTGTAGTTCTATGTTGTGGGCTGCAGTGGTTTTAGGTGATGGGCCCAGCAGGCTTCCATTGTGCCACTCTAAGAATGAATGCACATTAAGTGTTTCTGGTAATTCTAGGTGGTTTGTGCCATCATGATGAAGATTCTAGAGCTTTACATTTCCATAGTATTGGAGCAGTTTTGGCTGGTTCAAACTGGGTTAACCTTACACTGACTTGTTTAGACTACCCAGGTTAGATATGATCAAATTGTTCATTTTACTTAAAGCAAGCAAGTTCAAACAATGCCCTAGTTTGAACCAACTCTACCAAGAATGCTTAAGTCTCTGGTCACCAGTTGTCAGTGGAAATCCTCTGCTATACTTCACATTTGAGATATAATACTCCAAATTTCTCATTATATCAACTTCTTGAAGTCTATGGTCACATGTACTTTTTCTTAAGAAAGTATGAGCTAAAGAGTTTTATTTAAAGACTCCAGTACACATTGGAAATCTTCTGTTTAGACTGTTAGCAGGAACATGGCATGTCCTGTCTGTGATGTTATCTCAACACACTGTAACCTTGGACTAGACACAGAGCTATGGAGGATGCCGGGGACTGCTTGGGTGCCTGCAGCTGCACACAATCCCCCTTACCTTGATCCTGCTTACTGCCTCCTGGGCCTGCATCATGCGTACATTTTTGGAGGGGGTTTTGTCTGACAGAAGCTGGGTGGAGCCAAGGTAATTGGCGGCAAAAATGATTCCATCAATCAAGTCTTCAGGGTCACAAGGTCCAGGAACTGTAACATATAAAATCACAGTAGTGAATCACACCCCACAGGGTCTCCCCCACCCTCCCCTGACACAGGTGGTTAGCCTGCTAGTCTGAGGTATCCATCTGCCTGCACTCGCCCTCCAGTTTTAGAATCATTTACATCACCCTAGTGATTTACTGTGAGAAATGCTGCAAGTATTTACTTAAATATGAAACAAAGTCCAGTGATAAAGAATGTTGTTTCTCCTGTTAAGACTGCCATCTCTTTGGGGACAAGGACCATGTCATATTCATCTGTATCTTAGTCTCCGTCACCTCATAGACATCAAGATGTTTGCTAGGTAAATGGTTAGGTGACTAGAAGGCCGTCTTATTGGAAAATATCAGAAAAAAACCCAGTATTTGTTTCAGAATATCTGGATTCCTAAAATAGCGTCTGATCACAATTCTGCAAAACATAACATTATCCCAAAGCCCTGGTCCCATGCTGCCAATTTAAAGGCCATTACGTCCCTGGAAAAATCATAACTGATTGTTCTTATTCATCAGCCTAGTAAATCTGTATCGTTTAAATGGGCATCTCATTCTAACCACAGTCACCTGGTAAACTGTACCCCAAATTAAAATATATTTTCTTTGAGCACCAAATCTGGGGAGGCTAAAATATAAAATTTTATATTTTGAAACCTTGGGGTGTTAAAGTAAGTAATCTGAAGTGGTTTTTATTTTCATCTTACCCATCTAGCTCATTTTGAGGTTACACTGCGACTCCTCCACAATAAGCTGCTTTTCCAGGGTACAGACTTAAAATAATCTAGTCATTTTTCTGAAACTAAGGTGGTAGTCAAAGTGTTTTAGGAAGGACCTTTACAACACATCTGCATACTAATTAAATAAGGAACCTGTTATATGTCTCATCTTTACAGGGAAGACTTGTGGACAAACACTGTCAGTGGTGCTCTGCCTCCCTTACACACCAGGAATTGACATGCTTCCCAACAGCTGGCATGGTTCCCACCCTGAACCGTCTATAGATGCGAGAAGGATTCAGGTTATTTACAATGTACAGTTTTAGTTGTATAGCAAGGAAACACTAATCTACTGACAGCTTTGGACCTACATTATGTTCTAATAAGGTATAAGATTATCAGTTTTGTGTAAGTTTCTAATGATGGATTTACACTAATACTTAAAATTTTTATTTTTGGTGGTACTGGCATTTGAACTTGGATCCTCATGTTTGCTAGGCAGGTGCTCTGCCACTTAAGCTCCCCCCTTTTTTTTGCTTTTTAGTTATTTTTCAAATAGAGTCTCTCCTTTATGTCCAGGTTCAACTGGACTGCACTCTTTCTGTTTACGCTTCCCACAAAGCTGGGATGAAGGTACCTGCCACCATGCCCAGATTTTACTGTCTGAGATGGGGTTTTGCTACTTTTTTCTGGGCTGGCCTTGAGTCATGATCCTCCTGTTCTCTGTCTCCTTAGAAGCTAGATTCCATCATGTCTGATTGAACTCTACCATTGATAAGTGTCCCTTTTCAACCAAAATAAGTGTAAATGTGCAGGTATGTTTAAGAGCAATCTAAATATTTAAATGACTGTAAATGCCAAGCAGCTAAGGGACCCAGATATTGAACAAGTTTCAGATTTGATCTTATGCCATTTATCCTTCAGGGAAATTGACTACAACTGACACTCTGGAAACAAAGAAATCCTACATTCATAAGTTCACTTTAGGCTTGGTGGTGTTGTGCTTTTTTAAAAAATTGGAATGGGCATGGTGGTGCACACCTATAATCCCAAGTACTCAGGAGGATCTCAAGTTCCAGGGAAGCACAGGCAACACAGTGAAACCCTGTCTGAAAAAATGTTTTCTCATTAAAGCTATTATGATCCTGCATCAAAGGACTGCAGGTTTCATTGTGGCTTTTTGGAACATGCCTTTCCCTACCAAATTGCCTCACACAAAGGTTAATGCTGAGCCTGAAAATCCCAAGACCTAGAGGCTCTCTTGGAATCCAGAGCTGTAATAGAGAAAAGGATGCAAATAATTTATAGGGCACTCAGTAAAAAGCCCCAACTTGTTAGGCCAAAACTATGAGCTTGTCCTGGGCTTCAGGCCTGACTGAGGGGTGGGGGGCTCATGAAGGTTTATGATCCTGGTAACTTTTCCAGGTAGTGGACCACCAGCTGTTTATTCACAGGATCCAAAGGCTGGACACAGCCTCCTGAAGAAGCATCTCCCCTGGTACAGCATCAGTGCCACCTAGAGCCAGAGTGTGCTTCTGTGAATGAGTAATAGGCATTTGGGGGGAATAACCTCAAGCTAAGGTGCAAAGACTGAGCTGAGTTTTGGCCCCACTAGTCCTCTTAGCTGGGTTCATGGGTGCAGAACCCAGAGAGAACTGGTCCCAGAGAGAACTGTGCAGTAAGCCTAGCCCTACTACCCCTTGATGCCTCAGTTCTCTCAGGTATAACATGACAATAATAATAATAATAAAACTCGCTTTACAAGACTGGTGTGAGGATCTGACTAATTATTACATGTGTCGTGCTTAGAACAGTACCTGACAAAGGCTATTTGATAAATGTTACTGTTAATACAGTTCATCCAAGCAAGAGATAGGAAGGTCTTTCTTAGACAGAGGACCAAAATTTCTTCCCTAAAGTTCATTTCTATTTGAATTGTCCTCACAGGGTCAGAAGACTTGGATTTCATATCCAGTGTGACCACAATTAAGCTGTATGACATTGGTAAAAGCCCATGGCCTCACCTCTAGCCTCAGGTCTCATCACAGAGGTTCACAAGCTAGTGTACTTTTAGTCTAAAGTCTCACTGGGAATTTGTGGCCTTTCTTCCCCACTGTTTATTTTTTCTTTTTTTTAAATATCCCATGTTTTCAAGGCCCCAAATGCTAAAAGATTCATGAATGACTTAGTGCTCAATATTTTCTTTTCGGTTCTTACCTTCAACGTAGGTTGGGAATGAAGCCAAGCTTTTTCTTGACTGTAATTAAGACAAAGAGGTTTCAAAAAGGGCAAAGCATGATGAAATATGCATCCACACAATCATCCATGCAACATGAAAAATAAATACATCACCAGTGGCATTTGTTAACCAGTTATCGACTATTTTTCACCAGAGAAAGTATGGATAAACATACTCATTTATTTTTAAAGGTTAACTAAAACCCAGAGCAGTCCATTCAAATTTTAGATAATCTCAAACTACATTTAAAAATGTCCCACAAAGCAAAATCTACAATTAGCAATAAAAGGGCACAATTTATGTTAAGAATTTGTGTTCCATGGGAAAAACTGTTGATTAGTAACAAAACCAATAATATGACTGCACACTGAAATTAAAGATCTCCTTGGAGAATTTTATTCTAGGCCTTTACTATAAAGATCTCTGTTTAAAATGTGCTAATTTTTTCTCTTCCTTTCATCTCTTACTGACTTATTTCAGTTGAAATAAATTATACAAATATTGTATGCTTCCTTAAAATAAGAACACAAAAAAAGAATAAATTAAAAACCCTGGAGTTTCTTATACAAGTAATAACTCATAGCAGAGGCCAGTCTTCTAATATGACTGTTGGAAATGGGTGTAAAGAGCTAATTCTAGAACTTGACTGTGTAGCAGTTTAAATGCTAGCACTTAAAGGAGCAAAACTTGCCATAGGCTCCTTTCAGAAGTAATGTCCTAGACATAACTCTATGTGAGGTAAGAACAGTGAATAAGTTTCTGCTTTAAACAATAGCAGGATGTATAGATGATATGTCTGGGGTAGGTGATGCAAGCACTGGAGGAAAGCTCACACTAAAGACAAGAGTCCTTAAAATGAGCAAAAGATAGGGTTTACACAGCCAAGATTTTTATTGCTGAGAATCTACCAGAAGTATGTGATCATTATGCAGTATTTAAATGTATGCCTTTTAGAGAAGGGGCAGCTAGCCCACCATAGGTTGAGCTGCATACATGGATGCTCTGGGGTACCTGGTGGGCTAGAAGAGAGGGCTCAGGGTGAGGACTGGGATGAGATAGGAAGCAACTCCCCATCCTAGCACTTCACATGAAAATATAAGGGATGATTAATTTGGCTAATATCTGCCCAATATTCTAAAATTGTACTGTGAAAAATTGGGGGCATTTAAAACTAGGTTTCATTAAGACTTGAACTCAAGTCAGGACAGTGGCAAGAATTTCACACAAATCACAAAATAGGCCACACGGGCAATTTTTTAGTACACAAAATAGTACACACAGGGGCAGATGTGTTTGCTGGGATGAAATGGCTCCTCATCCCAAAGAAGTTGGGTCTTGTGGGCACCAGAAACAAAAGGTTACTGGCTGCTAATGCATTTATGGAAATACACAGCAAGTGCAAGCCAGGATATGCAGACAGAAGGAAAGAGAACTCTGACTTCAGCAGCACTCTACATTCATTTTACTTTCCACCTGCCTAGCTGAGCTAACTCTGACTGGTTTAAAGAACAAACAAACCCAAAACATAGCTTCATGGTATTCAGATGGGAGCTAGCTTCTTCACAAGGACCAAAGAGTTTAAAATTGTTTTTTCTCAACCATCTCCTGTCCTTGACCCCAGCAGCCAGAGTTGACTTTGATGAATCAAAATGGTTTAGTCTCCAAGACTAATCCAAGAAGTTAATTCAGATTTTTTCTTGGGCTACTTGGATACTTTTCTGAATTCTAATTTCAAAGACTATGTCCAGATTTTAGCAGAAGCTACAGAAGAATTAATTTAGTCTAGAGCTATAAAAACTACTATTTTATTTAGAGCTACAGCAGTAGGCATTTGGTACATTCACTTATGCTCTATTTATGAGCTCATGACTAGCTTTCTTTCATCTCTGGGGTAATACATTTTTTTTTTTTTACAAAAAAGTTTTGTGAAATGAAACAATCTCTAATTATTACACACAAAGAAGAGTTTCATCATTATTTCTAAGGATATGCAGAAACATGTGCAAGTCTTGTAGGAACTGAGAAACTGACAAATCTGCCTTGCTTATTATATCTGATGCATAATCAAAGGCTGAATGTTCAGATATCTGATTAGCTCTTTGTTTTCTTACACGTGCACTGAGATGAGCATCAGTTGACCATTAGCATTCAAGAATTGATTATAAAGTTGTGTTTAAGAAGGTAAAGGCCGAGAATGTTAGCAAGAACCATGTGTAGTCTGGAGGCCTGACAACTGGACTATGCAGTCCATATTCCATACAGTCTGTGGCCTGCAAGATCTCCACTCTTGAGGTAACAGATTCTGTGATATAAGACCCTGGTCCCCCAGGATCTCTGAATTCCAGTCCTATCTGGCCACTCACGAGCTCTAAGTTATTCACCATTTAACAGATGACAGCAATGGTATCTACCTCACGGAATGTCTTAAGGATCAAATGAGATATTGTGATTTGCTCTGCCTGGTGCTTACTTACAACACCATAAATACTTAATCAATAATAACCAATTCTGTTACCATTCCAGCTATCGCTCTTTTCTTCTTACTATTTGTCCTTAGTCATCCACACACTATGAATAAAGTCTGAAGCAAACAGAATGTGGGGAGCAGCACTGTCACTTGCTCCAGTGGCTTAGCGTCTGAGGACAAAATATATTTCCAATCTAAATTTTAACGCTGATGCCATTTCAAAGAAAGTTTCTCTATGTTTGCTAAACAAACATAATAATCACAAATACACTTCTCCCTCACATGAATAGTATGTATATTCTATGATACTTTATGGGTAAGCTTTGAAGCGATCTGTCACCCAGGTTAAAACAGATTGTTCCTTCCACTGCATTTAACATAAAATCATCAGCAAAGTGAAAGAACATGAGGCAATCCTGCTTATGTAGCTCACCTTTTTAACACGTCTCCTCAGTGTTGATGAGGAAGCATCCATATTTACAGCAAGCTGAGCCCTCACGGATTATTGGGTGGGCCAATATTTACATGATACTGGCCCACAAATAGGTTGGGTGGCTGTCACTTGGGTATAAAAGGACACCAGGTGCTAGCCAGAGAAGACAGAGGCTCCCCTCAGGAGCCCCAGACACCTCAGGAGGAGTCAATAGCATCTTCTCCCTTAAATAATCTCTGCCAGAGCTCAAAGTGTCCTCTGTAAGTAGGGCAAATGTACAACTTGTCCCAAAGGGTCACCTCAGAGCTGCTTTGTCCAGTAGACTCTAGCCACATATGGCTATTTAAGTTAATAAAAATGGAAAATTCAGTTCCTCAGTCCTGCTGGCCACATTTCAAGCATAGTCAATGAATACTGACTGGACAGTATAGAAGTAGAGCATCCTATCACTAGAAAGTCCTCTTGGCATCCCTGCTTTAGACAGAGCAGAGGGAAGCTCCAGTTACATAGTCAGTTAACATCCAGTACTGATAACAGAGTAAGCAGGGATGGCTCCCCAGGTATACTTCTTGGACAGCTGTTGTCACCTGCAATCACAACTGCCTATGCAAGGTATCAGAAGGCACCTAATGCCACGAGGAAGGATGCTGGTGAGTGGAATGTTTGATGTCAAACAGCTAATGCTGTCCAATAGAACTTTCTGCAATGATAATGCGACCTGCCCTGTCCACTTCAGCAGCCACTAGCCACATGGCTACTGAGCACTGAAATATGCTTAGTGTGCCTGAGGATGTGAAATTTTTCATTTTTTCATTAATTAAAATAGACACCTGGGGCTAGCAGCTATCAAATTAGATGGCATAGCTTTAGTAGATGAACTGCATGTTGAAGAGGAAAGATCAGAATTTCCTTCCCCATAGTAGCTTGAATCAGACCCTGTTTGGGGCTGGAGCAAACAGAGAGCAAGATGACAGCGGGGACAAAATGGAGCCGTACCTCTTTATTTGTGGAGGCTTCTGTGGGGTCACTGGGATGAAGAGGTGTGCTTGACGACTCTGCACCCAGGGGTGAGGAGCTGCCGGGAGGTGGAGACTGGAACACAGCAAGAGCACACAGCAGTGAGAACGCAAGGCATGCCGACACCCTGGCCCGGGGGAGAGGCCAGCAGAGGGGCAGCAGAACACTACTGAGAGACCCCAGTGGGAGAATGCACTCAAGGATCTACTGATACACAGGACTGGCCTGGGTGTCCAAGCTTTCTTTTCAGTTCCTGCCACTGCTCTAAAGGAGTTTTACAGCCCTGGCTCTTTTTCTCCTCAGGTCAGCCATTGAGAGAAAATAGAGAAAAAGTTGACTATCAAACTTAAAGTTCTAAATAAGTAGAATTAAGTGTATTATGCAAATTGTTTAAAATTTTCTCTTAATGAAAGACACAGATATTTAGCATACTAAATGTCTTATAAATCACCTGCCCGAGATGATATGAATGCACAAACACACATGCTGTGGTTTGAACTGAAGGCTTTGAGCTTGCTAGACAGGGGCTCTATCACTTGAGCCACACCCATAGCCCTTTGTGCTTTATTTTTTGAATAGGGTCTTGCTTTATGCCCAGGCTGGCCTGGACTACATACAATCCTACTTATACTTCCCATAAACTTGGGATGACAGCCATGCGCCACCATGCCCAACTTTTTGTTGGCTGAGATGGGGGTCTTGTGAACTTTTTGCCTGGGCTGGTCACCACACAAGGTCCTCCTGATCTCTGCCTCCCAAGTAGCTAGGATTACAGCTGTGAGCCACCACTCCCAGTAAAAGGCATGTATTTTAAAGAGGCAGTGGGAACTGATTTGGATGACTAGAAACCACCCCACCTGTATTTTCCTACTCAGTTCAGATGTCAAATGTGTTCTGTGACTTAATACACAAGGCACTGAAAATTCAGAGAAATGTTAACATTTCAGCACACAAATCACATTTACCTTGGATGATCTTAGAATGATTTAGAAATGCTCTGTCCGATAATGTGTCTGAAAACAAGGCTTAGAAAACTAGGTTTGGGGAACAGGATCCCTGCAGGGTGTGGTGGTGCCTTGGTGGATGGGTGCAGGCAAGCCCTACTTAAAGTGAGCATGAAACCCCACGATAGCGCACAGAACACTGCAGGTACTCCCTAAGTATCTGCTGAGTGACAGACCAAATAACCAAGCACATGAATAGGACAAATCCAGGCTCTGGAAACATTCCCAAGTGACATGAGAACAGTTCTGTGTGCTCCTGAAATCTTGGCAGATGAAGGGCATCCTCAGGTGAGCCAAAGATGGTAACAATGCTGCAGCTACGGTCCTCTGAGCAAAAGAGTGCAGTTTGTGGGCGATGTCTGAGAGCAGGTATAAAACACAGATTGAAAACATGTATGGTGTATTCTCTTGGGAAGTACAGGGATGTGAGCTAGGGGAGGTAAGTCTCAGGCAAAGGAAGCAAAATTACACTAGGGTTTGCTTGAATCCACATCTGCTCCCTTGGGGCTGGCCCCTTGCGATGTGGAGACACCAGTGAAATATCTTTGCATGGAAAGGGAGAATGTTTCATGAAAGCAGTGGTGCTGGGAGTGGAAGGCATGTTAAGAGACAAGGGGACCTCGTGAACATTTATGTGAGATTGAGAGAACGAATGCCCCATATTCTGAATTATAGGAAATACAGGGAGCACAAAATGAACCAAAAAATGATGTGGTATCAGTATTCAGACCAAGAAGTCGTATGATCCCAGCCTATGGCCATGTTATTACCCGATTCCAGGGAGGGACCTGAGGACCAGTGGCCCCTTAAATATTCACATGTAGAAGTGAAATGCTTGGCAGCCAAGCCAGAGGGGAGGCACAGGGAAACAGCAGACCTAAAAAGCAAGCCCCACGGCCCCTTGCTATCATAAAGCAGCCCCACGTGCCTTTAAAAAGGAGCACACAGAATTGTCCACTCAGCACCCAAGACAGTTGGGAGGTACTCACTTACTTAGCTCTGTTTAGCCTACTCAAAATTAATGGAGGAATATATGAGAAGTTAATGCCTTTAAATTTCCCCAGTTTTTAGATTTAAAGAGCTTCCTTTGATATTTATGGCTCAATTCCTGCCCCCACCCCAAGTAATTTTCTCCATCATAAAGATTTTAAGGGTCTAGTCCCTGAGGAAGCTAGTGCAATGAATCTTCTTTAACTGCATGGTTGTGGGACTTTGTAACACCTTCATTTAAAAAAAAGTACCCTGAAAATCTATATTTCCTATTTCTTTATTTTCTACTTCAGTGTTCTAAAACTAGATTTCTTACAACCCTGTGGGTACCAGACCATCCTAGGGTGATGTGGAAAGTCAGGTTATCAGGACAGTGAGCAGGGATGTGAAAAAGGAAGCTCAGAAACCTCAGAAAATCTAAGAGATCAGTGCTGGGTATCCACCAGGGAATGGTGGGGAAGAGCAACAAATAAGTCTGCAGGGGTCACTGCCCTGACAAAGGCTTTTGTGGCCTCAAACCAACCTTCTCAGGAACCACTTCCCCTAAGACACCCGATGCTCTAGGGTTCTGCACAGGCACAGACTCCTGTGAGTTTCCTTCCATGTGCATGTGCAACGAACAGCCTCTATCTACAGTTTCCCTTCTGCATTCAACGCTCAATTCAAAAGCATCCACTTCACTGATGCTTTCTCAGACTCTATTCACAGTACACTTCTGCCTTGCTGGCATGTGCCATGCTTAATCATTGCTTATGTACATGCCCCACTCCCCAGAGTTCTAGGTGGTGGGATTTTGTCTCCTTCCCATTCCTCACACAATTGCCTAACCTTGGTACTCAGCAAATGGAGGCACTGGAGAAATGATGTGGTTTCTAGCTTTACACTGCTTTAAACCTGCACAGGAAGCACTATGTTACAGATCCACTCACTGCTTCCTTGATAAATTTTAGTGGTCAATGTAAGCCCTCTTCTGCTATAGTATCCCTTCACTGCTCCGTGTAGGACGTTCAATTTGCATTTTGAGTTAGAGAAATGGTCTTTGCCAATGAAGATTCTAACCTGGGATCCAGCAAGCACTTTTGAAACACAGAGCTTTTCCAAAACAAGGGAACCCCTCTCAATACACCTGGCACAAGCCTACAAATCACACACACCATAGCTGACCAAGTCAAGGGTGGACAGCAGCTCCAAACAGACTCTGTTCCTAGAGAGCCAAAAAATGGTGTTTGAGTATCTGCTTCAAAAGCTCTCCAACTTCCCCCTGGATATACTCTTAAATGTCATAGAAAAAAACTGAAATTAGATAATACTGTTCGTTTTCAAAGAGTGTATTGGAAACAAAATTTGGTCAATGGCATTTCTGTCAGGAGTCTCATGTTTCTGGGCTAGTGAATGGATGTTCAATATTAGGTGAATGATACCAAAGGTGGGAAGCAAATAAGGATTTGAGAATTCACAAAGATGAGAGCTACCAGGTCTCCTTTGCATTCCACAGTTACCAGCACCACAGTGCTCGTCCTGTGGCACCTGGGAAAGGCCCTATCCCACCTTATGACTCCAGGACTATGTACAGCTGCTGGTGCCACAGGCCCAGGCATCTCTCACATTCATTCTGAGAGTCTAGGGAAGGTCTCCTTCCCATCCGGTGTTTTGGGAACCATGGTTGCTGGAATCACCTGCACTTGCCTGAGGGACCTGGGGACGGTACTCTCCACATCCCATACCACTGAGATTGTGGAAGCTCCCACAAGCCCAGTGCCATCAGGGCTCCCCTCTGTAGAGCCTAAAGACATACCCTTGAAAGCACATGTCCACTGCAAAGTCAAAATTATCTTCATGGAATTGCTGCAACCCAGACACTGCTGACATCAATGATGAAAAAATAAAACCACACAGAGATTATGTTTTTGAACTCCACTATAACCAATTCCAAAGCAACTATCCAACTGATATCCCATATCTCACCTAGACAAAAAAGTCTTTTCCTACAACAGTTACTTGATAAAATGGAAAGAAATGAATGCTACACCAGATGTGCGGACATCAACATAAGGATACAAGAAACAGGAAAAGAAACACAACCCTTCCAAAGGAAAAAAGTCATTCTCCAGAAATAGATCACAATTTGAAGGAAATTGTGAAATGCCTAAAAGAGAATTTAAAATAATGATCCTGAGGAAACAGTGAAATACAAGAGAATACTGATGTCGTACAAAGAAATGAGAAAAACATTCAGGATATGAATGAGAAATTCACCAAAGACAAACAATAAAAAAAAACCAATTAGAAATCTTGGAGCTAAAAACTTCAATCTGGGCAAGGAAAAATATAAAAGAGAGCTTCCACAGCAGACTAGAATAGCAGAAGAAAGAGTTTCAGGACTTGAGGACAGGACTTTTCAATTAACCCAGTCAGATAAAATTTAAAAAAATGAAAAGGGTCTATGAGACTTAGGGGATCCCGTTAAGCACTTGTACTACGGGAATTACAGAAGGTAAAGGGAGGAAATGCACTGGAAACGTTTCATGAAATAATGGATGAAAGTTCCCAAATTTTCAAAAAGGTATGGAAATGCAGATTCTGAGAAGCTCAAAAGAACCCTAAATAAATTCAACCAAAACATACTTTCATCAAAGCATATTACAATCAAACGTCAAAAGTACAAGACAGAGAATCCTAAAAACCACAAGTGTCAAGTTATGTATAAGGGAAGGCCCACTGAACTTACAGCAGATTTCTCAGCAAAAATCTTAAGAGGCCAGAAGAGACTGGAATGATATATCCTAATTAAGAAGAAAAAATAGTCCCAAGAATAATCCCAGCAAATTATGTTTCAAAACTGAAGGAGAAATAAAGTCTTTCTCACAGAAGCAGAAACTGAGGGAACTCACCCCCAGACTAGCCCTATAATACTTAAGAGAGTCCTACTCTACAAATGAAAGGATAATAACTATTATCATGACAACACATGGACATACAAAACTCACTAGAAGATCAGACACAAAAGAAAAAAGGAAAAGAAAATCTTAGCATGACTTAAAACTACCAAATCACAAAAATAAACAAACAGAAGAGGTGAAAATGAAAAATATACAAAGCAAGCAGAATAAAATGAACAAAATAACATATCATTAATAACCCTAAATGTAAATGGATTAAATTCACCAATCAAAAGACCTGGACTGCGGTATGGCATTATTTATCATTTTGAAAAATTTGAGTGCTGAGTTTTCCTACTTAATTATGCGTTAAAAGTATCAAGTATGCTTGCTGCCTGGCATTATTTGTGGCAGAAAGGTTTGCGACTGGATGGTGATAATATTAATTATTAAGAGCCCTTAGGTATTGCTGGATAATATCAGAGAAGCAGAGTGGCTCTCATTTTAACATGAGAGAGAAGGGCTTTTGTAAAATGACCCATAGCAAAAATAAGATAAATGACTTAAAACATTTGGTGCACTATAATGCTTTGCTCTCCCAATAAAAATACGCTTGGTGAGAAGGTTTCCCATCAACTATTCATTTTTTGTAAATTTAAATACTATGAATCCACTAATAGCAAATTTGTGATCTCTGCTTGGAATTGAAAACAAAATATTTTGCTTCAATATATAATAATGACTTGCCGTATACATTCCTATACATGTCAACTTGAATGTGTTACTTTACAAATGAAAGCTAGAAAATATTGTATACTATTACAATATTTTATTACAAAGAAAAAAGATGTAGACAGAATGAATGGATTAAGACAAAAACAAAAACAAGAACCAACTATATGCTGCCTAAAAGAAGCTCGCTTCCCTGAAAAGGAAACACAGAGACTAAAGTGAAAGATTAGAAAAAGACATATACAAATGGAAATCAAAAACAAGCAGGAATAACTATGCTCATATCAGATAAATCAGAATTTAAAATTTAAAAACCATAAAAAGAGACAAGGTCATTATCTCTCTTGTGAATTGACAAGATCAATTCACAAGAAGATAAAACAATTACAGGCATATATGCCTCAAACACGGGACTTCCCAAATACTGAAAGCAAATATTAGCAGGTTTGAAGGGAGATTTAAGTTCTAATAAAATAATGACTGGAGACTTTGATACCCAAATTTCTTCAATGGACAGATCATCTAGACAGAAAAGCAACAAACATACATGAGTTGAACCATACTATAGAGAAAGTGGACCTAATAGACATTCACAGAACATTTCATCCAACAGCAAGCAGAATACACGTTCCCTTCATCAGCATGTGTGATATTTTCCACGGTAGATCATAAATTAGGCCACCAAACAAGTCTCAATAAATTTTGAAAAACTGAAATCATATCATGTACCTTCTCAGTCCACAATATGTTGAAACTCAAATCAACAAAAAGAAGAATGGAAACACAAATAATGGGAACGGAATAACATGCTCCTAAATGACCATTAAGTGACAGAATAAATTGAAGGGGAAATCAAAACATTTTAGAAAATAATGAAAATGACAACACAACATACCAAAATCTGTAAAATACAGGTAAAGCAATACTAAAAGGAACTTTATACTAATAAATATATACATTAAAAACTCAAATAACTCAAAGATCTTAAATAACCTAACAGTGTACCTCAAAGACTCACTCAAAAAAGCAAAAACAGACCAATCCCAAAGATAAAAGGAAAAAAATAATGATGATCAGAGCAGAAATAAATAAAATTGAAGCAAAAAAAAAAATAGAAAAGATCAATGAAACAAAGAGTTGGGTTATAAAAGGATAAACAAAATTAACAAACCTTTAGCTAGACTAAAAAGAAACAGAGGAGACCTGAATAAATAAAATCAGAAATAAAAATAAAACCCTGCCACAACTGAGTCAAGGAAAAGTAGGAAATATAAAATAACAAGCAGGAATTAAAAATCTCCCATCTAAACTATATCCAGGACCTGATGGATTTACAGATTAATTCTACAAAAACATTTAAAGAACTAATTCCTATTATTCCTAAACTATTCCAAAAATTTTAATGGAAGGAACTCTGCTAATCTTTTTTTTAATGAGGCCAGCACTTCTCTGATGCCAAAACCGGAGAAAGAGACAACAAAAAAGAAAACAACAGACCCATATCCCTAACGAACACAGATGCAAAAATTCTCCACAATATACTAGCAAACCAAATTCAACAGCACATTAACAAGGCCAGGTGAGATTCATCCCTGGGATGCAAGGATGATTTAACATGTGCAAATAAATAAATGTGAATACAATACATTGAGAATAAAGAGTAGAAACACATAAGACTCAATATCCATGATAAAAAAAAAAGCCCTCAACAAATTAGGCATAGAAGTAACATACTTCAAAATACTACAACATCAAAACACCACAGCCAACATCAAACGGAATGGAAAAAAACTGATAGCATTTCCTCTAAGATCAGGAACAAGACAAGAGTCCACTCACATCACTATGATATAATGTAGGACCAGAAGCTTTACCCAGAACAATTTAGCAACAGAAAAAAGAAAAGGCATCCAAATAGGAAGGGAGGAAATCAAATTATGCCTGTTTGCAGATGATAGGATTCCATTCAGAGAAAAGCCTAAAGACTCCACCAAAAGGCTTTTAGAACTGATAAATTCAGAAAAGTAGCAAGATACAAAATCAATATACAAAAAAAAAAAAATCAAGAACTTTTCTACCTACCAATAACAAATTTGCTGGAAAGAAATCATGGAAGCAATCCCATCCACAAAAACTAACAATAATTTAAAAACCCTAGGAAATGCCTTAACCAAGGACATAGAAGATCTCTACGATGAAAATTATGAAGTACTGATAAAAGAAATTGGAGATTACACATAAAAATGGAAAGACCTCCCATGTTCTTGGATCCAAAGAATTAATGTTGTTAAAATAACCATTCTACCCAAAGTGATCCACAGATTCAATGCAATTCTCATCAAAATATCAGTAATTTTATTCACAGAAAAAGAAAAAGATCATCCTAAAGTCCAGATAGAGCAATCGGAGCCAGAAAAGCCCATGTAGTCCTGAGCGGGGAAGGGAGCAAAGCTGGAGACACCAGAATATCTGACTTCAAAACATATTACAGAACTGTAGTAAGACAGCTTGGTACTGCCATAAAAATAGACACATAAACCAATGGAACAGAATGGAGAACCCCGAGATTACTCCATTCTCATTCAGCTAACTGAGGCTGTGACAAAATCACACACACAAAAAATACAATGGAGAAAAGACAATTTCTTTAATTGTGCTGGCAAAGTTGGCTACACACATGCAGAAGAATGAAATGAGATCCCTTCCTCTCACTGTATACAAAAAATCAACTCAAAGGATCAAAGACCTAACTCTTAAATCTAAAATTATGAAGTTATTACAAGAAAACATAGGGGAAATACTTCAAGACATCGGTATAGGCAAAGATACTTTAGATAGGACCCAAAGGCATAGGCAACAAAAGTGAAAAATAGAAAAATGAGATTATATCAAACTAAAAGGCTTCTGCAAAGCAAGGGAAATAATTAACAGAACTAAAAAGATATCTCCAAGCTATTTATCTGATAAAGGATTGACATCCAGAATACATAAATAACACCAAAGTATTTATATAAGTAATAAATAAGAACACTAAAAATACAATTAAAATATGGGCTAAAAGACTAAACAGACAGTTATTAAAAGAAGGTATAAAAATGACCAAGAATTACAGGGGAAAAGGTGAATTTACTAATCATCAGAGAAATGCAAATCAAAACCATAATGATATATCATCTTACCCCGGTTAGAATGGCTGTTATCAAAAAGCCAAAAAAAATAACAACAATAGCATGATCAGGATGCAGAGAAAAAGGAACTCTTTATACACTGTTGGTGGTAATATTAATGAGTACAGCCATTAAAGAAAACAATATGGATATCCCTCAGAAAACTAAAAATAGAACTATTATCTGATCTGGCAATTCCATTATTGGGCATATATCTGAAGGAGATGAAATCATTAGACCAGAGAGATACTTGCTCTCCCGTATTCACTGAAGCACTATTCACAATAGCCCAAATCTGGAATCAACCCAGATGCCCTTCAGTGTATCAATGCACAAAGAAAATGTAGTATATTTATACAATGGAATACTATTCAGCCATAAAATAAAAGAAAATCCTGTTATTTGTAGCAATATGGATGGAACTAGAGGTCTTGTGTGAATCAACCCAGACACAGAAAGATGAATACCATATATTCTCACTCATTCGTGGAAACCAGCAAGTGGAAGAACGGAATGGAAGAGTGGTCACTAGAGATGGGGAAGAGCAGGAGAAAGAAGGACAAGACAAAGTTCAATAAGGGGCACCAAAAACACAGAGTGGAGCAATCACTCCTGGTTCTTCTTTAGCACACGAGACAACTTATTGGATAAAACAACCTGTGACACATTTCAAAACAACTACAAGAATATGAGACTCTGGACATGTAGCAATGATTGACGTTTGAAGAGACAGAAATGCTGTTAAATTACCCTGATTTGATTACTATACATTATATACATGTATTAAATTATCATACTGTGCCCCATAAAGATGTACAAATATTATACTTCAAATATGTATGCAAATAGAGTACAAAAGTAAAATGCTGATGATCCTACAAGTACTGTGTCGTCATCAATTATAAAGCATTATCCACATGCATTGTATCATACTTGGAAAATGAACTCTGATCACATGGAAAGGACTGTGCCCAACACACCTACTGGGGTCTTTGAAAATTAAATAATAATACTTTTCACATAAAATGAGAATGGGAAAAAAAGAGTACTATGGTTTGAATGTAGCCTTCCAAATACATGTATTGGAAACAATCTCCAATTAAACAGTGCTGAGAGGTGGGCCCTTAGGAGGTAATTAGTTCATGGGGGCTCTGCCTTCACGAGTGGGAGTAAGTTAGTCACAAAGGAGGGCGGTCAGCCCCCTTTTCCCTCCCTGCCTCACATGTGCTGGCTTGCCTTGTGCCATGTTACCACACAGCACACAGATCGTTGGCAGTTGCTGGTACCATGCTCTTGGACTTTTCAGCTTCCAGAACTATAAAGCAAATAAACTTTTATTATTTGTAAATCATCCATCTGTGGTATTCATTTTAGAAACAGAAAACAAACTGAGACAAAGAGCTCAATGGGAAGGATGATAACAACAGAAAGGCTGCAAAAGAGAATAGCTGGAATGTCAAATCATTTATTAAGAAAGGTTCTTAGAAAAACTGAGCCAGTCCTTAAATACTTTTGCTGAAATGTTCCTCTTCATGACTGAAAATGCCTTCCTGTTCATGCTGCAAAAGTCACATGTGAAGTGAAGGTAATTTTATTGTGTGATTCAATGTTTTTTAAAAAAAATTTTAACCCCCACCAATATTATTACTCTGTTCTATGAATTTGCATATAGTTAGAATTACAACCTGGCTGCTGTTCATCAAAAGATAAGCTGTGCTTATATCTATAATCTTTCAAAAAGTGAAGTTCTAATTGGACCTCTTCTTGCTCATATTTTGAAATTCTGGTCCTGGTTTTAAGTCAATTAATTTTAAGTAGCTTTTTGAAGGTACAATAATGCAGGAACTCTTTAGAACGTCTGGCCCGTCGTTAAAAAGTGACACAACATGACAGGCATGAAGTGAGTCTGAGTATGAAAGGGAGAAGAAGCCACCAAGTGTGTGTGTGTGTGGGGGGGGTCAGGGCCATTTCCAGTGCAGCACACACAGAATCCTCTTGTCACAGTGCCTAAGACTTGGAAGGCCCCAGAACAAAATCTGTTGGTTGGTCGAAGTAAACATCAAGCATCTTCTAAGACACCAGGTTGAGGTTTCAAAGTCACCATGATGTGGCTTTCCAACACTAAGGTCCATTTTCCAAAGCATGATGTGATTATAGGGAACACAAATTACATGCCACCCTTGAAAAGGACTTGGATATTTTAATTTTTAAGTTATAACTGAACAAGTAAAATTGTGTCTGATGTTTCAGGACTGGTTAACAAATGTTCAAGTCTTGGAGTTTGGCAGACCAACTTTTGAATTCTATCTCTACCACTCATAGTTCTGATGCTGGGCAGATGCTTGCATCCTTCCTCAGAAATGGAGCAAATGGTTACTCCCCACCTCCTGGGGTTGATGGGAGCACTGCCTGGGTGATGAGTACCTGGGCATGTATAGAATGCTCAACCAGTATTAGCAGTCATTCACAATTCCAACATTACAAAACTTATTTCACCCCCTGGAGAGTGCTAACAAGGCCAGCATACACTCATGGGAATATTTTCTTCATCTCATCTGGTTCCATTTCTCATTAAAATTTCACTCACAGATAAAATGAAAAAGCAAACAGAAGGCTCTATAAAAGTCACACACACACCACTAAGACTCTACGTTAATTTGTAAGGCCCCCACAATCCTAATGGTATACTAGGAGGAACAGCTCATTAGTGGGTAAGGCTGGGGGCAGGCACCTACAACTGCTCTGTGCAACTTCTGGCATATCCCATGCAAGAAAGCATCTCGGGATGTGAGAGTTGAGAGTGATGCTATTATAGTGATTGATTTACAAGACAGAGTCACGTGCATCATCCTACTCCAGTGTTAATTTATAGCATAGCTCATGCATGCCCCTGGTACACGACTGATTAGGACACCCAGTGAAAGACCCCAGCCATCTCTAGCAGAGCTCAATGAGTCTAGTGAACACTGGTCCCTTTCTTCCAGGGAAACTCAGTGGCAAAAATTCACTGTAACAAAAGGGAGGGGAATATTTTAGAATAAGTTTTATAGTTTTGCCCAATGCATCTGAGATTGAGTTATTTACTAGTTTTACATATGTGAAATACCTCATTAGAATCTGGGAATAAAGTGTTTGTTCTGAGTGACCAAGCTGCCACATGAGACTGTAATACTAAGAGTTTATGAACATTTTTTGCAGATCTCTTGCTAAATACCTACTTTCATTTTGAACAGCTTTAAAAAGCTCTGAGCTTTTTATCCTCAATTTGAGAATCTTTAGTCCTTACTTTTTACTAGTGGAATAAATTCTAGACTACCTTGGCACTTAAAGCACTCCAAGGTTTGCTCTTAATTCCTTTACTGTTTCTGCCCCCCTTCTTGTCCTTATTCTTTTATCATCAAGTCAAACTGAACTACTTCCTATTCCCAGCCTATATCCTGTGTGGTTCTGCTCAGTGCCTTTCTTTCTGCTCTTACCTGAACTCTACACATCCATCAATCTCCAAAGGTCACTCCAAATATGACCTCTTTCATGCAGTCATCCCAGTTCTCTTAAGTGAGAGGAATCCCCCTTTAAGAAGGAAGTTTCCTCTCTCAATACCTAATACAAACCCCTCATAAAATAAGCAAGAGGAGGTCAGTACATGTGTTGAATGGAAAGATATGCACAGACTCCTATCTTGTGTCAGAGGAAAAACGAGTGCAAAGCAGGTTTGTATAAAAGGGTAGGTTCTAACACATGCAGCATTGCACTGGTGTTCTGCCGTGAGTTCTGGTACCACGTGCATCTAACAGGTTCTCCTCACTGGGTCTTGATCATTATCTGTCTCCCTCTCTCACCGTTGTGGGTCCCCACATGATTAGGGCAGTTCCGTGGGTGCGATGATAGGAACCAATGTTCACAAAGGCGGCCTTTCATACACACTGTAACCAACCATGTGGTCATTCAATTCTGTTCAGCCGGAACATTCCGGGTCTGCTTTTCCTACATGGGGTGGTCACCCGGGGCAGGCCATGGTCCAAGCTCTAGTGCTTCTGACAAACTCATTTTGAGAAGGTGTGGAGCTTTTGGATCCCCAGGTCCTCAAATGGTCCTTCCGCATCTGCTTATTGTTCTACTGGTTTATCCCCTTTCTCAAATCAATGTACGCCATTTCCTTTACTGAGCTACACTGCTTTAAAGGAAACTTACTCCATGTTAGAATTATTTTAAAAACCTGAATATATAATAATTTTTTTCTTACTCTATGATACATTTGAGCTTCTGAAAATCAAAACTGGTTAAAAGTCCATGATCATTCACTCTTAGTTCAAAGTATATTATCAGTGCACTTTTGTATTTCCTTAGTGTGGTAAAGTAGGGAAGTTAGTATAGGCATTATGGAGCATAATTATATCATTAAGATGATAATAGCAGGGCTTAATGAAGAGTTTTACATATACATTGATAATGGATTCAATTAATACCAGTAGATTGCTTTGAGATAACTGTCAGTTAAACTATGCTAACCATTTCTATTCTCTCTTTTCCCACAGGCAAAATCTTCCTGTTCTCTGCCCCAATCCATAAACCAGTATGAAAGCTGCAAAGGTGCAACCAGGACCTCAGGGAGTTTTACCTGGCAGAAATCCCCTCCAAGAGTGATTTCATCATTGGAGGCCACGTAAAGAACTCATTTTATCACCCTCATAAAGGTGCCAAGTCTCTGAAGCCAAGTTGTCAAAGACAAGGAAATTGACCAGTTAACTAGAGTCATCAGTGCGAGGTGAACCGACCTACTGTCTGAAAAAGCTGATGCATAAACAGAGGCTCTCCTTCCCCACTCTGAAGTAGTGTCACTGTAGTTATTTGAAGTGCATTACAACCTGGACAAATGAGGAAGTCTTTTATTCATTTCCCCTTTAAAATCCATTTATTCCTTGATGGTCTTCTCATACTTTCACTCCCAGGATACTGGCCCAAAGCTTAATGGGAGGAAAAAAACCCTAGTCACTTTTAATCTGTATTAAGAGTCACAACTAGCCCGGCACCGGTGGCTCATGCCTGTAATCCTAGCTACTCAGGAGGATCAAGGTTTGAAGCCAGCCCCAGCCAAACAGTTCGTGAGACCCTGTCTCACACACACAAAAAAGAAAGCTATCACAAAAAAAGGAGTGACTCAAGGTATAGGCCCTGAGTTCAAACCCTAGTACCATGAAAAAAAAAGGTCACAACTTATCCAGGTATGGTGGATGCCTGTAACCCCAGCACTCAGGAGGCTGAAGCAGGAGTATCTCAAGTTCAAGTGCGCTACATAGCAAGACCCTGCCTCTAAGCTAAACAAACAAACAAGAGATCCAACTAAGAGCACCAGGTCTGCTGCAATAACACAACATCTGCTAAGAAGTGCAAAGAGCTGCCATTTTCAAAGAGCTCGCTATGTGCCAGGCACTGTACAAGGGCGCCTTACACCCACTGCCTCATTTGTACAGCAAATGAGGTTCCTCCTGCATAAGGCACTAATCACATCCATTTTCATCAGCACCACCGAAGCAAAAGCCACACCAGAGATCACAGAATGGGAGGTGTCCAGAGCGACTCATTTATCAGAGCATGGGGACTGAGAAGGCAGTGCTGACGGGGAGACAGCAAGGAGCACAGCTTCCCCAGCAACTGGCTGAGTAAGCCAAGAGCCTCTGCTCAATCCAGGCTATGGGACAAACAAGCCACAGGCAAAGCTAATTACTTGTCCTGTATCCCAGGAGATATCCACTGTCTTTGTTCACTTACTTCTACTGTCAAGGGAAACACCAAGAACAATTTATAATCTGACCGATGAGAATGACAGCAAATCGGTGAACCTGAAGCCTGAGTGCACCTACCTCTTCTTCATGACTCTCAAACTGGTACATCCAAAAGTTCTCCATCTTTCCGGGCGTTGTCTTCGTGGCTGGGCCAGCTCTGGTGCAGCCACTGTGAGCTGAGACGAGCCCTTGACCTCAGTGCTGCTTGGTGAACTGTTTCCAGTGGTATTAGGTACCCAGTCAATAATGCAACTGGTAACAGGAGATGTGACCACCTCCCGGGTCCCTCCGCATTAACCCCTCGGCGTCTGAGTGGCTGGAGACCACCTTGCGTCACTGGTGGAGTGCTGTCAGCTGATGTTTCTGAGAAGAGGCTGCCCACCCTTGCTGGCAGCGGCACCTACTATTTCTGGGGAAAATAAACTCGTCTCTGAGGTGCTACCACAAACTTTCACACCCTTCAAGCTCTGCTACGTTTATAGAACCTGTGAAGAAGCATCCCCTCGGGGTGGGGGCTGGGGAAGAGATACTCTCAGGCTTTGTGTCAGAATACACCTGGGCATGGGGGGAGCTGAGCTCTGGCTAGCTACAGCTTGGCTTCTGGGGACAAAGGATGATGGAAGTGGACCCTTGCTCCTCTTCATATATACAGAGTGCCTATGACAACTTCTCATTGCAAAGTGAGAGGGATGTGACAAGCCAGCTACACAACCTTAAAAAAGGTCAGAATGGTTTGGACCAAACCAACAGGCAATCCCAAATTGGACTCAGAGCTGGACCATATCTGCTTATCCAGAGGAGACAGGAGGAAGAACAGACAAACCCGGGCAGAACTGAGCAGAGAGAGCTCACAGAAACCAAGGCAATGAGGATGGCTGTGAAGGCAGAAGACAGAGGGCTGCAGGGAGGCCTCCTGGGGCCCTTGTACCACTTACTGATCCATGGCAACAGGGAAGAAACTGGACACACAAAGGCATTCATCCTAACAGAGGGCTCCAGCCCCCTCGCATGAAACCCTTTATCAGACAAGCTGGCAGGTCTCTCCCTGGGTCTACCTGTTCAGTTAAGGGGCCCCATGGTAGAAAAAAGGAACACAAAGGAGATGAACCAGTCTGTAGCTAGAAAATCTGCCCATGCTAGTTGATAGTTTCCTGTGCTATGAATAAGCTCTGTGGGCCAAAATTGGAAGCAGGGTCAAGACAGAAGGTGGCCAAGAGAGGTGGGCATTCCCAACTTTCATCATTGTTCCTATTTCTAACCACTCTTGCTGGCTGTCAGATTGTACCTACTATAACCTGGGCCAGTTTGATTAATTCCTACAGCTGTCAGCCACTATAAAAGAATTGCAGGAAGGTGATACTCCTTTCTAGTTGCCAGCACTGGTCAGTTCTCGAAATACATTTTTCTTTCCATTAGCTATTTAAAAGGGAGAAAAATCCTTGGATATTGATTATAAAGTGTCCAGCCTAGACACTCTTACCATTTAACTATCCCTAGCTCATAGAGAAGTCACCTTCCTTGCCTGTTTCACTCTTGGAAACTGCTTTGGTGTAGGTTCCTGAGCCATCAGGACAGGGCCACTGGAGCCACTGGAGTCTTTACTGTTATTGTGGAAAGCTTGTGACTTTTTCAGTTATTAGCTAGACATGACCAGCTCATACAAGACTTAAATCACCAGACAGGCTACAAAAACTCAAATTATCAAAAGCAAAAGCAACTGCTAGGCCTTCTGGAAAGTGATAGAAGGCATCTGTACCTAGCATTCTATTGGCAAGAGAGAACTTGAAATTCTTTCCCTGGCTCTTTTGTTTTCATTTTCTCTTCCCTTTAATGTTCATTCTGCACCTGAAACCTGCTTAATTATTCACTACCACCTTCTCCAGACCTCATCAATAATGGATAACATCTGTGATGGAAAACTTCACCAGCAGCAAGACGGAGGCAGAGATGGGGGCATAAAAAATAGGAGCCACACAGCCACACGCCACTCCCAAAGGAAAGACTAGGGCACTGAGATAACAGCCAGCCTCAAGGCCTTCCCTCCCCAGTATGTCTCCCCCAGCACCAACGACACCCCTGAATTCTCTGCTTCCCAACCATTTGTGCAGCCAGGCACACAGAGCAATTATAATATTTGTACAACACGCAGTCAACTGGACCCCTAGGTGAGGATGTGCAGGGCTAAATGAGCCAAGCCTTAGGCCCAGGTTTTCTCCATCTGCACAGTCCACAGAGCTCATTAGCACACTGGCTGAACAGTTCTGCCATAACTTATAATTAGAGTTCGTAAAGCAATTTTTGGACACTGGCAGCCCCTTGAGAATAAAGTCAAAATCCTATTTACAGTCCTTTGGGATAACACCTTCTTATTCATTTCCACAGCCCTCTCTAGACTCAGTTCTCTCTGGTGTAGCCACCTGCTCCACTCCTGTGCTGGCTCATACACACCTTCCCCTTTGGCTTTATTCTCCATTGGTCATTCGGGAACTTGCAGATTTGCTTATACTCAGCCAGATGACAGAACACGTACAGCGTAGGATTTAGAAATGGCTGACAAGGTCCATGGCAAGAAGACACAGCAGTAGCTCCTATACCCCTAGGTTTTAAGCTCAGTAATGCTTTGCCTGCACAAGATAATAAGATGTCAAATGTGGAAGGCAGACTTCTCTGATGACCCCCAGGGACTTCCACCTCCTGGTATTCAGACTCATGTAGTCCCCAGCCTGGGGAGGGAGCATGGGTCAGTTACTCTAAGCAATAAATATAGCAACAGTGATGAGATATCACTCTATGATTGGGTTACCAAGGACGATGACGTCCATCTTGCCATCAGACTCTACAGCCTTCTGGTTTTGCATACTTTGTCAAATACGGGACAGGGTTGGTGGGAGACAGCCCATGTGGCAAAGGACTAAAGATACCCCTGTCTCACAGTCAACAGAGAGCTCAGGATCAGTCTAACAGCCTGTGAGGAACGGAATCCTGCCAGCAATGCTGCGAGTTGCAGAGCAGAGCTTTCCAATCTAAAACTGCAATAGGCCACCCGACAACTTTGGCCTCTGAGAGACCCTACATGTGAGAAGCAGCATGGGGTGGTTTGTGCTGCTAAGTTTGGGGGTGGGCAACTTGCTATGTGGCAGTAGGTAACTTAAGGCACCAAATAAGGATTCAGATGCAAGTGGTCTGGCGGTGGGCTTGGCAAAAGGCTAGCCTAGTGTTGTACACTGCATAGGCACAGCCTCAGCCTGCCCTGCTGTACCCCTGGGGACTTGCACAATGCCTCAAGTAGAAGAGAAACTAAAACATAATTAGTTTAATGAATGGATGAGAAACTAAAATATGTACTTCCAGTCTGTGAACAGGGACAATAGTCACAACAAGTTCACTATAAAAATGGTGACCAGCATAGCGCTGTGGCCAGGTCCTATCTCTTATTCAGACATGTCCTGGATGTACAGGCACTCCATCAAACCCAAGTGATTGAACATCTGTCCATCCTTTTTCTCAACAGTTTGAACCATGTAAGATAACAAAGTTGGTTTTATGGTCAACCCTAGGACTGAGGTCAAGAGAACAATGTGAGAAAATGAGCCTAGGATCTAGTCTGTATCAGTCTGTGCACAGACTAGAGCTAACTACCACAAGTTCATCCTTCCTATCCCAAGAATGTGTCACATTCTAGGTATGAATTGACTCGCTTGGGGAAACCAGGCTCCCATAGCACACACACACATACTCATCTAAATTTTGTCTACTTGACTTTACGTCCCATCTCAACTCCATCCTCTACTATTCACATCCTGGAAAATTTCTGGCTGTCCAGAACTCCACAAGCAGGTGTGGATTGAGAAGAGGCACCTTTCAGCTCAGAATACTTTGAGAGGAATCCTTCTCTTGCCCTTGTAAGATTGACAACACAACACAAGGTTAACAGGATAAGATGCTGTTTATAACTCTTAATGAATTAGCATGTGTACCTGACTTGGTCAATAGTCTCCTAGCAACAATAAAGAAAAAAAAATCCATGTTGGCTGCATGATGAATTCAGCACAGAGAGGGGGTGATATTAAGGAGTTCAGAGCCTCAGTGAAGCCTGGGTGTTCATCCACCTTCTTACAGCATCTTTTTCAAAAATTGGAAAAAAAAAAAAAGAGTGGGCACAAAAGTGCACATGACAGGGCAGGTGTTAAAATCAGGCCTTCACTTCCTAGGATTTTGATGCTTCCTTCCCTCCTCCCTCTCAGAAAGACAATCAGCCAATGCTGGTTTCTGACTAAGCAGTGTTAGAGCTGAAATGATTTCCTGCCTCAAAACACTTTTACCGTTGATCTCTGGAATGGAAGTAGGATGCCAATAAAAGGTTAATGCTGTCGGAAAGGGATGGTATGGGTTGTCATTATCACTAACTAGCAGGTAAGTTTGACTTGATCAGACCAGCCCTGGACAAAAAGGCAGATTGTACGGTGCTGCTTAAGGCAAAATCCAGGAACCAGGGTCAGCAGAGTGCAGGACAAGACAGGTGGCACAGTGAAGATCTGAGTGGTGGGGACAGCAGAAAAGACTCCCAGCTCAGAGAAGGTGAGGAAGGGGCACTAAGGCCACCTTCCCCTATTTCAGTTTGCCAGTCACCACGCTGAATAGTACAGGAGTTTTGACTTTCTCAGACAATGAACACATCACACCTGCCATTTTAAGTTCACATTTCCAGAGAGGACTCAACATCTGCAAACACATTTCTTCTCACAGTCACCCTGACAAAGAAATCTAATCGCTGATTTTACTGAGGAGGAAAGTGAGACTTAAGAGTGAAGGCAGGAGACTTATTTGAGGTGACTGCAGCAGGTCTGTTTTAAGGCAAAGATTGTCTCATGACGACACTGAGCATCACATTTGTGTGACTTGCTCTGAGAGAGGTGTAAGAGTTGAATAGAACACTGGATTTGTCCTAAGAAGGCTACCAGTGAATTACAAAGGCAACAGATTAATGCATGTGAGGTACATGTTAAAGAAGATACTAAAGAATTAAATGTTAAACTACAGTCCACAGATTAAAGTGGTTGCAGAAATATGTATGCCAACTCCAGAGATTCAGATCAGGACATTGGAATCCCAGACATCCCTACATGTATAAGGACTGAGGCCCTGATTTTATTAAATGGGAATGTGACCTGAACACAGGGAAGTCAGTGTGGGACAGACAGAGACCTGTCTTGACAGCAGAGGCAGACTTGGAGGTTTCACCTTACAGACGATCTTGTTACAGTCACATTTACCCCAAGTCACATGAAGTCTACTCTCAGCTAATCCATCTGGAGAAAATGAGGCCGAAATGCATAGTCCAGAGTCAAGTGTTCCTCACTCTCTCCATAACCTTATGTACCTTTTGATGTCCTTCTGGCAGGGTCTGTCCAACTATAGAGGTCACCAAATGAACATGAGAGCCTATTGCCTCAATGTGAGAAAAACTGCACATGAGACTCAGGAGAGTGAGAAGGCCCTTGTCCAGTCCAAACATCTACCCTTGGGGCAACCTGCAAGAAAGTGGTCAGTGAGGGCCATTTTCTAAAAAAGTGGATTGAGAAGCTACGTTTTTGCATTAAACTATGTTTTGCATTATGGTGCCGACTTACTTGTAATGAGAGTAATTTTCACTTCAAAGAGGATCACCTTTTTTCCTTTTTTATTCATTTTTTGATCTTTTTTTTCTCTTAAAAAGATGATGTTAATAGACAATTCATATTTCATAATTCTGCAGGGCTATGTGTCTCTGGGATTTAACTGGGTTACACATGGAACTCAATAATCTAGGATACAATTGTTCCTCCCCCTGCACCTGCCCTTCCTCCTTGTAAAGCCCCAGTCCACTTATCATAGGAAATACTGAGGATGCACAGTTAGGAAAGAGGACACAACTTCTCTTAAGATTTCTGGGCAGCTTCTTGAACCTTTGCTCAGCAAGTGAACATATCAGATACCTGATACCTGAACTGTGGCCCTGTGTGCTGAAAATCGAACTGAAAAGTGACAAAATTTTCTCTGGAAAGAATGTTCATTTCCTTCCCCATTGCTTATTCTAACATTTCTTCACAGATATACTGGTTGGTGAGACAATCCATTAAAAAGCTGAGAGACTCCTCTTGGGAAGGGGGGTCAAGTGAAGAGAAAAAAATTGGAGTTTGTGGGTTAAAAACATCAATATTTCCCTTTTTTTTTTTTTATTCCAAGGGGCACAAAGTAATTGGAGAACTTGCCTTCTGGTGTGCAGGTCATCAGACAAGTTTTGCTCCAGTGATTCTGTTATGGTAACTGATGTCAGTAAGGGGATACCTGTCAGGCAACAGGGCTTGCCTGCCACTGAATGCGCAGGCGAAACTCTAAAGGTGAGTTATCCGGGAGGAGAGAGCAAAAGCAAACATTCTCCTCTCTTTGTTCTTTTCATCATTGAAATGAATCATTTGCTCTCCAAATGGAATTTCAAGGTCAAGTCTTTTCATTTTGAATATGTGCCAGTAAGACCATTACATCTTAAAAAAAAATCCTGGTCACATCAGGTCCTCATTGTTTATAGAAAAATGGTTCCTTTTTGTTGTTGCTATTGAGAACTAAATTCTGTAACATGGAGCATTATTCCCCACTGGCAGGGAGAGGATACTTTACTGGGATTCTAAATTCCAGCACAGGCTATGAAAGGCACCCTGGTAAAAGACGACTCCCAAAAGCATTTAACTTTTAAAAAGACCACTAACCTACATAATTATTCAAGCCTGCGGAGAAGTCAATGCATTGCACTTGACCTCAGCACACATCACTTCCACGGTGATGGCTGTTCTTGGTGTTCTCCTCTCAGTGAATGTTCTGTGGTCTGTAAGCTCTGAGCACACTCACAAGCTGATGGCTTCTCAATACTTCCGTTTTTTTATTGTCAAGGTTCAGATCCACTTACCAGTTAATGATCTTCACCTTAAGTAGCACAGCCCCTGCCCTGACCTAGTTCTCTCCTTCTTTACTCTTATGTGTGTAATGTAAGCCAAACGGAAGTGTGCATGCTTAATGCAGATACCTTGTGAAACCAAAGGGAAGAACTCAGCACACCCATCTTACCAGGACACCTGAAAAAAGTCTTTCCAATAAACTGAGCATACAATATACAGAAGTGTTTGCTCTTTTATGCTTTTTCAAGACAACAGGAAAATGAGACAATCCCTTTGTACAGTGAGTGATTGCTGCATAATAATCCCTACTCTTGAATCTTTTTAAGGAAATGAAATTCACAAATGTAGTTTTAAAAGTGAAACCATACTATACAGCTTACAGCAAAAACTCAGTCTTTTTCTCTACCCTCCCCCACTACATGGTCCTATTCCCAACTCTGTCAGCATTTTCTTCTGATATTTACTTCCACAATCATCATAATGTCTCACCTTAATTTTTCAATTTTAGACATTATTTCTTGGCTCCTGTCATAAATGATTAAGATCTACCTCTTTTATATTACACATTCTCTCATCTTTTTAATGTTACAATTTCTGGCTAATCGATACTTAGTGTTTGCATCTTGAGACTCTACCTGTGCTCTCCTCAGCTCATCAATACTATCTATCGTTGTATTTCTTGCTTGTGTAACAACTACTTTCAGTGAGGTAAATAACTGAATTGTTTTTTATTTGGCTTCGTAATCTATGTGCTAATGAATAATTCATACCAATTATTTTAAAACCATCTCTAACTCCCGTGAGTCCAAACATATCAGAAAATCTCTCTATTCCATTCTTTCTAGCAGCTTCCTAACTGGAGCTCCCATTGGTTGCTACCTTGACCTTCTACACAGTCATCATCTCCCACGAGATTGCCTGTCCTGTGTTAGCATCCTTATTTCCTGAGTCTTGCATCTCCTTGTTGTGTTTATGCTTTCACTTTAGGGAGACCAATCCCCTAGGAGCTTCCTGAGAAAGGTTTATTGGGAGGTCAATCTGGGAACCTTCATGTCCAAAAACTGTGCTTGTTTGTTGTTTTTATGGTGCTGGGGATGGAAAAAAGGGCCTGTGCATGCTAGGCAAATTATCAATGAGCTACATTCCCAGCCCTGAAACCCTCTTTACTCCACATTCACACTGGTGTGGAAATTAGACTGAGAGTAGACCCTTCAATTTCCAGTGTTGCTTGGGGGATGTCTGAGACTATTGTGATTCCTTACCAACTGTAACCTAATTTTACCTTTCCTAGGATCTTCTCTTTCTCTCTTCTGCTGCAAATTTTCTGTGGGTCTTTCTTCCTCTTCTTCTTCTTTTTTTTTTTTTTTGGCAGTACTGGGGTTTGAATCCAGGGTCTCATGCTTACTAGGCAGGTGTTCTACCACAGGTCTTTCTTATTTCATTGTTCTAGATAGGTAACCTGTGTTGGTATATGCTTTGGCTATAGGAAATGGTCTTCCAGAATTCTCCCTCCATTTTACCTATGATCCTCTTGCCGCCTTACTTTATTACCTTAAAGATTTCAACTTAGTCTTCTAACTTTTCCACTGAAGCTTTTTAATTTTTAATTTCTGTGGCCGTATTTTTTAGTTTGGCTTTTCTTAGAATGGTTTTTAAAATGGCATCTCCAATTTAATGACCTCTCGTCCTCTCCTGCCCCTCTGAGAGAACTGGTAAGTATTGATTAGTCCTCACCTGCCCTGAGCACAGCCTTTATTTCCCTAAGTGCCTTTTTTCATGTCTTTGTCTTTCATGTTAGAAGCATTTTCCAAATGTCTGGTGATCCTTGGCTGTCCATTCATATTTCAGAGTTGGTCCTCCAAAGCCCACTGGAAGATCTATGAGTGGCAGGACCCTACCCTGCGGGGAGATCAAGTGGGGACCCAGATGTGCATCAGTATCTGCAGGCATCTTCTCTTGGATTTTCCATTTCCTCAGAGAGGATGACTCTAATCTGCTGGGGCATGGGGAGCTCGGCCAGGTGGGTTCTAAGCCTGACAACTAAGAATAATATGGCATTCTCACAGTCTCACTATTCATTAGGCCCTGTGTTCCTGAAGGCATCTCATTCTCACTTTTAGTTGTGGCCTGTCTTCAGTGTCATGCCCTTCTTGTTCACCCTTTCCTTACAGAAGCCACTCATCCTTTGTAGGCAGTCACTTGACTTCATAGGTTGGAGAAGGGAGTCTAATGTCTCCTATGGTTACCTTTCAAGCAATCCTTTTACTTTTTTCAGTCACGTCTGCATACCCCCTGCCACCTGAGGTATCTGGTGTTTCAAGTTCCTGAGCCTTGCTAGGGACTCTAGAGTCCAATTCCTTACAAATACTTGGTAGAAAAGAGGAAACTGAGACCTCATCAGTGTATTATTCAGGATTGACCAGCTATGATATGGTAACAAACCATCATCACCCCAAATCCCTGTGGCTTAACATGACCAAAGTTGTATCAGTCCCACATGGGTCAGCAGGGAACCCTGTTCACTATGGTCACCCAGGACCCATGCTGTGCTCAGAGGGGCCATCATTTGATGACTCCACCATCCTATCATGAGGCTTCCAGGTGTGTTGCCTGAAAGCAGCACATTTCAGTGCTTACACATCACTGGCCATGTCCTCTAGAAGTTTCCAGAGGATGAGGAAGTTCGATCTTGTCTATACTTGAAAGAGAACACAAATTCTGGAGAGCACTAATATGTCTAGTACAGTTACCAAAATTTTTAACATTTTATTGCTCTCATCTTCTGCTGTTTCCTCCATCCTTCTTCTTTTGTTACTTTATTATCATTTTATTGTAGTTTTATGAGACAGCAGAGGTAACACCATTTCAGGCGGCGTAACACACCACGCCACTCACAGTAGCCCAAACCTTCCAACACGTGCTGTGTGCTTGCTAAAGTCAATCTCTTGACTGTACTGTGACTGTTCTCCGCTCTGCATGGTTTCATTGCCTGCGTAAGCAGGGAGCTTTTCAGAATGGGCCATTCACTATCGATATTTTCTAAGAAAGGGGTTGGAAGGAAGTTCTCAGACATGAACCTGGAAAATGGAAACTCCTTGCTACAAGCAAATTGCATGTCTGTGACTTATTTTCACTCAGTGCTGAGCTTCTGTACATTCAGTAAGTTCTTGTGGTTGAGCCTTTCTGTCGTCCCATTCTGTACCAGCAATAAATGCCAGTTTGCTCCACATGTACAGCACCAATGCTCAGGGAATTAAAAGTGGGGTTAAAAGCAGATTTACCGACTAGCAATTGTCTGGCGAGTGGTCTCACAGGCAGTCTTGATCTCTATCTGTGCCACTGCAGTTTCTGATCTTGCCATTTTTCAAGGGCTACTTCTTCAGTCTGCTGACCATGTCACATGGAAAGCCCCTTTTCCTAAAACTCTCTCTGTGCCCACATGGATCTGGCTGAGTCTCAAGTCTGCAGCCCTTTCATGTGGAAACTGCCTAGATATAATACTGATTTTTTTTTTTCCTTAAATCAGTGGTTCTTATCCTTTCACTTGTGAAGACTCCCCGGAAGCATTTATAAAGCCAAACCAAACCCCAGAACACTGAGCTCTACCTCAGGTATTCAGATTTGGAAAGGAAGAACAATACTTTGCATTTTAACAAATGTTCCCCCACCCCAATGCAGGTCACACTACTTTTAACAGCACCTTTCCATTTTGTACAACAGCATGGGTAAACATTCCATAAATATTTTTTTGATGCTGAAGTAGAATAATACCTTAAAGGATAGTACACGAAGGTATTTCCTATAAATATGGCATGCCGAATAAACGCAACCCTCAGATTCAAATGGCTTAAAAATGACCGGGGGAGGATTTTATAGCACAGGTTTTTGGTTTTGCTGCCAATTAACTATTCATAACCCACTAAGCCTGACTCACCAATTCCTTAGCATCCAAGTTGATTTTCTGACACTATAGGTTCCTAAAACACCATTCAATATTCTATCGTTAGTTCCCCGGAATGAAACATTGTGCCAGAGGGCTAAATTGTCCTGCTAGCTAAATGTCTAAGAACCACCCTGACCCTACTGTTGGATGTGCTGGAGGTTCATCTTGACGCTTCAGGGCCACGTGGTTAGCAGGGCATTTCAAGGAGCCCGTGGCACCTGGGGAGGCTAATGAAAGAGGCCAGAACCCGGAACAAATACTCTGGCAGCTTCTAGAAGCTGCTGACGGCTTTCTAAGTTTCTAGCCTATTGCCCGCTCCCTATTTTTGAAAAGCTGCTCCGTTTCCACCTCATTTGCAAAATGCTTACTACAATCCCTCCTGTCGGTGAGAAACCTGGAGACTGCTGGAGGTCAAGGGGAGTGGTCCGTTGAGTGCGCCTGTTTTTAACTGACTCAACCCTACACAGCAGGAGCTATACTAGGCTTGTCTGAACTGCCCCAGTGCTGCCCCCTTGCTGGGGAGAATGCAGTTGTCTCCCTTAACCGTTACCACCTGCTCCTCAAAAGGTGCCATAGCAATTTCATCAGCTGTTAGCCAATAATGACTGTTACTGAAACCGGAGATGAAGGCTATGGCTTTGACCTGCACACTCCTTTACATATTACTAAAATGCACAAACAGATTCCAATAATGAATCCTAACTCAAAGATGGCACACTCATAAATGCAGAAATAAATGAAATTGAATTTAACCTCTTCACCCTTCTCTTACTCCAAGCTCCATTTTTTAAATGAAACCGCTTAAAAATTACTCAAGAGAATGGAAAAGTGAGAGTTGGAGCAGATGGAATCTTCATAGCCAGGTAGAAGGGCAAAGGTTAGTCTTCTTGATTTATTTTGAACAGACTGTGATGCCCATGCTTGCCCTGTTATCAGATTTCCAAAAATGGAAAATAAAATGCTGACAGAGGCAGCAATCACCTTGTGTAGCCCTTCGCAATAAAACACAATTTGAGTTTAAGTGGAAAATCACGTCTTCGGTGAAGTGGAAGGATGCCCTGGTACCATCAGGAGTGATGATTAAGGGCTTACTGAAACCCAGGTGAGGCACAGGATGGGTGAAACAAATAAGCAAACAAACTGGAGAAACCCCTGGAAGGACAGGGCTCAAGAATTCCCATGATTCCCTCCCAAAAGGCTACAAAGCTTGTCCTAAATCATTAAGGGAAGGCTTTCTCGCAGTTCTCCAACTGTGGTTCTGTGACCAGAGGCCTGTGACCTGTTAGTGACAAGGAGGACCTTTGAGTTTTACCATTTTAGAAAAAAAAGAGAGGCTAAGAAACTCCCCCACCCTTGTGTGCTCTGGAAAAGGCTGCAAAGAAACTTCCCCAAATGTCTTCGGTAAGACTTCAGGATCCCCTGTTCATTCACAAGACCAGACACAGACTTTGCAAACACCTATGTTTTCCCTCGTAATGACCGGCTGAACTGCTGATTAATCAGAACAAAGTGCTTGTTACTCTGACTTTGGTCAAACTTCTCTCCTTCCCTTGGGTGTCTGAACTTTGGCCAGTACACAGCCCCCTCCTGAGAACAGGCTGGTCTCAAACTGAAACGCTGCTCTGAATATCCTTTGCCTTACCTAGGAACTCTTGCAGATTTATGGCCAAAGGTTCTCCTATCTACAACCCCCGTTCCCCAAAGGAATAGCACTTCTCCCCTCTTCAAATATCTCTCCCAAGGCAGTCTCTCTCTGCTCAATCCGGCCTCCATCATTTTTGGCGGTACTGATGTTAGAACTCAGGGCCTCACGCTTGCTAGGCAGGCATTCTACCACTCGAGCCACTCCACCGGCACATTGGCCTTGATTTTTATTTGTCATTAGATATAAATTTTCAGACTCCCCACCACCTCCCCAAACCTTTTGAGGGGCCAGGTACCCGAGTATCTCAGCAAGCCCTTCTGTAGAGTTTAGGAAGCACAGGGTTACAGATCGGGTTAACTCCCTCTTTCTGGCACTTCCCTCAGAGGATGAGTGCAAAGCTATTTCTGAGGGTTACCGTGGAAAGGTCTTAGCGTCTCCATGCACCATGTATCCATAAAGTTGCTTTCCAATACAAGGCCACAGACCTCCCCTCTCCCCTCCCCCAAGCATGCAACGGGGGCCAGCCAGTCCCCGCATACTTACATCTCCATCCATGGGCCTCTGGTCGTCACAGTCCCTGGTGGGGCTAATATCCTGGCGCATGACCCAGATGGGCTCTTTGGGCTCGTCGGGGGTGTAAGGCGAACGGATGGTCCTGGTTTTCACCTCCTCGATGGCTTCCTTGATATCTTTGATGGCCAGCGAGATGGCCTCCCTCTTCTCCTTGCTGTACCGCTGCCCCGCCTCGCCACTGCCCGCGGGGCCTGCTGCCCGCTGTTGCCCCGCGGGTGGCTGCAGCCCAGGGCTGTCGGGGCGACCCCCGCCCGGGGTAGGGGCGCGCTCCAGGTCCTGCTCAGCCTCGGGCATGTCCTCGGCCGCTTTGTCGAGGCTCTGCGAGCTCATGCTTTGCTTCACCTCGGCCACGATCTGGTCAATGTCCTCCTCCTGCTCGTAACTGTCCATGCGCGGATAGGGCGCGAACTCGGCCTCCTTCTCGGGGCTGTCGGACTCGCCATCTGAGCGCTCGTCGTAGTGGTGCAGCCGCGCGCCCAGGGCCTCTTGGCGGTACGCGGCCGCCTCGTCGCGCTCCTGCTCGTAGAGCCGCAGGCCATCGCGCGCGTCCAGCTCGGGCGCGTCCCCGATCTCCTCATACACGTGCTCCTGGAGGCCGCCGTAGTCGGCGTAGGGCTCGGCGTAGGGCTCGTCCTCGCCGCGGTGAAAGAGCCGGTGCGTGTAGACGTAGCCCGAGTAGGCCGCGTTCATGGCCTCCTCGTGCTCCAGCGAGTGGAAGTGCAGGTGGTTGGGCAGCGCGCGGCGGTGCGTGGCCTCCGCGTGCTCGGCCTCCGCCTGCTCCGTGTACTCCTCGGCCTCGGGCCGGTACTGCACGGCGTACGCGCTCTCGTCCTCGGGGTCCTGCGCGCGCTCCGCATCGTAGCCGTCGTGGGCCGCGGCGATCACGTCGCCCTCGGCGGTGTCCGTGTGATTGTGGAAGCCGCTCTCGGTGCTGGCGGAACGTGCCAGGCACTCCCCGCGCTCCTCCTCCTCCTGCTGTCCCTGCTGCGCGCGGAGGTCCTCTATGGCACGCCCGCGCGGGTGCCGACCCGCGTAGTGCGGCTGCGGCTGGTGCGGTGGCTGCTGCTGCTGCTCCTCCTCCACTTCGGGGTGCTCCAGGTCGGCCTCGACCGACTCATTCACCTCCCCGCCTGCCGCCTCGTCGGTCACCTCCACCTCCGCGGAGCCCTCCAAGTGGTTCATGGTGGGCGTCGGGGAAGGCTGGGAGACAGGCTGGGTTGGCTCACTGCGCTCTCATTTTTCTCCACTGCCCTGGAAAAACAAGAAGGGAGAGGCTATTGCGTGGTTCAAACTGTAGTCATGAGCTGAACAGCAAGAGAACCACAAAAACAGCTGCTATTGATCCCCTTGTGAATGTCGGTCAATTAAAAAAAGACTGCAAATTTAAGCTCAATCTGACAGTAGGTAGCTCATGCACGTGTCATAATTTGTAATTACATATCGATTTATTTAATTGCTTATTGCATGCTCCCTTCCCCAACCCTCAGACTGAGAGCTCCAGGAGCGTTCTGGCGCCACTGTGCATATAATTCAGGTTCCATTTCTGATGTATATGAATAGCTTACTACTCATTGAATGGGCCAACTGGCACATTTTCCATCTGCTGAAGAATAATTCTCTAAATTAAGCTAGGATTCTAGATACTTTAAAAGCAATACTTTAAATGTTAATGAAAAATATTCTTGAAGTCTTTTTGAAGCCATTTGCTGTCAATAGAAGTATGCACCCTTTCTGAAGGAGACTATCAACAGGGTCTGGGCCAGTCATTTCTGGCTCTGTCACCTCTCATAAGCTTTCTGGACCACCACGAAAAGACTGAATTCTTTTCCTGCATGTAGGATCTTAACTGCTATTACAGAGGGAAAAAAGGAATCCATGGCCAAATAAGTTTGGGAAGTGCTGAGCTACAGTTGAGTTTTCATTGGGGAGAAAGATACAAATGCAGGGTTTCCCTAACTTGTTTGACCAGGAAATGCTTTTTTTCACCCAAGATGCCAGAGATCTGACAAATACATTAAAGAAGCACTAACTAGCTGGTTTCAATACCTTCCCCACATCTAAAATCCTATGATTGCCATTACAGCTGGAACTAGATTACAATGGCTAATTTTTTTTTTTTGGAAAGCTTGGGTGGGGTAGGTCTCTGCCTATTTCTAGAGAGAGAGATTTGGTTCCAACTATCAATTCTTCTTGTCATAAAATAACTTTATAGTATAATCTGTGCACAAGGCATATGGAAATAGACACAAAATAAAGAAAATAGCCAGGATCCCTAGGGTTTCCAAACACCTGTGGTAAATGAGTTCAACAGTATGTGTGAACTTCTTTCATTGTGTCTTTTTGGTGAGTCCATTTTACAAAAGGGCAAATGGATGGGAAGTGAGCTCTTAAACATAATAGCAGACAACTTCAGGAAGACCAGAGACATCTGACTCACTCTAATATTGGCATGCACTGTACTCCTTTACCACAACCACAGCAATGTCCTTTCAACATTTATGACAGGCCAAGAAGAAAAGGAAGCCATTTTGGAGCTACCACTTTTACCTTCATATAGAACAACCATGTACCCCCCCATTCTTTGATGGATTCGCCCCTGACTAAAACTCACTAGAAAAAAACACTCATGGTTTACCAAACACAAATAAACCTTATTACTTCCCTACTTGAAAAGTATCCTACTTCATACAAATAAGACCCAGTCTCTTTTGAAGAAGCGTGGCCTCCTTTCATTAACCCCTGAACACAGTGACTGTGGATGGAGTATAAGAAAGTTTCCCCAAAATATCTAAGTCATCATCCAGACAGTGAAAGAAGGTTAAGGTTCTGAACAGAAGAGACAAGTGTTGGGCTGAAGGTGACCTGGTTAAGTGGCTTCCAGTGGATTATGGAAAATATCAATATTCAATACAATAGAACATGTAGACAGGAACAGTGTATCTAAGTTTCCTTTATAAGGACTCTCTAGAAATAACTGACACAAACTGGATGAGAGGTATACTGACTCCTTAGGGTACAAATCTAAGTCTGACGAACACATGGTAATTGTTCACAGAGGGGAATACCACAGACTTCCCTGGTACTCCTGCCCATCAGGCATCTTAGCTGTGTGTGGTCAATGTTAGAAACACAGCAACAACCATACGAAACACCTGAATGGCTAATAACTCGTGATTATCTTATGTAGAACTGTCTTCAGTGAAAAGGCCTTTTTCTCCTACTGACATATGTATTGAAAGAAATTTTAATTTGTTTTAGGTTAAAAATCATACCTGACCAGTAATTGGTGCCCTCATAAATCATGTATTGACTCAAAGGAAACAGCACTTTGTGCAGGTACATACACTAAATCATGGTAAAGAAAGTTTTTTTGGGGAAAAATACTGTTAAAATAATGTAGTTTTGGTACAGTAGCGCTGTTTCTTTACTAAGTGGTTTCCCGCTCCTCAAACCTTGGGGGAATACTTGTTCATACAGCACTCATACTTCATCCACCATTGTAGTTTCAAAACAGTGTGTGATACTGCAGCGTGTTAACAAATAACAGACATTGTCTTGAGGGGTTTCCCCAGGACAAAAGCAACTAGCACTTTCTAAGGAAGCAGCTGAAGCAAGAGAGGACTGGTCCCTTTACCCTGGCAACTTTGGGGGTGGTATTTATTAAGAAAAAATGTCCACTGAGATTGTTTTTAAAGAATCCCACAGGTTATTGTTGGAGTATTGTACACCTTTTTGAGAAGCAGTATGGCAAAATCTGTCTCCCAAAAGTAGCATAGCTTTTGCCCCAGTGATTCCATTTGCTTCAAAAGTACAAATTATAACCAGTAGCCATGGAGCACTAACATTAAGTGCTTTTATTAAGTATGGTGCTAAGCATGTGTTGTGGTTCGGATATGAGGTTCCTCTCCCCCACCCCCAAAAAAGAAAGTCTCATTGTTGAAGTCTTAGTTCCAATGCAGCAGTGTTCCCAGCTGGGGCTTTTGAGAAGTTACTGGATCATGAGGGCTCTGACTTCATGGATAGATTAACCCATGACTGGATTTAGAGTTTGATGGCATTATTGAGAGTGGAAGTTGGGAGAAGTGGGCCATTGAGGGTGTGCCCTAGAAAGATACACCTTTTCGCTGGTGCTTTCCTGTCTTGCCCTGTTTCCTGGATACCTTGAGGTGAGCAATTTTGGTCCTCCATTCTCTTTCTGCCATGATATTCTGCCTCATCACAGACCGATAGCAATGGAGACAACCCACCATAGACTGAAACCTCTGAGACCAGGACCCCAAATCTTTCCTTCTTCAAGGTGATTTTCTCTGGTATTTTGTCACAGCAACAAAAGCGAACACAGGCTGTTAGCACTGTATCATGATCAAGAAGATGTGGGATTTTCTTGCTTGGCAGCTCTAGCTGGAGCTTAACCAGCCATAGTTGAAGAAATGATAGCTCTTCACTCTCCCTCCCCATCCTGACTCCCAAACCTGCCCCTGCTCCTGGGTTTCCTGTGGCACCACCAGCCACCTAAGGAATCGTCACCTTCCCTCACCTACTTCCCCAAACTGATGAGTGAATCACTGCTTTATTAACCCTCAGCTAGGTCTCCCTCCCCTCCCTTGTCTGGGTTTATCGTGCCCACACAGTTTGTTTCCTTCACTGATTTCTCTGCCCACCCCCTGGCCTCCACACTGTCAACCTGAAGATCTTTCTGTAACACAAATCTGAACCATCACCATGCTCCTCACACCTTCGGTGACTCCCCACTAGTGAATAGTACAAAAGCTTAGCTGGCTGTGTAGCAGGCACCATTAGGCATCTGCCACATAACTTGACCCTCACACTGCTCTGATGAAGCATGCTTTTCTAGAAATGAAGAAAGGGAGGCATGGGGAGGTTAGGTCATTTTCAGGTTACACCCTGGTAAGAGATGACATTGGTGTTGGATCTCTGCTCTTTAGCTTGGGAGTCTGGGCTCTTCAGTTCTACTCTTGTCCAGGCCCTTCACTTCTCCAGCTCCATCTCTGCTCTTTACACTGTGTTTGTGTTTCAGCAGCTTGAAGTCCTGGTGCTGTCCCTAACTGTCTTCCCTGTTCGTGGGATAATTTTTACCTATAATGTTCCTTGGTGACTTTTGCTTTTCATCCCATAGCAAGTTTATACTTGATTAATATCTGTTAGGTGCCGGCCTCCAGGCCATGTCCTAGGCATTGGGGCCAAGCAGTAGCTAAGCCAGAGAAGGCTCCCGAATTTCAGAAGGCCCTCCTTCTCAGGTATGGTGAAGATGGAGGGACAGAAGAGGGAGAAAGACAGTAATTACATAAGGTAGTAAACACGATGACGTCACAGTGGAACATTTTCAAGAGTATACAGTAGGGTGATGGGGTAGAAAGTGAAGAGAAGGGCTTATGAGGACATTCACAAGAGGACCTGGCATTTAGCTAAAGTCTGAATGTTGAAGTCTGTCTTCTAAAGATCTGAGAGCCTCAAGGTGACAAAGGACAGGATCAATATCTGTGGGCAGGTGTGGAGTAAGGGAAAGTGAGTTGGGAGATGAGGATGGAGAGAAGGACAGGGGCTGAGTTGGGCAGAGTTTAGCCACCATGGTTAAAGGTGTGAGTTTTATTTCAAGGAGTGGCATCCTATGGAGTTTAGGATAAATCTTGATAGCCCTTCCCTTCCCACTGTACTCTATCTATGTACCTATGTCTATCTATCTCTCTCTCTAATTTATCTAGCTCATCCATTTCTCCTGTCACTCTGGGTAATAATTATTTAGAAATATGAAGTCCTTGAGAAAAGAGAGCTTGTCATATATTGCAGATCCTCCGATGCCAAGTATAGTTGGTAAAAAAAGAAAAAAAATTTCCATCCCCTCCCTCTCTCACCCAATAGCTGGGGCCTCCTAGACACTGGTATGATTGGCCTTTGGAGAATACTCATTTCTTCTTTTCATCTTGAGTCTTTGCTGCCCTCATCCACCCATTGCAACCACCTTCGCCCTCTTCTGATGTTTGAGGCCCCAAAGGATGATAGCGGGTCAACATTCTCCTACACTTGAGTGTGTTGAACCAATTAGCCTTTATTGAACAAATACTAGGTAGGGGCAGGGCAAAGGGAATTCACGTTTCTAAAACACAGTCCCAGCCTTCAAGGGCAGACAGCTGTAATGGTTATAATACCCAGAGTTAAATTCGAAATAGAAATGTGGTCAAGACACTGAAGGAGCTTAGAGTTAAGACAATGACAACAGTTGCATCACCTCGTGGATCCTTTTAAGTGTCACTGTTCTACAGCTCTGGATTTCATGAGCTCAGCAGCATCTTGGGAGCTAAGGCCCTGGAGAGCAGTGTCAACCATCCAGTCGTGTCCTGGGCGATGACTCATGTGTCTCTGGAGGCTGGAGCAACAGGAGGAGGAACAGCTGGTTGAAGAAAACCCCTCCCTCTCTATCTGAAAAAGCTGAATGACACAGGAAGGAAAGGCCCCTCCAGGGGCACTCACACAGCATGAAGAGGGGTACTGCAGGAAGAGGGCTTCCAGACTGAACTGCCAGTAGGGAAGCATAGGTGGCTTTCTGGCCCCTACTTCCACAGCCTGGCTGGAAAAGGTGAACAAAAGGAGGGACTGCCACCACAGTGCACCATTTAGGATGAAGCGTCTCAGGATTCAGCAGCTGAATCCAGGTATCTGATGATGTATCTGCCTCCTCACAGAAGCGGAGGCTGCGAATTACTTTTGTTGATCTTTCCTTTAGTTGTTGATGAGAATTTCCAACAGACTGGCCCTTTTAACACATTTGGAAGGCGTTTTAGAAGAAGACTGAGGACGGAATAGAAGGCAAAAAGGAGCAAAAGAAATCATACCAGATTGTTAACACAGAGGGTGTGTGTGTGTGTGTGTGTGTGTGTGTTGTCAGGGGTAGTTGTTAGTAAATACACATGTAAGGAAAATGCATGAAGGTGGAGGAAGGAGGAAAAATTGAAAAAGAAGACAAAAGTCTGTTCTAGCTATATTCACCCTTAAAAGAGCTAGGATAAGTAATATTATTCCATTTATGTAAAATATTTTATATGTGTATATTTAAGCTTTTTTATCTCTGAGATGCTAGATTGCCTGCTGACTGAACTTTCACCCACACTTGCACTTGAACTTGCCTCCACAGCACAGGTGGGTGGATCCTGGTCCTCAACAAGCCTTGGCAGACTCAATGCTTTCACAATCACCTCCCATGGACTTTAGCATGTGTTAGCTTGTCTTTCCTGCAGCATGTCCTAACCACCTGTACATATGCTACTCCACCCAGCCAGTGGGGGGGCAGCCTAGGACCCTGAGACTATGGTAGTTTGCTAATGTTCATAGTATCAAACAAATGTGGTTGCTACACAGGTTATGCCCTGGATGCAGTACACACACACATCTTGTATAGGCTGAGAGATAAATGTTTCTCATAAAAAAGAAAGTATGAGAGGGTAAAAATATCCAAGTGTTCCCTACCATTTAAAATTTCCTTCCTTCCATAAGTTAGATCAACTGTGAAACATCTTCTAAGGTGTCCAAAGAACACCAAGAAACCCACTTGAATCTTCAGCTTTTTTTTTTTCATTTATTTATTTATTTACTTTTAAATTGGGTTTTTTTTTTTTCATTTTTCTTTTACTATTCATATGTGCATACAAGGCTTGGTTCATTTCTCCCTCCTGCCCCCACCCCCTCCCTTACCACCCACTCCGCCCCCTCCCTCTCCCCACCCCCTCAATACACAGCAGAAACTATTTTGCCCTTATTTCTAATTTTGTTGTAGAATCTTCAGCTCTTTTAAACATAAAAGCTAGACATAGAGACTAAAGTTCATTACAGCTTCATTTCCTTCTATTCATTTGGAAATTAAATTTAGTAATAATGGGAGCCAAAAGATGGATACTGAGCACATTTCTCCTTCCTAAGATCATTTCCATTTTAAATAGCTCACAGGTTAATAAAAGCCCTCCTGACACAGGAATGTCTGGCCTCAACAAAATATTTTTTTGTTTCCCCTAATATCTTTGTGCCTGTGATTGTGAGGCATGGCCTGGCAGACCTTAGACTGTCTGGTAATGTTTTCCCAGTGGGGTGATTACCTAAACCCAAGAAGTGTTTGCTGAATGGCTAAATGTCAACAACAGTAAGGTCTCTGTGGTTGGACTTCAAGGCTGTGCCCTTGACCAGCTTAAATAAACATAAAGCTGCACATCTTCAGTTTCCTCTCCAGATCCACTCTAAACCTTCTGCCTGGTCTGTGTCCTGCAGAACTGGCTTCTTTGCATCAAAAGCTCTCTGGTTCTGTATCTTTCATTTGGGTTTGCCCAATTGTGAGCCCTGGTGAGATACCAGAGAGGGAGGAGTCTGTGGTTGGGATATTTGTTCTCCCAGTTTCCTCCCTGTAAGATCACCTCTGGCAGGCAACATCTCTGCTAGATAGAGTGTAGTCACGTGACTTCACATGATGGCTCCTTTCCCTCCCTTCAGGCAAAAGCTTTGTAAATAGTCCTCCTATTAAACTGCCTTTTTCCAGCTGATCATGGCCCCCTGAAATCCTAGCTACCCAGGAGGCAGAGGTCGGGAGGATCAAAGTTGGAGGCCAGCCTGGGGGAAAAAGCTTATAAGACCCTATGTCAACCAATAAAACCCTGGGAATGGTGGCACGCACCTGTCATCCCGGCTACATGGGATTTGGATCTCAGTCCAGACCAGCCTGGGTATAAATGAAAGGCTCTATTAAAAAAAATAACTAAGGCTCAAGTTATGCTTTCCAAGCATCTGCCTGGAAAGTTCAAGGCCTTGAGTTCAAACCCCAATAACTCCAAAAAAATTGCCTTTCTACATGTTACCTGATTTGTGTGCCTCATCTACTTCCTAATGGGTCCTGATATCTAAAGTATCATATTAGCAGATGATGACAAATACATAAGTAATAGTCCACTTAAAAACAAATGTAAAACACTACATAGTACAGCTATAGTAAACGCCATGAACGGTGACACCTTAACAGGAAGTCCTTCACGGAGTCCCAGTATGTCTTCCTGGCTGCATAGCTCGGCCTCTCCAAGGGCTACATGACATTCAGGAAATCCACACAGGAAGTCTAATGAGCATAAAAGGTCTGCCTGGGTTTCTGTCTGCACACCTCTGCCTTCTCCGGAGCAAAGCCACCTAAGCCTCTTTCGTTGCCCTATTCTGTCTCTTCAGGCTCAGCCCATTTGCAGGTTCTATTCAATCCTAACTTTAGTCCTAGCTTTGTCCTTCACTGTAGGATCAGCATCTAGCCCCTGATTTCACATCCAGTGATTCAGTTACTTCCCCTGTAGACAGACTGCCCAGTGTCATCTGCCTCATTAACGTCTCATTTTCTGGATCAAGGGTGCCAGTGGCTTGTCTAGGTGGCCACTTGTTAATGGTTGCCATATTTCTTAGATGTAGACTTCCTGCTGGACTGAACTTGCCTTCCAGAACCTACCTAGAACAGGTAGGTGGGTCCTGATCCTTCTCAACAAGCTTCAGTAGACTATATATCTCAAGAGCATTGACTTTAATGAAAGATTTTGGCCACTCATTTTTTGGAACAACTTTGAAAGTTAATTTATGGGATTTGAAGTTACCAGCAAATTTTTCTCAATACTGTATTGTCATATTTAGTCATATTTGAGTTTTGACCTCCAAGGATATATTATCATCTTGATATTCTCCAGATACCAGGTCTATCCCTAAAGGATTGTCCTACCATCTAGTCCATGTAGTAAGGTATTGCAGTAGTTGAAGGGACAGACTTTGGAGACAAAATGCCTGACTCTGAATCCTGGTTTTATTACTTACTAGCTCTTTGACTTTGGATAATGTATAGTGAATACCCCATTGTATCATTTCTACAGTGGGATTAGTAATAGCACCTACAGCATGGAGTTACTGTAAGGATGATGCAAGTTAAGTACTTAGAGCAGGGCTTGGTATAGTGTAAGTGGTACTCAACATTTACTACTGTATTTTCTGCATACACCACAGTAAGCATTTAACAGATTTTTAAAAGTGAAAATCAACTAACAAAATGTTAGTATAAATGTCTTGAGCACATGAGACATTTATTAATATTACCATTTTATATGTAATGGGTGGAAAACATGAAGTTAAGTTACTTTTAATACATTTTGAAATAAGGCTGGGTGGAAACAAATCCATCAAGTAATCAAGAACACTAAAGTAGACACAGTATGTATGGGGTGCTTTATATACTATATTTCTATTCCTCACAGTGGTTCCAGTGGGAATTATTATCTCCAGTTGCTGATTATGAAACAGAAGCTCAGACAGCTTAAATAAACTGTCCAAGGTCACTCAGAGCTGAAGGGGATAGACCGAGATCTGGCTCTCACTGTTCATGTTCTTCCTGTTACATTACACTGAACCCAGAAAGCGGTACAATTGATTTTTTTAAACAAACGCCTAAATTGGTATAATCCCTTTTAGAATAGTCACCTTGGCAGGCTGTAAACTTACATGTTCCAAGGGCACTGCCTTTGAGCAAAAATACTTTGGGCACTCTTACATTGGAACTGATTTCACAGTTAATTTTAGAACTTTGAAGTTATCAGCAAATCATTTTCAATATTCTATAGTCATAGTTAGTGGTATTTGATCTTTTTTTTACATCAAAGGGTATGGTCCAAATTTATCACTCACCTTATTTACAAGATTTATCTATAAATGTTTTAAAAAATTCTGTCTGTGTGAATGCTTTTTGATGTCTTCCAAATATTAAATCTATCCCTCAAGTATGAAGAGATGCAACTGCCAACTGCCAGGATCGTTAAAGACTCTGATCTGAAATTAATTCCAAAGGATGGCTTTCAGAATTGTTTTTGGTCAATGGCAATATCTTTAACATGAGCTTTCATCCTCACAGAGGAAACATCAGGCCAGAGGCCAATTGGATGAAGGGACACTTGTGTGATTACTACAGAATCAGGTTTATTATCTTCACCCACCTTGAAATTTGTAGTTAATGCTAACAAGGCATGGAAATTAATTCACCCACTTATTTGGATTAATTTAGTAGCACCAACCACAAAGCTCTGATCCCAACCCAGCCTTTGATTAAAGAGAAAATTTAAATTTATGTAGATTTCCTTATTGTCTAGCTCTTTGTCTAACACTTTTTTTTAATGATCAAATCATTCATTTATTATTTTGAGTCCCATAAAACACATGAAATAAGCTTAAGGCAATCACAGAAAGTCAGAGGGGAAATTTTGCAAATTTTATAGAAAACTCAAGGGATATTCTCTGGAAATGAAAACAGATTAAAAGTCTATCTGAATTTTTGTGAAATGCTCCCGGTATAAAATCAGATGTTATCTTCATAATCCAGAATTTACTGAGGGTTATAGAAACTTGGTATTTTTTTTTCTGTTATAATTCCTTTTTATGTCCCCAAACAACTTCCTTTCTATCCCCATGTCATTTATAATGTCTGTTGCTACAGTATACTCAGTTTAGGGGTATTAAACCATACTTTAAAATCAGTTCAGGGGTATTAAACCATCCTTTAAAATCGATCCAGACCATTTTCCTGATAACCTCTCATACAGAAAGACAAACACATACACAGAACCATAGGGTTAAGAGTACTAAGACTGTAAAATCAGTTCATTTATGTGAATTTTTTGAGGCTCATTAATTCATACTATGACTAGAGAAGGAATATCAGGCTAAAGACACATTAAACAGTAATTCATTAAAATGAAATCTTTCCTTTGAGACCACATCACCTCAAATTTACTGCTATTGTTACTTTTACAAATTATTTGGCTCATTAGAAAGTCAGTTAACTTGCTCCTCTCTATTCCCACAAGTTTTCTGTGCATTTTCCTTCCCCAAATGTCCACCAGAATGTTAGCTGTGATCCTAATTACAAAGCTTCAAATTAAATACTTGTTTCTGAGCTATTTTTTCTTCACAGTTCAGGAAAGTGGCATAGGGGATGCTGGTCATTATCCTCAAACATTTTTTTCAGTTATACCTCAAGTCTGTTATGCAAGAGCTACCCTCAAAGATTAAAAACAGCAGTATCCTGGAAGGTTCACTCCCTCATCATCCAGCTCCACAACTCCCAGAGAACAAAATTCATTAAGCAACTATTAGATAGCAACAATGGAAGTGACTTGAATTTGAATTTGATGAGACAGAAATCCCATGTTGATTCAAAGCCTTCCTAAATAGTCCACTCTCTCAGTGCAATAACATTAGTGAAAACTTAACAGGGAAAGAAAAGTAATGTGGGGCCAATTGAAAACCACTTTCCCTTGAACGTGACTCATGGGTAATCCGGAAACCCCTAAGAGATCGTTGACTGTAGTGATCAGAATGTAAGGAGGTAGTGTGTCTGCAGCCACCCTTTTCACTTGTTCACTAGTTTCATTTAGGCTGCAAATAAAGAAAGGCCAGTGGAATCCAAATGTGCTTTTCTAGGACATACAGCCTTTTGGACCTTACAAGAAAGGCATAGCTTCTGAAGGAAACTCTTTTCAATTTGATTTATTAAAAAATAATGTAGATTTTACTGAATATTTCATAAGGAAGACCAAGGTGAGACATGATATCACACATCATACCCCTTTCCCTCCCTCCCAAAATCTTATGGTTTAATTTTCCTACACTGTTCTCAGTCGCCACCACAGGGTCTCCTGTGTTCATGAACTTTCCCCTATAGTCCTAAGTCTTCGTGGTTCATGCTCCTCCCTTTTATATCATTACAGACCAGAAAAAAATACTATGTGACCCACACTTGTAATTTTAAGCTTTCTAGTATCCACATTAAAAAAGACAAAAAAAGGCAAATTAAAATTAATTTTAGCAATGTATTTTAGTTTATCTAATATGGCCAAAATATTATTATTTTAACATGTGACCAATATAGAAATATTACTGAGAAAGTCTACATTTTTCCTACTAAGTCATCAAAATCCAATGTGTATTTTATACATTGTCACACTTTAAGTGAGTGACACACATGGCTAATGGTGATCACTTTGGTCGGTTCAGCTCTAGATCTGCCTTTTGTGCCTCCCAAACTTTCTTTGTCTTTTGCAGGACAATTGAGCTGTATTCAAGCTCTTCCCAAAGTGTGTACCACCTCCCTCTTCCATCACTGTGTCCAACAAACAAAAGGCTCTCCAATGATCAGAATTTCTCTCCCAAATAACAGGAGATTAGGAATAACAGAAACAAATGAGTGGTGCCTGGTTGTCAATGTCTCAGAACCAGGTCATACACTGCCTGATCATAAGTCTCCCAAGAGAACTGCTCCATAGTCCCGCCTCCACCAGTCTGCACCACTGTTACCTCATCTCTGATCCTTTGGACACCTGAGTCCAGTCACTGCACCTGCTCCCCTTTCCCTTCTCCATCACTCTCAGCCTTGCCCTCCCTTTCCCCTTCTGTGTTCTTCACAGACAATCATTGGGGACATGGCCACAGCTAACCCACTGCCCCTGTCCTTTAGTACCCAAGGCCCCTATTGCAGAAAATAGCAGGGCCAGTTGTTTAAAGGGAGCAACTGGCAATGGGGTTGCAGAAGCCAAGGGAAGTAAGAACAAAAAGAACCTTTTTGTTTGACTGGAGGAGGGGTGGGAAGGGGAAAGAAACATCAGGGACTGGGGAATGGAGTCAGAGGTAGATACTTTGAGATACACATCAAGTCAGACTGCCTGGGTTCAACCCTCAGTTCCAACACTCACCAGCTACATGGCCTTAGGCAGGTCACTTACCCTTACTATGCCTCAGTTTCCTCTTCTCCAAATGGGAGTAAACATAGCACCTACCTCATAGGGTTATTGTGAACATTAGATGAGTTAATGCGCCACTACTAATAATAAGAATAAAAATATGCTAGTCAATTTATAGAATATATAGAGCCAAGGGGCTGAAGGTGTATCTCAGTGTCAGAGCACTTTCTTAGTGCGCACGAGCCCTGGATTTGACTCCCCAGCACTGAGGGAGGGAAGGGAGAGAGAGAGAGAGAGAGAGAGAGAGAGAGAGAGAGAGAGAGAGAGAGAGAGAGAGAGAGAGAGAGAGAGAAGTGTGATCCCTAAAGTAAGCTATAGACCTTTGGGTGGTGATGATGTATCAATAGGTTCAGCCATTGTAACACATATAACACTCTGGCAGGGGATCTTGATAGTGGGACAGGTTGTGTGTGTGGGAGGGGGGTATATGGGAACTCATTGTACTTTCATATGGGTTTTTCACAACTCTGCCACTGTCCTATCACTGTTTGAATTCTAAGACCTGGGGGGTGTAGGTGTGGGTAGCAGGAAATTGACTGGCATAGGTCTTTTCCCAACTTTCTGGCTCAAAGACTGCCCTGTGATGTGCATGTGTAACTGCTATTTCTGGAACCTCTTGACAAGCCTGTTCCCACACTCTGGCTTCTGGCTCACACGGTGCCTGCTCATCAGTCAATAGCACTCAGCTCACAGCTGCCACTGTGACTTCCCAGCCCACTGCAACCAAGCCTCATTAATTCAGCTTGCACTCTGGTGAGTTGCTGAGTTGTCTGTCTGAGCTTATATACAAAGTCTGTCCAACCATGTGGTACTCGCACCTACCCATATCCAACTCAAGAAAATCATACCTCTGAGTAGGCAAGCTATTTCTAGCTCATGATTTGCAACCATTCATTCTTACCTTAACTCATCCAGAAAATAAGTCAAGTAACAGTAGTAATTTGATTGTACCAAAATTACCATTCAGAGGAACTTACACAAATATTTGAAATGACTTAAGTATTGGCTATTTAAGTTTATGCTCATGAAAGTCCAGAAATGACTGCAATGTCCACAGTTAGGAAATTGGTAATGAGTTCGAAAAGAAAAATACAAAATACAAAGAGAATGATCTTTGTAACAGACAGAAAGAACTCCCTGATCCATTGCAGTAAAGCAAGGTCAGAGCCAGAACTGAAAGAGTTGGCAAAGCCCAAAAAATCCCTTATTTTACAGATAAGGAAACCAAAGGGTGGAGAGGTTACGTGACTTGTCCTTAGTCATGTCTGTTTTAATGAAGCTAGCACTGGACAGCTTGTCGTTGTTCTCTTTCCAACCTCCTTCCATTCTCCTACCCTAATGTGAAAGTGTTTATTTAGAAAGAGGGCATGTCATCCAATTATAGGAGACAGACAGACTAAGTGAAAGAAAATAATTATGAAAAGATGCTTAGTTAAGTGATATCAAAGCAAGGGAAAGGAATTAAAAATATGCAAACAACTCAACACAAATCTGATTGACCCATCATCCTTTGTACCTACAGAACGCTGGCCTTTCCAGGGTCCAGCACACATATGCTCTTAGTGGAGAGAGCGAGGGAACATACCACTTATATTGGAAACAGAGCATGACAAAAATGGCTTGTTACTCACTAAAAATTTGGGCTCATCATCCATGCTACAGTTCGAATGTCCCCACGAAAACTCATGTTGAAATGTAATTGGCATTGGAACAATATTAAGACATGGAACCTTTAAGAAGTGATCAGATCATGAAGGTCCTGCCTGTTTGAATGGATTAAAGACATTCCTGCAAGTCTAGGTTAGTTTCCTCAGGAATAGGCCCCTGATGAAAGGATGAGACTGGCCTTATTGTTCCCACTGTCTTGTGGGTACACTCTTCTTGCCATGTGATGCTCTCTGCCATGTTATCCATCAGCAGAAGGCCCTCACCAGATGTCAGTACCATATTCTTGGACTTCTCAGCCTCTAGAACCATAAGAACTAAATCTCTGTTCTTTATAAATTACCCAGTGTCAAGTATTCTGTTATGACAGCAGAAAACAGATTAAAACACTGCATGATGTAAAACTGTCGCCAGAAACTATGTTTACAAGCTCTCCCCATGACTAGTGGTCTGCAAAAGAATGAGAATGGAAGCAAGGGTGTTGTTTCTGGGCCATGTCATTGAAGCAGTGAATGTGCTTTTTTTCTTGCTTTTTCTCTATCCACTAAACGCAGAAGACTTGAAAACCTGAGTTTGAGGTCCTAAAGTGAAGGGATGGGAAACAATAAACCAAGCAAGTGAAAGCCAAGAGCAAGTGGGATATGAGCTATGCTCATATCAGATAAAACAGACTTCAAGTCAAAATTAGTCAGAAGAGATAAAGATCACTACCTAGTAGAAAAGGGAGCAACCCATCAAGAAGATGTAACAATTATAAATTTATATGCACCAAACATTGGTACATTCAATTTCATGAGACAAACACTGCTGGGGACATAAAGGGAAAGATACAGTAACAGTGGATGACTTCAGTACTGCGTTCTCATCAATAGATAGATCATCCAGAAAAAAAAATCAGCCAAGAAACTTCAGGGTTATGCTGCACCACAGGCCAAATGAACTTAGATATCTATACAATATTCCATTCAACTGCTGCAGAACACTCATTCTTCTCAGCTCCAGGGACCTTTTTTCCAAAATAGATCACATTTCAGGCCATAAAGAAAGAAAATTGAAAAAATTTCTTTGATTGATGTAAGTGATGTTAATTATTCCTTGATGTTGTATCAGAAAAATTGTTTTCCCTAATTTATTCTGTTTAATAATGGCATACTATTGTCTATATAACCATGCCTTAATTAATGATTATTATGTTATTTCCATATTTTTCTCATACAAACAGTATTCAAATAAGTGTCCTCATAGATATGTATTCTTATGAGTGGATATGTCTATTCCTATGGACAAATTCCTAAAAGTGAGATTGCTGGCTAAAAGTAGTACACATTAAAACGTAATTTTTACTATGGGAAATTTCAAGCACACAGAAAACTAGAGATTGGGAGGATTGAAGAAATGATGAAGAACAATCTTTTTTTTTTTTTAAATTGGTACTAGGGTTTGAACTTATGCTTGCTAGGCAAGGGCTCTACCACTTGAGCTACATCCCAAGCCCTAAAGGTCATTCCTGATCCATCCATATCCCTGCCCATTTCTACAATATTCTTGTAGTTTGTTGAAGTAAATGCCAGAAATCTAATAATTTCTTCTGAACTAACATATATTTTTATTGTGGTAAAATATACATAAAATTTACTGCTTTAACCATGTTTGTTTTTTTCATTTTAGCCATATTTAAGTGTACAGTTCAGCAGCATTAAGAATATTCATACTTTTGTACAACTGCCACATTCATGAACACATTAAAAATTTTTTTTCATGGTACTCAGGTTTAAACTCAGGGTTTCACCCTTGCGAGGCAGGCATTCTATCTGAGCCTGCCGCCAGTCACTTGAGCCATTCTACCACATTTAAATTTTAATAAATATTGCCAAGTGACCTTTCCCAAATCTTAGTAATCCCCTTCCAACTCCAAAGAATTTCTATTTTTCCATATGTAGTCTTTATTTATTTATTTATTTATTTATTTATTTATTTATTTACTGGGGTTTGAACTCAGGGCCTTGCACTTACTAGGTGGCTGCTCTACCAGTTGAACCCACCTTAGCTCAGAATCATAATACTGATTATTACTTTTTTTTCTTGGCTTTACTGGAATTTGAACTCAGGGCTTCATACTTGCAAGGTCAGTGCTCTACTACTTGAGCCATGTCCCCAGCCAAAATCATGGATATTTTTGTGGCTATATTTCTCTTTTTTTGTTGTTGTTGTTCTGAATGGGGAGATGGGAGAAAACAATGAATATTCCTTTCTCAAATTCTGAGCCAACAAAGAAATACATAGAAGCCACAAAAATGAAGCTTTAAGAATATCATCTGAACAGCTAGATTGACATGTCTTTAGATTCGCACTCTGTCTTACTGATACTTCACTTTTGCATTAGATAGGTAGTCCCACCTCATCACGGGACATCTGTCAGCCACAGGTATCCCTTGCAAGTGCAAAGCCTGTCTGGGAAGATTCTCATAGGGCTATTAGCACATGGGATGCATCCTCACTGGAAAAGAGGACCCAGATACACCAACCCAACAGTCAGCCTCCTTCCCCAAATTCACCACCTATCTTCTCTTTTGGAGACAGATTTTTTTTTTTTGGAGAGGCTATCTGGAGTTTGAACTTGGGGCCTTGCATGAGGTAGGTGCTCTACCACTTGAATGAAGTCCCTAACCCCCAATCCTCTCTCTTGTAGAGGAGGGAATGAGGGGCAGGGAGAGAGGTCAGGAATGCCTATTCCACAATGAATCATGACCCAGGGAAATGGAGTTCCATAATAGATGTTACTAACAGATTTAATTCTAGACAATCTGGTAGAGGATGTTTTAACTTTAATTTCCCTACAATTAATAAGGTGGCCTCTTCTTCATAGACTTATTGGTCATTGCATTGCCATTTCTGGGAACTTCCTGATTCTCCATTGTTTCCTTTTTCTTGTAGGAGACAAGGATATTGTTTTCCAATTTTTTTTTCTTGGCTGTACTGTGCTTAAACTCGGTGTTAGGCAGGTGCTCTTCCACTTGAGCCACACCTTCTGTCCATGGATATTAGATTTTTATGTGTCATACTGTTGTGAACATTGTCTCTCAGTATTTCATCTGACTGGCTTTATAGTTTCTCCTTCCACAGAAAATCTTTAAAAAGTTTTGTTCAGTCATGACGCCTAGCAAAGATGAGGACTGATTGGGGGAATGAAACATTACAGAATCTTGGGTACCCTGATTTATTGAAAATACTCTAAAAGTTCATTGAAAAAGGCTGAAGCCTTTTTTTTTCAATTAATGCAGTAAAAAAACATTCAATAATCATCTTCACCTTTTCCCCTATGTTGACAACAATAACCTCATTAAAATCTACTAGTAGTTCTCCAGTTATCCATCTGTCATCTGGTCACTTGCATGGGCAGAAAATTATAAAATCAATTTAAACGGTTTGGGACTGAATGAGGTCATTTCCAAATGATCTTAATCTACTGCACTAATTACACCTAAAGTGCCTGCACACATTTCTCCCAATTAGAAATTTCTAATTAAGCACTGACATCTTTAAAAACACCCTGGTGATACACACTGGAAGGGGTGGAAAACCTTCTCCACTCTTCACCTGTAGGTGAAAGGTTTTTCTGCTTCCCAAATCCAAGGAATTAAAGGATGAGAAAGGACCTTAAAGCTTTCCCGGCTTAAACTCCCCATGTCTTTAAGAGATGATGAGCATGAGAACCACCTTTCTCTAGGAGCCCTCCTCACCATCCTTTCAGACACCCTAGCCAGAGCCAACCATCTTGTCCTTCATCTGCATCTGGCACACAATAGGACCTCAAAGATATTTTGAGAGCTGAGTTACTCAAGGTTGTCCAGTAAGCATCAAAACTGCCTTGACTTCTGGTCCAGGATTCTGCTGCAAACTTTAGGGAGCTCGAGTTAGAATCCCAGCTCTGCCACTTGCAAAATGAGTTCCTTCTGTTCTGTGTTAAGCCCACTCCAACTGGGCTGTCATTCCTACCAGTCCACCAAATCTGCTTTTGTTCACATCTCCAGTTCCATATTGCAAACTCCTGCAGTCATTGAACTTGACTGGCAGGCAGCATTTGATACAGCCAACCCTCTCTCCTGGCTTCCACACTTCTTTCTCTTCTGTTCTCTCTCTGTCCCTTCCATCCCTCCTTTCTTCCCTTACTTCCTCCCTTTCTCCCTTCCTTCCTTCCTCTCTCTCTCTCAGTGCTGGCAATTGAGCCTAGGGCCTTGCACTTACATGCTACCACTTGAGCCTCACCTCTGGCCCTTCCACACCACTCTCTTCTGGTTCTTCTCCCTGGCAGCTCAAGCTTGTCTCACAGGTTGGTTCCTCTTTTTCTGCCAGGCCTCACGTACTCCATTGGAGAACCTAGTCTAGGTCCTTGGACCTTTCTCTTTGCTGTCTACCCTATCCCCCAGGTGATCTCATGCAGGCTCACGGCTGACATATCATGTGCATAATGATAGTTCTCAAGTTTATATTTCCAGCTAAGATCCCTCCTGAACTCCTCTAAATGTAGCGTACCTCAGTAACACCTCACCCCAGACAGATGTCAAGTACCTCCATGATCATCTGTATGGACAGACTTATGCTTTCTCCTTCTAAACCTGTTATTTCCACCATCTTCCTCATCACCCTTTCCAGTTGCTCAGAGAAAACCTTGGCACTATATTGAAATCCTTTCCCTCACACTCTATATTAAATCTGCCAGCAGCTCTTGTCATTTCTACCTCGAGAATGGATCAAGAGCCAACTAAACTCTTATTCCTTCTACTGCAACCACCACCATCTCTTACCTGGACCATTTCAACAGGCTCCCATAATCCTGCTGAGGTGTAAGTTGGACCATGTGTCTCCTTCAATGATTCCTTATCTCACTGTTCCCTGGACCTCAACTTCTTTTTTTTTTAGAGGTACTGGAATTTGAACTCAGGGCTTCATGCTTGCTAGGCAGGTGCTCTACCAGTTGAGTCGCTCTGCCAGCCCTGTTTTGGGTTGGGCATTTTCAAGATAGGGGCTCATGAACTATTTGCCCAAAGCTGACTTCGGACGGCAATCCTCCTGCTCTCTGCCTCCTGAGTAGTTAGGATTACAGGCGTGAGCCACAGGCTCTTGGCTGGACCTCAACTTCTATGCCTTCCCCAGCTCAGCTACACAGGGCTCCTTGCTTTTGATGAAATGGCAGCACCTCCTGTGAACTGTTTCCCCCGTCTGGACTGATTTTCCCCAGATAAGGCACATGGCTTCTTTCTGTTGAGTCTCTGCTCAAACCTCAACTCTATGAGCAGCTCCCTGTCAATGTATCTAAATCAGCAGCCTCTATCTCTACCACTACTTTATTTTTCTTTTTTTTTTTTTTTGTCTTTATGAGATTCAAAATGTTCATCTCCTTTATTTTTATTCTTTCTTTCTTCTTTATTTTTCTTCATTGCATTTTTCACCTGGCATCACATGCTTGCTTCTTGTTTTCCTCTCTCCCTCCCCCATTACAGTTGCATCTGTGGTGTCTGGAAGCGTGGGTTATTGTAGTAAGAATACTTGACATGAGTCAAGTGTTTTTAACAAATTTTTAAGCAGCATAAATCAGTATTGTGACCTACACTGGTAAAATGTACAGATCTCTAGAAATTGCTAATCTGAGGTAACTGAAACTTCCTACCTGTTGAACAGCAACTCCCAGATTCCTCCTCACCTACCCTCTAGCATCCACCATTTTACTCTCTGCTTGTTTAAATTTCACCGCTTTAGGTTCCTCAGGTAAGCAGAATCATGCAGTGTTTTCTGTGGTTGGCTTTTTACACTTAGCATAATGTCCTCCAGCTTCACCCATGTTGCCTTCTTTTTAAAGACTGAATTATATTCCATTATGTGTGTATAGTTTTCTCCATCCATCAGTGGACATTTAGGTTGTCTGTAAAACTTGGTTATTATGAATAGTGTACAATGAACATGTGAGTGCAAATATTTCTTTGAGATCATAATTTCAGTTCTTTTGGATAAACACCTAGAAGTGAGATTGCTGGATATACAGTGGTTCTATTAAACTTTTTCAGGAACTTGTATACCATTTTCCATAGCAACTGTGGATTTTACATGTCCATCAAAAGTGTACAAAGGTTCTAATTTCTCCAATTCTCATCAAAACCTCTCATTTTTTAAAGTGGTCATTCTAATGGGTTTGAGGTGTTATCTCCTTCTGGGTTTTGGGTTGTATTTCCCTGGTGGTTGGTAATAATGAGCAACTTTTTACATAACCATTGGCCACTTGTCTCCCTTTAGAGAAATGTCTAAAAATGGTAGATTTTTCCCGTTTTTTGCTTGCCATTGAGTTATAGATCAATAAATACTTTTGAGTGAATGAATTAACAAGTTTATTTAGTAAGGACTAAATTAATGTATCAACGCACTTAACAGAGCGTGGGTATACTGTGAGTTACTCAATAAAATAGTTATCAGAACTACAAAGAAGGGGAGAGAAGTATGACAGCAAAAGTTTGACAGGTTTTAATAGAAAGATAAATACTCTACAGAAAAACAATCTATTTCCCCTTGAATTAATAAGTGTGCTAAATTTTATTTTCTTTTTAGTTTTGATTTAGATTGTGCTGCTTAGGACTAAAGTGAATACACACACACCCTTGGTCCTCAGGACCATCCAAATTGGACTTTTAAAAAAGTAATTTTGTTTTTATAAAAATTTCTTTGAAAATTATTTAAAACAACTATTTATAATAGAACCAACAAATATGTCCAAACATCACACAATTTTTAAAATTAAAGACTGTTTTAGCAAAATTGAGAATTATAGCAAGTTCCTACATATGTCACCTCCCTCAATCCTCCCCCTCTGTCTTCTCCACCAACATCTCCCACTAAAGTGTTTGTTAGAGTAAATGAACCACCCTGACACATCATTATCAAACAAAGTCCATAGTTACACCGGGGTTCACTCTTGGTGCATACTCTATTGATTTTGACAAATGTCTAAGATCATGTATGCATAATCATAACATCATACAAATAGATTTGCTGCCCTAAAATGTTACTGTATTCCCTTCTATTCAGTCCTTCTCCTCCCAACTCCTGGGAACCATGGATTTTTTTTTTTTGTCTCAATAGTTTTGCCTTTTCTAGAAGGCCAGTTGGGCTTAAAACTTTTGACTTACATTCAGTAGAAATAGCAGTTCAGATTCTGCACTTTGGTCCTTTCCCAAGCTCACAATTTGAGATACATCTTCTCTCTAGATGCTGGGCAGCACCAGTGAGCACAGCTCCCGGTGGCGCGCACACACACACACACACACACACACACACAGTACTGCATGCTGTGTTGCCAAGCGATGGTGTTCCGTAGGTTATATGCATTAACTTTGCCTTACTGACATGCTCAACTTCTGATGAGTTTACTGAGACCTAACCCCATTGTAAGTTGAGAAGCATATGGATTGGACTGACACAGTATGTAACACCTTCTGATTGGCTTCCTTCACTTGGCAATGTACACTTGAGGTTCTTCTGTGTCTTTCTGTGCCTTGACAGCTCATTTCTCATTTTAGTGCAGAATGATACTTCATTGCATCTATGTACCACAGTTTATTTAAAAATCCACTTACCTCCTGAAGGACATCTTGGCTGCTTCCAAGCTTTGACAACTATGAATAATGCTGCTATAAACATTCCTGTGCAGGTTCTGTATGGATACATTTTCAACTCATTTGGGTAAATCCCAAGGAGCTAAATTGCTGGATCCCATGTAGGTAGGGTAAAAGTATTTTTAGTTTTGTTAAGAAACTGCCAAACCATCTTCCAAGAAAAATTACATAATTTTAGTTATGTTTAGCACCTCCTTTTATTCTTACAATTGTCCAGATTTGGGTAACAAATTAAATGGTCACTGTATTTATATAGACAATTTCTCTTGAATTATAGAAATTCAGTATTTCACCTATTTCTGTAGTTGTATTTCTTTGAACCGAATCAAAATCAAGCACAAGGTGCCAATTCATCTTCTGAGGACTACTGGGGAGTACAGAGAGGTCGAGGGAGCTGGTTGGTTCTCATTTCCCTTTCAGGAGAAATCAGCCCAAGGTTAGGAGGCTTCTGAGGCCCCAGCAAGCCAGCTGCAGAGCTGAGTGCAAACTCCATGGAGTGTGTCACCCTCTCAAGATCCAAATCTTTCTTTATTGTCTAAATAGTTAGGCTTCCTTGATTTCTAAGGATGGCACTCCATGGATTTGAAGCTGACCATGGCATCTGGGGAGGGCATCCTCTACCAATCAGAGGAGCCCCTGACAGTTCCAGAGAGCTGGCTACAAGGCAGCCAGCTGCTGGCTCTCTGTTCCCATTCCTCGCTCTGCTGGGATTTCCCCACCAGGTCCATCCTCCACAGCCTACACCTCTTGGCTTTTAATTGCTGTGTAGGTATCCCCTAGTGGGCAGAGCAAAGAAGTCTGGAAACCATTAGAAGATGGAGAATTACAGGGTTGTGGAAGTACATTACTTCCCATTGTACTTAAAGCAGCCCCCTTGGTGTGTACTCACATACCAAGTACACAGGCTCCAGGCCAGGAAGATCATTTCCTGTGTTCTAGGGACTTGTCTGTGCATTTCACTATCATTTAATCCTTAAAACAGCTCAATAAGATAGTTGTTACTTATCTTAAAGTGGACAAAACCAAGGAACAGATGGATCATGTAACTCTCCCAGGGTCACAAGGCAGGTTAAGTGGTAGGTCTGGGATTTGAACTTGCATAGTCTTGATTAGTTCCAGAATCCAGTCTTAATAATCAAGTTTTGTGTCTATCGTGCCAACAGTGTCTGAATCTTCACTAGTTAGTCTAATGGGCTAACTGGATCCTCTGCCATCGAAGCTTCCATGCAAGGGAGCATTCCACAAACAGTAGTAAAAGCACATTAACTTAGATCCAAATAACTTGACATAAATTGCAGGCTTCTCAAACTCAATTTCCTTCTGGATAAAACAGGCACACAGTATTCAGACTTGTTGTACGAATAAAAAAAAAAAGGTTTTTATAATGTGCCAAGACCTTGTATCAAGAAACTGCATGGTAATAGCTTCTAGTGCTCTAATTTTATTATTCTTATTTTTAAGCTGAGATAGAACTTCCCTTTTGCAATATCTATGAAGAGAGTTTGTAAAATAGTGCAAACAGTACTTTCACTGCTTACGGTAACTTTAAGGGATATTTTAAAAACACTTTGAAAGCATTTGCTATCATTTCAACAATCACCATGCAAATTACAAGTCATGCTTAAATATTCCTTATGGCACATTGCAAAGGACCTTTGCCTATCAACCTTTTCTTGGCTGAGTTCCTGCTACTGAATGTAGCTGAAAGTAAAGCAGAGGCAGCTAATTTAAATATTCTCTAATATTCAAAACAGGCATTCTACCAATTTATTATATATATGTGTATATCTATCTATATCTATGTCTATATATATATATATATATATATATATATATATATATATATGCTCGTAACATGCTTCCATGTAATTAGGCATCGTTAGGCAAGTTCATGATAATACAAGAAAAGATGGGACTAACAAAGTCATGTGCAGAGCTTGCTGTAGGAACAACCCCCACAACACTCATGGCTCCTGGGTCCCTCAGTCCATTCTTAGCCCACCCGAGGGGTCCTTGATTATTTTATATAATAGGAACTTCCACATAGCTCCACTATCAGTCCCAGTGATAGAAAAAGATATTCAGTAACTATAAGATCTAATTGACTGAGTAACATGCTGAAAGGAATTTAAATTGGATTAATTTTAAGAGCACCTACATATATCCGGAAAATACTTGCCCACATATGCTCAGTATATTCTATTTATGTGATCAATAGCAATGTTTGATACCTGGGTAGATGCTGTCAAGGCAGCACCTCTAGGTAAATCCAAGTTTCCATCTTCCCACCTGCCACTCCGCACCCAGGCCTTGCCCACAGGCTACACATCCATATATGATTCTTCCGTCAGACTAGAAGATACCTTTGGGGGTGTCTTATCACAATCCTGCCTTCTCTAAATTGCTTTCCCCCTATACACAGGATTCTAAGTCTTTGCCTTTCTCAGCCCGGCTTATTTCACCCAACCTTAGCCAACTGACCAGCAGTGGGTCCCTGACCCATGAGAGGTCAGAGTTTTTGTCTGTAGGAATTTAGAAATGTAACTAAGAGATTCCATTCTCATTTGGGCTGGTTTTGTGAAGGGAGGAAAAAACCCATCAGGATCTGGAACATAATCGGATTAGGTAAAATGGGCTTGGCAGAGGTGCTAAATGGCACAAAGAAACAGTCAGAAAAGGTAGAGGAAAGAGACTAGGGCAAGCCAACAACAAAAAGCCCAAACCCAAACTGCCTTGGTTCTTGCTAGCTTTCCAGTCCCTCCCATGACCAGGCTGCCCTCACGACCCATAAGACACATATTATTAAATGTGTCTTCTCCCCACTTCCTTCCCTTCTGAAGGTATCTTGAACTGGCTTCTGTTACTTGCAACCAATGGTTCCAACCAATCTAAACCCTTGTTGGGTGGGGAGACATCTGCTAACAGAAGACACATTCAGATACGCAGAAAGCACCGCACCCTTTGCGTCTTATTATTTACCACGTCAATTCTGTCTTTCCTTTTAGATTCTGAACATACTGATGGCAGAGGCCAAGACTCTGCTCTAATCTGTAACCTGCCAGACCAACTTTCATACCATGTCAACGTAGGAAGTTGTTGGCTAGACTTGCATTCATGATCCTACATCCTTCTGGATCTTACCATTTTTCACCCTGAAATGATTTTAGATGATAAAAGAAAGAGGATTAAAAAATAGTATGTTGGAGTCAATTAGCTTACCAATGAATGACCTTCAATATATGTGCTTTGAAATGTCATTGAACATACAGTTGGAAGTCATCCTTCAAATAAAAGAGGACATTGGAAGAAAAATCTTTGTTTTGGCTAGTGGGAACACTCTTTTTTCTATCCTAGTTTGTAAGCGTTCTAAAGTATTATTGAAATTATTATACAAGATATATTTACTTTTAAAAGTTCACAATTTATAGCCAGGTGGGTGGTGCCACCTCCAGCTACTGCAGACACAGAGGTCAGGAGGATCATGAGTTTGAGAGAGAGTTAGCCGTGAGACCCTATCTCAAAAACAAATAAAAACCAAAGGGCTGAGGGTGTAGCCCAAGTGATAGACTCTTGCTTAGCATGTGTGTGGCCCTGGGTTCAATCCTCAGAACTGCAAAAAGAAAAAAGTTCACAATTTAAACTGAGAATTCTTCAGTCCTTCAGATGAAAGAAGCAATTTAAAAAATGAACATTTTATTTGCATTTGGGAGTGTTGTTTGTACTTTTTGGCCTGGATTCTATTTCATCATCATAAAACTCAGCATTTTGCCCTTCTAGTAAACCCTTGGGACTAAGAAAACTTGAAATCTTTCCCACCAGATCGTCCACCACAGCAGTAGAGAGTGTTGCCCTAATTCAGAAGTCACCCCACCTGGTGCTGTGAAATAACTGGTGGCCTCCTGGTGTGGGTCCTGGTTATTCTCAGGGAGGTCCCCTTGCATCTGGCTGCCTCCCATTCACTCACAGCTTCATTGAGGAGGTTGCCCATTCCTGGGGGGGAGGGAACCTTGAGAAAAGAAAGCTTACAGTTTTTCCATGCTAAAAAGACATTTTCTACTTTGTGTACATCATAAACCACTGTTTCTTTTAAAAGAAACACTAAGGAAGAAACCTTTCACACTAAGGAAGAAACCTTAAAGACAGGACCAGAAGAGGGCAAATGGCTTGGATCCGAAAGATGTCCATAAGGACATGGGGTCTTTAAGAAGTCTGTGGAAGCTCTTGGTGACTCAGTTTTCTGAACTGTCAATAAAGGCCATGCCAATGTCTGACTCCCCTGCTTCATAGAAGATAAAGTGGGATGATGTTTGTGAAAAAGTCATGACAATTTAGAAATGCTAAGCAAACACTTATAACTACTTCTGTCTTGCAGTTGTTTGCTAGAGTTAAATTTATTCTGAAGAAAAGGCTAGTTGTCGTGGCTTATTCCTATTGCCAGGACACATTTCTGACTCTTGCACTTCTGGACAGTGAGAACCAATGGTCAGAGCACAGAGACTGGTGTGGAATTAAATCCAGCTGCTTAAGAACAAAGGCTCTTTCCCATGTATTTTCTCTCATGTAAAAGAAATCCAGGGCTGGCATTGGGGCTTTGTAATACTGTTGACTCTTCCAGTTTTTCAGTCTGCTGTCTTCAGGGTTTGACTCTCATGTTGTAGATTTTTGGGGCCGTGGGTTGGTAAAAGAAATTTACCAAGACAAGCAAGTACGAGAAGCAAGAAGTTTATTAGGACACAGAGGAGCCAAGGGAGTGTTGCTGCTGTGCTGAGATGAGAGTTGGGCAGGTTCATTTATGTAAAGCAGAGCAAAAGTGCACCTTCAACAGGAGGATGGGCAGATTCAAGAAGGAGCACTGTGCCGGGGGTCTTAAGATCTCAAGCTTTTATGGGGTCTGTAGGGATGGGGGTTGGTCGGTCCTGGAAAACTGGGTTATGCGTCATTAACTCTGAGACTGGGTTATGTGTCATTAACTCCTCCTACATGTCGGGGGTGGGGGGGTAGTTTTGGTCTGGGATGGTCAGACTGGGGCTGTTATTTTCTGTGGGCTCCAGGGGCCACAAGTCAGTAAGACCCTGTTGTGTGTCACAAGTCATTTTGTTAAAGTCAACAGTACAGGACATGATTTTCCTTATGAACATCTAAGCCATGGTTCTCATCCATCAGGCTTCCTAACTCCCTGCTTAGCTGTCATCGCTCATATTTCAAGATGGCTGCTGGAGTGCCTACTGAACGCCTGTATTCCAGGCAAGCAGACAGGACAGGGCATAGGCAGGAAGAGTGTGTAACAGCTGAGTCAGCGCCTTTCTGAGGGCAATCCAGTGATTTCCATTTGCCCCCACAGCCAGAAATTTGTCACACTGACCCCCACAAGCTGCAAGAAAGCTTAGAGTTTTGCTGTTGATTTTTGACTAGATGGCTTGCTGTATAAAGCCCGGTTTCTCTTAGTAATTAAAAAGGGAAGAATGGATATTGAATAGGTCTCTTATATTAGAATAGAAAATTCTACCCACTAGAATGTGAATCAATATTCAATTTCCAAGATAGTTTAAACCTAGACATATTGGCATATAATTGGCATATATATATGCCCCCCAAAGATGTCCAGGCTCTAATCCCTGGAGTATGTGCAGATGTTTTCTGACATCACAAAGGGATTTCGTAGACATGATTAGGTGATGGATCTTAAGAGGAGAACATTCTGGATTATCTACTTGACTCAACCTAATCACAATTCACCTTAAAAGTGGAGAATCTTTTCCAGCTGTGTCAGCGATGAGCCCAAAGACAGAGGAGAGACTTGAAGCACAAGAAGGGCTTGACCTCCATTGCTGACTTTGAAGATGGTGGAAGGGAGACATCAAGCCAAGCAACGTTAAGTAGCTGGGAACAGTCCTTAGTTGACAGCCAGTACATCAGTCCTCCAAACTCAAGGAACCCAAATCTGCCAATTACCTGAATGAACAAAGAAACCGATCCTCCCTCAGAGTCTCCAGAAATGAACAGAGCCCTCTGTCTCAGTTCAATGGAGCCTGGGTCAGTCTCTGTTCAACAGAACTGCAGTACGTTTTTGTTTTCAGCCACTAAATTTGTGGTCATTTGTTATAGCAAGGGAAAGGTAACACAGGACGAGACAAAAGGGGTAAACGTGGGAAAGTAAGTGGATGACATAGGAGAGGGTAAGAAGAAAGGAAAAGGAACGGGGAAGACATGAAACCCTGGGGAGAAAGGCCATAGCCTATGCTGCCGGAGGCTGTCTTGTCCCGTGATATTTGGCCATAGGTGCCCTGGGCCGGCCATGAGGAGAGGGCTCAGTCAGAACAGCTTGCTGATTGCCTGGCTCCAATCCTCCCCATATAGCCCTTTGGCTCTCTGAAGCAGACAAGGTCATCTGACTTCAGGTCTTATCTGGAGAAAGAGCTGACATCTCTTTCTTATCAGAAGCAGCGGAAGCCCTGAAATGCCCAGAGCAGTGGGCACCAAAGGAAGAGAAAAGAAGCAGACAGAGTTGGTGTTCACAGTGGGCCAGGTGAAAAAGCCTGCGGGGAATCACAGGACAAGCGCATGTGCCCCTGGGGCTGGGCAGGTAGAAAACAAAACAGTGCACAGCAATTCCAAAGCAGGCAAGCCCAGCTGCAGCCAGCTCTCCCGTGCAGGCTTATCCTGAAGCAAAGGACAGGGTCCAGGATGCCCGGTGGTGGGAGGAAGTCCTGTGCGGTGTGTGTCATTCTCCAAACACTCACACAGTGCCAGGGACCCTGTAGGTGCTCAGAACAGTATTTGGGTAAGAATGAAATTCGTGCTGTGTATTTGTGTGTCTGTGTGTGGGGGGGAGGTGGTGGCAGCCAGCTGCGTGTGTGTTCTTGCACTCCAACCCCCTTCCTCCAAGGTTGTCCCCAAACCCACAAATATTTGCAGCGGAAGCCCTAAAATGCCCAGAACAGGGGCACCAAAGGAAGAGCAAAGAAGCAGACGGCGTTGGTGGCACTTACTTCCTGCCACCTTGATCTAATGAGTCATCACTTCTCACCCTGTTAAGAGTCACGCAATGGTCTATAAATTTTCATTCCCCATTTCTGCCCCTTGTGGGAGGTTTTGCCCTCGCTGGCCTGTAAGTGACCTCTTGTGGTGAAAATGGGTAATTGCAGGGTGATGAAACAATTTGGAACAATTGAATTCACATCAATCCAATCAAATGGAGTGTCTAAGGAAGGAAAGTGAGGGTAGAAGACTTCTCAAATAAGTTTATAATTTAAAAAAGAACTCTTTGAAGTGTATAGCAACATGGGAGGGAGGTTACATTAAGACGGAGAGGATAAAAATTTCTAACTTCTATTTTAAACCTCTTGGGATTGCTGCAAAAATTGGAAATGAGTTTTCCCATCATGCACTGCAGGCTTCAGGTTCCAGAGATGTACAGATTCTGGAGCCCGACCTGCAGAAGATGCCTGCACTTAGGCAGCTCATTGAAAGTCTCTGACTCAGTCTCTACATCTGAAATGGGAACAGTCTCTGTAGCCATCCAACTTATCGTCAGGAGCTCAATGCTGATAAGGTAAGTACGATGCTATCTAGATTGGACCTCAAAAGCCGTGGTTTGTGATACAGTTTCATCACTAGTGGGACATGACTGTGTACACTTGCGATCTCAGAACTTGGAAGGCAGGAAGGTCATGAGTTTGAGGTCAGCCTAGGCTACACAGCAAGACCCTGTCTCAAAAATAAAAACAACCAACCAAAAGCAGCAATTTTAATCAGAAAGTGCTACAGGAACACTAATTTCTCAGAGATTTTGGAATAAAAGTAATAACCTCTATGGTAAATGATGCCATTTCTGTCCACCAACTATCTTTCCAGAATGTAAGTATAGGTCTAATTGATTTCTTCTTCCTCCCTTCCTTTTTATTGCTTTCTGAAATTTTCTTCCTCTTTTTTCTCAGTTCAATTTGGATCATCTTTTATTTTGACCTCTTCTACATTCAGTTTGTTCCAGAACTATTTTGCAGTGTCTTTCAGTTAACTTGAGCATGTGGGTTCTCACTGGGAATGATGCACCCGAGTTCACGTGTATGACAGAGGATCAGATCATGTGACCTTTAAGTCCGTCATTCAGCCACTCATTTTGCAAGTGTTTTTTGATTTGCATGACACGTCTCTGATGTACATGACATGGTGATAAGCACTAGAGATAGGGAATGAACACTGAGAAGGGAACAAACAAGGGTGAGGATATAGAAGATTGGGAGAAAGCATTCCAGGCAAAGGTCCCGAGGTAGGAGCAACAACCATACATGTCATGGACAAGTGGGTACACTGAATTGATATGTCTGTACATATATGTGTAATATATGTTATATATAAATACACAAATAAATGCGAAATACCTGTATGATGTCTTAAAACATCTTGCAGAAATAATGTTTAAAACTTAGTTATGGGGAAATTAGTATGGACATATTAAGACAGTGTCCAGTACACAGATATTTTTGTGATGAGAAAAATGTTACAAAAGTCATTCAGTGGACACCCGTGAATCTCTCGCTAGCTATTGGACCTAGGTGACAAATTTCAGATGATGAGGCCACTGGTGCCCCTTAAGGCTGCCACATATCATCACTCACAGGAGTATGCAGAGGCACAACTTAACGTTTGTATTTAAAAATGAAATAACAATATCATCTCTTTACCTTTTTATTTTAGCTTATAGAGATTCCGAATCGCTGTCCCCCCCCCAGCCCCCGTCTTCTGCAAGCTATTAATTTTGTTATAAAAAGAAGTCTGGGTGAACTTCTCTGTTGCTGAAACAAAAATCCTAATTACTTGGCGGTATGAAACTTTGAGGGCAGGGGACACAAGGCTGTGGAAAGGTTCCGTGAAATCTTCATTAGTGCATAGCCTGTGCACCACTGTCACCATAAATCTGAAACACTTCATTGTAAAAAAATAATTTCTGCCGTACAGATGGATGAAGAGTTCTCCTTCTCTTTTTCCCTGTCCTCAGGAACCTGCTTGTGCCTGCTCTGCATGAGCCCTGGAGTGTGTGGTTAAAGTGGTGAGGGGCGGGGGGCACACGGCAGGGGGAAAGTGACTGTGTCCAGAAAGCAAGATGGAATTGTTCTGAGGGTTTAAAGAAAGGTCACACCCTTAGCCATAAAGGAAATGCAAATCAAAATGACATTGACATTCCATCTCAGGCTGGCAGGTTGCGGTGGTTCACACCTGCAGTCCAGCTACTGGGGGGAAGTTTGGGAGGACTGTAGTTTAGAGCCAGCCCAGGCAAAAAATTAGGGAGACCCCTATGTCAATCAATAAGCTGAATGTGGTGGGTCACACCTATAACCCCAGCTATGAAGGAGGCCATAGGGTGGAGGATTGCAGTCTGAGGACCCTACCTGAAAAGTAATTAAAAGTAAAAATAAATAAATAAATAAAATTTTAAAACTCTGAGTTTAAACTCCAATACAAACAAAAAAACCAAAACAAACCATAAAAAGAAGAAGAATGAAAAGATAAATCAAAAGGGGGAGACGATTTCCAGCAGAATGGCTATCACTAAGAAAAGAAACTACAAATGCTGGTGAGAACAGGGTGCCTGGGGGAGAAAGGAACCTTATCACTGCTGGTGGGAATGTAAATTAGTGCAACCACTATGGAAATCAGTATGGAGATCCCTCAAAAAACAAACAAACAAACAAAAACTGCCATATGATCAGCTGTCCCATTCCCGGGCATAGACCTGGAGGAGTCACAGGTGGCACACTCTAGAGACACCTGCACACCCATGTTTACTACAGCACTATTCACAGAGCCAAGTATGGAATCAGCCTAGGTGGATAAAGAGGACATGGTATATTTACTCAGTGGAGTATTATTAAGCCATAAAGAAGAATGAAATTATGTCATTGCAGGAAAATGGATGGAACTGGAGATCATCATGTCAGGTGAAATATGCCAGATTAAGAAAGACAAACATCACATGTTCTCTCTCTCATGTGGAATCTAGATCTTAAAAACATGAATGACAGGAGTGTAAGGAATCAGTGGAAGGAGGCAGGATGAAAGGAGAGAGTAAAAGGGGGGGGTTAATATGATCGAAGTGCTTCATATACTTGTATGAAAATAGAATAATGAAATCAATTTTTTTTTTGCGGTATTGGTGCTTGAACTCAGGGCCTTCACCTTTAGCCACTCCATCAGCCCTTTTTAGTGTTGGTCTTTTGAGATAGAGTCTCTCGAACTGTTTGCTTGGGGCTGGCTTTGAACTGTGATCTTCCTGACCTCTGCTCCCTAAGTAGCTAGGATTACAGGTCTGAGCCACCAGCACCCAGCCTTAAAATTGTTTAAAAGGGGGAATGGGAGATGAGAAAGAGTAATAGAGGGAGTGAATTTGCTCAAAGTACATTATATGCATGTATTAAAATACCACAATGAAGTCCCCTGTACAATTAATATATGCTAATTTATATAATAATAAAAAAGAAACATCACAGAGTTTAACGTGGACAGAGAGTTTGGGGGGCGGGTATGTGCATGCAAAAGAATGGGGACTGTGGCTGGAAAGACTGAGAAGAAGCTGAAGAAAAGCTTTGATCCTGATGCCCCATAAGCAGGGCGATTGTTACATCGAGGCCTGCCTGGCCATTTTGCTGCCTTGCCTGGTTCTTCCATCTTTTCTCTTTACTCTTAGCCAGTGCACACCACAGAGCAAAGGAGAGCCATCAGCCAATGGTTCATTCCTATGCATACAATGAAGATGTCTGCATGCAATCAATGTACTCTGAGTTCAAACACACACTTACATTCCCCTCTAAGCTATTTGTCCTCCCCTTCTCCCATGAGGAGTTTAACAAACCCAAGCTGGGAAGATGAGTTTACAAAACAGCTTGTTCTTTTCTCTGAACTGAACTATCAATGCATTCAAAGAGGCATTGAAAATCAATGTCACTTCTAAATTCAAAACAGATATGCCTTCTAGTATTCCAGGACTGGAACTCACTGTTATAGTGACTACTGTTTATGTTGCTTAGTGTGTTTCACAGCAAAAACTTACAAGGCTGGGATCCAGTGTATTCATGTGCATGAGCTAACCTGATAGGTTTCATTAGCTTCAAGATCAGACTTCAGTGGTAGGTTCATCTTTACAGAAAAATAGCTCATAAAAACGTGAAGAGGCTGGAGGTGGCTCGTGGTAGAGCATCTCCGAGTAAGCACAAGGTCCTGAGTTCAAACCCCAACACTGTCACAAAAAATACAAAGAAATATTGATATTTTAAGAGTTGATCTCTTTCTACTTTCACCTACTCACTTTACAAAATGATTCTTTTTGAACACTATTTTATTATTATATTATGAGTTTTGAACTCAGGGATTTGCACTTGTCAGGCATGTACTCTATCACTAGAACCACACCCCCAGTCCTTTTTTGCTTTAGTTATTTCTTGAATAGGGTCTTGCATTTATGCCCAGGTTGGTCTGGACCAGGTCTTCCTACTTATGCTTCCCACAAAAGTGGGATGACAGGCACATACCACTGCACCCAGATTTATTGATGGAGTTGGGGGTCTCATGAACTTTTTTGCCTGGACTGACCTTGAGTCATGATCTTCCTGGTCTCTGCCAGGAAATGAAGCAACTAGGATTGTAAGCATGAGCCACCATGCCTGCTTTGAACACCATTTGAAGTGGAGATGTAACTTACTGTATGTGCAGATTGATGAATGTGTGTGTGGGGGGGTACACGTGCATATCCTTGCATCTCTAGGACACAGGACATTTTCATCATCCTAGAAAACTATTTTTTACCCCTTCCCAGTCAATACCTGTGGATTACCTGCCAGTTCCAAGCCTATCATTATAGATTAGACTTACTTTTCTTGAATTTCATAAAAACAAAATCTTAGAGTATTATTTTGTGCCTGTGTTCATTGGCTCAACATACTGTTTTTAAAATTCACTCACGTTGTTGCCTCTACTATCAGAAACTCAGAATTTTTTATACTTGACTAATACACTGTGCATGAATAGCCTCAGCTTGTTCATCCATTGTCTTTTTGAGAGGTAAGGGGGTTGATTCCAGTGTGGATACTCTTTCTGCAGATCTTCATAGACTTTTAAGATTAGGCTAGATGGGCATAAGAAGTAAACTGAGAATTCTAAGTTATCAGCACATATATTTTTACAGATTGCTCAGGATGCTTTATTGCAAGTTCCTAGCAGAAATAGCATATATCTTTCTCACACTCTATAAAGTGTCTGAATCAGAATTATTAAGCATCCAATTAAATTTATTTGGTTCAGCATGATGCTAATGAGTATGCAAGTGTGGACTGAATCCTTTATGGGCGTGTAGGTTTTTCTGGTGAAAAAATCTGCATTTCTGGATCTTGGAAAACAACAGGACCCCATGAGCTATCTCCCCAGGGTGTGCTATTGAGCAGAAAGTCATGAAAACATTGTGTGTCACCTGCAAAAATGCCTCATCTGGGCTAGAAATTTAACCCAGAGTACATCGTGCTCAATTTGGGTGAACTGTAAAGCCACTCAAAAAAAGCAACTTATTCAAATACCTACTGTGAGCATTGCTCATTAAAACGTTATGGAAATCATTAATGGTAATTAGCATATGTTGATTTATATATATCATGTACTTTTTTTTAACTCTCATAGCTCATTTGGGCTACCAACCTCATAATTACCATACATTGATTCTCATCTACCTCACATGTTATTTTTAATCCTACAATTCTGCCAAGTGAGCACTGTTATTCCCACATTTCAGGTGAAAAAATGACTGAGGTTATGCCCTCAGTCTCTAGCAGAGCCAAAATTGGACCCTAGGTCCAAAGCTCACTGGCTCTCCTTACTCTAAGACATCTTGGTGCTATTAGTAGATACAGCTGCAACAGGCTTACTTGTAATGAGGACTCCAAATATCTATCCATTCCACACGATCAGCACTCAGACTCCAGAAGTTTCTATCAACACCTGTACTTTCAGCTACAGTGATATGTCCCAAGCACTTACAAGAACAGCCTCCATCAGTGCTCTGGCCACACCAGTCAACACACCAGTCATTTTTTTCTGCCTTAAAAATAAAATTATTTTGATGGTGAGATTTTGCTGCTGCCTCTCAAACAAGACACACACTTTAAAAATAGCAAAGAATGGCACATATTTTTAGTTTTTAAAAACACACATAGTGATGTCCTCAGATTCCAAAGATAAGTCTTTTGGTGAGAGCTTTTTCTATTCATCATGATTCTATAGTAAGGACACCTGCAGGAAGACTAGCTTGTTGCTTCTGAATTCATCACAGACGTGATGACATAGAGAGGAATTGAAGCAACCTGAACGGCACTAATGATCGATGTCTCACACGTGTCCCCAGAAGACAAAATTTCCATAATCTACATATTCAGAACCAAGTGAGGCACTGCAGGCAAGAGCCTCCCAGTATAAGAAAGTCATTTTGTATGGATACCATACAGGTTTCTTCTTCCAAACAGGAGCAGGCGATTTAACCATGAAAATAATGGGTGTTTGTTTGTTTGTTTGGAAATACTGGGGTTTGAACACAGGGCTTTGTGCTTGTTAGGCAGGTGGTCTACTGCTTGAGCAACATCCCCAGTCAATAAGTTTTAATAGTATTTGCACAATCGGAGGAACAAAGCCATACCACTGGGCTATTTTGCTCAAATTTTAAACATGTTTAGACTGTATGGAGTGGGGATAAAAGGAACAGATATCCACCCTGGTGCTGCTGGGCACAGCACTGTCATCCTCCTTATGACCTTCTTTACCATGTGAGTAGTGGGGACGGGGGCTACCTAGAGGGTCATTTATCCTCTGCATAAGCATGCTTTCTGTGTCTTAACATCTCCCAAATATAATTTAATGCCACTAAGAATCATACCCTATAATTGTGCAGGAATTGCTCAGGCATTGGCAGCACTCAAAATGGCTCCTCTCAAGATAAAGAAGGCCATGGAGGGACATCACTGTCCTGTATGCTGACATGCCTGGAGTAGAAATGGTACCACAGCTGAGCAAACCCCAGTAACACATATCAAAATTTATCAGTTTAGCGAAATGTATCAAAAGCTTTAATGCCTCTTTACAATTAGAATTTCTAGAAATAACTTTTAAAGTAGAATTTAAAAGATGAGAAAGGCTACTTCATGGTTGTTGGTATTTTTCCCTCTTTGGCAGTAGCAGGGTTTGAGTTCTGGGCCTACACGCTTGTTAGGCAGGTGCCGCAGCCATAGCCCTTTTTGCTTTCTCAGAAAGGGTCTCATGTTTTCAGATGACTCAGACAGTGCTTCTCCTTCCTTTGCCTCCCATGTAGATGGGATTACAGTTGTGTACCACTATGCTCTGCTTGTTCTTTGAGATAGGGTCTGGGTAACTTTTTTTTTCCCCTGGGCTGACCTTGAACCTGGATCCTCCTAGCTCTGTCTCCTAAGTAGCTGGGATTATGGCATGAGCCACCATGCCCAGCCATGGTTGTTTTAATTCACATTTTTATGATGACTAGTGAGTTGAACAGCATTTTAGATACATCCTGACCACCTGGTTTTCTGTTTAGAGAATTATCAGGTCCTCTGCTCACTTATCTATTGTGGTCTTGATGTTATCCATAAAAATTATAAAAGCTAGTTGTAAGAGGATACTATTCATTTAGCTGTAAAATTTTGTTCATGACTTGGGTGCCTGTTTTAATCCAGCTTAAAACTGAAAAATCCTAAATGAGGGAGCAGTTTAAATAAAAACAAAAGGGATAAAAAGTCACTTTCATATTTATAGCTCAACATAAATTGCTACTCAATTCTAAATCAGAAAAAGCATTAGCTAATTCTCCAACTAGGAATTCATCTGTAGCGAATGGAGTCTTTCACAGGAAACTTGAAGCCCAGCAATTAGGCACACATCATGAGATCGTGATATTTCTCACTATCGTGATGCCTCATCTCCCCACTCTATATGTGGTGCCAAATACCAAATCAATTCAGATCTATCAGGATGTGAAATGCAACTGGGTTTACTTTGGTTAGTGAGAGGAGCCATAGTGTCTGCATCTTTGTTCAGCTCACACATTCAAGACAGAAATCTCAGCGTAGGTATAGAAAGCCAGAGGGAGGCTGGACACAGATGCCAAGGCTGATCGCCCATCAGAGTTTACACAAATGCAGCCAAAGACAGCTTCTCCCGTGTGGAGAATTCTGATGCCCAGGGTGAGTTTGGGAGCAAGGATAGCTCTAGTTTATTACTCTGCAGTGGGACGCATAGCCTTTTTTTTTTTTTGAAAAGCATGAATTTGTGCCCTGTGTTTCTTCCTATGAGATTGGACAATGTGTGGCCTCAATAATTGCTTTAGCTCTTCAATTACACTGTAAAATTAACTGTGACAGGCTGTTTTATTCCTTTTGTGTCAACTCAAAACACATATGGGATACATAATTCAGTGATCAAAGACTTAATTTAGGAAGGATTCTAGGAGACAGGCTGGTACCCAATGTTCACCAGCACAGCGTAGAAGGAAATAAGCCAGCATTTGACTCAAATGTTCTCCAGGGCAGAGCTCCATGGTAATAAATGGAATGACTTCAAGCTGGGAGCAGGTTACCTGTGGGAGACTGCCAGATCACTTTAGGGATCACTGCCTTTCAGCAGCCTAAAAATGGAGCTGCCTAGAGAATTTCTAAGTCACAAAAAAGATGCAGAAGAGACACAAAAAGTCTAACACAGCAAGAGGCTAGTGTGAGTCATTGAGAAGAGGCTGAGAATGCTATAGGTTTACAAATTAGGATGCACACCAAATCTAGAATACCGTAGCTGTGATGAACAATATTCAGACACCATGAGAAAAGGGGGCGAGACAAATAAATGTCTTAAGTCAAATTCCAATAATCACCATTATAGATTCGGTGCTCATTCGACTCAACAAGAAAATCTCTGTCCAAGTATTTCTTAGGGTCGCATACTCCTTTGGCCATGAGAAAGTAGAGGCACTTATTCAATGTATTGAGTACATAAAGAAAACCTTAACTGCATCCAGGAAGAGAACTGTTCAGTCCATTCTTCAACATCTTCAGAGAAAGACTACAGCCTCTTCTAGAGGTGAACTTCTGAGGACCAGGGACAAAGAGGGACCAAAGGTCATCATAGAATCCAGAAACTTAATTGTAGTCAGAACTTCCTCCTCCTCTTCTCGCATCCCCACTGTCCTGTCTCCCTCCCAAACAGGAAGCATTTGTAACTCTGAAGATGAGTGACTGGGGCTCATGTCTTTTGATAATACCTCTCCCTTATTTGAACACAACAATTTATGAGGTGATCCAGGGCCAGCAACAGGATGGAATGGTGGCACATGCTTGCCTCGGATGATTTCAGGACAGTGCTTTCACTCTCAAGATTCAAGCCAGAGTCCCAGGCTGTAGAGTGCTTTTATTTTGCTTCTGCCTTAAGATGCCTGGCTTACTCTTTCCTTTATATATAATATATTATATATATATATGCACATATACGCACACACACACACATACACACACATATATATGTATCTATATGTTTTTTGTTTTTCTTGAGCTAGGGTTTCACTATGCAGCTCAGGCTGGGCTTGGACTCAGGTAGCCTAGCCTGGCCTGGAACTCACAACCTGCTGCCTCTCCTCAAGTGCACACCTGTAAAGGTGTGCACCACATTCAGCTGTCCTGATACTTTTCAGCCTAATACCAATACATGTTCAGTTTTTGTCAATGATGTGTGTTGTGTTTGAGATGTATCATTGCCTAACTGTTGGGTACAGCGAGAAGATCAAGTTCATATATAGTGTTGTTGAATTCTTCATACCTTTAGTCATTTTTTTGTCTGCCTAAAGTACTATTTTTTTCCTGAGGGATATATGCTTAAATTTCCCATTGGAATTACAGATTTTCTGATTTCTCCTTGCTAGTCTATTAAATTTCGTGTTGCATGCTTAGAGAGTTCGGGGTCAGTATTTTTACACCTTGATGAATTATTCCTAAAGCACCATTTTTGTGTTAAGGCCTATTTTGCATGATATCAATGTAGATGTATCAGTTCTCATTTTTTAAAGTATCTTCCTGGATTTATCTTCTTCTATCCCTTAATTTGGTGTCACTTTGTTTTGGGAGTCTCTTATAAACAGCAGGATAGAATACCTGTCTTCTAACAGGTGCTAAATATTATATTTAAATTACATTTATATTACAATTTCTAATTTAACCAGACCTTTTTCTTCTATTATTTTCTCTTTGCCATCCATGCCTTTCTGTACTCCTTTCTCCTTTCCTGCTTTTTACTAGATTGAACTACTTCTTAATTCTTATTTTCTAATCTTTTGATATGAAAATTAGATATTCCATTTCTCTTGTTTTGTGACAACCTTAAATTTCTTTTTTTAGCATTGACTCGAAATTGAAGTTAATCAACATTTCTACCTCCTCCAGAAAAAAACTCCAGGATATTAGAATGCTTTAGTTCCAGTTACCACCGTCCCCCTCCCATGGTTGCTATCTTGTGTTTCATTTCCATCTTGCATTAACCTTTACCCCTCAAGTCATTATTACTGTCAATACTCCATGTTTGTTTAAGTGAAACTACTTGTTTACCCCACCCCTGCCCCACACTACTCATTATTGAAACCTGGTCCAAGCTTTTGAGGTTCTAGCTCATTCTTTCAGAAATACATCTTGGCAATTCTTTAGTGAGCATTTTTTTTTTCTTTTTTGGTACTGGGGTTTGAACTCAAGCCTCATGATTGCTAGGCAGGCACTCTACCACTTGAATCACTCTGTCAGCCCTTTAGTGAGCATTTTTAAAACCAGATTTAAAATTTCTTCATTAGAGCCTCTTCTTAAAACATATATTCTTTTGTAGGAGAGGTTTAAAATACATGCAGTGATTATGTCGTGTACATGCATACAAATGGATTTTACATACGTGTACACCTGTGTAAATATCACCCAGATCAGTTGATAATCTTTCTACTAGAGTGTTCGCCCACATCCCTCATCTGCTAATATTCACCCATCATTCAGACAGCTATCACTATTCATTAATTTGTTCTATTTTTTAAAATTTCATGTAAATGGAGTTCTACAGTAAGTACTTCTTTGTGTCTGGTTTCTTTCACTCAACATAATGTTTGTGAGATTACTGTTTTCATCGGTAATTTTTTCCTTCTCACTGTCTGTCCGTGTCATTATCACTTTGAAACAATAGCTTCACAGGGCATAGAGTTCTGGGTTGATTTTTTTTCTCATATTTTAGGCTATTATTTCAATGTCTGTTAGTCTTTATTATTGCCAAAAAGGACTGTTCTGCCAGTTGATGGCAATTTGGCCATTTCCTGTGGTCAGTTACTTTCCCCACATCTGGTTAAGTTTAAAACGCTTAAAATGTTCTAAAATTTCTATATGTTGCCTTGTGGACTTGTTTTGGATGATGGCAAAAGAATTGACAGAAGTTAACATGCTTCATCACCCTAAGGGTTTATAACCCTTGAGTCTAGACACCCTTCCCAGACATTACCACTAGGGCAGATACAGACCCACACAGGATGCCTGTGGGTGCCTTCATCTATGGATGAATATGGATCTTCTAAGTCCCCTTCATAGAAAGGGGCTCGGTTTCTATGGGGATTTCATCTTGGCTTCCTGTCTGCAGAGACCCACTTGCACCTATGTCCCTTGTTAACACCAGGGTCCATTTCCAGAACAGTAGCACCCAGGGCCATAACTGTAGCTTTCTTTTCTGAGCTTCCATTTCTTTTCTCCCACCTGGTGATTTCTTTTGCTCTCAATTCTTATGACATTTTAAAAAAGTGTATTTTAACCAATTTTCTGTTTCTGGTTACAGGAAGCTCTGCATGGGCTTAGTCCAACATGTTGCTAGAGTCTAAATGTTTCCCTCACTGTTTTGCCTGACCCCTATGGCAGTTGAGTGGTTCACAGTAGGAGTCTGCAGCTAGAGGCCTGGACTTAATCACTACTGCACTCCTCACTAGCTATTTGATGCTGGCTTATTTATCTAACTTCTCCTTGCCTCAGTTTCCTCGTCTCCTAAAGGCTGCTATCATTGTGAGGATGAAATATGCAAATGTATGTAAAGCAGTTGGCACTTGGTGAGCACTCATCAATGACAATTAGTACTATTAAACAATGCACAACAATATTATTCAACTATTAATTTGCCTACCTAGGAATCAGATTTATGCACAAGTCGATGCTGCAGAGAAACAGAAAAAATATATTTCATGAAAAGGAAGTCAACTGAATAACTAAATATAATATGCAGACTTTGAATATTTTGGATACAGTAGCCACCAGGGGATGTTCAGGGGATATGTTATAAGACCCTAGAACCTCAAATCTGATCCCTATATATGCTATGCTTTTAATATATGTATGTGCTTATGATAATGTTTAACTTATAAGTTGTTATAAGCATTAATTTATAAGTACGAGATTAACAGTAACTAATAACAAAATAGAATAGTTATAATAATATAGCATAATAAGTTATGTGCCTCTTCTGTCTCTCTCTTGGTCTACTCTCTAAATATCTTAATTCCTCTTGCACTATAGTAATATTTTTAGACCATGGTTGACTGCTTGTAACTGAAGTAAGAAAGCAAAGCCTCAGATAACAGGAGCTTCCATGTCTATATAAAATACTCTTATACATATTACCAAGGAAAAAATTTTCTTGTAATTTTCCAAGGTTGGGAGAACACCCTTGAAAGTCAGAAAGAAACCATTAAGACAGAGAGAAGTGTCAGTGCATAATGAGATAAGGTCTCATCCTGGGATGTAAGTCAATGCATTTGCTTCCTTCTTGGAGAGAGCTGCTATTATGAAAACATGAGCTGAGCAGTGGTTGGTTTATCTGATGGTGCAGCTCACTGCAGACTAGTAACAGCTCACTGATGAGGTGGAGGATCAACTTGAAAGCTGCACTGTTCATTCCCACCCAAAAACTTTCTCTACTATACTTGCATTTTTTCCAGCTGTTGGACACCGAGTAACACCTATCAACATGCTATCTATAAGCCAAAAAAACATCAATACTATCAGAGAAGTGACACCATTGTTTTATCAGAAGAAAAGTGCTCAGGGGCCTGAGCTGAGCAATGATCTCAGGTGGAGAAGAAACCTAATCACACCGCACAATCAAAGAGCTTTCATTTAAAAATAGCTGACATCTGCCCTAGAGTCCAGTGGCCCATTAGGGTCTTGATAGTTGTTGATTTGGGGATATAGATAGATCTGTCAATTCTGTAATTTACCATCTGTGAGTCTAAGAGATCTTTTAAGGTGACTGGGATGTTCTTTTCTGCTATTTGATCTCAATAGGTTTTTTTTTTCTGATGGGGGGATTGAGGGGAAGGTGATAATTTTTCTCAATTAATTTTTTCATTATTTTCCCAAGTAAGTGGCAGTTACACTGGCTTGGTATTCCCAAAGCAGATCTAATTATATTTTCCATGTACATTCAAAAGGAATTAGCCTGCTACTCTTAAGGTCAAATCAAACATTAGATTTAATTTATAGCAAGAGGATTTTGCCTTATAGTGTAAATATTACTGGTACTTTCAAAATATCCCAGATTTTGTTGGTTGTACTTGCATCTCTGCTTTAATCAAAACTTTAAAAATTTAAGTAAGGACTACAAATACACACACACACACACACACACAAAGTATACTTGGCTTGTTGCAAAGAGAATAAACTAAATTTGCCTGAATAGAAAATTTTAATTTTGGGTTTTGAATATGATATAGTGCTCTTTTAAAATACTGACTTAAAAAATAAGAATGTTAAAATTAATCTGATAAAAACAGTGGTCAAGTGGTAGACTTGACCACTATAGAAAATAATTGCTTTAGCATTTACTATTGCTAACAATCCACAAGGTGATGCCTATAAAATTTGGCTTGCTTCTTTAGAAGTGTCTGTTCTAAATCTTGAACAGAATTTACAGTCATCTATGATACTTAAAAGCCTCCAGTCAAGCTTTACTCTGCTCTGTGGCAGCCCCACGCTGTGCCAGGCCATTTGTAAATTGAATGCTATCCACACAGAAGCCTCGGGTCTGTCTGATCTGATAAACACTAAGTGACCTAAATTTGGCATGATCCTTGAAAACCTGCATTATATAATCTACATTTTTGGTTGTATTGTTCTCAATACATTTAAGGAAAATATATATCCACACCCATATTGACACTTTTCAGTTAAAAATGGCTTGTTTTTCCCATCCACAAAAATGGACTTTGAAATTAAAAAAAAAAAGTTACTAAATTTTTCCTTTACTCCCAATGACAAAGGAGATATCATAAAAACTTTTCTTCTAAAATGACTACATGTTTAAAGTCCTACTGTTAACAGTTTTCAAGATCTAATTTGAAAGTAAAACATTCCTTTGGGTTCAAAAGTAGAAAAGGTTATTATGTGGAGTAATATAATTATATGGTTTTCATGGCAACCAAATTAGGGTACCTATATATCCCATATATTAACCTCTTCTACTTCACCTGACTCCTATTGGTGGAGAATATATTGACTCAGATCATCCCCAATATGCTGGTGACTTTTCATTTTTTGTTTTTAAAAAACATTCTACTAGACAGATTTGTCTGCCCATCAAGATCCAGGCCACCGTAAAGAAGCCAGCCCCTTCTGTCTCAGTGGCTTTGGGCCCTGTGGGTTCTGACAGTCAGATGGACAGCTTTCTCCAAGATGTGTGAGAAAACAGGTCTTTCGCCTTGCTGGAGACTGAATATTTCCAAAGCACCCATTGGCTTTTGTTAATGTGAAAGTCACTGGGACAGAGCATCAAGAAATACAAGCTGCCCACTTTGAAAACAAACAGCGCAGCCTCTCCTCAATGTCACGTCTCCGTCAGTTGTGTTTGGTGGCATTCACGGACAGCAAGAGACTGCCTGCTGCTGCTGGTGTTCTGTTCCCAGAGACATTATCTCCAGGAAGTGCATGCAAATGCACCTCCCCAAACTCTGAATTTCAAAGCATTCCCTCTGACTTCTGTGCTTCTAATAACCACATCTCAGTTTCAGGAGCACAGACTTGCCCATGAGTGATGGGACTCATACCCAATGCAGTTTATCTCAAGAGCACCAGAAGAGCAGGGGCAATTTAATCTCTGCAGCCCAGTGACAAGCATAGTGGCCTTAATACCAAATGACAATCTCCTTTCAAGAGCTTTATGAATATTAATCAGTTTTCACTGAACGATATTTAAAAACAAAAAACATGTCTTCACTTTCGATTGCAACAGCTCTGAATTATCAAAGATACAATTTTCCTGTCATTTTCGCAGGTGACAATGTGCATTTCAATAAGGTGGGCTTACCTTGCTTTTACAACTGGGGTGGGAGGCCGCAAACAGATCTCTTAATGTTCATCCTCCACTGATAAAAGTGGAAGTTATGATTTCAATCTGCTCATTTTTAAGTATGGACTCAGAAAAGGGTCAGAATTTTTGGAATCAAGAGGTAGGAGAAACCAGGTGCTGGTAGCTCAAATCTGGAATCCTAGCTACTTGGGAAGCTGAGATTAGAAGGACTGTTGTTCCAGGCCAGTCCTGGTATAAATGTTTGTGAGACCCCATCTCAATGGAAAAATCTGGGCATGGTCACACATGCCTGTCATCCAAGCAATGATGGGTAGCTTAAAACAGGAGGATTGAAGTCCAGGCCAGCCTGGGCAAAAAGGTGAGACCCTATCTCCAAAAATAACCAGAGCAAAAAGGACTGGAGGCTTGAGGTATGACTCAAGTGCCTTCCTAGCAGGCATGAGGCCCAGAGTTCAAACCCCAGTACCATCAAGAAAAAAGGTAGGAGACACTATTCCATACACATTAGAATGAGTATTACCTAAAAATCAGAAAACAACAAGGCTGTACAGAACTGGAAACCTTGTGAATTGTTGGTGGGAATATAAAACAGTAGTCTCTGTGGAATACAATGTTGTTTAAAAAAAAAACCCAAAAATGAAACCCTAGGACCCAGCAATCCCACTTCTGGGTGCATTCCCAAAAGAAATGAAAGCAGGTACTCAAATAGGTACTGTGCCAAATGCTCATAGCAGCTTATACCTAATTGCCAAAAAGAGAAAAAAGTGGAAACCCAAATGGCAAAACCCTTTAAGCCATAACACAGTAACCCTTTTAAAGTCAAATGCAATATTTCTAAAGTGAAGTTAGTGAAAAGACTGCAGCTCAAGTATGTAAGGGGAAAAAAGACAACCCCCCTTTGTTGCTTCTCATATGGCAAGGGCATGAAGCCAAGAGGAAGCAGCGGAATAAACTCATTCTAATCCTGAAGGAGTAGAAAACATGCCTGAATATTCACCTGCAACTAAAAAGTGAAAGTGATGGGAAGCATGTGGCAGGCAGACAGACTCCTAAGCTCATTTATCATCATGGAGGCTACTGTCCAAAGGCCCTCCTGTCAGCGAGGGTGCCCACCTTCTCCAGTGACTCCCAGTGCTCTGCACCATGGCCTATGCCCACAGTGGATCAATTCTGAGATGTGGGTACATTTCTGGTGAGGGGTCAGGCAGTCCCCAAGGACCCATGATCTTCAGCCATCCCATCCATTCCCATTGCCAGAATTATCCCCCAACTAACGCTCCTGCTCACTCCTCTCTGTGGAGCTTTGTAGCAACTATCCAGCTACCTACTGGAGGTCTCTTTGGAGGAGTCTCCAACTGCCCCCAAAGGAGCTCATGATCTTTCATGATCTATCATGTCTCTTCTTCCATATCATATTACTTTTCTCCATATCTCTTTCCCACAAAAGCCCCATCATCCTCCATTATCCAAACAGCACAATGGCACCCTCCTCCATCACACTCCGTCTAATTATTGATTCAGCCCTTTTGCTCCACCTCTTGCAGGTGTTCTATCTACCACTCTGCCTCATACCCATCATGCCCACTCTCTTCTGTGCCTGGGCATAGCTCCCAACTGTTCTTTTCCAAGCATTGCCCTCTTCCTAAACACTCCCCATTCTGCATCCAATGTGAGCTTTCTATGTCGGAGATAGAATCACGCCCCTCCTCAGTTGCCAATGCATTCATAGCATCCACTGTGCTCGGAGCAAAGACACAAGCCCACACCATGGCCTCAAGGACCACACTCTTAGCATTCGGACCAACCCAGCTGTACCTGTCATGGTGCTCCCTCTTCTTGATCCATCCGTGACCACTGTGCACTGGGTCCCTTCCTGGGCTTCAACCTAGCTCTTTCCTGACCAGCTGCTGCTCATCTTTCAGAACTCTGCCCAAATCCCCCAACTTCTTTCCTCTGAGACCCTCCCTCTAGCTCTCTCAGACTGAAGCAGGTCTCACTGTTGCAAATCCCTTAGCACGTGTACTGCTTTGATGACAGATTAGCAGTAATGTTCTCCTACGCCCTTGTTCTGGGTCTCTTCATCCTGGGTCTGTTGCCTTCCCCTGTGCTGATATTAGCTCACTGTGCTGGAGTGGCCCATTGCCTAATGGTTTCCACAGCAGACTGCAAGATCCCTGAGGGCATGTATGTACTGTGTCCTTCATCTGCCACCCCAGTGTCCAGGGCAGTCCTAACACATGCTTTGTTTGATCAATGCAGTAATAGAGAATGGTGCAAGTTCTCGGAAAAGAAGCCTCACAAATATAAATCCAACCATGTCTCTTCTTGCCCAACACCTTTAATTCTTATTAGAATGATGCAAAGTAACTTTTTCATGGCCAATCAAGCTTTTCATGGTTTGGCCCCCAGCTACCTAGCACTGTCCTTTTGGTTTCTCAAGCACATTGAGCTCATTCTCACACCAGGGCCTTTGCCCCTGCTGGGCCCTCCAACTGGAGCCTCTTCCCCCGAGATGTGTCTATGACTTGCTCCCCAGCCATGTTCAACCTCAGATGTTGCCAGCCCAGCCTTGGCTTGAATGGCACCATGCCCACCTCATCTCATCATCACTCATAACCCTTCTGCCCTGCTCCATGTTTTCTCACAGTGCCTTTTTATCTGACATTATAGGCAAAAATATTTGTTGAAAGAGTGATGGATGGATAAATACTCAAAATTGAAAAGTTTACATCCTTTGGTTCAGCTTGAATTTTCAATCAAGGGTCATTTGTTATAATAAAAGACTGTAGCTCCTACTACAAGAATTACCCATTCATTCAATAAGTGTTTACTGAATTAGGTGAGGTACAGAGATGGGATCAATCATTTCCACATGGAAGAAACAATACTGAACAGGTCTCCTGAATGATGTGATGATATGTGCCACATGGAGAAGAAGGTTTCCCACAGACGTTGACACCCACAAAAGGGAAGGCCAGGGATGTGGAAGGCTCTTTATACACTCAGAAAACTCCTATATCCTCCTCCCAACATAAAGTCATTCTCTCAGCTTGAATTCTTTACATTCTGCATTAGTCTTGAGTCCCAGGTTCTCATGTCTCTGGCTCCAACCATGGCACAGGCCTGTCAGAAGGAACTGTAAGGTTTCTTAGAATGACAGGAGAGTCTAGGATGTCCTGTCAGGTGGGGAAGGGATTCCCTCCTTTCATAGCCCCCCTCCAACTAGGCCCTCTAAGCTGGGGAAAGCTTTGTGCACCCCAGGCATGAGGAGGTAGAGAAACAATGGAGACCATTGGGATGGCATTGGGAATCCCCAGGAGGGCTGGCCTGTACTGGCTGTGCCTCAGTCTCCTTTTCAGGCTTCCCCGAAAACTCTCCTCACCACCCTCTGAAAAGCAGTCACACTTTTGCTAAAAATATTCAATAGTCCACCAAGTAAGAGAAATGACAATGGAGATGGGCCACTCAACTGTCTGGGTAGAAGACACAGAACCATGAAGAGCAATGGGAAGCCAGTGGGACACCCTGAGAAGGTACCACCTGCATGGAATTTCTCCTCTCTAAAGTTGGCCCTAGATCATACTTCAACAGCAGTGCAAGGGGGAAACTTCACAAATGACCAGAGCCTAGGATGAATCACTCCTTCCTCTGAACATTTAAATTTGGGGAGAAATAATCTAGCCAAGCACTTTATATTTTACAGCCTACTCTGTTATTTGAAATAGAAGAGAACTAATTACATCCTCCACTTAATTGCTATAAAAATGCAGTCAGAATGCATGCATTATATCACACACACATGCCAGCAGAATGAGAACAGCCTTCCCAACAGGGTTCTGGTCGCCTCCACTACAGCTTCAAGTATATCCTTGCCTTCTCCAGCCTCTCTCATTTTCAACCAGATCATATAAAAAGTAGAAAAGTCATTGATAGAAGTAGCTTATGAAGTAGTCATTTAAGGCCCTCAATTAGTGAATCTGCAAGTTGTTTGGGAGGCCACACATTGTTGTGTTCAAGAGTGAGCACTACTCTCTAGCAGCTGTGTGTACTCATGCTTCTACACCAGGATCCTCAGGTGTCAAACTGTGACATTAATGGTTCTTACCTGGTAGAATTATTGCAAGGACTAAAACAAATGATATAGGTCAAATGGTTAGGATAGTGTTCAGTATGTAGTAAGAAATCTCCAAACAGTAGGTCTATTACTTTTAGTCATGCCTGTGAGAGGTATAAATGAGCCAGCATTGTGAGAACTGGACTTTCCAATAGGGCTTGATTTTTGTCCATCTTATCTGTCTCCCATATGTGGCAACAGAAATGGATGCTTGAAGCCAAAAGATGTGAAAGAGGAAGGAGTGATCCCTTACTTCATTTGTAAGGCTCTCTTAGCTATGGGACAGACCTATCTCTGGGAAAGCTTCATCTCTGAAAAGGAACATTGATTTTGTCACCTTTCCAGAAAGACTACCTTTTTCATTCAGCTGTGACTTTATACCCTTTCCATCCATATTGTATCACACCAGCTACTTTGGAAAAGTATTTCTAAAACGTGATTTTTGTGTAATAAATGAAAGCTAAGCAAGATTTTCCAAGGCTATGTGAATACGAGAGTATAAACTACATGTGCTGATCTCTATATATTTTAGTGTTTATCAGTGGTCCTCAACCCACCATATTTGTCAATGTCGAGACATTTTTATAGTTATTTTGTGTGTGAGTTTGTGCGTGTGTGTGTGTGTGTGCACTCCTGGCATCTAGTAAGTAACGACCAGGGATACTACTAAACATCCCACAATGCACAGGACAAGCTCCTTTTAATGATTTGGATATGAACTGTCCCCTAAAAGGCTCATGTACTGAAGATTTGGTCCCCAGCTGGTGGCGCTATTGAGTTGTAATTCAATCATGAGGGCACCGACTTCATCAGTGGATTAACCCATTGATGGTGGGGCCCAGGAGGAAGCAGATCACTCGGGGTGTGGCTTTGAAAGATTTATCTTACCCCTTGTCTCTTTCCTCATTCTCTATTTGCTTCCTGGCCACCATGAAGCAAGCAGCCTTTTCTGCTACACACTCCCTCTGCCATGATGTTCAGACTGGCCTCAGGCCCAAAGCAATGGAGTCAGCTGACCTTGGACTGAAGCCATGAACCAAAATACATGTTTCCTCTTTAAGTTGAATTCTCTCAGGCATTTTTTCACAGAGATGAAAAACTGACTAATACACCCCCCCACACACACAAAGAATTACCCAACACAAAATGCCAATAGTGCCAAAGTTGAGAAATTCTGAAAAAATATGCATCTGTTTCTACTATATATATCACTGATAGTGACTGAGGCAACCATAGAAATTGCTATTAACATGAAGAAACAGAAAACTAAGACTTAACATTCGTGTGAAATAAAAACATTCTGCTTGTGAAATAGGGGTAAATGCCAGACTTAAAATGGTAGAAAAAAACTACCCTTGGTTATTACCCTGGGGATAACATAGATTCAAAAAGTGGACCCAAAACTGTACTAGCATCTTTCTTTCTTCCTGGGCAGATAAGAACAGTATGACTCAAGCTCCAGAAATAATTAAATTGAGTTGCCAGACGTGCAGTTTTCATTGTGAGAAGTACTGTGGTCAGAATGTAGGGAGGGAAAGTTTAAATGGATTCTAAGATAGAGAATCCAAGAATATTAATCAGGGGCTTGGGAAGCTTGAGAAGGGATGTAACTCATCCCCTTCCTTCTAGAAAGGAGGAAGCACAGGCTCACGCCCTAAACCCTGCTTACCACATTTACTAAGAATCACTTGCTTTTCGATGGAAGTGTTTAATGTACATCATATTGAGTGTCTCCTACATGTCAGGCAGGGAGGACACAAATGAGAGAGAGACTGAACCTCTGGCCTCCCTGGCTCAGGATGGAGAGAAGCAAAGCAAAAGAAGGATAGTGGTGTCCAAGGGAAATAGCCCAGTGTTGAATGAATCCCAGAGAAGCGGTAATCTAAGTAGCAGACGAAGGGTCCTTGAAAGGAAGATATCTCCCTTGGTGGAGTGAGCATTTTCTTGGTCCTGTTACTACCAATCTAACTGGGCTAACTGGGGGTGACGGGAGATGCAGAAAGGACAAACAATAGACAAATATGCAGAAAGTTGGGGCCAGGTGTGCTGGGCACTCGGATGGAGACGCACAACAGCCTTGTTGCTTCTTTTCTCTATCTTTCTCCTCTTTTCCTTTGCTTCCTTTCTCTATCTTTATTCTTTAAGGCCTTCCTTCTAAAGTCTTTCTTTAAAACCTTGCTTCTAAACTCTTCTTTTCTGTTCTTTAAAGTCTCTTTCTTTAGACTCACACTGTCCTATGTTTTATTTAGCATAATCACTCTTAAAGTCTTTGCCCTCAGACTGGCACTGTCCCATCAGACTTGCACTGTCCCATGTTCTCTCTTTAGTTTTCTTAAAGTCTTGGCGCTCAGACTTGCAAACAATAGCAGCAGCATCTAAAAACTGCATTAGCATAACTCTTAAAGTCTCAGTCCTTAGACTTGCACTGTCCCACGTTTTCTTTAGCTTAGCTTTTCTGAAGGCCATGTATAAAGTTCTTGGTGCAGAAAGCTGCTCTGGTGGAGACACTCCAGCCAGCATCAGTGACAGCTAATCAAAATCCCCCATCAAAAGCCTCTCATCAAAAAGCCTCGTGTCCTCTTTCAGCAAGTCTTCTATATCCAGTGGTAAACAAGGAGGTGGAGCAATAGTTCTTGGGGAGGCGCGTGACATTATAACAAGAGAAACCTGCAGTTCCTACTTCTCTGAATGTAAACAACATAGGAAAAGCAGCTGAGCTGCATTCTGCCTTGCTTTCTTCTGCGGCTGGGGCTGTGCCAAATAGCCTGTCATTGAGCACAGCTGTGCTTATGTAGGCTTCTCATAAACTGCTCCCCACACCTTGGCTTTTGAAAACTGCAGAAACATTTGCCAAGGGTGTTGCTGGCAGGGGGATGCTGTGCAAAGGCACTGAGGTCTAAAAGGACGTGTGGCATGTTCAGGAGGGTCAACATGGGATTTCTGGAGCTGAAGGAGAGTACTAGAGGAAGCAGCCAACATACTCAGAGATAGTACTAGGAAAATGGGCTAGAATCAGTCAAGTTAATACAGGTTTGATGGTATAGAGTTAGGATTTCTCATCATCATATGGGGCTATTTTTGAGGCAGTTTATATCATAATCTATCCTTTATCTTAAATTCAAAGTGAGTGTCCCAAAACAATTTTGCACCCCTTTAAGCATCTCAGTTTTTCTGATACTTAGAGATTTATAAACAGATATAATATGCTGGAGTGGTTTGGACAAGCAAATGCTTCTACAATAGGAAGCTGCTCTGTTCTGCCAGCTTTGCTTCAGGCTCATGGAACTGGAGGCACTGCTTTGGTAGAATAGCCTTTTTTACTTTGTCTGCACCATCTCCCACCAAATAGCAAATTCTGTCCTTCCTGCTACAAGCTATCTTCTGCATCTCTCCTCCCATACCATGCAGTGGGTACCATACCCAAACACAAACAGCCTGTACTTTAGACAGCTTCACTCCCAGAGCCACTGACTGCCAAAGCCCAGGAGGAGAATCTCAGTGGTCCCTCTTGGTTTCTTTGTGACTATGTTCTAAAGAAAAAATATATATATTGAGTTAGTAAATCAACACAAACAATATAAGCCTAATAAAACAAGTCTATTTTGTTTTTTATTACTCATTACATCAACAAAATAATTCTCCTGATCTTGGGTACAGGTGGACAGCAGATGCTAGAAGGCCAAGGCTGTCCTCACAGCATGTGGTGTTGCTGCTTGAGAGTGCAAAGAACTCATTCTCTCCCTGTTCCCTGCTGCTCTGTGGCCACATGGTCACAGCTTCCCTGAGCTTTTGGAAGCAGTGGCATTGAAAGGCATGGGGAGACTCCTCTCCACCCCCCACTTCTCTCCAAAGTACCCAGGTTGAGATTCAAACAGCAGCACAACTCATTATTAACTCTGAAAATTGTAAGATGATAAAAAAATGTGATTGTTGAATGAACGGATGTCAAGAGTTGAGAAACCACTAAAAATGAAATTATGAAAATAATCACATTAATGAAACGATCCACAACTCCATTGTGGTTACTCTGTTTCAGATGCGAATTTTCCACAGCTATAATCATCAAGTCCATACAACTTTTACCCTTGTTTTTAAGTCTATTTAAATAATTATTTCTCTATAATATGGAATATTACATGAATGTTAAAATATATTTTTCTGAGAATATTTAATGGCATGCATAATAAAAAGGTTTCCATGTAATGTTAAATAATACATATATAAAACTATGTAATTATACCCTAAGTTTTGAGAGTATATTTTTATGTGTATATGCATATATATGCATACATGCAGATAGGAAAAAATATACTGAAGTATTAATGGTAGCTTTTGAATGGTAGGATTCCTTTTTGTTCTAAAATTTTCAGTTTCTGTAATGAACACTTATCATTGTACAATGGAAAATTGTCTAAATATTACATCTAGCTTTTCCATGTCTCTAGTGTTGATAACTGTTATGCTATGCTCCCATACTATTCCATTAAGCAGACATAACTTCTGCACTTCATTCTCTTGTGAAGAACAGTGGGCCAGTTCCCATTTTTGGTTATTATAGGTTCAGTATTCCTTATCTGATACATTTAGGACCACAAGTGTTTCAGATTTCAAAGCTTTCCAGACTTTAGAAAGTTTGTATATACTTTAGTGGTTGAGAATCCATAATCCAAACATCCAAAATGCTCCAAAATCTGAAACTTTTTGAGCATCATGTGGGCAACCAAAAGGTTTTGGGGGCAGGGAGTAACTCAAGTGGGAAAGTTGTACTTCTCATGCATGAGACCCTGGGTTCAATCCTTAGTACAGCAAAAAAAACCAAACAAACAACTTTTTTTTTTTGGAGCCTTTTGGATTTCAGATGATGGATGCATACCCTGTATGCATACCCTGTAACTCAGGCTTTGAATTTTTTCCTACCTCCATATCTGACCATTTCAGTGACCCATCCACAATTCAACCTTTCCTGAGTGCTCGCATCTGAGGGCAGAACCAAGCGCACAGGCGTCAGCGAGGGACTGGGACCTTCTCATCAGAATCTTGCTCTACACTTCTTCAAAGGTAATGAAATGAAACAACATGAGATGATGGAGGCAGGGTTCCTGCACACAGAGAAGGTGCTGCTGCTGCTGTTGTTATTGCTCCCTCATCTCCTCCTTGCCCAGTCACCTGAAGCTCCAGCCAAAAGGAACGGTTGGAAGCTGACCCAATACTCCACTCCTCCCCTGCTGGCCGAGCTTCCACTACCTTCATGTGCACAGCTGTCTTTCTAGAACACCCTCCACCTCACTCCTACTGAGTCCACCTAATTCATAAGCCAATCCTCTAATGATTTCTGGGACCCTTTGACTGAGATCGTTCGGGATCCTTCTTTGGGGGTCCCAGGGTCCATGTGTACCCTCATGCCACATTTCATTTACCTGTTTCTTTCTTTGTCTTTTCCACTAGACTGAAAACTCAGCCTGTGGTGTCCACCTGGAACCCTGAGCTCAGGATTTGACCAGGATGTCAGTTGACTTTTTTTTTTTTTTTTTTCCTTTCTTCTTCTTTTTTTTTTTTTTCATTTTTCTTTTATTATTCATATGTGCATACAAGGCTTGGTTCATTTCTCCCCCCTGCCCCCACCCCCTCCCTTACCACCCACTCCGCCCCCTCCCACTCCCCCCCCCCAATACCCAGCAGAAACTATTTTGCCCTTATTTCTAATTTTGTTGTAGAGAGAGTATAAGCAACAATAGGAAGGATGTCAGTTGACTTTTTGCCATTGTCACTCATTTACAAAAAATACGGCTTTTAGTAGTTGCATAGTATTTCATTATGCTATGGACTCTATGATTTATATTATTTTTTTCTTTCTGTTATAGCTATTTGTAGGCAGGGGAAGGTATGATAGACAATTGACAGGGAACATCCTAGGACTACGGAAATCTTTTTTTTTTTTTTTTAAGAATAAAATGTACAGGGTAGCATGGTAGAACTGCCAGCTTTGAACATCTGAAGACTTTGATTTTACATTGCCCACGTGCAGACCTGGTATCTTTGGAGCTCAGGGCTGCAGTGTTCTAAGGGAATCAACAACAGCCAGGGTTAATGGCCTCCCCTGCAGTCCGGCCTTCTGCTGAAACGAGTCAGCAGTTTCTGATGATTCCCCAGCTGCAGAGCCGAGCCCCGGCTGGAATGACATGAGCACATATACCATCTGCAAGTGCAAAGGGACAGTGCTGCCCAGCTTCTTCAGTTCTCTGTCCACGGAGCCTGCAGAGGTGACTGTGAACTTTCGGATTCCTGCCACGCTGCATGGTGACTTAGAAACCACTTTGACATTGTCATTCCTGCTCAGTGATACTCCCTCTTCTCAACCCTGGTTATAACACTGTGCTATCCTTCAAACTTTGTCTTATTAGTAATATAAAACTGGTCATAGCAAACATTTTTGTCCTACAAACGTAGCAATTCCCTTATGTTTCTATGCGGATCTCTCAATGAAACTGACGGAGCAAAAGCTTAAACAGGTAAAGGGTCATTACAATTCTTGGTGTGTTGGTTGTACTCTTTGTGTTAGGGTATATGAAATACATTTGTAAGAGTTTTACAAATTTTTACAGGAGTGAAAAATAAGCTCAGTCTATCTGAAGAAAATGTTAAACTATAAGTAGTCAAGGCAGATAGACAAAGGTAACAGAGGACTGAGGAAACCCTGCATTATGTGAAACCCAAGTGGTTTCCTGATTTTCTAATGAGGACTGCCCCCCCAACAAAGGGAGCAGTGTCCTTCAGGACTACTGTGAAGTAGATAGAGAAGGGTTTGGAAGTTATGATTAGCTTGGGAGTGAAGAAATCAGATGAGGAAAATGTTACTCAAATTATTACTATTATATTTATTATTATTGTTATTATTATTACAATTTTTATTTTGAGGCAGGGTCTCACTATGTACTATATGCTGACCTTGAACTCACAATCATCTCATTTCAACCCCTCAAGAGCTGGGATTATACCATGTGTCACCTTGACTGACTTACTCAAATAAAATTATTTTTTAAAAAGGAGAGCATTACTATAAAACATAATTATCACTTAACATAAATGGATATGACCATGAAATAATCTAGTAACTAAACAATGCTCATCTTAAAAATCATCAAGATAACCAGACTGAGAAAATTTTTGCTTAATTTAAGCTCTTCATATATTAGATGATGAATGAAGGCTCCAGAGAGGCTAACAGACTTGGCTAAGGCAACACAGTTGGAATCCAGAACTCCAGACTTCTCTAGAACCAAACCTCAGTGTGGCAGAGAGGAAGGGAAGCCCTAGAACTCAGTCCAGCTGGAGAAATCCTTTAGTCCCAAGGGACCCTGCAAATACTCTATTCTTAGCTAATCTAAAATAAAGTACTTTAGGTTTGCCATAATGAAGGTAACTGCTAAAGGAGCCTACAGGGAAATCAGCAAACCTTGATGGCCATGTCTTCCTCTGGAGAGAGAAATTAAATCAAGCAAACAAAATCAGAGCATCCCAGCTGCACTGGCAGGAGAGCTCTTGGCACAGCCCAATGCTCCATAGGAAGCAGAAACCCAGTGCCTCTTCTGTGCTCACTGGGCAGCCAGCAGGTCACACTGGCCCATTCACCCACTGAAGCTTTCTGTGTCCTCACAGACTCTGTCACTCTCAGCCAATGCACACCTGGCCATAATTGTGCCAAATTGGTACTGGAAGGCATCTAGGGTCAAGATTTTAACCATCTTTTGAGGCTCACTTCACAGAGGTGAAGACCTGCTAGAGATTTTCTAAGTCTTTTCATCTTCACTGGCTTCTCCAAATTGTACCCAGGATTTCTGGACAGAAAGAACTTTGAGTTGTAATCTAGTTAAAACCAACATTACTGTTTATATGCTTTAAAAAAATGTTTTTATTCATACTTCATGATTGAGAAATCAATTGTCCTCTCACTGAGAATGTCATGTAGAAATGGAGGAAGACATGGATTTGGGGGGAGAAGGGAATCTCCTCCCCGGCCACCATTGGTGTCATCTCTGTTCTTCTTCTTCCAGTCTTTACAGTCTAGCTGAGTGAATGCAGTCAGCCTGCTATTTAGGACATCTGAATTTGAACAATAGCAGCAATTCTTATAAGAACTTCACAAACTGTAAGCACACAGCTTTACAAGGACAGAGATTCTGTCTTTGTGTCACCATTGTACCCAGTGCTGAGCACCATGTTAGTACATGTGACACACTAAGTATTTGTTGGATGGACAAAAGGGCATATGGATGGATGGATGGATGGATGATGGATGGATGAGTGAATAAGAGCTCTTTGACTGTCAAAAACAGCTTTATAGAAATCCATTCTTTTAATAGGTAAGAGAGGACTCAGAAATGGAGTTTCAGCACTAAGTGAGTTCAATTTCCTACAGAAATTTCAATGAGATTTTTATAATGGGCACAGCTCTGGGCCTGGTGTGGTAGTAGACACCTGTAATACCAGCACTTTGGAGGCTAAAGTAGGAAGATCAAGAGTTTGAGGCCAGCCTGGGCTATATAACAAAATCCTGTCTCAAAAATAAACATACACACACATACACATATACACCCTCCAAAACAAAAAAACTAGGGCACAGCTAAACAATCCCACACATCACTAAGAAAGCTCCGTACTTGTTAATCCACTCCCCACTAAGAGTGTCCCCTAGCCTCCCCATCATGCCTGGGACGACACCAGCCCAGTACACACTGCAGCACCCACCTCAGTGAGACTCTGCACAAGAATGCCACTGGATTGCCCTTAGAGCAACATTTGTTGTCCAAGGATAGCGCTAATTCCTGAGCCAGCCCAGGTCATTATCACGAAGGCTGGATAAAGGACACTGTGTATGTTAGTCAGATTTAGGTTGCTGTGAAATAATACCTGAGATAAACAACTTACAGGGAAGGAAGAGTTATTTTGGCTCTCAGTCTAGAAGTTGCAGTCCATGGTTGCTTGGCTCTGTTGCTTTGGGCCCGTGGCAAGGCAGAACATTATGGTGGGGAGCAGGTCTGCACATTTCACGGCAGGCAAGAAGCGGTGGCAAGGAGAGAGAGAGAGAGAGAGAGAGAGACCAGATTTCCAATGAAAGGGCACACCCTCAGTGCCCTGTCTCCCTCCCACTAGGCTCCACCTCCTCCAGGTTCTACAACGTCCCAATAGCGTCACATACCAGCAACCAAACCTTTACCACGTCACCCTTAGGAAATACTTCAGCTCCAAACCATATCACCATGTTCCCCAAATTGTGGATTCCTCTGTCCATATCTTGTATCTTATGGAGACTTCAACTACAGGATAAATGTCTATATTTTTCTGATTCATTTTTTTCAGTCAAATTCTTCAATTAAAGTGTGAGCAGGGGCTATAAATTATGTTCATCTATGTAATAGCAACATCATTTTTCATCCTCACTATAACCCTGGTTATTAGCCCTGTTTTACTGCTAAGTACTATGAGGTTTCAAGGAACTAGTTAATTTGGCCCAGATCACACAGCTAGTTCTGAAGAATGAGTCAAAACCATGCAATCTGATTTTTTTTTGGCAGTATTGGGGTTTGAACTCAAGGCCTCATGCTTGTTGGGTAGGCACTCTACCATTTGAGCTACTCCACCAGCCCTTTTTTGTGTTGTGTATTTTCAAGATAGGGTCTTGCAAACTGTTAGCCCAGGCTGACTTGGAACCACGATCCTTCTGATCTTTGCCTCCCAAGCAGCTAGGATTACAGCGTGAGCCACCAGTGCCTGGCCGCAATCTGATTTTTCAGCCAGTGCTCTTAAGCTTCTCATCAAAGCTATCATGGTGCTCACAAGTAAATCTCAATTATGTATGTTGCCTGATTTCCTGTAAATATGTCAGAACTGAAATTAGATGGAAAGAAAGAGGAAAAGGTGGGGGTAAGTTGAGGTGGAGAAGAGAAAACAGCAAAAAGCCAATTTGTGAGTACATCTGATTTGATACATTTTATCTCATTTCTTAAAAGCCAATGAAGTGCACGAGTGGTTTTTATAGCTGTGAACACACCTAACTGTGTCAGATTTGACCCACAGCTGTGGTTATCTGTAGCCCGGTATGGATTTTCTCTACTGTCTTAAAAAAAAAACCACACATCTGCCTGTGGGCACCATTCTCAAAATACAAATGGCTAATTTAATGACAGACTTTTACTGAGCAGCAAAGACAGTGGAGCATAGGGAGGATATGGAAGCTATCTTTCTGTCCTTCAGGAAATCATTTTAAATACCTGCATGGCAAGTGGGTGTCACTTTCAAACCCTATAGATTGACAGCCCTCTGTGGAGGATTCCCAGCCTGAATACAGGCTTAATGCGTGGGAGTTGTGATCAATAAACAGTCTGCCAAGGGCACGGAATATGGATGCAATTAGTATTGTAACACTGAGCATGTACTTAAATACTAACTCCCTTGCTTCAAATTAAGCCTTAGCAGCTTTCACATTGACCAGAGCACTAACTTTTTCTTACCCAACCTGAATTTAGGACAGAAAACAGGCAGTGACAAGAGAAGATGCTCTTGGTCCAAAGGGTATATAGATCAATAGAGCAGGGGTCATGACCCACCCTCCTGGCTTGTGATAATAAGTTCTATTGGCAGGCTGGAGAGGTAACTCAGTCATAGAGCACTTGCCCAGCATTCATGAGGCCCTGAATTTGATCCTCAGCACCACAAAAAGTAAATAAATAAATCAATCCTATTGGCAGTGATCAGTAACCTATTATTCTAGCAAAGCTCAGAATTCTTCTCATAGTGGTCTGACATTATCTGATTGGATAGGACACTTAGTGAAGTTCAACTATGGCACAGTTTTGGTTTTTTTTTTTGCCCTAGGAAAATTGCTGACAGGCCTCCTTTGAAAAACTCAAAGCGTGAAATGCTTTTCAGTTCAGTGAATGGTGTTCCACATGACACACTGATTGAGTCTGCTGAATCCTGCCAGCTATATAAAGCACCTTCAGCAACCCCTGACATAAGCCTCACATATCCCTCTGTGTCACCTTGGCAGCTTCATGGAGCTGTTCTCAAGCAGTTAAATAAAACGAAGACCCATGAGGAGCTCAGCAGTCACCCTTACACGGAAGAGCTGAATCATTTTGCAGGTTCCTAATGGGTGTTTTGACCTGGATCTATCTTTGACATGCTTCCAGGAGCCTCTGATATATTATATAATTTATAGTCACTCATTTCCTTAACAGCAGGTGACAAAGATCAAAGGTGGCCTCCATCAGTGACAGCAATGATGTGCCCTGCAAATGGCATCATCATAAGGCACCCTTTTCTGGCTTTGTAATTTACTGGTACATCTGACCTAAATTAAATTCAGGCTCAAGACAGGCCATTTAAATGGCAAGAGTATCAAAATGCATTTCTCCTCACCCTGCCCTGCAATTTCTTCACTTTGGGATTATATGTTAGAATGATCGCTGCTATTATTTCTGTTGCAAATAAAATAAGATGGCCACTGAGATTCACTGAGAAAACATCTCTGACATTTACCTTAGTGCACCCAGAAAGCTTAGCTCAGTATACCTCTCTGAAGGCAGAGGGGAAAAAAAAGTTACATAGCACAAAAGGACAAATTGTTTTGTTAGGGAAACATAGAGCCTTCAGGTACGTTGGGGGTAGGGTGGACTGGATGAAACACCCACACTTCAAGGACAATTAGATTTTGCCTTTTGAAACTTGGTCTCAGTACAAGAAGGCAAAGCCATGCCTGCCTAGAATAGTGGTGGTGCAGAGTAGGCACTTATTAGTTAATGAGTGGAGAGGTGGATATGGTTGTGCTTACATGTAATCCCAGCTACTTGGGAGGAAGACACAGGAGAAGGACCTTGGTCTGAAGGGAGAGCAAAAGCACAAGAACCTGTTTGAGAAACAAAACTAAGCAAAAGGACTGGGGCATGGCTAAATTAGTTGAGTGCCTGTCTAGCAAGCTCAAGGCCCTGAGTTCAATCTCTAGTGCTCCCCACTGCCCTTAAAAAAATGAAAGAAAAATTAATGAATGGAGAAAAGCCCCTACAGCAGGCCTATTTCTTCCTGACAATGCCCTAGGAATAAAAGAAACATAAGAGGACTTTCACACTGAGAAGAGTGGATCTGAATTCAAATCCCACCTGGATTGTTTCCTAGCTGTGTGACACCATCAATTTACCTCATTCACCTGAGGGTGATTTGAGACTATGGAGCAGGGCCTGGACTTCCTTTCAGAAACCATGTGAAGGTACCCTGGGCAGGGTGATCTGGGAAGAGGACCACAGCCCAGGAAGGTCTAATTGACTGATATGTAGCTGGGGGTCGATCTGTTACCTGTGCTCCTGGGACTATAATAGCCTTTTAAGAGCAGGTGAACTGTGCTGTGAACTGGACTCCTACAAGTCTTGAGATCTTCTCTTTAGTGATTACCAAGTTATGTGCACAAGAGGGGAAGTAGAAGTAGCCTTTCCAACCAGCAGACATTTTCTAAGAGTCCATGGACACCTGACACATCAAGGAGAGCAACAATATTTTTTCTGATTTAAATGATCAAATACAAAGTGAAATAAACCAACAGTGACAGGCACATTCCTAGATAAACTCCCCTTTCAGGTCCTACAGGAATCCAAACAAAGGAGCGAATTCACGCATCCCCACTTGCTTCTGCTGCAGCTCCAACAGCCCCCTCCCCATCTGGACTGCCTGCTCTTCACCCTTGCAAATTAGACAATGAGATGGTTATACAATGGTCTTTCAAACTAAACCCTAGACTTGGAGACAAAGGAGCACACAAACTGGGTGTTTTGCAGACCGTAGGCCGGCTGTCTGCTATCTCCTCTGGCTCAATGTTGGCTCCCGCTCTACCTCCCTGGTCTCTTCTCCAGCCCAGTTTCCTTCCTAGTAAAAAGGGAGAAATACCACTGCCCTCTTCCTTGTATCTCTGCTTCTACCCTACTGGCTTTTTCTTCCCAGTCAGTCTGTTTCCATGTTGGCCTCACTTTACCAACCCACTACTAATGGCGCCTTCCTCTAATTGGCATCTCAGCTTTCCCTTCAATTCCCTAATGTCCTACCTTAACTTGATTCCCCAGGTCCTTCAGCTGTGAAAGTGAGGTAAAACCCATGCAAGCTGTCACATTCATTTAGAATGAATCCTGGGTGGCTCACTGTGTATATATGTGTATATATACACATATACATATAATTTGTTGAGTGAATGAATGAATGAAGCAAATGAATGACAAAAATGACAAGCAGCCTATATAGAAACCCTGAGCACTAATGGCTATAACAACTGGGATTTATTTTAAATCTATTACTGCACTACAAAATTACACTTCACCAATCAGACTCTGTTCTTAAGAATTCTATCTTAGGCTCCTATATCTCAAGTAATTATACTAAAATGGAGTTATTAGAGTTAGCTCAAGAAAATTATCCAGCAAATGAATGGGATTTAAAAGAAAAAAATCATTTTAAAAGAGATTTCTAATTACATAGTTTAAAAAATTACCAGGGTTTCTGTCCCGACTACGCCCTGCATTTCATGAAAAGCCTTAGGTAGCAGCAGTTTCTATGCGTGACCTCCCCTTACCCAAGACATGATCTTGGACCCTGATGTAAGTGTGTGGCTTTGCAGAATCACTAGAACACTAGTGCTACAGTGTGCACTGCCCAGCTGGGGACCCCAGGCAAGGACTCAGCTCCCTTCACTTCCACCACTCCATTCTCCCAAAGGTGAATAACAGAACCAGCTTGAAGGGATGTAGGGAGCATTCAAGGTCATCACCCAGAACTTAGCGAGCGCTGAGTAAATGTCAGCCATAATCTTCCTACTTGTACAAAGGTTTTCCATCAGGTCAGCTGAGGAATGGCTGCAATTGCAATCTCTCCAGAAGTGAGTCACACCCCTGGCTGTGTGTTTGCAAAACAAACTCCATGTAATGCCTTAGCTCTGGTTCTTCACTCCTAACTTCTGCCTGTGAAAGAAAATGTCAACCAGCCCCAGATAAAAACCTAACCAAATAAAAATACGCATGTCTACCCAAAAGTATATGCACGTGTGTGTGCATAGCATACACAGCACGCTTATCTGCTCTACAAGACTGAGAGTTCCCACAGGTGGTGGTAGATGAGTAAGGCTTAACGGTTGTGGAGTGTTTGCCAGGTGGCAGACCCTGCTGGAAGTGCTTTGCATGTGTCAACTCACTTGGTGCACACTAGAGTCCCATTCGACAGGCAATATATCTTACTCTTCCCAACTCACTTGGGAAATGGAGTCTTGTGATGTTTACTGATGTATCATTGAAGGGTGGGTATTTGCTCCTCTCCTTATTAGCAGTATGACTTTAGGTTAACTAACCTCTCGGTACCCCAATCTCTCCATCCACTAAAAGAGTAACAGGAATAATAATAACAGTAATAGTACCATAGGTGATTTTTATAAAGATGACATGAGGCAAGAAAGGGACCTAGGATAATGCCAGGTATCGAACAAATATTCAGTACATTTTAGAAAATTTTACACAGGTTTGTTGGTTTGTTTATTTATTTGTAGGACTGGGGTTTGAATTCAGGGCTTCACGCTTGCAAAGCAGGCGCTATACTGCCTGGGCCACACCTCCAGTCCATTTTGCTCTGGTTATTTTGGAGATGGGGGTCTCGTGAACTATTTGCCTAGGCTGGCTTCGAACACAATCCTCCCATCTCCGCTTCCCAAGTAGCTAGGATCACAGGCATGAGCCTCTTGTGCCTGGCTACACAGGTCCATTTTAAAGGGGGAAATACCTTTCCTATGAAATAAAATCCATCCCATTCATTATAAATGAAAGCAGGCAAAGCTCATTTTTCTTTTAAGAAAACTAAAAGAAAAGGTCAAAGTTTGAGCTGATATAAAAATTTGAATCACTCATGGAGTATCTAAGAAAACACCGGAGTGGTCATTTGGTGTCCAGGAGGAAGGAGTCATCATTTACCCACGATATCCAGAGGACATTTTTATAACTTAGTGTAAAGATGTGAATCATCTCATTTGGGTATAATGTGTCTATGGACAGAACACAGCTAGTCAAACCCATTAGAATTGCTAATTTATTTATTCACATTTGGTCATTCAACAAACACGTTCAGCATCTACTATCTGATAGACACTGATCTAGACACAGGGGACACCGCAGTGAACTAAGTCCCTGCACCTGGGGGGCTGGCTTACTTAGAATTGGTAGACATTCTAAGTAATTGGTAAATCTTACTTAGATTGGTAGACAGTAAATAAATAAGACATGTCAAGTAGTGATAATGCCATGTGTAACTAAGTGAATTTGAATTTGCAAAATTATCTTTTCCTTAAAGTACTAAAAGCAGAGGAGAAAGACTTAAAAGTCTATAATACTTGCGGGACCACGATAGTCTGTCAGGTCAGTTAACTGACCCCAAACCTCTGCCAGGATCCTCTGAATGAGGCAGAAGTGATGAAGAACAGAGCCTGGGGCACAGGGAAGGGGTGTGTGCCAGCTTCCTCCAATCCTGCCAGGGCCAAAGGCTGGCCTAGGCCAAAGACTAGTAGAACAAGGGAGTACTTCATTGACTGAGCCAGCACTCACATGGGGCCTCAGCTTCTGTGTCCCTCCCCTTTCCCCAGTGATGCATCTGATCCCAGCTGTAGGCCAAGCCTAGCCAGGTCTGTGATCCTCCTATCTCCACTTCCCAAATGGCTGGGATTGCAGGCATGAACCACTGTGCTCAGCCCTTGTAAGGTTTTCAAATGGTGGTAGTTTCCTGGACCAAAGAAGCAGTTGTTGTCTTCCTTACTTCTCAATGCTGCTTCTAGACTATTCTATCTTTGCTCTCCATCCCCCACCAAACATACACATTCAAGCCGTTTCAAACATGCAACAGCCTCTGAATCATTTAGCTTCGTTCCTTGGGCTCTCGCTCCCTCCCAGCTGTCACGATTTGGATGATGTCAGTGACTATGTAAGTGATCCTAATAACCCCATGACCCCAAATTCTTTGAATTCTTCCCCACAGATTTTGTTCTCATCTTACTTCAGCCAACCTGTCTTAGACTCAACCTTATCAAGAGCTATCACTGTATTCTCCTGAATTCAACGGAGCTGGACGATTCATATAATGGAGTTTCTGACTGCCTGTTACAACTAGCAACTCAAAATACTTATTTCTTTACTAGACTGAATCCAGTTAAGTTTCTCCTTAGTGGACAAAAATATTCAGGCTAAAATAAGACAAAGCAAAGAACCAAGAGTCTCTATGCAATTTCAAAGAAAGCTTCAGTTGTATAATATGCTTCCGGTAGCAGATACTGCTTCTAGAGGTGATTTAAGGAGAAAATGTGAGCCACTGATCATGGGCTAATTTTGATACTATTTAGAGTTGTACGTTGCTGGTTGATAAATAATATGAGCTGTTATAGCAAATGTTTTTTTTTTTTTCTTGCCATTGGCATCCATTCGTTCTACTTGACATAAGAATCCTTTCAAGAGTCACCTCTGCTCCAATCTTGGTCTACTGTGGTTCAGTTGGCCAAGGATGGAGAACCCAATATTGGCCTAGAGTAATCAACAGGCCATATCCTCTTCATTCTAATAATTGGTTTTGTGACAGGCGGTTGACCCAACTGGAGTAAGCCTTCTGTTGCAGCTCCCAGGAAATTCTCAGTGTTTACCACTTAGGTAGAACTTCTGCATCTATCTCATGTCACTGAGAGGAGAGCATACCTGAGAATGTGGCCTCTCTATCCTGAGATAGAGAAAAATTGGGGTCTGGTATTATTGAGCATCTAGATGGAGTCACATACTGGGACCTTCCGTCTTGTGTTCTGTGGAAGTCAATGATGTGTTCTTCACTTTCTCCTCTTCCTGAGGAAAAAATAAATTTCCAGACTCCCTTGCAAATAGGTTGGGTCTATGAGCCTGAACTTTGGCTAAAGAAATATGAGCAGAAGTGATGTAAGCTATTTCCATCCACTTCCTAACATCATCATATGACATTCTCCAATACTCCCCCACTTCTCTAGTACTTTAGTGGGTGTTCAGAAAGAATAAAAAAAGAGTACTATGATATAAGAAACTGGATGAGGGGTCAGGGGTGAGGTGGAGGCAATGTCAGGTAAGACTTCTGTGAAAATGACATTTGAACAGAGACCTGATTTGCAAAGTCAAGAAAGCAATGAAGCTAACAAGGAGAGAGGAAGAAGAAAGACTATGCCCAATAGATGAAATAGCTAGAGCAAATGCCTTTAGGCAAGAAAGGGCTTGACATGTTGGAGGAATAGGAAGAGGCTAGTGTCATTGGAGCTGAGTAACAGTGGGTGAATGAAAGGCCCAGAAGTCTAGGTGAGGTAAGCAAGGACCAGTGGACTAAGCAAGATATGTTGCCTTGAACCACAGTTATAGCAAAGAAAGGGGGGAATTTTTTGATATATTTTTTGGAGGTAGCATAGACAAAACTTGTTAGTTGTTTGGAAATTAAGGAACTGGAGAGAGGGAGAGAATCAATGTTTCCTATGTGTTTAGCCTGAGCGACTTAGACAGAGGTGCCATTTAATAAGATGGTCAGATGGGAAGAAAACTAATCAGGACTTCCATTTTTTGGACGTGTTAAGTTTGATCTGCCTGCCAAAGACTCATGTGGAGATGAGAACACAGATATCCCAGCTTACATGTCAGAGCTTACTTCCTCCCGCCACCTTGATGGGGACCGTGGCAGCTGATGTTCACTGAGCACTGCTATGTCAGGCACTATGGAGGTGCTCTACATAGATTGTCTCATTAAATGTCATGACATTCGTGTAAACCAGCACCCCCAGTGAGAGATTAGGAGTCAGGAATAAGTCAGGCAGGTAGGGAAAGGGTCCAACAACTAACTGAGAGTCACACAATAAAACAAGGAGAGTTAGTCACAGAGTGTTCTTCCCTTTGGTTTCACCATAAAGCCAGTGTTCCAGAATTGGGCAGCAAAACAGAATGACCTGAGGCTGACCTACACAGCAGGGGAGGCAAGGGTCGGGAGGAGAAGCAGTTTGAGGACTATTTCCAGAGTTTGAGAACCAACTCCCTTCAATCCCCATTGTTCACTAGGGACATAACCATAAAAGGAACCAAAAGTCTGTATTAGTTTAATACCTAGTTAGCATACAAAATTGGGTAACACCTTGCACTAGTGAATAAAAACCTCTAGACCCTGCAGTCATTGGCATCGCACTCAGGACCATTCCCTTCCTGTGGGAGCTTTCATTCTTTCTCTTAATAAACTTTCCCACTGCTCACCCTTCATTGTCCCTGAAGTTCATTCTTTGGCTTCGTGAGACAAGAACCCGGAAAGCTGGCCCTCCCTGGGGCTAAACACCTAAGCCTGAAAGGTTGAGTAGAGGCTGTCAGTCTTATATAAATCTCCCATTTCACTAGTTTACAGACAAGGAAACTGAGGTTTAAATCTCCTTAACTGATCTACCATTTGATCCAGCAATACCACTCTTGGGTATATACCCAAAAGACTGTGACACAGGTTACTCCAGAGGCATCTGCACACCCATGTTCATTGCAGCACTATTCACAATAGCCAAGTTATGGAAACAGCCAAGATGCCCCACCACTGACGAATGGATTAAGAAAATGTGGTATCTATACACAATGGAATTTTATGCAGCCATGAAGAAGAACGAAATGTTATCATTCGCTGGTAAATGGATGGAATTGGAGAACATCATTCTGAGTGAGGTTAGCCTGGCCCAAAAGACCAAAAATCGTATGTTCTCCCTCATATGTGGACATTAGATCAAGGGCAAACACAGCAAGGGGATTGGACTTTGAGCACATGATAAAAGCGAGAGCACACAAGGGAGGGGTGAGGATAGGTAAGACACCTAAAAAATTAGCTAGCATTTGTTGCCCTTAACTCAGAGAAACTAAAGCAGATACCTTAAAAAAAACTGAGGCCAATAGGAAAAGGAGAACAGGAATTAGAGAAAAGGTTAGATCAAAAAGAATTAACCTAGAAGGTAACACACACGCACAGGAAATCAATGTGAGTCAACTCCCTGTATAGCTATCCTTATCTCAACTAGCAAAAACCCTTGTTCCTTCCTATTATTGCTTATACTCTCTCAACAACAAAATTAGAAATAAGGGCAAAATAGTTTCTGCTGGGTATTGAGGGGGTGGGGGGGAGAGGGAGGGGGCGGAGTGGGTGGTAAGGGAGGGGGTGGGGGCAGGGGGGAGAAATGACCCAAGCCTTGTATGCACATATGAATAATAAAAGAAAAAAAAACTCCTTATCAATAGCAACATGGCTACTGAGTGTACAAGTAGCAGAATTCTACTTTATATAATATGAGAGAGACCTCATCACATTTAAGGTGCTTGAGGGTAAGGCTAACACTTTTTCTTTCTTTGCATCCCTAAAGTATGTGGCAGCAGGTGTGCACTTAGAAGTCACTGCTGCTCAATTCCACTGCTAATGGGAGGAGACGGAGGACATGAAGCCAGGTTTCCACTCAGTTCTCTCTTCTCTGCTCTCCCACCTTATTCTTCGCTTCTGTAGCAAGGGCTTCTGGCCCACTGGTTCCCCCTTCCTCTCTCACAGGTAGTTGGAGTGCTATACAGCAAGGCATGTGCAGTCTGTTATTAGAGTTTTGGAGCATGAAGTCACCAGAAGCAAGGAGAGGTAGGGGTCTCAGTTCACAGTTTTCATTCAGCAGTTCATTTGGCCCATGGTTTTCAACTGGGCCTTTCAGGTTATTGGGGGTAGTCAGTCTTAAGTGTGTTAAAGTGAAAACTCATTTTGTCCTCCTAATTCAGGTAGTTCCAGCACTCGTGAGCAGGAGTGTCTGAGACCCTGACTGAATCAGATTCATGCAGTTCAAACTGGGATTGACTATGTTATTTTTCTCCAGTCAAATGCTTTAGGTCAATCTGCTCATTGAAATAGAAAAAAGAAAAATTCAAAAAACACTCACTGCATCCTCCACTGCAATATTAAGAGAAATGAGTTACTGAATTAAAGGTGAAGACCCTACTGGTTCTCAGTAGAGAACCACAAGTAATTGCTATGGCAGAAGCACACAGCCTGCTGCTTATTCCTTCTGGCTGCTCTTTCCCGCTTTCTTCCCTGTACTTACCCTGCCAATCCTTTAAGTCGCAGTTCAAATGGCAGTTCCCCAGCACTCCTGTGATGGCCCAAGTGCTCTTCCACTGTGTTTTTATGCCTGTACTCACTCCTGTCTTCATTTTTAAAAATATCTATCTATCTATCTATCTATCTATCTATCTATCTATCTATCTATCTTCTAAAATCAATGTATCCCTTCTTCTCCCTCTCTCCAGACTATGAACTCCTCATGGACAGTCACTATGTCTTATCCATCTTTGAAACCCCAGGGCTTAGCCCAATTCCTGGCAGGTAAGTGAAGTTCAAATAAATTACTGTTGAAATGAATGGTAGGCTGAGTGTTAGGCAGAGAAAACAGCAAGCTGTGGGCATTGGAGGTCTTGCGTCTAGACCTTGTGTACTGCAGGGTAAGTAAACCCTTTACTCTCTCTGGGTCTGTTTGTTCATCAGTCAAAATAATGGAGCTGGACCAGCCCAGTTCTGAAGGCTGCACAGCTCTGGCACTGAGTCCTGCATATACAGACAGGAAAACAACTGAGGATAATTCAGACCAACTCTATAAGGCCCTCATCATTAAGCAACGTTCTCCAATCAGACAAATTCCTCCCCAAATGATCTCCAACGGACGTTGTACATAGTGATGGAGAAATAATCCAGTTCACTTTCCAGACAGAGAACCACGTTCTGATGTCTACTAATGGTGTCTGTCTTTTCCTGGCCAAGTGCGTACTCTGCACTTGCTCCAGCTTATCACTCTGGCTTCCCCAGGATGGGGGTAGGCAGAGGATGTGGCTGGGTCCCCAATGACAGTGGGTTTTTGCCCCTGGCACACACGGCAGACAGCTAAGTGGCATAGGGGACATTCTGCATGTTTTAATCTCCAGGTCTGGCTCCAAACTCAACATTAAGACCAAAGTCCTAAGAGAAAGCTGATGGCTTTCAATGGAAAGTTTTTGCCAAGTGCAAATCTGAATAGACCCATGAAGAAAATCCTTTGCCATCATTGCCATGACTCCAGGAGGGCCTTTTTACCCCTTGTACTGTGAGAAGAAGTAAAAACTTGGGTGTGGTACTTGGCTCTGAGGCAGAGAGCAGACAGACAGATATACTGCCTGCTATGTTCCATTTTCCCGAGCACTTTCAAGGTAGAGTTTGGATGTGGTGACCTGATGCTTCTCAATTACCTGCATTTTCCCCTCCTCTCCCTACACAGGCCTTTTGTTTTCCTTCTCTTTGGTTCTAGGTTTTTTGTATATTAAAACTCTTCCAGTGGAACAACACTTCATAGATTTAAAGACAGATAACAAATGGTCGTGCGTGTTTCCATGTATAAGGTGTCCAGTTTCTTCTTGAAAGCCAGGGGCAATGCCTGCCACTTCTTTTGAATGCCACACATACAGGCCATTAGCAATACATGTCCAATGTCAACAAACCAGATCTTCAGCGGGTTCTCAGGATTTCTAACTGACTACATGGGATGGGTGTTCTAATCACAAATTCTCACCTTGTTTGATCATTGATGAAATTAATTTTATTGAATGTATTCCATTTGAGTTACATTTCCTTGCTTGTAAAATGAGTTGCAAATGGATCCCTTCATCATTTTTCATAATTGGAAAATCATTTACCTCAACTGCCCCTATTCAAATGCTGAATGGGAATCTTAAGTCTCTCCACATTTTATGGTCACAATATTTTATGATGTCTTCATTATGGATCACAAAACTCATCATTTCTGTACCAAAGAAAGTGGTTTCTTTTATAAACTTTTCTTTAGGTTTTCAAGAAAATTGTCCTGAACCTGTAATAGACTGTAATGCATAAATAGGAACTGAGGTTTTTCTGTGTATATAGGAATGTACACAGAATTTTCCAAATTAAATGTTTAAGGGTAAAATGATAAATGCTTCTGCAACCAACGATGCCACATTCAAATACTCCAGACTAATCATCACAAGTAGAACACTCTAATGTTTGGCTTTACAGGGTCTATCCCTTATAATAATCATAATTTTCCAACAATAATTCATTTGGAATACAAAGCTAAGAGCCTGCATTTCTATTACATTATAAAAACTTACCCTTTGAAAGTCAAACAACAAACTGCATTTATTTCTTCCTATCAGAATATTTGAAGGCTGACAGAAATATACTCGTGCTTATCTATGTCTGTTTACTTCTAATCTCTAGGATGCCTGACATTTTTTCTTCTAGGGTTGGTTTTTAAATCAGCACCCGTGCTATCACGCATGTATGATATAGATTGCTGTGATAGGAAAAATGCAGCATGTCATATCTCACTTGCTAAGATCCAATCATCACCAGAAAAACTATTCCAAGAGTTAGAACCATAAGAATTACCAAACAGTTACCAAAAAGAGGCCAAAAGAACGTAACTGCGACCCTGGTGCGAGAGGAGCTGAGGCTCCCGTGTAAGCAGAGAACAGACGCAATGTGGGAATCAGGAAACCGCAGAAGGTTAAAATACCAGCATTTGCCTGAAGCAGTGTTATTTTTATCCACCAATTTAGAAAACAATGGAACAGAAAACAAAGGTTTGCCCATTTGCTGAAAGGAAATTTCAAATGAGGTCAATTCTTTCACACTCCTATTGACTCCAATGAAAGGTAAAGTGGGGTTAGGGTTACAAAAAATTAGCAAAATAAACAAAATTACTTTTTGGAAAGGAAATCTTTCGGTTTGCCAGCTTTTTTTTATTTTTTATTTTTTATAAAATCCCTGAAGGGCACATTATGTATGAAATTTTGTTTAGTAAAGCTCTCTTAAATGACTTTAATGTCCTTGGTTATTCAACTCTCATTTAACTTTCTATAGTTTCCGAGTTGGTCTGAATGTCTTTTTATTGCATTGGTACAATGATGGAGGTGTTGGATCTTCTGCATTAGATTCCATAGATGTTCTTTGTCTATGTTGAGGGGAAGTGTTGACGCTTTCTTACCCTTGGCTTATCACATCCTTGAGCTAGGCCAAAGGTTGAGTGTTTGTCCTGCTGGTTCTGTCCATCTCCCGCTTGGAGACCGCCAATGTGACCATCTATGCTACATCATGGCTGCAGCGTGGACAAGGGTCATGCTGTTCAAACTTTTATGTGCCTGGGATCACCAGGGGATCTTTACAATGCTCATTCTGATCTTGGAGGTTTGGACAAGGACCACGTGTCTGTGTTTCTATTAAGCAGATGCTGTCAATGCACTGGCCCACACACGAATGAGTCACAAAGAATCGGGGCTATAATCAAATTCTCTGGCCCATCTCCACTGGTAGGCCAATATATCAAAGTAGCCCTTGTACCAAACATCCTCATTACCAATCTGGGTTGTCATTCCCCATGAAGGAGGTGATCTGAAGAAGGAACCAGGGAGTGAGAGGAAAGAAGAATGATGTAACATCATCGATGAGATTAAAGAGGAGGGATAGATGTGGTGACAATATGACAGGACATAATATGAACACATGACTATGTATGATTGGGGATTATAATAACAAATGTTCATAATATGATTGAGGATTTTTGGCGATAATGTGAGCAAAATATTAACAGGAAGTTCTGAAATGGTTTCCACCCTCCATTTTCTGATCTTCTCTGATGAGCAGGCACTACCTAGGCCTGTCGTGTCAAACTGTTTGAACGAAGCAGAGGGTAAGAGTGCTGCTCTGAAGTCTGTCAAGAGGCCAGAATCCCAATACATATAGTTACATATCACTCGTGAGGTGATGATCCTGGCAATGGCAAGGTGAAAAACTAAGGCTCGAATGAGCTTTATAATATACCACTGAAGGGCTGGTGGAGTAGCTTAAGTGGTAGCAGGCATGAGGTCCTGAGTTCAAACTCCAGTACTGCCAAAAAAGAGAGAGAGAAGGAGGGAGAAGGAAAGGAGAAAGGAAGGGAGGGAGGAAAGAAGGAAGAAGAAAGGAAAGAAGGGAGAAAGGAAGGAAGGGAAAGAGGGAGGGAGGGAAGGAAGGAAGGAAGGAAGAAAGGAAGGAGAAAAGCTACCACTGAGTATGTGGGAAATGTCTGTAATCTTGCCTTTTGGCCTAAGGTCTAATGCTAAACTCATGCAGGCAGTAAGTCTTTATGTTATTTTTATTTTTAATTTGGTTTTCAAGGGAATTTGTGCCTATGGGGAACTTTAAAGCAGAGTGAAGAAAATCCACCTAGTTCCTGCCTTCCTCCTTCCTGCTTATTAGCAGTATCAGTTAGAAAGGCAGAGATGTCTGAGATTGACTTGCCTAGCCTCTTCTCCAGTACTGAGGACCATATCACTCTTTAAAGAAATATGTTAGTGGACCACTAATTTATATACCATTTTGTATCTATTGGCAGCAATCTGAGGGTGGTTCCATGTGTCCTATGCAATAAAGGATTTGAGTTTAGCGACAACTGTTTCAGTTTGCATTTAAAAGTAATTTTTGCTTGATGGGATCATAGATTATGTCTAAGAAGGTGAAGCTGCTGAAAGTTCCCCAACCTCTGGCTAAATCTAGCTATATCCACACTGAGGTGTCCAGAGGTAAATGGTAACAGCAGTTCGCCAAGGAAGCAATAATCTTAGGCATCTGAGGATGGCTTGCTTAACCTCTCAGGATCTTAGCTCAGGAAGGGACCTTCACGCACACCAGTTTTCAAACTGTGTTCTCCTGCAATTCATGGTTGGAGATGCCTCTGAGCCCTGGTGGGGAGGAGGGAAGACTAACCCCCACCCAATCAGAGCAACTTCCTTTTTATCTATTTATACTTTGGGGCTCTGCTAACTATTGTTTTTAACCGTGATGTGGAAGCCATTTTCTCAACATTGAATTCACTTTATCAGATTTATTTGTGCATTATTTATAATGAGATACAAACTCACAGTGAATAAATACAACATAAATTTATTTCTCTTTTACATAACAATCCAGATTGTGCCTGGTGTGACAGCATGGGTTAAGTGGGACCAGATGCTTTCAAGCTTTTGGCTCTATTTTCCCCAAATGTGTTTTTCTTACCCTCATGGTCCAAGCTGGAACTCCATCCATTGCCTTCATAGTGTAAACATGTTACAAAGAAAGTACCACCTTTTAATAAGACCCCCAGAAGTTATGTTCTGCTATATCTTATTGACAAGCAGCACTTAGTCACAGCAGGGACTCATTAGCTGCAAGGGAGGCTGTGAAACGCAGTCACCCCTATGCTGGTGCCACATACCTAACTAAACACAGATGCTCCTTGACTTATGATGGGTTTATAATAAGCCTATTGTAAGTTGAACATATTGCAAATCGAAAATGCATTGAACACACCTTACTGAACATCTCAGCTTAGCAACACTGCACACTGTAGAGTATGGGTTGTTCACCCTCATGACCTCATGACTGGGACCTGTGACTCACTGCTGCTGCCTGGCATCATGAGAACCTCACACCACACATCCCTAGCCCAGGAAAAGACCAAAATCCACACTTGGTAGTATGACCTCTACTGAATATGCACCAATTTTGCATCATTCTAAAGTCAAAAACATTGTGAGTGAAACCATATTAAGTCAAGGACTACCTGTACTGGGAATTCTACACACATAGAGGTAGAGAGCAGACTCTGTCTTCTACCACAATCTATCTTCAGTCCAGTTTGTTGGTTCAAAACTTGGAATATCTGATTTTTTTCCTTAGATCTTCTTAGAGCTAAGTAATAACACCTTGAGAAGTGACAGGTGAACCAATAGTGGCTGCTGAATTACATGCAGCAGCTCTGAGCGATTTGATGGGAGAGCAAATTAGTATTTATAGTGCAACCCAGACCTTGGTGATAGAGGAAAGGTTAAATTTCATTGGTCACATTCTGCTTAAAGCATGGGAGGGCAGGTACATTACAGAAAGATTCCCACTGACTTAGTTAAAAGTGTAAAAAGACACTTAAATACTTTGTTATCTGGGAAATCTATATGATGCAGCACTTCCTGCTTTAAGTGTGTAGGTAAGTGGGACATGGCTCTTGCCCCAGTTCCGGGCCCCTGATGAAAGCTTTGGGATAAGCAGGATTTGGGAGAAAAGGGAACATGCCTATCCCCTAGATCTCTACACCTTGAATGGGCCTGTGCCTAGTGTGTGCTGAATGAGTATCTACCGATGAATATGTGAGTGGTGAGGTTGGTGGCCTAAGACCCAGGTTCATTAGGCACAGTAGCTCACATCTGTAATCCTAGCTACTTAGGAGGTAGAGATCAGGAAGACTGATTTGAATCTAACCTGAGCAAAAATTTCACAAGACCCCCATCTCAACCAATGGCTGGGCATGTTGACTTGCACCTGTTACCCCAGCTACACAGGAAGGGTAAACAGAAGGACTGCAGTCCAGGCAGATCCAGTAACAAAATGAGACACTTTCTTAAAAATAATCAACACAAAAAGGGCTGGTAGAGTTACTCAAGAGGTAGGATGCCTGCTCTAGCAAGCACAAGGCCATGAGTTGAACCCCCAGAACTGCCCCCTGAAAAGGACAGGATTCTTATAATAACTGGGAACAAGTTTCACTTGTCAGGAGAGAGGAAAGGAGTCCATGTGTCCAGAGTAGCCTTGGGCCTAGAGTGCACCAAGAAATAGGCTCAAGTTATAGTGGATGACAAAGTTCTCTCCAAAGCTCAGATTAAGCTAACTTTATTTTTTCAAGTTTTATTTAGGTTTATATTTCACTCCTTGTTAGGGTGATTACTTCTGCATTGCATAATTGTTTCAAAGTGTATTCAAATAGTCTAAAGCAGTCACAAAAGGACAGATGCTATATGAGTCCATTTCTGTCAGTGATCTAAAGTAGTCAAATTCATTGACAAGAAGTAATTCCACCACCGTGGTTTCCTGGGGCTGTGGGGGGTTGGGAGAGGAAAGGGAAATTTGTTTAAAGTAGTTAGCCTGGCAAGATGAAAGAGTTCTGAAGTTGGAAGGTTGTGACAGATGCACAATAATGTGAATGTACTTAATGCACTGAGCTGTGACTTAAAAAGGGTTTAAAGTGAAGGCCAGGCATGGTGGAAAATCCTAACTACTTGGAATGCAATTTGGAGGACCATAGTTCAAAGGCAACTCAGGCAAAAAGTACACAAGACCCCACTGCAACCAATGGCTGGGTTCCATGGCATTCTCCTGTTGTCCCACCTATGTGGGGAAGTACAGATAGGAGGACTACTGTACAGGCTGGCCCGGTCAAAAACATGAGACCCTATCTAAAAATTAACCAACACAAAAAGAGCTGGTGGAGTGGCTCAAATGGTACAGCACATGCCTGTTGAAGTACAAGGCCCTGAGTTTAGTCCCTGGTATTGAGGGTGGGGGGAAGGGTTGATGTGGTAAATTTTATGTTATGTGGGTTGAAAGCATGGCTCAAACAGTAGAGCACCTGCCTAGCATGTGCAAAGCCCAGAGTTCAAACTCCAGTACCACCAAAAATATATATTTTATCACAATTTTAAAAAAATTAATCTAAATATTAGTCTCCTATATTAGAGAACTGTATTTCATACCAACTGTCAATGTTTTAAAAAGTATGTTAGCTATAGCCTATAACAACTTTGCAAGTACTAGAAATGGTTTTGAAGCATTTCCTACAGCTCACCAACCATAGCCAGTGTCTCCCCTGGGTCCTTCAAGAGCCTCTCCCAATCTCCTAGCTGTTGCCCTGACTCACCCAAGCAATTTCACATTGTTCAGTAACTCCACCCCACAGCTTCCCTCTAAAGTCAAAGCACTCACCCATGCTCTTAAACCAGCTTGCCAGAGTTTGGTAATTCATACACTACCACTTTCAAACTGGAAAAGATACAGACTTTTCACCAAATTCCCTAAAAAGGTGATTTTCAAAGTGTGGTCCCTGGACCAGCATCCCCAGCATCTCCCAAGAATGTGTACCACTGCAGATTCTCAGGTGCTCTGCTGCCCTATTGAACCAGAGTGTTTGGGAGCCAGGACCAGCACTCCTTATTTTCTCAAATCCTCAAGAGGATTCTCTGTGTGCAGAGAGTGAGAATTGCCACTCTCAAGGCTCGTGGACTTCCAAAATGTTAAGAACCAACACAGTCACTGGACAGCTGAGGAGAACCAGAACGTCAATGTGAGTTTCTTTTCTGAGGTTTCATGGGTTAGTTTGTTTATTTGTTTGTTTTTGTAGTCCTGAGAATTGAACTCGGGGCCTCAGGCATTCTAGGCTTCATGAGTTTTTTCTTTTTTTTTTTAAACCCAACTAATCTATGATAGCCAAAGATTTGCTTTGCCTGGTAGCATCCTGAAAACATCTCATCTAATTATAGCTTCATCCTGGCCCCAGCAAACAAGACCAAACTCCTCACCACTGACCCACTGACTTGTCCCAGTGAGCAGCTGCTTTCCTCCCCCTGCTTGTTTGATCTGTTGTCTCCCTGGTAAGGAGTACCCCATGACAGGGGATGCTTCGCAACTGTGACTACCATAAACACCAGGCCTCCTGTCAGCTCCCCTTCCTCTCTCTTTATGAAAGGGTTGAGGTAATTCTGCAGAAAGAACATCAGGTGCTAGCACAGAAAAGTTCAGCTGCTGTGGTTTACTAACCACATGACCTTGAACTTTGCTTCCCCATCTGTAAGATGGGTGTGAGAATTCAAGAAAATGCAAGTGAAAACCCTTTAAGAGAAAGCAGCTCAATGGTCACAGTCTGAATCCAGCTCTACTAATCATCACTGCGTCTGTTTGGGCAAGTGTCCTTGTCTTTAAAAGGGGACATCACCTTACCTCCTATTTCATAGGTTTGCTGTGAGGTTAAAGGTGCTTCCTCACATTTGGTAGGAAAAAAATCTTAAATGTTTGATAGTAATATTATTATAACGCTTATAGCTATATAAATATCAGGTATTCCTATTATAATTTTAAACACAAAAAGAGAAAAGTTGGTAACACAATAGTGTGTCCAGAAGATTTACATATTTCAGTGACAGTAAAAAGTAATAGTTTAATATAAATGAGATGTAATATTTACCTTCTAGAAAAAGTTTCAAACACAAAATATTAATATACTCCAAACCCAAAAAATTCTTAAACTCCTTTTCTGGTCAGAAAGTCAGCTTCTTATTTATAGCAACACAGTTCTTCAGACACAATAATGATGATACCACATATTCATATAATAGCGAACATTCTTTACAAACTAATTTCAAACATACTGCTTGACAGGAAAAAAATCATACAAGAAAATCACCAGAAATACAGGAAGATATATTTTTGGAATTGTACATGACCTTTTAGTTACGAGGTTGTAAAACCATTACCACTCCACAGCCTTCCTTTGTTGACTTGAATGACTACATGTAACCACCTGTTGGCAACTATTAAGTGGCTAGATTGCATGAATTCTGCTAAATCTCTCCAGCTTAGTTGTCACAGAATAGCTGAATGTTTCCATTGATGACATTAATCTGTTTTGACAGATATTGCTCTCTGAAGAGTAACAGATTCATAGGGACTTTAAACTGATTTAAGAAGAGCGCAGAATAAAAGAGTTGGAAGGATGTGAACTGAGACTACCTCTGACTCTCCTCCAATCTTAAAAAATTCAAAAAGCATCACACTTGGTCTCCTTTGGTAGAGCTAGAATCAAACAATCTCAATAGACATGCAGTTACTCTTATCTCTCATGCACAAACAAAACTACTTCCCCAGAGAGACTCTAGCAAATTTTCCAAAGTGTTCCAACCCTTCCATCCCCAACCAGAACTCTGGCTCCACAGAAATCCTCAAACTTCCTAAACTCAGATGTGTTAGCCAGATCAGACCAAGCCACATGACTAGTGACTAACACACTCTGAGAGAAACACTCAGACTATTTTGGTATAGAAAAATAATCATTAATTTATTCAAATGATGTATTTTTTAAGCACCAATGACAATGTGCAGGGCATATAATTTATTCAATAATTGTTTTTCATTGCAATTAAAAAATAAATATAGTTCTTTTTTTTTGGCAGTTCTGGGGTTTAAACTTGGGGCTTCTATACACTGAGCCATGCCTCAAGCCCTTTGTACTCTGGTTGTTTTGGAAATAGGGTCTCTCTTTTCCCCCAGGATAGCCTGGACCACAATTCTATTTTATGCCTCACACTGGAGCTAGGATGACAGGTATGTGCCACCACACCCAGCTATTTTCCTTTGAGATGGGAGCCTTGCAAACTTTTTTTGGCGTGGTAGCTGAGATAACAGGTGCATGCCACAACACCCAGGTACCAGTTGAAATGGGGGTCTTGTGAAACTGTTGCCTGGGTTGGCTTCAAACCATGATACTCCTGATCTCAAGGTCCTGAGCAGCAACCAGCTAAAATTAATCCTTTCAATGACCTGACAATAGAAGATGGATTACTTGGGGAAAGGAAAGGGTCCAGGGGGAGCGGAAAAAAGGAGGGTAATAGAGGGTAGTTGGGAGGGAGGATAGGGTCAAACATGGTGTGGACATGTATGGAAATATCACAATGGAAAACATTGCTTTATGCAATTCATATGGTTGAATAATTATGACAAAAATTAAATAATGAAATTAAAATATACTAGCAGACAAATCAGTCCTTTTAAAATATATGATATAGTGGTTTTTAATGTTCTAAAAATGTGCCACTGTCACCACTATGTCATTCCAGCAAATTTTCATCACTTCCAAAGACAAATGTACCCATTGGCAGTCTACTTTCTGTCTCTAGAGACTTCCTTTATTTTTATGATTTCTGAGCACCTAGAACTGCTCAAGGCACTAGAGGATGGATTAGTGAACAAAATAGGCTTTAAGTCTTCCCTGATGCAGTTTTTAGTGTAGTGGCTACATGCATTTCACAAAATGAAAAAACATCTTTAGTGATGCAGAAATACATACAAGAAAACAGAATTTGGTAGGGGATCCCTTGTATGTGATTTCACTTTCTGCAGTTTCAGTTACTCATGATCAACAGCGGTCTGAAAATATTAAATGGAAAATTCCAGGAATAAACAATTCAAGCTTTAAACAGCATGCGTTTTGATTAGTGTGATGAAGATTCACTCTGTCCTGCCCAGGAGATAAATCATCCTTTGACCAATGTATCCGTGCTATATACTCTGCCCTCCCATTAGTGACTTCATAGCTGTCTCAATGATAGATCAGTTGTCACAGTATCACAACACTTCTGATCAAGTAATCCTTCTTTTACTTAATTATGGCCCTACAATTAAAGGAGGGGGGCAATGCTGGCAATTCAGGTCTGCCAAAGAGAAGTTATAAAGTGCTTCTTTTAAGTGAAAAGTTCTTGACTTAAGGAAAGAAAAAAATGGATGCTAAGGTTGCTATGACTGGTGACAAGAATGAATAGTCTAGCTGTGAAATTTGAAGAAGGAAAAAGAAATCCATGCTGACTTTGTGGTCACTTTTCAAACTGCAGTAGTTGTGTCCCCAGTGCTTGGTAAATGTTTAGATATTTACCGCACTTCATCTCATGAAACAGGCATCTTATCATCTTACATCGTCACAGCAAGAAAGATGATTACAGTATGATATTTTGAGAAAGTGAGATGCACATCCACAAAACTTTTGTTATAGTATATTGGTATAATTGTCCTATTTTATCATTAGTTATTGTTGTTAAACCTTTACTGTACTTAATTTATAAATTAAACTTTATCATGGGTATGTATATATAGGAAAAAAACATAGTATACGTAGGGTTCACTATTATCTATGACTTCAGGCACCCACTAGGGTTCTTGGAATGTATCCCCTGCAGATAAGGCAGGACTACCATTGCTTAGTCTGGCAAAACAACACCCACATACACCTGCATGTGTGTGCGCACACATAGGATCGTGAGAATGTACAAAATGGATTCAATTTCTTGTCTTATTATTGGACCTTTTCTAGAAAAACAATATGTTTCTCTCTTCTCTCCTCCTGGTCCTCTGGGAGGGTTGCAAAAATCAAACCTAATAGCTAAGAGGAAAAGCCAAGAGGTGATGCAAGTCCTGATCCATGGGTATACTGGTCTGTTAGCTCCAGAGCAATCAGAAGTGTTTTCTCATCTGTGTGGACATGCCTTACTCCACAGAATACCATCTGAGCACAATCCCTGGTGTAAGATCTCACAAAGTAGCACATTTTTGACCAAGACAAAATCATCATCCAAAATAGCAGTTTATAGTAAAAATTTCTGAGCCCCATGGTCAATGATACACTTGTTTCAGGCAGGACACAATAATGTAATTTTGCTTTTAATTTTTTTAAAGAAAGAATGTGTGTAAGTCCCAGACACTCACCGTAACAGGATTTGCAGACTTTGACTTCCCAGATATGAAATATTCTGAATAGCTCACATTGCAAAAAAGGTTTGCTGCAGCTCAATTACTGTGACTTCTACTATAAGCTTTCTGGGATCCTAAGAGGGACATTACAAAAAATATATGAACAATGCCATATCTTTATACATCTACATTTCTCCCTAACAAATATTCATTCAAAGTTAGGCATACAGTTAATAACAAATGAATAAACGGAACTAGTGATGACAGTAACTGTGAAATAGTCTTGTTTTCGCCTAGTATTGCCATAAGGCCAAGTGTTTTGTGTAAGTACAGTGACCTTATAATTTACCACTGGAATGAGAGTGAAAGGGGACACCATTAACAGTTAAGGTGAGACAGAAGACAGGAACCTGGACAGTGTCAGACAAATGGGGATGGATGGATGGTGACCCTATGAGTGATACCATGCTGGGTCCTAGAAGAGACCCACTCCTCAGTATGGCCCCAGAGACTAGAATGTAAAGGAGAGAAGAGAGACTGCTATGTTACACTATAGAAAATGCTACTTCTTATGAAAAGGTAGTCTCTTTTTTATTGCTCTTTAATACTCTCTGGATAGGCTTACGACCCTGAATATTAAAAGCTTTTGTGAAATGAATCTTACAACACTGTACAGAGCAGTGCATAGTGAGGACAGGTCCAAAATAAATACAAGATGAGCATAAGTTAGTGAGAAAAGGTCACATGCATGCACACATGTGGGTAAGTGAAGAGGCTTTGTGAAGAAGAAAGAGGCTGGTATAATTTCTTTAAAAGAATTAATGAGAAACACACAGACATGACAATTCGGTCATAACTAACATAAAAAATAATAGCTCCTAAGTACAAAACATAGAATGAGTTGGGATAAAAACAATAGCTACAACTTTTTCTCATGGCCCTTTTAGAAATGTTTCTGATAAATCAAGGCTATAACTAGTCTTTGCTGAACTGTTCATATGTACAAAAAGAATATTACATGTGGGGAGCCTTTCACTGGAACCAGGCTTCTGCTCTGGGGTAATGGTACTGACCTCTTTTACAGTATTAAAAAAAAACTTATCTCAGGCCTCCCCAGGGCAACTAAAAAATATTATTATTATAAGACTATAAATTCTATGTTTCAGGCTTTTACATAGCTATAAAATCAGTACAAATGTATAACTGATAATAGAAATAAACTCATAAAGCCAATAAAATCAAATGAATCACATTAATTAATCTGTTAAGTACATATTGTTGAAATTAGGTTTCAATACTGTAGCCTGGTTCTTATGAGTTTGGCTTGCTTATTCTGTTGAATGTCATGTGATGACTCAATTCTCCAACTGCTTTTGCCTTCTCAGGCTCTATATGCAGCTTTCATTGTCACAAACACTGCCCCATGTTGTTATTTGGCCTTACTTTGACTGGAAGGCATCACTTATAATTATGTTCTGCTCTATCCTTTGAGCTGCTGACTAGGAAAGAAAAACTATTTGACACCGGGGCACTAATGGCCACACATCATTGTACACTAAAACCTCACAGCAACACTTAGCTTTAAGGGGGTCATCCAGACAGCCCAGAACGTGCTTGCATTAGATTTGGTTTTGAATCATTATCAAACTGAATTTCACTAGAATTCTAAATCCCATGCAGTCAGGGATGTGGGTCTATTTTGTTGATGTGTATTCCCAGTACTTAGCAGAGCACTTAGTAGGTAGTGAACTTGTTCTCTCTCTCTCTCTCTCTCTCTCTCTATGTATATATATATATATATATATATATATATATATATATGTATATATATATATACATATATATACACACACACACAGACACTCACATTTATATTGGGAGAATGGATGGTAAATTCTCAAAGAGAATTCCTGTGACCATAAGAAATATATTCATGGTCCCTAGTCTGGAATCTAAAAGGAGATTATAGGCCAGGAGACCTGCCAATAGGTTCGACAACTATACATACACACAAAAGGAATCCACTTTCATACTTCATACTCACTAATTTTATATCCACATCACTCTGGAAAGAAAGCACTGCTGTGCAACAAACACATTGGTCTATTTTAAGAATATCAGTGTAGCTAAAGATGGCTCCTTGTCAATTAGCAAAGAATTGTTTATTTTATTTTTATTCTTTTATTCACATGTGCATACACTGTTTGGGTCATTTCTCCCCCTACCCCTCTCTTCCACCCTCTCCCTTCTTCCCCCCTCAGTTCCAGGCAGGTCCTCTTCTGCCTTTATCACTAGTTTTGTTGAAGAAAAGAGACAAGCCTAAAAAGGAAGACAAAGTGTTTTCGCTAGTTGAGGACAGCTATACAGAAATATTCCTAGCATTGCTTTCATGTACACATGTTATGACCCATGTTGATTCATCTCTAACTGATCTTTACCCTGGTTACTGATCCCCTTCTCATGATAACCTCTGTTGCTTTAAGGTTTCTGTATTAGCTCCTCTGGAGTGGGGACATCAAACACTTTCATGATTTGGGTTTTCTGCCTATTTCTTTATCACCCAAATGTGCTCTCCCCTTATCATGTGATCCCAGTCCAACCACATTGCTGCATTTGCCCTGGATCTAAAGTCCGCATATGAGGGAGAACATACGATTTTTGGTCTTCTGAGCTTGGCTGACCTCACTCAGAATGATGTTCTCTAGCTCCATCCATTTACCTGCAAATGATAAGATTTCATTCTTCTTCATGGCTGAGTAAAATTCCATTGTGTACAAGTACCACATTTTCTTGATCCATTCATCAATAGTGGGGTATCTTGGTTGTTTCCATAACTTGGCTATTGTGAACAGTGCCGCAATAAACATGGGTGTGCAGGTGCCTCTGGAGTAACCTGTGTTGCATTCCTTTGGGTATATCCCCAGGAGTGGGATTGCTGGATCATATGGCAGGTCTATGTTTAGATTTTTAAGGAGTCTCCAAATTTTTTTCCAGAGTGGTTGTTCAAGCTTGCATTCCCACCAGCAGTGGATTAGGGTTCCTCTTTCCCACATCCTCTCCAACACATGTTGTTGGTGGTGTTTTTGATGATGGCTATTCTAATGGGGGTAAAGTGGAATCTTAGTGTGGTTTTGATTTGCATTTGTTTTTGAGTGACAAAACCCAACATCATCACTCTGTGCTGCAATGGAGTAAGACAGGGAGGAAAGAGGGGACTGCAATGTATCATTTTCGCACCTGTGCAAACCAGCAGCGTGGGAAGGTGAACTTGACATGGTTGCAGAATTTACACTTCCCAAGCACTGTGTGAGGCTGGCTTTATTTTATTATTTATTTTTGACAGATAAACAAATTAATACTGAAAAGTACAACAGGGTTGAGATGTAAGGGAATGGGGAAGTTGGCTTGGGGTCTGTCTGTTATCTTCACATAGCTCTCAGGCCATGCTGTTCCCTAAAAGGAGTAGCACATAGAAATAAGGTGGCAAGAAAGCAAGTGATAGAAGGCAGAAGATGAAGATTTCCTGTCTTGAAGGTAAATGGATGTATTAAAAATACAATTATACAGAAGAATTTCTTTCAAAGAAACCCCATGTTCCCAGCCAGAATTTTGTCTGCTTCAGGAATGAGAAGGTTGGCCTTTAGTTGAGCTGTGCAGAAGCAGCGACATCCACTGTCACTTTGAGGACTGGTGACTGAGCACACATATGCCTTTCCTCTAACCTTGAAAGCTAAGCCTTACTCTGTGTGCTTGAGTCATACAACACAGAGCCTAGCCCTAAATGAAACTATAGGCTTTCTTGTTTTCCCCCACTATTGTGTGCTAACTTTTGACTTCTCAAGAAAAAACATTAATGGGACAAAAATTGGTCTGTGCCAACCAGTAGCTCATGGGAGGGAGGACGAACCAGCATCGGAGTCAGTTGTGGCTCCAAAAGATACTGCTTGGGCTGGAACCTCAGGATTGTTTCTCACTTTAACTTTGAGCCATTTTCTTAAGTTGGATAAGCTTTAGCCTCTTTATCTGAAAAATGGGAATATTACCTGCAGCTGTCTTGCAGGGAGAGCCTTTGTGAAGTTATGCATGCAAAGCACTTAGCATTTGTCACGTAATAAGAACTAAATAAATGTTAGTTATTATTATTAGATTATGCCTAGAAAATATTAAAGCTCACAAGAGCATCCGGTGGAAACAGGTCACGTCTACTATTTTTAGATTACTTTGATCATAATAGATTATCACATTTACTTAATTGGAAGTACATAATACTGTAAACTACCCTACAACTCACCCTTTTTATAAGCAGTGGTATTCCCCCAAGAACACTTAGAACCATATTTGGAAAAGAAATCATAGCATCTTTATAATTAAAATAATGAACACTGTTGGCTGCAAACTCAGTAGTAAAAAATAGAAATGTTTACCACGGTGGAAACTGCTACAGTGATAAATTAATGGTGCCCACACCAGATTAAAAACATCTTAATCCATCTGGTGCACTCTTTTTTTAATTGCAAGGAATTTTTGAATGTATTCTACCATTAAATTGCTCCAAAGGAAAGGAGACTAGATGGAACAGGGTGCAGAATTATAACCAATCCCCAATACTATTACTCAGGTTCCAAAAGAACTAAAAACAAAATTGAGAGCTGAAGAACGATGACAGTCTGGGAAGAGAGATCACTGCTTGGACAAGTCTTATTTATTTAAGACACTGGCCCCCTTAAACACAGAATTTCTGACATGCTGCTTCAACATACACAGGAAAAGAGGCACAAAGGAACATTTAGAAACACCGTTATCTTCAAGAGGCCCCCTTTGGGTCCTCTTGTCCTCCTTAGAAGTGTTGAAAAAGACATAGATAGTAATTACATGCAATTACCTAAAGCAAATCAAATCAAAGAGCACCCATAATGAGAACTTGGCTTTGCTCATAGTCTCATCAAGTTACTTTCCCAACAGAGAGCCCCAATTTTCTGATGTGTCCATCTCTTCCTGCTCCTCCTCCACAGTAGTTGTGGCTTTTTGCCACTGGTGTGCTACCTTGTTATCTCTTATATTTTTTCCAGATATAATCTAATTACAATCACTAGTGTTTAATTAGGTCTTATTATGTGCAAGTGGGTGATGCTTAACATGGTACAGGATCTGCTTTTAATCTAAAGTATCAGTTTAGCCAACAACTGTGTACTGTGTGTGATGGACTGGACTAGGCACTGCTCACTCAATACTTCACAAAACTGCTTATTCTAATTCCTGATGGGCATTGCACTGGGGAGAAGAGTGAGGAAATGATGCAGAATGAAAGAAGTGTAAGTGACAGGGATATAGCTCAGTGCTAGAGTGCTTTCCTAGCATGCACAAGACCAGGGATTTGCTCCCCAGCATTGCAGACAAATAAACAAATAAAACAAAAAAGAAGCATAAGACATATGGTCTTGTGAGATATGATAGCACATGTCTGTAATTCCAGCTACTTGGAAGGCTGGGGCAGGTGATTGTGAATTCTAGGCCAGCCTGGGCAATTTAGTGAGACCCTATCTCAAAATAAAAAATTTTTTTAAAAGGGGCTTGGGCTGGGTGCTGATGGCTCATGCCCCCGTAAGCTAGCTGCTTGGGAGACTGAGATCAGGAGGATTGCAATTCGAAGTCAGTCAGGGCAAATAGTTCACAAGAACCCATCTCCAAATTAAACATAGCAAAATGGACTGGAAGTGTGGCTTAAGCAGAGCATGGAGACCTGAGCTTAAACTCCAGTCCCACCAAAAAACAGAATAAAATAAAAAAGGTCTGGGGATGTAGTTCATTGATAGAGCAATCGCCTTGCATGTGGGAGGCTCTGAATTCAAACTCTATTATTGCCAAAAAAATAATTCATAGTCTACTGGCTAGCTCACATAAGCCAAAAGTCAGATGGGAGAGAAGCCTTACACATTGCCAAGATAGCACAGTGTACAAACAGAATTAATGATATCTGTCCTGGATAATGGCTCTTATGGTTTAAATAGGTCCTCTCCGAAGTTCAAGTGTTTCCAATGTGGCAGTATTAAAGGGGGGGGCCTTTAGGAATACATTGGCCATGAAAGCTCCTCACTCATGAGCAGGACAAGGCACCCTTGGAAAAGGGTTTGGGAGAGCTTCACCCCCTTTGCGCTTCAGCCTTGTACCTGGTCGTAGAGCAAGCAGGCCCCACCAGATGCCTGCACTTTGACCTTGGACACGTCCTCACCTCCAGAACTGTGAAAAAATAAGTTTCTGTTCTTCATACATTTCCCATTCTGTGCTGTTCTTGTTATAGCTGCACAAAGCAGACCAGGACAATGGCTAGCCTAGCAGAATGTGTGTATTGCACCATCATCAACAAATACTCACTGACTATTCCCTGTACAGCTCCACTGTAAGAGCCAGAAATCCAGTTTACTAATAAGTTCATCCCAGATCATGCAGATGTTTGCTATAGGTCTGGCAAATGTTGAGAATATGAGAATATTATAGACAGCAAATGGGGACCAGGCTACGTCTCCACTCTCCTCCAAACCTCTACACACCCCTGCTATGCAGCCATGTACCTGGTCAAGATCAAATATTTGAGACTATTGTTAAGAAAGTCGTAAGATATTCATAATAAAATATTTACCATCAACATGAGTTTTGAGTACACAATTCAGTGGCACTAAGTACATTCATACTTCTTGTGCTGCTGTGCTGCCTTTTAAATCTTGCTTTCTTGTCAATCAGAAGATAAAAGAGTCTGGGTGTTTACTGACACACAGTAGCAATGTAAAAGCCCTGGGCTCTGATGCCCTACTGCTGAGGGTGTGTACACCACACACACACACACACACACACACACACACACACACACACGCACGCATGCACCCTAGGCATGGCAGCAGAGGAGGAGCAAAAACATTTTTTTAAATGTCAGCCGTAATTGCTGGGTAGTGTCTGTCTGGAATGCTGTGTGTGACCAGTAGGTGCCAGGACTGAATAGTGATATTTCCTCAGGTATGGGTGGGGTAATGGTGGCACACAGCAGAATATTTATCATCTGCAGCCTCATCATTGCAGTACAGAGTTATAGAAATGGAGCAGGCACACAGCCATAGATGCTCGCTTCGGGAGCATCTCTGAACCGCCTCAGACTCTTTAAAAGCTGATGACATAAGCCGCTAGGTTGGCACAGCTGCCTGTCTTGGAAACACTCAGCTTCTCTTGACTCACTTTCTTTCACTCAGCATTTAGTGCATTCTCGCTGTGTGCAGGAGACCCTGCCCTGGTGCTGCAGTGGCTAAACGCTGGGACACTAGAGGGAGGGAAAGGCAGGCACTGGCAGAAGGAAGGAGATGAGACATTCTGAGGTTCTGTGGAGAGACAAACAGAATGAAGCCAAGACCACCAGTTATATTCCCTCGAAGCTCACGTGGGCTATGAACAAGAGCTGTCCTGAGTAGAATCAGGGCATGATAATGGGCCAGAGCAGGACCGATGTCTCAGGTTGGAGAGGACCGTGCTGAGAGTGGATTCACTAATGCAGAGAGCCTATGGTGCAAGATTTTCTGTACAAAATTCTTGGCAAAACATTTTCAGCCCTTGTTTTCAAAGATATGTTGCACAGAAGAAAAGGTATCAATGTGCGGGAGCCAGAGAGCCGGGTTTGCATCCTAACCCTGCTAGCTGTGACCTGGGGGATCTTAGGTAAGTCGCTCAACCTCTCCACACTTACTGTGTCCAAAACAGGGACGACAATGTCCACCCCCCATGGGCTGTGCAAAAAGCCATCCACGATGTAACTTGTAGAGAAGCTCACAAGGTGTTCTGCATGTGGCAGGAGCCTAATACCTTTCCTTTCTTTTCCTTTATTTCTTCTTATTTAAGCAAGATAGTGGGCTACAAAGCTCCACCAGCCAACATGTATTGAAACCAGCACAGTATTTGTTATTTTGAGGGAATTCAAAGAAAATTTAAACCTTAGTTCCCACTGTCAAGGAATTCAAGTGGTGAAGAGAAGAAAACATATATTTTAAAGGTCATAAAATAAATTGCATTCATGAAAACACATAGCATGCACAGCACTTTAGAAGCATTACTTTTTGAGTGTTTACACAATAGTCATTTGAGAAGGCTGAGAGAACTATTGAAGCAACTGGAAAGACCTCTGCAAATGAGGAAATATGAGACTCAGAAATACATTTGATATGTCAGTCCTAATATTTCCTAGCTGTGTGACCTTGTGTGATTTGTCTAACCCCTCTGGATCTCTATTCTCCTTCCTGTTTATTTCACATGGATATTTCGAGGCTCAAGCAATAACGTGCATGAGAGGGCCATACCAACCATCAGGAGCCACACAAAGGCGAGACATCATTAATATCATCACCTCAAAGGGTGCAAGAGAAATCACTCGGTTATTAAAACACTGACTCCCTCACCACTCACCTGTGAATGGATTGTTGAGTAGAGATGAAATTTTGCCTGCTTACACAGTAAAACTTGCCTTATGAAAAAGTCTGAGCCGGATGCACAACAATCTCTTAAATTCTGGATTTTAATGGATGTGGCCTGACCTATTTGCTCATGTTGACAGAGGACATGAGTGTCCTCCACACAGGCCACACAGACTCATACATAGTGGGTTCTGCTTAACATCAACAGGAAAATTTTGTACTCCATGCTTACAGACAACAAAATTTTCTTATGAAAATTACAAAAAATTTATCCTGGGTTTCTGTGTGAAAAGTTACCTGAAATCTCTAGAACATTAGGGGAAAAAAGATTCCCAACACTCAAAAACAAGCAATTAAATAGTGAAGTGGAAACAGTCTTCCCTTGACATCTTGGTCTCAAAGCCCCATCTGTTTTCTGGAAAACTAGGTCCTAGTTACCAGCATTGCCTCTTCCTGTCTTGCCAAATTAGGGCTGGCAGTCAGTGTTGGAGCTTCCAACTTCTTCTGAGGATGGCCTAGTAGGTTTTTTAAAAGTTACTTTTCAATTGAGGGCAAAGTCTAACATCAATTCTGCCCCCTTTTTCTTTGCAAATTGGTATCACCAGTCTTCGCAAGATAATGAGATAATGTAAGATACATGATAAGAAAGTGGGTGGTACCCAGCATGGTGGTGAGACAGGAGCCTGTCCCTAGAGACTGCAAGCAAGACAGCATGTCACCTCTTCCTCCTGTGGCTGGCAAGGAGACACCTGGGTCAGAAAGCAGTTGCAGGGCCCCACTCCAGTTGTTCAAATCCATGACCTGGGTCAGGTGTTAGTGTGTGCAGGGTCCCCTAGTCTGGCCACATAGAGCTGCAGAACAGACAAACAGCAACGAGCCTCCGGCAGTGAAGAGGAGCCTGAACCTGCAGCAGATCACAGGTGGCTAGGTGAGGCAGTACTCTGGAGGGACTGCCTCAAAGGCCTCTGAGCTTAGGTTCAATTTAGGCTCTACCTTGAACTAAATGTGTGTTGGGCAAATTAGATAACCTCTGAGTCAGTTTTCTGATCTGTAAAATGGGGATGGACTGGACATGTGGTAAAGATCAATGATTAGCACAAAATAAGCACTCACCCAGTGGTAGTTATCAGCAGCAGTAAAGTCAGTTTAGCTAAAGACAATGAAGCTGGAAAGATGCTGACAGCTGGAAAGCTAGTCATTTGATGCCAGTAGGATTCTATGAAAGTGTTAACCCCATTCTCATCTCATGTAAGAATTCATGAATGAAATTAAATATAGCACTTTAGCATCACTTTATTACCTTACTATCTCATACTTCAACACCATTAGAATTCCTTTCTGAAAGCTACTGATGACGTTGTAGTTCCTCAGTCTACCATCTCCCCAGTTTTCCACTGACTACTTGTCTCTGTTTATCTCACTTTGATTGGAGAAAATCTCTAAGTTCTCTTGGGATCTTGAAGCTGCAGTCCTCTGGCTCTCCCCTCACTTCTCTGACTGTTCCTTTGCCCTTACCTGGCTCCTTGCTCCTCTGGATCAGGAGGGAGGCGACGCCCACACTGCTCTCCTTGGTCCTCTGGCACTCTATACTTTGCTCCTTACCTATGTCATCCATGTCTTTCTGATATCTTTCCACTATGCTCTTCTGGCAACATTTCCTCTTCTGAGTGTGAGACCCAGCTTTTGCCAATGTCCACAATATATGTCAAACTCGCTCAGTGGATCTTTCCCTGACCTGTCTGGAATAATCCCACCACTCTTCCAGTCAACCAGCCTAGAACTCTGGAAGAAAATCCAATGACAAACTCTTATCCAGAGAGACTGTGTAGCACAGAGGCTGAGTCCTGGGCCCCTGAGTCAGACTGTTAAGGATTAAGTCCTCTCCCACGACGTATTAACTGTGGGATCCTGAGCACATTCTTTATTCTCTTTGCGCCCTAGCTTCCACATCTAAACTCCACAACAGCAGTTGTGAGAATAAGATGAGTTCATATATAGACCAAGTAACTGGCACATAGACTAAATGAGTACTGGTCACTATGACAACTCTTCTTCATGAATATAATAAGAAAAATCTGAGTAAAACAGGCTCAGCAGGTTTCTTAAGCAAATGTTTTATGATCATTAATCTGCTTTCTACTCGTGAACAAACCATGGCATTTGGCAGAAATGAAATAATTAATTGGAACTCAATGTGTGGCTATGATTAGCAGCAAACCATGTTCTACTGTAACCACATGGCAACCACATGGCAACCACATGGCTAGATGTTGCCTCCCAGTCAATCAGAGCAAGAGAGAGTCTTAAAGATCACCAGATAACATGGCCACCAAACCTTAGTAGCACCGGCATCATGCGGAGAGCTTAAAAAAACCCACATTTCCTCAGGACCCAGACTCTGAGACGTGTCTCAGTAGGTCTGGGATGGGTCCCAGGAATCTGGGTTGACATGCATATTTTTCAAACACTCATTCAACACATTCCCTTCCTGTCAAAGATGATAACTCTAAGGCCCAGCATGAGTAACTCACTCTCCCCATGTCTCTAAGTGAGAAGCAGAGCAAAGCTCACATGTCAAAATGAAACAACGAAGTGAATCCTGCATCACAGGCTTAATGTTCAAGGGTGACTAAATGTGAGCATATCTGTGTCTACTTCTTTCCAAGAGTAGGTAGGTTTCACAGTTGCTTCCATTTGCAGAGATAAGTGCTATTGAACGATGTTTCTGTCCAGTGAGGGGACATTCAGTAACAAGATCATCTAAGGTCAGTGCAAATTAAACAAATCTTGTTTTTATTCTTTTTTAATCGGAGTAGCCTTTGGGAATCTTCTTGCAATATATTGTTCTATATGTCCAAGAATAATCTATCCTAAATCCTTGCTTAGCTAAAGATCTCTCTCTAGAATTTTCCATAGGAAGAGGAAGCATGATTTCTTGACTTCAAAACCTTCTAGTGTTTGGAAAGTAGCTCATTGTCAGCTGTGGTTTTGGCAGTCACAGCCCATAGAAACGGCATGTGTTGTCTTTGTGATTAGCACAGGCAGCAACAGAATCTGCAACAATGACTTCATGACTCAAGTGTCCATTCCCTTGGCTCAGCCAGGGGTCCCAACAGAAAAGATAAGGCCCAAGCTTTATCACTATAGCCCAATGTCTGACATGACCTTTGGCTCAAGTGACCAAATTGTACTTGAAAAGTCTACAAAATAGCAAGTTCAAGAGCAACTCAGAGGGACCCCACTCCAAAAAAACCCTACCCCACCAAGCTACAGTTGCTTTCAAATGTGCAGTGTGTACGGGAATGCTTTGCCTCTGCTGAGTTTCTATTTGCTATGGTTTTCTATACCAAGAACTGATGGAGGCTGCAATGAAATAGACCACAAGGTGATCCTTTGGGTCCCTGGGGGTAGGGGTTGATTTTCTTATTCCTATGTGCCTCCTCCACTTCTTTAGTAAGTTTTCCTTTCTTTCCTTAAGAATCAATCTCTTAAGAAGCAGAAGTCCTGTTGGGGAGTGGTACTTTTAGCTTTTGCACACCTTTTCTCATAGGGAGCTTCATAAATGACAGCAGGAAGCTAGCTTTCAGTCATGGAAGGAAGAACGTGATTCAGATCAGGAGGTGGACAGATCACAGAAAATCTTCCCTAGCCTCACAATTTTGCCAAGGGCTGACCCTGTCCAGATCTAATGGTTCTTTACACCAAATGTTGTCATCTTAAATCCACATAAAAATCAGCTAGGGAGGGATGGTTTTAACATGCAGCCTCCTGGCCTCTAAACCTGGAGCGTTCTCTGTAGGAGTTTTGGGATGGGGCCTAGGAACCTACATTCTAACAGTCTCCCCAGCTGTTTGGAGGCACGTGATATTAGCCCCAACACTGGGGAACACAATTTGACACCCTTCACAAGGTTTGAAACAAAACTGATGGACACTTTTGGTTTGGCTTGTGACCTTGAGTAGGTCACTTTAAAGTCTGATTCTCCCCTGGTGTGTGGCAATACCTCTCACACAGAATATCTGACGATCTTTTGTTGGAATCTCTCTCACACATGGGTATACATGAGGTAGGTGTGGATGCATTTTTAGAAATGGAAAGCAACATAAAATGTAAAACATAAATCACTGCACTCCATTTTTTTCCATTTGTACTCCTTTCCAAGCTATATTTAGAAGACATTGGCAAACTGCTTTATGAGGGACTCCGGATATGAAATTAAAAGTTTCCAGAGACCCAAATTAGAATCTGGGCAGCCGGGGTCAGTTTTCAGTGAAACTCAACATTCTTTACATTTAATAAAGAACAGTATGAATTTATAATCCAGTGACTTTTGAATGGGTGACCAGAATGTGTAAGACCAGAATGCATAAGGATGGATGGGGGTGTGCTGAAGATTAAAACACCCACACCCTTACAGAGTCAATAATGATCATTCTTACAGTGCCAAACAATTTGCTCAGACCAAACCGAGATCCCAGATGAAAAACACATTCAGTTTTGAAACCATTTTTCTATTTCCAATAATATTTAATTCCTAGTATTTTCAAAGTGCACACAAAGAGCGTTTTTCTGTGAGAGCCAAGAGGCCCTTGCTCAGTCCCTGCTGCTGTCCCACAGAGCTCTGGTGAGATGCCCAGCAGGTCAAAAGGTCCAGGTTCACACTTTCACCTGAGGTATACCTGCCCGGTCTGAAGACTAAATGTGCTCTGAGTTTTAGAAATCAATCCACTGAAGATAAATTTCCAAGAAATTACATCAGTCTTTCAAACAGCATGACCAAAACTTGGTTCTTGAGCAAGGAACTTAAAAAGCAAAGCATAATTTACAGCTTAAGTTTTCACAAATGCAGAGATGAAGTTGAGTTTGGATAGATATCAACAAGACAGCAAAAGTTCTCCTTCCCCACTGTCAAACTAGCACATATTTTTCCAGGTTTCTCTTCCTCTTAGAGAAGAAAAAATAGGTCAGAGCCAGGCTTTGTTACAGATAGGGAACTGGAAAAAGCAACCGAGTCACAGCCTCTCCCAGGTTTCTAGCCTCTAGGCTGCCTTCATGGAGCTGACATCTGGGCATCTTTGGGCTCTATATGTGCTTAAAATAAACTCACATTCCTTTCCTTGACATAGAAGGCTCTGCACAACCTGGCCTTTATTTTGGACCACTTTCCCTTTCCTGCTACACGGTGGCCACAAAAGCCTTCCCCCTATCCTTTGACACATCAGGCATGAACCAGCCTTGACTTCTGGAATGTCTTTCCCCATCCCCCATCTTTCCCAGGGTTGCTCTTTCACACACTGAATCCTATTCAAAGTCTCTGTTTTTCAGTGAGACCTTCCCAATTTTAAAATATTTGTCCCATTCCTCTTTATCATGATGCCCTAATTAATTCTCTGCATGGGACTTATCTCCAGCTGATAGTTTTCTTGATATCTATACTCTTGTTTACCATCTTCTTCCTTAAATGGAATGTGAGCTCTATATGAACAGGAAACTTGTCTCTGTCGACCATAGCCGCATCCCCAGTCCAAAACTGTCCTGGCACGTAGTTAGCCCACAGACATCTGTAGAATCTGTGAACAAGAGAAACACTAAAGATGAATGTTAAATCGTGAAGAAATTTTAGGGCTCAAGCATTAATTAGGCTCAGAGATGTGTCACTCACAGATGCAATTAGTTTAAATCACTGTCCTCTGCAGGAGCTAACTTAATTAATTCAAAATTTTTATTTGTTCTTTGTAAAATGAACCATGTTATTATCAGAGAAATGTTACTAAAGTCTAAAAAATATCCCAGTAACCCTGAGAGGTTTTGACTCTGTGCACAGCCATCAACTTGAATGGGCAAGAGAACAACATATGTCACTGGGCTTGAATTTCACCATGGCCTAAATTACTCTCTAGGAACAAATTCAGAAGATTAATTCTTAAGTACATTATTGGGGCAGTAGATCCAATGCTACCCTGGTCATCTGGAAAGGTTTTATGTGAGTTGCAGTAAGGGGTTTAACTTGGATATAGGGGGAGACCCAAACATTATACCATTTCAGTGTTAGTCTACATCTAGGCAAAAGCAATTCGTTAACTACAGTTCATATGAAAATTTTATTCAAGCATTTACATGAGATGTGTATTTTTCGTGACTAGTAGATTCTAAATATGGCTTACCAGCTTGTAAGGGCAGTAAGAGCAGCACACATATGGTGATGGTGGTGGTTATGCAGAAGACCAGCATTTACCACAAAGTAAGAGCAACTGTAGCAGGTACAATTACAGTGCTTTGTTTTGTGGAAGTACTGCCATTATCCTGCTGAAAAGTCACACTGATTGTGTTTGAGTTTTGCTTTTATGAGGATAAAATCATGACAGTTTGATGGGGATAATTCAGAGAAAAAACAGTAAGAGAAACTGTACTGGCTCAGATTTTGATCATAAATGTCTTTATATTTCATGGCAATAAACTGGGTTTTTTTTTAAAAAACTGTATATTAGAAGCTATTTGTGTGCTATTAAAGAATGATATTGCCAGGGATTTGGGTCAAGTGGCACAGCACCTGCTTCTCAAGCACAAGGACCTGAGTTCAAACCTCAGTACTGCCAACGAACCAACAGACCAAACCTCCTACCATTTAGATAGCTTTCCGTTTAGTTGGTTTGGAATCTAAGAATTATATAGAAAAGTCAACAGTGAAGAAACAATAAGTAAAATTTGAATCAATAGTTTTCCATTTTAATATGTAATCCCTGTCCCATTCAGTACTAGGAGTTGTGAATTTTAATTTAACACACAAGGGAGTAAGAGTGTGCCATAAACTAAAGTAATAAATGAACAAGAATCTTCTGGAAATACAGACTTGGAAACGTGAAATGTGCTGCCTTCCTATTGGCTAGCAGGTTTCTGAGAGGCACCTGCCACTCTGTCTATTTGTATGAATTTACTCCTTAAGATTTGGCCAAACCTCTCAAAGAGGATAGAATTGGAACATAAGCTTTCCAAATCTAAGAAGAGAAAGAAATATTAGAATTTTATGCTCAGGTCCTAAGGCATATTGCTATCCATAAAAGCCAGTGGCATCTCTCTTCATATTTATTTACCTATGACTGCCAGCCAGTGAGTCCCCAAAGCTTATAATCCTGAGGCCAGTGGGAGAAAAACAGCCCTTATGGGGAAAAAAATCTTTGGATAAATTCAGAATTATTATTTTAAATAAGGCCTTTACTTTTGTAGATTTCTACCTCAGTAATTCTGGCTGTCATTGTTTAAAAGTACCTTCTATTCACTATTCAAAACCCTTCATACAAAGCAACAAATTACTGACCTATACTTTATTCTGAATAAAACTAATGTGCTCTGTGGGCATTTCTTAAAGCACTTTAAAAGCAAGTCATTAGTAAGAATATAAACAGAAACATGCTACACAATAATTACAAAGTATGAGCTCTCAAAATGGAAGAGAAGAATTATAAAATATATCAAAATTTTTATTTTTTAAAAATTGTGGAGGCTCACTACTATTTTTCTTTTTGCTTCTTTTCTTTATGGTTATTGAATAACACTGTCTTTAGGGTCATTATAGTTCAATGCAATGAGATTCATTCACCCTAGGGTTTTTTATTTTTCCTTCTCTCTCGCCTCTCTCACTCAGATTCTGAAAAACATTTCTTTCCATTAACTAGATCTCTGGAGGATACAGCCTTCCTTAACCGGCCTGTATGGAAGGGGCCAGTTTGCTTTCTAATTTTATAGCAAAAGAGCACATAATTTGTGGGTGGGCCATGCTCACTGGTTCATCTGGACCAGCTCCCTCCCTGACTGTTGGATTCCTTCAACAGTGTGTGTGCCTTCTGGGTGTCAATTTGTTGTTATATCTTAAATGGCTTCCCTGGGTGACATAATGAGAAATTAGTAGAAATGCTGTTAATGTCACATGAAACACAGATGACAGCTATCCCAAATCTGGAACCAAATTTCTCCTTCCTCAAGAGCAGTCTCTGGTTTCCCTCCAATATCCTCAAGGGTTCCTTTCCCACACCCAGAGTAACCATAAGGGTTCCCAGGACATGGAAAGCAGCTTGAGAATGAAACACAATTTAAGTCCCACAATTAGGAGAAAATGAGACCAAATACCCTCTATCTTTTGTCACTATTTACTTTCCAAAAGATACGATGTGACAAAAACACTGGTGGTGGTGGTAGTGGGGTGGCGGTGATGAGATACCTGAGCATGGAGAACTGACCTAAGGTGACCCCAAACACCCCCACTATTCCTCTTCACAACTTTGTATAATCTCTGCTCTTTCAGTGTGACCTGTGACTTGTTTCTGATAAAAGGAACAAGCGAAGGTGTTAGGATGTTGGTCTGGTAATTACTACATCAGACTCTGGTTTAGTGGGCTGGAGTGAGGGTCTTCTTGCTGGCTCAATGACATAAATAGCCATGTTGAGAAGCCCATATAACAAAGAGCTGTGGGTGGACCCCAGGCTATACCTAGCAAAAAGCTGAGTCCTTGGTCACAGCCTCAAGAAAATAAATTCTCCCAACAACTTGAATGAGCATGGAAGCAGATTCATCCCCAGTCAAGCCTGCATATTCAAATGCAGTCCAATGGATACCTTGATTACAGTCTTGTGAAACCATGGTTCATTTCCAGACTTCTGTCTCATGGCAACTGTGAGATAAGAAATGCATACTGTTCTAAGATGCTGACTCTGTGGTAATCTGCTGTGCAGAAACAGAAAACTAATATACTGAAAGAAGAAACGAGGGTCCTTCTCTGCTCAGCCTGAAAGTGAGTCAGTGTCAGCCTAAGCCTGGCTGAAGAATTCTTTGCCAACCCATCTCTTCTGTAACTAGTCATAGGAAGAAACACTCAGACAGAACCAGCTGAGCACCGTGGCAACCATTCCAAAGGATGTCTATTAGCGTTTTAGATATTCTGAGTTCTATGATGGAAAGCTTATTAGCCAGAGGAACTTATTAAGCAGATAATGAAAAATAATAGCCATAGTGACATGTTCTAAATCTTATTATACTCTACAGGAAACTTCTAAATAGTTTTACTTAAAATTACTGGAAATGCAATACAGTGAGAGACAATTGACTTGTCTTCATCTGCCTATAGCTAATGTTTTTCAAATAAGTTTCCATTAAATCTCCATACCTGTGAGCCCATATAATAGTTCTTGAACAAAGCAAATGAAAAAGAAAAAAATGTTTCATGTGACTTTCTACCTTGAAAGCCTTTTTACAGAGTTGTGATGCTTTCTGTGTCAATCTACTCCTATGTCAATTCTTATATTTCTTAGACTTTCAACAACTTCTTCATAACTTTTTAAAGACTGGCTGACTACTACATAAATATTCTTGCAGAAATTACATCAAAGGTAACGTCAGAACATGTGACCCCTATAATAAGGGAAACTAAAGTCTGAATTAAAACTAATTTTAACTTTTTTGGGGTGGTGGGATAGAGGATTGAACTTGGGGTAGTGCTCGCTAGGCCAAGTGTTTGAGCCACACCCCCACTCTAAATTCTAACTTTTAAACACATTCAGTGCATGTTCAGGATTCTGTCAGTCCTGTCTGCCACTTATTCAATAATCGAGTGTGTGATCAAGACAGGATTATCTAGCAAATATTTGGAGGATTTATTTCTTAGTTGAAGTTTTATGTCCTACAATGGTTACACACCAGATATTAATGTTATCCCACTCCTCATAATAAACATGCTATATGCTACAGATGTAAATAGCTTCTAAAATAGGTTCTTTCTACTGCTGATTAAGCTTAATTTTTAATAGCATTTATTAAGCATCTTGTGCAAGCATTAAGAGTTTGCACAAGCTGGACATGGTGGTACACCCTGTAACTCCAGCACTCAGGAGGCAGAGGCAGAAGAATCCCAAGTTCAAGGCCAACCTGGACAACATAAGGAGATGAGACTCTGTCTCAAAACAAATAAACACACAAACAAAAAACAAGACAGAATTTTTATGAAGTAAAAACAGACATAATGTCATTGCATAATGATGTGACAAGTTACATAAAACAGAGCCAGAATGCATAGCTGGTGTTTTTACAGATGTTGATGTTCTAGACAGTTCCATGAAGTCTTCATTTCCTTCTCATCAGATCCCCACCCAGAGCTTCTCATGAAAGTCACCAATGCTCTCTACATGTCCAAATGCAAAGGACACTTGTCCTTCACTCGTCTGACTTTCTACTGCCTTTGGCACAGATGACCACCCTTGCTTTCCAGTCATGCCTTCTTTTTTCCGTGACATCATAGTCATTCCAATTTTCTCCTGCTGTTTTTGGCTTTCCCCAGTTCCTTTTTTGGGAATGATCCACCCCCTCTTTTTTTTTTTTTTAATAAATGCAGGTGTTCATGTGAAAAAATACTTAGGTGCTTTGGTTAACTGAAGACTCATTCAACAGCCTTACTGATCCTGGCCCAAGACAACTGACTTAGTCTGCAGAGGCACACTGATGGAGATGATAAGCACCTGCCTGGGCTATGCTTTCTAACTTCATGGCATGGAGACACACCCTGCTTCCAGGACCAGGCCTTCCCATCTATAAAATAGCTACCTTGCAAGGCCATTACAAAGATTAAATAAGGATACGTCTCAAGGTCACCAGCCAATGCCTAACACCTAGTAGATGGTATTCTGTTGTCCATGTCTTCCAGAGGCTCAGAAAAAGCATCTTTTGTCTGAGTAACAGAGGAAAGAAAAATAACAGTAAAGGGAGGAAGAAAAAGCTATCATTAAACTGCTCTGGGTGGAGACCTTGTTAATGACCCACAATCAAATTAGCTTTCTGTGCCTTATAAACCTAATCTAAAATTCTTAATTAAACCTCTTAAACTATCTAATTATCAATGAAAGTAAACAGTAAATGTTACTGAACTCCCCAACATCGCCCTCAAATGTATTTTACGTGCTTTTCCTTTAAGTGAGAGTCATAGGATCGGGAAGAGCACGGCTCTTGAGCCTGGATTTCAGTCTTGCCTACCTCACGTGAGGGAGAGGACCTAGGCTCCCCGTGTTTCAGCCTCCTCAAGTGGAATAGGGGACTAATTAAAGTCTCTCTCACATGGGATTGTTTTGATAATTAAATGAGTTCATATAAATGAATTTTTTTTCTTTTTTCTGGTACTGGGGTTTTAACTCAGAGCCTCACGCTTGCTTAGGCAGGCACTTTACCACTTAAGCCACTCTGCCATCAGATGAAATATTTAGATTTATACCTGGCACAAAGTAAGTTCCCAATAAACATGAAGGTGACAACACTGGTGACAATGACTGCTATCGGCCCAACTACCATTGGAGCTCATGCTTCCAAAGTGATTCCACAGTGATTTGAAATCCTATATCTGAATTACTTGTTCACACTCGCCATTTTCCTATATAAAACACTCCCATGTACATACGTTATAGGAAGTAGATGTGGTTGGATATTTTCCATTTGCCTGTCTGTATCAACCGCTATCCTTCTATTCTGAGTTCCAGAAGGCTGGCCATTAATAAATGGGCTACCTTATTCCTTGGCTTCTGGTTGGGTTCAGCAATGGTGACGTTGGCAGGAGAGAGGAAAGAGGAAGGTCATAAGGTATATGAGTCAATTACTCAATAAATGTCTGTGGGCTGCTTTAGTGACAGCCAGCCCAAGAAAATAAAATGGACAAAGCACGTTTTAATACCAAGCTACAGCAGACCCAGGCTAAGAAGCAGTTCTGTTAAGTTCCAATGAAGAGAAACTGTCTTGTACAATGCTTTCTGTCTATTTAATGTGGATGCAAAACACATAACGGCAAAGTACTACAGCATAAGAGCTTCAAAAATGCTTCGTATTATTAAAATCAGTACTACTAACAATAAATGCTAGTAAAAGATGAATAATGTCTAAACATTGGACCAGACTGGGGATATTCAATATTAGAAAAGGAGAGGCAGGACATACAAGATGGAAAAAGGAGGAAAAATCAGGAAAGCCAGGCCAGTTTCTTTAATTGTGGCACATAATGTTGAATGCCTTCTTGCACAGTCCACAGTGAGCAGCATCAGCAATCTTCAAAAATGGTGTCACTGCTTCCAAAATACAACTGATGAGCTGTAATTTTGTTTACTTGAGAGATCTGTTGCTGAATTGCTGTATACAAATCAGATTTTTGAACAGACAATCATATTGCAAATGCACTGGGGGGGGGGGTCTGGCTTTATGGATAAAACACCCAAGTGAATTCTTTGTAATGTGACTAGTGAATCCCTTGTCCCGGCCCTCTCTTCCTTTATGTGTATGGATTAAAGAACTGGTTGGCGTGTGCATGTGTACATGTGCACACACTTAAATTATTTAAAGCATCATCCAGGTTTCAAGAACTCAGAAGTGATTAAAAGTGACATCAAATATGTACTAAGAAAAAGATAAGCTTGGTGTCTAAGCAAAAAAATGAAAGATTTTACTTTCACATACCTACATTTGGAAGGCTAATGAAAAAACATACAAGGAATAAACTTCAATGAAGTTGCAAGAAAATAGCATGGAACTGGGCTGAGATGGGGCTTCTCAAACTGGAGGGCCCATGACCCATCCTCAGGGACCCTAGAATTGTAAAAGAACAAGTATAGGTTTTGGTTTCTATCATAATTCTAATCTCTGCTCCAATCACTTACACTAAATTATTTTATTAGTTCTAAATATAAATAAAACCTTCTCTTTTGAAGGGACAGTTTGCACTGTTTTCACTTATCTATTCTCAACTGCAGCCTGACGCTCCTGGAGGTTGTGAACTTTTCTTTTTCAAGTGTTGTAACCCTGTTGCATTGAATTTGAAGGGGAAAGATTGGAATGAACTTGTAATGAATTTTATCTTTTAAAAACTCTGCCCATTAAATTGGTTTAGCATACTATTTCTTACTAAGAGGAACAGGAGTTTTGAGAGGAAGTGGCTGATTCTGGTCTGAAGCTTCTGCTTCATTAGAAGATGGAACTGGAACATCTTACCACACCAGAAGCCAGGGAGCCATCATAGGCTATTAGGAGTATGTCAAAAGGACTCAGGAGCCAACATTAATAGGCTTCTACTGGCCAAACTGAAATGGACGAAAACACATTAAGTGTATTTAAACTCCTGGCATGAAAGTCAACAATCACAATAAAAACTTCCCCTGTTCACTGGTTATTTCTGGAGAATGTGAACGAAGTAAATTCTTTTTTGAAAATTGGTAAACAAAGAGAAAGATCAAGCACTCCTTCTGCCTTGCTAGTATGATTTACACTTCAGAGTAACTAGATGATTGTCAAGAAGAAATTTTTCTTTATGGAAGTCCAAATAATTAATGAGGGAATAGTAAAATTAGAATGGCAACATTTTTAAAAATCTCCAATAAATTAACACAAGCAGAAAAAAATTATGGAATTATCTCACCAAAAATAATAAAAATGAAATCCAATGAGGTTTCTAGATCTGTCTACCAATTTATATAAAATGCAGAGAACGGGGGTATAGTAAATGATACTATAGTCAACTCAACAAAATCCTGACTAAAGGACATCCTATAGGAAAATCAGTTAGTTTTTTTCTAGCAAATAAGTTGCAAAGGGAAGAGCAAACTCAAAAAATATGAATGAAAACAAGCTTTATCCAGAATTGATATGTTAATTTATTTTGCATTATATTATACATATAATAATAATTATACATTATTAATATATAATAATTGTATATTATTATAATAATATATTATATATATTAATATATAATATATATATGTATAGCTCCTAAAACCATCACACACACATACAAATCCTATATGCATATGTAAACAAGTTAAAATTTTATAAAACAGACTGTTTTGATTGAGAAATCCCAAAGCAGTATGAGTGCTCATATTTGGGCAATAAAACAAATTTGGAAATGCTCATCTGGTGCACAAGAATCCCCTGGGAGAAACTTAGAATTGTTGGGAATCATATAATTTGTAAAAGCTTGAGTAATGATATAAATTTATATTTGGAAATTTGAAAAAATTAATGTATATGACACTATTATGATGAATCAACTTTTTAAAATTTCTTACCAAATGTCAGATTCTATGCTGAATATTATCTACATTACATAATAATCATAGGAACAGGTATTATTTTCCTTATTTCTTGGATGAGTAGAAGTAACTTGCCTAAAGCTATATAACTAGTAAAAAAAAAAAGCCATATAATCACCTTAATACATGCAGAAAAAGCATCTCACAAAAATCAACACCCATTCATAATAAAACCTCTCAGAAAACTAAGAATAGAATCCCCTTGACATAGGGCAGCTACAAAAACAAACAAAACAACAATAAAAACCCTGAAAAAAATCCTAAAGTTAATACCATACTTATTAGTGAATGACCACTTTTTTCACCACTTCAATACTGATGGTCTTAGCCAGTATATAAGACAAGAAAAAAAAGTAAGACGGAAGAAGTAAAATATCTGTATTTGCTGATCACATAATCAACCATGTAGAAAATCCCAAGGAATATACCAAAGTTATAAAATAACCGAGTTTAGCAATGTCGCAAGATACAAGGCCAACATACAAATATCAATTGCACTTTTATATGCCAGCAATAAACAACTAGAAGTTGAGATTAAAACAAAAACATGACAGACTTACAGAAAAATTTAACAAAATATGTCCATTCAAAACTATAAGACATTGCTAAGAGAAATTAAGAACTAAATAAGTGGGGAGATATACCCTGTTCATGGATTAGAAGACTCAATATTGTTACATGTCAATTATTTCCCAAAGGATCTACAGATTCAATGTAATATCAATGAAATCCAAGATTTCTACAGAAAAATCTGCCAAGGATCTGATTCTAAAACATACGTGGAAATTCAAAGTTGAAGAAATCACACTACCTGAATTCAGGGCTTCGAATAAAACTGCAGTAATCAAGACAGTGTGGTAATTGACACAGGGTAGACATACATCAACAGAACAAAACAGAGTGTGAAATAGACTTGTCACTTATGATAAATTGATTTGAAACAAAAATGCTTAGATAATTCAATGGGGGAAATAACATTTTAAAAAAGTACTGGAATAATGATATTTATTTATGAAGAAAAAAGAACCTGGATACTTCTTTCTCGCTATATACAAAAATTAACTTGAAATGAGGTCAGAGACCTACATGTTAAAGAGCGATAGCTATAAAACGTCTAGAAAAAACATAGCAGAAAAAAATCTTTCTGATTTGGAGTTAAGCAAAGATTGACTATTACATGAAAATGTACAAACTATAAAAGAAAAGGCTGATAATTTGGGCTTTATCAAAATTTTAAAACTTCTATCCTTCCAAATACTGTTAAAGAAATAAGACATGTTATAGGCTGCATGATAGTCCTTGTGAAACTCATACATTACAAAAACTTGTACTCAGAATACATCAACGACTCTTAAGACAAATGATCCACTAAAAATACAAGAAAAATATTTGAATGAACACTTTTCTAAAGAAAACACATGACTGGCCAATAAGACATGAAAAGATATTCAACATTATTAGTCATAAAGGATATGTAACGTATTAGCTACGTAACCTAACTAGGATGACTAAAATTTCAAACACTCAAAATTCCAAGTGTTGGCAAAGATGCAAAGTAACTGGAAATCTCCTACATTGTTGGTGGAAAAAAGTGTGGTGTTTAATTTGATATATCACATTTGCAGGGTCAAAGTGCCCCTGAACTTGAACTCGAACTCCTCCCTGGGTCTCTAGCCTGCCAGTCGATCCTACAGATTTTGGATTTGCCAAGTCACCATAACCATGTGAACCAATTTCTTAAACTAAACAGCTTTCTCTGTAGAGCCGTGACTAACACAGGCAGCTTCTTATCACTTTAAACATGTACTTAACATGTGATTCAGGAACCTGTTCCTAAGGATTTACTTCTCTCCTATCTGTTTCTTTCCCCTCATGCCTCTTCCTTGTTATTCCCCAAAACTGAAACAAATGTCTACACAAAGACCTTATATAGATATTCTTAGCAACTTTACTCACAATAGTAAAAAATGGGAAATAACCAAAGTGTATATCAAGTAGTGAATAGATAAATAAATTGTGGTAATAGAACATACTTAGCAATAAAATGAACAAACTACTGATCCATGTAACGGCAGGGATTTAATCTCTAAGTGACATGCTCAGTGAAAAAGTAAGATGCAAAATACTCTATGCTGTATGATTTTATTTATATGTAATTGCACAAATAGCAAGTCTGTAAGGGCAGAAAACAGATCAGTGGATGCCAGGGACTGAGGGTGACTATAAAAGGGCACAGGGAACTTCAGAGAATGATATAAATGTTCTGAATCTTCATTGGTGTAGGTCACAAAACTGTATGCATTTGTCAAAAACTTACCCAACTTTAAAGTTCACTTTTAAAAGGTGAATTTTATTGTATGTAAATTATACAAGTAAACATTACAATAGCTGAAAATACTTCTGTAGCTGCCAATAGCCAATGCATTCTTGAGGCCCTCAAGCTCCCTGTGAGCCCTTTCTTCCCCTGCCCAGTCCTAGTGACCTTGTCCTTCTCAATGTCATACCTTTCTTCTGGCACAGAATAGAGGCTGAATCAGTAGGACCCTGGTTGAAAGAGATAGGATCTCATTCAAGCTGTCTTAAGTATATGCGAATTCAATAACCAAGCACGATCCGATCCTGCCTCAGAGTCCTTGCAGTCACTGTTCTCTTTGCCTAGAAGTCTCTTCCCACGGATAGTCACAGGGCTTGCCCCTTACTTCATCAGACCTCTTCTCAAATGGCCAGGACTTCTCTGACCGCCATATCCAAAATAGCAACTCCTATGTCACACTCTTTGCCATTACTCTGCCTTAGCTTTCCTCTGAACACTGTAAAAACATGACATGATTATATGGTGAAGTCCCTTGGAAGTAGCCTCTATTCTGGAATAGTGGAGAGCCTTTGGTGGATTCTGATTAAGAATAGGTAGTGAAAGATGTGCTTCAAGAAAATGCCTGGTTGCAACAAGTAGTATGATAGTTTTGAATAGAAGATGATGAGGGATGACAGGGCTCTTGAAACAGACAGCCCCAGAAAATAAGATGGTGAGAAGAAGCTTTAGTTTGGCAAGTGACTAAAAGTATGTGTGGGGATAGGAGTGGGGATGGAAGTGGGAGAGGTGTCAGATGGTGCCAAGGAGCTACGCTGGAAGAAGTAACTGTATTGTTTATTAGAAGATCCCTGGTAATCCTCATGGTGACAGTTTCCAAAGGAGGTTGAAATGGAAAAGGAGATAGAAGGGAATTGGTTGAAGGATTAATAACCATAACTTATGCATGTTGTTTACCTTTTTCAATGCATTTTCATATTACTTAGTCATCAGTGGTCTGTGGGGTGGGCAGGTTAAAAAAAAAAGATGGTATCTTGCTCAAGAATTGAAGTCATTTGCTCTATATGATCAGGACAGGAAGTTGGTCAGTTATTTGAAAACATCAGCTAAGGCAAGGACTCAACATGATACATGTAAAATATTTTTCTTTCCCCTGACTACCCACAGCCTGAACTGCATCCTGTGTTTGGCAGGCTCACCATGCTATGAGTCCAGGTTGGGGAAGACAAGATCGCTTCCCTCAAATGAGAGGAAAAATACTAGACACCTGCTTGCCCAGGTTTACCTGTAGCTAGAGAAGAGGCTGGAAGGAGAGCCAAGCTCTGCCAGTCAGGTGACCTGCACAGAGGTGGACTTGGGACCTCCAAGTGGCAAAGAGGAGAGAGCTCTCTCTGTGGTGGCAGTGGCCTTTGATAATGACAGGGTCAGCAGCAGTGCATTAAGCTAAGGCCCTGACACAAAAGTAGTGTGACATCCAGAGCTAGCAGAGGTGGCATTTTCTTGTCAGACCAGTTCTGAGGTTCCAGGAAGTACAGCCCTCATCCAGGCCTTCCAGTTCTCCTGACACTTCTCCACCTCTTCTGTTTAGGCAGCCCAGAGCCACTTCCTGCTGCTTGTGTCTAAGAACCCTGATGGTGCATTAATACCATAAATGTTTTACTGTACGCTAAATGCCACATGTGACTATCCATCCATTTGTTGGAAGCAAGACTTCTAACAAAAAAGCAACTGAAAATAGGAAAAGCTTTATTTTAATAAGCATATAGGAATCATTTTCCAGATTTATGAAGACTTCTTTATGATATTGTTGGGTACAAGGAGGTTAAGTTGTAAGACAGGATATAGTGTAGGTGTTTGTTACACACATAGGAAATATTACACCAAAATGTTAAATCATTTTCTTGGGCTTGCAGGATAATAAGTGACAATGAGTCCATCCAGCCTGCTCAGAGATAGTTGATAAATTTTTTTAACATGCATGTATTATTCATGTATTAAAAAGTTAATTTTATTGATGAATAATCACTGTACTTCTTTATGGGGTATGCTGTGAAGTTTTGGAAAAAACATTATTTTTCAAGCATACTGATCTTTTGCAGATCATTACTTTCCTCATCTCCAGTGGAAAGTTTTAAGAGCAACTTCCTAGCTGTGGCCTGATGTTCCCACAGGGGTTTGCAGGGAACAGCACCCTCGGCTCCTCCAGCCTCCCCCACCCCTCACCCCTTCTCTTGGAGAATTTAGGAGAAGTCCTGGGCATGCCCACCTGCAACCCATCTTCTCTCTCTTTCACCTCTGTGAAAGGACGGTGCATTCTGGTCTGCTCTCGGTCTGCAGGTAAGTTACCAGGCAACGCAGCCTCTGCACACAAAGGCTGAGAGCATGAGTGATGCTAATTCCAGGCAGTCCTTGGTAGCCGCTTACTTAAAACAATTTCCAACAGGCATTGTCATTAGCAAGGCTTTATCTCCTCTCTTCTCTTCTCGTCTTGTCTCTTCTCTTTCTTCTCTTTTCGTCTCTTCTCTTCTCATCTCTTCTCTCTCTCTTTCTCTCTCCCCCTCCTCCTTCTCCTCCTCCTCCTTCTTTCTTTCTTTCTTTCTTTCTTTGTTATTTTTGAAGACAGGGTCTTGTTATATAACCCAGACTGGCTACTATCTATGTAGCCCAGGCTGGCCTCAAACTTGCCATTCTTCTACCACAGCCTCCCAAATGCTGGGATTATAGCTGTGCACCACTGCATTTTATTTCTTGTCTGTTTCTGAAGATGACAGGTTTCTCAATCCCTATTCTGTTACTATAACCTGAGATGGGTAATTTACAAATGATAGAGGCTTATTTAGCTCGTGATTCTGGAGGCTGGCAAGTCTAAGAGCATGGTGCCAGCATCTGGTGAGGGCTGTCCTGTGGCTGCATCATGACATGGGAGAGGGTATCACACAGCAAGACAAGCAAGCATACATCAGCTCAGGTCCCTTTTTTTCTTCTTATAAAGCTACCATGATGTGGGCCCAATTATGTTTCAAATGTGATTGATATATGATTATGATATTGTTTCAACATGAGTTTTGGAGGGAACATTCAAACCATGGCAGGAAGAGTAGGGAGAGAGGTGATTCACTGACTCCAAGTGCTCCAGTGCCCAAGGATCTGTCATTAACACTGATACCTAGTCTTTCTAATGCCCTCCTGTGTAAATCCTGGAACAAGAGGAACAGAGGTCTGCAGATGGCCCTTCTTATTCACCTGCAACTCTCTGGAGAAGACATACAGCCCACTGCCTTGCTGTGAGTCCTTTCTACACCCTCTCTTTTCACTAGGACCACAGGAAATGAAGCATGACTTAGTATTCAGAACCCCAATAGGATTTCACAGTCTTAGTAACAGCAGTACAAAACTTCAGTTATTAAATAAAATATCTGAAGCCCAGGTTCCATTAGCAGTAAGACAGTTTAATGGAATCATAGTTTGTTGTTGCTGTTGCTGTTTTGGGCTCAGAGAGTAGATAGGGCTCAAGCCTAGAAAGCTTAACAATTGATCTGAAACTCTTCCTTTACACAGAATATGAAATGAAAGCAAATCCAAGGATCTCAGTCCTGCAGCTCTACCTCTGCGATCTTAGTATTTCTTGCCTCCCTCAGATAAAGTATCAAAGTCTCATAAATCATTACTCTTAAAATCAAGCCATAAAAACACACTTATCTTCCCAAGAGTCTATCAGCATTTTGCAAAGTAGCTGGATACGGTAAATGCTTTAAAAGCCACAATAAAGTAGCCAGCCAGATTCTAGATATTACACGTAAACTTTATCTGGCAGCTTTCAGTGTAGACCACAAGGAAAGTCAATTACTTCTTTCTCAGGTTTCCTGACTACATTTTCCTCAAATTTATTCTTAAATTATATTATTCAAGGTCATGAAAGCAATAGTTTAAGATACAGATCCCATTAAACAGAAGAGCAAAGCTCATCAAATAACCAAGCTTAAAAGTTGCTTCTGTAAGGTACTAGAATGTATCATATAGAAAGGTAAAGGCAGGAGCACACAGAAACACCAGGGAGTATCTAAAAATCTTTAAATGCAATGTTTCCTTCCTTCCTTCCTTCCTTCCTTCCCTCTCTTCCTTCCAGTACTGTGGTTTGAGCTCTACCACTTGAGCCATGCCCCCAGCTCTTCTTCCTTTAATTATATTTCACATAGGGTCTTGCATTTGTGCCCAGGCTAGCCTCAGACCAAGATCCTCCTACCTACACCTTCTGCATAGTTGGCATTACAGCATGTGCCACCATGCCTGGCCTGTTTTTTTTTTTTTTGAGATAGCATCTTACTAATATTTTTGCACAGCTGTCCTTAAACTGTGATTCTCCAATCTCTGCCTTCCAAGTAGCTAGTATTACAGGAGCTAAAATGTTTCTAACAGTATTGTTTTCCAGGAAATCAAAGAAAAGTTGCTGACTGAACAATGAAACTGTGATGAGCCCTTTTTAATCAAGCGAACAGACAATTGGGATTCTAATGGCTATCCTTTAGGGGATTGGGACACAGGGTTAAATAAAGACAGTGTTTGAAGGCCTGCACTGTGTGACCAGCAAGTTTTGGCTGTTGCTACCCAAGTGGGATCACACTGCAGCCCCTGTCTGTGTATCCAGGATGAGCTAGAAGGTTGTCAGTGTCCTGTTTACAGTGTGTAGACACCTGAAGGGCTGTCACCTTCCTAGAAGTGAGTGGCATGGTTAAGCCCTCTATCCTGGTTCCTTACACTCACCAGCCAGTGGACTTGTGGCCTCCCCATTTCATCCTTGGGGAGAAAGCAAAAGGGAGATAAGGAAAGGGTTAGGAATAAAACTCTTCTTGGGACTGGGTCAGAATATATAAGTAGGCATCACTTCATTGACAAAGTGACAAGGAGAACTCAAATAAACGACCCTGACACAGCGAAAACCCAGGACACAGAAGCAATTTTTCCAGTGAGTGGCCACTTGATGCCATAGTTCACTATTAACTCAGTTTTCACACAGCACTCACCTACATTCATTATAAAATTGGAACGAATACTAACAAACTAGTAACCATATCTGCTCAGCCACTTCTCTTTGCAGCCTATCTGTTCATTTCACAATGGGCAAAAATTATTTTCAAACTATAAAGAGGTCTTTTTTTCTTTTTTTCTAGTATACTATAGTTTGAACTCAGGGCCTTGCACTTGCAAAAGAGGTACTCTACCACTTGAGTCACATCTTGAAAAGCTCTTCAAGTTAAGGCAGAGACCACCCAATTGCTAAGGAGTTCTACAGTTTTAGGATGAGCTGAGGCTTGAACAAGGGTATTCTAGCTACTCTCCCTTCTAGTTGCCTGCTTTAGCTCTTAGCTCTCATTTGTGCTGCCTGTTTTTTTTTTTTTTGGCAGTACCAGAGTTGCACTCAGGCACTCTGCCACTTGAGCCACTCTTCAGCCCTTTTTACTTTGATGATTTTTGACATAGGGTCTTGCTTTATGCCTGGGATGGCCTGGACTTTGATCTTTCTAGTTATGCTTCCAACATAGCTGGGTTGATAGGCACATGCTACCAGGATCAACCATTGGTTGAAACAGGGTCTTCCAAGTTTTCTGCCTGGGCTGGCCTGGAACTGGGATCCTCCCAGTCTCCACCTTCCAGGTAGCTCCAGTTTTGAGCCACGGTGCCAAGGCTGTCTTTTTTTTTTTTTTTTTTTTTTTCATTTTTCTTTTATTATTCATATGTGCATACAAGGCTTGGTTCATTTCTCCCCCCTGCTCCCACCCCCTCCCTTACCACCCACTCCACCCCCTCCCGCTTCCCCCCCTCAATACCCAGCAGAAACTATTTTGCCCTTATCTCTAATTTTGTTGTAGAGAGAGTATAAGCAATAATAGGAAGGAACAAGGGGTTTTGCTGGTTGAGATAAGGATAGCTATACAGGGCATTGACTCACATTGATTTCCTGTGCATGGGTGTTACCTTCTAGCTTAATTCTTTTTGATCTAACCTTTTCTCTAGTTCCTGGTCCCCTTTTCCTATTGGCCTCAGTTGCTTTAAGGTATCTGCTTTAGTTTCTCTGCATTAAGGGCAACAAATGCTAGCTAGTTTTTTAGGTGTCTTACCTATCCTCACCCCTCCCTTGTGTGCTCTCGCTTTTATCATGTGCTCATAGTCCAATCCCCTTGTTGTGTTTGCCCTTGATCTATTGTCCACATATGAGGGAGAACATACGATTTTTGGTCTTTTGGGCCAGGCTAACCTCACTCAGAATGATGTTCTCCAGTTCCATCCATTTACCAGCGAATGATAACATTTCGTTCTTCTTCATGGCTGCATAAAATTCCATTGTGTATAGATACCACATTTTCTTAATCCATTCGTCTGTGCTGGGGCATCTTGGCTGTTTCCATCACTTGGCTATTGTGAATAGTGCCGCAATAAACATGGATGTGTAGGTGCCTCTGGAGTAACAGTCTTTTGGGTATATCCCCAAGAGTGGTATTGCTGGATCAAATGGTAGATCGATGTCCAGCTTTTTAAGTAGCCTCCAAATTTTTTTCCAGAGTGGTTGTACTAGTCTACATTCCCACCAACAGTGTAAGAGGGTTCCTTTTTCCCCGCATCCTCGCCAACACCTGTTGTTGGTGGTGTTGCTGATGATGGCTATTCTAACAGGGGTGAGGTGGAATCTTAGTGTGGTTTTAATTTGCATTTCCTTTATTGCTAGAGATGGTGAGCATTTTTTCATGTGTTTTCTGGCCATTTGAATTTCTTCTTTTGAGAAAGTTCTGTTTAGTTCACATGCCCATTTCTTTATTGGTTCATTAGTTTTGGGAGAATTTAGTTTTTTAAGTTCCCTGTATATTCTGGTTATCAGTCCTTTGTCTGATGTATAATTGGCAAATATTTTCTCCCACTCTGTGGGTGTTCTCTTCAGTTTAGAGACCATTTCTTTTGATGAACAGAAGCTTTTTAGTTTTACGAGGTCCCATTTATCTATGCTATCTCTTAGTTGCTGTGCTGCTGGGGTTTCATTGAGAAAGTTCTTACCTATACCTACTAACTCCAGAGTATTTCCTACTCTTTCTTGTATCAACTTAAGAGTTTGGGGTCTAATATTAAGATCCTTGATCCATTTTGAGTTAATCTTGGTATAGGGTGATATACATGGATCTAGCTTCAGTTTTTTGCAGAGGCTGTCTTTCTTTTCTTTTTTTTTTTTTTGAGACAGGTTTTTACTATATGCCCAAGACAACCTCAAATTCAGGATCCTCCTGCCTCAGCCTCCTGAATGCTAGAATGATGGGCCTGTACCACACACACACAGTTCAGTTCTATGCTTTGAAAGCACTTGTCTCCTGAAGTTCAAAGCAGCCATGAGAATCTAATTTCTAAATCTGTGATATTTGATTAGCATAACCTCCAGTCCAGAACTTCTATTAGGGTTCTAGATCCTATGTCCAAGTGCCCACTTACACTTCTCCTTGTGGGTCTCACACCCACCTTGAAGTCAATGTGCTCTCTGCTTCCTTCCCACCATCCCAACTGGGCCAGCTTCCAATTTCCATCCCTTATTTCAGTGGTTGTCAACCCCACCCCTCTAGCAGCACTGATCAGAACCTGGGAGCCCTTCCTGATACCTGCTACTCCCTGACCTCCCACACCCAATCCATCACCACACCTGGAGGCCTTACCTGCCTAGTACCTTTCCCATCTGTGAGTTTCTCTTCAGTGCTCTGCCAGCAGCACTCCACACCTCTACCTCCTCCCCCAGGCTCTGTAATAGCTTTTTAGTGGGAACCACTTCCATCTTGTAAAATGTGGAAAAATATGTTTTCTCTTTTGCCTGCTTTCCAGTCTAAGATCATAGAAGATTACAAATCTGATCATGTCTTTCCCTTACTTGAAATGCTGAAATGGCTTCTTACTATTTTTTAGAATAAAGAGTAAAATCCTGGCTTGACCAGGTCTTGGCTTAGTCTGTAGCCAGCTGACTCCACCGTCTCTCCAGATACCTCTTTCCCTTCCCAGGGCTTTGGTACATGCTCTCCCTTCTTCCCTAGCCTCTTGTCCTAAAAAGCCCTTCCTGTCTGAGCCCACATAGACTGGAGTCTCCCTGTCCCAAGCCAGCACCCTCCCTTCCCCCACAGCACTCATCCATGGGTAAGGACCCTGTGTACACTGTATAATTGCTATCTCCTTGGCTCTCCCCTCCAGCTCCCCAAAGAAAGGCACTGCACAGGCTCTGCCTCGCCAACCCCAGGGCCTTGCGTGGGATTGGCACAATGTTGCTGCAGAGAAATGCATGTGGAATGAAGGCAAATGTTTAGAAAGGAGTCGCACTCAGATTGCAGGGGTAAAGGATCATCCACCCATCCCCAGGGGTCAGGTTTTCAGTGCCTCAGAGGACCTGGGGAAACAATTTCTCTCTTTCTAACAGATTTTCCCCGTATTACCTCCAGGCTTAAGAAGGGGGAGAGGCAATATTCTTTTGAACTGATTTTTGAAGACAGTGACAGCAGGCTGGCATCCTTTAAGCATCTGATTAATGGAATCTATTAAAGTAATGATACAGATTTCAAATGCTTCAGTCTAAGTTGAGAAAATGCCTAAGAAATGAGAAAGCAGAAATACTCTTTCCCATGGTCCCATCCATGCAAAACCCAAAATGTGGAGGCTAAGTTAGAGACAGTGAGGTTCGATGGTTATGTGCATAGACTCTAGACCCTGGTTACCTGCATTCAACTCCTGCCTCTGTGGCCCACTGACTGTTCCATCTTGGGCAAGTCACTTACTCTCTCTGTGCCTCAATGGCCCCATCTGTAAAATTAGGGTAATTTTAGTATTCTTGTTAGAGCTGTTGTGAGGGTTAAATGAGTTGATGTGTGTTAAGTTCTCTGAGCAGGGTCTAATGATGCTTATAGTAGGCAATACACAAATACTTGCCATTTCAGTACTACTTGTGAGTTTTCAAAAGATAATTCACAGCATTCTTATTAAAACTGTAATCTTTTAGTTAGAATAGGACTCAATGTTTAAAACTAAGATGTTAAAATGCAAATACTCCCTGGCTTGTTTTGTTATACATAAAACTATTTTCAATGAAAATATTATGAATGCAAAACTCGTTGATTCAGATAAAACAAACAAAATGCCTGTCCACGGATGGTTGTTGGCTTCTTATAGAATGTGACAAACACGTTCCTCAAATATGCATGAGTAACCTGCTCCATATCCAGTGAATTCACAAGCTTATGCCTTGTTTACTTTTGATATCTGAAGTAACAAACTCACATTCAGTTAACTGAGCCACACAAGAAAATCCACAAAATTCAATGACTGAATTAAGGCAGAGCAGATACACCTACATCTGACCTCCACTGTAAGGATACATGCAAAGGGTGGGCCCTGGGTTCCATTCCCAGCAATGCAGAAAAGAAAAACAAAGGAATTCCACTCCTAAATATATACCCAAGTGATATGAAGAAATATGAGAGAGGACAGAAATATGTATACAAGGGTGTTCATTGTAGTTTTGTCCATCATACCCAAAAAACTAAAAATGACACAGATATCTATCAGTAGAAAAATGGATAAATTGTCATGTGTTTATATAACTGAATATCATCAGTAAGAATGAAGAAACTACTAAAGCAAGTCCTATCATATATGTGTCTCCTAGAAATTATGTCAAGTGAAAAAAGCTAGGCAAAAAGGAACATATAAATGTTGCTTACATTAGATCTTGAATGTTCCCCCAAAGTCCACAAGTTAAAGGCTTGCTTCTCAGGTAATAGGATTGCAAAGTGGTAGAACCTTCAGGAAGTGAGGCTTAGTGTGAGGTCTTCGAGTTTTTAGAGTGTGCCTTCAAAGTGGATCATGGGACCCATTCTCTGACTCTCTCTCTTTTTAATGTTCCTGGCCAGGGGGTGAGTGGTTTTGTTGGAACACAGTCTTCCACCATGATTTGCTGCCTTGCCATGACCCAAAGCAGCAGGACCAAATAATCATGGACTGAAACCTCCAAAATTGTCAACTAAAATAAGCCTTTTATCTTTGTAAGTTGATTATCTCAGGTATTTTGTTATAGTGATACACAGCTGACTGACACAACGATTGTACATGAAATTTAAGAATCATTAAAAACTGATCAGTATTGATAGAAATCACAATAGCAGTTAGCTCTGGGGAGGAGGGAATAGGTACAGACTGGAAAAGAGTTCAAGAAAATCATTTGGGGTGTGGACAATGTGTCCTATATCTTAATTTGTGTGGTGGTTACATGGGTTTCTACACCTATAAAATTCATCAATCTGTCTGCATAAGATTTGTGTACTTTATATACTTTACTGTTTATGTTTTACTTCTATTAAAGTCTTTCTAGGTAGTAACTTAAATCATGACTGATTTTACTTTGATTTAACAAAATTGATTGCCATTTGCTTACCTCATATTTTATTGGAGGGGTGACAAAGTGCACTACCCACAAACACAAGTCTTATGGACTGAACTGTGTCCCCACAGAAGTCATATGCTACAGCAGGAACCTCTAAGGTAATATATTTGAAGACAGGGCCCATAAATGGAAATTAAGCTTAAAAGGAGTAATAAGCATGGGTCCCTAATCTAATATGACTGGTGTCCTTTTAAGAAAAGGAAGAGATGCCAAAGATTCATAAAGGAAAGCCCATGTGAGGACAGAGCAAGAAGGCAGCCAGCTGCCGGCCCAGGAGAGAGGCTTTAGGAAAAATCAGACATGCTAGTCCTCAGAACTGGGAGGAAGGAAATTGGTTGTTTAAGCCACCCACTCAGTGATTCTTTGTTTTAACAGTGCTATGGACCCAAACCCAGTGCCTTGCACATGCTAGGCAACTGTTCTACCACTGAGCTACACCCTCGGCCCTCTAGTCAGTGGTACTTTGTTATGCCAGATCAAGAAGACCAGGGGACAAAGTAAAGAAGGTTTCAATAGAAACTCCAGGAGTTTGACTAGGCCTTACAGAGTTTACAGAGCCAAATGTAGGTATCTCACTCTGGGTAGGAGAAGCAGAAAGGTTAGTCAGGGCAGGGCAAAGACAGAGTGGGGACTGTGTTGGGAGTAAAGTGACTTCTACTACATATAGAATAGGATGGGTGTTTCCTATGGTTACAATGTGGACCCCAGAGAGGTAGCCTGCCCGAGGTAGAGGAGGTGAAGTTGAAAATGTGAGAAATTTAACAGTATTGTACACTTTCCAGAATGGCTAAGCTCCTGGTAGGATGCCAGGAGTTGCTGGAGATATGAAATGATTGCAACCCTCATGAACTGCTGCTGGGAATGTAACTGGTATAACCACTATGGAAAACTGCTTGGCAATGTCTCCAAAGCTAAATATACACCTATTTAATGACCCAGTGATTCCCCTCCTCAGTGTACCCCCTAGAAATCATGTAGATGTGCACCAAAATAAATATGCAAGACTGTTCAGGTGCAACAACACAATTGTTCTCCAGAAGAAGAGTAGATAAACTCAGCTTATTCATACATGGATTACAAAACAGCAATTAAAGGAAATGAGCTATTGATATATACAAAATATGGATGACTCTCTACAATAATGTCAGATACAAAATGTTATATACTGTATGAATCCATTTATATGAAGTTAAAAGCAGGCAAAACTACTCCATGGTGGTGAAGGTCAGATTACTGGTTACTGTTGGGGTGGTGATAGACACTGACTGAGAAGAAGCATGAGGTGGCCTCTTGGGGGACGGGAATTGATCTGTATCTTTATCCAAGTATTAGTCATACAGATATGTGAAAATTCAAAAAATTAGACATTTGATAGTTCTGCTGTCTACTGCAGTCATGTTACAATTTTTTAAATAAAAAATTAGATGGGTGTTTAGAATCTTGACTACTATAATGGACTGTATTCTGTGATGAACAGACTGGATTTGATTTTTTATTGCTTAAGAATATCTGAGACCTCCAAGGACCCAGGCCTTTAGTCCTATGAAGAAGAGATGTCATGAAGGAGATGAAGGAGGCATGAAAGAAGAGCTACAGATGGTTGCTACCTGCACCCTCGTGGGTCTAGACCATTCAATAAACCTGTTCAGTGTATAGGACAGATTCTTTGAGTTCCCTTCAATGACAAGCTAGTGCTTTCTGAACATGTCAGTTATTGAGTAGGTCTGTTTGCAAATCAACTCCACAGATTAACCCTGATGCTACAACGTGGGAGCTGTGTTTCCAGCTGACATCAGCAGTTTATTGGCCTATGTCTGGAGTTGATCTTCAAAAACCTTGGGGAAGACAGAAGTATCCCACTTGGCCCAAAGATATCAACAATGGCTACTGGCTCATATTATCCAGCTAATGGTTACAAGATTGTAACTATTTGTTTTGGCTAATACAGTGCTTTGCTAGGCAAACTTAGATTGGCTAATTACCAATTACTGGCCTTTTTTCATGAAATTGCAAGAATATAAATGTTTAAGCACATGCATGGGTGCACACACATTGTACTGCTTTTGCTTTCTACTTCAGGTTCACTTAGAGTCTCTAGTAGCTTTTGTTTTGGGTGGCTCCTGGTTAAAGGTGCCATTTCAATGAATGTAAAGGCATAGATCACATACAGATCTATAAGGAGAAAGGAGGAGACAATATTCACAAAGGAGAGTTTTGACACATTTCTTTAGAATGGCTGGGCTGTAGAACCCCAGGGATACAGACCTAGCAAAGAATGGCCAGAGAAGGCTCTGGAAACAGAATTCACCGGCCCACATCAGTTGGATCTCCAGCCCTTTGCTCCAGGCAACACACATATATCACCAGGAGCCAGCAGCATATAGATTTCTCAGGAACTAGATTAGAATTTGGGGATGTCCCGTGAGACAAGTTAATGGCTCTATGCCTGATTATCCTAAAGAGAGGCCACTGATGTACTAGTGGAAAATGTCACTGTCCCCCACATGTCCCATTTTCAATGTGCTTTCATCCAACTACCAGAATTTATGGCTTTTTGGGGGGAGAAGGGATACACTAGCTTTGTCCTCTCCCCACTTTTTGGTACTGGAGATTGAATGTAGGACCTTGCATATGCTTGGCAAGCTCTCTACACTTGAACTACACCTCAGCCTTTTTGTTTGTATTCTGTTTTAGAGACAGAGTCTCACACTACCTTTTGCCAGGGCTACCCTCAAATTTGAACTTGTGATCCTACTGCCTTTACCTCCTGAGTAGCTGGGATTACAGGCCTGAAGCACCACACTAGGTGTTAGTTTTTTCCTTTCATGTGAAGATCCAGAAATACCTGAGAGTGTCCCAAGCCCTCTCTTCAGGGTCCCTTAACCAGTGGCTGACAGGTATAGAGTATGAACTGCCAGCCCCCACTGACCCAGGGAGATACACGCTGAGACTGGCTTACATTCCAGTGTTCCCTGAGGGCTAAGGCTGAAGTCACTCTCTGGGGCACTTTGACTGAGATCACACCCTGGCTTGACTTCCTCTGTTTGCCTTCCCAGTTTTCCCTGGGACGATCTCCTTAATAAAACAACTCGCCTGCACATGAACTTCACTTTCTGTGTCTACTTCTGTAGATTCTGACCTAAGATATCTATAAACCTTGACAACTGATACAAACCTTTTGGCCAGGGTTAGTGTCACAGCCTGTGAATGGACAATAGTGACAACCAGACATTTGCTGAAAGACTCCAGTATGAAAGGGAGCCATCAAAATAAGCAATGACATGTAAACAAGCCCACTGTAATTTCACAAGTAGAAGAAAGAAAGAGAAGTGGGTGGTAAGAAATGGAAAATTAAACTCAGAAAGAAGAAAAGGTAAGATTCACTTATATGAATATTGTGTGCAGATAACAAAGTAAATGAGACCAGAATCATCAACCGTCATACGCATATTCTCTTTATTTCTTCAAGGGGAACCTCATTCCACCTAAGGTGCTGGAGACAGATGGATAATTACCCACCTACCATCACATAGTGATTTCTAAGCCTGTCCTCCCCGCTTCACCCCACCCCTCTGCATCCGACCACTAAGAGTAATTTTGAAAATAGTCTTGGTTGGGCTGGCAGAGTGGCTCAGGTGGTAGAGCGCCTGCCTAGCAAGTGTGAGGCCCTGAGTTCAAACCCCAGTACTGCCAAAAAATAAATAAGTAAACAAACCTTCATTTAAAAAAAAAAGGTATCTCTGAAAATAGTCTTGGCACTGCCAGTAAGCACTATGTTGTATCTCACATGGAGCAGCTTAGACATAATAGGTAACAAATCCTGAGCCTCTCATCCTGCACTTTCCCCCAAGCAGGCTCTGAATACCTCACGTGACTTAAATGGAATACATACTTTTAACACTAGCTTAACATTCTATCTTGAAAACTAGCCATCATCTAGAACAGCAATAACAATTTATGCTAAATCAAAAGGATAATTTACAATTGGTTTTTTTTTCCTTTTTCTTTTATTATTCATATGTGCATACAAGGCTTGATTCATTTCTCCCCCCTGCCCCCACCCCCTCCCTTACCACCCACTCCGCCCCCTCCCTCTCCCCCCCTCAATACCCAGCAGAAACTATTTTGCCCTTATTTCTAATTTTGTCGTAGAGAGAATATAAGCAATAATAGGAAGGAACAAGGGTTTTTGCTGGTTGAGATAAGGATAGCTATACAGGGCATTGACTCACATTGATTTCCTGTGCGTGGGTGTTACCTTCTAGGTTAATTCTTCTTGAACTAACCTTTTCTCTAGTACCTGGTCCCCTTTTCCTATTGGCCTCAGTTGCAATTGGTTTTAAACGTGTCTTAGATTTTTTCTCCAGGTCGTAGTAAATTATTTTAGCTTGCTAAAATAATAAGCACTTACTTGAAAGCTGCCTTAATTGTTCCTTTCCATAACAATTCAATGAGGACTATATACTAGTAATGAGTTTGGTTTCCACACTTAGTATATTTCTGTCTTCCAACTCCCTTAAATACACACACACACACACACACACACACACACACACACACACAAAATCCCTTTATAGAGTAATATACAGATGGTCACTGAGTTATGATGGTTTGATTTACAATTTCCAGCTTTATGATGGTACAAAATCAATGCATTCAATAGAAACTGTACTTTTCAAATTGTGGATTTTGATCTTTTCTAAGGTAGTATTATGTGGGTATAACAGCTTCAGGATGCTGGACAGCAACAAGGAACTGAAGTTACTGATGCTCTGTACTGTGCTGTGACACTAACCTAGGGTGTTCATTAGGTTAGGCCTATTGTAGGCATTTTCAACTTACAAAATCTTCAGTCTACTGTCTATGACAGAGTTATGACATAACTCTGTCATAAGCTGAGAAGTAGCTGTTGCCACTACAGGGCATATGGAAAATACATAAACACACACACACACACACACACACACACACACACACACATACACTGCTATAATTCCACCATCCAGTTTTTGTCCACCTCGTTTTAAGAAGAAAAATTTAAGTTTATACATTTCCTAATAATTCATCTTCCGAGCTTGTATTTGTTGAGCAGTGTGCTTCCTTGATACATGCTAGGGAAGTGAGATAAAAGGATCAGTACATTCTATAAGCTTCTCTGTATTTATAGCCAAATGCACAGAATTCTGGCCCCTGTGTTAAATTTGAGGGAAGCACACAAAAAAACTCAGGGCTGCCAGCAACCAAGGCATAGAGTTCCCTGTAGTGACAAAAAGTCCAAAGGACCAGAGCTAAACCTTTGGTTACTCCAGTTATTCTCTAACAAGCCCCTTTCGTGCTGAAATGTTGGTTTTGTTTTGTCTGTTTGTTTTCCTTTCTTTCTTCCCTGACATACTTTTCCTTTTATGGTTAATAGCAGAGGGGGAAAAACATTAAGGCAAGAATCTCAAAGCCCTTAAATTTAATCACAATGTGTTAACTCAGTCATTCCCAAAGGTTTGCTGAAAAATAGGGAGAATTTCCCTTGTTAAGGAGGCAAATATGGTTGATGTACTTTCTATACAAGAATGAAAATAGAATTTTTAAACCTGTTGAAATCACTGTAAGAAGGGGATTAAGGTAGAAAGGAGAAAAATAGAGGGCATGAACCAATTCAGGTTTTAATACATGTATACATGGAAATGTCACAATGAAACTCCCTGTATTGCAATCTTAAACAAACAAAAATGCTTTTTTTTTTTTCAAAAATGGAAGAGGAAGGCAAAAGTGGTCCTGCCTTGGGAAGGGGGAGGATATAAGGAAAGGGTGTAGGAGGGTAAATACGGTGGAAATATTGTGTACTCATGTTTGAAATGGAAAAATGAGACCTGTGGAAAGTATTCCAGGAATTGGGGGGGAGGGATAAAGGAGAATGATGGGAGGGGTGAATTCAAGTATGATATATTGTATGAAGTTTTGTAAATGTCACAGTGTACCCCCCCAGTACAATAATATAATAAAAATATTTTCTGAAAAAATGGAAAAATAGTATGTGTAGAAAAGTGACAGATGGCATTACCTCCATTTATTCAATAAATACTTATTCAGTATATAGGATAAATATGGGGGCGCATACTGTGTGTGCGTGTATACATATGTATAAGGTGAATATGAGCTGCTGGACTCCAAATTGGACAAGCTGCTGTGAGAGTTTAGATCAGGGAGCAGCAAACTGTCCATGGGACAAATCTAGCCCCTTACACTGCTCAGGTTCCAAGGATGGGTATTAGGCTTTTAGACAGTTGGGAAAAAAATCAAGAGCAGTCAAATTTTTCTGACAGGTGAACATGTACAAAATTCAAATTCTAGAGTTCATAGATAAAGTGTTATTGGGTTATAGCCACACTCATGGGATTACACATTGTTTAGGGCCACTTTTGCACGGCAACAGAACTGAGAAGTTGCAACAGAGACCATGTGTGGCCCAACTATTTACTCTCTGGCTTTATATAGAAGAAGTTTGCTGACCCTGGTGTAGAGGAAAGTGATACTGGCTAGGGACTAGTACTAGGGAGTCATTTCTATGCAACTTCATGAAGGAAGTAGCACATCTCACCTTACTTTCTTTAGCCTTTTTATATCTCATTTTACCTTCTGACTGGCCACATGGGAAAAAATGGGAAGGCCAGGTTTCATCATTGGGTTTTTACATCTGGGGAAGGAAGTTGGGGCTCAGCCAGATTTGGACATCTGTTGGTAGCTTACATGGCAACACCATATTCCAAACTCACTCACACATACCCCATAAATGACAGTCCAACTGGGACAGGATGGGGGAGGCCGCTGAAAGGTCCAGAGGACAAAGGAGACTTCGGAACCAGCAGGCTTCTGCAGCAATTCTATCATTGGACCCATGGGCATTTCCCTTTGCCCTGTCCTTTAGTCACTGAGAGAACCTCTCAGGACCTCACAGGCTTGTCTGAGATAGGCTTCCTCCTGAGGTAATTATGAAGAGTAATCAGACCATTCTGAGATGTACATGAGTTAGTTGTGTGAATGATGCATAATCCTAACACAATGACTGACACTTTATAATGTTAACTTGTTATTTTAGGTCACTGGCTGGGGAACCTACTGAGCTTTTAGAAAAGGAATTGATATGTCCTTACATTAGACAAGTGGAGAGCCATGACGGATACAATCATACCTGAGCAGCAGACTCAGTTAGGCTGCTATCCAGCCCAACACTTTGGAAATCTTCCATCTATGGAGCAACTTCTAGCTTTTTCAGGACAAAACTCCCCCCAGGTGTTGGCTCAGGGAAAAGTGATTGTTATACTTCCAAGTTTCTTGGAAGAAAAGTGGATATAAAATTATTTTCACATCTGGGAAGAAATATATCAGGTTGAAATTCAGAATGAAGTAACTGAATTGAGCATCCAGAACTCCAGGGCCTACAGTGAGAAGCCAGAGAGAGCAGCAGGAAGGGAGAAGGACAGGAAAGAACCCTGAGGAGAGAAAAGCCTGACTTGTGAGGAGTCCAGGGTGTCATATACACAGGGCTCACACAACCTGGGAAAGCCACCAGATTTAAGAACCAATCCATTCACCTCACTCGACTTTCCATCTTCCACACTGATATATATTTTTTTGGAAATAAAATACATGCTCAAAAATAAATTTTCCCTTTATGACTATTGTAACATTGTACACCCACACTACCAAATATGCTAATGATTTGAAACAAATGGAAAAAAATTCTTCTGACATGATTATTTCATACTATGAGAAATAAGCAACCCTCCTGATGGATGTAATACAATGAAGCAGTGTTTTTTTTCACTGCATGTCAGGACCCATTAGTGCAGAAATCAGTTTAGTGGGGTTGGCAAATAAGAATGGGACAGAAAATATCAGAGTGTATTACACATAAGAAAGGACCTACATTGTTGCATGAAACTTGTTTCGGTGTGTGTGCTTACCCACACTCATCTTTAGTGCAAGACTATAATGTAAACTTTATTATAAGAATTATGGTCAAAATACGCAAAAGCCATTACAATAGCATATGATCCACTTTAGTAAAGTCCAGTATAAAAATCCTAACTTCTTGAAAACTTAGGCGGTAATTATTCCTGTTAAGTAGAATTTCTTTAAATGACAAGCTCATTTAAATATAGTACAACTAGCCTGGCCCTTGTGTGCCTGTAATTCCAGCTTTTGGGAAGGCTAAGGCAAGAGGATTGCTAGTTCAAGGCCAGCCTGGGCAATATAGTAAGACAATGTCTCAAAACAAAAACAAAAACATAACAAAACAAAGGAGAGTGAATGTGGAAGAAATATTATGTACTCAAGTATGAAAATGGAAAAATGAGACCTGTTGAAACTACTCCAGGAATGGGGTGAGGGGGATAAAGAAGAATGATGGAGGGGGTGAGTATTACATAAAGAACTTTTGTAAATGTCACGATGTGCCCCTCAGTACAACAATAATATGATAGTAAAAAATGTAAAAAATAAAAATAAACAATACAAAATAAAAAACCCCTATAATCTATAGGAAAAAATGATTTATGCATACTTTCTCAAGTATAATTCCTTAAAATAATGTTTACCTGTTATAGTAAATACAGAACTGATCCTGAGATACAGAAAAACGTATCAAAAATAAGAACAGAAATCATTACATTATCTGGATGGATGGCAATCAACTCCTTTATGAAACATACCCATTGCTGTTTTTATATGATTGTAAGCTAATTAATCCACCACAGAACAGAACAGGCACTTCCAGGGACATGTGGTGGGCAAGGATGGTTTTGCTACCATCAGACCTTGACTACTTCCCACGATCACTTCACATATACAAAAATAAGATGAGACTGCTGTTCTCCAAAAAGCACATCTCAGAAAAGAAAAAGCTGCTTTATGTTTGAATGCTTACAAAATTTCCCATTTTATAGGGCATTCTCTTAATTACTTTCTTCTGAACACCCACAAGCAAAAAGTCTGTTACTTGCAAGATAACCAGAATTGAAAATCAAACAATTCATTAATGCAGGATGAGTTGGTGACTGATTTTAAAGGAAAAAACCATGTCAAACACAGATTAGCTGGTAAAACTTCAGGTTTCATGAGAAAAGGATGTGTGCTTCAGAGGGTGCTTGATAACTGTTTGGAGAAGGAAGCCTGAAACAAGCTCAATCAATACAAGATGAGGATGCTTGTGGAGGTCATGTGATCGAAATACCATAAACGACCAAATGAAGGAGTGAAGGAGGCCAAGAGGTAACATTAATTTACATAAATATTCCTGGGAGAAGCTTTGTAATTGCTTATATTGGATGTACTTATACCAGCAATACAGAAGTACTGGACATCATGAATGTACACCTATAGGTGACAGGAAAGAAAACAAGTGCTCTTTATTATGTGAATGGGCACATAAGGTTTGTTACAAAGCTCATGATGGTGGCATCTTACAGAAATTCAAGCAAGTCTACATCTCAATGAGTCAGATGGAAATGAATATACCAAAAGTGGCCTGGCAATGACAGGTCTGAAGCCAAAAAAGCATGTGAAACATTTCAATAAAAGATTTCATAACATGTGAGAATAGATGTAATATCCCTAAATTATTTCTGGTGTGTGATTTTAAATATATGCAAGAAAGTTAATAAATTAAATAACTTATGAATGTGCAAATTCAAATTTGAAAATGCTCTTCAAATCTTGTTGGCAGATCGGGAGATGCGTTCTAACCAAGGATATCTTGAACGTGAGCATATAGCACAATCAGCACCTCAGATAACCGAATGCTGTCAATGGCTGGCTTGTGAATGACTGAGCGGCAGGCAGTTGCTGTAGCACATTAAAAGCCCTCCATCAACTGACCAATAACTGCTGTCAAACCAACTCCTATCTGTCAAAAACTTCTTTTTGATGCCTCTGTGCCATGTAGAACAGAGGTCTCAAGTCCCCTTGGCCCCATTCTGAATTTACTTATAGCTTTGATGGTCAGTTCCCCCCACATTGGTGGCTTCTCACTCCAGCCCTTCCTCTCTATTTCTCTACCTAGAGAATTTCTCTTGTGCCTCGGGAGCTTGCTGGGGCTAATACTGCAACCCCAAATGCTGAGGGTTTAATGCCCCGGGTATAAGTGGTGGGAAAATACCCCAATTTCCCCATCACTTGGTATAGTCTACAGGATACCAGTAGAACCAAGCCTCAATTGCTCACAATTAACCCACATCTTACTGGTGATCTTCCTCTCTCTGTCTCACTTTCTTCTCTCTCTCACTTAGGCTTCTTAGGCTTACCTCCCAAATAAACCCCAGCTGGATCCAAGTTCTGCTTCAGGGCCTGCAGCATAAACCACTTCAGCTGGTGTGCTGATTTTGTGTCCTCTTTGGAAAACAGCTAGCTGTCTGTGTAAGTCAATGCAAACGAGCTTTGCCCTTTTCTTTATACCTGAATTGCTGGAATCTTTGGAAATGTTTCATCCATTCTTTCTGTAAGTATTTAATGATCTCTTACCAGTGCAGAGTTTTTCTAGAGTTGTTGGGTATACCCAGAAGAACAAAACAATTCTTATCGCTTACACTTGAGAATGGGACATGACACATGGAGGAAGAAGAGAAACCTATATTTAAAGAAGATCTAGGCCACAGAATATGGCAATTCCAAGGAGAGGTACTACTTCCAACGGACAAGAATTTCATCATTAACCACAAAGTCACTTCAAGTTTTCTATCGTTAATATGTTCGGTGAGGACATTCGTTGTTTCCTAAGCCCAACATTGCCTCACAAGTCAGCCTAAATGATATGTGGTGATGGGCTCAATACCTAAAAGCAAAACATCTTATCAGATTCCCTGAACGACTGTGTGATGCCACAGTGTGATAGTCAACCTTGGCTGTCCACTTGATTGGACTGAGAAGTGCTTAGGAGGTTAGTAAAGCACACTTGTGGGTGTGTCTGTGAGAACGTTTTTTAGGGAAAATTAGAATTAAGGGATCTGACTTAATGAATAGACTAATCCTTTGATGGATTCAAAGCATGATGGTATTATTGGGAGGGAGAAAATTGGAGTTGGGGCCTTGCTGGAGACAGTAGGTCCCTTGGGGTGTCCTTGAGGGCTATATCTTGTCTTGGACCCTTCCTGTATTCCTTCTCTCTGCTTTCTGCCTACTCTGAGACAGACAGCCTCTTTGTCATGTGTTCCCACCATCATATTCTTCCCAAACATAGGGGATTCAGGCAATCATTGACTGAACCCTCTGAAACTGCAAGCTAAAATAAACAGATCCTCCCTGTCAGTTGTTTTTCTCAGGTATTTTTGTCATAGCAACATACAAGTAACGAGTACACACACGTGCAGGTGATCCAAGGAAGCCAAGAATGCTTTCCTGCTGTCTCTTGATCTTCCAAGCATGGTCCTACCTCAGGCCCTTCCCTCAAATATCTGCACGGCTCACTCCTTCTTGTCCTTAAGCTATGGCTGTGTGAGGCCTTCCCAACCACCCTCTATAAAATAACATCACTCCCATACACTGTCCCACTCTACTGTTTTCTCTTTTATCCTTCTTATAGCACTTGCTGCCTGACATATTCTGTATTTGCTTATTGATGTATTTTTAGAACCTCAAAACTGTCACTCACCACAGGCAAAGATCCACGAGCTTAACTGGAATCATGACACAATTCCATAACTGAGGGTATAAAGGGTACACAATTATTATGGAAAAAGATGTTCTGTTTATTTTTGTTGTTATTCAAGTATCGATGAATGCAGTGGGTATAAATAAATCAAATAGCTTTTATATTATCATTAACTTGTACAGGTCATAGAATGCAACTTATCCAATGTCAATGTATAAGTAAGCAATCCTGGGCTGGAGGTGTGGCTAAAGGGGTAGAGCATCTGCTTTGTGGGTGTGAAGCCCTTAGTTCAAATCCCCGTCCCACCAAGAAAAAAGAAAGAAAGAAATTCTGGAATTTCAGAACTCTCATACTATACTTAGCTAATTTATTCATGTGAGAAAAACACATATTGAGCACTGATAATAGGTGTGGTGTTGGGTGAGGTACTGTATTTAATTTTTCTTTTGAAAAATTGACTTTATACTTTACTATAAAATTCATATCTTGCTGTTATTTATAGGAAAACTCATGTTTTGAAAATTCATATGTTCCTTCCCATTATTTTATTATAAACCTTACTTACTTAAGTATAAATAAGATCCCCGAGAGAGAACACAGATAGGTAGGAAATCTATCAGGTAGAGTCTTTTATTCAGACAATTTTAAAGATAAACTTTCTTTTCATTGAGTTTAAGGGATGGAAGAACCACTGAATTTAGCAACAGTAAATGTTCACTATTTTTAACAGTACCTCAGTACTGTTATACTGGTTGTCATGCCCCAAACATATAGGGCTAATCAGTTCTCCACAAATTCATCCTCTTGAAATCAGGCCCTGATAGTGGGGTTTCTTTTACTCACTCAATGGGCTTCCTGCTAGGGAGTCCAAAATTCATATAAGTCTTCCTCATTCTGCTCCCAGCCTCAACCTACCTACATCTTTTCTGACTTTACTTAAAAGACTGTGGCCAAATTCCTTTCTTTCCATCTCAAAATTACTATGCTGCTGTCTCAAAAGAGTTATACCTCCACCCAGAATCCTCCCATCTTCTGCAAGACTCAATTCTGTCTCCCCTTCCATTTTCAATCACTAGTCCTCTCAGGGGATTTTTATACTCAGCTTATAAAGTAGAACCCTGTCTTCCTATACTAAACACATTCCTTTCCCTCCCAGCCATTCCTTTGATATATCACTCTCTCCTTCTTCACCACCCCATCTTACTGAAAAGAAAGTCTGTTTTCACTGCTGGCCATCCTCTCAATAGAGCCCTACACATCATTTTTCAAGTCTTTCACCTTCAAGTCTTCTGAAAAAAAAAAACAACCAAACTTTTTTCAAGAGGCCCAATACTGAAAAGAAAAGCATTAACGCTACTTAAGTGAAGAAAAGGCATCCATGCAAAACAAATGGCTCCTGCAGGCTACGGCAAAAGGTACAACCGTTTACCAGACTGAATTACAGATCCAAACTGTATCATTAACCTCAGCAGCCCAATGTTTGAAAGGTCAGGCACTGCATTTTAAAAATATCCATTTACATTAGAAAGGAGTAATTCCCCAGTCGGCACTTGTACTCTTGTATAATTCCTTTCTCTAAACAGGTTATTTACCTTGGTAATTCCTAATATCCTTTAACTTTCTGATGAGAAATTTATATCTCTGGTATTACTTGCAAATATAATGATGACAAAAAAAATCCAAAACCTCTTAGAATGGTTTTTAAATTCCATAATTACTTTTCTCAGAAAGAGATTTGGCAGAACCAATAATAGAGTAAAAAACTTAGATTCGAAATGCATTTTATAAATCTATCCTTAAATCTTGGATGAGATCCAACAACCTCACATTAAAATTTTAGAAAGCTTGAGTGAAGGACACAGGGAAATTTACTTTATGTTGACGGCCTCCAGAGTAGCTGGTCTATATGTCTTCATTAATTAAGAGAAGATAAATGAGAAGAAAAAAAAGCACATGTGGATAACTCTAATTTTATTATTTTCAATATAGTAATGACACCATATAATCTTTGCCAAAAATAAAGAAAAAGAAACCTTTGGTGTCAATGAGTTATATACATTTTATTTGTATAGCTGTGACTGCTATAGGTTTTTCAAAGGAGGGGTGGCCAGCCAGTTTGGATTCTGACAGCAATGCAGTAGAATTGAAGGTGTTATGACTAAAATGTGTCCTCAGCAGGTTAATCTAGTCACACAACATTTTACAAAAGAAGTATTATGAGATTGAGCGTAAAGGTGCATTCATTCCTCTGAACACTGCAGGAGAAATACAGACACCACGGAGTCAAACTGTAGCTGACGTCCATGTGGCTGTGCCACCCTCCCCTCCTATTGCTCTATACCCACCCCTACATAAGCCTACCTTTATCACGCAGACACAATTAAACAGCTGGCTAAAGACTGGATGCCTTTCTGTGTCCTGGTTCCCAGGCACAGCCTGGGAGCCTGACAGTCACTAAATTCCCTACTGGTGGGCTACATCAGATAGGAAAACCGACTTCACTGACTGGAGATCCCATCACCATGAGTCTTGAGAAATTTCAGGTCTCAAAATGATACATGGCACCACTTAGCTATTGTGAAAGCTGGGAGACTGAATGTTAACGGCAGTAGCAATAAAGTATCCCATTTCCTAAGGATAACACCCTGTGTGAGAGTGACCAAGCAGACACGAAAATTTTTCAGTATGATCGTTTTCTTCTTTTTTTTGTCTCCCCTCCCTCTCTTCTTTTTAAAGACCCGTCCGTCCCCCCCGCCGCTCCCCTCTTTCCCCCCACGGCCCCCCGCCCCGCGCCAAATCTATCTCTATATATCACTTCCCGAGTGCATTCTAAAAGAACCAACACAAAGACTACCCATCCTTCAGTCATAAGGTTTCATTCAGTATTTAAATGGAGAGGAAGATCTAGTTGGCATTCAAAGTTGTAGGGAAGGGGGGTGGGGAGTGACCATTAAGACCCTTCTCTTCAGGTTAGACCAGAGATAAACAATAGAAACTGCAGAGTCAGGCAGCCCAGGATCCTTACAGAACAGGGGCCGGCAAGTGTCAAAACCTAGGACACCAGCAGTCCCATAAAGTGTAATTCCCTGCCATGTGTCTCAAAGCGACAAGCTCACTTCCACATCCCCTGGTCGTGAGGCCACAGAAAGGGGAAGCGAGAATCCCTATACCCGGCCACCCACACGCAGGAGCAGAACAGAGAGAGTACTCAGAGTTGCAGGGTCAAAATAACAAACACTGTCCCACAGTGTTAGCTGGTGACAAGTCAGGCACCGGGAAGATCTCTGGACTGGGGGCACAGTTTGGGGAGCGTGGATACGATCACACGCGTACACACACTTACAAGGGATTTTACAAACCCGCGCCTACCCCGCTGCCTGCCTCCCCACTTCACACACCAAGTACATCCTGCCCATCTCACCGTTCCCATCACCACATTCTTTCTCTTGGAGAGTCGGCCGAGAGATGGGATCCTAGCGGGGATTCCTGGAAATGTCATCTCCCAACACCTCGGGTCCGTCACCCCCATCCACTCTGCTGTACCTTACACACACACACACACACACACACACACACACACACACACACACATTCACTCTCTCGCGCTCTCTCTCTCTCTCTCTCCTGCCATGACTGTCATCAGGCCCGCCCGGTGCTTCCAAAGCCCGATGTCTCGGCGCGCACCGGACACCAGGCATCTTCCCCTGCACACCCTTCCCCCGCCTCCCTAGCTAAAGGCTTTGCCCCCTGGATGTCCCCCCTGCTGTCCCTGCTCATCCATACTATTGTTCCACGCAACGTCTCTGGGGCCCAGGAGCGCCCTTCGACGAGGATCAGGGCTCGGTGCAGGGCGGCATCAGCGCCGGGCACCCCCACTCACCCACCCCTCCCTGCCAGTGGTACCTTGCCTGACAGCTGGGTCCGCGCGCCCGCGGGAGCAGGCGGCGCTAATGACAGCGATGTTGCCAAGCTCGGGAATAAAGCTCCGCTCCAGCCGCTCCTACCTCCAACGCCACCATCTTCTCCTGCTGCTGTCGCCGCCAGGACCGCAGCCGCCCTCGCCCAGCTCTGGCTCGGGCTCAGCAGCCGCCGCTCGGGCCCCTCCGGTGCCGCGGCCCCACCCCCTTGTCCCCTCCCTCCCGCCCGCCCGCCGGCCGGTTCGCTCGCTTGCTGGCTCGCCCCTGGTGACGCGCGCCGGGGCCGGCCTGCCAGTGAGGGCGCGCGGGGAGGGGGAGCGCGCGCGCACGCCGCACGCTAGTAGCGCCCCTGCCTCCCACGCCCACCCGCGTGCGCGCGCGCCGCGCGAGTCCGGGGCGGAGGTGGCAGTGTCCTCAGCAGCCGCAGCGCCTCTGCTCTTGCGCGGGTGGGCGTGCGGGGTGCCGGCGCCTCTGGTGGCCGGAGCCTCGGGGATCAGACCGGCGAACCCCGCCGGCGCTGGGAAACAGGGCTGCATCCCACCCCAAGCGACTCACGGGGACCTCCGCCCTCCTTGGCCGCAGCCTCGGCGGGGAACCGCTGGTTCCTAACCAGCAGCCGTGGCCCCGATGCGGGACCACCTTGCCAGCAGCGGATCCCCAGTTTTCGCGCTTCCCAGGTCGATTAAATGCCGCCGGCACTTCCTGCAGGACCGTCGCGGTCTCTCCAGCGCGCCGCACTTGCATGTTGTCGCCGCAAGAGGGAGAGCGCGGGCTCGGGCCGGGAGAAGCGGGCGGAGTTGGTGTCACTAGGCGGGGAGCTGCGAGGTCCCTCCTGGAGCGCAGAGAACCTCAGTGTGCCCCTGCTGGGAAACGCTCGGCTTGAATGTCCCACCTGCTTCTTGGTTATGGTTGATGGGAACTTAAAAGTGGCTTGGAGCATGGCAGAGGCCACCCGCCCTAGAGTCTGGCTCCTAGCTCGGTAGGATGGGGACCCTCTGCAGCGGGACCAGGTGGCAGATTTTGTGCATTAAAGAAAAGCAATGGGCTGCCAGAGGCCCCAGGAGGCCTGGGTACTGGCGCCAGCCCCACTTGTAATTGGCGAAGTAATAGCTAAATCGTTCCCCTCTTCAGGGCAGACTTCTTAATGATAATAATACTGTCATATTTGCACGAAGGCGTCTAATTTGCAAAACCCTCTCCATACACATATATTCTCATCTTATAACGGGAAGATAAACCTTCGTTATCCAAATCCCCTGGAGATGATGGATCTTTTGCCACACCGCGTTTCCATATTATTTTAAGCACAATGCCTCCAGAAAAAGCTGGGGGTGTAGCCTGAAGCGTTCTTGAAGTCTTGTTTCGCTTTTAAAATGCATATGAATTTTGCATTCTACTCCATAATGAATTTCTTTACATCAATAAAGAAAACAATAGCTGCTTCTTCCCCCAAAAACATCTTTTAATAAAATGCAAATATTATACACCATTCTTCTCTGTGACATTACTTATTCATTTTTTTTTTGGTGTTTATTCAGCACGCAGAGAAAATATAATTCTTGATCGACCAGACTTCATCATACTCTAGAAGTAATATTATTAAACAATCAGATTAAGAGTAACTGTGTATGTTCCAATGCAAGGTGCCCTGGGGAAACCCAATTTAGACTCCACAACTGGGGAAAGCTTCCTAAGGAAATGACATTTCCCGTTGCCTAGGAAAGGGAGCAGTGAGGCACTTCCAGGTAGAGGAAAGGAAAGGTGAAAAGACCAAGCAGGTGGGGCCGAAGTGAGAGGAGGTCTCCAAGCAGACAGCAGCAAGAACCTGGGTCGTTTTGAATAAGGGTTTTTTATCTTATATGGCCAAAAGGCACTGATTTTAAGAGTTGGGAGTGGGCAACTGGATCACATTTCTGTTCCTTCAGAAAGGTGTCATGTGATGACTGGTTCAATGGACCGTCAGAGTCTGGGCTGGGAAACTCTGGAGCCATGGCTCCTTCCTGCATGTCCTAGCTGGCCAGCGTTTAGGGTTCTCAGTGTCTACCCTAGCTGCTCTTTTGTTTTTAGTTATTGCCTCTGCTTTCTTACATTACCCATTTTGGCGGGAGGGGGGGATTGGATTTTGGAGTGCCTCTCTGTAATAGTTTCTATTCCCTTACTTTCCGTTCACTGTGCTTTCAAGAAGGAAGTTAGCTAACCCTGTAAGAATTTAAGGTTAAATAAGAGATATAGATCTTGGGTGGGAGGCTCATTTCTAGGCATATACTTGGGCCTTTTGGTTGGTTATTAGAAATCTGCTTTTTGTTTTGTTTTGTTGTGTTCCCAGTAAGCCAGGGTTCCTAGATGCATAAGTAAGAGATATATTATTGCTTTACCCTCAAATCTTATATAATAGGGCTTTTTGGGGCGTAAATTAAAGAAAATATGTGAAATGACTTTGCTAATTACTAATATTACTATATTGATAATTAGCTATTAAATGTTAGTATACAGAAATCTCCCTCCCAATGAAAACATAGACAGCTTTGTTCCTTCTGGACAATGTCTTAAGTGCGCCTGTTATTCTTTGTGCCATGGCTAGCAGGAAATGCAACACTTATAGGTTGTTAGAGGAACTAGGTGGACCTGTGTGGTATTTATATCTATGACTTACCCTTCTTTTGGTATTATTTTAGTCTACCTATAGATTTCCTGGGCCTACTTTTGATCTTTTTCTACTTTATTATAGATGCTCTTACAAGGCACCTCAAACATTTGTATGTACCTACTCCCATTAACAAGAGCTAAAATTGCTACTCAGTTTTTTCAAAAGGCAGTATCTAAAATACTGCAACTTGCCAGCCAGTCTGGTAGGTAATAATACTATAGACACTGTGCCAAGTGACTTGGGTCTCAATCAAAGCCTTATCAGCCACTGTGTAGGGATCTGAAGTCTCTCTATGCATGATCACAACTTTTAATAAATGACAGAATAAAGCATATGGAAATGTTAATAGAGTAGTAGTTGGCCAAAGTAGCAGGGTCATTTTCTTCTTTATATGTTTTGTTAGTTTAAAATTTAAAAAAAATATGGCCAGGTGTGGTGGCTCACACCTGTAATCCCAGCTACTTGGAAAGCAAAAACAGAAAGGAGCCCAGGCAAAAAGTTAGCAAGACCCCATCTCAACCAATAAACTGGGTATGGTAGTGTACATCTATGATCCCAGCTACTTGGGTAGTATAAATGGGAGGTTTGTAGTCCAGGTAGCTCTGGGCATAAAACAGACCCTGTGCAAAAAATAACTATAGTAAAAAGGGCTGGGAGCATAGCTCAAGTGGTGGAGTGCCAGCCTGGCAAGTGTAAAGGCTGAGTTCAACTTCCAATACCACCAAAAAAAAAGTGTTTTTAAAACAATATAAATGTGAGATTAATTTGAAAAAAATAAGATTATTTGAAAACATGGCTGCAAAAATTAATGCCACTACCACCAGATGCCATTAAAATAAGTGTTGGGATTCTGCAGTTCTTGTGCATTTTCCTGATTGGACTAGCCCCTCTGGACTTATTTCCAAGATCACATACTGCAAGAAAACATTTTTTTGAACAGTGCTGCACTCCTGGATGAACTTTCTTGTCTGAGCTTTTGTTTGCAGTTCTGGCAGCCTCACTGCCTCCATGGGACTTTGTGATATTAATAGACAAAAATTAATAAAAGTGGCCGTTCACTCTAACACTTGCTTAGATACTTGGTTGTTTCACATTTATTTTAGAAGTAAGGTACCCGAATATTATAGCCATCTGGTTGGGACACTGTAAAATACTGATATATTTAATTCATCCTACAAACCAGGACAATTTTACCAGAAGAAAACATGACTGTTTTTCTATATAAAAATGTAACATTACAACCAGAAGTATACATTTTTGAAAATAAGAAGATATGAAATTAAATGCTCAGCAATTCATGATTTTTCTCTCTGTATATGTTTGCTACAGATTTATATGTGTGTATATATATATATATATATTTTTTTTTTTGGTGGCATTGGGGCTTAAACTCAGAGCCTTACACCAAAAGTAGGGCACTTGAGCCACTCTGTCAGTCCTGTTTTGTGATGGGTATTTTTGAGATAGGGTCTCATGAACTACTTGCTCAGCCTGGCCTTGAATCAAGATCCTCTTGATCTCTGCCTCCTGAGTAGCTAGGATTATAGGTATGAGTCACTGGTGCCCAGATAGATTTATATCTTTTTGCCATCTTATAAATAGTAAACAAACACCAGGGGCTTAAGAAAGATATTTAGACTAAAAAATTGAGAGAATTCTAATAACAAGGTTTTTTTTTTTTAATTGATTTGTAGGCCAAAAGAGAAAAAAATAGGCCGTCATCATTATTCATTTTTGGCAGAAGACCACCTTGGTGCTGTTTCTAGAATAGCACTGACATACGGAAGTATGATTTAAAATTGCCGTTCAGTTCTATTTTCTGTTAGGTATTTTGCTCCAGGTATGTTGGTATCACCTCCCTGTGTAGTTCATGAGCCCTGAGAGATGAGTGGCCCAATGTCAGCTACATCCCTTGGTGTTTCCTACACCAATGTCTTGCATGTTGGGAGAACAGCTGGAAGTACCCATCAAAAACTGCTGGCTGACTGATATATTCACTACGGCCCCAAATACTCCATTAGGTCATTCAAGAAGATTGTCAAAATGATTTGCCTTTAAAGTCACTTCCTTTTCCTTTTCTTACTATTTTTAATTAGTATTCAGTAGTATCTGAAAAAAGTTATGGATATGTCTACTCGCTCAAAAATAGGGAACTCAGGTGAAACTTTCTTAGAAGATAAAATAAGAGCTAGCGATTTCATTAGACCTTCATCTCCTCTGTCACCTAAGGGAATTCCTCTCTGTCTCTCTCTCTCTGTCTCTCTCTGTCTCTGTCTCTCTTTCTCTCTTTCTCACTCCTCTCTCTCTCCTCTCTCTCTCTCTCACACATACACACATTTACAGACATACACACTGACACACAGACACACATGCACACAGACACATACACAGACACACATGGACACACACATGAGATTCATCTTCACTTAAGCAGCACCGTTTTGGGGAGTTTTCTCAATATGCTTGCATGGAATCAATACTCAGGATGAACAATATCAATGCAATGAATAGTCCTGACCATATTTCCAGTAGGTTATACTGTTAAAAAAAATCCCACCAAATGTTGAGATCTTCATTCTACAAACTGCACTAATTTCCCATTACGTGCTAGCTACCATGGTAAGCAATTGAAAGCCCAAGCCAAACGTCACAGGTTCTATCCTCAAGGACTTTTCTACTCTAAAGAGCATCAGACAGACCTACAAACAGAGCATTTAAGTGACATATACTGGCTGTGAGAAAAAAGACGTACAAAGGAGAGCCTGGCTGCATGGTGCTTTGGTTGTTGTCAATTGTTTTGCTAAATACATATGTTCAGGGAAATAAATTAATTCTCTATCTTTTAAAAGTCTAGGGCATAGTTAAGTGAGCAGGTGTGGGTCCCTCTCCCCCACTTTAAAGAGAATTTTGTTTTCTAATTGTAAAAATATTGTGATTACCTAGATTTGATGATTTCCATTTAGGCAGAAGGTGTGTGAGTTTCTCCCAGGTGAGCAAATATATATTTGAAAACACTATGGCAGATAAATGTGTCTGTCTCCAGAAAAAGAATAAGGAACACAATCTTGATGGATGGACCTTCTGAGAGGTGACAAGAAAAGACTTGGGAACTTTGACATTATCTGTTAAACAGAAAAATGACTTTAAAAGGGGGACATTAGTCAGCATAAACTGGTTTTTTTTAAATTAAAAAAATGTTTTTCTACTCTTATTTCATTCCTCAGAGAAATGTATCCTTCTTCTGCCTTCTGCCTCAAACTCCTATCTTTTTATTAAATCTGACTGTGGAGATGCTTCTACATTAGGTCACTTTTGCTATGGGTTGAATTTTGAAAGCAGTTTTTAATTTCAGCATCCATGCCGTCAAGCACTGCTAAACTGAATAGGCCGTGGTTATGGGAACTGAGATGGAACCAAGAAATCTGTTACTGGAGGAACCTTTTGAGCACTGACAGAGTTTAAGTCACTCTTAATAAGGTCTGAGAGGTTAAGGAACAGCATGTTATGGGATTCAGGAAAGCAGCTTTCCATCCTTCCTTGCCATTTGGAATTATTTTCATCCTCATGCCGCTGCAAATCTATCAAGAAAATGGAATTGAAATGGGTTTCACTGTGTATCATCAATCTGAAAACTTGTGCAACAATAAAATTTTCTTGCCAAGCAGATAGGTAGGGCTATGTTGTTAGCAAGCTTCTCAAAGAGCATCAAATATGCATTTTTATTCTACATGCATAGAACAAAGAATAGTCCCTTATGTTGCTGTATCCATCTGGTTAAAAAAAAAAAAAAGTAGCTGAGAGATTCCACCTAGAGACACTATTGGTCAATGTTGAATCTTAACACAATAGGAAGTCACATTTTCCTAAGTTTTTTCCATGGATCACTGGTTCTTGTTCTGGGAGCAGATAGTTATTATTATGTGAAAGAGAAAAGGGTTCCAGATCATATAATTCTGGAGAATTCTGGAGTAAACTAAATTGTATAGATTTTGGTTTTTAACTTGCAGGGCTTCTGTGAACCTTTGCTTGTGAATTTCCAGGAGGAGAGTAAAGATGGAGGATCTACCAAACTTACAGTGTTCCTTCTGCAACAAACATTTTGAGAACTAGACAAGGCTGTATTATGACTTTTGTGGGCTTTTTCCTCCAAGAATATTAAGAATTTTATTTTGTAACTGTGCTGGTATAGCAATGAATATATTAATATCATATAATAAAACATTTTCATAAATGTCTTAATAATAAAGGAAATAATAAGGTTCATTTTCTTTTCTCTTCTGATTTTAAAAGACAGTAAAACATTTTTCTAGGTCTCATTAAGTATTCCACGAGCCCTTGGGCCTGATAATATAATATAGGCAGAATAAGTCCCTATAAAAACATTGAATTTACAGGCAAAAGACAGTGTTTTATCAGAGGTACCAAGATACTGTGAAAAGTAGGGTCCTTCCTTTACTTCACGTAAAGTAACTAAAGAAACAAAAGATCTCTCTCTCTCTCTCTCTTTCACACACACACACACACACACATATCCCTTATGGCAAACAAGTGGACTGCAACAAATCTGTATGTTAATGAGTCTGTAAGTTATGACTCTAGCCATCCATAATGATCCTTTAAGCCAAAGTACTGCCTTCCATTTTTAATGTTTTCGGTGGTAATCTCTAGACACACTGGCTATTTGAAAGAGATTCTTTGTTAGTTCAAGAAGAATTAACCTAGAAGGTAACACCCACGCACAGGAAATCAATGTGAGTCAACGCCCTGTATAGCTATCCTTATCTCAACCAGCAAAAACCCTTGTTCCTTCCTATTATTGCTTATACTCTCTCTACAACAAAATTAGAGATAAGGGCAAAATAGTTTCTGCTGGGTATTGAGGGGGTGGGGGGAGAGGGAGGGGGCGGAGTGGGTGGTAAGGGAGGGGGTGGGGGCAGGGCGGAGAAATGAACCAAGCCTTGTATGCACATATGAATAATAAAAGAAAAAGGAAAAAAAAAAAGAAAGAGATTCTTAGTCACTTCTACATATGAATCCAAACGTGTTCATACTCAGAACATCTCTGCAAGGAAAAGTTCCATAGCTTAGATTAGTGTCACCAACCTGGATTATATATAATACTTTGAATTCATGGTTCTATTATTCTGTCACAGTAAACTCACTGGCCAGGAATATTGAGGCAGGAATATTGTCAATCTGTTTTTGGTAAGTAAAGGCAGGGTAAGGAGCTATAGGTAAAGCTGACGCTGACTTGGACAGGGTACTGAATTTGACTGTTAGTCATGTTAAGAATTTCCCAAAGATTAGTGATTCATCTTGAAGAATGAAGCAGTAAAAAGGAAGTTTACATATAATCTAGGGATGTTCAACTCCAGAAGAGAAGTATTTGGTTTTTCTAATAAGAGAATATTTACTCAAAAATGTCTTACCACTATCTGGTTCAAGAGCAGAGGTAAATGTAAATAGATCCCAGAACTGATAGAATTACACAGAAATTAAAGATTTTTTCAACCAAAAAGTGAAAACAAAGAGTCAAAAGAAAACCCTAGAAAATTATGCATATAAAATATAATAAAGGGCTACAGTCCTTTATACCTTGGTTGGTAAAGAGCGCTTACCAACTAAGAAGAAAAGATAATCAAGTAGGAACATAGACAAAGGACCACAAAAGCCAATCCTAGGAAGGAAATAAATAACCAACAGACCTAGAAAAAAGATGCTAACCTTTCTAATAATTAAAGAAATCCAAAAGAAAACAAAGACATTATTTTTTATGTTGTAGACTGACCCAAACAAAGCACAACTTGGTACCATATCACACTGCTGAGCATGTAAGAAAATAGGAATTCTCATTGCAAGTTGTTAGTATAAGCAATATTTGTAAAAGTCTGCTTAATAATACACTAATTCCATTTCTAGGACATTATCATACAAGATAGGTAAGAGTGATGTATGATTATTGCAAAATATTCAAACATTTTAGACAATTCTTGTTGTACAAGTGCTGAAAGATATATGTATGCATTCAATGTAGCATTGGCAGGAATGACAAATTGGTAACCAGAATGACTATCAACAGGGAACTGATTAATCCAAGTACAGTATATACAATAGAAATATTATGAATCATTAAGACAGATGTGGAGGGCCAATATATTCTCACAAAGGAAATTATCTGTAATTGAAAACTCAAGTTATAAAACAGACTATTTAGACTGATCCTATTATTGTAAAAATGTTACTAATCACCAAAAAATTGGAGTAATATATACCAAACTATCCTAGTAATAATTACTTTCTCCATCCTAAATACCTATAACTCTGAAACTTTTTAACAAGCATTTATTATTCTTGTATTCAGAAAAAGTCATTAAAAAAGAAAAAAACCAAAAATGACCATTAGAAATCTTAGTACCATACTTTTCCTAAAGGATGATTTTTCTTCCTCAGCCCCAATGAAGCACTGGATTTCATTTCTTTGCTGCTATGAACACAGCAGTCATATTGACATAGGGGTGAGGCGGGGAGTTAGGAAACCTTACCGCTGAAAACGGTTGTTTAGATGTTGATAAGGGATCACATCTTGGGCCCTGACGTTAACAAAATGTCTTGTGACACATTGCAGGGCCTTGCTGACTCACAGCCCCTATAGTCTGTGGAAAACAGACTGACAGCCCCAATCTGACCATCCAAGAGCCAAGAACTCCCCAGCCTGACAGGTAAGGAAAGCTGATCATACACAGCCCAGTCTCTGGAAGTTAATGACACAGTAACGCAGCTTTCCAGGACTGAGCACCTCCATGTGCATAGACCCCAATAAAAACTGGTGGTCTTGGGAACCCCCCAGAACAGCCTCCTTAAGCCTGTCCACTCCCCAACCCACAGGTGCACTTCTGCTTTGCTTTGCACTGAGATGTCTGCTCCTGCTCAAGACTCTTCAGTGTCCATCCTTGAATTCTTTCTCAGACGAGACCAAAACTTTCTGGACTCTGGACCCAGTGACCCAAATTCTGTGCACATAATTACAAAAAGTATAAACTGATACATTCTCCTTACAAAAAAGGTAGGAAATATAAAAGTTGAAAGGACAAAATTACGCTTAGCTCAAACTATTAACACATATGTAAAATGTCCCCTGTCTCCATTTTTTACATACGGGATTGCATTCTGTAATGAATCATTTAGCATATTTACCATGTTATTTAAAATCTACTCTGTAAACAGTGTTTTAATGGCTACATCATATTGAATTATTTATCTAATAACCTCCTGCAAAAGCTTCCATTTCTTTCCATGTTGTCATCAATATAAGAAATGCTTAGCGAACATCTTTGTGCATACAGTCTTTAATTATTTTTTTCCCAGGTTTTCCTTTTGTGGAAAGCTGGAAGTAGGATTACTATTCAAAGATGTCAGGATTCCTAATACAAATGGATAATTTGCATATTCTAATTTACATTACCATCAGTGAAGAGAAAGGGCGAGTGCCTTCATTTTACCCTGGCAAGCTTTTGCTATTATCAATAAAAACAAAACTAAAAGCCATTGCTAACTTGGTAGCTATGAATTGAAGTCTTGTTTAAATTTGCATTCCTTTGCTCCTAAGACCCTTTTCTGCTGCCATGTCTATTAGTCACTTTGAGTTCTTTTTGTGAGTGTGCGTGTTTGTGTACTTTTTCTCCTGTATGCATTCATGTTCTGAGGTCTTAATGTTCTTCCTATCAACTAAATGAATTTGTTTTCTTGTGGTACTAGGGTTTGAACTCAAGGCCTCATGCTTGCTAGGCAGGAGCTCTACCACTTGAGCCACTCCACCAGCCCTTTTTTGTGCAGGGTATTTTAGATAGGGTCTCACTTTTGTTACCCAGGCAGGTCTCGAACTTCCATCCTCCTGAGTAGCTAGGATTTTAAATGTGAGCCACCATATTCTTCATATATCAAGGATACTCATGAGAATTTTATTTTAAAGTAATCCTAAATTTACACAGAAGTTGCAAGTACAGTATAAAGAATAACTAATTATTTTTCACCTGTGGCATTTCCTGTAACTATTGTCTCCAACCATAGTCTTTATTTTAATTGTTAGGATTTAGTTTTATATTTAGCCTTAAAATTTGAGTTTATAGGATTTTATCCAAATTATTTAATTCTTTCTAAACAAGATTGTCATCTCCAGTCACGAAGTTCAATATTTACTTTCATTTTTGTCAAAATCTCTTTAAATGCATTCATGTATCTTACATTTATCCTTTCAGTTCATTTAAAAATGTGAGATGAAGTGGGGAGGATATAAGGAATGGGTGAAGGAGGCTGAATGTAGTGGAAACTTTATGTGCTCATGTATAAAAATGGAAAAATGAGACCTGCTGAAACTATTCCAGGAATGGGGAAGGGGGAGAATGAAGGAGGAAGTGAATTCAAGTATGATATATTGTAAGAACTTTTGTAAATATCACCATGTACCCCCAGTACAATAATGTGATAATAAAAAATAAAATAAAAATGTGAGATGAATCTGGATGTGGTGGTACATTCCTGTAATCCCAGCCCTCTGGAAGCTGAAGCAGGAGGATCATGATTTTGAGGACAGTCTGAGCCACATATATTGAGCTACATACAAAGACTCTGTCTCAAAAAAGTGTGAGATGGGCTGGCAGAATGGCTCAAGCTGTAGAGCATCTCACAAGCGTGAAGCCTTGAGTTCAAACTCCAGTACCATCAAAAAAAAGAAAAGAAACAAGAGCACAGAGAGGGATAAAGGAGAGGTAAGTTCAACTGTGACATATTGTAAGAACTTTTGTAAATGTCACATTGTACCTTCACTTACAACAAAATTAAAAAAAAAGTAAGATGAAGATCTAAATTGATTTTTCCAAAAATATTTAACTAATGAGTATTTCTCAATATATTGAGTAATCTTTTGTTATTTTTTTTAAAGTTCCATTTATTACAGATTAAATTCTCATATACAGCAGAGCCTGCTTTGTAGGTATGTCTGCCTACTCCTATGTCTCTAGGAAAAAAAAATCTTATGATCTGCAGAATCATAAGCCAGGGTACAGAATGAAACTCATAACCTCATAACATCCCTTGAACCGCTCCCTGTAGTCGTGGAGAATTCAGGATAGAATAGTCAAACCTAATAGACTTCTGCCTCCTGGGGGGACCATCAATCACTGCCCGAGAAAGCAAGATTTAGTTTTGAAGGGTGACTCCTGGAAGAAAAAAATAAGATTTGATCTCTTCAAACCTTTATCAGATTGAAAATATATGCAAAGTAGGTTAGGTTTGCTAAGAAGTAAATTCACTGGGGAAAAATTTTAAATGGCAATTCTGATGAAATACACATTTTATCTCTGATTTTTTTTGTCTCGTTAAGTGAAACTTTGCCAAATGTGTTAGCAAAATAAATTTTAGAGATGTCAAAAACATTCCAATCTCCCTTCCAAATGAAAATGTTCATTTTGTCAATGTTATAAGAATTTAGCTTTCTGAAAAATATTTGAAACTTGTCTTTGAAATCCAACTTCACTACTATTCATGAAGACAATATGTGAAAAGTTCATGCGAATGAAAAAAAATTCATGTGGAGTGAAAAAAAAAGAAGTTCTTATTTGTATTTCTATCAAATAAATTATCTCACGAAGAATGCTAGTTCACAAAAATAATTATTTTTAGGAATGTGGCAGTTCAGGTGATTTTTTTCCCATTCAAATTTTCTAAATATTACATCAGTTCTATAATTAAATAAAATTTGACATTTACATATGCTACCCTTGATTTAATTTAAAAACTTAGCACTGTAGATAAAATGCCAATATTTGCATAATCTTCCACTGTACCTGTGTGTTCTGTCTAGGTCAAATTAAGGCAATATTATCAAAATTAACAATAAGAAGTCACAATACTTTTGGTTTTATCAGTGATGCTAATTATTCCTTATTTTATTCAAGAATTTATACTCTTAAATTTGATATAACAATTCCAGTTTACTACACAATCACACCTATCTCAAATGTTTATTAAAATAATAAGATAAATTGTGGCACTGTTTGTTAATTGGCCTTTGTGTGGTTTTCCTCCCTGGGAGCCCAACACACACCTATCTAAGGGGTTGCAAAGTGGCAGCTGCAGGCTGTCTTTATAAGGTCAGAGAGGCAGTTGGCTATTTTGTTACCTGTTCCCATGTTTTAAAACTAATTTGTTTTAATTGTCAAATAACAGTTGATGGTCTGAAATATGTACAGTTATAAACTCTTGGTATCCGTGAAAGACTAGCTCCTGGTTTGCATAATATGCATGCCGTCCCATATACTTTAAGTCTGTAAATGTTCCACACAGGCACGATGTTTTTCTAATATTGTCAGTCACCAGTTGAGTCTTGCTGTGTATGTAAAACTCACAGATACGGAGGGTCAACCGTACTCGTTATAAAATGGCTAAATAGAGCTGATTAGAGTGTATATCAGCACACCTACTTATCTTTTTTGTGGTAAGAACATCTAAAAGCTACTGTCAGCACTATTTAAGAATACACTGTTATTAACCATAGCCACCATGCTGTACAACTGACCTCTGGAACTTATTCCTCCTAGCTAATTGAAATTTTGGATCCTTTGAAAAATATCTCACCAACCCTGCCGCCATCCTTGGTCCAGCTCTGGCCACTACTATTCTATTGTTTCCTTAAGTTTTCAGATTCAGCATATAAATGAGGTCATGTGGCCTTTGTCTTTCCTGTACCTGGTTTATTTCACTGAAAAGTCCGCCAGTTTTATCCATGTTGTTTCAAATGAGGTCGAATAATATTCAGTTGTGTGGGAGTTTGCCACAATTTTTATCTACTCATCCATTTATGAACACATGGGTTGATCCATACCTTGCCTACTATGAATAATATTACAATGAACATGTAAGCAGAGATAGCCCTCAGATGTGTTCTTTGGATATATACCATGTTAGATGGGTGAACCATATAGTTCTATTTTTTTCATTTTTTGAGGCACTGTTTTTCATAATGGCTATAATCATTTACATTGCCCCCCAACAGTATACAAGGGTTAGTTTTTCTTCACATCCTTGCCAACATTTTTCATTTGTCTTTCTGAAAAGGAGCCATTCTAACAGGTGTGAAGTGAAAAATTGTGGTTTTAATTTACATTAACTTGTTGATTACTGATGTTAAGCATTTTGCTCTATATCTATTGGCCATTTATATATCTTTATTTGAGCAATATTTATTCGGGTCCTTTACCCTACAATGGGTAATTTATAAATAATAGAAATGTTTTGCTCATAATTTTGGAGGCTTCAGCAGACTTAGTGTCCAGTGATGGCTCACTTTCTGCTTCAAAGATGGGACCTTGTTGCTGTGCCCTTGATGGCATAAGGCAGAAGTTGGCCTCAAGCCCTTTTACATGGGCACTAATCCTATTTATACTGGTGGAACTTTAGAACTCTCATGACTTAATTAGGGCTCAAGGCCCCACTTCTTTGTAACACCATCACCTTGGTGGTTAGGTTTCAATGTATGAATTCTGGAGGGAGATAAACACTCGACTACAGCACTCCCATTCCATAGGCTGTCTCTTCAGTCCACAGATTGTTTCCTTTGCTGTGAGGAAGTTCCTTTAATTTTTATAATCCCATGTATCTATTTTTACTTTTGTTGCCTGCGTTCTCAGGGTCATAGCCAAAAACATCATTGCTCAGACCAATGTCATGGAGCTACAAGATCTAAATCTTTAATCTATTTTGAGTTCATTTTTGTATGGTGTGAGATAAAGGTCTAATTTCATTCTGCCCTTGGATATCCACTTTTCCACCACTATTTGTTAGACTCTTCATTCCCCATTGTGTGTGTTTGGCACTTTTGTGGAAATTCAATTGGTCATAAAAGCATGTATTTATTTTGGGGCTATTTTAAGCTAATAACAGATTAACTCTCATCACGTCAAAAAGTGCAGTATTTTTGCGCCACCCCTCATCTCCTGTCACAATTTAAATCTTTTTGTCCTGTGAATCCCTTGTCAAATTATTGTAGCTATTCTTGTTTTTAAATATTTTTGTCTTTGGCATTCATGCTAATGACACATAATTTATATAGCACCATTACAGTATTGGGGCATTTTGACTTTGGCTATGTACTTACTTTTAGCAGGGACCTTTACACTTTCATATGTTTTTACATTATTAATTAGTGTCCTTTTGTTTCAGCATGAAGAACCTTCCCCAGCATTTCTTGTAAGACAGGTCTAGTGTTGACGAACGTCCTCATTTCTGAAGAACAGCTTTGTTGGGTACATTATTTACGTGGTTATTTTTGGTTCTTTCCCTTTAGAATGCTAACTATATTCCTGCTGAGAAATCCCCACTAGCCTTATCACCATTCCCTCATATGTGATTTGCTTATTTTCTTCTGCTTTCAGAATCTTCTCTTTGTTATTGTTTTGTTTTTTAACCATTTTATTATCTGTCTTGCTAGTCTTGTTTGGATCGAATCTGATTGGTGACTTCTGACCTTCCAGTACTTGGATATTAATCTTTCCCCAGATTTGGCAAAGTGGTCCCAGTGTCTTAGATTTTTTTCTCTCTGGCACTTTACTTTTATTTTTTTTGATACATATTTGTTTACATTCCATTACTTCTTTTGACACAAGCATAAACAACTCAATACAATCCCAAATTGCATTTATTCCTGTTTATAGTTCCAACTTCTAGTATGCCCTTCCCAGCCCCCACGGTCTAGCCATAATGTTTATCTTTCTTCCTGATAGCTAACTTGGACACATGAGTTATTTATAATCTTGTTTGATATATAATCCTGTGTGCTTTTTTGAGTGACATATGTTAGGAGCTTTTAATTGGTTAGTGGTAGTAAATTGTTTCTGAGTCTTCATCCTTAAAAATGGGATGATATTTAAAAAATTGTTTAACTGGGCAAGGTAATGCACACCTGTGATACCAGAGCACTCTGAAGGCTGAGGCAGGAGTATCACTAGCCAGCCTGTATTATGTAGTGAGACCTGTATCAAATATATGCTCATTTAAACTCACAAATATCATAGGGAAGATAAAATAGAACATTAGAGACTTCACACTGTATATTTACAGCTATGCTAGTGCATTTCAATGTGGTTTTAACTTGCATTTCCTTAAACACAAATGATGGAAGATGTTGGGGATTTTTTAATGTGCTTAATATAAACTTGCATATTTTTATGGCTTGGATATGAAATTCACCACTACCCCCACCCCTGCAAGGCTCATGAGCTGAAGACTTGTTCCCCAATCATTGAGGGGTGATTGTATCATGAGGGTTCTGAATCATCAATGGCTTTATCCATTAATGGACTCACAGTTTGATGGCATTATTGTGAGGTGAGGAAGAATAGGAGGTGGAGACTGGCTGAAGTAGGTCACTGGGGAAGTGTTTTCAAAGGCTGCTTCTCATCCCAGGAGACTTCTGCTTCATTTCTCTGCCTCCTGGTCACCATGAGTTGAGCAACTTTGCTCCTCTATGCAGTTCCACCATGATGTCCTGCCTCATCACAGCCCATGCCAGGAAGGTTCTCTACCACTTGAGTCATGCCCCCAGCCCTTTTTAGCTTTAGTTATCTTTTGGTTAGGGTCTTGAATTTTTTTGCCCAGGGCCATCCTTGGACCATGGTCCTCCTGCCTACATCTCACGCACAGGTGGCATTAAAGTCATGACCCACTCTGCCTGGCTTATTTATTGAGATTGGGGTTTTGTATCTTTTTGCCTGGGCTGGCTTTGAACCATTATCCTCCTGATCTCTGCTTCCTGAGTAGATGGGAATTTAGGCATGAGCCACTTGTGTCCAGCCCAGGTAATTTGCCTTTTAATGTTGAGTTGTAAGAGTTCTTTGTACATTCTGGAAGGAGTTATTTAACAGATATAGGATTTGTAAATGTTATCTCTTTTTCTGGGGGTTGTCTTTTCACTTTGATAGTGACCTTGTAAGTATACTTTTCAAAATATTGATGAAGTCTGGTTTATATATTTTTTCTTTTGCTAATTGTCCTTTTAGTGTCACAACCTAAAACCTGTTGCCTAATACAAGCCATAAAGATTTATGCCTAAGTTTTCTTCCAAGAAGTTTATAGTTTTAGTTTAGTTAATTGTCAGAAATCAATCATAAATGTGTGAGTTTACTTCTAGACTCAATCCTGCCACGACCTGCATGGATGTACTGCTGAATCTGACTACAGCGACTGGGAATGAGAAATAAAGACACACAGACATAGACACACGTAGACACACAAAGCTGGGTTCAGGAGGACTGCACATTCCTGGTGGGATATGTGAGCACCTACCTGAGCCAGAGTGTTTATTTTATAGGTCAGTACCAGGAAATGAATCAGGTAAAAATCAAGTTTCTACAATTCTTAGATCTAAGATAAAAGGAATGAGGTCTGGTGGGCTTATTTTCCTAAAGCTATAGAAGCTTAATTACAACACATCTGTTCTGGAATCATCAAGGCACGCAGGACACCTTATCTAAGGTATTGATTAATCTGGCCTCAAGGAGTCTCCAAACATTTTTGGTACTTTATCTAGTTTTGCAGCAGGGGGCTGGTATGCGGACACAGCAGGTTGTTTTCTTCAAGGGAGATGCAGGAACAAAGGTCAAGACACCAGGGGCTGGGAAGAATGAGTAGGAGAGCTCTGCAAGCTCCTGCCATGGAGAAACTTTGCAAGCTCCATCATTTCCCAGTCCAGGGTCCCTGCCTGCTCTCCAACATCTCCCCCTACTCTATTTCTTAAAAATAGATGCATTGCTGTGTCTTATCTGAGGAATCGCCTTGTGGTCTTTCGAGCTCTGACTGTTGACTAATGATGGTAATCATAGCTAGCAGAACAGCGGGAGTTTCTTTCTGTTCCCACCCCTTAACAGCATTCTTGGCCATATCCACCAAGCATTTTATTTGACCCCAAGTTGGGGATGTGGATCCCTGGGTTGTTTTACCACGTTTGTGAAGGTGATGATGGTAAGGGTGGTTCCTTATCACTTTCAGTGACAGGATCTCTGTAGGGTTGGTTCTCGGTGGGCTTGGGCTCCTCTCCTCCTCCATCAGGTGGAGCTTCTGCATCTGATGGCTGATGAGTTCCATGGGTCTTCACGAACCGCGAGGGTACCCAAATTGGGTTTTCTGCACCTTCAGGAAAAACACAAACATGGCCTTGGCCCCATAACAAGACCAGGCTCGGGCCTTGTCAGGCCCCAATCATTACATCTTTCCACAATACCTGTGGCAAATGTTGTTTGTTACACTGTTCCCAATGTTTTTCAGCTGGAGTAAAGCCAGATTCAGAGCAATTAAAAAAATTTAAAGTAAAAAGAGCTTTGCTAATTTGAGTGGCCGGGGAGCTATTTCCCCTTCTTGTCTTTGTAATTGAAGTTTTAAGGTTTGGTGAGCCTGTTCCACTATAGCTTGGCCTTGTGGGTTGTAGGGGATGCCTGTGGTATGAAGAATTTTGTAGGAGGAACAAAAAGCCTTGAAGGCAGTAGATGTATAGCCTGGGCCATTATCAGTTCTTATATGGAGTGGCTTGCCCATCACAGCAAAGGTGGCCAAACAGTGATCTATGACATGGCGTGTTGCTTGTCCTGATCTTGGAGAGGCAAAAACAAAACCACAGTAAGTATCAATAACAACATGGACATAACGCTCTCATCCAAAAGATGTAGTGTGAGTAACATCCATCTGCCATAATGTTAGAGGGCGAAGACCACAAGGGTTAACTCCCTCAGCAGGCACAGGCAAATGAGAAGCACATTTTGAACATGATTTAACAACTTGACGAGCTTGTTCTTGGGTGATATGAAAATGTTTATGAAGAACTCAGGAGTTTTGGTGGAACTGTGAATGACTTTGTATGGCCTGGTTTACTGGTGATGCAGTAGCTATCTGTCAAATTAATGGAGAAACCAAGGCATTGGCCTGGCAATTGCCCTCTGCCAATGGCCCAGGAAGGACAGAATGGGACCAGAGATGGCCCACAAAATAGGATGTTGGTGTTGTTGTAATAAAGCCCTTAATTCATGGAAAAGATGAAAAAGCTGTTCATTGCTGGTGTGTCCTATATAGGAAGTTTCAATAGTTTTGACCACACTGTATACATAGGCACTGTCTGTATATAAATTAAAAGGAACATGAGCAAAATCCTGACAAGCCGATATAACTGCCTGAAGCTCAGCACACTGAGCACTGGAAAAACCTGTCTGTACAACCTTTTCTCGAGAGGAAAAATAAGCGTTTCCAGAACCTGAAGCATCAGTAAAAATCACAAGAGCCTGAGGCATGGGATCCTCTCGGATATTGTGAGGAAATGTAAAAGTATGTTGAGAAGCAAAATTAAGAGGCTTAGAGGAAGGCAAATGTTCTCCAAGCTGTCCTGTAAAGTTTGCTAATGCATTTTGCCACATGGTATCAGTGCACCGTAACCAAGCCTACTGTTCCTTGGTAAATGGGACAATAATAAGGGAGGTTCTAGTCCTAGGAGTTGTACAGTGTGAAAATGTCCCATGGCTATTAATTTTGCTACCATATTATGGTAAGGAGTGATGACCCTAGCAGGGGAGTGAGGTAAATGTAGCCACTCCAGTACTCCCTGAGTCTGCCAAAGAACTCCTGTGGGTAGACTTGTAGTAGGTAAAATAAGAAGTTGTGTTGGTTGAGAATAATCAGCATGAGCTCTGAGAGTTATGAATGGCTTGCTCAACCTTAGCCAGGGCCATAGGACCCTCTGGTGTAAGATATCTAGGAGAAGACGGTTGAGTGTCTCCCTGTAAAATTTTGAAGAGTGGAGACAGTTTACGGGTGGTAAGTTTTAAGGCAGGATGCAGCCAATTTATATCACCTAATAATTTTTGAAAATCATGTAAGGTTTTTAAATTATCTTTACAGATTTCTATTTTTTGGAGGTGGATGGTACAATAAGCTGGCCAAAATGTAAAAAGGGAGATTGTTTTTGTATCTTTTTTTTGGAGCTACAATAAGACCCATTTGGCTAAATTATAAGCAACAAAAGAAGTTTAGAAGAAGTGGGCTTCCTCCAACACAATCCTATCCCACTGCCTATCCTTCTATATCCTTTTGCCAGTACCATACTGTCTTGGTTACTATGGCATTGTAGTAGGTTTTGAAATTGGGAAGTCTGAGTCTTCTTACTTTGATCTTCTGTTTTAGAATTGTTTCCACTATTCTTGGTCCTGTGCAATTCCATATGAGTTTTACAATCAGCCTGTCAAGTCCTAAAATGAAGTTAGCTGGGAGACTGATAAGGATTGTGTTGAATCTGTTTGGGGAGTTGCATTTTTTTAGTCCATTTTTCATTACTCTAATGAAATAGCCGAGGTATGAAAGAAAAGGTTTCTTTTGACTCATGGTTCTGAAGACATACTCCTCATCTGGTGATGTCCTTCTTGCTGGTAGAGTTCTGAGGTGGTGCAGAGCATCACATGGCAAGAGATAGGGAGCACATTGTGTATGTATGTGTGGTTTCTCTCTTCTTATAAAGTCCCAATCATGGAGGTGCCACTAAAATGATTTTATCTAATCTTAGTCACCTCCCAAAGATCCCACCTTTAACACCAAGGTAAGATTAAGTTTACACTCTCTTAATACCATTAACAAATGCCTTGGGGATTAAACTCCTGCTTGTTCGAGGGGACAAACCATAGCAGTACTGCCATCTTAACAAATCTTTTAAAAATTTCTTTCAGTCATGTTTTATTTTCAGAGTGTAAGTTTTGCCTTTATTTTGTTAAGTTTATTCCTACATTTTATTCTTTTTGATGCAATTGTGGATGGAATTGTTTTCTAAATTTCACTTGTTCAATGCAAGTGTAGAAAAATAGTTGATTTTGTATTCTGTAACCCCGTTCAATTTGCTTTAGTGGGCTCCTAACATTTTCTGTAAAGAAGATGATGTCATCTGTAAATACAGTTTTATTTCTTTTTTCCAATTGGATGTCTTTTCTTTTTCTTACCAATTGCCCTGACTAGAAACTTCAATATGTTGAAATTTCAAGTGGTTAGAGAAGACGTTATGTTCTGGTTCTGATCTATGGAGAAAAGGTGTCAGGCCTCAACTATTACCGATGTTAGCTGTGGGTGTTCACGTGCCATTTATTAGTTTGAGGAAGCTCCCCTCTAGCCCTAATTTATTGATTATTCTTATCAATAAAGGGGTTCAGGCATACAGATGCCTTTTCTGTATCTATTGAAATGACCAAAAGATTGGTCTCTCCCTTTCTTGGTATTCACTGGTATGCTACATTGATAGGGTTTTGTATGTTCACCAACTTTACATTCCTAGGATAAACTCTCTTGCCCATGGTGTATGATCTCTTCTATACTGAAAGATTCACTTTGCTTATATTTTGTTGATGATTTTTGTCTATAATCATATTTTTGTTGTATTCAAAATTTTCAGTCTATATTCTTAAGGGTATAGTTTTTTTTTTCAACATGCTTGCCTGGTTTTGATATCAGAACAATACTGGCCTGTTGGAATGAGTTAGTATTCTGTGTTCTTTTTCTTCTCCTCATTCTCCCCCTTCTTCTTCTTGAATATCTTAGAACAATTGGTGCTAATTCCTCAAACATTTGGCAAAAATCTTCAGTAATGTCATCTGGTGCTTGGTTTTCTTCTGGGAAATGTTTTGACTATGAACTCAGTCTCCTTATTATAGGTCTGTTTAGATTTTTCTTTCTTCTTAAGTTAGTTTCAGGTACTTTGAGCATTTTTAGAAATTTGTCCATTTCATATACGTTGCTTAAGTTTCTCTTCAGAGTATTCCTTATAATAATTTTTAGTCCTGGAAGGTTGGTAGTTAGGCTTCCCCCACCTCCACCTTTATTCCTCAGTTAGTAATTTCACTTCTCTTCATTTGTTTATTCTGGGTCTAATTACAGATTTTTAAATTTTGTTGATATTCTCAAAGAACTAACTTTTGGTTTCATAGATTTTTCTCTATTTTATTTCTTTCTACTGTCTTTTATTTTTTCTCCTTTAGGTTTTTACTTTTTCTAGTTCAGTAATGTGGAAAATTACTGACTAGGCTGACTTGAGATCTTCCTTCTTTTAGAATGTAGGCATCGGTAGATAAAAAATTACCTTTAAGTTTGGTTTTGATATATTTTGCTTTCATTCACTTCAAGATGTTTTCCTTATGATTTTGTCTTTGGCTCACTTGTTATTCATGAGTGTATTGTTCAAGTTCCACACTTTTCTGAGTTTATTTCTGGTATTATCTCCTAAATTCATTTCACTGTGGTTAGGAAGCATTCACTGAATTAACTGAATGCTCTTAAACTTATTGTGGTTTATTTTATGGCTTAACATGTAGCCTAATCTGAACAATGTTCCATGAATACTCAAGAAAAATGTGCATTCTGCTGCTGTTGGGGGAAAGAGTTCTACTGATATTTGTTAAGTCTAGTTGGTATATAGTGTTTCTAAGGATTTCTGTTTCTTCCCCAATTTTCTGTATGGTGGTTCTAGCTACTACTCAAAGTGGAATATTCAGGTCTCCAACTATTACTGGTGAGTTGTATATTTCTCCATTCAATAATGCCAAATTACGTATTTGGGCTTTTGGATACATATACAATTGCTGTCATCCTGATGAACTGACTCCTTGTCATCATCAAATGTCTTTGTCTCTAGGAGTAATTTTTGTCTTAAAGTCTACTATTAATGTAGCCACTATGGGTCTTTTGGTTATGGTTTACATCTGCTTCTATGATTTTACTTTCAACTCATATGTATATGTCGTTGTCTAAAGTATGCTTTTCTTAAAGAGGGTTCACAGTCGAATCATGACAGTTCTTTTTTAAAAATCAGTTCTTCTAATCTCTTTAAGAGTTTAATCCATTTGATTTTTGGTATGATTCATGTCTTATTTTGTTATTTATTTTCTATATACTATCTCATTTGTTCCTCAGTTAGTCCACGACTGCCTTTTGTGTTATTTTCTAGTGTGTAATTTTAATTCTCTTATTTCTTTTACTAGTTTTGAGTTGTTTTCTTAATAGTTGCCCAGGAATTAGCATTAATGCCTTAATTAATAACAATCTAGTTTGGATTAATAACAGCTAAGGTTTAATAATATGCAAAAACTTTTTTCTATATATTTGTTCCACACCCCATTTATGCTGCATTTTTGTCACAACCTACATCTTCATGCAGTGTGTGCCTATTGATATAAAGCCATTATAAAAAGCAATTGTATGTTGAATTAGATGGGAAAAAAGGAGTCACAAATATACCATTCACTTATACTATCTTGTTTGAATAGCAAATAGTTTATTGGTAAGTTCATGCTTTCAACTGCAGTAGTAAGATCACTTGAATGGCAGGCAACCATGTCAAAAGAATAAATGCTAGTCATCAGAATGTCTGTGGTCATTGAGCTGTCTCAGAAATCTCAAACTACTTAGAGGCTGAATCTTCATTATTGGGGATTTAAACTCAGGGCTCTGTGCTTGCTAGGCAGGTGCTCTAAAGCTTGAGTCATACTTTCGGCCCTTTTTGCTCTGGTTATTTTGGAGATAGGGTCTTGCTTTTTGCCCAGACCAGTCTAGCCCACGATCCTCCTGTTTTAGGCTTCTTGCTGTTGCTGGGATGACATGCGTGTGCCATCATGCCCAGCTTTTTTTTCCATTGAGATGGGGGTCTACTTGGGCTAGCCTCAAATCATGATGCTACTCAGCCTCCAGAGTAGCTAGGATTGCAGGTGTGAGCCACAGGCATCCAGCTTCAGAGGCTGAATCTTAGAAAAGGTTATTTTCTTAAGATCCTCCATTAGTCTATAATGGAAAGATCCACAGTACCCAGAATCTGTAGAATTCTGCAGATTACCACCTTCTAGCCAAACATAACCTGTTGGCACATAACTATGGTGTTTAAAGAAATCTGATAGACTAGAAGCAAGGTCTTTGTCTCCTTTCAAACCAATTACTCTTGCACAAATACATGATTTTGGATTACTCAGATTTCTGCAATCACAATGTTACCTCTTTGGCTATCATAAAAATGTAGGATAAGATTTCCTGCAAAGACAGTATCTGAATTTTGAGTTGTAGGTTCTATTGATGGTCCAGAACCTATTATACCACCACCAATGTATTCAGAAGCACAATGGGCTATCTAGCCATACTGAATAGTGTAGCCAACACTTCACAAGATTTTCTTGCAAAAACACGAAGTACAGTTCTGTTGGTCCTGCCATCATTGGCCATAGGTCTGTTCTACATTGCAATTTTTAAGATAGTTGTATGGTTTCCAGAAAAAAAAAAATCTAACACATGTCTGAAAGCATGTGGGTGAATCCTGCTTGCAGGAGTCCCAAGACCCAGATAGGTCTTTCTCATCTTTATATTTACCTATGTGGTTTTTACTCACACTTATTTCTTCATGCATATTTCATTTACTGCCTTAGTGCCTTCCATTTCAGCTTAAATACCGACCATCTTCAACAGTCTTCATCTTTGGTATTAACAATTATGTCTTTGTGTGAATATTTTTTTGGAGTGGGGGGCAGTACTGAGGTTCTGAACTGAGGGACTCATGTTTGCTAGGCAGGCACTCTACCACTTGAGCCATCCCCCGCCCCCAAGCCCTTTCTTGCTTTAGTTATTTTTCTAATAGGTCTCCCATTTTTGCCCAAGACTAGTCTCAGGCCATGATACTCCTACCTAGAGTTTCCTGCATAGCGGATAGGGGCATGCACCATCATGCCCAACTTATTTGTTGAGATAGGTCCTGCTGACTTTTGTCTGGGCTGGCTTTGAACCAACATCCTTTCAATCTTCACGTCCTATCTGGAATTACAGTTGTGAGCCACCACATGGTACCTGACCTGTCTGCTAGGTTTTGATCCTGCTTTAGGCCAATCCCTCTTTACTATTTTCCGATTCCTTCCTGGGCTATCCCACCGTGGTATCTGGAAAGTACATAACTTTTTGATTTTGGGGGTGCACCCAGCTGAGTTTGACTTGAGTGTCAGAGGACTTTGGGCTTGGACTTTTGGGCAATGCCGGAACAGTTGAGACTTTGGGGACAAGTTGAATGCATTTCACATTGTGACAGGGACCTGAACATTTGGGAGCCAAGGGAAGAACACTGATTTGGATACTGAGTGTTCCTCAAAGGCACACGTGTTGCGCGGAGGGTAGGTGGGTGTTGTATGCTATTGGAAGATAGTAGAACCTTCAAGAGGTGGAGCCTGGTGAGGTCTTAGGTCATTGGTCATCAAAAGGAATTGTGGGACCCTCCATCCCTTCTTTCTGTGGCTTCCTAGCCAAAAGGTAAAAAGTTTCCTTCGTCATGTGCTCCCTGTTATTTTCACCTGGTACCTCCACCAGAGGCCTAAAAGCAGTGTGTTGGCCAATCATGGACTGAACCCCAAAACTGTGAGCCAAACAATGTTTTCTCTTTGTAAGTTAATTATCTCAGGCATTTTGTTAGTGATGTAAAGATGACTAATGCAATGTTTTTCATCAAATTTGGGATGTTTACAGCATTGTATCTTCAAATGTTACTTTCTCTCCTCTTGCAACCCCCACAGTGTTGGGCATCTTGGTCAGCATGATGTCCTCCAGGTCCCTTGGGTTCTGTTTATTTTTCTTATTTTCTGTTTCTCTGATTACTACTAATTAAACTTTCATGTTCATTTATTTTTTCCTTTGTCCTACTTAACTCTACTGTTGAGCCCCTTCACTGCATTAGTAGTAAAATTATTCAGTATAAGCTTGCTGAATCTCTATTTCATCCCTTTAAAAATATTTTTTTCAGAAGAGCACTGGTGGCTCATGCCTGTAATCCTAGCTACTCAGGAGACAGAGATCAGGAGGACCATGTTTGCAGCCAGTCCAGGCAAATAGTTCCTGAGACCCTATTTTGAAAATATGTTTATTTTTCAGATAATGTCTCACGTTTTTGCCCTTGCTGGCCTTGAACTGAGATCTACCTCCACCTCCCAAATATCTGGAATTACAAGCATCTCGCCTGGTCCTGAAGTATAAATAGACGAGAGGCAAGGTAAAAGTCAATTCCTCACAAAACACCCTTTTGAAATACATTAAAATCTGAGTTTAAAAACTATCCTTCATCAAATATTTTTCTACCTGTAGAATGCTATTCAGTGAAAGTAACTGCTATTTCTGGATTACAGTACACTGAAATAAGACTCAGGATTGAACAGGATGCAACACTCAAATAACTGAGTAATTTCTTCTTTATAACTTTGTTTGAATGTATTGGAAAAAGCTTATCTAATCATAATGATTTTCTTAAGTCAATTAGTCACTGTTCATCCAACTTAAAAGACAACTATTACTATTTCTCTAATTTGTTTCCAATATTTTTTTTTGTGTCCCAGACACAGTGACATCTTTTGTTCTTTCAACAAATGTAAGTAATAAAATTATTGGTTTCACTTAGACAATAGCTCACACCACCATGCACTCACCATTACCAAAACTAGATAGCTTGGCAGATTGGAGAGGTAGGTTTAATGCACTATCATAAGTAAGGATAAAAATCACATGTAACACTCATTTTAGGAGATGAAAAGTTTACTTAGAAATTGAAGACATTTAGCAAAGACAAACACTATTTTCTATTTTCCATATTCTACAGAAATACAGTCATTTATAGTTGGTTTGGTATAGGTCACATGTTAAAAACAAATGTAATGGAAAAAGGAATGGTTCATTCTACTTGTCTGCCATTTATCATAATTTAATAAGTGTACCAGTACACTTAATAAGTACTGGGAATAGCTGCATAGTAAGATTAAAATCCTAGGGCTGTTAATATACATCATTGTATAATAAGAATAATATAAAACAAAATAGGTACAGATATACAATTAGCATGCAATTTAAACTATTATTTTGAACAAACAGGACAGAATTTAGTGAAAACAACTGAAAAATGTACTGATGATGTGTTGTTATGATCAGTACATCATGGTATTTTACATGGCATAAAATTTCTTCTTCCATAAATAATGGCTAGCAAATTGGAACAGGTTGATGTGATTGCTAGACCACATTTAAAATGAAGATAAAGGAAAACAAGTGGCTACTTCTATTAGATACTAATTTTTAAAGTACCAAAATTCTTGCCTATGAATTTAAAGGAAAGTCATTCTTTGTACCCTATGCATCTGCACACCACCCAAGACAGCAGGTCTTAGCCACATGTGGCTCTTCACTTGAAATATAGCCAATCAGAACTGAGATGTTTCAGGGCAAAGTACACACTGAATTTTGGAGACTTCATGTAGAAAGAAAAAAAGGTAAAAATATCTCATTGTCAATTTTTTATATTAATTACATGTTCAAATGTTATTTTTAATATATTGAAGAAATATAGAACTAAAGTTAGTCTCACCTCTGTTTAATATGGCTACAATTAAAAACTGCTTTGTGGCTCACATTTTATTTCTATTGAATAGTGCAGTTATGTAGATAATGTATAGTTATTACATTAGACTTAGAATTTAGCATCAAAATTGAAGCACTGTGGAGTACTGACTCCCAGAATACCGTAAGTACACTCTGCACATACCAATGCATCAAAAAATTTATTCTTACCCCTCTGCAAGGTAGGCATGTTAAGTGTACAAAATTCACAAAATATTTAACCCTTAAGAAATGTCAATTATTATATAGTAAGAGCTAAAGAAACCTCAATGCAGACTGCTATACTGGAGGAAAACAGATTAAGAAACACAGAAGTGCTGTTAGTGGAGACAGTATTTTTAGTTAAATAAGTTAGCCAAACTAACTTTTAATGCCCAAGATCTGACCCTTCACCTCAAATCATATATGCAACTTGTTTATTTGAACACAAATCACAAAACATCTTAAAATAATATTAAGTGTAACTTAACTGAAATGCTCCTTACCTGGTTAATTAGGGAAAATGGGCATTTGTGTTAAGATTTCCAACTTTGCTTCAGGGGGTTGGCTGAAATCTCCAAGCAATGTAAAGTTAACATGTATGGTGAATTCTAATAGCAGAGTATAGTATCTTACACCTTTCCCTTAAATTAAAGCCCCTTAGTGTTAAAACTAAGCAACTGGCTAGTACCCAAGAAACTTGGGTTAAAAAAAGCATTACTGTTTGTAAAAAAATTTTTTCTTCCTTTGTTTTAGCTTTTGTAGTAGAGTATGTAAGTATCTGGCATACTTATAGTACTTCTTTTATTTTGTTCTTTTATACTGTTCAAAAACAGTATGTTAATCTCGTACACATTTCATTATTCTCCTAGAACACGACATATCAAAACACAACACTGACAGCAGTCACTTCGGTCAGAAGCCAGCCTCATAGTCTTGTGCCAAGAAGCTCACCAAAGGAGAATGCCCAGTTACACCTGTGCTACACTTGGTCCCTACAGCTCAGGCAGGAATGCTTGTTTCCAAACTGTTTTATCTTTTGTGTTAGGTGAACTCTGACCAAAACACCCTGAAAGCTACAAATGAACAGGTACTGAAACTACTGTATCATACGTAAAAACTTCTTCCTCATGTCAAAGACATTGTTAGAAAACAAGCAAGTAGAGGTTATTTAATGCAACTTCTTATTCTATCATTACTGCTTTTAAGACATTAAAAAGCAATCAGTACTTAGGAAGAAATAAAAATAACCCTAAAGCAGAAAGTACCAGCTATATCAATACAGACATGGATTGCAGAAGACAACAGATCTCCTCAGAGTTCAGCTGCCACGTTTTTAAGACATTTGATCACACTTACTAATGTGTCCTGCACAAGAAGACACTACTTCTTCACATCTCCTATAGTCAGACCATGCTCTACATAAACAGTATTTCATTATATGTTTATAACTCCAGCTTAAATAAGCTTAATAATTCAGGTCAAACGATAAAATTTTTCAGTTTTACACATACATTACTCTACAAATATACTCCTCAGTGAAACAATGAGAACTGTTTCCTTACTGAAAGCTCACTGTTGTTTGATTTTAGACCAATAATTGACTGTCTTCTGAGTACCTACTATGAATGCACTCAGTCTATATCCATTTTTTTAACCAGTAACTAAAAATACCCGATCCAGCTGCATGATATTGATGAGGGAGGAAATAAATGAGAATTTCTGATAGAATGCTGTTTGAGTCAACATTTGGATATGTGAAGTTGTACATCCCTATAACAACAACAAAAAAAAAAACCCACAAACTTCAAATGGATAACATTACCTTATAAACAAATCATCTGAGGTATGCTGCATAGTACTTTGAGGAAAGTGATTGCCAGACATAAAATTAAGGCTGACTCGCTAAAAGGTCTGGGGGAAAAACTAGTATGTCATGGTTGATAAACCACTAAAGACTTAAAATATCTGGTTAATTAGGACATATGGGCACTTGTATTAGATTTCCAACTCTGCTGGAGAGGGTTGGTCTAATAAAGAAAACTGCCTTAAATAGGGGTACTTTAAGCAAATATGAAAATAAAAATCCTCAGCATAAAATTTTTTGTTAAAAATCATAAATATGCTGAAAATCTCTTATACATGTGTGTATGTGTACACGCACATATTCAGATACCATAACAACCGTGCACTTTTCCCTTATATATTTGATCCTGATTATATATTTCAAGCCAAATTGTGTATTTCAGCTGAAACTAAGAATGAGGAGAATGATAAAACAAAGATAAGCTCGTCTTATCTCTCTATCCTTTACCAATTATGACTTGTTGGATTCCTACAACATGCAAGGCATTGTACAGTGCACTGAACATGTACAGGTCTGCACCTAAAACACTCTCAAGGAAACAGATGCCTTAGGAAGCAAAATACTCATCAATTTGAAAACCAGTTTCCTCAATAGGATTTCTAAAAGTTGAGAATGGTATTAATTAAAGTGAGATTTTCCCCATCTCCCCAAACATGGAAATGTAATACAGAAATCATTTCCACAGAACATACATAAGATAATGTTTATAACAAAGCCATAGGGACAAAGCAGCAAGATGAACAAGGCAGTCATGATATCTACTAGCTACTGTACTGGTAGTGGTTTATAAAAAAATACTATATATACTAAAATTTTAAGAGCTAGTACTATATGTAGCATATTTTTGCTGTTTCTTTTTTGCCACTGAATATAAAATTTTTGTCCTACGTTGACTAAATCTTTTTTACCCTGAGGAGTAACAAATGACTAAGAAAAGAAATGTGAGGGCTAGCTTTATGGATTGCAGCAGTGTCAGAAAGCACAAACTTTATATAGCTAATATTCTTGGAAGCACAATGTTTTTACCAGCAGACCAAGCTTCTGCCATATATATATATATATATATATAATTTTATTTTTGTTTTTTTTTTAAGCAGAGAGTTTGGTTTTACAGTGTTAACATGGCTGGTTTGGTGACAGTAGAGAAGTCAAAAGCTGGTAGCCTGAGGTTCCCCTCCAACCCAGACCCACAATGGATGTGGATTCATTGGCTTTCTGTCTCCACTATGAACACAGAACATTGTTGCCCTTTAGGCTTTATATTATTCAAGAATTCTCTGTAAAGCACTTTGGAATCCTAACTATACATTTTAATGAAATTACAACAACTATCTGTTATCGCGAAATATGAAATTCCTATCCCTCCCCCTCCATATACAAATACATAAAATAATACATTTTGAATTTCATCTCAATTCTTACTTCTGATATTTAAAAAAAAAAAAGTCTTATTTTCCCCCTGTTAACTATCCTACATCAAGCATGAATTTGGGAGGAAAGGAAGGTCTTTAGAGTAAGGCAACGGATTCATGTAGGACAACCATTCGAGAAGTGGAGTGTATAGCTCAGTGGTAGAGTGCTTGCTTAGTAGCATGTGCATGGTCCAGTCTTCAGCATCCCCACCCCCCAAAAAAGGGGGAGGGGGAGACATGCATGTGGTCTTTATTTTAAGATGGGGCGCCTGTTTCCCTTGAACACAGGCTGCACAGGTTTCAATTCCTGGTAGGGTGCTTAAAGATGATTAGTAATAAAATCTAATAGATTCATACCTTCTCATACCAGAATTTCACTGAAGGACAAAATACCCCTTGGGACTATGCCTTGTAATGGCAGTAAAATAATGAGTCATAATTAGCTGTTTGATAAAACTTCCACCCCGTTTCCTAACTAAACACTAGAGGTTCAATATGATATAAACTTGTTCACCAAAAAATAAGGAAAGCACTAACACAGTATGTACAGGTACTTTTTACAAGACACTGTGTGATATTAAGTACAATTCTTGAGGTGGATTTTTCTTGCTCACTACTTTCATGACAACAAATTTGCCTAAACTTTACAATGCCTCCACACACTTCTCTAATAAATAGGACCTTGTTACAGAGTGTGGGGAGCAGAAGCACATACAGTGCAAGGGTTTACAGTTCTGTTAGAGAAATTTATTCAAGAAAAAAGATTGTTTTTACAATGTTCAAAATTTAGCATATCTTAAATATTTTAAAAGTTTTAAAATATAATCTAGTAACAGAATAACACTGAACTTAAAACAGCTTTATGCAAAAAAAAAAAAAAAAAAAAACTAAACCTTTAGCATCTTCTATAATTCAGGGAAGTTAAGGTAGAGATTGTTGTAGGGCAAGTGGTAGCTCCACTCCCAAATTGCATTTAGCCCATGTCAGATACCATCTTATGTTAGGAAAGAGAAAATTATAGGACTGACAATTTGTTGGCAGCAGGTATTACAAGTTTTTTACACACACACACACACACACACACACACACACACACACACACACCCCAAGCATGAATTGAAATTAACTGAACATATTGAAATTACACAATGTCTACCATATATGCTTTTTATATACTGCTGCACAAAAAAATCAAAACCCTTTTCCCACATGTCACATTACACCTTATTTGAAGATTAAGTGACAATCTGTATACATTTAATTCTATGAATAATTAATGAAGCTGGGTTTCATCCCCAACACTGCCAAAAAAATTAATGAAGTCTTTAAATTAGAACTGTACTATAGAAATAAGAAATGTTATGGAAAGTCTGGGCCTAGAGCTTCTGAAGAGGTAACAGGGGATATGAAAAGGTATGAAATCCTTAAGCTTAAAAAAAATGACTCACTAAAGGTCCACATTCAAGTCTGGGGGAAAAAGAAGCATAAAATGACTATCCATGCATAGACGTATCAATGAGTCACTGAAATCAAAGAATTACTTCAGTTACTCCACAGTGGCTCTGGCTCTATATGCAAGACCTGTTCTCTAACATCATAAAAGATCAGAAAGCAGTATTCTTAATGCAAGTAGGTTTCATTAACTCTGTGAATTTTTAATGTAGATTGGAGTACAGCTAACTGACAGTGTTAGAGCCGTATTTCTTGCCTGGGATTTAACAAGTTTAAGCAAGGTAATCAACTGAAGAAAACAAATCTAAATTAACTTATTCTATGTCTAATAGCTCTCCTTAAGTATAATTGAACTAGTTTACATCATTTATTCACAATCCATTAATTTTTCAATTATCACTCTACCATTCATGACCAATTTCCCTTCGCCAAACAATTAATCAGTCATGAATTTAATAAATAGTTAATGAGTCCTCACAATGTGCAAGAAACACAGTAGAATCTGGAAATACTGTATTACCAAAATAGGTATAGTTTAAACAAAGGTAAGGTGAGGGTTACGGGGTGACCATTCCAGATTTTACTGCTTTTTGCTTGTCGGTAGTTTTCTTGATCCACAGAATGGTATGATGACTTGTTATCCAGTAAAAGCCAGATGAGATGTGTATCAATCTAAACCATCTTTTCAACAATTACATATTTGTAGAAAAATAAGACTAACAAAACCCTGAAGTAGACATACGCTTCCTACTGCATGGACTCTTTTGGTCAAAGACATATTACTATGCTAGTGAGCTTAAATATCAACCACTTAGGAAAAAAACAACACAACCACATAGGGCAATTCTAAGCTTTCTTGTGAATGAACACCTGAAAAATGCAAATTTTAGAAATAAAATAGCCAACAAAAGTCATATACTCTTATCTTTTGGATATTTGTATTTTTACTACCAACTTAAAACTTTTTAGGAAGACTGGAGAGGAAGATACACTAAAAGACTGCATGGCTTCAGAAAGGCGTGGGTTGAACCTTAGAAGATTTAAGGGCAATTAATACCAAAGATGGGCAATCTACCGAGTGGAGTATATAAAAAGGCATGAGTACTATAAAAATGTAACTAATGTCCACAGAGTATTGTCTATAGTCATGTCCTAACACATACTAACATCAAAGTATAAGAAGTTCTGTTGCCCGGGATACTGAAAATAATGCTTAGAAAAAAGGTAATACTGAGAAGACTAGAATTTGGCAACATGTAATCATGGTATGGGTGGAACCTCCCTTGTCTTCTCTGTGTTATTTCTACCCAATCCCCACAGCTGAAAATCATAAGTCTAATGGTTTTTATCTATAGAGGTCTACATAGACCTTGAGGTATTTGATTCAAAATATGCTTCCCACATAAGGGACCTTGGAATTATGTCTATAATGGCAATTATTTTTCTCACCACCTATTACAAAAACTATCAAAAGATAACTTTTGCCCCGAGAGAAGAGAACAATGTCTGTCTCCTAGGGCCAGGCCAGATAATTTTTCTGGTGTTCTGAAGTGTTATGCTAAGTTCAACAGTCTACCACTCAACAACACCATGGTGCTGAAGTGAAGGACTTAGTTCTTTTCCCATAGGGTAGTCCAGGCTATTGTGAGACAGAAGTTTGTGTTTCCCTACATCCTTCTCCCTACCCCATAGATAACCAAGCATGAAAAAGGAGAATAGGCAAAGCATGGCAGTCACACTTTTATAGACAGGGTATAAAATTCAGTTAAAGAGAGGACAATATCTTCAGTAGGCATCTGTGAAAAAATAATAGATAAAAGTAAAAGTGACAAAAAATATGGAACAGACTGGGAAAATAAAGAGAAAGCTATATGGAAAGAAGAAACAGAGTCCATTTACAAAGGGAGAAAAATGATATTAAAGTAGATATTATCTGACCCATTCCCCACCTCCACTTCAGCAACCTAAAAAAACTCAGCCCTTGTTATTGAAAAGATCAGACACAGCCACAATGTGGATACTTTGGTACCTCATCCCTGATAAGTTTCAGTATCAAAGTGTTTTGTTTCATTTCTAAAATAAAAACTGAGACACTAATCTTCAAAACTACTCTTCCCCTGACTGTACAAAAATTTTGTAGTTTACCTAGTATAACCTAAATAACTTAAATTTTTAAAAGGGAAAGTTTGTATGAATACATTCCTATGCATATTTCTCCCATTTTTTATGAGTGATTTTAGAAAGAAAAAAGTAGTGGTAACTAAAAATGGCATTCTGTGTTTTTTTTTTTTTTGAGAAAATTTTATTTTATAAGGGCTGACTTGACTATTTTGGCATATACCAAATATGAGATAAAAACCATCTATCAAAACCGGTAATAAAAATAATTTTCCAGTACTACAATTACATAGTCTGAATTTAGGTTAATTTTTTATAACCATTTAAAAAATGGATTACATTGGAAGCATGTTTTCATGAAAATTACAATACTTTTGACTTTGGTTAACTTAGTCTATAACTTAAGAGCATGCTGGAGAAAGAGAAGTGTTTAAATTTTTAGATTTCCATCCATCTAGTCATTTGATTCTCAAAACAATTACAGCAAGTCCTATTGCATTTATATTAATAATAAACTGAAATGAAATGTAAATTTTCAATTTAAAATAAAATCTGCCTATGCAGCAACTGAAGTGGTAGAGGTACATGTGTGAGCCAATTAGAACCAAATGAGAAGCCCAGCAGATAGCATATATAAAATATGAGGAATTAAAAAGAGAAAAATTAAGACTGCTTAGCAGAAAGGAACTATACAATTATTTTATCCCCAAAGGAATGCCAGTTTTTAACAAAATAAATAAAACATTTCCTATCTACTTTAACCTATAGATGAGGAACACAGTTAGCCAGTAAGAGCAAATGGTTCATGCAACTATGTCAACAAGAAAGGAAAACAATATTGCACTAAAAGGGAACCTTGTAGGAGTAATCCACTTCTTTCATTGACTCAAAGTAACCAGCCACTTCCTGTATGCATTGGCATACCTAGCTTGCTCTACATCCCGGCAAGTGGATAATACTTGATCAATGAACCTGTGCTCCATTTCTAGGCCTAGGGAGTCTGAAGCTGGGGTCCGCTTTAGGCGCTTGGTTTCCTGGGAATAACCTTGCTTGCTAGAGTCATTCAGTCCATCCACTTCCATTGCCTGAGACAGCTGGGGGCCTGCTGGGATGAGGTGCAAATCATTCAAAGTTCCCCCAGGACTGTCTGTAGGTGATAGCTGGGTCATGCTCTGAGAAAACCTACCATTTAAATGATGCTGAAGGTAGAAAACATGCCGCCTGTAATAAGGGTAGAAGAGGTGGAGAAAATAAAGAAAATCACACCACAAAGTCAAGTTTTTCAGGGGAAAAAAAAGGTGATTAACTTCCAAGTACATAGGATTCAGTGCATTGCCCACTTCATATCTGGGGGAAGGAGGAAAAATAGTTGAGATGAAGTCTCTGGGTTTTGCACAAAGTTTTCAAACCTAGCTTACTGGTTTGTGAGAAAGAATGTTATTCTAAAGGTTTTTCAGTAAGCATTTAAAAGACAATGGCTTGGAGTTGTTACTCTGCTAACTCTTATCATGAAATTAGAAGTAGATCTTAGCCCAATATTTGCCATAAATTATTATATAAAAGAAAATAAAAAACTAACGTCATTGATATCTTAGAAGAAAGTGACCCAGAAACAAGAGGGATTAAATAGTACCTTCAGAGGCTTAGTCCAAGGCTTCTACCCAGTCCTTTCTAAAATGAGAATAACACATCTGCTGCCATTGGTCTTATGACCTAGACATGTGATGAACTTTCTCCTAAATCCATCACTATAGTCTTACACACCCACATGCAGTGCATAAGACTCTGAACAAGACACTGAAATATGTAATTCCTATTTTCCCTCTAAGGACAATTCTCCTGCCCCAAGAATCACCTGGAATTGTGTATTAAAAATGAAAATGCCTGTGCTGACTCTCCAAAAACTTTTCAGTGGGAGGTACATCTGCTGTACACAGTATGATGAATTACATAGGTTCTAAATTGTTGTATCTCTTCATTCATATTAGCAACTCCAAGTTCTTGAAAGATATTCTGATACATTTTCCCTGAATATTCTGGATTTGATAGGGAACATATGTACCCATTTTTATGGAGGGTAAAACTTAAAGAACAGATAAGCTGCCTAATGGAAATTGTGTCAGTAGTAGAAAACCAGCCTGAATAATATATAGGTCATTCCAACTTTTTTTGCCCTTCTTCCTTCTCCCTAACTCCAATTTTAACTTTTCTAAAAATAAAGTTCTGCACTGTTAATCTAGCTAGCTCTCAGATATACGTATCATTTTTGAAATCTCCAGAGATTTTAAAGTCTTGCTATTAATATGCCTAAATAATTTTCTATCCATCAAGGTGGCAAAAAAGGACAGGTTGTCTTCTTTTGAATGTACTTAGCATGGATTAACAGCTAACCAGATCCTCTAAAGAAGGCAAAAAGAAAGACTAGATTGGGCAGTAGGGGGCAAGGGGAGGGGAACACATGGGATGGGACGGGACTCAATAACTTAAGAAATAGTCAGTTTTTAAAAAATATCTGCTAGTGTTGAGCATAGGCAAATCTTTTGTTTATAAATTTAATCCTATGGTCTGAAGAATTTGTATTTATGAAGATGGAGATGCCTCCAAATGGAGGAAGATCCAAAATAAATGAAGCCAAGGTATTCACTTATCTGGACTTCATTCTAATATGAAATTGACCCTGTTGTTAAGTGCACTTAAAACTCAGGTTAAAATATTGCTAACAATTTGCTTAAATAAATAAAAAGCAGCAAATGATTATACTCAAGGTAAGTTAATTTGCAGACCATTTGGGTAGAAAAAAAAAATAAAGCTTTCCTTTCTGTCAGTGTCTACTCAATTGTGCCAATCCTGACTGTGTTTTTCTTCTCTTAAAAACAGGCGTTAGCATTCGACCCCCAGATCTGCTCAGTATCAGGATCTCCGAAGAGCAGGCAAATGTGTATCTGTTTTTCTTTTTAGCTTTTCTTAAACTTTGGAAGTAACACAGGTTATTCTGTTGCACAGTTACGGCTGAACGCCGCCATCCTAGGTAAAGATTTGTGGAAGAAATTGCATATTAATAAAGATGATGATATAGTGAACACAAACCCTTCCTCATTCACTCAAGTAAAGATGATTACATTTACCCAACTGGTCAGAAATCAGATACAATACTTTCTGCAGTTCTCTTAATGACATGCCCAGTTTTACATGGGAAATGGATTTTCCCCTTTTCTTACCTATGACACCAAAGGGTTTCATGTCCTGGGTAGGAATCAATAAGATCTGTGCTGAATTCTACTTCTTCTTCTAGAAGATGAGGAAGATTTATTCTTGATTCTTCTGTTGAAGGTGTTGCTTCTTCATCTTTTGGAAGAACAAGGACTGGCTCACTTTTTGAAAAGTTTTGCTCCAAGACAGAAGTGTCTATCACAGTTTGACTAATCAAAGACTTTAACAAAAACTGACGGTAGTGAAATCCACTGTGGTCTGAAACATGCATGGATGCCCAATGTTTAGTAGAAGACAGTTCATCAAGAAGAATCTTGAAGGAAGAAGAAAGGGGAAGTGAAAAGAGGAACTTCCACAGGTTCTTTCTCAGTTTACACCTCTGACTTCTCTTTGATTTGTTCCCTATTTTTTGTTGACAATGCCATTCTCAACAATATTATGTAGACAATATCTAGCACAGTGCTGTCACTTAATACATGCTAGTTTCCCCTTTCCTTTTCCTTATAAAGTGGCAGGGAGATTTAAGAACAAAACAGCAACAAAAAACCCCAAAAATTTTATGGACTTTTCATTTTTCCTCTTGACCTAGAATAATCACATTCTGATTCGCACACAAGAAAAGCCAAATTCTAAAATAATGATGATTTAGGGTCTTCATTTACAAGTAATGCTAATGTAGAAGGAAAAATTAAACTCAGATGTTACTTTGTAACATCTTTCTAATATTACATTTAATCTGCACTATTTCTAACTTGTATGGATATGCACTATAGTTGTTCATCAACAGAATCACAGTAATCATTTTTCTTCACTGTAAGTGTCATGAGGGCAGAGACCACGTCTGTTTTGTCCACTACTTAATTCTAGGAGGTAAGCACAAAACCATGCTGAGTGAGTAATTTTCACACTTGTCCTAAAATCACTTACAACCAATGCTAAATGAGCTTTACAGATTAAATAAAATTTAGCAGTAAATTGTTCAAATCTTTGTATTATGAATCCTGCAAGAATTTCAAATGGAATGTTAAAAGTTTATGACAAAATTGTTTGGCATTGTCTTGGACAGATGGCAAACATAAATGAGTTTTGATCACAGGCCTATCATGTTCTATCAGAGATTTTCAGACCAGCTAAGGAAAACACTATACAGTTGTGAACAGGGAACACCACAAGGAGCACTATGCCAAATCATGGCTTCCCCTATTTGTCAAGGGTCCCCTGCAAACTTTTTTTTCTATACCAGGATCCCCTCCCAACTTCTCAATACCCTCTTTTCTTCCCTTGAAGAAATCTTTCCCTCTTCTGAACATCCACAGTACTGTGTGTTCCACCATATACAATTTTTTGGTACACATCTTCATTCTTACTAAATTTTATAGGTGTTTTATTTTTAATTAAAAAAAAAACCTGCAAGATATTTATTCATTTCTAGTTGATGTTTCCATCCTTCTATGGCTACCTGGCATCAGAGGAGATACATAATATTTTATTTACAATTTAATGAAGGAAGTGACAATTACAAAAGACTAAGATAATTTCTAGCCAGGATAGATAACCAATCAGTGAAATGTTTTAAACATCACTTTTATGATTTTTTTCTTTCCTTCCCGTTTTTTCTGAGGGGAAAGGGGGAACCAGGATCTTCCTATGGAGTCCAGGCTGGCCTAGGATTTGAGACTCTCCTGTCTCAGCTTCCCAAGTGCTGAGACTCTTTAAGTTAATTGAGTTCATTCACAGTCACCAACATTTACTCAGAGATTACAGCTGGCAAGTCTCTGAGAAATAGAAAGCAAGATCATTTATCTGATGTTAAAAGTTAGCATTAAATGAAATTCCACCTAAAAAAATTAATTTTAACATTACATTTTTAAAGAATTAGTCTGCAGAATGTTTATAGTACAGCAGCATTTACTCTGAATATGGCTTCTTAGCGTGAATTGAAAAACAGTATACCACTTATTTAAAGTAACTGGTTTAACATGAAAAACCTTTAAATTATTTCTCACTGAATATTTCTCTGCAACAAAGAAACCACAATTTTAAAAAATTTCTTAAATTTTTTGCAGTACTGTGGTTTGAACTTAAGACTTCATGCTTGCTAGGCAGGCACTCTACCACTTGAGCCACTTCACCAGTAAAATTTGTTTAATTTGGGGAAAAAATAGCACATACATGAAAGATTTCAATAAAACCAATTTAATTTCTCAAAAAATAATCTTAACACTTTTTAAGAAAAAAATCTATATTCTTTTCCCTAAGATACATAAGGATGCATATTAAACCAAAGAATAAACTTCAAAAGGAATTTCAGGGCACTTTTTTAATATAAGAAAAAGGTATATAGCTATAGACAATGATTTTTTTTTTAAAAGACAGCAATTACTTTTAAGTGATTTTAAAGATGGCTTATAAGGGGCTGATAAAATGAATGCCTTTATATGATGTATCTTAAATGTCCTTATTGTTTTCCAATTTCCATATAAAAATGAATGAGTAAGTAAAGTGTAAGAAAAGTACAGAAGCAGGACTATGAAACAGACAACATATTTAAAATATATACACTATCAGTACTAATAAATTTTTAAAAAATAACATTTGGCTTTTCTTGTGATTACAAAAGTGATAAAAATGATCATTACAGAAGTCCTGTAGTATGGAAGAACATTAAAAAAATTACTCATTATCCTAACAGCTACTGTCACTATTCTTAACACTCACGTAGATAATCTTTCAGGTTTTCTTTCTATGTATGCATAAAAACCCACTTTATTTTAAATACAGATTTCAAACAAACTTTGTACTCATTTTATTCCACTTCAATAATATATTCTTATGGCATTAAATATTACTTTATAACATAATTAACTGTTGCATAATATTTTATCCTAAAGATAATTTATTTCCCTATTTGCATTTCATTCCTATATAAGTAAAATTCTTACACATAAAACTATGTGCATATCTATTTATTTAGGAAAAATTTTCTAGAAGTATACTTGCTAAAACAAAGAGAGGAACTTTCTAAGATTCTTGATACTGTCAATGTACCGAGGATATATAATTTATACTTTTTTTGGAAATACATGTTAGTATCTATTTCATAAACTTCTCATGAGTATTTAAATCGTTCCCAACTTAATAAAGTAAAAAGATCATGGTTTATTTTAATTTATATTTCCTTACTTATCATGAAAGCTAAGTGTTTCTTATATGTTTACTTCTCCTTTGTTTTCTGTTTTATGAAATTAATTCTCTTCATTCATGAATTGCCTAAGTTACTATTTGTAATAGTCATTTTCTTATGGCTTTTAAAGGTATTTACATCCTAAAGAGATATTAAAACTGTACTGATCATATATGTTATAAATTTTTTCTCAAAATATTATTGCAAATGACTTTTTAATCTTTTTTCCCAGGTTTGTTGAGATACAGTTGACAAATAAAAAATGTAAATGCTTATGATGTAAATGTCTTTATGTGTACCTTGTAAAATTATCATCACAATCAAGCTAAAATACCTATCACCTCTCATAGCTAACATTTTCTTTTTTATGGGAGAGCCATGTAAAATCTACCCTCAGCAAATTTTAAGTATACAATGCATTAACTATGGTCACTGTAGTGATCACTTGGTCTTTAGAACTTACATGCTGTCTAACTGAAACTTTGTAACCCACGAGCAGCTTCCTATTTCTCACCCCACCTCTACTTTTCCAACTGCCATTCTAGTCTTCGCTTGTATGAATTCAAATTCCACAAATAAGTGAAAGCAGATGATGTTTGCCTGGCTTATTTCACTTAACATAAAGTCCTCCGGCCTCTCTTCTAATACTGTTTCCTAAGAAGCCAGCTTTAGAAATTGAAGAATCTTTCTGTATTATGTGAAATGCCACATTTACCATAAGTGAAATTTATACATGTTATGGATTGGAATTTATGTCTGGGCTTTATAATTTTTTTTCATTATTGAGTCTATATTTGCCATAGCATTGTAGTTTTAATTTCTATGTTAGCATACTTACATGTCTAATGATAGGGTTTTTTTTTTTTATAAATTCTAAGCTATTTTTGAAGCTTTATTCTTTCTAATGAACTCAGAAATCAATTCTTGAAGTTGTGTAGCCATCACTGCTGCCTAATTTCAAACATTTCATCACCACCCTCCCCCCAACCCCATTTCTAATTCCTTCTTTGCAAGCCTATTCTGGTCTTATCAAATAAATGGAACCATAAAGGCCTTTCCAATCAGCATAATGCTTCAAGGCTCATCCACGTTACAGGATGTATCAGTGTTTCCTGATTATAGTCAATATTCCATTCTGTGAATCTAAGATATTTTGTTTTCCTTTTCTCCAGTGACAGACATTTGTGTTGTTACCATGTTTTGGCTATTTAGAATAATGTGGTTATTAACATTCTCACACAAATTTTGGTATGAACATGTTTCCAATTTTCCTGGATGATATAACTAGGCATAGAATAGCTAGAGTAGGGTCATAAGGAGCAAAATTTCTTCTTTTTAAGAATCCAACATGGGCTAGTAGAGAATCTCAAGTGGTAGGCGTGCCTGCCCAGCAAGTGTGAGGCCCTGAGTTCAAACCCTGATACTGCAAAAAAATTAAAAAAAAAAAAAAAAAGAAGGCAATCTATTAAACATTTTCTTCATACACAGTTTGTTTTTTAAGGAAATGCTAAAGCATTTTCCATACTGACTGCACCAATTTATATTCCTATCAATCACATATAAGGTCTACTGATTTCTCCATACCCTGAGCAACACTTGTTATTGTCTGTCATTATTCAGCCATTCTAGCTAGTTTGAAACAGTATTTTACTCACTGTGATTTTGATTTGTATTTCCGTAATGGTTAATGATGTCCAATGTGTTTCATGTCCTTATGGGCCATTTATATATCTTTTCTGAAGAAATTTCCCCATGTGTTTATTTCAGGTGATAGTCTAGATCAACTTTTAATTGGCTAGTAGCAATAAATTCTGCTTTGCATCATACCTATCCTCAAAAATAGGATTTTAAAATTTATTTAAATACATATTCATTTAAGCTTATGAATATCACAGAGAAACATAAAATAGAAAATTCAAGTCTCATGATTACACCCCATGGCACTATTAACCATTCCTTACTAACATTTTTTCTGACTAAAAACCAAACACATCTGAAACACTATATATACACTTATGTATCTGCTGAGCATTTACTATATGCTAAGCACTGCTCCAAATACTGTACAGTGTTTGCGTCTCCTTCAACTCTAACATACTAAAACTATATGAAGTGCATCCCATGTTTATTTTTATACCCTATAGTGAACTTTTCTTTAAATAATCTTCTAGCGTACAATTTTTAGTAGGTCCAAATGTTCCAATTTGTGGTTGACTATAATGTAACTAAACAGTTTAACTCACTACTGGAAGGTTAGACTCTTTCTAGTTTTTCACAATTATAAATGCTTTTATACAGCAAACCTTCATGTTTAATGTAACAGCCAGTATTGAGCACTTACAGTAAGACAACAGTCACTTTATGAGAATCTTTCCATTCAATGTGCATCACTTGATGAGACAGGAACTATCATCCTTTTCATCTTACAGATGAGGAGGGTGAAGGTTAGAGAGGCTAGGCAACTTCCTGGAGGCTACTAAGCAAACTGGTGGTAGAGCCAGAATGCAAATTATGTCTGTATGACCACAGACCATAGAGTGGAGCCTTTAATCATTTTACAATATTAATTGTATCTCCTATTATTATTTTCTTTTTGTTCTGCAGTACTGGGGTTTGAACTCAGGGCTTCACACTTGCTAGGCAGTTGGTCTACCACATGAGCCATACCCCTTGCCCTTTTTGCTTTAATTATTTTTTAGATAGGGTGTAAAGTTTTTGCCCAGGACCAGTCTTGGATTGTGATCCTCCTTCCTCTGCCTCCCAGTAGCTGGGATCACAGGCACACACTGCCGTCCCAATTTATTAGTGTAGATGGGTTCTTGCTAGCTTTTTGCCCCAAGGTGGGCCTTGAACCATGTTCTTCCAATCTCTGCCTCCTAACTAGCTGGGATTACAGACATGAGCCACAGCACCTGACTCTCATTACTTAAGATGGATTCCTAGAAGTAGAACTGTTACAGATAATACTGCCCCCCAACTCTTTAAAAATCTAGTGAATGCTGCCACATTGCCCTTTAGTAAGAGTCTAATAATTTTTACAGTGCTCATTTTCATATACTTACCAATACTAGATACTAGCACACTTTAAAAAGTTGTTTTCAATTTTCTAAGCAAAATAATGCCAGCTCACTTTACACATATTTTCCAGTTGCTATGGATGATTGGTGTTTTTGTGATTACTTCGTCTCATAAACAAAGCATAAAATGCATTCTCCTAGCTGGGCCCAATGGCTTTTAACAACAGAAAGGAGATTTTGAAAATTCAGCACTCTTTATTGAAAACAGCGAGAGTCTAAGAGTGTGGTGGTGACAGAAGAATGGCAATTCCCTCTAAAGGCAGGTCAAGGAAGGCTAGCAACATGTGAGCCAAGGAAGAGACCCCAGGCAGCTAAGTCAACATCCCACCAAAATTAGCCGTCATCTTTAACATCAAATGGTCTCAAGAAACCAAGAATTTCACCTTGACTTCTTATTCCTGATTTTATGGGAATGCCACTTGAAAAGGCCCACATTGTGGCAAGAAAGTTTCCAAAGAGCTCTCAGTTCACTTGGGCTTTCATTTTCTTCTAAGTCCAAGCCCTACAAATGCCCTACCCCATATGAAGTAGTACAGCTGAGATGACCAGCTCTATAGCACTCCACATCCCTGACTACCCACCAGATAAAACTTGTCTTCATGCCTCAGAGTCAGACAGCTGTTTCCACTGAGCCCTGATGGGATGAAGAGCCATTTCCCATGTCACCACATATAATTTTACCTAACCTTTTTATCTGAGGAAGAACAGAGAGAGGAACTAAAATTTTGTGAGTCTTTATCAAGTGCTCCGTAGTTTTATCACATTAACTAAGGTAATTCTCACAAAAAAATCCTCGCAGTGACAATGGAGTCCTTATTTTTTAAATGAAAATACTGAATACTTACTTTCCACATATAGCTAGTAGAAAGAGAATCTGCACTTGGGCAGGTGTATTTCTAAGACTTTGTTCTTTCTATTCCTCTCTCCTGAAACTCACAGCCACATAAACTGAAAGGGAAAGGGCTATTCTTCCAGATTGTTGGCCTAAAATCCTGTGGAAATAAAAACTGCATTTGTCCTGGCTAGGAAACAAAGAAGGGAAAGGGAGCCTGGGAAGGGAGAACATGTAATAAGCTAAAATTACACAAAACTTTTCCATGAATCTAAAAACATCAGTTGGGCACTCTAACCTTCAACTTAGCTTCTTTTAATGGTCCCAAGCTAGGGAAGCTTCTCAAAAAAAAAAAAAAAAAAAAAATCACCCTACATTCTTAGGGCATTATAATACCATAAGAAGAAAGGAAAAAAAATGGAGACATGTAATACATAAAAAGAAGTAAAATGGATCCTGGTTCTCATTCTGATGGATGAGAACCATCAGTTTCATCACAGTAATAATCCAACTGATCCAACTGTGACTAAGGCTAAGCCAATAAAATGCTCTGGAAACTTCTATGTTTTAATTTCTAAACTGAAAAGACTAGGCTGTGAGAGTTTATTACCTGACTATGCATCGAAATAAGCCCCTGTACCTATGAAAAATCTTATTTGTAGATCCCATCCTCACTCCCGACTTAGTAGGCGTGGGCAGAGACCTAGAATGTCGAGGTAGTTTACAGGCTCTGCCAAATTTGGGAATACTTGAGTGAGATCTGTCCCTGTTCCCTTCTCCCTCCCTTCCAGAAGAAACTATAAAAAGATGGCCAGCTAATTCAGCTCAGTGTCACATATCCAGAGACTAACAGGAAATAATTCCAATTCTAAAAGGCTTAATAGTCTCTTCTTGTTTCAGGGCAAAAAGAGTTGTGTTTCGTCTTTCCAACTGGTTCAACTGCCTTTGGTCTACCAATGTACTACCACAGGTAGTACCACAAACCTTACTGATGGGCAACAAAAACCCTTTCATAATTGCCAGGGTTTGTCTGGAGGTGTCAACTATCATGATCCTCTCAGGCTGCTGGAACATTACTTCCTCTGTTCTACTCCTTTGGAGCTCTTTGGAGGATGAATTACTACCAGCTGATTTAAAAGGCAGAAAGGTGATTTGCTCAGACACTGAGAAATGGCCCCACCTTGACATCTAGCTTGGCCAGGTGTTGTAAAACCCAGATTCGATGGGACCAGGCATTATAGTTGCTTGGATATCTCCCAGCTGCTTCACCACAGACTTCCATCTCTTCTTGTATTAGTCGCTGTGTCCTCTCAGCAGGAATTGTTCCCAAGTTTCCTTTGGGCACAAAGGAAGGTAAGGAAGTTTCCTGAATTAGCTGTTGTAGCACCCACCGCCTGTTAAGGTAGCATGTGGGAAAAGAGGAGGAGGAAAGAACATAAGCCAGGAAGGAAAACAAACAGTTTTCTCTATTCTTAATTTAATTTCCATTCATAGATAACAGGAAATAATACCTATATACAAACGCAGTTTGAGGGAGGTAAGGAGGAGCTACTGCTTGTTGCTTGTGGGGAGAATTAAATTTAGCAACAAGAATGAAAGGGAAGCCAGGCACCAGTGGCTCACACCTGTAACCCTAGCTACTCAGGAGGCAGAGCTCAGGAAGATCACAATTCAAACCCAGCCCAGGCAAACAGTTCCGTGAGCCCTATCATGAAAAACCCTTCACAAAAAAGGGCTGGTGGAGAGCTCAAGGTGTAGACCCTGAGTTCAACCCACAGTATTGCCAAAAAAATAAAAAAATAAATGAGGAAAAAAGGCAAATAGGAAAGAGATTTTTACAACTTTAAAATCTATTTTAAAAAAAAAAAAAAAAAAAGAGAATGTCATCAGTTCCAAAACAGTAACTCTTAAACTTCATTTGACCAGGAAATATAAAGGCAACTGGTTTTGTATGTGGCAGTCTGGTGGGCGTCACGTCATAGTTCATATCATCAATATGTGCATACCTCACCCTTCATGTATTTGTTTGCAAACAAGAAGCTGCATTTTGAGACAGCTTTCATTAAGCAAAATTTCTATATTATAGCACAAAATCTAGAAGGAAATATAGTTAAAGCATCAAGAAGGTTTTAAACTGTCCTTATTCACAGTTTTTTCTATTTAAGATTTGCATTAGCACAATTTAAATCAAAAGCATTAAAAAAGCATTTTTAACTACTTAATGTCTTCAGTTTATACAAATATTTTCCTCTTATGAAAGCATTCTTTTAGAGTAAAAATTTCCAACCAAAGACATACAAAATTGAGTAAGAAAATTCATTTAGTCATTTTAAAATTGTGAGTTTTTAATTTAATAGCAAAACACTGTTTTTAAAAATGACAGACACCCAATAATTGATGGATGCATATTTAACAGCTCCCTTATGTCACTAGGCTTTTCCAGACTGCCATACACACACATCACGTGACTCCCTGAAATCTACTACCTCAATTTCCAAAAAGGAAGAAAATACAATTCACTATGTGGCTTGGAAGGAGCTGACTTGTTGGACAAAGGCATGATTATAGCTAATACACCTTGAAGTGACCTAAGATTATAAAAATGCCTAGGATTAACCAAAAGTTAAACACTTAGATACAACTAGGGTTTTTGAGAGCCCTTATTTACATTCTGCTATCTCAGATCTTTATCCTAAAAATGCTCTTCGCATTTATGGTCTAAGTAGTTTTAGCTCAGCCTACATCCATTCACTTCAGCTGCCCATATCTTCCTTTAAGAGTTAATTTTAGTAATAACAACCATCAGACCACCATCTTTACCAGGAACACGATCTCATGCATTTAAAAAACCAACTTGTGTATTATAGTTGAGTATCTAAATGCAATCACCTCAACTACAAGAAACAGTTAGTTAACAGCTAACATTTACTAAGTATTCAATATGTGCCAGGCATTGTGGTAGTGTCTGCATGCATTATCTCAAACACTGAACTATTCACTTATGAGATAACTGTAATTATTAATCCCATTTGACCAGTGAGAAACCTGAGACTTGGGAGAGGCTAAATAATTTTCCATGAGCACTTAGGTAGAAACGATAGTTCTTTCAGGTTTAAAGGTAGGTAACCTGCATTTAGAATTCATGCTGTGAACCAACATGCGACCCCACTTCACAAACTGTTTCTTTCTCCAGCCATTCTGAATACTGAGCAAGAATGTGATGCTGTAAATTAATCACACCTGTGAATCCAGGTTTCTGGACTCTTTGGAAACTTAGTTAAGGCCAGTTTTCCCAGATGTAAGTCCTTAATTGGATTTAAAGTACCAGAGAGGATCAGCTCCTTCCTATAAAAGAAAAAAATTAAAACATTATCCTTCTGTTCAAAAAAATCTACATGATTTTTAATATAATCTCATTGTGAAGCAAATTTTTAAGAATTAAAAAATAATAAACTCCAAACTCCAAACCACTGTGGTATATAAAACAATCATAAATGTCATACATAATGACCAAGAATGAATTCTCATCTCAAAAAGACTATTAAGCAGAAACAGAAGCTCTTTCAGTAGCAAAACTTTAAATACTATTTGGGAAAGGGCAAAGGGGTTTTCTGGCCTCTCTCATTTTCAAACATTACATGACATGACAGCAGTATCTATAGGGCAGATCCAATAGTAGTCAAGTATTGCTTTAACTTCCTAAGTATGACCTGATATGGTTTAAGTTCATTACCAAAAAATACACATACAACACAACAAGCACAACATCACTGAAATGTAAGGAGAAATAACATCTGTTGAACTATTACTCTAACAAAATTATTATTTTGTTTTTTTTGGAGGCGATACTGGCATGCATGTGAACTCAAGGCCCTGCGCTTGCTAGGCAGGTACCCTACCACTTGAGCTGTAGCTCCAGCTCTTTTTTGTTTTAGTTATCTTTTTGCGTGGTCTCAAGTTTTTGCCCAGGCTAGCCTCAGACCTCTATCCTTTTACCTATGGCCTATCTATGCTCTCCCAAGTATCTGGGATCACAGTTGCAAACCCCCACACCCAGCTTGTTGCTTGAGATAGGGATCTTGCTAACTTTTTGCCCTGGCTGGCCTCAAACTGCCCTCCTCCCAAGTCTCTGCCTCCTGAACAGCTGGTATTACAGAAGTGAGACAACATTATTTTTGTGTTTGAATTGTCACTTCTGCATTTCACATATTCTAATGTATAATTTCATACCCTTTGGTCATAGATCTTAAGAATTTCTCTACAGTTCTAATACTTTCTGTAATGAACATTTAAGTAATCAAACAGTTTTCATTCAATAGCTGTGTTATATTTTAATGTCCTTTCCCTGTATTGTTATATTTAGGTTGCCTCCAACTTTTTGCTGTTCTAATAACAAAAAATGTTGGGGGAAAAGCAACTTTGTATTCATGACTTCTGTACTACTCCTTAACTAGGATTTTTCCAAAGAGGTATTACCAAGTAAAATACTTTTGCATGACCTTGTTATTTTGCAATGTAAAAACAGAAGTAATAGTCATTTAAGGTTTTTGCTGTTTTACGCTCATCAAGCCCAATGGAAACTTAATGTAATTAAAAAGAATGTCACAGAGCTTGCTACTTATCTCAGTAAATATAATTTACATTTAGTTTCTCAAATAATTTTTGATAATAGATGCTAGTATTACTCCTTATACTCCCAATTCTCAAAGTATCTATATTTTATAACAAAAGCAGATTAATGAATTTAATATTCATGAATCTTAAAATCTCCTTCTTATGGTAGAGCTCATTATTCTAAGGAAGTTTAAGCTGGACAAAACCAGAGTCCATCTCTTATACTTCCTGAACACTACATTTTCTTTCCAGCAGCAACATATTATTTCTAAATATAAGAAAAATGTGTTTTTTAAATGAAAACAGTGATAATACTTGCATTTTATAATTGTTTTAAAGTAACTTTCTAAAATAATTTGCAGTGACACCCAGAAGATTTACAATCACTTTAATGAATGGATTTATTGACTATTTTCCTTTCAACATAGAGTAAACCTATTTATTAAAAATATTTAATGCCATGGCCAATTGATTTGATGGTTTTTCTTTTGAAATCAGTTAACATTTTCTTTACATAAATAGGAATACCATCAAAGTAGAAAGAGGCAACATATTGTTCTGTTTTATTTTTGAAGACAGGCTTGCTATACAGCCCAGGCTGACCTTGAACTCTTGACCCTCCTGCCTCTGCCTCCCAAATGCTGGGATTATAGATATTCAGGTGAGGCACATTAAAGTCTGAAAAACCTACCGCTGTAGAGAATGTATGTGATTAAGCTTAATTTCTATTTACTAGATGTAGGACCGGTCCTTATTTACAGCTGCTTCCTTTATTGCCATTTATGCCAATACATAAGGGGAGGTAACAAAGATTTTCTTCAGAAAAGAAGTCACTTTATAACTTAGTCTTTACAAGGTATCTCTCTTAATTTATTCTGAATAACAAAGTAGTATTTGGGAAAGACATCTTAACCTGAAACAACCTCAATTAATGGTATGTACATAAGAATATTTAAAAAGATCACCTGACTAAATCATAAAAAAAGGCAAATTTTAAGTATCAATTTAATAAACATTCCTGAGGCCAAGACTGACCATCTATAAGTGTTGGGTACTGTCATAAACAAGTTTTTTAAAGATCACCTTAGAAAGAAATATGGTAAATAATTAAGTTATGGCAATCACATAACCTAGAGATATAGTAAGAAAAATTTAACTGTTCTAATGATATCAGATTCAAACAGAAACCTGGCTGAAGATAAAATTTCTAGTCTCACATGGATACAAAAAGTGTTACAACTCAATCAACTTAGATATAACATGATGGGATCAGGAAAACTAATAGGTAACTGAAAAAAAAATAGTTCTTCTGATGACAAAGTCAATGATGTAAGTTATGTGAGGCATTTCAAAAAATTGATTAATAGAAGATAAGTAGGAAAATGAAGTATTTATAAATTAATTCACCTCACGTGTCACTTTAAAGGTATATAACTAAGTTGAGATATATATACACACACACATATATATACATGTGTTTGGGGGGCAAGGTCTGTACTGGAGGATTGAACTCTGGGCCTTGTACTTGCTAGGCAAGTGCTCTACCACTTGAGCCACACCCTCAGTCCTTGTTGCTTTTAGTTTTTGAGACTGGGTGTCATGCTAACTTTGCTTGAGTTGGCTGGGATTACATATGTGTACCACCACACCTGGCCCTGAAATAAATATTTTAAGAAGGCATTTAGTTATTTTATGTACATCCCCTAGAAGCTTACATGGTGATATTAGCTTAATTTTTCTTTTAATTGGATAAGTGAGGTGCCACCTTAAATCTGAGGAGGCTATATTTTCAGGCTTACTGAAAGTCTTGCTTCTGTTTTCATGCTACAATTCTCACGTGGTATACTGCTAACAGAGGAAGAAGAAAGGAAGTCAGGAACATCAAATAAACATGGAGAATATGAATTAGGAAGGGAAAAAATTTCTGTATTGATTCAGCATTAGAGAGCAGGGTTGGTGAGGAACAGTGCCATGCTATATATATATATACAACCGTGTTGTAGGAAGAAATTAATTAAATCAGGGCAGCTTTTTTAAAAAAGACAACTGAAGGCAGTAGGGTAAAGAATATTTTTTGACAGGGCTGGGATGTAGCTTGGTGGTACAGTGCTTGCCTAGCATGGGTGAGGCCCTGGGTTCGATCCCAGCACCAAAAAAGAAAAGACAACCCCCCCCCAAAAAAACAAAACAAACAAAAAAAGAATATTTTTTGAATAAAAACAATTATAAAATAAATGAAGTCTTCCACATAGGAGATTTTTCAAACAATAAATGTTACTTCTTAAAATCTTCACTATATTTTTCATTTGCCAATTAAACAGAGTATATGAAAAAAATCTTAATACCTTCCTTAGTTTACCAAAAGTTCTTTTTCTGTTCTAGGTTCGATCCAGTATCCCATATTGTATTTGGTTGTTATGACTCTTCTTCACTCACATTTATATTGTTTTGATGGCCCTGATACATTTTAAGAGTCTTGGTGAGGTATTTTATATAATGATTTTCTCATGATTATACATGAGTTAGGGGTTTGGGTGAGAAAGACCACAGAAGTAAAATGTCATTTTCACTGCATGTTATTTTTTGAGCACATTCCTTACATTCTGACTCTCTATAAGATGCTCCAGGTCCATCTTGTATACTTGTGTATTTCTCCAAGAAGCCCAATTTCTTTTAATAGAGGTTAAGATACTGGTACTAGGATTTACTTTTGATCTACAGAAACAATTTTCATATGATTTTACAGATAAGAAACTGAGACTTCTCCAAGATCAGTAATTGCAGGTTCCTTACATTAAAGTGTCAGAAACAAACATCAAATCTGCATAACATAAAATTTTAACGAACTATAGAAATGATCCCTGAAAGTATAGTCTTACATAAAATTTTAAATTTAAAAGAACAGGCTATGAGTGAAGAACTTGAATCACTGGTGCCTCATCTCTTAACTATTCTAGCTGCTCAAAGATGTTTTGCCTACTCTAAATTCATAGACTGATGCAAGAATAGGACATTATTATGCAGTCAACCTCTTTTACCAAGTAACTTACCAACTTTCAAAACAAATTCAATGAACAAGTCATTTTTTTTTATTACTAGTGAGATTTTTAACATGTGTATCACTCACTATAATTACAGGAGATTAGTTCAAAAACTTATTCTAGAAGGTGGGGCAGGATGGTGGATTAGAAGCATCAACCATTTAACTCCATCAGTAAGAATCAGATATACAGGAGAGACAGTATCCTGAAGAAAAAAGAAAAAAAAAGGAAGAGCACAGGGAATCACAGAAGAGATGGCAGGAGAGCAGAAAAGCACAGAGAAACCCAGGCAAAAGAGAAAAGTGGCACAGTTCCAAGCCTGTCCTGGGCTCCCTGGGATAGGGGGTGGAAGCTGAAGAAGCAATCACAAGGTAGCCCAGATTGCCCTGTCAATACACCTAGCAATTCCACCTGCAGGATAAACACAACTTTCTGTAAACCTGGAACCAAGTGTGGGGATCTGGGAGATAGTAACTGCTCCAGTGTGGAAGGCTAGCTTCAGTGAAAAAAGACATTTTATTACTCCCCTTATTTTGGAGGGATATAGCAAGGTGCCATTGTTTGAGACAGAGATACTCTAGGAGCTTGAAAACAAGGAACAATGACGGCTCAGGGAGTCTTAGAACACTCTGCCACATTGTCTGGGTGGGAGATGACCACAAAAGGTGGTCATGGAGAGGGAGGAGCTCTAATATGATCTCCCAGGGAAGTTGAAGCAGCCAAGGGCATAGTGGTCAGAGGTCCTGCTCTCCCTGGCAAGGAGTTAGTCCCATCACCTGAGGGTCAGGACTAGAACAAACCACAAAGCTTGTGGCAAGCTTAGTCTCTGCAAAGTGGGTCAGAGGCTCCCCCCTCCCGAGCTCAGGCCTGCTGAAATCATGTGACTTCCACAGCATTCTGTCCTCTACAGGGAGGTGAACTGCTGGGCAGGATTTGAAAGCACTGAGGCCCACTTCCAGGAACTGCATCCTAGCTTGTGATAGCCCAAGAGCACAGGCCCTCTGAATCACATGCCTTCTGCAGCCTTCTCCCACAACATAGGGGAGAGAAACTGCTGGGCAGATCTGTAAGCACTGAGATCTGCCTCCAGGATTATATCTTCGTGTGTTTGCTTCCAGGAGGAGCTGAGAGAGCCCTAAATCCAGAACCCTTAAATAATGACATTTTTGTAGCTTCCCCACAGGGAGGTGAACTACTGGGTGGAGTTTATAAGCATTCAGTCAAGCAGGCAAAACTACTAGGTTCCTCAGTTCTCCCCGAGCTAGTGAACAACTCAGTGCTCTGTTTGCTTCCCCACTCACTGATACAAAATTCAGGACTCACACCAAGGCTTAAAAGCTTGCTGCTTCTGGGGACATCACCTGAGAAGTGGGGAAAAGGCTTTGTGGAACAATTGCGAACTTGCCCAGTCCACAGGATGCAGAGCTCATTGCACCTAACAGCAGCTCCCAATACACAGGAAGGGAAGTTTCTATGGTGAAAGCAGCCCAGAAGCAGACAACCAAGTCTTCTACAAGTGACTCTAGCTAGGTGACATCTATCTGAGTAGTTCTGGGGATCAGAACCAGTGCCCCAAGCATGAGGCAAATTCTGGGCTACTAAGTCATATCCCGAGTCTAGTGGTGAAAAATAATGCACATCAATCTAGCCACTACATTGTCCTGCCTGAACATTAACAATATTTCAATTGAAAAACTTCAGGTGATTAAAACCTTCAACCAACTACTTTGGCCTCTTATTGCAAATCCCAATGCAGAAAAACAAATGTGAAAAAACAAGCCAACATGACTCCTCCAAAACTCAACAACTCCACAGTAACAAATACTACTGATAGTGAAGCCGATTTAAAAAAATTGATTATAAGAATAATCAGTGAAATTAAATAGGACATGAATAAACAACTACATGAACTCCAAGAAAATGCAAAGAACTAAATGAAATAAAGAAGACAACGCAGGACACAAAAGAGGAACTCAAAAAAGATAAAAGAAATTCTGAAAAAAATCAAATTGGAATTCTAGGAATGAAAAACTCAGAAAGTCAAAAACAAAATTCAATTGAAAGTCTCCAACAGATGGTTCAAATTGAAGATAGATTATCAGGACTTGAAGACAAGGTAGATGGCATTATGCATGAAGGTGAAGACACAGGGGTTAAAAAAACTAAAGAAGAACAAAGACTCCCTGGTATATCATTAAAAGACCAAGCTACAAATCATGGGTATAAAAGAAGCAAAAGAGGTACAAAGTAAAGGTACAGAAAACATATTCAATAAAATAATAGCGGAAAACTTCCCAAATCTTGAGAAAGAGATGGGCATCCAGGTACAGGAGACTTTTAGGACTCCAAAAAAGACAAGGCCAGAAAAAAACTTCCCCATGTCATATTACAGTTAAAACATTAGGTATAAAGAACAAGGAAAGAATACTGAAATCTGCAAGAGAGGAGCACCAAGTCACCAGTCTGATGGGTTTCATCAGAATAAAAGCAAATTTATCAACAGAAACTTTAAAAGCAAGGAGGGCATGGAATGATGATGTATTTTAAGTGCTGAAAGAAAATAACTGCCAATCTAAACTGTGCCCAACAAAGCTATCCTTTACAACTGGAGAAATTAAAATATTCCATGATAAAAACTGAAGTAATTCAAGACCACTACACCAGCACTGCTTAGAAAATACTTAAAAGAAAGTCTACATAAAGGAAGATAAACACAACCACAAAAATACAGAAAATAAATCTCACTTGATGAGGAGATAAGCAAATGAAGAGTAAAGAAGAATCAAACACTACAAAACTAATAAATAGCAGGAATTACTACGTATCTTTCAATAATAACTCTGAATGTTAGTGGTTTCAATTCTCCAATCAAAAGACTAGATATTGGCAAATTGGACTAAAACAAACATGACCAACCATTTGTTGCCTCATTGACAAACATAGGCTTAAAGTGAAAGGATGGAAAAAGGTATTTCAAGCAAATGGAGCCCAAAAGATAGGAGTAGCTGTACTCTTATCTGTCAAAGCAGACTTCAAGACAAAATTTGAAGAGTCAAAGAAGATCACTTTATGTTGATAAAGTGAACAATCCAATAGGAGGAAATAACAGTTGTAAATATTATGCACCAAATATCAGTGTACCCAATTTCATAAAGCAAACACTACAAGACATAAAAACATAGATAAACCTCAACAGAATAGGGATGACTTTATTAATAGGGGTGCCTGTCTCACCAAAAACAGGTCATCCAAACCAAAAAGATTATTCCACCTAACAGTCTCAGGGTATACATTCTTCTTAAAGGCCCATGGAAGTTTTTCAAAAATAGGTATCTTGAGACATAAAGCAGGTTCATAGCAAATACAAGAAAACTGATACGAATTTCCTGTATTTTATTAGACCATCATGGAACAAAACTAGAAATCAATAACAAGAGAAACTACAGAAAATATCCAAACATATAAAGAATGAACAATTCATACTTGAATGAAGAAATAAGAGGGAAATCAAAAGATTCATTTAAATAACTAATTAATGATACACCTAAATCTTTAGAAAAATAACGAACCCACTCCAAAAGCAGTAGATGGAAAGAAATAATAAAGATCAGGGCAGAAAATAACTAAATGGAAACTAAAAGAACAATATAAAAACTAGATGAAACACCAAGGTGGTTCTTTGAAAAGATACATAAGATTGACAAACTGTTAGCCAAACTACCCAATATAGAGTGAGGAGAGCAAAATTAATAAAATTAGAGATGAGAAACAGGTATCACAACAAACACTAACACAACTCAGAAAACTCATTAGAGAATATTTCAAAAACTTATATTAAGTCAGAAAATCTAACAGAAATGTATAAATCTCAAGATGCCTATGACCTACCAAAATTGAACTAAGAGGATATAAGGTACCTAACAGATTTATAACAAGCAATGAAATTGAAGCAGTAACAAAGAGTTTCCCAACCAAGAAACCAGGACTGGATGGATTCACTAATGAATTTTAACAGACCTTTAAAGAACTAATGTAAATACTCTTCAAACTGTTCAATAAAATAGAAAAGGAAGGAACACTACTAAACTAAAATAGAAAGGGAAGGAACACTACTAAACGAATTCTATGAATTCTATGAAGCCAGTATTGGTCTTGATACCAAAACCAGATAAAGGCATGATGAGAAAAGAAAACTATAGATCAATTTCCTTCATGAACATAGACACAAAAATTTTCAACAAAATACTTACAAAAGGAATTCAATAATACATTAAAAAGATCACACACCATGATCAAGTTGGTTTCACTCCAAGGATGTAAGGATGGCTTAACACATGCAAATCACCACAGCGTAGCACATGAACAGAATAAAGGACAAATTCACAAGATCATCTCAATTGATGCAGAAAAACCTTTGACAAAATTCAACATCTGTTCATAATAAAAGCTCTGAACAAACTAGGAACAGAAGGAATGTACTTCAGGGTAATAAAGGCTATGTATGATAAACCTATAGGCAGCATAGTACAAAATCAGGAAAAACTGAAACCATTTCCTCTTAAGTCAGGAACAAGACAAGGAAGTTAACTCTCTCCGCTTCAATTCAATATAGTTCTTGAATTCTTACAGCAGTAAGAAAAAAAAAAAGAAATAAAAGGTATACAAATAGGAAAGGAAGAAGTCAAATTATCCTAATTTGTAGACTGACATGACTCTATACTTACAAGACCCTATCAAAAATCCTCCTACATCTGATAGACACTTTCAACAAAATTAACAAGTATTAAATATACAAATTATTGCGATATTTCATTTTTGGGTATGTGGAAGGGTCTTTCCCCAGAATTCACAGAGAATGATCCCTGACTTCATGTTGGTCTTCAACTCAAGTACCCCCTATTTAAAACTAAAATATCTCTCTTCCCATTCTCTTTCTAGTCTTCCTTATATTCCTTACCCTAGGATTTTCTCCTAGATTTACTACTATAAATTTGATCTGCTATAAATCTACTTATGAAATGTTCTTATTGCTTTTCTTCCCCTACTAAAATAAAACTTCTACACATGTAAGGATTATTGCTTGGTTCATGGCTCTATTTCCAGTGCCTAAAACCCAGCATACAAAGTGGTTAAATATATGATGGATGAAAGAACAAATGTTGTCAAGTATTGTGTGGCTCATATGAGATAACTTAATAAAGTAGTACAGACCCTAGCATACAGAAGTCACTAAACAAACATCAATCTATTTGTTAACTACTGTAGTGTTTCCATAAAAGACAGTAAGAGTTCTAAAATCATATAAAAATTTAAAACCTTGTATTTCATCCTATACTTTTCTCACTCTTTAAATATCTGGTCATTTAGCTATTCCAGGATACTTTTGAAAAGACATGAAATAAGTGTTATCTATTTGTGTACATGGTTCTGGGGTTTGAGCTCAGGGCTCACGGTTGCTAGGCAGTTACTTTACCACTTGAGCCATGTCTCAGAGCTTGAAGACACCTAACTTCTTAAGAATCAGTTGCAGATACAACATTTAAGTGTGTATTATTAAACAGCAAATCAATGTGTCTTTACTTAAAACGTATAGAAAATCAATGAAGTATGATTGAAGTTATTTTTATAGATAAGGAGTTATTATCTATGGGTTTGTCCTATCAAGAATGCTCAACAGGACTTCATTTTTATTTATTTATAATTTATATCCTGCTTTTTAAGAGAACTACCAGTTTGCTTAAGACCATATACATATATACTGTTCAAATGAAAAAAACTCCAATTTAAAAAATGAAGCTGGAGTGAATTTTAATAATTATATAAAGTATTTTGTGTTTAAAAGCTGCAAGAATCAGAATCAAAGAAACACAATATATTTTTAAAAATGTGATTCTTCTTCTAAATGTGTAAAGCTTCTTCTTGAGCTTCTAGAGAACTCAAATAATTTACCAACAAAGGTCATAATGTTATTGGCTAAAGACAGACTAAAAATTCGTGGCCATGAATCTTCATCCCACGTATTTCCCACTGTACGGCGATGCTTCTCAAATATACCAATCAATGCCTTATGATACAATCAACTATGCTAATGCCAGTATATTCCTAAAAAAGAAGGAAAATGCAAGCACATATCAAACAGTATACTGTAACTCAACAAGAGAATTTACATTTCAGGCAATGATGTTTCTAGAAAACAGATATAGACATTAAAAAGTGGGAGGGAGGCCTAGTAGATATATTAGAATTGTCATGGAGTTATTATAAAGAACTGACAGAAGTATAAGTGCAGGATGCCACGGACATAATGATTTGTATTTCATTTTTCAAGTCGCTAACAACTCATGGGGTTTGTATGTCTTCAGAAATGTAGACAAAGCTCATATTATCACTGATGAAAATGACATACCTCACATTCCATGCAGTGGTAAAGTCTGGGTTTAGAAGAAGCAGGGTGCACGTGACATCTATCAATTCTAAAATAAAGAGAACTCATATTAAAACCAAATAATCCTGCCCTTCGGAATCCTGGCTTCTCTGTTTTAAAGTTCTCTCCCTATAATAATATATATTTCATATCATATTTATGTTCATGGCAGACACCCTGTTCTAAGCTGTCGAGGATATGAAGATTATCCTCAAGACTTTCTTGTACTTATGATAGTGTAAGATTTCAAAGTGTACATAGAAACAATTTTATAATATGCCTATAAATAATTTTTTCATACTTTTAGTAGATTTTGGCACTAATTTAATATGTGCCAAGGAAAACAAACTTTCTATTCATTTAATTTCACAAATATTTCAAGCAGTGACTGTATAAATTTTCAAAAGGAAAAAAGAAACTATTATCAAAACAGTATAAAAATCAGTATGGTGCCTATCAAGTATTTCCAAATTGTCCTCCAAGTAGAGACTGTTTTATATTTATACTACTAGCAGTAACACGATATACTTATGTGCCAATTCTAACCTACATAATTCTATTTTAAAAATCAATGTGATGGATAAAAAAATTCTGTAATTTACACTTAGTTATATGAATGTTTTTTCATTTTAGTTTACAACTTATAGTTCATCTATGAATATCCTATTCATATTTACTAGCTACCTATCATGGTCTTGACAAAATTCCTACATATTCAAATAAACTCCAAAGCCTCCATGTGAAAGAATCAAATTAGTAAAATTTAGACATATTGTCTTTATTTTACTAAAACTGAAGAGAATTCTAGAATTAAAAGTATCAATTTAGGAGCATAATACTAAGTTAGGTAACCCTATCAAGCCTGCATTAAGTGCCAAGTAATGAAAATAATTATTATAATTTATTTAACACTACAATGTACCAAGCATACTATTAAGTATTTTATTCACATTGTTTCACTGACTGCTCATAATCATGGTCCAAGATATATTTATCCTACTTTACAAATAGGGGAAAAAAAGATCTAGAGAGTTTAAGCAATTTGCCATCGTCATCCAATTAACATGTGGTAATATTCGTGTCTGAAGGCTTTTAAGAAGCCAGTTACTGCAATTGAAATGTGTGCCTACACATAAATGGGACATTTTCAGTGTTTAAGAAAAAGATAAACTTAGTAAAATCTAAGAACAAACATAAGGACATCATATAGTCATTTAAAATATCCTAGTTAATAACAAAATCAATTATTCCATTCTCACACCATCTTAACGAAACAGAACATTTTGAGCTCATGATTTCATTACTACTGAGCATACCTGTCATTCAATAAATGAACAAATAGAATCAGAATCTACTTATTTTTGACCTGCATCCTTCCTATTGTAAGTTATTACATGCATAAACACAGTATGCCTAATAAAGAACAATCTAATTAACCTCTTCATTCTTTTACTGTTAATAGTTCTTGGTACCAGTTTAGTATGCACCAAGGAAGACAATGTAACGTTTTGTTCCACAAATATTTCAAGTATCAACAATGGGCAGATATTAAACTAGGCCCCCAAGACTCAAAGAATGGATATAATTATATATAAGGCCTGATTTTGCTATTTTTAAGGTTATCCTCCTTTCAGAGAGACCATATAAACAAATAATTACATAAGGAAAAATGAAGTCATTATGAAGTAGAACCACATTTGGTAGGCACATTTGGTGCCTAACAAAGAAGCTATATTTAATTCTTAGTGGAGTGCCCTTGAGAGAATATAAGGTAAGAATAGGAGTAAGGCTTACCACCACAGACCATGGAAAAGTATGGCACAGGGTCTGCCCTCAAAGAGATTATGGTAGCACAGGGCACTGGAAAAATACATTAGGAAATGATTTCTCAAACTGGGTCCCTCAGTCTGGCCTTCAACTACTCCCCTTCACACGTCACTGTCCCCCTGAAGTCAAACCCTAACATTCTCTGAACATACCTCCTGCCTGCATGCCTTCCCTTCTCTGGACAGAACTCAGACTTACCTGCTTGCTATTCTTTCCACCAGAAATTTTTTCCTAAGTTCAAATATTTAAAAAACAAGAGTAATAAACTTTTTATAGCTCAACAACTCTTAAGAAGTGTGTCTTTCTCCATAAAGGCTATCCTGATGTATGTAGCAAGAATAAACCTTCACCTGTTTTGTGTGTATCTTACTTAAATAAATACGATCCTCTTAATCAGACTTTAAATTAGAGAGGCAGGTTCACACAAGTACATCTTCAAATTAACTCATTCACTCAACAAATTTTGTGAGCATCTACAACAAGCAAAGTACTGAACTGGGTGAAGAAGATATGGTCTCCGTCTAAAATTAGTTCCACAGAGTATATGGCACAAAGGAGTGGTCAAAGCACAGGCTTTATAGTTGCACCACATTGGTTTGAATCCCACCTTTTCATTCACTACCTATAAAACATAACTTCTTAGACCCCAGCTTCCTTACCTAGGAAATGGGGATGATTAACCTCAGAGATGTGAGCAGTAAGATTTATTCCATTTCTCCATAGCTGTCTGACACACAATACTTGTTCCATAAATACTTGTTTAAGTAAACAATATTGTTACTTACCATTTAAGAAATGAGTATTTCAACATTAATCAAAGAAGAAATGAGGCAGCTGTCCTTACAGTAAAACTGTCTAAATTTCTGACCTTGTAAAATAAGCTACAGTAATTGTAATTGAAAAACAAGCCCACTTAATAGTCAAGTAGCTATATGGATAGATTTGTATGTGTTGGGAAAGCTGTAGAGTTTCTCTGATATTTACAATTTTCCAAAAAGCTGCTATACTACCTAGGTAAACTGGTGCTCAGTCCCTTGGACTCTCCCTTTCTGCATTAAAAAAAAAAGTAACACCAATAATAGTTGCTTTCGTTTGTACTTTCAACACAAGTCTCTTCCCCTACTCCCCACAAGTAACAACGAATTCATAATATACACAGCCAATACTGAATTCCCCACGCAGTGGTTGTGTGGCGGAAGACTGATCCAAGTAATGCTTCCTTCACTGGAGGTTCTCCCCTCAGGAGGGCACCAGCAGCTACTTGGTTCACAGCCTAGCTACCACTTACTAGGAGTTCCTGGGCAAATAAAGTAAAATTAAATAAATAAATCCTTTAATCTCTCTGTGCTTTAGTGTCCTTATTTGTAAAATGGAGCAAATAACAGAACTCATAGGGGTATTAAATGATTAAAACCACAAAGTGTCAAGTATAATACCTAATGCACAGCAAACACTTACTGATTATTCCTGTTACAAAGCCTGTATGTCCTATATCTCCAGTTCCACAAGTGATACTGGGACTGGATGCCTCTAGACAAAGGCGAAGAAATCTCCTAAGCTGACTGAGCAGTCACTGCTGAGCAGAGGGAACACTTTCCAACTTCTAAGAATCTTGGAATTGAAAAATCAACAATGGGCCCTCTTCTTTGACAAATTGCCACCTCTTCCTGATTCACAACTCACGTTCAGAGGGAAGAGGAGGGGGTGAAGTAGAATGTCAGAAATGGAAATGGGTCAATCAAGGAAAAGTAACAAGATTAGAAATACTGGACATAATTAAGGCATCATAAACTCATAGAAATCCTGAGGTCTCAATCAGTATTCCTTTTTTTGCTGTGGAAATAGGAAAAAGAGCTTTCTGACTTTTTCAGGAGGAAAGAAACCCAGATTTTCATCCTGATTTTAAACATTTGTTCAAATAATTAAGAACCATGTTTAAAACATTACAAAAAGCAAAATGCATCTATAATGCTCCAGCTTGGAGGTTAAGAATCTACAATCTTTGAAGATGAACAGAAAGTGGAGAAAAAGGTTGGTGACGAACTGTGAAAGGCCCTAAATATAGGTTAAAGAATTTGAACTCCACTCTGACTCTGTAGGCATCATAAAAAAGAACATAGCTGATATATGTTTCAAAGGCCTGGGGATATAGCTCAGTAGTAGGAATGCTTGCCTAGCATGAGCAAGGCCCTGGGTTCCAATCCAAGCATTGTTCTACCTCCAAAGATACACATTATTATGTGTTTCAGAACAGCATCTCTGCAATGGTTTTTAGGAGACACTGGTGGGAAGTGTTTGAAGTGACTGGTCAGTGGCATGAGGGGCATGCATCAGAGAAGGGCTTGAAGATGCTCTAGTTATAAGAGCTTGAAAATGGGGTAGACTAGTCATGAGGAATAACATTTCCCCAACTGAAACTGCCATGGCAGCAAAAGAAATGGAGTGGTAGAAGATGGTTTCCAAAGAGATAGCTCAGCTCTGGACGGTGACTGAGGGTTATAAGAAAGGGAAGGAGCAAAAAACCGCATGGCAGGACTCTTCATGCTATGGTTTTCTTTCTAGTGATTTTCTTGTTGTTTGTTTGGTTTTAGTACGTCATGGATTTCCCAAAAATCAGAATATCATTCCTCTCCTAAACTAATATGGCTAATACTATAGCAGACTTTTAAATCATATCCATCTGTAACTAACTAAACAGAATGTTTTCCAAACATCTAAGGAATTTATCACAGTAATGAGAGCACGGCGTCAATTCAGTTAAGTTAAAACAAACACAACTATCCTAGGAGTAAAGGTCACCCTGAATTATAGAATGCATCCCTAGGATTCTGGCCTGATCAAGCATTCAGACACCAACTTTCTGAAACTCTACTTTGAATTGTCAGATTTCTATACTTGGCTCTTCTCATACATATAGTAGTTTCTACAAAAAGTCTTAAATGAATGGCATTTCTATGAAATAACTTCTTTTTCCTAAATATTATTAGGACATTTTTCCTCAGCAAAGATCACCTCTGTGCTCTAATTGCTTCAGTTTGTAAGTGTGGCAGAACATTCTTATGTTAGTCAGCATTTCCAGGTATCTTTTTCTGTCAAACCAGAAATTCACTTCTTCATTTTTACTGATAATATGTGTCAGTATAAGACACCACACTAAACTATGCTTCTTCCCAACTTTTATGGATATAGGTTAGGATAAAATCAAACCCTGTTTCTATCGGTCCTTCTGGGCCTATCAAGATTAAAACTATATGAATAAGGAGTTATAGCAAATCCTGAAGTATAGTGCCCAGGAGGCCAGGAAACTGAAGATGATTTGGATGGTCACAGGAAGAAGGTAGATGGGGCAAAAGCTAATGCTCCAAATCAACTATAGCCTTTGATTTCTTCTTTACAACATAATCATTCTACTCCCTACCCCTACCCCTGGATGTATTGGCTCAATTATACATTTGTGTGCACCAGAATACAAACAATACAGCTTCATCTGGCTAAAAGTAACTTGAATGTTATATACAGTCTTCTCATTAAGAAACATGTGTCAGAGGACTAACCAAGTAAAACAATCACATAGAAAACAGAAACTATTTCTCATTAAACCTTTCACACCAGACATTTTATGGTATAAATAGAAAAAAGTACTATTAACCTATTACAACAACCATAGTAAGGAATTCCGGGAAGTCAGTAGCTGATACTTTGGCAACATTCTTTTCCATGTCTCCCACCCCCAAAGACATTGTAACTCAACTGTAAATTTCTTGAATAAAGGTACCATGTATTATTCATCTTTCATTCTCCACAGTACTTAAAACAACTTCTGGTATGAACAGGCCCTTGGTAAAGGCTACCAAACTGATAATTAAAATTCCCTAGGAAACAAAGTTTTTATTCAAAACCAGCCTACAGACATACTAAGTACCTTAAGGTACTACTCTATTAGGGAAGAGAAAGAAGCTTTACCAAAACAGTAGAGGACATGGTCATAGGTGAGCACTCCCCAGAAAGTAAGCCTAAAATGTTAAACAGAGTTTGTGTACATGAAAGTTTAATTTGGGGAAACACTAGGAAAAGAGAACAGGTGGGACAATAGGAATTATCAGCTGCATGCAATAAAGAATGGTCTTGGAGGAATGTAAGAAGTCATTGTTAGGATGATTTTTATTGGTTTTGTTTTCATTTCAGCACAGAAACAAGATTCAGAAGCCTGAGCTCAACTGGGATGCAGAGTGAGATGGTACATTCATAAATCACCAGACTGATTCACAATTTAACTACCACAATTGCCTGTTATCTCCTTGGGACTACTACCAAAACAAGTTCTATTGCCCATAATATGCTAAAAGATCAGTGACAGGACTTAAAGGGACTAGAGTACTCTTAAAAAAAAAACCAGGATACTATTTTAAAATAAAATCTTATACATGACCTCAATAGTTAACAGATATAATCAGAACTGCTCTGATTGCAGCAGGTGGAAGTGCCTCAGGCACTTGCATATAATCACTGTGGTTGCAAAATTTGAAAACTAACATCTAGACCAAGCTACCCACTTGACAGACATTATGCACCTGCCCAGGTAGAGCCAAAACTAGAAACCAGAATGTCAACACCCAGAGGAAGATTCTTCCCAGTGATGCTTCTAAACCAGAGTAGGAAAACATGGTTCATACTTACCGTCTTTGTTCAGCCACTGCTTTCTTGTTCTGTACAAAAGGAGCTTGTTGTGGACGTATGGTAAAAGGAACTTGACACACCAACTCTCCACACCGAGTTTGTTTTCAACCAGGACTATGGGACTCCGGTTATACCTCGCTTCAGGACATGGGATCAGGCCAATTTCATCTCTTAATATGTAAAACATAAAACAGAATTGAAGATAATACTGGCCTTCTCAATTTTTTTTCTAATTCCAGAGTATTTTTTTTTTAAATCCACATATTGTCTTTTCTTAAAGACATTATTTAGCTCACCTACTCGTGTGGAAGAAATAAAACACAATGAAAAACAACTCCCCCCCCTAAAAACTAGTTCATTAATAATGGCAAGAGCATGCACTACTCTGACAGGACTGAAAATGGATTTTGTCCATGGATGACAATTTGAGAATACCTTTCAAAAGTCTTACCTTTCTTTGTTTTGGTGGTCCTGGGACTTAAACTCAGGGCTTTGCACTTGGTTGGAAGACACTCTAATGCTTGAGCCAGACCTCTAGCCCGCCTTTCAAAATTTTAAAAGCACACATCCTTAGACTCAGCAATTCTACTGCTTAGAAGGTATCTTAGTATAGATGAACAGCATGCTCATTGCAACAAAATGGGAAACATTTTAAATATTTAACAATGTAAGACTGGGAAAATAAGTACAGTCCATCCATGTGGTATAGCTGTTAAAAAAATAAAAGGTAGATCTGCATGTGCTTGTGTACTTCCTAAGATATATAGGGAAAAGGCAAAATATACAGATGTGCAGCATAATTTTGTGTAATTTCTTTAAAATACATACAGATGTGTTAAAGTTTTCCTTAGCAAAATATCAAGCAATTTTGGGGGAGAAAAGGGTATTGAGGAAGAATTTTACTTTTATAAACTTTAAATTGTCTAGTCATTTGTATTTCTATTTTCAAAACTGTAAACATAATGCTTTCCTACTAATGAATATATGTACAACAGAAACAAATTATCAATAAAAGTTATCTTGTTAGGGATATTATTTTCCCTCTTTATAATTTTCTGAATTAAAAAGACCACCATAGACTTGGGGTGTAGTTCAAGTGGTAGAGCACTTGCCTAGCAAGCACAAGGCCCTGGGTTCAATCCCCAATATACTGGGGGGGAGGAGAAGGGGCAAAAAAACCTTTCTGATAAATGCTAAAACATAAAATGTATTTCAGAATTTGATCATTTTCATCTGTGGTAGCATTTCTATCCTTCAATCCACCTTAAGGTGAAAATCTGCATTACAGGCAGAGATTTAATGAACAATATGTACAGCATTTGACTTAACATAGTAAACACACCAGTAAACATAAAAATGTTTTTGTATAACCCCCATACACCTTTCAACTATAAAGGACATTGCAATTCTTACCTCTGTCACTTCTTAAATAGAAAGTCCCTTATTTAAGGAACAACAAGAATAGCTGAAAATAAATGCATGAATGTTTTTATAGATACTTAAAATTTTTCTCATAAAAACTGGTTTTTAGAGTGTGGGTTGGCATTACCTTTCAATAAAGTTCTGGGGATTCCTTTGACAAAACAATAATAGTTTGACAGACACAAAAGGGGGCCAACCTAATTAATTATAGGTTATAAGAAAGACCCTCTTTGTTAGGTCACCATCTTGAACTGATGGGAGGCTGTGAATCTAATGAAAATCATCAGAACACTTTGAACTGGATAGCTCACAGGTAACCTACTTTCTACCAATCACTTCATTAGTGACACAGCGATGTATCAATAAACTAGGTACCCGAGGGGATGCAAGTCACCAACAATTCTAACTAACCTAACTCTCCAGAAGATTTCAGGACCTGACAACAGGTTCATTAGTCAAAGGTGTCTTAATATACCACATTAATACTATCATCATATAAATACCATCATATAGTTCTGAAAATACAAAAATGAGTAAAACAAAGTATCCCAGAGTTCAAAGAGCTAACAGTTTTTCTGAAGAGCTTTCAGTAGCTACAATAAAATGTTACCACTTTGCCATTCCAGTTACATAATGTTCTATAGGAAGAATGGGGGCAATACTGAGAGCATTTGACATCAATGTCCAGCACTTCAAAGTATGTTTTTGCATTTGTATTTGACGATGTTAACCTGAAATCTACTTAACTCACGATTAGGACAACTAGCCTAATACAATCTCTGGTATTTTCTGGTGTTCAGGGCTTACTGTATAAAGTAGAACATTTAAAAAAAAAAAAAAAAAACTAAAAAAGAACAACAAAAAAACCCAAAAAATTCAACCTAATTGCTCAGGAGATTTGGATCTGTGGGATCTAATAAATGCTTCAAAGAACATCAAGAGCTAAAAATACGCTATAGTAAAGAATAAAAGAATCCTGGCTTCTGGGTTTAGTCTGTTTGAAGAGTTTTTTAAATTTAAATTCACAATGTAAAAACCTGTCTTGCTCATTAGTTTTTCCAGAAATAAAATATCCATGTACTAATTTGGTTCCTAAATTGCAGGATAAAGCCACCTGCATAATTAAACACATTGCTTTGGTGGGCTATATTCTTCCAAGGAAACTTTAAAAACCAAAACTGCTTTGGAGATAGCATGTGCTTGATAACCCTTACTAAAAAGCTAATAGTCCTTGCATTTCGGTGGCAATATTTAAAAGTTTTTCAAACGTTACCACTTCTTGACGTTCCAAAAGAACATTACCTCTGATTTTCTTCTAATATAGTGTACTGAAGACAGCGTGGGTCATCAATCATGTTACTTTGGCTGCTAGAGACCTGTTTCCTCATTTGTGTAAAGGTGGAATTGCATTACACCTCTAGTTAAAAAAGAAAAAAAAGGGCTAGATCTCATCCAGCTTTCAAATTTTATGACAGAGAAGCTTGGCAGCTATTTGCATGTAAGGAGAATGAATCATAACGAAAAATGTAAAGTCTTAGGAATAAACAAAAACACATGAAAAGAAAGGTTGCAGGGTGCACAGACTAAAGCACTTCATTACAAGTCCAGGATTGTAATTAGTCTCCATTCTACCACTGGCAGTTGATGTGAATTTGGTAAGTCACTTACCATCAGGATCTTCATCTGAAACACAAGACTAATAATATCTTCCCTGCTTGTCATGAAAACCAAACCATGCAAAGTAAAAAATGAGGTAAATTATGAAGTGCTAGGCAAAGATGAAATATGTTATCATTAATTCATTTGAACCTTAGGTCAGTCAGTAAAGTTCCTTGGTAAATAGATAATGGGAAGCAGCAGAAAGAATATTAATCTTTTTATTATTTGACCCTAAGATACAGTGCTTTCCTACTTCCTAAAAATTTTAACATTTACTTTATAAAGATAGATAGGTCAGTAAGCTTCCAAATAACAGTGTCTTTGATTTGAGACCTCTGTGCCTAGTCCCTTAGGTCATAGTCCACTTTTTTTTTAGACAATTTAGCATAAGATTCCAGAATCACTTTTAAATTCTAAGAGAGCTGATTTCTCTAGTTTCTCATTTTATTGGATAAGGAAACCAATGAGACTTATCTAAAGCCATATTACTAGCAGCTAAGTTAAGAATCTGGGCCTCCAAAAACCTTTTACAGTAGAGTGAAAAAGCAAAACAGTGTTTTGATCAATTCCTCCTAGATTTCTGGCAGTTTAAATTCTAATTTCATACTCAAGAAAAGATGGAAAACTCAGGGAAATACAAACTGAAAGTCACCTTTCAAGTCTCCACCTCTATTTAATGGTTGGGCATCCACCTTTTTTGTTTTCCCCTAAGTATTCTACAAAAAGTGGAATTACATTGGATATAATCTTTTTTTTAAAATTTTACAAAACTTGGCAATTCCCATTAAACATTTTCCCACATAATTAATTTTTAGTGGCTGCAATGAATATGCTTTAAATACCAAATAAATTTCCAACTATTTTCTCACAAAATAGTCTTGTAAGAGAAACTTCTGATCCTTTCACCACGACTAAATTTCATTCTTTTATAGTTAGGTTTCTAGCCATTTAGCTTCCTGGTATTTAACAAAATGCTCAAGTAAATATTTCCTGCATTAGTAAGGGCACAGTATTTTTAAAGACATGAAGGTTTGGGACAGCAATCAAGTTCTAATCCTCTGAGATCCACAATAAACTGTTTTTAGGTTATCTCCCAAGTCTAGTCCGAAGACATACAACATGGAATGAACCAGCACAGTTACTTCAGAGACCTTAGATGCCTTCTCATTAATTTTAAAGGCTAGCAACTTTGTGCATCACTGAAATTATATAACCAGCCATATTTAGAAGATAGCTACCACAATCAAGAGCAGTTGACTGTTGGTTATACACCATGCTGTGTTAGGTTTTACATACATTATTTCATTTATCCTGCACAATAACCTTCTAGTGAAAAAAAAATTAACCCCATTTTATAGATGAGGAGTCTTAGAGCCTTGTCTAAATCTATCCCACTAGCAAATTAAAAGACAAGGTCAAAATCAAGGACTCAAACCCTAAACCCAAATTTTTATAAATACACTACTGTTTAAATAAAAATCAAGTATAAGAAGACTATTAGACTCTTTGATTTCCTATTCTTTAGACATAATCTAAAACTGTCTTTCCTTATTACTCCCTTACTCATGACCCTTCTACTACTTAGAAAGTATATTTTCCATAAGCCAACTATTCTTCATGCCTCATGTCTCAATTTAAATGCTACTTTCTCAGAAAGAACTTGACCTTTTAATTTAATAAGCTCAATGTGTTATAACCCTCTCTGCCTCTTTTCATAATCTGTATGTTGATAAGTTTAAAATTCTACTAAGGACAGGGATCATGTCCGTTCACCTATCTATATCCAGATCCTAGCCCTGAATACTCACAAACTAGAATTTTGTCTGTGCAAAGGAGGTGTAATTTTGCTGAACACATTAAGGGAATGAAAGAAATGAAGCCAGACAGTCAAGGATTTTATAATCTGTCCCTACAGTGTCTTCTTAATCAGATTTTGCTACTTTTGGTCAATTCACTGCTCCCAGTGGAGGTCTGTGGCCCCCTCTGACACTAGTAAATCCTATCTAGATTTCAAAGTTCAGCTTAAAAATCCATCTCACCTAAGACCTCTGGTCCAGACATACCCAGCATCCCCTCTACTTCTAACAGACTCATCATGCTATTAATACAACCTTTGGCATAAACTGTATTTCAGGGTTAATTTACTGTTCATGCACATAAGGTTTTAGGTCTCTGTCTAGACCCCACACCAGGCAAAACAGTAGTCATTGGGCATATGGGGCCACTGGACATAAATGAATTAAAATTAAATTCAAAATTCAGTTCCCCATCCACATTATGCACATTTCAGTTCACAATAGCTACATATGACTGACTAGCCCAGCAGACATTCTATCACCACAGATATATTTTTCCTGTCCTGTTTTGTGAAGATACCTGCAGTACCTCAATACAGTGACAGCTGGATAGTCAATAAAGTAAAAACAATAATAATTTGCTGACTAAGAGAACTTTACCATGACCCTAATCACACTGTAGACAGCTGTCTTCCACATTTACACAGGGTCTATATTTTATGCTAATGTCTGTCCCTGGATCAAGCCTTCAGTTGTAGAGTCCAGTAGGATTCTCTAAGAGTCCTTACAAACAACATTTGTAAGGTATTTTCCAGTTTACAAAGTACTTCACATTCATAATTCATCTGGTCAATATGTTTCTGGCAAGTAGTAGAGTGACTTGGGTTAAGTCTAGTATTTACTTAGTGGCAACTAAGTACCACTGTGTACAGTGATTTTTGTGTTTTCATCAGCCTTACAAGATCAGGAGGAAACTAACCTATCTACATCTGGCAGTCTCAAAATCCACATATTCCTATGCATCTTTTTGTATGTGTGTGTGAAATGAATTTTATCTTTGTTTTAGTCTATTTTACTCCTCTTGGAATACATACACAATCAGTGAATTTTTAAATTTATCATACGTTAATACAAAGGGAATTTTATTGCAGTAATTCGATATCTGCAAACAGTGTACCTTGAACAAGTTCACCCCCTCCGGGATATTCCCATTCCCTCTCTCCCTGTCCCCTGCCCCCTTTTCAGCGTTTGATGGGTTTCATCATGCTGTCTCATATGTATACATGCATCGTACTTCCATCCTCCTCATCCCTCAGTATCCTTTTCTTCCTCCCATCCTGCTGATCCCCAAACAGTTGTTCATACACATTTGTGTCCTATTATCATCATCATTTTAGGTGTAGGTTCCACAAATGAGCAAGAACATGTGATATTTGGCCTTTTGGGCTCAGCTTATCTCGTTCAGCATGATGCTCTCCAGTTCCATCCATTTTCCTGCAAATGACATAATTTCATTTTTCTTTGACTAGTTCTGGCTAGATATTTCTGCATAAAGTCACTACACTCAACAGATGTTGGCAAATAAAATCACAATCTCATGTCGGGGAAAAAAAGGAAAACAAAAATAAAAAATTATAATATTGTAATTAGATGCAAACTTTAAAGATAAGCAATGCCTTTTTTAGGAAAAAAAATTAGAAATACAGACTCTAGTCTGAGAGCATTATGAATAGTATAGGCCTTAAACTGGCAATTCTGAAAAGCACAAATTATAAGACATATTAAAAGATGTATATAATACTACTGAAGTATTTTTACCGTAGGGAATATGTACTAAGATAGAGCTGCTCACTAATATTAAATAGAGTTAAGCTATTTAAATGTTTTGGATTTGTATATCCTTATTTTAAATTCTTTCGAATGTTCAACTCTCCCAGGCTTTTAAATCTTGCACTGACCCAAATGCTTATTAGTAATTATAAATTAACTATCAATAGTGAACATATTAATGAGACTTCACAGTAAAAATAAGATGAAGGGGGCATTAAAGCCCTTTACAGGTTTTGATAGATGTGATACAGAAGAACTGGGACATGTTCCAAGCTGCAGTTTCAACCTGCCAAACCAATTAACACTCAATCTGGGTTTCTTCAAATATAAAATGATGCTCTTAGTCTACCTCAAAGAATATAAGCTAAGGTGATTTATTAGACTTCTAGCCTCTTCTAGAAAAATAATACCAATGAGGAGAAAATAGACCCTACTTTTGCCAAACTTTTTTTTTTCCTTTTTCTTTTTTTGAGGATGTCTCTTATTTGCACTGAGGCTCCCATTCTCAAAATGGGACTGAAAGACTGATACACAAGGCATCAAAGCATTCTTTAAAAGACCAGCAACCACTATGGTTACGGCCAGGAAATCATTCCAGACACTCTCACTTTGAAAAAGGCAGCAGTCATAAGGGGACCAGAAGTGGCCGCTGTCAGAGGTGGCAGGTGCGTTTTGGGGCCAGTGTGTTTGGGGGCCAGTGTATTGTTTTTAATTAGGCACAGTTGCGACTCTCCAATTGCGTGCCACAAGAGAACAAGACATCTCAAGACTTCTTAACTCTTTTATAGGCATCACTTTGGAGAAAAAGAACACCTCAAGATGGCTTGATCTTTGTTTTAGGCAGAAAACCTTAAGGAACTATAATGCTTAAAAAGAATTAATTCATATACTCGAAATTTACTAAAACACAAATTTAATAAAGCCTACAAAGTGAAAACAATGCAGGACGTGTTTCTTTTCCTAGGGGAGGAGTGATGGGAAAGGCGCTACACTGTTGCGCCTTGTTCTTTTCTATAATCTTGTAGGTAACTCTCCCAAACTTCCTTCTTCACTGATTTAGTGAAGAAAAGTGTCAGAAAGCATACAACCTTGAAGCTATCTTCCCAGAGTCCTCCAAGTCAAATGGAAAGGTAGGAGGAAGAGCGACTTGTGTCACTGGTGTAGTGAGTGTCCTGCTAAAGAGGGCAGCAGTGCTGGGATAAAATGAGTTCATGGGCTCCCTTGTAACTAGGAGACTAGGAGACTTCCGCTGAAGTGTCGAGGTTTCCATCTGCTTCGTACCCAGACCCCCGCTGCCCCTTCTGAGGTTACACTCTTGAGAACGTTCTTTTCACCATCAAAACACCATGTATTATCAGTCACTTTACAATCTCGGGGCAAGTGAGGCCAAAGTCAAAAGCAGCCTCAAACTACCTGCACTTCGGCAACGGATGGGGGGGAGGGGAAGTCCCTCCTATCGCCGCCCAGAGGCATCTCAAGAGTTGAGTTTAAACACGAGGCGCAAACGGACCCGCACGGCCAGTGCCGGGGACCCTGAACGAAACGCGTGTTAGCTGGGTACCCACGGGGGAAGCCGTTCGAGTTTTGGGAACTCCTGGGAAGGATGGGGAGCAAGGGAAGGAGGTCCAGTCAGTCTTGATGGTAGGAGACCGTCCTAGAGACTCGCCCGCCAGCGCGTCCCGGTAACGGAGAGCCCGCCCCGGGGTGCCGACGGCGGTCCACCGGTCCGCTGGTCACCGCGGAGAGCAGCTCGAGCGCCGCCCCATCCCCGCCCGCCCCGACGACCCCCGGAGGCGGCAGGGACACACGACTCACATGTGCGGGTTCCTCCTGAAAGCGTTGGTGATGTCCTTCACTACCCTCTGCACCAGCACCGCCACCTCCTCGCTCGTCTCGGCCATGTTGGCGGCAGCCGCTGCGGCTCGGCTCGGCGCGCCTCCGGGAAAGAGCCGAGCCGCCCGCAGGAGTTCTGCGGGGAGCGCGCGCCTGCGCGCGTGCGCAGCTGTGGGCGCGCCCCCGCCGCGGCCGCCGAGCACTTCCGGGTCAGCCCGCCGGCGGACCGGGCGTGGCGCCCGCGGGCTCGGTGATCCCGGGGAGTCCCTAGCGGGCTCCCCGCCGCGGGTTAGCCGTTTTTCCGTGTCGGGGAATACTCCGCACATTCGTTTGTAAAGTGACCCCGCGCGTTGGTTTCATCTTAGTTTTTAGTCCATTCGGAACCAAGGAAAGAGTGGTATTGAACCCCCCTCCCCATTGAACCCGGTCCCCCTCCCGGGACATCCTGCAGCAAAGTGTCAACCGAGAGTGCAGGTCGTTTTGCGCCGTTGGTCCCCGTGATGTCCCGACCCTGGGAAGCACGAGGGGCAGCGACGTCGCGGCCAAGCGCGTCCCTATTTGACCCTGGGGATGACCTCCTTCTGTACCTGCCTGCCAATTTGGACTTCTGATTGCTTCAATTACTTTTAAAATGGTAATGCATTAAAGGAAGAATAAGTAAAGGAAAAAAAAATTGCTCGCTGGCTCTAGGAGTAGAAGTAAAATACTTTTTTAGCTTTGGTACTTCTAGTGTACTTCGAGTTTGGTGAATGCCTTGTCAGTATTGGAGTAAAAGTCAAGGCACTGACAGACAAAATAGTAAAAGTAAACCCCATAAACAATTAAGTGAGTGTCCTCGTAACATCTCTAGCTTGCTACAGATAATTTTTGTAAGAAAAATGAGCTCTAGTCCATTTGGGTTTTGAAATGCTATAATTAAAAATCAGGTTTTCTTTTGCCACCTGACATACAAAAATCTGACTGCCCTAAATTCGTTTTTTTTTTTTTCTTCCGTGCTTGAAATCTGTATCTTTCCAAACTTTAAAAAAAAAAAAAAAAAGCCCAAGGTTGTGGAGGAAGTGCCCCCGACTCCCTTGAGTAGACATGGCAGGAATAAAATACCAGTAACCTGGGAGGATAAGGAAAGAGGGCTTAGCCCTCTTGGGCCTAATCTGAACCATGCTCCAAGGAAGAAACAATCAGCGACGCCCATTAGAAAGAAACAGCCCACCGCAAAATCCCCAGTAACCCCATAAAAGCCTGTCCCCAACCCCTTGTGCATGTTGACCCGTTGTTTACCTCAATAGCTTTGTAATAAACCTCTTACTTTTCCTACTTACTCTTAGTAAATTCTTTCACCAACTCGTGATTCTGAAATTCACAACGTGTTTAATATGAATATGTGGAGCATTTGAAATAGGATCCATGATTGTGAAAGTAAAAACCATCCACTGTATGTAAAACAAATTGAGAAATGTCAAATTATACCCAGTGACTGATATTCCCTATGTCTTTGTTTGTAAAGGCTTATATTGTTGCTCTGTTTTTAAAGAAGCCAGATAGAAGTTTCACAAAATTGTAGAAAGCAAGATGGGACAGGTTTACTAAGTAGTAAACCAAACCTTGAACTCTGACAAGTTCTGGAATGGAGCTGTGAAATGAGTGGAATGTGTATTCAGAGTCCAACGCCAAGGACAACTTCAGATATCCTGGTTACTCTTAAGAATGTGATACCAGTTCTCCACTGGTTTGAATTAACTGATAAATCTTCCTCTTAATCAGAACCTTGCATCCTTTCCTAACAGCCATGGGAAATAAATCCTGACTTCTGGAGCAGAGCTCAAAACAACACACTAAGAAACATGAATTTTTTTCCAAAGGCTTTATTTTAAAAATTAGTGAGATGTTTGCATTTCACTCTGTTTGTATTGAACAGGAAAAATCCAAACTTAATCCCCAATTCTTGATGTAAAATTGGTATTCCAGAAAATTTCTCTGTGTAGTTTCATACATCACACACACACACACACACACACACACACACACACACACACACACACACACTTTGCACTTATTTGAAAGCTGTGAGTTATATGTTTCATGATTGTTCTTCTAAGGGTTCAAATTGTTTCACCCAACTATTAAGCATCTATTATGTATAGAAATCAAAACTTTTAGAACTGGCATGTATTAGAACTTGGATCCAACTTGATTTTACAGAGGACTGAAGTCCAAAGAAGTTAAAAGTCGAAATTCATGAGCCCTTGATAATGATATGTATAAAAATAGGGTATGACATATGAAAATCAGTACCTTTTCTATATACCAATTCAGACTGAGAAAGAAATCAGGAAAGTAATCCCATTAATTATAGCTTTAAAACCAAAACCCAAAATATCTAGGAATCACGAGTTGAAAGACCTCTACAATGGTATCTGTAAAACACTGAAGAAAGAAGTTGAGGAAGACACTAGACGGTAGAAAGACTTCCCATGTTCATGGATTGGCAGAATTAATATTGTGAAGATGGCTATACCACCAAAAGCAATTTACAGATTGAATGCACTCCCTATGGATGTCATTCTAATGACATTGTTATTCCTCACAGAAATAGAAAAATCAATCCTAAAATTCATGTGGAAGCATTAAAGACCCTGAAGAGTTAAAGTAATCCTGAGTAAAATGAGCAATGTTGGAGGTAGCACAATACCTGTCTTCAAATTATACTACAGAGCCATAGTAACAAAAACAGCATGGTATTAGTACAAAAAACAGACATGTAAACCAATGAATTAAAAGACCCAGAAATAAGCCCACACAGTTTCAGCCATCTGATCTTCAACAAAGTTACCAAAAATATAAGTTGGAGAAAAGACAGCATCTTTAACAAATGATGTTGGGAAACTGGATATCTACATGTAGAAGACTGAAATTACATCCCTATCTCACCCTGTATAAAAATCAATAAAATGGATCAAAGATCTTAACCCAAGACTTGAAACTATTACAGGAAAATCTAGGGAAAACACTTGAAGATACAGGCATGGGCAACAACTTTCTGAATAGAAAATAAAGAAATGAGAGCAAGAATTGTCCAATGGGATTGCATCAAATTAAAAGAAACAATTACCAGAATGAAGAGCTAGCTTAGAGAATGGAAGAAAATCTTTTGCCAACTATTCATCAGACAAGGGACTAATTTCCAGAATGTATAAAGAGGTCAAAAAATTAAATACCCAAAGAACAAGTAATAACTAGGCAAATGAACAGAAAGTTCTCAAAAGATGAAGTACAAATGGCCAATAAACACATGGAAAAATGTTCAACATCCTAAGCCAAAAAGGAAATGCAAATCAAAATGACATTGAGATTCCATCTCACTCCAGTCAGAATGGATATCATTAAGAAAACAAGTAACAATTGCTGGCAAAGATAAGAGGGGCAGGAGAGGAACCCTTATACACCATTGGAGGGAATGTAAATTAGTGCAGCATTATGGAAATTAGTATGGAATTCCTTCAAAAATAAAAATAGAACTACCATAGCATCCTGCTATGGCACTCCTGGGTATATACCTAAAGGAACGTAAGTCTGCATACAATAGAGATACCTGCTACCCATGTTTATTGCAGAACTACTCACAATAGCCAAACAACAAAATCAGCTTAGTGTCCATCAACCAGTGAATGGATAAAGGGAAAGTGGTAGATATACACTGTGGAGTATTATTCAGCCATAAAGAGCAAAATTATGTTAGGAAAATTAATGAAACTGGAAATCATTGTATTAAGTAAAATAAGACAGATTCAAAAAGACAAAAAGACAAACACTTCATGTTTTCTCTCCCATGCAGAATCTATACCTAAGAAAAAGACAAAAATGACATGAATGTAAAACGGGTATCATTGAGGGAAAAGCTAATGTGAGTCAACTCCCTTTATAGCTATCCTTATCTCAACCAGCAAAAACCCTTTTTCCTTCCTATTATGGCTTATACTCTCTCTACAACAAAATTAGAAATAAGGGCAAAATAGTTTCTGCTGGGTATTGAGGGGGTGGGGGGAGAGGGAGGGGGCGGAGTGGGTGGTAAGGGAGGGGGTGGGGGCAGGGGGGTGAAATGAACCAAGCCTTGTATGCACATATGAATAATAAAATAATAAAAAAAAGAATTGAATTTTCTTGCAATGCTATAAAATTATTCTCCATTGTATTTAAATAATTTTATACTTTAAAAATACTTAGATCTTTTATTTATCAGAAGACAGATGTCTACCTTTGTTTACTTTTGGGGGGATATCTCATTTTCCCATGAATTGAAATGACACCTTTTTCATATATTCAAATCCCATATAGACTCAGATACATTTCTATGCCTTCCGTGTTTTCACATGGATCTACTCATTTATTACATTGTCATTATTGCTATAATTAGAGTAGGGTTTTCCTATATTAAAAAAATAAAATAAAATAAAAAGGGTATCATTGAGGGAAAACCTTTAGGAGGAAGGAAGGCAAAAAAAGAGGGTGATGAGTGGTGAATATGATCAAAGCACATTATATGTATGCATAAAAATAGAATAATGAAATCCTTTAGAATTTTTAAGAAAAAAAGGAGGGGGTGGGAGATAATAAAGAGTAATAGAGTGTGTGGATCTGGCCAAAGTATAGGCATGTGTGGCAATATCACTATGAAACCCCTTGTGCAATACAAATCTTAATAAGTATAATAAATTTAGAATAATTTTGTCCTAAGGCTAGGAGATTTATATTGAGGTATCTATAAAACATATTTATTGATAATAAGGAAAAATATACTAAATAGCTTACATGTCCAATGATGGGATTGATCAAATTATGGTAAATTTATCTGATAAAATACTATTTAGCCACTTAAAACTCACATTATAGCTAAAAAAGTATGCTTGCACTCAGTCTTCTGTATCCATGGGTTCTACATATGTGGGTGGTTGAATCCAAAACTATTGAAAGTATTCCCAAAATAATTGTGTCTGTACTAAACATGTACATACTTTTAAATTCTTGTCATTATTCCCTAGCCAATGCAGTGTAACAACATTCACACAGCATTTACAATATACTAGGTATCATAAGTCATCAGAGATGGTTTAAAGTGTAAGTTATGTACATAGGTTATATGTAAATAATATGCCATTTTAGTCAAGGAATTTGACAATCAATGGGGGTCCTGGTGTTCAATGGGAGTTCTGGAACCAATTCCCTGTGCAAATGGTAACAGTTGTATGCCAAAGTATAAGGAGAAAGAATATTTAAAAGGGAATTTTAAGGCAAAGAGCAAAATGTAATTTTTGCAAAGTTTTTAAAATTACAAGTTAGTAAACAGGCAGATATATGTATTTGCTAATTAGCCTACTATCTCTTTTGCACATTAACTTTCTTACAAAAAAAACCTAAACACCTAATTTAAATACTTCATTGTAACATTTCCATTGTCATTATATCTTAGAATATGCCAAACCTCAGCCCTATCCACTATCTTAAAACCTGAAATCTAAGAATTTGCCAGTAAAGAAGTAAGAGTAACATAATGTTAGCAAAAAACCCACAATATTGATGTATTTTTGTGAATTCTTAAAAGTCAACAGGAATAATGTCTCTCTTCATAATTCTTATTAAATACTTGAGAAAAGGAATAAAAAGATGTTTTTAGAAATGTGTACATTAAATGTAGGGTCATTTAACATACCCATTGTCTTGGTGTGTTAGTTTATTTCTCCAAAGAAAGCTTCATGTGTAAGAACTATCTTAAAAAATCAAAAAATTACCCATAAAGGCTAATGCCATCTACTGTTGTACTTAGTTGACATTGCTACCACTTTATTATTTCAATTTTGGGGTTAAAAATAAGAGAATATATGTGATAGCACCTTTAAACTGTAAAGCACTCTACAAATGATTACTTATTTTTATGAATAAAGAAAGCATTACTAGTCAATCAGTATTAAAACATAATAGTAAACTAAGACTAAGCTAAGCAATTTCAGTATGAAACTGTTATTTAACACTTTTAAAGATAATTCTTACACTGCAATTATAAGTAACCTCCTAGCTAAAGCATACTGTTTTTAACCTGACAGAGTAGGTAAATGTTATCAAGATGATAATAATGAAGATGTCTTTAAATGACTATTTTCTGTCTATGTAAGAATCAATGTAGGTACAGGAGTGAGGACACTTGTAACACAAATGTTTTTTGTTGCTAAGTGACGATTTATTTTCCTTGGTATTTGATAGTTTCAAAATATCACCCTTTTCCTTTTGTCCTGTTTCTTTCCTACCACTGAGACCCAGGAGACCCTTGATGTAATCTTTAGAAAAGAACAGAAAAAAAATGTCTAGAGAGAAAAAGAGCCAGTTGGGGACCTGCACATAGAAAGAGCTAGGGAGATGGGTGGTTCTCCTGATTTGATGCATGTTTCTCATGTACTGAAGATGTCAAACTGTCATAGGAATTTCCTTAGTAATATGACTTTAAGTAATAATCTTCAATCAATAAAATTATGACAGAGATGGAAATCATGGACTTTGCTTCAAAAACCATAACTGAAAACATTTAAGAGGTAATGGGGCTTCATTTTGATTATAGAAGAGGTTTGGACTGAGACCTCTTTGGTATGTGACTAAAAGTAAAGGCTGTACCTCCTGCTCTTCTTTCTAAAGTTAGTTTTTTCAATTCAGAAATTTTATAATAAAGGTAGAGCTTATTTCTCAGTTCCTTCCTATTTCCGTGTTTTGCGGCGCCTCTGAGATCATCAAAATTAACATCAGGTCATCCTTACCCACAATGACCTTTCTTTGTGAATGTTGAACTATGCTCTTAGCTTGCAGTATAATATTCATCGAGATGTACAGTCTGAGTCTTAGAATGTCAAAGAGTATCTCCCCAATAGATGTCTTTAGGCAGTTTAAATTCTTCCAAGTCATCAGGGTTCAAAAGGACAGTGAGAAAGATATTATATGTTGAATTATTGGAGAAGGCTAAATATCATCCTTGAGATGACATGACTTCAAGCAATTTTACTTATTTATTGCATAAATTTTAATAATTGTTACTGTGTGTGAAACCTTGTGCTAGCTGCTGTGTATTCAATGGTGAGGAAAACAGACAGGCTCTCCTGTGGGTCTTACAGTCTGACGGAAGAGATAGGCAATATTCAAGTAGGATATATAATGAGAAACTGTAATACAGGATGCAAAAAGAAAACGGGTGCTACAGATGATAACACTGTGGGGTACAGGATGTAGCTTTAGGCTATATGGTAAGAGAAGCCCACTCTGGGTGATGCTGCTTAAACTGAGACCTGAAAGAGGACAAGGAACCAGCCCTGTGAAAAGCAAGAGAAGGGTTTCACTAGCAGTGAAAGCATTATGTGGGAAGGCCCAACAAGAAAGAGCTTACTTAGCATGTCTCAAGAATTTGAAAGGAAGCCAAACTAATAACTTCTACCAATCTTATAGCAACTGCAAATTGATTCCAGATCCAGAATGGTTAACACCTCAATGCCAATAATGACCATGATTGTCTAGCTCCAATTCTTTCCTCTTTCTCTGTCCTCTCCATTCTATATTGTACTATATCAGATAGTTCTCTGAATAAATATAAATGTTAGATACATGTAGATACATTTAGAACAAAAATATAATGGGTTTAAGATACACCAATTAAAATCCAGTCAGAAAAACAAAAGTCATACTCTATATTCTAAGTAAAAAGAGCTTAAGACTGGTCATTTGAGGCTCATATACCCTTTAAAAGCCGAAGGTAGCAAAAGTCAGGGAACCTATCAAAAACTCTCTCAGCATGCAGCAGTAAAACAAGCTATGATACTTTGAAGAGAAGCTACTGCAAATCTCATGAACCTTTGGGAGGCTCCCACCCACTCTCTCCTCCACACCTATATAAGTGCTTCTCAACTCATCCGTGGTGTGTGTGAGACCTCATGCTGTCTATCTATACATACTTCTGCTTGCTATGGTCTCCTGGAGAATAATGACCTCTCTGCTTTCAAAATATCATGCTATTGCTAGCAGATCTACTGGTTGCAAAGGAGAATTTAGAAAGGGATAATGGTGATGCCTGGGTGATTATGTTCCCAAGTTGCCAACAGACAATCCGGAACAGTTCACCTCTTTTGCTTTGGTGAGCAAAAAAAAACAATGTATGTGTGTGTTATCCATCAGGGGTAGTGGGAAGAGAAACCACCCCTTCCCTTAGTCCTAGGTTTTTGTATTCCAGTTATGGGAAACATGGCTTCATGGCATTGTGCATTGGATGGTGCTTCTGATTACCTGTCTATCTTGCAGTGCAGCACCAGAAGCTAGTGCTGTCTCACCTACTGTTGTGAGTCACTATTTTATTAAGCAAACTGCTTCAAATGGTTGAGTACATGTATGATTAGTGAATCCCTTGGGTATGAAGTCTAGTCCCTTTGCTTCTTTTGTTGTAGAATGAGTTCCTTGATAAAAATTATGTGTACTTGCTGTCTATTGCTGTGTAACAAATGAACCTTAAACCTAGAGACTTAAAACAATGTTATTATTTCTTACAGGTCTGCATTGACTGGGACCTATTGTGGTAGGGGCTAGTAAATGTTATGTAGTTGCAGTCAGATACCGGCTGTAGCTGAAGTCATCTGGAGACTTGACTGCCATGGATATTTGAGATTGTTTCTTTATTCTTGTCAGGTCATTGGTTTCCCTTCTTATTTCTTTTTGTAGCATCTTATCCTCTCAGACTTTTCACAACATGGAGATCTCAGGAAATTATATATGAGAACTAGCTTCCAAGAGGCAGGGAGTTGGGAACTCAGGCCAGTTACAGGCGGAGCATCAATTTTGCAATATGAAAATGGTCAAAGCAGTCCCAGTACTTGCCCGGATTCAAAGCTATGGAGAAAGCCCCATTGGAGAATGTGAAGGTCATATTCCAGAAAAGATACCATTTTGCCTATGTTTAGATAATACGATTTACCACAAGTGTTAAATGGGGTACCAGGAAAGTAAATAAGACATCCATTAGTCTGTGGATAATGGAAAAAAGAAGCAAGAAAAGATCAAACTGCTGTCTTTATGTTGGAAGAGTCCTTTGTAAACAATCTACCATCAGGTAGTTTGTTGATTCCCTGGGCCTCTGCTGCTAAAAAGTGTGAGCACCTACCAGTAACTCTGGTCAGATCATCTTTGAGGGGGACATAGAGAAGGTAAAGTCTATGTTGAATATAGATATAATCTATATGGCCACTTTCTCTATGAGCAAGCATTGTCATGGCGAGGGAAAGAGACTATTAGGCATAGAATGGAAAATTTTGTTCTCCTGATTGTTGAGAACATTTTCTGCCGTTGATGCCCTTTGGTGAACATTCAGATAGGACACAAGTAATACCAGAATCTATACCTAGTCCAAGATATCATACTTCTTCCCCCAAACTGTATCATAATTTCTAAATTTTGCTGATTCTTATATATAGGAATACATACATATACCAAAGTCCCTGATTATTGAGCAAAACTATTTACCACTGTCCATAGGTCAGTGCATAGCTCAACTCTGACCATGTTTTCTTCCAGTCTAAGCAGACAACTAGATACACAATCTGATGTTCTGCCCACTGGGAGAATCTACCCTCTCCTCAGTCCTTTATCACCATGAGAAAGACTGAAATGCTAAAGCCATCCTCTTTTGAATAGTACCACCATATTGTGAAAAGCTATCTGGAAACCAGACTTAAATTTTTTCTTCCTCAGTCACATGTCTTGGGGAATTTCCATAAGGCTATAGGTATTGGTAGAGAGAGACATACTATTACAACAGAGGTAAGTGCCATGGGTATCTGAGTCACTTATGCATGCAATTTGTGCTTGAGTCTGATCTTGTATCTCCCCTTATGGCATTGCATTGTGGTCCTGTAAGTCTGGTAACCTTAGCTCACATGGTTACTTGATGTCTCATAGAGAGGAATTCAGTTCTGAGGACCTACCAGCAAGCCAAGAACTGTTTCTCAAAAAGGATGATACTTATCAGCAAAGAAGTATTGGTTTCTTTTCCTAAACCCTAAATGTATTTTCATGAAACTTTTATTTGCTCCTGTGCGAGCATTCCGATCTGCTATTTCCAGCACTATTTGGTCTGCTGAGTCATATGGTCCCAAATCAGCTTGCATGGAAATTTAGACCTGCTTCAGAGTCTCCGATTGCTCTGGAACTCATTCAGGACTGTGGGTTACCCAATAAATGACTCAAAGAACCTTCAATGAGAGTATATGTCATCTCCAGAATCCAAAGTGGCCCACATGTCTTTCAGTGATAGAGTATACAAGATGAAGCAATTTGCCCTTCTCCTCAGTGGAAATATTTTGCTGTGTCCCAGGCTAATGGACTCCTAGAAACTTTGTTAAGGTGGCAAGCCATGAATGTTTTAAGGACTTATTCTGTCATGAATGCTTCTTAGCAAGGCCATCTCAGGTACTTGGTACCTCTGGTACATGAAGCTAAATCCCTCAAAGGAACAAAGGACTAAAACCCTTCATTACATACTCACAGGATCATGCATATATCAAACATAATTAGGTATTCTAATTGGTTTAATATCTTCATACTACATAATGTAAACTCACAGAGCTGAAGCCCTATTTGCCTTATGCAGTATTATGTTTCCTATACCTTGCCTTGCATATAATAAACTCTCAATTTATATTTAAATGAATGATGGGATAAATGAAAGGTAAGGATGGGAAAAGTAGGGAAAGATAGAATAATCAGCATGAAGTATGAAGGTAATAAAGGAGCGGTAGAGGAAGTCATCTATGGATTTAGCCAGAAGCCTAATCATGAAGAAGCTTGAGGCCACATTTTGGTAGTTAAAATTTTTCTAAAAGGGCTCAGGGGGGCACTGAAAAGATCGATGCTTCCTTGTTGAAATCCCTTCATTCCTCCAGGATGTTCTCATCACTTTATACTTTGTTTTGGTTATATACATACATTGTGTTATTCAATGTTACGTCACTGTGACAAAATACCAGACATCGTTTAAAAGGTGGAAAGAAGCCAGGCATGGTGGCACATAGTCCTTGGGAGGTAGAGGCAGGATGATTGCGAGTTTAAGGACATCCTGAACTACACAGTGAGTTACTCAAAAAGAAGAAGGAAGAGGAGGATGAGAAGAAGAAAAAAGAAAGATTTATTTGATCTCACAGTTTCAGACTGTGGTCAGCCGGCTCCATTACTTTATGCTTGATGTGAGGCTGAACATCAAGATGGCAGGAGCATGTGGAGGAGGAGGCTGCTCACCTCATGGTGGATAGGAAGCAAAGAGAGGGGAAGGACCTGAGGACCAGGTATAATCTTCAATGCATGCCCCCAGTGGAAATCCTCCAGCTAGGGCCCACATCTTAAAGTTTCTACCACCTCCCCCAAAAAGCACCACCATCTGGACACCAAACATTCAGCACATGAGCCTGTGGAGGAATTTCATATTCAAACCACGGCATACATAAATGCACTCACACATATATCTTTACATACACACTTTTGAGTTTTATCGGGCAATGAAATAAGAGAATTCATTTGATCTTTGATTTTGTTTCCCTATGTTTAGCATAGTATCTAGACATAGTAAGCACATGAATAAAGGTTTAATCAATTAAAGCACCACCTCTACCATGAAGACTTCTTTGATCACTCCAGCTAAAAATACTCTACTATAATTTTGAACTTTGTTTTTCTCTATATACTCTTTGGCACTTTCCATATATTGCCTTATTTTATATTATAGTTATTTATGTAAATCTCTAATATCTTTACCAAGTTGGAAGGGATTGTCAAGTTCACTTTTGTATCCCAGCAAATAGTACAGTTCCTTACATGGAACAGAAATTAAATATCTATATCTCTTGAATAAAAAAAATACTTACTTTTTACCATTAGTGTTATGGGTAGCAAAGATTATTCAAAGAAAACTATGATTCTTTCTTCTACCCCTGGGTGCACAGGATAGAACCCAAAGCCTTGCACTTGCTAGGCAAGTGCTCTACCACTGGGCTATATTCTCAGCCCTGAGAAACAAAATTCTGAAGATTTGTCATTCTTTTGTTATAAATAGTATAGATATAGTTTATTCTGTAAATGATAACTTGATATTATTTTCAGTAATTGGGTGACTGTGGAGAGTATAGGAAAACTTATTTTGAAAAAAAATTATGTACCTTTTATTTTTTATTTTTTCATAGTACTGGGGTTTGAACTCAGGGCCTCACGCTTGTAGGCAGGCACTGTACCATTTGAGCAATTCTGCCAGCATAAAAGTCCTTTTAAAAGCATTTTAATTAAGACATTTACAAACTATAAAACTCACCCTTTTAAAAAAGGGTACAATTTAGTGTGTTTTAGTATATTCATGAGGTTGGTTATACAACCACCACTACTATCTAATTCTGGACTGGTTTCACTACTTCCCCACCCCCACTGAATGTGTTTCTATATCTTGCTTTATTTTGTCAAATCTTTTTTTTTTCTTGCCTTTTAGCATGCTTTGCAATTTTTTGTTGGTATAATGGAAACTGAGGTAACTAGGCCTTTAGCTTTTAATGTTAATCTGGCTGGAGGCTAGACTTTGTTTAATGTTTGCTGTAGCTGTAAGTGCCAAAGGATTCTGTTACTTCAGACAGACTTGTATTTTTTTTTTTTCACCCATTATCTTTAAGTTTCCCTAGGCGAACTGCTTCTTAAATAGAATCTGTGCCTCATAGCTCTTTAGGTTGAAATCCTTTAGTGTTATACTAGAGCCTTGTACACATGGTGCCAAGATTCTTCCTTCTCTGAATTTAATGGAACATTCATATGATTTCATTTTCTCTCCCATCTTAGCATCTTGTATTAGTTTGCTCAGACTGCCATAACAAAATACCACAGACTATGGCTTAAGCAACAGAAATTTGTTTTCTCACATTTCTGAAGGATGCTGGCAGGGCTGCTTCTTCTGAGGCCTTTCTTCTTGCTTGCAGATGGCTGCCTTATTGCTACATCCATCGCATTTTTCCCTCTTTGTGTGCACATCCCTAGTGTCTGTGTTTCAATTTCTTCTTCTTATGAAGATGTGGTCATATTGGATTAGAGCAACCCCAAAGCAATCATTTTAATTTAGTTACCTTTTTAAGGGCTCTATCTCCAAATACAGTCAAATGCTTAGGCACTGGGAATTAGGGCTTCAATGTATGAATGATATTGAGAGAGGGAGAGGGATACCATTCAGACTATATCACACATCAATACTACTTTTAAAACCTATTTTAAATGGTTGTTCAAGAGTGTAAAATATCCACTTGGAACTAATCAAATTTAACTTCCACAAAACACTATACTGCTTCAAGGGTAGTGCAAGTACCTCAAAACAATACAGTCCCAATTCCTTCTTCCTGTCCTTGAATTCTTTTGCTGTTATGCATTTCTCTTATCCATGAGTAATAATCACTGATTACAAAATTGCTCTTATTATTTTGAGTAAACTTTTCTTTTAGATCAATTAAATATGAGAAATAAGAGATTTTATTTTGCTTTCTTAAGTTCCCAACCCGTATAATTTTACTGCTTTCTGAAGAACTTCTTTTAACGTGACAAATTCCCTAAATTTTTTTTTTGTTGAGGGCTTGTTTGGAGGTTACAGCAGAAGAGTGTGGCTACTCATACTCTTGACTGAAGAATGGTCCTCTTCTATCAGGGATGGTTGTCCTCTTTGAGCTTCAAGAGGGACACACAGGGAGTGGTGAGGGAAGAAGGCGACTCCCGTCTAGCAAGCCAGATCAGCTGAATCAACCCTGGAGATCACCGGGGTGACAGATAGCACAACCAGATCGCCCTTACATCCTAATTGTCTGATAATATAAGAGGTGCTTAAACTGCTTTTGCTGGAAAGCAGAGTCTTTACTAACTAAAAACAGGAGAAAACCTTGAAATTTCTGCCTTTATTTTGTATTTGTCTTTGTTCTAAGTCATTCTCTTTGTAGTCACTTTGCAATCATCTTGGAGTCCAGGAAGGACATAACTGGTAACATTTTTATGACAAGGGAGGGAAACTACTCCTAACAGTGCATCCTCCTCAACACTGATCATGTGCCAGGATACAGTGACTCTAGATAACAACTTCTCTGCAAACCCTGAAGAATAAAGATTGAGACTGAACCACTTAACTATTCATATCTTTTGTCACCTGCCCCAGTTCTTTGTCTATTTAAGGCTAAAGCTAAGGTCTGTACCTCGAAGATGACTAAGATAGGCTAAGTGCTTGCTTTGTCTCTTCCCATAAATCTCCTTTCTCTGCCCCTCGCCACTCTCTTTATTTGATGTGAAGGGGCAAGTGACTGAAACTGACTTGTAGAAGCCCAAGAGTTTGGGACTAGGGTCCAAAACTCCAGTTTCAATAGTCCTTATATTTCTTTCAATTTTGAAGAATTATTTCACTGGTACATAATTCTAGGTTGGTGAATTCTTCCTTTTAGCACTTTAAATATTTCATTGTACTCTTTTCTTGCTGCATGGCTTCTGAAATGAGCTATGATATAATTCTTATCTTTGTACCTCTAATAAGTAAGGTGCCTTCCCAGATTTCTTTTAAGATTTTGTCTCTGGGTACCAGTGGCTCACAACTGTAATCCTAGTTACTCAGGAGGGAGAGATCAGGAAGACTGCAGTTCATGGCCAGCCCAGGAAAATAGCTCTCAAAATCCTATCTTGAAAATACCCAACATAGTAAAGGGCTGGTAGAGAGGCTCAAGTGATAGAGCACCTGTCTAGCAAGTACCAGGCCCAAGATTTTCTCTCTGCATTTGATTTTCTTCAGTTTGAATAGGAAATCCTTACATGTAGATTTTTTTTTTGATAATTATTTTGCTTGGTGTACTCTGAGCTTCTAAGATCTATGATGTTTATGTCTGTCATTAATTTTGGAAAAATTCTCAATCATTCTTGTGTCAACCCTTTTCTCTTCCTGGTACTTTCAGTATGCATATGCTATATCTTTTTATAAAAGTCCCACAGATCAACATAATATTTTTGCATTTTGAACTGCCCAAGAAATACATTTTTCTCAAGAGTAATGGAAAACCAAGGTTGGAATGAGGAACCTTGGTTTTACTTCATTTGTTCACCTGTTTATTCATCCACTCAACATGTACTTTTATCAAATACTTACTTGGTGTCAGTTCTCTAAGTGCCTGTACGTGTCAGGATGGCCTTGAATGCATTATGTCCCTGGAGCATGTCTCAGCAGTGACAACTTCATCACTTTGGTAGGGAACCAGGAATTAATAATTCAGTCTTTATTGTTCATTTCCAGGATTTAAAGGAACCAATTGTAAGAAGAACCAGGTAGAAGACTATGATGCCATTTTCAATTTTTCCATGGAAAGAAATATTATTTTATTATATAAAAGAAATGCTACTATTATTTACCATTCCTACATTTTGCTTATGAAGAAGCAGCAGCTGTGTGGTCATAAAAATCCATCAACAGGTAAAAAAATATAAATGAGTATGTAAACTTTGTAAGTTATATGTGGACTTTTCATGATGAAAACATGACATGAAGAGAAAATATGTGCATGTATTGTAGTTACCATTAAAAGGACCAGTTTAAAAGAAGAAAATAAAATCAACACAGATGGCTTAATTTTACCCCCTGAACATGGTTCTTTTTGCCATATGGAGTCAGGCATGAACAGTGGCTCATTCCTCAGTCTGTATTAGTCCTACCAAATGGGAAGTTTTAGGAGGAACAACATGTATTAATAACAAATATAAACACAGAATTGCTAAATATTTTGCCTTGAATTCTTGGCTCCAAATTACTGCATTGGGGTAGTTTTTCATATTTACAAATATCCCTCCATTCTAAGGGGTTAGATAGTATGCCTAAGGATGACTTTGCAGCCTGGAAAAGGTAGGTTAATTTTCTTGTGTTGGATTTTGCAAAAGAACAGCTGTACAAGCTTAGGGGTATCTTGCCTTAGGTGATAGCCTATCTTTGAAAAGCCAGGTGGCATATACCTCAGCGGTTGTATTGAAGTATGTCTTAAATATATCATGGGAAAGCTAAAACAACTTTTGTAGTCTTTGGAATTGCCTATAATTTCTCTTTCTCACAGGCTTTGGTTTATAAAATGATCAACACTCTGCAAAATGTCATGTTCTATTCAAAGATGAGGTGCTCCATATCACTAGAGTTGTTTTATATGATATATGATCAAGTTTTGCAAATCTAAGATCTCATACGTTTAACCAGTATTAAGACGTCCATACTTACCTTCTGAAGAAGCACGCTCTGGAGGCAGACTCTTTGGTTTCAAAATCCAGGATCTACAATTTACCAACTCTGCGACCTCATCTAAAAATGCCTCAGTTTCCTCTTCTATAAAATGAGTGTAATATTTCAAAGATAGACTGTGCATGTTAATTAAGACAATACACAGAAGTGTTTAGCACAATACCTGGGTTAATATATGTTGATTACTTTCCTTTGTCACATAAGTTGAACCATACAGATTATAAAAAAGCATTCTCTCTTAGGTATTTAATAATATGAATCATTTTTTCTACTCTTTTAAGTTTTTAAATTACAAAAGCAATAAATATCAAGGGCATATATAAAATCGAGTAAACTAATACAGAAAGGTTTCAGTCAAAAGTGAAATGTCCTGCTACAACAAGGATGAGCCTTGACAATGGTTTGCTATGTAAAAAAGGCCAGTTACAAAGAACCACATTTTGTGTGATTCCTCTTACATGAAATACCCAGGATACATATATCTATTTAGACAAAAAGTTGATAAAAGGTGGCTGAGGATTGGGAGGGAGATGAGGGCAGTTGAAGGGAAGTGGTTAAGGGGTGGTGGGGGGGCGTGTTCATTTTGTGGTGATGAAAATGTTCCAAAGTTGATTGTGGTGATGAATACACAACTATTATATATCTCCAGCTACTTTGCTGTTGTTGTTGTTAAGGAGTTTGAATTCAGGACTTCATGATTGCTAGGCAGGTGCTCTAACATTTGAGCTATACCTCCAGCCTATTTTTTCAAATATAAAAGTACTTCATATACCATACTCTACACCCATCTCCCCACCCCAACCCCCACAATAGCATCCACTTTTAGATCTTCTGGGGTTCTTGTCTTACCAACATTGAACTGTAACTTTAGGTCCCCATATAGGCTTTCTTCCTTCTATAACCACTTCCATCCTTGGCCCCTCCTTTTCCTGATTTTCAAAAAGTATTTTACTTATTTATTTTCATATTTTAGTTTCCTTTTCTCCCTGTCCCACCCTCTCTCTCTATATTTACATACAACATGCATAAAAGAAAAAGTCTGACGTGTGCTCCAAAACATAAACAGCATTTATCCCTAGAGGTAGGACGAAGATATTTAGCATTTTCCTTTTGTTTCTCTGTATTTTCTAATTTTTCAATAATTATTACATGTTAATTATATAATTGAACATAAATATTAAGGATATTAGTGAATATGTTTAAAGGATTGTTTTAAATACTTGCCTTCCTCATTAGGCAGAAATCTTAACCTATTTCCTCTTTTCTTGAGAATGTTGACTATATAGGTCGTCTTTCCAGGCTAGACCTCCTCCTAACCTCTATACAACTTCCACAGTGATTTTTGTGTCAATCTTGTTTTAAAGCTTTCAGTTGCTCTTTATCACTCATAAAGAAATATCTGGATTCCTGCTCATGACACAGAAGGCTTTCTTAGCTCAACCCAAATTCCATTTTAGAGTTACTTCTTAACGTCAGACCCTGTGCTAGGATTGCAAAGAAAAGTGAGAAATAGATTTTATAACCTTGGGGACTTCACAGATTGTGAGCTTGTGCTGTTGCTCAGTAGCTGAAATGGTCTGGTGAGTGAACAGAGCAAGAATCACCATGGTATTTCAGTATCCTGGGTAATTACATCCAATGAACAAATAAAGGTTTATCATCTTTTCCCTGTTTCAGTCAAAATAAGGATGTGTATAATTGCCCTGGAACGGGGAGATGGGTATCTGGAAAACGAGGCTTGAATAAACAGGAGGAGGAGGCGGCTCTGCTAACAGTAATGCCACCCCTTCGCCTGCAGGCGGAATGATGAATGGTTATATCCCATATTGTGTGGAGTTCTAGAGTTGACAGACATTTATGTAAAAATACCACTTCTAACCCATCCATTTTATATAACGCTCAAAACAACTATGTGAAATCTTACTGATAATCCTCAATTCAGAGATAAAGAAGGAGACTCAAGAGAATAAATTACTGACTCAAAATTACACAGCAAATTAAGTCAGACTCCCTTTGTCTTTAAATTCTATGATCATCACAGAAAAACATCAGGGTTTATTCTGATCCAAGAACAAGGAAGAATAATACAGTAGGTTCTGGTTTCTGGAACTGGAGGCCACCATGAAGTTTCTTGGAACTATCTTGTTCCTTATTGTGAGAAACACCACAGCAAGAGCTCATTATTCTCTTCAGCATGTGCCCAGCACGGTGCCGAATGTTTTACAAATATTGTTGAATTTAATCCTTACAACACTATGAGGCAGTTGCTTTATTTTCTCCATTTTCTAGAGGAGGAAAGCAAGGCCTAGGTAAGTGGCTTAGCACAAAATCACACTTTGAGTAAGTGGCAGGGATGGGACTTGAACCTGTGATGGAGGACTCCACAACCAGCAGTGCCTTCCTATAAGAATTTTTTTTTTTAATCTAGGATAGCTGTTTCTAGGGTTTGGGGTGTCACACATTAGTTTTCTTTAGCAGTGTTGCTCTTCCCTGTTTGCCTAAAAGCCATCCTGATTAAATGCAAGGACATGATGACAACTTGCTCCTTCTGTGATGTTTCTCATCTCCTCGACCTGACACTTTGTGCTCTCATGTAAACAAGCCAGTGCAATCAGTGGTAGTCAGTTTATTATTCAGCTTCAGTATAAAATCCTAGAAAATGAGAATTTTAGAGTAAAAGCAAAAGGAACAACAAAATTATAATCTGAAAGCCTGATTTCCATTTCTAATCTTGCCCTTTCCTAGCTGTGAGTACTTGGTCATGCTATTTTAACTTTTCTGAAGTCTCTACTTTTTTAACTTTAAATTGCTTTCTCTCACAGAACACTTGGAAGATTCTAAACCAGGTATTTTTAGTGAGCTATGCATTCAAAACAACAAAACAACCCAAAACACCTGCATCCTGAGAGCCGAGCCGGTGAGCTAACCCGAGCCCAGTGGCCGGGAGCCAGCCGGCGGGCGTCCGGGAGGCGGCGGCGCAGGGAGGGGCCCAACGCGCGCACATGGCCCCGGCGGCCGCCATGGTGGACAGCGGCCCCAGCCCCAGGGCCAGGCAGTAGTGGCCCAGGGCCCCGCGTCTACTTTCAGAGCCCCCTTGGGGCCGCAGGCGAGGGCCCGGGCGGCGCGGACGATGAGGGCCCAGTGAGACACCGAGGGAAGGTCACCGTCAGGTACGACCGCAAGGAGCTAGGGCAGCGCCTCAACCTGGAGGAGTGGGTCTTGGAACAGCTCACGCGCCTCTTCGACTGCCAGGAAGAGGAGATCCCAGAGTTGGAGATTGACGTGGATGAGCTCCTGGACATGGAGAGTGATGATACCCGGGCTGCCAGGGTCAAGGAGCTGCTGGTTGACTGTTACAAACCCACTGAGGCCTTTATCTGTGGCCTGCTGGACAAGATCCGGGGCATGCAGAAGCTGAGCACACCCCAGAAGAAGTAAGGGTCCCTGACCCATGAGAATGGTGGCTCCCACAGGACAATCGCTGGCCCCCGACCTCGTAGCAACAGCAATACCAGGGACCCTGCAGCCAGGCCTGGTGCCATGAGCAGGGCTCCCTGTGCCCCTGGCCTAGGGGCCTCTTCCCTTGCCCCCTCAGTTTTCCATTTTGGGGGTTTTTTATTGTTATTAAACTGATGGGACTTTTTGTGTTTTTATATTGACTCTGCAGCACAGGCCCTTTAATAAAGCTAGGCTATGCCTTTGGAGCAAAAAAAACCACCTGCATCCTGAACTCTCTCACTTTTAATCAACATCTAAGAATCATTCAGAGTGTCATATAAGAATATTTAAACATTTTCATTGCTCTATCTCTGGAAAATTGAGCTCAGTTGATCTCTCATTGATTTACAGGCTTTGAATACTTTTTCTTTAAATAGCAGTGAGTGTACCTATGTCTGTGTAAAAAGTGGGCATTTAAGACTAACTCAGAGGTGAGTTTTGAACACCCTTTCCCTTCCTTGTGGTTCATGACCTGTAATTATGACAGTTAGCCAGGTGTATGTTCTTTAGTCATTATGAGAGCGCTAGGAGCTGATTTGCCCACCACTGCATATTTTAAGAAAGAACCATGAAAAACATTTTCTTTTCTCAGTCTTCCCACAGTTCTTTATTTTCTGTTTCTAAATAGTGTCTGTGTTTCCTACAGCAGCAGCTAAAGCTGGAGTCACTTTGACCTGGGCTAATAGAGCTAAATGACACAACCTGCAGGGCATTCACCTTCCCCTGAGTTCCTTTGCCCTGACCCTCTTCTACTTTTCATGGGCTGGGATAATTCCTTTCTATGTTGGGACAGGAATATGGATTTGGTGGTTATTGCTGTGACTGTAGTAGCTTTGAATGACAATGGTGTCATCCAGGAAGAGTGAGTTAGTGTGAAAGAGAAGATGCCATGAGTCCTGCATGAAAGGTGACATTTCTCACATTGCTTTTAATATATGGCTCCACACAGTTTTCTTGTTGATAATTGAAAAGCTTCTGTTAGCTAAATATATAAATATTCACATGAAGAAAACTGATATTTACTGTAAAATTAGAAGACTTAAGATTCTTGAGAAGAATGAACCAGGGTGGGGAGTCTTTTTAAACATGTCACCCATAGATGAAAACAAAAAAAGATTGATAGATGATCTTTATCTATCTATCTATCTATTTATCTGTCTCTCTCTCTCATGTTAATCAAGTTTCAAAGACAAAAATAAAAAAGAAAAAGACTTGCTAATCCATCTGACATATAATCAATATTCTTAATAGAGGAATAGTCCATATATCAATAAGCAAATGGAAAGAATCCAATAAATGGCCAAAAGATTGTCTTAAAACAATTATTACTCAAAAGGGAGATTGGTTTAAAGAAGGAAATGTACTGTTAGATATTACCATTAAAATATGTTCGATTTGTAACTTTAAGGAAAATATCAGAGAAAAGCAGATAAAGGAGAGATTGCATAATACTTATTAGATTTCAAATTAATGGATCCAGTGATCCAATTAGGAGAACCATTGGCATCCATTCTCCTTGGTATCAATTATTCCTCAAGTTAACGATATTATAATAGAAACCCCATAAGCAAACGAGGGAAAGAGTAACTGGAGTGGGAGCAATGTGCTCCCTTCAAGGAAGATGCAGGGGTGATTTGATAAGAGATCGGGAACAAAAATTAAAATATGAAGTCATCAGAGAATGTTTTTGATGCATGATACTAAAGAAATTTCCTGGTGAGACTTCTTGATTCTTCTGCTAATGAAGATTCAGTTATTACAATAATGAATGATTTATGCATTTAATTATCTCACCTGTTCTGGGTGGTCAGTGTGCGTGGATGAAACTCAGGAACTCAGCAACCATAGAGAATTCTCTCAAAATGGTGACTCTTTTAAACTAGCTTGAGTTTTTGGTAATGATGTCAGCCTGTTGCTTGGATTATTATTATTATTATTATTATTATTTTTGCTGCCAGCAAGAAGGCTTAAGCTCCTCCCAAAGGAGTTTTAGATAAAATAGACATTTTATAGATCAGGTGTGGTGGCTCATGCCTATAATCCCAGGTATTTGGGAAGATCATGGTGGGAGGCCAGCCAGGACAAAAAATTAGCATGACCCCCCATCTTAACAAACAAGCCAGATGTGATGGCATGTATCTATAATCCCAGCTATGCAGGAGACATAGGTAGGAGAATCATGGTCCCAGGCCAGCCCAGGCAAAAATGCAAGATACTATTAGAAAATAACTCAGAGGAAAAGAGTGCTGAAGGTGTGGCTCAAGTGCTGGAGTGCCTGCCTAGCAAGTGTAAGGCCCTGAGTCCAAACCCCAGCTCTGCCAAAAGAAAAACAAAAAAGTTTGTAGAATGTATGAGAAAATGTTAATGTAAACTAGTAGTCAAAACATACATTTATTTTTAGTGGCAGCACTGAGGTTTGAACTCAGGGCCTAGTTCTTAGGCAGGTGCTCTACTACTTGAGCCACTCCATCAGCCCTTTTATGCTTTTGTTATTTTTCAGATAGGGTCTCACATTTTTGCCTAGGGTCAGCCTCAGACTGTGATCCTCCTGATTATGGTGACCTCCCATAAGCTGAGATCACAGATGTGTCCTACCATGAGATGGGGTCTTGGTCTCCCTAACTTTTGCCTGGGCTGGTGTTAAACAGTGATCCTTCCAATCTCCATCCCCTAAGTAGTACTAGTTACAGATGTAAGCCACTGCACCTGAACAAAAAATTAAACCATCTTAAGTAATAGTTCTTCAACAAACAAATCTTCAAAGATTTTTTTTTTTAAATAAGGCTCTGTATTGTCAGGTTTTTTTTTTTTTCCAGTGCTAAGGATCAAACTCAGGATCTTGTGCATGCTAGGTAAGCATGCAACCACTGAGATACATTTCCAGTCATTGGTTTTTCAAAAAAGATCTCACTATGTAGCTCAGACTGACCTTGAACTTGCTATGTAGTCCATGTTGGTCTTGAACTCAAGATCATTCTACCACTTCCTCTTAATGCTGTGATAGCAGACATACCACTAGAACTGGCCCAGACAGTATTGATTGTCTTCTAACATCTGTCTTACTCTGACTTCTTCCTTACTGTGACACAGCTCTAGGGCAAAATCCAGTTTAATGTTTAGGCATAAACAATTCCTGGTAAAACCAACTGCCCTTTCAGTGATTGGTTTAGGGGAGGGCACATTACCCATTTCAGCCAATGAAACCTGGGTTTCTGGGAAAGAACTCTTATCCTAGGAAGGAAACAGCAGAAGAGATGATGCATTTTTACCTCCAGTTATAGTGTATTCTTATTGGGGTGTACAACCCAACTGCTTAGCTGTCTTGTAAACCTGAAAGGAGTCAGCTTCCTATCAGCTAGTAGAGAGAAGAAAAAATGGCATTGAACCATCAAAACAAACAGTTCTAAAAACTGCTCTACCCTTGGCTCTTTGTGAAATGAAATGCTTCCCCTTAATAATCAATCTCCATTGGAAAATGCAATCTAAATGCAATCTGAAATACCATAGATAGATAACAGCTTTAGCTCAGTACTTATAGAGACTCAATTGTTCTCACATTTTGGGAGAAAAATTTGATGAAATGTAACAAAACTTTAATCTAGCAAAGCGACTTCAGTAGTTATAATAATTATATATTAGCTTCAAGTTTATATATGGAAATATTACTTATAATCATACAAAAAGGTAACAGCTAAATTTTCAATAATCAGGGACAATGGTAATTAAATCACTTTGGAATATTCAAACAATGCCACACGCTTTTTCCCCAATCAAATTAAGAACAATTTAAAAATCAAGTGACTCCTTTGTTCTGCCTATAATGACTGTAAGTACATTATCAGAAAGAAAACATGGGTTAAGTCATCACTAATATACCTTCCATTTATCAACCATGTTTTGTGCCAGGCATTCTACTTAGAGCTGGAGATACAATGGCTCAATGAAAAGTAAGTCATTGGACTCAAATGGTTACATTCTAGAGTGGAAGACAATACCAAAGTAGGCAAATAATAAAAGGTAGGATAGAAAAAGTAGGGTTGTGTGATGGGGAGTAAATGAGTTGGTGGATGGGGACAAGTAGAGATGGGGTGTCAAACAGGCTCTTTCTTAGTACAAAACCTTGGCTTACTTCTCCCATGACTTATCTGTCAATATGTTGAATCTTTCTCAAATGAACTTTAAGGACCATTTTATTTTCCTAAATGCCCCTCCCCAGATTTTTCCTATTAGGCTTTTCCCCAAGGCCTCTCTGGTGTGTTCTGGAGAGACTGATTATATCCTACAGGTTAATGTGTGTCACTGGTCCTTAGGATACTTCTTGGTGACACATTTATACAACAGACAAATCATTCTCTTACCAAAACTCTCGTGTATTGTGTCAATAGTTGGCAAAAGGTAGAATAGAGAGAAGGGCCCAAGAAGCGGGTAGAGAAAGAACTTCTTAAATATAATACTCATAATAGACTGTGGGAAATTAGCATACTGAAGGGAATATAAATTCTTACAAGCTTTCTAGAGGGCTATTTATTAGAGAGATCAAACTCATCAATGGTGTGCCCAGCTTTTCATCTATAAATTCAATCCCTACATTTTTTATGGAAATTATTGCATATAATTTATATGCAATATAATTTATATTTTATATGGAAATTATTCCTTCCTTCCACAACACACATCTGTAAGATAAAAAATAACAAGAAAATTACTATTGAATGATGTATTCCAAATCAACAGAATTGAAACTTTTATTATAGATGACATGAAAATTTGCAACTGTAGGCAAATTTGCAGAAAATTTGCAAATAGGCAATTGGCAAAGCAGAGAGAGTAGGCATTCATATTTAGCAAATACTTGTTTTGTAATGTTTACCCTAAAATATTTTTTAATATATTTAGGTGTCAGATGATTGAAAGTAGAGATCAGGGCTGCATGGAGGTCCCACTGGAATGCAATATGATTCTGGCACTTATGCATGCACAGAGGGGACTGTGAGATGCACAAGTGCCCTATACCTTCCTGTTTCCTCACCCTTCTTAAGCTGCTTTCTCTGCCAGGAATGCCCTTTTTCCCCTAAATGGTACCTGGCCCTAAGGTAAGAAAAACTATCATAAGCATTTACCTATTTATAAATTCTAGTCATGGACAGAAGACAAAAATCTCTAGCTTCATCCTCTAAATATGAAACACAATCTGAGAAGTGTGAAGGGCTTAATCATCATAATGACCAGTGTCATTTGTAAGCTTAGTCTGATAGAAAGACCTGACACATGTGTGCCTTAGGTAGATCGACTACAGTTTAATTCCCTAAAGGGTCTAAGAGGAAATCAGCACAGTTATGATAATCTCAGAGAGATCAGCAGTGGATTCAGGACAGACGGTTGTTCAGTCTTCTGAAATCCTCAGTAGAGTGTTCATAGTAGCACTTCATAACATCTAAGTGAAATCATAACCAGTCCTGGAGGCTTTACACCTACACTTATAGACACACAACTGAGTCAATTCTCTTAAGTCCACTAACCTTAATTTGTGCTGGGGACTGCCTCATTGGAGCCAGGAGCACCTCATTAAACTCAGCTCTCTACTGTGGAAATAAATGAAAATCAACTGAACAAGAACAAGCTTGAGCTATTTATTCAGAGCTTGCTGTAACGAGTGTTAGCCACCATCACTTACAATTTGGCAGAGATTCAAAGGAATGGAAAACGAGAAGGGCTAAAATATGCCCTGATTGGAAAATGTTGACATGGGAAAGCTGAGGCAGGCCAGGATAAAAACTAAGACCTGACAAACTGACCACTTCCTTAGTGTCAGGTCCTGGCCATGTAAAGTTAATTATTATAAGAGTCAATACTGGCTTCTTGCACTGGCACTAAAGGTAGCAATCTGACTTCTTTAAGTCTGACTTATTATAGACTAGCTTTTTGTGATTTGTTATAGGTTGTGGGTCAGATGTCTATTTTTATTTGTAGTCTGGCCATTGTTCACTTTCATATTCAGTCTCCCAGTATAACAATCTCTGAATACAACAGGAGGTGATAAATACAGTACAGTAAGCCCAGGCATGCATTGTCCCCACTTATCACCCTAATTTCTCTGGACTTCTGCATCCTGGTCCAAGTATACTTTGAAATCTGGTGCTGCAGAACCAGAACAGGTGTTTCCCAGAAGCCTCTGAGAGTTATGCTAACAAAACTTTAGATCTACTATAAAGCACATCCTATAATTGGACCAGCAATATAGGCAGCAGATGATGGCAAACAGAAGTGACCACTGTTTTTTCTCCCAAACCACCTTTGTGGCCATCATAATTTATCCATAAACCTTAATGAAACCACTGTGCAAGTGTTTGAACTGCTTTTCACTTCTCTCAGATTTAGCAGTTTAGGACTGTGACATCCAAATAAAGCACTTTGTGACAAGTTGGGCAACTTGCTGAAGGACTTGATGATGATCTATCCTGACAGGCAAATTGCCCTTGGACAGGATGTCACATGCAAGGCTCAGATTCTTTCCAGGAATTGTGGAGGTACTGCCACATTTCAGGTGTGGGAGTTTAGATCAGAAGGAAGCAAAAACACACTTAAGGATAAATGACCCAATCATTTCCCCCTGGGTTTTGTTTAAACAGGAAGAGAGATTGATTGTCAACTACTGAATTACTACATTTAAAAATGTAGCACTTTGATGTCTCTCAACAACTCTCTCTCTTGAGTATCAAGTAACAATAACAGAACTTTGGCAGTGCTTTTATTCATTTAGAAATATTTCTACTTGTATTTAATTTTTTTCTCTCTGAGCTGAGATGAGGTATGAATCCCATGTCTCAAATAATTTTAAGTGAGATTGAAGAACAGTCTAATTTCAAATCCATCTAATCGGATAAGCATTTGTTGATGTTATGTCTTGTTCTCAATACTGTCATCTTGCATAATGTCAAAGTTCCTGATCTTGACAAAAAAGTGTAGGTTAAAGAAAATGTTGGAAAAAGCTTCATAAGCACTAAGAAAAATAATAATATATTTTTAAATTAATGAAAGTAAAATAGAAAATATGTATAGCCCAGAGACTAGCTAGAAATAAAAGGTAAGTAAGAAAACATTGTAAAAAAAGGAAAAAGATTATGTCAGTAGACAAAAATGTGAATTATAACAATCAAAGGAAATGAGTTAGCTTCCTATTTTAAAAGAAAAGAACTATATTCATCTATAAATGAACCCCATCCTACATAACTCTGAAGGCTAAGTATAAAAGCATAAGCTAAGATGCACCAATAACCAAAGAGTAGCTGTCATAATATTAATATCAAATAAGTATAAGTCAGGGTTGAAAGAATTAAAATGGGGCAAAGGCTGTAATTTTATGTTGATGGAAATAATCAAAATATCATGTTTTAGCAAAGATGTTAAGAACTGTACTCAGTCATGCTGTTGGAGTGTGCATCCTTGTATATTAGTCCCAGGGCTCATCTGATAGCATCCACTTCATGCTTGTCCCAATTCATCTTCTGCTCATCAAACATAGTTTCTACACCTCAAGATATCACTCATCATATTTTTAAAAAATAGTACCTTCTGAAATACCACTTATTTCAGTTTTCTATTGCTGCATAACAAATCACCACAGATGTAATTGTTTAAAACAACACCTATTTATTGGCTTATTGTTCTATAGGACAGAAGTCTGTGATTAGGGTTTTCTAATAAGAAAACCCTAATAAGGGTTCAGATAAGGCCTGGGCTCTTATCTGGTTTCTTGCGGGAGCTACTTCCAGGCTCATTCCAGTTGTTGGTCCTTACAGTTGTAGGACTGATGTCCCCACTGTCCTGTTGGCAGTGAGCTGCAGTCCACTCCACCGCCCCCCCACCCCCGAGGCCGCCCTTCCAGTCTTCGAATGACTGTTTCATCCAAACTAGCAACTTTGAATCCTGCTTTAAATCTCTAACTTTTCCTTCAACCACCAGGCAGAGAAAACCGGTTGTTCTCAAAAAGCACATATGATTAGATCAGGATCACTAGGATCTCTCTTTTGATTCACTCAAAGTCAACTATTTAGTACTCTAAATTACATCTGAAAAATCTCTGTCATGCAATGTGACAGTGGCAATAGGGCACACATCATAATCCACTCTCTCTGATTAGAGCAGGAAATCTTAGGGGAAGGGGCGCTGTGGATTTTAGGATCATTCTTAATACATCACTCTGAGACACATGATTCATGAAGGAGCACAATTACTCAGCAGCCTTTACAAACATTTTGGAGACTTTCCCTTGATTTTATGAAATTTGAATTTTGTTTTCTACGTTTTGAGACTGTCAGAGAATTTCCATAATGAAAGGAAGCAGCTGCTGATTGATGCACTATGTTCCCAGTAGAAGTCTGTGACGTGTTTGAGAGTGTCCCGTTGTTCATCCAATTGTTTTATTATTCCAAGATTTGCTTTTTTTTTAGAATTTCCATTTTGAGAAAACTCGTATTCTGTCTAATGATTCACACTTCTGAGTCGAGGGAAGAGGATCAAAATCTATTACCATTGTTTTGTTCATTCTAGCTTGTTTCCTTCTACATTCAGCAATATTATCTTGTGAGCTCATATTTGTTGCACTTAATCTGGGGGAATTCTCAGAGCCTAAACTGGGGATATTCTGCACTAGAGAGGATTTATATTTTCAAAGGTCCCTCAAAGATCCATGGCTGAATGGTATAAACTCTTCCACCTTGCCAGAGGCCCATAGCTTAGTCTCCAGTGATTGTTCTAAGTATATGTACATTTTGAATTTCTTTAGTTCTTTGTGGCCTGGCTTCAGTTCTGTCTGTCTGTCTATCTATCTATCTTCTCTTTCTTCCTTTCTCCCATGCTTTCTTACTTCCTTCCATCCTGCATAGGCCATGCTAACAAAAATACATAATCAAATGTATGCGAGACAGTAGTCCCACTGTGTTCTGGACTGTCAGAGTAAAATAGCATGCCCTTTCTGAGAAGTACTTTTTAAGAGTCATAGCTAAAGTGATGCCTCACAGCCTGAGGGTCCAGCCACAATAAAGAAGAAAACAGGTAGGTTTGTTTACTTTAGTTATCTAAAAAAAGGGGAGGCATGCGAATTCTCCATTTGGAAGGAGAGACGGGGTTGGGGGGCAGAGAAATAACACTTATTCTTTGACTTCCTACAGGTGAATCTTTCAAGAAGGTTCATTTTAGCTCAACAGAAGATGGAAGTGTGAGCTCCCTCTCTGTGCTCATGCAATGCAGAATAAATACCTTTGTCTTTTCTACTTTGGCTAAGATGCTATACCAGTACCCAGATTCAAGGCTAGTTTGTTCTGTGACTCTCTCTCCTTGTCTCTGTCTCTGTCTCTGTATCTCTCTCTCTGTTGATATAAAATAAGTAATTGTAGGCTCCTAGAAAAACTATCTATCCCACATTCTGACTATAATGGAAGGAAATTTTGTGTTACATTGTTGAAGAAACCTTTCAAACTCATGAATAAAAATAATCATTAATATATTTTTACTTTTAAAATAGCCCTCTTGGTAATATGCTAAGCAAAAGGCAATTAATTTTATGCAAAATATTCTATTCATGCATATCTACACTGGGAGAAACTATGATCCATTTTTCAATAATGATAATGTTCAGTCAGAAATAGGAATTTAGTTCATCTTAAACTAAATAGAACAGACACTGATAAATGAGAGGCTCTGACACAGCATGAATTATATAATGAAATTTAAAATATAGTTCAGGGCAGTTTTTAAGTGTTAAAACTAATTCGTGGTATAACTGGATATAGGCTTTTGAATATTTTTGTAGAGGACATTGAGGTCTTGGTGATTTTTTTTCCTTAAAATTTTATATGAAAATAAAATTATACTTGTTCTAAAATCATAGCTTTGGGGGAAACAAAGCATTTGATCTTCCACTGTGGAATAAAAGTTTCTGTTGGAATGTTTTCAGAAAATCCAGTTTCCACCTCTGAATTCTAGAATGACAACAGAGCTCTGAGGAAGAAAGACTAGAGTTCCCTAATCCTATCAGTGACAACAGATGCCATAGGAACTGGGTTACTCAGAGGAGGAAAATCAATGTAGACACAGAGAGGATGAGAGGGAAAAAAAGGCACATTGTAGGCCAGATATTCAGGACAAGGACGTGTTATACCAAGTGCCAACACAAAGGAACAATAGATCCACATTGATCAATTTTTAGGCAAGCCTTAAAGAACTTAACTGTATAATTTCAGAACAAATTAATTAGGGAGAAACTTTGGAAATATATTACTTATTGACCAGCTACATTATGGGGAAAACTCAACATCTTCAGAGGAGACAAAGTTATAGGAGGTAATGAATAAGATGAGGAGATAGTCCTATTGTCCTAGAGGCCAGATTCCTCAAACAGAAGATCTTACATACGCAATACACACCTATGCATGTATATATTCATACACACATATTTATGTATGGGTATCTGTAGTAAAATGAGAACATTCCTGTAGTCTGAAGGTAAGAATGTTAATCCTAGCTTTGCCTCTTAACTAGATGTGATTCATCTTAGAAATTGAAATGACAAAATATACCCCTGAAAGGTTAATTTTAGGTGTCAACTGGTCTGGGCTAAGGGATACCCACATAGCCAGTAAAATCTTTTTTCTGAGTGTTTCTGTGAGGGTGTTTCTAGAAGAGATTAGGATTTGAGTCAGGCCTGGTAAAGAACCACCCTCACCAATGTAGGCTAGCATCATCCAATCTGTTGAGGGTCCAGGCAGAACAAAAAGGTGAAGAAGGACAAATTCCCTCTGTCTTTGACCTGGACAACCATCTTCTCCTATCCTCAGTCATCAGAACTCCTGGTTCTCAGGCCTTTCAACTCAAGCTGAGTTACATGGTTGGCTTCTTTGGTTCTCCAGTTTCTGGTGGCACATGGTAAGACTTCTCAACTTCCATAACTGCATAAGCCAATTCCTACAATAAATTTCCTATTATCTATCTATCTATCTATCTATCTCTTATTAGTTCTGGAGAATCCCGACACATATGATACACACAGAAATTTTGTTATGGCCAAGTAAAAGTAAAAGTACTCTATGCAGTGATGTATGAAAGTGATGTCTTATTGTTAATATTTACAATGCGTATCTACTACTTTTTGCCTAACAGGCATGCTTTCCCCTAATTCTGGAAATAGCAACCTATTTTTTTTTCCTTTAGTTCAATCCTGTATTTTCAATCTAGATTGTTCAGAAGGAGTGGAAATCATCCCTGGGGGTGGGGGGGGACCCATGACAAAGACCTCACAGAGAAAGAACTAAGTTATCCTTAGTCAAAGAGATCGTGTGAGTCAAATGAATCCAGTCATCATGCAGCTTGAGGAAAGGGTGACACATTTTGTTGTGGGGGAGTAAGGAATAATGTAGCTCAGTGGTCATCAGATATGGGAGGATAAGCTAATCCAAAAAGGAAAGAACCAAGAAATAGAGAAACATCAAACTGAAGACATCATCAAGCTTAGGATTCAGATGTGTTTAAACCAGATGTAGCTCTGAAATTCCCATTGCATAAGTCCAAGAATTCTTTTGTTTGTCCTAATGGGGTTGATTCAGCTTTTGGACTTGTTGAGTCACTACTATTAGAGAAACTTTAACTAGAAATCATTTGTTTTACTTGGGAAATTCCTAGACTTGATTTATATCAAAGCAATTAAGTGACCACTTCAAACTCAACCTTTAAAAAAACAGAAAAACTGTCACTGTGTTTTTTTTTTTTTTCCTCCTGACAGGGTCAGGAAGTTTTCCAGATTCTTCCCTAAGCCTCCCTCCCCAGAGAGCAGTAACTAGGCAACCACAGGCATGTGTTTGTCTTATTCAACATCAGAAACTACCTGTACACACCTGACCCTAACAGGGCATTTCTCAACAACCTCACTGGACATCTGGGGCAGGGCTTGTTAGGACAGGGAAAAATGTCCACCTCCAACAGGTGCAGAAAGGCGCCCAACCCTTCCCCACTTCCTCTGAGCTTCTGTCTTGAGATATGAGCCTCTTTATCCAGATTAAAGGCCATGAGGAACGAAGAAATCAACAATATCAACCTTAATTTCAAGCTCCACTCTTTTGATCATTCTTTATAATAATGGTTAACTAGTGGCTGAATCTCTCATTCTTGCTGCTAATAAACAGGGAAGGTGACAAGAAGCAAAGCAGTATTGGGAAGAAAAGGAAGAAATCAAGGGCTTAGATCATTTGTGAAAGTGAATATTTAGTCTTTGAATAATTAAGAATATCCTATTTGTAGGATCTTAAAGAAATCCTTAATCTACATTTATGTTAGTGCCTGTCATTACTAATGCAGGGCATTAAAATTTTATCATAATAGTTACGGACAATTCTGCCAAAAAATTTCACTTATTGGCAAAGCTAGATATTAAAATAAGGGAAATGTTGAATTATAGAATACTATATGTTGAAAATTTAATAAATTAATCCCCCCATGCTGATAGTGGAAGTTCCAGAAAGAATGTCTGCTGCATGTTGATGCTTAATCAATACTAGTTAATGATGAGGGCTTGAGGGGATGCCTTCTAATCCAAATTAGATGCCTTCTAATCCAAATTAAAAGCACAGAGGACTAACATTCTAGGTTAAAATCCTTCTGAAAAAGATTGGTAGTTGGTAGTTATAAATAGTTAAAGGGAAAATAAGAAGATGAAAGCTTTTGCTGGTGTTGACTCCTTTTTGAGAGTTCCTGGGTTGTTAAGCATGAGCTTATTTGTATAAATTCTGGCCTTGGTTTCTAGGTCTGAGTTCTTTTTCTGTTATATGTTTCATATAACTTTGAACTGTAACAGCAAAAGACTCTGAGGGCCCAGAAAAAGACTCTGACTCCCAAATCTATGCCGACTCTAAAAGGAGAAAGAAGGGAAGAAAACAGAATGAGAGACAGAAGGAGGAGAGGGAGAAATAAAAGGAGGGATGAAGAAAAAGAGGAGGGCATGGAAGGGGAAGCGATAGGAGGAGGAAAAGTAAGGAAATGGAAAAGAAAATGGGTGAGGGAGAGGGGAAAGAAGACATGGGTCAGAGGATGGGAAGAATCAGAATGAGTAGGATCTCTTATCATTTGGACATAACAGGTAGTATCCAACTCTTCTTATATTTACTATTCAATAGAGCACCCATACATGAATGTATGGTTGGTGACAGGAGCTCCCTATCTCTGGGGACTAAAAAAATTGCTGTGCAATTCTTGATTAGGACACAAATGCTTGGTTCCTAACTTCTGAGTACTGTACAAGCAGTTTTTAATATATCTCAATTAGATTGACATGCACATAATACAAATTAGTTTTGAATCAATGTGTCTTAGCTTAGTTGAAAGACATTTGTTAGAGACAAGAAATTTTAATAATGGGGAGGGCATTCTGCTGGTGCCTTATAGAAGGTGCTGAGCAGAGCCTTTCCTGGGAACTGGGCAGATGGTACTTAAGATAGGAAGGGCAAGGAAATGGAGAGGAGGTTTGTACCTGTGGCCATGGCCACTTACATCTAGCTGTTTTAAAAATTTTTTTTTTTAGTTTGCTGTCCTGCTCAAAGTTCTTGGCAGACTTTTCAGGGACCTGACAAAGATAATAAAGAAAACTAGGGCAGGTGGTATAGCTCAGTGGTAGACTATTTGCCTAATATGTGTGAAGCCCTGGGTTTAATCACCAGCATCACAAAATAAGTAAAATAAAATAAAATAAAGATAATAATGGAATTTGTCCAGATGACGTTTTTCCATTTCCCAGGTTGGCCTGCCTGCATTTATCCAACAGAAAAGTCTTGTTTCATTTTCTTGAGTTATAATTTTGTCACCCCACAAATATTACAGAGAAAAGGACTAATGTAAATACAAGGCTTTCAGCCCCATGCCTCACTGGTTTGATGAAGTTTGAAGAAAACAGGAACAACTTGAATGTGCTGAGGATCAGTGATTTCACATTCATGAAGCATAAAGCTTATTTAGTCTTCAAAAGATTCTATATGAATACACAATCAACTTGTTTTCACTGATAACACATCCAAATATCTTGCCAATATTTTCTTATTCAGACTACTACATTTCTTATTAAAATATGATAAAAAAATCTTCTCATTGGGCTCTTTCCTGTCAATCCTGGTATTTTTATGGATTCACATGAGGAAAAGAGACAATTCATGGAACTAGCATTATTTTACTTTCTGATTTTACACGGTGGTATATTCGACTCTTTTATGAGACATTCTGGGGAAAAAGGAAAAGAAAGAAAAATTTGATTAAAAAGATACTCATTTAAAAAAATAAACCCAAGAGATATAGCTTAAAACTCAGTGAATGTATTTAGGGAACTACACCCAAATGACAACTGTATTTCAGGGTAGCTTTCCAAATGATAAAGGATATAATAACAACACTAGTAGTCATTGAAATTTAATTGAGGGATGAGCATCTATTAGGCAGTGTTCCACTGCTTTTGGAGTATTTATTATGTTATTCTCACAAAGACCCTCTGTGATCACTGCTGTTTTTCCTATTATATTTATAAGGAAATCAGGAAACCAAAAATTCCAAAGAACGTATTGGTGTACACAAAGAAAGTGGAATGCATCTGCACTTGAGGCTCTCAGGTTTAATCTCCTACATTCCAGCACAAGGATGCTGACAAGTATTTAGCAGACCTAGAGAACACAAAAGCATATAAAGTTGATAAAGAAAGGAGAGACTATGCTAATAAGCATATGCACAGTCTCAAGTAGGCAGTCAGTTTGGCTTAAGGAACTCTAAAATAAAAGCTATGCTTGTTTTGCTTGTTTTCTGTGCTGAAAGCCTTCAGGTCTCTGCAGCCCCAATGCACTGCAGAAGGAGCTTGGCTCTGGGCAATTTTTGTCTTTGAGTCAAATCATCTGCAGAGTCCTGTCACATCAGTTATCAGTTATGTTACCACCATTTTAAGCATAAGTGAAATAAATGCACAAAAAGATGATAGAAATGAGGGAAATACATTGGATGCAGCAGCAATATGCTCTGCTTTGAACACAACTGAATGTCACGTGGATTTTATTAACCCTTTTTAAATTGTCCCGTATTTTTCTGTTTGTGCCTCAAGAAGAAAGGGGCTAAAATAGCAGTCAGCACTCTGTGAGCACTTAGCCAGCAGTAGAGGACTATTTATTTAGTTTTAAATACTATGATTTAACTGTGACTGTCAATAAAACAGATCTTAGTGTACCACAGGCGCCCACACTTTGCACCACAGGCCACAGAAAAGCACTTAGTGGTTGTGTTTAATCAAGTTTGTGAAATCTGATAGAGGAGTGCACCTCAGTATTTATATAAGTACTGTAATAAATTATTTGTAAATGAGAGACTTTGATTTGTAAAGTGAATTATCTCAGTTTGTACTTAAGACTGGATTTTTGGGTACATGGGATCTTCTTAAAGTAAGACACTTCTGGAACTTATGGAAGCCTAGGTATACCTAAGGTAGTCAAACAACATTCACTCAACACTCTGGAAAGATGCCATGTACTAAGCACTGTACTAGGTAAGAATGAGTCTGTGCATAAGTCCAGTAATGTCCTCAAAGTGCTCAGATAAGGTTGGGGAAAAGAACTTTGACGCATTAAATTTTCTTCTTTTGGAAAATAAAAAAAGTGAAATAAGTACCTTTCCTTCTATTACATAGCTATCTAATGACATCTTTAACGCACTGCCATAATTTTTTTTTGAATCTTCTCACATATAACACATAACACAAAAAGTGATGAATTTGTGTTATCACAAAAGTTACAATGATAACACAGGGAGCTGAATTCGGGGGCCCTAAATTGTGCCTAGAGATAATATTTTGTCTTCCAAGCCTTAAGTGACCTGAGATTCTATGTGCATCCTCCCCCTTCCCCAGTTCCACCCCCTCCTCTGCTTCCAGAGTTAAAAACTAGTGTCAAAAAAGTTGAGAAAGAAGCTGAAATTGGAGCCAGACTTTTTGATCTTCAGACTTTTTTGCCGATTTGCTGAATGATTCTGCTCTTTTGCAGGTAGGAAAGCTATATAGAAAATACATAAAATTTAGGATTTGAGGGGGTTGTCTTGCTCTCTCTTGATCAAACTTAAATAACTTTGGAAGCAGAGATGTAATTGAAACAGATGATGAACGGTAAAAAGAACTCCCACAGGGAAAGCCGCATGAGAACCGCTTGTGGCTCAGGGACTTTAACAGGTCTCCTTACCCTGAATTGACCCCTTGTTCTCCGCCTTAACTCCGCTCAGCCACTCCCAGGATTCAGCGGGAGGGTGGGCGAAACTACATATCCCAGCACCCAGTCTCCCTCCCAACATCTGTGCGGCTACCCGCACTGCATTCCGGGAAATGCAGTTTCCTATCAGTCAATACAAGGTTCTGGAGACCAGGGCGGTCAGGGCGGAGGGATCCGCCCCTCCATTGTCTCCGCCCCCTCCATTGTCTCCGCCCCCTCCATTGACCCCGCCCCAGGTTGCTTAGGAGATGAGAGACGCAGAATCTTGGCCTTGTTGCTCAGGGCAAGACAGGTGCAGAGGGAAATCCTTTGAGGTCTGTTCTCACCTCCAGCACGGCCATGGGGAGCCTCGATAGCTCCCCATTGTGCGACAGTAATCAATACTGCTATGAGATCGGACCCACCGACTTGCTCGAGCGCAAGGGCTCCCTGACCCTCCGCTCCCATCACAAGAAATACTCGAGGCCCGTGTTGGTGTACTCCTGGTGAGCCAGTTCCTGGGTACTGGGGGGAGGGAGGAATGGAGAAGGGATGGGATAGGAAAGTACCGGAGAGGGAACAGTCGTGGAGAGAAGAGTGAATAGAAGAGAAAATGAGAAAAGAGGGTGGGAAAAGAAAGAAGGAAAAAGAGAATAAAGAAGTGAGAAAGAAAAAATAATAATAAAGAGGTGAGGAAGAGAAGTAGAATAGGGGAGAGAGAAAGAAAAGAAAGGGAAACAACAGAGCAAGAGACAGGCAGAGAGTGAGATCTGGACAAACAGGAAGAGCTAGGAAAGTTTGGGCGTGGGCCCAAACTTGCCCCTGCCAGTGACCTGGCCACCTGCGGCCTTAGATCATTCACCCAAGAGTCTGGAAATCATCTTTCTGAGACTAGTGTTTATTCATACAAGGCAGGTTTTGCTGGAAGGCCAGTGCCATCTGCAGGAGGGCATTGTCTGTTCAGAGAACAAGCCTCCAGAGCTGCGGTTTCTTAGATGGGTGGTTTGTGTGTGGTGGGGGGTGGTGATGGGAGAACAGACACACAGAGTGGTTTGAAAGAGGTTCCTAAATATCACCATGACTATTTACAAAGACTGCTGTGGCCAGAGCTAGCAAACTGGAGTCTCCCATAGTTGGTAAGATCAACAGACACTGTTTAGTATGTAGTCTGCTTACATATCTTCTTGTTAATTAGATAGCCACATTTAAAAGTAGGAGATTCACATAAAAATCCAAATTTGTGTTGTCTTGATGGCTGAAAGTTCTGATGAGGAGGATTTTCTTCCCCTGGGAACGGTGACTGCACAAGAGGCTGACTACAGCCTTTTCTGAAGATGGGAATTGTTCTTCTCTATGAACTTCAGTCTTGTAAATCTGGCCTGACCTTAGGAAGGATTTGATTTACTTCCCATGCTTAGGAATTGTGCTTAGAATTCACTTAGAGATTCTCTTATTAAATATTACAGAGACTGATATCACTAAGTTGTATAACTGGAATAAAACTGGAGACTTTCTTTTTGGGTCAACATTCCTGACTATACTGTTGACAATAATGACTTTTGGACTATTTGGAATATTTAAGGGAAGTAGACAGAAAGAGAAAAACAAAAATAGTCACGAATTTTGTCTACTCTATGCTTTTGGCTTTGAAAGGAGATGAATGGTTTTTTGATTTTAACCCTGCTTGTTTCCATTCACTTGTGTAATGTATGTGACACCTGTGGTTTCTCTCTTGCAAACTTCCTAAAGCCTGCCTACTCCCCATTTTCCCACAGGCTTACTCCCCTACCTTTATTTCTCATCCCTAACACTGACCCTCTGCCTACTTTGAATTCAATGGGAGAGGTTACATAGATTTGGAATCCAAAGCTACTCTGGGAAGCAGCCTCTTCTAGCCTCATATAGGGCTTACCTCATGGCCCTAGAGCAAAACACTTAGCTCTTCTATAGTTCTCTTACTTACTCCATAATGATTTAGTTCATGTTATAAATCACCACTGGAAGATATTATTAAAGAGAAGGAACTTTTGCAAAGGGACAAAAGTTTCTGCTTTCTTCTGCTCTACCATTGCTTGAAAAAGTTGCCTTATGAAGATCACATACATCAATAGGAAAATCCACAGAACATAAATGTGAAAGAGGTGAGGAGCCCGGTGAGGGGAGAAAGTCCTGTAAATCATTCCAGCCACTGATGAAAACATAGCAGGTTCTCTGCTGTTGGTACTAGAGGGAAGATTTGGGAGCAAGAAGACTTAAATTCAACCCAATGAACATGTGTGTGCCATGGTTGGGAACACAGAGATAGAAACACAGAAATTATCAAAGGGATTGTTTGTGTAAAGCATTTATCATATGCCTTGAACATATCTAAGTATATGATAACTGACACTACGTAGTATAACATAATGGTCAAAAGCTTAGACTTTTGAATAACTTTGGTTTGAGTAACAACTCTGGTGCTAGGTGATGTGGCAAGTGACCTGACTGCTTTAGGTCTCTGTTTCAGCCATTGTAAAATGGTGATGATAGGATTACTGCATGATTCAATGAAGGACCCGTGCACATGATGCACAGTAAAGATTATTGACATGTACAAAAACATGGTCATTGGCCTCAAGGGATTTCATTGGTCGGTACAGGAGAATAGTGTCAATAAATCCAGTAGAATCTGATTTATGCATAGTAGAGTTGAGTATATGAAGCAAAGGATAACAGGAAAGGGATGATGATGATGATGATGATGTGTGTGTGTGTGTGTTTCTAGGCAGAGCTTTGAAGGATGAATAGGATCCCATAAGTAGACAAAAGAGAGCAGCCAAAGGCAATAGAATAGTAAGATCACAGGCAATAGAAACAATTCTCTTTAGTTGGAAAATTCTCTAGTTGGTCCTCATTATTTGAAGATTCTGTATACTGGCTCAAATTTATTCATAACTTACAAACTGGTTAAAATTTACTTTTAACTCAAAATCAATACTTGAGATACTTTTGTAGTCATTTATAGAGATGTGCAGAAAGGCAATAAAAGGGCAAAAAATGTTCCCACATACATGCTCTCAACTGAGGTCAAACACAGCAACACTCTCCCTTCTTGTTTCGGCCTTCACATGTACACAAGTGTCCTTTTCACTATCTACTCAGTGTTAAATTTTTGTGTGGGTTTTTTGTTGGTGTTAAAATGTCCCCCAAGCATGGTGCTGAAGTACTTTGTAGTGTTCCCAAGCACAGGAGAGCTGTGATGTACCTGAGGGAGAAAACCTGTTAGATAAGTTTTGTTTAGGCATGAGGTAGAGTGCTGTTGGCAGTAAGTTCAATGCTAATGAGTTGACAATATATATTAAATAAGATGTATTTAAACAGAAATGCACATGAAACAAGATTATGTATTGATTAGTTCATGAAAATATTATGACCAGAGGCTCATAGGAACCTACCCTGTTTCCTCTAGGAAAAATGCTACAGTATTCACTAAATGAGTGTTTCTGGCAACTCTATAGATCATGCAAATAATGAGAATCGACTGTAGAATTGAGCAATGCTAGCATTTTCTGCAGCTGGTTGTACAGTTGAAGTCCTTCCAAATTCAGCCAGTTACCAATATCTGTACTAAAACAGCCACATAAATTCAGTGTGTATCAACTTCTAATGAATAATGCATTTTGGTCATAATTATTAGCATTCTGTTGACTTATTCTATGATCTATTAATATTTTTATTAAATTTCAATCACTTTTATCAGTGATTTTTTAATTTAATTGATGAACCCCTAATAGTATACTAGAGCATTTGGGTATTTGATCAGTTAAGTGACTGTACCCATAGGTACAAATACAATCTGTAATTAGGAGAATACTGATTTATTTCTGATTTTACAGCTTAGATATTTGTATTTGTCCAGTTTATCTTCAACTGGTGTGCAATAAAAGGCTGGTTGACTTCACTACACCCATTAAAAACAATTATGTATGACAGGCACAATAAAGTGAAATAAACAGGATGGTTGTTAAGGGACATCTCTGATCCCTTACCAGGGTAAGACATTGCCAAATGGCCACCTCTTCCTTGCAACTAGAGTGGTAACTAGATGAACCATATTGCACTCATCACACCTTGATGCTTCTGAGTTAGAAAACATCTTTTCTAAAAATTATCTTTCCCTACTTCCTGTAGCATTTGAGGAATCATGTCATTGATGTTTTCATTAGAAATTCTGATTTGAGGTAAAATTATCTCCTGGGATATTTTCCCACCCACTATAATAATGGAAAAATAGGAACCAGAAAAATTTAGACTTTCCCTTAAAAAATTTTCTCATGTGAGGCTAGTTATAATATTAATTAATTAATTAATTCCATCTTTTTCTTGGCCAAATTGGCATCTGGTAACAAGTGATAATAATTTAAAGCAAAAAAAAAAAAAAATCACTCAGATCTCCATGGAGACAGTTCCTACTCTGGTCTCCATGGTGACACTTAGTTTTAAGGACTCAGATTAATTTTATGTATTTGTAATTTCAATTAATTTCCTTTCTTGCCTAAGCTTCAAATTAAAGACCCTGGGTGTTTTACTCCCTCCACCCCACTTCCCTACCCCCTAATAGGAAGAAAACAAAGAAAGAAAGAAAAGAAAAGAGGAGAAGAATCAAATGTGGTAATAGTTGTGGGCTAGGAAACCTCATTGTTTTAAAGATTTTTACAAAAAATCATTTGGGCCAGGAAAATAAATCAGAGATAAAGGGGAAAACCTGTACTTCTGTGAAATCTTTCAGACTTTTATTTGAACCATGCTATTTGAATAGGGGATCCATTTGTATTTAAGGTACCCTACATTCTGTGAAGAGCCCTATTCCAAGGCCCCAGTATATCATCAGCATACTTAAATACAAAACGCAGTGTCTGACTTTTCTAATTTGCTGTATCATTCTTCCTGTGCTTAGTCAGTGATATTCTTAGGCACTAACCTGGAAGTTAGAGGCCTTCACATCACAAAGGACCAAGCCAGAGATACATAGAACTTCATCAGCCAGCATTCCTATCTCCCTACAATCTCCAGCGCACACTCAAGAGCTGGGGTAAAAAAGCAAAGAAAAAAATAAAGCTCTTATTAGCCATGTGCTGCAGCCTGTTGTCTGAGGAAATTCCTAAAGGCTTTCCTTCCTATCAAGTCTCCAACCTTTAACCTAGACTCATGCCCTGAAGAGAAAGACTATTTTTGTGCACATTTGAAGTAGGTTTGCTTATGTGGTTTCCAAGCACAGCACGTAATTTGAACTGGAGAGAAGAGGCTTTAAGAGGGGCTTTTTGGTCATAGTGGAAAGTGAGGAGCAAATCTTGGGACAAGGGATAAAAACACAGTGAATGCTCAATGAGTGCTCATCAAATACATGAACAAATGAGCAGATAGAAAGAATAGAGAAAAAACCCACAAGGCCCTACATGTTAGAGCCCCATATTATATATATATTTAATAAGGTCCTGAAATAACAGACTGTAGAATAGAACAAATTCAAGCGAAAACCAGTTGATTTTCATAGCCATGATCACAAGGCAACAGCTTGTTGGTCACCTCTGTATAAGTGACTTTGGAAGGGTGCCGTACATTGGACTTCCATTTAGAATGGAGGAAAGTTAAAAACCAGGGCTTAAACTTGTGTTGTTTGTAGTTGCAAGGATGGAGTTAATGTAAGGACAAGTGATATTTATACTTTAAAAAGAGGTATTTTTATTTCCTTACAGAAGTTGCAAATTATAGTTTCATGTGGGTATTTAAATATGTAATAGTAAACTAAGGACATGGAAATATATTCACTACCTAGTGGGTAGCAGAATTCAAAATTTGCATACAACTTAGTTGCATATATAAAATTTCTTTTCTAAAACTGATCCTCATAACTTTTCAACCGTTGGTTTCTAGAGAAAAACTCAAACATGCCAATTAAAGTCCATCTCTACCTCTTTGAGTTTAAGCAGCATGTTTTAGGTTAAAATAATCCCTGTCAGAACAGTGTCCACTCTTGCTGAGGCCTTCCTCTGACACATTCTCCTTACCCAAATGTCTGTGTGTGTGTTTGTGTGTGTGACAGACTGAAGTTATATGATATTTGGTGGTGTGTGGTGGGGATGAGACCTCCAGATCTATGTGTGGGTTCTTGCTCTTACTCATCCTTGGTCCTACTGCTGTGTCTGCTGCTCGTGGACTTCTCGCTAATTCAGATGGTGTGTATGCTTACAGACTCAGTCCCACCTTTGCTCTTGCTGGTACTGTAGATTTTTGGTTAGGCTCACCCTTCCTCAGCTCCTGACAGGGACTACTCACCCCACAGCCACTGTGGTGGGGCATCTCATCCCTAATCATGGTGGACTGCAGCTGGCACATGGATACTCAACTGAGCTTCCATCTAAGTGCCCTGTAGAGAGGGTGAGTATATCCTCTGGCTTGCCTAGGACAGTTTCCTCCTCTTTATCTGAGACATTTCAAAAGCCCCTCTTTTTCTTTCTTCAGTGACCATCTTCAGAAGGTAAATTATAAGGTTCCCCTATTTGTGGCATACTTGGAAACTTCTTCGGGTTTTTGTTAAAAGAAGCTTAAGAATTTAGAATTTATATTTCCCAATATCACCTGACTTTCAAGGAAAAATCTTCAGGATTCAAAAATGTAATATTTTCAGTCAGAAGTTACTCAACAATGCTTTATTTTTCTTCATATTTCTGTTGAAATAATCTTCATTCTTCCTAAGGCAAACATGGATGCCTCTGATTTATTAGAGCAAAGTTTATTTTGAAGGTAGTTCAGCAAAGTATGAAGATTAATATTGGGAGTACAACCTCTTTATTAGTATGCTTTAAAAAGAGCATGCATTAGAGCCTTTCTTTGGTTACAGAATGTGTCTGTCTACATTGAAATAATATTCACCAATAACACAAAACATTAATTACTGGGTGATGGATCATTGGACTGTTTGTGCTTTTTCTTTTCTTCTTGTTGCCGTTTCTACATTTTCCACAAACAGCATGCATTATTTTCATAGTAAGAATAAAGCAAAATTACTTTTAAAAATTAGCATCATTTTCTACAGCTTTCTCCCTGAAGCAAACATTCTCTAAAGGATCAGAATGTAGACACAGTAATTCACCTCTTTCAGAGTCTGACTCACTCAGAATAACTTATGAGTCTTTTAAAATATCGTTTTAATTGCTAGTTTATGCTGGGTGAAAAAGGATGATGCTACACACATTTCGTGTGGTTTAACTACCCTTTCATTCTTGTCTGTGTTCTCTAATGGTAGCTCCCACGCCATAGTTATTTTTAATCTAGTTCTACGTTTTTATTCCTCAATGTATGCATGTTACTGACAAATGGTTGTGAATGAAGTAAGTTTTTGAGGGGGGATCACTTTATTTTCTAGTTTGTGAGATAAAATTCAGGGGACTGTCTCTTTTGGCCCTGACTACATTTTTCATTCAGTGCTATTCTCTTTTAGGAAATTCTAATCGAATACTTAAAAAGAAAAAAAGAAAACCAATGGTTAATAGAACTGTGATTCTATGAATTTTGGGTGAAGATTTACTCAACTGACGTTTATGAAAATAAAACAATTGGGGTGCAAGTTGAAGCCCTGTGGAAAGCAGAGAACACAGAACAGTCATTTCCCCCATGTGGGCACACTTGGATTTGAAAGGTCTTTGGTGTATCCCTATTCTTAAGACCGTCTCCTAGCTGAACTGTAGGATCTACCAGAGCCGCCTCCTGTCATAATGCTGCTGTAGCCTTTCCTCTTAGTGTCAATTACTTTTTCATGAAGCTTTCCTTTTTTTAACTTCGCAGATGATCTCTTTGTAGGTAAGGGTGCTGGGGTTAAGGCAGGAGGTGAGAGGAATGTGGGGCTTAGTGTCATTTTGATAGAAGGTCATGCTGTGGACACCCAGGTTGCTCAGGACTCAGGATTTTTTTTTTTAACAGCACTAGAACAATTGTTAAATAAATGTTTCTGAGTTTCTTTGGGAGCCCACCCTCACTGGTACCATTTTCTGTATGTACTAGCCAGAAGTCTTTTGGTGGCAAGTGACAGGTACTCAGTTTGTACTAGGCTAGAATGAATTAACTCAAATATTCATGTATGGTTGGCTACCAGACAAGGAGAAAGGTAGAGCTACAGCTGGACCTGGGAACAGCTGGAACAAGGGATGCGACCAGGTCTCACTTTACTTCTCTTCATCTTAAGGAATACTATGGGAAACAGCTGCTGCAGTCGAAATACCCCTTTATCCCTCTGAAAAAGTTTGGCTTTTATAATATTTTCAGTTCCAAATTAAAAAATTCTAGGTTAGGTGTCTATGCCCAAGCCAAGTATCTGGGATCATCTGGCTGAGCAAAATCAAATGGAAACATGGTACCTCTCTAAAAGCCGTGGAGCATGGTGGACATAGCCAGGAGAAAGAAAAAGTGCTGGTCTGGTAATCTAGAGATAACAGTACACTGGAAAAGGAACTCCAAATTCCAAACACCCAGTTTTATAGCAAAAGTTTAGAACATAACCCATTAATATATGGGAAACTTGCTATATTTGATGCTGCTTTAACTTTAATCTTCCCCCTCCCCTGCCAACCTGAACCTCCTCAGTGCAGGTTAAAAAGATTTATCTTAGATGTAGTGAGCTGAAAAAAGAAATCTTGTGCACAGATTAAGTTACCATATTTTGTGGTGTTTTGAAAAAGTTAGCTATGAATAAATCTGAATATTGTGTTATTTTTGATAGACACTAAACTTTAATTGCTCTGTTTCCTTTATTTCATTTTGGAATACAATTAAATTTTAATTATTATTATTCACACTGTGTATTTTCTTTATTTTGATTTAAATAAATTTTGATGTACTAACAAAGGTAATTAATTGGAAGAAATATGTTTCTTTGGTAAGATATTAGATTCCTAATCAGATTGCTCAGGTTCAATTAAATGGAAGAATAGAATGTAATTTATTTATTGCTAAATAAATTTTCATGAAAATAATTTCGCTTCCCTTTGTAGAGACTGATAGGAAGAGTATTTTGAAATTAAAATGTAATAGCCAGCACCAGTGGCTCATGTCTGTAATCCTAGTGAAGAGGAAGATAGCCTTGAAACAGGGTTGTAAAACATGGTAAAGTGTCAATTAAAAGCTGTAACCTTGGACAGAGCTGTGAGGAATTGCCCATTAGAGCCATGCAAAAGTTTGGGACCAAGATGAAAGGCACCATGCAGAGATAAGCACCCATTCCTGCCTTCCTTTGTCTCCACTTGTAAATAAACTTTCCAAAGCAGGCCTCCCCCGCTGCTCTTATCTAAACCTTAGGTCTCTAACCCACTACTAGCCCTACTTTATGGGAGAGCACATTCCTTGTAACCTGATACCCTGCACTGCCTTTTAAATATCCCGTGAATCCTTTGTTTGGGGCTCAGACACTGGTACACATCTGGGCCCGCTAGCATAAAAATTAAAATCTGAGTTCTCCACTCCTCCGAGTGTTGCTTGGTTTCTCCTCTGACAATATTGCCACAACACTAGCTACTTGAGAGGCTGAGGTCAGGAGGATCATGGTTGGAGGCCAGCCTGGGCAAATAGTTCCTGAGGCCAGAGCAAAGTGGATTAGAGGTGTGGCTCAAGTGATAAATCATCTGCTTTACAAGCATGAAGCTTTGCATTCAAAATCCAATTCTGCCAACAACAACAACAAAAAAGTTAATCAACTTGTCACAGTTTTTTAAACACTTGAAACTATGACCTTCTCAGTCAGAAGCCAGAAACGTTAAATGAGCTTTAAAAAGTTACTAAGTTTTTTCCCCCTTCTATCATTTCCTTTGTAGATGAAGAGCTCTTCTGTGAATGGCATTCATTAAAAATATATTTATTGAGGTCTAGGGGTATAGCTCGGTGTAGAGTACTTGCTCACATATGTAGGACCTATGCTGGATCCCCAGCACCCCCCACAAAAAAAGAGTTAAAAATATATTTATTGAGCTGTTGTTATGTATGCCAAAGGCACTCTGCTGGGTGATACTGATTGTTCTCTATGTCTTTAGGACTCCAGAAATGATTGTGAGTCAGGGGTGGGGAGGGTTAACTGACCAATTATAGTGCGCTGTGATACATTTTATGATCAGAGGTGAGCAGGGTATTCCGGCAGCATCCAGAAGAGGCATTTCACTTAGGCCTGTTGGACCAGATAAAGTGGTTCATCGTGGGAGGGGGTTCACCTAGCCCCTAGGGTCTGCAGGGGAACTAAAGCCTAGTATGTTCGTTTTCAACTGAGAGCAGTACCATCCCTCCCCCAAGAGTCTTTGGAAACACATGTGGGCAATATTCTTTGTTTCATTGACTGATATCTCGCGATATAGAGCATGTGACTGTACGAATTGTGACTCAGTCTGGGGGCGGCGATAGCATCTTAGTAGCACTTATCCATCCATCCAGTGTGTAATTTACATATCCAGAAGCCCACAGTCAGATGGTGGAAACAGCAAGGGTACATCTACAGCCAGCACCTTAGCCAGTTTTCAAGTGGCTTTTCACCATAAGGGTAAGAACAGAACCACCCCTAGTACACCCAGTAACTCAGTCATGACAGAGGACTGCCCCCTCACTATGCTCCAAGAATCCTGAGCTTTCAGAGGTCAGTGCCACCTGTTCTTCTTGTGGGGATGCATGCCGGGAAAGCAACCGACGAGCCGCCACAGGCAGTCTCCTAGAGATGGGTCTGTTGTGGCCTTCCACCCCAGCCTCAAAAAAATGCATGTTGTGGAATTAGAAAACTTTAGTCTGCAAAGATCGCTTTTTTGTTTTTTAAGTTGGAATTTTTCTTTCTGTGTTAAACAATTCTATAACAAATATAAATAGTTTGGAAAGACCACCTCTGCTTGACTTCTGTCGAAGTCATAGTGGTGAATGTGAGGTGCTAGGTCTTCCTCACTGCTCCAGCACCTGCCCCTTCAGCTCTGACAAGTAAGCTGGTGAAGCCCTGTCAAATGTCCTGCCAGGCATTCAGGCACACATTAGAAATGTTCTTCCACTGTAAAATCATCTGGATCTAATGCCATTTGACATCGCTCTTCCTTAAAAATCATCTGTTTGGACTTTTTGTCTCTACTGGGGGAAATTTTGATATTTCTTTTTTTCTTAGTTCTGTGTGTCATCTAACTTTCCAGACATATTTTCATGGAGTTATGGGAAGGAGTCTGAGTCTTTAAATTTTTTTCTTCTTCTTTAATGATTCTATCCTTTTATTTTGAAAACAACTTTTTAAAGATATAATTCACACCCCATACGAATCACCCTTTTAAAGTATAAAATTCATTGGGCTTTAGTATATTCACAAAGTTGCAAATCAATTACCACAAGCAATCTGAGAACATTTCATTACTCATGTGTAAATTCTGGTCCCCTTAGCCTTTCTCTCCAAACTTCTTACAACCTCTGTCCCTTGAGCCCCAGCCATCAGTAATCTGTTTTCTATCCCTATAGATTTTCCTATGGGTATCTCATATAAATAGAATAATACAGAATATAGTCCTTCGTGACTTCACATAATATTTTCAAATTTCTTCCATATTGTAGCATTTATCACTATTTCATTTATTTGTATTGCTTGATAATATTCAAGCAATGGATGTTATATACTTCTATTTTGTATCTCCTTACTATTTTTCTTGATTTATTAGATAGTATTTTGTCTAATTTGTTATGCACTTTTGTTTGCTTTTTAATTCTACTCTTTTTCTGTTTATTGTGCACTGAATTCTGCCTTTATTTTGAATTATTCTACCATCCTGATTTGTTTTGGTTTGCTTATTATTTTTCTATGTTTTTCAATTCAATGCTTCATTTAAAATTTTTTCTTTGTTCAGTCTTAATGATCAAAGTACTTAAGGCTCTGAATTTTTCTACAGGTACTTTGTTGGCTACCTATTATGGATTCTTGTAAGAGCGCTCGTCTATATTTTCAAGATTTCAGCAATTTCAGTTTCCGTTGATCTTTGACTCCACTTGCTTGATAAAGTGTCTAAATAATTCCAGATTGAAGAAAGAATTTCAAAATGTTAAGTTCCAGTTAATACATTAAAATATATTTTCTTGATTTTTATAAAGGTTCTGTGCATGCTTGGAGTTGAATTCGTTAGGTAAATGAATGATTTACCTAATGAGTACAATTTCTCTTCTCACTCTTCTCACGTGCCATCTGAGCTCACCCATTTACCCAAGGAAAATGACCCAAATTTCATCTAGTAACACATGAAATAGTTACCAATAGTTTCCCTACCAAGTCTAGCTATGGCTTTTCTTAGTACAAAAACCTAGAGAGCAATTTATGTACTCTCTCATTTCCTTTACTTCATTTGTGCAAACCAGCCAATTACTTTCTGAATCCATCTCCTTCTGTTTTAAATACCTTGCCAAAACAGCCAATAGCAGTTCACACACAGAACTGACAGTTCTGTAATCTCTTTTCCAGTCTCACTAGGAACATAGTTAGATGTCTCTCTTACTGTGACTATCAAATGTCTGACCTTTCTAGTTTCTTGTTTTCTTTTGTTTGACTTTTCGCCTTACATTTTAGATTTTTATTGCAGCAACACTCACTCTACTTCTGCAGCAAATTTCTTTATTAGCCTATGCTAGGCTTAATCTTAAACAGCCCCAGGATCTCCATGGATTATCACATAAAGGTTTATTTCCTGTTCACACAATGTCCACTGTAGATTTTTGGTAGGGGTGAGCATGCTTCCACATAGATCCTCTGATACTCAGGCTGACTGAGGTCCTGTCATTGCTAAGGTTCGAATGTCCCCTCCAAAACTCATGCTGCAATTTAATTGCTACTGTATGGTAATGAGGGGGTGGGACCTTGAAAAGTTGATTAGGTAATTGTTATTATCTTGGTAATGGGTTAGTTATCTTGGGACTGGTTCTGTCATAAAGTAAACTCCCCGCCTTTCTCTCTCCCTATCTTTTGAAAGCCTTCACCAGACCAGTACCTTAATATTGTACTTCACAGCCCTATAGCCCTCTTTCTTTCTTTACTGTGAGAAATAAATTTCTTTTCTTCACAACTTACCCAGTCTGTGGAATTCTGTTACAGCAACAGGAAACAAGTGAAGATAGTCATCTAGAGAGGCTCTTCTGACAGAAGAGTTAAAACTTACACCAGAGCTTTCATGCTCTTAATTCAGAAACGATGTGTATAATTCTTGCTCATATTTTTTTTCATTAGCCAGAACTGTTCATATGGTCCTACTAAGTACAAGGACTTAATGTCTTGTATTCCCAGGAAAAAAGAGCAAATTGTATTGTGAGTGCACTGTCTTACATAAATGGAAGACTGTAGCTGTCATTGTTAGAGTCCCCTTCTGGTAGGCTCTGGGCTGGAGTTTTACCCTCTAACTCTGACATCCTTGAACTTTCCACCCTGTGTCGGCAAACACCCTGAGGCAGGAGCAGGGTGGTGCTCTGAAGCTCTGGTTACAGGCTTTCATTCAAAACTTGGCCTGGAAATTCCCTCAGTGTATTTTTAGCAATTAAAGGCTTTTAGAGTGTTGGAATTAAAAGTGTATACATATATTATCCAGCATTTTTCATTATTTTATTATTTTTTTAGTGTATATTTTTATTATTTTTTTATTCACATGTGCATACATTATTTGGATCATTTCTCCCCACTCCCTCCCCTTCCCCCCTCAGTTCCAGGCAGTTCATTATTTTTGGTGAAATAGTTTGTCTGCACAATTCCAGGAAAGGTGATTTGGTTGGCACTCTGTGAGTTCCTGCTTCTGGGCAGCCTCACGGCTGAGACTTCCCTACACAGACTCTTGCCTGTACATCTTCCGCTTGGCCTTGACTGGATCTTGGCAGTTTTTGGTGTCCCTTGCACATGATATAATCTTGGGATTAAAACCTCCTGTTTGGTGTTGGTGAGGATGCGAGGAAAAAGGAACCCTCTTACACTGTTGGTGGGAATGTAAACTAGTACAACCACTCTGGAAAAAAATTTGGAGGCTACTCAAAAAGCTAAACATTGATCTACCATTTGATCCAGCAATACCACTCTTGGGGATATACCCAAAAGACTGTGACACAGGTGACTCCAGAGGCACCTGCACACCCACGTTTATTGCGGCACTATTCACAATAGCCAAGTTATGGAAACAGCCAAGATGCCCCACCACTGACGAATGGATTAAGAAAATGTGGTATCTATACACAATGGACTTTTATGCAGCCATGAAGAAGAATGAAATCTTATCATTCGCAGGTAAATGGATAGAACTGGAGAACATCATTCTGAGTGAGGTTAGCCTGGCCCAAAAGACCAAAAATCGTATGTTCTCTCTCATATGTGGACATTAGATCAAGGGCAAACACAACAATGGGATTGGACTTTGAGCACATGATAAAAGCGAGAGCACACAAGGGAGGGGTGAGGATAGGTAAGACACCTAAAAAAATTAGTTAGCATTTGTTGCCCTTAACGCAGAGAAACTAAAGCAGATACCTTAAAAGCAACTGAGGCCAATAGGAAAAGGGGTCCAGGAACTAGAGAAAAGGTGAGATCAAAAAGAATTAACCTAGAAGGTAACACACATGCACAGGAAATGTGAGTCAATGCCCTATATAGCTATCCTTATCTCAACCAGCAAAAACCCTTGTTCCTTCCTATTATGGCTTATACTCTCTCTACAACAAAATTAGAGATCAGGGTAAAATAGTTTCTGCTGGGTATTGAGGGGGTGGGGGGGAGAGGGAGGGAGCGGAGTGGGTGGTAAGGGAGGGGGTGGGGGCAGTGGGGAGAAATGACCCAAGCATTGTATGCACTTATGACTAATAAAAGAAAAAACAAAAACAAACAAACAAAAAAAACCTCCTGTTTGACCAAAAAACTTGGTTTGCTTTCATTTTTCCAATTTCTTTGGCTGCTTTTGAATGATTTCACAGAAGAATAGGCGGAAATGTGCATTCTTGTAGCTATGTACGTAATGTAATGTACTTAAACCTACTTTTGTTGAAAAGCGCTGAGTCCTCACTTGAGGCCACAAATTACTGAAAGCAGATAAAAGCTAGGTATCCCCACCTCCACTTTGTATTTGTGTCCTGCACTCTGAGCCGTTCTCTCCTGTAATCACTTTGCAGCCATCTTAGAGTCCAGGAAGGATAGGACAAATGATTAATATCTTGTGACAGGAGACCAGGCTAGCCCCTGCCAGGCAGCAATGACTCTTATTATAACAAGGCACCACCTGACCATACTGGAGAAAATGAGCCATCAAACCACCTGTGGCTGCCACCTATGCCTGCCTAGAAGCACATCTATGACTGAGACTGCTTAATATTTATGCATCCCTCTCTCCAACCCCCAATTCTTCCTCTTCTGTTTAAACCTAAAGCAAATGTCTGCATGGGGAAGATGGTTGACATGCTGTCATGCCTCTTCCCCCAATTAAATCTCCTTTCTCTGACCTCCACCATATTTGTCTCTATCTTTGGCATATTGGGCAAGTGGCTAGACTCGACTGTGAAACCCATGAGTTTGGGTCCGGAGTCCAAAACTCTTGTAACAATAATGAAAGTGTGTTTAAGTCTAAATTCTATCTCTGAAGAAAAGTTTAGTTGTTTCCAATGTAAGTGGAATGAATTTCTCTGAAACCAAGTAACGCTGTATTATCCATTCAAGGGGAATAGCTCATGGAACCAGAGAAATGAGCATTAAGGTGGGCATTAAGCTCACATAATACAATCTTTTGATGTTGTTCTAGTATAATGGTGAGACTATAGGGACAGGAGCTTACACAGGTAAGCTGTTGTTTGTTTACTTCTCGTTTGTGGAAAGGAGAGACATCTGATTTCTATGCTTCTCAATGACAAATATACTGTCAAAAATCTTCTTTGAACTTTAGTGATTACTAGTGTATAACACACTTTAAAAGTCTCTCTTTTGTTTTACTCTTCCACCACCCAGAGTGTCTTATTTATTTATTTAATGAGACAGTGTCTTGCTGTATAGCCCAGGCTGGCCTGAAACTCACAGTTCTCCTGCCTCAGCCTCCTGAGTGCTGGGATTACAGGTGTATACCATCATGCCCAGCTCAGAGTGTCCTTTGCCAGCTAAGATAAGCTATTTTGGGAGGGACATCAAAGAAACCCTAAGAGGTGCCTGAGGATTTGAAGAGAGCTGAGGCCCAGTTGTATAAACATAGGGGGACAGATGGCCTTAGTCTGGTTTGATCAGGACAGTTATCACTAATCATGGTGGATTAGTATCTTATTTCCCTGTAAAAGTGTCCCAGGTGGAAAATCAATTATATTGTCATCCTGCTTCATTCAGACTCCTCCTGTTCTCAAAGTCATGTGTTTGGCCATTAAGGATACTGACATTTATTCAACTGTTAAGTAGACAGTGCCTCCTACTGTCTACTCCTCTTGTTTCCTCCCAATATGCTGAGGAAAATTAATAATGGTGTAGGCCTTATTTACATGCCACTAAATATATGGTGAGTCAAGAAAACGATTTATCCATCTTTATCAAAAGATTTTCTTTTGACTGCAGTTTAGGCTTCAAATACTGTGGACTCAGGGCATAGATGCACAAATTACATATAGCATGAGACAGATTGAAAAACAAAGTCCCCCTTCAAAGTCTGAAATGTCACTTTTTCTTCAAAGAACATAAGATTTTCTTTATGATACTGCAAACGCATCTAAAGTCTTCATTTGTCAGTTGGATGAATAGGCTGCCAAATAACACTACCTTGGTGTATAAATCTTTTGCCCAGGAAATATTTAAAGAAGATTGTCAAACATTTCTTTGCAGTCTTTGCTTCTGTTGGTTTTACACTTCTAATGTGTCAGGGAATATAGCTGACTTTCAGGGTAATTTTCATTTTAAAGTCTTAGATAGCAGATGATTATAAAACCTAATAAGAAAGGTATCTTTCTCTTTTCATTTGTGCTACATTTACATCAGAAAATACAAAAGCTGACAGCATAGCTGTGAACTACATTAATAATTCTAAAATTTAAAGTTAATATATTCTGCCATCTGGAGTCTTAACTAAACATTTTTAATGTCTTTGAAACTTGCAAAGAAAATGTGTCTCTTGTCAAGTAACTGGAAGCTAAAATTTTGCTCTGACTTTTATTGTTCTTATGTCAGATATTGCTCAGATCCAAACCCCACTGTAATCAGTGTGATGCATATGTATATATGAGAATCCTCCCATCCAGCAAATATATTTATAATTCCTCTGGAGACAAGGTAGTGTTGCAAAGAACTAGCTTGTCTATATGCGTGACCACTCCTTCTCTGTCTGTGCTTTTGCAGGCTGAGCCACGATACTCTTTATCTTCATGGACACATTTGAATGCTTTTGCTTTCAGCATTTACAGTGACAGTAAGAAAATGTAGGAATATTTAGTTGATCAATCAATCAAGAAAGATTTAATGAGCATTTACAGTGTGTCAGGCTATGCTCATCACTGAGATCACATAGATGAATAAAAAATAATCCCTGCGTCTGAGAAGTTCCTAGTCTAAAGAGAAGGCACATACTTTCATGGATGATTTTAAGACAAGGTGAAATGGTGCCGTGTTTTCTCTGCAAACCCCATTTTGTTTCCCTTGCATGGACATGGGACCATGGATACCCCAAAGTGCAGCTTGTCACCTTTCTTGTGAGGAGAATCTTGTGTCCTAACTCCACCCTGTCCTCCATAGACAGGGAGCTGGGTCCCTCTGGCCTGGCCTGCAGATCTGTATTCAAGTTTGTTCAGGTCTGAAACTCACTTGGGGAATCATATTATGCTTACTTAAGAGGGGGCTTATAGATATGATTCAATGTGGAATAATGCTACTCTTTAGCGGGAAGAATATCCAAGCTCCCAAAGGGTCCCAGAAACTGACCTAACAGATCCCCTTGTCAAGTCATGACACTGTGCCAGGCCCCAGGTGGAGACAGGAAGATTGTGATCTGGAGAGCTTGGGTGACTGTAGGGCTGGTGGCTGGAAGCTGTATACAACTGGGTATGCTGGGTATTGGTCCAGGCTGGGACCTGCTTCTTGTGGTCTTTGCCCTGCTGAAGTCTATTGACCTAAATCCACTTTAAATTCTTACAAATTTTTGACTATGGGGTCAGAATTTCAAGCTTATACTTTACAGCTTGGATTCTGTCCTATTAGCCCCCTCCCCATTCCTAATTCTATTCATGGTGTTAAAATCCAGAATTACAACAAATTTAGTGCAAAGATTGAATTGACTTTTACTTGAAACTCTAGAATCGGGCAATATCTCTTTCTAGGAAATAAGGTAAGTGCTCCATTGAGTACGGCAGAAGAAATTGACTTTCTATGCAGAAAAAGATTGAAGAAAGAAGAAACAGAGTAAGAAGTGGATTGATCATTTCAGTTATTTTCTTTATAGGGTTAAGACAGAGGGAACATCCTTATGGATTATGTAGCATTTAGTACAGTGATTCCATTCTAATTTAGTCTGGACTGCTGGGACCTAGTGCAGAAAAAGTCCAAAACAATGGCCTTCTGTAAGGATGCTTCATTTAAGGAAGCAGCCATAGCATTCAGCTCCGGGCTCTTAGTAGACAAGGTCTTTAGCAGAAGCAAGATTTTTCTTAAGGAAAATTCTGGCACTATTGACAAGAGGTCCAGTGAACCCTCCTCCCAGCAGGAATGTCAGTCTGTTCCTACCACCTGTCCTTGAAGACACAGCTCTTCCATTAGTCAATAGCATGGCCTACATATATTCAGGATCTTTGGCCTTGAACCAACTGCTGTCAAATTCATGCCTGGATGGATTAATATCTGAAAATGACTACAGACCTGACCAGGGTTGGTCAAGGATGATATTTTTGTCCTAATCCACAGTGACATATAAACTGTAATGACAATATAGCACATTTTCACACTGCTAAATTTATCCAGTTTAAAGGGACTGTGGGATTGTTTTGTGTTCAAGATCTTATTATTAAAGGTGATAGATGATTCTTTTATTTTAAATGTTCTTGTCAAAATAAACAGCTGTCAGCTTTATATTGGTCCCACCTGCACTGTGGGAAGTTTGGCTGTTGCATGAAGCGCTGTTTTGGGAACCATTGATTGCGGAGTATGATGCAGCTATTACCCACAGCTTTCTCAACCTCAGTGCTAATGGGATTTGGGACCAGGTATGTCCTTGCTGTGGATGGCTGCCTGGGCATTCTCAGGTGGTTTAAAGTATCCCTGACAGCTACTTTCTAGATGCCACAACTAAAGGTCTGGGGAGTTTTTTTGTTGTTGTTGTTTGAGAAGGAACCTCACTATGTAGCTCAGGCTGGCCTTGAACTGGTGATCCTTTTGCGTCAGCCTCCTGAGTAGCTGCGATTATAGACATGTGTCACCATGCCAGCCTCAGATGCTGCAAGAAAATGTCTGCATTGTCTGTAGGAATAGAGAGCAGAAATTGAGAGTCTCCAGACTCCACTGAGAACTGCTGGTCTCAACCCATTAATGTACTGTGAATTTGATTTAGGGAATTAATAGCAGCATTTAAAAAAATACTTGAGAAAGGATTGTCTTTTCAATAAATGGTGCTGGGAGAATTGGATGTCCATGTGGAGAAGAATGAAACTAGATCCCTATCTCCAATTACCATAATCATCTTAAATGGATTAAAGATTTAAATGTAACATGAAATGAAAGTACTAGAATGAAACGGGAAATGGTTCAGGAAACTTTGATGGGCAAGTATTTTTTTGAGCAAGATTCTGAAAGCACAGAAAACAAAAGTACAAACAAACAAATGGATTATATTAAACTGAAAATTTCTGAACAACAATGGAGACAATAGAGTGAAGAGACAGCCTTACAGAACGGGAGAAAATATTTGGTATCCATTATCTATCCATCTGACAAGAGGGTTAATATTCAGAATATATAAAGATCTAAAAAATTACAGCAAAAACTAACCCAATTAAAACATGGTCAATAACCTAGAAAACATTTCTCAAAAGCAGACACACTAGTGTTCTGCAGATACATGACAAAACGTTTGGCATTGTGAATGCTGAAGGATGCTGGAGGACCACAGAGAGGGGATGTTTCTGCAGATGCAGGCAAGGAGAAACCATGGCATACAGATGGAGTCTTGGTGTCTTGGTACCACACAAACCCTCTCACAACTGGAAGGAAACTTGACTTGACCAATATTAAAGCTTTCTTCCACCTGGCCAAATGAGAGCTTGGAAGAAAAATTAAATCCATTCATGGAAAATGAAGCTGCAATTGTCATGCTCCAGATTTTGAAGGCTGATAGTGTTCACTTTGCAGAGATATCTGTGATGATTTGCAGTATGTGAAGGCCCTTTCTCCTTTGCTTTTTGTTTTCATTCCTGTAAAAATCTTTAAAAAGTATTATTTCTCTAATGATTTTACACATCTGAAGATGAAAGCACAGAAAGGTAAAGTGACTTACCCAAGGCCACACAGCTAGAACCTGGCTGAACAAGGACTCAAACTTGTGGCCCTGTTCATGCTACCACTTGTGGTTCTTAAGATGCTCGAATCCTCCCTAAGGATGTAAGTGAGAGCTTTCTGCTAGACTCTCATAAAATGCTAGTAGATTACCAAGAAGTTCTAGATTTTTCTTATTTAATTGTCTCTGTCTGGCCAGACTGGAAATAACTGAACAAAAGGACTCCACTGGACTCATTCCCATTGCATCTCCTGCACCTAGCAAAATGCCTGATGTGTGATAGTGTCCCCGTCCATTTTCTATTTCTGTAGGAGAATACCTGAGTCTGGGTAATTTATAAAGGAAAGAAGTTCATTTAGCTCATGGTCTGCAGGCTGGACGTCCAAGATCAGTAGATCACAACTGGCAAGGACCCTGTGCTGCATAGCATTGTTTAGATGTGGAAGAACAGTAGGCAAGCCCAGAAGAGATCACACACAAGAGATGGTGTCACTGTGTAACAAACTACTCTCTAGGTTACTAATCCAGTCCTTTGAGTGAGAGCTTACTACTGTGAGAATTGACCCTGTCCAGAGAGAAAGGCATTAATCACCTTCCAACACTGCCACATAACAATCAAATTTCAACCTAAGTTTCGGAGGGAACGAACAGTATTTAATTCATACCAAGTTGGTCCTTAAAAATATTTGCTGATGAACAACAGGATGGATGAATGAGTTCTTGGGTACTCGAGTGTCTCTCACACAACCTAAGTCTTGTATCCCTCAATGGAGGCCCATTTGAAGAATGCTCTGTCTCATCTTCCTTAATGTCACCTAAGAAGAAAGCTCTGGGAAAACAGCCACTTACCACAACACTTCCTTTTCATTCCTTTTCCCCAAATCCCTCCTTTTGAAACATAATGCCCAGCCACCCTTTTTGTAAAGATTCTTGTGACTTTTCTTGTTCTCTTCCTTATACATTTGTTAAGAACTGGTGTTTTTGTTTTTAGCTTATGGTTAATTGTCAGACTCCTTGAAACACTTTTTTAGAAACAGGGAACACACTCTGTCAATCAGTATGAACAAATACTTTGCTGTCTCATTTTGGGAAAAAAGTTGTAATTAAAATTCTTGGTTGAAAGAGTTTCTAAAGTAGCAAGTTGCCTTTCTAAGATAGTACCATGTCTTATTTTAGAATTTGCTGTCAGTAACTAATCTACATTATTAAATAAGATTCAGTTCATTGGAGTTGCTGAATAATTACTGTGCTGGAGAAGTAGTGCTTTTCCAATATGATTGGATTTATCAAATTTTCTCAGTGGTTTTTAGGAGGTAGCCTCGGCTACTTGAAAAGAGATGGAAAATACTTTATATGTCAAATTCAGTAAATTTTTAATTCAGTTAATAGCACAAAGATAGTAAACTTCCTTTTTTCCCCTTATTGTTGTGGTGGGTGGGGGTACATTGTGTCATTTACAAAAGTTCTCACAATAGATCAAATATATCATACTTGAATTCACCCCCTCCATCACTCTCCTTTATCCCACCCCCCATTCCTGGAATTGAAATGAAATGAGATGGGTCTCATTTTTCCATTTACTTACATGAATCACCTCCCTCGTCCCACTGGTACCAATGCCCCCTCCCCGGCAGGAATGCAATGCTTGATAAATAAGATTTACTCCTTAATAGAATTTTAATTTTTTTAAGGCACTATGAAAGAGAAGCTTTTCCCAAAGATTATGATCTAGAGGGTCCTGAGGAGGTGAAAAACCTGTGTAACTCAACATATCGGCGACTTGGAATTGACGAGCCTCCAGTGAGTAGCTGCTGTTAATCCCTTTGATTTATGTCTGGAATTCTTGTTATAAGGAAACATGAACAATTGGGGTAGGGGATGGCATTTTTCAGAACCGGCCCTCATTAGCTAGCTTATTCATTTAGGCAGGGGACTTAGCCTCTGTGTCCATAGCAAACTTATCTGGAAAATGTACCTCCTTCAAAGCAAGTGATGTGCTTAACAGAGTGCCTGACTGTATTTGCCAGCTTTTCTGACACTATAATAAAATACCTGACCCAGGCTATGTTGAGGTAAAGACAGACTTATTTTGGCTCATGATTCTGGAGGTTCAAGTCCAAATTCAGCTGGTTCTTCTTGTTTGGGTCTCTGGTGAGGGCAGCACACTACAGCGAGCGTACATGTTAGGGTGAGCAGTCACATTTTAAGCCAAGAGGCAGAGAAAGACGGGAGACTGGGTTCCCCCAATCCCTTTTGAGGGCACATTCCAAATGACTCAATGACTGCCATTGCGCCCCACCTCTTAAAAGATCCCTGATACTTCCCAATTTCACCATACTGGGAACCAAACCTTTGAGGTGGAGAATTCAACATCCAAACTCTAGCACTGGTGTATGGCAAGTGCTCAGAATTGGTTGCTTTTGTCACAGTGGCATCCTGCGGCTTTATCCTCCTCAACAGCCCTGTGAGGTAGGTGTTATATCCCCTCTGAATTACAGGGGAGGGGAAAGAAACTCCTAGAAGTTAAACAACGTACTCAGTCTCACAACCAGGAAGTAGGAAAGCAAAAGTTTGAACCCAGGTCCTAAATTTCAAGTCTTTTGTACCTGTCTTAGTGGAGCTGCAAAAATATTAATGCTATTAATAGTCTGACAATATTTGTATGACCCAGTTACAAAAAGAATGTTCATGGTGTAAGAATTTCCCCAAGTGGGTTGCTACTTGGCTTACTTGAGTGTCTGTCCCACCAATATGAGGCAGGAACTCAACTTCTGAAAGATCTCCAGATTGTGTTCTACAGTGCTAGAAGCTTTGGAGCTAGGTGAAAACTCAGCCCAGCCTTAGCAGATGGTCTCTGGACCTGAGGAGCTGGTTATTTGACAAGGATGGATGTGAGTGTGAGAAGACTGTGTTTGTATCATATTCTGCCCCTAAAGGTTGGACTATTTTCAGACTAGTTTTTGAAATAAGAATAGCCTAAAATTCATAATTCTACATCAGAAGTTGGTCTAGAAGATTCTCTGCTCTCCAGGGTGTTGGGAATGAATTATCAGCATGGCAGAGTCATTCCATCCTTTTCTCTTACAGTTGCAAGAGACAGAGAATAAGAATAGTCTGAAAAAAAAGATTTATTCTGAAGCTCCAGCTGCTGGATGTAGAATGAGGAAACTTACAGGACCCTACTGTCTCTCACACGTGTGAGCACACATGGTTTCTGGTTTCTCTGTGCTCAGCTTTTTCTCTTGCCCTGTAGCCCAAACTTCAGGGGCAATGTGAGCTTCCTGTTTCCTCCAGACTCTCTTGCCCTCTGTACAAGCTACCTTGGTCATTAGTCAGCATACAGGTGGAGTTCAAGCCTGATGCCCTGCCCAGTCATAGCCATCCTCCCCACTTCCCAAACACCCATGCTGTCTGGAGCATGGGCCATGATCAGAACAAAAGAAAGTTGGGCAAGGCAAGCGTCATCTGGCTTGTACTTAAGATCTTTGGCCTTTAAAAATTACTTGTTTTTGATTTCCAAAAGGCATAGAGGTTGTGGGAGAAAGTTGTAGCGTCACAAACATTTCTGACCCTAGTTTCTCTGTATTACAGTGGTCTAGTGCTAGACTTAATAAAAGACACAAACTAGAGCAAAGTTTACCTTTTCTGTGTCTTTTTGTTGATGACCATGGAAGTCTTGTCCTTCTTCTACCAGGTTTAGAGCATGTAATAGATACAAAGGAAATTTCTGATTAAATTGAAATTCTTATACCTTCATAGAAAGTCACATTTTTCTTGAATAGATTTTTTGAGTACTAAGTACTGGTCCATCTATCTTGATTTTTGTTCTTTGCAGTAAGGCTACACAGTTGGCAAGCAAGACATTATTATTCTGATTCTAAACCTAGACTTGTACATCCAAGGTCCCAAGTGTACAGAGAGAGGTGGATGCAGATACAGAGCCTCCAGGCCTTTGTGTGATGGATGGATGAGTCCCTTTTCCAGTTCTAGATTTTTTTGATGGTACTGAGGTCTGTGCTTACTGGGGCAAGCACTCTACCACTTAGGCCACACCCTTATCTCTTTTCTGCTTTAGTTATTTTTCCAGACAGAATCTCCCATTTTTCCCCAGGGCCATCTTTATACCAAGCTCCTCCTACCTATGGCCGTCCCAGTAGCTGGGATTACAGATAAATAGTTCCACACCTAGCTTATTTGTTGAGATGGGGTCTTACTAACTGTTTACCCTGGCTGACCTTGAACTGTGATCATCTTGGTCTCTGCCTCCTCAGTAGCAGGGATATTATAGGCTTGAGCCACCATGTCCAGCTTGTCCCAGCATTCTGCCAGAGCCATAAAGATAGAATACTCAATAGTTGCCAGAAACCACACATCCTAAAGCAAGATGCTAAACTACCTAGGTAGAACCTTCTGAGTGACTCTAAACTTGTTTCAACCAGTATTAGTAGTTATGTTCTTGAAAACTCCGGCCTGAAGAGATGAAAAGAGGATTAATTTGGCTGTGGGATGCCTGCCCCTTCTTTACTATTTGGGAAGAATTTTAAGGGAACCACTCTGAGAATTGATATGTGTGTCCTGGAATATAGAAGTTGGGGGTCAAGGCCTAAATGTGAGAAGCCATGTGCCTGGTGTGGCAGAGGACAGAGGGACCGTCCCTAGGAGCAGGAATTTCAAGGATTTTTGAGAGGGAGTTTACCTATGGGCGCCACTAGATACAATCTTCTAGAGCCCTTTGAAAAGGAATCCAGAAGTGTGGTGGAGTCAGAGACTGAGCACAAGAGACCTACCAAATACTCAAAGTTCAGGAAGAGGTAGTAATTGTTACTGGAATCCTAGACCAGAGGCCTGACTCTGGGGGCCCCAGCAGGCCAGATTCAGCCACTAAACATCTTAAACATCTTAGGGTCCAACTTGAGTAGATGAGTGGTACTGAAGCAAGAAAGGAGTTATTCAGTATATAAGTCTTGTGAAGGAACGGGGACCAGCATCTAAGCTCTGCTTCAGGGTCCTGACAGAAGCTTTAGGATTATATAGGGGAAGGACAAAAGCATGGGGTGAAGTATGCATACTTAAGCAGTCTTGGGCAAACTGTGGTCTGGCTGATCAATATCTTAGGATGGTTTTGGAGTCCTGCTGGTACTGGGAAAATCATTATTGCTTGAGGTAGGCAATTGCTTCTGAGTCATGAGACGATTTCTCCTGCCTGGGGTGGGAGGCTCAGCCTGGGTTAGTCACAGAGTGTAGGCCATAGGTTTGCAGAACTTCCTGTTCCTGGAAATTTTTTTTTACTCTTCTATTCACATGTGCATACACTGTTTGGGTCATTTCTCCCCCCTACCCCCTCTTCCACACTCTTCCCCCTTCCCTCCTCAGTTCCAGGCAGGTCCTGTTCTGCCTTTATCACTAGTTTTGTTGAAGAAAAGAGACAAGCCTAATAAGGAAGACAAAGCGTTTTTGCTAGTTGAGTTGAGGATAGCTATACAGAAGTATTCCTAGCATTGCTTTCGTGTACACGTGTTATGACCCATGTTGATTCATCTCTAACTGATCTTTACCCTGGTTTCTGATCCCCTCCTCATGATAACCTCAGTTGCTTTAAGGTTTCTGTATTAGCTCCTCTCGACTGGGGACGTCAAATGCTTTCATGTTTTGGGTTTTCTGCCTATATCTATATCACCCAAATGTGCTCTCCCCTTATCTTGTGGTCTAAGTCCAACCACATTACTGCATTTGCCCTAGATCTAAAGTCTGCATCTGAGGGAGAACATATGATTTTTGGTCTTCTGAGTTTGGCTGACATCGCTCAGAATGATGTTCTCCAGTTCCATCCACTTACCTGCAAATGATAAGATTTCATTCTTCTTCATGACTGAGTAAAATTCCATTGTGTACAAGTACCACATTTTCTTGATCCATTCATCAATAGTGGGGCATCTTGGCTGTTTCCATAACTTAGCTATTGTGAACAGTGCCGCAATAAACAAGGGTGTCCAGGTGCCTCTGGAGTAACCTGTGTTGCATTTCTTTGGGTATGTCCCCAGGAGTGGGATTGCTGGGTCATATGGCAGGTCTATGTTTAGATTTTTAAGAAGTCTCCAAATTTTTTTCCAGAGTGGTTGTTCAAGCTTGCATTCCCACCAGCAGTGGATTAGGGTTCCTTTTTTCCACATCCTCGCCAACACATGTTGTTGGTGGTGTTTTTGATGATGGCTATTCTAATGGGGATGAAGTGGAATCTTAGTGTGGTTTTGATTTGCATTTCCTTTTTGGCTAGAGATGGTGAGCATTTTTTCATGTGTTTTTTGGCCATTTGAATTTCTTCTTTTGAGAAAGTTCTATTAAGTTCAGTTGCCCATTTTTTAATTGGTTCATTGATTTTAGGAGAGTCTAGCTTCTTAAGTTCCCTATATATTCTGGTTATCAATCCTTTGTCTGATGTATAGCTGGCAAATATTTTCTCCCACTCTGTGAGTGTTCTCTTCAGTTTAGAGACCATTTCTTTTGCTGTGCAGAAGCTTTTTAGTTTTATGAAGTCCTATTTGTCCATCCTTTCTCTTAGTTTCTGGGCTTCTGGGGTTCTATTGAGGAAGTCCTTGCCTATACCTATTAGTTCCAGAGTGTTTCCTGCTCCTTTCTTTAGTAACTTCAGAGTTTCAGGTCTGATATTTAGGTCCTTGATCCATTTTGAGTTGATACTAGTACAGGGTGAGAGACATGGATCTAGTTTGTTTCTTGCAGGTGGATAACCACTTTTCCCAGCAACATTTGTTGAAGAGGCTGTCTTTTCTCCATCGTATATTTTTGGCACCTTTGTCAAAAATGAGGTGGGTATAGTTGTGTGGATTCATAGCTGGATCTTCTATTCTGTTCCACTGTTCTTCATGTCTGTTTTTATGCCAGTACCATGCAGTTTTTATTGCTTTTGCTTTGTAATATAGTTTGAAATCAGGTATTGTGATACCTCCAGCATTGCTTTTTTTGCTGAGAATTGCCTTGGCTATTCGTGGTCTCTTATGTTTCCAAATGACCTTTAAGGTAGATTTTTCTATCTCTTTGGTGAAAGTCATTGGGATTTTGATGGGAATTGCATTAAACATGTAGATTGCTTTCGGTAGTATAGCCATTTTTACTATGTTGATTCTACCTATCCATGAGCTTGGGAGATCTTTTCATCTTCTGTAATCTTCCTCGATCTCTCTCTTCAGGAGTTTGTAATTTTCCTTGTAGAGTTCATTCACATCTTTTATTAAATTTACTCCTAGGTATTTGATTTTTTGGGGGGCTATTGTGAATGGAATTGTTTCCATATATTCCTTCTCAGTTTGTTCATTGTTGGTGTATAGAAAAGCTAATGATTTTTGTAAGCTGATTTTGTAGCCACCTTGCTATAGCTGTTTATGGTGTCTAGGAGCTTTTGAGTAGAGTTTTTTGGGTCTTTAAGGTATAGGATCATATCATCTGCAAATAAGCATATTTTGACAGTTTCTTTACCTATTTCTATTCCTTTTATTTTCTCTACTTGCCTAATTGCTCTGGCTAGGAATTCCAGTACTATGTTGAATAGGAGTGGGGATAGTGGGCACCCTTGTCTCATTCCTGATTTTAGGGTAAATGGTTTCAGTTTTTCACCATTCAGTATGATGTTGGCTGTAGGTTTGTCATATATAGCCTTTACAATGTTGAGGTGCATTCCTTCTATTCCAAGTTTTCTTAGAGCTTTTGTCATGAAGTGGTGTTGGATCTTGTTGAAGGCTTTTTCTGCTTCTACTAAGATGATCAAGTGGTTTTTGTCTTTGCTGCTATTAATGTGCTGTATTACATTTATAGATTTGCATATGTTGAGCCACACCTGCATCCCTGGGATGAAGACAACATGATCATGGTGTATGATCTTTCTGATGTGTTGTTGGATTTGGTTTGCCATTATTTTATTAAGGATTTTTGCATCTATATTCATTAAGGAAATTGGCCTATAATTCTCCTTTTTGAAGGTGTTTTTTTGTCTGGTTTTGGGATGAGAGTAATATTGGCTTCATAGAATGAGTTAGGCAGTGTTCCTTCCCTTTCTATTTCATGGAACAGTTTAAGGAGAGTTGGTATTAGTTGTACTTTAAAGGTTGATAGGATTCAGCAGTGAATCCATTGGGTCCTGAACTTTTCTTTTTTGGGAGAGTCTTGATTGCTGCTTCAATTTCTTTTTGTGTTATAGATCTATTCAGGTGGTTAATATCTTCTTGGTTCAGTTTTGGGTGGTTGTAAGTTTCTAGGAATCTGTCCATTTCTTCAAGATTTTCAAATTTATTAGAGTATAGGTTCCCAAAGTAGTCTCTGATGATTTCCTGGATTTCCGAAGAGTTTGTTGTTTCCTCCCCTTTTGCATTTCTGATTTTACTGATTTGGTTTTTTTCTCTCCTCATTTTAGTCAGGGTTGCCAGGGGTCTATCAATCTTATTTTTTCAAAGAACCAGCTTTTTGTTTCATTAATTCTTTGTATGGTTTTTTTGGTTTCTATTTCACTGATTTCAGCCCTCATTTTAATTTTTTCTTTCCTTCTGCTTGTTTTGGGATTTGCTTGTTCTTGTTTGTCTAGGAGTTTGAGCTGTAGTATTAGGTCATTGATTTGAGATCTTTCTGTCCTTTTAATATATGTACTCATGGCTATAAACTTTCCTCTTAGGATTGCCTTTGCTTTGTCCCATAGGTTCTGGTAGGTTGTGTTTTCATTTTCATTAACTTCCAGGTACCTTTTAATTTCCTCTTTTATTTCATTGATGACCCATTCGTCATTGAGCAATGTGTTGTTCAGCTTCTAATTGTTTACATGTTTTTTACTGCTGTTTTTGTTGTTGATTTCTAGTTTTAATGCGTTGTGCTCAGATAGAATGCATGGGATTATTTCTGTTTTCTTATATTTGTTAAGGCTTGCTTTGTGCCCTAAGATATGATTAATTTTTGAGAAGGTTCCATGGGCTGCTGAGAAGACTGTGTATTGTGCAGAAGTTGGATGAAATATTCTGTAGACATCACCTAGGTCCATTTGATACATGGTGTGCTTTAGTTCTAGAATTTCTTCATTGATTGGCAATAGGGGAGCATTAAGTTCTCCCACTACCACTGTGTTGGAGTTTATAAATGTTTTTAGGTCCTTCAGAGTATGTTTGATGAAATTGGGTGCATTGATGTTGGGTGCATATAGGTTGATAATTGTTATTTCTTTTTGGTCTATTTCCCCTTTTATTAGTATGGAATGTCCTCCTTTATCTCGTTTGATCAATGTAGGTTTGAAGTCTACTTTGTCTGAGATAAGTATGGCTACTTCTGCCTGTTTTCAGACACCATTGGCTTGGTAAATCTTCTTCCAGCCTTTCACTTTCAGCCAGTGCTTATTTCTGTCGATGAGGTGGGTCTCCTGTAGGCAGCAGATTGTTGGATCTTCCTTTTTAATCCAGTCAGTGTCTTTTAATGGGGAATTTAGTCCATTAACATTCAGTGTTATTTTTGATAAGTATGTGGTGATCCCTGTCATGTAGTTGTCTTTGTTGATTAAGAGTTTGATTATGTGTAGCTGAAACAATGTTATGCTTTACTTTCTTGCCTTTTCTTCTCCTGTGGTTTGTTATTGCTTGCCCTTTCATGGTTTTGTTTGCTTTCATTATCTGTGTGCAGAATTCCTTGGAGAATCTTTTGTAGTGGTGGCTTGGTGGTCATATATTGTTTTAATTTCTACTTATCATGGAAGACTTTTATTGTTCCATCTATTTTGAATGATAGTTTTGCTGGGTAAAGTATCCTAGGATTGAAGCTATTTTCATTCAGTGCTTGGAAGATCTCACCCCATGCTCTTCTTGCTTTTAATGTTTCTGTTGAGAAGTCTGCTGTGATTTTGATGGATTTACCTTTGTATATAAACTTTGTATTGTACCTTCAATATTCTTTCTCTAGTCTCTATACTTGTTGTTTTAATGATAATATGTCATGGGGTAGTTCTATTTTGGTCAGGTCTGTTCGGTGTTCTGGAGGCTTCTTGTACCTGAATGGGCATAGTTTTCTCTAGAGTTGGGAAATTTTCTGTTATTATTTTGTTGAATATATTACGCATTCCTTTTGCTTGCATCTATTGTCCTTCTTCAATGCCCATGATTCTCAGGTTTGGTCTTTTGAAGGAGTCAGTGAGTTCCTGCATTTTCTTTTCACAGGTCTTGAGTTGTTTAATAGTTCTGCAGTTTTTCCTTTAATTGCCATTTCATCTTCAAGTTCTGAGATTCTATCTGCTGTTCTATTCTGCTGGAATGGCCTTCCATTTTGTTTTGTATTTCTGTTTCATTCTTTTTTTTGAGGTTTTCCATATCATGGGTTACTTCTTCTTTAATATTGTCAATTTTTGCCCTTAATTCATTTATCTCTCTGCTTATTGTGATCTTTGTTTCAGTTTGGTGTTTGTTTAGGGCTTCTACAATTTCATTTATTTGTTTCTGTGTTTTCTGATATTCTTGAGTTTTGTCATCCTGGAATTTCTTGAGTGCCTCCTGTATGTTTTGGTTGACCATGTCTAGTAGCATCTCTATGAAATTCTCATTAATTACTTGTAGAATTTTTTCTTTCAGGGTGATCTTGTGTTCTTCGTTGGGTTCCTTGGTATAGTTTATCTTTGTTTTGTTGGAGTCTGGGTCTGGATATCCATTTTCTTCATTTTGCTCTAAATCCTGAACCACTTTATTTTTGGCAGAAGAACGGTTTCCATCCATTTTTCTTCTTCCCATATTTCCACTAGGTACTGTTTCTGTCCCTGGACTATGTGTAATTTGGTATTAGCTGGGTTACAATATTAATAATAACAAAATTGTTAGGGAAGGTTAAAAAAGAAAGAGAAGGGAAGAGAAAAGGAAGAGAGAAGGGAGAAAAAAAGGAAAGAAATAAAGGAAAAAGAAGTGGCAGAGAGTGGGTGATCAAACAGCAAACCAGGCTGGCAAGCCCTTAAAGAAGGGAGAAAAAAAAAAAATCACCAGTTCTGGAACAGCAGGATTGCAGGCTTAGTTGTTTTTAGTTCTTTAGTGTCCAGTCCAGTCTATGAGTGTCTCTTAGGCATGCTTGGAACCCTCTAGTGGTGGCTGAGCGGGAGCCTGGTGGAGCGGTTATCTGGGAAGCCTGTAGAACTGGAGCCAACTCTGCACAGGGAGCAGGGTTCCTAGCAGGCTGGTGGGTGTGGCTGTCTTGCACCAGGATGGTGCCTGTCCCAGAAAGGCAGGGCTCCAGTTGTTCCACATGGAGCTGGAGCCAGGCAGGACCTGGTGGGAGGGGTGAGTTCTGGTCATCCCACAGGTGGCTCAGCAAGGCCTGAAGGGCAGTGGGCTGGGGGGAGGGACGGGTATCCTGGCAAGCTGTGGGATCAGCTCCAGGCTGGGGTCTGGCGCAGACTGGTGGCAGGGATCCTGCTGGTCGTGGGTCCAGTGGCACAGTCAAGGGGCAGATATTTCAGCATAGTGTGGATCTGGGGTTGGAGGCTGGCATAGCTGAGGACAGGTATCCAGCCATGTGTGGGTCTAGAATAGAGCTGTGGCCTGGCGCAGCCTGAGGGGTGGAGAGCCTGGCAGAAAGGAGCAGTAGCTCTGCAGACCTACAGGACGGGGATTTGACAGGTGGCTGTTCTTTTATTAGATTGTGGTGTGGTGAAGCCTTCCATGATCTAAGTCTTTAGAGTGCCATGGTTTTGGCTGTCCCTGGAGCTTTACCTCAGTCAGGTGTGTCTCCAGCTTCTCCGCAGGATCTCTGGGTCAGCTCAGGAGGTCTGCGGCTGTGTCTCTGTGGCCATCTTGGATCTCCCTCTGTTCCTGGAATTTGAGATAAGCCAGAAGGACTGGAAGAGAGAACAGGCCAGAGAAGCAAAATGGAGTCCATCAGGACAAAGACTGGGTTCTCCTCCCAGGGAAACAAAGGCAATTTCAAAGGAGCTCCTGTTACATTCTTTTTAGCCAGCAAGCTGCAGTTGGGGATCCTCAGTATGATAGTCCCTGAAAATAATCACAAAAGTGCCTAACAGAGAAGGATTCAATTTTGAATGTCCTCCCAGCCCAGGGGTAGCAGGCCAAGAAATTAAGGATTACTTAGCACTGTACCCTTTCACCTGATCTCTCCCCATCAGCCAGATGTGGAAGGCATCCATTGGTAGAAGAGAGGCAGCAGAGGGAAGCAGCAATGAAGCAACAGCAGCACCTCAGTACTGGAGGCTCCCAGACCCACAGCAGCACAGGACTGAGTGGGAAAAGGGGAAAGATACATGTAATAGAGTTAGAATTTCTGATCATATCACTGGACTAGGAACTTTTGTAAGTAGAATGAGATCCTCCTAGAAATTTGTGGGCCCAGAAAAGCTGTGAGATTGGCCTCTATTTCCAACAAGCAAAAGGAGAGAACCAACAGCACTCGTGGAACAAAAGGAACGGAAAGGGAAGCTTGGTTAAAATCAAGTTTCATGATTGCATCCTGTTAACACAGCAGGAACCATTTCATAAGACAGTTACATTAAAATCTCCTCATTTCATCCTCTGGACAACTCTTCATTGTGTACATGAAGAAAGTGAGACCAATCTTGCTCAAGGTGAAACAGCTAGGATGTGTATTAAATTCTGGAACTAAAATCTAAGATCTTAAATACTTGTCCAAACTGCCTCTGGAAGAGCAACACTGCTCACAACTAGTCCAGTGGCTTTTACCCCTTCAACACTTCATGCTGATTGTCTTTTGGTCTAGTTTGGGTATAGTATATGTCTTACTATGTTGGGACTTCGGGCTCTTGCATGTTAGCTACAACTTTTGTCCTGGTTACGAGTTATGTCCACATGTGTGCTGGCTAGCTCTTTCCCATCTGTTTCCTCTCCTGAATGCTGCCTTAGCATTTCTAGATTTTTGCAAGACCATTGCTGAGTGGCAGCTTCTTATGTCCACTAGCATTTCTGTTTAGATGATTGAAGGTCTCATACTTAAAATTCTGCAGCAGGGGCTAACATGACTGTCATTTATTTGTAAGAGTATTTAAAATGAGATTTTCTTTATCCACATTTTGGCAAAGGTTCCAAAAGGCCAAGAACACAAAAGTGGTTGCACAAGCCAAAGTGAAGCATTAGGTTTCTTGTGCAAGAACCTCAAATACATGCCCCTCTCACATACATTATATAGAGGATTGAAATGCAAGAAGCTAAAGAGAGTTTTGGAAAGGTTGTGCTCTATGTCTCATCTGCAAAGGTCCTTGTTTGTTTGGTGATGGTACAGATATAAGGCCCTGGTGATCTCACTGAACAAGCATAACTGAAAGAGGGAGCGAGAGGTACATGTCTGCCATAGGTAGAGCAAGGATGGATGTACTTAGGCTCACATGTGGCTCCTGTGGATCAGGTGTGAGCCATGAGGAAGAGAAAGACATGGACTATTTCAGAGCCTGCTGTCATGTAGGATGGGAGGAAGACCATTTGGATATCCATGGTTTGAAGCAAAGCATTTATATCTAGCCAGAGGTATCTTATATCATAAGATCAGCCATTGATCTTCCCAAAGAGGATTCCGAAGTATACCAGCACATCCCAAGAGGTCAGCTTCAAATATCCATCAATGTCAGAAAGGGCCAAACACAGATATGCCTACGGCAAGCCAGAACAAGATTGTGTTGTCTTTCTTGCCTTTACCTCTCTCTCCTTCTTCATAGCCTCACACCCTTGGCATCAGCCTCTAAGGAGACAAAGAAAAATAAAGTAGTGAAGAATTTCAAAAGGGACGATTGAGAAGAATCCAGCTGAGCACTCTGTCCGTTATAGTAAGCAAGGCCAAAGCAAACCCAAGGTGGAGGAATAAGATTCTTCAACTTTAAAGTTTAAAGCTTTGACTCTTATGTGGAACTGGGTATTTTACTTACTTCACTAAGATTCTCAAGACAGAATCATAAAAAGTTCTGGGGCATGAATACCTATTATATTGGTAGGCATTATGTTCAGGTAAGAAACAGAATTCAAAAACTGCCCTTGTATATTAGGACCTCACACTCATGTAACCCTCCTAGTATGTGAGGCTGATATTGAAGGGGGAGCCACTGAGAGTCTAAAGAAAGACCACCTCTAAAGAAGTGGTCTACCCCTTCTTTAGAATTTACTTATATGTGGAATCTAAAAAAGTTGAACTCTTTGAAGAAGAGAGCAGGATGTGGTTATAGGGATTGAGGGGGCAAGGAGTAGACAAGGATATGAGAGAATTTGGTCAAGGAACAGATAGTCAGTTAGATAGGAGGAATGTTCTATTGCACAGCACCATGGATCTAGTTTGTAGTAATAATGTCTGTTTCAAAACAGCTAAAAGATTTTAATTGACCTTACTACAAAGAAATGATAAACATTTGAGGTGATGGATATGTTAATTATCCTGATTTGATTATTGCACAATGTGTACATGCACTGAAACATCACATTATATCCCATAAATATAAACAAGTAATATTAGTCAATTAAAATAAAATAAAAATTTAAAAAGCACAGTTCAAAAGGCCTACCTATGAGCTGTTTTAGTAAGTAAAAAATAACATTCCAAAATTAATGACGCACAATGAGATGTAAAAGGCTCTAATTATGCCAGATCTGAGAAATTAGATTATAATTTACTTAATTGGCTCAACCCATTTTTCTTTGACATAGTAGAATAGTAATTTGACCAGCATAATTTTACAGATGTGTATGGCATTCATGTCTATGTACCTGAAAGGAGCATGTGGACCAAATTTTTACAGATGTAATAATTTTAAATGTCATTGTAAAAGGACATTTGAGAGAGTGGTCACCATAGTCTCTGAATTTGGAGTTGATACCACTTGTTTGAGCATCCTCTCTTGCTACTGTGGATCGTCTTTTTCAGTATCAGCACAAATTGCATCTGCCTTTCCTGTTTTAGGAATTCTGTGTACATTCAAGTGTACTTTTCTTGTTTTTTTGCTGTATCTATGGATTTATTTATTCTAGCAAATATCTTCTCTGCATTTCCAGGGATTTGGGACAGGAATGAAAGCAGGATACATGCTGCTCCATTTCTATATCAATAATCATGCAGAAACTAGATTTAACTTTTTCATGTAGATTAGTTTATTCAAGCAGGTATAACAGTTATAGTGAATAAATGGAACTTAATGGTATAATCATGGGCCGGTGGAGTGCTTGCACACACACATATCATATTCTTTGCCCTCACTGCTTATTTATATTGCTTTGTGGAATTAGCTATTTCTTTATGCTTGCATAAAATCTTGGGTAGGTACCATAATTTTTATGGTCACTCTAGGATAATAAATAGTCTATTGGTCACATTTCAATAATTAAAATATCTCCTCAAAATGATGAATTTCATTTAAGGCTAAAGCTTTACTCGAGGCAGGGAAGTCTGCAAAGGGAAGTGGAGGTAAGGGATGGCATGAAACTGGCTGATTTTCCCTAAGACAAGTTGACAACTAAGAAGGTCCTTTTATGACTGTTTGACTACTGTTAATTATTTAACCAACACTGTAGCAAGATTTTTTTTTTTAGTCCGTGAGTGATCAGAAAAACATAGGAAAATTGTCAAAGATTTATTTCTTTTAGGGACAGGAAAATAACCATCTGATAAAAGCTTTCTCAAACAGGTAGTGGGGAAAAATTAAATTACTTTTCTGATTACATCCTATGAGTCCCATTTATTCAAAATAATGATGGTTATATCTTGGGGAACCTCTCTGAGGTCCTTTACAATATATATATCTTACTACTGAGTTAACCTACATGTGAATACAGAGCCAAGCTTTCTAAAAGCATCACTATGCTGAGAAATGAGAACGATTTTTTTTGATGATTTTTAAAGATAAAGACTTTTAATGAAGTCTTGGTTATTACCTGTTTGATGATGATGATGGTGGTGGTGGCTGTTTTTTTGGGGGGCAATCATGCAAAAATGCTATCTTTGATAGAAGAAATTCTATTTGACAGGGTAAAATAATATTCTTCCGTGTCTCTGACTGAAGATGTAAGGTTTAACTAATGTCTTCAACTTTATTCCAAAGTAAGGTACCAAACCAATCATGTAGAACATGGAAAACACTTGGATAGTAACTAGCTTTGTACTTCTTGGCCTCTTATTCACTTTGAAAATCTAAAACAAACAAGCCAGCGAATAAACAAATGTTGAAATCGAAAAGACCTGGTCAAAGTATTTAGACTGTAGAGGAATCATCTGAAGACAGAAGGCAGAATGTGCTTTCTCTGAAAGGGTAGGAGTGAGAAGTGCATTCCCTTAGCTACAAAGCTAAAGAGTTAGGGCCTCCAGCTGGGCACTGGTGGCTCACATCTGTCATCCTAGCTACTTGGGAGGCAAAGATCAGGAGGATCTGGTTTGAGGCCAGCCCCAGGCAAATAGTTCTGGAAACACTATCTCAAAAAAACCCATCACCAAAAAGGGCTGGTGGAGTGGATCAAGCAGTAAGAGCACCTAGCTAACAAGTGGGAGGTCTTGAGTTCAAACCCCAGTTCTCAGAAAACAAGAAAAAAAGAGTTAGGGTCTCAAGGATATGAAGGATCCTACCCAGTGACTTGAAGTGCTCCTTGGAGGCTGGAGAACTTGACGGACTGAGGGTCTCACATGGGTTTGACAAAAGAAGCAGCCTGGGGCTTGACTTGTGAAATATCTGTCCTTCCTTTAATACCGGTCAGAGTGCCCTTTCCAGAAGCTCTACAGGGGCCCTAGGTTCAAAATGAACCTTGTCACAATTCTGCCAGGGTTAAGTCATACTCATCAGAAAGTGACTGGCTACACTCAAAGTTCTAATATGAGGGGAAGTCATAAGTAACCTCCCCATATGTCTATTGGTTTTCTTAAATGCAAAACATGGGGGAGTTCGTTCTGGAAGTTTCAAAATTGAGACTTAAAAATTGATACTCAAGGAAACAGGGAATAAGAATGCTATTATGAAATGAGCTTTCTGTGCACATTCGGTATCTTTCATATTACCATTTGACTCAAGTTAAATTTTATTATGCAAATTAAATAGAATTGTTTTAGTGATTATCCTGTGAGTTTGTGCTGTGTTAATTTAAGTATCTCACATCCCAAGTTGCCAGTCTCCAGATTGTGATATGTATACATCCCAAAAGACTTTGAAATATATGGAAGTACTTTTACGAATTACCCATGCTTATGTCAGGTTATGAACATTTCTACACCAAAGTGATTTTTTAGATTACAATGGTGTAGGATTAAGTTTGCCTACATGCACCAGAAACCAGAAATCATTAGCGGCTGTTCACATAAGGTTTTATTTTCTCATATAAAAGTGGGGGTATAACAGGTCAGGACTAGTACTGAAAGTTCCACAGATTGTCACAAGAGACCAACAACTTCCAACATTCTGCTCTGCTGTCCTTTGGATGGGACCCAAAATGACTGCTAGAAACCTGTCATTATGCTCATATTCTATACATCAAGAAGAAGCAAAGCAAAGAGAGACTTTGGCCAGCAATGGTGGTGCACATCTGTAATCCCAGCTATTAGGGAGGCAAAGATTGTGAGGATCATGGTTCAAGGCCAGTCCAGGCAAAAAGTTATTGAGAACCCACCTCAACCAACAAGCCAAGCATGGTGGTGTGTATCTGTGGTCACAGCTATGTGGGAGGTGGAAATAGGAGGATTGTGATCTGAGGCCATCTGCAGGCAAAAATGTTACATACTATATGAAAAATAAATAAAGCAAAAAAATGAGCTAGGAGCATGACTCTAGTAGTAGAGTATGTGCCTGAGTTCAAACCCTACTACTACAAAAAGAAAAAGAGAGAGAGAGAGAAAGAGAGAAAGAGAGAGAGAGAGAGAGAGAGAGAGAGAGAGAGAGAGAGAGAGGAGGAGAGAGAGAAAGGAAAGAAGGAAGGAAGGAAGGAAGGGAAGGAAGGGAAAAGAAAAGAAAGATTTTCCTGGAAGTTGTATAAATTACTTTCCCATGTCACCAGTTGTGTCTAAGTATAAAGGAGGCTGGAAAATGTAGCCTGCAACCTTGTATGTCTAGCTAAAATGTGGAAACTTTATTACTGATGCAGAAAGAAGGCCTAATATTGTGAGATAACGTTTGCCTCTGTTTGATATAAGGGAGCACAGAGGTTATGAGTAGGCTCTGGAGTCAGACCATTTGCTTTGATTCTTGGCTCCATCACTTCATCATTGTAACTTTGAGAATCTTTAAACTTTCCCTATCTTTACTTCCTCCTGTTAAGCGAGAATAGTAGTGTCTTGAGCACTTAATGTGAAGTCATTTAGAATGGTGACTGGACATGTGCCACTGTTATTACCACAATTTATTATGATTCACTAAGCTGTTGTCTCTGTAGCTTCCGGGGTTTGTTTACTACTCTAGCCCTATGTATTAGTCAGCTTTTTGACATAACAACAAAATACCCAAGGCACCCAAATTTATAAATTAAAAAAAAAGTTTATTTAGTTCACGGTTTTGAATGTTGAAACTCCAAATAGCATAGTGCAGGGTCTGGCAGACTTCATGGTGGATGGTGCCAGTGCATGTTGGGGAGGATTACATGGTGAGGTAGGAAGCAGAGAGAGCTGGGTGAGACCAGGTGCTCCTTTTATAATAACGTCTCTTGAGAATTATCAAAGGGTCCCAGAGAACTACCTCATATACCCCTAATGGCCTGAAAACCTTCCACTAAGCCCCACCCTTTAGGGTTCCACAACACTTCTTAGTGCCACTACCATGGGAACAAGTCCTTCAATCATATGAACTTTTGGGAGATGCAATTAAGCTATATTCAAACTGCAGCACCTTAGAACCTAGTATGATGTTTGGAACTTGACAGATATGGATGGATGGATGAATGAGTGAGTGAGTAAGTCTGGATGAGTTTTGAATCATAGAAATTCTACTTTTTAGCTGGTTTACCTTGCTATTTCTTAAACCCTTTTGGTCTTAGTTTTCCCGTCCCTGAAATGGAACACTTAATGGAGTACTTAAGGGCTCATCTTTCACCTCTCCAAATCTATTTTCTGCCCTTCTCAACCAAATGCCAAGAAGGCTGACCTTTATGGATTACACTCATGAGTTCCTTTGCCCTGTGGTTTCCTACTGGGATTGGTCCATGGGAAGTGATCAGATGTGGGAAGGGTATGAGCTGGACATTTATTCCTGTGGTTTCTTCCCTATAGGGTCATGGTTTGGTGATAATTGTGTGTATGTTCTAAAAGCCACAGCTATCAAGTGGCTTTATCTTTATAGCTGTAGGTGCTTCTGGGTTTCAGTAACTGGTCTACCCTATGGCTACACTATTATTATCCTCAAACATTTGTTGATTTTTTTAAATGCTTGCCATACTTTTATAAATAGATACTTCATTACATTCTCCTCAGTTCCTCATTTCATTTTCTTTTGCCTCTGAGACCAAAATTGATACACAACAGAGCCCCTTTGAGTATTTAATGAAATAATGCATGCAAAGTACTTAATACAGTGTCCAACACAGAATAAGTTCTCAATAAACTTAAGATCCACTAATGCTGCTGTACCTGTTTCTTTTTACTCATATATTTCATACTTCTTTGCTTCATGTAATTTTCAAAGAGTTAGTAAATGTGTTGCAGTATTTTACTGGTGAAAATGATAAGAGCTTGCTTAAGGTTAATTTTTTAGAATTATACCTTCAAACAAAATGACAGATACTTATTTTTTCCCAAAAAGAATTTTCTTTTTTGTTAAAATATGTAAGGCCCAATGCAGCGTCCCCTTATCATTGGCTTGTGAGTCAGGATATCTAAGGAGAAGAGTAGTTAAGCTAATGGGTCAGAACTAAGAAATTGGTCTGGGAAGCTGGGGATAACTCAGGAGGTGGAGGTCTTAGATATCAGTGGTCACATAAGCCCAAGAACCTAGAGAGATGTGGTATAGACCAGGGAACCATGACTAGTAGTTATAGAAGAGCCTCATTGTTGACCCAATGTGGATCAAAGCTCTTTAACTATACCTATGATACTCTTGCAGTTGAACACTCCATGTTTCCAAAGAGTGGTTTCAATCATTTTGAAACAAAGGGGCTGGTGGCTCACGCCTGTAATCCTAGCTACTTAGGAGGCAGAGATCAGGAGGATTGCAGTTCGAAGCCAGCCCAGGCAAATAGTTCACAAGACCCTATCTTGAAAAAAACCCATCAGAAAAAGCAGGCTGGTGGAGTGGCCCAAGGTGTAGGTCCTGAGTTCAAACTCCAGTAACACAAAACAAAAAAGAAAAACAAAAATAAAAACAAAACAAAAAAATCTATTGGAACAATGTGTTCTGGGGTTTTATTAGCTATCTTGGGAAACCCAGTCTTCAAGTTCAGGAAAATAATGGTTTTTCCTGGTGGTGAGTTCTGGTCCTTTGCTCTGAACCTTCAAACTCATGATTTTCTCGAATTTTGTTCTTTATGGTGCAAATATTTAATCTTAGCCTGTGAGAAATACGCTCACCTGTCCAAACTCAAAGAATGGACTCAGAGACACATGGAGTGCAGACACGTGGAAGTGAGACTTTAATGGCATTCTCCATAAGGATGGGTGCCTGAAGAGCAGAGACACCAGAAGCTGTTACAATAAGCATTATATTGCCTAGTGTGCAAGTCCCTCCCCCATTGTCCCTGAGTACTATGGGATGTACATTTTTTTTTCAGGGGCCTTGCCTAATTCCTATTGGGTTATTTAAAATATGCCTCTTGGGATTGGTCAAATTTTAGAGGCAGCTTCTGCCTTTGTGGTGGGAAGATCTCCATGTGATGTGTGCTTTCTGGCATGTAACCCATCCCCTTACCCTAAGGTGATTTACGCTACCCAGTTTAAGTTCTGTATCCGTTGTCCCTCCCCCAACATCTATAAACTGATACATAAGTAAGCTGCTAGGGTTAAGTGCCTTGAAAATGGACCAATATTGACTTTATTTCTAACAAGCTTGTCACCCACAGCTTTCTAGTACTTAGAACTTTTTGTTCCCAAGAACTTTTTTTCCCATGACTCCCTAGATGCTATCCACGGTGCTTCTGCTGTTGAAATGAATGCATCTTATAATTTCACAATATCCCTTATAGTAATGATTGCTTGGTAATTCACCAAATTATCCTTCACAATTCAGAGTAGATCACGATGATGACAATGACGACAATGAAATTTGAAGTCCCGTTTGAGTTACAGAGCCATTGCTAAAAACATTTTCTTACTTAGAAAATTTAAAACAATACCAACCTTGGAAAGGGTAAAGAAGGAAGTAGAAAATAGGTAAATTAAGTAGTTGAATGAAGCACTTTCCATGTTATAGAAACAACTAATTTGATTTTTATTTTCCAACAACACACAGTAAGAAACTGCTATTTTTGGATATTTGTGATCAAACAGTTGAAGGCTATAAGATAACACATTTTTTTCCACATCAACTAGAGTCAACAATTAAGATCAGAACATATTTAAATAGGAATATATTTTATAAACTGACCATGGTGATGATTAACTTATTTTTCTTGTATGTGGCTTCTATTTTTCCAGGTTTGGATATCAGAAACACACGAGCAGCTGTCACAATATTTTTTAAAAAGAGAAATGGCTGAAAAAAAGAGCAAGGCCTTATTGAATGAGGAAACAATGTGCTCTGGAATTTTTAAAAGGTATCCTTAGTGCCTCCTTTTGTCTACAGAGCACACACATGTAGGAAAGGATTGCATTAGCAGGAAATACAGTGGCCTCAGCCACACATCCAGCACTTTCATCTCATGTATCCATGCTCTCTGTTCACCCTGTTCTCTCTGACAGGATTTCCTTTTCCTTCAATCATTCACCAATCAAAATTCTACTTATTCTGAGTCCAGCTAAGATCTCATTTCCTCTTTATACATTTTTCTGATACAGGTTCTGACTATTTAGGTTTGAACAGCACTTCCACAATTTACTAGTGTTTGGTGTCTGCAATCTTGTTTGCACACCTATAAAATGGGAATTATTAAAGTGTTCACCTCATAGGATCATCCTGAGTTTAAATGAAATAAAGTACGTACTGTGCCTAAAATATTTTAGTAAGAATTAGGTAAGCTGACATTAATCAGAAGTAATTCCTCTGGTATCCTTGACATCTGAGCATTTTATGCCCTATGTAATGGTTGGACTTGCATTCTAGTTCCTGTATATGCATTGAGAGAGAGAGAGAGAGAGAGAGAGAGAGATTATTCCTTTGAGGGTGGGAGCTGTTTCTTTGTCACCATATTTGTTTTGCAACCTACCACAGTACCTCTCATGGAAATGCATGTCATGGACTTTGTCATATAGTGTAATTATTGCAAAATGCAGTCAAGGTAATGATAAATGCTAAAATTTCTTCTTACTTGTTGGTACATTTTATTACACAAAGTATAGAAACATTTCAAACATAAAAACCTTTTTAAAATAGTCATAAAACTTCAGCCACCAATGAGTGTTGTACAGTTTGAAAGCTTACATATGACAGTCAGACATGTTTTCTGAATGTTGCTATCTTGTTTACAGGGACACTGGATCACCTGCTACAGGCTTTGGGGCTATCTTTACAAGACATCCACCAGATTGGGGAAAAATGTAAGTTGTTCTTAAACTGCTGCAGTTTGTACAAAACGTTTATTGATTTAAGAGGTTTGTTTGCAGGGAAGAAGATATGAGGGGTATGCCAAGGTCAACAAAATGCCCTTTACATGACATCTTAGACTTTAACAAAAGATTTTTGTCCATCAAGAGGCAAAATAAAATAATATTAACAGTAATACTAAAACAGTTAATCCTTATATTTATGTACTTTGTATTTGTGAATTCTCCTACCCTCTATATATTTTTGGTAACCTCCAGATAAATACTTGTAGCAAGGCATGATGGCACATGTCTGTAATCCCAGCATTTGGGGGACAGATCATGAGTTCAAGATCAGCCTGGGCTACATAGTGAGACTCTTTTTCAAAAACAAATGAACAACAAAATCCCAGAGTCTTGTAGGAACCTAATCCTGCATTTTCTCTAAGAGCAATGGTTCAATGTTTGCTAATTCAGTGTTTGGAACAACTTTCTAAAGCATACTGTGAACAACAACACACACAAAAAAGAATGGTGTTGAGACCCTAATACATTAACTGATAGAAGAAATAAATTTCTTTGGGGGACAGCATGAACTCTTATGCACTCATCTTTCTAAAGGAGACAAGCTGTATATTTTCATGTGGAAATATAACAAAATTCTAACCATTGGATTGTGCATTATAAGATTGTCACAAAGATTACAAGTTGATATGTGTACAGCAATTAGGATGTAACCAAAAATTATTCAATAAGTGCTCTGCTTTATACTTTCAGTCTATAATAAGACTAAGTTCAGAAGCATCTTCTTGATTTACTTCATTTACTTCTTTATTTTGTTTTCTCTGTTCTATTTTGAAAAATCTTTATTTAGATGTTGAGCCATGATTCTCTAATTATCTTGTCTTTTCTCTCTTTTTTTTTTATCTTTAATATCTACTTTCTTGTCTTTTCCTACTGTGAATTCTCTTTTTGTTTTCTGAATTTTTTGTCTTTAAGGGATCCTTTTTGGTTGTCATGACCACAGTATCTTTTTTTTATACATGTGGGGATGATAATGATAGTTAATTTTTTTCCTTATACTTAGTCTCTGTGTTCTTCAAAATGCCTTTTTCTTTCTGTATGTTTTTCATTTGTGTGGCATCTGTCTTCCATGGTAGAGGTATTTCCTCCAGGGTCTGGTAATCAATCCTTGGTTTTCCGTTCCTGATCGGAGCTGATGCTGGGAACTTGTGAGTGAGTTTGTTGACTTGGTGCATGGCTAGAGAACTCTATCTTGCTCATTGTTTTCAAAGCAGTTCTAGTGTCAGAATTTCACTTTTTCCTCTTGGGCTGGTCAGAATCCCAGAGGAGGCTTTCCAGTCTCCTATCTGAATGGCAAAAACCTGGTTCCTGTGTCCTTGGAGTGAAGGGAGATTGTCTTGGGGTATTAGTATAAACTCTTCATTGTGTTGAGTCACACTGCACTGTATTGTTGAACAAGGACTTTCTTTTCCTTTATCCTTCCCAGCATTCTAGCCTCTTGCTGGAGGTGGGAAGAGGCAGTTGCTCTGCAGTGGGCAGTGGTGGGGAAGGGATCTCTGGAGCTCTTATGGCTTACTGAACAGCTCTCCCACAATTGTTTGCTGACTCAGAATTTGGTCTTCTGTTAACTCAGAGACTATGTCTCATCTTTTCTTCAGCTTCCAGTTTGTTCTTCTTGTTCCTTCTTCTGTTCTCCTTTTCTTGTAGGTTTTTAATTTTTAAAAAGACTCCTTAATATGGTTTTAGTGGAGCTTTTGGGGAAGCATGTTTTGATAGGCATGTTGACTCTGAAGTCATCCAGTCTCATTTTTAATAGGCCACTCCTCCAGAGGACTTTACCATATCTACTGTCACACTCACTCACATGACTTGGTTAGGTCCCTCTTTGTAGGTGTCCCAACACTATTTATTTTTTTGTGTGTACTTATTCTCTTTCTCATTAAATCAATGCTCTAAAGGGCAAGAGTGTCACAGCTCTACTCCTGATGTAGAGAGCCTGAACTACTGCAGGTGCACCAGAGTTATACCTTCAATGAATAGATTGTTTCTGATGTTGAACACCAAATCACAATGGAAGAGGGTATGTCTGATTCCTATCCTATTTGATTTAGGAATTCAAGGTCTGTAGATCCAAACATTGTCTCAATTCTATTTTGGTAAATGCATTAGAAGATATTATCTTTTAGAAAAATAAACCTCTAATGGTATGGGATGCTAGAATTCCTATTTGTATTATTTGATTCATGAGTATTAGCAAGGAAATAAATCTATGAGCACCTTCAACTGTCCTCTATCTGTGATTTTTTTCTTTCAGTTAATATACACTAATTATAGGGCGTTTCATATGAATGCTGTGGTGTCTTAGAAACTGCTCTCTTGAATATTAAATATTCTTTAGCTTCTTCCCAATGTACAGCTGTGGAAGTTAAATGTCAACCTTAGAAGGCAATGAATAAGAATGAGTTTGCTCAATGGACCAAAATATGTGCTTTGACTTGTAAGAGAAAGGCTATAATCATAATGTAAATTTGAACTTCAGGTTACCTCTTACAGAAAAAAACCAGAATATAAATGTATAGCTTTGTTATTAAGGAGGCATTAGTCCAATGCACTCATCTTAATTTTTAGATGATATCCATTATGTTGTAATGGCATGTGACTTTCTGTTTCTTTTGCTCCTAACTGTGACTTTTGCTTCACTTTGCACCAGTATGAAGACACCATACTTTTCCTCTGTGATTGGTAGCAAACATCTCAGTGAAACTCATCAAAAATCAAAACAACTACAATATTTAATACTGATAGACTTGCCACTCCTACTTTAACTAGAGAAAAGGGCTCTGTGAATAACTTCTTCCTCATATGCCACAGACTAAAATAAATGGGGAAAAATTATGACATAGGGAACAGTTAAGTAGAGACGAAAAGTGATTTCAAAGACTTAAACTTTAAACATGACATTTATAGACTTTGAGGATGGATTGAGCTCATCTAGAACTTTAGCTATTGTTTCCCCTGAGAATTGGTCACATTCCCGACAATGAGTTTCCAAGGAGTTAACATTGGCCAGTGATGGGACTGCTGAGAGTTAAGGAGGCTGAAAGTACATTTTTTAAAATGTCTAATTGACACAGGTGTGTGTGTGTGTAGGGAGTCTGGAGCATACATTACTTTTATTCCATGGGTAGTGACAGCAAAGTTATAAAAAAGTAATGGGAGGCACATTTCCTTTAAGGCACATAAGAAAGGATGATGAGAATACCAGCAGAGGGAGTATGATAATTTACATTTCTTTTTGCCCTCCTATCTGATTTTTAAGCACCTCAAATAAATTTAATTTAAATTTGAAAATACTTTTTATAAGGCATGAGGAACTAACTCATTAATTTTCAGGAGCTTCCTGAATATAAAATCATTTCATCTAATACAAAATCATTTCATGATTTGTCCATAAACCTAGATAGCTAAGTCATTTTGAGAAGTAAGGGTTTTGAGAAGTAAGAGCTTTGAGAAGTAAGGGTTTTGAGAATTAAGGGTTTTGAGAAGTAAGGTTTTCTATGTAAAAATATCTGGATCGTGACTGTGACCCTTCAACAAACTGCTTAAAATTAAAACAATAGAACAAACAAAATAAAAACTATGCCAAGTATATCCCATATTGAAAGGGAGATGTAGTAACAAATACAGTTTTATGTGAAGGTCTTATTTCCCAGAAGACTTCATTTAAATACAAACCTGTAACCTTGTATCATCCTCAGATAAGGGTCCACAGGAGAAGTCAGTTTTTCTTCATAGGAAAATAATTGCAAATACTCTGCCAGAGTATTTTTTGTGTGAGAAGCAAGTCCACAGGAGCTAGAATAAGTGTGAGGGGAGTCCAAGAGTACTGAGCATCCATTGGAACATAGAAAAGAACACAAGGTAGACTTCACACAAGGTGAGCCCTAACTACTGCATTTTGTCATTTTTACCAGATTTCATTGCTTCCTGGTGGTAATATATATTTGTTAAAATTCTACCACATATGTGTCTTGCTTCCAGAATTCATTCAAACACGTACATGATCCTCATGGTATGAGAAGAAAGAAATTCATAGTGTATTGGATCTCTGGTAGCTTTTGTACATCATGAGGTTTTCCAGAAAGAACACAGGATGGGAAAATAGGAAGGGATCTACTTCTGAGCCTGCACTAAACCTACCAGGTGACCTTGTGCTGGTTAATAACCCTCTCTGGGCCCTAGTTGTTTCCAACTGGAAAATGAGGGGATTGAACCAAATGATCTGTAAAGTCCTTCCCTGTGTTAAAATTTTATGGCTCTAAGGAGAAAGTCATCTATGGTCACATAAATGGGCAAGTTAAATGAGGCCAAAAAGTAGTTCAGGCAGTTAAGTGTTCATTGTTGGCAGGAACCACTTCTCCATGTGTGTGGAGTGGTCACTTCACAGTAACTGTTTGAGCTCAGGCTAGAGTTTAAATCCTTTCAATTTATTCCTCTCACTGGGACATTTAGCATCTATAAAGTCTTTCACACACGTCAGAGGAAAGAGACAGCATATGAATTGTATGAGGGTTTTTGTTTTCATTTTTTCTTTTCTTTCTCAAAGTATAGTACACAGCAATTGTTCTCTTTTCTACTTAGGCATTTGTGTGGCGACCTGCCTCTTGGTAAAATACTACTCAGTTGTTGAACATATTTCCAGAAGGAAAAATAAAATTTCAAAAATTGTCCTATGAGGATGATCAGGAGGGGGATAACAACAAAGAAAATTTGAAGAGTATGGTGTGTTGGAAAGGCTGTGGAACGGAGTGAAACAAACCTGAATACCATTCTTGAGTCTGCATCTTATTCCTTTATTTTTTTTAAAAAACTTTTATTATTCATATGTGCATACAAGGCTTGGGTCATTTCTCCCCCCTGCCCCCACCCCCTCCCTTACCACCCACTCCACCCCCTCCCTCTCCCCCCCTCAATACCCAGCAGAAACTATTTTGCCCTTATTTCTAATTTTGTTGTAGAGAGAGTATAAGCAATAACAGGAAGGGACAAGGGTTTTTGCTGGTTGAGAGATAAGGATAGCTATACAGGGCATTGACTCACATTGATTTCCTGTGCGTGGGTGTTACCTTCTAGGTTAATTCTTTTTGATCTAACCTTTTCTCTAGTTCTTGTTCCCCTTTTCCTATTGGCCTCAGTTGCTTTAAGGTATCTGCTTTAGTTTCTCTGCGTTAAGGGCAACAAATGCTAGCTAGTTTTTTAGGTGTCTTACCTATCCTCACCCCTTCCTTGTGTGCTCTCACTTTTATCATGTGCTCAAAGTCCAATCCCCTTGTTGTGTTTGCCCTTGATCTAATGTCCACATATGAGGGAGAACATACAATTTTTGGTCTTTTGGGCCAAGCTAACCTCACTCAGAATGATGTTCTCCAATTCCATCCATTTATCAGTGAATGATAACATTTTGTTCTTCTTCATGGCTGCATAAAATTCCATTGTGTATAGATACCACATTTTCTTAATCCATTCGTCAGTGGTGGGGCATCTTGGCTGTTTCCATAACTTGGCTATTGTGAATAGTGCCGCAATAAACATGGGTGTGCAGGTGCCTCTGGAGTAACCTGTGTCACAGTCTTTAGGGTATATCCCCAAGAGTGGTATTGCTGGATCAAATGGCAGATCGATGTCCAGCTTTTTAAGTAGCCTCCAAATTTTTTTCCAGAGTGGTTGTACTAGTCTACATTCCCACCAACAGTGTAAGAGGGTTCCTTTTTCCCCGCATCCTCGCCAACACCTGTTGTTGGTGGTGTTGCTGATGTTGGCTATTCTAACAGGGGTGAGGTGGAATCTTAGTGTGGTTTTAATTTGCATTTCCTTTATTGCTAGAGATGGTGAGCATTTTTTTGTGTTTTTTGGCCATTTGAATTTCTTCTTTTGAGAAAGTTCTGTTTAGTTCACTTGCCCATTTCTTTATTGGTTCATTAGTTTTGGGAGAATTTAGTTTTTTAAGTTCCCTATATATTCTGGTTATCAGTCCTTTGTCTGATGTATAGTTGGCAAATATTTTCTCCCACTCTGTGGGTGTTCTCTTCAGTTTAGAGACCATTTCTTTTGATGAACAGAAGCTTTTTAGCTTTATGAGGTCCCATTTATCTAAGACCTATTGCTTTTTTTCTGCCAGCATTGATTTTGTGGGGCAAATCACCATCTTCACCCAGTGTAATTCAGCCAGGCCATATGATGCAGGGGATGATTCTGTTCCCCATTCCCACCTCCCCACAAGCCCAGGTGTTGGGCCCATCAACCCCATGCCAGGATAGTAATTGGAGTTTTGGAGACAAAGCCCTTCCTGCTCCCAGTTGCAGGCTCAGAGTACGTCTAGTTCATGGAAAGTATCTGTCAACTGAGTTAAACAGAGATATAGAAAGAGACATTCTGTTTATGTGATCTGGCTTTTCTTTTCTTATTCAAGTTTGAGCTGAGTGTCTATAACTTATAACTGTAAGAGTAATGGTAATAAAAGCAAAGACTTACATATGGAGCTTGGTGTGTGTTTCACTTACGCTAACTCATTATTCCCTACAAGAACTAAGTTTGTTCTTCTTCTGCATCCCACAGGGAGTAAAACAGATGCACACAGAAGTCAAGTGACCAGTTCACACTCTGCAGCAAGATTGAATAGACACCGTGACACCAAAGCTCTTGACCCTACACACTCTTCTGTGCTTTCTTTCTGAACGATAGGCCAACTAGGATAATTCTGACATGATTCACTGCTATCATTTTCTTTTGCAGATATGGAGGTAGTAACTGCTGCAGCTAGTCAGGCAGACCCCAAGCACTGTAGCATTGAGTACATAGGAGGAGATTTTATTATGGAAATCAGTTCATATGATTATGGAGACTGAGAAATGCCCCCACCTACTGTCTAAAAGCTATAAAATTAGTAAAGCCACTGGTGTAATTCAGGTAGAGGCTGACAGTGGGACTCTTAGTCCAGGTGTGTAGGCATGAAAACTTCAGGGGATGCTACTGGTTTAAGCCTTAGAATTCAAAGGCCTGAGAACTAGAGCAGGAGGAAATGGATGTTCCAGCTCAAGAAGAGAATGAAAACATGTCCTTCCTCTTCATTTTTGTTCTGTTTGGGCCCTCAGTGGATTGGATGCTCACATTGGTAGGGGAAAGGGGAATCCTCAGTGGTCAGTCTACTGAATCAAAGCTAATCTCTTAGAGACACCTTGAAGACATATCCAGAAATGTTTTGCTAGCCGTCTGAGTATCCAGTTAACACATAAAATCAACAATCTCTAGCTTCCAGCTCATAAGGAAAATATAGTTAAAAAAAAAGTTCTTTAACCTTTTTGAAATTTCTGGAATCAAGTTTCCCATCTTTTAAATAACCTGGGCTACTGGTCACTCAGATGTGCCCAGATCCTGGCTTTTCACTTTTCTCCTGTAAGGCAGGGGTCCTATCACCAACCTGGGCTCCCTGAAAGGGGTGGCTAGGCTGGAGCTGAGTGATATTGGTTTTCTAGCTGGTAAATTTGCTGAAATGATCTCAGAGTCATCCTACACATTATTTCTCCTTGCATTACTCCTGCATATGGGGACTCCATCCTTAACTGATATATGTGGAAGCCAAATGGCTGGGAAGGAGGAGTAATTTTCCATACGTTATTATATGGGTAACGTTATAACTCAGGTCCTGATCGTTTGGTTTTAGCCTTAGTACAGAATTGTTTTAATGGCTGGTAACCATATCTATTTCTATCATTGCCTGTAATTCAGTTAATTTGGTAAGAAAATTCCTGTCAAAGCACATGACGTAGTGCCCATTAGATCTAAAGTTTTGGCATGACAATGGACTGATGGCTGACTCACACCATCATTTGTTCTTTATCAGTTTTTATTAGATTTTTTTTTTGGTGGTATTGGGGTTTGAACTCTAGGCTTCGTGCTTGGGTACTTGCTAGGCAGGTGCTCTATCACTTGAGCCATTCCTCCAATAGTCTTTATTAGCTTTCATTTTATTATTATAGCTATTTAAGTTATACCTACCAAGTCATGTTTCTTTGGGGTTTCAGAAGTGCTCAATGAGGCCCTCAAGAATTATGAAGCTAGGCATATCTAATTTACCTGTTATGGTTGTAAGTCTCTACAGGTGGCCCAACTTCCCTTCATCTGTGCACCTGCATGCTGCTGTTCCCATCAAAAGGCAGAAGTTATTTGACCTCTGCACCAGGACTGACCTTGTGACTGGTTGTGATGGGATGTGGCAGAAGGGAGGCTCTGGGACTTTTAAGTATAGACCTTAAGAAAATTGGTGGTATCTAGTTTCTGATTCTTGGACTCCAGCCGATAGGCTGTGAAAATCCCAAGACACACGGAGAGGTGACATGGAGAAGGAAAAAGGACCTGTATTTGGCAGTTACAGCTGAGCTCTCACACAGCAGACAAAAGGGCTGCAACCATGCGAGTGAGCTGTCTTGGATATTATGGCTCATTCAGTCCCTCAATAATAGCACTGTACAACATCACATAGAACAGAAAAACCATCCAGCTGAGCCCAGTCATCCACACAATAATCAGAGATGATAAAATAGTTATTTTAAGCTACTACCTTTTAAGAAACAGCAATATGCAATTGAAACAACCCTCATATATCTGAATACATGTTTATATGGCTACTTCTTCCAATATTTGACTTATAGGTATAGTTTTCATTATTGCTAATCTATCAGAGATGCAAACAGTACAAATGTTTGGGACTTGTGATCCAATAAAACAATGTGATACAATAATCAACTCAAGATGGATTAAACACTTAAAAGTAAGTCCTGAAACTATAAAACTCCTAGGAAAAACAGGGACAAAGCTCCTTGACTTTGGTCTTGACAATAACTTTTTGGACAGGAAACAAAAATGTAAGCAACAAAAGCAAAAATAAGCAAGTGGTTTAATATCAAACAAAAAAGCTTCTGTACAGTGAAGAAAAAAATCTACAAAATGAAAAGACAACCCATGGGTTGTGAGAAAATATTTTCAAACCATATATCTACAAAGGGATTAATATCCAAAATATGTAATGAACCCATATAGCTTATACCTGGTTTAAAATGGGCAAAGAATTTAAATGGACATTTTTCTAAAGAAGATACACAAATGGCCAATAGATATTCTGAAAAGGTGGTTAGCAGCATTAATTAGCAGGGAAATAAGAATCAAAAGCATAATGAGATATCACTGCTTACCTGTTAGGATAGCAAGATAACAAGTGTTGGTGATCATGTGGAGAAATGGGAACTTGTACACTTGGTAGGAATGTAAAATGGTGAAACTGTTATGATGAACAGTATGGAAGTTCCTCAAAAACCTACAAATGCAACTGTCATATGATCCAGTAGTCCTATTTCTGGGTATAGTCAAAGGAAGTGAAATCAGTGACTTGTAGAGATATGTGTACACCCATCTTTATTGCACCGTTATTCACAATAACCAAGGTATCCATCAATGGGTGAAGGGATAAAGAAATTGTGGTAGACATACACAGTAGAATATTATTCAGCCTTAGAGGAGGAAATCTTACTAATTGCGACAGCATGGATCAAGCTGGAGAACATCATACTAAGTGAAATGTAGAAACAGAAAGAAAAATACTGCAGGATCTCATTTATATGTAGAATCTAAAAAGTCAAATTCACAGAAGCAGACAGTGGAATGGTGGTTGCTAGGGTCTGGAGAATAGAGAACGGGGCAATATGGACCAAAGTACAAAATTTTTCAGCCACAGAGAATGAATTAGCTCTAGAAATCTAATGTACAGTTAGAGACTATAGTTAACAATACCCTGTTGTATACTTGAAATTTACTAAGAGAGTAGATCTTAAGTATTCTTACCACAAAAAATAAAAGGTAACTGTGGAGAGATCAGTATTTTAATGAGCTTGTCTGTAGTGGTCAGTTCACTATATCTATGTGTATCAAACATCACATCCTATCCCATAAATATGTGCAATTTTTATTTGAAACAGCAACAACAGCCAGACATGGTGCACACCTATAATCTTAGCTAATCAAGAGGATTACAGTTAGGGGCCAGCCCAGGCAAAAAGTTAGTGAGGCCTTATCTAATGAACAAGCCAAGCATGATGGCACTTGCCTAATCCCAGCTAAGTGGGAGGTATAGGAGGACTGTGGTCTGAGGCTAGTGGAACTGACTTGCCACCAACTTTCCCCTCCCTCCCCTGCCCCAGGAGGTCAGATCTACTCCTGGCTGCTGCTATTTAAATATTTTTTCTCTCTTTTATTGATAAATCTTTTAAAATTATGACTTTAAAAAAGGGGTTGGTGGAATAACTCAAGTGGTAGAGCACTTGCTTAGCAAGTACAAGGCTCTGGAGTTCAAACCCCAGTACTTCCCAAAAACAAAAACAAAAAAACAAAACAAAAATGATCAGCAATAACAAAAAGCCAGAGTAAGAGGTAAAGTTTTTGAAAATGTCATGATTATGGAATGTATATTTAAGCCCTACATTTTCTTTCATCTCATGTACATTAATAATGAGATAGTCTTACTAGTGTTACTCTTTATAATACTGAAAGTTTGTGTAGTCGTCATAAAAATTGATTGCATTATTTATGACTACATAAACTCTTCAGTTGGTCCCAGTGGGTAGTACTACACCATGCATCTTTGAGCTACAGAGAACTTTCCAGAATTACAGAAATCTTTGCTGATGTACATATTTAATCCTATTCTATATCTTGGTGTTTACATAGTTTAACACACAAGCCTCACATTGTTCTTTCCAATGGTTTCTAAAAATTATTAGGCTTGAAGAAATTATATTTTTCCCACATAAATGAATCAATTCTTTGAACAGAGACATTTAATGAGTGCCTACTATGTCCTATGAAAAGTTAAAGAGACTAGCACATTTATCTAGTATGTGAGACAGGGAAATAATAAATACACACCATCCGTTGCTCATTGCTTGAGTACTATGAGGTGTGCGTTCTTTTCCCAGTTGTCTAGGTTTCCTATTGGATTGTTTAAAATATGCCTCTCTTGGGATTGGTCAGATTCTAGAAGTGAGCTTGAAGTGGTATCTGCCTCCCTTTGTGGTGGGAAGGTCTTCCTGTGATGTGTGCCTTCTGGCATGTGTACAGTTTTTACCTATTTTCTCATTTCATAGTGATTTAGCCCTCCCAATTTAAGTTCCCTTCTCAGTTGTCCCTCCCCCAACATCCACAAACTGATATGCATGCAAGCAGCTAGGGTTAAATGCCTTGCCTTGAGAATGGATCACCACTGACTTTATTTCTAACAGGGGATAAGTCTGTAGTGATCACAGCGAAAGTTGGAGAGAGATGTTAGATCCAAGCAAGCAGGGCTTAAAAGCCATATTATGTTAAAGGATTTTGGATTTGATCATGCAGGTGACATGAAAGGTTTTTAGGCATGGGATGGAAGTGAGATTTGTGTTAAGAAAGCACAGAAGAAGTTGACAGGTGAACGAGACTGCAGTCAGGAGACTCGAACTTCTCAAAGCAAGACATGACATGAGGGCCTGACATTGTGGAGGGAGAGAAGAGTACAGATTTAGATGCATTAAGAATTGGCATTTCCTTGCTGAATGATTAGTTGTATGGGCAAAAAAGACTTCAGGTTAGTTCCTAGACTTCTGAATTAGGCAACTGGAAGAGGATGATTTAATGAGGTAGAGCCAATGATCGGGAGGAAGAGAAAGTGTCAGAGGGGAAGTGAATATTAGAGACTGGAGTGTAAGATCACTGATTCAGTCCCAGCTGCTGACATAAAGTATCAGAAGTGGTTCCTCTGCCTCTACTATTGACCCTTTTAATCCATTCTCCACTGACAGTTTGCATAATTTCTTTTAAAAGCAAAGAGAACTATGACCTTCCACTGTTTAGTTAACACCATTTTAGTATTGTTTTCTGTTCTCTGGTTCATGAGCACTTACATGTATCTGATCCTGAGCTATGGCCCTATTTCATTTAGTTCTCATTGTTTAAGACAGATACCACAGCTATCCTCATTAAAAAAGGGGGACATAAAGGCAAAGTAACTTTCAAAACTTCCTTACCTAGGAAGCACCAGAGCTGGGTTTTTAACTTGCCCGGTCCATTAGATGGCAGACCGTGTTTCCTGCTTGAATGTACATGCTGCTCCAAAATCCTCCAAAGTACTTTCACATGCATTACCCTCTGTGCCATTCTTCCTAGCAATCTTACAAGGTCATTTGGGTGGGGCTGTTCATAATTGTATAGAGGAGGAAATCAAAGCACAGAAGTAATCAAGGAATCTGATTCCTCATTAGTTAATTAATCCGTTCATCTATTCTATAAATATGTATGGGACAGATACAAATGGGAAAAGTGTGACTTTCTCAAGGCTTCATGGCTGCTTAGGGACAAAGTGGGAGCTAGAATTTTTGGGTCATAGCTCTCTGGTCTTGATGGGAGGTGCTAACAGCAGACTCAAATTGTCCTCTAATTCATCTTTCCCCTCCATCTTTTCCCCACTAGCTTCTTAGAAGGTGATTTCTAAAAAAACAGGCCTGGCATTAGGTGGTTGTGGAAGAGCTATTAGAGTCCATCTGTGTGACTTCATTCCGTAGGAGGAAATGATGGGCACATCCCTATCCATTTAATATAAGACTTTTTAAAAAAAATGACAGTTGCTGTTAAGAATAGACAGAATTTCCCAGAGTGGTCATAAACTTTCTAACCCCCCCGTGGCTAGACTCATCTTAATAATCGATGCTCTTCTGCTGCCAGTGATGGGATAAATTCCCTGCTTCTCTGAGTCACTCAGCTTCAGAGACTGTGTTGGGACCATGTGACTTGGTGAGTATATGTAACAGACCCTTGTTCTGGCTGCTAGGAAGCTGGATAAGAAATTTTCTGCCCACCTCTCCCACCCTAGACAAAAACAGAAGGGAAGCAGTTGACCTTTAAGGTTCTCCCAAGCCTAGTAATCTGTAACTCTGCGGGTTTGGGTACAACATCTTGTCACCAATTCACATGCTCCCACTGGTGTTAGTGCAGGTGTAGATATTTAACTAATACCACAGCTCTAACAATAACTTCAATATCACACGTCCATCTTACAAAACACCTCTAGTTGTTCTCTCCCTGAAAACTGTCTCATAACTGTCTCTGTTAAGGATTGAAGAGGGCACTTGTGGCAAATCGTGGGTGGGGCTGAGTGAAAGCCAGCTGTCTGACTTCCAAGCCTCCTGGTGAATTTACCAGCATCTGCTCTTCAGTTTTACATTTCCAGAAAGACCATTTTATCTGTGCTTCAGAATTTATCTGACTCATGGAGATTGACTTATGCTCATTAAACTCACAAAAAAAGCCAGAATTCTAATTCGTTAATTTATAATGAGAAATAAAATTTTCCAGCACACTCAACAGCCATATCAGCCTAATAAAAGCATTCTCTCTCTGCAAAGAAACATATGGGAAGCCAGACTATAATCAGGGTGTTGTGCAGTGTTTGGAGTTAGGGCGAGAGGAATTGCATACATGATTATAATGATTAATGGCCTTACTCTCTGATTGTCTCATTGTAAGGGAACTTTTTCAGTTGCGGGTGGCAGAAGCACAATTAAAATCATCTTGTGCAAAAAGGGAATTTATTAAGAGTACTAGAGTACCTTACGGAATTATGGAAAAGTCTATGGCCCAGTCTGCTTTAGGGTTGAATGCAATCACAGCTGAAAAATCTCCAGGATTCTCTTCCTTTTGACTCCAATTGCAGGCTGTGAGAATCAACTTCTTCCATATGGTGGGGTAATTACATTCCTAGGATTCCTGTCACAGAAAGAGTAACTGATCCTTTCCCCTTACATTCTATTAAGAAGGGGAAATTCCAACGGAGATCCCTGACCATTTGTGAACCTGTGCCATGTGGCACTGGATAGGGATGGGAGTAGCGTGGCATAGGTTTGCTCCTGGTAGTTCCAGATAATGACTTAATGTCATTGTTGGCTGCCAATTAGTCTGACTGGTGCCAGATCCAGGGTACCTCTTCCTTAGGTAGATAGTACTGCTGGCTAAGTAGATATGTGGTCTGCACCTTCAGTTCCACAAGGCATTGCTACCGATAGAGTATGAATGTACTCATTCTCTAATTAATATCTTCATAAACATTATGAGGATTTTAAATTACCAATCTAATGCATGGGAAATAGTATTTCATTGTTATTTTACTTTGCATTTCACTAATTACTGGATTAATGACTGAATTTATTTTCAAATATTCATCAGACATTCTGGTGTCTTCTGTGAATTGACTGTTTATAACTTTTGTCCATTTTCCAGTTGGGATTTTTGTCTCATTGATTTATAATAGTTTTAAAAGTTTATTCTGCATACTAATTCTATTTTGGTTACATTTCTAATAAAAATATTCTTCCAGTCTTTGACTTTTCTTATAACTTCATTTATGGTATCTTCTTTTTTCTTAGAAACCTTTTTTTTTTTTTTTAAAGTAGATCATCCAAAGCAACTGAAGACTTGGTCAGCTGTTTTCTCTGGTTTTACATGAAAAAGGAAAAAAATAAAGTAATTGGTTTATACTAAGTTTCTTAGAAACTGCTTAGAAACTCAGTATAAACCAAATATGATATACTTATGATGTTTATCAATTTGTTTTTTAAATTTTTCAATTTAACTTTCAAATCATCATACATTAATAATATGAGGGGATTTTATTGTGACAATTTCATACAAGTGTACAGTGTACCTTGAACAAACTCAATCCCTCCATTATATTTCCATTCTCGCCTTCCTGCCTCCCCCCTTTTTCAAATAGCGTTGGGTGGATTTCATTATGCTGTCTTCATCCTCTTCACCCCTCAGTATCTTTTCCTTTTTCCCTTCCCTCTCCCACTGATATGGTATCTTTTGATCAATAGAAGTTTTAAATTATAATTTTGCCAAGACCTATATGTGAAATGCCAAGCCCTGAAACTTTTAGAATTTCTTCCTTTCCTTTTTTTAGTTGGCAGTCTTTGGGCTTGAATTCAGACTCTTGTGCTTCTTAGGTAGGCTCTCCACCACTTGAGCCACTCCCCAGCCCTTTATTGCTTTTTAGTTATTTTTCAGATAGGGTGTGCGGTTTTTTGCCTGGGGCTTGTCTTAGACCACATGCTCTTGCCTGTGACCTCCCATTTAGCTTGGATGATAAAGGCTGGCCACCACGCCCGGCTTATTGATTAAGATGGAGTCTTACCAACTCCATCCAAGTTCAGGCTAGCCTTGAACTATGTATGATCCTCCCGAACTCCACCTTTCAAGTGACAAAATATATATATATATGTAAATATTTAAATAAGGCTAGCTAGTTATTCCAACACCATTTGGTTTACTCTTTTCTCACTAATTTATAAAGCCATTTTCATTATACACCAATTTCTCATGAGCAGGTTTATTTCTGAGCTCTATATTCTATTCTTTTGCTGTATTTGCATATTCCTGCACCAATCAACATTGTCTTAATTACTTAAACTTTATGTTAATGCTTGACATATTTTAGAGTAAGTGTAACCACTGTATTCTTTGTTTTGAAAGTCAACTCTCCTTGACATTTTATGGAGTTCTATGACTGTTAGGGCTGTTTTTCACGTTCTGTGAAACACCTTGTTTGTATTGGGATTGGCAGTGCATTAAATTTGTTAGCTAGAATAATTTCTATCATGATATTGGGCCATCTCACCCACAAATAACAGAATTATTTTATGTCCTTCAACAAATTTTATAACTTTTTGTAAATGCCCTGTGTATCTTCTGTTGAGTGGATTCTTATATGAAACTTAGAGATTTTGTTACAATTGTGATGATTTTTCCACTTTAATCTTATTTTCTAGTTTCTGGCATTGGTGTATGGGCATACTGTTTTATATAATCATCTTGTATCCAACAATCTTGTTGAAACTTACTTGCTTGTTAAGCTTTGTAGCTTGTCTTGGGTTTTTAAAAATTTAGACAATCTTTTCATCTGCAGAAGATGGAAATTTTTGTTTCCCCCATTCTAATTATTATGCTTATTTTTAAATTGCATTTATAGACTCTGTGGTTCATCATTAAATAGAAAGACTGTAGAGGGCTTCTGTCACTGGTTGGGAATATTTTTGGGAAAAATTTTCATGAATTTTGATTCTCATTCATTGTTCTTCTCATAATAATATACCTATTTCTGTTTAAGTATGTTAGATTTTCCTGGACTAGCAGCAATCATGGATAATTCTACCTAGGGAAATGAGACAGCTGGGAATTTTTTTCAATATCCTAGTTCAAGAGTGCCCTCTTCTGTTAAAACACTGATGTCAAGTTTAATTAATGACACAGGTAGGGTGAGAAGTGGGAGGGAGGCCAGTCTACTAACATTGTGATACTGTCTTGTTGCTCTAAGATCCTTAGTTTCTGGTATTTGATCTCTTATTTTACTTTACCTTCCTTTTTGCCCCACCCTCTTTCCCAGAAGCAAAGTCTTCCCAAACTGCCATTCTGGTCTTTCACACTTGGAAAACCATGGCTCATATTTTCTAATCTCAGACCTGTTTGCAAAGGATTCTTTTTCTGGAGATGATATCCTTTGTATCCTGCCCATCCCCTAAGCACCTGCTACCCTCTGCCATGTTCCATGTAATCCCTGCCTGGTTCTGTTTTACTATGGGCTTTGATCTGGCTCTACTGACTTGGATTGTTCTGCCTACTTACGTGTAAATTGAAGTGTCAAAAGAAAAAATTTTAACAAATTTAGTTTAAAGATCCTAGTTGGCATTTATTTGCAATTATAGAACCAGGCAACACTATATCCTACAAAATGCAATGAGTGTCCCAATGAGCTACACAGAGAAGTGTGGTTTTATAGACAGAGAAAGCTGAAGCTAGCAGAAATGGAGAACAATCCGAGCGAAGTTAGCCAGGCTCAGAAGGCCAACAATCGTATGTTCTCCCTCATATGCAGACTTTAGATCAAGGGCAAATACAGCAATGTGATTGGACTTTGGTCACATGATAAGGTGAAAGCACACAAGGGAGGTATGAGGATAGGCAAGAAACCCAAAAAACAAGATAGCATTTGATGTCCTCAATGCAAAGGAACTAATGCAGAAACTTTAAAGCGACAGAGGCCAATAGGAGAAGGGGATCAGGAACTTGAGAAAAGATCAGTTCAAGAAGAATAAACTTAGAATGTAACACATTTGTATATGGAAGCAATGTTAGGAATCTCCCTGTAGAGCTATCCTTACCTCAACTAGCAAAAATGCTTTGTCCTTCTTATTATTGTTTATACTCGCTTCAACAAAATTAGAGATAAGGGCAGAACAGTTTCTGCCTGGAAGCGAGGAGGTGGGTGGAGATGGAGGGGAGGGGGGAGAAATGACCCAAACATTGTATACACATATGAATAAACAAAAAAACAAAGAAAACCTCAAAAGGTTAGAATAAATTTATACTTAATAACAACAACAAAAAGAAATGGAGAACAAAAAGAGCATTGGTTGTTTTATTTATTTTCCTTGTAAAGGTTAAAGCAGAGAGGACTTCCTTATCATGCTGACTAAAACTGGCTTGTTTAGGGATTTGGCTACTATGTCTCTTTCCTGATTTCTTGAAAGGTCATTTCAACAACTTACTTTTGGCTTGGTGGCATGGAATTCATTGGGAGTATGTACCTCCATTTTGGTTTGTTTTTTTTGGGCTTAGTGTGAGAACTCAGTCCAAACCAATCACCTCCTATAAACTTTATTTAACAATGGTATTTTCTATCTTTCTGTCTTCCATCATGCTCACCTTATGGGCAAGTGTGTGAGCTAACTTGCTTTGTTGTTGATCTGTACGGTTTTGGAGGATATATTAGTGATTTGGATTTAAGGAAACAAAGGATAGCAGAATATTTTACAATCTTCCTCTATGGCTATAGATTTGTCATTTTATCTTTGTGATTCTGTTTTTTATATATATATATATATATATATATATATATATATATATATTTGGTGGCACTAGGGTTTGAACTCAGGGCCACATGCTTGCTAGGCAGGTACTCTGACCACTTGAGTTACTCTGCAAGCCCTTTTTTTGTGATGGGTTTTTTGAGATAGATTCTTGGGAACTATTTGCCTCAGGCAGCTTTGAACGGTGATCCTCCAGATCTCTGCCTCCTAAGTAGCTAGGATTACAGGTGTGAGCTACCAGTACCCAGCTGTATTCTATATATTGTGAAGTTTATCAATTTGGGATTGTTATATATCTTTCTGGTGACTTTTTTCCTTTAGCCAGTACTTAATCATCTCTATAACTGGTAATTTTGGCTCAGTTTTTTATATATGCTATTAATATAAGAAAAAATTTTCTTGATTAATATTTGTTGAATATATACATTTATTTTCAGAGTATTAGAGTATTAGAAAATAATTTTAAGATGGACATTTTAGAAATGCAGTTTGGTGTTCAGTGTAAGTCTAAGAAAATATTTTCAGAGTTTAACCCCTTTACTGTTCTTGTGATGGCTAAGATATTTAATGTTACAATTTTTAGTTTGTCTTACTTAAAAGCAGAAATCATTTTTTTCCTATTCCTTTTATTCTCCTTTCTATAAGATTGGTCTCACCTCTCTCTCTTTCAAATCCAATTTACTGGTTTAGAATTTACACTTGATTTTTGTTCTTTTGATCATCATTATTCAAACTGTAGTGTGCATCAGAATCACCTGGAGGGATCATTAAACAAAAGCATGCTGAGCCCCACCTAATTCAGTAGGTTTGGGGTAGGATTCAAATTCATTCAGCCCCTCATATCCATGATTTCACATTTGTGGATTCAACCAACCACAGATTGAAAATACTTCAAAATAAAAGTGTGCTAAACATTTGCAATCTTTTTTTTTCCTTGTCATTATTCACTAAACAATATGTGTAAGAACTATTTATATGCCACTTGCATATTAGGTATTGGAAGTATTATATTGGGCATTACAGGTATCTGGAGATGACTTGCAGTATAGTGGAGGATGTGCATAGAATGTAGGCAGATAGCTCAATATTTTACATATGGGACTTGATCAGCCATAGAGTTTGGAATCTTCTTGATTTCTGGAACCAGTCTCCCTCTAAAACTCAGGGATGGCTGAACTTGCATTTCTATCAAGTTCCCAGGTACTGCTGCTGCTTCTCTGGAAACCACACCTTGAGAGCTGTCAGGAATTGGTGGCTACCAATCAGGCTAAATACTAGCACCTGTACCCAATAGCCTGCCTGAGTTGGACTTTGTTATTATTTTGGGATTGTTGTTGAATTCTCTTTCCAAAGAAACTAGATGATTTCTTTGATCATCTACTCCTCTAATATTGCCAGGAATAGAAGCAAGGTTTAATTTCTCATAGGAAAATAACTTTTCTTTTGCCCTAAGCTGTAAATAGAGACAAACTTCTTCAAATTTCTCTGGGCTGGTAGTTTGGGTTTTCACTGGTCTCTTTTAAGTGGAAGTCCACTGAACCTAAGGCCATTTCTCTGGTACTTGAGATATAATTAAAACTCTATACTCTAGGCTTAGGCATCAACTTTTATGATTTCCTGTTACAGTGAGTGTTCTTTTCATTCCCAACACCCAAGGGTTTGCCTTTTGAGCTTGGCTAAGCTTGTACACTTGGGTAGGGCATGTATGCTTCAATCAGCATTTCTATGGGTTTAATGAGGTGGGGTCTGGGGACTATGATCTCAGCCTATCTAGTTGTCTTCTACTGTCTGTCTCCTCAGCTATCATCTAGCAGACAACGTGGGACATTTAGGGTCAAAAAGTTTTCAGAGGCAGAAAAAGGGTGATAAAGAGAATTCTTGGAATGCAGAACACAGGAGCTCAGGGACATAGGACTTGGTAACCACAAATGTCATTAGTACCGGAGAACAGTAGGTTGTGGGGAATTGGAAATAACTAAAGGAGGGGTCCCTGTTGATAGTGAGTGACATTACAAATGGCACAGGACATTTGTGAGGCTTAAACATTTTATTAGGGCCAGTTCTTCCTGAAATGTTTTTACATTAAAGTACATACCACTGAAAGTTTTAAATGTCTTTCTTTTCCAAGTCAATATTGACTTTTCCCTTTTAGGTGGACATTGACAACGTACCGTGAAGATTATGCTCCACCATATAAGTATCTGCCACGTGTGAGTATGAGGACCATGTTCTAATACCTGCGCGCTGGAAATGACTCACTACATGTAGTGTAAACAGTTCATCTTGGGAAGAAAGGAGAAATTGCTGAGATTTATGACTTTTATGCTTAGAGGTATTAGCTGCTTGTGGGAGTTAATAGCTATGGACTGGATTTCTTCTCAGAAGTTTATGTATTTTAGGGAGAAAATAGCACAGAGTCTAAAACATGTCACCTTCCTCATCTCGTTTATTGCCTCCACCCTTAATTTATCTGAAATAAGAATCTACATTTCTATTAGTTTGTATGGCCTAATTTAGCTCTGAGAAATGTCTATGTTTATTTTTTAAAGTCCATTGTATAATTTGAATATATTTTATTTTTTTTTTTGGTTGTATTTAAAATTTTATTTCAAATAGTTGTTCAAAAGTTTGTAAAAAAATTTTTTTTTCTTTTATTATTCATATGTGCATACAAGGCTTGGTTCATTTCTCCCCCCTGCCCCCACCCCCTCCCTTACCACCCACTCCACCCCCTCCCGCTCCCCCCACCTCAATACCCAGCAGAAACTATTTTGCCCTTATCTCTAATTTTGTTGTAGAGAGAGTATAAGCAATAATAGGAAGGAACAAGGGGTTTTGCTGGTTGAGATAAGGATAGCTATACAGGGCATTGACTCACATTGATTTCCTGTGCGTGGGTGTTACCTTCTAGGTTAATTCTTTTTGATCTAACCTTATCTCTAGTTCCTGGTCCCCTTTTCCTATTGGCCTCAGTTGCTTTAAGGTATCTGCTTTAGTTTCTCTGCATTAAGGGCAGCAAATGCTAGCTAGTTTTTTAGGTGTCTTACCTATCCTCACCCCTCCCTTGTGTGCTCTCGCTTTTATCATGTGCTCATAGTCCAATCCCCTTGTTGTGTTTGCCCTTGATCTAATGTCCTCATATGAGGGAGAGCATACGATTTTTGGTCTTTTGGGCCAGGCTAACCTCACTCAGAATGATGTTCTCCAATTCCATCCATTTACCAGCGAATGATAACATTTCGTTCTTCTTCATGGCTGCATAAAATTCCATTGTGTATAGATACCACATTTTCTTAATCCATTCGTCAGTGCTGGGGCATCTTGGCTGTTTCCATAACTTGGCTATTGTGAATAGTGCCACAATAAACATGGATGTGCAGGTGCCTCTGGAGTAACAGTCTTTTGGGTATATCCCCAAGAGTGGTATTGCTGGATCAAATGGTAGATCGATGTCCAGCTTTTTAAGTAGCGTCCAAATTTTTTTCCAGAGTGGTTGTACTAGTCTACATTCCCACCAACAGTGTAAGAGGGTTCCTTTTTCCCCGCATCCTCGCCAACACCTGTTGTTGGTGGTGTTGCTGATGATGGCTATTCTAACAGGGGTGAGGTGGAATCTTAGTGTGGTTTTAATTTGCATTTCCTTTATTGCTAGAGATGGTGAGCATTTTTTCATGTGTTTTCTGGCCATTTGAATTTCTTCTTTTGAGAAAGTTCTGTTTAGTTCACATGCCCATTTCTTTATTGGTTCATTAGTTTTGGGAGAATTTAGTTTTTTAAGTTCCCTGTATATTCTGGTTATCAGTCCTTTGTCTGATGTATAATTGGCAAATATTTTCTCCCACTCTGTGGGTGTTCTCTTCAGTTTAGAGACCATTTCTTTTGATGAACAGAAGCTTTTTAGTTTTATGAGGTCCCATTTATCTATGCTATCTCTTAGTTGCTGTGCTGCTGGGGTTTCATTGAGAAAGTTCTTACCTATACCTACTAACTCCAGAGTATTTCCTACTCTTTCTTGTATCAACTTAAGAGTTTGGGGTCTGATATTAAGATCCTTGATCCATTTTGAGTTAATCTTGGTATAGGGTGATATACATGGATCTAGTTTCAGTTTTTTGCAGACTGCTAACCAGTTTTCCCAGCAGTTTTTGTTGAAGAGGCTGCTATTTCTCCATCGTATATTTTTAGCTCCTTTGTCAAAGATAAGTTGCTCATAGTTGTGTGGCTTCATATCTGGATCCTCTATTCTGTTCCACTGGTCTTCATGTCTGGTTTTGTGCCAGTACCATGCTGTTTTTATTGTTATTGCTTTGTAATATAGTTTGAAGTCAGGTATTGTGATACCTCCTGCATTGTTCTTTTGACTGAGTATTGCCTTGGCTATTCGTGGCTTCTTGTGTTTCCATATAAATTTAACAGTAGATTTTTCAATCTCTTTAATGAATGTCATTGGAATTTTGATGGGAATTGCATTAAACATGTAGATTACTTTGGGGAGTATCGACATTTTTGCTATGTTGATTCTACCAATCCATGAGCATGGGAGATCTCTCCACTTTCTATAGTCTTCCTCAATCTCTTTCTTCAGAAGTGTATAGTTTTCCTTGTAGAGGTCTTTCACATCTTTTGTTAGGTTTACACCTAGGTATTTGATTTTTTTTGAGGCTATTGTAAATGGAATTGTTTTCATACATTCTTTTTCCGTTTGCTCATTGTTAGTGTATAGAAATGCTAATGATTTTTCTATGTTGATTTTATATCCTGCTACCTTGCTGTAGCTATTGATGATGTCTAGAAGCTTCTGAGTAGAGTTTTTTGGGTCTTTAAGGTATAGGATCATGTCGTCTGCAAATAGAGATATTTTGACAGTTTCTTTACCTATTTGTATTCCTTTTATTCCTTCTTCTTGCCTAATTGCTCTGGCTAGGAATTCCAGTACTATGTTGAATAGGAGTGGAGATAGTGGGCATCCTTGTCTGGTTCCTGATTTTAGAGGGAATGGTTTCAGTTTTTCTCCATTAAGTATAATGCTGGCTGTAGGTTTGTCATATATAGCTTTTATAATGTTGAGATACTTTCCTTCTATTCCTAGTTTTCTTAGAGCTTTTATCATGAAATGATGTTGGATCTTATCAAAGGCTTTTTCTGCATCTATTGAGATGATCAAGTGGTTTTTGTCTTTGCTTCTGTTAATGTGGTTTATTACGTTTATTGATTTTCGTATGTTGAACCACCCCTGCATCCCTGGGATGAAGCCTACCTGTTCGTGGTGAATAATCTTTTTGATGTGTTGCTGAATTCGTTTTGCCATTATTTTGTTGAGGATTTTTGCATCAATGTTCATTAAGGAGATTGGCCTATAGTTTTCCTTTTTGGAGGTGTCTTTGCCTGGTTTTGGGATAAGTGTAATACTGGCTTCATAAAATGTGTTTGGCAGTTTTCCTTCCCTTTCTATTTCATGGAACAGTTTAAGGAGGGTTGGTATCAGTTCTTTAAAGGTCTGATAGAATTGAGCAGAGAATCCATCAGGTCCTGGACTTTTCTTTTTGGGGAGAATCTTGATTGCTGCTTCAATTTCATTTTGTGTTATAGGTCTATTCAGGTAATTAATTTCCTCTTGGTTCAGTTTTGGATGATCATATGTATCTAGAAATCTGTCCATTTCTTTAAGATTTTCAAATTTATTTGAATATAGGTTCTCAAAGTAGTCTCTGATGATTTCCTGGACTTCCATGGTGTTTGTTGTTATCTCCCCTTTTGCATTCCTAATTCTACTAATTTGGGTTTTTTCTCTCCTCATTTTAGTCAGGTTTGCCAGGGGTCTATCGATCTTGTTTATTTTTTCAAAGAACCAACTTTTTGTTTCATAAATTCTTTGTATGGTTTTTTTTGGTTTCTATTTCGTTGATTTCAGCTCTTATTTTTATTATTTCTCTCCTTCTATTTGTTTTGGGATTTGCTTGTTCTTGTTTTTCTAGGAGTTTGAGATGTATCATTAGGTCATTGATTTGGGATCGTTCAATCTTTTTAATATATGCACTCATGGCTATAAACTTTCCTCTCAAGACTGCCTTAGCTGTGTCCCATAGGTTCCGGTAGGTTGTGTTTTCATTTTCATTGACTTCTAGGAACTTTTTAATTTCCTCTTTTATTGCATCGATGATCCATTCTTCATTAAGTAATGAGTTATTTAGTTTCCAGCTGTTTGCATGTTTTTTGTCTTTACTTTTGTTGTTGAGTTCTACTTTTACTGCATTGTGGTCAGATAGTATGCACGGTATTATTTCTATTTTCTTATATTTGCTGAGGCTTGCTTTGTGCCCTAGGATATGATCTATTTTGGAGAAGGTTCCATGGGCTGCTGAGAAGAATGTATATTGTGTAGAGGTTGGATGAAATGTTCTGTAGACATCTACTAGGTCCACTTGATGTACTGTGTATTTTAGATCTTGGATTTCTTTATTGAGTTTTTGTTTGGATGACCTATCTATTGATGATAATGGAGTGTTAAAGTCTCCCACAACCACTGTGTTGGCGTTTATATATGCTTTTAGGTCTTTCAGGGTATGTTTGATGAAATTGGGTGCATTGACATTGGGTGCGTACAGATTGATGATTATTATTTCCTTTTGGTCTATTTCCCCTTTTATTAGTATGGAATGTCCTTCTTTATCTCGTTTGATCAATGTAGGTTTGAAGTCTACTTTGTCAGAGATAAGTATTGCTACTCCTTCTTGTTTTCGTGGGCCATTGGCTTGGTAAATCTTCTTCCAGCCTTTCATCCTAAGCATATGCTTATTTCTGTCGGTGAGATGAGTCTCCTGTAAGCAACAAATTGTTGGATCTTCTTTTTTAATCCATTTTGTCAAACGGTGTCTTTTGATGGGTGAATTAAGTCCATTAACATTAAGTGTTAGTACTGATAGGTATGTGGTGATTCCTGCCATTTAGTTATCTTAGTTGTTTGAAGGTTTGATTGTGTGTACCTAACTTGATGTTACTCTCTACTTTCTTGCTTTTTCTTATCCTGTGGTTTGGTGCTGCCTGCCTTTTCATGGTTAAGTTGGGTGTCACTTTCTGTGTGCAGGATCCCTTGCAGAATCTTTTGTAATGGTGGCTTTGTGGTCACATATTGTTTTAGTTTCTGCTTATCATGGAAGACTTTTATTGCTCCATCTATTTTGAATGATAGCTTTGCTGGGTAGAATATCCTGGGGTTGAAGTTATTTTCATTCAGTGCCCGGAAGATCTCACCCCACGCTCTTCTTGCTTTTAATGTTTCTGTTGAGAATTCTGCTGTTATTTTGATGGGTTTACCTTTGTATGTTACTTGTTTTTTCTCTCTTACAGCCTTCAATATTCTTTCCTTAGTTTCTGAACTTGTTGTTTTAATGATGATATGTCGTGGAGTAGTTCTATTTTGATCTGGTCTGTTTGGTGTCCTGGAGGCCTCTTGCATCTGTATGGGAATATCTTTCTCTAGATTTGGGAAATTTTCCGTTATTATTTTGTTGAATATATTACGCATTCCCTTGGCTTGCACCTCTTCTCCTTCTTCGATGCCCATGATTCTCAAGTTTGTTCTTTTGATGGAGTCAGTGAGTTCTTGCATTTTCTTTTCACAGGTCTTGAGTTGTTTAATTAATAGTTCTTCAGTTTTTCCTTTAATTACCATTTCATCTTCAAGTTCTGGGATTCTGTCTTCTGTTTGTTCTATTCTGCTGGATTGGCCTTCCGTTTTGTTTTGCAGTTCTGTTTCGTTCTTTTTTCTGAGGTTTTCCATTTCCTGGCTGTTTTCTTCTTTATTGTTGTCTATTTTTGTCCTGAGTTCATTTATCCATTTATTCATTGTGTTCTCTCTTTCACTTTGGTGTTTATACAGTGCTTCTATGGTTTCCTTTATTTCTTCTTTTGCTTTTTCAAATTCTCTATTTTTATTGTCTTGGAATTTCTTGAGTGTCTCCTGTACATTTTGGTTGACCCTATCCAGTATCATCTCTACAAAATTCTCATTGAGTACTTGTAGTATGTCTTCTTTTAAATTATTCTTGTGGGCTTCATTGGGTCCTTTGGCATAGTTTATCTTCATTTTGTTGGAGTCTGGATCTGAGTTTCTGTTCTCTTCATTCCCCTCTGGTTCCTGTACTAATTTTTTGCTGTGGGGAAACTGGTTTCCTTGTTTTTTCTGTCTTCCTGTCATTGTCCTTGGTGTTGTTACTGTCCCTGTACTGTGTGTAATTAAGTATTTTCTAGCTTGTAATAATAACAATGGTAATATTGAGAATGGAAGAGTGAGCTGAGATGGAAAGCAAGAAGTTAAAGAAAAGAGGAAAACAAATATACAGACAAGAGGGAGAAAGCAGAACAAGGTATCAGACAAGAGAGTTTCAAAGGTATAAACAGGGAGTGTTAGTGTACTAATCGACAGTAAGCTGAACAGACAATAGAGAGACAGAGAGAGGATTGAAAATCAAAGATAAAAAAAATAAAAAATAAGTATATGAAAGTAATATCTATATATAAAAATGAATTAAAATAAAATGGAAAATAGAAAATTAAAAAAAAATAACCAAAAAACTTCCAAGTTTATATGCAATGCAGTTTCAGTCTTAATAATTTGGATGTCCGTCTCAATCTCCAGTCCTGGAGTTGGTGCCTCAGATGTTGTTCTGTAGTTGTCTCATCAAAGGGGATGCATAAAGTAGAACAAAACTACACTCACACACACACAGAAAAAAAAAAAAAAAGCCCCACCAAGTGTCCCCAGTTCAAATGCAATACAGTTTCAATAAGTTTTTCGGCTTGCAGGTGTAATTCGGTTGTTCTCTCATCAAAGGTAGGGAGAAAAAGAAAAAAAAGCGTCTGGAGGCAGTTCTGAGAATGGTATCTGCAACTGTGGCTTGCCTGCCTGCTACTCTCAGCCTGTAGCTGGCGGCGTTATTTATGCAGATCTCTGGGGTGAGCTTAGCACTCACCTGGTCCCACAGGCTTTGTTTGCTCAGAGTTCTCCTGTGCGGGGGCCTCTGCTACAGGCTTTCCCCTTTCCAAGCACTGGGAAAGGTGACACAGCCCCGCGTTGTCAGGCCTGCGTGTTTATTTACAGTTCACGTGGGAAGTGGGTCTTCCCTCCTCTCATAAGCTTACCGGCTCCTGGTTGCTGGGTGCGCGCCCCGCTCCCGCCAGAGCCTCTCCGGCCCGCCCGGCTTGTTTATTTACAGTCCCGGGAAGGATTCCCTTCCCCCAATCTTCAGTGCTCAGGGCGCCCCACCCTCTTTGCAGCGTGTCTTAACTGTTCTTATTGCTTAGTACTCAGTTTCTCTTTTTTTCCGGGGTGGAGGTCAGTCTGTCCAGGGGGCTATGCTGCTCTGGCCCAGGCTTGTCTGTGGGAGAACCACGGTACCGCAAAGCTCACCTGGTCTGCATCTTCCCAAGCCGTATGGGCGCCGGCCACTGGCAGCCCCAGGGGCCCTCCTCGGTTCTCCGTTTAACGTGAAGTGGAGATTCTCTGCACTGGCTGGAGATGTGGAGGGGTCAAAGTTATGCCTTTTCCCGGTGATTATGCCTGCAAAGTGTGTCTCCAGCGTCTCTCCAAGATTTCACTATAGGAGGGTCGCTTTCTGCTTCCTACCTCTAGCTGCCATCTTGGAATTCTCCCTTGAATATATTTTATACTTTAAGAATTAGGTAGAGGGGAGGGGGAGAAGGATGGGAGGCGGGGGGAGTGGAGATGGCCCAAACAATGTATACACACATGAATAAATGAATAAACACTAAAAAAATGAATTAGGTAACAGGGCTAAAGATGTAGCTTAGTGGCAAGGAGCCTGGCTAGCATGCATAAGGCCCTGTGCATCCACCATATAGAGAAAGAGAAAGAGAAGAGAAGAGAGAGAAAAAGAGAGAGAGAATTATGCAACAAAAACAAAGCAAAGCTTTGCCTTCGAAGTCTTAATCAGTGCAAGAGACATGAGGTAGAAATAAAGGATATTTAACTATTAATAAAGAAGTCAGAGGCCAAGTATAATAGCTCCTGTCTGTAATCTCAGCTACTTGGGAGGCGGAGATTGGAAGAACTGCAATTCAGGACCAGTCCAGAAAAAAAGTTAGTGAGATACCATCTCAAGGGAAAAGCTGGACATGGTAGAGGATGTCTGTCATCCTTGCTATGTGGGAGGCATAAATAGGAGGAACATGGTCCAGGACAGCCCAGGCAAAAGAATTAAAAAAGCACAAGACTTTATTTGAAAAAATAACTAAAGCGAAAAGGCCTGGAGGCTTGGCTTAAGTGGTAGAGTACCTGTGTAGCAAACATGAGGCCCTGAGTTCAAACCTAAGTACTGCCAAGAAAAAAAAGGTTGTCATTAGCTTTAGCTAGTGTGATTATCTACTTAGTAGGACCGAGACATTAAACTGAGAGGTTATTAGAAGGAATAAGGTAATAGCTTTCCTTCATACCAGCACTAACACATTAATAAATCATAAAAGAGAGAAGCACACAAATTATCATAGCAACATAAACTTAAAATACTTACATGAGGAAAAAATTTACCAACATCAATGAAAGAAGATGTGGAAGTTTATTTTTATCCCCAGGGATGGAGGACCTTCCTATTTGCAGGCTACTTCCCCATCAAGGGGTGAGTATTGCTTCCTCTCTTGAATCTGGGCTGTTGGGTAATTGATTTGACCAGCAGAGTATGGCAGAAGTAACTCTGTGTCAGCTGTAAGCCTCACCTTAAGAAGACTGTGTCCACTCTTCAAAGCCCTGAGCCACATTATAAGACATTCAGGATACATGTTAAAGAGACAGGCCATGGGGAGGGACACTACGGAGCTTGGCTGCTGAGTAAGGAAGCCATCTTGGACGTTCAGCTTGGTTGAGCCTAGGTTCTAACTCCAGCTGCCTTTTGACTGCGACCCGTGAGAGAACACAAGAAGACGTTGGAGTGATTAAGTTTGTTGTTTGTTTGTTTAAAAAGAGCACCAAAAATAAATGGATACAGATATCTCAAATAAAAGGGAATAGCTATCATTGCAGGAGACTGGCAAACTAATTGCAAATAATATAAGTACAACTAAAACCCCAAGGGATTTTGTTTTCTGTCAGAATTTAAGATTCAAAGAATTATTCGAAAGAACAAATAGATGACAATAAAAATTTTGAGGTGCCAAAACTAATTTAGGGAAGTGAAGGATTTATGACACCACCTTTATAAGATGTTATTCTTATTAAAAATAACACCTAGGCATAAAAACAGAAAATGGTGTTTACAGCTTGATGGACTAATAATACATATACAACTCATGCTTATCTGGAGGATAAATGAGCAAAGAACATATATAGGGAGTTTACTAAGTAGGAAATATAATTCACTAAATCAATCTAGGTGATAGACCCAATTTAAAAATAACAAGAAATGTGAATTAAAACAGTAAGCTTTTTTGCTAATAAAATTGACAATGGACTGGAAGCATGGTTCAAATGGTAGAGCGCCTGTCTAATAAGCATGAGGCCTTGAGTTCAAACCTCAGTACTAGCCCTGCAAATTGGCAATACTTTTAAAAATAATAATACTCAGTGGGGTGAAGATTGGGTGAGATGGATGCTTTCATCCATGTTGGGAAGATTGTAAATTGCTTTGATCTTCCTGGAAGGGAATTTGGCAATATGTATTAGGATATTATTTAATAATTATCCTTCAGTGAAATTCAAGAAAGACAACTCAAAGTAGGAATAAAATATATATTCATATATACTAATCACTGAATTACTTATAATGGCAAACTTGGAGAGCCAAATGTGGCAGCTCTTCTTTATAATCCCTGCTGCTCAGGAGGTGGAGGAAGGATTGCAGTCTGAGAACAGCTCCAGCAAAAGTGCAAGGTGCTTTCTGAAAAACAGTCTAAGGCAAAAAGGATTGGTGGCTCGGTCAAGTGCCTACCAAGTGTGAGGACCTGAGTTCAAACCCCATTACTGCCACCCCCCCACCCCCAAACAACAGCAACAACAAAAAGAAAACTAGAAAAAAAAAAACTTGGCAAGTACTTAATATGTAGAATTAAGAGTGTGTTAATTAAATATATTATATGATGAGATCCGGTGCAGTCTTTATAATGCTTATAGATAATTCTTAGTGTCTTAATAAGTCTTCATTCAAGGTTAAAAGACACTAAAATACTAAATTATGCATAGATTTTATCTAAATCATGTGAAAATACAGAGAAAATTAAAGACCTGGAGAAACTCTCAAAATGCTTGCCATTTAAGTATTGAGATACTAGGTGACTTTATCTTTAGATTTTTTAGAATTTTCCAATACAGTGAGCATTATCATTTTATAATCCAAAAACTCACAAGGAAACAAATACATTATTTTAAAATGCATTTCAGACCATGGTTATTCTAAGTCTTTTGTCATTACAGTTTTGATCCTTCTGGAACATTTAAAATCAAACCCTTGGAAAATGACTCTAGCAAGGGCTTTTCTGTCAGAAAAGTCAGCTTTTTAAATAAAAAGATGGACTTCAATCCTTTTTTACATCGGATTTGGCCATATATTTAAATGAAAGGAAATTATAAGATATCTAATTAAGAACTCACAAAATTCAAAGGACTAAATATTAAGTGTAAAGATTAGGAGATATTTACTTAGAGCACATAAATCTGTAGCCACTGTGTTACATACTCTTGTTTTAATACTGTTGTTTCTAATACCCTTCACATTTCCTGTTTCCATGTCAACAGCACAGCATGCCATGGCAGTTGTTTGGATTTATTACAGAGTTTTGTTCATTCACTTCTAACTTCAATGCAAAGTAATTGGTTGGGAGGCATTTTTTTTTTTTAGCACTGCTTCAAATACCCATGTTTAATGCATGCTTGCATTACATTGTTACAGGATACAAAAAATATTTTAAATTATAGTAACAGTGGATGGTTAAAACCCGATAGAGTAGTGATTGAACTCTCACAGTGGAACTACCATGCGCATAAACAAATGCATGATTCATAAAATACTGGCAGAGTATTTGTTTACTTGCTGGAAACTTCAGCAGGTGGCTTTAGCATAAGTTAGTTTCACCATTCCTTCAGCCTACTCTCATTGCCATTATGCAATTCTTGAAGGACTTGGAGTGCATTTGGGTTCCTATTACTTCAAATGTGCATGAATTGGGACTTTACAATTATATTGTGATCTCTTACATTTGCTTAATTCATACTTACGTAAAGTGGGGCAGGAAGTAAAGGGAACATAGGTTATACACAGTAGCTCAAAATGCAGACCCAGAAAACCAGAGGATTGGGGAGCTATGAAGTTGATTCTTAGGGAGAAAATTGCAAGCTCTTCTTCTGACCTCCACTTCTTAAACTGGGTGCTTATTAAAACAGCTAATCTCAATTTTGATTAAAGATGTCTTAAAAGTTTCTCCATTCCCCAAAAAACCAGAATGAGAAAAAGTGCCAAAGAAGACATATTAGAGGACTGGTCCACGGCTAGCTGAGCCTTTGAGGCAAGGAACAAGTGATGTGAGAATAATGGGAGAGTTGACAGAACAGACTTGGCATATGTAAGGAAAAGAATTAGTTCAGTTAGGGACTAGCAAACTCAGGAAGTTGAAGGTCAAGGGAATGAAAATTTTGCTTAAAAAAAAGAACAAATATGACTGTCATGGAAGAGTGAGGGAACTAGAACAGGAGGTCATGATCAAAGGCGGTGTATTAGAATTGATTGTTTTAGAGGTAGGACAATTCTGGAGAATGACAGAAGGCAGATATGGCCATAGAAGCATGTTTCTAGTGTGGATCAAACCCACTGCCTTGAGAAGGAATGGTAAATCAGAATGCTGGCTGCATCCAAAGTATGAATGTTGGAAATTAACCTACAAGAGGGAATGGCAACACTTGAAATATTGAGGCAGGAGGATTATGAGTTTTGAGACCAGCCTGGGCTATGTAACGATCTTGTTTCAAAAAGAAAGGAAAAGAAAACAAACAAGCAAAAACCAAGGGCTTAACTGAAAAGTAAAGCCAAAGACCATGGGTAAGATGACCAAACCATCAGTGAACTTCAGGAGCACCTGGAGGTTAAATGGGTCTTCTTAGTCACACAGCTACCATTTTATTATCCTAAATAGAGTTGCCTTTTAAATTGTCTTTCCAGGCATATGAGTGTTTTTAAACTAGAACATTGTTACATCACCTAATTCATTCAGAGGTTGAAGCTGAGGATGTTTTTAATAGAGAATCATGTTTTAAAGTTGGCATGCTAGACAGGTGCTCTACTAATTGACCCACTCCTTCCGCACCCCCCCCCTTTAGGGAGGGTATATACTGGGGTGTAAACTCAGGGCTTCATGCTTGCTAGGCAGGCTTTCTAAGCTGGGCTCATTTCACTCAATATTATTTTTAATTCTTTGAGGAAGTTCCATACTGATTTTCAAAGTGGTTGGACTGATTTACCATTCCTACTAGCAGTCAATAAGGGTCCTTTCCCCCAGTCCTCACAAGCATTTGTTGCTACTTGTTTTCTTGTTAACTTTCCTGACTGGGATGAGATGGAACCTCAGTGTAGGTTTTTTTTTTTTTCTCAGTGTAGTTTTGATTTACATTTCCCTGATGGCTAAGGATGCTTAACATTGATTTTCTTCATTTGAAAACCGTTCAGTTCATTTGCCCATTTGTTGATTGGATTATTTAGTTTTGGGTGTTTTTTTGAGTTCTTTGTATTTTCTACATATTAACCCTCTGTTGAATAAATAACTGGGTAAGATTTTCCTCCATTATGTTCTTTCTTTTACCATGCAGAAGCTTTTTAAATTCCATACAATACCATTTGTCAATTCTTGCTTTTATTTCCTGAGTTATTGACGTTCTATTCACAAAGCCCTTGCTTGTGCCTGTATCCTAAAGTGGTTTCCTTTAGTAGTTTCAAAGTTTAGGTCTTACCTTAGTGTCTTTGATCCAATTTGTGTTGATTTTTTTGTACAGAGTGAGAGACAGGGATCTAGTTTTACTCTTCTACATTTGGATATCCAGTTTCACTAGCACCACCTGTTAAAGAGGCTGCCTTTTTTTCCTATGTATGTTTTTGGCACCTTTGTCAAGAATCAGATGACAGTAGCTGTGAGGGTTTATTTCTGGGTCTTCTATTTCTTTGGTCTATGTGCCTGTTTTTAATGCTAGTGCCATGCTGTGTTTGTTACTATGCCTCTGTAGTATAATCTGTTATCAAGTATTGTAATATCTGCAGCATTACTCTTTTAGCTCAGGATTGCTTTGACTATTTTGAGGTCTTTTGTGTTTTCATAAGAATTTTAGGATTATTTTTTCTATTTCTTTGAAAAATGACATTGAAATTTTGATAGGGATTGCTTTGAATTTGTAGATTGCTTTTATTAATATGGTTATTTTCATGCTATTAATCCTGCCAATCCATGAACATGGAGGTCTTTCCGTCTTCTAGTATCTTCTATAATTTCTTTCCTTAGTGCTTTATATTTTCCATTGTAGAGGGCTTTAATATATTTGGTTAAATTTATATCTATGTGTTTCATTAAATTTTTGATCCTATTGCAAAAGGGTTTGCTTTCCTGACTTCTCTTTTAGTGAGTTCATGGTTATATAGAAAAGCTACTTTTTGTGTGTATATGTGTGTGTGTGTGTGTGCACATGTGTGTGTGGGGGGGGTAGGGGTTTGAACTCAGGGCCTCAGGTGCTATACCACTTGGGCCACTCCATCAGCTGGAAGCCACTGTTTTTTGTATGTTTATTTTATGTACTACTGTTTAGCTGAAAGTATTTATCAGATCTAAGAGCCTTCTAGTGGAATCTTTATAGTCTTTTAAGTATAGAATCCTATCATCTGCAAATAAGGATAATTCAACATCCTCCTTTCCTATTTATATACCTTTTATTTCTTTCTTTTGCCTTATCTCTCTGGCTAAGTATCCACTATTTTAAATAAGAGTGGTGATAGTGGATACTCTTGTCTCATTTCTGCTTATAAGTTATAGTTCTGTCACATACAGGCTTTATTGTGTTGAGGTATCATAAACTTTCTATTCTCAGTGTCTTCATGTCTTTATTGTGAAGGAATGTTGGATTTTGTCAAAGCCTTTTTCTGTATTCTATTGAGATGATCATGCGATCTTTGTCCTTGCTTTTGTTTACATGTACATTACATTTTTGATTTATGTATGCTGAACATCATTTTGATCATGATGTCTCCTGGGATGTAATGGTTTTGGAGAAAGTTCCATGAGTTGCTGAGAAAGAATGTGTATCTGAAGCTGTTGTGTAGGATATTCTATAGATGTCTGTTAAGAACATTTGATCTATACAATTGTTTAATTATGAAGTTTCTTTGTTGATTTTGTTGTTGTTGTTTAGAGATTGGAGTATTGACTTCAGACACTATGTTATGTTGGAGACTAATCTGTACTTTTATGTCCAATAGTGTTTATTTTAATGAAAGTAGGTATACTGATGTTCAGTTCATGTATGTTTACAATTGTTATAACTTCTTCATGGATTGTTCCCTTTAACAATATGAAGTGATCTCTGTCTCTTCTGACCAATTTTGGTTTTAAGTCTGCTTTGTAAGCCACTCCTGCATGCTTGGGTTCATTTGCTTGGAATATCTTTTTTCATCCTTTCACTTTAATCCTGTGTTTATCTTTGCCAGTATGATACAGTTCTTGTATGCAACAGGTGTTTTTTTTTTTTTTTAGTATAGTCTATGTCTTTCAATTAGATAATTAAAACCATTAACATTAAGAGTTATTATTGAGAGGTAAATACTAATTCCTGTCATTTTGTTGTTTTTGTAATGTTTGAGTCTTACCTAATGTTCATATGCTTATCTACTCATCTAGTGAGATTTATTCTTCCATATAGTCTCATGGTTGTGTTTGTTTATCTTCCTTTCTGTCTGTAGGATTCCCTTAAGTATCTTTTACAGTGCTGGCTTAGGAGGTTGTGAATTCTTTTAGTTTTTATTTATCATGGAAATTTTTTATTTCTCCCTCACTTAGAAGGATAGCTGTGCTATCCTTTGCTATTATTTAGAAGTAATCTAGGTCAGAAGTTATTTTGTTTCAGGGATTTAAATGCATCATTCCACATTCTCCTTGCTTCTAGTTTCTGTTGAGAAATCTGCTGTTACTATGGGTTTGCCTTTATATGTGACTTGGTACTTCTGTCTTGAAGCTTTCAGTAGTCTTTCTTTGTTCTACAAAAAAGAAACAGAACTCAGCATCTTCACCATAATATGATGCAGAAAGTTCTTTCTGGTCTTGTCTGTTTGGTGTTCTAAAACCTCCTGTACCTGTATGACTATCTCTTTTCCAAGATTTGGGAAATTTTCTGCTATTATTTTATTGAATATATTTTCCATGCCTTTGGCTTGTACCTCATCTTTTGCCATGCCCATGATTCAGAGGTATGGTATTTTATTGGTGTCCCACAGCTTTTAAATTGTTCTGTTTATACTTTCCTATATTGTTTCCTTCATTTTTGACTGATATTCTAATTCATCTACCTTGTCATCAAGCCCTGATATTCTTTCTTCAACTTGATCCAGTCTATTGATGTGACTTTCAACTGTGTTTTTTTTCTATTTGACTTGTTGAACTTTTCACTTCTCTAATTTAAATTTGATTTCTTCCCCAGACTTCTATACTTATATTGAATTCCTATATTGTCTTCCTTTTTTCATTCATTTTTTATTTGTAGTCTCCTTAAATTCATTCAGGTGTTTGTGTCCTTTTTAATTTCATTGATTTTTCTCATAATTAATGTTTTGAATTCTTTGGAATTTCATCCACTTTATTATCATTAGAGTCTATTATTGTGGAATTGTTGATTCTTGGAGGAGTCATGTTGCCTTATTTTGTCATATTTATTATGTTTCTGCATTGTAATTTGTGCATCTAAAACCAAATCATTTGAGGTTTTAATCATCTGTCTTGTGATCTGCACAAGGTTGTCCTATGAACCTAACTGGGAGTAATGAAAGATTAAGAAAAGACAAAAGACGGAAGACAAACATGCAGAAAGCTGGGGTTAGGTGGGCTGGGCACTCAGATGGAGACACACAACAGTCTTGTCTACCTCCAGCAAGTTTATTATATACAGTGGCAAATAAGGAAGGAAGGGGAGCAACAGTTCTCAGGGGGTGTGACATTGTAATTATTGGGAACAGGAGGAACCTGTGATTGCTTCTTTCTGAACATAAACATCTTAGGAAAAACAACTGAGCTGCATCTTGCCCTCACCCCCTTCTGTGGCTGGGGCTGTGCCAACTCAGCCTGCAGATTATTGGGTATAGCTGTGCTCACTCCCTTCTGCAGCTGGGGCTGTGCCAACTCAGCCTGCAGATTATTTGACATAATTGTGCTTATGTCAAGTTCTCATAGGCTTCTCATACTCCACTCTCCACAATCTGTATTCTTTCAACTGAAGTAGGCTCAATGTTCAGGCAGGACTTGGTAGGGGAGGGATTGATGTGCAGCTTCTTACCTCTCAGCTGGAGCTACAGGTCAGAAGCTAATCATTCACCCATATGCTCAGGGCCTAACCCTGGGCATGTCCCCTTGCTTCCACCTCCACTCAGAGAGAAAACTAGTTGGAGTTTCTTGTAGTTCCTTGTGTGTAGGTTGTTGGTATATGTGGGGTAATGCCAGTCAAGGGTGGGAAGCCAGAGTTGGATCTGCAGACTGTGTTTCTCTGTCTCACCTTTCTGTTTTGCTAAGTTTTTCAGCTGTCCCATCACCTCTTTTGTAATTCTCAATGCTCTTCTTCTCTTTCTGTCTTTGTAATACAGTGTTTCCTTTGTTACTCATTCATGAAGTCATTTGGAGCAAACTTTCTAATCTACCATCTTTGAAACAATGGAAGAAATTTAAAGATTATTAAAGAAATAAATTTTTAAAGCTGTATTTTTCATTTGAATTTTGTACACAAAACTCTTCTTTTTTCTTTTTTATACTGTTTTGATCCTTGCTCATTTGTCTGTGTTGTTGTATTTTATGGCCAAATAATGCAACCCCATTATTGTTAACCCTGCCAAAATTATTACCAATATATGTAAATGGGGGTTATTACTTAAAACTAAAGAACACAGTAGTCACTTTTGTTTTCTGGGAAGTGTTTTTGGATTTTTGTATTCTATTTTAAGCAAAAGTTTCTATCTTATAGCTGCTACTGATGCAAAACACAGATCTTGTTACAAAGACAAATATAATCAGAGGAAATCAGACATAGTTTATTCTGATCCAACCAAGAGTGACCATGGCCCTGGAAACATGGATTCATGTTACCCCGAATAATGTGCTTCACTGTAGAAGAATTTATGTGAATTTTTATAGTCATAAAACAAAAGGTCATAAGTTAATGCATTAACCAAACACATTGGCTACAACAGAGCAAGGAAATCTCTTCTCTAGGTTTCAGATGCTATAGCCTTCTTTGTTTTATGGTTGGTGGAGGCTAGAAGTCTGCTAAGTCTAGCAATACATCCCAAGAGGTTTACCTAATAGTCATGAGAATTTTAGGTCAGATACAAAGGTTGAAAGTCAATGACTATGGATGAAGATAGACCAATATAATTTCATGTTTTGATCTATAACATTCCACCTCTCTATAACCATGGTCTAGTAGTCTGCAGGATCTCCAGTGTAAATGCAACTTCTTCAGAGAATTTTAGGTCATTCTACCATTGGTTCTGGCTCTGAGATGTTTATGGATATTATATAACCAGCATCATTTTTTAGCTTAATTACGAGTTTCTATTACTTGATATAGTTTGTTTTTGTTATTTTTTAAAAAAATATGCATTTTTTATTGTGGCAAAATTACATTAACAAAATTTACCTTTTTAACTTTTTTTAGTGTGTAATTCAGTGGAATTAAATACATTCACATAATTATAGACATTTTTAAATTCTGATTTTTAAAAGAAATTGAAGCATTTTCACAGTGTGGGCTCTAGACACTGTGCTTGTGTCTGATGTCTACATTGGCTAGCCTGGGCCTCCTAGAAGCCAGGTCAGTACCTGGCTGACCAGGGATCTCTAGGACTTGCTCAATCAGATTGGCTGGTAAATACTTTGAGTGTCACTCAGACCACAAGGCTTCTTGGCTGGAGAAAGATGTTATATTGAGGCAATACCCCTAGGAGCCCTTTATTTTTAAATTTGCCTCATTCATGACAAGGGAACTCTGCAAAACCTGGAATTGTCTATAGTTTTCTGATTCCTAAAAAAGAATGCTTACCAGGGGCCTTGAAAAGAATACAAAAGAAAGAATGACTTGCTGAAATACAAAGAGGGCTAGGACAGAAGTGACCTGGAACAGGAGGGCTTCTATAGAAAACATCACTTTTCTGAACTAAATTAGTCTTGTAATGATGAATTAGTTCTCTTTAAGACCCTTGAATTATATCTTTGCTCCATTCTGTGTTGTGTCCCTGTTATCATTTCAGTATAGACATTTGTAATATAGTAGTCCTTTTATTTTCCTTTTTTTGAGTTATTTAAAAAATAATAGCATGAGAAATTATGCAATGTAAATCTGACTGTATGGAATAGCAATATCTAAGCTTTGGAGTCTGAAATAAAAGTGGTTTTGACAAACTTTTATCTGGAAATTAAGAGTGAAATTTGGGGCCAGGCACAGTGGCCCATGTCTGTAGTCCTGTTTATTTGGGATGCAGAGATTGGGAGCATTGTACTTAGAGGCAGCCAGGAGAAAACTTAGTAACAAACTGGAAGTGGTAGTTTTGGTACTGTTATGCCAGAAGCATAGTGTATAAGGGAAGTAAGACCCTATCCAAAAAATAACTAAAACAAAAAAGGGCTAGCAGTGTGTGGCTTAAATGGTAGAACACCTGCTTAGCAAGTGTGAGTCCCTGAATTCAAACCCCAGTACTGCCAAAGGAAGAAAAAAAGAGTGAAATTTTACTAGTTAATATTCTAGGCTTCATAATATGTCTTTATTAATTTTCTTTCAGTGCTACTTTTATTTGTACCACATCTAAATATATGTACTATTTTTTCTTGTTAGTATACTGACTCATATCTGCTAATAAAGGAATGATTTCCATTTTCTTAATGTGCTTATTTATCTTTCTATGCATTGAAATGAAATAAGTGAGCATTTTAGAATATGCAAATAAGGTGGTGGCAGGGGAATGAATTAGAGAAAAAGGAAGGGGTCATGTGACTGTATCTAGTATTTTGTAATCCATAACAGTGCTACTGGAAACAGCCCTAACCATCCCAATTATAGTTATATATTGAGGAACCTGTGTCTAAGAGAGGTTAAATATTAGTAACAATACAGCAGATAACTGTTCAAGGTGAACCATCTGACTCCAGCTGCCATGCTTTGAGCCACTCTGTACAAAATGACTCAATTATAGTCTCAACCTTTGTAGGCCTTGGTTTCCTCACTTGAAGTTTAGTTGGTTATTCTGTATGATGGTTAATTTTATGTCAATCTGGTTTGGCTATGATGTACAGTTTATACAAATACTAGTCTAGATGTTATAATGAAAGTAAATTGCAGAATTAACAAATGAGACTGCATAAAATTATAAAATTTCTGCACTACAAAGGAAACAATTTTCAGAATCAAGAGGCAGCCCACAGAATGGGAGAAAATGTTTGCTAGCTATTCATTGGATAAAGGGTTAATATCCAAAATATATAAATAGCTGTAAAAATTAAATAGCAAAAGAACAAACAATCCAATAAATAAATGGACAAATGAATTGAACCAGACAGTCCTCAAAAGAAGTACAAATGGCTAATAAATACCTGGAGAAATGTCAACATCCTCAGCCGTAAAGGAGATGCAAATCAAAATGATACTGAGATTGCATTCCACCCCAGGCAGAATGGCAATCATCATGAAAACAAACAACAGCAAATGTTGGTAAGGATGCAGAGATACAGGAAACTTATACTTTGTTGGTGGGAATGTAAATTTGTGCAGCCTCTATGGAAGTCAGTATGGAGATTCCTTAAGAAATAGAAAATAGAACTCTCATATGATCCTGATTTACCACTCTTGGGCGTACATCTGAAGGAATGTAAATCTGCACACCCACGTTTATAGCAGCACTATTCACTATGGAATTATCCTAGGTGTCCTTCAGCTGATGAATGAGTACAGAAAATGTGATATATGTACACAATGGAATATAATTCACCCATTAAGAAGAATGAAATTATGTTTGCAGGAAAATGGATGGAACTGGAAATCTTGTTAAGTGAAATAAGCCAGACTGAGAAAGACAAATCACATGTTCTCCCTCTTATGTGGAATCTAGACATTAAAGAAAAAGAATAGTATGAGTGTCAAAGCAAGAATGACATGGGTTGGGAGTAGAAACCAATGGGAGATGGGAGGGTAAAAGAGGGTGAATATGATTAAAATATTCATATGCATGAATGAGAATAGAGCAATGAAGCCTGTTATAAATTGCTCAGGAAAGGGGAGAGAGGGAATAAGAAAGTGTAAAGAGGGGATGAATTTGATCAAAATACATCATATGCATGTACGGAATATCACAACGAACTGTGTGCTGGTGACTTGCACCTGTAATCCTAGCTACTTGGGAAGCTGAGATTGGAAGGATTGTGCTTTGAGGATAGGCCGGGCAAATAATTCATTAGTCCCTGTTTCTAAAAAAATAACCAGAGCAAAATGGACTGGAGGTGTGGCTCAAGAGGTAGAGCACTTGTTTTGAAAACATGAAGCCCTAAATTCAGACCCTAGTCCCACCAAAAAAAAAAAAAAAGAAAAAAGAAGAAGTATCACAATGAAACTCCTTCGTGCAATTAAAATACAGTAATGAAAAAGAGAAGAAAAAAGTGTCTTGCAAATGTTACTAATACTTATAATCAGTTGATTTTAGGTAAAGGAGATTATCCTTCATAATGTGGGTAGGCCTCATCTAATCAGTTGACAGCTGTAAGAGCAAAAACCAGGTTTCCAGAACAAAAAAGAATTCTGCCTCAAAAGTATAGCATAGAAATGCTGCCTATTTCTAGCCTGCCAACCTGCCCAGGGGATTTATGTAACACATGGGCTGGTTCTTTAATGCCCCTTTGCCTGTCTCTCTGACTCTGTCTCTCTCTGTCTCTGTCTCTTTTTCTCTCTCTGTCACTCTCTCACTTTTTCTATCTCTCTCTGTTTGTCTGTCTCTTTCTCCTTGGTTCTGTTTCTCTGGAGTTCCCCAACTGATATAAACAGATTGATTCTCACAAGCTCCCTCACCCTAAAATTCTATTTGATTTGACTCTATTCCATTGATGTTGTCCCATGAAAAAGTTATTTATTTTGTGACCAAGTAACCTTTTTGGCATTTAATTCAAGCTTACTTGAAAATTAGGAAATAAATATTTTAACTCCCTGTTCATTTGGCGAATCACCAGCCATAGAGAAACTGTGGTCTCACTTTGCAGGAAACTTGGATTCTCAAGTAATTTTTAGTGCCATGTCCTTTCAGTTTTTTCTCTTGAAACTTTATCATTGCCTTACCTGGTTGCCTTAAAGTAAGCAACCACAATCTACCTTTTGTTTCTGGATTTGGTTGTAAAGATCAGTTCTGCTTCAGAGAATTTAGGATTACAAAGGATTTTATTTTCTTCTTTTTGATTGTGTTTAATTTCTATAGTAAGCATATTTGACTTTTGTAAAGAGAAAAAACATTTTTAAAATTTGAGCACCTTGGACCTCAAAATTACATGTATCTCATTATACCATGACATTATAATTCAGTGACAGAGGTAAGTGTCCTCACATAATATAGACTAAAGAATAAGAAAAATATTTGTTTTATACTAGTGAAATGATAAGACTAATCAAAATTTATGTTAGAAAGAAAAAAGTGTCAGTAGCTAAAATAGTGTACTTTTTTTTTGCTGCTGGCCATAACTAAGATTTGTGTGATAGTAAATTTTTAAAAGTCAGCTTATTTTGTGAAGTGTCTATTCACACAGATCTCCATATTTTTCTTTGTAATAAAACCTTATTAATATTGACCAGAATTCATTAGCCATATAGGCTCTCATGCTTATATCCACAGCCTAAACTTCTTTATACTTTCCAAGACTGTTTTCCTACAGTTGGATAAAATGTATAAAATGTGTACTATAAGTGCTTTTTTCCTTCATAACATTTTATTAAATAAAAATGGGTAGTAAATATTTCTTAAATATATAACAAAAATGTATACCAGTAGTTACATATTTAATATTGTTACACCTGCAAATTAATCTTATGTTTGTAATGTAATCATCATGAGAAAAAATACCCAGTAGTCATTAAAGTGACCTGAAGTTTAAGTGAAGGAAATAAGTGAGATCTGTTGCCGAGTGGCACCCAGGATAGACAAAGTAGATTCTGCTCTAGTGGAATTGTTCTTTTCTTCCCATGCTGTATGTGTGCTTAGAAGACAACTGGAAGAAAGGTTGTTAGAAGAAAGGTCTTCAGCCAAATGCATATAAGTAGTAAAGTCTTTATACATGATGTATACTGAAAATAATGAAAGAAAATATCACTGCAATCTACTTTTACGTCTAATTTCATTTCATCCAATGTGACATTCACACAAATAAGTTAGCTACTTCAAATTCCTTTTAAGCATAAATGGATTACCCCAAATGAGCATTCTTATAGATGATAGGGAAGGATGGTCTTTGCTGTACTAATGCCAGGTGGCTAATGGCTATCTTTAAAGGTAGACACAAAGTTAGTTCATAGTGACTGAGTTGGCCAGGAAATATAACCCATTATGCATTTTTATGGATGAACTGGATAGAGGGATTGAAGCTATGCTTTTAAATTATCTTATTTTACTAAATTAGGCACAGTTACTGATGTCCCAGAAGGCAGGTCTAAAGCTGAAAATGACCTTGAAAAATAAAACTATCAAAAATAGAAAGGTACTACTGAAATATGGTGAAGTCCAGTAGGAATAAGTATAACCAAGTAACAGCCTACTAGAACATTGAGAAAATTTGGGTGAGGATTGGGTAAACAGTTGGCTAAGAAGCATAAGTAGCATTTTGTTCTGAAAAAAATGTGGAGGGGAAAATGGTGCTTAGCATTAGAGTGTCATGACCAAGAGGCAGTAGGGAGGGTGGGGAAGCATCTAAGAGCTGTTCACTTAGAGATACTTTGATCTATTTTACTAATGTAAGTGATAACACCAATGTCCTATTTGTCCTTCATGATGAGAGAAGGTTGACTAGAAAACCTACTCACAAAGAGGACCTTGCTATAAAATCCTAGCCTCCTTTACTGTGATCTATTAAAGAAAAAGAAGAAGAGGGTAAAAGAGAAGGAAAGGAAGAAGAAAGCCTTGTAAACCATTTTCTTAAGGTGCTTTCCCCTGAATGATTCTCTTGCTGCAACGTCAGTGATTCCTATTTCCACATGGCCTCTTTTGCCCTCAGCTTTTCTTTCTTTTCCACCTTTCCCCAGCATGTTTTATTGAATTTCCTCAGCCCTTTTCTGAAACAGCATACACCAATGTGACTAGAGATTGATTTACACTGTTGTGTTTTGTCAGGTCTTGCTCTCTGTCACACTTCTTTGGAAGTTAGCATTATTGGCCCCACTGCATTCTTCAACCTCCCTGGCCCTCTAGGACCTGAGACTTTGCAGCATTCTCTCCTGACCTCCCCTTCTCTGTTCTTCATGGCTTTTTTATGGACCCAATCATGAATGTCCCCAACATTTGGGTGAAAGAACACTGTTCTTCCCATTTTGCAAATCTCAGAGAGTTCATCCACCCCTATGGCTCTGAACCCACCATTCCAGGGGTGCAACTTCTTATTGTCATGTAACTTCAGTCTTATAAGAAACTCTTAAGAATTGCACAATAATCTTTGTCAGAGTCACTAGTTGTTTGCCCTATGAGAGAGTGGGTAGGAGAACCATGCCCCTCAGTGGTGGACCCACTTGGGTAGTCTTGGGGACCCTGATAAATCCTACTCTTCTCCCTGAAAAGAGGAGAAAAACATGTATCAATGTGAGTTTCTGAATAGCAAGCACACATAGCTATACTGCACTTTTCAACCTTTGGAAAACTGATAGAGTACAATTACATAATCCACAGTCCATATGTGAATACCATCCATGGACCCAATGATATTCTTTATAGCTATTTTTTCCTTGCCAATGATCACTGCTGTGCATAGGGCACTGACTTCTCTCCAGGCCATCTGTCCCATAGCACCACCTTTCAAATAAACAATTCATACTGATGCATTTCAAGTTAAAAAATGTCCAAAATGTGACTCACCGTTCCCCCCAAAAAGAAGTTCTCTCCCATCTCCATTTCTTTTTCTTTTAGTGGTGCTAAAAGTCTCCCAGTCATCCAGATTTGAAGCTATGAATCATGTTTGTTCTTCACCCCCAGCAAGCTACATAAAATTCTTCCTGTGAAATGTCTTTTCCACTCTGATTCTGCATAATCCTTTTGTGCACTAATGCCAATGCATTGCATATCACTAATTCTTCCAGTTACCCTTACCTACTGGAAAGGTTCAAAAAAATCTTGAAAATACTTGTCCTACCTTAAGTAAACTTAGTTAGAAACCAGAATCTGAGTGGCACCAAATAGCGGTCCAGCCAATGTATGGGAATTCAGACCTGCTTCTATAAATAGTTTCTGAACGCTTCTCTGTTCCTGCTAAAGAAATATCAAGGGCTGGTGGAGTGGCTCAAGTGGTGGACCTCCTGCCTAGCAAGTACGAGGCCCTGAATTTAAATCCCAGTACTGCAAAAAAAGAAAAAAAGAAATCTTGAACCCAAATATATTAGGGTTGTATGTTAAACATACAATATAGTTGTTATATGCTAAACATGGAACAACTATCTGGAACTCGAGGGTACAGAGAAAGTGGAGCTAACTGATAACTGGCCTTCCTCCCAAGCCCACCACCAGTGAGAAAACACTAGCTCTTCTATCCAGTGAAAGCCTGATTAGATCTCATAATTTAAATAGTTCCTATAGGAAGTGTTTAATCTATCACTTTCTTAAAGACAGTCTACCAGCTCCTGTGTGCAATAAAGAGCTAACAGAGCAGAGCTGAGACTACTATCCTTTAAAAAGCCTGATTGCAGGGTTGGCCATTGGCTGGCATCTAGAAAGTTGGCTTTCAGAATAACACTTCCCTAATTAGAACAGCTCACTGTGCCTGAATTGCTTGTGCAAGCAATATAGTTTATGTCAAGTATCTGTTTTCCTTTTGGGAGTCTGAAATTTTGGTACATACCAGGTGAAGGATGTATATGTGACCAATCTACAATAAAAGCCCTGGGCACAGAGTCCTAATGAGCTTCCCTGGTAGGGAGTGTGTCACAACTCACTGACTCCATTGGGAGAGTACTTTTGGAGGTTTGCATCTGCTTTCCTCTAGACTTTAGCTCATTCACCTTTTCTCTTTGCTGATTTTGCTTTGTATCCTTTTGCTGTAATAAATCAGATCCATGAGTATACAACTGTGAGTTCTTCTAGAAAATTGTCAGTCTTAGAAATGGTCTTGGGGACCTTGAAACATCCTACTCTTCTCCCTGAAAAAAAGAGAAAAAATTGCTTTTCAAAAATAAATATAAAAAATTGTGTTCCTGTCCATACCATTGCTCTTAGAATGTGATTTTGATACTCTTTCACTGAGAAGCAGAGTTTATCCTACCTGTCCTAGATTCTGGCTGAACTGTGTCTATGGTGACAGTGACGCTATGGGACTTTTGAAGCGAGGTCATAAAAAGCCACACTCCTTCCTCCTTGGTTTATTTTGTGGCATGCTCATTGTCAGAATTTAGTTACCATGTTGTTACAAAGCCTAAGCAAGCACACGGAGAGGGCCTTTGTAGCCAATAGCCCAGCTGAGATCCCAGCAAACAGCCAACCTCCACTACCAGTTGGAATAAGGTTTCCGGACCCTAGCCCTCAAGTCACCCCTAATTTTCAAGTTGTCCCAATTGAGACCCTAGATATTATGGAGTAGAGAGATGCTGTCTTGGCATGTCCCATCCAAAGAATCTGGAGGCATAATAAAATGGCTACTGTTGTATACTACTATCTGTGGGAGACTTGTTAGGCAGCAATAGTAATGGCTGCTCTCCCTAAGAGGGGTCTAGCTTATGGTGAGAGGAATATGACTCAGCATCCTGATGCTGGGGAGTAAGAGTGGGGTTTACATATAGGTCTCTGCCTGTTCCAGTCTCTGGTGTGATGCCCTGGTCTATCTGGTGCTCTTTTCCTTGCTGGAGTAATTGATCTTCTTTCCCCTTCCCATTGATACTATAGACCCCACAGAAGCCATCTGTGACTCCAGTCAGCCCTGGCTCCAATGATCAGCTCTGCAGTCCCTATTAATACCCCCTTTCTGAAGACTTGCAGCTACTGCTGGATTGTGTTTATGCCACAGATAAGCAGCTCAGGATAGATGAATCTTGGAGGCTACTTCTGTCTGACCACTCTAGACAAATGAAAGGCAGTCTGCTTCAAGGGTTCTCCACTGGATTGGGGCCAGAAGACCCCCTGTGTCTTTTTGCTATTATTCTCATTTACTGATGCATTCGTCTCTGCCAAAACAAAGGGACTCTGCCAGACTAATGCAAGGGACAGGAAAAGTGGGAAATAGGTTGGCTCTTTCTACTGTCGTGCTTTCCCCTTCCCTTAGTTTTCCCTTCCTTTGATTCCCCAGAGTCTTCCCCATCTTCCTTCTGTCCCCAACTCTTTTCTAAACCTTCAGACTAAAAGCTATTTTCTCTACACATTTGGAGCACTCCATGATCTGGCATTTGATCGTTGATATTCTGAAGTCCTCAATTCTGTGTGTTGGATTATGAGGCTATTATCCTGCTGAAAAAAACCCCCTATTTTGCGAATTGGAAGCTGACATTACTTTGCTCTTGGCTGGCATTTTTCTGAAACAAATTTTAATCTCTTCTTAGGCAAATAAATGGTTACATATACTGAAGGGGAAATGCATTAATAATTTTAAATTACTGTCCTCCTATATTGCTTTGAGTGGTACTCCAAATTTCTTGCTTATCCAGGACTCTCATCATCCGAGCTGAAGTCATTGTTAAGGTCCTTTAAGGGTGTTCTTGGGTACTTCCTTTTTTTTAAAATTCCATTTCAGGCTTTTGTATCAAACTTTGAAAAGCATACTTGATGTGCTTTCTAATGATAAACTGTATCCTCCAGATTGCTAGTAATTTATGCTAATTTTTAAATACCTAACTTGTTTGTCTGTTCCATATTGTATCCTTCTGAGTCCTGGTACATCACAAGTTTTCTGTTTGCCTGCACTCTGACTTTTTAAGACATACTCTGCTCCCTTGGTTTTGACTCATTTCCTTGCTCTGACTCTAAGTGCCTCACTATTCCAGTATTGCATGCTATTCAGGTGTATGTTAGAATACTTTTAGTAAGATGCACAAAGCCCAGCTCAAACTGAATTTAGCAATAAAAGCAATTGGTTGGCTTACACTTTAAAAAAAAAATGTCAGCCTTCAGGAAACCATCAATATAACAATGCATCATGTTCCTTATTGACTCTCAAGTCTTCATTTTACGTGTTCGTTTCATGCTAGACAAGTTGTAGGAGGGTTGCCAACAGCAGTCTGGGCTAGATGCTATATTTTTGTCCAGTAGTGGAAAGGGAGCTTCTTTTACCCAAACTATTGAATGAAAATCCTGGGCTTTAATCTGTTTGACAGAGTAAACCATCATGCCAAATACTGAGCCCCTCACTGTTTTTGACAATGGGGTGAAAATACACTGATTTGCTTAGACAAATTAGATTCTTCCCCTATCCTTGGGACTAGGGTCACTCTATGGCAACTGCTCCTTGGGAAATGAGAGAATTGGACTCAGGGTGACCTGGAGCTAGCTCTTTCTTAACAGTTTGAGTGATCTGATTAAACTCCTGGCTTTGTAAGTCATTGGTCAATGATTTCACTGTGGTGACATGAAGTCAGCAGTAGCAGGAGTGTTTATATCAACTGAAACTGGCAAATGTTACCCATTGGCTTTTTTGTTTATTTTGTTTTTAGAACTGCTTTACTGATGATATATCACTGATGAGAGGCACTTAGTTTAATGGTTGTTAACATGCAACAGACTCTTAACTAGTTTTCCTAACTGAAGAATTGCTCCCTTCAATGCTTTCATTCTTTTTGTTTTTTTAAATAACAACTTTATTGAGATTATTTGCACCATAAAATTCCACATGCCATAAAATTCACCCTTTTTAAGTGTACAATTTACTGTTTTAATATATCATAGGGCTGTAAATCATCACCACAATCAATTTTCAAATATTTTTGTCATACCATTAACAGTCTCTCCCCAATCTTCCTCATCCTCCCACCTCCCTGGCAACTACTCATCTACTTTTCTGTCTCTGTGGACTTGCCTGCTCTGGACATTTCTTATATGGGCTCATATAATATGTGGTGCTTTGATTTAGCTCTTTCACTTAGAAAAATGTTTCCAAGGTTCATCCATGTTGTAGCATCTATCAATATTTTATTTCTCTTGGTGCCAAATAATACTTCACTTTATAAACCACACTTGTTTATCCATCCATCAATTGATGACAAGTGAGTTATTGAGAGCCAGTTCTTCTGACATTTCTAAAATCCACTCCTTTCTATTTGTAGTCTTTAATAGTTATGTGGCCAGAACCATTTTCCTAAGATGTAACATTTTGACTTTTCATTTACCTCATAAATTACCCTCCCTTCTATCTATGAGATGCTAAAGGAACATAATGACCTTGTTTTTGAAATAGTCTGTAGTTGGACTGCAGTAAAGATGGAAATGAGAAAAACTTGCCTCCCTCTGAGGGCACAGTTTGGGCCAATGATGTTCAAATGTCATTTAAAGTACCTGACTTTAATGGACTGACCATCCAATCAACCAACCATCCATCCAAACTATCAATTCAACCAACCAACCAACCAACCAACAAAAAGACCCAAAACAAACCCCCCAATGACAAAAGAAAAAGTCCAAACTATATAGAATAATGTCATGGATATTATGTAAGTTTATGATTTCATAGTTTATACTTCTTTTCATTTCTTAATTCTTGAAAGTTTATGGAGGAATAATGACACAAACCTACTTTGTAGTACCTTTTCATTAGCTTTCTTTAAATTCTCTCCTGCTGAGATTTTAGGCAAATTTTCTTTTCTTTTTTTTTTTTTTTTCATTTTTCTTTTATTATTCATATGTGTATACAAGGCTTGGTTCATTTCTCCCCCCGCCCCCACCCCCTAAATTTTCTTTTCTTATGTGTAAAGTGGTAGTGATAATTTGTACCTCAGAGTCCAATTATGAACTAAAAGATATAAACATTGAAGTACTGTACCCATAATGGGCACTCAGGAGATAAATGGACACTATTATGGTTAAACATATGGTTAAAAAATTCAATTATTTTCAACAAAACCAGTCTGAGATTAGAGCTACTTTGGTGTCCATTCATTGTTTTATAGCTCTGGTGATTTCATTTCAATATTGTCCTAGTGCTTTAAAATTAGAAACAATTTAAAGAAGGAATTAGATAATCAGTTCATAGGTTTTATGTTCCATATCTACCATCACCCCTAGTGTAATCTGAAAGAATCAATATTTCCTTTGGGAAATGGCCAGTGAAAATGTTTTACTTTGTTACAATGAAGCTTTTATGAAGTGACCTAAGAATAAACATTTTAAACTATAATGGGTTATTTTGTGGTGAATTTCTCATAGGAATGAATCTTAGAACTTGGCATTTACCATTGTTGTGGGAAGTATGACTTGATAGGAATTATTATAGATGTAAGCCAAAATATTGTTGTTTGTAATGATTATAATATATTAGCAACAGCAACAAAAGGGTGTTGACTGGTAGTTAAATTCTGTTTCTTATGATCATATAACATTTAAATTACTTTCTATGCTGTGTACCTAAGGATTAGAAAAAAAAACTTACATTTATAATAATTTAGCTATTTAGTTTTATAAATAAAACAACCATGAGCTAGATTCTTCTTTCAGGATTTGAAATACTTATAAATACAATAGCTATCTTTTTCTCATTGAGACATTTGTTGAGAAGTCAAATTATCAGTAGCTGAAAATTTACCTTTAATCATAAGAATGATACGTTAAGATCAACTAGTGGAGAGCAGTACTTTGTATGGATTTTGTCATTCAGTATTATTTCTCTTTTTTTCTCCCTATAGGGTTATCCCTGTCAAGATGATTACTCCATAGTCCACAGAAAATGCCGTTCTCAGTTCACCGATCTGGATGGCTCCAAGAGATATGGCATCAACACTTGGCATGATGAGAGTGGGGTTTATGCTAATTCAGACGCAAAACAAAAAGTCTTCTCATTGGCTGGTAGTCCCATTGTTCCCTTTTTACAATAATGTATGGGATCAGAGTCTCTGGTCAATGAAAGAATGATGGATGTAACTGCTGATGATTTCCTCTCTTAATAAATGCAATGAAAGGAGGTCCTTTAAACACAGCATCTTATGTGGTAGGCCAGTATTTATATTCTTATTTTTGTAAGCTACCACAAAAGTACTTTCCAAAGTTTAATATGCCATTGAGGGTATGCCAGCATAATTCTATTTTACTTTACAATATACATTTCTTTTATAGTTAGGAAAAAAATGGATAAAATCAGTCCAGTCAAGATTCTGGTTTCTTAGCCTGTAGCTGATTTTTTAAAAAATTAGCCAGTTTAAATTATATTTAAAGGCAATTTTTTCCATTAAAAATTAACCAGCACATTATTGTGCATATTTATGTTGTATAACATGATGTTTTGATACAAGTATACAATGTATAATGACCAAAGTAGGTAGTTAGCAGTTCCACCACTTCAAGGATGTATCATTTCTTTGCATTGAAACATTCAAAATTCTCTCTTCCAGATGTTTTGAAATATATAATAAATCATTGTAAGTATAGTCATGCTACCAAGTACTGTAGAACACTAGAACTTATTTCTCCTTTGTAACTGTGTTTCAGTATTGCTATCCAGCTTGTCTGTCCCTTTTCCCCTCCTAGTCTTATGACCACTGTCCTACTCTCCACTTTATAAACATGTTTTAAGTGAAAAAAAATGTAGGTGATACTCAGATTTAACATATAACTCAAAGAACCAAAGTTTGTGCAACACTGTCCCCATAATAATGTTGAATATTTGTGTGTGTGTTGTGTGTGTGTGGGGGGGTGGTATCTTTAGCCTTTGATTTATCTCTGGTAGCTACTTGCACTGTTTTTATTCAGTGTGAGTTTTTCTTATTCCAGATAAAATCTTTTAGTATAACCTTTTACTGAAATCTTAGAGGTCTGAGTTAGATTTGGAAGACTTCTTAGCAATTATTTCAACTCACCTTCCTGTAATTCAGATGAGCAAACAGGGAGGTTTGGGTAAATTGCTGTATTATTTAGCTGGGTCTTCCATAATAAAATGCCATAGACAGAGTGACTCAACAACAGAAATTTATGTTTTCCCAGTTTGGGAGGCTGAAATATCTAAGGATTTGGATGCTGGCAAGGGCTCTCTTCCTGGTGTTTCACTGTTTTGCCCAATCTTTGGCAGACTAATATGTGAAAAGCAACACATGTAAAAACGATATCAATTTAAAGTACTCTCAGATCTTTTAGACACGAGTTAATTACAATTATCCCCTGGGGATAGCAAGATATGCAGATCATGTGTCTGTAATCCCCACATCATGGCAAAGATGGCCACTGTGGAGGGGGCAGTTGGGGGAGACTCTGTGACCACATCATGGTGGCGGCATTTATGGGAGAGGGGTGGGGTGGGAGAGATCTTTTTATCTTCTCTTTATTTCTTGAGGAAGGGTTTCACTGTGTAGTCAGGCTGACTTTGAACTCACAATTCTCCTGCTTCAGCCTCCCACCACACTTGGCTTCTCTTCTTCATTTTAGGAGGCCGCAGTTTCATTAGGTTAGGTCCCACCGTCATGACCTCACTTAACCTTAATTACCTTAAAGAGCCTATCTCCAGACAGTCACTCTGAGGGCTAGGGCTCCAGATATGAATTTGGGGAGGACGTGATCTAATTCATAGTAGTAGTGCAGAGAGTTTTATAAATAGCAGATTCTGGTTGATTTTGAGGTACATTTGAACTTCTATATCTTCTGAGCATGAGATTATTTATTTGGCCAACCTAGGCTTCATTTACTATCATGATTTTTCTTCAAAAATAAACTCATGAAATAGCATTTCATGATAAATTCTAATTGAGCACTGTCAGCCATTGGTTAACAAAATATGAGAAGAAATATAAGCTTTATGGGGAGGGTATTGGTGGTTAATAAAGAAAATATGATCATTAAGAAAGAAAATGTGATATGCCAGATAAGTGTTCACCAGCAGAATTTTGCTATTAATTCTTGCTGTTTTAAAGTATGTGTCTGTGTAATATACAAATATGTATATGTATGCTATATATGCATATATATTACACAGACATAAAAGTATGTCGTTTATGTAGTATTTTTTGGTGGAACTGGGGTTTGACCTCAGGACTTCACACTTATTAGGCAGGCATACTACCACCTGAGCCATGCCCCCAGCCCTGTTTATGTGGTATTAATTCTTTATATAGTGGCTAGTCTAGTGGTTACCTCCCTAGAGTTACTTTTTGTTCCACAGACTAGAAATTCAACTTTAGTCATTCCTAACATTCATTAACATATCTGGTGTGAGCAGCTGTTTGAAATATGCATGTATGAATGTCCAGTTATTCATCATTTGACAATTCCTTCCTGTGAGCAAAATGTTTTAATGGCCACATCATTACCTGTGAACTCTGCTGGTACCTAGAAAATAAAATTCACTTACTTGGGCAGAAATTCTATGCAATGATCTAGATCTGCTCTGAGGGACCTACTTAGAAATCAGTTTTGCTGTGGACTAGCAGATAATGAAATAAGAGAGACTGTATTTAAACTAGTCAGGGAAATTATGCTTTGAAATGAAGATTGCAGCAGGGCTTTCCCCTGGCTCAGTATTCAATTGCATTCAGTGAGTGAATGAGTGAATGTCAGGACCTAATGAACTGTAAATGTTTCTCTGAAACCTAGATCTTTTTTCATAAAATCACTTATTATTATTTTTATACATTTTTCTTAGTATATAACAGTTACAGTTATACAGGAGATTTCATTATGGCATTTCCATGCATACATATATTATACCCAGGTTTGCTTCATTCCCTCAATCTCCCTCTTGCCCCACTCACCTTCTTAAAGTGACTTTGACAGGCTTCAGTGTTCCATATTTATACACAGGTAGAAAGTACATCTATCATATTCACCCTCCTTTACCCTCTTCATTTGCCCTCCTCCTCCCACTAGGGCCCTCCTTTTACCATGACCTCTTTTACATTCCTGTCCATTGTTTAAGTGTCTGTTCAGTGTTCAGTGGGGATTTTGCCATGATATTTTACCTGTAGTTATTTTGTGTTTAAATCAGTCTAACTCTCTCTACTGCTAGTACCCTTTCCCCTACCCTATATTATTCAACAGTTTTCTGTGTGCTTCATTGTCTTGTTCCTCTACACATGTGTGGTGTATTTCATTATTATTCACTATCATCTTAATCTTCTTTTCCTCCTCCCTTAGTCTCCTCTAACAGTCCCACTTTTGGAAACATGTTCTGTATATATTTATATGTATATAAGATAATGCTTATATATAGATTTATCCATATAAGAAAGAAAAGATGCTATCTTTCTGAACCTGGCTAACTTCACTTAAGATGATGTTCTCCAGTTCCACCCATTTACCTGTGAATGACAAAATTTCATTTCTTCTTATGGCTGAGTAAAATTCCACTGTATGTAAATACCACATTTGTTAATCCATTCATCAGTAGTGGGGCATCTGGGCTGCTACCATAGCTTAGCCATTGTAAATAATGCTGCAGTAAACATCGGTGTGCAAGTGTCTTTATTGTATCCTGACTTACATTCCTTCGGATAGATGCCTAGAAGTGGTATTGCTGGATCATGTGTAGTTTTATTTTTAGTGAAACTTATATCTTTTAGGTAAAAATATTTCATATTGATATGGATTTCTTTAGATAATTACTTTCATGGTTGATCTCACCAAAATCAAACACCATTTCTAATAAGAAATACTGGAACTTAGAACTGGTCATTGGAGAATGTCCTCTTTAGGAAGGGACCACACTGCCTCCTGACTAGTTCATGTGTATATGTTACAGAATTCTGTAAAGATGTCTACCAAAATATGTAAGTGCATGACCATATATGAAAAATTACTAAAGCAAAAGTGCTCAAGTGGTAGAGTACCTGCCTGGAAAGAAAGAGGCCCTGACTTCAAGTCAACCGAAACAACAACAAAAACAAAAGAAACTCCAGCACACAGCATTTCTTGTTCTGGAGGCCTGCTGGGTGGATTTTCTAGTCTGGGATAGTTGGGTTGGCTGGCAGCTGTCTCAAAGTCAACTGTGATATCAGGAATGCCCTGGATATATGTAGTATATATATGCAGCACTTATTCATAGTGGTGGGCTCCCAAGAGCAGTGGGTGGAGAAGCCTTGAGGCATAAGGACTATGTTTATGAAAGCCTGGCCAGAGCAAGTCCTGGGGCATCCTGAGTCAGTAAAAGCAGGCACTACAAAGAGTGTGAGTAGAAGAAGGAACAATTTGCATCCATCTTTTCAGTTTACCCTAGTACTGTTGCACAATTTCTTATGAGAGCTCACTCTTTGTACAGAAATTACATAATTTTTCAATCAGAGAATAGAGACAGACCTTCCCCATTTTCTTAAATTGGTAACATAATTCAGGCCCACTGGTCTTGCTCTAATCATTGGTAGCACACATAGAGTTTTTGGGCTGAAGCGATGAGTGAAAGATGTCTGTCATAATCATATGCTGGTGTGATGTGAATGCTTGGGTAATTAATAAAAATGCAGTCCATATGATCAGAATGGTCTCCATTAAAAATATTCAGATAATTAGCATATTTGTCTTGGTTACCAAGGGCGTCAACGACCCTCCTGCCTGCAAAACTCCTCCCAACAAAAAGGGAGGACTTGGAAAAAATTAGCCTAAGAAAATTTTACATCCTACATAGCAAGCCTGAGTTTGCTAGAGCAACCATCAATCTAACTGAAATCTTCCTTAAAGTAAAATAATGAATTATATGTTTGGGTATTTAAAATGGTGTTACTTGCATTGTTGAGTTTTTCTCAAGCCTGCTTCACTGAAATCTCATTTTAGGGAATGAAATTGTTTTATGAGTTCTCTGAAGGTTACAGGTGATGTCTCATTTTATCTGCACTCATGATGTCTTTTATTAGTTTTATGAGTTTAAGAAATAATTATGAATAAGGGACAGAATTTCATCATTTGTGGGTAGTCTTCAACTCAAATTCTTTACACTATTATTATAAGCACTTTCCTGTTACAACCTATGCATGAATAGCAGCTAAATCAATGAAGTAAAAGAAGCCAAAAAAAAGAAAACAAAAACAGAAATAATCCAAATTAGACTTGAATGACATGCAAATCTATGGACTTATTTCCATTATTTTCCTATTTACAGCACCACAGATAACCAAGAATTAACAGAAATAGGCACTCCTTAGAGCTGCAATTAAAAGAAAAAATTATTGGTAGTTACCAATTCCCATCTTCCAGGCAAAACTATAATGTTTAAGTTCATATTTTTATGACAGCTGAATTGATAATAACATTATATAGATCTTAGAATATGTAAATGTTAGGGCTGTGGGTGTGGTTCCAGTATAAGGTCCTGAGTTCAAACTCCAGTACTGTCCCCTTCCCCACCCCCCAGCAAAAAAGAAAAAAAATAGTGTAGAAGTTAACAGTCTCACTCCATGTCCTGTTGCTATAGCAGAATACCAAAGTTTGGGCAATTTATAAACTATAGAAGTTTATTTGACCTGCAGTTCTGGAGGCTGGGAAGCACAGAAGCAATATGCCATCAGATGGTGATGGTTTCTATGCTGCATCATGATATAGCAGGAGGGCAAGTGAGCACACGTGAGAAAAAGAGAGAGAGAAAGGGAGCGGGAGAGAGATGGCATACCCTCTTTTCTTTTTAAAACTGTTTTTTTAAGCATACAATCATTGTACAAAGGGGCTTCATTGTGATATTTCCACATGCATATATGCACTTTGACCAAATTCACCCCATTACTCTTTCTTAGCTACCTTTCTTCCTCCTCCTCCCTCCCCTTTTAACAGTTTTAGTGAGTTTCATTATGCTATTTTCATACACATATATATCTAATGTACTTTGATACATTATATATATAACCCTTAAATATATATAGCCCCATAACCTCCTCTGCCCCCCTCCTTCCCACTGGTTTCCCCATTTTTATCAGGAACCCATTGTGGTAACTACCCCACTCCTGTGACAATGGCATTAATCCATTCATGAGGAAAGACCACTCTCTTGATGACAGTAATTCTCTTAAAGAATTACTGTCTTTATATTGTTGTAATGATAATTGAGCAGACATTCAAACCATAGCGTTGACCAAATGGTGACTTTGTTGCAAAGAAGGCAGGCATTCTATGGTTTGGGGTATAGAAAATTTACCCTCTAGAATTCTCAGAGTTGAGTTGATATGATTTTTTTTTCTATAAAAAACCAAGAGGAAAAGAACTCTAGCTGTCCCAAACATGCTCTTGAGTGGTCTTTCTAGACTCTTACAGGTAGCACATTACAGGTGGCTCAGTAGCCTCCTTTGCCCTCTGGCTTAGAGCTCCAAGATTTAGCAAATAAAAATAAGGGATACCTAGTTAAATTTGAATTTCAGAAAAACAGATATTTTTTCAGTACAGGAATGTCCCATGCCATATATAATATACGAATACTTATTTGAAGTCCGAATTTAACTGGGTGTCTTGTATTTTGTCTAGCAATCTTACTCTGGCTTCCCTTTGGATGGTGAGAGCACCAATAGTGATATAAGGAGGAGAGTGAGAGCCCAGTATTTCCCTGTCCTCTTCTCTCCTGGCTGGGTAGACAAGGCTGGTTGCATCCCTTGACAGAAGGCCCCAAAACCTATCCCTCAGTCCCCTTTCTTTCTGGGTTCTGGGAACCTTCCCTTCCCCAAGTATCTTCTGAACAGGGGAGATAAATACTTCTCTAACATCAACAACTTGGTTTCCTTCTTAATTATAACTTTAAAATTGTTGGAGATTCCAAGATGGCAGCTACAGGGAGGAAGCAGAAAGCGAGCCTCCTATAGTGAAATCTTGGAGAGACGCTGGAGACACACCTTGCAGGCAAAGCCACCGAGAAGAGGCAAAACTTTGGCCCCTCCATACTTCCAGCTAGCACAGAACATCTCCACTTCACATTAAATGGAGAAACCAGGAGGGCCCCTGGGCCACAGTTGCCCGTGCCCAGGTGGCTTGGGAAGATGCAAACAAGGTGAGCTTAGTGGTACCATGGTACTCCCACAGACAACCCTGGGCCAGAGCAGCAGAAAGACTGAGTAATAAGCAATAAGAACAATAAAGACACGTGGGAAAGAGGGTGGGATGCACTGAGCACCAAAGATTGGGGGAAGGGAATCCTTCCTGGAACTGTAAATAAACAAGCTGGGCCGGGCTGAAGAGGCTCTGGCGGGAGCTGGGGCGTGCGCCCAGCAACCAGGAGCGGGAAAGCTTGTGAGAGTGGTGGAGGGAGGAAAACTCCACAGGAGAAGGGGGGAAGAACCACTTCCCACATGAGCTGTAAACAAACATGCAGGCCTGAGAAAGCGGGTGCAGTGTCACCTCCCCCAGTGTGCTTGGAAAGGGGAAAGCTTGTAGCAGAGTCTCATGCACAGTGGAACTCTGAGTTAACAAAGACTGCAGGGCCAGGTGAGTGCTAAGCTCACCCCTGAGATCTGCATAAATAACGCCTCCAGCAACAGCAGGCTGACAGCAGCGGGCAGGCAAGTCACAGCTGCAGATACCATTCTCAGAACTGTCTCCAGACTCTTTTTTTTTTCTCTCTCTCCCTACCTTTGATGAGAAAACAACCGAACTACACCTGCATGCTGAAAAACTTACTGAAACTGTATTGCATTTGAACTTGGGACACTTTGTGGGTTTTTTTTTTTTTTTTGTGAAGTTTTGTTCTATTTTATGTGTCCCCTTTGATGAGACAACTACAGAACAACATCTGAGGCACCATCTCCAGGATTGGAGACTGAGACAGACACCAAAATTATTAAGACTGAAACTTCATTGCATTTGAACTTGGAGGGTTTTTTTAAATTTATTTTCTATTTTTCATTTATTTTATTTTATTATATATATATATTTCTTTCATTTACTTATTTTTTATTTTTATTCTTATCTTTTTTTTTTATTTTTTATTTTCAATCCTCTCTCTGTCTCTCTAATGCCTGTTCACCTTACTGTCGATTAGTACACCAACACTCCCTGTTTATACCTTTGAAACTTTTTTGTTTGATTCCTCGTTTTGTTTTTTCCTACTTGTCTGTTTATTTGTTCTTCCCTTTTCTTTAACTTCTTGCTTTCCATCTCCTCTCACCCTTCCATTCTAAATATTACCATTGTTATTATTACAAGCTAGAAAATACTTAATTGCACACAGTACAGGGACAGTAACAACACAAAGGACAATGACAGAAAGAAAGAAAAAAAAAGGAAACCAGTTTTCCCATAGCAAAAAATTAGTACAGGAAGCAGAGGGGAATGAAGAAAACAGATACTCAGATCCAGACTCCAACAAAATGAAGATAAACTATGCCAAAAAACCCAATGAAGCCCAAAAGAATAATTTAAAAGAAGACATACTAAAGGAAATAATAATCATCAACCTGTATGCACCCAATGTCAATGCACCCAATTTCATCAAACATACCCTGAAAGACCTAAAAGCATATACAAACGCCAACACAGTGGTTGTGGGAGATTTTAACACCCCATTATCATCAATAGATAGGTCATCCAAACAAAAAATCATTAAAGAAATCCAAGATCTAAAATACACAATATATCAAATGGACCTAGTTGATGTCTACAGAACATTTCATCCAACTTCTACACAATATACATTCTTCTCAGCAGCCCATGGAACCTTCTCCAAAATAGATCATATCCTAGGGCACAAAGCAAGCCTCAGCAAATATAAGAAAATAGAAGTTATACCCTGCATACTATCTGATCACAGTGCAGTAATAGTAGAACTCAACAACAAAAGTAAAGACAAAAGACATGCAAACAGCTGGAAATTAAATAACTCATTACTTAATGAAGAATGGATCATCGATGAAATAAAAGAGGAAATTAAAAAGTTCCTGGAAGTCAATGAAAATGAAAACACAACCTACTGGAACCTATGGGACACAACAAAGGCAGTCCTGAGAGGAAAGTTTATAGCCATGAGTGCATATATTAAAAAGACTGAAAGATCCCAAAATCAATGACCTAATGATACATCTCAAACTCCTAGAAAAACAAGAACAAGCAAATCCCAAAACAAATAGAAGGAGAGAATAAAAATAAGAGCTGAAATCAACAAAATAGAAACCAAAAAAAACCATACAGAGAATTTATGAAACAAAAAGTTTGTTCTTTGAAAAAATAAACAAGATCGATAGACCCCTGGCAAACCTGACTAAAATGAGGAGAGAAAAAATCCAAATGAATAGAATCAGGAATGCAAAAGGGGAGATAACAAACACCATGGAAGTCCAGGAAATCATCAGAGATTACTTGGAGAACCTATATTCAAATAAATTTGAAAATCTTAAAGAAATGGACAGGTTTCTCAATACATATGATCATCCAAAACCAAACCAAGAGGAAATTAATCACCCGAATAGATCTGTAACACAAAATGAAATTTGAGCAGCAATCAAGAGTCTCCCCAAAAAGAAAAGTCCAGGACCTGATGGATTCTCTGCTGAATTCTATCAGACCTTTAAAGAAGAACTGATACCAACCCTCCTTAAACTGTTCCATGAAATAGAAAGGGAAGGAAAACTGCCAAACACCTTTTATGAAGCCAGTATTACACTTATCCCAAAACCAGGCAAAGACATCTCCAAAAAGGAGAACTATAGGCCAATCTCCTTAATGAACATTGATGCAAAAATCCTCAACAAAATAATGGCAAAACGAATTCAGCAACACATCAAAAAGATCATTCACCATGACCAAGTAGGCTTCATCCTAGGAATGCAGGGGTGGTTCAACATACGAAAATCAATAAACGTAATGAACCACATTAACAGAAGCAAAGACAAAAACCACTTGATCATCTCAATAGATGCAGAAAAAACCTTTGATAAGATCCAACACCATTTCATGATAAAAGCTGTAAGAAAACTAGGAATGGAAGGAAGGTACCTCAACATTATAAAAGTTATATATGACAAACCTACAGCCAGCATTATACTTAATGGAGAAAAACTGAAACCATTCCCTCTAAAATCAGGAACCAGACAAGGATGCCCACTATCTCCACTCCTATTCAACATAGTACTGGAATTCCTAGCCAGAGCAATTAGGCAAGAAGAAGGAATAAAAGGAATACAAATAGGTAAAGAAACTGTCAAAATATCCCTATTTGCAGATGACATGATCCTATACCTTAAAGACCCAAAAAACTACTCAGAAGCTTCTAGACATCATCAATAGCTACAGCAAGGTAGCAGGATATAAAATCAAAATAGAAAAATCATTAGCATTTCTATACACTAACAATGAGCAAACGGAAAAAGAATGTATGAAAACAATTCCATTTACAATAGTCTCAAAAAAAATCAAATACCTAGGTGTAAATCTAACAAAAGATGTGAATGACCTCTACAAGAAAAACTATACACTTCTGAAGAAAGAGATTGAGGAAGACTATAGAAAGTGGAGAGATCTCCCATGCTCATGGATTGGTAGAATCAACATAGTAAAAATGTCGATACTCCCCAAAGTAATCTACATGTTTAATGCAATTCCCATCAAAATTCCAATGACATTCATTAAAGAGATTGAAAAATCTACTGTGAAATTTATATGGAAACACAAGAGGCCACGAATAGCCAAGGTAATACTCAGTCAAAAGAACAATGCTGGAGGTATCATGATACCTGACTTCAAACTATATTACAAAGCAATAACGATAAAAACAGCATGGTACTGGCACAAAAACAGACGTGAAGACCAGTGGAACAGAACAGAGGACCCAGCTATGAAGCCACACAACTATAACCAACTTGTCTTTGACAAAGGGGCTAAAAATATATGATGGAGAAATAGCAGTCTCTTCAACAAAAACTGGGAAAACTGGTTAGCAGTCTGCAAAAAACTGAAACTAGATCCATGTGTATCACCCTATACCAGCATTAACTCAAAATGGATCAAGGATCTTAATATCAGACCACAAACTCTAAAGTTGATACAGGAAAGAGTAGGAAATACTCTGGAGTTAGTAGGTATAGGTAAGAACTTTCTCAATGAAACCCCAGCAGCACAGCAACTAAGAGATAGCATAGATAAATGGGACCTCATAAAACTAAAAAGCTTCTGTTCATCAAAAGAAATGGTCTCTAAACTGAAGAGAACACCCACAGAGTGGGAGAAAATATTTGCCATTTACATATCAAACAAAGGACTGATAACCAGAATATATAGGGAACTTAAAAAACTAAATTCTCCCAAAACTAATGAACCAATAAAGAAATGGGCAAGTGAACTAAATGAACAGAACTTTCTCAAAAGAAGAAATTCAAATGGCCAAAAAAACACATGAAAAAATGGTCACCATCTCTAACAATATAGGAAATGCAAATTAAAACCACACTAAGATTCTACCTCACCCCTGTTAGAATAGCTATCATCAGCAATACCACCAACAACAGGTGTTGGCGAGGATTCGGGGAAAAGGGAACCCTCTTACACTGTTGGTGGGAATGTAAACTAGTACAACCACTCTGGAAAAAAATTTGGAGGCTACTTAAAAAGCTAAACATTGATCTACCATTTGATCCAGCAATACCACTCTTGGGGATGTACCCAAAAGACTGTGACACAGGTTACTCCAGAGGCACCTGCATACCCATGTTTATTGCAGCACTATTCACAATAGCCAAGTTATGGAAACAGCCAAGATGCCCCACCACCGATGAATGGATTAAGAAAATGTGGTATCTATACACAGTGGAATTTTATGCAGCCATGAAGAAGAACAAAATGTTGTCATTCACTGGTAAATGGATGGAATTAGAGAACATCATTCTGAGTGAGGTTAGCCTGGCCCAAAAGACCAAAAATCATATGTTCTCCCTCATATGCAGACATTAGATCATGGGCAAACACAACAAGGGGACTGGACTTTGAGCACATGATAAAAGCGAGAGCACACAAGGGAGGGGTGAGGATAGGTAAGACACCTAAAAAATTAGCTAGCATTTGTTGTCCTTAACGCAGAGAAACTAAAGCAGATACCTTAAAAGCAACTGAGGCCAATAGGAAAAGGGGACCAGGAACTAGAGGAAAGGTTAGATCAAAAAGAATTAACCTAGAAGATAACACCCACGCACAGGAAATTAATGTGAGTCAACTCCCTGTATGTATAAGCTATCCTTATCTCAACCAGCAAAACCCCTTGTTCCTTCCTATTGCTTATACTCTCTCTTCAATGAAATTAGAGATAAGGGCAAAATAGTTTCTGCCAGGTATTGAGGGGTTGGGGGTAAAGGGAGGGGGCAAAGTGGGTGGTAAGGGAGGGGGTGGGGGCAGGGGGGAGAAATTACCCAAGCCTTGTATGCACATATGAATAATAAAACAATAAAAAAAATAAATTAAACAAGTAAATGGATGGTTCTGAAGAACATCATTCTGATTGAGTTTAGCCAGGCTCAGAACAATAAACATCATATGTTCTCCCCCATATGCAGACTTACGTCTAGGGCAAATATAGCAATGCTGTTGGACTTGGGTCACATGATAAGGGGAGAGCACATACGGGAGGTATGGCGATAGGTAAGAAACCCAAAACAGGAAAGTATTTGATGTCCCCACTGCAGAGGAACTAATACAGAAACCTCAAAATGACAGAGGTCAATATGAGAAGGTGATCAGGTATTAGTGAAAAGGTCAGTTAGAGATGAATCAACTTGGGATGTAACACATTTGTACATGGAAACAATGTTAGGAATCTCTCTGTATAGCTATCCTTATCTCAACTAGCAAAAACCATTTTTTTTCTTATTATTGCTTATGTTTTCTCTTCAACAAAATTAGAGATAAAGGCAGAACAGATTCTGCCTGGAAATGAAGGGGGTGGAAGGGAGAAGGGAGGGGATGAGAGTTAGGGGGAAAATGGCCCAAACAATTTATGCACATGTGAGTAAACGAATAAAAAATAAAAATTTTATTAGCATGTAAATAAAATAAAATAAAATAAAATTGTTAACTGTTATCTCCCTACTTTTTTCTTACACTTCCCACACTTAGTAGTTCCTTTATTAACTAAGTCTGAAATAGCTTGTATTGGTATGCTAGCTCTTCCCTGCCAGCAACCTGAAACAGATGACCAGTTAGAGGCCTAGTTTCAAAGTTATCTTCTGACATTGACACCCTTGACTTCTCACAGCACTGACCATGATGTCGCTTAGCCTTCTATGATCTGTGATGTGCCTTCATTCCCTCTCTAGCTGCTCCAACACTGGATTCTCTGCCTTCCCTACCTCTAATTATCCAAGTATTTCCCAGGTTGGTCTTTATCCAGTTTTTTGTACACAATGTCCTGGTTTTAGCTATTGCCTTTATGTAGAATTCTGATTTGTTCATTTATTTAGCATGACACCCATGAGAGAAAATATTCTTATGTGTGATAATGTCTTGGATGGTCCCAGAGTGTGATGGGGTCTCAAGAAATTGGTTAGTAAATAAGATGGTTGTGATGACTAGTTTTATATGTCAAATTGGCTGGGCCACAGTGCCCAGATAGTCCAGTATTATTTTGGATATTCCTCGGGGCTGGGGATGTTGGATGAGATTTACATTTATAATGACAGACTTTGAGTAAACTAGATTTGCCTCCATAACATGGGTGGGTCTCAACCAGTCAGGTGAAGGCCTGAATAGAACAAAAGATGGACCTCCCCCAAGCAAGAGGGAATTCTGCCTCTTCAAGCCTCTTCAAGTCTTCAGATTTGAACTGAACATTGGCTCTTGTGGATTTCCAGTCTTCTAGCCCACTCTGTTGATTTTAGACTTGCCAGCCTCACACAAGCAGTTATTTAATCTCTCTCTCTCTCATTCTCTCTCTCTCTCTCTCTCACACACACACATATGCACACACAAATGTGTGACATAAATTGACTGAAAATTATAAATTACCCAGGCTGGTCTGGCCTTAACTCCATTGTTTTCTCCCCACCTATGAAAACCTTTTGAGCACAGGCAATAAGAGTAATATCACTCTAAGTATGACTACCTCATGTACTTGTTCCTGCCAAAAACGACCTAAACCAGCTTAAGCAACAAGCACATCTGTAGCTCATATTGACAAGGAGTCCAAGGGTAGAGCAGGTCCCTGCTGTACTATGTCCAAACTCTGGAGTTCTCGTGCCTCTGTCCTCAGGTTGGCTGTATGACAATTGAAGCTGTTCCAGGCCTCATCTCCAGGTTTGAAAATGTCCAGAGGAAAAAAGTGTAATTGTTATTTCTTCTTCAATTAGTTTCTCAGGGTCTGGAAAACTTTCCCAGAAATCCTCTCCATGCTTTCTCACTGGCCAGCGTCAGCGTCCTCCCGCATCCAGGCAAGGAGTACGCCATGGCTGGCTTACAAACTAGTCTCCTTCCTGAGCTGTAGATAGGATCGGCTTCCTCTGGATATGGTTGGGTGGTTACCTGAGGACAAGCAGGGATGACATTGCGGAAGAAGTTGGGAAGGAAGCAAGGAGCAAACATATTGGATAGATAGCTGGCAAAGTCCACGATAGGGATCACCTAGATATTGGCTTTGCCTGTTTCTCCGCCAAACAACACATTAGTTTCTCTAAAGTATCAAACCACATTGAGTATAATTTTTAACAATTAGGTTCTGGGGCATGAAGCTGAGTTATATAACCCATGACGATTTATTTAAAATCCCTCCTTAAATATCCTGCTGGCTCTTCTCTCCCTCCTCCCCTTTCTATTGTGTCCTTCCACCCTCCCAAACCCTGGCGCTTGAACTCAGCTCTCTCCCCTTTTCCATTTTAAGAGTGAACTCACATCCTTTATCCTGTCTCATGCAAGGAAACTTTCTATTATTTATTTGAGGACCTAGACACCCAGCTTCTACCCTCAATGGACTTACTATCCATTCACTTACCAGTCGTTGAGAAATTTTCTTCTTCGTACCATTGCCAAAAGTACAGTAACACCCTTTATTTTCTTTAAAAACATAAATCTTTTTCAGACTTGGCATTTTAACTAATATTAATAAAAGGCTACCATACCCCTTCTTGTAAATGATTGCAATGGATCTGAGTGATGGGACTGCGTGGCAGAGGTCTTGCAATCAATAATAATAACTGTAGCCTTGACCTTTTTTCCTGAACTGGAGTCTCACAGAGACTGCTCATCTCTACCAAGCAGGAATAGAAACCCTATGTTCAAAAATGAAGTAATCATCTATCCAAAATTAATCTCTTCTATTTCCTATTTCTGATAACACTATCCATCTACCTAGCATTTAAAATGTCATTCTCCCTTGCTGTACACATTAATCTAGAACTTTCCAAAATTTGGTTTTGGAGTGTTAATGGATGTTTCTGAAAGAAAAGTGTTCTGTGGCCAAATGCCTTTGGTGAATTCTTATCTTGGAGCATTACAGTCAATGCACATTGAAATTTTAAAGACTGAGAAATTCTGAAGAACAAGGCTGTTAAACCCTACTTAATCCAGCATTTCCCAGGTTTATTTCATCCCAGGATCATTTTTACCAGGAATACCTATTAACATATGTCAGGGTATTGATACTTCATGGAAAACAGTAGGGGAAACATTGACCTAAGCAATTTCTCAATAACAGTGCTGGACAAAATTAAAAGATTTATCAAGTGCCTAGTAAATGCCATTTAAATATAAGGCAGATTTTTCAAAATCCCAGTTCTATTACTAAGAAAAAATATCCTAACAACCACAGATTTAGATAGATTCAGACAACTTCATGATAATACATTTATCTTAAATGTTATGGTGATTGGCACATTCATATTCTATACTTTCCCCTTATCTTTCTAAGCACAGAATAAAGGCTAACTCACTCTTTTTTAAATTCTCAAGCTACTGTGTCACATTTCACTTGAAAGTTTTCACTAAATGCCAGTAGAACTTAGGATTTTGGTATCAAAAATCATTTTAATGTAGGCACAACTGAGTATTTATACATTATAATTATTTTATTCTATTAGTCTAAAGATTTAATAAGTCTTTTTATCTTAACATTTAATGGGTCAAATTCATATAGGTACCTAATAAGTGTCCCTTTATTAGAATGTAAGATTCTGTGGGAGAGTCCTAACCTAACTTCTGAAATAACAGAAAAATTTGCATTTAACTAAACTTAACTCTGTACAAATGGGTAGAGTCACCATGCAGAAGAAAAACAATTCAAAAGTGATAACCTGTAACAAATTTGGGAAGATTTCAGAGAGGAGAAATTCAAGCAAGTAATTGGAAATTGGGAGAAATAAGAATGAATTACAGTAAGAGCATTTGCCAATACTGTGTTCTTTAGACACATTTGATTCATACTTTAATTGAAAATTTATATAAACTCTCACTAGATTTAATTCAGTGATACTTTCAAGATACTTGAAAGATACTGGTGATTAAAGAGGTGGCTGAGCTGTTTTTCTGAAACCCAAGAATTATCAAGGAAAAGCTGCTAGTCACCTCCTTAAAAACAAATTGCACATGCCTTTAAAAAGTCCTTTTCAAAAGTCGAAGTACATCATTCAAAGAAATATTTCTAAAAAAACCTCAAGCAAATATAGAAATTGGAAAACATTTTTTCTGTTTGAGCCAGCTAAAGAAAAGAACATAGGGAAATCATAAAGAGTGTTTCTTTTCAGATGTTTCTTTTTCATAAGTAGTTTAGAGTCCAATGGAGTGTGCAAAAGCTCTTTTATAAAGCAGCAAAATAGAAAAAATAGAAGCAGTTGGCATTTCTGGTTTTCACTGAAGAGCAAGATAGTGGCTATGAAAGGAAAAAAAAAAAACCGGAAGGAAATGGGTAGTTGAAAGGCAGAGTGGAACAATTAACTAAAGCAGATGACGTGAAATGTAATACCTCTCACTTCAGAGAAATCAGGCAGAGAAAATGATCTCAAGAGATTGTCAAGCAGATGGCCTGCTGAAGAATCTTGGCTTTCTCTGAACTTGGGCTTACTTCAGTTGAAAGTCCTGGAGCAGGGGAGGAGTGTTTGCGAGTACTCCTTCAAATGCTGCTAATGAAAAGGGTGGAGAGGTTATAAATCATGGAACAAGTTTTACATTATTCTAGGCTTTTAGAACCGAACAGTAGAAAATGTACTTTAGCTGCTCAGCTTGAAATGACACTGAGGGAGGCTGAATAGGGTAAAAGTTATTGGGACTCAGGCACCATGTGACCTTTCCTAGTGGCAGAGCTCTTTTCAGTCGCAAATCCCTTGCTTAAAATATGAATTTTGATCACACCCCATGCATTTAATTAAAATACCTAAAAGCTAGGTTCAGTGCATGCATAGTAAGTCAATCTGTCAATCACCCTAGTCCCACCCACAGGAACCACCCACTGCGACTTAAAAGAGCCCTATTGCTCTTGCTCTCCTCTCTGTGCCCCCCTTCTTCCACCCCACCTGGCAGGAACCATGCTGCAACTTTACCTATAATAAACTTCATTGTCTCCCTTACTACACCTACATGTTCTGCCTGGATTCTTTCCACATGGGATACAAGAATCTGGGTGTCTTCTGACCAAAATTTCCAGAGATTACTGGATCAGATCCTACATCAATAACTGTCTTAAAAAATGTTTGTGGTACAACAGCAACTTGCAGACATGTTTATTCTAAGGTGTGTCAGGGAATACATAAGATGAGCCCCTGCCATTCCATAGAGTACACACACGCACACACATGCACACACACACACGCACACACATGCACACAGCATGAGAGAGAGATGATGGCAAAGTCTCACAAGAGTTCACTGAAACAGCTCCAGGCTGGAACATACTTGAAGCAACAAAATAAATTAGTATTGGCTTTTAACCCAAAGTAGAAAATAAATATCATGGAGTCCACTGTGATATAAATAAATGATTGAGTAAATACCTAAATAGGAGAGAATAGACAAGCCTTGTGACATAGCACTTATTTTTCTTCTGTGAGCTAATGAGAGGCATTGGGTGCAATGCCTTATTTTGTAAATGTTGGAAATACTCTACATGAAATTATCAAAATTAGTAGTTCCAAAAAAAATCTGGTAGAAAAAATAGTAAAGAGAAAATTGGGCTCCACAGATGCACAAATTACTGTGTAATTTCATTTATTAAAAATTTAGGATGGATGTAGTGGCTCGTGTCTATAATCCCAGCTATGGGAGGCAGAGATAGGAGGATTATGGTCTGATGCCAGTCCTATCTAAAAAATAACTAAAGCAAAAAGGAATGGGGTATGGGTCAAGTGGCAAGCAAAGGCCCTGAGTTCAAACTCCAGTACCACCAAAAAAACAAGTTCACATTACATAATTAAAGCAAAACTACCCAAGAATGTTGGAGGTTGAATAGTGGCTGTCTTTGGGAGGTGTGACTGGAAGAGAGGCACAAAAGCTTTTTTAGGGAGCTTCAAGCTCTCTTCTTGGTTGGGGAGGCAGTTACCACACTAAAGCTCATTTTGGGAAAGTTCTTTGGGCTGTAAGCTTGAGATTTTTTTTCTCACTTTTTTTGTATGTTTATTATTTTATATTATATTACACTTCAATAAAAAAGCTTATTAAAGAAAAAATTGAACTGGAGAGGTTTGCCAATGTGCTTTTGCAATTTAAGTAGAGACTACAAATGCTTTCTGAACAGCAAACACTTTTCACAATTGAGGAGCTTGTAGTGCTATGTTGCTAGAAATGTATGTTATCCATCTATTCACTCATTCCGCAAGTATTTATTAAACATGGAGGGCTGTACTGGGAAAGGATCAGTTTCTCTCTGAAACATAGATTGTGTGGAACACTCTCATAAACGGACAACTGTAAAATATTAGGGTAATTGCTATTATGTAATGTGTACAAATGCAGTGGGATTCCGGGGATTTCTGTGGTCTCTAGGGGAAAATCAAAGATTTCTCAATAAGGAGGGACACATGAGTTGATGTATAAAGAAGTTGACACATGCCGTTCACACATTTGGTAGAAGGAATTGGGTGTGGGTACATGGGACAAGGAGGTAATTCCAGATAGAAGTAATGGCTAGAGAAAAGTCACAGGGGCATGATGAATTTTGAACAGTTTCTGTAGTTTGGGAAGACAGCAGAATGTGGCAGATACTGTGGCAATAGAGTAAGGAAGGCCATGTGTGTCATGCAGAAGAGAAGATGATTCAGGAGATGATGAGATTTAAGCTGTTGAGTAACATGGCAAGAAGTGCAAGTAGGAAGGTAACTTAAAGGCAATGGGGAGGAATGCTTGGAACATGGCTGGAAGAAGAAAGACTGTGAAAAAACTACCATAAGTATTCAAGAGAGAGACAGTAGCAGACAGATCTTAGTGGTTAATTATATTGGAAGGAGACCAGATAGGAATCCACAATGACATCAATGGCATTGTTAATGACGACAGAGAATACTGAGGAAAACATGGGGATGTGGAGGAAGACGAGTTCTTGTGGATATGTTGAACATGTTGGGACATCCAGGTGGGGCCAGCTACCAGGTAGCTCAGTACAATGGGAATGGGACCCAGGAGAATGATCTGGAGTTATGGGTGTTTTCTGTGATAGATGCACAGTTGGCAATTAGAACTAAGAGAGGTCTGAACTTACTTACGAGGAGTAGGTATAGTGAGAAGACCATCATAGATGGCACCATCACAGATGGTAAACAAAAGGGCTAAAGAACTGGAGTTATTAGAGAGTTGCTCAAGTATTTTGTCAACTGTGAGTGCAATTTCTTAAGAAGGAAATTATGGTCAACTGGAGACTGGAGGTCCTTAGAAGACTTCTGAGAGTCAGAGTGGTGAGGGAATGAGAAAATGGGAATGGTGTGAGCTTGTGGTAAAGGTATGTTACCAGAATATAAGATTTTTAGGCTGGGCCAGTTCTGAGTTATAAACAGAATATAAGTTCCATTAGGGCAGGAATATTTCGCTCTGTATTCTCAATGAGTTGGATGTTATATAACATGTGGTAGGTCCTTAATATTTGACGGATGAATGAATGAATGAATGAATGAACTGGATGAATAGTTATGAAGTGGATAATGTCAAGGAAAGCTTTTGAAAATTTTAGAAAGCTTGAGTAAATGACTTTGATTTGTGTGTAGGAGTGCATGTCTCATAGCTTTCCTCATGGGTAGCAAATTAATAGGTTCATTCAGGAAGGGTCTATTGTCTGGAATATGACCATATTCAGAAAATACCTTTTACTATTTCCTGCTTTAGAGAAGGAGAATTTCTATTATAGATAAATGTCCGTATTTTATTTTAGTCAACAACATTCTATTTTGAGGATTTCATCAGACTATATTTAGAAATGTTTGATAGGAAATATGTAATATCACCTAAGATCTAGTCTAGCTAAATGTTTAACTTGAATATATTAAACTGTTGGTTCTGTCCTTCAGTTTATAGGAAATACAAAGGAAATAAAAGCAAATGAAATGACACCACATGGAAATAACTAAATAAACATAGAAGACAGACATTCTGTGGAACAGTTGGCTCAGTTTATTTAACAAGATTTGAAAGAACAAAGGAGGCAGTTCTAATTGATTAGAAGAGAGAGCCTGGATTGTGTTACTGTTTGGACCAAACAATTTTAAGAGCAATTTGTGACAATTGGAGGTATTAGACTATGAACTGTGTAGGAGAAAGTAAAATTTAATTGATGTGGAAAGAAATAGATCATTTTGCAAATAAAGCAGGATATCTATAATATATTGTGATTTTGGTAAAAAAGATTTCACCTATGATTATAAATGTCTAATAAAAGATCTGAAAAGATATGCAATAAGCCCTTAAAATGAGGTAAGTTCTGATTTGTGGGAAGATGATATTTTTATTTTCTTATATTTGTTTACCTGTATTTTCTAACTTTTACAATACATTCACATTTCTTTGGAATATTAAAAGATTACATTTTGTTTTAAAAAATTAAAATGAAAAGAAACTGAAGATGAAGTTTTTTTAAAAAAAACTTTTATTTTAAACACCACAAGGCAATGAAATAACTCCCTGTATTAGTTTGCTAAGGCTGCTGTAACACAAAGCTACAAACTAAGAAGCTTAAACAGCAGAACTTTGTTATCTCAGAGCTCTGGAAGCTGGGAGTCTGAGATCAAGGTGGCCACAGGTTTGGTTCCCTTTGAGGGCTGTGAGGAAGTCTGGTCTGTGCTCTGGACCTCTCTCTGTCCTAGATTCTAGTCATTTTCTGGCCTCACCCTGAGCTCTGCCTTCATCTTCCAGTGTACATGTCTTCCAGTGTTCATGTTCCCCCTTTTGATAAGGACACTAGTGATGCTGGGTTAGGGGTTCGCACTACTTGAGTGTGACTTAACTAATTAAATCTACAACCCTATTTACAAATAAAGCCACTACTCCTTCACCTTCATAGACATGTATTTTATATTTGCATTTGAACTCAGATATCCATAGACAAAATACAAATTTGTCTGTAAAACTCCTACCACTTCTGGTGAAATTAATATAGGTTTTTTTTTTTAAAGAAAAAAACCACAATTATTTATTACTGGGAAAACCTTGAACTTTTGGGGATTTAGACCTTGTCTCTGGAACACTTTCTGCTTATTGTGTAAGACCCCAAATGATGATCAGTATCAAAAATATATATTTTCTCTTTCTAGATCTGGTGAACATTACACTGGACTATTTTTAACTCTAAGTAGAGTTAATGTTTAAATCTGGCTCCCTCTACTGGAGAATATGATATTTTTCCTCCCTCTTAAATGGAGTCCAAAGAACATAGACAAGATAGGGGTTCATGGTTCAAGGTTTTTCTACTTATTTTTTATTTAATTTTGGCTGAGGATTGAACCCAGGGGCTTGCACATGCTAGGCAAGTGCTTTGCCACTTAAGCCATGCACTCAGCCCTCAGAATTTTCATTTTTCACTCACGTATAGATAGTGCTTCATTGACCAACTTGTGGTATGTAATGATGGAGAAAGTAAATCTTACAGTTGTAAGATTGTAAACCAGCCACCTTCTACTCATCACCTTCTACTTCAAACAAAACTAATATTTATTTCAGTCCCAAAGGTAAACGAGAATATAACCTTGACATTCAGTATTCCTCTCATTGATTGGGACATGGGCTGCTGGTCTGAATTTAGGCTTTCAGAAGTAGAAGGAACCCCTAGAGATCCTCCAGTCCAACTCTTCATTTTCCTGGTGAGAAAGTACAGGTGCAGAGAGGAAGTGATTTCCCCAAACCATGCAACTCTGAGAACTTCAACATGAACATCACAAATTATGTTGGATGCATTCTCCTAATGTAGTGATTAAAGCACCCACTCAAGTTATTAGATATATCATGATTGGCTACTGTGTGTTAGACAGACATGCACACACACACACAAATTTGTCTTTGATATGATCTTGCTCTTTGAAGAGCTTATTGTTAATTAAATTTTATGAATGATGATTTTAGGATACACAGCTGCCGGGTCTATAACTCCAAATGGCCAATTAAATGATGTTTTCACATTAATAAGTACTAATTCTTGACAGATGATTGATAATTTCTTTGCATAGACAATTAATCTTGATTAGGTGCTGGCTCCAATACAGCTGGCTTTAAAGTTTGTTTTTCCAGAGCTGGATGTTGATGACTTTGAATGTAGATGGTGGAGTCATATGTATGTCAGGGTGGAAGTTCAAATTTTTGTTGTTAATGTTTAAAATGACTTTGGATTGTCCTGGTGAATGCTCTAGAAGTTGCTTTTGGATAGAAATGTCGGAATCTCCATAAATTCATTTGCTCCCTGGAAAACACGTGTGAGTGTCTAGTGCTATTTATTGGTCTGTCTCAGCCTTAAGTAGGCCTCACAATGCTAAGTCTATACAAGTCTTTTGTAATCAGTGTATGGCCTTTATTTGCTCATGGTAGTAACACAATTCTTACACACTTGTATGTATATATAGGTCCTCATCCAGAGTTAACTAGTAAGCAAACAGAGATGGAGTCCTGAAGCCATTCTTACTTTGTTGTTTGGTGCACTCTACTGCTCTCTTATTTTGCTGCCCCCAAGAAGCAAAATGAAGTTTCTATTCATATGGATGTAGAGGTCCTACGTTGTAGTAATTGACAGAGCCTCAAGCTCCAGTTCCACCATTTGCCCACAATGTCACCTGGATAGTTACTTAATCAATTTGTGCCTCACATTCCTCATGAGGTTGTTGTGATGATTAATGAATGAACATCCATGAAGCCATTAGAACAGATCCCGGTACAGGGTAAGCATGTATGTGTGTTTGTGAACATTATTACTTGATTTTATGTGCAAGGAAGATGAACACAGTATTTATGAATTCTAAGGAAGGATCCAAAAGATGATTTGCAAAATGAGAGCCACCTAGGGAAATACCATTGCATGCTTGTTCTGCCAGAGATGGAGGGGGAGTTACTCTCTGGGGAGAGTGAGTCTCTTTAGCAACCATGGGATTGTGGGGGCGAGAAATCTTGCCCAGGGTGAGAAATCTTAGATCTAACCTAATGAACTAAATGTCAATCCACTGCTCTTTCCAAATCTTCAGCTTAGGCGATATAAAAGTATTGTGGAAATGATTTTAAGTCCATTGAGAGTGGAGTAAAAACTCTAGTGTCAAAAGTCAAAGACGATCTATTTGAGCACACTGCATCTCTTCTTCCTAAAACATCTGTAGAAATCACAGGCTTTTCCTTTTTAAACTCATTGGCGATTAAATTTTAGCATCAAAGGAAGTTGCAATTGCAGCAAAAGGATTCTGTGTTCTTAGTATTCACCTTGTAACAGCAGATGCTCCGTCTACTCAGTGCCTCTCCGAAGACTAAATAATATGAAATACCTTCCAGAGCCAAGCATCATTCTGAGTTCAGCAGCGCCTCATTTTCATCAAGGTAGATGTAAATGTGATTATTGCATTTTAAGTAGAGCTTTTCCAAGCACTTAGCTTTTAAAGCTCAGATGAGACTTAATCAATGGTTTCCCATTTTATATCACCCATGTCTCTTATTCTACCTGGCCCAGAAATCAAGCTGAGCTTGAATTAAAATCCATTTTCCAGGCTGCTTCTGAAAGATAAAAAGACTAATTGGTTTGCAGCTTCTTCAAAGTCCATACTACAGGTTGAGTCCCAGAAGTTTAATCATTTGTGGTGCTGTATAGTATCTGCCCAATTACTGATAAACCCAAACCTTTGCTGTGCTGTTTCTTCTTAGTGTCTGTGATCTCTCCAGAGCAGAGAGTCACATTGTCACTACCAACTGGAGATCTTACACCATGCCACTGCTGCTGTGACCCCATTTAGCACTGATGAGTGAATGACATATACACTGCAGCTGGTCTGCTGTAAGCTAGTAATGAATACACCTGTTAAAATGAAGCATTGTTGGACTTTCTGCAACAGCGTGAGAAGCTCTGCTGACCTGTTCCACAGGGAAACTACTTAAATTCATTAAAAATAAATAAGCAAACTTTAAGCCTCTGGAAATGGTCCTAAGGACAAACAGCAAATGAAGAAACACCTTTTCAGGAACATCTAGAATATTTGGTAAGAAATGTGAATCTATTGTATCTGAACTAAGACCACTCGCTCCTTCCCCTCAATGAGGCAGAAACACATAAATGAGGAATAGAAAGGAATTTCCTCAACTTGATAAAGGGCATGAAAAAAAAAAAACCCTCATAGCCACCATTATACTAACTGGTGAAAGGTGAGTACTTTCTCCTCAAGATCAGGTGTGGAACAAGAATGTCCACCTTCACCACTTCTATTCAACATTGTACTGAAGGTTGTAGCTAGGGAAATAGGCATGAAAAAGAAAGAAGTCCCATTCAAATTGGAAAGGAAGAAGTAAAACTGTCATACATCTTTTAAAGAATCCACTAAAAGATATTAGAACTAATAAAAAGAATTCAGTGAATTTTCAGGATACTAAGCAATTGTGTTTTTCTATAGATGCAATGAACAATCTAAACATGAAATTAAGAAAATTTCATTCACAGTAGTATGAAGAATAATATATTTAGAAACAAAATTAACAAAGTGATCACAGAATTTATACCATGAAAACTACAAGATACAGGTGAAAGAAGTTAAAATCTGAATGCATGGAAAGCTATCCCATGATCATACAGCAGAATTCATATTGTTAGCCTGGCAATATGACCAAACTTATCTACAGATTCAACATAGTTACTATCAGAATCCTGGCAGATTTCTTTGTAGAAATTGACAAGCTGATACTAGAATTTATATGGAATCACAAGGGACCAAAAATAGCGCAAGAAATCCTGAAAAAAAAAAAGGAAGAAAGTAGGAGGACCCATACTTCTTAACATCAAAATGGTAGTGAACGGGGTAGTACTGCAGTCACAATAAACATATGGTACAGTGGAATAGAATTAAAAGTGAAGAATATAATGCTGACATCTATGGCCAACTGATTTATGACAAGTGTGCTACAACCATGTAACGGGGAAAGAATGGTTCACTCAACAAATGGTATTGGTACCCAACTGGATAACCAACCACAAACAAAAAATAATAATAAAATTGTGTCCTTACCTCTATGAAAAAACAGCTTAAAATGGGTCAAAGATGTAGATATATGACCTAAAACTATTGAACTTTTATAAGAAAACAAAGAGGTAAATCCTTATACCTTGAACTTGACAAAGCATTGTTATATATGATATCTAAACTACAACAAACAGAATAAAAAAATAGATAAATTAGACCATCAAAATTAAAAACTGCAGGCATGACAAGACATCATCAGAAAAGTGAAATGTAATTCACAGATTAGGATAAAATATTTGCAAATCATGTATCTGGTAAGTGACTTGTGTGTAGAATGTATAAAGAACCCTTACGACTTAATAAAAGTCAAATAACCCAATTAGAAAATGGGCAAATATTTGAACAGACATTTCTCCAAGAAAGATACAGTTTAGATCTAAAATGTCCCCCAAAGGCGATATGCTAAAGGCTTAGTTACCACCTGATGGCGTTGGAAGGTTGTGGAAACTTCAGGAGGTGGGGCCTTGTTAGAGGAGGTAGGTCATTGGGAGTGTATTCTCAAAGGATCTATGTTCCCCTATTCCCTTATTCTCCCTCTGCTTGCTTCTCAGCTACTATAAGGTGTGCACTCCCAGACATGATGTGTTGCCTTGACACAGGCCCAAAGAGAAGGGGCCAAAGGATCATAGACTAAAAAATGCTGAAACCATGAGCCAAAATAAATCTTTACTCTTTTCAGTTGATTTTCTCAGGTATTTTGTTATAGCAAATGAAAGCTGACTAACCCAAGTATACAAATAACCAGTAAGCACATGAAAAAACTGCTCAACATCATTAGTTGTTGGGAAATGCAAATTAAAACCGTATTAAGATACCACTTCATGAGGGCTAGGGTGGCTGGAACTAAAAAGGTAGATGATGTGTTGCTGAAGATATGGAGAAATTGTAACCCTCATGCACTATCAGTGGGAATGTAACAAGGTTCCCTGGCTTGTCTGGAAGCTCCTGAAATTGCTAAACATAGAGTTATCATATGTCCCAGCAATTCTACTCCTATATACTCAACAGAAAAGAAAACACAAAAATTTACATATGAGTCTTCAGTATTATTCATAATAGTCCCAATAGTGGAAACAATCCAGATAGTCTGCCAACAGATGAGTGGATAACAAAATGTGGTATATCCATGTAATAGATTATATTCAGCCATAAATGAAGTACTGATACATGCTACAACTTGAACAAATCTTTAAAATATGCTAAGTGAAGAAGCCGCTCATAAAAGACTACATATCATATGATTCCACTTATATGAAAGTCCATAGTAAGGAGATTTATGGAGATAGAAAGTGGATTTGTTTAAGACATAGGAGAGTGATAAAGGGTATAAGTTGTCTTTTGTTTTTTTTGGTGGGACTGGGGTTTGAACTCAGGGCTTTGTGCTGGCAAAGTAAGCACTCTACTGCTTAAGCCAAATGTTCAGTACATTTGTACTGGTTAGTTCGGAGATTGGGCCTCCAGAACTAATTTGCCCAGGCTGGTCTCCAACTGTGATCCTCCCAATCTCAGGTTCCCAAGTAACTAGGATTACAGTTATGAGTCATGGGTGCCTGGTAAGTTTGCTTCTTTATGTGATAAAATTTACCATGGGATGGTTGCATATAACCATGTGGAATTTGAATGAATTGTGTGGGATTTGAATTATACCTCAATAATGCTATTTTTAAAATGAAGGTCACTGAAAGAGGAGCAAGAAATACAAGAACAAAATATATAAAATAATGTAGTATCAGATTTAGGAAAATGTTGCCCACTGTGGGATTTTGAGTAGCTGTGAGAGAAGGATACCTAATCATTGAGTTACCCATGACATTTATTGATGCACTGAAGTCATGCTGAAAATGATAAATATGCCTTCATGTTTTCCTCCTAATGCTTTGAAATAAAAGAAATTCACTGATATCATCCTACCAAAAGACAGAGGCTGTAACGCATTCTTGTACTTAAAAGCAGTCTTTCCAGGGTTCCAAAGTATTTGTACATCCTGCTTAAAACTCATTGCGTCCCTGAAGAAAGATAATGAAGAAGACAGTAGAAGATAGAAAGACAACCCATGTTCATGGATCAGCAGAATTAATATTGTGAAAATAGCCATATTACCAAAAGCAATCTACATATTCAATGCATCCCCATTAAATTTCCAATGACAACCCAAAAACTCTTATGGAAGCACAAAAGACAAGTCAAAGCAATCCTGAACAAAAAGAGCAATGCTGGAGGTGTCACAGTATCTGTAACAAAACGCCACACCAATAGCACCAAAATGGACATGTAGACCCAATGGGATAGGACAAAAGACACAGAGAAACAAAATCCTCATAGCTACAGCCATGTGATTCTTGGTAAAAGTGCCAAAAACTTACATTGGAGAAAAGACAACTTCTTTAACAAATGGTGCTGGGAAAACTGGATATTCATATGCAGAAGACTGACGCTAGATTCCTGTATCTCACCATATATCAAAATCAACTCAAAATGGATCAAAGACCTTAATGTAAGACCTGGAACTTAGAAACTACTACAGGATAGAGGAAATCCTACAGATTAACACTTCAAGTTAGAGGCAAAGGCCACAATTTCCTGAATAAGACTCCAATAGCTCAGCAAATAATAGGAAAAATTGACAAATGGGATTGTATCAAATTAAAAAGCTTTTGCATAGCAAAGGAAACAATTTCCAGAATGAAGAGACAGCTTACAGATTTGGTGAATATCTTTCCCAGCTATTCATCTGACAGAGGATTAGTATCCAGAACACATATGGATCTCAAAAAAAAAAAAAAGTAAGCAACAAAAGAACAAATAGTGCAATTAATAAATGGGCAAATGAATTGGACAGGCAATTCTCAAAACATGTACAAGTAGTCAATAAATACATGAAAAAATGTTTAATACTCTTAGCAATAAGGGAAATGCAAATCAAAACTACACTGAAATTCCATCTCACTCTAGTCAGAATGGTTATCATCAAGAAAACAGCAACACATGTGGGGGGATAGGAACCCTTACACACTGCTGGAAATGTAAGTTAGTGTAGCTACTATGGAAACCAGTATAAAAAACTAAAAATAGAACTTCCACATGATCCAGGTATTCCAGTCCTGGGTATATATCCAAAGGAATCAAAGTCAGCTTATAATAGAGACACCTGCACATCCATGTTTATAGCAGCACAATTCACAACAGGTAAGTTATGGAATCAGCCTAGGTGCCCATCAGTGGACGAGTGAATAAAGAACATGTGGTATATACACATGTGGAGTTTTACTCAGTCATAAAGAACAAAATTATATCATTTGTAGAAAAATAGATGCAACTGGAGATCATCATGTTAAGTGAAATAAGCCAGACTCAAAAAGACAAATACTATGTTTTCTCTAGAATTACAAAGAGAGACAGAGATGAAAGTAGAAGGGGGACTATTTGTAAAAGGAAGGGCACCATTGGGAGGGAGAGGAGAGATAGAGAGCAATGTGGGGTATAAAAATGATCAAACTGTATTAGCTGCATGTATGAAAAAAATTTTAAAAAACTCATAATGGCCATGTAAGCCCCAAAGAGTTATTACTGTGTTGTTAGAGAAAAGAAGCATAGGAAATTTATGGCTGTGCACTGCATGTGCTCCTAAACATATTTTCATTTAAAAAATTTATGTTGTTTCCCACTAAAGAGTAAGCTCTATGATTCACTCATTCAGCAAATGTTTATTGATTCCTTGCAGTAGTCCAAGCACTGCTCTGGGAGCAAAACACAAAATTTAATGTCTTCCCTGCACTTATATTCTGTTAGGGGGGAACAGACAATAATCAATAAGCTCAGTAAGTCCATCATAGGGTGTGGTTAGAAGGTGGCCAGTCCTATGGAGAAACAGTGACTTAATGTGTTACCACCTGTGCCAGCTCTGGTGCCCTGTTCTCCAGGCCTGTGGAGACATGATGAAAATTGATTGAATAAATAAATGAATGAGTGAATGAATATCTACTGTTCAAACTGTATGTTTGGATTCTAATGTTTTGCAGTTCATATTTGGGGCTGATTTTATTTCTTTAAAAACACCTTAGCTATAAAGAGAATTTAATATCTGTCTCCCTTCTTGATCAGGTTTTCTTTTTAATAGGAGGTATAGTATATTGGTCAAGCACAAAAACCTCTGGAGCCAGACTGTAAGAATTCACAGGTCAGCTTTACCACCTATTATTTCTGAAGATTTTAATTATATTTATCTTTATTTATAATAAATTTTTTTCACGGTACTGGGGCTTGGACTCAGGGCCTTCACCTTGAGCCACTCCACCAGCCCTATTTTTGTGAAGGGGTTTTCAAGATAGGATCTTGTGAACTATTTGCCTGGGCTGGCTTGGAACCGCGGTTCTTCTGATCTCTGCCTCCTGAATAGCTAGGATTACAGGCGTGAGCCACTAGCACCCAGCTTATTTACAATAATTTTAATTGCATCATTTCATTTAACTACAGCTTGAGGCTTTGTTAAATCCCTCCCTGCTACAGATAATTTTGATGTTGTATGTTAACTTTATCCTGATAATTCCCTGGAGTGCTTATGTATTTAGTCATTATGTGTCAGTTGTTTGCAAGAAACCGTACTGGTTCCTGAGGGTGTTAAATAATGATGTACCCATCATAGGTGGATAGTAATGATTCTTTTCTGCTGTCATTGGGAAATTTGATGTCTAGATTCAATGCAGGATTCATAGCTTTGTCAGCTGGGACTGTTTCATTTATATCCAACATCCTCAGAACCTCAGAGTGGATGGCGCTTATGGATATACAGCACATGTTTGATGAATGAATAAAAAGTTATCATCCAGCAACCATATGCAATTACATATGCAAAAACCACACATTTGCAGCTGATTGGTTAGAATATGTTTGTGTCATTTGAAGTTGGCCTGCCTTATCTGGACTTCTTTTCAGACAAGTAGAGTCTTCATGGATCAGGACCAAGTGACCTGCAGCTTGTCAGCAGCTCAGGAACATGCTTCTCTGTACTGTGGCCTTTGGCCAGCTGGGGTGAAGGTCAGAGAGTAACTCCCTTCTTCCTTGGAAGTGCTATTGCCCAATCCAGTTGTCCTTTCACTCTTGCGAACTTTTTTTCATTCTTGTGTTTCAGTTAGATTCTCTTGTTTCTTCTTTTTGATAGTCCTGTTTTAAAAAGTAAAGCAATAGTAGGATTTGTTAAGATATCTCACTCAGAAAGCAATTTATTAGCCATAATATATATGAGAATATATATAAGGGAATATATGTATATTCCCATATATATATATGCCCATATATATATATATCTATATATATTTGGCTGTTTGTTTTCCTCCATATAAATGGTAACAGTACATGTGGAGATGTCTTTGTTGCTGTGGATATTAAGTTTTTCAGATAAGTGAATCCTTTTAATATAATCCAGCTCAGATTTATTGATTTTTGTCTTGAATTTATATCTACCTAGCATATTTTTAGCATAAAAATATTATATCAGGGATATAATTTTTCTCTAATTTTGCCCTGAAGCTTTCCTTTTTCCTAAATCCTCTTTCCTACACCAGGAAAGGTTACGTGGAGAAATAAACTATAGCTCCCACTTTCCTTCTGTCAAAGTGGGAAAATTGATTTAGCTAGTTCCACACAATTATATATAAGTACCACAACACAAGTGGCCCAGTTGTGATGTTTGTCTTTTTCACTTAATCTTCAAAATTAAGTAATTCTAAAAAACATATAATATGTCCTCGATATTCCATTGGTTCAATGAGTCAGATTTCCTTAATATAGAAGCTCTTTAAGATGTATAAATTTGGATATAGCATTAAGTTAATTGTGATACAGGAAAAAAATCAAAAGAAAACTCAGCATGTGACAATTCATTGTTCAAAGATATAAGAAAAGTCTATTTCCATGTATGAAAGTCACGAGACTCCTTGCTAAGAACATACAGTTTAAAAAGTTTAAAATGCTAGTTAAATTGTCACTTATCTATGTTTAGAAAAATAATTATATTGGATTTATAAGAACAGAGTCATATTTTGAACTCCTGCTTTGGTCTCTCATTCCTAATTCTAACCTGTGTTTATCTTTAGAGAGAGGTTGAGTTCAATGCATAAATCAAAATTTCCGTGCAGTAAACATTTTTCTGGACTATTTTGCTAGAGGATCCCATGTTGGAGATGAAACACCCAGCTCATGAGTCATAAGGATTGGATCTTAGTCCCACCATTGCTTCTAGCTGTGTGGCTTCAGATTTAACCTCTCTTGTCTTAATTTCATCATCTGAAAATTTGAGGTCAGAATACAGTACTTTTCAGAGCCCCTTGACATTCTAAAATATCTACTTTGCTTTGAAATGTATCCACATCTCCAAATGATACCCAGCATAAAGACTAGAAACTGTTTTAAATAAGTGTACTGAGTTCAAAACCAAATAGAAAAGTGACAGTTTTAGAAGTACAAGCCTGCCAGAAACTGTACTTCCATACTGCACTGCATTTAAAAATTTAAATCCGCAGTGGAAAATAGGAATTAGACCACATTCAGGTGGATCGTTTCAAAACCTTTATTGCTGGTGATACTTTCTCCAGATGTAAAGTATGTAAAAGTAATCCTGACTAATGCTAATATTTGTCATTCCTTTGGTACACACCAAACACTTTGCTAAGTGTTTTATGTGGCTCAGTTTACCAATCCTCACACAAACTATGAGGCAGGTTTATCATGTTCATTTTACTGATAAAAGTGGACAGCATAAGGAATACAAAGATAAGTCTTTGTCCTACGTGGCTCAACTAGTAAGTGGCAGAGCCAGGATTTGAATCCCTGCTGCTAAAACTATATGTGCAGAGCATGGAAATACTACACTGCACTGACTTTCAGGCTCAGTGTGTATCTGATCTATGCATTCCTTCTCTGACCGAACACACACTCATTCTCAGAGCCCTTGTGTTCCCCAACTCTACCCTTCTCTGTGTGCCTGATCTCAGTTAAAGGCACTAGAGCCACTAATTACACAGGGCAGAAACCGGAAATTATGTTTGATACCTCTCCTTCCCACCACCCATGCCACCCCTCACTAAATCCTATCTGCTTAATTTATTAAATAGCTCTCAACGTGAATGTATCCATCAGAGTCCAAGAGCAAACCTAGCACACACCAAGGGATTTTAGCACAGGGATCATGAATTGAGGTGTGAGAAAACTCAAGATACAGTCAATGGTGAAGCATCAAGTGACCAGCAATAGTAGATGGTTGCTGGCATCTGTTATTTGTTGAATTGTGTTCTTCCAAGAAAGATATATTGGGGTCTTGATTCTCAATACCTTACAAAGTGGTCTTATTTTGAGATAGGCTCTTTATGTATATAATCAATTTAAACTCTAATCCAGTATGACTAGTGTCCTTATTAAAAGGGAAATTTTGGACCCATAGACACATACACAGGGAGAAGGCCATGCAATCACAAAGGCAGAGACCAGGGTGGTGCATCTACAAGCCAAGGAACTGAAAAGATTGCCAGGGAACCCCCAGAAACTCAGACAGAACCTGGAACAGATTATCCTTCAGCCCTCAAAGGAAATCAACCTGATTGACACTTTAATCTCACACTTCCAGCCTCCAGAACCCTGAGATAATACAGTTCTTTTGTTCAAGTCACTCAGTTTGTAGAACTTCATTATAGTAATCCTAGCAAACTAACCCAGCCTCTTTTGCCTGAAGGCGCATGGGGAGAAGTCAGTGTTCTAAGAGCCAAGGGACAGCTGTGGTTGTGGAAGACTGGCTGCTTCCAGGAACTGTGGCCACAGAAAATACATTTCTTTCTGAATCTTTTTTCATCAACTATTTGCTTACTTCAAATATTAGGATTTGTGCAGGAAAGATGCAATAAATGCTTGATTCGTTTCCTTTGTTTTTTAGTTTTCTGAGTAATGACTTATTTTCCTAACAATGTATACCATTCTATACCATTATGGTATATCACAGATTTGTGACATACTTGATATATTGTAACCTACTGCTGGCTGTCTTAGTTAGTTTTCTGTGACTGTAACAAATACCTGAGATAAAATTGGCTTAGAAAGAGGAAAGAGTTACTTGGCTCACAGTTAGAGAGGTCTCAGTCAGTTGGTCCATTGTTTTTGGGCCTGTGACAAGACAGTACTTCCTGGTAGGAGCATGTGTTAGTGGAGGTTACTGATCTCGCAGTGGATGAGAAAGCAAATGGAGGAAGAGGAAGTAGCTGGGATCCCAGTATTTCTTCAAGGACACACCCCCAGTGACCTAATTTTCTCCCATTAGGCCTCACCTCTCAAATATTCCACCAACAGCACCATGGTTTGGGGACCAATCCTTTAACACATTGGCTTTTAGGAGACACTTAACCAAATCATAACACAAGTATTATTATTTTCTTACTTAAATTATTTCAGCTTTGGCCCAAAGGGCCTTAAGGAGGCTCTTTAAGGTTAATTCTTTTGTCATTATTATGCCACCAGAGTGACAGCTTCCTCACTCTCCAGTATGAAAAAAAGGCCTAGGTTTATCTTACAAGTATCAGTAAGCTAGTTCAGGAAAACAGAAGTCTTTTTGAATGCTCCTGGTAGGACAATTTTAATAAGGAAATTCTATGGACTGAATTGTGTCAGCCTCCATCCCCCATTCATCTTTTGAAGCCTTAACTCCCAATGTAATATAAAGCCTTTGGGAGATAATTAGGCTTAGATGAAGTCATAAGGGAAGGACCCTCATGCTGGAATTAGAGCCCTTATAAGAAGAGACACCAGAGAGTTTGTGTTCTTTTTCTCCCTTCCACCGACATGCACTGAGGAAAAGCCATGTGAGGTCACAGTGAGAAGACAGCTGTCTGCGAACAGAGAAGACAACCCTCATCAGGAATGGAATTGGCCGGTATATTTATCTTAAGCATGGTTTAGTTGGACATACGTTTTGGAGATATGGTAGGAAAAGGAAGGGGGGCAGAAACAGGAGATTTTCATACACTCAAGGGTATATATTCTTTTATAATAATATATAGTAATAGAAACGTTGTACATTTGAGTGAACCAAGTGTTCTACAGAGAAACAGATGGAAAAAGGAACAGTGTTGCAGTTGGGAATTGGAAGAGTCCATGGACCCTTGGTTGGCTTTGGAGAAGTTTCCCATTGTCATCCCTTCCCTTCTTCCTACCATCTTTTATAGTCCAGTTCATATTAACCAAGCATAACTCTTGAGAGTCAAGGGGAGGAAATGAGCACAAGATGACCCTTTTTGTTTCAGTCAATTTTGGCAATAGCTTCTGCAACCACAAACCAAAAATCTTTACATGTGGCAGTGAAAAGCTATGTATAGATATGATGAGTACAATGTGAATCCTGCCCTTTAAAAATTCACAATGAAAGGATGTGACCTCACTGCTATTCTGCTAGCAGTGCTACACCACTTGTAGCCAGCAATTAAAAGGACCGTGAGGTGGGAATGAGCGTGGTATGTTTCAGTGACAGAGAGAAGGCTAGAGCATCACAGGGATGGAGAGAGAGAATTTGAGAGTTGGGCAGAACACACAATATACAGGACATTTTAGGCCAAAATTCAAAGGGTTGGATTTCGTTCTAAATAGTTGACCGCCCTTGGAGTGTTTTAGACAGGAGAGTGATGTGATCTGATTTACATTTTAACACATCTCTCTGGCTGATGCTTGTAGAAATGTAAAAGAAGTACTCCAGTCAGGAGGTTGCTGCAGTAGAAGTGTAGGGTGCCTCAGATTGGGGTTTTAAGCAGGAAAAATGTGAGAGAAATGGTTGGGTAAGCAATCACCTTTTGGGATAGTGTGAAGACTTCCCTATGGGTCAGATGAGGAGGTATGGGAAAGGGGGAAATCAAATGAGGTTACTTGGTTTCTGTCTAGAGGAATTGAGTATATATATATATACTGTTCACTGAGGTGGGGAGAAAATGAAGAGTTCTCTCCTGGCCATACTATGTTTGAGAGGTCTATGGGATTTCTAAGTGAAAATATATTGCAGTGGCAATTCTGAATGGGATCCCTAACTCCAGCTCTGATTCTAATTCACTTCCCTCCTCTTCCTTCTCCATTTTCTTCTACAAACCCTGACTCTATTAATCCTTCTAAAGCCTGACTGGGATCATGAAACCTGCATGCTTAAAAGTACCCGACATGTCTTTATTGCCCTCAGAATCATATGCAGACCTCAATCTGGTTTTCAACCTTAAACTATGTTCTGTACATCTCCTTCCAGCCTTGTCTTGTGTTGCAACTGCCATATGGTCCAAACTGACAACTTTCTGGTCCCCAAATACCTCATCTATCCCTGCTTCCAGACCTTGCTCAGGTTTTCCCCTCTGCCTCCCTCCCAACTCTCCCAATGGTTTCATATGTTTCAAATGTATTTTGGTGAATGGCAGCTATCATCAGGCTTCTCTAATCTCATGGTCAAGTGGGACTGCTCTCCTGTCTTTTTACAATGCACTGTTTAGACCTTAATATGTGTGAAGATTCTCACCATCCACTCAATTTAATAGAAAGCTCCATGAGGACAGGGACTGGGCTTATCTTCTTTGTATGTCTTTGAACTTTGTTCAAAATTAATATTTACTAGCCAGGAGTAGTAGTATACATCTGTAGTACCAGCACTTGGGAAACTGAGAAAGGAGGATCACTTGAGCCCAGTTTGAACAACATAGTGAGACCCTCACCTCAATAACAACAATAATAACAATAATAATAATTTACTGAATTAAAATGAGTCAAATTGTCCTTTGAGTCAATAATACATTTGCAGAAAAAAAACACAATATGACACTACCCATGAGATCAACCAACTGCACATATTTTAGGCTCACAAGAAGAGCAGGAAGAAATTTACTGCTGATGTTAAGGATTTGTTTCTTAAAACCCTGAAGATAAGTGTTAGGAAAATAATTGATACAATCAGAGATTTGGGTTAGAAGAGTCTAAATCTCACCTAGTTCCCACTGGGAGCTGTTCACTTCCTTATGGATTCTTCTAGGCTTAACAATTAATGATCCTATTTGTTAGAAAGTTATTTTTCCTTATAAGCACAAATCTGCCTCCTAATTATTTCTGACTGTAGATCTAGTTCTGTAAACTTCTACAACTTAGCAACCAACCCCAATACTTCATGGATTAAAACAAAAATTGTTTTGTCCTCTCTCACAATTCTGTGTTTGACTGGGCTCAGCTGGTGGTTCTTCAGCTCCACACAGTACTGGTTGTGGCAGCCATCATTTGGGGGCTTGTCTGGGCTTAAACAATGGCTTATTCACATCGCTGGCTGTTGACTGGCTATCAACAAGGGGCTCAGGTGGGCTGTCAGATATAGAACATTGGTTCTCCTCTCCATGGCCTTTCCATGTGGCCCTTTCAATCTTCGAAATAACTTAGGGTCTTTGATTATTTCTTAGGACATATTTTTTAGAGACTTCGCTGTTGTCATACTTTCCCTTAAAAATTTTCCAGTTTGTCATTATCCCTAATAATGTAGGTTATTTGGGTCTGGGTACAATAATCTATACTAGAAGAATCCAATGGGACTTTTACTTGAGTTGAGGCAAAATAAAATATGAAAATAAATTTCATTGGTGTCATCAATGAAATTTAAAGGGTAAACAGATTAAAAAAAAAGTATATGTATGTATATAAGTCCAAATTTAACTGGAAAGCAGGCTCATATTTTACATGATATATTTTCCTTTTCCTGTAACTTGCTATGGCGTCATGAGTAGTTGTTAGGAAGGACCTAGTGGTTAAGGTGATGACTTTCTTCTGTATTTCCACTGTTTTCAGAGTTGTTCAAATGGTGTATCATGCTGTCACTGATAATGAAAGCTGCATGCAGCTTTGATGGATTAAAGGGTCTCCTGACCAACTTTACTCGAAATTAGTGCCTTCAGGGTAGAAAACAGAAATAACAGAAAAGGATTCACTTAAAACAGGTGAGGTCTATTCTTCTTTCTATTCCTAGAACAGAGAATAAAGTGGCTTCAGTGTCAGAGAGATATAAATTCAAGATAGATCACTGACCAACCTGGAACAAGTCACTTAAGCTCTAAAGATTCAGTTTTCTTACCAGAATCATGAGATTATAATGGTTATTGGCTGAAGAAAAGAAGAAAAATAATATAAAATTACTGGTTGGGGAATATTAAAGGGGATAATAAATACAGATTGCATAACAGATAAAACCAGGCACAATCTCTGAGTTTTATCTCTTAGTCTTATTATTATTGTTGTCACTAATAGTATAGAGTTGTACTTTTTAAAATATTTAATTTCACAGCAACACTTTTGAGCGGGGATGTCTGCATTAGTTTTATTAATTATTTTACTTCATATTACTCACCTATAAGGAGACAAAACATAATGGACCTGATAAATTATTTGAAAATTAGGAATAATGTACCTGGCATATATTAGATACTCAACAGACAGCAGCCATTATAATAGCAAAGGATAGAATCAGAATTCAAACCTAGACCTTCTGATTTGTGCTATTTTTTATTTTTCCATAAATTTGCATAACAAAATTTTTTCACAATTTTCCTTAAGCTTTCCAAACTTGTTATCATTTCCTTTCTAAACTAATGCACAAATTGAACAAGAAATTCTGTAAGTCCCAAAACATTCACTTACTTAGAGAAAATAATCATTATAACAAGAAGAAATTATAAGATTATATTTTTCTTAATATGTTAAGATTCTGGTTTAGAATGAAAGGCAGAAACTACAAGAAGATCAAAGATCAAACCCAATAGTAGTAATCAATTAAAACTCACCTGAAATCACAAACTGCAGGAACATCACCTTTTTTGGTATTGGTACAACACCAACACTGGATTATGTGTGCCTACCACCCTTCTGGCAGTTGAAATGCATTAATATATGGTTATAGTTTCAAATGTTTGTTATTAAGTAGTGATACCTACCACTATGGCCGAAATAGGTAAAATACTTACAAAATGAAGTGTCCCATGATCCCAAATGAATAGAATAAGTAGGGCACATCCTCAAAGTCTCATTAATCTTTACACAGCAGCCACGGAAGCAGAACTTACCATTTAGACATTCTCAAAAAATGTTTTGTAAAGTAAAAAGCCTAGGGATGATTTAGAGGAAAATCCCAGTTGAGCCTCCTTGCATGTAGTGAAAGGAAGCTTTCAGTATGAGTAAAGGAAAACATGGTGAGAACAGGATTGTGGTAAGAGCAATGAATGCTAATACCTCAGTAGCACCAGCATTCTTACTGTTGTTGGTTTGTTTCTACTGCTACCACCGTGAGAGACCTCTGAAAGAGTCTGCAAAGCTCTGCTACCTTTACTAGAGTCGTGGGCTCAATGGTACATCATTATGTCAATTTGAAAACACATCTGCAAGCATAATTAGCACTTGGACATTCTGTAATGCATGTAGTGCTAAAGTACCATCCAGAATACAGAAGATGCCAACACACAGCCATGGGAATTTGCCTATGTATATTCTCTTAGGAAAAAAAAAGCAAGTCACAAGTATAACTCCAGGTTGTAGTTAATCTGCTTTGCTACTAATTCCACATTTTCAAATTCAGAATTATGGCGAGCATTTGCCTAGGACTTTTATAAATGCTTCTTTAAAAGAATTGCTTTTTATCAGTTGCATCATATAGGACTAAAACAATTATTATTTTTGTATCTATGGCTAAAGTAATGTAAAAGAAATTATATTAATTATTAATTTGAATCTCATAAAAATGCATAGTTCATCACAGGTTGCGCTGTATAGTTAGCACTGGATCTTCTTTTAGTCTGGAACTCAGAATTCCAACTTCATGTATTAAAAATTTCTCTTTGAATAGATGTTCTCCTTTCTGGTGCTATTTTAGAGGTCTTATAGTGTCATCTTTCTCCCCCCACACTCTTGACATGGTAATTTAGCTTAGAACAGATGTGTGTGGCATCTGTGCACATATGTTTCCTGCAGAGTGATGGGAGTAGAGGGTCAGTCTCCATCTTTGAAACACATTCCTTATGATGACCATATTTGAAACCACTACTCCTGCTCTGAGAAAATATCTCTATCTCTAAAACCATCTGTGCTGGACAATGAGTTGCCTTTTTATTCCTCCAAGATTTTTTCCTCTAGCAAATCCACTTGTTTAGCTGGTATTAGACTGGGGACTTACTCAGTTCCAGGCTTGGGAGTCTACCTGGCAGAGCTGTGGCATCTTCACAAAGCCAGCTTTGTAATAGGAATCCTTGACTGTGGAGAAAACCATCAGAGCAAGAAGCTTCTTTCATCAACTCTTGGAGCGTTCACAAATGTTCTGGGCTTCTGGGAATTTTCCCCAGGCATTCTGATTTCCCAGTGAGGTTTCTATAGCTACATAGACAACATTTTCCAATATTTACTTCGGAGCTCTTGGGAGAGAACTCCAAGAAATAGTGTCTGTTTTATATGAAAAAAGTAGTCATTTCAGAGATGATTAAGAGAGTCAGTTATATTTGAGAACTCAGTGAAATGTCTCATGCGTTGGAGCAGATACCCTGTCTTAGAGGGAAGGTCCCATGTGGTCAAGAAGTCCTGCTCTCTGATGTGGATGGTCTGGGGTTGAGTGATGCTCTGCACACCAGAGTTCACTATCAAAATGATCCTGACATCTGTCAAGGATATGGAAAGGTAGGGCTATGACAATCTTGAGCTAAGAGTTCCCTGAAAACTGGCCTTTTTAACAAAACTTTTCTGCATATTTTGCAATGCATGAATACTGTTCTACTGCTTCCATCTGGGGGATCAATTAGGTTCAAAAGTCTCAAAATGTTTTTGCTAAATCCTAGTCCATAATCCTCTACAACTTTTCTAAACTTTATCCTATGTGTAGTATGACTTAGTGTGCTTTACTGTAGGGCCAGGAAATCTTGGAACTATAAGGGAGGAAAAATATTTTTTTCTCATGATTCTTAACTGGCATTCCCTAAAACAAAGAAAGAGTAACAAGAGAAAATCAGAAGTTTATTAACATGTGTACATGGGAAAAACCCAGAGAGATGAATACATCTCTAGAGTAGATCTCAAAGAAAGAATTTAAACCTCAGTCTTAAATGCCATCTTTTGCTAAAATACAGAAAGAAGGGTGTGGACAAAGTCCCACTAAGAATCAGATGGCAGGAAGACAGTATCAGACAAAGGTAAGGTTTGTTGTGAACACTTAAATCAATGCCTTTCCATTCATAAGAATCTCTACTGATATAGTCACCCTGCTCTTTCAGGTGCAGAGAGGAAAATACACTTACAAATGAAAAGGTCCTTTATAGATGAAAATTTCTCTTACAAAAGGGTAACTTTTTCAAAATATTCCTTTGTCTGCAGTTTCTTACAATAGCCAGTCCATGATAGTCGATATGCCAAAGAGGCATATTTTGGGCTTGACTATTCTAGCCTCCTACAGACATATTTTGGGGGAGTGTTCTGAGCTTCAACAGAATCATGTATAACATTGAATTACAGCTTAACAGCCATTAGTTTCAGAATAAGGTAAAGGTAATTCAGATTTTTATAATAACTTCTAGAAATTATTATTAATACCTAATGATTTTATATTATGAATGTGACTAGAGTTCTAGACCAGAAGCTCAGCTCTGTGGGTCCCAACAAATCATGTCCAGTTGTAAGGGGGAAGGGCTAGGATTCCGCCAGGAAATTTTGTATTGGGAGAGAAGGTGGGCCACTCTCAGGAGCCCTGATGCCAGAAAAAGAGACTCATCTTCCAGGACAAAGACTATCTCCTACACACATTTCTTAGCTTTTGTTCCCTCAGTTGTGACTCTATTATGAGCAAGGTGGAGACAGGTTGAGAATCTCTCTCCTTCAGTGTTGGCCAGAACTGCAAACAAGTTCATTTTTCCATTTCCATATAGATTATGTTGTTTTCTTTTAATGAGCACTGGAACCCAGAGCCATGCCTTATGGGTGGGGGTGACTCTGGGTAACACAGCCACTCACCCCAAAAACCAAAAGGAAAAGGGAGTGGTGGAAAGTAGGAAAGGAATGTATCTGTATAGCTATAAGCACCAGTATCCTCAGCCCGGTCTTCAGGGCTACTGAAGTATGCTTCAGGCTTAAATAGGGAAAGAGATAAAGGGGATGAGGGTAGAAGAAGCATACATAGTGAAACAGTCTTGGTCAAATTGTGGTCTGGTTGCTCATTATCTAAGGATTGGTCAGGTGAGGAGGTCTTGTCTGATAATGAGAAAGTGCTGCTGCCAGAAGGGGAATTTCAAATCATCACAAGATGTTTATGGATCAGACCTGTTTGTCCTGGAATCCAAGGTGACTGCCTGAGAAAAATGACTCAGTGCAAAGGAGACAGATGCAAAATGGAGGCAGAGATGCCAGGCTTTTATCCTGCTTTTAGTTACCTATCAGACATTTGCAGGCCCAAGTGAAGAGTCAGTACATTTAGCAAAAGCAGCCTCTCAGTCCTTGTTTTCTGAATAGATAAGAATTACTGAGCTTCCCCTATGCAGTTGACAAGGACTAAGTACTCTGTGTTATTTTATCTTCATGAAATTTCTCTATGATAGGTACTATTTACTCTTTTTTTAGCAGATAAAAACAGATATTCAGAGATGACAACTTAATCAGCTAGTAAGTAATAAAACTTGATCCTGAACCTAAGGAAATTCAAGACCAAAATATGTGGTTTTAATGACCATGTAGTTTTCCCTCTTGCCAACCTTATCTGCTTTATTTTTATTTTACAGGAAAAATCTGAGCCAGTTTTCTCCATTTCCTTGGCTTTGGGGAAAGCACTAACCTTTTCTTGGAATCTAAGCACATCCCTTTCTCTGGATTTCAAGCTGCTATGTTTGAAATATCCCCTCCAAAACTTGTGTTGAAATTTGATTGACAATGAATGGCTGGTAGATGAGATTTTTAAAGAGTGATCATGATGAACCGGGAGATTTATGCAGGGCCTGGTTCTTGTCCCACAAAGTTAAAGAACGAACTTCATGGACAATGAGAAAAGTGTAAAGTGGGAGAGTTTATTGAGATGGAGAAGTGTAAAGTGGGAGAGTTGAGCTCCCAGCATTGGGGGAGAGGAAGGGTCTCAAGAAAGAGTGCCTGAGAAATGATTGATCTGAGGTCTTTATCCATTGTCTCCAGGGCATTGCTCAATTTCTATGCTAATTAGATATGCTGAAAGCAGCATTTTGGTTGGTTGTGCCTGCAATGCTATGATTGGTCAGTCCTGAACCTCACACCCTCTGTCCTGCCTTTCCTTTTCTACCCTTTAAGGTCACAAGGAGGTCATAATGGAGGTTGGGGGAGCTGGGGAAGAACACCTTCCTTTTGTCTCACTGAGGGCTCTACTCTCATTGATGGATTAATGCCATTATCTTGGGAGTAGGTTATTTATCACAGAAGTGGGTCTGTTGTAAAAGCGAGCTCCTTAAGTGCTGTTCTCTTGCTCCTGCCCTTTCTTGTACACGCTCACTTGCATTGTGATGCCTTCTACAGTGTTCTGTCATTGCATGAAGATCCACCAGATCTTGGACTTCTCAGTCTCTAGAACTGGGAAAAATTAATCTATTCTCTGTATAAGTTACCCAGCTTGTAATATTCTGTTATAGTATCAGAAAAAGGACTAGGGCACAACCTAGAGGGTAGAAGAAAAATAAAACTATTTTATTATTGAAAAACTATGAACCAGAATGTGATATGCACCACAGCCAATCTACTAAAGGATTGAAAAACAAAGAAATCTCAGTCTTTTATTTAGACAGGTAGCTTATACATTAGACAGTTTTGGTAATTTTCAGCCAGGTGGACAGTTAGGCCCATCTCTTTATTCTGAGAACTCTGGGAGCTGGGCCTTTTCTTCCTTGATGATTGCATTTCAAAGAGATGGCTCCCAGATTCTGAGGAAACCTTCCTGCATTGTAAGAGTGGCAGGGGTCTGTCTTAGCCACTTCAAAGATGTATGTACATTTGAAAAGGACATAGAAAAACAATTCAGAAAGGAAAAGGGAAAATGATCTACCCTTATTTTCAACTGGGAAAATTCAGCCTTGTACTTTTATTCTAGATTTGCCTCTTACATTATCTATGTTCTAAGAGCTTCAGGACTACACTAAGCTTGACCCACCTTTCTCCTATGCCCAGCTTTGGGGGTCAGTTCTTCCACACTATCCCTGCCCCAGCAATTTCCTACAAGGTTCTTTATGGCTGAACTTTCATGACTCCACCAAGGATTGTACTTCTCTGGTCTGGTGTCTTTCAACTCTTTCTAAAGTAGTTACCTCTTCTAGACACAATCCTCTGAGTCTACTTCCTTTTCTTGAGAGTGGTATTAGAATAAACATTAGTTTCTTTCCAACTCAATTTTTACTTCCCTTACTGTGGAGGTCAGACTGGAATAACTACCAAATGTACAAACCATGAAGGACATTGCCCTCAGCATTTGATGGCTCAGATTTTAACTTTCTAGAATAGCCCAGCCTCTAGGAAGATTTGGTAGAAGATAAAAGAGGTCCTGTCAGACATAGATCTGTTTTCCAGTTAAATGACCAGAAAAAACACTTTATTGCCTGAGCTTAATATAAATCAAGAAGAATGTCAGGCTTAGCAGGAATTGCATTGTCTCATTGGAGTCATGTCCTGAAGATGCCTCCCCTCCAAATCTCCTCCAGACAATTCTTGTCCTCCAGGAAAAATGCCCCCAAACATTGCAATTTATAACCCGATACAATAATAACTAGGTCTTCACCTATTGGCCAATTTATGCCAGCATTCCCGTTTGCCAACATGTCTCTGTTCTTCTTGAATTGATTTTAACATTGTGCTGATTTTTACCATAATGAATCTTTGACACACTTGTATTTTCCACTAGTTTGAAAGCAAGGAGCAAGTGATGTTTTTAATGTTTTGAAGAGTTATATTTTAGTGTTAGGTTCTGGTTTTTTGTTTGCTTTTGCAGTGCTGGCAATTGAACCCAGAACTTCATGCATGTTAGGCAAGCACTCTATTACTGAACTCTATTCCTAACCAAAGTTTGGGGTCTTATTTGAATGATTCCTATTAGTAGAAGGTATCAAGTACACTAGGAGTCAAATCCAAAACTAGTCTCTGAAAATGCTCCTGTTATGGTTGAATGTGTTGTCCCCTCTAAAACTCATGTTTTGGAAACTTAGCATTAATGAAACACGTTTGGGAGGTGGGGCGTAATGGAAGGTATTTAAGTAATGAGGGCAATGCCCTCATCAGTAGACTAATATATAAAGGTTGGATTTGGTTCCATCTTTCTCTCTCCATTCATCCTTCTGCCATGTTATGATGTGCCATAATGGACCTCCCAATGTCCAGAACTCTGAGCCAGTACATTTCTGTCCATTATAACTTACCAAGTCTGTGGTATTTATAGCAGCACAAAACTGGCCTTAGTTTTACCACTCCTATTCATTCAGTAGTTACTAAGTCCTTATTATAAGACTCTGTGCAGATACTGAAGATACAATAAGGAGAAGACGAAAAGGTGTGGAGAGCAGATTAAAGCCTATGAGAACTGGACACAAGCAAGGCGAGATACAAATCACCTGCTTTGTCTGAGACTGGCACAACCCCAGAAGCAGAACAGCTGTTTCTCCTAAGTTGTTTGCCTTCAGAGAAGCAGGAACGCAGGTTTCTCCTGTTACAATGTCATGCCCCTTCCCAAGAGCTGCTGCTCCACCCTGTTTAGGCTGTTTGGGGGCTTTTTTGGGCTTTTTGCCTTTCTTTTATTTTGGGCTTTGGCCTTTGCTTTGACTTTGGCTTAGATTTTTTTTCACTTTGGGCTTTGCAAGGGAAAAGAACTGCTAAGGGGAAATTGCTGAAGGGAAAAGAATGGCTAAAGAGGGGTTGATAGAAAGTCTGCACTGAGAACTTTAACATAGGCCTTAGAAAAACTAAGCTAAAGAAACAACTTTATAAACAGGCCTTAGAAAAGCTAAGCTGAAGAAAAGCCAAAGAGAACATGGGACAGTGCAAGACAGAGGACTGAGGCTTTAAGAGTTATGCATATGCAGTTTGTAGGCATGGCTGTTTGCAAGTCTGAGCACCAGAGGCTTTAAGAAAGCTAAAGAGAGATGGGACAGTGCAAGTCTGGGGGCAAAAGTCTTTAAGAGTGATTTAGCTAAAGATAAACTAAGAGAAAACATGAGACAGAGGCGAGTCTAAGGAAAGAGGTTTTAAGCAAGGCTTTAAAGATCTGCAAAGGAGTAAGGCCTTAAAGAATAAAGATAGAGAAAAGAAGCAATAAGGGTTGTGCATCTCCACCTTAGCACCCAACACACCTGATCCCACTTTCTGTCTGTCTGTCTATCCTGTGTCTTTTCTGAATCTCCAGTCACCCCCAGTTAAGCCCAGTTAGGTTCAGTAATAACCAAGGAGCAAGAGAAAGCTCACTCCAACAAAGGGGGGAGCGTAAAAACAGTGCCCCCTCCAAAAAAGTTCCTATCCTTAGGCAGCAACTTCGAGAACAAATCACAATCTGCTTAAGGAACTACATTTCAAATGAGTGCTAAGTGCAGTGAAGAAGATAGAATGGGGATGAGGATCTCCTGTAAATTGGATAGTCCGGAGGCCCATGTGAAAGAGTAGCATGGATTCCCCTAGGACAGTCTTCCATGAAGGTCTAGGAGAACCAGCCCAGATAGATGGGCAGCCAGGGCAAAGGTCTTAAGATGAGAATAAGCCTTGCTGATTTGGAGAAGTCAGAGGTCAGATCATGATGGGTCTTGCAGGCTGTGGGGACAAGTCTGGTCTTTACTGAAAGTGTGATGGGAAATCACTAGAGAGTTTCAAGCAGGGAGTAACATAGTGTGAGTTGCCTTCTGTAGGGACTGCTCAGGCTGCAGGGAACTCTGAAATCTGATAGATGTGGGGCTTTGGGAAAGCTATTCTGTCCCTCTTAACTGTCTCTCTTTATAGGTTCCTTCTTTGTAGTAAAGTGAGCAAAATGATAACTGCAGTGAAAGATTGTTGTGAAGATGAAGTGAGGCTGGAAACCTGCATACATTCCCACTCCAGACATAAACCACTGTTCACTTAGACAGGTGTGTCTGCACTTAACCAACTGGGCAAACTTAGCCACTGAAAGCATCCAGATGGTGCCTATGAACTATCCTTGGTTCATCTGAGTGAGGAGAGGTGATAGGGAAATAGAGTTGGACTAGACAGGGAATAGGGGTAGAGGTGAGAATAAGAATTTAACACAGACTTTATGAGCTCTGGCAACTCTGTAAGTCTAGATTGAGTAAGGAATGTTAAAAAGGGGTCTTGTTTTGCTTTTCTTGTTTTAGTAGTAGACAAATGTAATGTGGCAGGAAGGCAGAGAGGGGAAGAAAGATTAGTGAGTGCTACAGTGAAACAAAGGAAAACTGGAGTTGGGGAATGTTACCTGAAGACCAGAGAAGGGTCACCTCACTCCAGAGGCTAATGAAATAATATGTGATTATGTATGAAACAAGTTGTACTCCCCCACTTCTGTAACTTGCTCTAAATGGTACATAAGGAAAAAGGCTCCTTTGTTCTCAGGGCTCAGCCTTTGGACATGAGTCCACTGAGTTGCTGCCAGCTTGCTTAATAAACTTGCTTCCCAAAAGTTTTGGTGCCCTCTCAGTCTCTGCCTGAACTCTCCTGCAACACTTCTGGGGCCTCATCTGGGATTTGGAGGGTGGTGTTTTCACCTCCTCCTTGTCACTGACTCAGCATCCCTGGCCTGCTGGGAGGGCTGCCCCTGCCAGATGCTGTCAGACTGTATTGATTTGGAGGTGGGAGCCTCTCTCCTGGAAAGCCAAGGAGGTGAGTTCCAGCTGCACAAAGGAACCTGGAAAGACTCAGGAACCAACCTGGGAGCCCTGCTCATCAGACTGGTTCAGATTCAGGCCTGCCTCAGGAAGCAGAAGGGGAGTCTGATCAACTCTCAAAAGGCACCCTAGTAACCACTTTTTGGGGGTGAAACCATGTCTTTCAAGTTCAGGGAGTGGAGTGGAAGTACTGTGCTGTGTGAGACTGTGTGAAAGTGAGAGCTTGAGACTAACCTAGTTACAAAGTGAGTGTGGAGTCCCAATCTGTGGGTCTGTGGTGAACTCATATGAGGGCTCATATGAGCCCTAACGGGGCCTCCAGTCCGGGGCTTATACAGACTCACTACAGCCAAAAGATGCCTAAATCTTTGCAAGGGGAGCAGCTGGTGATGGACAAAGTGAGTGGTGTTGTTTGTTTTCCCTTGTGTGCCAGAGAGGAGGGCCTCATACCTCCTCTCCACAGCCCTTGTCCCTTCTGTCTTTGCCTCTGTCTTGATGACTAGCAAATGGGAGGAATGGGAGGAGGTCAGAGTAAGAACACTCCCTTAGAACTTTAAGAGGGAATTTAATGGCAATTACAGGGTTAAGCTGATTCCTGGCAAGCTGAGGAAATAGACTGTGAAATAGACTGGCCTACTTTTGGTGTAGGATGGCCCTTGGAGGGGTTGTTAGATAAGGTCATAGTCAATAGAGTTTTAAAAGTGATTGTAGGGGATCCTGAAATACCCATATGGTTCCTTATATTAACTGTTGGCAGGATACAATCCTTAGTCAGCCCAAATGGCTAAAGCCCCACCTAGAGAAAGCATGTAGGGTTATGGTAGCCACGGTGGCAGCAGCTTCCAAGTACAGGGGAAAATGTAAAAAGTCAGAAAACCCCATATTAGTGGGGAACTCTGAGGAGTCCTCACCCCCCCTTATATGCCACTGTATAGATTAGAGTATTTCTAGGAGCTGCAGGTTTCTGCTGGATCTGAATCCCCAATTACTCTCTCTTGACAAAACCTCTTTATGAAGTCACAAAGCTGGGAGGACAGAAACCAATCGTATGGGAAAAGGAACAAAAAAAAAGGCCTTAAAAAAGTTAAGAGGGCACTAACCAATGCCCCTGCTCTGGGCCTGCCAGACATGATAAAGCCCTTCTTCCTGTATGTACATGAAAGACTGGGAGCTGTAGGAATTTTAACCCAGCTGCTAGGTTCCTGGCACCACTGGTGGCCTTTTTAGCAAAGCAAATTGATACAGTTTTCTGAACTGGCAAATGGCTGAAACAGACAAACTTATTTTGGGACAAAAACTCACAGTCTGAATTCCCCACTCTGTTTTGACTCTTATGGAATAGAAAGAAAGTGATTGGCTAACAAACACCTGAATGGTCAAATATCAAAACATGTTCTGTGTAAACCTGCATGTCCAGCTAGATGTTGTTAAGACTCTAAACCCAGCCACCCTATAACGGGTTGATTCAGGCCCACTGGAGCACGACTTGTTAGACATCATGAATGAGGTGTTCTCCAGCTGGCCAGACTTGATCAACCAGCCTATTAGTCATCTAGATGTTGAGTATTTCATGAATGGCAACATCTTTGTCCAGGATGGCACACATTTTTCTGGGTATACAGACTCTAAATATGCCTTCACTACCATTCATGTCCATGGAGCCCTATATAAAGAAGGAGGCTCATTAACTTGGGAGGAAAAAATATGGACAAAAAATTCTAAAATTACTAAAAGCTGTATGGGCCCCTAAGTGAGTAATGATCATACACTGCTGAGGGCACCAGAAGGGGGAAATGATAGCTGTTCAGGCAAACCAAAAGTCTGATAAGGAAGCCAAGCAAGCAGCCATCTCAGGAGGACAAACTTCAGCCTCCCTGACAGCTGCCTTGTTCCTGTGCCCCTTATTTGAATAGGACCCATGGTATACTTCACAAGAACAGACTTGGCTTGAGACTGACGGAGGAAATTTTCTTCTGGACAGATGGTGAAAGTTTACTGATGGCTGCATTGCCATACCTGAGTCACTGACTCCCACATTTGTCAAGCAGTGCCATAAAGGAACTCACTCAGGGCGGACAGCTCTTGAGAGCAACTTGGCTCAGCATTTTTATGTCCCTAAGCTCTCTAGCATAAGTAAGACACTATGTGAAAGGTGCAGCCTGTGTGCCAGAAACAATCCCTGATATTTGCTGGTGTTTGCCTGCACCTTCTCAGGATGGATAAAAGCCTTCCCCACTCAGACAAAGAGAGCCCAAGAAGTGGCCAGGTGCCTGGTAAAGAAAATCATCCCTTGATTTGGAATACCTGTGTCTGTTGGGTCAGACAGCGGGCCAGCCTTTGTGACTGAGGTGGTACAGTCAATGGCTAAGAGATTAGAAGTAACTTAAAAGCTACTGGGGGGCCTACTGCCCTCAGAATTCAGGAAAAGTAAAATGTATAAATAGGACTCTAAAATTACGATTAAAAAACTATGCCAGGAGACCCACCTACAATGGGATCAGTTATTGCCCATAGCCTTGCTCAGGATTAGGTCAAGCCCCACCAAACCAAAAGGACAGGAGCTCTCCCCTTTTAAATTCTTTTTGGGTATCTACCCCCTTTAGTCAAGGGCTTGCAAAGAGACCTTAAAAAAAATAGGCGACCTCACCCTGAGACAGCAGATATATGCCCTTGGGTTAATTCTCTCAAAAATCAATGACCGGGTAAGAGAGAGACTCCCTGTTGGCCTGACAACTCCCACCCACCCTTTATAAACCAGGAGATGCTGTTTGGGTAAAGGAATGGGATGTTCAACCACCTGTTGTTGTTTTGTCCACCCCCACCACAGTTAAAGTAGCAGAGATTGTTCCTTGGATCCACGGCAGCCAAGTGAAGCCAGCTTCCCTTGAATGGGAGCGCATCCCTGACCCAGCCTCACCGTACAAGATAATACTTCGAAACACCAGTGCCCTTCCCTGACAGGACCTTGCTTCCCAGGAGACAACGGGAGATCATGGACAATGACACATCAGGCCTCCTCTAGTTACTCTGGAAGCTCACTAGTCTACACATGGCAGAAACTTGAGGAGTTGCCATCTCACCTTTGAGGATGAGTCCCTTCTGTATTTTCTTGCTAATCTGGGTCAGCTCTCTACCTGGGGACCTCCAGGCTTTAGACTGTGACTCATGTATGCATACTACCCAAGCAGGGAGTGCTGTTACCAAAACTCTGGTTTTCCATACTTATTATTCCTGTGTAGGCACCATTGTTGAGTCATGAACCCACAGCCATACCACTTACTCAGCGTGCTTTCATGATGGTCAGTATATCTGTTTTAACCCATCTACTGCCCTTGAGTGCAATGGCTAGAGGTCTGAAGCTTCACCAAACTGGGAAGCTCATTAACCACACCCAGGTTAATGACCCCAACAAACCTGTGTCCTTATACTTTGATGAGTGTGGCACAATAGCTAAAAACACCAGGCTTTAGAGCAACCGTGGAGGGCTAGCCTGGAAAAGGACTTACAGGTTAAATGACAAGTATATATGCCCAAAAGATGACAGTGGGACATCTGGTTGTGCATGCTATAAACAACTCTACTGCCCTTATTGAGGTTATAAAAGGTGGGCAACTTGGCTTAAAGGTGAGGTCCATACCTCGCATGGAACTGCTGCTCTTTTACAAAAAAGGGAAACACCCAACTGCACTCTTGGTGCCTGTGACCCTGTAAATTTCCTTATTATAAACCTCAATGAAACAGACTAAAAAGTTTTTTTTTTAAAGTTTGACATTTTAATCTATAAAAAGGGAACAAACCCAGTCTTTGCTGCATTTTCAACTCATGATCACTCATGAGAGTTCCTTGTACCAGGTCTTTCTCTCTTTTTATAAGGAGATACAAAGTGAGTTTCCCATCTCAATTACAACCAAAAATCTGTTCCTCTCACTAGCTGAATCCATAGCACAAACACTAAATGTAACTTCATACTATGTTTGTGGGGGAACAAATATGGGAGACCATTGGTCATGGGAGACAAAAGAACTAAACCCACAAGATCCCTTTAATGAAAGCACTCTCCTTAGCCTCATGGAAAACATTTGGCTCCTAAAAACCTCTATTATTAAGAATTACTGTATGTACTGTCCAAAAGGCCAATTCTCTACCCGGTAGGGGACTTGATGTGCTTAGGACAAAAGTTTTACAATGGACGCTACTCAGGAGACTCAGTGGTGGTGGGGGGCTCCCAATTACATGGAGCCCCAACCTTACCCGTTGGCTAACTTCCCTGAGTTTACGGTAACTAAAATAATCTCAATCTGAGTAGCTGCTGTTTATGGATTAATGACAAGATACAAAAGCTTGCCCATGTCCCTGTGCAGACCTGGACAGGATAGAGCCCCAGTGATCTATTTGGGGGCTACTTCTCAAACCTAGGTGGTTCAAGACCTTAAAAGGGACAATGCTCCTTGTCTTAGGAGCCTGCCTGATATTACCCTGCCTAATCCCCCTGCTGCTGCAGTCTTTATCAAGATGATGCTCTTTGACCCAGAAGTGGGTCTGAGCATCAAAGTGGGGAATGTGACAGGAAAGCAGGGAGGGGCAAGAGAGATTAATGAGTGCTACAGTGAAACAAAGGAAAACCCGAGTTGGGAAATGTTAGCTGGAGACCAGAGAAGGGTCACCTCCACCCAGAGGTTAAAACAGCCAATGAAATAGCATGTGATTATGTATGGGACTGTATCTCCCCCACCATTTCTGTAACCTGCTCTAAATGGTATATAAGGAAAGCCCCCTTTGTTCTCAAGGCTCAGCCTTTGGACATGAGTCCACTAAGTTGCTGCCAGCTTGCTTAATAAACTTGCTTCCTGAAAACTTTGGTGTCCTCTCAGTCTCTGTCTGAGCCCTCCTGCAACAGTAAAATAATCCTGTTATTCTTGTGAAAGCCAGAAAGAAATGAAAAGAAGAGAAGGGAGTTGGAAGAGAGGAAGGGAGGAGGGACGAAGGGAGGAAAAGAAAGGAGGGAGGGAAGGAAACGAAGAGGTCTGCATTGCAGATAAGCTTGAATTGAAGACATTATCTCACAGATAGATTCTTTGATCTTCCCTGCTTTAGAAGCAGTTCTTTAGTTATAGAAAAGAGAAGCCTGGTTTAGGAAATTTCTGGGAAGAGAGAAGAGAAGAAGTTTTGGTTTTCCAGCATGTCTAAAGTTTCCTTCCTTTTGTCCTTTACTGATGGGGCATCTGTTGAGGTATCCTACACTTGCTTGAGTACCTGATGTAGCAACAACCCCTTGAAGCTGACATTATCTTCACTGTTGAGGCCCAGAGAGCTTACGTGACTTGCACAAAGTTGATAAGAAATACAGCTGGTACTGAAAGTAAGTGCTATCTGAGTTCAAGTCCCACAAGTGTAAGTCTATGTGGTTTGTACCAAGTAACTATTTTTGAGCTCAGAATTTTTGGATTTTGAACATGTTTTAGTGAAACACAGAATCTGCTATTATATTCCCTACTCCCGTAAGTTCTTTTCCTGCATAGGTAAGAAATAACAAATGCAGATTTTAGATTTGGGATTGGTAATCTTCGGTTGTTCTGAAGGATAAACATTTCTGACACTTAAAAAAAATCAGATTCTGTTCATTTCCAATTAACAAAACAGCATGCTATTGAAATTGTACAAGACAATGGATCTACTTTGTGTAGAATAAATTCATTCAAATATTTAAAGCAAATATATTTTACATTCATTTTTGTTGATTAAGAGACCCCCCAAGCTGGGCACGATGGTGCACATTTGGGAGGCAGAGGCAGGAGGATCAGGAGGCCATCTTGTGCTACATAGTGAGTTCAAGGTCAGCCTGAGCTACATAGAAAGAGCCTGTCTCGAAATGCCAAGGACAAGGGATGTAGCTCAGTGGTAGAGTGCTTGCCCCTTGTCCAACCCATGCAAAGGCCTAGGTTCGATCATCAGTAACACGCGCGCACACAACCGCCTAAACTCAGATGGTTATATAATCTTCTTGGTGAGTGCAAAGCCAATAAGTACAACCAGATAACCAGAAGATAAATGGATATAGAGATTTATTTCTTGCAGCAAATAAAGAGAGAACTGGGGTGATTTCCAAAACCATGTTTACAAACACACTCTCTTTAAACAAAGGAAGTGTGGAGATTTTATCAGGGAGCCTATCTGTATTCATATAAGCAAGCACACATTGGTCAGAGGAGAGGCGCATTCCTGACCTCGCTCTGTTTAAGTGTACATTTCCGAGCTTGCTCAGTTAAAGGTCACAGATCACATGTTCAGAAAGGAAAGATGGCTGGAACATTTCTGAGTGCAAGACCGTGGATCACATATTCAAAAGTGAAAAACAATAGACATGAATTCCTCTGGGCAGAGAATTTAGTATTATGATGACAAAAGTTAATTCCAGGTCACCTAAAACAATGAGTCAGAGTGACTTGGTGACCTTGGCTGGTTTCTGGTAAGTTTCTTCCAAAAGTTTTAGCTGAAACAAAAAGAAAGAATAACTCTAACGGTGTATTAACTGTCTTTTAAAGGAGCAGTGCTTTCTCCCCTAGTAGGAGTTTGTCTAGAATGGTGCCTGCTCACTTAGCGACTAACAGTCAGAATGTGCTACATGCCAGAGAGTGCTTTCTATGTGGGACAGTGTCAGAGATCAACAATTAATTAGGCCCACCTTCATATCACTTTTTGCCCTCATAGAAAGTCAGATCAGATGATCACATTAGGGCTGACAGCCATTTCTCTGCAATGCGGTCATTTATTTCTGTGATCTCAAGAAATTGTCTTCCTACCTCTGAATTGACAGAGGGGAACATGGGGCATTAGGACTATGTGTGTGTGTGTGAGTGTGTATGAGTGTGTGAGTGTGTGTGTGTGTGTGAGAGAGAGAGAGAGAGAGAGAGAGGGAGGGAGGGAGAGAGAGAGAAAGATAACAGAGGACACTGTTTTGAAGGCAGGGAGAACACACACATTAATTTTTGGAACTGCAATGCAGTCATTCATTATCACATAAATTCCGGTCTGTGGCAGGAGTTTTGTGGCATTTAGCCCACTGCTAAGAGTTTTTTGCTTTCATTTGTTTCAATTCCAGTCATTTTTGAAAATGGCCAAAGCAACCAGTTCCCTGGTTTATTTCTCTTCCTGAGGTGTATGTAGGAGAAAGTAGAATAAAACACAGCTGTTTTCGAGAATAGCAGGGCATCTTTGAGTTCCTCCCTTATTTTTTAAAAGAAGCACTTAAAAGCAGCCACTACTTACCCCCTTAGTTCTTGCATATTTGCCAACACAATTGATTAAGGTGCTAAATGGTAGTGGGTGAGACAGGGAAGGCCCATCTTAGATTCAATTATCAGCACTGGGTTTTGTTCTCCAAAAGGTGATGTGTAAATGCACACAGTCCATTTACATGCTATGGCCAAAATCTTTCTATCTCTCCAAGATTCTTATGTTGAAACTTTGATCCCCAGCATATTTGGAGGTGGGGCCTTAGGAGATAATTAAGGCGAGTTTAGGTCATAAGGACCCCTATAAGGAGATGAAGTGACCAGAACTTTCTTTCTCTCTCCTATGGTAGGACACAGCAGCCTGCAAACCACGAAAAGGTCTTCACCACAACCGGACCATGCTGGTCCGGTTTCCACCTCCGAAACTCTGAGGAATTCATTTCTGTTGTTCAGACCAGCCCGGCTATGGTATTTTTATAACAGCATCTCAAAGTAAGATGTCACACAAACTAGCTAAGCAAAAGGGCTTGTGGAGGAAGAAAAATTTTTTCTTCAGCTCAAGTTCTTATATGGAACAGATTCTGATAACAAAAGACAGATTAACAAGAGAAAAACAAATGAACGCTTATTAGCATGCACATTTCATGTATGCCTGGCACAAAACCAGGATATTAGTAGTTTTCAAAAAACCTGCTTGCATTGCAGCTTTAATACCATCAATTTTAGAGAAATGACAAGGCCAGGGAAAGGAACTTTGAGTGGCTACTGTATACACTTGAGAAGGCCAGTAAGGCTAGTTAATACAGCTTGTTTATGTAAAGTATTCTTGTGCCCTCTTCAGGCTGATAAGGGTATAGGGTTGTCTTTATTGGTCAACCTTCCTTGTACCACCTGGTGGAAGGAAGGGTTGGAAGCGAGAGAGGAGGATGCCTTTTGTCCTTGTAAATCTATATCCTGCATTTAGCAGGCAAATAGAAGGAAGGCAGTGAGATCTCTTGCATCTGCCTCTTCTCAGTTGCCTTCAACTCAACAATCGTTAACATTTTGGAATGGCCTATACTGGTCCCCCCCAGGCTTAACGGAATTTATTGAAAGAGCAAAGAGGTAATTTAGGATACAATAGAAGATGTAGTAAGCCATGAGAAGATTGGAACTCTGCCAGAATCACAGGCAGGAGTGTATCTCTTTGTATTTGCTCCAATCTTTGTCTCACCATCAGCAATTGTATCTGCTTTATTCTTCTCTGTCTGTCTGCAGATTGAAGTTCTCTACTTTTTTGTTTTGTTCTATGGAAAACTATTTTTCTAATAGCTTGTAAATATTACAGTTAAGACTTTCCAGTTAGATTTTCTCTCTCTCTCTTCTTTCACCAATATCAAATTCCTAGAAAAAGAAACTCTGATTTTCTAATATAGCTCAGTTGCCCACCCCAGATCAATCAACCATGGCTATAGCATCAAGGAAGTTGACATTGCACAATAAGACTATGTAGCACTCCATGGCTATGACATGTAGGGTGTGAAGTTGCAGTTACCAGAGAAGAGGGAATCATTGTAAACTGGGGAGAACACTCAACAGGTACCCATTGTACATGTGCTGGTTTGGGATGCTATGCTTAACTGTGAATGATGCCTTAAGCTTTTCTGTAGAAGCATGTCAGATGATGGCTGTGCAGTGGTTGGTCTCATCAGACAGGTTGACACTCATAACTGGGGTCATCTTTCTCATGAGTGTGATATATCTGTTTGTTTCCTGAAACTTTAATCATTGATCAATGTCATCTCATGAGAAAGTTATACTCTGCAGCTTAGGGAGGTAAAAAAACCCCACAGCAATAGCTTTGAATAGTGAATTTAAGAAAGAATAACAATTGTGGGAGAAGGTGTACTAGATTTCCCTGTTTAATTCAATGCCCCAGAAAGCCTTAACTATTAAGATACAAATTAAATAAAATCTGGGTCCTCCATGGCAGTCTTGGAAGAAGACTTCCCAAGGAGGAGTCCAAGGGACTGGTTATGGCTCTAACACTTGTATTCTATGATCATCTTTCCTTCCGGAATCTTCTACCATTTCCTACTGTGACCACCATTTTGTTTGCAATGTATGTGATCTGCTTGGATTTTAATACTTCTGCTCAGAAATAACACATGATTTCCTATACATTCCAAAGTAAGGCTGGGACTTATCATCACCAAGACTGTACTAAATGTCAAGAGAAATGAGATCATATACCTTAAAAGATACAGGTTCCCTTTATGAACCCATAGAAGAAAGTAATTCCCATTCATTGCTAGTTTGTATTCCTGTCCTTAATTTTCACTGTACTGAAGACTGCCTTGAGATTATGCAAAAAGCACTGTGCATTCTCTCTACACACAGGAATTACTAGGTGGTGTAGAGAAAACTTGTCACCAGAGAATGGCAGGGTAGGGTATTCCAACCCTAGCTACATGGTTTCTGTCATCAAGTGTGGTTCTCATTATAATCTTCCCTGCAAAGCTCACTTTTGTCATTGTGCTTATTTTCTATTGCTGCTGTAACAAATTACCACAAACAGTGACTTAAAACAACACAAATGTGTTATCTCACAATTCTGGAGGTCAGAATCCAACATGGGTCTCACTAGGATAAAATCATAGTGTTAACAGGGCTGCATTCCTTTCTGGAGGCTCTAGGACAAAATATGCCATTTCTTTTCCTGTTTTTAGCTTCTAAAAGCTGCCTACATTCCTTGACTAATGGTGTTTTTCTTATAACTTTGTGCCAGCAATGTTATAGTTCTCTGCTTTTCTCCTTGGTCATGTCTCCCTCTTATCATAGGTGTGGTCAGATCTGTGTTCTCAGATCTTTCTAACCCACATGATTGAGCCCATCTGGATAATCTAGCATAAACACTTTATCTCAGGACCTTTAGTCACATCTACAAAGTCCCTTTTGCCATATAAGGTAACATTCACAGATTCAGAGGATTAGGATATAAACATCTTTGGAAGGCTGATATTCTGCCTGTCATGGTCATGAAAACCAGTATTTTTGTGTGGTACTAGTGAGAACTCAGGTTCTCACACTTGAAAACCATTTTTGGAGTAGAATAAAAAAAATCTATCTGAAACATAAAGTGACTTCTACCTTTTAGGAAGATGATATGATTCTTCTCCAGAGTCATTTTGTTTCTAAAATTTTTAGTTTTTACTCATGTATGAAAATGGAAAAATGAAACCTGTTGAAACTATTCTAAGAAGGTGAGGAGAAGGGAATAAAGGAGAATGATGGAAGGGATGAATTTAACTATAATATATTGTAAGCACTTTTGTACATATCACAAGGTACCCCTAGTACAACAATAATATGATACTAAAAAAATAAAAATTTTAGTTTTCTTAGGAAAGCACTATGTTATTTTTAAATTATGACTTTTTTGTTATGAAAGGTAAGACCTTTGTGAACTTAGATATGATAGAAAAGAACCAGAAAAGAAGAAAATTGTTCTAAACAACAAAGTCACAGGGATTTTTTGAAACTGAACCTAGGACCATACTTCCAATATTTATCATGATTCATGACAACTCATTTGCGCATTAAAATGTTAAAACCCTCTAATTTATGCTCTCCAGTGTGACTGAAATCCCACAATTCCTCTTTTTTCATGGTTTTCTACGGGAGCAATGCTCTTGAGCTTCTCACCTTAGATTGCCTCTGGCCACCTTGTGTCAAGGAGGGCGTGGGGAGTTTCTTTTGCTTTAGCTTGGGTTTTGCAAAGATTCCTCCTCATTTCTTGTCCCAGGGGGAAATCTCCAACACACATAACCTTGGTATAGCAAAGCATCAAATACGAACACACTATTGGGGTTATAGGAAAAGAGACTATTTTACTGCATAAACTACTCCATCATAGTTAATTAAAAAAAAATATATCGGGGAACATTTTTCTCAGCTCATTCCTGTGAGTCTTCATCTTATTATGATCTTCAAAGCCCTGTGTGATGTTGGTATTAGTCATACAGTTATAACTGTCAAGATTGCCCTCCTTACTTTCCACTATCTCCCTGAATTCATTCATCTTTTCAAGGCCTGGCTTAGCTGGGACCTCTCCCCTCGTGGCCTCTTCTCTGATTATCCAAGAACAAATGAACACTTCTTTGAACCATGAACCCTCTTACTATATCACTTCCCACTACATTATTAAAGTATTAAGGGTTTTCTGGTGTTCCCCATTCTTTCTTTAAAACATTTTTTTGGTGGTACTGGATTTGAACTCAGAGCTTTGAGCTTGCTCAGCAGGCACTCTACTGTTTGAGCCATGCCTCCAGCCTTTTCTGCTCAGGTTATTTTGGAGGTAGGGTCTCCCTTTTTGCCCAGGTCATCCTGGAAGATGATCCTCCTATTTGATGCTTCCTACTGTCACTGGGATGACAGGCATGAACCACCACACCCAATTTTTCCCCCTTGAGATGGGGTTTTGTGAATTTTTTGCCTAGGCTGGCCTCAAACCATGATCCTCCCTATCTCAGTCTCCCAAGTAGCTAGGATTATAGGCATGAGCATCTGGTGCCTGGCTCATTCTTTCTTTTTAAGGGAAAATGTCTAGAGGGTCTCTGAGCAGCTGAACTTTGCCTTATACTTATATCTAGTACAACTACTATGGAAAACAGTATGGAGGCTCCTCAAAAAACTAAAAATAGATTTGTCATACAATCCAGCAAAAACTCTCCTAGGGATATACCTGAAGGAATGTGAGTCAGGTTACAGCAAAGGCACCTGTACACCCATATTTATTGACCATTATTCACATTAACTAAGCTATGAAAACAGCCAAAATGCACCACTACTGATGAATGGATTAAGCAAATTGGATACTTACATACAGTGGAATTTTACTCAGCTACAAAGAAGAATGAAATTTTGTCATTCCCAGGTAAATGAATGGAACTGGAGAACATCATATTCAGTGAAGTTAGCCTGGCTCAGAAGGCCAAAAATCACATGTTCTGTCTCCTATGTGGAATATAGAACTAATACAAATGCAGCGATATTATGAAACACTGGTCACACTAAGGGGAGGTCAGCTACGGGAGGGGCAGGGTAAAAGAAGGAAATGAAGAACTTGAATATGGTTGATATACTGCCCGTACAAGAATGAATAGAGACATCTTAAACTGGCTGAAACTACCATAAGAAAGGGAGTAAGGTAAAATGAAGAAAAATAGAAGAGATAAACCAGTTGGGGTTATAATACATATATTCATGGAAATATCACAAGGAAACTCCCTGTCTAGCTACCTTTATCTCAAACAAGCAAAAATGTCATGCTTTGCTTTTTATCTTTTCTCTTTTTTTCTTCTACAAAATCAGAGAACAGGAAGGCAGAATAGGTCCTGCCCTGGGGGGAGGGATTGATACCAGTGAGAGGGAGGAGGTGGTAGGGAAAGGAAGTAGGAGGGTGAATATGGTGAAAATAATGTATACACATGCATGTAAATGCAAAAAATGATACCTGTTGAATTTATTCCAGGAATTGGGGAGCAGAGGAGGGATAAAGGAGAGCGGTGGAGGGGGTGAGTTCAAGTATGATATATTTGATATATTGTAAGAACCTTTGTAAATGCCACAATGTACCCAACCCAACACAACAATAAAGGAAAAAAATCACTTATTTCTTCATGGTTCTGGAGGCCAGCAGTCCAAAATCAAGGTGCCAGCATGGTTGGGTTCTGGTAAGGGCCCTCTTTCAGGGTGTATGTCACCATCTTCTTGTATCTGCACTTGTTTGGAAGACTGCAGCTAGCTCTCTGGGCTCCTCCATTCATGAGACCTCCATTCATGATCTAATCTCTCCTCCCCTAACACCTTCACAATGAAGATTAGACTTCAACACAAAAACTGGGTTATCATAAGCGTGTCGTCCAGTACAGACTCTTCACCTAGATACTTACTAGTGTTTTCATGTGATTTAATTGACACTAAGAAGATACCCTAAAGAGATTTAGAAGGAAGTGTTTCACACTGTGAGACTGTTTCTGAGCAAGCATGGCAAGAAGATGCTTGGGTTTTCTGTAACTGAGGTTCCAGTGGCTGGTTCCTAGCTTTATGGATGTCAAGAAGCAGAATATGGGACACCAGTTACACTTGCACAGAGAATAGCAGAGATGGTACGTGACATTCTGATTATAGCAGGAAATTCTGCAGTGTGGTCCTAGATGCTCAGCCTAGTGTTTGCATCTCCAGCCTTTTCAGTAACTTTACAAATACCCAATTCTAGGAGTGATGGAGGGAGTACACATCACATGGTAAAATATGACCCCCAGGTGTGTGCTTTCTGCTGGAACTAGTAAGAGAGGTTTCTATCTTCTGCAACTCAACCCTGATACATATTGACCCTTTCTGTCAGGCACTGTAACATAAAATCTGAGAGCTTCCAGTAGTTTTGTTTCTCACTATGTGGGGATGCTTGTTTGCAGAGAGAGAGGCTGAGGTCAGCACAGACTGCAGCATATAGACAGGGACTGTGAGGCAGGATTTAATTCTGAACTTAAATTTCATTATCCATGAAGCCAATTAACACATATTACTCTTTTACAATTTGGATATTCAACTTATGTTTGTCGTTGAGGCACCCCAAAATCTTTACTATGAATTCATCCTCTTAAGCTCGTTTATAAGATAGATTTCTATCACTAGAAAACAAAGATATGAATAGAAAGTTATGGAAACAATTTTGTGTATGTTATTATTGGGTTCTAATTTTTAAATAATCAGTTCATTTAGTTTGTCTTCCTCTCTCCCTTTTATGGTTACATATTTTGGTCATGTAGAGTTTGGGGTAAGGCCAAACTTAAGGCTCAGGGGTTATGTCTGCTCTGATTCACAGCCACAAATTCATCCTAATTCATCTTTCATTGATGGACAAATCACCTCAACTTAGTGACCTGCTGTTGGCAGGTTAGAAATCCATAAAAAGTAGAGTAGGCAATTATGCCTACGTACTGCACTCTGCCACCACTCATTTCTACCACTGGGTGGCAGCCAGCTGCCAGGTGTCAGGTTGGCTACACTGGACAACTTTCTTGGGGATGTGTGTGGTCATCCTGTGCACCATTTTTAAGGAATGATCCCTCAACTCATAATCCTTGCTGAAAGAACATACCTGTTTCTCATGTTTTACCCTCAAAAACTGAGAGGTTTTTTTTCCCTCAAAAACTCCCAGTCTTCAAATCCCTTAATTTGCCCCTAAAGCAGCCAGTGACCCAGCATATTTGTCCTCTAGAAAGTAGAGTAAGAAAGAGAACTGCCTAACTGGTAATGAGGGCTGAAGTTTAAATGGCCAAAACAAAAGAAACTAAAGGGGATAAGAAGAACATAAATTAAAGTTTACCAAAATTAAAAAACTTTGGCACATCAAGAAAGTAAAAGGACAACCCACAGAATAGGAGAAAGTATTTGCAGCATATATATTTGATAAGGTCTAATATCAAGAATATATAAAGAATTCATACAATTTAATAGCAAATTTTAATACAATTTTAAATTGATGATATACCATTTATCCATATAGCCACATAAATGATCAATAAGGAAAAGAAAAAAATTCTCAACATCCTTAGCCTTTAGGGAAATCAAAACCCCAATGAAATATTACTTTGCTTCTAGTAGGGCAGTTATAACTCTTTAAAAAGGGCAGAAAATTGTTGGTGAGGATGTGGAGAAATGGGATCATCACGTATTACTGGAATGTAAGATGTCTTCAGCCACAGTAGAAAATGGTCTGGCAGCTCCTCAGAATGGTAGGCAGAGTTGCCATATTTGGCCCAGCAATCATATATGTACACACACATATATATATATGTTCAAGAGAGTTGGAAACATATTTTGTACATAAACACATATATGAATGTTCTTCCTAGCACTGTTAATAATGAACAAAAAATAGAATAATACAAATATCCATCAATTGTTGAATGGATTACAAAAAGTTGTGTGTCCATACAATTTTTTTTTTTTGTCAGTACTGGGGTTTGATCTCAGGGAATGGTACTTGCTAGACAGGTGCTCTACCATTTGAGCCATGTCCCCCAGCCCACAATCCAATGCTCTGGGGCACATATCTAAGGAATGAAATTGCTGGGTAACATATTATTCTGTTTAACTTTTTGAGGAAGTATCAAATTGTTTGGGGAATTAATTTTTGTACGCTTTTTTGGCACTTGAGGAACCTGGTAACAAGGAATACAAATCTAGCAGTCAGCAATATTTATGGCCATGCATTACATGGGTTTACAGAGTCATTTTTGTTGAATGAGCTTTTACTGTTATTGTGAGCCAGGTACTTTCCTGGGAACCAAGGACACACCATCAGTAGGACACAGTCCCTGTTCCACAATGGCTTCCTGGAGTGGGGCAGGGAACTATAGTGGGTTCCATAGGCAGAGAAAGATATGAGAGGGAGAAAGGTGGTCTATGTCTGGAAGGCTGATACTCTATTGGGTAAAGATTCTAAAATCAATAAATAGATAGGCAGAAACAAAACCATACACATAACCAGAAGTTGATTTGAAATAAAGATGGATATTTTTTAAATAAATGATGGATCTTAAGCAAAGTTTGCTTTGATTTAAAAAAAGGTGGGTTGGGAATTCCAGAGTTGAAGAAACCCTCAGGATGTGGAAGGGCAGATTCTGAGCTGGAGCTAATGGTAGCTGGGCCACTCACTGACTTTGTGAACATCACTATTTTTCTAGACCTCAGTTTCCCAGATTTCAAAGAGGAGGTGGTTTTGATCCTCTCTATGGCCATTTAGGACTTTTAGAAGTTGCTTTTCTTGCTGGAGTGGAAGATGACATTGGTTTAAATAGAGGAGGAAAGTCTTGGAAAAATAATATAAATGTTAGTGGCAATGTTTCTTTCTGATTGGAAGCCACTATTGGTGTCCGAAAATAGATGTTTCTCAGGCTTGTCCTATGGAGGTTTGTAGGACTGACAGGGTGTTTATATGTGGGGCTGAGGCAGGGGGAGAGGGAATGGAACTCCACATATATCACTGATCCTTGACTAAGTGATCCTATAACTGCTGGTAACTACCAGGGTGATGTGTTTGTGCCTGAGGCTGAGAGAGGCCATGAGAGCTGGGGTAAATGAGACACCCTGGAGGAATACAATCTTTTGAAAGAATAGCTCATTGTACTTACTGTAGCGTGCACAGAGGCAAGGCAGAGAATGGAAGACAATGGCCAAAGTGACCAGATTCAGTGCTGACCCTTCGACCACACGCTGTTCCTTCTAACTCTCCACTCCTGCTTTCCTGCCAGACTCACGATTCCTCCTTCATCACTTCCCATCCCCCAGTCTGTATTATCTTCATTTTTCATTTCTTTTCTGTCTCCACTTGACTCCATATGAGCTCTAAACTACAAGTGCATCTTGCCCACCTCCAATAACCCTCATATTTGTTGCCCCTCAAACCTCCCACACTGTCTTCCACACAGTGAGAACTCCCTTTACCCTCCATATTCTGATATGGATCCCCTCATCCTTCCTTTTGAGCCTTGTCCCCTGGGAAATTCTTTATCTTCTCAAACATCTCTTTTATCACCACCACTCACCTACCCTAGACTAGTTCCTAAAAGCCTTCCTTTAACATTCCCACATCTCTTGGAATTTTATTGTACTCTTCTTTGATCTATTCTAATTAATAAATTTGCTTGAGTCTCTTTTTGTTAAAAATAACAAAAAAACCCCACAAACCACCAATTCATTTTTTTGCCCAGGATGAAGTAATGGTAATTAACAAACATAAATAAACTTAATATTTTAAACCAATCTCACTGCTATTATTGAAACTTGGAAGGACAGAACTTCAGATCTGGTTATGGAATAAAAGGAAGAACACATATTGAATTGAAACCCTAATTCATATGGGATACATATTAAAAGGGACTGAATAAAACTGAGGAAGGTTGGCCACTGTAAGGCATTTTTTTTTTTGCAGTGCTGGGATTTGAACTCAGGGACTCAAGCTTGCTAGACAGGCACTCTACCACTTGAGCCACTCTGCCAGCCTTAGTTTTTGTTGTTTTTTTAAGGCTTGGTTTTATTGACCTCAGTGATGTCCTCAAGAACCAATTTCCTTCATTTTTCTGTTACTCCATTATGATGTCAGCCTTATCTAAAATGAGCTCTTCTTGTGGTCCCAAGATGTTTACAAGCAGATTCCTGACTTACAGACTCCCGGTTCACTTCTACAGGTGAGAGAAACTTCATCCCAACATCCCCAGTGGAAGTGCTGAGGTTTACTCTGTGCGGTCTGACTAAGGTCATATGCTCACTTCTGAACCAATAATAGGGTTATAGAGTAAATACAATGATTTTCTTGGCCTTGGTCACATGCTCTATTTCTATAACTGGAGTGGAGTTTTCATTACTAAAACCACGAGGCTCCCATAATTTAAGTCAGAGCATTTGTTTTTTACTCATTTACTTCCAAAAGCTACAGATTGGTTTGGACCTCACTTCCTGTTGAATCCATAGCCTTATTTCTAGTTGTACTAACCTTTCCCAGCTCAGCCCTCCTGCTTAAGTCAGAGTACTAGATGTAAACAAGTACCATGTGGAAAATTTCACAACTGTGGAGACATGTGGTCAGAGATACAAGGGTCCAGAGAAGTGGAGAAGGGCAAGGACCACTCAGCTCTACAATAGTGAAAGGGTGATGTCATGATTTTGACTCTCCAAACATCTGTTGGGAGGCTCCTGTTGCTAAAAGTGGAACAGCTGATTAGAGGACAAAGAGAATAGAACTTCCACTTAATTCTGACCAAAAAGGAAAGGCCAGTTGGTATGACAGAAGGTTTGGGGAACATGAGAGGAAATGACTAAGTCACCTTGGAATTCATAATAGTAGAGAAAGGGAACAAATGGGTATGTTTAGACACATCCATTGGGGTTTTTTTTTTTAATCAGAGAAAGGTAAAATGAGTTCATGGTGTGTTTCTAAAAGGGACTATCACTTAAGAAGAATAACTAGCTTTAAAAAAGGAATGCTTACTCTGTAATCTCGGGCTTTACTAATGAAAAGGACACAGAGGAGACATTAAAGAAACCGAGTGTGCTCATGGAAATAGCCAGAGCTTGAATTAGAAAGAACAAAAACAGAATCTTGGAGGAGAAGCATGTAGTCAAGATTGAGTGTAAGACCATGGATGTGACACAAATCTGTGTAGATGAAATATCCTGGAAGGCTGACTGGACAAATTGAAACTCAAGAAAAGACTAAGACCAAAAAGTTTATTTCTTGTTCACTAATTTTTAAAGTGATAATAAGATAAACAAAGAAAGGAAAGGTCATTGCTTGGGGCAGATGGTATCATCTTAGATGACAGCGAAAATATAGTCACTGAACCTCCATTTTGTCTGCCTCTTCCATTTTACGAAGAGGGGTTTTAACATGGAAACGGTAGCATGTCAGAGAGAACTGTATTCCAAAAGAAAAAAGATGACAGGAAAAGTATTATCCCATTTGATGTAATTTCAGTGATTAAGCCAAAAAAATTACGTCCAAAGATGTTGAAGCAACTTGTTCATGTGGTGGGTCACAAGATGTGGAATAGACAGAATAGTGGCCTCTTTCAGAGATGTCCACATGGAAATCCCTGAGCCTGTGAATATGCTGCCTTACATGGCAAGGGAGACTTTGCAGATGTGACTAAATTAAGGATCTTGAGATGGAAAGATTATCCAGTTATGTAGATGGGCCCGATGTGATCACTAAGGTTCTTAGGAAAAGGAGGTGAAAGAGTCAGAGAAGGAAAAGATGATGTGAGGATGGAAACAAAGGCTGGAATGGTGCTACTGCCGGCTAGGGGTAAGGAGCCAGGCAATATGGGCAGCTTCTAGAAGATGAAAAAGGCAAGGTCATGTGTTTTCCCTTCAGAGCCTCCAGGTGGAACCAGCCCTGCCAAGACCCTCATCTTAGCCCAGTGAGACTGATTTGAGACTTCTGACCTTCAGAGCTAAAATGTAACAAATCTGTGTCATTTAAAGACAGAAAGTCAGTGGTAATTTCTTACAGCAGCAATAGGAAAAAAATACAGGGTCACTGCTTCAGAACTGGAAGAGAAAAGGTACCCAAGGATGGAGTTGGGCACTTCTAATTTTATATGGGCCATTATAATAACCACAAACTTGGTGTTAATTATCAGTGAAATCTTGGATTAGATTACTAAATGAGTGGCTTGGAAGTACTTTAAAAAAAGTAGGTTAACACCAGGAGAAAGTTTAAATAAACAAAGAATCATTTATCTCCAAATAAGGTGATGGGTTTTAAAGGTATTAGACTTATTATCAGGGATATGTCTGCATCAAGCAAATAAAATATTCAACAAAGTTTTTGATAAAATGCTCAATAATTATGTAGACAAGATAAACAAGTATAGACTGAATCATAGACAATGTAAGTAGACTCATTGTTGATTGAACAATTGTACCCTAAGTTTGGTAATTTAATGACTCAAAGTCATTTTGGAAAAACCAAATTAAAAAAATGTTCTCTGTTACCTTGGCCAACTCCTATTCACACACACACACACACACACACACACACACACACACACAATTAAATTACCAATATGGATGGCTATGTAAATTATATCCTTATTAGAATTGTAGATAAGACAAGTCTTTTTAGTATATAAAAAGCCTTCCCAGGTTGGAAAAAATGGACAGAAGCTGGTAAGGTAAGATTGAAAAGGCATGCATATAAAGTTTGGCATTTTGTTAAAACAAGTTGCAAAAGTATAGTATAGAGATCTCAAATGATGGAAATTCTTGAGAGCTTGTTTGGAGGTTCTAGCTGGGGAGACCAATTACTCAAAACACCCTTGATTGAAGAACAGCCCTCCTGTATGCAGGAATATTACCCTTTTTGAACAAGCATGCAGCTTCAGGGTACACATAGAGCAGTGAAGGAGGAAGGGAACACCCACCTGATCAATGATCAGCGGGGTGACAGGCATCTCAGCCAGATCATCCTCACATCTTGAATGGCAGAAATTCTTTCAAGACAAAATAGTACTTGGTGATTTTAGCTGATTGTGAATGGAATTTCTATCAAGAAGAATATAGTCTAACTATAATTTCATCTTGGGTAGCATTTTTGGAAGTCAGATCTTCAGCCCTGCCCTGGTCTGACTGCAGCTGAAGGAGGTACCCAGTTCTCTTCATCACACAAGCAAAGTGTAATCTGAAGAGTGCTGGAAGCCATATCTATAATCGTGGGTCCTGAAGATGTAAATACATAGGGTGATGGGGCTAATGAGCAGAACAGCTTGCTTACCAGGGAGGGCTCTTGTTGGAGATGTGAGAACCACATTGGCAGGATAGGTAAGGCCGATTGCGGTGACTGTGCTGTTGGATTCTAAGCCCAACATGTGAGCTTGTCTTTTAGACAGCAAGGACTTGTAAGCATTGGTAAGTAGGAGAGAGTTGTGTTTATGATGTTGGAGCTGATATTTTACATAACTTATAGGCAATGTGATGAAAAAGGACTAGCTCTTGATAAGCAAGACTAAGGATCTGAAATCAGGACTGAGATAAAATGCTGGTCTTCAATTTCCTGGCAGTGGGTAACTTTTTACCTCTCTGTGCCTGTTTCCTCGTATGTAAAATGTGGATAATGAGAGTAGCTAACTATAAAGTTGTGACAAGGATTAAATAAGTTAGGTAGTTTACAACAAAGTGTTTACAATGGTTTTTGGCGGGTAGCAGAACTCAACATATACTAGCAAGTAGCTATTACTCTAGTAATACTTGGAATGTGTGGGCAATAAAAGTTCAGAAAGGCAGGAACAACTGCACAGGGCATGGTGCAAGCAAAATCCAGAGGCCTTGATGGTTACCAGGACCCTAACTGGTGCTTTCCTGGTCTCTCGGAAGCATTCCAACCTTTGATCCCATCATGGCTGCAGGGGAGAGTCTACAAGGTACTCTCTGCCTGAGGACTTCCCCTTACACACGCCCAGAATGATTTCCATAGCCATTTGGCTACCTTCTTGTGTGTACACATGTCTCACTCTATCCAATTTCAGGCTTATCCTGAAATTGCATCCCTCACATCATTTAGCAGAGTCTTACAGGTAGTACTATTCCAAAACTGAATACGGTCCTCTAGCATTGCAGGGGATCGTTTCCAGGACTTTGCCCATCCCCTGCACAGATACTGAATTCTACAGATGCTCAAGTCCCTATGTAAAATGGTATAGTATTTACATATAACCTGCGTACATCCCTACTACACTTTAAATCAGTTCTAGATTACTTATAATACTTAATACAATGTGAATAGTTGTTATACTTTATTGCTTAGGGAATAGTCAAAAGAGAAATAGCCTGTCCATGTTCAGAACAAATGCGATTTTTTCCCCACGTATCTTTGATCTGCAGTTGGCTAAATCATTGCATGTGAAACCAACAAGTATGGAGCGCAAACCACCTTGTTAATAATGGAGTGAGCTAAGTGAATGACGATTGTCAGTTTCCAAACCTGTGCTGGGGAAAATGGTGGCACCTATAATGACCAAGTAAATCACAAGGGAGAAGTCAGTTAGCTTCGCAAGTTCATAGGTTTGATTGTGGGGTACAGCAAATTGTGTGTGTGCTAAGGCAGGCCTTAACGAGTAATTTCAATTCCATTGAGTCCGGTCAGTCTTTCTTAAGTTGAGCACAGATGAAATTGTTGGTTTATGTTTCTGGTATAAAGTATAACCAAAAGTTATGCTTTTCTGGGTGTGTGAAGTGGTGGTGATGGGGCCAACTGTATTTTTCCAAAGCAAATATTGTGGAACTATGGAAACTCACACTGTACATGCTTGAGTTCTAGTGTAATCAGGTGGCATCAAGACAGAGATGCCTAATGAACTTAGGTGAGAGGTTTAATACTTCGTGGCTCCCTTGAGATTCTTCTTTCTTTTCCTGGTGATAACTTTTGGATGAAATCTTTGGGGGAACCGCGATCTAAACAAACAGATGGCTTTGAAGATGGCTTTCATTTCAAAGCTGAGTTTAAAAATTGACAGACAGGGAGGGTAGAATGAGTTACCCCACTCTTTAATCTCTTCCTTTTTTTTCTATAGTGATGCCTATACTTTCTACACTATCCCAAATACCCACATGGGGATTGGAATCAAAGAATATTCTTGAAATGCTTCACATTGTTTCAGCAATTTTGGATTGTTGCCTCAATCACCAGATTTATAGACGGAGATAAAAAGACTTCTATCAGCTGAACACTGTGTGCAACATTTCCTGGTTATAAACCAAAAGGGATGTTTAAAAACATCAATTAGCTTTGGAGGGAAAAGTGCAAACCAAAGTGTAATGTTTCTAGACTTAAGAAACAGTTTTCATGACTGATGAATCTAGAAGCCAGAAAATGAATGAATCAACCCATTAGGCAGGAAATATATGTCTCATCACAGGAACAATGTAGACTTGCAGTAATGGTCAGCAGACCATAGCAGAATGATAGATACTAGCCATGAGTTAAACCTAAATAGGGACACCATGAAATTCTTCACCTCAAATGCCTGGGCAATGTTGCCTTGTTTTGTTGATATTGCTGTTAAGGAAAAAGAAAATCATGAATCTGGATATCGTTCCCCTAATATTAACCATCTGCACAAATGTAACCTACTTATTTCCTGGCCGACATTCTACTTTTGTGCTTTTTCTTTCATAGTGATTATGAAAAATCCCCAATGGTGACTGGGGTTCACTAATGTAATCGAACAGTTGTTTTGAGGTCAGCTTCCAAATTCTTTCACTACAAGTCCCCTACTCCCAAAATTTTTTAAAAATTCAAACACTTCAAGAGGATGATCAGAAAGTCCATTTTCCTTATGAAATCCTCCCAAATGAAATCTGTTTTAGAAATTTCTTTTAGATTAGAAGGAAGAGTTGAGCAAAAGTGTGCAAAGCCAAGGTCAACTAACTCTGGTTGAAAGGGAAAAGGGACTGAAGTCTATTTTCTCAGCAGCCCCTCCCCACCACCCCCCAGGATCAGGAAGAATCATTCCTCTAATGCACGGCAGCTGTTCAAACAGAGGTGCTAACCTCAATTGTCTTAACCAAAAGTGGTTGAAAATAATGTTTAAAAGAAGTGACAAGAGGCTGTCTCTAAATTTGAAGATTATGCAGCAATACCTGGATTAGATGAATGGGAGACTCTCAAAGTTGCCCCTTAGACTTTAGCTATTTTGCTCAAACTTTGACTTTTGGGTGGTCTGTTGCTTCTGGGAGTTGCTGTTTGAGTCAAGTAGATAATGCTGGGAGATTTTAAGAGCGTTTGGGGCCATACCCACAATTAGCTGGACCCTCACAAGTTTTCTTATCTGCCTAAAATCTGACTGAGCCTTAAGTTATTTAACAAAAGGAAAGAGGTTATTTTTTGTTGTGTTTTGTTTCCATATGTTAGAAAATTCCAAATAAATACAAGAGGCTTGGCATTTACTTTGCTTGTTTATTAATTACCACTTTCCAGTTTCCTATAACTCTTTGTGAATTAATCTAAAGTGCTGTATTGGAAACTTCTTGGGACAGAGTCTCTATGGCATCTGCTTTGGTAGTCCTGAATGCCTTTTCTGCTGTAGGTTATTCAGTTCATGTTGACCTGGGAGAGGATCCCACGATCACTTAAAGCCTCAGTGTATAGAGGAGGACATGGAGTGATGGGGGGGGTTATGACCTCTTGGGAAAGGATATGGAAGCCAAGAGTCCAGAGGAGGGAAAGATGTAGCTCAGGCTGGAATTCCAGACTCTTCCCTTGTAATCCCTGGGTTATGTATGGGTTGCTCTTGAAGGCAGAAATCTACTGTATTCCAAGTTTTTTGGCTTTTATTCTCAAGTGCTGGTCATAATTTCAGGCCAGTGAGATGGATGCTGTGTTACTGGGATTTACATTGTGGTACTTAAAAATATTTCCCTTCCACTTGGCCCTGAGCAATGTGTTTCTCCTTTTTTACATCTTCCCTGTGCAGAGATAAAATACTCTGTGAGGAGTTAATGGTTTTATGGTCATGCAGCTGGTAGCAGTAGATCACAGAGTGCAGCATAGAAATTCAATTATTTCCTTTGCCTGAGATGAAACCCTATGCATTGAGGTGGGGGAAGAGCCTCTGCTGCAGGGTTGCTTGATTAAAGATTTTGTCCTAAAAAGAAGAACAGATTCTCCCAGAGCACAGAAGTTTCTTTTCTTTTCTCTTCTTTCCTTTCCTTCCTTCCTTTCTTTCTTCCTTCCTTCCTTTCTTTCTTCCTTCCTTCCTTTCCTTCCTTCCTCCCTCCCTTCCTTCCTTCCTTCCTCCCTTTCCACCCTCCCTTCTTCCCTCCTTCCCTCCCATCCTCACTTCCTCCCTTTCTCCCTTCCTTCCTTCATTCCTTCCTCTTCCTCCCTCTCTCCCTCCTTCTCTCTCTCTCTCTCTCTCTCTCTTTTGGCAGTACTGGAGTTTTAATTCAGGGCCTTGTGCTTACTAGGCCAGCACTCTATCACTTAAATCATGCCCGCAGCCCTTTTTGCTTCAGTTTATTTCTGTTAGCCTTTCATGCTTTTCCCTCAGGGTCAGTCTGGGACCTTGATCCTCTTACTTCCACCTCTTATGAAGCTGAGATTATAGGCATACACCATCACACCGAGCAGAAGTTTGCCCTTTTCTCCTGCTGGGCTCTGGTCACTTGAACACACTTAGGATCCAGGAAATTGGACAGAAGAACCCCTTCACCTAGGTTTCTGGCTACTTTAAAGATTAGAATATGGTATTCTATTTCTTAGGCTAATGATGATGGTGATTCTAGCAACCTACTATCAATGTAGGAGATATTTCAGCAGAAATTTGAGAAGAGACTGCCACTGAGACTTTGAATAGCAATTGTAGAAAGAAATATGTAAAAGCACAGAGAGGCAAAACTAAGATCAATAGCTAGAAACTCTTACCTCTTTGGCTTCTCACTGTCTTAGAGTGGATAGCAGAATTTCCAAATCCAAACCAAGAGAATGTTTGGGATTGATTTAAAAAGGAAAAAAACTGAGTAGACATTGAAAAATGCAAATTGAGCAGAAACAGGTGAGTAATTCAGTTAGTAGAAACTATCCTGTCACTTAACCTAATATTCTCATCCATCTTCCATTCTCCTTGCCATGACAATCTTGTCGAAAGGTATGATTAAGAAATCTTCTTAAAAAGCAGCAAGGGACAAGAATGTTAAGAGGCTTGATCAAGGATATGCAGAATGAATTCGTGCTAGGATCAAGAGCTTGGCAGGGTGGGAAACGGCAGGAATGTGCATCTGAAATCAAGCAGATCTGCGTGTGAATTCTTGTCCTATAGCAAAACAGTTCTGTGATATTGGGCAAGTGAAGCCTTCATTATTTTCACCTATAAAATAGCAAAATCATACTTACCTTGAAGAGGGTTAGTGAATATACACTATGTGTCTTGCCCATAATAATCCTGTAGAGTAGGTGAAAAGGAAGAGGCAGTAATACCACGAACAAATGCTGGGCTCAGATTATGGAAGAACTAGAATTTGTCAGCTTGTCTATCAGGGTGCTTGGACACAAGGGACACAGATGGGCTTTGACCAATGGTGACATGGCATGGCCAAGCCTATTGCAGGCTCCATAGAAACTATAGGAAATAAATTCTGTGGAGAAGCAAAGCTCTTCATATGTACCACAGTTAGTTAGACCTTTGAATGCCAACTTGGTCCTTAATCCAGCTTTAAGGTATAAAAGGGAGAATTCTCACTTTACATGGGATGCTCTGACCTCTGAATTCAACCCATCTCTGGGAAGATAAAGGATCTACCTGTTCATGCTTGTCTTTTTCTGGCATATATCATTTGCACTGCTTATTGCTTGGCTTGGGAGTAAACCAAAGTGAGAGCTTCTAAAACCTCATCTGAGTCATCATTCTTGTCAGTCCTCAAACTTGGAGCATCCTTTTGTGGTCTGGCCTTGCTTACTAACTTAAGCCCATTGATAATGAATTACTCAGGAAGTGAAAACTAAAAGGAATAACTTAGGGAATGAAAGGAAGTGATGAATGATCAGTTCTGGCTATATTTGGTTTATTCCTGTAGGAGACAGGAAAAAATGAGCATTTTTAAGGGTTCTATTAATGGGATTGATGCTTTCTTCAATCATTTCTCCAAACTTGTATCACTCCTTTGAAGATCCAAATTCCCAAGAGAGAGAATCTGTTTGGTCCATCCCAGGTCACATGCCCACAAGTCCCACCAAAACTTTTCCTAATGAAGGGGCATTTTCTTCAAGGAGAAGGAAAGAAGAAGCTGGGTGGGTCAAAATTTTAAACATCTCTCCTCTAATTAGGACTCTCAGTAGGAGAGTTATACCTCCTGATGTTGCAGCCTCGCAGTCTTTGTCTGGTGGTAAGCTATCTTTGTAGAGTACAGTAAGACTGAGATAATTACCTAAAACCTGTCCACATGGCGTGCTCCACTCTGGAGCTAAGTATATCTGTGCCTTTTATTAAGTAAACAAGCTTTAAGATAATTTAATATGAAAACTTCTATAGAGTACCACATAGTCGAAACATAGCAGGGCTACACTTTGAACAGGAGTTTCTTTTGAACAGGAGACTGAGTCTGTGAGCCATATCAAAGCATTCTATAGCCACTTGATTTCTTCTTGGCTTTGGCCAGTGGTAGGTGCCAAGAGGATATAGGAGGGAGAGAGAAGAGGAAGATTGCAGCCCTTCCCTCAGCCCCCTCCCTTCTTGGCCAGGGATTAGCAGTATCTACTTTTGAAAGCCACAGCATCTATTGTATAGCTTCTTCCTAAGGTATAGATGCAGTTTACACTCTCTCCTATGGTAACCGTTCAGATCCAGAGCTGATGAAAGGTTCTCTATTTTAACCTGTCCAGCAGGCTTAAGCATACATTGCTGTTTCTCTAATCCTGTACACAACTTGGTAATTAGTCCCTCGATAAATCTCAGTTTGAATATAGTATCTATTTGCTGAGCAGACTCTCCCTGTGTCAGCTGAGTATTATTGTTCCTATTTTACAGTCAAGAAAAGTTTGGCCCAACTGTATGCTAAAGTCCACTAGTAAATCTGAGACTTGAACCCAGACTGAACTCAGCCCTTTCTATTAACCTAGTCTTCCCACTGTCTTCATTTTTATTTATTTATTTATTTATTTATTGGTGGTACTGTAGTTTGAACTTAGGACCTCACGGTTGCTAGGCAGGCACTCTACCACTTGAGTCTCTCTGTCAGCACTCCCCACCCCACTATGCCTGTATTACAGAGAGACCTTGTCTTTAGCTACAGTAATGTCCCTAGCCTCTCAGGAAGTAAGTTATGTGTGGATGTGTTTTTGGAGGACTGACTCCTTCTGCTTTCACAGGAAGTAGGTCTAGTTTTGTCCTACCTGCCAAAAGTGATCTGGGTCCTCATTTCAATTTTTGAAGTACCTTTCCTTCTTTAGTTAATAAGCATTGCTCTGAATTGCCTTTTGCTTGGGGATATCTCCTGAGATTTTGATATTTATAATCCTATTAAGCAGGAGCTCTTAAGCATAATTATTAGAAAATAACCTTAATAAAATCTGACTCAAAACAAGTCCTGAAATACCAGATGAGAGAGGAATCTGATTAGTTACATTCCCTCTACTCTAGGTGCCACAAGTGACCTTGGAGGTTATCTGGGCACTTAACCTCATTTTGGCTTCTTAAAATTTGAAAAAGCCATGGCCCCTCTCCCAGGAGGATTGTCTATTCTGTTTTTCTCTCTCTCTCTCTCTCTCTCATACATATATGTGTGTGAACACACATTCATACACTCATATATATATGAATGTATTCATACACTCATATGTATGTACACAATCTTATCTATAGGCCTCCAGGTTAACCTTCCCTGTTCTAAGCTGATATCTCAGGTTTGTAGATGAGGAAGCTGATACCCAGTCAGGAAAAACAGTGTGTACAGAGTCACACAGCTCATTAATTGCTATATTAATCAGATTGGGGCTAAACTATGCAGCAGTAACAAAGAACAACAATTTCAGTATCTTAAAATAATAGGTTCCCCCCGCCCCCAATTCATGTGATCTACACAGTGCATTAGGTGAAGGCTCTACTCTGTGCCATTTTTTACTTAGTGACACAGAATGACTGACAAATGCCTACTAGAACATCATCTGTCATCATGATGGGCGATATCATTGCAAACCATGTGCTGATTTTAAAGTCAGCTGGCCATACTTCATTGGCCATAGAGAGTCGTGGTCATACCTATCCCCTAGGTGGTAGATAGCACAAATGACTATGAAGGCTGCCAGAGGGAGAAACGAGGCATTTAAACTTTTTGTTCAATGTCCTCTACCCTTCCAGGGCTACCATATCATACTCTAATGCATCAGGCTGTATCTTGCAGAGGAGTTATACTTCTTAGGAGGGATATGTTTTGTTTTGTTTTTTACCTGAAGATACTGGGAAGTGGACCCACGGCCTCATTGCTTGCTAGGCAGATACTCTACCACTTGAGCCATTCTGCCAACCATTTTTGCATTGGTTATTTTTTAGATAGGGTCTCATTTTATGCCTACGTTAGCCTGGAATATGATCTTTCTGTTTTGTGTTCCTATGTAGCTGAGATGACAGCTCAGCCACATGGGAGTCTCACAAACTTTTTGCCTGGCCTGGCCTAGAACCATGATCCTGTTGATCTCAGTCTCAGTGCCTAGGATTATAGGCTGCCACCATGACTGGCTAGAAGCTATGTTTCTGATACAAAATTAAGCCTAAGTTGAAGGTGTCTGTTCACTTTATGTTTAAATGCTAGTTTTATGGCATAGCAAGGAGGCCTGTTTCAATTGGGTGTGTCAGTATTGATTTACTACAATACTCATTTTTTTTCAGACAAAAGCCATTTCTGTTATCTGAATTGCCCTTAGGTGCCTTTGTTTCTACTACTTATTTATTTTTCTTTGTCCTTCGTAGCTTGGAACCCATGGTGTGGCCAATGCAAATACAGAGGAGTGTCTGAATTTTTCTTAGGTTAGTACTTGGTCGTATTTGTGACTCTGTTTTTATCTCCAATTGTTCATGATATAATTGACTTAATATCTACTTTGATCTAAGGATTATAATAAGGATTAAGTTACAAAATTCAGAGCCTGGCATGGAGGAGATGCTCAAAACATGTGAGATGGTGTGTAGGATTCATTTTTGCATTTTCTAGAATCTGATAAGCCATGTTAACATCTCAATATCACCACTTATGGTAAAGCCATGAGATTTTAGGCAATTATATTAATTAATTTATATTAATTAATTAATTATATTAACCCCTGTGCCTCAGTTTTCTCATCTGTTATATGAGGATAATGACACTTTCAAACTCTTGAGTTGTGGTGAGAAATAAATGAAATAATACATGTAAAGCACCTGGTATTAGCTATGATTGTGATCAGAATGCTTATTGGAGAGCAGAGTGCTTTTTGCCAGCTGGGTAATGCAGAGAAAAGGAAGGAGTCAAGGCTTTGCAATTAGTAGACTTGGGTTGGAATCTTAGCTGTCGTGGTGTGAATTTGGGCTGGTCACTTACTGCTCTGAGCTTTGGTGCTTCATAACATGTGATAGTCCTCCTTGTCATGCAAGGTATTTGGGAATACAATCCTACAATGTCTTGCAGAGGACATGGGATGTTGGTGACTGTTAACAAACATTGACTCCTCTGGATGCTGTAGGACATAGGAAGATAAACAAAGGAAGAAGTCCTCTCCCTTGCCTGCCAGGAGTTTATAATTGCACTGTGGAGATAATATGTGTTCACAGATAACTGTAACAAATGTTCACAGATAGTGATAGATAATCCAAAATGGCCCAGAAGAGCTACAGATAATGGGTGTGGACGTTTGCATTAGGTGACTCGTTTGAGCAGAACTAATGACTTTGGCTGAGAAAAAGTGCTCTTTCCTAAAAAGGTATTTTAATTTACAAACACTACTTGTTTTCCTTTTCCTCTCACTCTCCCATCACCCTCTTCCTCACTCCCAAACCAGAGAATACCCTATTGTGTACAGACACCAGAAACTCATTACCTTCCCTGCCAGCACAATTTGCTGATGTACTCTGTTTCCTCATTGTGATATTTTCAGCAGCTCGGTTAAGATTTAATTTTCTATTATTCCCTGAACTTTGCAGCCCTCATTTTTCACTTGCTGTCTGAGATCCAATGCTCTAGCATTGTGGAACCACTGCTGGAAAGATTTACTTAACATTCAGAATCGATGAACAAACGGGAGAAACGTTTTACTGGAGGCAGGCTTCAAGTGACGTGGGGTTTAGCTTTGGTTCTTAGCAATAGTTTTATATGCTTCTCTGCCCGTCCGTGGCCAGCTGTATTTCTCCACCTAATTCTCAAATAAGATGCCTTGGAGGTAGCTGAAATTGGATATTCTCTCCTGGAAATCTTACAGGCCAGGATCTCTCTGGGTGTCATTATTATTTTCTTTTAATCTCAGCTTCTGGACCTACTTGACATTGTGGGAAACCTATCTTTTCACGTGACTTGCTGGACTAGCCATATAACACAAAAACTTATCTAAGAGATCTCAGATTTCCTTGCCTCATTATCTGTAGATCCCAGCCTGATTAATGTATTTTTCTACTCCAGAACTCCCTGCACACCCCTCATCCCATGTGTTAGTTAACTTTTTTCATGGCTCTGATCAAGTACCTAATAGAAACAATTTAAAGAGTGAAGGATTTATTTTGGATCATGGTCCGTCATGGTGGAGGGGAGTGGTGCAGCAGCGCAGCTCACATCACGGCATCCAGGAAGCAGCTGACCCCCAGTTTATGGGATGCTGCTGCCCACATTCAGGGCAGGTCTTCCTGCACTTAGTTAATTCTTCCTGAAAATACCCTCACAGAAACACCCAAAGGTGTTTTACTAATCTCCCAAGTATGTCTCAATTCAATGAAATTGAGAATCAGATTAATCGTCATACTCCATAAAAGTATTGGACATGGGAGAAGTTATGTCAGCACTTTCTCATCCGGTTGCCTTTCATTCTGCAGCCCTTCCACTGAGGTGTTAGTGGACTACAGTTATTCTGGATGTTTTGGTTGCTACTTGCCTTTCCCCAACACACATGTCCACATCACTGACTGGGAGCAGACATTTTATGCAACAAGAATATACCTTCCTCATCACACTTCTTTGGTAGGATGAGAATGTAGCAGAAACAGAGGTAAATGAGTCTCTTCCCTCGACCAGTCTCTTTATAGGCACTGAATCCTCAGATGTGACAGTGAGAGGAATTGGATGCCATTTTTCTTCTATGTAGATCTTGAACCTTTCCAATTAGTCTTCTGCTTGGCTTAGAATGGTGCAAGTTGGTTTCCATTGCAGATAATCAAAGAGTACTAATTGGCACAATGTTTTTCTTTATTGAGTTGCTGGCTTTATGATTTTGATTATAAATAACCAAGAGTTACCCTTACAACTGTAAAGGAAAATGTTAAAAACTTTCCTGTGCTCAAAAAAGAATCACCAAATATAGCCCCAAAAAATCAAAAGTAGGATCTTTGAACATGTTCATGGCAGCATTATTCACAACCAAAAGGTGGAAGCAAACCAAATGTCCCTTGGCAGCTGAATGGAAGATCTTCAAAGTGGACTACACATACAATGGAGTATTAGTCAGTCTCAAAAAGGAAAGAAATTCTGACACATGCTACAACGTGGATGAACACTGAGACATTATGCTAAGTGAAGTAAGCCACTCACAAAAAGACAAATACTGTATGATTCCATTTATGTGAGGTACACAGAGTAGTCAAATTCATAGAGACAGAAAGTAGAAGGGCGGTTACCAGAGAGTGGGGGGTTGGTAGAGAGGGAAGTTGTTTAACGGTACAGAGATTTAGCTTGGAAATATGCAGAGTTCTAGAGATTGCACAATAGTGTGAATGTAGTTAACACTACTGAACTGCACACTTAAAAATAGTTACAAAAATTTACATTCTGTATATTTAACCACAAATCCTAAAAATCACCAAATTCCCTAAATAGCATCTTTGATTGCTAAGATGTGGACAAAGATACTATAATTAACCTGGATTATGAGCAAAGAATCACATTCTACATTCTATGGTCCTACTTCTGGCTTTGAACTTTTTTTTTTTTTTTTGAGACAGCATCTTGCTATATTTCCTAGGCTGACCTTGAACCCATGATCCTTCTACTTCAGCCTTCCAAGTAACTGGAATTACAGGTGCAGGCCACCATACCTTGCTAAAGGGGTTTTTGTTGTTGTTTTTATAGTACTGAGGATTGAACCCAGAGCTTTGGGCATGCTAGGCATGTGCTCTTCCACTGAGCTATATTCTCAGCCCTGGCTTCAAACTCAAAGAGATGTGACTTGTCCAAAATCATTTAACTTCTTTAAACCTCATGTCACTCTTATATTGAATTAACTGATATAAGTACCTGCTGTAGGTTCTGCTTCCCATGCAAACTACAGAGAACGTGTAAGTGATAAGAGGTGGATTCACCAACGAAGTCATCTCTAGAAAGACCACCATAGAAGGACTCACCAGGTGGAAAAGTGAGGGGCGGCACTCTAGCCAGTGAAGCAATGGGCGCAAAGACCCAGAACAATGAATGGGCCTGAAATGTCTGGAGAATTCCAAGAAGCATGTGAATGTTGAGACCTGGGCAGCGGGTAGTACAGGTAAAGAGTTGTGGAGGTGAGGCTAAATAGGGATACTAAGACTGGATGGTGAGTGGGCTGTGTGTGGATTATTTTGGAGGCAGAAAGTTTCCCTTTGTGTGTTCCATGGACCAAAAAGAGGTTTATGGAAGTAATCTGGGTCAAGGGGTGGTCAATACTCTATTTGCCTCCTTTGGGGATATGTTCAATACAATTAGCATAGAAAAGTTTAGAGAAATTCCTGCTGTAAAAGTCCTCATTGATTTTGTTTAACCCAATGTTCCCTAAACATGTATTAACTTTTTAGTAGATCCTTTAGTGGAAGAGAAATATTTTAAAAAATAACTGGGGAAAAGTCTATATTGGGACTAGGACCCTGGAATATGGGTCACTTAATCTTTTTTTTTTTTAAGATGAGGGAGTTTTATTAGGATATGATCTCATATTCTGTGAGTATTTTCCAAACTCTGGCTATCACCTGTCTGCTCTGCTAATAACCCAAATGGGGAAATGCCACAGAGGAGACAGCTGAAGCAGAAGGGGAGGCTGGAGTAGGCACATGTGTCCATGTCTGCCCTCTTTTTACAGATCAGGTCTCTGAGATAAGGATCTAAGTAATTTATTTGGGAAGTGATCCCAGAAAATACTCATGGAGGACTGAGAAAGAAACAGGAAGATAAGGCAGTCAATAAGTAATGTGCTTTCAGGCAATGTGCCATGAAGGGTGACTGGAGTTTCGTCCCTCCAGAGCTTGGGGAGGTAGTGCAGAATGTGCATTTCAGAGTTACTCCACCAAAGTGGGGAACCACTTTGTAACCTCCATTCCTTTTTGCCTCTGAGTGTACAAGGGCTGCTGTCTTCCTTCCCCCAGCACTTCTGACCCACGTGGGCTGATTATGCTCCAGGGGCTAATACAGCCCTCAGGCAAAGGCTGCAGGTGTTGCCTCTGAAGTCAAACTGTTGGGAAAGACAAGGGAAAGCGAGTCCAGCCCTGAAGAGATCTGCTACAACTTCACAGCTAGTAAAACTGAGGACAATGTTGTTTATTTTCATATATTGAATGAACACTCATTCTGATAGTGTGCCAAGATTCCAGAATTTTCCCTGTAGTTTCCTTCCTTTTCTTATACCAAGGATCTCATTTCTAATTATTTGCTGATTTAACTTTCACTTTCACCTTTCCTTATGGACTTGATACTAAAACCAAGCAAACAAACAGAATTTAGCATTTCAAGAGAGGTTCAGATGTAAAAGTGGGGTGCCCTTCCTAAACCCCAGTCACATAGATTCTAGCTCAGTCCTCAGCCTAGAGTCTCAGTCACTGGGTGCATTGACAGAGAAAAATTCTAGGCTGAGGTTCAGGAAAGATTTGTTTATCATGGCATCACTTCTGGCAAACACAAATCTATCTTTTTTCCGCTGAGGCCCCAGTTTGCTTGGCATGACCTGGTTTATCTGGCACAGCTAGCTAGTGGTACTCCAGCTTTCCAGACCATTGCCAATAGGATGGGCATGGTGATTTTAACAGGCTCACAGTTTAGAATGTGGTATTTTCACATTACCTTTCATTTATTTACTCTTTTGCTTCCTGTTCCAATCATTACTGTCTTTTCTTCTTAATTTCAATGCTAGAAATCTTAATAGCAATTTTGCAGTGCCTGCGTTTACTCTGTAAATAATTTTTTCATACTGACCGGTCACATGTGATTATGGAGCCTGCTGTTATTTTGAGTAAAAATCAAACAATTTGCCTATGTAATTTAAGATGAAGGTACAGTGGAAGTAGATGTAATTTGAGAGATTATTTTACATGGATTCTGGACAAAAGAGAATGAATTATTTAAATGTTAAAATAAATAGATGTAGATATGATTATGCCGATGGGAATTAAACCTTCAACGTTTAAGTGAAATAAAATTCATCATAAAGAAAGACATTTATGAGGGCTAGGAGCATGGTTCCATAAGTAGACCCCTTGCCTAACAAGTGTAAAGCCCTGAGTTCAAACCCAAGTAACCCCAAAAGAAAAAAGAAGAAAATGAAAACCATTTATGTGAATATTTCACTTAAAAATTCTTTGAAGTTTTCTGCTGCTTTTAGGATAAAGTTCAAATACATTAGACTAGCCTATAACACCTGGTACCATCTGGCCCCTGCCTCTTCTGCTGCCCCAAATCTCACATTATAATTGCAACATAACAGATTACCTTCATTCTTCTAGAGCCCTGAATTCTTTCACCTTTGGGCTGTCACACTGAAATCTTAATTCCTGGAACACTCTGTGCATTCCTTTCCATGTCTATAACTCCTGCTTGGTTTTCAGGTCTCAGTTCCTAAGTGGTTTTCTCTGAGGGACCTTCCCAAATCCTACCCGATTTTCCTAGGAGAAGGTCTCTTTGTCTGTGGTGTGTCACCATGGCAGGTTCCCATGTTCCCTTCTGTGTCTCTATTAGTTTGAACAATTACTCAAGGGTAGGAAACATGTCTTTCTGTTACCAGACCATTTTATCTTGTGGACTTATCATAGTACCTGGTTGGCACACAGTAGGTGCTTAATAAATATTTCCTAACTGAATGGGTACATTGGGATAATTTGTCGAAAGAGGGAAATAGGATTAAAGTTATTTTATGGGTCCCATGCTGCCATTTACTTGGATATCAGAATTAGCCAGTAATTGAGAATGAACCAACATCAAACAACAGAATGTACCTGTGCTATTTCACTTGGTCCTTCCCTTAACTTTCTATTTTATACCTGAGAACACTTGGGCTCAGGGAGGATAAACCACATGACCAAGGGAACCAATGAAAAGAAAGAACTCCCAGCTGTGGAAACCTAACTCATTGGTCTTGGCCCAGTGTCAGGTTGCTGCCTCCTCAAATGCTTGACTTTCCATACCCTGTTGCCACATCTGTTAGGCTACCCTGTTGGAGCAGAGGAACCCTTCAATTGCCTATGTAAAGGGTAAAATAGAGGCAAAAATTGAAGTGGAGTCCTGGAGGGGAGATGGAAAAGAAAGGACTGGTCTAGGAAATCAGACACCTGAGTTCTCAAATTACCTGTGGTATTAACTAGCTAATTTGACATTGGGAAGTCACTTAGTCTTTTAGGACCTTAGCTCTCTCATCCATACAATAAGTGAAGATGATTGGATGCATTTTTTGAGGCCTTTCAGCTTTAAATTCTATAATTCTAAACTTGCAAGCTGGTATGAGTCTTCAGAATTACACAATAATTACTGCTCAGGTGTCATTAAGCCTGCCTGAGACATCCTTCTTGGGGCTATGGTAAAGCTGCATTCTGAAGCTCAGAATAAAGAGAATAAACACAATTTCACATCACACACTTATTCACTCTTTTGTGCAAAATGATACCTATGAGTCGGGGGAGAATGGAATGAAAAGAATGACTCCTAAGGAATATACCACCTTTCCATCTACAGCCATGATTGGTCTTTGAAATAAGCCCCAAGAAAGTTTGCTTCTCTTCTGCACACCTTCCTATAATCATGTTCTAAGGGACACTTATTTTATGAAAATTGTTTGTAGCTCTGCATCTCTTGAAATTACCTTATGTATTTAAGCAATTAGCAATCAGATTTCACACCTTATTGCTGCAGGAGCAAATATGAAATGTTAAAATGCAAATTGTAGGGAATGAAAATAGATTTTATTTTGTTTGCACATAAATTGATTCCCATTGAACAATTAAAACTTACCATATTTGAAATGGTTTTTGAAGGTACTAAAGTAAACAGAAGAATTTATATTTTCTATGTATGAACTTAGTAAAACAACAGGAAAACCATCATTCTGAATTTAAAGAGAAAAAGCAATTTTGGCTTTAATGTAGCTGAAACCAAGAGGCATTGCAGTTATATTTTTACAAATATGTAACTTTAAAGACCTTAACATTATCATAGATCATGTATCAATGACTCTCTAAACTGCACTTTAAAATTGAAGTTGTAGAAAAGGAAACAGAAAAGAAATTAAAATGAACAAGAGGTTTGAATTTGAGTATTCATCTAGGGTTTAAAACAGTAGCCATGGCCAAATGATAGAAAGTGAAATAGAAAATGAGGATATTATTATTTTTTTCTTGTTTTCTTTCTGTATGTGAATTTGAATCTACATCAAAAGTCAGGAAATACATTTTTTTTTTTGTCACCAGCTGCCTCTGTCAATTTAGGGCAAGTTACTTTAGCTATTTGGTGAGAAAAGCTGCTATGCATGGAACTACTGTTTTATAAAAAGTGCTAAACATCTTTAAGAAAAATTATAGAAATCTTCCAGCAGGAATGACACCATAGATTGCAGCCTTATTGCAAGAGATTCTAGAAGTGGATGTCAACTCTTCATGAAAAAAATTATGCCTTTTGTTTCTCCATTGGATCAACTTCCTGTATTAAGATGTTATCTCTGCTATGAAAATGACTTGATCATAGTATTTATGGTATAGTCACATAAAGGCCAAACCCCACAGATCAAAGGTGTGAAAATTCCCAAAGCTCTTAACCTGTGTAGCAAAATGTAGAATAGAGTCCTTTATTTAACACAGGCTTAAAATCAAAAGTTATTTCTAGCAGGGCTTTTGAAGTATTGAAACTCTCATGGAAAATGGATCTTTTCCCTTTTAGGAATGTTGCACTTTTTTTTGAGAAGTTAATTAAGAATAGCATTATTTCCTTATTGATAAATCAATAACATTCTAGAATTTTAAGTACCTTTCTCCAAAGAATATAATCAAATGAGAAATCCTATTTTTCTTGCTCATAAAATTGCTAATTTGACTTGTCTCAGTCACAAGTTAAAAATATGAACCACAGAGTTTTTATTTCATCTGTTGAAACTGAGAAGGAAGCAAGGCATGAAGGGAACTTCAGTGTTCAACTGTGGAGAAGAGTTTCAAAACAACAAAGTGATTAAAGGAGCAAGGCTCCTTTTGATGTTGAGGTTTGCTATGGTCTGAATGTTGATTTCCATATGTTGAAATCACAGCTTCTCTGGTAATTAGATGGGGCCTTTGGAAGGTGATGAAGTCATGAAGGTGGAGTCCTCATGAATGGGATTAGTGCAGTTTTAAGAGACCCAACAGCTGACTTCCTCCTTCCACCATATGAGGACACAGCAAGATGCTCCATCTATAAACCAGTAAGCAAGCCCTTGACAGCCACTGGATCTGCTGGTGCCCTGATCCTGATCTTCCCATCCTCCAGAATTGTGAGAAATGAATTTCTATTGTTTGCAAGCCATCCAATCTATGGTGTTAATTTGTTCTAGCAGCCAGAGCTGACTAAGAGAAACTTGAAGCAGATGCTCAGGAGTGAATTCTTTGCAACTCCAAGATGAGCTATAGCAGTCAGTTGAAGCATGACAATGAGCAACAGACGATGAGCAGCAAGAGGAGGATTCAGTTAGTACAGAAGGAAACAGTGCTGAGCTGTGTGGCTCAGAGGGAGGGATGTGAGGGATGATATTTGGGAAACTATGATTATTATAAAAATGTGAGAGGTCACTAAGGCTATAAATCTGAGGTCAGATGGGGGGCAAAGGAAATTCAAGGGTAGTGATTATTAGTGTGTACACTTGACTTGCTATCAAGCATGCATTCCTGAAAATCTGTGTGAAAATCTAATTGTCATAAATTTCAAATAAATTTATGTCCACCTGGAAAAGGGCACCTTGAAAACATGAATTCCATTCTCTGACTTACTTCTTTTAAAATTAAAGATGTTGTTTATGTTGAATGTTCTTAGATCAATGGACAATGGAATCAGGCAGTTGAAAGATAATCACATTGATGTAATTTTAGGTATAGCATTAGGAAAGAACAGAATGCTCCCAATTAAAAGAGGTCCTTGCATTACCTAATTCAACTCCTCATCCTCCAGATGAGGAAAATGAAGGTCAAGTGCTTTGCCCAAGGTTAAGCAGTGGGTCACTGACATTTAACCAAAGGTTGCGTGGTCAGCTGGCTGGAAAGTTAGAGGTGGAACCCAGTCGTCTTCCCTCCCATTCAAGGCTCATCTTCTGTATTGCTGTTCGCCTTAGAGGGAAACATGGCCACTTCACCACTGCACGCTATTCTCCAGTGCCCCATCCAGCTTCAAAGCCCTATGATCCCATAATACAACTTCTGGTATTTAAGATGGTTGCCTAAAAGGATTCATTGTAAGATCAGGAGATATCCAAAAAAGAAAGAACTGTTATTGGCTCCCAAATGGCCAGGGACTATCAAAATATATCTTATAGAAGAAGATAGATAATATTAAAAGAAGAAATTTATCTTCCAGAAAGCAATAAAGTTTAAAACTAAGTGTCGGGGAAAATAAACAACAGCCCAGTTTCTCTTCAATTCTTCCAGGGTCTATCAAATATGGTACCTTAAATTGGTCCAAGTTTCACAGATACCAGGAAACTACAAGTGTGATGTACTTGGAGATGCCATACATCTCCAAAAACATGTCATTTTATTCCAACTTTCTTTCCTTTGCACACCATTTAACTTCGCTTCTTGTCATTTCTTCTCAGAGATTGCACACATTGTCTGTAGTTCCCCAGAAGAGAGCACTTATTTGCAACTGCAGAAAACACATAATGTGAGAATTCAGATATCTATCTGTCTGTCTGTTTATCTATCGATTGATCTTTCTATCTTTCTAGACACATGTGCGTGCATGCACACACGCACAGAGAGAGAGAGAGAGAGAGAGAGAGAGAGAGAGATTAAATGCAGTTGTCAGGCACCACTCTTCTATTCTCCTCAGGTACCATAGTGCTGCTCCATAGGTAATGACTTCTATTTTAATCTCAGTGTTTGAAAATTATTTTATTTCTAAGTAGCAGCCTTGCATCACCTACTTCCTTTGTTGACCACGTTCCCTCCTTATACAGCATACACATTTCTTGCTAAAAATATTTTACATCATATGCATCCATCTGAAGTCTTCTGTGTTGCAAGTGTTTTATTGAGTCATGGAAAGAATAGGTGATTTAGAGATACTAAACTACCTTTAAATAGAAGTCACTTATTTTTATAAAAATACCATTTTTTAAATGTTGGATTGAATATTAAATATCAAATAAAACATCTAAATACCCATCCTGTGCTTCAGTACAGACAAAACCACGAAGCCAAGGAATCTGAGAGGTGCTATAAATCTTAGAATTTCTGGGGAAGTTTCTTATTTTGTACATGAGGAAACTGAAGCCTATTATGACAGATTAGCAGGAAGGTTGGCAGGTACTACCTCCATTGCTGAGCTGCAAAGAGCACTTAAACCTCATTAGGATCAATAAGGAGTCAGAGCCAGAGGACTCCCAGGTTTCCATACACAGCTCCTTCTCACTTTGTGTCCGAGCAACTGAAAGTTAACAGTCTGCTAAAGTATCTGCAGCTAAGGAGTGCATGATGAAGTATGTTAGCCAAGTTAAGTAATTTATTTTATTATCTGAATTTTAATTTCTTTGCTATTTCTCTAAGTACAATAATTTCTTTTCAGGGACACTAATTTTTTTTATTTCTTTTATTCATATGTGCATACAATGTTTGGGTCATTTCTCCCCCCCTTCTGCCTGCTCCCTCTCTCTCCCCTCTACCCCCTTGCTACCAGGCAGAAACTATTTTGCCCTTATCTCTAATTTTGTTGAAGAGAGCGTATAAGCAATAATAGGAAGGAACAAGGGTTTTTGCTAGTTGAGATAAGGATAGCTATACAGGGAGTTGACTCGCATTGATTTCCTGTACATGTATGTTACCTTCTAAATTAATTATTTTCAAACTAACCTTTTCTCTATTTCCTGGTCCCCTTCTCCTATTGGCCTCTGTCACTTTAAAGTTTCTGCATTAGTTCCTTTGCATTGAGGACATCAAATGCTATCTTGTTTTTGTTGGGGTTTCTTTCCTATCCTCATACCTCCCTTGTTGTGTTTGCCCTTGATCTAAAGTCCACATATGAGGGAAAATATTCGATTATTGGTTTCTGGGCCTGGCTAACCTCACTCAGGATGATGTTCTCCAGTTCCATCCATTGACCTGCAGACGATAAGATTTCATTCTAATCTTGGCTGAGTAGTATTCCATTGTGTATAAATACCACATTTTCTTAATCCATTCATCAATAGTGGGGCATCTTGGTTGTTTCCATAACTTGGCTATTGTGAATAGTGCTGCAATAAACATGGGTGTGCAAGTGCCTCTGGAGTAACCTGTGTTGCATTCCTTTGGGTACATCCCCAAGAGTGGGATTGCTGGATCATATGGTAGATCTATGTTTAGATTTCTAAGAAGCCTCCAAATTTTTTTTCCAGAGTGGTTGTACTTGTTTACATTCCCACCAACAGTGTAAGAGGGTTCCTTTTTCCCCACATCCTTGCCAACACCTGTTGTTGTTGGTGTTTCTAATGATGGCTATTCTAACAGGGGTGAGGTGGAATCTTAGTGTGGTTTTGATTTGCATTTCCTTAATGGCTAGAGATGGTGAGAATTTTTTCTTATTTTTTTTGCCATTTGAATTTCTTCTTTTGAGAAAGTTCTGTTTAATTCACTTGCCCATTTCTTTATTGGTTCATTAATTTTGGGAGAGTTTAGTTTTTTGAGCTTCCTGTATATTCTGGTTATCAGTCCTTTGTCTGATGTGTAGCTGGCAAATATTTTCTCCCACTCTGTGGGTGTTCTCTTCAGTTTAGAGACCATTTCTTTTGATGAACAGAAGCTTTTTAATTTTATGAAGTCCTGTTTGTCTATGCTATCTCTTAGTTGCTGAGCTGCTGGGGTTCCACTGAGAAAGTCCTTGCCTATACCTATTAGTTCCAAAGTATTTCCTACTCTTTCCTGTACCAACTTTAGAGTTTGGGGTCTGATAATAAGGTCCTTGATCCATTTTGAGTTAATATTGGTATAGGGTGATATACATGGATCTAGTTTCAATTTTTTGCAGACTGCTAACCAGTTTTCTCAGCAGTTTTTGTTGAAGAGGCTGCTATTTCTCCATTGTATATTTTTAGTGCCTTTGTCAAAGACAAGTTGGTTATAGTTGTGTGGCTTCATATCTGGGTCCTCTGTTCTGTTCCACTGGTCTTCATGTCTGTTTTTGTGCCAGTACCATGCTGTTTTTATTGTTATTGCTTTGTAATATAGTTTGAAGTCAGGTATTGTGATACCTCCAGCACTGTTCTTTTGACTGAGTATTGCCTTGGCTATTCATGGTCTCTTGTGTTTCCATATAAATTTCACAGTAGATTTTTCAATCTCTTTAATGAATGTCATTGGAATTTTGATGGGAATTGCATTAAACATGTAGATTCTTTTGGGAGTATAGACATTTTTACTATGTTGATTCTACCAATCCATGAGCATGGGAGATCTCTCCACTTTCTATAGTCTTCCTCAATCTCTTTCTTCAGAAGTGTATAGTTTTCCTTGTAGAGGTCATTCACATCCTTTATTAAGTTTACATCTAGGTATTTGATTTTTTTGAGGGTATTGTAAATGGAATTGTTTACATATATTCTTTCTCAGTTTCTTCGTTATTAGTGTATAGAAATGCTAATGATTTTTCTATGTTGATTTTATATCCTGCTACTTTGCTATAGCTGTTGATGGTGTCTAGGAGCTTTTGAGTAGAGTTTTTTGGATCTCTAAAGTATAGAATCATACCGAAGGACACTAATTTTTAATCCACAAAAGAGGACAAGTAGTACAGAAGAATGGATGATATTTTCTTTGATTAAAACAACAATATTGATCCTACTTTGGCCATTAAGAAATAGATGGCTGACCAAATTTCTTTCTGAAAGCAAATGTTTTAAAATTCATATTCTCTCTATTCCAAAATGGCAAAAGCAAAAAAAAAAATGGTTGACAAAAATCATTAGCATGCCTTAGTCAGTTAGTCAAGCCCTAAGACCGTGAAGAGAGAAGCTGGCTTTACCAAGATCATGGAGTCTTGCTATGTACATAGCAACAGATATAATTCAACAAGTATTGATGCTGTGCCTGGGTCAGAAAGCTGGGTAATACAAATAAAAGATGATGTGGCTCCTTCCCCCAGGCTCTTACACTCTTACACTCCAGTTGTAAAAAAGATATGCAGACATTAGCAATACCATAGACCAGCTCTTTCCTGAGACAGCTAAGGTCCCTGAGGATATAAAAGATGGAAGTCTGTGTTCACCAATGGAGGCCAAATGGCTCCATAGAAAGGTAACATGTGAGCTGGTAATTAAAGGATGAATACAAGTTTGCCAGGTAGGGTAGGACAGGTGAAGGGAACCAAAGGTCATGTTGGAACAATAGCATATGTATTAGCCTAGCAGACTGGGAGACTTTCTGGTGAAAATGTTCAACTATGACATTAATGTTATTCTTAAAAAGCATTGGGAAAAACACCTGGAAAGATATAGTGACTGTGATGGTAAGTGATTACCACTCAAACTCCTTACTGGGTTTGTGTGCGTTAGCCTATTATTGCTGTGATAAATGACAGAAAAACAGCTTAAAGGAGGAAAGGTTTATTTTGGCTCTTGGTGGTAGAATTTTCAGTCTGTGGCCGCTGGGACTATTGTTTGTAGTCCTGTGATGAGGCAGAAGATCATGGCCAGTCATGGTGGGAGGTTGTAGTGGAGAAGACCTGCTCAGCAGCTGAGAGAAAGAGAGAGAGAGAGAAAGAGAATGGCTGGGACAAGATATAACCTATAAAGTCATCCCCCCACTTCTTAAAACTAGGCCGCACCTCCTAATGTTTCCACCACCTCCCAAAATAGCATCACCTGCTGGGAACCAAGTCTTCCACACATGATCCTTGGGGACATTTCATATTCAAACCGTAACAGAGCCTTAAGGACTTACTCCTCCAGCTGCAGCTTAAGATGCTGTGAGAGTCCTCACTGTCAGCCATCTCCAGGGATTTCCTCAACTGAAATGAATTCCCGTACCAGGTCAAACGCTTTTCCTAGGCACATCCAATGCCTGGTGGCGGTGCCCCAACTTAAGACAATGTGAAGGGTTCATTCCAGTTTCAAAGCTCCCGGGGAGTTGGCTGAAGTTATCTGCATTGCAGCCCAACTTTTCCTTCTGCCTCATCCTGTTTCCTTTCCTTTCCAGGACTGGTTTCAAGAATGCTCATTGCCATCTCAGAGTCTGCTTCCTAGACCCAGGGGGATAACTAGATATTACACAGCAGAGATGCACACTATCCTATTTCAACACAAGAGCTCTCTGGGCTTATATTCACACAGGGGTTCCAGGATAGACCGAGAAGCCAGGATGGGTCACCAGTTTATGGCAATTCCATTTCCTTCTGGCACTAAGAATAACTTTGTTTCTTTCTGTCTTCTTTCTGACAACCTCCAAATCCTTTCCCCTATTCACACCTTCAGAGGCTTTTAGTTTCTGGGGCTCCAGCCTCCAGAAGACTTTTCTGGGAGCCACTAGACCACTTCTACTCCTAGGTGTTCTACAGGTAGAACATAGAGGTCTCTGATTCGTATTTCTCAGTTTAGAAGTCAGAATTGGGGGTTCTCAGACTCCCTGATCCAGGTGCTTATTTAAAATGCAAGCATCAGGTTCAGCTTCAGTTCACTGATTCAGGAGGAGAAGCCAATTTGGGGGTTCGGGGGAGAGGGAATAAATCTGCTTAGTAAACAAACTTCTCAAGAAACCCTTATGCCTGTTGGAGTTTCAGTACTTGAGAATCTTTTCCTTGATTGTTCTGGAGGTGTATTAAAGAGAAACAATGGTGTTTCTGCGTTTCCTGTTGCATCCACTGTTAGGTGTAATTCGAGAGTTTGGCGATTGGTGAAGGAAATAGATGGACATGTCACTAGTCTTTGCGATGGTTCTGGGACTGCAGCTCACTCTCGGTGGGAGACATGCTTTCTAAGTCTAACCCCATTCAGAAGTCAGGCAACGCTGATCACCTCTGGGGAGCTTCTGGATATTGCTTCGATGTAGGGTGGAAATTGGGGGCAGTTTTTCAGAGAGAACATGGCAGCTTGATGAAAGAAGGTTGGGGAGACTGTCAGGCTATCTCAAAGGCTTAGCTCCACATTTCCACTCAACTAGACCTGGAGAGGGAGCAGGTATGTAGGACTGAGGGTTTTTGTTCTGGATTTTTGATCATTTTCTAATTTCTTTATTTGGTTCCATGTTGTTTTTAATAGTTATACAGGGAGTCCATGTATGTGTACAATGTATCCCAATTTGGTTCATCCCCTCCTTTATTCTCCTGTTCCCCCCTGCACCTTCTTAAATGACTTCCACAGGTCTCAATTCTCTATGTTCATACATGTATAGAGAATACATCAACCATTTTCAGTCTCCTTTACCCTCTTCATTTACCTTACCCCTCCCACAGGTACCTCCCCTTAACATGACCTGTTTTAAATTCTTGTTCTTCATTGTTTAAGTCTCTGTTGTTCAGTGGGCTTTTCCCCTTGCATTTTACCTGTAAATATATTGTACTTTAATCAGCCCAACCCCCTCTATTACTTCCCGTATCTATTTCCCCCACCCTGTGTTGTTCAACAGTTTTCAGTGTGTTCCCTTGTGTCCTGTTCACACAGATGTGATGTATTTCTATAGGACTGAGTTTTAAGCAGGAAGAACAACCATGGATGCGTTTATCAAAGTTACCAAAATTTAGAGTGCTGCAGTTGTTGAAAATAATTTTTTAAAATCAGTTTAATTGAAATATTAAATAATTAATTAAATTTAATCAAACACTTATTTTTTGCATGTATAATGACCTTTAGATAAATATTTCACTGTATCACCAATGCCACAGTCAAGATAAAGACAGTTCCAATCATTCCCAGAATTCTTCAGCACCTCCTCTACAGTCACTTTCCACCCGCCATTTCTGGTTCAAGGTAACCATTGAGTTACTTTCTGTCATCATAGATCAGAAGGACCTTTGTAAGAATTTCAAATAAATGTCACTATACCAAATGTGCTCTTTATGTGAAGAATATTCTCACTAGATAAAAAATTCTTTTATTTATTTATTTATATTACTCATATGTGCATACAATGCTTGGGTCATTACTCCCCCCTGCTCCAACCCCCTCCCTTACCATCCACCCAGCCCCCTCCCTCTCCCCCCCACCCCCTCGATACCCGGCAGAAACTATTTTGCCCTTATCTCTAATTTTGTTGAAGAGAGAGTATAAGCAATAATAGGAAGGAACAAGGGTTTTTGCTGGTTGAGATAAGGATAGCTGTACAGGGAGTTGACTCACATTAATTTCCTGTGCATGTCTGTTACCTTCTAGGTTAATTCTTCTTGATCTAACCTTTTCTCTAGTTCCTGGTACCCTTCTCCTATTGGCCTCAGTTGCTTTTAAGGTATCTGCTTTAGTTTCTCTGCGTTGAGGGCAACAAATGCTAGCTAATTTTTAAGGTGTCTTACCTATCCTCACCCCTCCCTTGTGTGCTCTCGCTTTTATCATGTGCTCAAAGTCCAATCCCCTTGTGTTTGCCCTTGATCTAATGTCTGCATATGAGGGAGAACATACGATTTTTGGTCTTTTGGGCCAGGCTAACCTCACTCAGAATGATGTTCTCCAATTCCATCCATTTACCAGTGAATGATAACATTTCGTTCTTCTTCATGGCTGTATAAAATTCCATTGCGTATAAATACCACATTTTCTTAATCCATTCATCGGTGGTGGGGCATTTTGGCTGTTTCCATAACTTGGCTATTGTGAATAGTGCTGCAATAAACATGGGTATGCAGGTGCCTCTGGAGTAACCTGTGTCACAGTCTTTTGGGTACATCCCCAAGAGTGGTATTGCTGGATCAAATGGTAGATCAATGTTTAGCTTTGTAAGTAGCCTCAAAATTTTTTTCCAGAGTGGTTGTACTAGTCTACATTCCCACCAACAGTGTAAGAGGGTTCCTTTTTCCCCGCATCCTCGCCAACACCTGTTGTTGGTGGTGTTGCTGATGATGGCTATTCTAATGGGTGAGGTGGAATCTTAGTGTGGTTTTAATTTGCATGTCCTTTATTGCTAGAGATGGTGAGCATTTTTTCATGTGTTTTTTTGGCCATTTGAATTTCTTCTTTTGAGAAAGTTCTGTTTAGTTCACTTGCCCATTTCTTTATTGGTTCATTAGTTTTAGGAAAATTTAGTTTTTTAAGTTCCCTGTATATTCTGGTTATCAGTCCTTTGTCTGATGCGTAGCTGGCAAATATTTTCTCCCACTCTGTGGGTGTTCTCTTCAGTTTAGAGACCATTTCTTTTGATGAACAGAAGCTTTTTAGTTTTATGAGGTCCCATTTATCTATGCTATCTCTTAGTTGCTGTGCTGCTGGGGTTTCATTGAGAAAGTTCTTACCTATACCTACTAACTCCAGAGTAGTGCCTACTCTTTCCTGTATCAACTTTAGAGTTTGGGGTCTGATATTAAGGTCCTTGATCCATTTTGAGTTAATATTGGTATAGGGTGATATACATGGATCTAGTTTCAGTTTTTTGCAGACTGCTAACCAGTTTTCCCAGCAGTTTTTGTTGAAGAGGCTGCTATTTCTCCATTGTATATTTTTAGTGCCTTTGTCAAAGACAAGTTGGTTATAGTTGTGTGGCTTCATAGCTGGGTCCTCTATTCTTTTCCGCTGGTCTTCATGTCTGTTTTTGTGCTAGTACCATGCTGTTGTTATTGTTATTGCTTTGTAATATAGTTTAAAGTCAGGTATCGTGATACCTCCAGCATTATTCTTTTGACTGAGTATTGTCTTGGCTATTCGTGGCCTCTTGTGTTTCCATATAAATATCACGGTAGATGTTTCGATCTCTTCAATGAATGTCATTGGAATTTTGATGGGAATTGCATTAAACATGTAGATTACTTTTGGGAGTATAGACATTTTTACTATGTTGATTCTACCAATCCATGAGCATGGGAGATCTCTTCACTTTCTATAGTCTTCCTCAATCTCTTTCTTCAGAAGTGTATAGTTTTCCTTGTAGAGGTCTTTCACATCTTTTGTTAGGTTACACCTAGGTATTTGATTTTTTTTGAGGCTGTTGTAAATGGAATTATTTTCATACATTCTTTTTCCGTTTGCTCATTGTTAGTGTATAGAAATGCTAATGATTTTTCTATGTTGATTTTATATCCTTCTACCTTGCTATAGCTATTGATGATGTCTAGAAGCTTCTGAGTAGAGTTTTTTGGGTCTTTAAGGTATAGGATCATGTCGTCTGCAAATAGGGATATTTTGACAGTTTCTTTACCTATTTGTATTCCTTTTATTCCTTCTTCTTGCCTAATTGCTCTGGCTAGGAATTCCAGTACTATGTTGAATAGGAGTGGAGATAGTGGGCATCCTTGTCTGGTTCCTGATTTTAGAGGGAATGGTTTCAGTTTTTCTCCATTAAGTATAATGCTGGCTGTAGGTTTGTCATATATAGCTTTTATAATGTTGAGGAACTTTCCTTCTATTCCTAGTTTTCTTAGAGCTTTTATCATGAAACGGTGTTGGATCTTATCAAAGGCTTTTTCTGCATCTGTTGAGATGATCAAGTGGTTTTCATCTTTGCTTCTGTTAATGTGGCTTATTATGTTTATTGATTTTCATATGTTGAACTACCCCTGCATTCCTGGGATGAAGCCTACTTGGTCGTGGTGAATGATCTTTTTGATGTGTTGTTGAATTCAGCTTGCCGTTATTTTATTGAGGATTTTTGCATCAATGTTCATTGAGGAGATTGGCCTATAGTTCTCCTTTTGGAGGTTTCTTTGCCTGGTTTTGGGATAAGTGTAATAGTGGCTTCATAAAATGTGTATACACTGAGAAGAATGTATATTGTGTAGAAGTTAGATGAAATCGTCTGTAGACATCAAGTAGGTCCATTTGATCTATTGTATATTTTAGATCTTGAATTTCTTTATTGAATTTTTGTTTGGATGACCTATCTATTGATGATAATGGGGTGTTAAAGTCTCCCACAACCACTATGTTGGAGTTAATATATGCTTTCAGGGTATGTTTGATGAAATTGGGTGTGTTGACATTGGGTGCATATAGGTTGATAATTATTTCCTTTGGTCTATTTCCCCTTTTATTAGTATGGAATGTCCTTATTTATCTCGTTTGATCAATGTAGGTTTGAAGTCTACTTTGTCAGAGATAAGTATAGCTACTCATGCCTGTTTTGGGGCAGGAAAAGATTGACTTGGTAAATCTTCTTCCAGCCTTTCATCCTAAGTCTATGCTTATTTCTATTGGTGAGATGGGTCTCCTTGTAAGCAACAAATTGTTGGATCTTCCTTTTTAATCCATTTTGTCCAGTGGTGCCTTTTGATGGGTGAATTAAGTCTGTTAACATTAAGTGTTAGTACTGATAGGTATGTGGTGATTCCTATCATTTTGTTGTCTTAGTTGTCTGAAGGTTTGATTGTGTGTACCTAACTTGATATTACTCTCTACTTTCTTGCTTTTTCTTTTCTGTAGTTTGGTGCTGCCTGTCCTTTCATGGTTATGTTGGGTTTCACTTCTGTGTGCAGAATCCCTTGAAGAATCTTTTGTAGTGGTGGCTTTGTGGTCACATATTGTTTTAGTTTCTGCTCATCATGGAAGACTTTTATTGCTCCATCTATTTTGAATGATAGCTTTGCTGGGTAGAGTATCCTGGAGTTGAAGTTATTTTCATTCAGTGCCTGGAAAATCTCACCCCAAGCTCTTTTAATGTTTCTGTTGAGAAGTCTGCTGTGATTTTGATGGGTTTACCTTTGTATGTTATTTGTTTTTTCTCTCTTACAGCCTTCAATATTCTTTCCCTAGTTTCTGAACTTGTTGTTTTAGTGATGATATATCGTATGGTAGTTCTATTTTGATCTGGTCTGTTTGGTGTCCTGGAGGCCTCTTGCATCTGTATGGGATATCTTTCTCTAGATTTGGGAAGTTTTCTGTTATTATTTTGTTGACTATATTATGCATTCCCTTTGCTTGCACCTTTTCTCCTTCTTTGATGCCCATGATTCTCAGGTTTGGTCTTTTGATGGAGTCGGTGATTTCTTGCATTTTCTTTTCACAGGTCTTGAGTTGTTTAATTAATAGTTCTTCGGTTTTTCCTTTAATTACCATTTCATCTTTGAGTTCTGAGATTCTGTCTTCTGTTTGTTCTATTCTGCTGGATTGGCCTTCCATTTTGTTTTGCAATTCTGTTTTGTTCTTTTTTCTGAGGTTTTCCATATCCTGGGTGGTTTCCTCTTTTATGTTGTCTATTTTTGTCCTGAGTTCATTTATCTGTTTATCAATCGTGTCCTGTGTTTCACTTGGTGCTGATACAGTGCTTCTATGGTTTCCTTTATTTCTTCTTGTGCTTTTTCAAATTCTCTATTTTTGTTGTCTTGGAATTTCTTGAGTGTCTCCTGTACATTTTGGTTGATGCTATCCAGTATCATCTCTATAAAATTCTCTTTGAGTACCTGTAGTATTTCTTCTTTTAGATTATTCTTGTGGGCTTCATTGGGTCCTTTGGCATAGTTTATCTTCATTTTGTTGGAGTCTGGATCTGAGTATCTATTTTCTTCATTTCATTCTGGTTCCTGTACTACTTTTTGCTGTGGGGAAACTGGTTTCCCTGTTCTTTCTGTCTTCCCATCATTGCCCTTGGTGTTTTTATTGTCCCTGTACTGTGTGCAATTAAGTATTTTCTGGCCTGTAACAATAGCACTATTGATATTTAGCATGGAAGGGTGAGAGGAGATGGAAAGCAAAGAAGTTAAAGGAAAAGGGGAAAAAAAACAAGTAGAAAAAACAAAACAAAGAAACAAACAAAAAAAGTTTCACAGATATAAACATGGAGAGACAGGGTACTAATCAACCATAAGCTGAAAAAGCATTAGAGAGACAGAGAGAGGATTGAAAATAAAAAATAAAAAAAACTAAACAACAAATAAGTGAAATATATATATATATATAAATAAAAAATTTTTAAAAATCTCCAAGTTCAAACCCAATAAAGTTTCAGTCTTAATAATTTTGGTGTTCGTCCCTCAGCCTCCAATCCTGGAGATGGTACCTCAGATGTTGTTCTGTAGTTGTCTCATCAAAGGGGAAAAATAAAATAAAACAGAACCACACAAAACAAAAAAAAAACCCCACTTTGTCCCAAGTTCAAATGCAGTACAGTTTCAGTAAGTTTTTCAGCATGCAGGTGTAGTTCGGTTGTTTTCTCATCAAAGGTAGGGAGAGAGAAAAAAAAAAGAGTCTGGGGACAGTTCTGTGAATGGCTATCTGTGGTTGTGGCTTGCCTGCCTGCTGCTGTCAGCCTGCTGTTGCTGGAGGCTTTATTTATGCAGATCTCTGGGGTGAGCTTAGCACTCACCTGGCCCTGCAGGCTTTGTTTACTCAGAATTCTCCTGTGCACGAGCCACTGCTACAAGCTTTCCCCTTTCCAAGCACACTGGGGGAGGTGACACTGCACCCGCTTTCTCAGGCCCATGTGTTTATTTACAGCTCACATGGGAAGTGGGTCTTCCCCCCTCTCCTGTGGAGTTTTCTTCCTTCTGCCACTTTCACAAGCTTTCCCACTCCTGGTTGCTGGGCATGTGCTGCCACTCCTGCCTTCTCTGGCCTGGCTTGTTTATTTACAGTTCTGTGAGGGATTCCCCTCCCCGCCTCTTTGGTGCTCAGGGTGCCCCACCCTTTTTGCTATGTGTCTTTATTTTTGTTATTGCTTATTACTCAGTTTCTCTTTTTTTCCCTGGGTGGGGGTCGGTCTGTCCAGGGGGCTATGCTGATCTGGCCCAGGATCATCTGTGGGAGTACCGTGTTATCACTTAGCTCACCTTGTGGTCCGTGTCTTCCCAAGCCATCTGGGTGCCGGTGTCTGGCGGTGGCCTGGGGGCCCTCCTGGTTTCTCCATTTAACATGAAGTGGAGATGCTCTGCGCAGGCTGGAGGTGTGGAGGGGTCAAAGTTTTGCCTCTTCTTGGTGGTTTTGCCTGTAAGGTGAATCTCCAGTGTCTTTCCAAGATTTCACTATAGGAGGCACGCTTTCTGCTTCCTCCCTCTAGCCACCATCTTGGAATCCTCCGCAGCTGAGCTGACACATTTTTTCAAATAAAAAATTCTTGGTTACAGTTGATCATTCAACTCTTTAAAGATGCTCAAGTGTTATCTCACATCAAGTTCCTCAATAAGACGGTTCTTAACTTTATTTCTCTTTATATAAAGTGACTTTTACCTCCTCTAGCTACTGTCAATGGTTTTAGACAGTATGTATATGTGTATGTGTACTGCTTGGGTTTCATTAAGCTTCTTGAATCTATGGATTTATAATTTCTAGCAAATTTCAAATAGTAGAAATGGTTCAGATGGGATTGCCATCCAAATAATTTTTAGTACTTTCATATCTTCATCAATGAGGTCAAGATATAGTTTTCATTTTAAAGGTTGTTTTAGACAATGAATTTAATTGTCTTAACACAGTACTGGATACTTGAAATATGTTCCAAAAATGTCTACATCAGTAGGTTGTCATATAACAAATAGTCCTAAACTGATCTAGTTTGAAGCTAACAGGGCATACTACAAATATTTATGTTGGTCATAGGTGTAGGATGAGATGATTGCAGGCAAACCAGCGTAGGTGGTCATACATGAGGGCAAAATCTGACCTGGTTAAAACATGGGACTTCTCTGGTGTAGTGCAATGTGGCCCCTTGTTTCTGTCTTCACTAATGTGGATTGGTCCATAAATTGGAGTGAAGGCCCTAGGATTGTAGTTTGAAGCACACCACAGAATAATTTTGTGATTCTAGTTATGCCCAATGAACAAGCCTTACTGAGCCTTAGGTTTCTTTTTTTTAACTTTTAATTACCAGGCTATTTTTAGAGCAGTTTGGGGTTTACAGAAAATTGAGCAGAAACAACAGCATTCGCTCATATTCTTCTTCCCTTTGCTCATAGTTTCCCCTGTTATTAACATCTTGAGTTAGTATAGTACAGTTTTTTTATAATGCATGGGCCAATCTCCATCCAGTATTATAAATTGAAGTTCATAAATTTAATTAGGGTTCATTCTTTGTGTATTTTATGGCTTTTGAAAACTGCATAACGTCATGTACCCACCATTGCAATGCCAAATGGGATAGTTTCACTGCCTTTACTTTCCCCTGTACTACTCCTACTTACCTCCCTCCTCCACCCCTGGGGAATGTCATATAGTTGAATCATACAGTACAGGGCCTTGTCTGATAACTTCTTTCATAAGGTAATATGAATTTAAGGTTCCTCCATTGTGGGGAGTGAATTATGAGACACCTATGAGAACTTGACATAAGCACAGTTGCTCAATGATCTATAGGCTGAGTTTGGCAAGGCCCAAGCCACAGAAGAGGGTGAAGGCAAGATGCAGCACAGCTGCTTTTCCTGAGTTGTTTACATTCAGAGAAAAAGTAGGAACACAGGTTTCTCCTGTTACAATGTCATGCCCCTCCCCGAGAACTGTTGCTCCACCTCCTTATTTATCACTGGATATAAAAGATTTGCTGAAGGAGGACACAATTGATTGATTGATGGGGAGGGATTGATGGGATTTTGATTGGCTGCCACTGCCACTGCTGCTGGCTGTTATGTGTCTCCACCAGAGCAGCTTTCTGCACTGAGAACTTTATATATAGGCATTAAAAAAGCTAAGCTAAAGAAATCATGGGACAGTGCAAGTCTGAGGATTGAGATTTTAAAAGGGAACATAGGACAGTACAAGTCTGAGGACCAAAACTTTAAAAGAGATTAAAGAAAATATGGGACAGTGCAAGTCTGAAGGCAAATAGTTTAAGAGAGATTATGCTAAGAAAAGGTTAGATCAAAAAGAATTAACCTAGAAGGTAACACCCACGCACAGGAAATCAATGTGAGTCAATGCCCTGTATAGCTATCCTTATCTCAACCAGCAAAACCCCTTGTTCCTTCCTATTATTGCTTATACTCTCTCTACAACAAAATTAGAGATAAGGGCAAAATAGTTTCTGCTGGGTATTGAGGGGGGGGAGCGGGAGGGGGTGGAGTGTGTGGTAAGGGAGGGGGTGGGGGCAGGGGGGAGAAATGAACCAAGCCTTGTATGCACATATGAATAATAAAAGAAAAATGAAAAAAAAAAAAAGAAAAGCAAAGAGAGAACATGGGACAGTGCAAGTCTAAGGAAAGAGACTTTAAAGAATAGAAAAGAAGAAAGACTTTAGAAGTAAGGTTTTAAAGAATAAGAGAAAAGAAGCAAAGTAAAAGAAGAGTTAATGGAGAAAAGAAGCAACGAGGCTGTTGTGTGTCTCCATCCAAGCACTCAGCACACCTGGCCCCAGCTTTGTCTTCTATCATTTGTCGTTTCTGCATCTCCAGTCACCTCCAGTTAAGTTGGTAGAACAAGAGCTCATGAAAAAGCTCATGACACTCTATATCTTTTAGTGACTAACAGATCATTTATTTTTATTGCTAACTAATATTCCTTTATGAGGATATGATGCAGTTTGTCCATTCACCTTTGGAAGGATATCTTGGTTGCTTCTCTTTTTTTGGCAATTATGACTAAAGCTTTCATAAACATTCACATCCAGGTTTTTATGTAGACATAAGGTTTCAATGAATTCTGGGAAATACCAAGGAGCATGAATGCTGGATCATATGGTAAGATACTCAGTAATGAATATTTTTCCTTACTAGAATTTCTGTGTGTGTGTTGGTACTTTTTATGTTTTCAGTTTCTATCTTCATTATTTTTATGTTTTCCTTTCTACAGTAGAACATATTTACAATAGCTATTTTAAATTCCTTGTCTTCTAATTCCATTATTTTTACCATTCTGGATCCATTCTATTGACTAATTTCCTTCTAAATTACAGGTTACATTTTTGCTGTGTTTTTCATGTTTAATGGTTTTTTTTTTCATTGAATGCTGGCCATTTGAAATTTTAGGATATTGCAAACTAGATTTTGTTTTCTTTCTTTAAAGAGTGTTAGACTTTGCTCTGTAGCTAGTAATAGCAGCTAATCAACTTCATCCTTCCAGCACTTATTTAAAACTTGTTAGGGCAGGTTTGGAATAAACTTTACTTGGTCTAGTTTATTTTAGTATCAAGGTGTGACCCTTCTGGGATTCTACCAAATGCCCTGAATACTCTATACTTTGGCTGATCAGAATGTCAACATTCCAGATTGTGTAAGCTCTGGAAATTTTTGAGTTTACAGTTCATTCTTTGCCTGACTTACAGAACTTTTACCCTATTTTTACTGCATGAAGGCTGGTCTGCTCACTGTATGATGGAAGTCCATTAGTTGAGAAGCGAGGTGGTAGGAAAGAGCTTTATCATGATGAGCTATGATTGAAAGATACTGGACTGAGGGGCAATTTTTGCCAGAAAGTTTATTTAGGAGCAGTTTATGTAGGTAGATAATTGTGGACTTGTGGGCATCTTCTCACAGGTAGAAGTTTGTGGCCAAATGATGCACATCAGATTTTAATTGCCTGGTCACAAAATGGTTTTTTCAATTCTTCAGATCCTAAGAACAAAGACTATTATTTCCTCAGCATCCTCTTGTCACTGATTGGTTTGCCCATGTGCAGTTCCTGACATATTACTCAATGGATGAGCTAGCACCTCTAGGATGGGCTACCCCCGTAGCTGCTCAGTGGCTCTGTTGCTCACCACCAAATTCACAGTAATGAAAGTAAACACATTTCACCAATGCTTCATATTGTGAAAGACAAGCGTCAAGTGGAGTCAAGTAGGAGTCAGGCATGAGATCTGTTCTTAATACTCTGCTTTACTATGAACTCATGGTTTAGGACAAACTATAGACTCGAGGAATGGGAGCTCAGCTCTGCCTTGCAGATTCCAGCTGCCTTTGTCTTCCTGAACTCTGATCTCTGTCTCTTCAGCTCAGTGGTTCTCTTACACTCTTCTTGGGAATCTCCTTCCTACACTACTTTCCATAAATCAACTTTAGACAAAATGCCAGAGCAATCCTAAAGCTCTTAAGACTTCATTCATTTCTCTGTCTTCCAAGAGCACAGTCCTGTGCTGCCTATTGTCCAGTGTTTAAAAACAGCTTTTTAGTATATTTTATTGAGTGTGTTAGTTATGGCGGGAGTATAAGTCAATTTCTTATTACTTACCATGGTAGGAAGCAGAATTTCCAACACTGAATGTTTTAGGATTACACAATCTTTTCCCAGATGTATTTAGGAGCTTATTCTAGCTCTGAGCAAGCACCTTTGATAACTGCTGAGAAGCCTAAGCAAGAGAAACCCCTCTGGGGCCACACTTTAGAGGAACACAAACAGACAATTTATTAGGAGCACATGGACAGCAGTGCAGAACACAAACAGACAATTTATTAGGAGTGCATGGACAGGTCTGATGCTCAGCACTGACTCAAGCAGAACCATATACCATCCACACCCCAGGGGAAGCTTCTTCACCTCTCTTCCTCTATGCTCCCACATCAGAGTGCTACAGATGCAACTTCATCTCACTGTGTGATAGTTTCTAAGTTGTACCACCAATGATGCCACAGACAGATACTGTTCTAGGGTGTTGGGAGTGTTTGAATGTCAGAAGCACTTTTTGAGAAAATAGGCAAATTGGTTTCCCAAATATTTTCTCTCAAACAGCCTGAATATAATAATAAAATCTTATTGACCATCTATCATGGTATTATCAATAGTACCAAATGTTTACTTTCTTTCTTCTGGCATTACAATTTGTTGTATCAGATTATTCATAGAATGATGTAGTATTTGCAACAGCTGTAAATGGCAGCTGAGAAACACTCGGAAACAATGATATTTGTTAAATTTGTATGTATGTACATGTATGTACACATAGCAAATGTTACTGATACTGATATTTTACCTCTCCAACTCAATAGATATTGAATCCTATAATTTTGAATAGATTAAATTTTATTAAAATATTTATTAAGTGAAATATATAAAAAGCAAATTTTATAACTCTAGGATTCCATACCTGTAACATTTTGATACTGATGAATTATGTATTTTGACTCTTAATTTTAAAATATAATTTCCATTATTTCAGGAGAAATAAAATTTCAGAAACATGAAAATTTTAATTTTAACATTTCATTTAAAATTTTTGACAACAAATTCAAGGTTTGAATATTTTGAGTAAGTTATATTTTAATATTTTGTCATTGGGAATGGTACAGGTTGGAGTTGTCATAAATGCAGAAAATATGAAAATTTATTTCAGTTAATAGCTGAAAGGGAAATAATAAATGACATTATGAAGGTGCTTATTTGACAAGGCAGGAGTATTTGTCAAGGAGAGTAGCTTTTATTAACAGTTACCTTGATTTGCAACTTTTAAATATTCACTCATACAGCATGGAAGCCATTGCTAGTACTCCTCTGGACTCTGAGTATCTGGGTCTGGAAAGTGATATAAACAGAAGCTTTTGACAGGGTCTTGTTTTGGATGCTGCGCTCAGATTGGGCAGGGAGGTGGGGAATATGGAGACTGATTTGAGAATGTTTGTCTCCATAATAACTGATTATGGCTCTGCTGAAGGGTCTCCTTTCACCAGCCAGTGGTCCTGTGTGAGGAGATGACAGCATACAGACTGGGCTCTAAGGCAGGGTTCCAGCCAGCATAGGATTTAACTATGAGTGGAGCACTGAGGTCACTTCTTGTTCCTACAGGAAGGTCAGAGTTGGTGATGGTGATGATCGGGCTCTTTGTGTGTGGCAAGGTGGAGAATAGACAGGAAGTGCCTGAGACAGGAGGTCCCAGGGGCACACCAGCAACACCAGTGCAGGCAGACTCCCCAGAGCCAGTTGTACCTACTCCTGGGACACTTCCTGCCCAGGTCAGATTTGGCCCAGGCTCTGAGCTGGTGGAAAACATCATTGACTCCTGCTCAACAGGATGGAAGACAAAAAAATAATGGGAGATATTTTTATCTATCTCATGTGATTAAGAAGTCTTTGCAGTAATGTTTTATAAACAGTTTAGTCATAAGCACCTCTCTAGGCATGTCTCCTAAGACAAAATTTATGGTGTGCTTGTGATCGGCTCTGCTGAATTACTTTGGCTGGACCAAGATTGATGTGTGTTGTCTTTGTGCCAATGGCTGAGCTAGGCTCTGGGGAACTTTGGGCAAGAGAGAGAAAGAGAGAGAGAGAGAGAGAGACTATCTGTTGCTAATGGACTGCTTCAGCTGTGTGAGGAAATTGTGCTGTGAAAAACAGCCACTGAAACAAATCAGGAAATCAAAAGAGAACCATATTGGATCATACATTGGCTCGCAGAGAGTATATCTCTCATCTAAGTGATCACCTGAGAAAACACTGTTCTCAAAGCCCAAACTGATGGCCTCCTTTCCCACAGTGAAAAGTTAGTGCCAGTCACAAATTAGCCAAAGACCAGAGTCTCCCAGAGGGAAGAAACTGCAGTGCCCATGCTGACGCCTCCACTGCCTAAGTTAGTGGTTCCAACCCTGGCTACCCACTACCACTACCAGGGAAGCTCTTAAAAATCTTGCTGCTCAAGTCCCACTGTAGACCAATAAAATCTCTTAGACATGGGGCACTGGCACATTGTGGTCTTTAAAGTATCCCAAATGGTTACTACCTATAGGCAAGCTGGTGTTTGCTAAGCTACCTCTTGAGCTACCAATTATATAGTAAATGTTCAATAAATACTCAATAAACTGAACTTGGAGCAAGTAGTTTTAGCAGATACTACTGTAAGAGAACAAAAAGAATGAGGAGAGGGCTGCATCCTTCCAGGTGGCAAACTGAAGATAGAATGATTTGTCTGGAGGTACAGTCCCACGGCTACTAAAAAGTTTCAAGGTTTGGAGTTAATGATTTTACTTTTGTACCACATTTCTGATTTTTGTAGAAATAGCCTCTGCTCAGATTTTCATATTTGACCATTTGTCTAAGATAGTTGCAGCTTCCTCGGGTATCTGGGGGAAAGCTTGGCTGGTGGGTCCTGGCAGAAGGATAAGAATGGCTGATTTCTGGGTTTAAAATGCACCCTACAATGTAGGTCTGTGGTTAAAGGAGCTGCTACCTCATATATTTTTGATTTGTTTAATAACACAGAATTCTGTGTGAATCTGTGTACAGATTCATATTAAAACAATGAACTAATATTTCTTGTCTTTTTTACTGGTGGTTGTGAGGTTTGAATTCAGGGTTTTCCACAAGCACCATACAACTTGAGCCATGCCCCAGCCCTATTTTCTATAGCTTATTTTTCAGATAGGGTCTCATGTTTTTGCCTGGGCCAATCTCAGATCTCAATCCTCCTACCTCCACATTCCAAGTAGCTGGGATTACACAACACGAATCACCGTACTGGTCTTTATTTTTAACATGAAGTTTGGTCAACTTTTTGGCCCAGGCTGGCCTCAACTTCAGTTCTCCTTTATCTTCCTCCCAAGTAGCAGGAATTACAGGTATGAACCATTCTGCCTGGCCCTGAACTAACACTTCTAATAAGAGCATTAATGAATGTTATTGAGATTAAAACTTCATACCCAGGACATTCCAAGATGGCGGCTAGAGGTAGGAAGCAGAAAGCGAGCCTCCTATAGTGAAATCTTGGAGAGATGCTGGAGACACATTTTGCAGGCATAATCACTGAGAAAAGGCATAACTTTGACCCCTCCACACCTCCAGCCGGCGCAGAGAATCTCCACTTCACATTAAACGGAGAAACGAGGAGGGCCCCCAGGCCGCCAGTGGCCGGCACCCACTGGGAAGACGCGGACGAGGTGAGCTTCACAGTACCACGGTACTCCCACAGACAAGCCTGGGCCAGAGCAGCATAGCCCCCTGGACAGACTGACCTCCACCCGGGAAAAAAAGAGAAACTGAGTAATAAGCAATAAGAACAATTAAGACATGCTGAAAAGAGGGTGGGGCGCCCTGAGCGCTGAAGATTGGAGGAAGGGAATCCTTCCTGGGACTGTAAATAAACAAGCCGGGTGGGCCGGAGAGCCTCTGGTGGGAGCAGGGCGCGCAGCCAGCAACCAGGAGCGGGGAAGCTTGTGAGAGTGGTGGAGGGAGGAAAACTCCACAGGAGAGGAGGGAAGACCCACTTCCCACGTGAACTGTAAACAAACATGGCGGCTGGCAGGAGCAGCAGCACCACCCAGTAATCAGGAGCAGGAAAGCTTGTGAAAGTGGCAGTGGGAGGAAAACTGCACAGGAGAGGGGGGAAGACCCACCTCCCACATGAACTGTAAATAAACACGCAGGCCTGACAACGCGAGTGCAGTGTCACCTTTCCCAGTGCTTGGAAAGGGGAAAGCCTGTAGCAGAGGCTCCCACACAGGAGAACTCTGAGCAAACAAAGCCTGTGGGACCAGGTGAGTGCTAGCTCACCCCAGAGATCTGCATAAATAATGCCGCCAGCTACAGGCTGAGAGCAGCAGGCAGGCAAGCCACAGTTGCAGATACCACTCTTAGAACGGTCTCCAGACTCTTTTTTTTTCTTTTTCTCCCTACCTTTGATGAGAGAACAACTGAATTACACCTGCAAGCCGAAAAACTTACTGAAACTGTATTGCATTTGAACTTGGGACACTTGGTGGGGCTTTTGTGTGTGTGTGTGTGTGTGTGTGTGAGTGTGTAGTTTTGTTCTACTTTATGCATCCCCTTTGATGAGACAACTACAGAACAACATCTGAGACACCAACTCCAGGACTGGAGATTGAGACAGACACCCAAATTATTAAGACTGAAACTGCATTACATATAAACTTGGAGGTTTTTTTTTTTTTAATTTTCTATTTTCCATTTTATTTTAATTCATTTTTATATATAGATATTTCTTTCATTTACTTATTTTTTATTTTTTTTATCTTTGATTTTCAATCCTCTCTCTGTCTCTCTAATGTCTGTTCAGCTTACTGTCGATTAGTACACTAACACTCCCTGTTTATACCTTTGAAACTCTCTTGTCTGATACCTTGTTCTGCTTTCTCCCTCTTGTCTGTATAATTGTTTTCCCCTTTTCTTTAACTTCTTGCTTTCCATCTCAGCTCATGTACTCATGTACAGATGGCTTCTTTAGGTAAAATTTAAATTGCAGTGGGTTTATTATGAAAATGACCCTATTATTGATTATGGCAATATATGGCTGAATTTCGAGAGTAGACTAAGTTATCGCTCAGAAAAGAACATTACACCAGGTGTTCAGGGTTCTGCATTGTTACTTGGTATCCTCTAGGAATGTATCTTAATTTAAAAAATATGTTTGGACATGTGGTGAGGTTACTTAATAACTTAGACAAGTTACCTTATGAACAAATTGAAAATGAATGACAAATGAATAGATGGATGAATGACTCAACAACAGGAACCTCAGGGGATCAGCTGCCCCATGATTCACTCTGTGTTGAAAAATGGACTCAGCTTGGTTAGAGCTGCCTTTAGTTTTTATTTGTACAGGAGGAGCTGTTGTCTTCCCACTGACAGTATATACAACATTGATGACCTTTTATTTTTTTTTTTAAGGATATATGTAACACTTTATTCATTCATTAAATAATCGTAACACTTTGTTCATTCATTAAATAATCTTTTTAAAACTAAAATCAACCCCCGTTTTCTTTTTTTTTTTCATTTTTCTTTTATTATTCATATGTGCATACAAGGCTTGGTTCATTTCTCCCCCCTGCCCCCACCCCCTCCCTTACCACCCACTCGGCCCCCTCCCTCTCCCCCCCCCAATACCCAGCAGAAACTATTTTGCCCTTATTTCTAATTTTGTTGTAGAGAGAGTATAAGCAATAATAGGAAGGAACAAGGGTTTTTGCTGGTTGAGATAAGAATAGCTATACAGGGCATTGACTCACATTGATTTCCTGTGCGTGTGTGTTACCTTCTAGGTTAATTCTTTTTGATCTCACCTTTTCTCTAGTACCTGGTCCCCTTTTCCTATTGGCCTCAGTTGCTTTAAGGTATCTGCTTTAGTTTCTCTGAGTTAAGGGCAACAAATGCTAGCTAGATTTTTAGGTGTCTTACCTATCCTCACCCCTCCCTTGTGTGCTCTCGCTCTTATCATGTGCTCATAGTCCAATCCCCTTGTTGTGTTTGCTCTTGATCTAATGTCCACATATGAGGGAGAACATACGATTTTTGGTTTTTTGAGCCAGGTTAACCTCACTCAGAATGATGTTCTCCAATTCCATCCATTTACCAGCGAATGATAACATTTCATTCTTCTTCATGGCTGCATAAAATTCCATTGTGTATAGATACCACATTTTCTTAATCCATTCGTCAGTGCTGGGGCATCTTGGCTGTTTCCATAACTTGGCTATTGTGAATACTGCCACAATAAACATGGATGTGCAGGTGCCTCTGGAGTAACAGTCTTTTGGGTATATCCCCAAGAGTGGTATTGCTGGATCAAATGGTAGATCGATGTCCAGCTTTTTAAGTAGCCTCCAAATTTTTTTCCAGAGTGGTTGTACTAGTCTACATTCCCACCAACAGCGTAAGAGGGTTCCTTTTTCCCCGCATCCTCGCCAACACCTGTTGTTGGTGGTGTTGCTGATGATGGCTATTCTAACAGGGGTGAGGTGGAATCTTAGCGTGGTTTTAATTTGCATTTCCTTTATTGCTAGAGATGGTGAGCATTTTTTCATGTGTTTTCTGGCCATTTGAATTTCTTCTTTTGAGAAAGTTCTGTTTAGTTCACTTGCCCATTTCTTTATTGGTTCATTAGTTTTGGGAGAATTTAGTTTTTTAAGTTCCCTATATATTCTGGTTATCAGTCCTTTGTCTGATGTATAGTTGGCAAATATTTTCTCCCACTCTGTGGGTGTTCTCTTCAGTTTAGAGACCATTTCTTTTGATGAACAGAAGCTTTTTAGCTTTATGAGGTCCCATTTATCTATGCTATCTCTTAGTTGCTGTGCTTCTGGGGTTTCATTGAGAAAGTTCCATTGATGACCTTTTATGTCAGATTTTGCTCTGTTCTGGTCATTGATCCATGATTACAGATGTTTCTTGTGTCCTCATGTCTCTAAATGATGGTCAGAGTAGAATGGATGAAATGTTTAGGGTTTATTGCAAGAATAGAATTGACTTATAAAAAACATAATTTTATCTGGCTTTCATTCTATATATATATTAATATACATCTGGTAACAATGACAAGTTTTTTTTACAAGCTTCTTGTCACTTGTAAGATTTAAAGACTTCTACTAAATCTTGAGAATTTTAGTGTTAGCCATTTGGAGTTAGCTAGTGTGTTTCATTGATGAAGAAACTGAGGCCTGCAGAGTTTGAGTTACTACCTCTCTGGGTTTCAGAACACACAGATCTAGGACTCAGTTGTGATACACCTAGTCAAACTGAATCAGGAAGCAAAGCCTAAAGTAGACCCCTCATCATATGACAGTACTCCTTTTTTCTAGGATGAACAGGAAAAATTTATTTGTTATACTTTTTTTTTGGTGGTACTGGGGTTTGAATTCACATTTGCTAGGCAGGTGCTCTACCACTTGAACCAGTCCACCAGCCCTTTTGAAAATTTATTTGCTAAGATGAAGAGATTTGGGAGGTTGGAGGTTTGGGAGTAGGTAGGAATAAGAAGGTGAGGAAAGAGAGAGAGCCTCCCCACTACTGATGGTAATATTTTGTCAGTTGTGGACACTATCAGAATTTCCATAGTCTGGGATTTAAGGGCATTTGTGAATTGATTGACAGCTGAAATTATGTGGTAATCCCATCTTTTAGGTCATAGAACCAACTTAGAATACTTTTTATCCTGTCCTCTTAAGCACTGACTCCTTAGCCATGACAACAGCACTTCTTGTTTCCCTGATAGTAGATTCCACAACCCCAGGCACGTGTGACTCCTGTGTAGGGTACCATTGTATCAATTTAGCTTTGCACTGTCCTAGGTCCCAACTCCAAACCCAGATGTGTTAGGGATAGAAGTAAATATGATCAATCAAACACTGAGTATCACAGGGATGAATAATATCATTTATTAGCTATGTTTTACAGAGTCTGCTGAGGAAGGAATGAATGATGCAATACCAACTGGTACCCTGAGTGATCGTGCTGTGTTCTCCAAGTGCAGGCAAAGCTCAAGGACGTTAAGTCATCGTAAGGATTTTCCACCTGGAGGTTTGCTGCTCAAAGAGGGGCTCTTTAGATTTTCTTTCTGTTCCAGCTTTCTAACTTGTGTCTTTTGATGCCAATAATTTATTCTATTCCCTTTCCTGAGTATGTGCTTCATGAACAGCAATATGAGGAAAAGGGGATCTTGTGAACTGGTCAGTGCTTGAGGATTAAGCACTGGTCCATTTATAACTAACTGATCCAACAGTGAGTCGTCGGTCACCAAGCCACTCCTCCTATGGAACTTTTTGCCTATAAACTTCACCTAGCGGGTCCATCATTCCTTCTCCTGAAAAAGCCACTCACTTCTAACAGTCTTCAAAATCTTTCTCCAGAGTCATAACCTCTCTACCTCATAGCAAAACAGGAACTGATCTAATGATTCTCCTTTCTGTGCTAAGCACCTGTAACGAGGCCACAATCTTACCGTGCATACAGGAAATAGTCCACGTGAAGACCTGTTCTACAACCTCATGGCCGTGTAATGTCATTTTTTTCATTTGATTATTTGAAGATCTAAAACACAAAGGATAACTTTAGAAATACTTTTGACACTTTAGATTTCACTTTTGACTCCCCACATCATTAGATGTGAGTGTATACATTAGGGTACCATGTGTGACCAGCCAGGCTCTCTGTTGATCTGTATTCGTCAATAGCTCCTTATGCTTACTTTGTAACAGGAATTAATACACAGGCATTCCTTGGTCCACCAGGACACATTTTACCCAGGAAATTAAAGTCTGCTGTTTTCTCTCACAACCTTTTTTATATTTCTTTGGGATAGATTCCTGAGTGGTGTAATCAGTGAAAAATACCAACTTCTTCTATTAAAATCTCACTGTAGTCTGTGAGAGAGCAAAGAATTATATAGCATTAGAACACTATTTGATCTGGAAGACTTTGAGGTTATGATAAGAAAACAGGTTCAGAAAGGTGTGACTTGTCCAAAGTCACAAAGCTTGTAAGGAACACAGAGAAGAGAATTCAGGTCTCCTAATTTTTAGCATACACATTTTAGGAGGGGGGAATGTAGAATAAATGAAACAAATATAGTAGTTTTTAAAAAGTTTTTCTTTTTCTTTTGGGGTTTGAACTCAGGGCTTTGCGCCTGCTAGGTATGTGTTTTTACTGCTTGAGCTGTGCCTCCAGCACTACAGTGACCTTTTTGGTGACTTCATGTTCTAAAGTAGACCATTTTCCAATTTTATATTTTCAAGTTTTGTTGTTAAGTTTGCTATTTGAACAAAAGTCTTCAACATTATAAAATAATCTTGGTGCTAATATCTATTGCAAGACTGTGTCCTAGACAAAGGTAGTGAACTGAAATGTGTCAGAGGACAGGAAAATCCAGTAGGAATGGATCCTTCTGAACCTGCAGCTGTAACATAATCCTTGCCCAGAGCCCTTCCATCCTCCAGCCCCCACCCCTCCTTCTTATTCCTTTCATCCCTCTTCCCCTGCCTCTTCCCCTTCTCTGACATGTTCAAAGCCCCAGGCCAACAAAACAGAGCAGCCCCTGGGTGACCAATTTACACCACCTAGTGGAGACTGTGGGTTCTTTTACTGTGTTGTGAATAGGGATCTCCTCTTGTTCACCAGCAAATCCCTAGCTCAGTACCTGCCACCAAGGCAGTCAATAAGGATTTTTGGCAGTGAGTCAGTGATTAAATTTGTAATAAGATTGGGGTTTTGATCTCAGTGAAGTGATCTGCTTTTGTGAAGATTAACTAGCTCATATCTTGATGAAAATCTCTCTAAAAATTTCCATGTAGAGTATGCTAATTCTTAAACTGTGCATAACCTTAGACAACCATCAGTCATTCACAACCTAATGTGAACTAATCCCGCTGGCTTTGCTTTCCTTGCAACCCTGAGTTGAGAACAATCAACTCTGGAGGGAGGATGAGGAACAGGAAAAGAAAAATTATAGTCAGGGGTGGGGTTTGGGAGGTTGGCCTGGCTGCACAGATGGAGGTCTGGGACATAGGGCTTCTGAATACAGAACAAGAAGCCAAAGAATGAGAGAGAGTAGCCAACTGTCTATTCCATGATTGTGTTTAAGGCTGGCACTGCCAATCCCAATAGAAGGAAATGGGTTTGCTCTTACATACAGATGACTCATAAACACACTCATTACAAATCCTTTAGAATAAGCAGTCTAGTTTATCTGAGAATCTCCTCTTGCAGTCTCTCCCTAACCTCTCTCCCTCTCTAAACCATTATAGTAGATAGAACCCTATTTCCCCATGACCACTGGGGCCAGGTATCTTCAGTTACATCCCCATCATTTCTACAGCACATCACTTCACACACAATCAGGGCTTTAGGCAACATGCCTGACACATGTCAGGGCATTAGGGAGAACTGGGAACAGAAACGTCTGAATTGTGCATTTCAAAACCTGTTATGCACTTGCGCCAACAGAATGGGGAAAATTTCCTTCTCAAACTGCCAGGAAGCGCTTCCAGCCACTGTCACTGAGCTGAAGTGCACCTGCACCAGAGGCTGCTTGTCAGAGCTGCCAGGGAGCCATGGGAAAGCAAGCCACTGAGCACCGTGGAGTGGTGTCATGGACAAGTTGGGGTCAAGAAGTTGCAGAGGAAAGGATCCTGGACTTCACCCCAGATGACCTGAGTTTCCAGCCCTACCCTTTCCTAGCAGGTGGTCTTAAGTCCTCCCCCTCCCTGCTTCACTCTCCTAGTCTGTAAACAGAGAATCCACCCCCTGCCCTGCCTCTGTTAGAGCTGCCATTTCTTCAGCCTCTGTGCTGTGCTGTACATCTTGTGCATCCATTAGGGTGTTTTATTCCTCACTACAGTCCTGTGAGTCATTAGATACCATTATTTCTCTCACTCTAGAGATGGTATAACCCCAGCTCAGAGGGTTTAAGAAAGCTGGCTAAAGTCACACAGCCAGAAAGGGGCATGGCTGAGGTTTGAATCCAAGTTCTCTTTTCTGAGATAATGAAAAGACCAAGTGTTCTGTTGCATGTGGAAGGACTTTGAAAACTGTAATCCAGCAATGACAAATGATAGGAGCTTCCCAGTCCAGGATGCTATAGTCAAAGAAGGTTCTGGCTGTGTGATAATGATAAAGAGAGCTTGCAGGGCTCCCACTCCAGCCTCGGTTTACTCATCTGTGAACTGGAGATGATCACAGTACCTCTCTCCTGGGGTTATGGGAATGAAAGGAACCATGTCTGTAAAGTCCTTAGCACAGTGGCCAGCACAATAGCCCCACGTAAGTGTCAGCCACTGCTGTTGTCAGGAGGAGGACGTTAAGGTATTGATTAAAAGTTGTAAATTATAAAGAAAATACGGTTTCCCAACAGGCCTTTTTTCATCTTTCACATGCCATCTTTCCCTTCCTATTCTCAGTTAAATGGAAAGCCAGAAGGAGTGATGACTGGTAACATGAATTTTCAGCTAGAACTTTGTGGTATGGTAACAAGCATAGCCAAGCCTCTCTCTCCCTCAACCTGAATGAATGAAGTTTCTTGCTCAGCACTTCTATAAATAATGGTCAGAGAAAGGCTTCCCCAGCCATTGCCACTCCCTGTCAGCCACAAATAAGGGTTCTTGGCAGCTGCTCTCCCCCCACCACACATTCCATCACAGTCTGCTTTGCTGTTTCTTTCTTTTTTTGTTTTCGTCTGATAATATTTTTATTTTATTTTTTTAAATTGCAGATAATCTTTATTTTTTTTTCTTTTATACATATATGCATACAATATTTGGGTCATTTCTCCCCCCTTCCCCCCATGCCCTCCCTTACCCCCCACCCCTTTCCTCTCCCCCACCATCTGTTTCTTGACTCTGAGCTGTGAACTCTTCCTCCACTTTGTTTCTGGCTGAGTTATGTACATCTCATCCACTCATTTTTGGACTCTGCTCCTCTAGCACCTGTTTATTTTAGCAGCACTTCCAGGTTCCATAGTCTCTTCAGTCTTGGCCCAAACTTCATGCTCTGACCAAGTCCCATGAAGGCCCACCCTATCATAATTGAGCTTTGGCTTAGCCAGGCCTTGTGTTGCCTCACCTTTTACTCCCTGTTTTCAGCTTCCTTATGATTCACATGGGAATGTGTACCAAGAAAAATAGCAATTGAAGCTCAGACTGTTTCTCTTAGTGTCAGACCTCCAGCTGTTTCCAGAACCCCAGAAGTTTTCACCATGTAGCTAAATTCCTGTCCACTTAGGTGAGTCGTTGACTTTTTCTCGTGGTGTGGCCTCCCACAGGCCCAGCCTGGGACTTATGCAAGTTAAAAGCAGTGTCACCTGGTGCAGAGATGTTGGGATGGTCTCTGATGTAAACATACCTTTTCTAACTAAACAACCAGAGGAGTCTGTTCAGGCTAGCGTGAAAACTGGACCATGTATTCTTCAAGGTGGTAAGTAGGTTTTAGTAATAGGGAAAAGAAGGTATGGGTTAATCTCTCTCCTGCCAGTCAAATGTGTTTTTTATCAAATACCTTTTTCCAAGTTATCTACAAGTCTTCCTTCTTCCTATTTCTCCCAGACTTACAGGGCCAAGTAGAAATTGCATAATCTAAAAAAGTTACCCAGGGCTAGGACAAAAATCCCAGCTCAACCCTCATAAGTGTACGTGACAAGAAAGTGAGCTAACTCTTATAGCTCCTGACAACAGAGGAGATGAAACCTAAAACCTTTTAGGAGACTTAAAAGAGCTAATGTCACTCCTGGGCATAGATCCAAGGAATGCAAGTCAGTACACAATAGAGACACCTGCACACTCATGTTCATAGCAATACTATTCACAATAGCCAAGCTACAGAATCAGCCTCAGTGCCCATCAGCCGATGGATGGATAAAGAAAATGTGGCATATCTACACAATGGAGTATTATTCAGTCATAAAGAAGAATGAAATTATGCCATTTGCAGGAAAATGGATGGAACTGGAGAACATCATATTAAGTGAAATAAGATAGACAAAGAAAGACAAATATTGCATGTTCTTTCATATGTGCAATCTAGACCTTAAAAGAAATGACATGAAAAGGGACTTTTTTAAAGGAGGAACCCGTAGCAAGGGGGAGGGTGTAAGGAGAGAGTGATAGGAGGTGAATATGATCAAAGTACTCTATATGCATGTATGCAAATAGAATTAGATCCATTAACATTGTAAAAAAATGGGGGGAGATGGAGGGATATGAAAGGGAAATAGAGGGCTGAATTTGATCAAAGTACATTACATGTGTGTATGGAAATATCACAATGAAACCCCTTTGTACAATTAATATACAGTAATTAAAAGAGTTAATGTATAAAACATAGTAGCATCAAGTAGAACCACATGTGTGTTGTGTGCATAGCTATATGAATGTGTGCATGGATGGGGCCTAAGGACACACCACCTCACAACAGGACATCTCGGCATTTGAGAAAACCACAAGGGCAAGAAGGTCACTCTATTTTCCCTTCACCCTTCTCCTCTGAAGTAGGTCATGAAAAGTTCACTCCAGGGGAGCCCTCCCTATGCCCAGAGGAAAGTAATATCCTTCGCTCTAAAACACAAGGGCACAGGCTTTTAAAGACCCCCCCGCCCCAGCTTATTACCTCATTGTCTAGTCACTATCCACTTCCTCCTCAGAACTAACATACAGACACAGTGTTCCTGTTTCTTTGGGCCTTTATTTTCTGGAGGTTCTTGTGTCAAACAAAACTGATATTAAACAAATTTTCATATTTTTTCTTTGTTTTCTTTTGTAATATGGGCCTCTGCCATGAAACTAGTTGTGAGTGAAGAAAAGAAAGCTTTTCCTTCCTTCCCAAAGCATCCTCATGCCTATATAGGTCTACATAATGCTGTAGCCCTCTGCATTTTGGTGAGTCATTTGATATAAAGACCTTTTTCTGCACACAGAGATCTGAAATTTTATCTTGATTCCAGTGATAAAGATGGAGTTCCCAAAGGGTTTTGAATGTTCTCACCATAAAGAAATGAAAAATGTTTGAGGAGACTGTATGCTGAAACTGATTTAAGCATTACATGATGTATGAATGTATTGAAACATCCATGTACCCAATGAATAGGAAATAGGTACAATTTTTATATTTTATGTATCAGTAAAAATTTAAAATTATAAAATAAATTGCTTAATAGTTACTAGAAAGCAATATCATAATGCATTAAATTTATAGGGATATTACATGCTTGAGGAAATTACCAATCAACAAACACATAATTAAAAACAAACTTGCAAGCTATGTAAATGAAAAGGATATTAATAAATAAGAATATTTTCTGTCAAAAGCTGGAGTTACCTATTTAGAAAAATATTCTAAATAGTGGCCTTGGTCAGCCACTACAGGGTTAATGGGGTTATTTTTTATTGCATCTGTGCATGTATCTCCTGATCTTCCAGTTCTTTCCATCCCCACAGTTTGTCTCCCAAAGCCTGTGCTGGAAGTGGTCCTGATGGCTGTCCAGTTGGTCTGGCTGGTGGAGATGCTCCAACTCTGATTTCAGAATTTCCGTTGGTCTCCAACGGCCACTGTTCTTCATTAAGTCCTCTGCAGCTTTAGCACTAAATGGGCTGTTTGCTGTAGCAAATGCACTTGAATGGTTTCTTTTGCAAGAACAGTTTATTAACGTTATTATTTTTCCCTCAGAAAAACAATCCCATTATGTTTGATGGTTGAGAACTTCATGCTAGATCTGTCAGTGTATAAATTTCCTGAAAGTAAATCCAGTCCTAGGGGAAAGCAGGTTGTTAATTCTTTCAATGTACTACTGTATTACTTAGTCATTATTTGAGAGTTCTACAAACATATTTTTCTCCCATCTAGAGAGGATTTGAATTTATTTAAAAAATGCATGTCATATAAATTAAATAAATAGCAAAGTTGTCAGATACATGTAAGAATTCAAAACAAGAATTCTTGCAAATAGCAATGGTCCTACATGGTTGCTTTTGTCAGAGGTCCACATTCCCCCCTCCTACCCTCAGAAGAGGAGAACTTTCAATTTTAAGAGCTATAGTGTCATAATTATACATGCAAACTAACTTTTTCTCATGTCAAGAGGGAATTCTATGTAACACTTTCACAAGGAAAGCTTTTATATCAATTCTCAAGGACCTAGCTTGACTGCAACTGCTGGACAACTTAACCCTTAGGGACATTTTTTCAGTTGACTTGGGTCTGGGAGAAAATGTTAGCAGTGTTAATATATGTATGTAAGGACAGAACAAGACTGTAACCTCTCATCTCCTGTGCCTGGCGTAATGTCAGCATGCACCGACTCTTTAATGTAGCAGCAGTATGCAAAATAGTGTGATTGAAAACAGTGCTGGGTACACATGTATGAAAATGGAAAAATTAGACCTGTTGAAACTATTCCAGGAATGGGGGAGGGGAGATTGATGGAGAGGGTGAATTCAAGTATGATATATTGCAAGAACTTTTGTGAATGCCATATTGTACCCCCAGCACAGCAATAAAAATTTTTCAAAAAGAAAACAATGCTAAATTACTGAATGGTTCATTTAAATCATTTGAATGAAGGGAAAGTATTTATCCTTTAGGTTCTGCTGAAATATCTCTACCCTGTGATCTTCTGAGGCATTTCAGGATCCCCAGTATAACCCCTCAGAGTCAAGGGAGCCTTCTATGTCTCTGCATGCATTTCATTGGCTCACTTTGGGGTTATACCTGAGCCAGGCTGTGTGGTTTCTGAGGGGGACACTCTGAGGATGCCTGGGCCATCAATGGGTACCAGTGCTCAGCATGGTGAACAAAAGAAGAGTGAATCTGATGTGCTAGTCAGAGTTCTAAGTGCTTTACCCGAGTTTCCTCACTTAGTCCTACTAACAGCTGTATGGGTAGTACTATCCCAGTTTTACAGATGAAGAAGCCATGGCCAAAGACTAATTTACTTCTTTCCTGGAAGCAAATAGTACAGGAGAAAACTCAAGCAAAACACATTCTCTCAACCAGTACACTAGAATACAGACCAACCCTGGGTGTTTTAAGGATCCAGGCCAGTCTTGGGATTGGGAGACACTTAAATGTGTCAACATCATATGCACATATGAATAAAATAAAAATTAAAAAAAATATTAATGATGCTTGGTTAGGTGCTCATGGCCAGTCCTGCCATTTGAAGTTACATCTTTCATTTTGTAGTTAGTTTCACTCATATTTAGTTGATAGGATAATACATTAATTTTAACAACATTTAGCATATTTACTTATACTATCGGTCAAGGAATTAATCTCCATGCTTGAGGAAGCAAAGTGATTTGCTTGTTTGGAGCAGGTTGAGGGGACATTCTAACACTTCTCTGTTTATACCAGGCAAATTTACACTTCTTTGTAAGTCCAGAAGATATTCAGACTGAGGGCACCCATGACCCTTGTGTTGCTGAAAGCATTTGAAGGGGTAAGTATACACAAAACCTCAAGCCAGAGGACTTTTGGGATGCTTTTAATGTTACTTACCTTTTAAATAGGTGATACATTCCTGTGATGCAAAATTCAAAGCATATAAAAAGTAAACAGTGAAGAGTCTATTTTAGTTATGTATTGCTGTGTAGCAAACCACCTAAAATAGTAGCTTAAAGCAGTAATGGCATCATTATTTAGTGGATGCCTGGGGTAACGTGAATGGACTAGGTGGCCAGCTCTTGTTCAGGGTCTCACATGGTGACTGTCATTGACTGCAGCTGTGGACATGTCAAAGATTGCTTCACTTATGTGTCTGCTGCCCAACTGGAAGACTTAGAAGAGTTGGAGGCTAGAGCAGCGGGGGCTCCCTGGGCCTCTCTTCTCCCTCAATATGCAGCCTCTCCTCTGGTGGCCTTCTCGTGACCAGGCTTTCTACATGCAGCTGAAGGCTCCTGGAATGATTGCCCCTAAGGGAACATGTAGATATCACATATCCTTTCCCAATGCAGCCTTATGCTGGGTCTCAACTTGACATCACTTAGACCATCTTAAATTCTGCTTGACCCTGTAGTTGTTTGGCTCCTGTAGAGATGGGCTCTCCAAGGGAAATGTCTTATTTCCGAGCACCTGTGCCAGAACACAAGACCTAGCTCCTTGACTACTCTTAGTGGCATCCTATTCTTGCCATTGATCCATGACTGAAATGCCCTGATCCCAGCACCTGTACCAGGACACAAGGCCCAGTTCTTTGACTACCCCTAGCAACAGGCAATGGACAAGCCACAATGGAAAATCCTCCCTTTCCCTTTACCAGGTCCTTCCTTTCCTGTAAAACTCCCGAGTCTGTAAGTGGCAGTGGGCTCTAGTTCTCTTGCTGGAGACTCCCTCTACAGGTTTCTTCTCTTGAATAAACTTGTACTGATGTGAGCCAACTTTTTATCTATCTCTCTGTGCTTTTCATTCTAACATTTGGTGCTGAAACCCAGGATGGAGTTTGTAGGCTTGACTCTTGGCTCCCTGCTCTTGCAACCTGGGAAGCTGTGGGCAGTGGCATCTCACCTCTGGCTCACTCCCAGACCCTGAGCAGAGACTAGAGCAGTCCTCCCCCATCCCCTGCTGCCTCTCCCTCACTTTTGTTCACTCGATTTCCTCCCCCCCCATCCCTCTCTCTCTCCCTCTCCTTTCTTTAATGGCTCCATCAGGGATCACTCCCCATTGCTGGACCCCCATCCAATACCCACCTTCAATTTTGGTGACTTTTCCGCTGTCTGTATTTCTCTTACATGTGCACTGTCAGAATTTCTCTCACACGTGCACTGTCAGAGTCCAGGACTCTAGCTCAGAAGCCCCAGCTGGGTGAGAGACCCCCTCTGTCCACCAACTGGATGGACTCACCTGTTATATTTTTGGGACACCTACAAAATACAGGTGCGCTGCCTCAGAGGCATATCAGAGACTATCGGTTGGTAGTGGAGATGCTCCTACCCTCGGAAATGTCTGTCCTACTTATAGGACCACTGTGGGGATTGCTCTTCACCTTTTCCACAAAAATGGGCCAGAAACCATTCAGACCTCTAAGGGAGACTCCATGGCAAAGTCTCTTCCAAAGTCTCTTTCTTTCACACACTGGGTCTCACAGAGACCACTAAACCAGAACAGTGAATTTTCTACTGAAACAAGGTCTGGCCACAAGATAAATTGGACAATGATAATCATTGGCCCAAGCAGGGCACTTTCAATTTCCAAATTCACTGTGATCTTGAAAACTTCCTCCAATACTATGGCAAATGGTCCAAGGTCCCTTACATTCAGGCCTTTGCTTATCTCCGCTCAAAACCTTCCCTCTGTCATTCTTGTAATTCCTTCCAGGTCCTCCTTCTAAGTGAAAAGTCCTCATCAAATGAGTCTCCCCGCAGATTTTGACACTGCTAAGGAAGCTGTTCTTTGCCCAGGTCCCCAACCTGCTTCCCCTCCTCTAGCTCCTCCACTGTATTCCCAGCCCCCACCTTCTCTACCTTCACCATCCCCACCTGATATTGCTCCCTGCACCCTTCTCTACACCCCTTCTCTTCATACCCAGCCACTGTCATCCCCCTTCACAAAGTGGTGGGAGTGGAAGGCCTCATCTGTGTTCACGTTCCTTTCTCCTTTTCTGATGACTTACCACAAATTGAAAACACCTTGACTCCTTTGTGTCAGATCCTGCCACGTTTCATAAGGAATTCCTTTATCTCACCCAATCCTGTGATCTGAACTGGCATAACATATATGCCATCCTTTCCTCCACTCTCTCTCCTGAGGATAGTGACTGTATTTGGATGAGCTGCTAAAGCTCATGCAGACACACTCTACCAAGAGGATACTAACCATAACCCATGGGGACAATTGCTGTTCCCAGGGAAGTTCCTCACTGGAACTATCAGGCAGGCTCCCGGGATCTAAAACAAAGGAGACACGTGATAACCTGTGCCCTGGCGGGGATGGACAAGTCTGCTATAAAGGCAGTTAACTGTGAAAAGATTAAGGAAATTACTCAGAGCCCAGATGAAAATCATCTACCTTTTAGCAATGATTCACTACATCTACCTAACCCCAGAGACTAATGAAGGCCTTTTTAACCTCCCCGTTCATTTTATCTCCCAGTCAGCCCCTAACATCCCCCTAAAATGCCAAAGATTAGAGGATGCTCCAGAGATGCCTCAAGCAGACCTTTTAAAGACTGCCACGAAGATCTTTAACAATAGAAGGAAGAACAAAAGACCCTCAAAATCAGGAGGGATCAGGCCAAATCCCTGATATTGGCAGAAACTATTCAAAAGGGGTTCAAAAGGATCCATATAACACACCTTATACTTACATCAACAAGGGGCAAAAAGCTCCCCCGGGGTCCTGTTACAAATGTGGCCAGTGTGGCCACTGGGAGAGAGCTTGCCCCAATTCCAGGCAGCTGCCAGGGTCTTGCCCTCTGTGTAACTGAACTGGAAATCAGATTGTCCACAGTGAAATCCACCCACCCAATACTCACCAGTTACCTACCCCTAACCCAGGACTGGCACACCATCCTAGGCCTGGTGCCAGAAGATTGATGGGACCCAAGAGCCACTGCACCTGACAAGATTATCACTGCCTTGGAGCCTAGGGCAACTCTGTCAAAATCAGGTAGGCAAATATCCTTCTTTATTGACACAAAGGCTACCTACTCAGTTTTACCAGAATTTTCCAGACCCCTATTCCCTTCTTCCCTCTGTATTGTAAGGCTTAATGCAAGCCCTTCACTCACTCTGTATGAGCCTCCTTCTCTGTATTCTGTTTGATGCCCAGTTTTCACACTCCTTTTTGGTCATTTCTCAAGGTACCACTCCATTTATTGGAAGGGACATCCTCCTCAAATTCAATGGCTTTTTACACTTTAATAGTCCTACACAGATACTTTTAACTCTTTGCCATCCAAATTCTGTTCCTCCCTCAACAGACCCACTCCTCACTGACCCCACATCCCAACTCCATCTCGTCAGTCCCCAGGTATGGGATACCTCCCTTCCCATAGTTGCTACCCCCACACTCCCTTAAAAAGCACTCTAAAAACCATAAACCTATACCTCAGACAAACCCAATACTCCTTGGAAATACTAAGACTACAGATTTAATCCCATCATCCCTGTCTTCCAGGCAGGAATTCTCAGACCCACCAACTCTCCAAATAATACTCCCATCTTGGCATTAAAAAGGGACCCAACAGCTATCACTTGGTTCAAGACCTCTGCCTTTTAACCCTATACACCCCATCATCCCCAATGACTCATTTCTCTGTGCTGGACCTCAAAGATGCTTTCTTTGACCTATCCCTCAAACATATCACACAACTCCTCAATTTCTTACATATAAAAGGATATAGAGTCACTCTTCCAAGGGTCAAATATCAGTCTCACAAGTCATTTACCTGGGTCTCAATATTATCCCATACTTTAGAGCCACCCCACAGTCCCATGAACAGATGATCTAAGATTTACCATGTCCTAATACAAAAAGAGAACTTCTTTCCTTTTTTTGGGTCTGGTTGGATATTTTTGTCTATGGATTCCCAATTTTGGTCTTCTTGCCAAACCCCTATGCATGATATTACAGGGTATCATTGAGGAACTCTTAGACCCTTCTAGGCTAATCAAAGCCTATTTCACCAAATTCAAGGAGGCTTAATTAAAGGCTCTGGCACTTTGGCTCCCAGACCACTGCCAACCCTTTTGGCTATACCTGCACAAAAACCAAAACACTGCTCTGGACCTCCTGTCTCAGGATTATGGTCACATACCCTGGCCTGTTGCATATCTATTGAAACAATTAGACTCAATCATATAAGGATGGCTCCCTTGCCTAAAGACCCTGGGGGCAGCAGCCCTTTTGACATCTGAAGCTCAAAAATTTACACTAAACCAATGCATAACCATTTTTACCACACACAGCCTCTGGGAACTTAGTAGCCCTCAGGCTCTCCTAACTCTTCCCCCTACTTGTATACAACAGCTCCATACAGGGCTCTTATCCCCATTTCTCTTCTCTCAGATCCCACAACTAAGAAAAATACCCATCTACCCATTCCTGCCTAGCCTTATAGAATCTCCTCCCCCAACATGTGCTCATTCTCCTCAACTCCCCTACAAGATGTTCCTTCCTGGTTCATAGATGGCAGCTCCTTTAAAGACCCCCAACTGGTAGCAGGATATGCCATTATAGACTCCACACTACAAAATCCACTAGAAGCAATAGTCTTACCCCACATACCACAATCTCAATAGGTGGAATTGACCAACCTCACTAGGGCATTAATTCTAGCTAAAGATAAAATGATCAATATATACACAGATTCAAAATATGCCTACCACATTGTGCATTCCCATGCCCTCATTGGCAGAAAAGAGGCTTCCTTACAACCAAGGGAACTCCCATCACAAATGGTCCCCAAATCCACCAATTATTAGAGGCTCTAAAATTACCCAGACAAGTAGCTATCATTCATTCATCTTCCTCAATAATTCTTGGGCAGATACAGCAGCCAATGCTGCTGACCGGGATACTCCATCATTTCACACCCCCTCAAAAAGATTATCCCATACACTCACCTTCCCTCCCCACTACACCATTGCTGAACACGCTGTCCTCACCTGGATGGGAGGTAACCAAATCAATGGATGTTTTTTTTTTAATCACAAAGTGGTCATTCCCTGGGTCCTGGAATACCCTATTCTCTTGCATCTCCATAATCTCTTTGACTGAGGAGATAAACTCTTGCTACATCTGTTAGAGGTGAACATAACCTTCCCCTCACTAACAAATCACTCAGTCTTGCCTTATCTGCTCACAGGTGTCTCAGGGGAAGTGTCAGAGGCCTCCACTTTTCCCCACACACCAGGCACAAGGCAGTCTGACAGGACAGGACTGGCAGACTGATTTTACTCATATGCCTCCTGCTCATGGATGAAAATACCTTCTCACTCTAGGGGACACCTTCACATGATGAACTGAGGCATTTTCCACTTCTACAGAAAAAGCCAAAGAGGTTACTAAAGCCCTCCTAACCCATATCATTCCCTGATTCCAGCTGCCCTCAACTCTACAGTCAGACAATGGCTCCACCTTCATCTCAGCTATTACCCAGCAGCTGTCTGAGGCACTGTACATTAAATGGACCCTCCACATTCCATATAAGACCCAATCTTCCAGTAAGGTGGAAAGGGCCAATGGCCTCCTAAAATGGCAATTGACCAAACTATCTCTCGACAGTCTTTCTTCAAGGCTCTCTTGCCCTTCTCTCCTGCCTATAGCTCTCACCTGTCTTAGACTCCTTCCCAGAAAACCACTAGATTTTAGTCCCTTTGAATTGCTCCATGGATGACCTTTTGTCCTTTACCACATACCCCACTCCTCCACCTCGCTTCCCTTGAAGGATATCTGGCCTACTCTCCACCATGCCTGACAACAGCTGAGACAAAAAGCTGATACCCATCTTCCTAAACCTTCCTCTAACTCTGTACTCAGTCTCCCATCATACAGCCAGGGAACTGGGTATGGATAGCTGATTCCTCAACACCATTAAAACCACACCAAGTAATTCTAATTACACCCACTGCAGCCCAGGTCAAGGGGATATCATACTGGGTACATCACACCTGACTAAAGCTATACCCTGATCAGCCCCCAGACAACCTGATAGAGGCTCCCAAAAGTCACCCTCATTGCCCCCCTCCTACCTAAATATTCTTCTCTCTCCATAAGAACCACTTCGCTTTGCCTGACTAGGATCACAAGGAGACATCTTGACCCATCCATGCCTCTGACCCTAGCTCATTTTGAGTCATTTCTATATTGCCTTGTAGAGGACCTCCATTTGGTATCACCCCGATATGAGATGCCTGACTTCCTCTCCATACATGAACTATGGCTCCAGGGGACTTTTATAGACCACTCTCCAACTCAAATCTCCTTTTTCTATTCTTGCCTCCTTCTTTTCCTAGGCAGACCAACAGTTGGAAACCTCTAATTGACTTTCTCACACAGACTACTAAAGGACCAAAACAGCTCCTGTGTGCTAATGACTGCTTGCTGTGTCTACACCTCCAGTCTGAGGATAGAACAGTTTACCCCATTTCCCTTTAAGATTGGTCCCAAATTGACACCACCCTCCACCCTTACTTCCAGTGGGACCCAAACCTAAACACATTAATACAGCCCTCCACAATACTTCTTAACAGCTATAAAGGCCTATTTACATCTTTTCAAAGGTCATATATATCCTGCCAACCAGTCCTGGGCCCAATTTTTTCCCATCTTACACTTCAAACACAGGCCCCTCTCTGCATCTCAGCACCTGACATAACCTCCTTCTCTAATCCTGAGGGCACTCTATCAAAAGCTTTCTGTAACTTCACCCTTACCATTGATCATTCCAAACACAGATTTCTCCCTATGATACATAGCCAATTTCACAAGCCCCTCAAAATCTCAGGACCCATTTATCTCTCCATCCCCAATACTGAAGAATTTCTCACCCACAATTCTCAGTTTTGTGGCGGGCGTCCACTGACCCAAAACCACTCCCACCTTGGATAATACCTACTACCAGCAGAAGCTATATCAAACAAAATTGCCATAAAAATCACTCCTCTCTCAAAACCCAGCCTTTACAACATCTTTGTTGATCCACAATGTCTCTTGCTATTCTATGAAAACAGGGCAGGAAATCCACCATATCAACAACCCAAACTCTCATCAGCTCAGCCTATCTTTTCTATGTCTATGGCCACTCAGTATTTATTTATAGGGGAGACTGATTCCTTCACAAGGGGAACCTACCATTTTCTTTTCCAAATGACTCTAATGACACTCATGGCACTGGAACATTTTTTCTGTGCAATACTACTGCATACTTGTGCCTTCCACCCAACTGAACTGGTAACCTGTACTATTGCTTACATAGCACCACAAATCCAAATTACTCCCAGTATTCAATCATTTTTGATCCCCATATATGGTCAGACCCGACAGAAACTTCTTGTGGAATTGGGCATCAAGATGGCAGTGGGAACAGAGATGGCAGGAGTCACCACTGCTATTCTTTACTATCACAAACTTTCTCTGGCTCTGAGTCCATACAAGAATTGGCAGACTCCATAACCACTTCTCAAAACCAAATTGACTCCTTAGCAGGTGTGGTCCTCCAAAATTGACACAACTTGGACCTCTTGATGGCAGAAAAGGAGGCATCTGCCTAACCCTCAATAAAGACTGTTGCTTCTATGTCAACCAATCTGGGATAATCCAGGATGTAATAAAAAGACTTCATGACCTTGAGCCCAACCTAAGGGAAGAATCATTTAATTCATGGAACAGCTGATTGGTTTTTCTCAATTGGTTCCCCTGGTTGCACTAGTACTCGGTCCCTTATTCATTTTTCTCCTAGGTTTTGGACTGAGTCTTCTCAATCTAATTTCTAGTACTTAACCCAACACCTGGAAGCTCTCATCCAGACCACCATACACAGCATCATATCCCTTCAACAATTCCAGTATTGACCACTACCAAACCAAGACAATGCCCATAATCAGCAGGAAGTAGCCTGATGAGCCTCACTACCCACAAACCCCACCACCCTCTTTCCGAAAATTTCCCTTCTCTTTCTTTTATATCAACTAAAAGGTAGGAATGCTAGGTCTCAACTTGACATCACTTAGGCCATCTTAAATTCTGCTTGACCCTATAGTTGTTTGGCTCCTGTAGAGATGGGCCCTCCAAGGGAAACATCTTATTTCCCAACACCTGTGCTTGAACACAAGACACAGGTCCTTGACTACACCCCTCCCTGCCCCCCCACAACATCCTATTCTTGCCATTTGTCCATGACTGAAATGCCCTAGTTCCCACCACCTATACCAGGACATAAGACCCAGTTCCTTGACTACCCCTAGCAATAGACAATGGACAAGAAACAATGGAAAATCCTCCCCTACCCTTTACTAGGGTCTTCCTTTCCTCCCCCCCTCCCCTGAGTCTGTAAGTGGCAGTGGGCTCTAGCTCTCTTGCTGGAGACTCCCTCTACAGGTTTCTTCTCTTAAATAAACTTGAGCTGATGTAAGCCAACTTTTTGTCTAACTGTGTGCTTTTCAGTCTAACTCCTTGGACTTATGCAGCACAACTCCTGCAGCACTTCAAATTGGGACAGTGGCAAAGGCCCATGAGAGTAAGGAAAGGGCCCCAGACAACACCTCCCAATGAGGGGAGGGGCAAAGAATTTGCATTAACTTCTGGCAGATACTTACAATTCTTGACATTCCATAGCATGCAGACACATTGCTTCAATCTTTACCTACATCTTCCTATGACCTTCCCCTCTGTATATGTCTGTGTGTGTTTACCTTTTCTACTCTTGGTGGTTAATTTTTTTTTTTTTTCAATACTGGGCCTTAAACTCATGGCCAGCTAGACAGGCACTCTACCATTTGGGCCATTCCGCCAGCCCTTTTCTATCTCTTACAATGACACTTTTAATTTACTTTAGGGACCACCCTAAATCCAAGATTATCTTGAGATCCAAACAAGGTGATGTTCATAGTCACTGGTGGGGGGTTAGGACTTGGACATCTTTTGGGGGTCACTATTTAACCCACTGAAGTGAACATATGAAGAACTGAATCCCATGTTCTTTCTGATTTCAAGTCCAATGCACTTTGGAATCTATCAGACCCTTTCCTTCTGTGAAACTACTTTGCCAGTGGTAAAGCATGAGTTCTTTCATTATCCTGGGGTTCTGTATTTCCTTGTACTCTTCCATCATACCAGGAAATAGCTTGGGCACCTGGGAAAAAACCCTCTGCATTCTACTAAGTCCTTCCTTTGCTTATAAGGGCATCCCCTGCCTAAATAATTTTTGCCTGATAAGTCGGGTTATGCATGGAGGATTTGCTGCATCATCCAAGCTTATTATCTAACGTTTATCACTTAATGTTTCTTATATGTGTTAGGCCTGAGCTAATCGTTTCAAGTGCATCACAACATTTCACCCTGGGAGTTAGTTACTGTTACTGTCTCTCATTTATGGAAGAAAGTAAGGCTCAGAGAGGTTAGAGAATTTTCTCAAGTCATACAGCTGCTAAGTGGTGCAGCAGAAATTTGAACCCATGCAATCTGGCGCTGATCCCCCGGTCTTGAACTAGTAGAGGAAATTTACCACTGCACTTTTGGCCTGCATTCAGCACCCTGCCACCCAGCTGGCCCTAAGCAGTTGAGCTTCACAAACGAAAACCTGTTAATCATGAAAATTAACCCTTACTTCTAATAGGAACAGACTGGGCATTCAGACTTCTCTTTGTTTTCCTTCATTGTATTTTTTGAGTGGCACTGTTGAAAGATATGTGGAACTGTTAAATGAAAGTACTTGGAACCTAAACTCAGTTTTTAGGAAAAAATAAAATAAAGGTATTTCCTTTCTGTCATTGTAATTCCAGTCCCTTTGGTCTGGATTTCCCCATGCACTCATTGCTCAGAACAGTCACTTTGAATTTGTCAGTACATCATAATGTAATTTTGCTGAAAAAATATGGCATTTTCCTCCCACAATGGCTAAATTTGTTTTGGTTTGTCATCAATGAAAAACAAATTTCACTTCCAAAGGATAATGTAATAAAAAGCCACATAAATACAAGGAAGGACTGCTGACTGCATCAGCACTCTAATTCTTCTTTTCTGATTAATATTTTAAAATTATCTTTAGCTGGAGCAAGAAAGATATATCTTTCTTATCTTGGGGATTAATATGATCCCCAAGTCTAAACAAATGTTTATTGCTTTTGAGAATATTCACTCGTCTTTAATGCTCACGTCAGTCTTTAAAGAATGGCTTTGTAACAATATTTTAACTACTTATACCATAAACTACCAGGCTTCTGGTCCGTCATCTTAAGTTAAATGCTGAACTAAACTAGAATTACTGATTGTATTCTCTCTCCTGTAATGAAATTAATTAATGATGATATATTTATAGCTTATGTGGAAAAGGTCATATGCTTTTGTATATTGTCCTCCTTTCATTAACTTGGGATCCTTGAAAAAGAATTTGAGCCTAAAAGTCCTTCTGACGGCTCCATTATTTTCCTCTTAAAGTAAAAGTGTCACTTGTATCTAAAGGATCAAACTAGCTTGCTTCATCCCCAGAGAAGTCTCTGAAAATCATGCATTTGAGATGTTCTTGGGAACACGTGCTTAGATTTGGGCTTGCGATTTAATTGCGCAAGGACGAACAAGATTAGGAAACAAAACCAGCAGTTCTGTCAAGAAAGGAAAAGCTTGGCCCTCTTGCCCATTGGCTGCGCTACTTCCTCTCCTCTGCTTTAGATACCAGTAACCAGGGCAACAGGAGGCAAGACACATGGGGTGGAGTTGCCTTGCAACTGGGAACCAATGTGTTTAGACTTCTGAAAGCTTAACACAGGAACTATGTTATACATAAAGTTTCTATTTTATTATTTGGAACATTTTTTTATGTACACACAACGAATATTCGATGATAATATATTGTTTTGTAGATTTTCTATAAACTTGAAAGAAACAAAATATTTCTGCATTTTGGTTTTCTGCATGTTGTGTACTTAGTTGACAATAGTGAGTTTAACACCTTGGTGGTTTTAGCTAAGAAAGCTAAAGAGTGGAGAGATGACACTATCGCTCAAGGTCAATTAGAGATAGGGGAATTTGGAGCTCCAGACTTCCTATGCTAATTATCATTCAGTTGCTCTGTCCTTGATTTATTCTTTGTTAATGATTGGTTTCTCTCTAAAGCTGGAGAAAGTGAGTCTGAAAACCTTTTTCCCAAAGAAAACTAGCTTTAGATATTTTTGTTGTCAATAAGTCCATTCCACTAATCTTTTTTATTGCTTTTTTTATTATTGTTGCATTGAGTACATTGTGACATTTATTAAAGTTTTTACAATTTATCATAGTTGAATTCATACCCTCCCCGCATCATTCTCCTTTATCTCTCCTCCCCTTCCATTTCCTGGAATAGTTTCAAAAGGACTAATTTTTCCATTTACATATATGTGTACCACCATATTGATTCTGGGTCTTTTAAATCTTTTTTCATTGCTCATCTAAATGGGGAGATTTGAACACGGATGAATGATATTCTGATGTTCAGTTCTTCCATATGCTGTACTGACCATGGGCTCTAAGAGAGTCACTGTATCACCTAAATTCCTAGGGGTGCAAGTCATAAAATTCAGTTCTCACTGTACTGGTATAACCTTCCTATTGCTGGCTAATGGGTCTCACACAAAGCACCAGCAACACCTAACTCACAAGATTCTCTCTTCTCTAATCTTCTCTTATATATATTGGGGGCAGGAAGGATAACAAGGTAGAGGCTGAGGTGATAAGCAGGCTTCCATAGCCCATTTGGCTTCTTCTTAACAACCCCTGGAAGAATTGCCAGGCCCAAATTGGTTTTACATCTCTTTCAAATCTAGAGTATTTCACATCTCTTTTATCTCTAAGCAATGGACCATTTTCCACTCAGCATTTGGTTATGTACACTCCTTAGGTGTACATAAGTAAAGTTATGTACACCCAGTTTTTTCTGGTGGAAATCCATTGCTAATAGTCTCTTTTCAGATTTCTGTATACTCGAGCATCGTCCAATGTCTGTTCTGGTGTCTCTGAAGATTTATCTTTATGAATATAATTTTTGGATATAGGAATATTAACTATCCCAAATAGTGTGGTACATTAATTCTTAAAGGATCCCAAACCCTCATCAAATCTTCCCTAAGATTTTTGGAAACCCTAGAGAAACTGCAGAAGACCAAAGACAAAGTAAAACTTAAAAATGGCCAGAGAATAAAGATAGATTACATACAAAGCAGCAAATATTGGAGTGTCAATAAACTTCCCTACAGCTTCAAGAGAGGCTAGAGGGTAAAAATAATTACTTCCACATTGGAAAATAAGCATTTGGGGGAATTTTTCCTTCCTTTTGAACCCACAGTATGCATGCATACTTCCTAGGCCATTATATTTTAAAAATAGTATTAGTGTAATTTTGTTTAGCTCAATCATCAGTATTTACATTATTATAAGTATGACTTTCTTTGAGTGAATTGTACTTGCTCTCTGAAGGCTTTTAACATCTCTGGTCTCCATTTTTCTGATATTTTACAATGTGATGGCTTAGTACAAGTCTCCTTTCATCCATTGTTCTGAGAACTTTTTGAGCCATTCAATCTGGAAACTCATGTATTTCAATTCAAAACATTTTCTTAAATTACTTCTTTGATTTGTTTTCTCATTCATTTTTTTGTTCTCTCTTTCTGAGATTGTATTTAGATATTGGCCTTCCTAGACTGTTTTATATATCATTTTATAATATAGTACAATATATTCTATTTTCTACATAAAGATACAAATGTGTAAATTTACATGATATGATAGAAAAATTTCCTCTATTTTTCTTTCTTGCTTTTAGCTTTGTTTCCTTGGAGGTAGATTCAACTTGTACTTCAAAACTTTCTGTTGAGAGTTTCTGTTCTTCTACTATGTTTTTAATTTCTAAGAGCTCTTTTATGTTCTCTCTGCCTTTTGAAGTATCATTCCAACTTTGTTTCTGGGATTTGGTTGCTTATCTCTGTAAGGATATTGATAATAGTTTTATTTTGAAGTTCTTTCCCTTAATAGTTTACTTTTTCTACATTTTATTTTATTTTTCTCTGTTTGTGGCTTGCTTATTTGATCTTTATATGTTAGAAGTCATCTTCATCTGTCTGGTAACACTCATGTTTAATTGTGAGTGAGTAAAAAGCTGATTGAAAGATCCTTGACTCATTGTAGGATCATCTGGTTGAGTTATTTGCTAAGAGAAACCTTGATATCAAAATGGTTAACTTTTTCCTCTTGGGCTGGTTAGAGTCCCAGACATGACTTTTCTATTATTCCTCTTCTTCTACCAAGAGAGAAAAGGTATGGTCATAGCCAACCTGGGAGGTGAGCAGGTCAACAGGGCCTGGTGCGGGGAGGCGGCGGTGGGGGGGGGGTCTCAGCCTTTAGGGTCTCCATATTCACTTACTATTCATTGGTCTCTGTGTGGGACTCACGTCTGTAACTCAGTATGTGCCGCCCAAGCCCAGTGTGCCTCTGTCTTACCCTCTCCAGAGAGCAAACATCACGCTTTTGGTAGGGTAAGAAGAGAAATCACCCAAGAGCATGGGGTGAGGAAGAAGTCTAGAATGCCAGAGCTTCTCCACAGCTCTTCTAGTCCTCCATATTTTAAGCCATGCTCTTCACCCCCATGTCCAGTGCTACCATCTTCTGGGTTCTTGATGATACAACAACAAAAATAAGCTGGCTTCAAGTCTGACTTTTTTTTCTTTATCTGCTTAGTCAGTTTTTATTGTCCTTCTTCTTTCTAGCTTCCAAAAATTTGTTTTTATCACTTCCCCCAATTCTCCATATCCTTAAAGGTTCATACAATTCTAGATAATATCTATGCATTTGGGTTTCCATAGTTTCTGGGAAAGTGAGTTTTGGATGAGCATGCTCAAGTCACCGTATTTACCCAGAACATCAATCTAGAAAAGTCTACATCTCACTGAACTATCCTCTGAGGCTGCCACTTTCAAAGACTAGAAGGGATCTCTCTTTGCTGGAAAAGTTACTGAAAGATGTGTTTCAAAAATAAGGGAATTGAACTGTGAAGGAAGGAGTAGATGCAGTAATCAAGAGATCTGGGAGACTGGGGGGGACCCACGTGGATGCCACCCCCAGTGGAGTTATTCCTTTCTGGGGGAGCGTGGGGATGCTCAATATGGAAACTTAACAGGAATGCAGAAGAATAGCCTCCACTACAAAGCATCTCCACGGCTAGAGTGAAACAAGCCATCTCAGTCCTATTGCATATTCAGTAGTGAAACCTGCATGTGAGCAACCAGTCTCCCCATGGAGCATCATTGTTCCCCACCACCATGGAAGAAATTTCGAGTCCAGTGAGTTAAACATTCAGATGTCTAATTTGAACCTTGTATGAGTGACTGAATAAATAAAATTTCCACAAAACAAAATAAAAATAACTTTAAAAGCACGAGGTTGTAAAATAGGTAATTTTAAAAGCAGCCTTTTTGGTTTAGGGAGGAATTATAGGGTTTTCTAGCTATTCATAAAGCAAGATGTCTCATGTAAAAAATTCCACTCTATTCTTTTTTTCTTTTTCCCCAGAAGACACTTTTATTGGACATATACAGACCCACCCTTCAGGCTATTACCAGGGCTCAGGATCATTTTACTTGGCCTCTCCATCTTACAAGGTGCCACTTCATTTTGCTTATGCCATCTCAAGGGTTATCAAATACAGATTTCTTTAGTACTTTTTTTTTTTTTTTGCAATCTGGGGTTTGAACTCAGGCCTCACTGTTGCCAGGCAGGCACTCCACCACTTGAGCCAAGTCTTCAGCCCTCAACTAAAAATTTCTATTTTGACTCTGAAGCCATTTTCCACATTACTATTTTTAATGTCCTATTGCTGATAGTTAGAATGGCTTCCACTCAATAGCTTCAATTTTTCTTCTATTCTGACATAGTATTAAAACTACAGATTATTAACTGTCCAATTTACATTTCTAGTTCCTATATAGCTCATCCCCAAGGCAGGATGCTATATGAAAGATTATTTCCTATAACCTAGACAATACAGGATAAACTGTAATGTCAATTTCAACCACAATCTGGACCTGTGAAAAACTTCAGTTGCTAGAAAATTAATAGTAAATTGATACAATACTTAAACAAAATGACAGTCTTTTAAACATTCTAACAATGTAATTCTATTTAATGCTCGTGACTTTCCTGTGACATAAGTCCTCTTATTATTTCCATTTTACAGATGAGGGAACTGAGGCATAGAAGGTTCACACAATGTGCTCTAGGTTCACAGATAGTGAATAAGAGAGTTACAAGTTGCTCCTAGGTGGTTTGGCTCGAAGTCCATGGTCTCAGTGACAAAATTATGTTCTTATTCCCAATATACTTCCTTAGTCTCTTGACACAGCTTTTACCCCTTCTAATAATAATAATAATACTTAATTTTGTTGATGATGAAAAGATTACACCTGTGCATTCCTGATCCTGGATTAGTAGTACCACCTTCAAGAATTTGAAGGAAATACATTTGCTTTGGTTCTATCTCAGGAACCATGACTTCATTTGAGCCCAACCCCCCTCCCTAACACACCTTTTTTGTGGTACTGGGGATCAAACTCAGGGCTTTGAACATGCCAGGCAAGCACTATAACACTAAGCTATACCTCCATTCCCCAACCTTTGCATTAAAAAGCAGCAACTCCTCAGGTGGTTCTAATGTATAGCTTGAGTTGTAGTTCACTGGCCCAGGTCACTGAGGCATCTTGAAATTGCTGGAGGTGAAGTCTCTTCCTTATTATTAATTACCCAGGCCTTTGGGTTTAATTTCCTGGGTCTTGGACACTTGGAGAATCTGAGAGTCAGTATCAATCAGTTACCATCATTAAATCCCTGGCATGGATCACTTTGCATTTAAACTTCCACATTAGTGATAATGCTGTGACTTGGCTTCTCCATGTTAATGTGTCTATACCATGCATACATGCACACACACACACACACACACACACACACACACACACCTTACACCTGTTCTGAACTGTGTCTGTGTCCCTCCTTGGGTCTATTCTGTGTCTCAGGTCAGAGACAGCCGGCCTTTGTTGTGAAGATCTCTCATCCCTGTTCAGTTTCCATCAAATCATATAATATGTAGGTCCTCAACTTCACAGATTAGTAATGTCAGAGATGATGAATCAGAAGGTGAATTGGGCTTTTAGTGCTTTTCCTGGAAATGTTTTGGGGTGCAGAATGCTTTATTCTCCTTTTCCCATGCCAAAGCACTCAAATCAAGCTTATAGAAGAGAAGGCACACCACCTGCAGTTAGTCCAGGTAGTTCATGGGCCTCCCATCTCTGGAGTTACCATATGTCAAATTCCAATGTCCTCCACCTTATTCTTGATTCTAACAGATGATACAAAGCCTTAGCCTAGGGGTCATCCTAAAAGTGAACATAAGCACTCATGAAGCAGCCTGCACCCCAGCACAGCCCCCATGTTGCCACTTCTCCTCATGAACCGCAGCAGGCCAAGTGGGTGATGGGTCTGTAGCAAGAAAGCAGGGCAGTGCCCATCTACTCTTTTTTTTTTCTTAATACTGTCATAGACAGCATCAATTTAGGCCAAGGAGCCTACTTTTTACAGAGGTTTAGGTAAAACAGATTTTTCTCTTTTCTAATTGCTCAGCCTTTCTCCTGGACTCCTGGATCCATGAAGCTGAGCTGGGGCAGGCTCAAGTTGCAGGATGCAAGCTGTTTCACAATCTCTGTTTCCCTTCAGCACATAAGGCCTGGCACCTCCTTCCAGATGTCAAAAAAAAAAAAAGGAATTTCAAACAAAATTTTTATGCATATTACACAGCTCAGTGGATGCAAAGAAGCTCTCAGTCAGACCTCTAGTATCATTAGTTGTGTTTAAATCATTGTGTGATCTACTAAGTATTTCACTGTCCTTAGTTTTGCCTCCCCCAAAACAAATGGTCCCCCAAACGCCAAGTAAAAGTGAATGGGCTTCGTTTAAGTAATAAAGTAAAAATTTTTGATTTCTTGAAAGGTGGCCGGTCTTTAGTGGAAGTTGGCCATTATGTGAAAAATGAATCTAGCATCCACAATAGAACACTGAACTCACAGCAGTCTTCTTGGAAACAGATACCTGCAAATACCAAGGATCTACTGTGCCACAAATTGAGTGGCTTAGCCACATATTGTCTCACTGTTCTGGAGTCTGGAAGTCTAAGATTCAAGTGTCAGTGGCATTGGTTCTCTCTGAGGACTGTGAGGGAGAATTTGTCTCAGGCCCCACCTAGACTCTGGGTATGCTGGCCATCATTGGACTTCTTTATTTTGTGGAATCATCACCCTGTTTTCTGTCTTCAGCTCCATGTGACATTTTTCCTGTGTGTGTGTGTGTCATGTCAAATCTCTCTTTTTTATAAGGACACCAGGAATAGTGCACTAGGGGTCCACCATGCTCTAGGTTGACAACATCTTAACAAATTGTAACTACATGACTCCATTTCTTTTTTATTATTATTATTCATATGTGCATACAATGCTTGGGTCATTTCTCCCCCCTGCCCCCACCCCCTCCCTTATCACCCACTCCGCCCCCTCACTCTCCCCCCCACCCCCTCAATACCCTGCAAAAACTATTTTGCCCTTATTTCTAATTTTGTTGTAGAGAGAGTATAAGCAATAATAGGAAAGAACAAGGGGTTTTGCTGGTTGAGATAAGGATAGTTATACAGGGCATTGACTCACATTGATTTCCTGTGCATGTGTGTTACCTTCTAAGTTAATTCTTTTTGATCTAACCTTTTCTCTAGTTCCTGGTCCCCTTTTCCTATTGGCCTCAGTTGCTTTTAAGGTATCTGCTTTAGTTTCTCTGCATTAAGGGCAACAACTGCCAGCTAATTTTTTAGGTGTCTTACCTATCCTCACCCCTCCCTTGTGTGCTCTTGCTTTTATCATGTGCTCAAAGTCCAATCCCATTGTTGTGTTTGCCCTTGATCTAATGTCCACATATGAGGGAGAACATATGATTTTTGGTCTTTTGGGCCAGGCTAACCTCACTCAGAATGATGTTCTCCAATTCCATCCATTTACCAGTGAATGATAACATTTCGTTCTTCTTCATGGCTGCATAAAATTCCATTGTGTATAGGTACCACATTTTCTTAATCCATTCGTACATGACTCCATTTCTAAATAAGGTCACACTCTGATGCCTACCTGGCAAGGTAGGACTTCAACATAAGAATTTAGGTGTGTGGATGGGGGACAAAATTCAACCCATAAACCAACCCAAGATGAAGAGGATGGCATTCTGCATCTGCATAGAGAAGAGCACATGCAAACACAAGAGGAGTGGAAATGAGGGCATAGCTGGGGGGTGAAGCCACAGTGGAGGTGCATGAGAGTGGATGGGAAAATTGAGGTGAATATGATAGAGAGGTGGCTTTGAATCTGATTCAACAAAATTCTTGGCATGAATGACTACCCTGGGTGTGTACACTTCTCTGGGGCAGAGCAAAACTCACCTTCCTGGCTTCAACCAGCCTAAGGAAAGAGGCAGGAGTAAGCGTCTGAGAATGGGACATTTCAAAGTGTCAGTTCAAACCATCCTGGGGTCAGAGGATGACACAGAGACAAGAGAGCTTTAACAGCTAAAGTTGAGCTCACATCCTGCTCTGTACCCTTGGGCAAGTCACCTCAACTCTTGGAGCCCATTTCTGCCTCTATGAGTTGACCAAGAAGTCATCTGGCATATCACAACACTCCATAGATCACAGTAGTATTTTCACTGTGACCCATCAGCACAGGAAACACTGATTTTAAAAAAAAAGGAGGGAAGGAAGGAAGCAGGAAGGGAAGGAGGAAAGGAGGTGGGGAGGGAGGGAGGGAAAGGAAGGAAGGAAGGAGTGAGGGAGGAAGGAAGGAGGGAGGAAAGAAAGAAAGAAAGAAGGAAAAAAAGAAAGAAAAAAAAGGGAAGTAGGGAAGGAGGGAAGGAAAGAAAGCAAGCCACCAAATTGTAGTGAAGTATTCTGACTCCAAGCTGGGATTCAGAGAAAGCTGGTGAAGAAAAGTGATAGCAAGAAAGCATGTTTAAGGATCAATTTCCTTTTCAAAGCTCACTCTAAAAGAAATACCCACTTTATTGGTTCAGGTCCTATGAGTGAGGCAACTTGAACAGTGGGCTTTATATTTTGTAATAAAAGGAGATTTGCAAGAACTGACTAGCCTTGCATGAGGGCCTCAGTCCTTCATGGTGATGATTCAGATCTGTAGCAGGCACACAATTGCCCTTTGGGGGTAAGAAGCAGATGGTGCTGGGCAGTAACCAAGGGACACCTCTGGCCTCAGGGCAGAGTCCACAGTCTACACCTCCTGTTGGAATGCAACAGAGGTCATTGGCAGGACAAGACAGGAGGCTGGAATTGTTTCACCAGCTCCTTTTCAACCTGATAGCATGTAATGAGTGTGGGCTTGTTAGAGAGAGAGAGAGTGAAACAAGACAGAGCAAAATACTGAGTATACTATTGCAAATTTGGTCTTTTTCTTACTTTTTGAGAAAATTATAGATGCTTGCAAAAATTCATATAAAGATGTGTTTAAAATGTTACTGGAGGCTGAGGGAGCGGCTCAAGTGGTAGAGTACTTGCCTAACATGTGCAAGAACCTGGGTTCGATCCTCTATACTGCAAAAAAGAGTCAATTAATTAATTACAATATTTGTAAAATGGTTCCTGGAAAGCATGAAAATGTGTAACAATGGACCAAAGTAAATATATAAATATGTCAATCCTTATAAGTCAATGTACACATTTAATGTGATTCCAATATGTAAATATTTTTTAAAAAAATAGACATTAAATGTAAAGTGGGCCCAGACAGAAATCATGAGAGAGAGACAGAGAGAGAGAGAGAGAGAGAGAGAGAGAGAGAGAGAGAGAGGAGAGAGAAAGAGAGAGAGAGAGGAGAGAGAAAGAGAGAGTGAGAAGCAAAGATAAAGATAAAAACCCAGAGACAATATCTTGCCACAAATTAGACCCAGGTATTAAGAGAAGAAAAAACAATGAAACTCCCCTTGTACAATTAATTTATGTTAATAAAAATTCTTTTAAAGATAGGGAAAAAGGCAATGTTTGCTGAACTTAGCATCCCCACTACTCAAGAATGACAAGAAAAGAGAGGGCCAACAGAAGACACAGTGGGTGCTGAAGATGTTTATGTGCTGGAGTGAGCATCCCCAGGGTGCCCAAGAGTGCAGGTCTGTACTCTGTATTTCTTTTTTCTTCTACAGATGAGCCTCCTTCCTCCAATGTTTTACCCAGCTGTGAGAGCAGACACTAGATGGAGAGTGACAGAAACCTGTGAGGAGCGTCAGTGTTTCACCTGCCTGTCTTTGACCCAGAAAATTAGACGCAAGAATTTGGAAGTCTCCCAGCCACGAGCAATGCAATAAAAAGCAGAGCCCTTGGTTACTGACAGCGAGAATATGAGGCAAGCATCATTTGGATCCTGAAAGAGAAAGCATTTCATGTCCCCTGTGTGTGGTGTAGGCAGCCCTTGTAAAGAGACATAGGTCTTTGTAAAAGGAAACTTTTAGGGAACTGTAGTGGAAAAACAGGAGATTCTGACACTTGGGATCAAATCCTGACTACTTGCTGGCTGCATGTGTGACCTTTGAGCAGGTTAATTGACCCTCCTGGGCCTGTTTCCTTGTCTGTAAAATGGGAACAATGACATCCACCTCATAGGGAGGTTCTATGGATTAACTGAGAAAATGCCTGGTAAGTGCCTGGCACATTTTGCTTAGTATATGACCTTATCTGTTATTAGTTTCCTGCAACTGTCAGAACAAATTACCACAACAAATGTTGTTCTCTTATAGTTCTGGAGGCCAGAAGTTTAAAATCAAGGTGCCTGCAGAGCTATACTTCTTTGGGATTCTAGGGGAGAATCCAGCATTTGTCTCTTCCAGCTTCAGGTGGTTCCAGGCATTTCTTGACTCAGAGGAACTGCAATTCCTTCTCCATCTTTACATGCCCTTCTACACATGTCTGTGACTTCTCTTCTGTCTCTTAGTAGGACACTTACCAGTGATATAGGGCCTTCCTGGTAAGTCAGGATGATCTTACCTCAAGATTTCCTAACTTAATTCCATAAGTAGATAGTCCCTTCTTCTAAATAAGGTCATATCCACAGGTTTTGGGATGCAGCTATTCAACAGTTATAATACCTTAATCTCAATACTTTTCACAAGCCAGAACTTAAATGTATTATCTGACCATTTGATTAAGCTAACTCGTAGAGGATAGAATTCTGGATTTCTTGGGGTCTGACAATGTTTTTCTAAATGATGGTGACCAAGTGGGCTCAATGATTAGTGACCAAAGGAGGTGAGATGACACACATAATTTGTATTCTCCAGATTCCCTCCTCAGTCTTCTCCCTGCCTTCTGTCTTAGTCACATGGGATGTGGACCAAATGTCTGTCCCAATACACCTCAAGGAAGGTTTTGTTATCCCACCTGCTAGAAGTATTGTCATCAAATAGCCTTCCGCTGTCAGCTCCTTCAGGTAAACCTCAGTACAGGAAGCCTTGTTGCTCAAGATCACACCTGTCCAAAGGAGGACCACATCAGATGACTGATGGAGACAGCAGTACAAAGGCTGGTCACTTCAGCCTATCATGGGATGTATCAGGTAGGTCACCTCAACTCAAGTTCCCTTGGTGTAGAAGAGGCTTTGCAAGGTCTGCATTGCAACTTAACTTCTTCCTTCACTGAATCCTGATGCCTCCTCCTCCCATCCATGGGCGTTGATATCAAGGCACCTCCCAGTAAACCTTGGGCACACTAAGCTCCTCGTCAGAGTCTGCCCCCCCAGACACCCTAACCTGCACCACTGACTAAGGATCCTCTGTCCTTGGGATTATGCAATTGTGTAGAAATTTTACTTCTACCGAGTTTGTACTAATACGTAATAATTCTGTTTCCCATAGGTGGCAATGGGCCATGTCATCTTGTAGTTATAAATCACATTTTCAATCTTTTGGCAAGCTTCTTGGGGCTCTGAGGTTTTTCATTTTCTTAAGAACTAAGAACATGCTGCATGAATCCAAGGTAATTCTAAAACTTTGAAATATTCTATAGTTACTTGTAAAAAAAAAAAGGAGCAGCTTGAAAGTGGCTGGAAACTTGATTGAAAACTACTCTGAAGTTCAACTAGACTCATATTTGTCTTTGAGTGTTTAAATTCAAAATTTAGTATCATCTATGAACAAGAAGCCATAAAAAGTGTAACACAAAGGAGGCCACTTTACTGGGTGAGAAAATAATACTAGCTTTTGGAATAAAGCAGCTCTTCCTGTCAGAGTGGCTCAAGATGTAGAGCGCCTGCCTAGCAAGCATGAGGCACTGAGATCAAACCCCAGTGCCACAAAAAAAGAAAAAAGAGAACCATTAAAGCAGACCCTATCTCTACTACTTGCTGTCACTGAACTTTGAACCTCAGTTCCCCACCTGATAAATGGGGATGATTGTGTTAGTCGACTTTCTGTTACTATAATAAAACCTAAGATAGAAAAATCAACTTACAAAGATAAAAGGTTTGCTTTGGCTCACCATTTTGGAGATTTCAGTCCAGAGAAAATTTGCCACATAGATTTTTGGTGTACAGTGAGTCAGAACCTCATGAGAAGGAGCATGAGGTGTGCAAAGCTGCTCACTTCATGGCTGGGATGTGAAGGAGAGAAAGAGGAAAGGGTTGGGGTCCCATTGCCTTCTTCAAAAGCACACTGCCAATGATCTGAAGATCTCCCAGTAAGACTTACCTCTTAAAGGTTTCCACCACTTCCCATAGTACCCAGTTGGGGACCAAGCCTTTAACACATGGGCCTTTAGGGGACCTTCCAGAACCAAATTATAACAATAATAATCATACTACCTTATACAGTTTTTATGAAGTTTAGATGAGATTATTTTTATAAAATATTTATAATAATGAATACAGTAAGTGTTCATTTTTATTAGTTCCTACCTGAAGCAAAGCATATAAACACATGCACATACCCTAAAGATCACATATGAAACAAGTTTTCCATCATTTGAGCCACTGTTTACAGAAAACCCATGAAAATTTGTCCAAACTTTTAAAAAAAGATCACACTGTTTTCCTTATTAGAGAGAAAGCCATTAAGTTTTCTAATAAGACAAGATCTGAATGAAGACCTAAGATCTGAATGGTGTAGCTCTTTGGGGCAGAGCATTTCAAGTAGAGGAAACAGTCAATGCAAAGTCCCGAGGGTCTGGATGGCTAGAGAGGAGCAATCCAGGCAGGTGAGGTCAGAGAAACAAGGGGGTGAGGGAAGGTTTTGTAGGACATGGTAGGCCACTGTGTAGACTTTGAATTTGTCCAAATGATTTGGGAAGTTGTTGGACCTTGAGCCACAGAGTGACATGGCTCAGTTCCTGTGTTAAAAAGATGTCCCTGATTACTAAGTTAAAAGAAAGGATTGGGGTGGGCAAGGCAGAAGATGCAGGAAGACCTGCTGCAGTATCCAGGCTGACAGCAATGGCAGCATGGCTGGGTCAAGCATGATGATGGATGTGAGCATAGTCAGCATCTGCTGTGTTTTTGATTCTGAACTGGCATTGTCTTGAGAGGAAGAGACCATCAAGGATGACTCTAATATTTTTGTCCTGAGAAACTGGAGGAAAACAATTCTGTTAACTGAGATGGGGAAGAGGAGACAGATAGAGGGTTTGGGAAGAAGTATGAGGCATTCTTGTTGGAACCTGTTAAGTATGATATAACTCTGAAGCATCCAAATGAAAATGGGGAGGTGGCAATGAGATGGAAGAGTCTGTAGTTAGTGAGCAATCCGGGCTAGAAATATTCATTTGGGAGTCATCAGTCTGTAGTAGTATTTAAAACTATGAGACTGGATGAAATCACTGAGCAAGTGGGGAGATAAAGGTAGGAGGTCAAGGGCAGAACTTGCAGGCACTCTGTGTTAAGGGGTCATAGAGATAGCAAATAGCAAAGGAGACTGAGGAGGAGCTGCCAGTGAAAGACAAGAAAAACCAGGACTCTGGAAGCCAAGTGAAGGTATGCAAGGAAGGTTTTGATGGCTGAACAGGAGTTTGTTAGGCCAGGGGTCCTCAGAATGTGGTCCCAGGGCATCACCAGCAGCAACAGCTGGACACTGGTTAGAATGTGGGAAATTATGGGCATGTCCCAGATCTAATGGATAAGGAACTCTGAGGGTGGAGCCCTCCAGGGGATGGGGAAGGACCCTCAAGTTTGAGACCCACTACCCTACTCACAAAATTGCCTGTACAAAATTATAAAGAAAATAAAGAAGAAGAAAAAGAAGAGGAAGAAGAGGAAGAGGAAAAAGGAAAGAGGAGGGGAAGGGTGGGGGAGGAGAGAGAGGAGGGGGAAGGAAGGAAAGGAGAAGAAGAAGAGGAGGAAAAAGGAAAGAGGAGGGGGAGGGTGGGGGAGGAGAGAGAGGAGGGGGAAGGAAGGAAAGGAGGAGAAGAAGAAGAGGAGGAGAGAAGAGGAAGGAGGAGAGAAGGAGGAGGAGCAGGGAGAGACCTTTATGGGAAGAGAATATTGTTGGAGACCCACTTAGCACTCAAAGATGAACTTGTAGCAAACAAATATTTCAGAATGACTCCTTCCCCACACCACACCCCCGTCCTCCACATCCCACTTTAGATCCTTCTACCAACCAATCTATCATGCTCTTTGGAGAGGAGGAATGCCCCCCGTTTCACTGGACGGAGGGAAGGCTGAGCACCCGGCATGCCAGAAATTCCCCTGGCTAAAAAAAGGGAGGTGGTATTCCGGGGTTAGCAATCCTAGGCCCTGAGCGTTGAGACATAAAGCTTATTTCACTCCCACCGTTTCCAAATTTCCCTGACGCTTTTCTGGGGAGAAGAGGTTAAAATTAGGGCCAGCCCTGCGGGACTGACATGCCAGATGCGCGGAGGCTGTCCCCTGAAATAAGCTGGTTCCCACCGCGGTTGGGCGGGGCAGGCGCGCTGGTCCCAACCCAGCAGAGGGACTGGAGCAAGGCCTGCCCCTTCCAAGTGTCTGCGAGGGGTCTGGTCCCAAGCTTTAAAATCCTGGGCGCAGGCACTGAGAACCGACCTCTCTCTCCCCCAGTAGCCACTGGCCTTTCAAAAGTGTGCCTGCCGTTGTCTCCTCCCTGCCCAGCCCTGCTGTCGCCGGGGACCAGCTGGGTCTGACCCGCCGCTGCAGCTCAGCGCAGCGCGCTCTGCACGCAGGCGTCTCATTGCCACTTGGCTCGCTCTGCAAAGTTGGCAGCTCGCGGGACGCGCTTTGCCTCTGCACCTCTCCCGGGCCCCCAGCGTCCCCGCTCCCACGCTCCCTTTCACCAAGAGCAAGCAACCCCGCTGCCAGCCTGCACCCTTCCTCCCTCTTCCCTGAAGCTCGACCATGCTGCTGAGGGGCGTCCTGCTGCTGGTGCAAGGTAAGGCCCCGCCCTGCGGAGACCTGGGGCGGGGGGGGGGCGCCCACTCCTGCTGCGGGGATGTGGGGCTCGCGGAGCTGGGCCATCCGAGGACGCCTCCCGATTGATCGCTCACTGCAGCCGCTAACCTCACTGTCCTGGCCACGCCTGGGGTGCGGGTGGGCGTGGGGACGTGCAGTGGAGGCCTCCGGGTTGCACTGGGGAGGTAGTGCATCCTCCCTCCCCATCCCGCAGCCTTCCCCCCACTTTCATCAGGTAGCTCCCCAGGTTGGTGCAAATGCTGCCGGCCGGGCGGGAGCCCGAACTGAAACTCTCTTTGTGCCTGCAGCCCTGCAGCTTGCTGGTGCCCTGGACCTGCCATCTGGGTCTTGTGCGTTTGAAGAGGGCACTTGTGGCTTTGACTCAGTGTTGGAGTTTCTGCCATGGATTTTAAATGAGGAAGGTAAGAGGGGTCCACGGAGAGGAGCCCGAGGTGAACTTTCTTCTTGGCTGGCTTTTTTTTTTTCTTTCCCACATGGATAATGTTATCTTGGAGTTAATTCCAAGTGTGAGTGTAAAGGGAAAAGTGTGAGTCATAAATCCTTCTTCCAGCCCTCAGCTGTGCTGCAAGGGAAGGCCAAGGAAGAGCTGGGGGAGGTGTCCCTGTGTACCTGGCCTGTGGGCAGCTGCTCTGAAGATGTGGATCTCCTCCCAGCACTCCCTAATGGAAGGGAAAGAGATTGTCACCCACCAGCTGTGTGCCTCCTGCAGGCCATTAGCCTTGCTGATGGTCAGCAGTACATCATGTGTGAACTGGGAAAGCCAGCTTTGCAGAAATGCTCCCAACCTCCTGTAAGGGGACCTCAGGGTTAGGACTGCCCACCATCCTGTGGCTCGTGGTGCTTTTGCTGCTGTGGGGTTTTATGCTTACCATCCTGTATCTAATCCAGCATCGGATAAAAGAGGAAGTGCCACCACAGATGTCTGAGGTCACTCAGCTGATGGGCGTTGGTCACTGTCTAACTACTTCACAATGGGTTCCAGTGACAAAGTTTAAATGTGGGAAGTTCAGATGTGTTTTCTTATCTTTCATTTTTACAGGAGAAAATGAATTTTAAGTACCTATCAGCAGGCACAGTGTGCCCTTCATCCTTTCCCTTCTATCTCTACTGTGCCACTATCATTTAGAAGCCTGCCATCCAGGACCATTTGGACTAGAAGATGGCCTCTTTTAAGAGACACCAAAGGAAACCAGCTAACCTCTCTCTCCCACTCAGTTGTCCTCAGATCTCAAACCATCCAGATGGTTCCCTGGGGCAGGGCAGAGTCCAGGACTCCTGGTTAGAATGTAGGAACTGCCACCAGGCCTTGGGGGTTTTGTTTACGTTAGCTTCTATCATTCTCACAGGTAGGTGATATTAGCACTACTTCAGAGGAGGAATCTGAGTCTTCGAATATTCAAATGGCTGGCCTATGTCATATAGCCATATGGCCAACTCTGAGCTGTTCAGTCAGGGAAAGAAACAGAAGGGAACTAATTCAGAAGTAAACTTGATCTCTAACACTGCCCCAGTCCTGACATCTACCATTTTCTTAGAGGTATGTAGGAAAAAGAAATTCTTGGTTTGTTATCAGAGGGGTTCCTACCCTGATGATGGCATTAGTTAGAAAAGGTTCTTTACTCTCACGACCCCACTCCTTTCCCTGCTCTGGTTGTGTGTAAAGCATTTTGAGAGATGGCCTTACAAATGTCATGCGTCTGGCTTTGGAGAGCATTATTATTTAGCACAAGTCTTTGGGGACTCTAGCTACATCAGAGTGGCCTGTTTGGTGTGTTCAGGCAGGGCTTGCTGTCCTTTCTTGAGTCTCTGATTCAGTGGGTCTGGGGTGGGACCCGAGAACTTCTCACAAATTCCCAGGTGCTAGGGCTGCTGCTGGTGGTGGTAGTGGTCTGGGGGAATCATATTTGAGAATCACAGACTTCCATGATTTCGTGTACACACACACACACACACACACACACACACACCTATGCTAGGGGCAACGCTGGGTGGAAGAATCACTTGCTCAAGTCTGCAAGTGAACAGCTCCTTGAATCTTGTGCCCTGGGCTCTTTGCTTGCCTTGCTCTGCTGCAGCCCTGAAGAAAGGAAATGAACATCACTCTTAAAACCAGGAGTCTAGGTCCCTGAGGTCCCTCCCTAGGCCTCCCCCACCACCTCATCAGGACAGAGCCCCCTCCCATCTGCCACCAGTCCTTGTGAGCATGCCACAACCTGCTGAGCACTGGGGCCTCCCAGGCCTGCAGGAAGTGCTCCACTGAGCTGGCACCTCCAGACCAGCATGGCAGTTAAACAGTCCCCTCCAGGGAAAACAGGAAGGTGCTTATAGGAAAGGATGATTACGATCTAATAGTATAATGAAGGCACTGTGGCTTGCCTTCTGCTTTCTTTCTAACAGCTGCTGCTTCCTGGCTCTTGACTGGGATGGCTGACTTGGCTGGGGGAAGTTCATTCATCCTCTGCCTGATTCAGGGTTGAACAGGCAGGTTAGGCCTGGGCAGTTACAGACCTAGGTTTCAAAGGCCAGAACTTGGACACTGGGAACTCTGGGAAGTGAAATAAAATGTGTGTCAGTTGCTGTGGTTGCCTGCTGAGGAACCAACACCAAGAATTTCCCTTATTAACCCATTTCTAGGTTGGTAAGTTAAAGATAACAAAATTGTCCTGGGCTGAAATTTGGCAAGCCATTCACAAGGCTCTCTGCAAATTTACTTCATCTGGCCTCAGAAACCCTTTAAAACTGGTTCCAAAGACCTCCATGTGCTGGAACCCCACAAAAAGCAGTGAGTTCCAGAGACTATGGCTCACAAGTCCTTGGAGCACAAATGACACTTCCTATTATCTTTGCTCAGTAGATTCATTTACAGTGAAGGGAACAAAAAGCAAATCTACAGATTTGAGTTTCATCCAGTTACGTAGGGATAGTGGAACGCTCCCCTTGTCTCAAAATATCTCCCCTGCTGCCTGAAATTTTATGTAAGACCCCACCCTTTGTTTTATCTAGACTATTAGGTCTCTAATCATCTCTGATTACAGTTCCAATGTCCCCCAGGTCTTGGTCACTTTGAAAAACCACCAGATACAGAATAAGGAAATTCTGATGGGGCAGTGTGTTGGTGGGGCTGTGTACCCCAATGGAGGGTGCCCCCAGGGAAGGTTGGATCCACTGATGACCATGCACTACCCTCTGGTCTTCTCTACCTTTGGTTTTGCCAGTGGTTGCTTTGTTTTCTTGATCTCCCTGTATGCTTTTTTATAGAATATTTAAAAATTTTTCCTAACTTGTCCAGGGATGCAAGATTATGTCGGACTCAAATTGGAACTTGCTTCATTTTCTATATATACAGATGGTACTGGGTTGAACTCAGATCCTCATACTTGCTAGGCAAGTGCTTTAGCACTTGAGCCAGGCCCCCAGCCCCTTTTTGGCTTTAGTCATTTGTCAGATAAGGTATCCTGCTTTTGCCTGATGCTGTTCTCAGATGGTGAGCCTCCCAAGTAGCTGATATTACAAGAATGTACTACCACACTGGGCAGATCTATGCCTTTCTCTCCTGCTTGATGCTGAAAATCTTCATTCATTTATCTTTAATAATGTCATATTTATTCATTCCTAGTTCAGAAAATATTGGACCCCCTATAGAACTGTGGCACTCAGTTAAAATTGAGACTGTTTGTCTGATGCCAGTGAGTCGTGCTTGTAATCCTAGCTATTTGGGAGACTGAGATAGGGAAGATCAACGTTTGAGGCCAGCCCTGGCAAATAGTTCTTGAGACCCCATCTCCAAAATAATCACAGCAAAATGGGTTGGAGGTGTGGCTCAAGCAGTAGAATGCCTGCTTTGCAGGCATGAAGCCCTGAGTTTAAACCCCACTCTCATCACAAAAAAGAAGGGGGGAAAAAAAAGGAGACTATTCATTGCATCTTCCCTAAGCCAGCTGTGGCTAAGGAGTCTTGGAGACCATGAAGTTGGCCTCACAATTCTAGTTACTCATTGAGAGGCTTGTGGCTTCACTCTTGGTTTTGGACATTGTGGCTTAGTACCTTGAACTCTACATAGAAACCGTTGGAGGAACTGAAGAAGGGAGGGAGGTCAAACCAAATCCAGGTACTGCTCCTTGATTAGAAGTCTAGTAGTGAGCCACAGGTCGAGGAAGGTAGATGCAGAAATATGTGGGCTCAAGAGGAAGTAGAAAGGAAATTCAAAGCACTTGTAGGAAGATCTGCTTTGCTTCTCCACAATAGAAGTCAAGGATGAAGTGATTGGTTAGCACAGGAAATCTTTAGATGGTTTTTGTACCTCAGAATAAGTGATGATTCAGGAGACAGGAAGACAATCATGGGGTCTGGCATAAGATAGGGATGGTGTGGGAGACATGGTGGAGTGTGCCAAGGTCACATTATAAGTACACACGTGTGTCCCTTTCTGATACCTCCTTCTATCAGCCAAGCTCATTCTTTCTTTTTTAAGTACACTCTTGGTTCCTTGGTCATCTGAGTTTCAGTTCTGCACTCAGTCATGTGCCAGTTATTATTAATAGTGATAAATCCTGCCTGATATTTACGATGGCCCAGCTGGAACCAAATGTCTGGGCAGGATCCCAAGGTGCCTTCTTGGGAGAGGAAGAATGCAGCTCTTGTCCTGACTTTGATGGCTGATTCAGCAGCCCACCCTGACATCCCCAAGTTCTTAAGGCAATTCTTGCCCTCATGGGGTTGCTGGGTCTTGCCTTACCTTTGCTGAACAATTACTTGGAGCTCTCCAAAAGAAAGCTCACACCCTATCTCCTTTTTATCGAGGCTGGAAGCCAGCACAAGTCTAGAATGTTCCTTGGTTGCCTCTTCAAGAGATGGATGACCCCAGAAAATCAGCCAAATTATCCCTGTAGTGTCACATGCTATTCCCTAGCCATACCTTGAAGTTTCTGCTGTCAGGCTGAGCATGGCCTGGGGTCTGCCCTGGCTCTGCCTAGGAGCCTTGGAGGACATCCAGCACAAGCTCCTTATTTTCAGGGAAACACACTGAGGCCCTGCCACTTGTGGTCATGGCCAGGTCAGTGGTTGCCTTTGGGTAGGGCCTGTCTCTTTGACTTTCCACCAGTTCTTTTCTCTGTGCTGCTCTTGACATGGATCCTGGCCTCTTGAGCCTCACTGTGTTGGAAACTCTTCCTCAGAGATCTAATTATATATCAGACATGTGAAAGAACACGGATCCCAAAAGTGCAGTGCTTTAGGTCTACCAAACCCACAAAACACTACATTTTATGCCACACCAACATTTATTCACTCTCTCCAATTTGTAAAGCTCCTGCCTGGCTGCAGCCTTCAGCATATAGAAAAGACCCTAGCACATAGTAGGGCTTCAGTAAATACATGTTGAATGAATGAATATGCTGAATGAGTGAATCCAGCATTGGATCATGAAAATGTCCACATAGATCTTGTGTGCACCTGGCTCATTCTGCCTCTTTCCATAAAAAAGGTAGTTCTTTTCATGAGGAGCAGCCTAAGCCTAGTGGTTAATACAAACTCTGAGCTGGGCTGATTGAATTAAAATCCAGGCTCTGCTCTTTCTAGCTCTTGACCTTGGGCAAGTGATTTGTCCTCTCTGTGTCTTAATTTCCTTGACTGTAAAAGAAGACAATAAAAATATCTGTCTCATAAGATTGTTGTGAAATCTATATACATTAGCACATTTAACATATATTGAGCACTTTATACTTGTACCCTGATGTTATTCTTACTCTTAACTATTACTAGATTTATATTTTATCACCATTATACACATTACAAGTAAATATTAGTTCTACTAATTCAGATGATTTTTCAACATAGTTTCTGGGGAGCTAAAGGAATTTTGTTTTCTGATTCTTTTGCCATTTGGTCTTTATTCCAACCAGACAGAGAACCCTCTTTTTCTTATCATTTGGCTGTGTTTTAAGCATCAATGAGCCTCTGCTCACTTATGTGTGGCTGGTACCTCAGTCTCAGTTGGCTCTATTATGAGTGTTTCTGGTACCTTCCATGAGCTCCCAGGCATGCTAATCTCTCACCCCTTAGCTTCAGGCAGACCTCTGACCTTGGCCTCCTTGTCCATCATGCTTTTCTGGAACTCATGCTCTTTTCTGACCCCTCCATTTGCGACTGGACTGGTGATATCTACTGGCTCCTTCCTGCCTGTCCCAGGCTCTGTATAGCTGGCCTCCTTCCTAGCCAGGCCAATACCCTGTCTGAGTTCCTCACTATTCAGATTAGAGTAACCCAGTGGGGAGCAGCTATCCAGATCCTGGCCTCCTCCCCAAGAAGACATCTGGGGATTTTTAGGATGTTTCCTTCTCATAATTGCAGAAGTCGGCCAAGGTCACAATATGTTGGGAGGAAAAAACCAATTTTTTTATTGTAGGACTTTATGCTTTCACCACCATCTTCAAATTTCTTAGCACAGTTGCTGTGTTTTGTGATTTGCACATTGGGGTATGATATTCATAAAGAATCCTGTTTCTTGAAATAGCAGCATCTCTTTTGTTAGGTCACCAGAGGAGCAGTACCATTTCTATCTTTTATTAAATAATACTTGGTTTTCAAAAATTTGAGTGAAACCCAGTTATTCTAATAGAGGTTTGGACATTTCAGTAAGTCAGTTGAGCAGGCAGTGAACTTGTCTTGGGCATCTGGGCTGGTTGATCCTGATTTTCACACCTGCTCTACTACTGTCCCTGAATTTTTCTTATGCTTGTCCTAATCGCATTAGCCTATTATCTATGTATTCAGGTCAAGGTTCTCAAAATGTTTGACTATATATCTATCTGGAAGAAGGCAGTGCTAAATACTGAAGAACAGATTGCTAGTGATAAATGAGGAAGCTACTTAGGAGCAAAACACTTCATAGTAGATCAGAAATTTCTCTTATAGATGGCCTCCTGTTTCACTTAGACAATGGTTTTCCACCCTGGCTGACATTACTTTAAAATTTCTTTAAAAGTGATCATCTCCAGCTCCTATCTCAAGAGGCTTTGAATTATTTGTCCAGAAATGAGACCAGTCTTTGCATTGGTTTAAAAAAATAACTAACACTTACAAAAGAAAAAAACTCCTTAGATGACTCTAACATGCTTCTATAATCATAGACAGTACACTGGAATTACTGCTAGCTCCCCAGCTCCTCCAGATACAAGAAAGAAGAGATGCCATCCTATTAAAAATTCTTTGATAATGTCAATTGTCTATAGGATAAATGCCTAGCTTGGCATTGGAGGCCCTTTGTGATTTGCTTCAAGTTGCTTTTCTGCTCTTCCTTCCCACTAATCCCTAACATGCTGTTCACTCAACACACCCTTTAATTTCTTGCCTCCTGCTCTATTTGCACTGTTCTTTACACCTATATTATCCTTTTCTATTCTCCTGTCCCAGACTGCGCTATTTAAAATATTGTTATGGTTTGGCTATTAAATTATGTCCTCAAGGGTCTATATGTAAAAGACTTGGTCCCCAGAGTGGAGTTTTGGGAGGTGCTATGGAACTTTAAGAGGTGGGGCCCCATTGGAGATTGTTAGGTCATTGAGGTATGCCCTTAGAAGAGACTGTGGAATCCCACCTGTCCTTTCTCTTATCTGTTCCACTTTGGGATGTGACCATTTTGGTATTTGTACACTCCCATCATGATGTCCTTGCTGCCTACAACAGAGGCCAGATTAACAGGTCCACTTGATCTTGGGGTTGAATCAACAAAACTGAAAGCTAATTAAACCTTTTGTTTTGATAAGTTAGTTGTCTTAGATATTTTGTTTTTATAGCATGAAACTGGCTAATATAAAAGCTATCTGTGCTTTAAGGCTCTGCTCTTTCTTAAAACATTCCATGATTGTCTGAGTGAAATTAACTTCCCCCTTTTCCCCTTTCACGTGGCTCTCTTCACTTTCTACCCTGTAACTATTCTTATTTGTGCCTCTTTATTGGAGTGTCCACCCATGTCATCACTGGAGTGTTACCTCATTGAGAACAGAGATCATATCCTCCCCACAGTCCCTGACCAAGAGTATATGGTATCAACAAACACTGGGACTTCAATCAATCTCTAAAGCCCTTATTGAGATTGATAGAAAAATAAAAATTAAAAATCATTGACATTTTTCTTTTCAGTGAAGGAGGTTGTGTTTACTGGTCCTTCCTACCATAGGACTTCAAAGACTTTAGAGGCTTATGTTATAATTTCCAGACACAACAGTGAAGCGGTATTTCAACTTGCCTCACTAATGCATGGTGTGCTTCATCTGTGACATGCCAGTTGACAAATAGCTAGCTCTTGAATTATTCACCCATCAGGGCTGCCCAAGTGCCTTGATCCTCTGCCATCGCAAACAATCACAGTCTAACCTTGAGAGCAGTCCTGCTGGGTCAGAAAAGTATTTTTGGCAAAAGATTATTAGACATTGAACTGGTTATTAAAAACTGGTGTTTGTAAGGAACTCAGGTGTGAGGCATCAATAGTAGCCATTTTTGTGGGGAAATGCCAGGAAGGATATTTGTCTGCTCTAGGGAGAGTTTCTTGCATAAGGATATGACAGAGAAGTCAGAGAATCAGGTTTGCAATTCAGTGAGATTTGCCAGAATATTTGCTTTCTCTGTTTTGTGAGAAATGTGTGTGTGTGTGTGTGTGTGTGTGTGTGTGTGTATGTTGGGGGTTCTGAGGCTAAGAATAAGATAAGAAAATAAAACATGTGGTATCATGCCATTATTTCATGGACTCATGAATGAATCATATGTTCTACAGAAAAAAGCTGCTAAAGAATATTTATTCTACCAACAAACATGTGAGTGTCTACTGCTCATCAGGTACTGTGCCAGTACTGGGAGAACATACTACATAGAGTACATGCAGCATGTGGAGTTCATAGCCCATGGTCTCTGTCCTTGGTGGTAGCTGTAGACCAATCAGAGAAAACGTATCTAAATTATGGTTGAGAGTAAAGGAGTTGTGTACAAGTCAAGGATTTTCACTGCAAACAGCATAAATTGGCAGCTTAAATTAAGAAGAAAATAGCTGCTTGGGAGGCTGAGATCAGATGGATTGGGGCCAGCCTGGAAAAAAAGTACATGAGACCCTATCTCAACAGAAAAAGGCTGGGTGTGATGGCATGTGCCTGCCATCCTAGCAACAGCAGGAAGCATAAACTAGGAGGATTGCAACCTGGTTGGCATGGTCAAGAAGTAAATCCTAGCTCCAAGATAACCAGAGCAAAAAGCCAAAGGAATGGCTCAAGCAGTAGAATGTCTGCCTATCAGCATTGAGTTTAAACCTTGTTACCACCAAAAAAAAAAAAAAATTAAGCAGAAAAGAATTTATTGGAAGGGTATCAGCTTTCAGCATCAATAAGTTTAGAGAGTTATATCTGAGTAGGAATAAAGAGATGCAAAGTGTAGGCAAGATCCTTCTGGAGGAATCATTTGTGTGATTTTGCCACTCCATGTTGGTAACTCTACTGAGGACCTCCCTTTGTTCATTCAGTAGCTTGAGACTGCTCAGTGTGAGGAAGATGAGCTTGTAAATAGGGATGCTAATTAGGGGACCATTCAGTGGTCCGAGAGATGATAAGGGGCTGAATTTGAGGAGGGATATTAGGTATGAAAAGGAAGGAGTAAATGAAATGCAACAAAGAGATTAAATTGGCCAGTTTGATGACTGATTGGGTGGGATGAGTCAGAGGGAGAGGGACCCCCAAATTTCTAGTTTGGGTGCTATTTGGCTTGTGATGCCAAGAGTTGGGACAATTTCAAGAGGGACGTTATGTTTAGGTTAGAAAAAGATATGATATTTCTGAGCTGCCTGGAAAACATCTAAGTGGGTAGAGGTCTCCAAGTAGGTATTTGATGGAAGAATCTGAAAGTCAGGTACAGTCTGGGCAGGACTACAGCCATGGGAACCTTCAACATAAAGACAGTGGTTAAAATCTTGAGCACAGATGGGCTCAAACAAAGAGAATCATGAAGTAAGAGGAGGATGCTGACAATGGGGCTGTAAACTCACAAAATGGGCCTAAGCAAGGAAGGGGAGAGGGCATGAAAGAAACAGAAAGAATTAGGCTAGTATTTGGGGAATTAGGAAAGTGACAGCCACAGGAGCCAAAGAAGTTGAGAGTTCCCATGGGAAGATGTGATCAACAGGATGCAGTGCAGCAGAGGTTGGCTCAGGTCATGTGGCCGTTGGAATTGACTGTTGGGAGATCATTGGTGCTGGATGAGTGTAGTTTCCATGGAAAGAGGACAGAACTTTGAGTAGATAAGTGAATGGAAAATAAAATATAGATGATTGGTGGAGATTTCTCAGCAAAGAAGTTTGAATGTGAAAAGAGAGATCCCACCATATCTACAAAGACACTTCAGATGAAAGGGTATTTTTTTTCTTTTGTTTTTGTTTTGTTTTGGGAAGAGAAGACTTGAACTCGTTTATGGAGTAAAGGGAAGAGATTAGCAAAGAAAGAAGATTCAGGAAACAGAGATTTCCTTATTAGCTCTAGATTAGACCCAATTTCTACTTTGAAAATTCGGAAGTCTCAAGTATGTATGAATTGTTTTAGCTCATGTAACCTAAGAGCTTCCATTGAGAGGCTCATGGGCACTGGAGTGTCAACCTCAAAATGTGTGAAATTTTATTTTTATTGCAAATGCAATGGAGGTAGGAGATTTGACTAAATCTATGGTAACCATGATGCAGCTTGGAATGTACTCATTAAAAATGAAAATATATCTTTTATAAGATGCAGGAGCATGTCTTAGGTCTAAGGGAACTTTAGTGACATGACGTGCTATTTCCACCATAGGAGTAGTTCTCCGTGAGAAGTGAGGGCGTCATAATGAGAGAATCATGTACTAGCTAGGGTCCAGGATCTAGAGACAGTACTGAACAGTGCCTGTCAAGCTATCATTGTCTTCAACCTTCACAGCACTCTTGAAGGTTATTATTGTTAGCATTTAATAGATGTAACACAGAGATTAAAAAAAAAAAACTTGCTCAAAGCCATAGAGAGTGGGAGAATAGGGATGGCAACCCACCCCCCCCCCCACCCGGCTGCAGTTTTGAGCTTCCCTTTTGGCAATGGGCTGCCTCTCCCAATGAGCAGGATCGTGCCTTTGCACTTCCAGAGGTCAGCACTGAGGAAGACAGACTGGCAAGATTCATGTTCCTCTAGAAATAAATGCAAACTTCTGAAAAATATTGATGATGACCCAAATTCCAACTCCTTCTCTGACTCCTCAGCTACAACTCCTCTGTCTCCCAGGCAGTAGCCAGCTTGGAAGGCACCAACAAAGGAAGAGTAATGTAGTTTATACTTATTTTTTCCATAACAGATTAGAGTTTGCTCCTGGAACTATTTGAAGGATTCTCTTCTCAGTCCTACACATAATCTTGGAAAAAAAAAAACCTCAGGGAAAATTTACAGCTTGACTTAAAATACTTTGGCAGTCTTAAGGAATACTCCTAACTTTCAAATTCGTCTAGTCTTGCTGTGAAAAAATAAAAAAGAACCCAGATCAATGTGTTTTTGCAAGCTGGTGGTACTACAACAAGCATTTTGGTACTTATTTATTCTATTACTCTTAATAGAATGGCAATGTTGCCATACAGCAGTGTGATGTATAACTTAGCTAGATGCTTAGAGAAATTTCCATCCCTTATTTGAAAATCTTTTGCCTCACTGCCAAAGAGAACTGAAGTGTTATTTGGGGCTGTGCATATAATGAAGATGACTTTAATATGGTTCTGCTTTCCTGAGAAGTTGCTTCTTTTGCTTACCAATATTTTATAACAAAGACTATCTAATCTGAAACTACAATTTAGGACCTTTTCTTTTTAAGCTTCTGCAGCTTTTTTCTACTTCTGGAACTTTGTTATAAATAAACAAAGGATAGGATAGACTGTTGGAGAATTTTCTTTTGGTTCTGTACTGTGTGTTGTATCACACAAGAAAAGTAATGGTAGAGATACATATCATGCAGCCTGCATGATTCATTTCTAAGACTGGCCTTGGCACTTGGACTTGTTTGCTTTATAAGTATATGCTTTAAAAGTGCTAAATTCAAAGAAAACTATGATAGCTATAGGTATAAATCTCAGGTTTTTAGACTACACCATTTAAAGAACATATCAATAGTTGCCAATGATGTCTTAATTTCTTTCATGCTCAGGTTTGATCCAAATGATCCTCCTGCCTATTGAGTATGCTATTAAGCAACTTTTGAGAGAGGATGAGGGTGACATACTTGTGTTGCAGTTAAGTGAACAGCTCAGTTGCTGTGAAACTTTTTCCTTCCCTCAGAACCTCCCTCCAGCCTCTTTTTGTTCTATAAATGCAACTACTCACAATGAAAATCACTGAAAGATGAAGAGTGTGCAAAATGGTTTATATTTTTAATTACCCCCCTTTCATTTGTCATTTTGGTTATCAGGAAGTCATTTGTACTTTTGTGAACATATTCCTGCCATAAAATAAGTTTGAATGCGTTTATGAACCATCTCTTGCTGAGCATAATATTAGCCTGGTGGTCTAAGAATTCTTAGAAAAGTAATGAGTCTTGAAAAAATAGATAGTATTCCATCAAAATGTGCAGCAAATCATGGCCATGCACAAAACACACTGCATTTGAGACTCAAATGATTTAAGTACTTTTCCTTGGAAATATTTGACAAAGGAACAAGCCTGGAGAGTGAACAACAGGGGCTCAGAGTTTTAATTTATTTTTAGTCTCTATCACCGGCTATGAGGCATCTTCCAGAATGCCATTGGGAAAACCTGGGCTGGCACTGGGGATGGTGCCTGGCATCTTTTATTTTTAATTTTTATTCTTACATCTCATTTCAAGTTTGATAAACAAACTCAAAACTCAAAGTGGCGTTTGCAAGCATTTACTGAGCATAGGATGGGCATACTGGCATTGAACCTGAAGATCAAGGAGGAAAATGAATAGTGAAAATGTTTTTGTTAAACATTAGGCAATTGTTACATGCCAAACATTGTACTAGAGGCACCAATTCATGGAATTCCTGTAAAGGCCCAATGAGGAAGATACTCTTTACAGATGATGAAACTGGGGTGTAGAGTTTTTTTAACATTCTCAAAGTCATGGAACAAGTAATTGATGGAGCCTGAATTTTAACATAGGTCTGTCTCCAAAGACTAAGCATATAACCATTCTGCTATGTTGCCTCTCTGTTCTCAATTTCCTTTGACATTGGCTTGCAAAAGATCTTTGTGATAAATATAATAGTAGTAATTATAAGAATAGCTAACCACTATGGAGTGATCTTATCTGTGTCCTGGACTGCTTTGGGGGAGTTTTTTTTGTCTTAGAAATTCTTTTTTTTTTCTTAAATTATTATTTATTATTGTTGTACTAGGGGTGCATTGTGACATTTACAAAGTTCTTATAATATAGCCTAGTTGGATTCATCCCCTCATCATTCTCTTTTGTCCCCTCCCCCCATTCCAGAATTTTTTCAACAGGTCTCATTTTTTTTCACAAACAATTATGTTCATGAATTATGTTCATAAGTACATAATAATTCTACCATATTCACCCTTCTACACCCTTTCTGTATATTGGACTAAGACTTTTATGTTAAATAATTTGACCATCTGAACAACCCAGTGAGTCAGGTCCCATGTCCATCCCATTTTAGGGTTGTGGTAAGTGAGGCACACAGAAACCTGCAGGTCTTAGAGATCCTAGTGACAGGGCTATGTGTTATAACAGATTTTTCTGGCTAACTGTGTTCTGTAAAGGAAATAGCCATTTTCACATTCACTTTTTTCTCTACATTTTGAGGCAACAAAGTTTTCTACTTGGGTTCTGGTGTGAATTACTAAGGGAATCATGTTAGAGCATTAAATATTCTAGATTCTTCTATACACAGGGGTCCCACCACCAAACAAATTCTAATTTGAGGAAACTTTATGTCAACCTTTTCCTTTGGAAATGGCACGGGGCCCTGGGACAACAGAAGAATTTTCTGCCTGGTTCCAAGTTAAATGAGATTAGCTTGAAAACTCCTGTGAGAATCTCCCACTCAAAGGATCCCCACAACTGCCCTGCACTCTCTGGACAAAGTCCAGAAGGACTTGTGTTCTTGACAGTCTTGATGGTCTCATTTTGAAAAATGAGTCAAGAATTCTTTATGCAAAAAAGTAGAAAATGTAATATCTGCTTGGGTTGTGCCTAAAGACATTCAAACTCAAATGGAGAGGGGTATGAGCAGGAAACAGTTCAAGCATAAGGACAACAGAAGTCTTCCAATCTTGCGATGAAAGCAGAGGGTGAGATTATCTGTCTTTCTAGCTTTTCACTCTGTAGTGTCTTTTGATCCATGGAAATAAACATGCATCTTTCTTTAATTCTCACAATTCAATGAGGAAGATATTCTTTATGAAGAAATTGGGAGTTGGAGAGTTTGCTTTAACATTTCCAAGTTTATGCCATGAGATGTGAGCATGTACTTTAGGAAGCAATAAGATAATAAGGGCTTATGGTCTATTAAAGTGAGTACTTTCCCCTTAAGGTTTTTTCATTTGACATTTGCCTACCTGTGCTAGGCAATAAGGCTGACAGTGGTAGGTAATAAAGGTCCCTTCCCTTGAGGAGTTGCCAGTCTAGGAGAAGAAATGAGATATATAACTGTAACTGTAACCTAATGCCTTAAGATTGGTGCCATGACAAGGAAAGTGTAGAAGACTCTGGTGGTTCAGAGGTTAATGACAAACACTATGGATAGGGTCAAGTGGATATAAGGAGGCCTCTTGGAGGTTCTGGAAATAAAGGTGGATGTGACTAAGGGGTGTGGTTCTCAGAACACATCATCTAGGAGGAGCAGTATGAGCCCAGGCAGGAGATAGGACAATAAGGAGACCTGATATGGAATGTGCATAAATTCTTTCATAGTAGATGCATTGGGTACAGGAAGGAGAAGTACATAAATATGGTTTTTTGTGATGCTGAATATTAAACCCAGGGCTTTGAACAAGCTAGGCAAGTGCTCTATCTTTGACCTACATCCCCAGCCTGAAAGTCCATAAATAAAATCAGAGCTGGCAGAGTGGTTCCAGTGGTATAGCACCTGCCTAGCAAATGCAATGTCCTAAGTTTCAGTACCATCTAAAACCAACAAAACAAATAAAATTTGTATTTGTTATCAATCCATGCACATGGTGGTCAGAGATGTCTGTCTTTTGAATCTGTGGCCTCAGTTGCTCACATGAGGGCACTTCTGGGCTAGGACCTCCACACTACTTAGTTGTCCATATAGTAAGGGACTGATTGATACTGTGTCCAGAGGATGAGTGCTCAGTTCTTCAGTGGAGAATGAGTTATTTGTCAATCAGACCTCAACCATGATATCATAATAATGATGGTCATTAACTGCCGCATTCTATATACCATACACATATTATTTCAAAACCTTATAACCTTTTATGATCCCATGGTTGTCTCCATTTTGAATATGCACAACAGAGATCAGAGAGGTTAGTCAGTCTGCCCCAGTCCACACAGCCAGAGTGGTGATCAGAGTGGCACAGTGCCTGTGCCATTGTCTTGCCTTTGGATGCCCATTCTTAGTTTTACACTGAAGGTGCTTCCAAGGAAGTACAGGATTTAACTTCTGGCCTCAAGAAATGAACACAGTTCCAAAGTCTCATATGTTGACTATTCGTGACTCTTCCTCCCAAACCAAATTCTTCACATTTTTGCCTTTGCTAGGAGCTGTTCAACCTGCCATCGACCCACCACAAGCATCTTTCCCAAACTCCTTGGGGCCACTGGCTTTGTGATGGTAGGCTTTTATTTCGCCTTCCTCCTTCTCTCCTGTCCCATTCAGGTCCTCTCACATAATCTCCTCCCCTTTTTCATCCTATGTGACTTGCTCATCCAAGCTGAGAACAAATTTTTCCTCGTTTACTCAGGTAACCTACTGTACTAGTTCATTACTATAAGAAAATACCTGAGGCTGAGTGATGTTTATTTTGGCTCATGGTCCTAGAGGTCCAAGGCCCAGAGGCCACATCTGGTAATAGCCTTTATGCTGGCAGAGTTGGAAAGCAGTATTCTTGTACTCTCTTCCAATATTCATTGACTAGAAAAGAGTACTAGAAGAGAAACCGGAAGCACTCATATGTATGCATGTCTTCTGCTCTCTCTCTCCCTCTTATTATAAAGCCACCAAGATCAAGTCAATCATGGAGCCCCTCCCTGATGACCTTATGGAATCTTAATCACCTCCCAAAGGCCCCACCTGTAAAACCATAGCACCATTAAGCTTTCTTTCTCTTAACACCTCACCATGGGGATTGAATTTCAACTCACGAATCTTTAGAAGATACAGTCAGACCGAATTCAAACCATAACATCTAGTGTCATTATGACAAAACTGATACCAGGTCCCACTTCCCAAATAAAGCAGTGGTGAAGAGAAAGCTTTAGCATTACATTGGTTGTCTGGGGCTTAATCCTTGAAGAATAGATTTCTTCTTCTTTAGAGGCAGTGAGATCACTGATGGCTTCTTTAGCATTTACCGCTAATGATGCTGAGGTCAAGGGTGATATCTTTGGGTAGCCTGCACTGGCACACTCAAATGCTCAATTCATTAATTCCATTACCTGGAGCACGATGCTTGTTTGACTCACTGGTAATTAATGTAAGTAAGGATATGCAACAGTGCCACATCCTAGGCGTGCCTGACCCCTTTCCCCATCCCTCCACAGGCCGTGGAAGTCTCTTTCCATCACTCAGGTCTCTGCTGAAATGTTACCTCTCTCCCTGGGCACTCTGTGTCCCTCACGGTCAAACACAGCACCTAACTTTAATTCTCTGTACAGCACATTAGCTCTCTGACTTTTTGGTGTTGACTTAAGTATTTGTTTATTGTCCACCAGCCCTGTGAAACTTGTCTCACTTGTATCACCACAGATTCTCTCGTGCCCAGCTCAGTGCCTGGCACCTGGGAGACACTCAACCCATGCTTGAAAAATGTATGAGTAAATCTCAGTGCCTGTGACAGTGTCACCTTCCTTGTTAAAGGAAAGGAGATACCAGATGAGTGAGAGCATCAGAGACATTCTGCATAAGCTATGTGTTTCCTTCAGGGATGTATCTAGGCAGAAAAGATGAAATTTTCAGTTACACTTTAGTGTGGTGTCACTAACTCCACCTCTGCTGGTTTGAGCAAGTGCTCCATTGGGGGGACAGAGATTTATTACCCAGAAGGAAAGTAATATTTTCTTCGTTTGACAAATCTGGAAAGCAATTCCTACAGCAAGTAAAAGACATATAATATGTAGAAGCTAAATTCTAATACATTTCCCAGCCATGAGTAAGAATGATGTGTGCTTGTGTCTGTGTGTGTGTGTGTGTGTGGTTACCCTAGGTTGTAGTCTGATAGCAATTTTCAGAAAACTGGCTAGTTCCTCCCTATGTATGAATTATTCAAACAGTTGTCCTAATTCTCTTTTCTCCCCCTACAATAAGCCAAAATGATGCCTGGAATCCATCATGGTAATCATTCCAGATCACGTGAAAAACACTCTCCCTTACCAGCACAAACTTTGTCTTTTACGATTCCAGAACTCAGTGTGGAGCTCTTAAAGCAGTTTGAAAAGAAATTGCCAAATCATGGATGTGAGTGTCTGGCCCTATTTCTCATACATCTTTGTAAAAATATCCACAAGTTCTGTATTCTCCAGCCTTCTGTATATGAAGGTATGCAGTGCCCAGCATTGTAATGGAGATTTGAGTTCTATGTCTCCTGGCCCACTTAAATACAACCATGATGACTAATGGCTGCCATTTACCAAGGCCCCTCTTCCTCTGTCATACAATCACCTTGTGAGGTGGGTGACATTCCCTCAGTACATAGAGGAGGAAACATAAGTCTCTAGTGGTTAAGTGACATGCTTGATATCACACTGCCAGAAGTGGCAGGACCAGGGCATGAATCTGTCCTGCTTTGTCATTCCCTAAGCAATATCATTATTCTTTAACCTTTCTTTATGCACTTGTCAATCTGGCAAAGAACAAAATTGCAACAATTTATCTTAAATTTTTAATTGGTTTTGTTTTACAGTTCTAAAAGCAGGCAACATTTCATAAAATAGAATAAGTGTTCCCTTGGGCTGTGCAGACGAAATTTGTTTTGTAGACAGAGAAGGGCTGAAAAAAGTCTATTTACCTTGTAAGGTGGGCACAATATAATAAAAAATTGTAACTGGTTAACTTCTGGTGACATTCATGTAAGTACTAAATCTAAGGGAACTATCATCATGTCAATTGAAACTGGCCTTTTTTTTTTTTTTAACACAAATTTTGGCGGTTACCTCCCCATCCTGATAGAAAGCACAGCCAGATAACATCTTCATTTTGATTTTTAGTTTGATCTGTTGAGGTACAGTGGGAGAACCTAGTCTAGAAAAATGGAATTGTAATTGTCATTTAACAATTCTTTTATTTTGCTGGACTCATTTGCGAATGTAGCTTTTTATTCCGACTAGGCGCTGTCTCTCCAACCATGTCATTTATCCTCTTATTCCCCACAGGCCTTCACTAAATGCTCTGCAAATAATAAACTGGGATCTGAATGGTGGGTGCGGGGGGGGGCAAATAAGGCACTCAAATTTAAGGTGGTCTCAGAAGTCTCAGTAATCAGGAGAAATATTACTTTAACGTACTACTTTAAAAACTCGTAATTAGCAGATAAGGGAGAATGATGAAAGGGGGTGAATTCAACTACTATATATTGTAAGAACTTTTGTAAACGTCACAATGTACCTCCCAGCACAACAGCAATAAAAATAGAAAATTCATAAATAATGCAAAAATTAGGTGAACAATATCAAAACTTTACTTACTTAATTTATTTTGTGATACTGGGGTTTGAATGTAGGACCCCACACTTGCTAGGCAAGTTCTCTACCACTTGAGTAGTGCCTCCCGTCCTTTTTGTTTTGGTTATTTTTCAGGTAGGGCCAGTCTTGGATTATGATCCTCCTACCTCTGCTTCCCATAGAGCCATGGTTACAGACATGCCCCACCACATCTATCTTATTTTTTGAGATAGGGTCTCACTAACTTGTTTTGGCTCAGCTTGGCCTTGATCCTCCCGTCTCTACCTTCTGTGTAATATTAAATTGTAACTGAAGACAGATTCCAGCTCAGCATTTAGTCCCCCCTTGCCTCACCATAGTGCCAGCCCCATAAGAGGCACTTAAAACTGGCTAAGTGAATGGATGTAAAATTAGTGCTTGGCTTATGTGAGCTAAGTGCATGATTAAGGATATAGTAAAATGTTCTCACTCGGAATCACTGATGAATGGGGTAGACAAAAGTCTCTCCTCCTGTCAGTGTGCACACAAAGACATTTGTTGAGCTGGAATGGCTGTGCAAACCTAGAAGAATGGGCCATGTCCAGTCTTCCTACCAACCTTAGCAGCACAGGGGTAGATTTTTGGTTTTTGTGTTTTTTAAAAGGAAAAATTTAACTCTAAATTTTTAATGGCCCTGACTGTCTAAGATTCCGAAGTTTCTGCAATTGTCTTTTTGTTTTGCTATTTTTTCCCTTTTTTCCCCCTCCCAGGAAATCAGAGTACAGCCCCTTGATATGCAGGGGTGTTCAGATCCCTCATATAATACGACAGAGAATTTACTTACATTCTCCTGTATACTTTAAATTGTCTCCACATTGCTTATCAAATCTAATACAACATGTGGTGTAAATAGTTACTATACTGTGTTGTTTAGGGAAGAAGGATGAGGGAAAAGGTGAGCACATGTTTAATGCAGACACCATTGCTTTGTGTGTATATTTTCAACCTGCAATTAACTGAATCTGCCGATGAGGAACCTGTAGATATGGAAGGCTGAATATAGTTGTTTTGGAAGTACAGAATTGTGCTACACAGAAATATATACATATGCTGGGTGTGGTGGTACATGCCTGTAATCTCAGCACTCAGAGACTGAGGCAGGAGGATTGTGAGCTCAAGATCAGGGTAGGCTACCTAGCAGGTTTCAAACCAACTTGGGCAATGTAGCAAGACCCTGTCTCAAACACACACACACACACACACACACACACACACACACACACACACATCTTTGTATACTACATCTGTCTATGCCAGTCCCACCATCCCACCCCTCCACCAGGGATAGGTAGATAGTAGGAACTCAGTAAATGTTTGTATTAGATGGATGGTAATAAAAAGCATAGTTTAATTTCTAGCATGTTAAACTGATATCCAAAGTCACCACTACGTTTTACAGCCAACAGAAGGCCTTATTATGTTTTACAGACAAATGAGATCTCTGCAGGTGTAATTTGCTTTCACTTAAGTGAAGACCATCATTCCACACTGTTTGCATTGTTAGTAACTAGAATGCTAAATGCTAAGGCAGATGTGGGAATACAGTTGCATTGCTGTTCACAGTGACATGTATTCCAGGGTCCCTATGTACACTGGGTGGCTTCTCCTTTCAGCAAACAGGCTCCACTACAAAACAAATCACCACTTCCAAGGGAAATTAGTCCCTCTCCAAAGCCAGGTATCCTCATGGTCAACAGACTTAAAATGTGGAAAACAAGATTTGAGTTGACGAATTATCAGACTGAGCAGAACCTGTGTGTTAGGAAAAGTGGAGCTCTCGATGCTGGAGCAGCCAGGGATAGGACAGAAGGCTCTTCTTGCTCTCCTGCAGATGTGGTCAGTCAACTAGAGTGCAGGTGCTAGAGCCTGGGCCTATGCTGCTGGAGAGAAGGAGCAACTTCCACAAAAACAAATCTACCTACTGGTGGGTAGAATCTTCTAGATAGGTACAATCCAGAAAGACTTAGCAGTTTTCAGCACATCATTCATTCGTTCAGCAAATGTCTGCTAAGGCTCTACCTATGCCCAGTGTTGGACAGTGAACAGAACAATAGTCACCTCACACAGAGCAGGCGTTCTAGGGACAGGCCATGCAAGAGGAATGACTCAAGGAGCAACATTGTGATGCGGTGGGTGGCATAGGTTTCATGGTGAGAAGTAGGACAGGGCAAGGTAGCTGTTTGGTCCAGGGGAAAGGGGAAAGGATGACTAAGGAGGGAACAGTTGAACAGAGGCCTGGGTGAGAATGGGAATGAGTGTAGACATGCTGTGTTTGAGAACTGGCAAGGAAGTCAGTGTGGCTGCAGCTGTGTGAGGGAGGGGACAAGTGTGAATGGAGCAGGTCACATAGGTGCCTGGGGACCAGATTGCATTGGTCCAGTGCATCCTATGGGGAAGATGGCTTCCAGCTTTATACTGAGAGAGAGGGGACACCAGTGTGGGGGACTGAGAGAAGAAGGACTCAAAGTAACTTTGTTTTGTAAAGATCACTTGGACTGCTGGGTGAAGAAGTCCTGGGAACCCAGAAGACAGTCATAACTGTTCTGTGGGGTGACAGTCTGGCGGAGAACTTGGCAATGGCATTTAAACAAAGAAAGATAGTCAATTCAGGTAACTATGAGTAAAATGAAAGTGCATGATGGGAAAGCACAGGAATGGAGCTGCCTGCTGCTGATGGCTAGGAAGGCTTCTCTGTGGAAGTGACCTTGAACTGAGAACTGAATGAGGTACAAGAGTCAGTTATGCATTAAAGGGTGACAGTGGAAAGTATGCCATGTGCATGGTGAGCAGTGCAAAAGCCCTTAGGTTGAATGAATGAACAGTGCGTGATGGAGGAATAGCAAAGGCTACTGTGGCCAGAGCACAGTGAGTCAAAGAGAGAGTTTGAGAAGTAGAGAGAGCTAAGTCTTGCAGAGACATTTGGGTCACGGTGAAGAATTTGTATAATAATCCAACTAAAATGGGTAGGAAGGGATTTAAGTAAGAATTCCATTTTAAAAGTATCTCCCTGGTTTCCTTGTGGAGAATAAATGTAGAGTGAAAATAGAAGCAAAAGTATAATCTTTCCAGTGACGTAGGCAAGAAAGGAGCTCATGGAATGAAGAGTAGACTAAGAGTGGACTTAGGCTATCTCTAGAGGTAAGCCGACAGCATTCATTCATGCAATGCATATGGGAGGTAAGGAAAACCAGCAATGATTTCTAGGTAAGTGATTGAGCAACTGGGTGGACAGTGGTGCCACTTATGGAGATGGTGTGGAATGGGGGAGGGTCAGCTGAAGAAAAGCCATAATGGGGTCAGGGAAATTCAAGGGTTCTTTTTTTTTTTTTTCAGGCCTTGCACTTGCTAGGCAGGTACTCTATCACTTCAGCCATGCTCCCAGCCCTTTTTGCTTTAGTTTATTTTTCAGATAGGTTGCTTTTGCCAGGACCAGTTTCAGATCATGATTCTCCTACCTCTGCCTCCTAGGTAGCTAGGATTATAGGTATGTGCCACTGTGCTAAGCTTGCTTTTTGAGATAGACTCTCGCTGTTCTTGCCCAGACTAGTATCAAACCACAATCCTCCTATTTCTACGTCCCAAATAGCTGGGATTACAGGGCATGACACCATGCCCTTGTTAGAACTCTAAATACTAATATTCAGTAGATACTTCCTTATGGGTGTCTGTATTGGGAAGACATATATTTAGGAGTTATTAGCATGCAAATAGTACTGGAGGCACAGACTAGATGAGACAAGGTATGAAAGTGTTGCAGATAAGGAAGAGAAAGAAGGTAAAACTTTAGAGTGGAGTTGAGGAGAGGTTGCCAGCCATGAGGGCAGAGAGGGCTGGCCTGGTAGGCAGACGGCCATTCAGGGAAGAGAGGCCTCAGAAGCAAAAGAAGAACATGTTTATATTTGGGAGTGTCCAGCTGTGCTGCATGCACCTGAGACATGAGATGAGGACAACAGAAGCCACTGGCTTGGCAGCATGGAGGGTTTTGGTGACCTTGGTCTCATACTGTTAGGGTGAGATAAAGAAGGGCAGTCACCCTTTGGCTGGGAAGCCAAGTTGCATGAGAATTCCATAAAGCCATTTGTGAATGAAAGAAATATACCCATTACCAGCACTGTGGAACAGCTGGAAATGGTTGCATTCCCTGGCATAGGATTTAAGAAGGTTTGGGGTATCCAAAGCAAAGCAAAGAGCCCAGATTTTTCCCTTGTGCTTATTAATTTCCAAGCGTTGGGGATCATGGAATGGAGAGATGATCTGGTGATCATGTGTGTGATCCCTTTATTTTATGCAAAAGGAAACAGAAGCCTGGGAAAGTAGAATTATTTGTTTGTCTTTTGCAGTGTTGCGTATTAAGCCCAGGGTCTGTGCATGGTAGGCAAATGCTCCACCACTGAACCACTCTCCCATCTAGCCCCTGGAAAAATGAAATTATAGAGACAGAGTTGAATCCAGAAATCTTCTAGCCAAATCATATTTAGGTGTTATGATCTGTGGCTCTCTTCTCCCTCTCCCCCAAAGCACAGAAAAATTTGAGAAGATTTGAATTGTGGTCCCTAGGTGGCTTTGCAGGACAGGCGTTCTACCTCCCAAGTTAACTATGGTTTGAGACTATCGCAAGACAGAATCAGCTCCACTGATTGGCTAATTATTTAGGATATTATAGAAAGCACTATTGATGAGGGTTCGAAAAACCAATAATGACTATAGTCAAAGTGTCCTTCCTTCACATTAGATGGGATTTCTGTTTCTCCCCTTGTCTGATTTTAATGATAGAAATGGGATTATTTATGTTCCCATGTAGAGTTTGATCCTCATTGCAAAACTTGACCTTCCTGGCGAAGGAAGGTAGAAGATGTGATTACAACCCAGTCATGCAGAATCTAAGGATGTAGGCTTCCATTGGCACAAACATACTGGAAATGCTCATTCCAGTACTTTTGTCCAGAAGCTCACACAGGACCTGCTTCCCTGACTCACACAGTACACATCTCTTGTGGCTCACAAATGGAGTGGGTTTAAATTGTAGTGCAGTCCTGGAATGGGAGCTAGTCGAGAGCAGATGGATGATATTTGGGGGCAAATGATTGAAGTCAGGGTGACAAAGTACAGAACCAAGAGGGGCCCTGAGTTCAGGCAGGAAACATCCAAGAGCTTTGAGCTTGTCCAAGAACAAACTTCAGAGTCTCGATGCTGGCTGGGTTGGCGGGTGCCTGTTATGCTCCAAGCCCCAGGATTTCTTGGCTAGAGCTCATTGATGAGTCTACTGTGTTTTCTTTTTGATACGGGGTATGAAGTCCAGGCAGCAGTACTTTTGGTATCCAGCACAAAGCTTTGATCTACAAACCAATGAAAAAGTCAGAGCTAAGTAGATTTTAACATAGATCCAGTGTGAGATTATTTCTTAGGTACTTGCCTTGCCCTGTTTTCCATTCAGTTACGTCTTCTTCTCTGCCTCCTCTCTCACAGATCAGGAACCCCTTAAATACAACACTCACATCTTTTTTATCTTTGTACCACCTCAATACGGGAAACAGTAGATGCTCAAGAAATATTTATCGAATAAATGAATCAAAGAAAAATATAAGTGTGTTCATACTACTGTGTTTCAGGACTATGTATTTACATAGCTATCTTTGCAAATAATGTGAGTTTGTTAAAAAGTGAAAATAAAAAAATTATGGTAGTGTTAATAGTTATAACTGGAACTTTTTTGCACTTTAATAATCTCTATGTCAACAAACCTGGAATTAGCTGTTGTTATTATTACTATTCCTAGTTTTCAGATAAGGACATTGAGGCTCAGATAAGCTGTCAGAAGTACATGCTTTCCAGTGTACATCTGGGATTTGGACCCAAGTAGACTTCACTGCAAAACCTGTGCTCTTTTCAGTGTGCCAGTAATTGAATGGAAACCAACAGCAATAATAAGATCTCACTGAGACGATATTTATTGGATTTTGCTGAATTATAAAGGAATAATCTTCTTTATAAAACAGAAGTGTATGAAGTGGAAATATAATGGCCTGCTCACATCGTTTTATTAGTGTTTGTTAATTGTACAAAGGCCTCTTATATCATTCGTGACATTTAAAAAATTGTGTTTATAAAAAGGATGCACATATATAATGTTTTTAAAAGAATTAAAACTGGCTCACGCCTGTAATCCTAGCTATGCAGGAAGCAGAGATCAGGAGGATAGTGGTTTGAAATCAGCCCAAGCAAACAGTTTTTAAGACCCTATCTCAGAAAATAAATAGATAAATAATTAAAAACCCACCAAAAAAAAAAAGGGGCTGTAGGAATGACTCAGGTGGTAAGAGAGCCTGCCTAGCAAGCATGATGCCCTGAATTCAAACTCCAGTGCTGCCAGAAAGTAAATAAAAGAATTTAAGGATATATAAGTTAAAATCAAAAGTGAGACTTTTAACTTCCCTCTCATTCCCTGTAAACAACCACTGCAACCAATTTCTTGTGTATTTTAAAAATCATGCTGCATTCAGAGGCAAAGAAAAAGTATATGGGGGGTGTGTGTGTGTGTCTGTGTGTATCATCTTTGGGAAATCGATTTTTAAAATAATTTTGTTTCTAGCCATTCCAGTTACCTTCAACTTCCTAAATGACAAATATTTCATCCTGTGACATATGTAAATTAAATAAATGTAGATTGTTCATGATGTAAGTTTCTCCCGAGGCCTCCTGGCAGGCAGGTCCCTTCAGCTGACAAGTGAGTGTGTAAGGTCACACAGTCAGTACAGAGGGGCGAGCAAGCACCAGTGAGAAACCCAGTGTGGTACTTTGTCTCTATTCACCCCAATGCTGCAAAGCAAAATGAGACCAAGGGAATGCAAGCTACTGTAACTCAGGTGAAAACCGCCTTCCAAGAGTGTAACTGCATGGGAATTAACATTTAGGCAAATTCTTACTCACGTTTCCATACCTCTAAATGGAACAGAATGAGAAGACTAAATCAACAAAACCTCCTTCTCTCAAAAACTACAAAGGAAACATTCTTGAGACATGACTAGCAGTGACGACATGCTGCTCATCAAAACCCAGGTATATCAGCTTTCCAAATCTAGAAGGCAAGTCAGAAATAAAATACTATTTAAAACTCATTTTTATCCTTTAGGAGGTGTTTATGGTGGGCAATCTAATACGTTAGATTTATCTGATTGATTGGATTTCCTATTTTATGTTGTATTTTATGTCAGGGATTTAAAGCAGACATGTTCCAGCTTAAGAATCCTAATGTCTGTCCAAAAGATATGGATTTTTGATGCCACTAATTTATCCATATATAAATTATCATTTATCCATTTATTTATTTATCAAATAAATATTTATCCAAATATTTTTTATTTGAGTGCTTAAAAGTGCTATTAGAATCTATTTTAAGCAGAGGTCAGCAGTGCAAAAAGCATACTTCTATTCTGGTGTTTTGACGATCCTAACTTGAAAAGTAATGGAGTTGTCATCAAAGACAACAGACTGAGTCTTATCTAGGCAGGAGTCCCAGTCCTTTTCCTGTCACAGAGGCCCCTGGAAGTTAGAGTAAGGCAGAAAATCACCTAGAATTAGAAGTCGCGTTCTTCTCTACCAAAACAATTTCCCAATCTCCTCGGTTATCTGTGTAAGACTTCCCAGAGCTCTTATATCAGTAAGCACTAGCAACCTTTCTTGAATCATTTTTTCACCCTCTTATTCCTGTGTGCATGTAGAGATTTTAATGGGAGTCAGACATTGTTCTTGAACAAATCGTTTCATTCAGTCTTTTTTTTTTTCCAAATGAATCCATTGAATACCTATGACATTTGAGACAGTGAGGCAGAGACTGGAATATAATACTGGACAAAACAAAAAACCACTCTCATGAAACATATTGTAATATAAGGTAGAAAATAAAAGATAAATAAGTGCACCAGTTGAGTGTCCCTTATCTAGAATGCTTGGGAAAAGAAGTGTTTCAGCTCTTAAATTTTAGGATATTTGTATCTACATAATGAGATAGCTTAGGAATGGAACCAAAATCTAAATAATAAGCTCATTTATTTCACAATACATCTTATGTACAGAGCCTGAAGGTAATTTTATACATTTTTAGTATACTTGCATTGCTTTTTTTTTTTAAGAGATGAGGAGTCTTTCTATGTTTCCCAGGTTGGCCTTGAACCCCTGGACTCAAGCAATCTTGTTGCCCCAACCTCCTGAGTAGCTGAGACTATAGGCATATACCACCCTGCCTGCCCTACGCCTTCATTTTAACTGATCAGTTACATGAGGTCAGGTATGGAATTTTCCACATGTAACATCATGCCAGCACTTAAAAAGTTCTGGGTTTTAGACCATATTGAATTTCAGATTAGGGATGTTCAACCTGTGTAAAATATCAAGTACAATGAAAAATAACTCATGGTATGAGCCTTGAGAAGGAAGAAAGGAGGGACAATCTGGGAAGGCCTCTGTCACAGCTGCACAGAGGGTATAATGAAATGAGAGAGGCAGTCATGTGTTCTCTGTGGTCCGAGTGCTCCAGTCAGAGACTATACAAGAGCAAAAAGCTGTATATGGGGCAAAAAGTAATAGAATCAGAGCTCTTCAACCTAATAGGGTCCTTGGGACCAGTCACTGATCAGTATTGCCCTTAAATGAGGTGTCTGAGGATGGAGTCTTTCAATTTGCTGATGCAAGTGAAGAGTAAAGTGGGAAATGCAGTTCTTTGAGATAATTTTAGAAAATCACTGTAGACCCCTAGATTCTCATTGTGACTCTAACATGCAGGACTGACTGTATGGCTCACCAGTGTGGTGTTGCCATGGCTACAGCTCTGTATTGAGATGCTAGATAAGAGAACCAGACTGCAACGTACCACCAGTGTGGCCTCATCCAGGTTTGAATGTGCTGAGCTGGATGATCTTATACATGGCACTTACCCTGCCCAAATCTTATTTTCAGCATCTGGAAAATGAAGAAAACCCTGTTCTGTAAAACAGAAAATGTTATGTAGTTCAAATGAGCAGGTGACAAGTATAAACTATAAAGCATGATGCGATTTGAAGCTGTTATAAAACTTACAGAGAATCCAGGACCAAGTTAAACCTAACAGTTTTGACATCTTAAAAATATGAAAGACTATAAAAGTAGTGAAAATATTTATTTTAGTTAACTTGCGAATTAGGCAAAGGATTATTTTATGATTATTCTGAGCATGCATGGCACTTTAAAGGAAGGATAACAACTCTACATCAAGTTCAGCCTGTAGTTAAGAGATAGCCTGGAGCAGGGGACAAAGGGAAGCAGTATTTACTGAACACCTCTTCTGTAGGGGTGAAAGTATTGACTGAGTAACATTTCCATGACGATGTTTGAAAACCAGTAGATCGAAAGCCAGTAGACTACAGGAGGCAAATACCTAAATCCCAGGAGAGAATATGATGTGTGCAACACAAGAAAATACAAGGGTCTCTCATGGTCCAAAGAATGGAAGAGTTTTGTTAGGGGAGAGAGAGCAACAGAAAAGATGTCTTGAAGAGGTGGAATTTACATCATGCAGCTAGGGATGGGCAGGGCTCTGAAAGTTGGGTAAGAAAGCCAGGTGTAAGGCAAAGGCACAAAAATAGGAAATAAAGAACATTCCAGTGAAAATATGGTTCGGTTTGACTGGAACAAAGATTAACATGGAAGAATTATGGTAACATTTATTGAGTGCTTTCTGCAGTGTCCTAAGGTAATTTCTTCAGGTAATTGTCATAGTAACCCTATGGTTTGCATTTTGTTTGCCCTATTGTATGATGAGTAATGTGGGCACCAAGAGGTTAAGTAAATTGCCCAAGGTCATCCAGTGGCTGAGGTAAAAGCTGAACTTGAAACTCATTCAAGAATCCAAACTTTAAGCCACCGTGCTTTGTGGGATTCCCAGGGGTCTGAGATAAGGCTGACAGTCTCCTTTGAGGATAGCCTTACCATGGAGGTGTTAAGGAAAAGACATTAAGTATACTCTTGATTCAGTGTACCAATGTTCCCTAAAATAGGTACATGAGCTACTGATGGGATGATAGATATTTCAGATGGTATGTTGACCAACAAAAAGTTTAAGGTTATATATTTAGTTTAATACATATTAGAAGAACTGGTTTAGCAAGTCAAAACCTAGATCTCACAGAAATTGTTGCTTAGAATGTTGCTATGTTTTTCAAAAAGTGTGTCAATTTAAAAAAAAACTTCATTAAAGGAGTTTATGCAATGGCTGAGTATGATGGCATGCCACTGTAATCCCAGCTACTCAGGAGGTGGAGATAAGAGGATCTAGGTTTGAGCAAGACTGGACAAAAAATTAGCAAGACTTCATCTTCATGCCTATAATCACAGCTATGTGGGAAGCATAGGTAGAAAGATCTTAGTCCCAGGTCAGTATGGACAAAAGTGTCAGACCTTATCTTAAAAAATCATCTAATTGGGTGCTGGTGGCTCACACCTATAATCCTAGCTACTTGGGAGGCTGAAATCAGGAGGACTGTAGTTGGAGGCCAGCCTGGAGAAATAATTCACAAGACTCTATTTCCAAAATAACCAGAACAAAATGGACTAGAAGAGTGGCTCAAAGTGGTAGAGTACCTGCTTTTCAGGCATGAACCCCTAAATTTAAACCCTAGTCCCATCAAAAAATAACAACAGCAATAATAATAACACTAATCTGAAGCAAAAAGGGCAGGAGGTGTGACTCAATTAGCAGAGTGCCTGCCTAGCAAAAGCAAGGCCCTGAGTTTAAACCTCAGTACCAACAATAACAAAAGAGAAAAAGGGAGAGAGTTCATGAAAGAAAAAGTAAATGATATCATTCTTTTTGACAAATCTTTTGTCTTTCACAGATTCCTTTAATGAAGCTTTTCTTTAATTTGCTTGGATGGATGAAGTTTTGGGAAGTGCTAGATGGGCAATTAGAGCTGCTAGAATAAGAACACCATGTCCAAATATACTCTTTAAGGAAATTAATCTTGTCTCATCATTTAGGATCAATTTAAGGTATCAGCAGTGGAATATGCAGAGTCCAGTTGTAACAGTCAATGGCCAACAAAGAAAACAGGAGTCACTCAAAGTCATATAAAAGAGAATTCAGAGTAGGAAATGCATAGATTATTACTTAAGGGGTGAAAGAACTGACAAGCCAAAGGGGATCCATTAAGGTCATTTCTACCCCTAAACTGGAGGGACAACTGGAAAATGTAAGGTTGGAATCCATATGCTAAGGTCATTGGCAAAAGCTGGAATTTTATGGGAGCCATGGAGCCATGATAGAGCTATGGAAGAAGATGCAGCCAGAGCTTAGGTGACATCAGCTAAGGCAGAGAGGGAAAAAGGGAGATATCCACACTTCTCCCTCCATCCAACTCTCCAAACTCTCCCTGCAGTATCCCCCATTAGACCCTACCTAGGAAATTCAGTACAAGTCAGTGAAGAAGAAGGGCCTCACCTAACGCTGAGTCTCTGGCCCTGATCTATTTAGGCTACAATTATGGAGGAAGCAGTAGAAGCAGGATGCAGATGGTGTATTCCAGAGGCCCTGACAGATAAAAGGACAGGATTTGCTGTTGCTGAGAAGGGACAGGTCATGTGGAAGGATCATGTGAGAGAGAGGAGTAAGCTGCAGTCAACTCTAGACTCAGCCTTCATCTCACGTGTGGCATTTCATTACCGGAAGCCCCATTCCCCTTCATCCCATTTCTGTTCACATTCTTGTTCCTGTTTTGTTTTATTTCCTGCTGTACTCAAATTTGTCCAATCACATATCAATAGCAATTCTATTTATGATGGCCACAGGCATTTTAAGTATTTTCCAATCATAATGCAACTTTCCTGTACAGCTTCCTCCACCTGCTTTCTGAAGCCTCGGGTTCTCCAACATTCTTATGGGTCAGAGAGGCAGGACTCGTCATCATAAGCATCTCATAGACGACAGGGTCCAAATTGCAGAAATTGTGCATGTATTACAGTCTTCTGGTATTTATTGAAAAAAGGACAACTGACAAGTTTTTAAATCAAAGGCCACTTTAAGCCTTAGTGGGTAGCAGATGCTAAAAATACTCCAAAGTGTTGTTTTAAGGGAGAAATCTCTGAAAGTTTTCAACTCCTAAAATGGGGAATTTTTTTGAAGATGGTTGTGAATATTTAGCACTGGCTCAGTTCACATTGTTGTACCTGGAAGGATACTGCTCTGCTTTCTGGAACTTCATGCCCCTGGAGAGTTTCAGGGAAAATTAGAGAAGAATTTCAACCAGAAACATTTGTTCTTTTGGTTGCTCTCCCTGGTTTCCTAGGACTTGGTTTTTATGTCAGCATGATCTTGGCTGAGGAAGAATTTATCCTTCTTGGCATTTTCCTCAATTAAGAATAACAGTCTTAACTGCCTTTTTGCAACCCTGCTCAAGACTTTTCTGATATCCCTCTGGGGCAGGGATAGGGGGTTGTAAAAGACATGAGCAGGACTTTGGAAATGTGCAGGGTAGTGAAGACTGGCTGGCAGATCTTACCTTCATTGGCATTGTTAGAGCCAGTAGGCTATTTGGGAGGTACACCTTACCCAATTCCTCCTTGACACCTCAATTTCCTGAGTGTCCTGGGCACAGGCCTTGCTGCTCCTTGGAAGGAAAGAAAGCAAAATCCTACGGTGGAGTCGACCTGGACAGTCACCACTCCAGGCATATGAAAGAAAAAGATGAAAAACACATTCCATATGGACATATAGACTTTGAAATCTCTACTGTTAAAAAACTGTGACCTAGTCATTACCAATTTGAGGAACAACATTTTATATCTTAATGCAATCTGGGAAGAAGTGAAACAGTGGTAAGGAGGTTGAGCCATCAGATCTTTGAAAAACAGGACATTGGGCTGGAGGAGTGGCTGAGTGATAGAGTGCCTGCCTAGCAAGCATGAGACCTGAGTTCAAACCCCAGTACCACCAAAAAAACAGGACACTGACTTTACAGTATAAAGATCTGCAAGTGCTGAAGGACATCCAAAGACTTGAGTCATTGAAAGTCCAGGACTGAGCATATGGTAGATCTCAGTAACTTCCTACAGATAGAATGTGTGATTGATTTGAGAGACAATTTCTTGTAGCAATACAATTCATGTATGATGTGCTTGTGGCCTGCAACTTAAGTAGTGAACTATATTTAAATTTCAGACCATTTCTTGTTCTGCTTTATGGATCTTCATTTGCCATTGATCTTTGGCATTGATCTTTGGTATTCAGTCTTACCCATTTCTTATTTTCCTATTTTAACAGAACTTATTCTTCTGCTATTTTCACACTCATTTATCACCTCCCTCCTTTTCAAGGTAAATATTCTGAAATGTAAATATATAATGTTGATTTTAAAACCATTTCTATAGTCTTGTTATTTGCATGGCTTTCAAAAAATCATGATGGGTTAAATACTTAAACATCAAAGGTCATTTCTATTGACCTCTTAATACCAAAACTTCAAAATCTTCTATACACAGTAAATTTAAAAGGAACTAATGTAATTCTTCAACAAACAGCGCTTTCCAAAAGGTCAGGAGGAGATTTCTGGTTTTCCTGGTGGCTCTTACTGGAGCTGGTTTGATAGCATTAAATTGGCTTGTGGTGGATGAACAGTGTGTTTTAGCATACACTCTGACTTTTCCACTTAATGGAGACCAACTATGAGATGCAGGGGAATTTGAAAGCAGTCCTTGATTTACTTAAGTTGTCATCATTTCCCTTCACAAACTAGAAGATTCCCTGATTGACACCATCCAGGGGTTCCAGAATGAAGAAGTTACTCTACTTATTTCCATTCAAGTAGAACTAACTAACCAAGGAACAAAACATGAGTCTAGGGCTTTTGGTGAAAATGTTTCTTTTTAGATCCTTAAATTTCATAAGATCAAAATTACTGCTTGTATAATTTCTCTGAACTGAGTTGTCAAATACCTAGTTTACCTCCCAGATCACTGTGAGATTAATGGAAACAGAAGAACTATAAAGTATTTTGTAACCCTTATGTTCCATACACAAATGAGGTCTTGCTTTTATTGTGACTTATCAGCCATACAAAGAATCTGCCTTTGGGTAAATTATGGCCTTTGGGTAAGTTTTTGCTTTGATGCTGGTTGAAAGCATTTCCATTTGGGCTGTTGTTGATGGGAAAAAATAAAAAATCAGCAATTCTAGAGGGAAAGCAGAGCAATAAAATTAAAGAAACTAATAGACTGAGGGCAGAGGGGGAGACTGAGTGTAAAGATTAGCTATGAATAAACAAAGAGGCTAAAGGAAGGGACAGAAATGAAATCAACATTTTTCTTTAATTGACCAAAAATATTCCTGGGTGTACATCATTTTGCAATATAATGGAGGTATGCTGGGAGGCTGAATTTTAAAATACAAATGTAAAATGTTTAGAAGAGCCTTCATTTCAACTATTTTAGGAACTGTTGTGATTTAGACCTCATAGAGTCATTAAAGAGCTTCTATCCATTTAAGTAGGTGCCATCAACATAATCACTGATATCAATACTTTAACAGTCATTTGTCATTAGAGATCTCTAGAGTTTTGGTAATTTGGGGAGGGTTGAAGATGCTGATCTGATCTTCATCCAGTTTATCTTATTTTAAATTCTTTTTAAAAGATCAGTGTATCATGGTTTCCTGGAGAGCGCACCATCTGAGTATAAAATTCATTTTAAGGGCTGGCAGAGTGATTCAAATGGCAGAGCACTTGTCTAGCAAGCACAAGGCCCTGAGTTCAACTCCCCCAGTCCCACCAAAAAGAAAAAAAAAATGAGGTTCACAGTGATCACTGGTCCTACCATTGTGTGATATTTCTGCCAGAAACCTAAATTTCCAAGGAGTAAATTTCTGGTTCGAGCTGAGGTCCCCCTTTCTTCAGGATGAGTACTCAAAGAAGTCATCCTGAAATCTAGTACCTTCCAAAGTTCTTAACTTTAGAATTATGATGTCATGTATGCTAGAAATTTCTACACACCAGTCACTCTTATTTAATCTCCACAGCAAATCTACGAATCGTACTATTATCCCTCCACTTTTAGACGAGAAAATTGAAGTACAGTTCAGAGAAAGTTCAGTAACTTGCTCAGGTAAGACAGAGCTGGGTTGGCAGGTAGGCGAGGTAGATTCTTAACCACTGGACTGTAGGACTGTACTGTTTTTCTAAGCTAAATATTTGCATTTCCTAACTTCTGAATCAGCAACAAATTAATGTGTATTTGTCTTTATCTCAGCCATACTAAAACCTAAGCCTGAGAAAGGCTAAGATGCAAGGGTGCACTAAAAATTGAAGGCAAGAGAGCACGTTTTAGGAGGAAAGATAAAAACATATTTTTATTACCCTCTATTTAAGAGATTTGTGTAACAAAATGACAAATAGGTTGTCAAAAAGTAAAACTTTCATTTCCAAGCCTAAGTGTCTGCCAATATGTGGTTTAAAAAGAGAAGGCTTTCCCTTCTAACAAGACAGGTTAGTTTTAATTTGTGGTACTTGTACATCTTGTACCTGAGAAGCACTGGATATTCGTAACAATGTGTCCTAGTTAGTTTGAAACAAAACAAACAAAACCCCAACAAAACAAAACCCAAAGGGAAGACTCCCCTCTAGGCAAGAGAAAATTCTTTCAGGGATGGACTGACTTCTCTTGTCTAGGTGCCATGATGGCTGCTTCAAAGTCAATGTGATCTCTGCAGCTGAAATACTTCCCCTCCAAGTACTAAAGGGGTTCTTGAACTCTGGCCTTTGGCCAAGGACATTGAAAAAACCAGCTGGAAAAAAACCCCATTATTCTGCAGTGATTTGTAGACAGTGTGCCAGTAGCTTTCCAATACTAGGAACTGTATGCAGGATGCTAGCAACTTTCAAATATAAACCTACCTACTCTGCTTTGCTCTACTGCACTTGACCTTGATGTTGTGATTTTCACAAGCTGCATGCGGTCCTGCATCCAATAGGTCTAATAGTGCCATTTTTTAGCAGCTCAGATCACTGGCATTTTTTAGCATAAGAAAGTCTTTTAATTCAGGTAGATATGTTTTTAGATAGTGACATTGCACACCTGACAGACTGCAGTTGTGCAAATATAACTACCAAATTATTCATGTGACTCACATTGTTGTGATACTTTATTGCAGTAATTTTTTGGGGGCATATGAGTGTTTTATTTTCTCTTCAGTACATTACCACCCGCTCCAGTTACTCACTTAAGACCACACAGCTAGAAGTAGAAATAGAATTGTACTGGGGCTTTTCTTGACCCGTTTTTGGAGCTTGGAACTAAATAAACATGACAACTTTGCCTCATTAGAACAGATTGTTAATTTCTGTAAAACTCTTGGAAGGAAGCAGTCCACAGCAGCCCACTCTCCCTTCTTACCTTAAACTTGCAAACGGTGCTAGAGAGAATATTTTTGGAAATATTTGAATTCCTATCTACTATCTATACCAGATCCCAAATCCTTCTCCCCATGCCATAAATCTGTGTGTGTGTGTGTTACTAGGGTTTGAACTCTGGGCCTATACCTTGAGACACTCCACCAGCCCTTTTTTATGATGGGTTTTTCAACATAGGGTCTCACCAACTATTTGCCCAGGCTGGCTTTGAACCTCTATGCTCCTGATCTCTGCCTCCTGAGTAGCTAGGATTACAGGCATGAGCCACTAGTACTTGGCACCATGCCATACACTTTTAAAACAAAAGCAAATGAAACCTGAAAACAACTAAAAACTGGCCTAGAAAGGCTGAGAGTGTAGTTCAGTGGTAGAGCTGGGTTCAATCCCTAGAATCACAGGGAAAAAACAAAACAATGAAATCTTACAAAAACTGGTCTGGAGAGATTATGAAGTTTCCTTGAACAGGCCCACCAGGTGCTAGGGTAGCAAGAGCCTTGGGTGTTTCAAAAATCTAAACTCACACATACATCGCAGGGTAGTCACCAAGGCCTCACACATAAAAGATGTGAAGCTGAATCAAATTTCACACAGAGGTGGGAAAGTCTATGCCTTCTCCACATGCACATTTGTTTCTTCCTCCATTCCAATCTTCATCCCTACATAGTCCACACCTAGTTTGACAACGAGTACATTTTCTAGCTGGAATGTAGGGAGATAAGTAAAACAAACCTATGTTGAAAATATCCAGGCAGCAAGATGTCTTAAAGATTCTAAATAAAAATGGAGAGTCGGGTGTATGGTGGTACATACATACCTGTAATCCCAGCACTCAGGAGGCTGAGGCAGGAGCACTGTGAGTTTCAGGCCAGCCTGAGCTACACAGGGAGAGTCTGTCACAAAAAAGGAGTGGCGGTGGTTATTTTGTGTATGAATGCTATCATTTCAGATGATGAAATGATCACCTCTGGATGAACAGAGGTATTGATTAGAGAAAGCAACTCTCCCTCTCCCCCCCTTTTTTGGGCAGTATTGAGGTTTGAACTCAGGGTCATGCACTTGTTAGGCAGGTGTTCTACCACTGTAGCCATACCTTCAGCCCTGTTTTTTCGCTTTGATTATATTCAAGATGGAGTCTCATATTTATGCCTGGACTAGCCTGGACATTATCCTTCATATTTAGGCTTCCCACCTAACTGGTATGACAGTCATGCACCACCACGCCCAGCTTTTTTTATTGCTTGAGATGTGGGGTCTTGTGAACTTTTTACTTGGGCTGATCTCCAACCACTGTCCTTCTGATCTCCATTTCCAGAGTAGCTAGGATTGCAGGCTGAAAAGGCCCATTTCTATAGATGCTTAAAAGAACTTGGTTCAGCACAGAGTGAGGTGGCACAGGTCTGTGATTCTAGTCTGTAATCCCAGGACTCAGAAAACCAAGGCAAGAGGATCATGAGTTCAAGGCCAGCCTAGGTTACATAGCAAGACCCTGTCTCAAACTCCCTCAACCCACCCCCCATACACACACAAAGCAAAAGATTTTGTTCTATGTATGTCAGAAAACACAAATACAGTTACTTTTCTAACCTGAATTTCCTGTCTACTTTAGCTGGACCCTTTAAGGTAACTTTAAATCATATGTTTTAGTTTTAGTAACTAGAATAGGATATGATTTTAGATTCTAGGGCTGCAATTACTTTTCCAAACTATCAAGATCTCTACCTCAGTAGTGTTTATGAGGGTTCTGGGTACCAGGAATTGAGGAACCAAAGGTGGGAGGGAAAAAAAAGTACTTGTCAGTTTGAAAGTCATACAGTTTGTCCTTTTATAATGAGATAAGGAGAAAAAATGAAGAGCCCTTAGTAAGCAAGAGTCTTCTAGGATCTGGCATTTGGGAAAGTTGTTCAGTTACAGTACATTTCAACTGTTTTTCCATGGCAGAACATCCAGCAGAGACGTGGGAACTCACATGCCTAAAGTCAGGTTACTCTTATGTTCCCTAACTATGTTGCTTGCAGAACTGTTGTTGCTACAGAAGCTGGCTGTGCCCCAGACAAATGGGGTGCTAGTTTGTTCCCACAAATCTTTATCCCAGTCTTCATCGCAAGAAGGACACTGCCATTGTGCTCTCAGCCAGGCTCTTGTCCAAGGTTCCTGGTTCAGTTGACCACATCCTGCTCAATACAACTCTTGTCATCACAGCTTGAGATATGATGACTAATTTCAGCCCTAGGAACCTGGTGGTGAGCATTGAGGGGACAAGTAGCCAATTTGTTTGTGACATTAAGATGATTCTTTCTGCACTTGATGAGATGATAAGGAAACCTGCAGACCCTGATCTGGTGATATTTATCATAGGGATATTGTAATAGTTTTTCAGGGTCCAGGGAGTCGATGTAACTGCCTTCCATGCTGAAAATAAAGGAGCTGATTCCAACTGCTCGGCGGAGAAGCGCTCTCCCGACAGCTGCCTTCAGCCCACAGTCACACCCTGGCAACATTCACTTCCAGCCGGGTGCTAGAGCTATTGCAGTGATTTTGAAATGAACCTGCAGGTGTTTCTCTGAGGTGTGCCTTTGTGGTTACGTGGGGCTCATTTATGATCCTAGTATAAACCATGAATTTCATCTCAGCAAGACCATGCTGGGAATGAAGACTTAGAATTTCCTTCCTGGCCTGGTCACAGTGCCCCTCTTCCATCATTCCAGGCCTATTAGAGGCTTGTCCATGTTGCTCTCTTCTCTGTCTTATACTGATCTGATTAGTAAACATTCAAAGAGAACTCAGTGAGCAGCTGCTCAAAGCTGCATTCTCATAGCAGTGCTTCTTAAACTCTTGGGATCATGGGCCCTTTTGAGAATCTTATGAAAACCACAGCTGTTGTCCCCAGAAAAGTATTCAGACACAGAACAGTTTGTCTACAATATTGTGACCCTCTGAAACTAATGCCTGGTCCCCGGAGTAAGAACCCTAGCTTATTAGCTTTAAAGCAAAGGATGTTGCTGGAAATGCAGGCTCCTTCTAACTCATACTTTCCCGTCTGTATTAGACAGTTTTCCCTTGCTACAATAAAATACCAGATACTAGATACTTTATAAAGAAAAGAGGCTTGTCGAGTTCATGGGTTTAGAGGTTGGAAGTCCACAATTGCACAGCTGTGATTCAATAAGGTGAATGACATTATGGGAAGTAGGGGAGCCATCCTGTGGAAAGCATGAAGGACTTGGGGCCAAGCCTCGTCTTTTATAACAACCCTCACATAAGAGTCAAGAGAACTACCCAGAAGGGTTACCCAGAAGGTAACCCAGTGACCTAGTTACTTCCAACACTGCCACATTGAAGACCAGGCTTTCAGCATATGCACCCCTGGAGAACACTCTTACACATATGCAAACCATTGCACCGTCCCATGATGCAATGAAAACTATGGTCTCAGATCCTCATGGTCTCAGATCATATCAAGTGCTCCAGCCATCTTAAATGCATTTGAGGCAGGAAGATGGAAGATAAAGATTCTTTATAAGGATGTTTTCTCTGAGTACATATAAAACACGCCAATGTGCAAGACTGACTCCCTGGACATATGGCAGTTAAAGAGGTGGTCACCATCTGGAAATTCTTAATAAGTTTATGTTTGAATTTGTTTTATAAGTGAAGTCTAATGGGACAAAAGCCCCAGGTCACTCAGGGTGGCACCTCCTGCTTCCTATCACCTCCTTGGGACCAGATCTACACTGCTGGGTTGTCTCCCCTTGACACTATGGGTCTACCTAGTCTCCCCCTCTCCATCCACACCTAGTGATTACTGCAGTCCACTGCCCCAGGCACATGGCCCAAGAAGGGTCATTGTCAGGCAAGCATATCCCATGGCATCTTGGGGCATAGCATGATGGAGGTGGTCCCTATCCTGAGCTGGCAGCACCCCAACAAAGAAAAACAAATCGTTGGAATGGGCAGATCACTCACCTTTGATATAGTAGCCCAGAATGTTCTAATTCATGGAGGTTGCATTACCCCCAGGGGTCACTGGTCTGCAGTGTGTTGAAGCAGCCAGACTGTAGAGAGAGAAGATGCCTGACTTAACTACCATCTCCCCGCTAGGGCACTGAACAAAGATCTGGCTGTGTGCAGGAGGGGGAGCCTAGCAGTCCTGTGGGCTGCCTTGCTGAATCTCTGAGGTGAGGGAATTGCCTGGCTTATATATCTGTGTACTTGAGTGAGCAGCATAAAATAGCAAATAAAAATCACCATGACAGTTTAAGAGAGAGATCCCAGAAGAAATGATTAGCTTTATAGTTAATATCTTTAACAGCACCTTTTTCCTGCTTTTGCAACAAGGAGCTCTCCATTTGCTTTCTGGACTGTATCCTCCAAATTATGTAGCCTTCCTTTTATGTCTCACAGGCCAGTCACAAAAGCTGCAAAAGATACTAAGAAATATAGTCTTTATTCTGGGCAACTGTGCCCAGGCAAAAATCAGTTTTGTTACCATAAAGTGGAGACAAAGGATATTGGAGTAGATAACCAGCAGTTTCTATCACATAAGAAAACACTAATGCCAAGTGCGGTGACTCAACCCTGTAATCCTAGCTTCTTGAGAAGAGGAAATTGGGGAGGATTGTAGTTCTAGGCCAGCCTGGGCAAAAACATTCATGAGACTCCATCTGAACAGGTAAGTGCCTGTCATCCCAGCTATGCGGGGAAGTGTAAATAGGAGGATAGTGAGACAGGGCAGCTTGAGCATAAAGCCAGACCCTATCTCAAAAACAACCAACAGAAAAAAAGGCTGGTGGAGTAGCTCAAGTGGTAGAAAGCCTGCCTAGCAAGCACAGGCCTGAACTCAAACATCAATACCACCAAAAAAGAAAGAAGGAAGGAAGGGAAGGAAGGCGAAAGAAAGAGAGTAAGGAAAGAAAGAAAGAAAGAAAGAAAGAAAGAAAGAAAGAAAGAAAGAAAGAAAGAAAGAAAGAAAGAAAGAAAGAAAGAAAGAAAGAAAGAAAGAAAGAAAGAAAGAAAGGTAGAAGGAAGGAAGGAAGGAAGGAGGAAAACAGTTCTGAGGCATCACTGAAAGTGTTTACACTTTTAACTCATTTAATCCTAAAAGCAATAGTACTCAGTCTCAGTTTACAGACCAAAAAGCACAGAGTTGAAAAAAAACCTGCCAAGAACACACATGGAGCAAGGGATGGAGCCAGGATTCAACCCCAGGCAGTCTGGACTTCAACTCTGGGACCCTCATCCTTGAGCTCCAGCACCTCTGCAGTCAGCCTGTAGAAACCAGCATATGTGACTTGGTGGGGATATCCTGGCTCTCAAATATCAAATAAAAAACACTGGTCATGGGATCACCTATACCAGACTCAATGTGATATTTGTTTAAACTGCAGCTTCCTAAACTGTAAGCCAGACTACCGTATTGGAATGTCTGAGGGCAGATCACCAGACTCGCCATCCTCAAGTTCCCCCAGCTGATTCTTATAAACTTCAGGAGGTGTTGCTCAAAAGTTTTAGGGCACGGTAAACTTCCTGGGATGAGTGTTGTATGGGAAGTTGTGAGGAACAAATGTTCATATTAATGCATTAGTGACAGTAAAGCAAACGATCTTAATGCAGTGGAGGGGAATTTGGCACCATCTACCCAGATTACAGATGCGGTGGCCCTGTGGGCAGCTGTCCCACCAGCAGACCTCTGTCCTACAGACAGACCTACACATGAATGAAATGACCCATGTGCAAGATTATTTGGTGGCATTACTGATAATAGCAAAATATCACAAGCAACCCAGGCATCCAGTGGAGGAGAGTCATCCAAGTACACTGTACTGCTGTCCAGAGGAACGAGAGAGATCATTAAGTACTGATGGAGGGAAATCCCTAGGACAGGTAAGAAGTGAAGAATCAAGGTGTAGAAGAGTGTGCATGTATAGTTTTTGCAGGTGAGAGAATCTCGTCTCTCCAGGAACAACATGCTGCCCAGGATGTCTAGGGGCTTTGCAAACTCGATCACAGGGCTTGGGATGAGAGGTAGGGGTCCCAGAGGCAGCTCTGGTCCCTTATAGTAAGCCCTGGGTTGCAGAAGACTCCTGACAGCTGTCTTAAAATTAACAGAGGGCCCCTCTACTCTAGGGCTGTGGTCCTGTTCACCAATTCTATGTCAAAGGAAAATGTCTTATTCTATCTCCTGGGTGACGATAGGAGCAACTTTGGAGAGTAGAATTATTCTGAGATTGCATTAACTCTTTCATCCTTTCTGATTGGAAAAGCCCTGCCTCAGTCCTAACTGGATTGTTTGGGGACACACATATTGTTGAAGGGTAGCTCTGTGTGATGCCTCTTGCCTCTTGAATTCATCTCCATCATGACAGGGTATTTTCTTCTGGCCCAAGAGAATACTCTACACTCTTGAGTGGAAACATGAGGGAGTGCTAATAACAGATTGTTCTCTAAAAATAGTCCTCACAGCCTCTCCTGTAAAATAAGGTGTAAAAGTTCAGAGTGAGCAGAGCAGTTTGCGAGGGCAAGAGCAGCACAGACTGTTCCCCTGGAGATTGTCATATACAGCAGGCAGGAAGGCAGACCTTAGAAATAGTCACCAGTGAGAGCAGAGGAACCCAAGTGTCTTCCTTTCCTTAGGAATTCTACCTCCTCAGGAAGCAGGGAGGTTGGATGGTTCAGAGCAAACTCAGCTGCCTCAGGTGCTAAACTCCAGCTGATCTTCGCTCCTAAAACTGTCCATTTGGGAAGCCCAATTAGCCTGGCCCAAAAGACCAAAAATCGTATGTTCTCCCTCATATGTGGACATTAGATCAAGGGCAAACACAACAAGGGGATTGGACTTTGAGCACATGATAAAAGCGAGAGCACACAAGGAAGGGGTGAGGATAGGTAAGAAACCTAAAAAACTAGCTAGCATTTGTTGCCCTTAATGCAGAGAAACTAAAGCAGATACCTTAAAAGCAACTAAGGCCAATAGGAAAAGGGGAACAGGTACTAGAGAAAAGGTTAGATCAAAAAGAATTAACCTAGAAGGTAACACCCATGCACAGGAAAGCAATGTGAGTCAATGCCCTGTATAGCTATCCTTATCTCAACTAGCAAAAACCCTTGTTCCTTCCTATTATTGCTTATACTCTCTCTACAACAAAATTAGAAATAAGGGCAAAATAGTTTCTGCTGGGTATTGAGGGGAGGGGAGAGGGAGGGGGCGGAGTGGGTGGTAAGGGAGGGGGTGGGGGCAGGGGGGAGAAATGAACCAAGCACGTATGAATGCACATATGAATAATAAAAGAAAAATGAAAAAAAAATAAAACTGTCCATATGGGAAGCCCAAGACCTCAAGTTAACACACAAGGAGGCACCTTCCAGAATGAGGCTTCACTGGCCATGGCTTAGCTAGTGTGCTTTGTGGTTAAGGCATAGAGCTGGGTCACCGTCTCTTGGCTTCTGATGTCCACTCATGAGTAACAAACCATGCTTTCCTTGACTGGCCAAGAAGCAGAAGTCCGAAGAAGCCACACACAGGTGACCATTGGCCACTCACCCTTCCTTGTTAGCAGAATTCCTGAAAGAGCGAATTCAGACTGTTATATATGACACATGGATCTAAGATGATTTCCTGCTATGGAGATACAGAACATTCAAGGAACAAACTCATAGCATATTACAAATTGCTATAAAAATGACATTAAGTATGCTCATCCCTACTGAGCAGCCACCCAGCAGGGTTCCATGATTATAAACAGCCCTAGAATTTTAGATCTTATTGTTTTGTTGATGAGTGCACATGGTCCTTGAGCATCCATTGTGGGTGGTCTGCTAGGGGGTTATGAATCAAAGCCATGGGTTTAGGTCTCTGATCAGCCTCTGCATGTTATTTGTGAGCTCTTGACTAATTACTTCTAAACTGAATATTTAATGGCCTCTTCTGGAGTTTTGACAGGAAAATGGCTCCTTGTTTATTCTTAGATGTCATAATAAATCTGCCCTTTACAAACCAGAGGCCCAGCATGGACACATGGGTGGGTGAGTTTCAGAGGACCTCCCTGGGACTCATCACTCCCTGTGCAGCCTTAAAGAAATCACGGACAGGTATCGGCCTTTCCCCAGCACAAGCAAAGCACACCTGCCCTTTATCTGACTGAGTGGGAGTATGTGCAGCTGCAGAAGATTAAAACAGAATGAAAGTTTGTCTGCAAACAGAGCTCTGTAGTGCTTAGATGTTATGTAATTGCAAGTGTTATTGCCAAATATTATTCTTATTTACAGAGCATATGTGGAAACATTTAAACTTATCATTCATTTTGTAGGCAGAGAGTATTTCCCCAATCTCTTGTTTTGCTATTTTGGCTTTAATACATTGTTTGGCTTGGGGGAGAGGCATTGTTTGTTTTTGTGTTTGGCAATGCTGGGGATTGAACCTAGGGCCTCGCACATGCTGGGCAAGTACTCCATCGTTAGTGACCCCATCCCTGTAAATAAAATACCCTATTGGCTATTTTATTTAGTTAGTTTTTAGTTTATCTGTTTATTTTTTGTGGTGCTGGGGATTAAAGGCTGGTTATTTTAAATCACCAAAATATTCACAATTTTGTGACAATTTAAGTAAAGTACGACAAGGGTATACATGAGTAGTTGGTGGTCTCGTTTATTCTCTATCCCATCCCCTTGAAGTAACCAATGTTATCAATGTAGCGTGCAGCATGCCTCTCTCCACAATTGCTCTATGTGTATGGAATCATAAACTCTGACTTTCAAAATGTATAAAAGTGTGGATATGCTTTTTATATGCACTGGTGATAAATACTTGACATAAATATATGCACACACTCACATATATCACATGTTTCCAAGTCAATATCAAGCCACTTCCTTCTTTTTAATAGTCATCTAACAGTTCATAATATGGACCTTATCTATTTAATCATTTCCTTATTGCTGGAGTCTCTTTCTTTCATTCATTCTTTTTTTTTCTCTTTCTTTGCTTATGCTCCCTTATTAAGAAAAAAGGAATTAAACAGAGCCTTGGTTTGCAATAATGGAGCTTTCAGTGATAGTTGGCTGAGTTGCGCGAGTATTTGGGAGTATTGTCTGTTTACACAGTTGGTTTCCTAGGTTTTCATGTATCACTGCCAATCTGTGTGACTTGGAGGCCAAAAGCTAAACTATGTCTTGTAGCCAAATGCGAACTTAACATCGAGGAATGGAAAATATTATAACATTTCTTAATAGTCAGGAGGTTTTAATTCCAAAACAGGTCTAGTTTCTATTTGGTGAAAATAGTATAAAACACCTAATTTTAAAAAATCCTGCTAAGTATGTACACTGCACACAAGAGTGAGAACAGTTTTTACTTGGTGCTACATAGAGATTTGGAGTGACTGGTCTGATTAGGTAACCTGCCTGACTTAGGCATTCTTTGAATATAATACTCCAACAGTAGACTGTTAGCTCATTGAGGTAGGCCTCTCCCAGTATTTTTGTTTCATGCCTAGCATAAGTAAGTGCTCCATAAATGTTTGTGGAGCCAAATGGATTGACATAGGGGTGAGAAGTACCTGCCTGAATGAGGACTCTTAGTTGCTTGTTTGATATGGAGAAGATAGCTTGATGAGGCAGAGAAGGTCAGACCAACCCTAAGAGTTAATGTGGGAGTAGGAGAGCAGGAAATGGGGAAATGTGATGTGGTCTGGTGATGGATGCTAAATCGGATATTGAGGATGTTTGTCTTGGGCTTGATAGTGACGGAAAGCCACAAGAATTGTGCTGGAGGGGAAAGGAATGGCCAAATCAGTGAGTAGAGAGCTGACTTGGGCTTTTTATGTGTCATTGTGATTGATGACCAGGAAGGGACTGTCTTCTCCTGCCTCATACATGGGATGAGTTTGATATATCTTATTTCTATAGTTTGCTCTGCCAGGGCTCCATGCTTCAAAGCATATTCAAGACAATAGAAATAAAACTCCAATTTTCCATACTATTAATTTGTGCCTAGCAGACACATATTTGTCTAGTGTGTGTGTGTGTTTGTGTGTGTTTACATTTAACATATCTACAGATGAACAAACAAAATAAAATTGTGGGGTAAACTACTAATCTTTCAGAAACAATGAAACTTCCTTGCTAATTGTCAGTCCTCTCAAGTTTCTTGGTGGCTCCAAGATTCTAACTAGTCTCCCCAAAAGCATCGGAGTTTGGATAAATTCAGTAAGTTGAAGGCCTCATACTGGCCCTAGGCCCAATCCAGAGAAAGATATTTCAATAGATTATCTTTTTCCAAAGGCCTCCTGAGGCCAAAACTTCCTCCTGGCAATATTCAAGGAGTCTAACCAATTAAAATGGATTCATCTCATACTTAACCTATCACCTGCTCTGTCTGTGCCATGTGATCTTACCTGAGATGATCTCATTTCCAGTCACAGTAAAAGGAATCCTGCCTGGACAAACCAGATGGTCACAGCTCTGAGGAAGTCCACGAGCTGGGTATGGCCTAGGCCCAAAGGGTAGGAAAAATGCAAAAAGAAGGAGCCAAAGTTTACAGGGCTCTCTGTCTTGCCTGTTAATACAGAACAGTGTTAAGACATAAAGAACCTATGATAATAATAGTTACTTTGAATGATTGTTGTTACACTCAAAAAAGATAGTGTGGGTAGCATGTGTAAGTAAACTGCAGAAATTTCTAAGAATTATAGTTGTTCTGTAATGAAAAATTCACTAGATAAAAATATTCTAAAAAAACCTATCTTCAAAGCCCCAAGTTTTGGTCTACTATAAGTTTCCTGCGGAAGTCTGTAACTCATGTGTTAGAAAAGTGAACAAAATATCTGGTCTTTCATCTAATGTCACAGGTTTTTTATACTTTTACCCCAATTTTGTCTGATTTGGAGTGGTTACTGTCTTTTAAACTCTGCAAGTATATTGGGGAATAGTTTTTTTTCTCCTTATATAAATCCTGTCTTTTAATCCAAGAGTTAAAAGAAGTGGCTAGCCGTCTCTAACTGAAAGGAAAGGCAAGGCCTCCTTCAGCATTATGTCCAGAGAGCCACAAGTGACGTAGCCCAGCTTTGGGTCTACTTCTGGCGTAATTACCCTTGGAGGGATGGTTAGAAAACAGTGCCAATCATGGAAGTTAGTTCTCCTTGAAGAGAGGCAATTCCCTGTTCTTTCAGACCTGCAAGCTTAAAGAGCAATTTCTACCTGGTTCACTATTGGCTCTTGAAACACAATGCCACCTGAAAATCAAAACTTTCTAATAAAAAGGAATGTTGAAAATGTTAGCAACGACAAGAAAAAAGATGCAATAGGAATGTTCTAGAAGAACTATTATCACTCATATTTCACCGTATGTTTATTTTAGCTCCCAACTTTTCCTGTTAGAAACTGAATTAACATGGCTGAGGGTATAGCTCAGTGGTAGAGCACTTGTCTAGTATGTGAAGGGCCTGAATTTGATTCCTACCACCACCACCACAACAACAAAAGGTTGAATTAACAAAAAGATTTTATAAGTAAAATCTGAACCTGGAATGGCCATTATGAACAACTTCAGAAAACTGTGAAAGTAGGCAGTGGTCACTATCGTCTTCTCCTAAGAATGGCAACAATTTTCAGATATGGATGTCTGGTTCATCCATAATTACCCTCCCCTTTCTCTTCATGTTAGTCCTGTGCCCTTGATGTTTTAGCTGTTAAAAAATACAATTCAATACTTTCTTTTTAAAGAACATAAAATCCGTTCTAATTCTCTAGTTTTAATTTCACAAGGTTATATTTGTTTTGGGCTGAATTTTTGGGAAATAGTTCACTTCTCAGGTTTTTTTTTTGTTGTTGTTGTTAAGTGTTGCTTATTCTACAATCAAAGCAATAAGGGGCTCCATGGTTCAGTGAACATTTTCTTGCATGGATATAATACGTCTCCTAAGCTGAAACAAATCCTGCCTGATCAATCACTTTTGACAGTCTGCTCTATTAAAGAGCCTTGAGAGTCACATGGCAGAAGGTAGTAGGAACTGAAGACAAGGATGGTAATTTTCTCTGAAAGAAACCAGCTGACTCCCATGATGGCCTTGCCTTCTATTCCCTTGGCTGCATTCCTCTTTCTGTCCTTACACTTGATTTCTTCTTTCTTATAACCCTCATCACAAGTCAAGTCCAACCTATCAGAGACCCATGGACTAAACCCAAAATGATTACCTCGCAGTACTTCAGGTTTTTATTTATTAATGTGGGCCAATTCACTATTGTTACCAGGGAAACTATTTAGCCACCCACAATTAAAATGTGCAAGTCACACAGCAAAACATCTTACATTCATCCCAGTAAAGCTGATCATGTTCTGGTTTTACCACTAATTAGTTGACTTAGGTACAGTTGAAAGAAGGAGTTGGATTCACTGACTTCTGAAGTCTTCTCTAATGTTAATATTTCATGATCTTAAAGAGATCCAATGAGGTATCATCTTTATCACCTCAGTCTTGTTTGATCTCAAACACCATTGAAACCTCCTTCTCATCTGCTGGCACTTCTAAATTTATATACTATGAGGTTGGCTTTTGTGAAGTGGGAGACTCATACCCCTGATATCTTACCCATGCCTTTCATGTTCTACATTGTCAGATCTGACATCCCCTTTCAATTTTCCCACCTCCTTACGTTGTATACTGGCTGTTGTCCTAGACAGCTCTCACTCCAGGTGACCTGACTTAATATTGTCAGAAAAGAGTAAATAATGTCAGAAACATTTGTTTTGTTTATAGCTATATCTCTAGCACCTGCAATAGGACCTAATACAGACAGAATAGATGCTCAGTAAATGCTGTCAAGTGAATGAATGAACACAGAGCTGACACCACATCACCATGTCTTTAGGCTCCATGTAGTCACAGTCACATACTGGAAAAATGCCCTTGTGGTTCTTATCTCTGGTCTCACCTCACCCTTTGCTCAATCTTCACTCTATTTACAGTGTGTGTATGTGTGTTAGAGAAAGAGAAAGAGAGAGAGAGACTCTCTCATCTGTCTGATTCCTTTCCTAGGCTAATTCTGTACAAATGTCCTGTTTACTCACCAATAATTTAAATGTCATGTTTTCAATTCAGTGAATAAGCTATTTGAAATGAGTTTGGCTTTCAGATTTTTGTATGATCCACTGACACCATTGGCAAACTCAGCCAAAGCACTTTGAGGTAAATATGTCTGTGAACTCAAGAGACAATAGGCTCTACCAGTAATGGACAATAGAAGGCATCTTTTCTCGACTGCTAGTAACACTTGGTCAGATGAGGGGAAAGTCTGCCAACAAATACCTGTATGAATGTCATACTCAAGAGATTTTTTTGTTAAAGCATAGATTTTTTCTATATCTGACGTTGTAATGAAAATTAAACTTGATATCAGGACATGGTGGCACACATCTGTAATCTCAGCACTTGGGAGGCTCAGGAAGGAGGATCGTAAGTTCAAGACCCTGTCTCACAAAACAAACAAACCAAAAAATTAAACTTGTTTTAATATAGAACTTTATTATATCTAAAAAGCACATAATTTTCTATATTCTTCTTCCTCTACTGTACAGATAGATGTAAGTACCCTAAATGGACAGTAAAAAATTGAAGGTGAACATTATCACAGTAAAACTGCTACAGAGCCCCTTGTGATTAGTGGCAGAACTGGTTTGAGTATAAACTACCATTCCCAAAAAGCTGGAATAGGCTTCTGGAAAAAAACATTTCTCTGAAGTTTGGGAGGACCATACTGTCCTGCTCCCAGTACTACCAGCATCAAAGAGCTTGTTTCCAAGGAACATGGAATCATCCCTAGATAACTTAGTTTCTATAGGCTCCAGGAACCAAGTTCATTCCATCAAAACGTGGTGCCAGCTGCGAAGTCTGGGAGTGGAGAATGAGATCCTTCTTTTCTTAGGGTCTTAACTTTTGTCAAAACACCGTGTGCCCAGGGAGCTATCCAAGGTGCTGTCTGAAACTCCCTATCATTGGTACATCTCCCTACACTGACATGTATTTCTGCCTATCTTGAGCCTTGCCCTCCTGACTTGATCTAACCCTAAAACCATCTGTGTTTCCTAGATTAAACCATTGCTTGCTTCCAAATCTGGACATGTATTCTGACTCATTCATAGCTTGCCCTCCACTAAGACTTTGCTTGCTTCTTGTCTTGACTCCATGTAGTGTAACTGTTGTCCTCTCCTAAGATCCATCACCCCATCCAGGTTTTGTGTAGCTATAGCACATATCAGCAAAAGATAGAAATCAGAAGTTAATCAGCAATAGAAATTAAACCTCAAGATATATGATGTTTTGTTTCTGAAATAATATGAATTGCCTGAATTATATACTATTGAAAATTTTTTCTAGTTATGCAGAAACTAGAAGGAAAAAAAGAAAAATGGTTCTCATTATTACTTTATTATCTCTCAGCATGTTTGTTAAAGTAAATTAGGTATTCAGCAGTTGTTGGAAAAATCAATATTATTCTTGGAGCATGCATTTTTTATATAGATTTGAGTCCCATTTGCCATTTTTACCAGAAATAAAGCAAAGAAAATTATTTTGACTATAGTAGTGGATGACACCTTCTGGCAATTGGTGCTCAAATTTATTTTTTAAAGGTTTTTTAAAGATTTGGAACATTGAGGCATTCCTGCTTAGGCGACGCAGGTCGTCTGGGTCTAGAGGATTCCACCTACCTTTACTTTTACTGAGGCTTCACGCGAGAAGGTTCGCCAGGCTATTCCATGTAATGTACAGGTTTCAAGATCAAAGGCCAAAGACCAGATAGGACAGAATAAGAGAATTCACTGGCAGTGCATCTGCACTATGAGAAGGATTAAAGGAACTTCATCAGGGAGGAGGAAAACGACACCAGATGGCAACTCAGATCTGCACAGGAACAAAGCAGGCTATCCAGAGTAAAATATATAAGACTTTCCCTCCATGCTTTAAATTTTTTTAATGATGATTGATTAAAGGAAAAGCAATATATTATAGAATATATGACAAAAATAGGATAAAGAATGGAAAATGAAAGTGATAGAAATATACAATTGTAGCATTCCTAAGCTGTATGTAAGATGATTTAATGTTATTTGAAGATACACAGTGAGTTTATGGTGTACATTGTAACCTACAGACCAAGCAGAAAAAAGGCAGAGGAGCATACATAAATAAGCCAAAATGAATATAAAATGGATGATTAAAAATACTGAATCCAAAAATGGCAAAGAGAATATATAACAGGTGAATAAGACAAAAAACAGATGAAAAGATGGAATATTTAAATGCGATGACACAGCAAAGATATGAATGATCTAAACACAATAGTTAAAAAGCAAATATTTTCATATTGAAAAACAAGTGAGACAGCTACAGCCTCTCTTTAAGAACCCATTTCATGTATAAAGTCACAGATAGTTTAAATGTAAAAGGCTAGAAACGATGTCCCCTGCAAAGGTAACCTGGAATGGCTTTATTATTATCACACAGAGTAAATGGCAGAGGAAAAAACAGTCAGATTATATGAGATAAAGGGGACACTTGATAACACTGAAAAGATCAGTTTGTCAAGTGACTGCAACAAACTAAATGCAAATGGACCCATTTGCAGGGCTTCACAGCACACAAACTAAAAACTAGTAGAAGTGAAAGGAAAAATAGACAAATTTGCAATTGCAGTTGGAGATTTTCATACTCCTCAGAATTGTTAAGTAGAAATTGGTAATTCTCTAAATACTTGACAATGCCGTTTAACCAACTTAGAGAACGGTCCACCCAATGGTGGGGTGGAAAATTCTTTTAAAGGTCACAGAGATCATTCATGATGATTGTTAATCTAGAGTCAAATTCTGGATCATAAAACAAGTCTCAATACATTTGGAAGGAAAGAAACCATATAGACTGGGTTGAATTAAACAAAGTAAAGTATACTCACACCTGGGTACATCAGGAAACCCCTTTGAACATTGACTTTGGAATTCAAAATTAAAGATAGGATTGTAAAATAGATACAGTGTGGGGTAGATACTTGTGGGATAGGGGAGAGTATATGAAGGAGGTGAAGGTGAGGGAATATGGTTGATGGACTTCATATACATCCATGAAATAGAACGATGAAACCTCTTGCAAGTGATTTGAGTGGGGAGAGAGGGTGGGGGAGATGGTGAGAGTGGTCTAAGCAATGTACAATGTAAGGCTGTTGGGAATTAGCACAATGACTCCCCCCTGTACAATGATATATCCTAATAAAGTGAAAACAAGAAGAACATATGAAAGGTAGAATAATGAAAAGGAAAGTCTCTCTGCAGCATTTCAAGGAAGTACCAATGGAACCAGTCTGATGGCAGCAGAGCAACTGTGTTGTGGTGCAAGGGGAATTAAAACTGGTGTGATAGTTGTGAATAAACTGACTTGTCTGCAATGAAATCTACGTGCAGATTCAGTAATAAAAAATGGTAACTTCTTCCCCCATCAATAGTATTTTTCTTAGGCTCTATCTGTGAGGGTTCCTAGGTAAGCTTTAGGACATCTGAGATGTCCCTGTCCATTTTATGAAAGACAATGCCTACTCCTGGCCAAGGTCTGGCCAGTACCATATAAATCTCCCCTGTGGGCGGGGTAAATTGCACATTAACCAACACCTCCCCTCCCCAGCTCCACTGTGGTCTACTCTGGTGTCAGTGTTCTAGGCAGAACTTTGAATGTTTGTTGTCGTTCAAGGCTCAGCCTGGCCTTGGCAACCGCCAAAGCAGCCTTGAAGCTATGGATGTGCCCCAAGCTGTCCCTCCAATGCACTTGGGGCTGGTCCTGCAGGAATTTGGCAGGGTTATGACAACAGATCCTGCAGAACTGAGGCAAAAGCCCCATGATTTCCCATGGGAACTAGTGATATGTGTGACTATTATTGGACTTTTCTCTATCCCATTGTTTTTGTGGAGAAGTTTTCAATCGGTTAGAAGCCGGCTTTATACTCAAAGAGAAAAACAGCTTGCTCTAAAGCTTTCTACACTGATTGAAGAAAAATGTGAGCTACTTGAAAAACTTAGCCTTGTGGAGAAATAGCGAGAAGCAGCCTGTGGAAAGCTGGACATCTCCAAGTGTAAACTGGAGGAAGTACTCCTGCTGGAAACAGAGCTGCTAGAAGAGAAATGCAAGCATTATACACAAGTTGAATTGAATGTGGAAATGTCAAAACCATACAGTCCCTAGAAGATGAACTAAAATCTCTCACACCCAAAGTAGCTGCAGCCAAAACAACCTTAAGAACACTTCGAGTTAGTGAAGCAAATCTTAAGGACTCAACAGCATAGGCTTTGAGTGAAAATTTTCAGCTTCAGGAGAGCTGCAAACAGCTCCTCCAAGAAGCTGCAGTGTGGAAGGAACAAGTGAGTCAACTTAATAAACACAAAGTAACACTTGAAGAGCCTGGGACATCTGCAGCACAAATTCTAAAAGACAAAGACGATCACCTCAGGTGGCTAACTGAAGGCATTCGAAAGCTGAAAGTCTGGGCCTTTGTTCTGGAAGAACACGGAACACATGACAGTGACTTGGACACAGCGATGAACCTTGGCCCAGGAAATCCTGCTCACTTAGATACTCAGACCAAAGGAGCTCTGCAGCACCTGATGAACACTGTGAAGTTAAATGCTTCTTTAAAATCCTTGAACCGAGAGAGAGACCAAGTTTACACTGAGCTGCGTGAAGTCGAGAGAGCAAGCAAAGACCTGACAGAACGCATTAAAAATGTCCAGAGTGAACAAGTCATTTTACAGTCTGAACATGCACAGTTGGAAATTGAGAATGAGAAGCTTCGGCAGACAGCTAAAATAATTCCTGAAGTGTTTGAAGAAGGAATGAAATTCTACAGGAAATTAATGGTAGAGGATCACCGCCAGCAAGACGCAGAGGAGAAACTTCCCAAAGTAAAAGAAAACATCAGCTGCAAGACTGCAGAGCTGCAGACCTATAAAAAGGTAGCCAGAGAGCTGGAAGAAAAACTGGAGAGAATCAAACTTAATCACCAAAGGCAGATTATTTCCTATGAGAAGAAAGCTCACTTTAATTGGTTGGAGGCCCGGGATGCTGAAGAACAGCTGCAGTATCTTAGGCAAGTCAACGCCAACAGCAGACAAAAGTTAATGGAAATGGCGTTGGAATTGAAAATTTTAGAAGAAGATCCAAATGCATTTGGGATTTCAAATGCAGCATGTGGCAGGGAGCATTTTCCACGTGGTCCCTCACCATTGGCTCAACCTTCACCTGAAAGGAGAGCGTTCCTCTCTCCTATTGTGTTGGAAGGTCCACTCAGACCTCCATCTTTGCTTCAGCAGGGAGGAGGAAAAGACTCAAGAAGCCCCGATCATCCACTGGAGCATCACACTGGCAAGGAAAGAGGGGACTTGAGCTGTGATGGGTTGACTGGCCATCACAGAGCACCTCCTGAGAATGGGTCCCTGTGTCCCCCACGCAAACAGAGGGGAAGGGTGATGGTCCCTCCATCAGGACAACTATTTACTGACCCAGCTCCTCCTGCACACAATTCAAATGTGCCTGTTGAAAGCAAGGCAGTGGGCCCTGGTTTTGTTCCTCCAGTCAGAGGTCCCTTGTACCCAATGAGAAATGTCTGTTGACTGAGTGGTTTCCCCAGTCATCTTCCCCCCAAGAGCTGGATGTCCCCCCACTGTATCCACATGATCAAAGTGGAAGTGAGTATTCTGCAGGTTGATTCCACCTTCAAATGATTCTGCTACTGAACTTCTAAAACCAGGAGAAGAAACCTGGCAACATTAGGATCTTCTTCCAAAGTACTTCGACTGCTCTCTTGTTTTCAATTTAAATTCCTGCTATTACCTACTTCTTATTCTTTACCTTAAATTGAAGATTAATAGAATTATAATTCTCAGAATAGTATTGAGTAGATGATTTATCTATGAATCCTGTTATATTATTTCCATTATATTTTATTTAGATGGTATATTTTATTTTCATTTAAATCTAGACAGTATAAATATTTTAATTTGATTATTTAATCCTCTATTACATAAACATTAATTGCAGTCTTATGTATATAACTTGCAGTGGGGATATTTTAAACCCCAGCAGCTTTGCCTTCATGCCAAGAATTATATTTACTATAATTGTAGACCAGAGAAAAAGGAAGATCTCTTTTGAAAATATTTTTGACTTCCGTCTCAGTTTCAGTTTAAATTACTACTGTTTTTAGTCATTACATTTTACCTCAAAAAAAAAACTTCACCTCAAACTGAAGGTTAATAGAATTATAATTGTCAAGATGGTATTTTATAAACTTATGATTTTAAATACAAATCTTTTTGCATATGATAAAGCAAATCAGTATGAATAAAGTCATGATACTGTATACAGTTTCTAAAATATGTAAGAATCTTTTCTTTTCAATTCTACTTTATTTTCATTTAATTTGGACAGAATAACTATTTTCACTTGCTTACTTAATCCACTGTTGCAGAAATAATAATTGGAGTTTTATGGATGTAATCTTGTAGTGGGGATAGTTTAAACTCCAAAGTCTGTGTCTTTATCCAAAAAATCTGTTTACTGTATTGTAGACCAAGGTGAAAGTGATATCTCTTTTTAAAGTATTTTGACTCTCTTTCATTTTCAGTTTAAATTAACTACTGTTATTTAGTCATTATACTTCATGTGAAATTGAAGCTTAATTGAATTATAACACACAAGATACTATTTCATACATATATATAATTTAAATATGAATTTATTTTATTTATGTGATACATTTTATTATCATTTATTCTAGATTGTATAACTATTCTAATTTGATTATTTAATCCACTATGCAAAAAAATTGGAGTTTTATGTATGTAATCTTATAGTGGGGTATTTAAAATCCAAAGGCTCTGTCTTTATTCCACGAAATGCATTTATTCTAACTGTAGACAAATGTGAAAATAAAATCTTCTTTCAAAGTAAAAAAAAAAAAGATTTGGAACATTAAATTTATTTTCAATGCAAAATTTGCCCTGAAGTTTACCTATTTTAATGTAATCATAATACTTTATGTTCCAACAAAAGGTTTTTGTATATTTCCTAAAAATTGCCACTACACTGTGTACATTGTCAATAAGGAAAACAAATCCATATGAATTTAGAGCTCTGTGGGTGCAGATCAGGTGTTGTGCTGTTGATTGTGCAATAAGAGCCCTTTTTTTTTTCTCAGCTCCTTCTACGATAACCACAATATCTTGAGAAAGAAAAGACAAACAGCAAGCCTCCAAGCTTATCCCTCCAGCTCTGAGGAAGTTGCCTGCACTGAGCATTCCTGGTGCTGTTAGTCCTAGCATTGAAGGCACAGCTAATGGCTAGCTGGAGTTATCTACATTCCTTCTTCTGGCATCTTGTTTGACCAGTGATCCTCAGTGCTAAAACTGTTATTAAGATTGGGGACACAGGTCATAGCCATTAGCAATTTTTCTGACTGTGGAAAGCTAATAAATCCTCCAGGGACTGAATTCTTGATTTTGACTTCTGACCAACTCCTAACATAGAATAGACAATATTAATCACCACATTCTTACTGATCCCCAGCTGAGTCTTGACTTAATTTAGACTTTAGTATAAACAGAACCGGAATGGTCAGTCAATCCATTTTAACAGTGGGACCCTTCCACCAAAACTCTAAAAGAGCCTGGCATAAGATAAGAGGAGAGCTAGTCCCACAAATGGAAGTTTGGAAACCTGGATCACATTACCATCCCATAGCCTGAGACCCTATTGATTGTCTAGTTCCTTTACTTTGTAGATGGAGAAACTGAGGCTTGGAGAGGTTTACTCACTCTTCAAGGCCAGCCATCTAAGGAGGGGTAAAGGTGAGCCAGGAAACTGGTTTCATGAGTACCTTCTCTTGCCCAGTTCACAGTGTCTGCCTCTCTCTTTCTCCTTTCCTGTTTCCTTGTGTTTGAAACCAGCATAGCATCCCTCACTCAGACTTCTGTACTAACAGGGCTCTTTTTGTCCCCAAAGAAAACAGGCTAAAACTAAAGAAAGACTATATTGCCTAATGTAAATGAAAACTTCTGGTATATCTGGCTTTGGGTGCATCTAAAGTATTAAAGACGCTATCTAGTTGATGCACAGTCTCTCTGTCTCAGCTCTGGCTTTCCTTATGCTGGCTTCATTTTCAGGAGGCCTTCCTCATGGACTCCAGCAAGTGGAGGCAGTCAGTGTTCCTACAGCTTAGAATCCTCGTGGAAAGAAAGCTTCTTTCCTTATAGTGCTGACAATATTCTCATTATTGAGTAGATTTATGTTCTTATTTCTGGACCAAACACTGTGCAAAAGGGCTTGGATAATCTGATTGGTTAAGCCTGGATGGGAGTCAGTCCTGCTCAAACTATTTGGACTGCAAGTAAGGAAGGGAAGTTTTCCCAAAGAGAAACTAGGGTGTTTTTGTTAACCAGATTTGTGGGGAAGGAATACTAGGAAGGTAAAATCCCCATACATCTATGCAATATTCTCTAAGCTTAGTTGGCTTTTGAGACTGAAACTTAAAAACAGAGGCAAGAAGACCCTCCACAGCTCTGCCTACGCTATTGCTCCTATTATAAACCCTTCTGTTTTATTATTGCCCAGTTAGGGAGTATTGAAGGATTTCTCAAAGTTCTTAAGGAAAAAAGCAAAGAATTTAAACATATCCTAAATGTTTGGCATTGGTTTGTAAAAATATCCAAAAGGCTTGATATATCCAAGAATATTTGGTTAGGAGAGGATCAAACAGGGTCAGACAATTTTCAGAAAAGTCTCCAAACAGAATACAGTGTTGATAGCCCTATCTCCTTCATTTCATTCCATTTCCCCTTGGGGCTTCTGAGTCACTCTGAGTAAGGCTAAGTGCAAGGTCATCTCAGGTGTGCACACTGGGGAATGTTCTAGGAGGAAAATACTGCCTTCTAAGTTCCCAAGGTGAAATAACAACACAACCATGGTGGAAAAACACAGCTGCTTCAGGACATCTCAGTGCTAATCCTGTAGTTTTGCAATAAGATCCTAATTTAGGCTTCAACTACAAGTGTCTTAGGAAGCTGACTAATGAAAACATAGGTGCAGAAATCCAGACTCTGGTTCTTATCTCAATTCTGAAGTTTTACTTTGAGCAACTTTCTCACCCTCTCTGGGCCTTAGTTTTTAAGTTCTGGAAAGGAAAGCCTGAAAACATAATAATAACTCTTACATGAATTAGTATTTCTCAAAGTATAATATGCCTACTCTGATGGTAAATTATTTAGGTGGCGTGCAGACATATTTTTCTATTTTTATAATTATGTGAGTAGTTTTTATATAAGCTTGACTAGCACAGCAACTCCCAAATTTCATGAATGAAATTCCTAAGGAGTCAGCTAAAATACATATATATTAAAAATATAAGTACAGTTAGAAGAAAACATGAGGAAATATTAGTACCCTGGTACAGAGAGATGGTGAGACTCAAAAAGTAGTCATGAATGATAGAATTTGAGGAAACTCAATATATAAGACTTCAATATCAACAAATGGTTTTGCTGGAATAGTATGAAGATTATTTGGCAGATATGAAATTTGAACCTATGATTTGTTGAGAACCTAAACTGCACCAGACACAAGGTACATGCATTACACTAAATGTTCACAGACATCCTAGCGAGATACACATTATTATCGTCACTTCACACCTGAGGAAGTTCATTAACTTTCCTGAAGCCAGACTACTTGACTGAGTTGCTATTCACAATAAGAACTACCTGATCCTAAAACCCCCTCTCTTTCCACTAACCAATCTGTTACCCCAGGTTCCATGGTTAACAGAGGTAAAATGAGGATATGATCTGCTGAATCCAGATCCCGGTGGGACTGTCTCTAAAATCCCCAGTACTTCAGAGTGCAGAGTAGCTTCCTGATGCTCTTCACAGTCTAGACAAGGCTGGACACATGAGCAGGTAGAACATGAAACTTTCTACTTGGCTCAATTCTGTATGTGTGCTCCTTATTGCGGTTCTAATTTTATGTATCCAAATTTTTGCATTTTAAAAAATGTCTTTGTATTCCATAATTCTGGGGCTATCATTCAGTTTATACTCTAGGAAGGAATAGCTAAGAGCTGGCAGGAAAACCTAAAGCATTATAAGTAAGCATTTCTTTGGAGGATATACAGGATATGTGGGAAGGGAGTGGAGATGAGGGAAAGGGAGGAAAGTGAAGAAATGCAATGGGGAAGAAAGGAAATTGACTGAAAACTTGAGAAGACCCCAAAGACAAGCTTTACATAGTTTGGTAATGTTATTTCAGTCTACCACTAGGTCCAGAAGAAATTTTAGGAATCATTGGCACAATGAGTCAATTGTACCTTTCTCATAGAACTGCTGTGATTTAAATTATTAGCATATGACTTGATAACCAGTGGTTATCGTATGAACTTTCAAGAATGATCTTTTTCCTAACTAGATATGACTATGCTCATGAAAATACATTTTCAAAACTCATTAAGTTCTTCATTAAAAATCATTAACCAAAGGACAAATGATGAACTGGGAACATTATAATACATATATACAGATATTGGGTAAATTCTCTTAATACATAAAGAATTTCTGTAAATCAATAATGAAAGACTAACAACCCAATGGAGAAAATGGGTCAAGAATATCACACAAAGGAAATATCAAAGGCTTTTCAATATGTAAAAAGATGCTCTAGTTTACTCACAATAAAAGAAATTCAAATTATAACTACAATGAGATACCACCTTTTATGTATCAGATAGACAATTATAAAAACTTCTGTAGCACACACTGAATTCATGAGGTTGGAGGAAATGCTCCTATATATTGCTGCTGGAAAAAGAAATTAGCATAACTTCAAGAAGGAAAATTTGATAATATTTAACCAAAGTATAAATGCATATTCCTTTTAACTCAGCAATTCCCTTTCTAGGCCTTTCTCTAATAGACATTCATACTCAGAAATCTATACTAAGTCATGGGTACAGATTTGTTTCTATATTGCTGTGAATAACAAAAAACTGGAGGAAATGTTCATTACTATGATACCAATTAATTAAATTATGACACATATATATGTAAGGGAAAGCTATGCTGTAGTTTAAGATATGAGGCAGAGCTGGGGAGGTAGCTCAGCGGTAGAGCACTTGCCTACATTGCATAAGGGTTTGATCCTGAGCACTGGGTGGGGAGACCTTCATAAAAATGAGGCAGTTTTAGATAGATAGATAGATAGATAGATAGATAGATAGATGATAGATAGATAGATAGGAAGATTGAGATAATAATTGAAGGTATATTCAGTGAAAAAAATATGACACATAATAGTGAGTTAACCACCCATATCAGAGGTAAAATGCTATATCTAAGTATGCATTTATTTGTGTTTGCACATGAGTACCCCTCAAGAATTTCCCACAGTCTCAGGGTGAGAGAGTTACCTTCACTGTCATATTTTTGAATTATGTGCCACTTGTATCACTTATTTAAATATAAATAAATACAACATTGAATCCACATTGAGTTTGGCCTGAGAGACATCACTAGTGTTGTTCTTTACTCCCCCTCCTATTCCCTTTTCCTACTTCAGCTTGGCCTAAGACTGTGCTTAAAGTCTAGTCACAGAGGGCTAGACAGGTAAGGAGAAAGGAGACACAAGCTTAGTCCATTTGTTCTGAGAGAGGCTACAGTGATCCTCAAATCTGAAACTCTTCACAGAAAAAGAATTGGCCTGAAACCTAGGGTTGCAGAATGTCCTGTTAAATCTGGATTATAGATAAGAACAAATAAACTTTTAAAAGTAAGTATGTCCCATGTAATATTTGGAACATATTTTTAATTGCTCATTCTGGTAATCAGAGAGGGATCTGGAATGGTTTGCTCTTCTGGCAGTGTATATCATCTGAACCAGGCTTTTCTGACCTGTGAACTGTTCAGCTCTGTCACGAGGCTGTTACGAGAAAACCAGCCCCAGAGCGTTGTGAATGGACAAATGCTCTAAAATTGTAAGGAATGACCATAGTTGCTATCAGTGTGACTGTTAACATGCCCTTTGTCCCCACAGCAAACCATTTACTGAAACCATTTTCTTCCTGACTTTCTTCCAGCTTTACTGTGACTGCTTATAAGCCTGAGGCACATAGTCACACATTTCCTTTCATATTTACGGAATATTTCTAAAATATAGGATATAACATATAAAAATGCAAAAGAGACTTCATTTTCATTGTTCTTGGACTTAAATTTGTAGATTTTATTTTAAACCATCTTAACGTTATGTGAGACTGACTGTCAGGGTCTACTGCTTAATTTATTTCACATATATTTATTAAACACTTACTATGTGCCAGGCATTGAAGTTAAAAAGGTGAGCAAAATAGAAACAGACAGCTATCACTGCATGTAGGGTCTGGCTGAGGTCCAGCTATGATCAAACCAAATGGAGAAAGCAAACAGATAGGGGTACTTCTCCAGCTTGTATAGCCTTAGAGTCACTTGGGGGTGTCAAGGCTGTACTGCACACCAAGGCCTCCTTCAGTGATGCTGATGTGCATCAGAGATTAAGAACTGGTAGGTTAGCAATATATATAGCATGTTGCAAGTGAGGACTTCCATGACATGTAGAGAGGAATTCATTTCTTAGAGCAAACACCCAGAAAAGTGAACAAAACAGATGGAAGGAGCTAGAGCTATGTGTAGGACACAATATTAGGCTGCCACATTTAAGACCCAATACTGTCTAAGATAGAGATTTTAAACCACTCCTGGGTTCAGAGGATAGGCCCCAGCAGCCCTGCAAGAAAGCTTGCTTGAGAGGGAATAGACTTGGTAGATAAAACTATCCTGAACGACAAATGACTATATAAAATTTTTTAGCCTACCTGGTCACCACAGCTGTTCTTCTTTGGCCTCTAATAGATGGACCTCTGTGTTCAATTATGCTTAAGAAAAATTTAAAGCCATTAATGTAGATCAGAACATTCATTTTACAGATATTACAGGGATGTCTTTTGTTTAAATTCTTCTTTGTTCTAATACTATGCACCTATTCTAATAAGTCATATCTTTTAGGCAGTGCAACAATGTGAAATGTGTTGACCTCTATAGCCATGTTTTCTTTATAAATGGAATATTCTTGCTCTTGCTTTTAATCTTTATGATAGAAATAAGATGCAGAATTCAAAATGAGAAAGTGCAAAGTAAATGTATGAGTATCTCTGTATATGCATGTGTCTGTACATATACATATTCAGATCTATTTGTCCGTACCAAGTAAATTTTCACAGGCACCCTTGTTTTCTTCTGGTTTGAATGAAGCTGAAATGCACATAACTCCTTTTGTTTGACAAAATTGCCTTGCATAATGCATGAACAGAAATAGTCAGCTGTGTTGTTAGCCACACTGGCAAAACAGAGGGCTATAGCTTCTTGTCCTGAATGATCAGTTCCCATGGAAGGATGCTTTATCCCTTTCTGGTATACTTGGGGAATTTGCAGAGTGAATACAGACAATCCCACTCTCCTCATGATGTCATCTCCATCCATATTTATTTTGTTTGTTTTATTTTTGAGATAGGGTCTAACTATATAGCCCAGACTGGCCTTGAACTTGCAATTCTGCCTCAGCTTTCCAAGTGCTGGGATTATAGATAGTACCACTATCCCAACTCTTTTATTTTAAAAAGAGATATACTTATGTACTTCCAAGGAATATCTACCCCACCTGGCAAGTCATGTAGTGGAAACTATGTTCTGAGAACTGATCTTTGATACAGCAAACACTCTTAGGCAAGGCAGCCCTTTCTTACATTTTGATACTTTGTAAAGCCAAGCTCCCTTTCCAAGTCCCCCGTGACCTTTCATTGTGGGTCATCACTTGGTTTCCTGTTGGTAGTTGCTAAGGTAAACTCTTCCAAAACTGCCGCTGAGGTCAGCAGGGTTTAAAGTACTCCCTTTGTGACCCTAAGGAAAAGGGCAGACAGACATCTGGGTAGTGGTTTCAAATGTTGGCAAACTGTTGACACTGGAGATCGCCTCCTGGCATTTGTGCTCCTCTTGCAGGCATAATGCTTTGTGATCTTTTAAGACTACTTCTGCAGTGTTAGTCACGAGAGGAGAATAGTTTCCCTGTTGTCAAGGGGACAAAATGGCATTTGAGATAGCTCAGCAATGCTGACCTTGTCACTTCTCCATGTATTGCTGACCTCTACACTTTGGCACTCCTTGAACTTGGAAGCTGCTAAAGCTATAGCTCTCTTTAATCTGGAAATGTCACAAACTGAAACATTTTCTGAATGCTGTACACAAACTGCAGTCCAGAAAGGAAGAGAATTGTGCATTTTAACAATTCTTTGTGTATCTCGACACAGTAGGAATTTCTGTATCAGAAAATGTTAACAGTGGGAGCATATGTGAAAATAATAAGTGTGATGTGAATCACCAATGAAGTTGAACTCATTAAATGTTGTATTTCCTTGAGCACAGTTTAGGAATAACAGTAAATTGATTGTTATGAACTTTAAATCTGAAGGATTTTAATATATCCTTTATGTAAAAAAAATAGCAAACCAAACTGGGAAGGAGTTTACTCAAAAATACAAAGAGTATACACCTACTAAGAGTCAAGCAAATAATGTATGTGCCTTTATATACTTAAAATCCTTGGGAGGAACTCAGACAAATAACTCAACAAGTAAATATTAAAGTATAATGCTGATATTAAGTTAGCACTTAAGAAGAGACCTCCAATCATGTTTATAAATGAAAGTTAGCAAGGGCTGCATGGGAAAAGCAGTATGTAAACAACACCACCATGCACACATGCATAGGTTACACATAGCACAACTACACGTGGTAGCTCTGTTGAGCTAAGACCTCAGTGAAGTACAGGGTGAGCTATCAAGAAAGCAGGAGGTAGTGGGGTAGAATGTACGAGGGGAAAAAAGATGAAAGCATATCCTAGGGAAAGGAAGCAGCCTATGGAAAAGACTGGAAGCAGTAAAAAGCCTGAAACTTTAGCTTAGAGGAACTAAAAGAAATTCTGTGGCTACCATATAGACTACAAAAGGCTGTGGCAAAATATGAGTGCCAGAACACCAGGGCTTTATACATGGAGGATGGTAGGGACCCCTCAGGTGTTTTAGGCTAGGAAGTGATATGATCAGGTGGGCATAATAGAAACCATGTGTTCATTGAGGCAAAATTGAAATAGGAAGACCTAATGGGAGACTCTTACCATAATCCAGACAAAAGATAGATTTACCTGAATCCATGGAATGAACTTGGAGGAATGGATAAGTTTGAAAAAAAATCTGGAAAGTAGGTCATCAAGACTGATAGAATTTTGGAAAAGGAGGGATTTGGAAGGACCAAGGCAGATCCTGAGATTCCTTGGGTTGGTCACTGGATGTTTGGATTGGTCACCCCAACCCAAACACAGAAAAAGAACACAGAAAAAGAGCAGGGTTTAGAGGAAGGACAATGAGGTCAAGTGTCTGTGGCATGTCCAAGTAGAGATGCCCAAGAAAAAGTTAGATGTAAGGGTCTGGAATTGAATAAGGGATCAGACCTGAGGGAAAGATTTGGAAAGGAGAAAGACCTTTATCATGAAGCCAGCAGTCACAACTTAGCAAATTAGGTGATTTGGATCCCTCTAGCAAAAAACTAGCCGATAATGGCTTAAATTGAGATGCTTTCTTTTTCTTTTATAATGAGAAGCACAGAGTCAGAAAGTATGGACTGGATAGAAAACTTCACAATATGACCAGGAATCCAACCCCTTCTAGTTTTCTGCCCTTCCCACAGTGATAGCTTACATTCTTACAGTTGCTGCTAGAGTGACCAACTGTGCCAGTTTGCCCAGGACCAAGGGTGTTTGCAAGACGTGGGACTTTTCATTTTAAAACCAGGAAGACCCAGATAACTAGGATGAGTTAGTCATTGTCATCACCTCCTGGTCTTAAGATGGCCTTACAGATCTGCCCATGGCATCCACATTCCAGACAGGAGAAAGAAGGAAAGGAGAGGACAAAAGGGGCACAGCCAGACAAGTCAGTCCCAGACAACAAATGGCCACCCCTAAATGTGAAGGTGACACATCCACGTTGCTTTCTTGACCAAGTATACTGCCAGCCCCTATCAAACCAGTATTCCTTAGTAAGTAAGCAGGAGGAAATGTATATTAGGTTGGTAATTAGCAGTTACTCATCTAGGAAAGACTCACTAGAGTAGAGAGGTTAGACTAAGACTTAGCAAAATACAAACACTTAAGAGATGAAAATAGAGAACCCCATGTAAAACCATGTAGCAGAGAGAAGGTTGTTGGAGGGGTCATCAAGGAATGAAAAGGAAAAGAGCATTTCAAGACGATGGGCAGGTCAACAGGTGAATGCTGCTTCCACGTGAGTCTATAAACAAAGGCTGCTTCTAAGGTGGAAAGTGCTGTGAGCCTCCTGTGGTAATTCCTCTTGACCCCCAGAGCCAGCCATCTCAGCTGTGGAAGAAGCTGCCAAACTAATCAGAGGAAGAAGTCATGCGTAGTCTATCCCAGGTGATGGTCCGTGGCGATAATCTAAGCAGCAGGTGCGCACCAGACCTCCCAGGTTTTTTTGGGGTTGTTTTCCTTTTAAATCCTAAGTGGCACTGAGAAAAACCCCACCCAGGCACTATTGGCCATCAAGGCCCCTTTCAGCCTCTATGCAATAAGGCTCTACAGAGCTTCTGCAGTCATAGGCAAAGTGCTAGCTCCATTTGTAAGAAAAAGGACATTTTTATTTACAAATGAATTTGGAAGGGAAGGAATTTTTCTGTTTTTCATTTTGAAGATAAGCATTGTATAATAATGACTGATACTTCATGAATTTTCCAAGCCAACGGACATTAATCACAAATATGGGGTAGACTGAGAACTCAATTTCCATGGGGAGAGAGAGTTTGCCCTCCTTGGGACAGCACAGAAATTTGTACACTATAATTTTATGGTTCTCTTTAAATGCAGGCTTTCCTTTTTTCCTGAAACAAAGCTATATTTGAAATTCCCCACATGAGAGATTTTTGCTGTGCTAGAGAGGGGTTCATTCTAGGAGGGGTTTCTTACCACTGGGGACCAAAATAGGATTGCAAAGGCCAGCTGCTCCTTCTCAATTATAGATCATTCTGACTGTCACACTTCACAAGTGGGGCCTGCCTGTAAAGTTGCACAGCAAGTCAACCATCCTCAGTACATGCTTTTCTCAGGAAAGTTAGATTGCAGTTTATACTTCTTAAATCTCATTCATCTCTTTAAGTCTCAAGTCAGTGATTTCATGTACTTTTATTGAATGAGAATGAGAAGTCACTTAAGTCTGTGTCATTATTAAGAACCTCACATGGAAGCAAGAAGGAAGAAGAAAAACCATGCCCATCAAAAACATTCACGAAGAACATGAAGAGACCCTTTTTAACCCAGCAGGTTTAGTATGGAGCACCATGTTGTCTGGCAGGTAGGAGTTCAAATTCTTTGTGGAAATAGTTTACCCATAAGACTCACACTTAATGCCTTCTGTTCAGTGCAAAGTAGTAAATATTTATTATTAAGTTGCTGGATTGAAACTCCGCATTGCATCTTGTACACTAAGCCTAGTATTCTCTCAGCAGCTGGTGACCTTATGCTGAATGGCTCCATGGCCCTTCCCTCCAAACTCCCAACACTATTTTCAGGGATTTTTGCTGGGATCCTATGAGCCCAAGACCATAAGGGGTCTCTGACAACCAAACTGCAGGTGCTGTAACCTTGAACCAGTGAATTGATTTTTGTGAATTTTATTTGTAAAGTGATGGTTCCCATCTCATGGGATCACTTGATAGGAATTAGAGACAAGAACATATGTCAAGATCTACTGCCCAGAGCACAGCAAATGTTGGTTTCTTTTTAATCTTAACCAATGATTTATAATGAATTTTTGAAAGCTGTGTTCATTTTAATATGATTTAAATTGTGATTTTAATAGTAAGTGATTTATTAAATAAATGACACAGGTTAATAATAAAATTGAGAACTTCAAACTGAAGTTTGTAGTCTTTTACCAATGAAGATAGTGCATTGCTGATACTATAGTTAACTTGCCGAACGTTACATAGTTTCTGAGTGGCTGGAATTTGAACCTGGCTGGCATGATAGTCTCACTTGACTACTCCATCCCCTTCCATAGATGTGATCCAGGAAAGCACACATCCAGGAAATCAGGAGAAATCCTTACATGAGTTCAGGGGCTGGATGTCAGCCCTGGGGAGGAAGCTACCAAAAAGAAGGCAGTGCACTTCTCTTAGCTATGCAGCAAGCAAAGAGCTAAACAGAGACATAGGCATTGCTGTCAGACCTGGGCTACAAGATTCTGATTTCATCCAGAATCATCCCAGGGGTAAAACTGCTGGATTCTAGTTTAGATGGTATGGGGTGAGAACCAGGGCTTAGTTGTAGGAGGGGAACACTGAGGATGGGCCCCAATAGAGGCGAATACCAAAGGTATAGATTTCAACACCAAATGATCAATTAGAATGAGAGGAGTGATGGCTGTTATCCTATCAGTCTTGAGAATGTGCTGCTGAGCTGCTACCTGAGCAAATTCCAACCTGGTCCATACCAGAAAAAAGTAAGAAGGAATATCCACTTCTTACTATCTTCAAAACTACTGGAGAGCCCCTCTCTTGATGAGGAGAACAGAAATAGTTAACAGTCAACATTGCCATTTACAAAGCAGGCTATGTACATCATTACACCAGGTTCTCACAATGACCCTATGCAAATAAAGTCATGTCTCACTTGAGTGTTATAGTCTAGTCAGCACAGGATGAAAATTACCTACTGTCTATATTGCTCTAGAATATTCCATAAATTATGCACAGAATAAAATGTACATGGTTTTTCTACATATTATACCTGTTTTAGGTACCACATAACCACATTTCCTTTCTATGTGGAAATGCCTGCTTTGAAACTAGATGAGATAAATTTCATTAAGTGACTCTTCATGTTAGATAATATGTCATTTGTAGGGCTGTGTATGTCTGAGTTGTTTTCAATTGGTTTGGTTTTTCTGAGTACATTGAGTGATTTTCCAAATACTGAAATATGTATGTATGTAATAGGATTCCATTCTTTTATTATACCCATGTTGCAGATAAAGAAACTGGTAATACAGTTAGTCCTTGTATGAAAAAGTCTTAAGTCTGGGTTATACACTGCAAATCTTGGGTGGGGTGCAGGGCACCATGTAGTCACACCAACGCGATGGTCACACCTGAAGGGCAGTACTGTGGATAGCTCTCCTATCCATGCTCTAGTACACCCAGCGAATGCCTGAAACCATGTGTAGTATTGACCCCTACAGATGCTATGCTTTTTCCAATGTATATACAACCGGGATAACGTTTAATTTATAAATTAATCATAGTAAAAGATAAACAACAGTAACAAATAACAAAATAGAAAAAATATAATAATATACTGTAATAAATTTGCCAGCATCACTAATAGGGGCCATTATTATGTAAAATAAGAGTTGCTTGAACACAAGCATGGTGGTACCATAACAATCTGTTAGCTGAGACAACTACTGAATGGCTAATGGGAAAGTAGCACAGACAGTGTGTATACACTGCATGAGGGATGATTCATGTTCTGGGTGGGATGAGGTGGGACAGCATGAGATTTCTTCACACTACTTGGGACAGCAAGCAAACTTAATGAATCACTTATTCCTGGAATTTTGATATTTTTGCTATGATTGAATGCAGGAACTGAAACAGTGGAAAGTGAAACTATGGATAAGGAAGGACTGCTGTGGATTCATTAGCTAATAGGATTCCAGGGATGCCAAGAAATACTTGTAGGTCTGGCACAGTGGCTCACATCTGTAATCCCAGCTACTTGGGAGGCAGAGATGGGAAGATTGAGGCTGAAGGCCAGCCCTGTCCAAAAAAAGAACAAGAGAGACCCCATATCAACAAAAAAGCTGGTCACAGCTGCAATTCCAGCTATGCATAGATAGTAGAATTGTGGTCAGAGTTCAGTCCAGCTAAAAAAAGCCTAAGACTCTTATCTGAAAAATAACCTAAAACAAAAAAGGTCTGGGGGGTGTGGCTCAAGTGGTAGGATAGTTGCCTAACAGGCACAAGACCCTGAGTTCACACCCTAGTATCAACAAGAACAACAAAAGAGGAAGTCCCTGAGATACATGTGCTAACCACCTGTCATAGTGATGGCCTGGGATTTAGACCTGTCATACTGCACCAAGACTATGAGGCTCTGGCTGTGTGGCTGTGTCCAGCAATTGAGCATGACCTCAAGACTCAGGTCTTTGCCTTGTGTTCATTGAAATAGCAAAGCTTTTCCTGTGGCTTTGCCTGTGAGTATCAAGGAGACATGTTCAGATCCTGGGGCAAATGGAGTCTGCCCTTTTGAGCAAGGCAGTTTAATTATTGGTTTTGATTTCTTACTTACTTTTTTAAAAACTCTGTTTTGGAAGTTTATGGACCTTTTCTGACCCCTTAAAGAGGTTATCATTTCCAATAAACGTCTCATAAATCAGTTCAGGGTGCCTAAGCAGCGCATTTGAAGTGAGTCCTTCCCTCTCCTCCTAACTCCATGTGTCCAGCACCATGGCTAGTAATCTCTTCCAGACCCTTGGCCTGATGTGTCATGAAGAAGGGCTCAATCCCCATGTGAGTTCAGCCACTCTGCCTTTCTCTTATTTATTTGTGTTTATGTTAACATCCATGAAGCATTTGATTTCTACTCTTATTGGTTAAAAAGGATGGGTAAAGGGAGTGATGTCATGAGTTTGGTGTAGTAAAGAATTCAGGTAATCCCTTCCCTTAAACACAGCGAGAACACTGATGAAAATGGTGAAACTAGCTTTTTACTGACTTGGAAAATTAACCAAGGAAAATTAACTGAAAATTCACTCAAGAAGACAGCTCAATATTGACATGAACATTGAATTTCCTGGCATATAATGTTGAAACTTAGATTATTCCATCCTCATCTTTAAGTTCATTTGGGAGTAAATGGGACCCAGGTAGTCATATGATCTTAAAAAGAAGAATGAAGAATCCCACCATTACCAGTTTCAAAGCTTGCTACAAAGTTAGACTAGGACAGAGACAGGCCTATGGAACAGGAGTGAGAGTCCAGAAATAAAACCTGTTATCTGTGCTCAATTATTTGACAAGAATGACAACAGTTTAAATGAGAAAAAAATTCATTCAGGACAGACGAAAGACCGAAATGTAAGAGCTAAAACTCTAACATTCTTAGAGGAAAACATAGGTATAAACCTTCATGACTTTGAAGTAGGGGATAACTTCTTAGCTACAACACAAAAAACACACCAAAGAAGTAAAACCAGAAAGTTGGACTTCATCAAAGTCAAAAAAAATTGTGATTTACAGGACACCATCAAGAAAGTAAAAAGACAAGTGGCTGGTGGAGTGGCTTAAGTGGTATAGCACCTGACTAGCAAGTGTGAGGCCCTGAGTTCAAACCCCAGTACTGCCACAAAAAAGAAAAAGAAAGTAAAAAGACAAACCACAGAGAAAAATTTGCAAATCAGATATTTGATAAGATCTAGTTTCCAGAAATATAAAACATCTTATAACTCAACAATAAAAAGACAAATAGACTAATACTAAAAATGGGCAAAGGGTTTGAACAGACATATCTCCAAAGAAGACACGCAAATGGCCAGTAGTCATTCTATATTAGTCATTAAAGAAACACCAATGAAAATGTTAATCCCACCACACATCTACCAGGATGACTATTGTTATTGTTTAACTATGAAATGTCATGTATCGGGGGTGTGGTTGCCAGCTGGTGGGCTTTAGGAAGTCACTGGATGCTAAAGGCTCCAGCCTGATCAATGGATTAATCCCTTGATAGATTCATAACATAATAGGATTATTAGGAGGTGGTGAAAATAGGAGAGGGCCTAGTTGGAGGAAGCAGTTCATTTGGGTTGTGCCCTGGAAGGATGTTTTTTGCTCCCTGCCCCTTCCTTTCTGTTACTCTCTTTTCTTCCTGTTGCCATGAGGTGAACAGTTACCCTTCATCACAAGCCTAACCACTGGCCCAGAACTATGGGACCAAGCAACCATAGACTGAAACTGGGAGCCAAAATAAACTTTGCCTTCTTTAAACTGTTTGTCTCAGATAAAAATTCTGACTAACTCAACTATGGTTAAAAAAAAGGTGGACAGTAGCAAGTGAGCATGTGGAGAAATCAGAACACTTAGACACTGCTATTGGAATGTAAGTGGTGCAGCCACTGAGAAAGCTTGGCGATTTCTCAAACAACTAAACATAGAGTTACTGTATGACCTCACAATTTCACTAGTAGACATCTAATGAGGAGAATTCAAACCCTATCACATGAAAAAATGTATGTGAACATCCATAACAGCATTATCACTCATAATAACCAAAAGGTAGAATAACCCAAATGCCCATGATCTGGTGATGAGATAAATATTATGGCATATCCATAATAGAGACTTAATATTTAGCCTCAAAGTAGAATGAAATTCTAATCCATGCTACATTGTGGGTCAGCCTCAAAAACATTGTAAATGAAAGGGGCACATATTATAAGATTCTATTTATATAACACTTCCAGAAGAGGCAAATGCATATAGACAAAATAGATTAGTAGTTTCCAGAGACGGAGAGAGGAGAATAAAGAATGACTGCTGATGAGTTTAAAAATGAGTGCTGTTCTTGGGTGTTCTGGAGGGGTGCACTACTCAGTTCCAGCTGCTGTTGCCATGTAGGAAAGTGTTCTCAATGCTACCAGAAAATCTAGTTTTTCTACAAGAGGCCAGGGATCCAGGGGATCCCAATGCATCTGCTGATTCTCTACCCACAAATTTGTGGACCACAGGTATGTCTTGTTCTAAATTGCAAGCAGAAGACTGATGCTTGCCTGTGTTCCTTTCTCTTTCCAGGCCATTATATTTATGTGGACACTTCCTTTGCCAAGCAGGGAGAGAAAGCCGTGCTGCTAAGTTCTGATTTACACGCTGAGGAATGGAGCTGCCTCCGCTTGGTCTACCAGATAACCACGTCTTCAGGGTCTCTGACAGATCCCAGCCAGCTGAACCTCTATGTGAGATTCGAAGATGAAAGCTTTGATCGCTTGCTTTGGTCGGCTAAGGAACCTTCAGACAGTTGGCTCATAGCTAGCCTGGATTTGCAAAACGGTTCCAAGAAGTTCAATGTAGGTGACTTCAGTGGGGAGATGCAGGCGTGTAACATGTACTTTATGCTATATGAACTCTTATGAAACTTCTGCCAGTTTATCGTAGTTGTATTATGGAAGGTTATTAGTAATGTAAATTAATATTTTCTTTATTCATCCAAAGAGCATCTTCCCAGATTTCCCCCATCTATTTAAACGAGACTTCTCTAAGAATCTAAATGGTTAGTATAAGCTAACCTCTTTAATGAAAGTGGATTTTCTAATGGGTTTTAGTAAGTAGTCTTATTTCCTACAATTAGCTTCACCCTTCTAAATTGTGTGTGGTATATGTTTATGTTATCTTCCTGGTGGTTTAGTTGCTGCAAAGTTTGAACAAGTCATTCTAATAAAAGAAAACATGGAAATATTTACAGAGGAAAGATATTTGCAGGGCATGTTCTGCTTCCTTTTAAAAAAGGAGAGCTCTTCTGTCAGAAGAGCTGATACAGGAGGGCAGAGAATGTAAAAAGTTGGGTGTGGATTAGAGCAGAAGAGGGGAAGGATCTGGCCATGAAGTGTGATAATTAGTGAGATATGGTACTGAGGACACAATGAGCCTTCACGAAAACTTTCTCCATTCCTAGTGTTCTTTCCACTAACACTAAGAGGGTAGTTCCCAGTCCTACCCTCTTCTCCTTTGTAAAGTTTTGAAATATTGTGTCCTCCTCCATCCCAGTCTGCTTGGAGCCCCTTCCTATCAGTCAGTCATGGAGGGAAGGAATTCCCATGTCACACCATCTGACCAGACCTTATCACACCCCAAACCTACCAGCGTAGTTGCAAAATAATAAGGCTAAAGCCACAGAAGAAAAAGCTGAGTTTCCAAAACAGGACCAAACATGAACTCTAACAGTGCTTGAAATCAACCACATGAATTTCCAAGCTTTCTATAAAATTTTTCATCAATATAGAAACTACAAGTTGGTTTACGAGGCCCCTCCATGTCATGTGGAGATCTGTTGGATTTGGGCTTCCTACCTTCTCCTCTAAGGGGTTTCTTTTTACCCCTGAAACCTCTGCCCCCAGTTTCTGACCATTCTTAGCATAGATTTCCCAAAGGACACAGGTTTTTGGGTTTTGTGCTGCCACAAGCCCAAGAGAAGATAGAGGTTGGGATAACAGTAGAAAGCAGCTGAATCTGAACTTTTATTAGACATACCACTCACCTAAAATTTCTAAGTATACCTGTATGTGTTTATGTCCACACACACACGCATGCATATGAGTGCACATACACTTGCACACGCACTCATGCTCTATCTATAAAGCCCATACTGAAATTCCTGTCCAGCGGCCATGAACTCAGATTAACACTTCTGGTTGCTTTGAATTGCTGAACAACTCCTAACAGGTGAAATCCAACGAACATGGTATTTTGAAGTCTAACTGCCCTTCTTCCCCCGACCTGTGTGTTGTGCAGATTTTAATCGAAGGTGTCCTAGGCCAGGGAAATACAGCCAGCATTGCCCTCTTTGAAATCAAGTTGACTACTGGCTACTGTATTGGTAAGTTAATTTCATTTTCACTGCAGCAGAACGCAAATCTTTCTCTAAAATCTAGTGTTGCCAGAAGGCGTTCAATTGACCCTGAAGACCGAGGATGTTACAGAGCACACTGCTTTCAGTGCAGTGATTTCAGTTCTTTGCTAGAGTTACTTGAATGCTGGACGTTGTTTCTCTGCCTTGGGCATAGGAAGTCTCATTAGCATTTGCCGGGACTGGCTGGATCAATGAAAGAAAACTAGACGCAGAGACTGTGACCTCAGCATTGCCACCTAACCTCAACACATTCTAATAAAAATATTTTCTGGGTGGCGCAGGCCTTTATCCCGTGTTGCTGAGGCAGGAAGACTGTGAGTTTGAAACTAGCCTGAACTACAAAGAGAGACCCTTGTCTCAAAGTTCCAAAATAATAGTGATTTCTCTGTTGCTATAAACTCTGCTTTTTGTAGCCTTTACCAGAAGAGCAAAAGCAGACAATGTATTACCTCTTTTCCTCTGTTTTTCTCTCCATATGCCATTCATTGTCCCTGTCTTAATAATCAGAGCTGCTACTTAAATCCCACTTAGACAGGGCTGGTTGGGTGTCTTATGTGCCAGCTTCTGAGAGGGCAGGAAGTGAGGATAGTCCCTGCCCTATGGAGCTCCCCTTCCTTGCTTGCCCCTGAGGACATCTCCTCACACAATAACTACTGCCAGGAAGGAGGACCCTCAGTGTGGAGATGTGAGTAGGAAAGAAAGGGTTGTCCCTGGACAGACAAGCCTGTGGGGAGCAAGGACAGAGCACGTCAGGCATGGGCCAGAGGCTGAGCATAGTGTGAAGTGAGATTCTGTCCTGCTCAAGCCATTCTTTAGGGAAGGGTCTGCATCCCTTACAGAATTATGTGGTTGGGAGATGATATAAGTCAAGCCAACAGGGGAGAACATGCAGCTGAGGTTTTCAGATGATGATGTATCTGGCTGCCATGTGGAAAGTGAGCTGGAGACAGGGAAAACATGTATGAGCTAACAAAACCCTAAGGAGACTGTGGCCTTACAGAGGGGACATAATGAAGGCCTTCAGTAGGGGGTTAGCAGAAACCTTAAAGAGAAAGGTGGGTAGATGTGAGAGGTTTGTCACTCCTGACCATTCTGGAGACTGAAGGGTTGTGGAGGAGAAGGAAGTAGAGAGTCGTAGGGATTTCTCTAATGGAAGGAAGGAAAGGAAAACAAACTGAAGATAGAGTCTAGGCTCTTCCTTTGCGGGGAGGGTCTGCCCAAGCAGCATTCCATGTGGTCCCTGAGTGGGGTACACAAACCAGAGTCAGATGAGCCTGTGGAGTGTCCCCTGCAAGCTCAGTCAACACATGCACCTCTCAGCCTCTGCTTCATCACCCGTAAAATGGAGATAACTGTTCCCCTCGATGGTTTCCTTTGAAGACTAATGCAATCATGGATATGAGGATGAGGGCTAAGGTGCTAAGCACTCAAGAAATGTTAGTCATCTTTCGTCAGATGATTTGGTGGCTTATGGTTTGAGTAAAACAACAGGGATCCCAGTACTTTTATCTTGTTAAACTATATAAACAGTGCTGTCACCTCTCCTTGCTTCACGTGCACCTCTTCCGTTGGCTCCTCATCTGTAAAATGAAGTTAATAATAGTACCTATCTCAAGCGGCTGTTTTGAGGATTCAGGTAATGCATACAAATGTTTAGAGGAGTGCTGGCGTACTGAGGAAATTTTGCTCTGTATTATGCTCTGTGCCAGCCTTTGGCACTGAATATTGGGGATAGGTTGGCAGATGCTGCAGTGGAAAAGTTGAGATTAAATCTTAAATCTTTTCAGTGCTTGCTGATGTACAAACACATTGGTAACTGTGCCAGCTAGGATCCTGGTAGGAAGGTGGAAATAAAGAGGAAACTCCGCCTCACTCATTTCAGGAAAGCCCACCAAAGAGACCACATAGACATGAACGATAAAGGCAACCAGTACAGGATAATGTTATGACCCAGGACTAGTAACAGCAATAACTCAGGAGCTGCTATCCTGGTTAAGTATAAAAGGGCAAGGTAAGCGGAAGTTATGGGAACTCAGAAAAAAAATCACTATAATTGGGGGCTTTTGGACTGGGCTGTGCCCTCAGTAAAGGGACACAGCCAATCATGGTGACCTGGCAGGGATCTAGCTAGGAAAATGAACCCCTGATGCCATGCTTCTTCTAGTGGAATCCAACAGGAAGCCCAAAGTCAGGAAAGCCTATTGATGTAGTCTAGATATGTCAACCTCTGGAGGGTGAAGAAGGCAGAGGAAGGCGGGGCAGGAATCATCCTTCATGTTTTTGAATTGCATTATTATGGGGTCAGTGGAAACACTGGCTTATAAGTTTCAGTTTTTATTGGTGTATATTAATTGTGGGGGGTTTCATTCTGATATTTCCATACATGCATATAATGTACTTTGATCATATTTACCCCCCCACTACTCTTTCTTATCCCCTCTACCCCCAAACCCCTTTTTACAAGATTTTTATATGGGTTCCATTATGACCTTTTCATACATACATATAATGTATTTCAATCATGTGAGCTTCTTGTTCTCACTAAAAGAGTCTGTGTTGGGGAAGAATCTATAGCAAATATACCAATGCCTCTGAGACAGAGAGGTTTTACCTGTTTTCTTTTACTTCTCCACTCAGGAGTTGCAGAAGGCCCTGAGCTTAGGCCATTCCAACTAGGTTGGCCTATTAGTCTTCCCTGCTTATTCCAACTATGTTGTTGTTTATAAGAAAAGCCTAGGGTGGCAGGGTTAACATCCAGAAAACATTCCCTTCATCTCTGGGCATCTTGTTCACCATCAGGAGAGAAAAGGATGGAGGCCTGGGGTACCAGGTTAAAGAAAAGGTAGTAGACAAAATTTCTGGAGCTGACAGCATAACCCTCAATCAAAGATGAGTTGGACCAGGAGTATAGCTCAGTGGTAGAGCCCATGTTCAGCCTGTTGAAGGCTCTGGGTTTAGTCCCCAATACCAAAAAGTGAGTTAATTTAATAAAAATAACTGACAAAATAGCCAGCTTATACCAAGCATCACCACATGCCTGACACTGCACTAGGAGCTACCTATGCTTACAACAACCCTGTGAAGTGGGAATGTATTCCCCAAATCACATATTAAGAGACAGAGTCACACAGCAGGCCACATTACAGGGCCTCTCTTCTTGGCCACTATTGGCCATGAGTCCTGGTCCAAAGGTTCCAATGGGTAAAGGAAGAGAGAAACCTCAATGTCTAAGGGCAAACTCTGCTGTGAAGATGAGTGTATCCAGACCATGAAGTCTGCTTTTATTTCTCTTCCACCAGAATGTGACTTTGAAGAAAATCATCTCTGTGGCTTTGTGAACCGCTGGAATCCCAATGTGAACTGGTTTGTTGGAGGAGGAACCATTCGGAACACCCACTCCAACCTTCCACAGGATCACACCTTCAAGAGTGAACTGGGTGAGCTGGGAACAAATGGAGTCCTTTTCTCAGGGTGAACATTTCTTCCATCTCCTCCCACCCTCTGCAGTGACCTGATTGTGGTCCATCTTGCTATGTTTATATTTCCTTATTATGTTTAACTTAACTACTAGTTGGCTAATAGTTCTTATTTTTTAAAGACAAGGCTAAATTAATCCCAGGTTACTTCTCACTAAAAATGGATGAAAACAAAAACTTCCCAAGTGACAGTAAGGTGAGCCAATACTGATGATGAATTCTGAATGTGGGGTGCAATGGGGCCCCCTGGTGGCCACTGAGGGTGGTTTGCAAGGCAAATTTGGAGGTGAGGTTATCCAGAGGACTTGGAGGAAAAAGATGCTTGAGGAAGACCAGGGCAAGGGCTTCTTCCTTGTGTGCTATCCCTGCTCTCGCCTGGACCCTGGTAGGCACTGTAAAAGCCTAGGTCTTCCTAGAGTTGCAAGCCATTCCTGTCCTCAACTTCAAGTAGTAAGAAGATTCTGGTGGCTGGGTTCTCAATCAAAACAAGAATAGGAATTTTGATTCTGCTGAGAACCATCACTATTTTCTCCTTTGAACCTTTTCCATGTGGATACTCAGTGATTTACTCAGTCCCAATAAATTGCTGATGATGACAGCATGGACTCATGCCTGATGACTTGATGAGTTTTTATATTTCCTTTCTTTTTTCTTCATTTGCTTTATCTCTTTATTCTCTTAATTCACTTCTTTCTCTTTATCTGAATATTTTTAAGCATGTCTCCAACATTTTTTTTTTCCAAAATGCCCATCCTTTAGCTTACCTTGGCTTTGGACAGTCTTCACCTTGACCTTCTTGTTCTCTTTGTTCCTCCTCCATCTCCTTTTTACTGTGTCTGATTCAATTTCACACAGGGGCCAGGCAGATAGAAAAAGCAAAGAACATGTGGGCTGGGTTAGGACTGTGGAAGAATAGAGAGCAGAGACCTGGGCCAAGATTACTCACCTCCAGTGAATTTCTGCCACATGAAAATGTGAGTCCAGGTTGCCAGACCTTTTCATTTTCCAAGGTAATTGAAAAGAAAGAAGTTTTATGTGAAATTTCCCAAAATTTTTTAAGTTTCACTATTTTCTAAAAAAACAATGTGGGCTGATGAAATGCTGGATAACTTCTGCTTTGCAGCCTTTATTTTACAGGTTGCTTTTTTATCTTAACATATCCAGATTTCTTAAAAGGAAATATTTGTAAGTACCCACACTTAAAATGATTGAAGTCTTGTAGGGCTTGCCTGCTTAAGGAAAACCTAGCTCTGGCCCTAGCGTTTTCATTCATTTAACTGTGAATTAGGTATGTTAGGGAAAAAGACAGTTAAAATGTCAAGACCCCAAGGATTCTTCTCAGTTCAAGAAACATACATTCAAGGAAGAGAAAGATTTCTACCACAAATGGATATAGCACAAGGTGATATGTGCCATGTGTTGTCAGAGTGGTGCTCCTCTCCCAGAAAAAGAAAGGTGTTAGATATTCAGAGGTAAAAGAAATCACTTTATGATTGGATATCCTAGAAGTCATGATAAAGGAAGAAAGCTATATTTAAAGAGTGGGTGTCAAAATCGACAGGAAGATACAAAAGAGGCCAGGAGCAATGATACAGTGGTGTCAACTACAAGTAGGAGAGATGGTAGAAAAGCAGAGTGGGTGAGGCCAGGAGTGGTGGCTAACTCCTGTAATCCTAACTACTCTGGAGGCAGAGATCAGGGGATGGCAATTCATGCCCAGCCCAGGCAAAAAGTTAACAAGATCTTATCTCAACAAGATCTTGGTGGTAAGCATCTGTAATCTAAGCTATATGAGGAGTGCACATAGAAGGATCATGAAGCCCTATCCAAAAAATAACTAAAAGTAAAAAGGGCTGGGGGTGTGGTTCAAGCAGTAGAGCACCTGCTGAGAAAGCATGAGGCCCTGAGGTCAAAACCCAGTACTACAAAAAATAGTATAGGGTCAAGTTCTAAAAGGCTTTGAATGCTGGGAAATAGATTTTAATTGTTTCTTTTTTTTTGACAGTGGGAAGCCATTGAAGGTCTTTGAGCAGGGGAGAGATACTGTCATGAAAAGTATTTAGGTGGATCATCCTGTTAGATGGAGGACAAAAAAGTGTAATAAGAATACAAAAGAATGTTCCAGAAACACTCTTTAGAAACAGGTAGGGTCACTTATGGAAGGAACCAAGATAGAGAAAAGAAAAACATTTTCACTTGTTACTTTTAACACTGAAAGGTTGGAATTTCCCTGTGTGTCTCTAGCCTGAAGACACGTGGACCATCACCACACATGGCCATTGCAGGGGCCACACTAGAAATGTATATTCTCTGTAGAGAGAATGGCAACCAGCGTGGCAGAGTTGTCCATGAATCTGCACGCATATTTTGACAGTTGAATTAACTCAAATAATTAAATATCACCACCTCTTGAGACTATTGATTAAGTGAGTAAAGCAACTAACAAATTCTTGAGGTAAGAAAATCAGATGACTTTTTTTCTTAATGTATGGAAGTAGGCAAGATTTGGGGATTAGTTTTGATATCTTAGTTTAAGAATTTAGTACAAGGATCTTGAAAAAAACAATAGATTAAAGTATTAATAATCCTTTGTGTCATTATCATGACTTCCCAAAGGCACAAATTTAACTGTGGGAAAGTATTAGAGAACTTCCCAAACCTCCTAGAAATTAGTTCCAAAGACACATCCTCTGGGTAGCCAAGGTCATGACCTCATGATCTTCTCTTCAATGCATCATTTCCATCTTTATATTTGTCAAGAACTAGTCAAATGGGGAGAATTGGAAGAGGCAACCAATCTATGGACTAATATCCACAATCATCCATTTGACTATATTACATTAATGCAGTCTATCCTTTAAAGATTCTTCATCTGTGACCATAAAACAGTATGGTCATGTTTGTGTCAAGGAGGGAAAGAGAAAGCACAGGCCAGGAGTTGGAATGTGTGTGCTCCAGGCTAGTTACTGTGCTATCTATCACCATGAGCAATCCCTCACCTTCACAGAGTCTCTGTTGGCCTGTTTGCAAATAAGGGAATTACATTCAACGATCTTCAAAATGTTCTCAAGTTCTAATATTTTACTCTTCTCTCTTTACTTAGTGCTATATGTCAAAATCTCCAAGTTCACCAAACATGAAGATCTATGTCAAACATGTATTAGATCCCTCTTGAATACTTATAAGTGCATTGCATTTGGTCTGAGCCAAAGAAAAGAGGACTAAAGGGAAGGAGGAGTGGAAAAAAAAGTACTTGGCTTTTCTAATATCTTGACCAGAAGGGTCAAGAGATAGACCACATTGTGGTCTTCTCCAAGGTGCTCACCTATGCCATTGCACTTACCTCTGACTTCCTTTCCTGCTCCCTCTCTCCCTGTCATCTCCCCTCTCCATCTTCCCATTCTTTCTCTTCTCCTCTGACTATTCTAAAACACTTCCTAAAGGCAGCTTTACCCACTAGCATTGCTCAGTCCCCTGGTGTCAATACTGAGGGCTGAAGAGGAGGCTAGCCCTCAGACTGAAGGGAAGAAATCAAAGGAGAGCTTCCACCTTCCCTCCAGAAACCCACAGGTCAGAGCCAGAACACCAGAAGGAGGCTTCTTCATCAATTACTCACTTATTCACTCATTTGTTTCACTCAACAAATATATAATAAGCACTTTAAATACCTCAGACATTCTTGTATACTTTGATGACACAAAAATAGTCACTGAGCTCAAAGAAACCATGGGAACCAACATTTCCAAAATGCTTTTCTCCAGAGTACAACTTTTGGGGCATAGTAATTTTTTTGCTGTGTAGTTCAGACTGACCTCAAATTTTCAATCCTTCTGCCTCAGTCTCCTGAGTGATAGAGGTATACTAACTATGTGAAGGAAAAAGGGTGATATGTGGTGAGATTAAACTGGAGAAACCCTGAGTTAAAGAAAGTTAAAGAGATTTCTGTATTTCAGAACGTCTCACTGTCTTTAATATAGTTCTGCATTAATGTATACAATGGTATTTCTTAAATTATCTGAATACCAAAAATGCTACATAAACATGCCCAGTGATGTGTGACTATAGAGCCATGAATGAAATGCTATAGCCCCACAGAAAAAATGAAGGATTGCCTTGGTTTGGGTGGCCTAGGAAAGCTTTCTAGAGGAAAAAAAGGCAGAACTAGAATTTGGCTGGATGGATAAGGGAAAGATAAATATAGCACATGAGTGGATAGTTTAGTTCATGTTTGGGAGTATTTGAGAATGCAGGATGTATGGTGATGGCAGAGGAGCCCCAAGATCCTCAATATATTCCTACTTAGGATGAGCAGGAAGCCTAATTGCCTACATTCTACCTCTTAAGCTTTTGGACTGACATTTTGCCTATTCATTAGCCAACAGCTCTCTTTTCCTCACTCAACTCTCTCTCTCTCTCTCATTCTCTCTCTCTCTCTCTTTCTCTCTCTCCCTAGACTCCTGTTTAAGATGAGGCTTAAAAAGATGAGTTCAGGCCAGGATGAGTGGTAGAGCACTTGCCTAGCATGTGCAAGGCCCTGGGTTTGATCCCCAGCACCAGCAAAAACAACAACAAAAAAATTCCAAAGTTTCTAAAATATTTTGTTTGAGAAGCTCCATCTATGTGACTCAGAGTCTGTGGTACACACCTATAATTCCAGCTACTCAGGAGGCAAAGATAAAAGGATCATGGTCCAAGGTCAGCCCGTGCAAAACTGTGAAGTGTGAGACCGTATCAGAAAAACAAATTAAAAGGACTGGGGGCATGGTTCAAATGGTAGAGTGCTTGCCTCGAAGCATGAGGCCCTGAGTTCAATCCCCAGTACTGCCAAAACAAAAAAACAAACAAAAAAAAAAAACAGAAGAAAGAAAGAAAAAACAAAGTGTTCCTTAAGATCACTATGGGAAAAAAGAAAAATTCCCATGCTCTAAAAAAAAGAAAGCCGGGTTGCTGATGGCTCATGCCTGTTATCCTAGCTACTCAGGAGGCAAAGATCAGGAGTCAAAGATCATGGCTCGAAGCCTGCCTGGACAAATAGTTCATGAGACCCTATCGGGAAAAAAACTGACACAGAAAAAAAAAATGCTAGTGGAGTGGCTCAAGGTGTAGACTCTGAGTTCAAGCTCCAGTACCTGGGAAAAAAAAAAAAAGATAGCTATTCCCTCTTGTATTTCAATTGCTTTCTACTGGGTATATTGATTTTCCCTGAGCTCTATCAGTTTGGATGGCAAAGTAAAGATTAAATTGTTCAGATGTCTGCCTGCAGCATCTTATTTTGCTGTCTATGAACTCATTGTATTCATTCAGATACTGGAAGCAGCTTCTGCCTTGGCTTCAGGTAAAAACCGAAGAAACACTGTGCGGGTGGGGGGTGGGGGGCTGTTCAGGAATATTGGAACTGCAGGAAGGACTGGGGAGTCTTACCAGGACAGCACTGGTCTTTGTGTTGTAGAAAAGGGGACAGAATTTAAATCTGCAAAATACAATGTAGATAAGAGTTTTATTTCATTTGCTTGTATATTTTAATAGTTTGCCCCAAAATGAGTCACAATTTTTAAATGAGCATTGGGTCCCCAAATACTTGTTGAATGACAGAAAGAGATAAGACAGTAAGAATTGTGGTGAGACTTCTCTGATATACTGGAGGGGATGTGATTTTATTCTGGTTTTTTCTTACTCGGTTCTGAATCATCACATATGGATTTCTTTCTTTGTTAATATTTTATGAAGCGAAGCAAAATCTTTCAGGAGGCAACTTACTGGCAGCTCAGATCATTACTGTTTTCTACACACCTTAGCAAAAAGAAGATAATTGCTGGGAAAATAATGAGGGAAAGTCATTTCTTTACCAAGATTTTTTACATCAAGCTTGCTTAGGCTGCCACTCTGGAAGATGCTAGATAAGTTTTCAAAACCCAAAGGAAGGTCAGACTTATTTTATTCCATCAAAGACCGTGAGATGGATGAATCACATCTTCATAGCTCATGACACTCTTTTTCTCATTTCAGTTGGATTGAGCTCAAGTGTCATCTTAACAGCAGCTATTCATTGCTCTAGGCATTAGATCCATTTGGGTCACGGCATTAGCACTCGATAGCGAAGCAGCTATATTAATTTCCTTAGCATTGCCTTTGTGCAAGCTCTGCTGGATCTCCTGCCACAGCTTTCTAGTCACTTTCATGTATTAAGAGGCAGCCTCGTTTTCAAGGATTAAATTCAGTCAAGTCCGTTCCAGTGTCTTACCCAATTCAAATCTCCCCCATACTAGTCTACAGAGAGGCAGGAGCTGGGAGAAGGGAGTATGCTTTGCCTCTTTCCGCATCTTTATTTCCTTCTTCCCTTCCTCTTTTCCCACTCACTGTATTACTTTGGGCCCCTTCAGAGTTGGGGAAGTGTGATGGAGTTTGGAACTTAAAGGAAAGAGCCAGTGACAAATTTTATTGCCTGGTGCTGTTTAATCTGACATTGATTCCCTTTGTACTGCAGGTGGCCAAATTCTGGACACTTCTGTCATGGCCAATGGGAATCCCACAGGAATTCCCAGGCAGGAATGATGGTCTTCCTAGTTGGCCATCTATGAATCCCTCTTAGCTCCTATGAGCAATGGGGCACCCCACTAGACCTCTTCTATGGGATTTACCATGCTGGCAGGAAATTCTCTTATAAGGAGTACTTACAATGTACCTTCTACCTAGCTACCTTCTAAATTGCCCACTTGGCCAAGGGAAAATTCATCATCTTTGCACCATCAAACTCTGGAAGTGTAGCTCACTGGCAACAGAAATTCTTCCTCTCTCCTCTGTCCTTACAGGTACCTATAGTCAGCTTCTTGCCTTGAGCTGTAGGCAGCCAAATGACAGGCACTTGTCTCTGTATTCTACAAATTCATTTTCACTAATCAAGTTCTCTCAAGAATTCTGATTATCTTCATGGCAAGGCTCAAGGCACATATGGGTGGTAACGAAATTAGATGGCAATTTTCCTCCTCCATCTCTTCCATGAGTGGTTCTCCTTAGATCCTCTCACTTGATCAAGGTAAGAAAGAGAATACAAGCAAACCCCTTCTCTTCCTTTGAAAGGCCAAAAGCAAATACACAGCAAGTCCTACTCTCTTCAAAAAAACCCTTTCTCCATTTCTTGGATCCATCTCTAGCATTCTCATATCTACAGGTGACAGGATAAAATTGGTTGAGCCACCTTAGATACCAGGTGCTACACTTAACACCTTGATGGTCTAGCATTCTTGTTAGTAATTGTTCTCAGCTTTGAGGTCTTAGCAGAAACTAGAAGTCTGTTAGATTTTGTTGTTGTGATTAAATACCTGACAAAAACAACTGAAAAGGAGGAAAGAATCGTTTTGGTTCACAGTTTCATAGGCTCCACTCCAAAGTCCACTGGCTCCATTGCTTTGGGCCTGAAATGAAGCAAAACATTATGGTGGTAAGAGCATGTCATAGAGGCTGATCAACTCACGGCAGACAGGAAACAGAGAGAATGGAACAGACGGGAACAAGATATATTCCTACAACTAAGCCCTACCTCCTCATTTCTACCACCTCCCAATAATGCCATCAATTTATGAATTTATCAGTGAATACACTGATTAGGTCAGAGCCCTCATGATTCTTTAACTTTCCCAAAGCCCCACCTCTGAACATTGCACTGGGGACCCAAGCTTTAGCAGATGAGCTGTTTTTATTTTTGGGGGGAGAGGGGAGAACATTTCCTATCCAAGTCATAACAAAGTCCCACCTAACATTCATTTGCATGTATGATCTTCTTGAAAGGTATGTAAAAAGACTAGAATCTAACTCTACTGAGTAAAAGCCACTCAAATCCCTCAAACTGAATGTTCATGGACATAATTGTCAAACGTGCAGTAGCAAAGTAGGCATGTTAACTTGCTGACTTTAGGCACTGTCTGCTCACCATGGTAGCAGACCAGTGGGTATTTCCCCCTGGCATATGTCTCTTCAGACATCTCCCTTAACAGGGAGACAGCTTGTCCAGACAGCTAGCAACATGGAAATAGACAATTCAACTGGAGCACAATGTGACCAATGGGGTCAAATCACAGCTGAGTCAGAGGCTGCCTTTGGCATCATAGCCAAGCCACAGACAATCTTTGGGGAATACTGGTTAGTCAGGCTGTTTGAAAATAAATGCTCAGGAACTGCTGAGTTCTTTTTCTAACACCAGGGGAAATGGCTGACTCCAGGGAGCCACCGGTTCTACCTGAAAAGTTTAGCTAATACAGAGGGAGACTGCAAGGCAGATGGATACAAGTGCACCTAGACCATCACTCAGGCACTACTCAGTTGGGCCTGAGCTTTGGCTAGCACTGCTGAGAATTATGATCTTTTGCCAATTTGAAATTTTTTTTTCTAGAAACCTCAGGCTCTGTGTATAACCCAGAATTAAGGAGGAGATTGGCTTCTAGTCTTAGTATGGCAGAATAGCACAGACTTCAGAGAAGTGGCAGTGAACTTGTCAATTCTTAATTTCATGGGAGAACCCATTGCCTCCCCATACAGAATCTTTTCTTTTTAGTTGCAGTTTTAATACCTTCAAATCACTGTGGTCTACAGGATTCCTAGTGATTTCATCAATTATAAGATCCTGTCTATAATCCAGTTGTACTATTTTCATATTTAAACTGGCTTCATCCTACTCAAATCTTAATGATCTCATGAAAATCATCTCTCTCAGAGGTTCTGGAACCACAAAAACCCTCCCATTCTGCCTCATTGAACTGGGCAGGAGAAGACACGGGATATCATTTCCCAAGAAAGTCCGAGTGATCTTTATTCTCTTTGGAAAGAAGCATAACGACACCTGCTCCCACCCAACCCCTGGATGTCCCCACTGAGAGCAAATTGCACCAATGACACTCCTCCAGCCTAGCCTCCTGCAGCAGACACTTGAATGTTCATTTCTTAATCACCACTCCCAACTCCTACAACTGAGATGATAAATGTATGATGGGCTACCTTCTGTTTCCCAATGAGATACTTCATGTTACTCAGATTGTTAGTAAATAGGATCCTATGGTGCCAAAAAAAAATGATGAAGAGGAAAAGGTGGGTAACAGAATGTGTCTTAGTCTAGTGGTTCCATGTGAGACTCGGTGTCAGCAGTCTTGGTCTGATTCCTGGCAGCTTCTGTGACTCATGTTGGGCAGGTCACATTGTGTTTGGTAGATGCTTTTTGGATTAGAAATATGATTGTGGTTCACTTGACATCGTGAACATGAGTTGTTAAGGAGGCACTCCAACTACCCATGCCGGGACTACACTATTGTCCACACAGCAGGTAAGTAAGTGACTTTACAGAACACTATCAGATGTCTATCAACTGCAAGGAAGAGGGATTTATAATGTAGCTGCAGGGGAGAATTTTCTCTAGCTCAGCACAGTAATAGCACAACTCCAAAAGTGGAATGGATAGTTTTAAGTGAATTTGTGAAGTTTGTCAGATTCATTGAGAATTTTCTAGAATCTTTGGAGATAAATGCTCTTCACCTTGGGCAAAATGATTTTCCTCTTCAAGGCTATGGCAGTATGGGTTCCCCAAGAAGCTGACCCTAAGCTAAGATTAGATGGGAAAGAGATTTATTGGGGAGAGATAGCTGTGAAGTACTAACAGGGGAAGGAACCAAAGAGGTTGGGGATAAGGCCAGCTTACTAATTAGGCACAGTGGGTACAAGTGTCTAAGAGCTATGACATTTTTAGGGGTCTGTAACAATGTTTTAATTTTAGTTATTTTTAAATCAGAAGGAAAAATGAATATGGTAACAACAAATACAGCCTAGATTACTTCACCTTACCACTGCAGCCATAGACTAGAATTTTCAGTATTGTTACAGAGAAGTAAAAGGGCCTGGAGCCCACAGAGTGATAATGTGGTCCTGAGTGAGAAGCATCTTCAGCACAGGATAGGAACCTGAGAAAGAGGGAGAAGCCAGGAGGATGGGGAGTAACTGAAGAACCCCTGAAAGCAGAAATGCCCTACTCTAGACCACCCTGGAGGTTTGTTCACTGGCTGAGAATAGCCCAAAATGGCTGGCTTTATTAAAAACTCTGTCATGGATTCAAAGATGGGGCAGTTGAGAGTAACAGGCAGTTATGGTCCCTGCAGCAAGTTCTCCTGAGAACTCTGCGGCTCACCTCTATCGCCCCCACAATGAAGTAGAAAGGAAACCAAGCATTATAGCTCTCTCGCCTCCACTCAGTTCCCCCGCCCCTGCCTGGAGAACTTGCAAGGGGATTCTGTTTCATCGTTAAGACATATTACAAAAGGCAATAAAGACGCCATCTGTGCTTTTGATGCGCATATGAGTTCTTAGTGAACAGAGTCATGTTACAGAGGCCAACTCATCACATACATTCTCCATTACTAGAATATTCTAGTCAAGGGTGGCTGGTCCTGAGGACTACTTTAGAGGGCACTTAACTTTGGGATAAGGAGGAGTGGCTTTCTTTCCATATCAGACGTTCTTTGGTTTCTACCCAATCTGATATTCTGGCTCTGCCTTTAGGATTTCTCCCCAGGGGCTGGCAGAGTAGCAGAAGTTGTAGAGTACCTGCCTAGTGAAGATGAGACCCTCAGTTCAAACCATAGCACCACCAAAAAAAAAAAAAAGATTCCTCCCCAGAGGTGACCAGATAGACCACATGAACCATACACAGCCTGCAGATATGTTTATTTGATACACTCCAGGTTTAAAAAATTATGGTAGAGGGTGTTTGGTATAGGTTGAATTGTGTTACCCCAAATTGGTATATTGAAGTCCAAATCCTCAGCACTTCAGAATGTGATATTATTTGGAAATAGGGTCATTATAATATGCAATTAATTAAGATGAGGTTATGAGGTTAGGAGTGGGCTCCTAAATCAATGTAACTTGTATCCTTAGGAAGAGGGGAACTTTGGTCACAGAGGGAGCTCCATGTATAGGGAGAACAGGCATAAAGGTTGACGTGAACACTGCTTAACCCAGCTACTCTATAAATACAGAGGACTGAGAAATGCAGGAAGCCATGGAAGGATCTGCCTGCATATCATTTGCATGGATTCTGGGTAGAGTTAAGCATGGCAAATTCAAATTTTGCTTTTGGGAACTTTCTGGAATTAATTTTTTTTTCAAATATGTTCAACCAATGGTTAAGATTCAGACAGTGTATATTTTGTCCTCTCACATGGCTGAGACAAAGTGATTGAAGAAAGGGAGAGTGAGCAGCAGCACCAAGAGCTAAAGCCTGGAGGGGTGTGAATGGCTGCTGAGGTTCAATAATCAACCTGACTGTTCCATGCTGTTGAAACACAAGCCCTGCCTATCTCCTTATTCACTAAATTCTGCCCAACACACACACACCACACACACACGATAAAGGCTGAGAGCTACAAGCCAAGGACTGCTGAGATTGTCAGCATCAGGCCTGGGACAGATTCTTCCCTCACAGCTCTCTGAAGGAACCAACCCTGCTGGCACCTCCATCTCAGCCGTGCAGGTCCCAGAACAGTGAGACAAGTTCCTAGTGTTTAAGCCACCCAGTATATAATATTTTGTTCTGTCAGCTTTAGCAAACTAATACAGGGACCATCATACTAGTACAGACAGTATGTTGCTGTGTTGCCCAGGCTGGCCTTGAACTCGCAATTGATTCTCCTGTCTCAACCTCTTGGAATGCTGGAATTACAGGCATGTCTCTCCATGCCTGGCAAGGGGAAGCACCATTTAAAAATTGATAGATTTGCCATTAAACCTGGATTTAAGGCTTCTGTGGAGAAGCCAGCAGCACTGGGCTAGATGTCAAGCATCAAGTGGGAGTGGAACCTTCCCACTCAGGGAGGCTACAAAACACAGGCTGGTGCAAGAGGTGGGCTGCTTAGCAGCCTGTGAGAATACAGGCCCGGTGTGATCAGATTTTCTGGGACTTTTTTCCAGAGACGCTTGATTTTTGTTTCCTACTGCTGGGGAAATATGATTTCAAATGCCGGCATCTATTCACCAGCCTCTATTTTTCTCTTCCACATGCACTTATTCTTGGTATCTCCCCTGAGCATCTGAGTGTGTGATCTCTGTTTATTCACAGTTGCAAGGCTTGGCAAGGCAATAAGAGAAATTACATTTAAACAAGAGAGATTATTTAAGAGGTTGAACAATTTACCACGCAGAGGAAGTGAGCTTTGATCAGTCCATCTTTCCTCTCCCTTGTTGGGGTGACAACCTTTCTGAGACTGCATTCGTGCTTTGAATAACCATGTGTTGAGAGCCTCCTCACATAGGGCAGTGTACTAGACGCAAAGTGTCTAGTGTCCAGTGTATGAATTTCAGATACTGTAGTCTTCTTAATATTCTTTTCTGAGGCAAAAGAAATTCTTACTAACCCAGAATTTTGTAATAAAAACAAAGATATTCAGTCTTAATTGTTGTGCATTTGTAAGTAGAAAAAACATCTGATCCACAGTACATTGCATAGCATTTCTCTATCATAGCTGAAAGTAATTTATGCAAAATTGCTGATAATAATAGCTATGCCTTATGCAAAAGGCATAGCTATAGGGAAAGTATAACTCTAGATTCGTGAATGGTATTACTTTATTTCATTATAATTATGTTAGGCAATTACAATGTGTTAGTCACACACTAAGCACTTTAGATACATAACCTCATTTCATACTCATATCAACCCTATGAGGGAAGTGCGGTTCACAGCCTCTATTGGAGGGTTTCACATCCATGGATTCAACTAATAGTGAACCAAAAATATGCAGAAAAATACTACATCTGTCCTAAATATGTACATACTTTTTTCTTGCTCTTAATCCCTAAAAAAATACAGAATGATAACTATTTACATGGCATTTATAATGTATTTGGTATGAGAAATAATCTGGAGGTGATTTAAAGTTTATGGGAGAGCCAAGTGTGATAGTGCATGGCTATAATCCCAGCACATAGAAGACTGAAGCAGGAAGATCATGAAATCAAGGCCAGCCTGGGCAGCACAGTGAGTTCAAGATCAGCCTGTGCTACATAGTGAGATGCTGCTTCAAAAATAAAGTATATGAGAGGATGTGCACAGGCCATATGCAAATACGACTGCATTTGTATAATGGACTTAGGCATCCACAGATTTTAAATCCTGGGAGTGTAGTAGGTGTCCTGGAACCAATCCTATATGGTTACCAAAGGATGGTTGTGTTTGATTCTCATTGTAAAGACCAGGAAATTGAGGCCCAAACAAATTCAGGAATTTGCTCAAGGCCTCAGGGCCAGTAAGAGGGAGGAAAGATTCAAACTCAGTACTCTTCAGTGCCTCATGGTTCCTCTGTTTCTGGCCTCTCATGGAAGTCAGCCGCTGGGTCTGCCAGATGGTATCACTATGATCCGCCAGCATGACTTCACTAGCTCGGACTCCCAAATCCTAGCCCTGTCTGCAGCGTTGATTCGCCTACTTGTTCCATTGACAGTGAGCAAATTGCCATTTAGTTTGAATGAGCAGTCTTAGCTTCACTCAAAAGCACACAGTGACATATTATATGAATTGTAAAGACATCAGGAGGGTCTTCCTGTGCCCTCTTAATACTAATAGATGGCAAGCTTAGTACGCTCTTAAATGCCTTAATTCTAAGAAAACTTGGGAAGGAGCGGTTCTTGGGCAGTGTTGCTTCTCTTCATTCTGTGACAATTCAAGCACTTTGCAGATGATCTCCCTCTCTGTATGTATAACTTACTTCAATCAAAAGTAAGGGCAATACAAAGAATCCTTCTCATCTAGCACTTACAGTGTACAACAAACCCCATGTGCTGGTCTCCAGCTGCACCATTTATCCCTCATGGCCAGACTCTTCCAACTGCAATCCACCCACCTCCTCCACACCACTCCCACTGGATGATGTTCAGCTTAGTCCCAGAGTCACAGTTTCATCTGCAACCCCTCCTATCTTACCCTGTGCTCTGTCTGTGTCATTTCCAGGCCACTACATGTATGTGGACTCGGTTTATGTGAAGCACTTTCAGGAGGTGGCACAACTCATCTCCCCTATGACCACAGCCCCCATGTCCGGCTGCCTGTCCTTCTATTACCAGCTCCAACAGGGGAACGACAACGTCTTCTCGCTTTATACTCGGGATGTGGCTGGCATGTATGAGGAGATCTGGAAAGTGGACAATCCAGGGATTGCTGCCTGGAACCTCGCAGAGGTCGAGTTCAGCGCCCCTTACCCCATGGAGGTAGGTGTGCGGGGAGCCAGGTGCATTTGGCTTGGTGGCACTGTAGGAATCTCTCTCTCTCTCTCTCTCTCTCACACACACACACACACACACACACACACACACACACACACGGAAGTCAACCCACTCTCCAGCCTGTACATTCAGTCTTTCTTTCCTGATACACTTCAATCTTTTTTTTTAAGGTGAGCATATACTGGATTTATTTTTTAAGTTTTATTCTTTTTTTTTTTTTTTTGTGGGCTGGCTTCAAACCATGATCCTTCTGATCTCTGTGTCCTGAGTAGCTGGGATTATAGACGTGAGCCACTGGTGCCTGGACTTAAGTTTTATTCTTAATTGACAGAAATAATTATACACATGTATGGAATACAGTGTGATGTTTTGAAAAATGTATACAACGTGTAATAATCAAATCAAGGAAACTAGCATATTCATCATCTCAAACATTTATCATTTGTGGGCATGACAACACTCAAAATCCTTTCTAGGTATTTTGCAATATATTATTATTATTAACTAGTCAGCCTACTGTGCATTAGAAACCAAAATTTATTTCTTTTACTTAACTGGAACTTTGTATCCATTAGTTAACATCACCTTTTTTCTTCCATTCTTTCTGTACCTGTATTTTAATTTTTCTCTTCCTCTTCTCAGCCCCCTCCACTTCTCTCCCTTCCTCTGTATTCCCTCCTGTCTTCCTCCTTTTTTCATCATGATTTGCTACCAAGAGTATTCTTTATATGGCAAATGATGGAAGAAGCCAGTCAGCCAACTAGATTTCCTGGGTACACACTCCCTCGGAGCCTTGTACTATGATCCCCAGGATTTCAAATCAAGAGACCCAGATCCTGAGTGCACCCGTTTCCACACTTCCACCCTAAGACCAGTTTCAAAGGTTTCCCTTAATTAAGCAAACTAGAAAAAAGTGAGTTATTTCTTTTTTTGCAACAGAAATAATGACACAAAATCAGAAATAAACTGATTGTTAGAGACCTAATTTGAAAGTCTTAGTGCCTTTATTTTAAAACCCCTTTTCACGAGTGCACACAAGGGAGATATGAGGATAGATAAGACACCTAAAAAATTAGCTAGCATTTGTTGTCCTCAACACAGAGAAACTAAAGCAGATAACTTAAAAGCAACTGAGGCCAATAGGAGAAGGGGACCAGGAACTAGAGAAAAGGTGAGATCAAAAAGAATTAACCTAGAAGGTAACACACATGCACAGGAAAGTAATGCGAGTCAACTCCCTGTATAGCTATCCTTATCTCAACTAGCAAAAACCCTTGTTCCTTCCTATTATTGCTTATACTCTCTCTTCAACAAAATTAGAAATAAGGGCAAAATAGTTTCTGCCGGGTATCGAGGGGGTGGGGGGCAGAGGGAGGGGGCAGAATGGGTGGTAAGGGAGGGGGTGGGGGCAGGGGGGAGAAATGACCCAAGCATTGTATGCACATATGAATAATAAAAAAATAAAAATAAAAATAGAAAACCCTTTTCATAGTTCTATAAGAAACAAATGTCCAATGCAGAAGAATTAGAAGATTCAAAGGAGCAAAGTAAGTTCGAACACTCCAGGCTAACCCCACAGTGATGAGGAATGCTAACATTTTGGTGTGTATCCTGGTAGGCTTTTTCTAAGCACATGTTAATACACATCTACAGCAATGTGTTTCAGAACTTTCAGTGCTTACTTTCCAACAAAATGGATAGATTTTCCCCCATCTTTACAGATGGGAAAGGAGAAAAAAGTCCAAGAAGTTTCACATCTTTTTTCTAGGTCAGGCAGCTGGTGAATGCCAGAGAGCTTAGGAAAATTCCTAGCCTAAAATCTAACCTACAGCTGAAGGAGGCCAGGGGCTCCTCTCTGTCTGAGGATATGATAGGACCTTGAGGCTCCAAGGGCATTGTGGTTGGTATACATGTAAGATGACTGTAAGGATTTGGGGCTGTCAGTAGAGTCACAAGTTCCTAATACCCCACTTTTCACTTTGTGCATTACCTTCCCACCTCCCTTTAAAGTACAGAAGTGGATTATTCCTCTGGCTGCTTTTCAGTGGTGCCATCTGTTAGCCTGCTGTAAAACTAGAGTGCTGAGGCTAGGTCCTGATTTCTGAGATGTTCCATCTACTGATGGCATGCCCAACGCTCCCTGATCTCCTTCCTATTCCTCTCTTCTCCCCTACCCCAAGCCATCCCAGAGAGCACACAGTGCATTTTGCAGAGAGTGTGCTAGTTCCTGTCCCAAAACCTGGCCAGGCCTGTAGTTGCTCTTGCAGCCCAGTGGAAATTGCTCTGTGAGTTTGAGGAAAAGAGATGCATGTGTTGCTTCAGAACACTTTCCTCCTATTAAAGTCAAATGAGTCAAACACATTCACATACATGCACAAACACACAAATACACACACTGCATTTTATCAGCTCCTCCCATCCAACCATAAACTCCTCAGGCAATGTTTGTACAAGTGAAACACCATTCGATTTTTTAAATCAATATTTGAAAATTTATGATGCTGGACAGCAGTAAACCTCAACACACTTCTTTAGGTCCATGTGTGTGTGATTTTGCTCCACTAACCTGAGCCTACTGATGGGTATTATTTGCTCTTGCTAATTGCCAAGAAAAGAAACTCGTCCTGCAGAAACCAGTGAATTTAATGTCACCATATTCTCAACTGAATTTTAAACTCTGGAGACTGACTTTCTGAATAAGAGAACACATTGGCGTATGGGCTGTGAGCAGCATATCTTCGTCACAAATATCATGCTTGTTCTACCTGCTTAATGTGAACTAAATTCTGTTATACCATTCTTTATAAGCCAGAGCCTCAATGTCATGGATCTGTGTCAAGTTTGTAAAGTTAATTCACCCTTCTCCTATGTCCACATCTGTTCCTTCATTCATAGCCCTTGCTCTTTGCCAGAGGCAAACTTCCAGGAATCCCTCTAGATTTTGGAAAGGCTGGGTACCAGGATAGAGGTCAAATCTAACACATGGTCCATTGTCTAGCTGCTGTAGTGTTTTTTGTTTGTTGTTTGTTTTTCTTTGTATGAGTGTGTTTTGCTTGTTTGTTTTAATTTTTCAATTAGTTACCAGCATTAACTAATTCAAAGATATCAAATAGAACCTAGAGGTCCAGATCCTTCTGATAGTGTCCTAATGCACAGATGCTCAACCTTGTTGTTACAGGGCTGCCATAACAAAGTGCACAAAATGGGTGGCTTAGGAACAGAGCCTTAATATCTCACATTTCTGGAGGCCAAAAGTCCATGATCAAGGTGTCAGAAGAATTCACTACTTCTGAAGGTTGTGGGAGGATTTGTTCCCTGCCTTTGTGGTTTTCTGAAAATCTTTGGCATTCATAGACTTGTGGGTCTCTGATATCATCTTCAAATATCATCCTCTGTGTGTGTGTGTGTGTGTCCTTTTTATGAGGACATCAGTCTTTGGAATAGAGGCCAACTTTCTCCAGTATGGCCTCATCATTTTGTTTGTTTGATTTTTTAGGGGGAAGGTAGTGTTTATTTGTTGAGACAGGATCTCAGTAAGTATCCCAGGCTGGCCTTGAACTCCTGACCCTCCTGTCTCAGCCTCCCTAGTGGTGGGAATACAGGCATGTATCACCATGACCAGTTATGACCTCCTATTAATTAAATACATTTTCAATGACCTTATTCTCAAATAAGGTAACATACTGAGGTACTGGAGGTCAGGACTTCAACATATGAATTTTAGGGGGACACGATTCATCTCTAGCAGACCTGACTTCCTGCCATCAACAACTGATGCAGCCAAATAGCATCTGCCCCTTTAGATAGGCTTGCCTTCTCTGTTCCTCAAGTCTACACCATAGCAAGCCCTGTTCATGACGGCCTGGCCCAGGCAGGCTTTTAAGTTTCAAGCCCTGCTTCACACCATGTCTTCTCATGCTATCAACTGCAACACAGGTGAGGGCTGAGCTGACCAACCCAATTCCCACTTGTCATAGGCAGAAAATCTATTGAGCTCAGAGTTAGCAAGTGACAGGTAAAATATCAAGGCTAAAAGTGGTTGGAGTCATTAACCCATGTTCTTTCCATCCATTAGAACATGTCTGGACAGGCCAAGATCTGGGAACTTATCTCTGACTGTTGCATCTTCCCCCAGCCTCTCACACAGAGTGCCACCTAATACAAAGGGAAAGGGACTCAGACAGCATAGTAACCTGTGGAGAGCAGGGGGAGTACCTGACCAGCTTGCCTCACTTAGCTTGTTTTTCCATTAATGGAAGTTCATAATGCTAATGAGTTCAATCAGATATGATCTGGGCACTTCAGCTGACACTCAAAGAAGAGGGAACTGTCCACCAGTAAATATAAACACAAGGGGTCTGTCTTAGTCTATATGAGCTGCTATAACAAAATACCATACACTGGGTGGCTTAGAAATTTATTTATTCACAGTCTTGGAAGTCCAAGATCAAAGTGCTGGCAGAGCCAGTATCTGCTATACAGGCCCATTTCCTGGTTCACAGTTGGCACCTTTTCCCTGTGTCCCCACAGGGTGGAAAGGGCAAACAAGCTCAGTAGGACTCTTATAAGGGGACTAATCCCCTGCCCAGAGCTCTTCCCTCATGACCTAATCACCTACCAAAAGGTCCCATATCCTAATGCCATCACATTGGAGATCAGATTTCAACATATAAATTTTCAGGGGACAAAAACGTTCAGACTATAGCAATTTCATCGACCTTAAAATAGACTGTGGGTAGAGAAGCATTTTAGAACATGATTACATAAGTCCTGTAACTTGGCCTCACCTAGTTTGATTGACATAGCATTTTAAATCATGATTAAAAGCAAGAGAATATGTAAACATGTATTTTCCTCCCCAGGTTATTTTTGAAGTTGCTTTCAATAGTCCCAAAGGAGGTTATGTTGCCCTGGATGACATTTCTTTCTCTCCTGTCCACTGCCAAAATCAGACAGGTAAGCACTCTTCTTCTTCCTCCCATTTGGAATTTTCCTTTCTCAATAGATGCCTGTTGTCAGCACTTGCTTTAAGTTGTCTTTGATTTCCTCACTTTTCCATCCTGTCTTCAAAAAATTAATTACCTGGATAGCTACTCAGGAGGTGGAGATTAAGAGGATTACGGTTTAAGGTCAGCCTGGACAAAAGAGCAAGACGCCAACCCAATCAACAAGGTGGTTCCAAATACTTAGGAGGCATAGGTAGGAGGATCTCTGTCCCTGGGCAAAAACACAAGACCCTGTCTGAAAAATGAGTGGTACGGTGCCTGCCTAGCAAGCATGAGGACTTGAATTCAATTTTTTTAAATTAATTATCTGAATAGTCATTTTTCTGGACAATTTATTCTCTTTTTCCCTCCCATAGTGAATCTAATTTTTCTGAAACTATAGGCAAATTGTCATATCTTAAGGCATTTGTATCTTCCCTGCATATTAGGAAAGGAAAATTAAATATTAATTTACTCCAACCCACCTTTGTCTTTAAAGAATAATCTTCAGTCCACAAATGGGTGGCTTGGGTAGGTTAAAAAAAAACTCAGCCTACTGAATAAAATTATAAAAACTCTTTCCACCTTCAAGTATCTGAGGTTTACAAATGCCCTATAGACTCTACACAGGTGGCTCATGCCTGTATTCCTACTCAGGAGGCAGAGATCAAGGGATCATGGGTTTGAAGCCAGCCTGGGCAAACAGTTGGAGAGACCCTATCTCAAAAAATACCTAACACAAAAAAGGGCTGGAGGAGTGGTTCAAGTGGTAGAGCACCTGCCCAGCAAGCATGAAGCCCAGTTCAAACCCCAGTTCCAAAAAAAAAATGCCCTTATATTTATAGATGTTTGTATTTTTTAGACATTTCTAGGATGGTTTTTAATTATTATATGCTTTTAATTTAATTACTTTTCCTTTTAAAGTGAACCCTTAAATAATTTGTCATAGTCAATTTTGTAATTCAATAACTTTGGTGGCTGGAAAGGGGAAATTTTTTACTTTCTGGGAAAAAAGATAAGCAAATTGAGTCAAAGTGATTTAGAAAACAAATGTTTTAGGATAAGGTTAACAATATTTTAGTGATAACCCAGATAAAAGCAACTGACCTTACCATTTAGTGAATTTATTTCCTTGAGACACTCAGGGTCACATGTTGTCATCCCATCTTATTAATAAGCCCTCACTCTGGATTTGGAGAATGAGAAATAAATCTTTGAACTTGACCTTTGAAGCCTGAATTTCACTGAAGATAGAATTGGTCTCTAATTTGATATGGTTTCAAATATATTCAAGCAGGGCACTAAGAAAGGTAGTATTTTCTCTTTGAGCTAAACTGTTAGACCCAAATTGGAGAGAAATTTCATTTGCTAAAACTTAATGTTATTTTTTACTCATTCTAACTTTTAAAGATATTGAAACAGAGCAGACTAGACATATATGGATATATATACATATGTATATATATATATGTATATATATTTAAATGATTTAATCCAAACAGTAATCTAGGATTGAAATAGTCTTTAAATTTGACAGAACACAGAAAGCAAAATTGTTTTAATTCTCTAAAATTTGATTGTTCTCTAATCCTACCAGTTAATCTTTCAATCACATTAATAGTAATTTCACAACCTCTTTATCATTATTTTTAGAAAGTTCCTCTTCTCTGTTACTAGACGTTTACCTTGAGCTTTTTGATTTCTAAGTTATAGATGTGAGAGGAGAAATGTTTGTTAAATATCTGCACTGAGTAGATGATGAGGTGAAGAAGTAGCTGGGAGCTAACAGAATCAATCTCTATAGATGCTCTCAGTAAAAAAGAACCTGTGTGAACTTATTCCTACATTGGTGGTCTGACTGGTAAAAGGCAAAGAAAGGTTCTATCAAAATGAGGCCCATTTAACAAGAGCTATGTCCTCTTAGTTTATAAAATATAGCCTACATAAATCCTCTTACCCTATAGGTACCTCCTACCATATGCATTTTTATACAGTTAGGTTCATTTCGGCTCCATATTGATCTTTAGAATCTCCCACCATACTCACTTGGCTTTAAAATGGTTTGATTGCATCATTATAGTGTTGTGCTCAAGAACCAGTTTGGATTCACATTCCTATTCTGCCACTTGTAAACTGAGTAACATTGGTCATATTTAACCTCTAGTCTCTAGAAATGGAGTCTCAAAGAGGTTAAATAGCACCATGGCTATGGAGCAAGAAATCTATTTTATAGAGCTATTGGGAAGATTAAGGAGTTAATGTTTTCGAAGACTGTAGCATAGAGTATGAGACACAAAAGATGCTTAGTGATGAGATAATATTATTTATGTAATTTTAAAAATATGCCATCTCTTCCCTGGAGAACAGAGGTCAGATTGAACCTGATGAGAACCAGCAAAAGACACTACCTTCATGACTGTTCCATCTAAAGCCTGCTTTATCCTTCTTTGAGCAGCAGAGAGATGAATTTTGAATTACTAGAAACTGAGCTGCTAGCTTTCAGAGTTCATCTTGCATTTCACAGAGTTTATGCCCTTGTGTTTCACAACAGGTGCCAACATTTCTTTCTTTATCTTGTTTAGTTACAGACTTCTTGTCTCTGTTTTCTCCAGCTGTATCTAGAATTTTCTTCCCTCATCTCTGTAGCTGACTGGGACATGAATTATTTCAACATATGAAGCATCTTATTGCCACTATCTAGTTGGGTTTAGAGTTAATCCAGCTTCCTAGAACTGAGATTATCACATAGTCATGTCTGTTAAGCACCAATGTCATGTAGCTCCCCAAGTAATCCCTCTGGATGCTTCCAGAAGACTCTGCCCACCCCTCTTTGAGTTATAACCCTTCCCTTCCCATGCCTTTTTCATCCGCAAGTTTCTTTTGGCCTAGAGTCTGCACTCTAGGAAGAAGCTCCCCTTTTGATCTGTAAATCCTCCTGTGTCCAACAGGCAATGCTATCTACATCTAGAAATCTTGCCTCAATGCTCAGCCCCCAAAATGCTCTGCCATATACAGGCCCAACTTCTCTGGACTTGAGTCCACCCTACCTCAGGCCAGGGACAGGAAGGGTCCCGACCACTCATGGATGCTCCTCTCAAAGGATCACTACCTGAATCCCAACGTTGGCCACTCACCAAGGACACACTGTCCAGACCTCTTGTCTTGCAAATTTGGTTCCAGTTGCCACCTAGGTTACAGGTGGAGATGCTCCAGTTTTCCTTACCTCTAGGTCTTCACTGCCTAATCGAGGCCCAGCCTCTTGTCATCATCATCCTCCAATATGGTGCCAGGTCCCACTCCCTTTCTATCAGGGAGCACTGAGTTGTCTTGCCTGTCTTCAGGCTGACTCATGGGCTACGAAGTTTAGCAGCTTTCCGAGACCATGGAACCCAGTGGTGATCTACTTTAGCATTACAAGGGCTGCTGAGCCTTTTAGACCTACAGGGCAGATGCTGTGTTTGTCTCCATGAACCCAATGGAGCAGAGGAGAGGAGGAGAAATGCTCCCAACTGTTCTTCTCAAATTGCCGCACACTCCAGCTAATTAGATCGTCTTCAAAGCTTCTCATTTCCATGAAGTTCAAGTGTCAGAAAGGAAGTAATTAACTAAAACTTGCATGATGACGCTTTTTGTAGCTTGCTTCAAAAGGCTTGACTTCTTTTTTTCCTGATCATCAGCTGATGCTCAGGGGCTTGCATCTGTGTCTGATTCCTCACTAGCCTTTGAATATGTCATTAACACCACTCAGTAGCTCAATTTGTGATCATCACTTGACCCATACTTCTGAAACAAGCTGGAAGCACAGGCTCTGCCTCCATTCCAGATCTTGAGCAGATCATTGAGGGTCACAGACAGGCCTTCTGACCCTAGCTTCCCCATTCAGACACTGTCTCCTGGTAGAAACAGCATTCTGAGTGAAAAAGATTTAGTCTATAAGTTATGCTTTTGAGATTTTCTTTTTGTTAGGCAAATCCGCTTTTGAGACTAGATGTTTAGCTAAAGGAGTATAACCACATCACCAGAAAAGTCTTTTCTGTTTGACTCAGTACATTACCATAGAGAGAAGTGATACTCGATTACTTTCAAGTTCGTTTTGTTTTTGCTTTTTGATAGACTATTTTTCAGTGCGGTTTTAGGTTCACAGCAAAACTGAGCAGAAGGTACAGAGATTTCTCATACATCCTTTTCCTCTATACACAGTACTATCACCCAGGCTCCCATAGTTTACACTGAGATTCACTCTTGGTGTTGCACGTTCCCTGGTTTTGTACAAATACGTAATAAACTGTATCCACCATGATGGTGTTACACAGATCCCCTCTTGCTCCTGATATCTGCTGATCTTTTTACTAACTCCAGTTTTACCTTTGACAGAATGCCATAGGTAATCATACAGTAGGTAGCCCTCCTTCACTTAGTAATGTATATTTAAGTTTCTTCCATGTCTTTTTATGGCCCAATAGCTCATTTCCTTTTAGCACTGAATTCTGTTGTACAGATGCACCACAGGACATGTATCCACTCACCTCCTGAAGAACATCATGCTTGCATCCACATTTTGGTGGTTCTAAATTAAATTTCTATAAGCTCTCAAGTTTCAGGACTACCTCCCACACCCTCCTACACCTAAAAAGCGGGTTAAAATTTCCTTGCAGCCACCCAAGGTACTGCATTGAGATTTATTCCTGATGAGTAATTTCAGTGACCTGTTGTTCTCCCTGTGCATGGCGTTTGGGAGTACCACACCATTTCCTGAGCAACACAGCCACCTGTTGATTTTAGGTTTCCATCTGTTTCTCATTACCAGGTATCAGAGGGTAGTAAGATTGGATACCACCATGGGCTTTCCCAAAGTCGGTTTCCTTGATTCTATGACATCATTTTCATTTTTCACAGACTGTCTTCTGGACTTCAAGATAAACCCTTGTGTTGAGAAAATCGAACAGAGCAGGATAGGGACTAATTCACCAGACTCAAAGTATTGAGAATTCTCTATATTTTCTTTTCTCTAAAATGACTCACCAGAATTTGTTACAGCGTGTAGCCTGAGATACTATCAGGTTCCAATTATACAGGAACATTTTCTTCTTCTTTTTACGTAACATGCTATAAATCATTTACTTCTTTTTATTAAAAAAAGCATTTTGGGGACTGTTTTGATATCATTTTAAACTCAGACAAAATCTTTAAGAATACCCTGAAGAACTCCCAGATACTCTTTACCAAGTCTACCCATGAACGTTTGCCGTGCTCACTTTATCAACTGCTTGAGTGAGTTGCAAACATTGCGCCTCTTTACTCCTAAATACTTCAGTGTGCATTTTCTCCAACATAACTATATCATAGTTATGAAGCTTAGGAAATTTAATGCTGCTGCAATATTATCAACTAATTCACAAGCAATAAACCAATTGTTTCTCCAATTATTCCAGGAATGTCCTTTATAGATGTGTGTTTTTCTGGGTCAAGACTGAATTTAACTTCTTTTGAGCCCTTTATTCTGGGTCAGAACCTCACCCTACTTGAATGTTTTCTTGCTTTGAAAACTGACAAACTATGAGCATAATGAGTCTTTGTCCCTAAATAGCTTTCCAGTGTCACCTGCTTGCTGCTCCCATAATTCAAGTATCTCCAGACATATTTTCCAGTTATAAAAAAACACTACTCTGTTTCCCCAGCCTTTTAATGTCTGTCAGCGTGCAGACCAAGTTCACACTTGGCTACAGTGAACATGTCCCACACTTCTACAGTCATATCCCTTCTGGACTCAGAGGTCCATCTAACAAGTGAGGTCACTTGTTAGTAGAACTAAAAGATATTCTCAAAAGAACAGAAATCTTTTATGTTCCACTCCCTCCAGAGAATCTGGGCTGAGACCAGGGTAAATGATGCCAGAACTCAGCAAAACAACAGCAGCCCCCTGAGATAATTGCTGTGATTTTTGAACTGATTTATACCAAGTGCTGATTTTCCTCAAGAACATCACAGCTCCTACTAAAATGCCAATTAAAAGTAAACAGTAGTTCTGTTTCTGACACAGAGAATGATCAACAAAGGAAAATTATTTCTGGAAAATATCATTTCCAAAATATATAACTTAAAGAGAACTTATGAGCACCTTAAAATCCTTTCCTTTTCTCTTTTAAATTTTGTATGCAAGGGTTTTGAGTTGTGAAGAAGTATGCGAATAAGTACATCCTACATCCTAAAAGGAAATTCTTTTTGAAGTCTGGTTCTTATTTATTTTTACAGAGAATATAGACAGGATTCCTTTCTTCCCCTGACTCTCTATAGAGAGGAAAAGAATGATTTTCCTGTCATGTTGAAACATTGTTTTGATGCTAACCTGTCCGCCTGCCATTAGGGTAAAAACATTTCCTTGTATTTTTCTGCCTCTCTCGCCCCTGGCACAAATGTAACTACATCTGTCAACTGGTTGATGTAGTCCTTTGAGATCCTTGGGTTTGACCATAACTTTGGTTCTCATTTTCTCAGAGCTTCGTTTCAGTGCCATGGAGGCAAGCTGTAATTTTGAGCAAGATCTCTGCAACTTTTACCAAGATAAAGATGGCCCAGGCTGGACCCGAGTGAAAGTGAAGCCAAACATGTATCGGGCTGGAGACCACACTACAGGTTTTGGTAAGTTGGGAGTCTGTTGTGGGACATCTTGGGTGGCTTTTATGTGTCATTGGCCATTTCCCACTTACAAAAACATTAATCAGTAATCCTGTGTGTGACCAAGTTTTTAAAAAATTATGATTCAAGTTGCTATGCTAGCATAAGCATTCACCAGTTAATTAGCCAAGCCTTTGGAAATCATTTTGCTCTCACTTTAGATGAAATAATTACTTTAAGAAAACCATTGAATTCCATTTATATGAACAAATGGAATCCATAGAGATAAAAAACAGATTAATAGTTCTGGGGAGAGGGGTTGGAGGAATAAAGGGTGACTATTTAATGGCCATCCCATCCTTTTGGGGTGATGAAATGTTCTAGAACTAGATAGTGGTGATGGTTGCACAGCACTGTGAATGTACTAAATACCACATAATTGCACACTTTTAAATAGTTAAAATGGCAAATGTTACATTATGTATTTTACTACACTAAAAAATCACTGGGGAAAAAAAGCCATTGGAAAATATTGAGTGAGCACTTCATGGGTATATCTACCCCAAAAAACAGAGTTTGTATGTTCCTTATATAATGATACCTATTACTTAAATGACATCCTTTGTGGATTCCACCTCAGTGAAGACTAGTGGGAAAAGCTTGATCTCATTCATTAATTTATTAAGTGTTCATATCCTGGGCACTGGAAAGATTTTGTCATGAAGTTAAGTTCCAGAGACTCTCACTTGCACAGACCTTAAGAAGGTTTTGGAAGGGGCCCTTGCAATTTTATACTTGTAATTTTATACTTTTTCTTAGAATTTACCTAACTTGTACAAATATAGGCCTTATAATCTGGGCACGCCTCTAATTCCAGCTACAGGGAAGGCAAGCTAACCCCTGAAAGATGCAATAGTGAATAAATCAGATATGAATCTTACCCTCACTGGCCAACAGCCAGCTGGCCAGTTGTGCTGACTATTGATTGGTCACTCATATTAGACCACTCCACCTGCCATAACAAAATATCCCAGATTGGGACTTAAAGAACAGAACTGTATTCCCTCAGAGTTTTAAGTTGACTGTGTGGATGATGTGGAAGTTGGGAAGGCCATCTTTTACTTTCTTTATGTTATTTAGAAGAAATAAGGAAAGAACATGGATCCTCATCACCTGAGGGGGTTGCTAATTTAATATAAGACAGGTAGAGTATTAGGCTGTGCCCAGACACACAAATCCCATAAGGACTGCTCAGTGAGCCTGTCATTCCTCCTCACCACTGGTCAATACAGAGGTAGGAAAGGGAAATCTGCTCTGGCTGGGCCTTCCATTGACCTGGCACCAGGTGAACAACCTAAGTCAACTGGTTGATCCAGGCAACCATAGCTCCATGCCGATTTCATCCTTTTTTACTTCATGAAAACTTTAGCTTTAATTGATGATGAGAATCTAGACCAATGCAGTAGGAAATACACTGGTTTATGAAGTTTACTTGGGATTACAGAAGGTTTTGTTTGCAAAAAGAAGCACACAGATGTTTTCTATCACTTAAACCTCAGAAATTAGAAAATATCTTTGTCACTTAAAGCCTATGGGCAAGTCCCACTACCTTAATCAAATCTCTCACTTGATAATTTGGGTTGCTCGTTTTCATTGCTCTTACACTAAATAGCTTGTTGTGTTCACAGGGTATTACCTGCTGGCCAACACAAAGTTTACATCTCAGCCTGGCTATATTGGAAGGCTCTATGGTCCCTCCCTACCAGGAAATTTGCAGTACTGCCTGCGTTTTCATTATGCCATATATGGGTTTTTGAAAATGAGTGACACACTAGCAGTTTATATCTTTGAAGAAAACCATGTGGTTCAAGAGAAGATCTGGTCTGTGCTTGAGTCCCCAAGGGGTGTTTGGATGCAAGCTGAAATCACCTTTAAGAAGCCCATGCCTACCAAGGTACAGTATAACCTGCAAGTCCTATGTCCCTTTCAGCTGTGGGACTATCATAGTGAATTTGTGTTCACTTATTGTTGACTGGTAATGTGTTATTTTCCTTCTGTTCAGGCTCAGTCCCTACCATAACACCACCACCACTACCACCACCCAATGGTGTACAAGTGAATTTTAAGTTCTTTTGCATTTCCTGGGTCTCTGAATCATGGACACCTAGGAAGCTTGGTTATTTTTCTTTTAAGATTTCGTGAGGATGGTCCTAAGACTGGAGTATATGCAAATTCTCTCTTTCTCTCTCTGTCTACACACACACACACACACACACACACACACACACACAAACCCACACACACCAGAGAGAATGCTAGGATTAAAAAAAGATGAATTCACTGCGCCCAGTTCTGCTTTGAGGCTTTAAGGTCCACACCCTAAGACTCCAACTGGGGGAGGGAGGAAGAGGATAAGGCTACATAATCACTAAAAATACAGAACCAACTCTTCCCCTGTCAGAGAGACTTTACATACTGGAACTATCAACAGCTGATTTTCATAACAATGATAATACAAAAACAAACTTTTATTGCAAAAGGAATACAAAAGAAAATAGTAATCTCCCAGACTTAATGACTCATAAATTTAAGGAGGTTTTACAGATGCAATAAATTCTGTCGACTATAACCCAGATATGAAACTAGGGTGGGAAAATCCATTTTGTTTCAGCCTGTCAGTCAATCAGCAAATATTCCTTGAATATTCTCTGTGCGCAAGACAGGAGCCTGAAAAAAATATAAGAATGATCCATTCCTCTAAATAGATAACCCTCATAGAGGGAGCACAATAAATACTGTTGAATGAATGGATCAATCAGTTGATCACACTCATGGTCCAGGAGTTATCTGAAGTCCAGGTTCCCCAGGAAAAGCTGCAAACCTAGGACAGCAAGAGAACCTTTAAGCCTGTTACCTACAGAATTCCAAATATGTTCTAAATGATCCTTTCTTTTTACAAATGTCATGTGACATTTGCAGCATTGTTGAACTTCCACTTTGATCTGGAGAAGCCCAGGCCTCTCTATACCTCTTAGGGATCCCAAAGGCTTAACTTGCTTTCCTATTACTAAGCATTTAACTCTTGTAAGTAGTTATAGCAACTCCTGCACACACATACACACACACAAACAAGCATGAGACTCACCCAATCAGGGATTCGTCAGAAAGTAGTAGAATTTTTGGTTTGCTCCATACCCTGTTTTGTTGATATTTTTTGTTAGTATTTTTGTTTTTTGAGGCAGGGTTTCACTTGCTCTGTAGCCCAGACTTGTCTCAAATTCCTGATCCTCCTACTTCAGCCTGAGTACTGGGATTGTAGGCATGTATCACTACACCCTGTTGATGACGTTTTTAAAGGATATACTTCAAACTTTTGTTCATTCATTTGGTTTCCATTCATTTATTTAGTTAGTCCATTATTCAGCCAGAAGTTATTAGGTACATCCCCTGTGCAAGTGATGTAGAGATGAATGGGGCTCAGATCCTATCCTTGAGAAGACTGCAAATCTCCTACAATTAAGTCTTCTGTGCTTGGCCTATTGCTAGATATCCCATCAGGGTCCCTGGTGGCGTTATGAAGAGGAGTCTACCTTTGTGTGGGGCCGTCCCCACATTACAGGATTTTTAACTTCTGTGGTTATTGCAACAGCCAAAAAATTATTTGCACACACTTCCAAATGGTCTCAAAGGTGTCATATCATCCTTGGATGAGAACCATTGGTCTATAAATTGACTCTGAAAATTGAAATTAAAAAACAGCCCCACTAGCAATCTGTGTTCCCCTGCAATCTGTCCTCTGTCTAGCAGCAGAGCTGTGATGAAACCTTCCCCTGCAGTAACCATTTGGCTTCTTGCTGTTAGGGAACAGACTCCGTGCGCTTTGACAGCAGACTCCTCCTGGCCTTAACCTCTTGTTCTCGCCATTTAATCACACTGAACAATCAGTCTCTGGAACACAGTATGTTCTTTTGACTTTGGGTCATTGCACACCCATTTGCCTCTACCATGACTCTTTTTATTTAGAACTCAGCCGCACTTCCTCAAAGAAGTGACCCCTTTTCTGTCCCCACTCTCCAGAGTAAGTTAGTGTTCCCTGGATATCCTGTGCTTTTCTTTCAGTCTTTTTGGGGACTTCATCACACAGTGATTAGGAATGTAGACATAGCAGTCTCTGGTTTCAATGTAATTCAAGTCGGATGAATGGTCTTCCTGCCCCTAGAAAACTAGAGTTAGTTCTGTGGTCCTTCTGTGTACCCCTTAACCCAAGAAAACCTCTTCAAAGTCTCTGAAAGAAGAATTTTCCAGAAATATGATACCAAAACCTGTGTGATAGTTTTCCACATGTGGTTTCTGTCCAAAGAGGGTACATTCTTCACCAAATATTCATGCCATTTAGAAAGGAGTGTTAAGTCACAAGGCACCCAAAATAAGCATGAGACGAATGCTTGTCAGCTGTTACATGATATCTGGAAGTTTCTATTGGCTGTTCTTTACAGTTTAATAACCCAGTATTTATTTTAACTTATTCTAAACTGGTGACAGCTTAAGAGATTTTTCTGAGCATATTGAGCTCAGCACACATTTTATGATAGTTGGAATTTATAATGACTGCAATATTGAAACGAACTTGCTGGAACATCTAGAGAGTTTCAGTTCAACCTGGGTCAGAACCAGGGTAAACTGGCTGCTTCTCACGTATCTACATTGTGCCAAGCAGCACACTCTTTCTCATTTAATCCTTAACAGTAGCCTATGACAACACATTCCAAATTTATAGGTGAAGAAGCTGAAGTTTTAACAAATTAAAATGGTTAGATTCTTCCTATTTCCTTGACACTCATTTCCAAATTCCAGACAAAAATCCTTAAGGGACATCTCTAAAATTCATCTCAAATTTGTCTCTTTCTCTGTCTCCCCTGGCACCCCCCTACACAAAAACCATCATTTTCACTAAACAACATGAATATCTTTCTAACTGTTTTTTCTAGTTCCACATTGTTCTGTCTATACTCTACATGCAGCCTCAGAATCGCCTTCCTCAAACAGAAGTCCTATCATGGGACTGCCTTCAATAAAGATTGATCCCTTAACACGACTTGTGAAACCCTGCAGGACCTGGTCCTGCCCACGTTGCTGACTTCATGTTCCTCTGCTCTACCAATGATCACTAGGCACACAGTCCACACAGTCACATGGGCCTTTTCTCTGTCCCCTGAGTCTCAAGGCCTTTCCTTCTCCAAGGCCTTTGTACTTTGAGTTCTTCTGCATTGAATGCTCCTTCTCCAGCTATTCCTGTGTCAGCCTGGTTTAACATGCTTCTGTTCTAGATCAAGGACTTCCTCTGGAAGAGGAACTTTTCTGACTACCTAGTTTATAATCCCTTTCCCCTTCCCAGAATATTGCTGAGCCTATTTTGCACATAGCAATTTTCTCACTCTGAAATTATCTAATTTATTTGCTTATTTATTCATTGTCCATCTCTCTTCTCTTATAAAAATATAGCCTTCATGAGAACAAAGACCTTGTCAGCCTAACTCATCACTTGTGTCCACAGCATCTGGCACTGTGCCTGGTGCAAGTAGGTCATCAGCAAAATTCTGCTCAGTAACTTCTTTGACATGCATGCAGTCAATGAATGAATAAATGAATGCATGAGTGGCCTTTCTAAGGTTGGTAAGTGACATTGCTGGAGGTTGAACCACCATTTTGATAACTCTGAGGTCTGCTCCTTGGTGCAGGGGATCATTGAGAGGTCAAGGTCTCTATCCAGACTCAGGGAAGGTCTGTTCTTGTACAGCTAGAAAAAGTGAGGCTCCCAAACCTTCCTTTGGGAGTAGGCACCTTCTGTCATTTTACTTAATTCTCACAGCACTCCTGTAAAAGAAGTAGAATGTCTCTTTTTAGTGCTCATTCTAGAATGCAATTAAACTAATCCAAGGTTGCACATCATAGAAATCAATGATGAGCTGAGCCCATCATGCACGTGTCACTGTTGTGAGAAGAGACTTATTGCCTGTGCTTTTAGTCCTCACCATCCTGTGCCTAAAGTCATTCAAGTGTGATTTGTCCAACAATGGGATTGGACTATGAGCACATGATAAAAGCGAGAGCACACAAGGGAGGGTGAGGATAGGTAAGACACACACAAAAAAAATTAACTAGCATTTGTTGCCCTTAACGCAGAGAAACTAAAGCAGATACCTTAAAAGCAACTGAGGCCAATAGGAAAAGGGGACCAGGAACTAGAGAAAAGGTTAGATCAAAAAGAATTAACCTAGAAGGTAACACACACACACAGGAAATCAATGTGAGTCAATGCCCTGTATAGCTATCCTTATCTCAACCAGCAAAAACCCTTGTTCCTTCCTATTATTGCTTATACTCTCTCTACAACAAAATTAGAAATAAAGGCAAAATAGTTTCTGCTGGGTATTGAGGGGGTGGGGGGAAGAGGGAGGGGGCGGAGTGGGTGGTAAGGGAGGGGGTGGGGGCAGGGGGGAGAAATGACCCAAGCCTTGTATGTACATATGAATAATAAAAGAAAAATAAAAAATATATATATAGCTAAAAAAAAAAAAAAGTGTGATTTGTCAAGACCCAACTCAAAAGGAAGGCCTGCTTTCATGAGCTGACTTTCTTCTCTCCATGGGCTGTCTCATGGGAGCAGAGCCAAGCGGAGTGAGGGGCAGCCTGGGCTAAATGGTATAGAAGTCAAACCTTTCAGCCTCTCTGCCCTTATTTCTCCTCCTTCACCCCTGATACCCACATGCCTCTCTGTGGCTTCCTACATGCCCTTCTACTCTGTGTGTTTCTTTATCTTTGTTTCCTGTATTAGTACTTACCCAGCCCATTTTAAAGGCAATGAACTAATCAGTTTAATAACTCCTTCCTGTCTTCCTTAGATAGGCTAATCTTTAACAAAAACTATAATATATAACCCCATTTAAGGAATGATAGCAAGGGTAAGAATTTCCACTATACCATGCAGGACATGGTGGGACGCACCTGTAATCCCCCATCCTCAGGAGGCTGAGTTAGGAAGATCTAGAATTTAAGGCCAGCCTGGGCTACTTAGCGAGAACCTGTCTCAAAAAAAAAAAAATTCCCTTAGACCATTGTAGCAAAGTAACTGTATGGACAGATTCTAAGTAATGCTATCCTTGCTAGCAACAAATAAGGACTTTATTGAACTCTTTCCAACATACCATTTGATGCCACAGCTCCTAAGAAGAGAAGGCATTACAGTCCCACTTAATAGATGAGAAAAGCTCAGGCAGAAAATTAAGGCTATTGTTCAACCTTACACAGCGATTAAGTGGTAGAACTGAGGGGAAGGTCCAGGACTTTTTGAATCTCAAATCTATGCTTTTCCTACATTGCCCTCAGCTTCCCACCCCTCTCCTGGCTGACATCAGAAGTGTCAGATCAGGTAGCAAGGAAAGCACAACCCTAACTCTCAGGATTTATTTTTTTAAAAATTAGATTTGTATTAAATTGACTCTCAGTGATTCCACTCCAGAAATAAATTTGGCTCCTGGGAGGGCTTAACATTCAAAGTGGTCCAGCACAAAGGAGAGCTGTGGGTTAGAAAAAGTACCATAATGCTTAAGAATGTGATAGTGGGTTCTCTGTTCCTTATGGCTTTTTTTTTTTCAGTACTGGGGTTTGAACTCATGGCTTCATGCTTTCTAGGCAGGCACTCTACCATTCGAGCCACTATGCCAGCCCTGCTCATACCTTTATAACTTAGGCTACTTAGGTAACTTTGCAATCCATGGAACCTTTGCTTTTCTCTCACATGTAAAATAGGTACACAGGTAGTACAGGATATTCATAGTAGTATCCTAGGATTTTGGCACAGATCAAATGAGACACATCAGATAAATCCTTTAGTATATTTCTTGGCCTATACAAAGAGAAAAACTAGGGCTGGGATGTAGCTCGGTGGTACAGCGCTTGCCTAGCATGCGTGAGGCCCTGGGTTCGATCCCAGCACCAAAAAAGAAAAGACAAAAAAAAAAAAAAAACCTCTCCCCAAAGAGAAAAACTAAAGAATGTTTTTCTAAGTCACATTTCTTTGTTATGTGAATAATTTTACATCCTGATTTTTGCTGTGAAGTGCTCTATTCCTTAAACTAAAAATCAGGTCAGAGTTAAACCGTTTTTTTTTAACCACTACTAGACTTTCTTAAAGAACTAGCAGCTTTTACACAATCATGAAGAGCCTACAATAGCTTTTTTTATTGTTTAAGAAATACTTTGAAAGGGCATGAATCATGAAATGGGTCTCTGGCTCTGTTTTCCCCAAGTCCTTTACTGAAAAATCACTTATGTGTTTGGGAGAAAGCCCCCACCTAGCCACTGTGAAAATATAGAAGTACATTTTTTCACCAGGTGAGCCCTTCTTGGGGTTTGTCCCCATGGAGCACAACTGTCCTGAGACGTTCCATTGAACAAGGGCTCTGTGGTCAACTAGGGAATTGAGTAACATGTTAGAAATTCTTGATAAGGTCTCTGGTAAAGAATCCTGTTTAATTGTGTTTAGGGTGACAATTTCCTCGAAGCATCTGACCTAGAACCTTATCTTACATAGCTTCTATTAGTACCGTACCATATTCATAGGCCAGCATGTTATGTTGAAACTGTCAGCTTACCTGCCTATCTGCTTAAATCAGACTGGGAGCTTAGGGACTGTAAGTCCAAGACTAGGGGTCTATGTTTCATTTTTTTTAAATCTCTAATGCCAACATAATTTCTGGAACAGAGTGAGTACTCAGCAGTCAGAAAAGAGAACTGCTGATGGATATTAGTTGATGGTGAGGAAGAACAATGTAATTCCATCAAAGGAAGAAGAAAGAGTAAATGTTTCTGCCTCTGGGTCAGAAATATGTTAACTCCCTTATTGCACAGTACCTGATCAATTTGTCCTGCAAAGAATTTTTGAGTACTCATAAGTAGAAAGACCTTATTTGACTGCATATAGGGACACACATGGATACAAATATCCTAAGTATGATCTGGGAATTTTTATTTACTAAAGACAAGCTCTGTGGCTCTTCCCTTTGAAACAACTTCCCATCCTTACATTGTGCAATTTTCTGATTCCCAAAGTCTTCTGTCATGTTTCACCAGGTCTCCCATTCTTCTGACCTCTTCCCTGCCAAAAACATAGCCTCCATTCTGTGCTGCTGGTCAATGCTATGCTTGCTTCCACATGGTGTCCTCTCCAACCCCGCATCCTTCTGGCTTTCCCACTTTGATCCTCCTAATCCTCCAGAACCCTCAGCTGCTGCATTCTTTGCCCCACACTTTTCTGCACAACTGGAGAAAATGACTGATGTCCACCACCACCACCACCCTCATGCTTTTGGAAAGCCTTTGTTCATCTCCTCTTTCCCTGACTTTCTTCCCTAGTCTCCACCCTAAGTGATTAGATCCATTTTCCATCTTCACTCACAAGTTTCCAACTTGACCCTGCTTATCTCATTTTTAGGATGTGACCTCTTGGGTTCATCTCCCAGAAGGAGGAAGACATCCAATATAAACCCCTTTAGTTCTGTTCCTCTCTGAATCTTTACCTGCCATCTTCATCTCCTAATTAATCTGACAAAGGAAGTATTCTTGCTCTTAGTTGAAAGTAACCTGCCTATCTCCACTTTTGATTTCACTCTCCTGCCCGCTCTGGGACCATATTTCACCAATTATTTCCTCTCTCATAAATCTTCAATCTCCATTAGTCTCCATTAGCACGCTGCAGGAATATGTAGGTCTCGTGCATGCAACACAAATGAACAACAAACTTTCCTTTCATCTCAATACATCAAAGCTGCCCCCATCCTATTCCTTTAGTCTTCAGACACCTGAAAGATGCATTGTCAATTATTGTCTGTGCTCTGGTGCAGTTTCTCATTCACCAAATCCTCACCCTCTGCCCTGTGTCTTCCTCTTCCAATGCTCCTATTCAAAGGGGTTCAGCAGCAGAGAGTTATTTCTCATTGATCTTTTGGCAGCAATTGTTATAGCTGAGAAAATCCTACCCTTCTCTCAGAGTCCATCTCAAGTGCCCCATCCTTTGGGTCTTCTAAGTCATTAATTTGTGTTTTCTTGTTGGAACGAAATTTGTGTAATAAAAAAGCACTAGGTCAGGAATATGAACCTTGGCTCTGACATTAACTATGTAAATTAGAATGTCATGTCACCACTCAATGAAATAAGAACATGTTTTAAGATGACCTCTAAGTTTCTTGTTATTTTTTTTAGGCAACTTAGCGGCAGGAACTTGTGTTATTTTTGTGCAATATGGTTTCTGTAAATAGCCTCCTCTAATTATTTTTTTCTCTTACAAAAAAATCTCCTTTTAGTAAATAAAAGAGTTGGTATTTAAGTCTGTGATTCAGATTTCCACTATCTTCCATTTAGTTGTGACTTTAATTAAACTAAGCAATTGAGAAGATAGAATACATACAGGCAAATAAAAAAAACAGCTGGAAAATAAATTCACAAATACATCCAACCTCATTTATTTAATTTTTTATTTTTAAATTTCTTTTATTCATATGTGCATACAATGTTTGGGTCATTTCTCCCCTTTTTCCCCTACCCCCTCCCTCTCACCCCCACCCCCCTCGCTTCCAAGCAGAAATTGTTTTGCCCTTATCTCTAATTTTGTTGAAGAGAGAGTATAAACATTAATAAGGAGGACCAGGGGTTTTTGCTAGTTGAGGTAAGGATAGCTATATAGGGAGATTCCTAGTTTTGCTTCCATGTACATATGTGTTACTTTCTAAGTTGATTCTTCTCGAACTAACCTTTTCTCTAGTTCCTGGTCCTCTTCTCCTATTGGCCTCTGTTGCTTTAAAGTTTCTGCATTAGTTCCTTTGCATTGAGGACATCAAATGCTTTCTTGTTTTTTGGTTTTCTTACCTATCCTCATACATCCCTTGTGTGCTCTCGCTTAATCAGGTGATCAAAGTCCAGACCCCTTACTGTGTTTACCCTTGATCTACAGTCCACATATGAGGGAGAACATACAATTTTTGGTCTTCTGGGCCTGGCTAACCTCACTCAGGATGATGTTCTCCAGTTCCATCCATTTACTTGAGAATGATAAGATTTCATTCTTCTTCATGGCTGCGTAAAATTCCATTGTGTATAGATACCACATTTTCTTCATCCATTCGTCAGTGGTGGGGCATCTTGGCTGTTTCCATAACTTGGCTATTGTGAATAGTGCTGCAATAAGCATGGGTGTGCAAGTGCCTCTGGAGTAACCTGTGTGACAGTCTTTTGGGTATATCCCCAAGAGTGGTATTGCTGGATCATAAGGCAGATCTATGTTTAGATTTTTAAGAAGCCTCCAATTTTTTTTCCAGAGTGGTTGTACTAGTTTGCATTCCCACCAGCAGTGTATAAGGATTCTTTTTTCCCCACATCCTTGCCAACACCTGTTGTTGGTGGTATTTCTAATGATGGCTATTCTAACAGGGGTGAGGTGGAATTTGAGTATGGTTTTGATTTGCATTTCCTTTATGACTAGAGATGATGAGCATTTTTTCATGTGTTTTTTGGCCATTTGAATTTCTTCTTTTGAGAAAGTTCTGTTTAGTTCACTTGCCCATTTCTTTATTGGTTCATTAATTTTGGGAGAGTTTAGTTTTTGGAGTTCCCTGTATATACTGGTTATCGGTCCTTTGTCTGATGTGTAGCTGGCAAATATTTTCTCCCACTCTGTGGGTGGTCTCTTCAGTTTAGAGAGCATTAATTTTGTTGAGCAGAAGCTTTTAAGTTTTATGAAGTCCCATTTGTCCATGCTTTCTCTTAGTTACTGAGCTTCTGGTGATCCACTGAGGAAGTCCTTGCCTATGCCTATTATTTCCAAAGTATTTCCTACTCTTTCGTGAACCAACTTTAGGGTTTGGGGTCTGATATTAAGGTCCTTGATCCATTTTGAGTTTATACTAGTACAGGGTGATAAACATGGATCTAGTTTCAGTTTTTTGCAAACTGCTAATCAGTTTTTCCATCAACCTCATTTATAATCAAAGAAAAAATTTAAATAATACAATAATATACCTATGACCTGGATAAAGATATTTTTAAAATATAATATCCTGTAGTGTGATGCTTATATTAATAGCTATATCTATACTATATTATGCTTGTATTATTTATCAAATACTTTTTAGAAAAAAATTTATGTATATAAATGCATATCTATATACTAAAATTAGTATATTTTCAAATAAATCCTTCACTTTAAGACCCAAATATATCCATATGTATGTATAAACATGCATATGTATATATATTTTTTGCTGTTCTGGAGAACAAACTCAGGGCCTCATGCATGCTAAACCCCTGGTCCCATAAATGTACAGTTTTGGGGGGTCTAAAGTGGAATTTGGGAGGAGAGCAGGATCTCTTTATGTAGCCCAGGCTGACCTATAAATCTTGATCCTTCTGCCTCTGTCTCCTGAGAGCTAAGATAATAGACATGTGCCACCATGCCTGGCAAATGATTTATTTTTTAAATTAAGTGAAATATATATATATATATATATATATATATATATATATATATATACCTATATTTGAAGATACATATGTATCTATATACAAAATATATGTATTTATATATGAATCTATACATATGAGATACATGTGTGTGAGTGTGTTGGCTTATATATATATGTATACAACATTACCCTGAAAATGTAAAGATGGATGGAAGTAAGTATTTTCATATGATATACTCTGGTATGAGGATACATTTGATTATAATTCAGTTACATGTATACATAAAAACAAAGACCCAAATCTTTTGATATAACAATTCTACAGATTTATCATCAAGAAGTACTTGGCTATGCACAAAGATTTACCTGTCATTGTACATCCCAGCAATGTTTGTAATGTTGAGAAATAGAAGCTACTCAATTGTCTGTTATCAGGAATGGTTAAATAGCTGAAAAAGGGTTCACCTTACGTGAACTTTAACCACATCTCTTCTTCCTGTCACATCTCTTTACTTTGCCTTTGGAATCTCTGAAAATTGGCCAACATTTGTCTTTATGTCTCAGACATGAGTAAAGCAAAGCCATTATTCCTATTTGGGCATTTCCAAAGAATTGCTAAAATTGTCTGCTGTCTTCTGAGCAGGGAGACATTCATTTGGAGCAGAGTAAGCCCTTAAAGGTAAAAGAAAAGGAAGAAATTCTTCCTTTTGCTCATTATTGATTGTGTTCTGCCTGGCTCCCCAAAGTTCTGTTCCTTCCAAGTGAGCCACAACAATAATTCCATGTTATGATGTCCCTTTCTGAACATGAAACTTACATTGGCATTGTATTACATTACATTGGCCAGGAAGTATTTGGGCAGGGAACTCCCTAACAGAGGTGGATCAGAGTAAGCCACTTTGTATGTCCACCCAGCATTGTGGTTTTGTTTGTTGTTTATAACATTTTAACATGTACTAATTGTACAAATGAATAAAAGTCACTGTGATAGCTCCCTATATCAGCATATTTTGGGGCAGTACTAGGGTTTGAACTCAAGGCTTTACACTTGCTAGGCAGGTGCTCTACAACTTAAACCAACAGTTGTTTTTTTTTTTAACACAAAATCACAGCCAGCCTGGGGCCTACAAAAAGTCACCAATTGGCCACCTGCTCCCTGAGGAGTATACATAAAAATCAGGAAGGCCTCAACACCTGTTTTTCTTCAGTAACAAAAGGTTTATGTGGTCTTTACATAAAATAATGTTCTCATTATTAGAGTGTGGAATTATGTTCTAAAATACTAAAAATAATGCTATCTTTCTTTTGTCTAATGCTTTTTTTTTTTTAGAGACTTCATGTTTCTTTTCCGTTTGGATCTTTTGCATCGTGTAAGATTAACCATCCATGCCCAAAAGACCAAAAATCGTATGTTCTCCCTCATATGCGGACATTAGATCAAGGGCAAACACAACAAGGGGATTGGACTTTGAGCACATGATAAAAGCGAGAGCACACAAGGGAAGGGTGAGGATAGGTAAGACACCTAAAAAATTAGCTAGCATTTGTTGCCCTTAACGCAGAGAAACTAAAGCAGATACCTTAAAAGCAACTGAGGCCAATAGGAAAAGGGGAACAGGAACTAGAGAAAAGGTTAGATCAAAAAGAATTAACCTAAAAGGCAACACACACGTACAGGAAATTAATGTGAGTCAACTCCCTGTAAAGCTATCCTTATTTCAACCAGGAACACTTGTTCCTTCCTATTATTGCCTATACTCTCTCTTCAACAAAATTAGAGATAGGGCAAAATAGCTTCTGCTGGGTATTGAGGGGGTGGCGGGGAGAGGGAGGGGGCGGAGTGGGTGGTAAGGGAGGGGGTGGGGGCAGGGGGGAGAAATGACCCAAGCCTTGTATGCACATATGAATAATAAAACAATAAAAAAAAATTATGTCAAAAAAAAACCAAAAAACAAAAAGATTAGCCATCCATGTCTTCTAATGAAAAGAATATGAACTTTGGAGTTAGACTTTGCTCCCAAAACCAAGGAAAGGAAGTGAAAGGTAGTACACATGAAGACCAGGTTATAGATGTAGATACAGAGAATTAAGGGGGTTCTTTCTTAAACACTCAAAGTTTCAGTATGAAATAGAGAGGTAATGCCATCAGCTAAGGGGGAGAAGGACATCCTTGAGGTAAAGAGGAGATGTTAACTGGTTCCATGTTAGCCTGTTCTGCATCAGCCATAACTATGTAGGATTCCAGCTCCGATGCTAGGTTATGGATGCTGGGGTGGAAAGGTTTGATACCTTTCCTCCCCATCATGAGGGTCATGACAACACCCCTATTTCAACTGAAAAGTTAACTAGAGAAAAGCATAACAAATGTATTTAATCCAAGTTTTTTGTGACATGAAAGCCTTCAGAAAGGAAGACCCAGAGTCTCAGGGAAAGCCCCTTATGCCTAAGGCTGATGAAGCATAGATGGCCATGAAGAAAAATGAGTAGTTAGAAAGAATGTGTCCTATTAATAATAGGCAGGGGTGGAAAAAGCAAGGAGGAAAGCAAGGCTTGTCTAGATTCTTCTTGGCCTCTCTATTGTAGTATTTCTTCCTCCCCGGGATGGGGCAGGAACCCCTTCTTAAATGGAGCTCTTATGATCAGACAAGATATGTTTAAGAATTCCTTTATAATAAACTTTAAAACAGAAAGGTAGGGGAAAGTTAGAGGAACATTTCTAGGATTTTTGACTGGCTTTGGTTCAGAGGGGTTCTGATTTTATAAGCACTTTTTGAGGAAGAGGAATTCTAGTTTCTATAGCCAATCTTGGAGAGAAAGGGCAGCAGAAGATTGAAGAGCAAGTGAAGGTCAGAGTGTTTGCTTCAGAGGCCCTTCCAATGTTCTTCAATTCAAAGTTCTCAGCATGCCAAAGCAACATATTTTAGGGTGTTATTTCTTAGCCCCTACACTGAAACTTTTAAAAAACAGACATAATACAAAATGACAGAAAGTGGGTGGTAAGCACAGGTCCAGTGTATTAAGTGGGTAATTTCAAGATCATGCCTTTTGGAATCATATTTTAAAATACCTAAAGAAAAAAGAAAGAAAAGAGGGAGGGAGGAGGGAGGGATGGAAGAAGGAAGGAAGGAAGAGAGGGAGGGAGGGAAAGAGGGAGAAAATGACAGGGTGGTATAACAAAATACGGCCTTTCAGGAAAGGGTCTGATGTTTCATGCCTGGGTGTGCAGCTTGGCATTGTGTGAACTTATATATCACAAACAATACCTTTTCCGCACCCCATACTTGACAGAGTCTGAGCTCTCTTCCCATTACAGTGGCCAAAAGATCTAAAAAAGGAAAAAAAAAACAAAAAACCAGATTTCTGGAACTGATTTGTTGAAAGATTTGGGTGTTTACCGCCCAAATAGCAAGAAAAAAACTTGGCTGTCAGCCTGTATTCTATCACGTCATGCCCTGTGCCCCAGAACTGAAGGCTTTTATGAGCAAAAAGACTTTCACACTGGAAAATCTGGAAGCTGGTTAGTCTTTGTTGCTTGTCAAAGCTAAAAGTTGAATTAAATCAGATGGGTCTTTAAAAAAAGAAAAAAAGAAACAGATGGATCCTTAAAAAAAGTGTTGGTCAGCTAAAGACTTATTTAAAAACACATGGTCATTCTGCCTTTTGTGGGATATGCAAACTAAATATAGCATCTGCAGGAGGTATGCTGCTATAATTTAGCAGCTGCTTCCCAAAATATGGTCAGGTTCTAAGAAATGCTAAAATCTCACCGCTCAGTTTCCTACCTAAAGCTCCACTTAGCCTGTCTTTAGGGATTTATGAAAATTCCACTTTTTTGCCAAGTATTTTAGTTTCAAAATTTTTGTATTGTTTTTCTTTTTGCTTTAGTATTTTTAAGATTCTACTATAACTTATTATCAAACAGTTAAGTGAGTACAATTATATTTTATCATATATCCTACACTTGTAACAGTAGTGTCTTAATGAAGGGCTCTGACTAGATTATAGTAATTATGTGAATAATTATTCCACCAACTTTGTAGTCACCATATCCAAATTTACCTGTGCAAATGATTTCAAAGGATTTTAGTGTCACCTGAAGAAAAGTTAATTTTAACCTGCAATCTAATTATTTGGTGAATGGTTGAGGTGCTTGTAACAAGAACAGAATTAGGGTCCTTTGATGGAGATAGGTAACTTATGGTTTTGTTGAGTATGATAGAAATGTTTCTATCTGAAGATGGAAGGCCATTTATGGAAATGGAAATTCATTTACCAAGGGCTGTTATGTTGGTAAAGATGGTAGTCTATGTCTATGTCACTCTATGTCTATGAAACAGACTATGTAAAGTACTTTAAAAGGCAGTGGAAAACCAGTTAATTCAACCAGTGCTTAACTATTTAATACAAACAATTCTCTTAAATTGCACAAGAAAGGCCTTTTTATTATATCCTATAACTCCCTTCTCCTAGCAAAAACCTGTTCGTTGTGTTGAATAGGACTTAAACTCTGACACCTCATAAAGTGAAAATCAGTAAATCTAATTATTTTAAAACCCAAACTGATTTGATTTGGGGAAAACAAATTCCTGATCAAACTGTTTTCTACTTGTCTTTTTCCTCAGGTTTCTGGTGCTGGGGACGAAACCCAAGGCCTTGTGCATGCTATGAAGGCACTCTACCACTGACCTACATCCCCAGCCCTTGCCCCTGGAGCTTTCACCAAGAACTTTACTGAATTTTTACTAGTGTAGGGGAAGTCTGGTCCTCTGCTAGCCTTGTGGTTAGGTTTCATCTCCTTACTCTCCTCTCCAAAAAAAAAAAGAAAAGAAAAAAAAAAAAAACACCTTAGAAGAGAGTTCTATACCCGCATAAAGTTTGCTCAGTTACCTTTTAAAGTCCGCTACCATCATTATGTTGTTTCTAGAAAGTCGATCTTTTTTTTTTTTTTTTTTGAAAGGGAGAAAGATGAAACCACAGAGGTGATTCTATTGGCCTTTGATGACACAGGAGCAGGAAATTGGACCAGGAAAGCCCTGACACTCTTGGAGATAATGACTCTATTTGCATATTAGTCGTCTGCCCTAACTTCTGTTCCCTTACCTTTTGCTTCCAGGTCTTGAGGATATTTCATTGCTTGTTAAAACCACCACCTCATGATGTGCAGAAAAGAGATCCCAATCTAGTCCATTTCTAAAACTGGGTGGGAGGGAGGTGCATGGCTCAAGTGGTAGAGTATCAACCTGGCAAGTGTAAGGCCCTAAGTTCAAACTCTAGTACCACCAAAAGTAAATAAAAAATAAAATAAAATGTAAAAACTGTCTTGTTCTGAGTGGGGGAAATTAATAGATTGAAATCAACAGTGAGTCCAAAATGAGGGGACATGTGAAAGAGCCTAACGAGAGACTGTATACTCTAAGGAGCTACTAAGAGGGGCTTTATAATCCACACAGCAGTTTGCTCTACTATTCACCAGTGGTTTTCAGCCAGGGAGATTTTGACATGGTCCCTCCTTCCCCCAGGACATTTAGAAAAAAGCTGGAGACACTCTTGATTTCTCATGACCTGGGTAGTGATACCAGCATTTAGTTGGTTTGTAACCATGAAAGTTCCATTTTCACTGCCAACTAATAAAGCCAGTAATTCAGAGACAACTTCATTGGCAATAAGCTGGTTAGTTGGAAGATGGAGGGATTTCACTCAAATTCTATCCAACCAAAGCACATATGGGGTTTCTTAGGGGATCTGGTTTTAGTCATAGCTAGATAAGCACCAGAATAGTTATTAATTGTTGCAGTAATCAGTTCTCTTGACATGGTTTTGATGTTGTCCATAGTTCACCAGGTGTTCTTGTAAACATGCAGAAAGATGACTGATTAGAAGGTCAAATGGTGGTGTTCTTTGATGGTTTCCCTTGTTCTTTGCGGGCAAGGCTGGCTTTGTTGGCTTTGCAGGCAGGGCTGGCTTTGTTGGTTAATTATTTGGGCAGGGATGCATAGAGGAGTAAGGTAAAACAGAAGCAGTTAAAAATAGACTTGCTAGTGCTACGAGCCAGTTAACCTGCTCGTCAGCTTTAGAGAGGCCAGACAAGCTGCTATTGACATCCCAGACAAAGAATTAACTGGCCCCAAAATATCAATGTGCTAAGGTTGAATTTCCCTGTTGTGGATAAAAGAACGTGTGCATATCTTTTTTTAGTACAATGAGAAGTAAGTTAAGTAATACTGTTGATACTTACTTCACTATACTGTTTGCAAAAATATTTGTACAGTCCTCTAGTCACTGCTTATTTGTGTTTTCAAAGTTAATCTAGGTAGATTTCTCCAACAATGAATATTCCCTATCAAAACAAAATTTTAAAGTATTACTTAGTACCTAAGTAATTCAGTATACCTTTAGTATACTGAAACACATTGATTTGCACCATTGATTTACACAAATTTAATTTGCCCTGCCAACCCCAGTGACTCATGCCTATAATCCTAGCTACTCAGGAGGATCAATCTGGAGGACTGAGGTTTGAAGTCAGCCCTGGGCAAATAGTTCCTGAGACCCTTTCTTGAAAAAAACCATCACAAAAAAAGGGCTGGTGGAGTGTCTCAAGCAGTAAGAATGCCTGCCTAGCAAATGTGAGACCCTGAGTTTAAACCCCAGTGCCACCAAAAAATATAAAAAAAAGGAAATAACGTTTTTAAAAATTTGCCCTAACTTTTAAGAGATTTATATAAAATAAGGAACATCTGTCTGAGGGATATCGTTTTACTTGTTCCATCTTCTTTCCCTCTTAAATAGATGCTAATACATTTGCAAGCTGTTTTCTTTTTGTAACCCCACTCTTTAAAAATGGCCCACTGAATATTGCCTGAAATGACATAAACATTATTTTTTTTAAATGTATGAACAAACAAGAGGATAAATAAGCACCTCAAGAATTTAAACTATGGCTGATTACTTTCCTGTCACAATCTTTAACTTGAGCCAGTGGGAAAGTCCTTTTTTTTTTTATTATTTTATTTTACTCTTGAATTAGCTTACATTAATATGAGGGGATTTCATTGTGATAACTCCATACATGCATACAGTGTACCTTGAACAAGTTCACTTCCTCTATTATATTCCCATTTTTTCCCTTACCTCCTTTCCAGGAGAGTTCTTAAGAACAGGCCAAAATATTTGACTTTCCCTTTGTCCTGTCTCAACCAAGGCAAGCCAGCAGCTTGCTCAGTTACCATCTACCTGAAAATAACCTCTCCACCACAAGTACCTAAGTGGGAAATCCAGTGTGCTAGACCAAACGAGCTGATCCTGTCCTATTGCTTTTGTATTTTGGAATCCTGACAGACAATTTCCAAACAAAACTGAGACTGGAGGCCATAGTCAGAATCTAGTCAGTAGATGACTGACTTTGGGGATCTTTTGTCAAACAGAGCATGTGGTCTGGCTCGTGTTCCAAGGGTGGGAAAGCTGTAGATAGGGAAAGCCTTGTAGCTGTTGTTATCTAAAACATTTTTAACATCTCATTCAACCCACTGTGGCAGTTCACAAATCGTTTGGAATAACCAAAAGAGCCAGGGAGGTCTATCTGAGAGAACTTTCTAGAATGAGGAAACATCACATATTTACTGTGTCCAATTCAGTTGGCCACTAACTACATGTGGCTACAGTAATTGAGCGTTTTGGCGTGTGGTTAAAGTAGCTGAATAAGTTATTTTTATTTAACGTTATTTTAAATAAATATGTATGCCTAGTGGTTACCATAATAAATAGTGCCAGTCTAGGAAATACTAATTCATAATTTTATATATTCCCCCCCCCTCAGTACTGGGTTTGAACCCAGGGCTTCACACTTGCTAGGCAGGTGCTCTACCACTTGAACCACTTGGCTAAGCCCTGTTTCATGTGGGTATTTTTGAGATAGGGTCTTGAGAGCTATCTGTCCAGACTGACTTTGAACTTCCATCCTCCTGATGTCTGCCTCCTGAGTAGCAAGGATTACAAGCATGAGCCACTGGTGCCAGGCATTATTTTACATCTTAATTTTAGATATCCTGAGTCTTTTTTGCTTTTTTTCAAGTGTAAATGATAAATTATAGAGTGTTTAGAAAATAAGGAGAAACAGATACCCATAATTTTATAACTAATATAATTATTAGATATTTGGTATAATTTCCTCTTTTTCTATGTGTTCTTAGTTGAATTAAGCATGATTTTATCTTGTTTTACTTTTTTAACAAGCTTTTTTTTAAACTTGGCATTACGAGAGAATCTATTTCTGTACTATTGAATAATATTCACAAGCCTTCAGACCTAATGATTGACGTATCATAATGTGTTGATGTATCTTAGATGGCTGGGTCATAGTTTATTTCTTCTTTTTGAAATTTTGGCTTATTTCCTTTGCGTGATTGTTTGATTTTATGGTTATTATAAAATAATGCTGTAGTAAACATATGAAAGCATGCTGATATTTCTCCTCTTTAAAATACATTACCATATAAAATGTTTGAGTTTTATTCAGGGAAAAATTGACATGGTGCATCCTTTCACTTCCTCATTTTCATTTTGAAAAAACACTTTTCCACTCTACTTGTGAAAAAATGGACTTTAAAACTGACAAAAGGAAAGAAAGCCAAGATTTTTCTCTCTGCGGTACAATTAAGCTGATAAATTATGAGACAAATTAAAAATCCTCTTCATGTAACAATAGGAAGCACTGATAAAATGTGACAGCACTCAGGGCTAATGGCACAGGTCTTTGCCTTCCAAATGGGGAATAAGTTCCCAAGCATAAACCCTGCAAGTAAAATATTTTACATATTCAGATCATCTCTAGAATCTCTTAAGATGAAAAATTAACAGAGATAAACAAAGAAAAAAACTACCATTTTGTTTTGTTCTTTGCAAATCTACATAGTTACACATTGGTACATCTTCAAACTATCCTGTTTAGAATTTAAGGTGTTTTGAGTACAGTGCAAACAAACCTTCACATGTCATACAATTAGTAATTCTTCTGAGGATCTTGGCTGAAGACTTTATATTTTGCATTCTGGTAAACTCACATGATTTAAAAAATTTCTTCTAAAATAAATACTATACTCTAATTATCTGATCATTAACAAACAAAAGGACCTTACTGATTTGATACAAATAAATTTAATCCATAACATTTTGAATATTAGAATGTAAAAAGTCAAGTATTTTCATTATTTGTAAGTAGACTTTTACCTTCTATTATATCATCCTTTGTCTTCATTTGAATTGAGATTTGTTAAGGAATTGAACAGGGACCATATGAGCTTGTGCTAATTAAATATTAAGTTATACATGTGAAACAGCTTTGTAACCCACAAGTACAGTGAAAATCTAATATAAATGTTTTAAGAACTGTTCTTTGGGCATTATGTATATGAGAAATAGCCTTTAAAATTAGCCTAATGGGAAGAAATCAAGACTTCTCTCTTTCTCTGGCATAATGACTTTAATAATTTATTGTATAAATTTGTTTTTCCTTCACATACAACAATAAGAATGTTTGGACCAATAAAATTACTGCAGCTGGGGCTTTTATTAGCAATACCAACTGGGACATAGATCTCTGTCTTGGAAATGGAACCTAAGTCTCCAGATGGCAAATCACTGGGACTTAGTTCACAAAACACAATGCCAGAAAGTCATTTCCAAAAAAATCTGTAGTGTTTGTACAGGAAATGTTTGAAAAATGCTTGGAAAGCCATCAACTTTGTACATACTTTGTGGATTATCTAGGGAAAATATCTAAAATCTGATAGGCTTTTCTCTGTTAACTTCTGGCTTTCCTCACTCTTACTATCAATTCTTTAAAGATGTCTCTAGTTTTGACATAAGTATACACAATATATTGTTATGAGGTTGACACCACTCAAAATAACATAATTCCAGGTAACCATTCTTCATATCACCATGTCCTGTTATCCATATGGTCAATGAAGAGGTATTTTAAATTGCTTATACAGGGCATTATGCTAAGTAAATCCCAGGCTGCAAGAGTTTCCAATTTTTAGATAACAGAATTCATAACTTTATTTTTATGAATTGCAGGTGGTTTTCATGAGCTTATGCAAAAGTTTTTGGGACTGTGGGCTCGTAGCCCTGGATGATATTACAATACAGTTGGGAAGCTGCCGGTCTCCAGGTAAGAAGGCCGTCAATCATTTCAGCTCTTTGTCTTGTGCATTTAATCTACACTAGTCTTTCCTTTCCTTTTCCTGACAGAAGTAGTAGGCTTTGGAATTTAGAAATGCTGACTGCAATGTACATGTGTCTTTGAATGTGTGACTTAACCCCTTTCTCTTCATTTGTAAAGGAAGTTAGCAATACTTACCTAACTTTTGTGAATAATACCTATACACTCTCTAGCATTGGACCTGGCACATAATGGTGCTTTAAAAACAAATATCTTCTTTTTAACTAGTATTGTTATTATTATTGATGTTGTCTTCTGGATACATATTTTCAAATGATAAAAAATTTATGAAATTCTTATTTCACAGATACTTAATACACATAATTTTAAATTTTTAATAAAATAAATATCTTCTAAGTTAATTAAATGACAATGAAATAATAGACCAAGCATTGATGATAGTGACAAAATAAGGTCAGAGCAGTAAGCTGTGTAGTAGATATGACATCCAGGGAGTAAATGGTACAATGTTAACTCAGATCATGGGCCTGGATCTACTAAGTACATCACGTCCTAAATCATGGGGTATCCATTTCTTTAACAGACAGACAAATTGTGGTATCAGGTTGGCACTGGGGAATAATCTCTATGTTTATTTAATTAAAACTACTTGCTTTTACTCCTTTGATTTCTGAAATCCCACAAGGACAATACAGATAAAAATATCTACACTCAAGACATGGGAGAGGGAATAAGGCATCATTAGTATTCAATATCAAATAAAATGAAGTAAAGTCCTTAATAAAAGAGAAGCATAAAAGGCAAACTATTTTATTGGAAAAAATTGCTATGAATCTGGATGAAGGAAGGTGCAGTGTAGTCCAGCTACAGGAGAAGTCCTCAGTAAGTTGGGAGGTAGCAGTAAAGCAATAATAATTATTAAAGTTATTATAATAATGCTTACTATCTTTCCTAATAAGACATTCACTGACTAGTCAGGTCTTTAAATTTTTGCAAAATACTCTTTACAAAAAGTTTATGTCAAAAATTTCAAGATACTATCTTGAATCTCAAAGTAACACTTTTTTTGTATGTGAATGAAGCTGTTGTTTTTACCATGTGCTATTGTGTGATTTTAAGTTATGTGGAAATAACATAACTGATTCCATTTTAATTATAATTTGTTAACTCCTATACATATCATTAAAATAGATTTAAAGTTGAATAAGTTATTAATGATAGCATTCAAAGATAAGTATTGGTCTTTAGAAATGGAAAAATAAAGCTCTTACTAGCAAATAACAATTTTAAATATTTATTTTATTAAGAGTTATTGAGAACTTCATGTTCTAAATACTTTGCATACATCATCTCATTTAATTCTCAGGAAGTCATGAAGTGGATACCATTAACATTTCCACATTACAGATAAGAACACTGAAGCCCAGAGAAATTTAAGTCATTTGCATTGCACAGCTCTGCCTCCACAAGTACATTTAGACCTCCCCCAAAGCAGCTGTGGAGTTCTTCTGAGCATATCTGTCACTCATCCTGAACTCCTGAAGAAAGCTCTTGCATTGTGCAATTTTATTATTTTTCATATTTTCATAAAGACAATATGCCTCCAATTGTTAGAGCTTTGTAAGCTTATTCACACAAATAAATTCACAAGGCTGGGGAAGTTTCCTTCTCAGAGTATCCCAGTGTTTCAGATTTAGATTTCTTATTGTTCTCTGCCTCTAAGGTAGGACCCATGGTGGGACACAGTCTTATCTGGAGGCAAGAGCTTGGTGTAGGTGACCCACCAGTGGGGGGCTGACTGTCATATACATGGCGTATGTCCAGACACATCTCAGATGTGCAGAATGGGCTGCCAGGGAGCCTTAAGATGCATATTCATTGAAAGTATCTCAGCAATTGCAACATCTGCTGTTTCCTTGCAGAGAGACTTCCACCTCCACCTGGAGAGTGTACTTTTGATCAAGATGAATGTGCGTTTACGCAGGAGAAAAGAAACCCGAGCAGCTGGCACAGGAGAAGGGGAGAAACTCCCACCTCCTACACAGGACCCAAGGGAGATCACACTACTGGGGTAGGTGAGTTATGCCACATGGTGCTGTTTCCTAAGAAAGCCTTCTAAAGTAGGCATCCTAGGGCTTCTTGATTGCATTTTGAAATGTGTGAATTCATGTCTCATGTCCAGAATGAGCTACATGTAATTCTACACACACAATAGGTGCACTGAAAATAATCCTTTCTGTTTATAGCCTTGCTTGTATATTGCTGCAAAGAGAATGGAAAAAGACTTACAAGGATAGGCAGGTAAAGATTATTTAATTAAAATTAGGATTAAAAGTAAGAAAGGGACAAAAAATGGTGGTAGTGGTGGTATGTGTGTGTGGGGGGGGGTGGTGATAACTGAAGCCAAAGCCAGGGCTGAGGCTTAGTATATAAAATGTGCTGGCAGATGAGAATGATGAATACAAGCTTGACTCCAAGCTTTCATCCATAATTTTTTTTTGGCAGCACTGGGGTTTGAACCCAGGACTTCACACTTGCTAGGCAGGTGCTCTACCATTTGAGCCACTCCGCCAGCTGCCTCCAAGCTTTCTATTGGTGAGACAACAGTGGAAAATCACCTGGGAAACATGATCCTCAGCATTCTTAGCGTTGGAATGGAGGGAGCTGTCCTCTCAGAGTATAGGCGATAAGATGTGCATTTTCAATAGACAATGTACAAGCTACAAACTAAAGGTTGATCTTTCTTTGTGGTGCTGGAGATGCAATCCAGGGCCTTGTGCATGCTAGGCAAGCACTCTACTACTGAGTAGAGTGGACAGTCTTTGGCTTTTTGAGATAAGATCTTACTATGTAGCCAGTCCTGGGAGTTAGTGTGATGCACTGAACATTGAAAAAGCAGGAAAACTCTTTTAAGTTAAATAGCCAGTAGCATGCTCCTCATGTCTTTACGCTAAATTAACTGCATGTTTGAGTTGTAGACCTTGTTTTGCCACCTCCCATATCCACAAAATCTGTGAAAATCTGGCAAAAACATACACAGTAGATATTAAATTACTCATAATTCTACTCCTTTACTAACATTTCCTTGATTATGGGGACATAAGTTAGCAAACTTGGCGTGGCTTTATTTCAAGGAAGTGGTATGGTTGTGCTTGCTTTGTCTCTTCAAAAGCAAAAGGATATTTCAACTGGCTGGGGTGAAACTTCACTGCAAAAATTGAATGCAAAATCTTCTTAGTGTGTTCCATATTTATTCTGAGTGAGTATTTGATGAATTAAATGAAATTCTCTGGTGCACAACATAGAGAATGTTGATTTTTTAAAGTAAATTATTTCTATAGTCTGTCTTCTTTATGCTTCATTTTACATGCTTCCATACATATTTCCAAAAGGTTCTCAAGATACCTTCTAGTTTCTAACTAAATAAAATATTTTATAGGTTATATCTTTTTATTCCTATTCACAATAATGTAAATGAGAAACCAGATTTTGCTGTGCTGTGCCCAAGTTAACTACAGATGTATAACATTGGATTGAAGGTGTTTTGGTTTTGTTCTTAAAATTACTCTAATAACCATTTTACTGGGGGAAATGATAAAGCTAGTGATCATTTATTGAACACTTAGCACATGCAGGCACTCTGCTGAGAATGGTTGCATCCTTACCATAACCTGTAAAATAAGTGAAAGGTCTCATTTTTCTGAAGAAGCAGAAGCTCAGAGAAGTTAAGTGCTCTTCCAGAGCCACACAGTAGTAACTGGTAAAGTGACTGTCTGGTCTGTTTGGCTCTAATGGCGATATTCTGTCCACTCTACCTCATCAGAGTCCCCCAGCCAACATGATACTCGGACACCACACACGACCCAGAATGACTATGACAGCTTATATGTGAACATCACATCTTTTCACGTAACAGTATAAACTTATACATTACACCCTTTACACCAAAGAAAGGTGTTTTCTTTTAGAAAAGCTATGTTTAAACCAATGGTATTTTTGTACATCACGAGAACTTCATCCAGCAGAAAGAATCCACATTTTTTAGCTATTTCTAGTGTCTGCATACCAATACTATTGCTTTAACTCCAGAAATTCAACCCACCCGCCCATTGTATACCCCAAATACACAGAAGAGTGGCTTCCGTTGTCCTAAACTCTAATGGTGTGACCTAATTGAGGCTGATGTACTGGCTCTCAGATCTCGAAGTGACAAGCACTGCTAATTCAAACATTAAAGCATAAGCAAACAAAGACTCTTTTAAGACAACTTGTATTTGTTGTCTTGTTACTCATATCTGAAACTACATGTACATAAGAATCAAATGTCTTAGACCTGGGATTCATCATTAACTTAGAGCAATGTTACAGAAATCTTGATTCATTCCATTATTGTCTGAGCACCTGCTGTACATTGTGCATTAAATAATGAGGATACAACCCAGGCCTCAAAAATACAACAGGTAAAATGAAGAGGATTATGTGTTAGAGATGGTGAAACCACACTGAAGGACAGCTAGCTCTGTTGGGAGTGTCTTGAAGGATAAGTTGGAGTTCTTCAGGAATGGAAGAGAGTGAGAAAGCATTTCAGGATGAGGGAAAAACAGGTATGAGGCATGAAGCCATTAAGCAGTGGGGCGACTTTGGGGAATGCTAAGTGATTATGTTTGGCTGACCTGTAGTATACTGTCAACTAGCATTTCCAAGAGAGTAAAGTCTAAATTGTAAACTTATATACAGGTATCAAATTTGGAGATATGATTCCAAAGAGCAAGAGTGTGGAACAAAGACCATAAAATAAGGAAGGAGAAGAGAGCTGATACAAAGATGCACCATGGACTTGGCCCACTGCTATGTCCAACTGGTTGTTTGATCCTGTGGGGACATCTAAGAAGCCATTTTGAAATACATCTTAGGACCATAAACTAAGGAGAGAAAGGGACAACTGTTTGACCACAGGCTCCTGTATTCCACTGAGTGTGCCTATTCAGCATTGACTCGCACCCCTCCCTGATTGCTGAGTTGCAGTCACATGGGTGTGTGGTTCTGCAGAAGTTCAATCCAGAAATGACTGAAGAAAGCCTCCACATCAAAGAAAGGAGGCAATTGGCACGTGGCTTGGGTCTAAGATAAGGCATTTATCAAGTAGCACTTGAGACAGTTCTATCTTTTCACTTCCCATGCTTAAATCCTATCAGTCTACACTTGGAAGAACACATACAAGGAGCAAAAAGAAAGAAAAAGGCATACAAAGCTGTTTTATAGACAACTGCATTAGATGATCAGTCGATATGTGCCCATTAAATAAAAAGAAAAGCTCAGTAAAGCCACACTATAAATATGTCAGGTCATTGTGTGTTTGTTAAAATCAATACATCATCTCAAGGTTAAACAAACACAAGCTCTGGGAATGGAGCCTTCTGGTCAGCTGCCACACAGGTCAAATAATGCCAATTAGCCAGCGATGGAGCTTCAGGAAGTTGCACTCCCGTTCTGCCCCTTCCAATGGCTGCTGGCTACTGCTTTCCACAGATGCATTAGTTGTAGAGCTCTTGGATTTCAATTCTGCTACGGAGGAGGAGAGATGGGATGGGACTAGTGCAAGTGAAAAGGTTGCAATCATTTTTCTTGAACAATCACTCTTGGATTGTTGCAAACCTTTAGTTAATTCTCAGATTTCTCAAAAAGTTGATTTTGACCTTTTTTCTTTTTTTCCTTTCTCTCTCTCTCTCTCTCTCTCATTGCTTTTTGGGGGGTGCAGTACTGGAGCTTGAACTCAGGGCCTCACACTTGCTAGGCAGGTAGTCTGCCACTTGAGGCACTCCACCAGCCCTGTTTTGTGTTGGGTATTTTCAGGATAGGATCTTGCAAACTGTTTTCCTGGGCTGGCTTCAAACTCACAATCATCCTGATCTCTGCCTCCTCAGTAGCTAGGATTATGGGTGTGAGCCACCAGCGCCCAGCTCTTCTTGCTTTTTGTAAAGATTTTCGAAGGTACTTACTCTATCATTCTACGAGCACTCTTTTCTTCCTCACATTTGCCTGCTTTTTAACAGATTGGAATTCATTGTTTATTGTGAAAGTCTCCATCTTATCACCCATTTTCTTGAGTATATCACCCTGGGCTCAATCTCTAACTCTTAAGTGAGCTGGGCAAGTGCTCTACAATATATTGTTGTATAGTCATAGTCTTAAATTATTGATCATATTTATTTTATAGTCTTTGTGTGATAAATCCATATTTGGGTTGCTTCTTTCCCACATATAGAGTTTGCCTTCTTCCTCCACACCCTTTTCTTAAAATGTCTGATTAATTTGAATATTTGACAGTGTGAATGTGCCCTTCCATGATGGTGTTTTTCTCCAGAGAGGATTCTATCAGTTTTCAAATAGTCAACTGGAGTAGAGCCATTCCCTTTAGTTCAATTAGAAGTCAACCACCTTCAGGTGGGGTTGCAGTTCTGTTTTTCTGACTCTACCTCTGGTTCTCCCTGTACTCCTGACATGGTCTCTAAGAATGCAGTCTGGAGTTTAATTAGAGACTGACCTCTCTAGTATGTCCTACACTTCAATTTTTTGTCACTCAATTGATGAGAGTCCTGAAAACTCCACTTTGTTTTGCATTTAACTTCTTGATTCTTGCTCTCTGAAAGTAAAGAATTTGGAAAATGCCCTGGCTGCTTTGGCTGCCTTGAACTCCAGTTGTCTTCTCAACCCACTAAGATCTGTTGGTTTCTCTGTCACTTAGGTGATGCTTTCTACTTAGCCTATAAACTCATAGGAAAATGCCTGAAAGGGAAAAACATCTCAGAAAATGTTGAGCTCATCTCATTGACCTTCCATTTTCTCAGGGATGCTGGCCCCTTGAGGCCTTGCTGCTTGGAAAGCTGTCTAACAACTTCAAAACAAATATCCCCACCCTTACCCACCCAAAAAGAAAGAATTATTCATTTGTTTTTTCCTAAGTTTTCTCCACAGAGTGTAGATCTGCTACCAGTTACTCAGTAGAGCCAGAAGGGGGTGTATCTGGTATTTCACTCTAGCAACATTTATTTACATGTTTATTTTACTCAAAAACTAAAGACATTTGCTCTTTTCTTCTGTGCTATAAGCTAACCAACACTGTTTTGAATGAGATCCTTATATCTTTGGCATGTCACAACTACATTCACTTTTTATATTTTCTGACTGTTTACTCAAGGTCTTACTATATCTGAGATGATACTGCCTGGTGTTCTGTTCTTTGGCAAGGGGTAATAGGCAGAGAGTATTAAAATTTGCACATTCTTAGCCGTGAAGTACCTGACAGATTATGCTATTGTTTATGTCTTTCCTTTTATAACTCTCCCTCTTGAATAATAAATTTAAGGGACAGTTATGTTAAAGAAAAAATGGTTCAGTAACAGTTACTGAAGTAAGTGAGGCAGACTATTCAAGTCATCATGACAGGCATAGGGACCCCTGCAATGTGATTTTTCAGTGGAGGGGAAGGTAATCTCTTCCCTCAACTTTGAATATAGTACAGGCAAGTGAGAATTTAAAATCAAGAGTTGTGTGGAGGTCAGTGCATGGAAAATTACTGAGTGCATCAAGGGTAAGAGGGATTCTGGTTGAACTGACCCATTTTTTGTTTTTCAGTGTAGGATATCAAACACAGGAACTTGTGCATGCTAGGCAAATACTCTACCACTGAGCTACACCCCCACCACTTGGTTTTTTGAGACAAAGTGTTACTATATAGCCCAGGCTGGTCTTGAACTCAGGATCCTCCAGCCTCTATATCCAGAGTGCTGAGATTATAGGCATGTAACACCATACCTACCTACTAAGGGGATTGTTACTGAAGGCAGATCACATGTCACCTGGGGGATGGTGGAGGATGAGGAACCTATTCACATGTCAAATGTTACTGATACTCAGGGTGGTAGCTCCTGATTTAGCAGAGTTCTTAACGAAACAATTTTATATGGAAGTATACAGGTAGGTCTAGGAAAAGATTTAGGAGTCTGACTAAAGTTTGGTTAAGCAAAGAATCTTTGTTAATTATCAGAGTGATAAAGTGCTGCAGATGTCTTTTTATAGTCAACTTTCACAGAAACCACTTCTACAATCACCTCATATTTTTAAAAGTGATTTATCTAGTAAATGTAATGTTGCTTAGATGAATGTCACTGAAATTCATCATTCTTAATTTCATACATTCTGCATTAATGAGAAAAATTTAATCGACTCTACAAATTAACAACAATTCATAGATTTTGAGGATGCTGGAGGCAGGTAGGATCTTGTAGATCAATTAAGGCAACATACACATTTTAAATATTACTGGAATCCATTCAAGGGCATTTTAATAATAATCTGCTTGGATCCTGAGGTAGCAACAATAAGCTTGCTTATGTCTAGATATACAACCTAAGCAATAATGAAATTACATCCAACAAAGAGATATCCTATTGCCTGCATGGTGGATTTATTGCATTTACTTCTAACAAACTTTTCTATGTCACTTTTTTCAAATATAGGCACTAAAGTAATGGCAGGATACAAAAATGGCAGCACTTCCTATTCTATGTGTTATGAAAGTACTAGACTCAAATTTTGGACCAGCAACACAGTATCTTTCTCCTTGATGACTAAAAGGGTATTTGTTTGGCATTAGTAGTCACAGGGTCCTTTTTAAATTAATGTAACGTATTCTGGAAGTTTTAGATGACATACCTGTACTTGTAGTCTGCACTGCACATTTTCATTTTCCATCCTTAAAGTCCATCAATCTACACTTGGAAGAACACACTCGGAGAGAAGAAAAAGAAAGTGGAGAGGCATACAAAGCTGTTTTATAGACAACTGCATGTAGATGTTCAGTCATAGACAACCATTAAGTAGAGAAGCTTAGAAAAGCCACACTATAAATATGTGACATTATTGTGTGACTTTTAGAATCAATAAATCATCATATGTCACAATTCCAAGGGAGATACAGCTGCTGACTTAACTGATAGGCAATGCAGAAAAACTTTTCCAAATTCTAACGTGCAGCATGGTAGGCATAGTCTAATGGAAAAACCATCCAATAAACAGTGAGCTTCCTCTGCAGAACTAGGGCATGCTTACATAACCTCTGTGAGCCTCAGTTTCCTCATATGCAAAACAACCATAATAATCAAAGCCTTCTAATCTCTTAAAGTTGCCATGATGGTTAACTAGGAATATATTTGTGAAAAGACTTGATAATGTATAATCACTGAACTGAATGGTGTTACTTTTACAATTAGTGAGTCTTCTATAAAATCTTTTGTTTATCTCTGTGACACTTCCAGGACATGTTATTTTATTTCCTTTAGGTTTCCATAAAATGCAAAATAATAACCTATGACTTCTAGTAAAATTAGTTAGTAGAAACCAAAAGGTTTGATAGAAACATTAAACCAATGTTTACCAATTTGTGTTATATTTGCCACCAGATCTTTTAAGCACTAGGAACATGCCTATTTTTTAACTTGATAGTAATGTCCATGAATAAGAAAAACATATCACTAGCACATCACAGTCATTATCTCACAGATTTATAATTAATTTTCTGTTTTCATGCTAATATGACATTTCCTGTCTAAATAAATATATTTAAGCAATATAATGCAATGTATTTAAAGAAAAATATTAAACACAGGTTTGTGAGTAGACAAAAAAATATCATCAACATGGTATTTGTATAACTTAAAGCTTGGGAAGAACCTAAGGAACAAGTCATTCTACTAGACATGGTAGAATAAAGGCATCCCCCACCAAAAAAAAGTGTCTAGTTCCACCATTTGACTCCTATTAAAAGAATACAAGCATTTGTGACAGATGGCTAGAGAGCTGCATCAAGGTGCAATGGACTTCGTAGGATTTGTTTTGCAAGATTTGTGTATCCATTTCCTGCCACCATCTGCATGTATAACTCTATCCTGCATGACCAGAAAGTTTCCTGACACAAATAGTCTTATTTACAAGATAATAAAGGCAAGTCTTAACAATTTTTCTAAGGTTTAATTGAGTATTGCAACTTTATTGACATTTATATGATACCAGGCTGTCAGAATTCTTTATAAGCATTTGTTTTAATTGATCTATAGTTTATAGAGATTTTGTGGCAAATGATAATGGAATAAATAAATCAACAGATAACTATCCAGTCTAATGAGAAATTGCCTTCAATTGTCTTAATTCCTTACCCCCGGTGAATAGACTAATCCAGCCCTCCCTTCCCCATTCCACTACCTCTCAGAAAAGTAGCTCTGTATCATTTTCTTAACAATTCCAAAGAAAGAGGCACCATCGCTTTTTGGGGGAGGAGGCACTGTTCAGTTTCAATAAACCTTCTTGTTTCTAGAAATTAAATTATCTTACAAACATACTACTAAGTGAAGACAGGAGTCTTCTTCATTTCCAAGAACATTCCCTTCTTGTATAAAACATTAACGATACATTGAAATATCAAAGAATGAAATTTACTTATGAAAATGTGCTGTTAGACAAAAGAAAATCAAAAATTTAATGTGTTTCTTCTATAACTGATTTAACGATAGTCTGTTTCAAATACTTGTCTTTTAAGAATTTTGGTACCTGACATCAGACACATAACCATGCTACCCCACTAGTCTGTAGCCATCTAGGAATTAGTTCCAGATTATCAAAATCTGCAATGTCTTTCAGTATTTCCATAACTAGTCTTATCATGCTAGTTTCTGATATTGCCAGATCTTTACATGGAGAAAGCTTATATGACAAGCTTTTAAAATAAATGTGGTAAAATGTACATAAAATAAAATTTACCATTTTCACCATTTTAAATGTACAATTCAGTAGTGTTAAGTACATTCTCATTGTTGTATGACTTTTCCTATCATTGTTTCCAAAACATTTTCATCTTCTTAAACAGAAACTCTGAACCCATTAAACAACTGCTCTTCGTTTATGAGGAGCTTTTAAAATTATTTCAAAATAAAGAATGACAGGAGGTATGACTCAAGCAGTAGAGTGCCTGCTTAGCAAAGCACAAGGCCCTGAGTGCAAACCCAAGTTCTGCCAAAAAAAAAAATTAGAAACAAAAGTAAAGAGCAATTTTAGAGAGACACCTTTAGCAGTTGATCTTCCCAAAATATTTTTCCGAGACTATTAGGAATTCTCTTGCAGCCCAGTGAAAGCAGCTAGCTGTTCCTTCCACATTGCCTCTTCACTGCCTCTTCACACAAGCCACAGGGGCTCCTTTGTAACCCCAAAAGGGGGAGCCATGAGCCTAGAGGAATGACTGCTTCACACTTCAGGATTGTGGATACGGTGTGTGTCTGTGCATCTCAGCACATCATAGTTGCTGTGTAAGGAACAGATGGGACTCTGATCTCCCAGTAGATCCACTGGAACCCCCATCTTGAATGTTAAACAATGACCCGCAGAGAGAAAGTAATTTGTTTTCTCCAGTTAATCATCCCTTCCACAGACTGGAGTCCTTCACATGCAGGAACATGTGAGCTGGAAGCATCAGTGCTGGGGCTTCCTGGCTCCCATCCAGAGCTTTTGTTTGCTGAGACAGACAGTGCTCCAAGCTGTAATGTGGCAAAACCTGTCAACACACAGGGCTTGTCTGTGCTTTCCAGACACATGGGAAGCAGACTGGCCTTCCATGAAGCTCTGGTCTTTTCTGGGGAAAAGAAGTATCATATGCAAGTCAAGGAGAAAAAAAATATTTATAATAGAGAGGAATAATTGGTTTCTGCATCAGAGGGGCCAATTCCAGGCAGCTGACAAGTTTATTAAAATTATTTTTGAGAATAGGTATTGGTGTACATTGCCCCAAATCAGTATTACCTTATACATGATCCTTAAAATACAAAGTATATCCCAAAGACATTTTCAAAGGCCAAAAATATTGAAGAAAAGTAAGTTGGCATCAGTGTCCCCAGAAAGTCATTCCATTTTTTTGCATATGACCCCTCTCTCCCAAAAGCAGAATAATTACACAGATCAAGAGGCATAGCTTCCTTTCCTACTTCATTATACTAAACACAAAGATATCTGTGACCAGAAACCTAATCAACAACTTCCACCTAACACCCGAGACTTGAAGATACATGAACTGAAATCACAGTAAACTGCAGGAGTCACATCTGAGGAGGGGTGTGTGGTCCAGAGCACAGAGATGGGGTGGAGGAGGCTGCATGGCCATCCTGATGCAGTTAGAGCCTACCCTGCCTAGAAGAGCTTGGCACAGAGTAGTGCTTTGTTCCTTTTAAGGCCAAATTAATTAGTGCATTGTACACAGTGAAGAAAAGAATTTAATCCAATGAAACCAGAGATGATGAAGAGTTTTCCTCTCTTCCAGGACCTTAGAATGATCCTGATCAAGACTCATTAATATCACTAGGAGTTCACCTCCATCCTCACTAAACAAGACAGTTCTCAGGTCATTCTGGAAAGACTATGTTTCAGGCTCTAGTGGTCCCTATTTTCCAGTTCCTCAGTGGCAGCATCTTTCAGAGGAGACTTCCTACCTACCTGAGAGTTTCACCTATAGCCAAGGGCCTTTATCTAAGAGTCAACTGGGCCTTTTGAGAATTCTAAAGCCAGGTGCAATATTTTTTTCATTGATTTTTTTTTTCTTGATGCCTTAAAGATTATTTTTGGAAGAAATGTTTTGCTAATTAAACATGTATTAAGGTATTGCTTCAATCCACTGTGCCACTTACACTTAAGATAGTATAGGACTCCTTTGAACATAGTTAGGTGAGATGTCATGGTTGATTTTATGCCTTGACCCTATGGAATTGAGTTAAACATATTCTTCTGTTAGGATCATGTGTGTGTGTGTTTGTATACACTAAGACTTTTAACTGACAAAATGTTACAAAAGGAAAGATTCCTGACACTGCCAGATATGCCAAAACCCCAGTGTTTTTGTATAGCAATTTTTTGTAGCAGCAAAAGAATGAAGATTATAAAGTTAAAGGATTATCTTGTGTGTTCATTTTTTCAAAATATCTCAGATGGTGTGGAACTAGTTTGAGAGTATTTGCCTTGATAAAACTTTAATTTACATCAAAACTTGGATTTGTGCTAGTTTTGCCTTGGAACATCTGAGGCAAGTGGCCTATCTCACTGCCAAAAACCTCACATATTTGGAGTGAACTTGGTGGAGTCATGTGTTGTAGAAATGGTCAAACTGGTTTGCGGCTCAGAGCTGTGAAAGAAATGCTTTCATTCATCCATCAACAAACATTCATTGAGCATCTAGCATGTCTCAAGCACTGCTCTAGTACCTGGGGACATGGCAGTGAACTACAAAAGGGACAGCCTCTCTTTGTGCATTCTAGAGGAGGCAGACAAACATTAAAGATGAGAAAATTATAGGCAATGTTAAAGCAGTTAAATAATAGGGAAAACATAAGATATGAAGGTGCACGGGATGAAAAGTGCCAGGGAGAGACTACAATTTGAAATGGTATAGTTGGAATAAGCCTGATAGGAAAGGTAACCTCTGAGTAAAGACTTAAAGAGCCAAGAGAGTAAGACCTAAGACTCTCTGGAGTAAGAACCAGGATTAGCACCTGCAAAAGCCCTGAGGTGGCAACCTACCTCCTATGTCCAAGGTCAGAATCCAGTTCAGTGTGGCTGAGCAAGTCTGAGTTGGAGAAAGGTAGCAGCAGTAGCAGATTGTCCAGGATCCAAAAGCAATCATCAGGACTTCAGCTTTTCCTTTGAAAATCTGAGCCAATGGAAGTTCTGGACAGAGACATAGTGGTTTAGCTTTTGCTTTAGAAGGATCACTGTGGATACTGTGCCAAGACTAGATGGAAGGGGATGAGAATAGAAGCAAATAGAACAGCAGAGAAACTGTTGCATTAGTCCAAGTGAGGAAATATGGTAGCTCAGACCTGCGCAGTAGCACGGGAGGAAGTTAGAAGAGAAGTGACTCGATCCTGGATATATTTTGGAGGTGGAGCCATGAGAAATTCTTGACAACCTGGATGTGGAGAGAGAGCAGAGGAGAAAACTGAGATGCATGTTCAGGTTTGGGGCCTGAACAGCTAGAAGGGTTAAAGAAGGGTTTATTGTCTTATGGAGTAGAATTTAGTGTTTTTGTTTGGGCTGCTCTAAAACATTATCACAGGCTAGACAACTTATAAACAACAGAAACTTATTTCTCACAGTTCTGGAGGCTGGCAAGTCCAAGGTCAAGTTTCCAGCAGATTTAGTGTCTGGGGAGGGCCCTCTTCCTCAAAGATAGCCTTGTTCTAACTCTATCCCCTTAGGCAGAAGAGATGAGTCTCTGGGGTCCCCCATAAGGGCACCAATCTCATTCATGAGGACTCTGATGTCATGACCTAATTACATCTATACTCCTCCTCCCAACAGGATAACTTTGGGGATTAAGATTTCAATTGGGGGTGGGGCAATAAACATTTGGAAGCATCACAATATTGCCCATGAATTAGTGTGACAAATTCTCATGTGATAATTACCACACCAGTGACACAATACTGGCACACTAATTACCACCTATTAAACTGAATTATAAATCATTGAATTAAAAATTACTTTATGGTTTTAGTTCCTGTAGCATATCTATTTTCCTTGGATCATACATATTACGCAGAATTATAAAATTCTTTCTCAGTACTGCAGCTAAATCCACCATGCTGCCAGGAACACTATAAAAGAGGACAATGTGACTTGTGTCTTTTTTTAACCATACCTACTTCTCATTCCTCTCAAGGCTATTACATGTACATCGAGGCCTCCCACATGGTGCATGGACAGAAAGCACAACTCTTGTCCAGGCCTCTTCGAGGCGTCCCCGGAAAACACTGCTTGACCTTTTTCTACCACATGTATGGTGCAGGGACTGGCCTGCTGAGTGTTTATTTGAAAAAGGAGGAAGACAGTGAAGCATCCCTCCTATGGAGGAGAAGAGGAGAGCAGAGCATTTCTTGGCTTCGAGCACTGGTTGAATACAGTTACACAAGGCAACACCAGGTAAGCAAAGAGAGGTAAAAACTGAGTGAGGGAAAATATGCATCTGAGTTTATGATGTTCTTCCTTTTTCTTGCTACCAAAGAGAATATTTCCTCCTTTTTCTGGGTCAGAGATAAAGGCAGGATTAGTTTAAGAGTAAACATTATTAGTATCTATATTGATTAAATCTAAGCAGTGAATTGGAAATTAGACAGGGAGAGAAAGCTTTGGAATGCATGCATAAAATGATTTTTTTTTTGTAATTCAGTGATGAAAGTGTATCTGTTTTTGTCTTGGTACATTATGAATGTCAAGTATATTTCCATGTGTCCTGCACATTTTCAAGTGAAGTGTCCTTTCTTCTAAATATGGTATTGCCTGATTAGTTGTGGCAGCTGGATCCTTTATTCATCTTTACCCATATGCATGTAAAACTTTCTGTTTAACCTTAATTTCAGAGTGGGTATGATCCAGAGTAAGATTTTTAAAGCTTCTGTACCCATCTCTGCATTTATGTGGAAGAAACTTGGAGACTCTTGATCCCAAGTCCTGGGTCTCCCCCGGGATCCTCTCAAGTGCTATAGATTCCCATCTAGATTATGTAGATTATTCCAATAGGCAAGGCTCAGCAGCCAATCTAGCCCAGAGAATAGCAGCTGCCTTCTAATAGCCATGGACGACTTCACCTGCCCACCACGAGCCAAAGGTCAGAAAGCTGGAGGAAGATAACTTTCAGACTCCCAACTGTTCTTGAAATTGCACTGTCGAATTCTAAAGCTTGACTTCCAACTAAAAGCCCAGCTTCCTCCTCACCCTTGTTTCTAGCTGATAAACCTCCTGGACCAGCACTCCTCAGCTTTAACCTCTGCTGCCTGGCCTAAGCCCAAATCTTCCTAGGAAGAGGTATCCAAAATAAGGGGTTTATTCTATGCCACTCCACAACCAAAATTAATTTTCCACAGATCTAAGTGGGAAGAAATTGCAGCCCAGGTGGCCAGGATGCAGTGTCATCTGAGGTGCTGCATCATTACAGAACAAATGACAGAGAGAAAATGCACCATTATCCAGGAAGGGCCCATTAGCTCAGCATGGATAAGCTGTTTAGAAATTTAGTAAAGGAACACAGATAGGTACTCACTTCAGCAGCACATATATTAAAAAATTGAAATGATTCAGAGAAGACTAGGATGGCCTCTATATAAGGATAACACATGAATTCATGAAGCATATTTAAGTAGAAAGTGACAAAAGAAAACAAGACAGCCCCACAAATAATTTTGATATTGATATAATGTTGTTTACAGAAGGAAAGTGGATTACTCAGGAACTTAATAATGTACTTGATCATCATTCAGTGATGATGTTTCAATTTTGTTAGGCTATTAGGACTTTTATACTTTTACCATTATCCAATGGTTCTCAAAGTGAGGTTCGGGTCCTAGCAGTATCTACAATACTTGAAACTTAAGCTCACCAAAAAGCAAATTCTCAGGCCCCACCTCAGAAGTTCTGAATCAGAAACTCCAGGGGGTTTCTGGGGCCCCAGAAATCTGGTTTAATAAGTTCCCACCCCAGGTGATTGTGGTGCATGTTAGAGATAGAGAATCTCTGTGCTAAACTAGATGAATCTGAATCTTTGATGGATGGTGCCTGAGCATTGATTAGTTAGTTAGTTAGTTAGTTGGTTAGTTGGTTAGTTAGTTAGTTTTGGAGATAGAACTCAGGGCCTCATACATGCTGGGCAAGAACTGTACCACTAAACTACACCACCAGCAAGTCCAGCATTGATATTTTTTAAAACTCCCAAGTGATGCTGATACACAAGTGCTGTAAGATCTGAGTGCTGAGGAACAAGCAACTTTGAGTGCAGGGTCAGGGCCTTGCACATACTAGACTTGGTGCATAGCTGGTCGTTTGAAATGTTTTTTGAGTTTTACAGAGTAGTGAGGCATATAAGGTGGCATCTTGGGGTGTTCAGATTCAAAAAGTGTGGAATGACCCTAGAGATTTCCAGCTCACAGTCTGCAAGGAAGACTAGACTGGCGCCATTAGCTTAGCACAAAACAGACATGAATCTTCTCCTATGTATTTACTGGTTCCTTCGAGGATCCCAAATGACTGCAGAGGAGGACTAGGCTGAGTTCCAAAGCATCCCAGCATCTAATAAAATCCACACACATTCATGTGCATAAGATTAACCTTTTTCCACATGCCAGGTATACACACAATGCTAAGCACAATACATAGGTTCTTTTAGTCGATCTTATAGTTCCATTTCACAGATAAGGAAAATTACATGTTCACTTGATAGTAACTGAGTAAGAACTCACACCCAGATCTGCCTAGTTCCAAAGTTTGTATCCACGAGTCACTGTTCCACCACAGAAGTTTCAAACTCATTTCCTTTAGGTCACAGGTATTGGGTACCTTGGAGAAATATTATCCTCTCTGAGATTGTTTACGCATTTTCAAAATGAGGAAGTCCTGCCATATTGACATCAACAGAGGAAGATTCGGGTCAAATGAAATAATGTATGTCAAAGGGCTTTTATAGATTTTAATATGAATTATAAAAAGATATTTAAAAAATACATTTACTCCCACTCCCAAATAATTTCCCTGGTCTCTACTTCATAATACCAGGGCAAAACCAGTATTCATTCTCTCTCTCTCTCTCTCTCTCTCTCAATTTCTCTCTCATTACTGGGGTTTGAACTTAAGAACTTAATTCCTGTAGCTTGCCAGGCAGACACTCTACCACCTGAGCCATGTCCTCCATCCCCAGAACCAATAATCTCAATAGCACATCAGGCATCCAGACTGAGCTCCTATAGTTTGAGGCCAAAATATCTCATTTTAATAAATATTTATTGATCACTTGATATGATAGGTGCTAATGATCCTGTAATAAATTTATTATAAAGTTCTTATTTTTTGAAGTTTATAATTTAGTGGGAGAGAAGTAGAAAATGTAAGCCAAAAATATATAATGTTACACAGGGTGACCATAAGAATAACTCAAGTTGAACTCACAGAAACAGAGCAGAATGATGATCACCTGAGCTGGAGGTGGCAGGAGAGGGAAGGAATGGGGAGTTGTTAGTCAAAGACTATAAAGTTTCAGGTAAGCAGGAGGAATAAGTTTGAGATCTGTTAGACAGGAGGGTAATTATAGTTAATAAATATGTATTACATACTTCAAAATAACTAAGAGTAATTTTCAGATGTCTCACCCCAAAAATGATTGCAATTGATAGTTAATATGCTTCATTTAATCATTTTGCATTATATACATACATAAAAACATAACCTTTTACCCTATAATGGTGTACAGTTGTAATTTGTCCATTAAAATAATATTAATGTAAGGAAAAGAAAAAGGTCAAGCCAATCAGGAGATGAAGCAGAAGTATTAGAATCATCCTGAAAGAACTTTAGCGATCATGGGAAAGGGCTTGAAATTTATTCCAAAAGCAGTAAGAATCCATAAGATGGCTTTAAAGTAATATGATCTGATTTATATTTTTAAATAATCCTTGTAGCTTCTATGTGGAAAAGATATTTCTGGTGGGGCAAGAAGACTTGGGGGCTACTGCACTAGTCTTGGCAAAAGGAAGGGTAGCTTGGACTAGGTAGCAGCCATGAGTTGTTACCAGAAGCTCACAGGACTTCTTATGTACAGAATGTAGTGTTTGAGAGAAAGAGAGGAGTCAAGGTGGCTCTGGAGTTGGCCAGAGCAATTGCCACAATAAACTTATATGCCATTTATGGAGATGATGAAAGCTAGGCAGAGAATCTCTGGAGGAGTGACGACAGTGTGTGTAGAAGGGAAATTAATAGGTGTCTCTTTGGAAATGCTGTTTTTAATGTCTACTAGAAATCCAAGTGGGTGTATCAAATAAGTGGTCCACATGAAGCTGAAGTTCACAGGAGAGAATGGAGCAGGGGAAGAAAATATGTGCATATCATCAGTGGAGGTGGGTGGGAGTAAATGATTTTTAAGAATCCCCCTAGTATTGCTGCCATTTGAGACTGATCCCTATAAGGAAAATATGTGCATGGCTCCTGAAGACCCTCCAATCTTCATATTATCCTTGTGGGAGAAATGCATCAAATGGAAAAACCTGAATTATGCTCCTTCCTAAGGGATTTATCCAGGTATTAAGCATAACCTCACTCACTGTTGATCAAAACACAAAATCATTCTATTGCCTTTGGATTCCCTGATTACTCTTTCTCTTCTGCTTTCAGGTATTTTCCTTTTTGGTTTCTTAGATTTTTTTGGTGTTATTAAAAGAAAGACTTAGACAAATTCTTGACTCACTGAAATATTTACACCAGTTATCTATTCTGCCTGACATTTACCAGGACTTCCTCTGTGCTGGGTGCATATAAGGCCAAGTTCCCCAAATTTTTTGTTCGTGATTGACTTAGTCTTGGTAATTTTCCCCCTGTGCCCCTAGACCAAAGTAAATACCTGATAGTTCCATTTATTAAAGTAGTTAGCTGCAAACTTAATACTTAGTATTTATGTCCTGATGACTTTGTAGCCATTTCAAAAACAGAATATTTAAATTTAAAGAAAAAGCATTTTTATCTAATTCTTAAATGACCACACAATTACTTACTAATAGATTATTTGTATATATACACAACTTACTACTGTAAGTTATATAACTTCTCAAACCTTGGAAATTAGTGGTATACAGCAACTCATTTAATGATCTGCACTGATTTTTACATGGTGCTTGGTTTTAATCATAGCAGGTACAAAAAAACCTAGCTCTATAAAGATATGATGCTACGAAAAGAAATACATGTCCATCTGTTGAAACTTTGAATGACCTTGAATTAGTAGTTCTCACATTGTCTGCTTAGATGCTGAATATTGCTATGACTCCCTTGAAATTTCATACTATCTTACAGTACCCCTGTGAATGCACTTAGGTGTCTCAGAAGGACATATCTAATTTAGTACTATAGTTATTGTATTTATTCTATAAATAAATATTTGTTCATTAGTGGTTACAGGATACATTTGGTTAATTAAAAGGTACAAAGATAAACTAAATAATCTTGTCAATATAGAAATAGAAGAAATGCTAGTACATTTCTATAAATAAAATAGGGAAACCATAGTGGTGTGAAATGGTCATCACTAAAGTAATGAGGAAATTCAAAGTAGGAGGTTGTGTGGAATAAAGTGTTTAATCACAGATTGCTCAGAATATAATTCCATCAGAATTTGTCTATTACACTTTCCATTGCAGAACTGGAGGTCAAAATGGATTTTTTTTTTGTTCAGAAAACCAAAATATTTATTAACTGCACTTACATGACCTTCTATACAGATGCTAAGACATGTTTTCCCCTTTTCTTGACATTTATTTGGATTGTTGTTTAGGGTTGTGTATTAATCAGAGTCCTCCAAAGAAACAGAACTTTGGATGGATGGATGGACAGAGGAGTAGACAAATAGATTGAATTATGTGGAATTGACTCACATAATTATGGAAGTTAAGAATTCCCAGAATATTCCATCTGCAATCTGGAGAACCAAGAAAACCAGTAGGATAATTTAGTTCTGCTATTCAGGCTGAGAACTAGAGAAAATACTGGCATAACTTTTAGTCTGAGGCCAAAGGCCTGAAAACCTGGAGGAAGCCACTTGTGTAAGTCTGAAAGCCCTAGAGCCTGGAATTCTAATGCTCAAGAATAAGAGAGAGAGAGAGAGAGAGAGAGAGAGAGAGAGAGAGCAAATTCACTTTTCCTTTCTGTTCTCTCTGGATTCCAACAGATCAGATGGTGCCCATCCATGCTGGATAAGGGCCACTCTTTTTTACTTAGTCCACTGATTCAAATGCCTGTCTCTTCCAGAAAGAACCTCACAGACATACCCAGAAATAATGGTTTGCCAGTCATCTGAAGTCCTTTAGCTCAACCAAGTTTACACCTAAACATGATCATTACAGATTATGTCCTTAGAATTTTTATTAACTTTATATTGCCTTCTTTCTGTCTTTAAAGCTTTAAGTCATTAATTTCAAGCTCATTTCGTAAACTTATTAATTATTCCATTTATATTCTTAATTCTGGGAGGTTTAAATGAATTATTTTAAGGGCTTTCTTTTCGATTTAATTTAAATCATAAACCAGTCTAATGGGAAGTCATTTGCTCATAAACTGAGTAGAGCAAATGTGTCTTCTGGACAATTTTCATTACCCACAAACCTCCCAGAGGATTCAGTAGTTTATTAACCATCATTGGGGTTGCCTTAGAGCAGGTAATCTATTTTTTTCCAGAACAAAAGTATTTGATCTGCTATTTTCTGCTTAGTCTCTGAAGTCATGACACTGATTTCCCCATCTCTCTGGGCTATGTCCTTGGTATCATGGTATTTAACATGATAAGTGAACCATTATCTTTTGGTAAATTTAATTATTATGCTTTTCTGTTCATACATGAGTATTTTCAGTCATATTAAATTTTTCCACCTATTATTAGAGGTAGATTTATGCCTAAAGAAATTGGTACTTCTAGGTTTCTTACTTTCATAGGCCCTGTGAGTGCTGGGAGATGGTGGAAGTAGGATGTTCTATGTAAGGAGCAGAAACCATGTCACCACTAGGAAGCTTTCTAGGGAATTGCCAAAAGAAAGGGATCTGAATCTCCAAGACTCTAGTTAACTTATTAGTGAATTTCCTTTCATTCAAAATAAATATTCTTTTTAGTACCTAAATTTGAATGTGTGATTTTGTATCCTTTTCCTTAAATGGCACCCCAAGAACTATCTAAGCTTCCAGACCCACAAAGCCTAGGTCTGCTCTGACCACTATTGTTTTATCAGGATGACTCTATTTTTAAATTCCAACTTCATTATTTTTCAGATAATTTTTGAAGCCATTCGGGGAGTGTCAATAAGAAGTGATACTGCCATTGATGATGTTAAATTTCAGGCAGGACCCTGTGCAGGTAATATTTTCCCCAATTATATAAACTTCACTAAAAAAAAAAGATTTTGCAGAGACAAGCATGGTGGCACATGCATGCAATCCTGGGACTGGGGAGCCTGTGGCAGGAGGATCACCAATTCAAGGTTTGCCTGGGGTTACATAGTGATTTCAAGGCCAGTCTGAACTGTACGGTGAAACCCTGTCTCAAAAGATAAAAAGATTTTGCAATATAGTCTCAAACAACTAAAATGAAAATTATATGTTTTTTCTGTAAGAAAAAAAGAGAAAACTGTTATTGTCTATTTGGTTTTTTTTCTGACAGAAATCGAAGATACAGCTCAACATTCATCAGGATATTCTGAAGATTTAAATGAAATTGAATATTAAGGAATGATCTGAATTGGATTAAATAGATAAAATCTGCACCTCTTCAATCAAAACAAAACAAAACGAATACTGGACAGTTTTTACCATTTCATAAGTTATGAAATGACTTCAGAGCACCCCTTATTCATTACTTTTGCAAAAAGATACTGACTCAGGGCTTTTTTTCTCTTGCATTTGACAACTGGTACTAGAAGTACAGGCTGCTGGTTTGCATCAATCTTCTTAATTTTGGTACTAGTTAAAAATACAAATGTACTATATTGTAGACATTTTATAATACACAAAGAGCACAATCAAAATGAGTGTGCTTACTTAAATTCTCATTCAGTGAATGTACTGGGAGAAGACTGGGTCTTGTGGGTTTCCTTTTGAATTTCAAGTATCATAAATATTTTTAAAGTAAATAATGTGGGGTGTCAGGAATATTTGCAGAATGAATGCAGTTTTTCATGGTAACAAGTTATTCTAGAAAAATAAAGTCATTTTTTCTATGTTTTATTCATAGAAAGAGTATTAATTTTTAATAATTTCACCATATGTGATAACAAAGGCGCTTTCTTGAACTCCCAGGGGAAGTCAGTACTAATTAACACAGTAGTACAAGACCGTGCTACCTTCTTTTTTCTCCCTTTGAACTACCTTTGAGAGTCACCGAGCACATGGATAGAAATTGCACTTCTTTTTTTGTAAGGTACGCTTGAAACTGTTTATGTACACTCAGCCAATGATTTTTTTAATAAACTTGTAAACAGTTTGATTTTTATAATAAATATTTTGGTAATGTTTTGAATGATATGAATTCAACCAGATATGCTAAACTACTGCTTTTTATTTACTTGTTTAAAGAATTGTATATATACTTGTGCACCCAAACAGCTGTTTATAAAATTATAGGTAATTATAAAATTACCTAATAAAAGATAAAAATCCTTCCACTCACAAGTAACTCATTTCTATATTAGTTGTCTTTGTCAGAATATCTTCATTAGATAACTGCAGTTTCTAATTTGAATGTCTCTTCTACCACAATAAAATGTTTTTAAGACTTTTTATTAATGACATAAATACTGCATACATCAGTACAATAACTAATTTTGAGGGGTACTTCATTTCACATAAACAATCTCATTTTTTCCAAGATTTTATGTCATTGTAATGTAAACCCTGAATTCCCACCTATTCAGGAGGCAGAGATTGGGAGGATGGCAGTTTGAGGCCAGCCCAGGCAAAAATAGATTCCATCTCAATCAATAGGCCAGATATGGTGGTGCACACCTGTCATCCCAGCTACTGGGAGGATCAAGGTCTGAGGCTGGCCCCAAGCAAAACTGCAAGACCCCATCCAAAAAATAACTGAAGCAATAAAAGGCTGGTGCGTGACTCAGAGGTGCCTGCCTAGCAAACGAGTGTCCCTAAGTTCAAACCCCAGGACTACCAGGGAAAAGAAGGAAGAAAGGGAGAGAGAGAGTGAGGGAGGGAGAAAGGAGGAAGAGAAGGAGGAAGGAAAAAAGGAAGGAAGGAAGGGAATTCTGTGAGGACAAGGAATCTTGCTATTTTGCTTACTTTTGTATTCTTAGTCCCCAGAAAATGACTGGTGTGTAGTAAGTATGCAACAAAGAAATACTTGTTGAATGTATGAATGAGTTTAATTTTTCCATTATCCTCTGAGTAGGAAATATTTTTAGATCTTTTCACAGATAAGAAAATTGAATCCCAAGCACTAGGGTATGGCTCCTGGTAGAGCCCTTAACTAGCCGGTACAAACCCTTGCATTCAATCCCCAGTATCAAAAGAAAACTGAGTCTCAGAGAGTGAAGAAATAAGATTCCACAGTTGTGAAGTAGAGGAACTTCAAAGTCAAATCTCTCTGTTCCCCAGAGCCCAAACTTCTTAGTACTTTGTGTAGTCCAAAGTTTGTTATTCTCATGGAGTTGGGAGTTTTATCCACTCAAGAGCATCAAACCTAAACATTAATCTGTTCAGAGCATTATATCTTTCTGAATGCCATATTACTTAGCAAGCAAAAAATACTCAACTGTATAATATTATATGAATCAAATCCTTTCCATTCATGATGATTAATTACTTTTAGAGGGGAAATCCTACAGAGTGGAAATTTTAGGAAAGATTTCAAGCTGTTGACCATTCACTGCATTAAGCAGTATAATTCCCTCAAAGCATTATTCCTGACAAGAATTATAGTTATATTTACTACCTAAAGGATGGAGACCATGTCTCTAGGACCTAACACATGGATCTGGGTGCAAAGTAAGGTAAAACAATAGTGGTAAATGGATGAAGTCATTCCCTGGCCTCTTTGATAATGACATAAATCCATAGTTATAATTATAGGTAACATTTGTTGAGTATTTTCCATTTTCTGATATGTGCAAAGAGCTATATGTGAATTTGCTCATCTAATTCTAACAAAAGTCCATGAGGTAGGACCTAGTGACGGTTCCATGTTATAAATAGGAAAACCAAATCTGTCTAAGACTAAGCTAGTGTAGACCAGGGTTTGAACCTGAGTCAGTTGCACTGGTGATCCTCTCATCTAATTCTTCTGAACCTGCCACCTCGCCTCCCAACTCTATCTCCAATGTGGATTTACAATCTGGCCAAAGTTTCCAAGTTTCCCTCTTTCCGAGGATTTATTGTCTATCAAAATGGCTTCAAACTCTGCCAAGCCAGGAAAATTACTTGGGACACCGGCTTTCGCAATTCAGGGGAGGGGGAGTGGGGCTTGGGGTTTAGTGACTTCGGGAAGAAAAGAAAGAGGTAATTATTGCCAGCCGTTGCTAAGAAACAACTTGATGTTCATGGAAGAGAGGAAGGAGAAAGTGAGCTGATTAACTCACCTTGCCTCATTTATGCTCCTTCTACAGGATTCAATTTCTGGATGGTTTGCTTCCTTTCCCAGGTGGCCCTTAGCATTCATTTTAACTCTGTTTCACCTGGATGAAAATGTAGGCGATGGTAGGCACAGTATAGTTTTCTTAGGTTCAGAAATAAGGGAGGGGAAGGCATGCTAGCTGATACAATTTAACAATTTAAGCAGGGTGTTTGCGTTTATTTTAATTCTCAGCAGCACCTAAACATCCAAGTGCTTCAAATAGAAACTGCTTTCTCACAGACTGTGTTTTCTCTTATAATTTCCAATCTGGGGTGGAGATTATTTATGTACAAAAAGGAGGGAAGGAGAAGATAGTGAGAATAGAGACTCTGTTGCAGGGTCTGGTTTAATAAGGAAGAGGAAAAGGCTTAGCAAAGGTTTCTTGAGATATGTATGCTCTGGGCATTTTACCAAGCCATGGAGGTTACAAAGATGCTCACAGGTTAGTGAAGAAAATAGAGATACATAGGATCCAACACAATTCTGAATGCTCAACGCAATGTGGTCATATGCTCAGAATCTATGGATGGGTCTGGCACGGGCATCAGACCTGGCAGGGCAGGGGTAGTGTCCTGGTCAGTCTGGGCAAAGTAGTGAGAAGAGTAGAGGCTCACTAATGCAGTGCTCTGTTGCCTTGAACTTTTCTTCTCTTACTGTCTGAAGTATAAGGTCGAGGATCCCGGGTTTCTCATTCCCATGGAGGTGACATGTGTTTCCCCACATAATTTAACCAGAGGTGGAAAAAAATGAGTTAGCATAACCAAGGATTCTAATATTGCTGCATTTCCAACATGTGGATTACTATAAAGAGGCAATATATTAATGTATATGTTTGTATATATGTATGTATGCGTGTGGTCCCAGTTACTCGGGAGACAGAAGCAAGAGGATTGTGAGCTTGAGGCCAGCCAAGGAAAAGTTAGTGTAAAATTCTATCTGAAAAAAAAAACTAAGAAAAAGCAAAAAAAGACTGCAACCATGGCTGAAGTGGTAGAATGTGAGGTCCTGAATTCAATACCTGGTACTAAAAGAAAAAGTATGGTGGCTCACACCTGTAATCCCAGCACTCAGGCGGCTGAGGAAGAAGGATCCAGATAGTGAAGCCAGTCTGGGCTATATAGCAAGCTCAAGGACAGCCTGAGTTACAAAGGAAGACCCTGCCTGTGTCAATCAGGTAACATTACATAGCAACTAAGTACACCATTTCTGGATTCAGGTTGTCTCTGTTTAAATCCTGGCCCTGCCACTTACAAGTTATGTCATTTATACCCTTTCTGGCTCCTTTTCCTACTCCACAAAATGGTGCAAATATGTATCCCTACTTCTTAAGGTTGCTGTAAAGAATAAATAAGAATACATATAAGAATTTGGGACGGTCTCCAAAACACAAAAGTCATTTTAGTTTATACTATCAGGTGTCCATGAAATTTCGGTTATTTTTATATATTCTTTTTCTACAAAGAATTGTGAGTTTATAGTGCCATCTTAAGGATAAAGCAACCATGTAATCTTGTCATTCTATCATCCTTTATTACTAGCAGTATAAGACTGTTTTAACCAGTGGCTAGGTAATGTCTTCCCCCAGCAGTCAATGTTTACATTTCTTCTGAACTGCATGCACACCTCTAGCAAAATTTATAGTGCTAAGTCTAACTTCTTGTTTATAGATCTATCTCTTCCAGAATGGTCACTTACTCAGTTTTGTTCCCTCACTGCTGAGCATACTCATGAATTATTTCTGGATTAAGTGAATGTTCAATAAAAGCATTTAGTTTAGTTCAAGCATATAAATGGGTTCAAAAAATTACAAGGGAAAAAAGTCCTCATTGGTCCATCATAATTTCATTGGTTCTTTTAACATATTTGTCAGGACATTATTTTTCCCCATAAGCCCATCCTCTAACATTTCACAAAACATTAGGCTATACAGTGAATAACTGCATGTTATAAAATACACAATAAATTCAAACCCAGACCTACAGTCTCATGAAGATTGTTTAAAAATATGGCAAGATGGAATCTAGATTTTTTTAAAAAGATATGAAAGTAGAAGAGGGGGAAGAGGGAGGACCTGAGGAAGGAGGGAGGAGGAGAAGAGAGGACGATGGGGTGAATATGACCAAAGTGCATTGGACACATTTGTGACAGTATCGTAATGAAACTCATGACTTTGTACGATTGATATATGCTAATGAAAAAATATGGCAAGGAAGGGTGAGGTGGAAATAGGGCCAATGGGGAAAGGATTGTGAAGAAGACTTCACAATGTATACCTATTTAGGGCTGAGGATGTAGCTAGGTTGTTGAATGTTTGCCTAGCATGCATGAAGCTCTGGGTTTGCTCCCCAGCAACACAAAAATAAATTAAATAAATAAATAAAGAATACCTGTTTATATCACATAAACATATTGTTTGTTCCAAAAATCAAGTTTTAAAAGTATGGTAAGAAATACATACTGGAGAATGCAAAGGTATTCTGTGTAGCAGAATGCATAACCCAATACCCCTGAGCACATAGGCATGCAAAGCAAAAAAAATTTTTCAAATGTAGGTGAAATATGGTAAAACTTTATTGTAAATGAGTAGCCAAATTGGTAAGACAGGAAGGTAATATTCAGACTGTACTGTACTCCATCTATCCTCCACCCCCAACAAACAGAACATAAGAGCAGAGAGGTAAGAACATAAGCTGACACTATAGCTACCTGAAGGGGGCTTGCCAGTCTTGGTGAACTGGGGTTTTAGGCTTTTATTCCCACAAAAGGATGAGAAAAGAGCCTACCAAAGGTGGGGAGGAGAGAACTGAGGTACCCCCCAAATAAGACCAACACTCTTGAAGAGCTACATTTTTACTAAAAGGATAAATTAGGGGGGAAAAAAAACTTCCCTCCAGCACAGGGAGAAAACCAAGTTGCTTACTTTCTTCATTTGGACTGTGGAATGTGAACAGGGCTTCTTCCTTGAGAATTCCTAACTGGATTATGCAAGTCTGGAACACAACATTACCCTGGCTTCATGGTCCAGGAATCCACAAGCTCAAAACTCAACATGAAAATATGTCCCTGCCTACGATGGGGCACCTATCAGAACACTAATATGTACCTTTTAGCCCAGCTGCCCAGAGTTTCTACAAATAAAATTGTTCTAAAAAAGGAATTAATAATCAAAACAGTGAAACGATGCACAAGGAGTAAACATCAGCTGCCACCAAGCAGCAGAACTGGGTACCCATACTTCATAAAATAGACAATTTTCATGAATACTCCAAAATAAATATTCTTAAATGATTAGAAGGGGAAAAAAACCCACCAAACCCAAAATCCAATATTCTGAAAAAGCAGATACTTTTTTTTAAAATCAGTATTGCTATTTGAATTCTGGGCCTCATGCTTGTTAGGCAGGTGCTCTACCACTTGAGCCATATCCCCAGCCCACAGGTAGATTTTAAAGGAAAGCAAATAGAACTTCTGTATGTAAAAAAATGTATTCATTAAAAGTTAAAAATTCAGTGGAAGAAGCAAATAACCTATTATACACATCTAACAGAAGAGAACTTGTGAACTGGACTATGAAGTAATAAACCAAAGTGCAGGGATAGGAGGAGATCCAAGATGGTGGTTAGAGTAAGGAATCAGAATTCTTAAACTCTGTGACTCCAGAAACCACCTTGAGATGTTGGAGCTACACTTGGGTAATTCTATGATTGCCGTTGCCAAAATAATAACCACCATTACATCAGGTGCACGTAAAATTCAAAGACTGACTCTTAAATCAGCCTTTGATTGCAACTAACAGCCGGGAAAATCCTGTGCAGCACAGCTAGCAAGGTATGTCCAGCCCTGGGGAAAAAAAAAAACCCTGGCTGTTTCTCCTTTTTTTTTTTTTTCTTTCTTTCTCCCAATAAGCAGAAGACAGAGCATCAATCAGAATCAAACTCTTTGACATCCTGGACCCCTAACCCATGGAAAGCCTCCTGCTGCACTGAGAAAAGCAGCACTTCTCTCCTCCAGCTGGCTCCAAAGCGGCTTGCATGAATCTGCAGAGTGAACAAGTGAGCATCCTAACTACACAAGACTCCCCTAACAACCCCTGAGGAATATAATCCAGACCTGCCCCTGGGAAGACTGAACCCCCCCCCAAAACAAAACTGAACAGCATAAACAGCGAACTATAATATAACACCAACAGTGGAGATGGGAGTAGAATGCTGAATCTGCCCTGGAGAACTGGGATGGGACAAGGAGCTGAACTCTCAGTGCCAAACTCTCAAGGAATGAATGCAGGTCAAGCAGCAAAGGCTGAGAGCCAGGGTGGAGCGGCAAGCCAACCTCCCAGAGGAGGCAATAGCACTGAGCAGAGATCAGGGGAGGGACACAAGGCTGAGAGTGGGGCGGGGGGAAGGGGAGGGTGACAGGCCAACCTCCCAAAGTGGGGCAAGTGGTGGATCCCAGAGCTGATCTAATGGGACAGAGGGCAGAATTTAAAACTGAATTGCTCCACCTTGCTGCGGGAGAGCTGACCAAACAGAGTTGTAGCTGAAGGGCAACACCTGGTGAAAATAACAACAGTTCTGACCACCCTATGTGAATTGGCAGACTCACGTCACCTCCCAATTGCAATGAAAACTGCGGACAGAAGGAACTATTCACAAGCCAGCCAGTCACCTGGTGAGACCACATCAGAACCTCCTCTTGTATACCAATACCAGGATTGGACACCTAACGAATAACTCCAGAACTTTTACCAAAAACTGAACTTCTTGTTGTTTCTGTACCTGGTGTTTTTTTTTTGTTGTGATTCTAGGGGTGGGGGGCTTCTGTATTATTAACTTCACCATCACTATTTTCTTATCCTTATTCTTACCCCCTCACTTTCCTTCCTTTTCCTATGCTATAATCCATTGTTCTCCTCCCCAACTACTCTTTCTGCACCTTCTCATTGAGTCTTTCCCCTGTCTTCACTTCCCTCTCCTATCCCCCCAATCTGTCGCCTCACTATCCCTCCCTCCTACACATTCACCAGCCACTGATAACCTACTGTATCAACTATATACAACCCCAGCCCCCTGCAATCCCCGACACAAGCACCTTCCACTACAACAACAGAAATACACACACACACAAGGGCCACAAAACCCAGTGGTCCCCATACCTTTCCCCCGACTAACTCACCCCTTTTCCTGCCCCCCCTTTTAGTGCCACATTTCCCAATTTCCAAAATTTCTATACCTAGCCTAATAACCATTACCCCATCAACTCCCACTGTTTATACATATTATCACCAAGGGGTTTTCTATATAATATGTACACAACTGGTCTGTCATTAAGCCTGTGAATTTGTTATTGCTAAATTATACCTCCAGGCCTGGGACAGAAAGAACACATCAACCTAGCTAACAACTAAGTCAGTCACAACACAAAAATTAAATCAAGGCAAAGAAAATAGGCAATTAAAACCACCAGTTACCCTATCAATAATATAGTTGCAAAGCACCAAGTAGAGTGATGGGAAGAAGAAGAAGGGATGGAAACCACTGTCCACAAAAAATAATTCAATACAGAATTCAGTGGGAAATGAAGACAGTGGATATCCAGCTCTTGACAACAACAGAACAATGATAAATGTCACTTAAGGAGCCAAGTGATGCCCACAAAAAACCCTCAAAAAAGAAATCTCAGAGAAATTCATGGAGAAGATACTAGACATGGTTAACCAGAATGTACAAGATGCACTCAAGAAATTTTAAGACACCAAAAATAAAGAACATGAGAAGACACAGAAAAAAAATAAATGAACTCAGAGAGGAATACAACAAACACCAAAGTGAAACAAAGGACACTATAAAAACAGAGATATATGAATTTAAAATGACAACACAAAATATAAAAGAAGAGTTGAATGAAGATATGGAAAATCTCAGAAAAAAGAATCAAACAGAAATCCTGGAAATAAACAGTCCCTTTAGTCAAACAAAAAATACAGTACGAGGTCACTCCAGCAGACTAGAACAAGTGGAAGACAGAATCTCAGAGCTCAAAGATAAAATAGAAATTAAAGAAAATCAGAAAAAATCTTAGTCAAACAACTCAAGAGCTATGAAAAGAATATGCAAGAACTCAGCAACACCATCAAAAGACCAAACCTGAGAATCATGGGCATTGAAGAAGGAGAAGAGGTGCAAGCCAAAGGGATATGTAATATGTTTAATAAAATAATAACTAAAAATTTCCCAGATCTTAAGAAAGTTTTGCCAATTCGGATACAGGAAGCCTCCAGAACCTCCCCATGGCGTATTATCATTAAAACAACAAGCACAGAGAACAGAGAAAGAATATAGAAGGCTGTAAGAGAGAAAAAACAAATAACATACAAAGGTAAACCCATCAAAATAATAGCAGATTTCTTCTCAATGGAAACCTTAAAAGAAAGAAGGGCACAGAGTGAAGTATTTTGGGCACTGAATGAAAATAACTTCAGTCCTAGGATACTTTACCCAGCAAAACTATCATTCAAAATTGATGGAGCAATAAAAATCTTCCACAATAAACAGAAACTAAAACAATATATGACCATCAAGTCACCACTACAGAAGATCCTACAAGGAATTCTGACACAGAAGATGAAAGCAAACAAAACCATGAGAGGACAGGAAATATCAAACCACAGGAGAAGAACAGACAAGTAATCAGAGAATAGTATTGATTCAGCTGCATACAATCAAATCCTTAAATAACAAAAACAACTGAATGGCAGGTATCACCACTTACCTATCAATACTAACACTGAATGTCAAGGGACTCAACTCCCCAATCAAAAAACACCATTTGGCAAACTGGATTAAAAAGAAAGATCTGACAATCTGTTGTTTACAAGAGACCCATCTTACTGACAGAAATAAACACTGGCCTAGGGTGAAAGGTTGGGAGAAGATTTACCAAGCCAAAGGCCCCTGAAAACAGGCAGGATTAGCAATACTTATATCAGACAAAGTAGACTTCAAATTTACATTGGCCAAATGAGATAAAGAAGGACACTTCATATTAATAAAAGGGGCACTACATCAAAAGGAAATAACAATTATCAACCTATATGCACCCAATATCAGTGCACCCAATTTCATCAAACATACATTAAAGACTTAAAAGCACATTTAGATTCCAACACAGTGGTAGTGGGAGACTTTAATATCCCTCTGTCACCAATAGATAGGTCATCAAAACAAAAAATCAACAAAGAAATCCTAGAACTAAATGATACCATGAAACAAATGGACCCAACTGATGTCTACAGAATATTTCATCCAACAAAAGCACAATATACATTCTTCTTAGCAGCTCATGGAACTTTCTCCAAAATAATAATATCCTAGGGCACAAAGCAAGCCTCAGCAAATATAAGAAAACAGAAATAATCCAGTGCATTCTATCTGATCACAATGCATTAAAACTAGAACTCAAAAACAGCAGAAAATATACAAATAATTGGAGGCTGAATAACACATTGCTCAATGATCATAGAAGAAATAAGAGATGAAATCAAAAGTTTCCTAGAAGTTAATGAAAATGAAAACACCACATACCAGAACCTATGGGACACAGCAAAGGCAATGCTAAGAAGAAAGTTTATAGCCATGAGTGCATATATTAAAAGGACAGAAAGATCTCAAATCAATGACCTAATGCTAAATCTCAAACTCCTAGAAAAACAAGAACAAGCAAATCACAAAGCAAACAGAAGGAGAGCAATAATAAAAATAAAGGCCAAAATTAATGAGATAGAGACCAAAAAAAAAATACAAAGGATGAACAAAACAAAAAGCTGGTTCTTTGAAAAAAATAAACAACATAGACAAGCTCCTGGAAAACCTGACTAAAATGAGGAGGGAAAAGACCCAAATTAGTAAAATCAGAAACAAAAAAGGGGAGATAACAACAAACATCAAAAAAATCCAGAGAATCATCAGTGACTACTTGGAGAGCCTATATTCCAATAAATTTGAAAATCTTTAAAAAATGGACAAATTTCTAGATACTTAGGACCATCCAAAACTGAATCAAGAGGATATTAACCACTAAAACAGATCTATGACATGTGATGAAATTGAAGCAGCAATCAAGAGTCTCCCAAAAAAGAAAAGTCCAGGACCTGATGGATTGTCTGCTGAATTCTACCAGAACTTCAAAGAAGAACTAATACCAACACTCCTTAAACTTTTCCATGAAACAGAAAGGGGAGGAAAACTGCTTAACTCATTCTATGAAGCCAGTATGACACTCATCCCAAACCACACAAGAACACATACAAAAAGGAAAACTACAAGCCAATCTTCTTAATAAACATTGATGCAAAAATCCTCAATAAAGTAATGGAAAACTGAATCCAACAACACTTCAAAAAGACCATTCACAATGACAAAGTCAGCTTCACCCCAGGGATGCAGGGATGGTTCAACATATGCAAATCAATAAATGCAATACAGCACATTAATAAAAGCAAAGACAAAAACCACTTGATCATCTCAATAGATGCAGAAAAAGCCTTTGATATGATTCAACACCATTTCATGATAAAAGCTCTTAAAACTAGGAATAGAAGAAATGTACCTAAACATTACAAATGGTGTATATGACAAACCTATAGCCAATATCATAGTTAGTGGGGAAAAACTAAAACCATTCCCCCTAAAGTCTGGAATGAGACAAGGGGGCCCACTATCCCCACTCCTCTTCAACATAGTACTGGAATTCCTAGTCAGAGCAATATGGCAAGAAAAAGAAATAAGAGAAATACAAATAGGTAAAAAAATAGTTGAAGTATCCCTATTTACAGATGACATGATCCTGTTCCCTAAAGACCCAAAACACTCTACCCAAAAACTTCTAAACACCATAAATAGCTTCAGCAAGATATTAGGATACAAAATCGACTTACAAAATCAGTAGCTTTTCTATATGCCAACAATAAACAAATTGAGAAAGAATATAGGAAAACAATTCCATTTACAACAGCCTCAAAAGAAATCAAATACCTAGGAATGAACTTAACAGAGGATGTAAATGACCTCTTCAAGGAGAACTACATACCTCTGAAGAAAGAGATCGAGGAAGACTACAGAAGGTGGAAAGATCTCCCATGCTCATGGATTAGCAGAATCAACATAGTAAAAATGGCTATACTACCAAAAGCAATCTACATGTTCAATGCAATTCCCATCAAAATCCCAATGACATTCATCACAGAGATGGAAAAATCTACCCTAAAGTTCATTTGGAAACACAAAAGACTGAGAATAGCCAAGGCAATACTCACCAAAAAGACCAACGCTGGAGGTAGCAAAGAGGTCTGATAGAAATGAACCAATGTGGGTTGTAATATACATGTGTATAGCTGTCTTTACCTTAAACTAGCAAAATGCTATGTCTCTCTTATTATCTGTTATGTTTTCTCTTCAACAAAATCAAAGAACAAGAGGGCAGGACAGATTCTGCCTGGAAGGGTGAGAAGGATGGGCTGGAGGGGGAGGTGGCCCAAACAATGTATGCACATGTGAGTAATGTAAAAATGATAAAATAAAAAATAAACAAATAAACAAAAAAAGAGATCCAAACTACCTAAAAACAAAAAGAAATAAAATTGGGCCAGGTTCTGGCAGCTCACACCCATAATCCTAATTATTTGGGAGGCTGAGATCAGAAGGATCATGGTTCAAGGCCAGACTGGGCAAATAGTTCACAAGGTCCCTATCTCAGCAAATACCGTGGTGTGCACCTGTGGAAAAAAAAAATGCAGGGATAAAGAAATAGAAAATATTAGAAAAAAGTAAACAAAAGAATGAGAGTCTAATGTATTAAAATAAGAGTTCCAGAAAGAGAGAATGGAGGAGAGGTAATATTCAAAGGAAAAATATTTGATATTATTTCAAAATTGGTTATGGGTTAAAAAAATTCAAGATAATAAATTATTCAGTAAATTCTGAATAATGTAAATAAAAATCAATCCATACCTAGAAACATAATTATGAAATTATGGGATACCAAAAATGAACTGATTTTAAATACAACCAAGGTGAAAAGACAGGTGAACTACAAAGGAATGAAAATTAAGCAAAAATCAAATTTATCCATAATGAGGCATCAAAAAACAAAACCATAGCCAGGTGCCAGTGGCTCATGCCTGTAAACCTACCTACTTGGGAGCCTGAGATAGGGAGGATCCAGGCAAATAGTTCTTGAGATCCCACATTTGAGGCTAGTCCAGGCAAATAGTTCTTGGGATCCCACATCCAAAATAACCATAGCAAAAAGACTGGAGGTATAGCTCAAACTGTAGAGTGCCTGCTTTGCAAACTCCAGTCCCACCAAAAAAAAAAAAAAAACCAACAACAACAAAAAGTCCTACAACAAATTAACGATTTTAATTGGCTTTATTTGTGATTCTAAAACTGGGTAACATTTCATTCCATAAAATAAAATGAATATTCATAGAATGAGTGTTCCAATGGGCTGAACAGAAGAGATTGGTTTTACAGACAAAAATGGGTCAAAGAAAGCAAAAACAAAGAGCAAAAAATGGGTTGATCATTTCAAAATTACTTTGCTTGTGAGGCAGAGACAAAGAAACAGAACAATAAAAAAATAGCAGAGTGATACATCAAGTTACTTCAGCTCTCTCTTTCTTTTTTTCAGAATTAAAGCAAAGGAAACTTTATTATCTTGCTGACCAAAAGTAGCCTCTTTGAATTTTTCTTTTTGGTGGTACTGGGGTTTGCACTCAGGACTTTGGACTTGCTAGGCAGGTGTTCTACCACTTGAGCCACACCTCAAAATGCAGCCTGTTTGAATTTGGTTATTATTTCTCTCCTGATTGCTTGGGAAAGTCAGATAACAGTACAGTTCCAGTTTAGTGTTGTGAAATTATGACATGAGTGACTCCATTTTGAATTTTAGCCTGGGCTATTGGGGCCTAATATAGGAGCTTAACCCCAAAATAATGGCCTCCTATAAATTTTACCTAACCAAAAGAAGTGAGACATAGAGGAGCAAAATCTTCAAAATATTGAGAGAAAGTAATGTCCATTGGTATAAGAATGAGACAAGATATTGCTCAAGAATGAGATCAAATAATGACAAATAATGAAATTTGAAATAAACAAAGAAGAAATCAAATTTTTTCATATATATATGTGTGCCTGTGAATCTCTATGTAATATACATACATGATAATAAAAGTACCACATAGCAAAATTTGTGGGATGTAGCTAAGTTAATACACAAAGGAAATTTAATCACCTTAAATGAACTAAAACCAGAAAAAAGAGAAGAAATTATTGAAACAAGCATCCAACTCAAAAAACTAGGAAAAGAGCACATAAAATCTAAAGAGAAGGCCTAGGATAGTGATACAGTGCTTGCCTAGCACATACAGGTCCTAAGTTCAATCTAGCACTACAAGAAAAACAACAAACAAAAAACAAAACAAAACCAAAATCTAAAGAAAAAAGACAAAGGAGTGCTGGGGCTCAGGAAGTGATATTCCACAGTAAGGGGCTGTACTTGGAACTACAGGAGTTCGGAAGTTCTCAGAAGCAGAAGCAGGGTGTCTGGGGCCTTCTCTTGCTCTCCTGTTACCTGCTGCTCTTCCTCCCATGAAGTGGGACAAAGGAACTCAGTTGTCAAGAGTCTCCTCCCCGGGAATCTCAGCAACTAGGGAAATTAGCACACAGGACAGGAGACACACCATTCATACAGACTGTCATAGGCCATCACCTATTCTTCTGAGAGCTGTTCCAAGACACATTTTATTTTTCAAGAAGTTTTTTTTTTTTTTTTTTTTTTTTTTTGCAGAACTGAGGTTTGCATTCAGGGCCTCACACTTGCTAGGCAGGTGCTCTACCATTTGAGCCACACCTTCTGTCCCCAACAGATTTTTATCTATATAATATGACAACAACCTTTACTTACCATAAATTTCCTCTCCTTCCCACATAACTGTGGCCATCTCCCCCGAGGAGCCCTCAATCCCAACTCCTTCCTGTATTTCAGGATGCTAGCTATATGAACTACCTACCCGTCAATCATCTGACCCTTCTTCAAGTCTCGTATTTTGTGTCTCCCGTGTGTACGCATGTAATGAAAGTGATTTTTCTCCTATTAATCTACCATTAGTTTCTTTTATAGACCAATTATCAAACTTTTAGAGGGTAAAGTTTTCTTTTTTCTCCTACAAAAGGAAAACTATAAAGAATATAAGTTAATAAAATAAAAACAAGTATCTAATAGGGAAAGAATTAATAATCCATGTAAGTGTCTCAGGAATTAGAAAAGCAAATTAAAATCAAAAGGTAGTATGCAAAGGGGACCTTTGTCCCCTTGCCTGAGAACCTATTAGAGTGGTTTTAAACAGGATCCAAGCTATCAGCATGCCTCCTTGTTTATTTGCATTCCTGTTTTTGCATTGTGTTTTGGCTGTATTGGAGATTGAATTCAGGGCCTTGTGCTTGCTAGACAAGCACTCGACTACTTGAGCCACTTATTTCAGATTGTTTTTAAAATAGAATCTCATGATTTTGTCTGGCAGGGCTTGGACTAAGATCATCCTGCCTCTACTTCCTGAGTAGCTGAATTTACCCTGTGTTCTACCACACCCAGTCCTTTATTTACATCTTACAGGGAAGTTAAAACGCAGCCTGAAGGTAGGCCTGAAGAATCAGAGAGCTGTTACCAAGGCTAGCAATACCTCTAATGGCCATAAGTGGAGAAACACAGCCACTGTTCAAACCAGCCATCCTCCAGTCTGCTGCTACTGCCTTCCCACTGACTGACCAAAGTCAGGGCAAGTGAGTGTTGATTATGGGCTGTAGAATTTAGGCTCCCCTAGCATTGACCAGGCTGATGAGAGGCCAGCAAAAGATACACAGTTGCAAGCAAGAAACTCCTGCACAGAATGTTTAATTTTTTTTTAATGATTTTTCTCATCATAACATATTAGGTTCTTTAATAGTGGGGATTATGGCATTTTTTCTTTTGATCTAAATGAGAATGAATTCCAAGTACCTCCTTAATTACAGCATATGCTCTAGGCTTTTGGTTTATAGTACTCATCAAGTGAAGAAACCTCAGTCTCATTCCTAGTTTCCTACAAATAAAGATCAAACTTTGTTTCTTTTCATGTTGAGATAACGATTTTTTCCTTTTAATCCATTACTATGTGAATTACATTGGATACATTATTGATTTTCTTTCTTTTGTCTCATTTAACAGTTTATGTGAAACACAACTGTAAAAAAGTGTGTAGACAAAATGTATGTAAATGTTAAGAAATAATAATAAAATGAACATTCATGTACGAACAATAGAGTGTGAGAACTGTGTTATCAACATCTCAGAAGCACTCTGTGAATTACTCCTCCATCAGAAATCCTTTCCTCTCTCAGACCCCAGTTCCACTGAAACAAAACAAAACAGAAACAAATCCTTTCCTCTCCCAGGGAGGTAACCATTCTCCTAAAATTCATGTCAATCACTTTTTAATTTTTTTCTTTTGTAGTTCTAACTCCCTTCCATATATGCACACTAATAATATATTGATTATTTTTTCTGGCTTTAAAAATAATGCAGATGAAATTATTGTGCATATATATTTATCTGTAACTTGCCTTTTTTGCTCAAAAATATGTTTGAGATCCAGACATTTGTTATTTATAGCTGTAGCTAATTCATTTTCACTGTTATGTGATTTAACTAAATGATTATTCTGCAATTTATTATTCCATTCTACTGTTGAAGAATATTTGGGTCATTTCTGGTTTTCTGCTATTGTGACCAGTGGTATCTACACATCTGTGTAAAAGAATTTCTTTGGTTACATATCTTGAATAAGAATTCCTGGTTCCTAGTGAAAGGATGTGCCCTTTGCCCCAGCAGATCCCCACAGCAGAAACCAGTAAAGCCAGCACAGGATGCCCCATGCAGGATAAGATAAACAGGATGGGGGCAGGTGGAATGTGAGGAATGTGAGCAGATTGCGAAAGATGACTAGAAGTACGTGCAAGATGTGCCCTGCCTGCTTGCTAAATGTAACCGCGTGCGCGAATACTGACCCTTGAATCTATAGGCTAAGAAGTAATGTACTCTTAAATGGATAGGCTGGAAATGTATGTGGTGTTACAAACTCATTGGCTATGTACTGTGTGGGCTTTTGCTGTAATGGCCGGTAGGGGCCTATATAAGATCTTCCCTAAAGAGGCTTGGGGTCTTGTCTGCCCAATCGGACCTGTGTGTCTGTGTAGGAGCTTGACCCTGGCTTGCCAGCTCAATAAACTCTGCTTTGTTGATTGCATTCATGTGTGACTCTCTGTCTCTCGGAGAAATAGGATTCTCAGACCCTAACATTTGGAGATTCCACTGAGATACCCTATTTCGAGAAGGTAGACCATCCATGAGAAAGCAGAGGTGATTCCAAGTCCTAGGCATTGGGAGAGTCTGAGATTCTCATTTGGAGGGAACTAATTGGTAGATGATTGTTCCTGTTTGGGCCATGGCGGGGATTTGGCCAATCCCCGGGGAGAATCATTCTGGGAATCTCGTTAAGGGGACCACAAGGTCCTGCTGGGAGAGGCTTTCCTCTCATTTGGGCTCGAGCATTTCAGGAATCCTGGCGCCAGGTGAAGAACTAATTGAACTAGTCAACCGATCACCCGTCAAGTGGACGCCTTTCGGCCTGATATCCAAATTGGACGGTGAGGAGATTGAATGGGGTGCGCACCAGTGTGAGAGAAGGACCGGTCCAAGCAAGTGGTGGAGAGTGTTCTGTGTGTGTGGAGTTATTGTTGCTTTCACCCTTTTTGTTCTATCTCTCCTGGTGGTTGCTTCTCATCCCACAATGGGACAGGGACAAGCAACCCCAAAGTCTTTGATTCTCTCTCACTTTCCAGAAGTCAAAAAAAGGGCATTAAATGTGGGTCTGGTCATTAAGAAAGGTAAGTTCGACACCCTTTGTTCTGCAGAATGGCCCACCTTCGGAGTCGGATGGCCCATTCAAGGTTCCCTCTCCCTAGACCTGATCACTAAGGTCAAGGCTGTCGTTTTCCGACCAGGCAATCAAGGCCACCCAGATCAGGCCCCCTATATTTTGGTTTGGGAAGATTTAGTGGGGAACCCCCCCGCTTTGGTTAACAGCTTTTCTGACTCACCCCTCCAGTTCAGCTCCCGGGGCTAAAACCCCAGTCACGCCTGCCTTGGTCATAAAAGAGAAAGAGAAACCTCCCCTTCCCTCCCTGATCAGTCCTCAAAATAGGACACCCTCTTTACCACCCCTGGTCTTACCGGAGAGTTCCCCCCTTTACCCATCCCTCGCGGGGGTAGAGGAAGATTGGCCGCCCCCATACGTGACTTCCCCTGGTCAGGCCAGTGCTCTGGAGGAGAAAATTTACTCATCCTCCTCAACAGGACCGACGGCTGGAGGAGGAATGGGTCGAAGACTCCGCCCCCGAGGGGTTCGGGAAAGGGAGGGTGAAGACGGGCCCTCCTCATCAACACATGGGGAGGAAACTGTCCCCACATTTCCAGTCCGGACGGTAGGCCAAGGAGGACCGGGAGGGGGGCAACAGTTTCAGTACTGGCCCTTCTCCTCCAGTGATCTATATAACTGGAGGACACAGAACACACCCTTTTCAGAAGACCCTAAGTGTCTCATAGGTCTCCTGGAGTCCGTCATGCATACACACCACCCCACATGGGACGACTGTCACCAGCTGTTCAATACTCTTTTTATGACGGAGGAGTGGGAGCGCATCCTCCACGAAGTTAGAAAGAACGTCTTGGGGGACAACGGGAGACCCACAACCCTCCAACCGGCCATAGACGAGGCCTTCCCCCTACGCCGCCCTGATTGGGATTTTGGGACCACAGAAGGTAGGGAGCATCTCCGAATCTACCGCCAGACTCTTATGGCAGGTCTCTGAGCGGCCGCTAGGAGGCCCACCAACTTTGCAAAGGTAAAGGCAGTTGTCCAAGGGGAAAATGAAAGCCCGGCCGGTTTCTTAGAGCGCCTCTATGAGGCATACCATCAGTACACCCCTATTGACCCCGAGGCGGAGATCCACCAGTCTGCTGTGGTATTCTCATTCATTAATCAGGCAGCTCCAGACATTAGGAGAAAACTCAATAAGCAGGAAAACTTAGGGGAGATAACCATTAGGGAAATGTTACAGATAGCAGAGAAGGTCTTTACCGCAAGGAAAACTCCAGAAGAAAGGGAGGAAAGGTGGAGAAAGGAAGACAGGGAGGCCCAGGAGAAATTGAGAAAGGAGGACAGGGAGTTCCAGGCTAAGGAGAACCGAAAGCAACAAAGAGAAATGGCCCGTATTTTCCTAGCGGGTGTCCGGGACCAACCCAGGGAAGGGGGCCACGCCAGGACCCCGGATAAGGAACACTGTTTTTACTCTAAGGAAACTGGGTATTGAAAGAGAGAGTGCCCTAAGTTAAAGGGAAGAAGAGGGTTTGGCAGGAGACCAGGAGGTAACAGGGAAAGGGAACGAGCAGTGGAGCAGGCCAGAGTCCTTCTAGCCGGAGAAGAGGACTGAGGGAGACGGGGCTCGGACCCCCTCCCCGAGTCTTGGGTAACTGTATGTGTGGAGGACAAGCCGATGGGGTTCATGGTGGATACCGGCACCCAGTATTCGGTCTTAAACAAGGCATGTGGACCTTTAAACAAGGAACGAACAAGTGTCATTCAGGGGGCCACGGGTACCCAGTTATGCTCATGGACTACCAAAAAAAAGGTAGACTTAGGAAAACACCAGGTCACACACTCCTTCCTGGTCGTCCCTGAGAGCCCCGCTCCCTTGCTTGGATGAGACCTGCTCACCAAAGTAGGGGCCCATATCTATTTTGAACCAGATGAAATAATTGTGACTGATCGGGAGGGGAGCCCAATACACGTCCTGTCCCTATCATTGGCTGACGAATATCGACTGTTTGAGAGCCAACAGGAGCCAGGAGGGGACATAGCCCAATGGCTAAAAAGGTTTCCCACGGCCTGGGCAGAGACTGCGGGAATTGGCCTCGCCAAACACCTCCCTCCCGTAGTTATACAATTGAAGGCCTTCCACTCTTCCCATTCAGGTAAAACAGTATCCTATGCCCAAAGAGGCTCGAAGAGGCATAGCCCCTCATATCCGCAGGCTAATAAAAAAAGGAGTACTGCAGCCTTGTTGGTCTGCCTGGAATACTCCTCTGCTCCCCGTCCAAAAGCCGGGAAGCGGGGACTATAGGCCTGTGCAAAACCTGCGAAAGGTAAATGAGCGGGCGGAGGACATTCATCCCACTGTACCGAATCCCTATACCTTGCTCAGTCACCTACCGCCCTCACAAGTATGGTATACAACCCTTGATTTGAAAGATGCTTTCTTCAGCATTCCATTGTCAGAAATCAGCCAGCCGCTATTTGCATTCGAATGGCAAGAGGATGGGGGCCGGACTGGACAGCTCACTTGGACCAGACTGCCACAAGGATTTAAAAATTCTCCCACCCTGTTTAACGAGGCCCTGAGCCAGGACCTGGAGCCCTTTCGCCAGAGTCACCTGTGAGTCACTCTACTACAGTACATTGATGACTAACTTTTAGCGGCAGAAACCCGAGAGGAGTGCAGCGAGGCTACTGAACACCTGCTAACGGAGTTAGGTGAGCTGGGATATCGGGTGAGTGCCAAGAAGACCCACATCTGTGAAAGGTCAGTGACATATCTGGGTTATCAGATCGCAGATGGGGCAAGATGGCTGACTGATGCCATGAAACAGACTATTTTGACTATTCCACCCCCCACATCCACTAGGGGAGTGAGAGAGTTCCTGGGCTCCTCAGGGTTCTGTAGACTCTGGATTCCGGGATTTGCAGAGATAGCCAGACCCCTATATGAGGCCACCAAAGAGGCTCTGGATTGGAGGTGGGGAGAGGAACAACAGCAAGCCTTTGACCAGCTAAAGGCCGCCCTTCTCCAGGCCCCTGCCTTGACCCTACCAGACCCCACAAAATCGTTCACTCTGTTTGTGGATGAAAAAAAGGGGGTAGCCAAAGGAGTCCTGGCCCAACAGTTAGGTCCCTGGAAGAGACCCATGGCATATCTTTCCAAGAAATTAGATGCAGTAGCATCAGGATGGCCCCCCTGCCTCTGCATCATAGCGGCCGTTGCCATGTTAGTGAGAGAAGCAGACAAATTAACCTTTGGACAGGCCCTCCGGGTCATGGCCCCTCACCCGGTGGAGGGAGTCCTTAAACAACCCCCTGGGAAATGGATGACGAATGCCAGGCTCACCCACTACCAGGGGCTCTTGCTGGATTCCCCTCGGATCACCTTCACAGATCCCGTAACTCTGAACCCTGCCACCATGTTGCCCAACCCGGAACTACAGACACCTGTCTATGACTGCAAGGAGTTCCTCTCCAAAGTTACTCAGGTACAGGTTGACCTAAAGGACACCCCACTGTCCGGCTGTAAATTAAACTGGTACACTGATGGAAGCAGTTTTGTCCAAAATGGAGTCTGAAGGGCAGGGGCAGCAGTGGTCGACCAAGAAGGAAACACGGTATGGAGCAGCGCCCTCCCACCCGTAACCTCAGCCCAAAAGGCAGAATTAATTGCCTTGGCCAAGGCCCTGAAAAGGGCAAAAGAAAAACGAGTCAATATCTACACCAATAGCCGCTATGCTTTCAGTACCATCCACATCCACGGAGCCATCTATCGCGAAAGGGGATTTCGCACAGCAGAAGGAAAAGGCTTAAAAAACCTGGCCTAAGTCCAGCGTCTATTAATAACAGTGGAAAAACCGAAGGCAGTGGCAGTGATGTATGTCCCAGGCCATCAGTCTGCCAAGATTCCGGAAGCTGTCAGTAACAACAGGGCAGATCAAGAAGCTAGGAGAGCAGCAATGGTGAGTCCCTCCGTGGTCGCGGCTATAGATGTGCCTGTCCCCGAGCTCCCTTCGCTACCTCCCCGACCAGAGTACTCCTCGGAGGATTTCACTTGGATGAGAGCTCACTCCCTCACTAGAAAAAGGGAGGATGAATGGAGAAGCGACTTGGAAGGCAAGCTAATCCTGCCTGAGAAACTCGGCCAATTCCTGTTAGCTAACTTACATAAGTCCACCCACTTGGGGCGGAGAAAGTTGCTAGACTTGCTGACATCTGCACAACTCCGATTTCTGAACCAGACCGCGGCCGTCCGTCAAATTGTGGAGGATTGTGCTAGCTGTACAGCTATGAAACCAAGACGAAGGGAGGGGCACCACACAGGTATTCTGGAATGGGGGAGGGCCCCGGGAAGAAGCTGGGAAGTAGATTTTACCAAAGTAAAACCAGGGAAGTTTGGGTACAAATATTTGCTAGTGTTCATAGATACCTTTTCGGGCTGTGTGGAGGTATTTCCTACAAAGAGAGAGATGAGTCAGGTAGTGGCAAAAGCCTTACTAGAGAAAATCATACCCAGGTATGGGGTGCCTGAGGCAATTGGGTCAGATAACAGTCCGGCTTTCGTTAGTAAAGTCCTGCAGGGACTAGCCCAGGCTATGGGGGCCAATTGGAAACTACATTGTGAATATAACCCCCAGAGCTCAGGGCAAGTAGAAAGGATGAATAGGACACTAAAGGAGACTTTAGCCAAATTGGCCCTAGAGACTGGCGGTGATTGGGTGACACTCCTTCCCTTGGCCATCTTCCGAGTCCGGAACTCCCCTTATGTCCATGGGCTAACCCCCTTTGAGATCCTGTATGGGGCTCCACCCCCCATCATTCAAAGGACCTTAAGCCCGGGACTAGGTGATCTGGCCCCAAATTACCTGACTATGCTACAGGCTCTAGCTAAGGTGCAACAACAAATATGGCCCTTAATTCAAGCGTACCATACTACTGAGAGGGTCCCGACTCCGGAACATGGCATAGTCCCGGGTGACATGGTATGGGTTAAAAGGCATCAGTCCAAAACCTTAGAGCCTAGATAGAAAGGACCTTATGTTGTACTGCTTACTACCCCCACCGCCCTCAAGGTCGATGGAATTGCACCATGGGTACACCACTCCCATGTGAGATGGGCACATCCTCAGGAGGAGCAGGGAAATTGGACTGCACGACAGCATCCCACAAATCCACTTAAGCTCCGGCTGATATGGGATGCTCCGGAAAACGAAAACACCCCAGATGCTCCGCAGGCCTCCTAGAATGGGATCATCACCTGGGTCCACTACACCCACATCAGACCAGCAGACCCGGTAGCCGTGAAGGAAGACTTCCTGCCAACAAAAAGGGTGTCCCACCACAAGGACAATTCCTTCAAACTCAAACTTCAGCAAACTGGACCTCGGTAACCTTATTCCTTTTTCTAACCCTGTCCACCACTTGCTTGGGGCATACAAATCCACATCAACCTTTTAACCTGACCTGGATGATTGTAGATGTATCCACAGGAGACATTCTTAACCAGACCTCCAAGGTAACCCCTCCCAGCACCTGGTTCCCAGAATTATACTTTGACTTAAGGGCCTTATTCACTGGCAGGGGACAATGGGATTTGCGCCAAAGTTACTTCTATGTCTGCCCCGCTCCCCAACCCAACCACAAAAAAAAATGTGGAGGAATTGCAGACTATTATTGTAAGTCATGGGGTTGTGAGAGCTCAGGGGACATATGGTGGCCACCCCCCAAACAGGGGGACCTTATTCAGTTAAGTAGAGTCTCTCAGTCTGGTATTACATACCACCAACCTAGACCTATAAATAAGGGATGCCCAACTCCCCCCAATTGTAATCCCATTATGATAAATTTCACTGATTTAGAAAAAAAGGTGACAAATTGGGAATTGGGTAAATCCTGGGGATGGGAATTGGGTAAATCCTGGGGAGTCAGACTCTACAAAACAAATCATCCAGGAGCCCTTTTTACCTTGCGGCGTGTGCGACAACCAGTCTCTACTCTAACAATAGGACCTTGTATTCTAAACGGACTTGTGACTTTCATCAAAAACCGAATTAACTCTGTCCAACTTCTGGTCCTCCACCAACAATACCAGGCTCTTCATCCCCTTGAGAATGATTCCTCAATATAGCCCAAAGAAAAGGGGGGAATGAAAGGATGTGCCCTTTGCCCCAGCAGATCCCCATAGCAGAAACCAGTAAAGCCAGCACAGGATGCCCCATGCAGGATAAGATAAACAGGATGGGGCAGGTGGAATGTGAGGAATGTGAGGAATGTGAGCAGATTGCGAAAGATGACTAGAAGTACGTGCAAGATGTGCCCTGCCTGCTTGCTAAATGTAACCGCGTGCGCGAATACTGACCCTTGAATCTATAGGCTAAGAAGTAATGTACTCTTAAATGGATAGGCTGGAAATGTATGTGGTGTTACAAACTCATTGGCTATGTACTGTGTGGGCTTTTGCTGTAATGGCCGGTAGGGGCCTATATAAGATCTTCCCTAAAGAGGCTTGGGGTCTTGTCTGCCCAATCGGACCTGTGTGTCTGTGTGGGAGCTTGACCCTGGCTTGCCAGCTCAATAAACTCTGCTTTGTTGATTGCATTCACATGTGACTCTCTGTCTCTCAGAGGAATAGGATTCTCGGACCCTAACACTAGGATATGTACTCTTTAGCAAGTAATGGAAAACTGCTTGCCAAGTGGCAGCACCTAGCCTTACTAGTATAGATGAGTACAAAAACTTCCTAATGTCAAACTTTTTAAATTTTTGCCAATCTGTTGCAAATTTATATTGCACTCAGGTTTTAACTTGCATTCCTCTATTTGCCTATTGGATTTTTAAGCCAATTCATAGGAATTCTCTAATATGCCATATAGTAAGTTTCTATTAGTTTTGGCACTGCAAATATATTTTTTAAGTTTGTAGGTGGGGTCCTAATATGAGTTGGGGGCACTCATATTATAGGGAATTAGATTAAAGCCCTTTTAATGATCTAATAAATCTTTTTTGGTTTGACAGAGTATTTGTGTATATATGCCTTATTTAAGGAACTCTTTCCTTTCCTGTGGTTTTTAAAGATATTCCCACATAATTTCTTCTAAAAGCATTGCAGTTTTCCGTATTGACTTTAAGTTCATGATTCATCTGAAATTATACTCAGCCAGTTTGCTAATCTCTCTATTATTTCTCAAACTGTATTTGTATTCAAAAGTACCATGCTCTTTGTGGCATAAAACCACAAGTACTTATTATTTTACAGTTTGAGATGCCAGCATCTGAAAAAGGGTCTCATGGGACTAAGATCAAGGTGTTGTAAGGCTGTGTTCCTTGTAGAGGTCCCAGAGAAGAATATATGCTTTGTCTTTCCCAGCTTCTAGAGCCATCCTACATTCCTTGTTCATAGCCTCTTCCAGCTGTGGCATTGCTCTATTATGGAATTCCATTGTCACATCTCCTTCTCTGACTTTGATCCTCTGTTTTTCTCTTACAAGAATGATTTTGATTACATTGGGCTCACCTGGATGATCCTTAACTTTTTTTTGTGGTACTGAGTATTTGAATTCAGGACTTCACTCTTATTAGGTAGGTGCTTGAGCCAGGCCCCCAGATCTTTTTTGCTTTAGTTATTTTTCAGGTAGGGTCTAGAGGTTTTTGCCCTATACCAACTTCAGACCTTGATCCTCTGACCTATGCCCCCTGTGTAGCTGGGATTATGGGTGTACACCACCATATCCAGCCCTAACTTAAAGATCCTTAAATCACATCTATAAATTCACTTTTTTTTCTTTATTCATTTATTCATATATACATACATTGTGTGGGCCATTTCTTCCCCCTGCCCCCTCCCTCTCCCCTCCATCCCCCTCGCTTCCAGGCAGAACCTGTTCTGCACTTTTCTCCAATTTTGTTGAAGAGTAGGCATAAGCAATAATAAGAAAGACAGCATTTTTGCTAGTTGAGATAAGGATAGCTATAGAGGGAGATTCCATGCACAAGTGTATTACAACCCAAATTGATTCATCTCTACCAGACCTCTTCACTACTTTCCGGTCACCTTCCCATATTGACCTCTGTCACTCAAGATGATGTTCTCCAGTTCCATCCATTTACTTGAGAATGATAAGATTTCATTCTTCTTCATGGCTGAGTAAAATTCCATTGTATATAAATACCACATTTTCTTAATCCATTTGTCAGTAGTGAGGCATCTTGGCTGTTACCCTAACTTGGCTATTGTGAGTTGCTCTGCAATAAACATGGGTGTGCAGGTGCCTCTGGAGTAACCTGAGTCGCATTCCTTTGGGTATATCCCTAGGAGTGGGATTGCTGGATCATAAGGCAGATCTATGTTTAGTTTTTTAAGAAGCCTCCATATTGTTTTCCAGAGTGGTTGCACTAGCTTGCATTCCCACCAACAGTGTATGAGGGTTCCCTTTTCCCACATCCTTGCCAACACCTGTTGTTGGTGATGTTTTTGATAACTATTCTAACAGGGGTGAGGTGGAATCTTAGTGTGGTTTTGAGTTGCATTTCCTTTATGGCCAGAGATGGTGAGCAATTTTTTCTTGTGTTTTTTGGTCATTTAAATTTCTTCTTTTGAAAAAGTTCTGTTTAGTTCAGTTGCCCATTTCTTTATTGGTGTATTGATTTTGGGGGAGTTTAGTTTTTTGAGCTCCCTGGTCATCAGTCCTTTGTCTGATGTATATCTGGCAAATATTTTCTGCCACTCTGTGTGTGGTCTCTTCAGTTTAGAGACCACTTCTTTTGTTGTGCAGAAGCTTTTTAATTTTATGAAGTCCCATTTGTCCACCCTTTCTCTTAGTTGCTGAGCTGCTGGGGTTCTATTGAGGAAGTCCTTGCCTATACCTATTGCTTCCAGAGTATTCCCTGCTCTTTCCTGTACTAGCTTCAGAGTTTTGGGTCTGATATTAAGGTCCTTGATCCATTTTGAGTTGATACTAGTACAGGGTGATAGACATGGATCTAGTTTCAGTTTTCTGCAGATGGATAGCCACTTTTCCCAGCAACATTTGTTGAAGAGGCTGTCTTTTCTCCATTGTATGTTTTTGGGTGGGCATAGCTGTGTGGATTCATATCCGGGTCCTCTATTCTGTTCGACTGGTCTTCATATCTGTTTTTGTGGCAGTACCATGCTGTTTTTATTGCTATTGCTTTGTAATATAGTTTGAAGTTGGGTATTGTGATACCTCCAGCATTGCTCCTTTTGGGGAGTATTGCCTTGGCTATTCTTGGTCTTTTGTGTTTCCAAATGAACTTTAGGGTAGATTTTTCAATCTTTGTGATAAATGTCATTGGGATTTTGATGAGAATTGCATTAAACATGTAGATTGCTTTTGGTAGTATAGCCATGTTTACTATGTTGATTCTACCAATCCATTGTTGGGGTCCAAGGTTGACCACCCCTCAGAGGAACAAAAAGACACTCACGATAATGTAAGCCACAAAGCGAGGTTTATTTCCAGCCAGCTGGGGTCCGGGTATCCGCCCGACGCAGTAGGTTTCAACATGGACCCCGAATACAAAATTCAGGCTGCTTTTATATTTTTTTAAACATTAGTCACAGTCACACAGCAATTTTTATGGTCCCTGGGATCACATATTTCTGATATCACCCACATCTTGGTGGTGGGGCAAGATTACTTGAAGATTATTTATCAGGAATTTGGTAAACACCAGGTGTCTCAACTCATTGACTCACATACTGTTTTAACAAGATTAACCAGAAACAGTCCCTGTTCCCAGAAACCGTCCCACCTCCCTTAGTTCCAGTAAGTGGTGGCTTGGGTCATGTTAGCCATGGCCGGTTTCAGGCTGAGTGGGCTGCAAGCTTCAAAGGTACCCTAACATTTGTACCCTAACATTCCCCCCTTTAGTGGTTCATAGTGAGGAATCATGCTTATCTGGGCGATGAGTGTAAACATCCTCATGGCTAGGTAACTGTTCATATTGCTGCCTCAGGACCATTAGTTGGACTGTACTAATTCGATCTTTCATGAAGGTCACTAGCTTATTCAGAATACAAGGACCAAAGGTTAAGATAAGCAGTAGTATGACCACAGGGCCCACCAGGGTAGAGACCAAGGTAGTGAACCAGGGGGACCTATTGAACCAAGCTTTGAACCAATTTTCTTGGGCTTCCCTTTCCCGTTTCCTTTTTGCCAGCCCTTCCCTCACTTTAGACATAGACTCCCTAACTACCCCTGAATGGTCAGCATAAAAACAACATTCCTCCCCTAAGGTGGCACATATTCCCCCCTGCTGAAGGAACAATAAGTCTAGGCCCCATCGGTTCTGAAGCACTACCTCAGATAGAGAGGTAAGGGATTTTTCTAGGTGACTAATGGAGGCTTCTATCCTCTCTATATCCTCGTCTATGGCCACGTGCAGCGAGGACATCCCTTTATGTTGAGTAGCCAGGGAGGCTATGCCAGTTCCTGCCCCAGCCATCCCTAGGCTAAGTAGGGTAGCAATGGTTAATGCAGAAATAGGCTCTCTCTTCTTTCTCTCACCTGTTCCTGTATTCCAGTATGAATATAGGCTCTCCTCAGAATGATAGATGATGAGGGGCAGCACAGCCATTAGGACACAGAATTCTTTAGAGCCATTAAACACATTAGTTGATAGGCAAGGGGTGAGCCCGGACTGTGAGCATATCCACCATCCATTGCCTTTTGGAATTACCCACTTAATACCATCGCCCCAGGTGAGGTTGTTTTTTACAACAGCACATAGGTCCTGTTTTCCCACTGGCACTTTCCCTAAGCAGGTTCCTTGGCTGCTCACTTGTTGAATGGTCAGACCTCTCTTATGGTCTCCCCAGGAACATTGGGTGGGGTTTTCACTAGTTGAGATATCGTAGGTGACATTTAGCCCTATTGCCTCATAGGATGGGGGCCTCACATCATAGCACAGCCAGCAGGAGGTAGTCATATTAGGGTTGGTGTGGTTCAATGTTAGGAATGCAGCATTTACCAGATTCCAGAGGGGGTCTGTGGACCCGGTCATGAGACTGGGCTTCACCAAGGGAGGGCCAGTGCCTAATGGTCCTGGAGTTTTAATACTAGCCTTTGTGTGAGGCTGGGTAGGGACTGGGGTTGTGTGAGGTTGGAGACGTGGCTCTACATAGGGTGGCTTAAGTACTTTGTTGGGGCCTACCATTTTGGACAGTGGCCCCATGGGCTCAACTTTTAATCTGATTACTACGGTCAAGCCAGAATGTCCACCATATTTATAAAACACAAGTCCCCACACCTTACCTTGTATCCACCCGGGGGTGTCCTCTTTGCCACTGTCAGTGAAGGTGACCTTGATTCTATCTGTATCTGTGGGCTGGCATTTATGGGTGGGTGATGGAATTCTGCGCCCCCAGGGTACCCCGTTTACAAAGGCAAATTTGACTAGGTCCGGTTTTGATATCCCCCACTTCCATTCACCATCGTTGGATGTGACACATGCCCATGACTTACAGAAGGAGTATTGTATCCCCCCACAGTCCTTGTTCTTTTTGTGGCCAGGGCAAGCATAAAAACCATAACGTCGGGCTGACTCCGGAGCAGTAGACTTGTAGGCAGGATTGATGTCTCTGAAGCAGAATTGAAGCTCCGGCCACCAAGTTCCTTCCTATGGGGGCAGTGCAAGTAGTCTCATTAAGGGTGGTATGAGTCTCCCCATCGGTGAGTATCCAGGTTTGCTTATAGGGCTGGTGAGGGTTGGTTTCTGCGAGGCTCCTGCTCTGGGCATTGAGCAAGATCAGAGCGACCAGCCAACCCATCCGTGGCTGCTCCTTAAGACTCTGCATGTTCCCGGGGTTGCAAAAGCTTCAGCTTCAATGGGTTATCTAGGTGCCGCCGTGCAGTCCACTCTCTAGCCTCTTTCTGTTCCTGATGATTGGCTTGACGCACGTGGGAGTGATGGACCCAAGGCCCGATGCCATCAACCTTAAGAGCAGTGGGGGTAACCACAATGACCAGGTAAGGGCCTTTCCATCTTTCTTCCAGAGTGCAGGCTCTGTGCCTCTTTACCCATACCCAATCCCCTGGGACGATGCCATGTTCCGGGTTCGATGTGTCCTTTGTCTCATGCAAGGCACGCACTATGGGCCAGATTTCACGTTGGACCTCCTGTAGGGCCTTTAAGCTAGCCAAGTAATTTGGGGGCCATACTGGGGTCTTGGTCCGGTAGGGTTTGGACAATAATGGGGGGCGGAGCCCCGTATAGAATCTCAAAGGGTGTCAATCCATGTACATATGGTGAATTTCGAACCCGGAAGATAGCATAGGGTAGGAGGGCCACCCAGTCTCTGCCAGTCTCGATGGCTAATTTAGATAAGGTCTCCTTCAGGGTCCGATTCATTCTTTCTACCTGCCCTGAGCTCTGGGTGTTATATTCACAATGCAGTTTCCAATTAGTCCCCACTGCCTGGGCCAGCTCTTGTAGGACATTACTGATGAAAGCCAGACCATTATCAGAGCCTAGAGTTTCGGGAATGCCATATCTGGGTATGATTTCCTCCAGCAAAACCTTAGCTACAACCTGAGCAATCTCTCGTTTTGTAGGAAAAGCCTCCACCCAGCCTGAGAAGGTGTCTATCAGAACCAACAAATACTTATACCCATACCTTCCTGGCTTCACTTCAGTAAAATCCACTTCCCAGCTCCATCCTGGCGCCCTCCCCCGTACCTGTTTACCTGTATGTAGCAGTCCCCTTTTGCTGGGTTTCATAGCCTGGCACCCAACACATTGGTCTACAATCTTTTGAATCTGGGCTGTTTGATGCGGGAACCGGGGGCGGGCCGACTCGAGGTAGGTGAGTAGTTTCTTCTTGCCTAAATGGTTGGCTCGATGTAAATTGGAGAGGAGAAACAGTCCTAACTTTTCAGGAAGGATCAGCCACCCTTCGATATCATGATACCAGCCTTGCTGATTGGGCTCTGGGCATCGGTGATCTTGGATCCACTGTTTGTCTTCCAGGGTGTACTCGGGTCGCGGTGGCAAGCGTGGAAGCTCGGGCATGGGTAAGGTCAGCGCTAGGGTCATGGAGGCCAAAGCAGCATTTCGGGCCACTATGTCCACACGCCGGTTCCCCATAGTTTCCGGAGTCTGGGCAGATTGGTGACCAGGAACATGTACTACCGCCACAGCTTGGGGCTTCTGCACCACAATCAGTAGTCTCTGAGTTTCCGAGAGGTTATGTAACTCCTTTCCTTCCACTGTAATGAAACCCCTTTCCCGGTAGATGGCACCATGTACCTGGATGGTGCCGAAAGCCTAACGGCTGTCAGTATAAACAGTCACTCATTTTCCCTCAGCCCGCTTGAGTGCCTCTGCCAGCACGATCAGTTCGGCCTTCTGGGCTGAGGTCCCCGGGGGCAGCGGGGCACTCCAAATTATGTTCCCACCTTGGTCCACCACCGCTGCGCCCGCCTTACGCACCCCATCTGAGACGAAACTACTCCCATCTGTATACCATACCAGCTCACTGTTGGGTAGGGTTGAGTCCTGGAGATCGGGGCACACTTGGGTGATTTCAGCTATAATCTCCTGACAGTCATGTAGAGGGGCTTCCAGGTCCGGATTTGGCAGCAAGGTGGCCGGATTTAGAGAAACCGGGTCGGAGAAGAGGATTCGGGGAGCATCCAGCAAGAGCCCTTGGTAATGAGTCAGTCGGACGTTGGTCATCTATCTACCTGGAGGGTGCTTTAGGACCCCCTCTACTGCATGGGGGGTTACCACCTTCAGGTGTTGCCCAAAAGTGAGCTTATCTGCATCCTTTACCATTAGGGCAACTGCCACTATGATCCGCAGGCATGGGGGCCAGCCCGCTGCAACTGGGTCTAACCTTTTGGATAGATAAGCAACTGGCCGCTTCCAGGGCCCTAGGCACTGCATTAGTACCCCTTTCGCTATCCCCCTTCTTTTGTCTACAAAGAGGGTGAAGGGCTTTAGAGGGTCTGGCAGCGCCAGGGCTGGGGCTCTCAAGAGGGAGGTCTTGAGCTCCTCAAAGGCCTTTTGTTGATCTGGCCCCCAGGCCCAAGGGGCCTTGTCCTTAGTTGCCTCATATAAGGGTTTTGCCAGTTCAGCATACCCCAATATCCACAGCCGGCAGTAGCCCGCCGTCCCCAGGAACTCGCAGACTTCTCGAGCCAAGGTGGGGACGGGGAGTCTGAGAATAGTTTCTTTCATGGCATTCGTTAACCATCTGGTTCCCTCTTTTAGTTCATACCCCAGGTAGGTGACTGTTTGTCTACAAATTTGGGCCTTCTTTGCACTGGCCCGATAGCCCAATTTCCCCAGCTCCTGGAGGAGGTCTCCAGTGGCTTGCCGGCACTCAGCTTCAGATGCAGCTGCCAGAAGCAAGTCATCTACATACTGCAAAAGTGTGACGGAACTGTGGCTCCGGCGATATGAGTCCAGATCCTGATTAAGAGCCTCATTGAACAGAGTAGGGGAGTTTTTGAAGCCCTGTGGGAGTCTAGTCCATGTTAACTGTCCGGGGGTTCCCGTATTTTCATCATGCCATTCGAAGGCAAAAATGTGTTGACTATTGGGTGCCAGGGCTATGCTAAAAAAAGCATCTTTCAAGTCCAAAGTGGTATACCAAACATGGGAGGGGGGCAAATGGCTCAGCAAGGTATAGGGGTTGGGGACTGTGGGGTGGATGTCCTCAACCCTCTTGTTTACTTCCCTTAAATCTTGGACTGGCCTATAGTCTTTTCCCCCGGGTTTCTTAACGGGGAGGAGTGGAGTGTTCCAAGCAGAACAGCAGGGCCATAATATTCCAGCCTCCAGGAGATGGTTTATGTGAGGGGCAATCCCCCTCCGTGCCTCGGAAGACATGGGATACTGACAGACTCGGATGGGCTGAGCTGAAGCCTTGATCTCTACTATTACCAGGGCTCGATATTCCACCAGCCCCACACCTGCTATTTCTGCCCAAGCCTGGGGGTAGGTTTGAATCCAATAAGCCATTTCAGGGGACCACTCAATAGGTTTTGGGGGAGGGTCCCGCAAGAACAAGCGATGTTCATCCTCAAGAGACATGGTCAAGACTTGGAGGGGCTGTCCTTGTCCATCTGTCACTTTGATACCGTCCGGCTCAAAGTGAATGTGAGCCCTCACCTTAGTTAGCAGATCGCATCCCAGAAGGGGGGCAGGGCACTCAGGAATGACCAGAAAGGAATGGGTCACCTGATGTCGGCCCAAATCCACCTGACGTTTGCTAGTCCATTGATATGCCTTGGATCCAGTGGCTCCCTGCACAAGGCTAATTCTCTGGGACAGTGGCTCAGTAGGTTTATTAAGGACTGAATATTGGGCCCCTGTGTCCACCATGCATCTCACAGGCTTCCCCTCCACATATATGGTTACCCAAGACTCGGGGAGGGGGTCTGAGTCCCGTGCCCTCTAGTCACTGTCCATTCCAGCTAACAGGACTCAGGTGTCATTATTAGGGCTGCTATTTGGTCCCGGGCGACCCTGGAGTTTGGGACATTCCTTCATCCAGTGTCCATATTCCTTACAATAGGCACATTGTCCCTGGTCTAGCCAGGCTCGATCTCTTCAGGGACGTGTGAGGCCGGTCCGTCCAGAACTCAGTCCGGCCAGACCCTGGACTCCTGCTAGCAATATCTTAGCCATCTCCTTTTGCTGTTTCTTGTTTTCCTTACTCTGGTGTTCCCTGTCCTCCTTCTGAATCCTTTCTTGTAGTTCCTGATTCTCCTTCCTGATTCTATCCTCTCATTCTTCCGGGGTTTCTCGGGTGTTAAAAACCCTTTCAGCTACTTTCATCAGATCCCAGGTAGTCATCTCCCCAAGCCCTTCTTGCTTATATAGTTTCTTCCTAATATCAGAGGCAGCCTGATTTATGAAGGACATTATCACAGCTGACTGATTCACCTCCGCTAGTGGGTCTATGGGGGTATACTGTCTGTATGCATCGTAAAGACACTCAAGGAACGTGGCCAGGCTTTCATTTTCCCCCTGCATTATTGCCTTTACCTTAGCCAAATTGGTAGGGTGGCGGGCTGCTGCCCAGAGGCCTGCCATAAGAGTCTGGCTGTAGACCTGGAGACGCTCCCTACCTTCTGTGGTCCCATAGTCCCAGTCGGGTCTGTTTAAAGGAAAACGATCATCAATCAGGTTTGGCAGGGTGGTCGGTCGCCCATTGTTGCCGGGGACATTCTTTCTGGCTTCAGTGAGAATCCGCTCCCTTTCCTCGGTGGTGAATAGGGTCCTAAGGAGCTGCTGACAGTCATCCCATGTGGGACTGTGAGTATGCAAAATGGACTCGAACAGATCAGTCAGGCCTCTAGGGTCCTCAGAAAAAGGAGGATTCTGGGCTTTACAGTTGTACATTTCACTACTTGAAAAAGGCCAATACTGATAGGTGCATCCCCCATCGGGACCAGCACCACCCAGGGCCCGCACCGGGAGGATGGGGGGCCCAGTGGAAGTGGAGGAGGGCTCCTCCTCTGGGGTTTCTTCTCGCTGCCTATGGGGCCTGAGTCCCCTCGCCGGTCTGGAGACCAGGGCAGGGGGTGCAGACAGGGAGGCTGATGAGTGGTGAGGTTCAGAGGAGCCATCTGCCTCTAGCTGGAGTGGCGCGGCAGCAGCATATGGCGGGGGATTTACTTCACAATCTAAGTCTATCAAAGATGGATGGAGAGTTGGGTCTTCCTGCAGAATAGGCTTCTTAGGGGAATTAACGGGAGTGAGGGTGTTCCCCGACATGGCCAGTATTGCGGGCCAGTCTGTAGGTGCTCCATGGATAAATGGCCACAGCCAGGAAGGGGGGTCTTCTACTAAAGTCTGCCAAATAAGGACGTAGGGATATTGATCAGGGTGGCCATGAAGACCGGGTCTATTAATGACATCTCGGACCTTCTTAATCGTGTCCAAGGAGAAGGTACCTTGAGGAGGCCAGCCTACGTTAAAGGTTGGCCATTCCGCTGAACAAAGGGTGTCAAACTTAACTTTCTTAATTTTCATGCCATAATTGTGTCCCTTAGCGCGGATTTCTGAAAAATGACTCAGAAGAAGAGTCTTAGGAGTTACCCAAGCCTGTCCCATGATGATCAGGAGAGATGGACAGAGGAGACAGCAAAGAACAAAAGAGACAATTCCAGCAGACAAACAAATTTGCACAGGACTCTCTAACATACACAAGTACCGGCTGGTCAACCAGACTACTCTCACAGGCGCAATTCCATTCACACCAGACTCTGGATCCTTACCCAAAGACCACCCAAATGGCGTCCACTGAGGACGCCGGCACGGCTCCTGACTGTCAGGGATGTCTCCCACGACTTCCAATAGTGAAGCCTCCGGGGCTGTAACCCCTTCCTTCCACTCAATGAGAATTCTCAACCAAATTCAGATGGGGACTCTAAGTCCCTCCAAACGGAGGTGGCCAATCCTCCTTCCGCAGTCTTTTCCAATTAAAGCTCGGTATCGGAGGCCAGATGTTGGGGTCCAAGGTTGACCACCCCTCAGAGGAACAAAAAGACACTCACGATAATGTAAGCCACAAAGCGAGGTTTATTTCCAGCCAGCTGGGGTCCGGGTATCCACCCGACGCAGTGGGTTTCAACACGGACCCCGAATACAAAATTCAGGCTGCTTTTATATTTTTTTAGACATCAGTCATGGTCACACAGCAATTTTTATGGTCCCTGGGGTCACATATTTCTGATATCACCCACATCTTGGTGGTGGGGCAAGATTACTTGAAGATTATTTATCAGGAATTTGGTAAACACCAGGTGTCTCAACTCATTGACTCACATACTGTTTTAGCAAGATTAACCAGAAACAGTCCCTGTTCCCAGAAACCGTCCCACCTCCCTTAGTTCCAGTAAGTGGTGGCTTGGGTCATGTTAGCCATGGCCGGTTTCAGGCTGAGTGGGCTGCAAGCCTCAAAGGTACCCTAACATTTGTACTCTAACACCACGAGCATGGGAGATCTTTCCACCTTCTGTAGTTTTCCTTGATCTCTTTCTTTGGGGGTTTGTAGTACTCCTTGTAGAGGTCATTCCATCCTTTGTTAAGTTTACTTCTAGGTATTTGATTTTTTTTTTGAGGCTATTGTAACTGGAATTGTTTCCATATATTCTTTCTCAATTTGTTTGTTGTTGGTGTATAGAAAGGCTACTGATTTTTGTAAGTTGATTTTGTACCCTACCTTGCTGAAGCTGTTTATGGTGTCTAGAAGTTTTTGGGTAGAGTTTTTTGGGTCTTTAAGATATAGGATCATGTCATCTGCAAATATGGATAGTTTGACAGTTTCTTTACTTATTTGTATTCCTTTTATTTCTTCTTCTTGCCTAATTGCTCTGGCTAGGAATTCCAGGACTCTGTTGAATAGGAGGGGGGATAGTGGGCATCGTTGTCTCATTTCTGATTTTAGGCAAAATGGTTTTAGTTTTTCTCCATTAAGTATGATGTTGGCTATAGGTTTGTCATATATAGCCTTTACAATGTTGAGGTACATTCCTTCTATTCCTAGTTTTCTTAGAGCTTTCATCATGAAGTGGTGTTGGATCTTGTTGAAGTCTTTTTCTGCATCTATTGAGATGTTCAAGTGGTTTTTGTCTTTGCTTCTATTAATGTGCTGTATTACATTTATATATTTGTGTATGTTGAACCACCCCTGCTTCCCTGGGATGAAGCCGACTTGGTTATGGTGAATAATGTTTCTGAAGTGTTGTTGGATTTGGTTTGCCTTATTTTATTGAGGACTTTTGCACCAATGTTCATTAGGGAAATTGGCATATAGATCTTCTTTTTGGAGGTATCTTTGTCTGGTTTTGGGATGAGTGTAATACTGGCTTCATACAATGAGTTAAGCAGTTTTCCTTCCCTTTCTATTTCATGGAAAAGTTTAAGGAGTGTTGGTATTAGTTCTTCTTTAAAGGTCTGATAGAATTCAGCAGAGAATCCATCAGGTCCTGGACTTTTCTTTTTTGGGAGACTCTTGATTGCTGCTTCAATTTCATTTTGTGTTATAGATCTACTTAGGTAGTTAACATCTTCTTGGTTCAGTTTTGGGTGGTCATAAGCATCTAGAAATTTGTCCATTTCTTCAAGATTTTCAAATTTATTGGAATATAGGTTCTCAAAGTAGTCTCTGATGATGCCCTGGATTTCTGTGGTGTTTGTTGTTATCTCCCCTTTTGCATTTCTGATTTTACTGATTTGGGTTTTTTCTCTCCTCATTTTAGTCAGATATGCCAGGGGTCTATCAATCTTGTTTATTTTTTCAAAGAACAAGCTTTTAGTTTTGTTGATTCTTTGTATGTTTTTTGTTTGTTTGTTTCTGTTCCATTAATGTTGGCTCTTATTTTTATAAATTTACTTCTGCAGTGTAAGGATGTGGGCATCTTGGGAGGAGGCATTATTCTACCTACCACAATTTTCTTTTGCTACTAGGTCAGATTTCTTAATGAAGCTACTTCTGATTTTTCCTTTTCAGCTTTTTTTCTGCTCTATTTTCTTAACTTATTTGACAGAATTGGTTTCCAATATAGTGTTCAACAGGAATTGTGATAGTGGCTGGGTGTGGTGGTACATGCTTATGATCCCAGTGCTTGGGAGTCAAAAGCAGGAGGATTGTGAGTTCAAACACAACATATTGAAACTCTAAGTCATAAAACCAAAACCAAATAAAATCACTTCTCACTGAAAGAAAAAAGAAATAGAAAAAGAAATAGTTATGGTATCCTTAAATCATTTGTGAAATGTAGGAGACTATTTCTAAAAATTTCATCATTGAATATGAGTTTACTGAAGGTTTTTGGTATTACTGGGGTTTGAACTCGGGGTCTCACACTTGCTATTCAGGCACTCTATCACTTGAGACACCTTTCAGCCCATATTGAAGGTTTTTAGAATTGTCATTTATTGACTAAAGGAAGTTTTCTTCTACTCACAGTTTTCTAGAAAATTTTGTGGTGCTGGGGGGTTAAACTCAAGTCTTCATGCTTGCTGGGCAGGCACTCTACCACTTAAGGCAGTCCTTTTTTGTGCTGGATATTTTTGAGATAGAATCTTGTGAACTATTTGCCCCAGCTGGCTTCAAATTGCGATCCTCCTGTCTCTGCCTCATGAGTAGCTAGGGTTACAGGTGTCAGCCACTGGTGCCTGTTTTCTAGAAATTTGTAACCATAAAGATGTGTTGAAAAATATTGAATGCTTTTTCTGCTTCAATTTTTCTGTTATCTTTTAACATAAAGAATCAGGTTAACCTGCTCCATTCACCAGTATGTAATACAACTTGAATTTCAATAAACCCAACTACGTCATGATGTATTTACTTTCTTTGGACATTGCTACATATTTTCATTTAAGTTATGAATAAGACTGACAGAAAATTTTCATTTCCTTATCTGGCTTACAACAACTTTAGACTCATAAGAGCAGCTGGGGAGTGGCCCTTCTTTTCTGCTGTGATAAAATGGGTAGCATTGGCATCTAGTAAGTAAAGGCAAAGGACAGAGATGAACACCCTACAAAGCACAGGACACCTGCCTCCTTTACCCAACAAAGAACCTTATGCAACTCATACTGTCAACAGTGCTGATGTTCTGATTTCTTTTCCTAATCTTGCATTTATAATTTTGTATTTTTTCAGAGGGGGCTTCAAAAATTATATAAGCTTCAGGCTCCATAGAACTAGACTTAGTGGGGAAAAGAAAGGACATTGTGTAGAGAAGAGGGATATGTGTCTGTGTAGGTGTATATACAGGAGGATAAAGGAGGAAGAGAGAGAGAGAGAGAGAGAGAGAGAGAGAGAGAGAGAGAGAGAGAAAGCAACAGAGAGAGAGAGAGAAAGAAAGAAACAGAGAGACAGAGAGAATAACTAGAAAGTCAAAGCTAATCTAGAGAGAAGAAATTTTGTTTTGCCATCATTTTCAAATAATCACAGTTATTAAGAAATTTGCCATGAGCAACAATAACCACAACTACCAATAAACTTAAGAATAGTGAGTATGGCATGTGGTCTAATGATTCAAATTTTTAGTATTTGCCCTAGAGAAATGCTTGCAAATGTACATAAACATATGTCCAAGGATATACCCTAAAGCACTGTTTATGAAAATGAAAAATGAAAAGCAATTTATATGTCAGATCATTGGAGTAATAGATAAAGTATGATATATTCAAACAAAACTCTACTGCCTTTTAAGGAAACCAGACTCATACTTGTCAACGTGGATACATTTCAAAATTATTAGTATTAGTATGATACTTTTTGGTAGTATCAGGGTGTGAACTCAGAGCGTCATGCTTGCTAGGTAGGCGCTCTACCACTTGAGCCACTCCTCCACCCATCAATATTATTGTTATTATTTTGTAGCACTAGAGATTGAATCCAGGGCTTTGCACATTCTAGACAAGCACTGCATCATTGAGCTACAGTACTACCCCTCAAAATTATATTTTTGAATGAAAAACCAAGCTGGATAACTATTCTTATTACATTTTATAGTAATAAACATATATGTAAGTATATATTGGTTATGTATACATTTAAGTAATTCATTCACTCAAAGGTGTTACAATATATTTTTATGGATAAAATGCATGTAAAATATAAAATATAAAAAGGGCCTGAAAAGGGGATAAAGAATGATGGAGGGGGTGAATTCAACTATGGTATACTGTAAGAACTTTGGGAAATTTCACAATGTACCCCCAGTACAATAATGATAAAAATAAATTAATTTTTAAAAAAATCAACAAAAATGGCCTGAAAAAACATTACATTATACACCGAATATGTGTGTTACAATAGATAACTTTGTGTGATAAAGGAGATTGAAGGGGGAAATCACATTAATTTTATTAAGATTATTCTAATTTTTAAGAGGAAAGTATGGTGGTACATTTCATGTATAATTTTTTAAAAGGTAGATAATGGAACAATAGACGAAGAAATGCCAAATTGCTAATGGTGGGTTTTATTTAATTATTTATTTATCGTTTGTTTTTGTTTTGTTTTGCATATTGGGGTTTGAACTCAGGGCTTTGGGCTTTGCTAGGACTTGAGCCATGGCCCAGCCCAGCAGTGTTAATTCTTGATTGAAGGAATATGGATGAATGGCTATCAGTTTTTACTTTCTGCTTTTTTGTTTTCAAATTTCCTAAAATGGTAACAAAAATACAAGAACAATTTTAATTCTAAAAAGAAATTTATGCTACCAATAAAAGTTGTAGAAGTTAAAACAAAGAAGTTTACGGGAGGGTTCAGCAGCATCCCAGCTTGTCAGACACTAGGATGAAAGTGTTACTCTAGGTGAATGATACCAAAGGACTTACTTCTCTTATAATTTATGTTGCTGGTTCTGACAGTTTTTATCACAGTTCTGACCATAACTGACTTTCTTTCCCTTGGGAAGTAACAGGTTCTGAGAAAAATCACTCCATCTCCTCCCAGATCCTTTCAGGGCTCTACTTATGCCTCTGACCTTGACTGGGCAAGGAGACTGTCAGTTCAATTTGCACAGACTTGCAGAGGAGACTACATACAGTGCGCTAGCCCTTCATGCATGTACTTTCTTAAGTTGAAGGTCAGTTCTTCTGGAACAATTTAATACTGTTTTCTCATTTTATAGCAGTGAAAGAAATGATGAACTATTTATTCTAGGCTCTCTGCCATGACCTATCACAAGGAACTGACACCTTATATTAATTCCTGACGATTTAAAAAAATTTTTCAGCAGTTTTTGTATCCAAGAGATGGAAATTTTAGAAAGAAGCCAGTCTATTGAGACACTGACATTTTGTTTTAAACTTTTGTATGATATTTGAAACATACTTTTAAAAGTAAAAACTTTAGAATTAAGGTATTCATATCTCTTACAGGAGCCTGCTGCTTGAGGTTTTCATTCCGCTGTGTTAAGCATACTGGTTCTCTTCAGATCTCCTCATGCTTGCCCCAACAGTTGAAACTTTAGCTAGGTGGATCAGAAAATGTATGCATGGATTAAAAAATGTTGCAAAGGACTTGGGTTTGCCATTTCACCTCTTCCCTCCCTTACATGCCTCAAGGGCTCACTTTTCTACTTTATAAATTTACCAAAACCAAAAGTAGTATCTATTCTCACTTGTCATAGAAACCAGAAATGACTAATCCTGTGAACCTGTGGGGGTTCTTTAGTTGTTGTTTTGTTTCTTGAGAGAGGGTCTCTCTATGTAGTCCAGGATGGCCTGGAACTCATCGTGTTTCATCCTCCCAGACTGCTTACAGGTGTGTACCACCATGCCCATGTGGGGGTTCTTGTTAGAAGAGGAACAGCAACAGGTCTCAGTCAGAGGTGATCTCAACAGAGCTCCATGCAGCTGGTCCACCTTCTTGCTAGTGTGGCACCATTGTCAAGGGCTTGGAGTGAAGACAAGACAGCAGCACAGAAGAGGGTTGCTATGGTCTGAACATTTGTGTCCTCCTAAAATGTCTAATTTGAAACTTAGCTCCCATTGTGATGGTAATAGAAGGTGGAGACTTTGGGAGGTGATTAGGATTTAGGGTGGAGCCCCTATGAACGTGATTAGTGCCCTTATATCAGGCTGTGGACACCAGTGATCTCCCTGGTGATACACAGAGAAGCAATTGTCTATCAGGAAGCAGTCTCTCATCAGACACCAAATCTGTTAATTGGCCTTCTCAGCCTTCAGAACTATGAGAAGTAAATTTCTATCATTTATAAGCTACATGGTCTATGGTATTTTCTTATAGCAGCCTAAATGAACTAAAGCAACAACATTCTGACAGAAACATGAAATATGTTTATAGTCTTGGACCCTGATATCTGCTAGCATTTTGTCAGTTTTTAAAGACTGAGAGTTGCCAAGTTGTCACTCAAAATGGTCCCTGGCCAGTAAATAGAATTCTTTGCCACATCTATTAGCTAACAAATAGAGGTAAAAATAATAGCTGATGTCTTGACTTTAGACCCTGGGAAGTATGGAACAGATGTTGTGGATCACTCATTATTAGCATCAGATTCTGGATAACTGTTATTTTATTTCTGAATACCTTCTCTCTCTGTCTCTTTAACATCAAACTCCCTTTAAGACCATTCTTACCAGTAGAAATAAAGAATCTAGACAAGGCACAATAAATGTGTATACTTTCATGGGTGCATGCAACTTTTAAAGCATATTAGGAAGCACTGAGCTACTAATAGTCTGCTAAAAGTATCCTTGGCTCATGCTAACTTTCAGTCATACAGAGTATAACCTAAAAGAAATATTTAAACAATGATGGTACATCTATTTAATGAAATGGTATATAGTTACTTAAAACTGTCATGGAAAATAATATTAGGTGGGGCAGTTAATTAACCATAAATAATCCAACTTCTGCATTATCATCCTTTTTCTAGAATGAAAGCTGTATATCATACCTATACAAGGAAAAAAAGATTTAAAAAATACACCAAAATCTGGAGGTTTTTTTGCATTTTGAGATAAGAGTCTTACTATGTAGCCTAGTTTGATCTGGAACTCAGCCTGAAACTCAAACTCCTAGAAAAACAAGAACAAGCAAATCCCAAAACAAATAGAAGGAGAGAAATAACAAAAATACGAGCTGAAATCAACGAAATAGAAACCAAAAAAACCATACAAAGAATTAATGAAACAAAAAGCTGGTTCTTTGAAAAAATAAACAAGATCAATAGACCCCTGGCAAACCTGATTAAACTGAGGGGAGAAAAAACCCAAATTAGTAGAATCAGAAATGCAAAAGGGGAGATAACAACAAACACCATGGAAGTCCAGGAAATCATCAGAGACTACTTCAAGAACCTATATTCAAATAAATTTGAAAATCTTAAAGAAATGGACAGATTTCTAGATACATATGATCATCCAAAACTGAACCAAGAGGAAATTAATCACCTGAATAGATCTATAACACAAAATGAAATTGAAACAGCAATAAAGAGTCTCCCAAAAGAGAAAAGTCCAGGACCTGATGGATTCTCTGCTAAATTCTATCAGACCTTTAAAGAAGAACTGATACCAACCCTCCTTAAACTGTTCCACGAAATAGAAAGGGAAGGAAAACTGCCAAACACATTTTATGAAGCCAGTATTACACTTACCCCAAAACCAAGCAAAGACACTTCCAAAAAGGAGAACTATAGGCCAATCTCCTTAATGAACATTGATGCAAAAATCCTCAACAAAATAATGGCAAACTGAATTCAACAACACATCAAAAAGATTATTCACCACGACCAAGTAGGCTTCATCCCAGGGATGCAGAAGTGGTTCAACATACAAAAATCAATACACGTAATAAACCACATTAACAGAAGCAAAGACAAAAACCACTTGATCATCTCAATAGATGCAGAAAAAGCCTTTGATAAGATCCAACATCATTTCATGATAAAAGCTCTAAGAAAACTAGGAATAGAAGGAAAGTACCTCAACATTATAAAAGCTATATATGACAAACCTACAGCCAGCATTATACTTAACGGAGAAAAACTGAAACCATTCCCTCTAAAATCAGGAACCAGACAAGGATGCCCATTATCTCCACTCCTATTCAACATAGTACTGGAATTCCTAACCAGAGCAATTAGGCTAGATGAAGGAATAAAAGGAATACAAATAGGTGAAGAAACTGTCAAAATATCCCTGTTTGCAGATGACATGATCCTATATCTTAAAGACCCAAAAATTCAACTCAGAAGCTCCTAGACATCATCAATAGTTATGGCAAGGTAGCAGGATATAAAATCAACATAGAAAAATCATTAGCATTTCTATACACTAACAATGAGCAAACTGAAAAAGAATGTATGAAATCAATTCCATTTGCAATAGCCTCAAAAAAAATTAAATACCTAGGTGTAAACCTAACAAAAGATGTGAATGACCTCTACAAGGAAAACTATAAACTTCTGAAGAAAGAGATTGAGGAAGACTACAGAAAGTGGAGAGATCTCCCATGCTCATGGATTGGTAGAATCAACATAGTAAAAATGTCTATACTTCCAAAAGTAATCTACATGTTTAATGCAATTCCCACCAAAATTCCAATGATATTCATTAAAGAGATTGAAAAATCTACCGTGAAATTTATATGGAAACACAAGAGGCCACGAATAGCCAAGGTAATACTCAGTCAAAAGAACAATGCTGGAGGTACCACAATACCTGACTTCAAACTATATTACAAAGCAATAATGACAAAAACAGCATGGTACTGACACAAAAACAGACATGAAGACCAGTGGAACAGAATAGAGGACCCAGATATGAAGCCAGACAACTATAACCAACTTGTCTTTGACAAAAGAGCTAAAAATATACGATGGAGAAATAGCAGCCTCTTCAACAAAAACTGCTGGGAAAACTGGTTAGCAGTCTGCGAAAAACTGAAACTAGATCCATGTATATCACCCTATACCAATATTAACTCAAAATGGATCAAGGACCTTAATATCAGACCACAAACTCTAAAGTTGACACAGGAAAGAGTAGGAAATACTCTGGAGTTAGTAGGTATAGGCAAGAACTTTCTCAACGAAACCCCAGCAGCACAGCAATTAAGAGATAGCATAGATAAATGGGACCTCATAAAACTAAAAAGCTTCTGTTCATCAAAAGAAGTGGTCTCTAAACTGAAGAGAACACCCACAGAGTGGGAGAAAATATTTGCCAGCTACACATCAGACAAAGCACTGATAACCAGAATATATAGGGAACTTAAAAAACTAAATTCCCCCAAAACTAATGAACCAATAAAGAAATGGGCAAGTGAACTAAACAGAACTTTCTCAAAAGAAGAAATTCAAATGGCCAAAAAAACACATGAAAAAATGCTCACCATCTCTAGCAATAAAGGAAATGCAAATTAAAACCACACTAAGATTCCACCTCACCCCTGTTAGAATAGCCATCATCAGCAACACCACCAACAACAGGTGTTGGTGAGGATGCGGGGAAAAAGGAACCCTCTTACACTGTTGGTGGGAATGTAGACTAGTACAACCACTCTGGAAAAAAATTTGGAGGCTACTTAAAAAGCTAGACATTGATCTACCATTTGATCCAGCAATACCACTCTTGGGGATATACCCAAAAGACTGTGACACAGGTTACTCCAGAGGCACCTGCACATCCATGTTTATTGCGGCACTATTCACAATAGCCAAGTTATGGAAACAGCCAAGATGCCCCACCACTGACAAATGGATCAAGAAAATGTGGTATCTATACACAATGGAATTTTATGCAGCCTTGAAGAAGAATGAAATGTTATCATTTGCTGGTAAATGGATGGAATTGGAGAACATCATTCTGAGTGCGGTTAGCCTGGCCCAAAAGACCAAAAATCGTATGTTCTCCCACATATGCGGACATTAGATCAAGGGCAAACACAACAAGAGGATTGGATTTTGAGCACATGATAAAAGTGAGAACACACAAGGGAGGGGGTGAGGATAGGTAAGACACCTAAAAAATTAGTTAGCATTTGTTGCCCTTAACGCAGAGAAACTCAAGCAGATACCTTAAAAGCAACTGAGGCCAATAGGAAAAGGGGACCAGGAACTAGAGAAAAGGTGAGATCAAAAAGAATTAACCTAGAAGGCAACACACACATACAGGAAATTAATGTGAGTGAACTCCCTGTATAGCTATCCTTATCTCAACCAGAAACACTTGTTCCTTCCTATTATTGCCTATACTCTCTCTTCAACAAAATTAGAGATAAGGGCAAAATAGTTTATGCAAGGTATTGAGGGGGTGGGGTAGAGTGAGGGGGCGGAGTGGGTGGTAAGGGAGGGGGTGGTGGCAGGAGGGAGAAATGACCCAAGCCTTGTATGCACATATGAATAATAAAACAATAAAAAAAAGAAATATTTTTCAGTATTTTCCCAACTTTTCTGCATTTAACAGGTGTTACTTTGGTAATTAGAAGTAAAAACCAGTACCAGTTTCCTTTTTAAGGGATACTGTTAAGCATGATTGGCTAGCTGTGCATAAGTCATGGTGTATCTCTGCACTTGTAGAATCATCACAAGTTCAGGGGCTCATTTTCAACCTCCAAGTTTAGAAACACAATTTGAATACTGCACCAAAAAACTGATCATGACGACTGATTCCCTGCCCTTACCTCCCATTACTGCTGCCCATATTCTCACTTGTCTGGAGAATGGATTCCATCACTTCTTCAAAGAATTCAATTCTGAGGCTTCTTTTTTTTTTGAGACAAGGTCTCACTTTGTCACTCAGACTGGCCTCAAACTTGTGACTGACCTCTCTTATGGGTGCAGGCTACCTCTCCTGGCAACTTCTAAGACTTTTGAAGGAGAGTACTTAGAGACATCAAAAAATTTATACCAGCAACATAGGAAAGAACAGTATGGTACCCTCTAAGCATTGTGTTTTCATTACTGCCTGCCATTTGAACACTTTACACTCCTTGAGGCACACCTCCAGGAGTAGGTAGGATCTCGCTTTTTTGCTCAGGCCAGCATGCCTCTCCATCATCCAATTTCAAGCTTTCTGCTGTAGTTGGGATGACAGGTGCACACCACCATGCTCAGTTTATTTCCATTGAGATAGGGGGTCTCACAAACTTTTTTGTCCACACTTGCCTGGAACCCCATACTCTAGATCTAAGCCTCCCAAGTAGCAAGGATTACAGCTGTGAGCCACAGGGGCCACAGGCTTCAAATTCTTCTTTAATTTGTATTTTAAAAATATCCTGGGGCTGGAGGCCTGTTTCAAGTGGTAGAAGCCCTCAATTTAAACTGCAGTAGTACCAAAAAATATATAAATAAACCTAATAACCTGACAAATTATTTTGGTTGCAACTTTTATAGAGAGCATATTCCATTTGTGTCCAAGGGAGAGGTTTAGTCTAGGAATCAGATCAAGGATTTGACTGGAACAGTTTTCTAAATGGCTTTCCACTTCCACATTTGACTCCCTGCAATCAATTGTCCACACAGTAACCAGAATGACTTGGAGACTTTAATCATGTCCCTTTCCTGCTTAAAACCATCCCGTGGGCCCCACTGCCCCCTTCCTCACTTCGTGCTGTACACTGACTACAGGGCCTGGCTCATGATTGGAAGCGGATTACTACTGAGCTACACCTTGCTCCCCCCATTGCTCTTAAAATAAAATTCAGACTCTGTCATGACGGATAAGGCTCTGCTCCGCTAACTTGTTCACTGCCAGGCAAGCCACAGGGACCTTCTCTGTGTCCCGCAAACATCCCATGTGGTTTCCTTTTCCATAGCCTTTGTCTTCGCTCTTTCCTTTGCCCGAAATACTGTCTTCTCAGATCTTCCCACGCTTGGTTCCTTCTTGTCCTTCAGGGCTTATCTCCAACACCCCCCTCCCATCACCCTCATCCTGTTTTACTGTCTTCAGAGCACCGGTCACAGCCCGAAATTATCCTTCCTTTCCTGTCTCCCGGTTGGGAGTGGGAGGGAATGCATCCTCGGCAGCCTCTGCGATCGCGACTGAACGCGTCCATGACCTCTGCAGGCTTCATCTTTGCGGAGGGGCTACTAGATGAGTGCAGCAAGGGAAGCGCAGCCAGGCTCTTCTTCATGACGCCAGGGCATCCCAGCTCAGGACTTCTGAAGTCTGGGCAGGGAATTAAGGAGCAGGAGATGGAGGGGAGGTGCAGAGATCCACGCGGTGTCATCTTCACAAATGGGAGCTTTTGAGTATGTGCACGGGACCCATCGGCGGACTTCTGTTTTGTTTTTAAATTTTCGTTCTTTGAAGACAGAGACCTGATTTGAGGGAAAAAAGGGATGGAAATGAGGAGACCCAAATGGCATTCTTGGAGCATATGGGGAGAAAGCGACGTGTTCTCTCCTCCACACCCAACGCCCAGGCTCGGGAAGCGTTGCCGTTGATTCCAAAATACTAAATGCAATTCACAATTTTAACTGAAATTAAAAAAAAAAACAACAACCCTCAAACACCCTAAAATGTACGGAAAAGACGGTCACGCCGCAACATCTTGCGGACCGTACCAGCCACACCAACATGGCCGCGGCGCAGGCTTCTGGGGCGCGCGCAGCCGGCCGGGGCGGGACGCTGAGGCCGCCGGGAGGGACTGCGCAAGCGCGGCGCGGGCTTGTGGGCGGGGCCGTGCGTCGGCTGTTCGCGCGGGAGCCGGGCGCGAAGGCTCCTGGGCTGCGGGTCACTAGGAACGGAAGCCGCTGCAGGACGCCGAGGCAGCCAGGATGGCGACTCCGAGCAGGAAGGCGTCAACCTCAAGCTCCCTGGCTTCCAAGAGGGTCCTGCCGACGGACCCTTCCTCGGAGGTTCCGAGCAAGAGAAAGAATCCGACCCCGCCGTCGTCTCAGCTGCCGTCCTCCGGGCCTTTCGTGGAAGGCTCTATCGTCCGCATCGCGATGGAGAACTTCCTGTGAGTGGTCCGGGGGCCGCGGCAGGCGGCCAAACCCGCCGTAATCGGGCGTGGGCGTGCGGCCGGCGGGCACTCTAGCGGTGAATTAGTGCCGGGCTTCCCGCGAGCGTTTCTCCGCGTAGGCCGTGGAGACTGACGTGTGTTGCTGTGGATGTGTCTTGTGCTGATTTTTATTATTAGTATTATTCCTTCCGTAAACGGTTTTGAAGGCGTCATCTGCCCGTCAGTGGATGTAGGACTAGGTCTTTGCCCTTGTTCTGCAACTCACAAAAGTGTGGGCCCTGGGGATTCAGGAGGCTACAGTCAAATCGGAGAGGCAGGTTCTGGAAGTGTGGACGTTTGCCGGTGGACAGAGACTAGAGAGGATGGGAATGGTTACTCTGCATCGGGGTTAGGGTGTGCTATAAAAATTAAACCTGACTCTCACTTGCCTGAGCTACCGACAGAGCCTCCAAATCCAGTTTTCTTCCCTGGCTCCTCTTCTCTCCCTTCAGACAACTTTGTAGAATCCAAATGTGTTGCAAAAGAAAATGTCATGTATCTGTGTATAGCCTTACACTTCATTTTTCAGTCTTTAAAAAAAAATAATAAGTTTGCACATAATGGCATAAAAGCTGCAGAATTGTAGAAACAATAACACTTTTTTTTTCCCCCTTCAAACATCGGATGGATCATGTGCCAGGTACAGAACTAGGTGTTTTCCCACCCCTGGTGGTACTGGGATTTGAACTCGGCATCACACTTGCTTGGTAGGCGCGCTACCAGTAGAGCATTCTGCTAGCCCCAGAACTTGGTATTTTGTTTACCCATTAGCTGTTTCTTTATTCAAAACTCTGTCATATCTTTATTGATGACATAAGCTCACAGAGATTAATTTTGCCTAGGTTTACATAGCTAATAAACAGCTGAATTACAATTCAAATCCAGATCAGGAAATAGCAATGTAGTCAAAGGAGGTAGAGACCATAACATATGTTGATAGGGTTCCATGGAGAACACAAAGGAAGAAGTGCATAATTTTATCCATAACTAGGAGAAAGAGCTTCATAAAGAAGATGTGAAAGTCCTAAAGGGAGGGAACAGCATTGTAGACAGAGATATTGCCTGAAAGTTTGGAATATTTAGGAATTGTCCTGTATTTCAGTATGACTTGAACTTAGGATGTGAGTGAATATGTGGACAGAGGGCAGAGCAACCCACTGTCTCTGTTCATTATGCTAAGACATTCCAGCTTCATCTTGTAGGCAGTCAGGCTGTGTTTTAAGGGAATGAGATGATTTTTGCTAACCTGAAAGCAGTGTAGAGGATGACTTAGAAAAGGTGGCAGATTGGAGGCAAGAAGACTTAAAATGTGAAGGCAAGAAGTAGAGTTTGTACATAGTAGGAGCCAAAAGGAGAGATTTGACAGGATCTGGCTACAGATTAATTGTGAGGTATGATGGGGTGAGGAGTGCTGCATTTTCCCCTAGTCTCTGCCTTAGCTAACTGGTCAGATGCTTAGAGGGAGCAGTTTGAGGAAAATAAATGATAAATGCCTTTAGATCCTGTGATTTGAAGTTTCCTGTGGAATATCTAAGAGAGAGGTTCTGTTGATAGAATTTATAAATGCCTAGAACTCCAAGAAAAATGAGAACAAGTCAGACATTTGGGAACCATGCATATAGGTGATTATTGAAGTTGCAGAAATTATTGAGATTGCCTAAAAGGAATATAAGGCCTACATGTGAGGGCAAGAGAAGAAAAAGAACTCACAGACTGAGAAAGAACCAAGAGAAATTGTTATCAGAGAAGCTAAAGAAAAAAAGTGTTTGAGAATATCTGCTACATTGACATCAGATAACAGGACTGAAAGGAGCCTACTGCTTATAGCAGTTGGGAAATCTTTGACCCCCTTGATGAAGCAATGGAAAAGAAAACTTTGTAAAGCAAGGAATGAATGAAGAGTGAAGAAGTAAAGCTTACATGTAAATAGAAAGAAGAGGTGCCTAGAAAGTACAGTGCTAAGTGAGATTTTGTTTATTTTAATGATGAGAGGACTTTGGGTTTTAGGAGTGAGGTAGTGAGGGATAGATTTAGAGAATTAGCGAAGAAGCACAAGAGGTAGTCTTAGACCTCAAATGGTCTGGAAATGATAGAGAAGGGTTTTTATGTCTGAACCAAGTTGAATGGAGTTGGGAGTGGAGGGAGAGATTTCTGGGCTAAAGGAAACATAAACTCGTCAAGAAACTGAAAAAAGGCTGGGCACCAGTGGCTCATGCCTATAATCTTAGCAATTCAGGAGGCAGAGATCTGGAGGATCACGGTTTGAAGACAGCCTGGGCAAATAGTTCGCCAGACCCTATCTTGAAACAGCCATCACAGGAAAAGGGCCGGTAGAGTGGCTCAAGGTGTAGGCCCTGAGTTCAAGCCCCAGTACCACAAAAGTTTTTTTAAAAAGAAACTGAAAAAAAAAAATAAGGTAAAATTTAGAGGTCTGTGCAGAAAAAGGAGCTAGAGCAAGGAAAATTAAGTTATGACTAAATTACAAAAAGTCCTTTCTTCCTGAGTTTTTCTTTTTACTAACAAGTTATAGATTTGCATGTGATTGGGTTGGGGGGAGAGGGCAGATGCAGGTAGAGGCACAAGGGATGGAAGAATCAAAGGTGATGTAGAACTAATGCCTAGATTTCTCATTTAAACAATGGGATAGATGATAGTATTCATTGAGTGACTACAAGAGTGGTTTTGTTGGAAAATACAGTGGATTTAGTTTTGAATGTGTAAAGTTTTAAGTTTTAGGAGGAGGTAATTGCATATATAAGTTATCAGAAAGATGTAACCATGTATTTCAAGAATACATGAAATACCTCACTAAATTTATAGAGTGAGATAAGAGTGAACTTTGACAATAGTTCTTTCAGGGGGAACTAAAAAAAAAAGATGCTCACAAAAAGGGAATCTCCAATAAATAGAAGAATGAATTTGTAAAATCCAGAGCTTTGTTTTGTTTTTTGGCAAAACCCCTACTTATAATATGTATGTATTTTATATGCCAGAAATTTTCATGCTTTTCCATGTTGTTTTTATTAATACCAGTTGTGTCACTTCTAGTTTAATATTTGCAAAGAGATCTCACAGAAGGAAAGGCTAGTGTTAAAAGAATGAGACCTGATAATGTTGTGCTTAAGAAGTTCCATGTCAGGTAATTTCTTAGATATCTGAAGTTCCCAAGCTAGTTGTATTTTAACTAAAGTTTCGTTTAAGACCCAGTTGCTAACAGAACAAAGCATCTGAAAGGCAAAGTAGATAGATGCTTTGTAGAGATGTAGAGCTAGAAAACCTGCTGGAAAATACTTTTTTTTTGCCACTTATATTTATTTTTACTGCTACCCAGATTTTTTAAATCATTTATGTTTTTAAGTATCAAAGTTGAAATATGTATGGTTAAATTATTTATATTCTTGGCAGGTTAATTGCAGGGTAATCGTTTATTCTTGGGGAATTAGTTGGCAGTTATACCTGAGAACTAACTTAAATGTGGGCAAAAAATACTACACCTGGGTCTCATTTCAGGATATTCAAAGACAAGTTAGAAGAAAGTATGAGTCCTTTCTTACATTTTTCCAAAGGTATTCCAGGCAAGTAACAAGGATTGGATGCTAACTGTGTGGGTAGAACATGGGACAGCATGTAGTGGTATGGTTTGAGGAAATATTACAAAGGTACTTGGCATTGATGCATTCTTGCTTTGTCTCAGAGGAATAAAGATTATTTCAATGTAGACTAACAGTAGATCCCTTGGTGAATCTTCTTGCAAGATGTTAAAGGAAATGATTTTTTTTTTTTAATGATAAAATGAAACCATTGGGTTAATATATAGTTTCAGTTTTCTAATTTGAATAAGAATTATTTGGTAGGACTGTTTCAAATATTAAAATATTAGAGTTTCAAGATAAATATAAACATAAAATCCACAGATATAAGAAAAGCCATGACTTTTCATATAAAATTTGTTTTAAAAATTCTTTATTTGTAGAGTAGCTTTGATAGAATCTCCCATGAAATTTAATTATTTTCTTTTGGTTGGGACAGTACTGGGGTTTTAACTGAGGGCTTTGTGCTTGCTGGGCAGGCGTAATTCTACCACTTGAATTATACCTCCAGCAGACTTACTTTTGAAAAGGCATATGAAGTCTTAATTTCCCACTGATGTTCTTAGTTTAGATATGCATTATCACTTTTTCATTTCTTCCATTGAGATATTTTCCTTTTGTAGGCTGTTTAATGAAAAGCTACAGAGGTAGGGATATAGTTCAGTGGTAAAGTGCTTGCCTAGCATGTAAGGCCCTGGGTTTGATCCTTAGCACCTCTTCCCCCAAATCTATAAGTAACATTAAATTTGTAAGGTTAGCTTGTTTTAAATGAATTTGTGGAATGTTGTAGATAATGATAATGCAAAGGAACAAAAAGTGTTTTTGTAAAGAAAATATTTTTTCTCTTGCCTAATAATGTCACCCCTTTATAATTCAGAACATATGACATCTGTGAAGTGTCTCCAGGACCCCACTTGAACATGATTATAGGAGCTAATGGAACAGGGAAGTCGAGCATTGTGTGTGCCATTTGCCTTGGATTAGCAGGCAAACCTGCTTTTATGGGGCGGGCAGATAAGGTGAGTTAACAATTACTTTTTAAGAAAATTCAAAGCCATTAAGTGCTTTTAGAAACAAATCAACTTCTGTATTTTAATTCTTTGGGTATAGTAAATTTGTAGTGTTTGAATATAGGGAATAAGGAATTTGGCAGGTAGAGAAGCTAGAAGGAAATTTTTGTTGCTAGAAGTATTTTGGGCCATATGCCTAGAGAGTTTTATCCAAGTACCTAATGCCCGAAATGGTAGATATAAAGCAATATGTTATTTTAAATTAAAAATTTTTTTTTTAAATTTTTTGGTGGGATTGGGGTTTGAACTCAGGGCTTTGCCCTTGAAAAGTAGGTGCTCTACTATTACACCTCCAATCCATTTTGCTCTGATTATTTGGAGATGAGGGTCTCATAAAGTATTTTCCTGGGCTAGTCTTGAACCATAATGCTCTCAAGTAGCTAGGATTACAGATGTGAACTGCTGGCATCCAGAAATGTGTCATTTTTTAAGTGCGTTACTGGGCTTATGGAAAGGTGAAGTGAATTTACTAAGGGTAAAAACAAAATAGTGTGAATCTGAAGACATAGCGAGCTTTACAGTAGTTTCTGCTTGGGCATTTTCTGATAGCTTGTGCCTTAAAGCCCAACTTTGAGTTGTTTGAACAGGTTTAGGGATTCAGGTGGGAAAGGGCTAGGAGATAATCTTGGAAAGTCAAACACTGTGTATAGAAGAAGAACAATACCACCGAATAGGACAGTGGATTTACTTACTCATTGTTTGATTGTGTGGAGGGTATCTAGCAAAGAATTCATAATCAGAGTCTTGGATGTGTTTGGGGAGAGAATCCCATATGACCTAAATAGTATAAATTATGTTAGGCAAATCCCAGCACTTTGGAGATTGAGGCAAAATGATCTAGAGTTTGAGGCCTACCTGGGCTACTGTCTCAAAAAAATTAAAACCATAAATTAAAATCTTAGTTGAAAGTTGTCTGAGTAATATCTCTAATCCAGTCATTAAAAGAATTTTAATAGAAGTTTGAAGAAATTCATAAATCAAAAAACACCATACAACTTGGGGAAAAAATGAATGGCTTAAAATAAGAGTTAACCAAACCAACCCAATCAGACTTACAAAGCTTGTACATACAGTACGTAACCTAAGTAATTTAATTCATTTAAGAAAATAAAAGAAGGTTGCAGATATGACAGTGGAATAAGTGACAAAAAAATCAGTACACTTGAAGAAGAATTGAGCTGGTTGTGGTGGCAGATACCTATAATCCTAGTACTGCGGAGGCTGAGATTGGAGGATCACATTTTTGAGGAAAGCCTAGGCTGTGAAGTGAGACCCTGTCTCATAAAAACAAAACTAAAAAAGAAAAAGAATGGAGTAAAATTATAGAAATGAAAAATAAAGTTCTGAGCAGAGAAATTTAACAGGCCGATAAAAAACCAAAGTACACACATTTGAGAAGAAAATTTATACAAACATTTGAAAAAAGTTTCCCAAAATGCAGTATAGAGATAGAAAAATATAAAATCAACGTCAAGAGTGGGTAAAGGAATATAATCCAGTATTCATCTAATTGTAGTTCCTAAGGGAGATAGTAATGAAGAGGCAGTATTCAAAGAAAGAATGACTTTAAGAAATTTCCAGAAATACTGAAAAACTTGAGTTCTCAGATTCAAGAAGCCCAATGTATCCAGGCAGGATAAATAAAACAAATCCATAGACAGACTCATGACAGTGAATTTCAGAATACAAAATACAGTGGTGATATCTTCCCAGAATGGGAGCAGAGAAAGAAAATGAATAAAGCTTGAGATCCTCACTAAAGAAACTTTGAAAGTACATGTTAAGCCTCCCTAATCCAAAAAGTTCCAAATCCTAAACTTTTTGAGTATCTTCGTGATGTCTCAGGTGAAATCCCATACTGTGAAACTTTAATGTACAAAGTTATTAAAAATATTGACACATTACTTTCAGACTATATAAGCTGTAGATGAAACAAGTAAATTTTATGTTTAGTCTTGGATCCCATTCCCCAATACAACTCATTTATATGCGTATATTAAAAAATTTGAAAAAAGTAAAAAAATCCAAAACACTTCTGGTATAAAATGCATAGTACAGGCGGGTATAGTGATTCATGTCTGTATCTCTGTACTCAGGAAGCAGAGGTAGGTAGATTACAAGTTTGAGGATAGCCTGGACTGCTTGAGCAAACCTGGGTTATATAAGGGAAAAAAAGCATTATGGCCAGTTTAAATTTATTCTAGGAATGAGAAATTGATTGGCCACTAGATTTTTTTTTTTTGGCAGTACTGGAATTTGAACTCAGGGCCTTGCATTTGCTAGGCAGGTGCTCTACCATTTAAGCCACACAACTGTTTTTTACTTTACTATTTCAGTAGGGCCTTGAAATTTTGCTCATGTCAGCCTGCACTGTGATCCTCCTGTTTATGTCTCCTGTATAGCATATATAGCACACACAGGTCCAGCTTTATAGTCATTGAAATAAGGGTCTTACTCAGTGACCAGGCTGGCCTTGGTCTGTGATCCTGTGACCTCTGCCTTTTGAATTACTTGGGATTACAGATAGATGTGAGCCACTGCAACTGGCTTTGCATCATGTTTTAAAGGAATTTTCACAATAATATTATGGAAAAAAAATTTTTTTTTTTTTTTGATGGGACTGGGCTCAGAGCTTTATGCTTGCAAAGCAGGGGCTGCACCACTCAAGTCATACCTCCATCCCATTTTGCTCTGGTTATTTTGGAGAAGGGGTCTTGTGAACTGTTTGTCCCAGGTGGCCATGAACCATGATCTTTCTGATCTCAGTCCTGCAAGTAGCTAGGATTACAGGCATAAGCCCCTGGGACTGAGCAACTTATGAGAATTCTTAACAAGGAGTAGAAGGGAATTTTTTTAATTTCACAAAAGATATCTATGAAAATGTGTGGCAAATCTCAGGAACAAGTTAAAATGACCTCTCAGTACTGTTAACATTGATTGTACTGGAAGTTCTAGGTAGAACAATAAGGTGGACAAAGAATCGATAACAGTGGAAAGAAGTGTCTGCATAGAAACCAAAAAGAATCTCCAAACAAGCCTGATTAATTAATATGGGAGTTTGTCAGTATTGTTAGATAGGAGATTAGGTAAAAATCAGTTATATTTCTGTACACTAATGAGCAGAAAAATGAAACTAAAAATATGTACTATTTATAATAGCAATAGAAGTGCAAGTTGCATAAGAATAAATTAACAGAAGACATGTAAGAACTGCATACAGAAATTACAAAATTTATGTTAAACATTAAATATTTGATGGAGTGATACTCTGTATAAATGTTATTCTTAACAAAAATGTTATTCTTCACATTTACATACTCAATTTACTTTACTCAAAATCCCAGTAATATCTATGGCAAATTAAAAGCTGGATTTAAAATGTAGATCCACAAGCAAAGGGCAATAGATAGCTAAGATACTCCTAAAGAATTAGAAGAAATTAGGAAAAGTTATCCTACCAGATATCAACACTTAATATGAAATCTTGATGTCACATGCCTATAATCCAGCATTCATGAGGGCAGAGACAGGAGGATGACAAATTCCAGGCCAGCCTGGACTACATTTGGAGACCCTATCTCAGAATACAAACAAAAAAACCCAACCAAGCAATTGGAAACAGGAAAAAAAAAAAAAAGACTGACTATGTTGTAGTAATGAAGATATTGTAGTATTAGAGGATAGAAATGAACAGTGGACCAATGTGATGGACCAGAATAAGAACCCAGACAAAGCCATATTAGTATAAGCTCAGTTTATGACAGAGCTGACATTATAGGTCAGTGGAGAAAAACCATGAACAGTACTGAGATAATTGATTATCCATATAGGAAAAAATGGAATTAAGTTCTGTCCTCACAAATTACTTCTATGTTAATTGAAGATCTAAATGTGATCAAACAAAAAAGTTTTTAAAATACAACTGGATAGGGGAAAGTATCTGTGACTTGGGATAAAGAAACATTTAAAAGTATAGACTGGAAAGGAAAATACTGATGAACTCAAATATAACAAAATTAAGAAACCTTTATGAAAAGTTTTTATCAAAACTTTTATCTTTTGATAAAAGGTAAGCCACCAATAGAAAGTTTATATTACACATCTTAAAAAAGGTCAATATCTGAACTATAAAGTAGGTGAAATAATAACAACTCAGAAGAAAAAAGGGCAGAAGATATGCTTAGATGTTTCAGAGAAGAGGCAGCCCAAATTGGCCAGCAAATATACAAAAAGATGCTCAACTTCATTAGTTGCCAAAGAAATGCAAATTAACCTTAGCTCAGTAACCCAATCAGACTTCAAAGTTCTTCAGTGTGTTTACAAGGATATAGAGCAGTAAGAACTCTGGTATACTTTTGCTGGGAATATAAATTTGCAACCTTTTGGGAAATGATGTGGCATTATTTAGTAAGTCTGTACATGCACCTGGTCACTCAAAATTTCTACTCCTACCTACTCTTGTAAGTTGTTAAACATTTATACTAGATGAGATTATAAAACTTTTATAGCAGTATTGTTTCCATGAATTTTAGCATAGTCATATAAAGTTGAATATTATAGGACAGTCAAAATAAATAAATCATGGTTCACTGGTTAAATCTTAAAAACAATTTTAAGCAAAAATTCCATCTGGAAAGAGTACATGAGATATGACTTTAGTAAAAAAAAGTGTATTCAATGTTTAGGGATATACATATATATAATAAAAGTAAAGAAATGCAAAAGAATGACCAATAAGCTTAGAGCTTTAGGAGGGAATAGAAGGACTCATTTGGGGTGAACTATAAAAGGAATGTCAGATACATTGATAATGTTCAGTTTCTTAGATTGGTGATAGTGGCTAGAGGCATGGCTCAAATGGTAGAGTGCTTGCCTAGTAAGCACAAGGCCCTGAGTTCAAACCCCAGGACTCCCACCCAACACACATACAAAATCTCCTGGTCAGTCTGTGACATCACTACTAAATTGGTGATGGTTATATGGTCATTTTATTCTTCTTCCGAGTACGAGGGTTTGAACTTTGAGCTTTCCCTCAGCAAGTAGATGCTGTACCACTTGAGCCAGGCCTCCAGTCCCGGGATGATTGTAAGCACACAGTGTAGTAGTTCCTAGACACAAATTGCAGCCTTTTGTGTATCCATAAATTTAGTACTTAGGGAATGCTCAAGTTCTCAGCAAGAATATTTTAATATTATATGTACTTTTGTTTAAATGTTAATGTAAGAACTTAACGCAAGCATATTCTACACCATCTATTTGGGTTCTTTATAATAAAAACTACCTAGTTTTTCCTTCTCATTGGTGCCAGGTATTTTAATTGTAGCAAACAAATGTAACAGTTAGCTCCTGCAAAGATGCCATTGTTTTCCTATCTTTGAAAAAACAAAATCTGGTCAAGGTCAAATAGCTTGTCTGTGAAGGAGTTGAGATTTGAGCCTAGATAATACATGTTAAGGCCAGTATTCTTAAATAGTAAGCTGTACCCTCAGTTTACTGGAACATGTTTTTTTTTTTTTTAGTTTGTCTGGTCCTAAATTTTACCGTCTATAAAATAATTGAGCATTAGTTAATGAGAAATATGTAAACTGCTTAGCACAGCAGCATTTAGTAAATGTTAGCTTTTGTGGTTACAGTTGTCATTATTGTCAGTACTGCTATTAAAAAGATTATTTATAAGGTGTATTTTCTATGATTTTTTAGTATTTATTGCTTAGTTGTAGCCCAATTTAAGATCCAGTCTGTTTAGAAAGTGATGGGAATGGACAGTTATGTATTTACTGAAAACAGACTTGATATGTCACAATGATGACTTCAGTTAATCTCTGATAACCTGGAAATGTCATCACACAGCTCACTTTTTCTTTTCTATGCCTTAGGTTGGTTTTTTTGTGAAGAGAGGATGTTCCAGAGGCATGGTTGAAATTGAATTGTAAGTGCTGAAACCACATTTTTCTGTATAGTTTTTAGTTTATATTTATGCTTTCCTGATGATCTTGGAAAAGATATTAATATAGTATTATGACATAAATATTGGAAATAATACTTGAGTATTTTATCTAAACAAGTAAGTTTTTATGCATCTTTTAAAACTTAAATTTTTTTTGGAAAAATTCCTAAGGTGACTGTAAGTTTATGGGAGGAAATGAAATAGAAATATACCCCTGCTAAATCTTCATTAAGCAGGGGCAGTATTTTTCTCAAATTTAATTGTTGCTTTTTACTGGTTTTGAAAGTAATACTTGGGCTGGAGTGCATCTCAATGACAGAGTGCTTGCCTACCAGCATGAGGCCTCTGGACTCCATCCCCAGCACTGCAGAAACAAACAAATAAAAAGCCTTCTTGCCATAATTCTACTTCTAGAAATAACCCCTGTTGATCGTTTGGTGAGTCTCATGTATGACAAATACGTATACTTCTGTTACCGTCTTTATGGTATCTTTTCCCATTGAGCTTAGATGTTCTGAATTGACCATTCTTCTTTTGGTGTTTTGAGGCAGGGTCTCACTCTGTAGGCGAGGCTGGCCTGGAACTGGCTATGTAGCTCAGGCCGGCCTGGAACTTGTGATCCTCCTCCTCAGCCTCCTGAATGCAGGGATTATAGGCATTACCACCATGCCTACTTCTGTTGACCATTCTTGGCAGCTATTTCTGATGGTTAAGAATAGATACTTATCATGGAACCAATTGACCATCCTTAGTGTATATACTTTTAGTCTTTTTGCACATTGTTTAGATTTTTAAGAGTTGCTTTTGTAGTACTTATGTAGAGTTGTAGAACTTTTAAGTTAAAAATTTTCTTAAAAAATCATCTCATAGCCTTATAATTTTATAGGATATGGAGAAATTCTGTGGACTCTAAACCTTGGGAACTTTTTTATTAAAGATAAAAGATAGACAAGGAAAAAAATACATAAATACTTTGCCTAGCTTAGTAAAATATAATGGTAGAATTTGAGGACACAAAACCAAGACACAAATAGAGAAACATGTTATTTTCCTAGAAACATAAAATTAAAATCATTAGTATGTCAGTCCTTCCCAAATTATTGAAATTGTATGGTACAGTTCCAGTGAGAGTTTCAGCAGGTAAGTTTCTAATTTGATTGTAAAGCTCCTTTTCAGAAAACAATGTATTGTGGATAAGACTTTTATGTTACCAGATATTAAAGTATTACAATGCTGTAGATGTAAAATAGTATGCTCTTGGTACAGAAGATTAGAGGAGCAGAGTGGAAAAACTAGAAACAGATCTAAGTGTATATGAGAATTTAATGTAGTGTAAAGGTGACTATTCAAGTGTGGGGTATTATAAGAGATAGGAAAAAACCAAACTTTTTAAACAGTAGAAAGCACATCCTCTTGTGTTTTCTTTTGGGGGGGAGGGGGGTTGGGATTTTTTGTTGTTTTTGTTTTTCTTTTTTGGGCAGTACTGGGGTTTGAACTCAGGGCCTCGCAGTTGCTAGGCAAGCACTTTACCACTTGAGCCACACCTCTAGCCCTTCTTGCTTTCAGGATATTTTTAGATAGGGTCTCATGTGTTTTCTGAGACCAGCATCCACCGTCAGGCCATGATCCTCTTACCTATGCTTCCTGTGTAGCTGAGATTACCACCATGCTTGGCTTGTTTCTTGAGATGGGGTCTTGCTAACATTTTCCGTGGGCTGCCTTCAAATTGAGATCCTCCTGACCTCTGCTTTCTGAGTAACTGGGATGACAGGTGTGTTCCACTGAACCCTGTATATCAGTTCAATTCAACTTTTTTTAAACTTTCAAATATTGCTTATTTTTTTAATTCCCATACATGCATATAATGTACTTTGATCAAATTCACCCCTTCTATTAATCTTTCTTACCCCACACCTCCCCCTCTTTTTAAACAGGTTTTTAAACAGTTTTTAATGGATTTCATTCTGTTTTCATACATGAGTATAAAGTACTTTGATTGCATTTACCCTTTCTTCACCTTCCTGCTGGTTCCCACCCCCAAGTAGACCCTCTGTTTTATACTGTATAATTTTTTTTAAAGGTATAGGTTCTGTCTGTGTGATTTGTCTATGATCTTTGTCTTTTTTAATCTGACTTATTTTGCATAACATGGTGATTTCCAGTTCCATTCATTTTTCTGCAAACAACATAATTTCATTCTTTTTTATGGCTGAATCAAATTAAAATTCTAACACTAACTAGAGTTAGTGCAGAGCCTGTAGGTTAAGGGCTCAATCCCACCAGACTGTCCGCCATATCACAGGCCATTTTTGAGTTTTGAGTTGTGTCCCGTATTTCTGACCAACCAGCTGTAAATTGGGATTCCCAGGTCCCATTCCTTAGGTTTGATTATTTGGTAGGACAGCTCATAGAACTAAGAGAAATGGTTTATTAATTTATTATAAAGAGTGCTACAGAAGATACAGATAAACAGCAAAATGAAGAAATGTATAGGTCATTGTCAGAAAGAGCCTGAGCCCAGGAGCTTCTTCCTCATGGAGTTGGGGGTACACCATCATCCCAGCACACAGATGAGCTTATGAAACAGGAGCTTTCTGAATCTTTGTAGCTCAGGGGTTTTCATGGAGGCTCTATCACTTAGGC